>NC_090265.1:245657143-248292143 GCF_040414725.1 Anabrus simplex | reverse complement strand
TGTCTAGTATTTTTAAGTAATTTCAGTTTAAACGGTTCCGAATTTCCAACAATTCTAATGGCCAGAAGATCGTTTCGAAGAACTTTGGATATTCAGAAAGGAGTAGGTACTTCACCCCAGGTGTATAAATAATAATCATAATAATAATAATAATAATAATAATAATAATAATAATAATAATAATAATAATAATAATAATAATAATAGAACCAAGCGAATTTGCAGCGCGGCTAGGAGATCGTAGCTATGAGCTTGCATTCGAGAGATAGTGGGTTAGAACACCACTGTCGGCAGTCCTGAAGATGGTTTCCCGTGGTTTCCCATTTTCACACCAGGAAAATGCTGGGGTTGCACAACGCCATGGCCGTTTCCTTCCCACTCCTAGGCCTTTCCTATCCGATCGTCGACGTAAGCTGTCTGTGTCGGTGCGACATAAAGCCAACTGAATCGGCATATCGTCATTTCCGGGACAAAACCTCCTATGTGGTAATATTTTTGGAGATATACTGTCCCGCAGTACATACATCATGAAGAGCGAGAATGCCTTGGCAATATTTACACAATATTGCACCTTAGATGAGAAAAACTTACCGGCCAAATTTTTAAGCTAAAATATTTCACATAGGAGGTTTTGTCCCGGCAAAGACGATATGCTAAAAGGGTCTCAGTCCAAGCAACCCAGTTTTGATAAAAACGGTAAAAACTGTCTCTCAGCGACCCTATTCTTTTAAAAAACTAATTTCCCCAGCTAATATTAGCTAACTCGCGCGTGTTAGTCCATCCCTTTTAGTATAGATAGTTGAAGCTCTCCTATAACATATGATATTCATGCTTAACTCACTTTGCCATTTTGTGTGACTGAGGCCCTTTTAGCATGTGCCGATTCAATTGTAAAAGAAAATAATATAGAAAGCAAAAAGCCGAAAGAACTCCATAGTTCATATCCACAACATCTAAGTCAGCCATCTGTGGACAGACTTAAGTCCACTCTCTGGCTAAAACACGCCTACCTCCACCGAGAAACAGAAGGGTTCGTGATAGCAATGCAGGATAGAATCATAAGCACTCATCACTACTGCAAGGAAAAAGAGAATGACAGATGTAGGAGATGCGGGGAAACAGCCAAGTCGGTGGAGTACAGGATATTGTACTGTACGTGCATGTAAGGTTATGACAGATAAAGAATTTACTCATCGACGTGACGGGGTAGTGAATTTTTTGCACCAAGAGCTGGGAATCACATCGGGAATTATAGATGAGAAAACATCATATCGATGGCTTACTTCTAAAACCTCGTATCTCCCAACGCTCTTCCTATCCATTGTTCTCCTTAAGACTGGTCACGACTCCCAGCAATATATGGATATGGAGTCCATCAGAACAATTTTCGTTGTGTTCATTTTCCTATGGTAATGTACAAATGAAAATTAACCTCAAATGCATTAATCTGTAGAAGTGTGCAAATTTGCCATGCAAACAACATCCCTACAGTACGGTATGGTAAGGTGGTAAGGTCTGTTTTCCTTTACACACCAGCACAGGGAAATGAACACATGGAGAGAAAGAGCATTGTGAGATACGAAGTTTTAGAAGTAAGCCATCGATATGATGAATACAGACCATCTGACGTGCTCCAAAACGGAAAGTTTTAATTGTACTGGAATCGTCTGCAGACAGAAAGGATCATAAGATCAAACAGGTCGGATCTTTCCCTTATTGACAATCAGCTCAGGGAGACGGATCTGCTGGATGTGACGATCGCTTTAGATCACAATGTCCGCCAGGCCTATGTTCAGAAGATTGAAAAGTACACTGACCTCGGAGCAGAAGTCCAAAATCTGTGGGAAATGGATCTGGAAACAATGAGTCATCTCCGCCACGATTCTTTTACATAATAATCTGCAACACCTATGGGATCTGGACATCGCCAATTCACTTCCACAAATGTAAAAGGCTGTCATTCTGAAAATGTGCCGCATGACAAGAACGTTCCTATCGCAGCAGTAGAAGTGGGGAGAACTTGACAACAGTCCGTTTCCTGATCGTCGAACGCCATGGCGAGTGAAATGTTAATAATAATAATAATAATAAATAATAATAATAAATAATAATAATAACAATAATAATAATAATAATAATACTAATAATAATAATAATAATAATAATAATAATAATAATAATAATAATAGGATGATTGGCTCAGAAAACAGAGTGGTGGCATGACGTTCTGAGCTCAAGTTGGTGGGTTGGATACGGGGTGACTCCAGTAATATCTGAAGGTGGTCAAATACGCCTATCGCTTGTCAGTAGACTAACAGCCCGTGAACAAGTTGCTACAGGACAATATTCCGATGTCCATGTGTCCCCTGTAAACCGTAAAATCACTTAGCGGGACTTAAAACCAATAATAATGTAATGTGTAGTCTCAACTGCTGTTATGTGTAGTATCGTACAGGATGTTGAAAATGAAAATCCACAGCCTGTTTCCAGTCATTCGACTGGAATGAATGAAGCTCCCATCCAGCAGCGAGGATAGGAAATGTACCGGCTACCTAAGCCTGTCGCACTCCTCTGAGGCAATGATAAATGACTGACAGACGAAATGAAATGTTAATGGAGAGTGTTGCTGGAATAAAGGATGACAGGGGAAATCGGAGTACCCGGAGAAAAGCATGTCCCGCCTCCGCTTTGTCCAGCACAAATCTCACATGAAGTGACCGGGATTTGAACCACGGTATCCAGGGGTGAGAGGCCGGCGTGCTTCCGCCTGAGCCACGGAGGCTATATATACTGGATGTTACTTTTCCTTATTCTAACGGTTAAATGACGCGACGGTGACGACGGGATGGGGAATGGATAGGACTGAGTAGATAGCGGTTGTGGTCTTGATTAAGGTACTGAACCCTTGAACTTACCATTCCATCGTTGGTCGGCCACGGCTGCTACAGTAGAACAATTTAGAACTCTTAAATCATGGGTCGTTGCGGGAATAAATTCGGTCACGATCTTAACCAAACGATGGGGTTCAGAAGAAAGCCTAACTACTTGAAATGAGGAGCAAAAATGTGCTTACTAACTTTTATTAACTGAATTAGCACGATAACATAATTAATTTGATATGTATTCTTGCGAAAAAAAATATAAATTATTGGTTTTGAATGTTCCAAACACAGTCACATTACATAACGTCAATTTGTTTCTTACAATGCCGAAGAGTTGCTTCGGAGAAGCTAATATGTTAGTGGACAGCGAAACTGAAAAACTGAAAAAGGAAGACCTGAAAACCGGGCACCTATTATTCCAAACGAGAACTGAGAGTTAATCCACACGATCCGTGGAAAATCTGACTTTCAACAAGTAGAACGCCTGATTTCCTCTCAATTAAGGTTATCCACCAGTCAAATACCCTTCACGGATACGGAACATCCGCCGAATGGACCCTTAATCGAACCAAACTGACTATCAGTTGCTTTGGATAGGTTGCGAAATATTATGGGAAAGCATGGTGTTCACTACAAGTTAACAGCATCATTCACTATTGAAATAAAATTCCACCATGTATTTGTCATTCATGACACCCTTAAGTGATAAGATAATCCCGATGCTAACTGTGCATCACCCCAAACAGCTGTTCGGAAGGAACCAACAACAACAGGATCCGGGAGGATCTTACGTTAGATCGTTCTAAAGGAACAAAACTGCGAAATGCAGGAAACAATTACTAATCATGCATTTAGAAGAAATGCCAAACACTGAAGTTAATCAAAAAGTGAAAAGACACTTGAAAATATTATTATTGAACCGACTTTCAGGTTAGAAATGGGTTTGTTATGCTTAATAAAATTACCAGTCCACGCCAAAATTTACTACAATTTTAAGGAATTCTTTCCCATGGAAAACAATGCTACCAGTACAGATCTCTCTATTTACTGTCTGTCCCAACACACTACTTATAAAGTGATTACTTACTTACGTTAACTATGAATAAGAATGAAAATACGACAAGATTAAAAATAAAATAAAATACCGGCTGACGAATCGAAACCGCATTCGCAACTCAAGTCTCACACTAATACACTGAGTGTCAATATGCACACTATCAAACGAGAACGGACGTCAATACGAGAAAACAATAAAGTCCGTAAAAATAAATTAACATCTCGAAGTCATTAACGCTTAACACGCACGAAGAATTACAGTAAAAATATTTCATCTATATCGAGCCGATATCCAACACTTGGACAGCCCTCATTTGTCAACAGCAGTCCCGTTATCTCAAGGAGAGCTTCGCACAAACCCTCTACAATAAATCATATCGTACTGTAACTGCTACCTTCCACCAGGTCGCTTCAAGAAACAAAACAAAAGAACATCTAAACTGAGACTTGAGTGTGTACAGCTACCATCCCAGACCTATCGTCGGGCTCACATTGAAATCTGTACACCCTAAACCTAATCATTATGTACATGATGCCTTCCAAATCCTATTGTCGGGCGTGACCTAGGACGTCTCATCATCAGTGACTCCAAGAATAACACGTGACGTCCTAAATCTATCGTCGGGCGTCAAAGTGGGTCGTACTACGTCTCCCTTAACTTATCAGGCGAACTCGCAATTCAAACAAACTCTGATATTCAACACTAAATTTGGTCAGACAAATACCACACGACGGAACCAACGTCTCTATTATCAAAGGAAAGCAAGTCGAAATACAGTAAATATCTACCTCTCGAAAATTACAGTAAGTGTCTACCTCATTATAATATGTAAATTCAAAAATAAATAGACGTGACGAACGATTCTCCACCTCGAACACAATCTCAGCCTGTGCACTGAAGTGTTAGGGAAGCAAATGAAAATTCCCAACACACGTTTACCCTTTTAGTGGATGCCTTCAAAATAATAATCATCACCACCGCATTCGAAATTCTCAAATCGCCTATCATCAATTCCAACCATCTTATCAATGACTTATCCAGTGAACAAATTCAATATAACCCAACCGTGTGTCCAAAATGCTCGTTAATCCTTGAGGCCGCTCATTATCTTATCAAAAATCACTGGATGTTTACTACCCAGACTTTAACATTTTACTAGAGTCGTTTTCACTTGGAATCGTTCTATAAATTTTACAATGCTTCACATCATAGTCATCTCAAATTTGGATTGATTGCGGAAAACAATACAGCCTGCCTCACACAGCCTGTTCCCTAAATACTTCCTCTACAAAATACAGCTTATCTCAACACACTTTCTCATCGCTTTATTCCAGCGGTATCGCTTCTCTCTCATCTCCACGTACATATAAATCCATCGCTCTCAATCCCTTTTCCTTCAAGACCCTTTTTCATACTTCGATCCCCTGGTGAAAACGACATCCATTATTAAACACATCTCTTACTTTACTATTATTACGACTTTCGAACCTCAAGAGTCCAAGAGCACACATCGACCTTTCGCAACACTGGTATACACGATGTTTCAAAATTTTCTTCCCATTAACAACTGTGACTCTAACAAATTTCATTGACATTATCTAAATATGCTTACGATCCTTGTAAATATAACTGGTTAAATGCAATTTAACAGAGAAGAATTTCCTTATCCCGCGGTAGGCATTATTATTATTATTATTATTATTATTATTATTATTATTATTATTATTATTATTATTATCGACCAGCATTTCTGAATGCCACTGACACCTGAGATTAAGGTATTCGCCACGGCAAATTTACACTTATAACGTTCACAAATCCGCACTTTGAATGATATCTCATCTCAACACAAAATTTTAGGCGTCGCATTTTACCGTTCTTGACATGAATTTTACACACTGAAATTTTCACACGCCGACCAAAATTTACAACGCCTTTCGCCTGATAAATACGAATATCAACCCGACAAGCATCTGGAAAATTTGTTTAGGACAGACAGTAACTAACTAACTACAACATAATATAAATTAGACAGACCTGCACAATGGTGACATTCTCAGCATTCTGGTTACATCATCACCAGCAACCTCGTACTTAGCCACTCATTTTCACAGATAACATTTTCATCTTCAAAATATCACTCATCCAAACACTACCCTTCACACACACGATATTAAAATTACCATATAAATAATGCACTTTCTCTGTAACTTGCACCACGAACTTCCCTCGTCCTGCAGTCGACTACAACTGTCTGATGTGTTCCCAGAGTGTTTTCTCTCTCCGTTGTTTCAATAAGAACAGGTGTTCAACCGATAAAGGGAGCAGAACTACTCTGTGTGGCTTCCCCCAGACCCTCTTCACTTACAAGAGTACATGAAATGATAAAATATAAAATCTGCTGTGTATACTTCGACCAGCCTACACCTTCCCAGTTCTTCTGCAAACGTTCACAGATCCCAATCACTTTCTCTCTTTAACCAAATATATGGACCTTAGCCACGAACATGAATTTAGATATTTGTCGGTCAATCTGGCGCGAATTTCTAATGACGACGGGCACAAGCTCCCGCGGCTTCAAGTTCCAGATCGACACTGAAAAATCTACGGTGGGGGGTTTCTTTTATAATTTCCGGAAGGACGCTATCCCCTCTATGAGGCTTGGTTGTGTAATTTGCCAATTTTGCTTCTAATAAACCGATTTTGATAAGACTTGTCCCAGGACTCCGGACAGACTTGCACTTATGTTAGGTGTTAAATTTATAATTTTCCTACACTCACAACACGGGGAATAAATTGTTTCTGCCCGTGCGTTTCGCGCGTTTTCTTCCTTCCATGACCTTGGCACGTGTAGCTGGCTCGCTGATCTCACGCTAACATGTACTTGGGCTTAACTGCATTTAAAAATTTCTCTGGTGTCACTACCTTCACAGAGGGTGTATGAATAATTTTGCTTATTAATTTCTTCATTTACTATATTATCAAAATCCCTCATTGTGCAGAATTCCATGGATTTACAGAATTGTCGGGCACTCGAGTCCCACCGAGGTGTCCCGGCAATTCACGAGCTCGCCGTGAGGAAGAACCTTTCCACGCGACATCAGGCTCTTGGGAGCGCAAAATGGCTGCCCTCAAACATACAGTAGTTTCTGAATACCAAATAAATATTTGAGAAAAATAAAAATTTTTCTCACCGTAGAATTATGGGTTCAGTACAGCACCAGAACTTACCTGGCTTGAAAATGGTAGATCGCAGAATGCCATGTTCAGGAGTGCTGATGATGGAGTTGATTCCTACCATCTCCTGAATGCATGGTTACGTGAAAGGTGGTAACTGTTACAACACGTGAAGATGGTTTTCACATTAGGTAATAATGTTATTATTTTTACGTCCCATTAACTACTTCTACGGTTTTTCGGAGACGCAGAGGTGCCGGAATTTAGTCCAGCAGGAGCTCTTTTACGTGCCAGCAAATCTACCCACACGAGGGTATTTGGCGTATTTGAACACCTTAAAATACCACCGGACTGAGCAGGATCGAACCTACCAACTTGGGCTCAGGCAGCCAGCGCCTTAACCGTCTGAGCAACTCAGTCCGGCTTACACTAGATAAATGCCGAAATGCACCACAATTAAGGTCAGAGCTACCAACGTCCCTGTACTAGCCCCCTTCTACTCCGCCGTCACAGAAAATCTGCGTTAGTGTCATTTTAAGCACTAAGAAGAAAATCGACTTACCACTCGAAACTTTCCCTTTCCTATTTACAGCACATACTTTATCCTCAGTGTTGGTAATGGCAATGTGATATAGCTACTTTGTTGTTAATGAATTTGTAATCCCCAATGTCATCTCGCTTGCTTTTTAATTTAGTTTTTTTAATTCTACCATGAACTCCATGAAAATGAATTACATTACAGGCCGTATCCCGTGACGCACACGCGTTTGGAACTTGGTATCAGTTTCATGTCAATGATGAATTATTCAAAGCAGGCCGGGTTATATCACGCATATCACAGAACGTCTCTTAGCTTTGTCCTCCTGGTAGACTTACGCGACCGAATTACTGAAGATATTGGTTTTATGAATTGATGATCCGATGCCTAGTATAGGCTCAGCTGCAATACGTGGGTTGAAAGTAAAGAATAGCGATGTTTATGTACTACTTGTTTTACTTTTAATATACGTTTGATAATGTTGTAATGAACTCGTTCTTTGATTACCCACAATGGCGTCATTCGTTTACGAAAATTTATCAAATTTTACTTTCTGAATACGTTTAGCAAGACATATTAGCCTACTTATATCCGACTTCTTGGCTGATTGGTCAGCATTGATACCTTTGGTTCAGAGAGTCGCGCTGTTCAGTAGCTGGCCGGATCGGGGATATTAATCGCGTTAGATTAATTCTTCTGGCTCTAGGGCTGGGTATTCGAGTTTGTCTCAAAACTTTTCTCTTTGCAACATACTATACTACCAACCACCACAGAAACACGCAACAGTGATTACACGTGATTTGTCGGACTCTAACACTGATATTTAGTATGGAGCCCTTATACAATTCGATAATGGTTTATAATTGCCTAAGAAATGATACAAATTATTAGCACGCTGCAGCCGAATTTTGAAGATAACTGATATGGCTTAATAGGTATTACAAAATTCCAGGCGACCTCATGGTTTTACAAGAACTTGGATCAAAAAGATGGGATGCGAATTAGTCGCCATGTCTAGTACTAAATACCTCAGAGATCACACATCCTCCATCATGAACCTGAATAACGGTAACACTACATCATGTTTGTCCTACGTTGTGTTGCAGGCAGGGTAA
The DNA here is from genome assembly GCF_040414725.1 of Anabrus simplex. Classification (NCBI taxonomy): domain Eukaryota; kingdom Metazoa; phylum Arthropoda; class Insecta; order Orthoptera; family Tettigoniidae; genus Anabrus; species Anabrus simplex. The sequence goes on along the minus strand of NC_090265.1, from coordinate 248,283,374 downwards.
TACATTCACTCAGCTGAAATAAATATCCCTGGCAGTACTAGGGTGGCGAAATCAAGGAAGTACCAAGTGTAGTCCCATATGCACAAAACGAACACGCTTATTTTGTATTATTATTATTATTCATTTCGTTTCAGCCATCTATGGGGTACGATTACGCAACTTCATTGCTTTCTCCAGTTCTTTCTCCTTCCTCTTTTGCCAGTATTTCTTCATCCGTTGGCTTGCTCGTGCTCGTTCTTCTGCCGAGAATACTCTATTCTTCCTCGTTTTCTCATCAGCTAGGTCCTTCACCTCCGCAATTCTCGGTCTGAAGATTTTTCTGTTTGTTATCTTCTGCCGTGATCCCACATTTTTCTAAATCTCGGCGGACTTCTTTTACCCATGGGACTTGTGTCTTCCTGTTCTCCTGGAAGGTGAGGATCCTGTTGGCGAGTCTCTCCGATCCCATCCTTTTAATATGTCCGTAGAACGGCAATCTCCTCTTTTTCATTGTGGTGGTGATGTTTTCAAATTGTTGGTATAGTTCTCGGTTTGGTCTCATGCGAAACGTAAACTTGTCCGATGATTTTATGGGTCCAAGAATCTTTCTAAGGAACCTCCTTTCTTTCTTTTCCAAATCTGAGAGTCCCTTCGTGGCTATTGTCTCAGCTGCGTATAAACATTCAGGTTTGACTATCGTGCTGTAGTGCTTGAATTTGGCCTGGTAGGAGAGTGACTTAGATTTGTAGATGTTCTGACATAATCTAAACGCAGTTTACATCTTTCTTGCACGTTCTTGAATTGCTGCTTTCTCATTCATGTATGGAGTCAAAATCTCTCCTAGGTACTTGAATTTTGTAGCTCTTTTGATGTCACCGAACTTCGTCCTCATTGTCAAGGTTGGGTCAGTGGTATTTATGTTCATGTACTCCGTCTTCTCAAAATATATTTGCAATCCTGTTTTGTCTGCTGTTTGTTTGAGGACTTCAATCTGCTTAATTGCAATTTGCAAATTCTTTGCAATAAAGACTATATCATCTGTAAATGCGAGGCATTCAAATGTAAATCCAGTTCTATTGTGACCTAATCTAATTCCATTTAGAAAGTTGAATTTACTCATTTCTTTACGCCATTCCCTGATAAGTTTCTCTAAAACACAGTTGAACAAAATTGGAGAGAGGCCATCTCCTTGTCTCAAACCTGTTTTGATTTCAAAGGGCTCTGACAGTTCTCCTAAAAGTTTTACCTGCGATCGTGTGTTTTTTAGTGTATGATGAATCAAGGTTGTTGTCTTATTGTCTATTCCAAATTCCTTAAGCACTTCCATTAGTGTGTACCGGTCTATGGAGTCGTATGCTTTCTTGAAATCCACGAATGTCATTATCACTTTCTTATCTGCTGCTAATGTCTTTGTTTTGATTAAGGCCTTAATGGTAAAAATCTGTTGTGCACATGAGCGCCCCTTTCGAAAGCCAGCTTGATATTCTCCTAATTGTTTATCTATATGTCCTTCTATCGTACTCTTCAGTGCTATAGAAAGTATCTTGTAGGCTACTGGAAAAAGTGATATCCCTCTATAGTTAATGCCATTCGTTCTGTCTCCTTTCATGTGCAGGGGGTGGAAGATAGCCTCCCTCCATTCATCTGGGATCTCTCCTGTGGACCAGATCTGTTGGAAGAGTGTTTCAAGTTGTTCCAGGAAGTTATCCCCTGCATATTTCAGAAGTTCAGCAACAATTGAGTCCTTGCCAGATGCTTTGTTATTTTTCACGCTTTTGATGATCTCCTTTATTTCGTTCTTATCTGGCGGGGTTGATTCATGCAGTGTGCTTTGTGGTTTCTGGAACGTCCGTTTTTCTTGAGGTGGATCACAGTTGAGTAGTTCTTTGAAGTATTTAGCCAAGTGTTCACAGTTCTGTTTGTTGCTCATAATCAGCTTATCTTGATCATTTTTGAAACAAATGTTGGGTGACGAGTAACATCGAAGTTTTGTCATAAACGTCTGATAGAAGTTTCTGATGTTGTTTTTCTTGAAATTCTCTTCTATCTCTCTCAGCTGGTCTCTTTCTAATCTTCTTTCGGCACTCTTGAACACCTTTGCTGTCCTTTTCCTTTGGATCTTAAATTCTTCGAAGTTCTGTTTGTTGGAGTTCCACTTGTTCCAAGCTTCTAATCGTCTTCGTAGAGCATCTTCACACTCATCATTCCACCATGGATGTTTCTTAGCAAGAAAAATTGTTTGCTTCGCTGCTTCCTGAATCTTTCGAGCCATTTCGTCAAACTCATAGGACTCCAACGTGTCGAGTTCTTTCTGATATTTCACTACTATTTCTTCGCTGACTTTGAGTTCTTCAATTCTGTACTTCTGTATTCTGAGGGGTTTCTTTCTACGGTTACAAGATATGGGTTTCACTTTTATCCTTGTTAGATTCAAAATTAGCACCTTTTCGCACTCTAACATTCATTATTTCCTTCGGGCGGGTGGTCTCTACATGGTCAATTTGGAATTCTCCTAACATGGAGTTAGGTGATTGCCATGTCATCATCCACTTAGGAGCTCTCTTGAATTGAGTAGACATTATTTTCATACCAAATGATTCACAAACATCTATCAATCTTTCACCATTTCTGTTTATCCTTTTATGAGCCGTGTATGTTTCAACGATGTTTAGAAATTTTTTCTCTTTTCCAATCTGAGCATTAAAATCACCCATCAAGATCTTGACATGTTTTGCTGGGGTTCTGAACAGTTCTTCTTCAAGTTGTGACCACAATTCTTCTACTTTCTGTGGATTCTTTCTGTTATCTTCATTAATTGGAGCATGAACATTGAAAATGGAGTACAATTTGTTTCCTCTTTTGAGAGTTAGTACAGACAGTCTGGGAGATGGAGATCTGAAGTCTACTATAGATTCTGTTATAGAGTTGTGAATAAAGAAGGCTGTCCCGAGTATTAACACTGGATTCTTGGTTTTCTCTGACTTCTTAACTTTGATAGCTGGCCGTCCTTTCAGTATTCTGTAGTTTCCAATAGCCGATACTTCATCTGAAATAAAACTTGTTTCTTGGCCCGCTAGGACTTTGATCTTATATTCATCGAGTACTTTGATCAGCGCATTTTGTTTACCAACCTTCATAAGGGTGTCCACACTGAGTGTGCCAAAGAAATGATTTTCTTTCGTTCTGAGTTTGCGGGGTGATAGATCCTCCGACTGATCCAAACATGATGGTGTAGGGCCCCCAGAATCCTTTGCCCTACTTGAACCAGAACTCTGGTCCCGGATTTTACCGGCTGGGGTACGTGATTCCGTACGTTTTGTCATCATGTTAGTTGCGTGGTTTTTGGTTTAGGGGATAGGGCAAAACCCCATCCAAAAATAAAACCAAGTTGGTGAGACCTGGAGTTGCCGCCAGGCAACATATCGATGGCTTACTTCTAAAACCTCGTATGTTCCAATGCTCTTCCTATCCATTATATACATTAAGACTGGTCACGCCTCCCAGCTACACATAGATATGCAGCCCATCAAAACAATTTTCCTTGTGTTCATTTTCATATAGTTGTGTGTAAAGGAAAATGAACCTTAAATAGGCCATATTATACTGTAGGAGTGTGTAAATTCGCTTGCAAACAATATCCCTACAATGCGGTACGGTAAGATCTATTTTCCTTTACATATGAGCATAGGAAAATGAACACAACCAAAAATTATTCTGATGGACTGCATATAAATATGTGACTGGGAGGCGTGACCAGTCTTAAGAAATATGATAGGTGGAAAGAGCATTGGGACTTACGAGGTTTTAGAAGTAAGCCATCGATATAACTTTTCACCTGTGTAAATGGATACATATCGTCCACAGAGGTTATTCTACGGCACAGTTCTTTCACAGTTGTGTCTGCTGACGGTATTAATGCTCTTTATGATTACTTATTGATAAGAAAACACTCCAGATTGTAAGATGTTAGCGCGTGAAATAATTTTGTTAACACATTTCTCTACTCTACAAGAGCACCAAGACAAAATCTACTGCATAGTGTTGCCACTGGGATATGGACTGTGGACAGACACACCTTCAACCGTACATTCAATCGAACACATATACCAATGATGCCTACATTTCTTTTTACATAACAGATGAAAAAATAGCCCTACAACCAAAGGTACTACTTCCACCCCGTCAACATCCAGGCGTACCAACCACCGTAAGTTGATTTCTTCACCAAACTGAAACTAAAAATGATTAATGCAGAAGTGGTTTAACGCATCACTAACACATCGAAGGTTTTTGGTGACGCAAGGATGAAAAAGTGATAGGGCTGGGATGGTAGCGGCGGTGACCTGGTGTAAAAATAGGAAACCACGGAAACCTTCTTCATGGCTTCCGACGATGGGATTCGAACCGACCATATCCCGAATGCAAGCTAACCGCGCGGCCAAATCGCTGGGTGTATTGTTTTCCAAAGGCTGATTATTTGTAATCCTTGAATATTTTCTGTGTCTCATAATATGTGCCGTCCATACACGTTCACTCCCCTCCGTCTCTTTTCAACTCGTTCGCTATCTCTCTCTCGGAGGCTCGCTCTCAGCACAGAGAGCTCGGAGCTGCTAACTTGAAATTGTCTCTCTGACTTAGCACACTCACTGAATAGCAACGTCTGAAAGAGTATAGTTTGGAATAGTGATGTGATCTCAAAGGAATGGTCGTACGTTACGATCAACATCCCCGTTATCGTTCCTCGTGTCCCGTAATATAATTTGTGAGTATTAAAGTCTCTAATTAATCTGGAGATATTTGTTGCCTCGCCCAGTATAACGCATTCCCTGACGCTTCTTTAAGCAAAATAACCCTAGATGTACCAGGGAATGCTTTATACTGGGTGAAGGATTAACCATCATCGTATCGTCATACACTAAATGCTAAGCCTTATCAGTGCAACCAATCGCCTCTCAATCCTGCTGTCCTCTTTACTTCCTTGTAGCCTTTACATCCCCTCATGTTTCTCACATCCCCGAAGTATGTCTTCCTCTCTACCTTTATTTCCTACTATTTTGCCTTCAGAGACGTTTAGTAGGAAGTCGTCATGTCTCAGGATATGGCCTAAAAGTTTTTACTGTCTTCTTTCCATATCCTTTATCAGTCTCCGTTGCTCATTGACTGCCTTTAGAACATATCGATTACTCTTTTCTTCTGAGTCCAGCATATCCTTCCACATTTCAGTTGCTTCCAATTAATGTGTTTCCTTTTTACTAATAGTCCAGCTCTCACAATCATAAAGTAGTACACTCGAGACAAAGGATTTTATAAAAACCTTTCTTGTTTCTAAACTTATATGGGTATTTTTAAAATACGTAGGTCGAGTCATATCGTCGCTGGAACGGTAAAAGGTTGTATTCCACAATGCTCTTCCTATCAATTATTCTCCTTAAGTCTGGCCACGCCTCCTAGCCACGTATGGATATGCAGTCCATCAGAACAAATTTTGTTGTGTTCATTTTCCTATGTCCATGTGTAAAGGAAAATGAACCTTACAGTACCGTACTGTAGCAATGAACGTTTGCATTACGTATTTACGACTCCTAGTGTACAATGCATGTAAGGTTCATTTTCGTTTAATCATCGACATAGGAAAACGAACACAACGGACATTGTTCTGATGGACTGCGTATCCATATGTGGCTGGGAGGCGTTACCAGTCTTAAGGAGAATAATGGATAGGAAGGGTATTGTGGAATACAACCTTTTACCGTTCCAGCGACGATATGTCATGGCAACTGTTTTTTTCTCGCGAACAGGAGACAACACGGAAAATCTAAGATATGCATTTGGAAACGTACGGTATTTACTTGCGTATGATGCCACTAGATGGTGTATGCAAAGAATATGCCCCCAAGTTCAGTGTGTGATTGAGAGCGTCACAAAATGGAAATCAACAAGCAGTGGCAATGATCGTATATTAAAATAGCGATTCTCCACGGAGCTGCGGGAAGAATTAGGTGTGCATGTCATGCCCTATAGAACAGTGCAAAGGTGGGTGGAGACTTAACAGCATTTCGGAGAGAGGTGTCACACGTTAGGGGTATTCAGCGACTGCCCCACCGCTGGCAACGCACAGTGGAAACCTTGAGTGATTATTTCGAAGGTCTCTAACAATTGGAGAACTGTCTTTATACGTAGTCTTGTGCATTTGCTGTCCATACCATAATAAAACAATGTTTACCAATCGCTTTCCTACGAGAATCTCCTGAAGTCAGAATTTGTCTTCAGGCACTATGAATAAGGACATGCCCTATATTTCCAAATGCATAGGCCTATCTTAGATTTTTCGTGTTGTCTTATGTTTGCAAGAAAAAATAGTTGCCATGACTTATGACTGTCTGTTTAGCAAGAAGTTGGGTTTCGAAGCCCATGATAACATAAGTCTCAAAAAGAGCTTATTAGCACTGACACTACGAAACATAGCACTGAAATTCATATTTAAGTCTGTCTACAAAAAATCCTCCAAAATGACTACAATGTTGCCGTAATAATATCACCACTAAAATGCAACAGAAAATAAATAACGCGTCAACTCATATGAGCGATGCTAGTTTACTGTAGTGCAAATATTCTGCTTGGTTTTATATTACGAAAATAACAGGAAGTCATGGGAAATTGAATCAGCCACAATTAGAATCACCACAAGACATACAATGATGAAAATGAAAATGCGCAGCCTGTTTCCAGTCATTCGACCGGGTCAGGAATGGAAACAATGGAGCCCCCTTCTAGTGGCGAGGAGAGGAATTGTACCGGCTGCCGAAGCTTGTCGCACTTCTCTGGGGCAATGATTAATGACTGTCAGGTGAAATGAAATTATATTGGAGAGTATTGCTGGAATGAAAGATGACAGGGAAAACCGGAGTACCCAGAGAAAAACCTGCCCCACCTCCGCTTTGTCCAGGACAAATTTCACATGGAGTGACCGGGATTTGAACCACAGAACCGAGCGGTGAGAGGTCGGCACGCTGCCGCCTGATCCACGGAGGCTTCGCAATAATGATGATGGCCTATAAAAAGGACATCTTAAAGAATATTTACCGTCACTGCATTTCACATACTTTTCAGGACGAAAAGGAAATGAGAAAAGTATCTGAATAAGATGACAACTTCCTGGCTTCTCCTCTTGGGAACTGAAGTTGAACATTTGTGGCAGCATTCCTCCCTGTTTGCTAGAAGTCTTATTTTCCACTAACACAGGTTGTCGTTCTAGGTTGCAGCATTTACATGAGGTGGATGTGGAGGTTACAGAAGGCCATCTTCAAAGCTACCGATAGTGAGGTTTGAACACACCACCTCCTGAATGCAAACTTAGGCCTCTTCCACACCAAAGCACCGCGCTCTGTATCCCTTCAACACAGCCCTTACTATCCACCCAAGCTCCCTTGTCTTTCACACCAATGTGACCACAATGACACAAGAGTCGTCCCAGTTGAGCTCGTTGCTCAAGAAGTGCGCCTTATCATCATCTGACGAAAGTTTTGTATTGCTTAATTCCACTTCAAGTACGTGGTATTTTACTCTAGAAGTGCTAGTGGCTTTACGTTGCACCGACACAGATAGATCTTATGGCGACGAAGGAATAGGAAATGCCTAGGAGTTGGAAGGAAGCGGCCGTGGCCTTAATTAACGTACAGCCTAGTGTAAAAATTGGAAACCACAAAAAACCATCTTCAGGGCTTCCGACAGTGGGAATCAAACCTACTATCTCCCGGGTGCAAGCTCACAGCCGCGCGTGCTCGTGAAGTAAATAGATTAGTATTTCATTTATTGAGCTAAATATGACAATACAGAAAATTTTATGTGCATAATTATACCTCATGCGAAACTTTTGCGGAATGTTCCGTCTAGCGAGTGAAAAGTCCAGACATACTTTGACGGACACATCCGTCCACGCGCACGAACCTTATACAGACGCGTATTTACGGTTACCGAGCCAGCGAGGTTTGTTCTATAAGTTCTACCAGATGTCAGGAACTACCTGAACTTCATTTTTATATCATCAACGGTACCTCGCTCCTAGAAAAGTAAAAATAAAATGCCCCTCACCGCGTGTTTGGCAGTGGCCTGGAGTGGAGCGGATGGTGTTATTCAAGATTAGCTTGAGAATACTGATGTTGAGATTCACTATGAAATTGGGCTAAGTGAAAAGAACTCATCTTTAAATGATATTGGTGAAAGTAAATCTGATTCTATATCCGAAGGGCCAGCGCCAACGGTTAATTCAAGATTTACACAAGGTAGGCATCAACAGGTGGGAACGTCAGTAATGACGGGATATGAGAACTTCAAGATAATAAATTTACTAATGTTACATGTAAGCCAGTTTGTGAAATTCACTCCGTGGTAAATAGAGAGTAAGAATATAATCCAACAGAACTGTAAGTGGTCAATGAATGTCTAACCCCACAGTTCTGGGATCATGTAACAAAAGGAACCAATGCTATGTCTGTAAATATCTTGCATCTTTGTCAAATGCCTCTCACACTGGTAATATTCCCTTTGCGTCTCAGGATCGATATACTGGCTACTACCAATCAAAAACTGGCTCCAACTCAGAAGAAATTAGTGCCGTCCAGGAGATGCATAGCGGTATAGCACGAGGATTCTGCAAGGATAACATATTAGAGTACCTCAAATGAGAGGTTGCTTTGCATGTGGACACCTGTTTTTTTTTAGTGTTGCATACACGAGAGGACTTCTCCAAACCATAAATGGATGGTGGAATGTAAAAAAGAAGTTGTTTATACATGTGTGACATCCGTATAGAAATTCGTCGGTATTTCCTTAAAATAACTGAAGTATAGGAACGATTTTTTCCCCAAAATTTGGTAAGTCAAAGGGATTGCCTTTTTATTTCACGGAAATGAAAATTTACGGCGTTATAACGTATCCTAGACATCTTTTTACTTCACTGTTATTGAACGCTTCGAGAAGACCATCGCCAACCTCTCAACAGAATGAAGTGCCAAGTGCTAGGCCAGGCTAGGCTAAGCAAATAGTGGATCAATTTGCAGTTGCGGTGGCAGGGTTGGGACGCACTTTGGAGCCAAGGTCTGCTTGAAATGCAGTACTCTGTCGTTACAGTTACCATTTATTAATACATGTAATTTTTCAGTTCAGTACAGGGGCCTGTTCCACGAACGAACTTTGTAACTTTTCAACTTTGCACTTTTCACTTTTCAATTCTTGCAAAGTGCAAAGTCTTTCTGTTCCACCATGAACTAGGTTGTACTTTTCAATTTCTTCGCAAAGTGAAAAGTCTTTGCGAGTGAGTGATCCGATCGAGTTTATTCTATGAGCAAACTGTATAGGCCTAATACTCTATGATTTCAATGCTTTACTTTTCGCGGCGAACTTGGCGGTATAATTGTAGTAACGTTAAAGTTTTTATCATGGGAAAGAAAGGTTATTACAAGAAGCTGGCTGTGCGGGAAGTTGTCAAGGAGAAACATGACATCCTTTTTTGACAACTTTAAAGATAACCAAACATGAATGTTAACGAGAGTACCGTCAACGCATCCACACACAGAAGGAAATTCACCCTTCATTAGAAATCCCGTTGCTATATTAAGTGGATTATCAAGCCAGCGTACTGTTAGGAAATATTACATTTAATATAACATCTACGACTTTGGTAACAGTTCAGAAAATAATTCATTTTGATGTCCCATGCATTGCTGCTACACCATGCAGCACCATTTACTAACCAACGTAAGTATATAAGAATTTGTTCTTTTTCGGAAAGGAATTGACTTCTTTTTGTTGCATGTTTCAATAAATGATCGATCACTTCAAGAATATAGTCAGTCTGTGTTGGGCTAATACGAAATCACTCGCGAAATTACGTCGAAGTGAGGTTATGAAAATTAATCCTGTCTTTGTACGTTCTCTTATTGGATTCTTCACCACTGTCCTCACTTGATGCTAACAAAACCTCGTAACGTGTTTATGTCACTAAACCAAATTCTACGCCGAGAAACTAGTGTACATACTTGTTAATTAACAGATGAAAGGGGTGTCATCTCTTTGCAAGATTTATGAAAACTTTTCACTTAATTTCTTTGCACTTTGCATTTCTGTACCAATGGAGGAACATAACAGGCTTGAAAAGTGAAAAGATTCCTAAATCTGAAAAGTGATGGTGGAACAAAATCTGAACTGAAAAGTGCAAAGTGCAAAGTGAAAAGTTGCGAAGTTCGTTCGTGGAATAGGCCTCAGGACTAATGATTGTGCTAAAGTCCGACTCGTTGGCTGAACGGTCAGCGTACTGGCCTTCGGTTGAGAGGGTCCCGGGTTCGATTCCCGGCCGGGTCGGGGATTTTAACCTTAATTGGTTAATTACAATGGCACGGGGGCTGGGTGTATGTGTTGTCTTCATCATCATTTCATCCTCATCACGACGCGCAGGTCTCCTACGGGTGTCAAATAGAAAGACCTGCACCTGGCGAGCCGAACCCTTCCTGGGATATTTCGGCACTAAAAGCCATACGACATTTCATTTTCATTGTGCTAAAGAAGGTACAAGGTGCGATACTTCGTTGTAGACGAGGTCTAAAGGTACCCGATTTACACTAATTCATTCGCTCCGTTTGGAAGGTGGACTTCTGACCAAATGTTGCACTCTTTGCATTATGCGATGTCACAGTGTAATTTTATATCCCTTTGAAAATTTCGGTAGCTTGCTTTAAGAAAATACGGAAATGTTATATCATAGGGATTGTTTTTTTTTTTTTATTATTCCGATGACCAACGTTCCAATCGTGGAAACCGTTCGATGAAAATTTCACCTAAAACGTGCTGTAGTGTCAGGAAGGACATCAGTCCCACGGCTAATGTTGAAAAGGGGCCAGAATGATGCCAGACAACCCTCGTCTCCCGAAAACAACTCGGAGAAACTGAGGACACGTATACTCATTCGACAGAAATGCTTTTACTGAATACATGGCTCAGGGTAACAATCGTGATAAATGAATATTGAATTTTCACGACCGCATTGTAATCGAAACAGACTTTCAACGTATTAGATCGTGTTACGTACATGTAGTACGTGTTGAAGAGATGTTAAGTACAGAACAAAAATGGCCAGCCGGACACCAGTGGGACATGCCCCACAACGGGCGACGTAAACGCACTCTACAGTGTGCTAGCAGCAGTGCCAGACCTGTAGCTCAGATCCTTTCAAACAGAACAAAGATGGCCTAGGCCACCATAGCTCAATTGGTAGAGCAACCGACGCGAAATTGGGAGATTGTGGGTTCGGATCCCACTAGTGTCCGGCTGGCCATTTTTGTTCTGTACTTAACATCTCTTCAACACGTACTACATGTACGTAACACGATCTAATACGTTGACAGTCTGTTTCAATCACGATAAATGTTTCATCATGACATGAAACAAGATTAACTGACCGACGTAAATGCCACGTTCTTTCCCCTTGTTTCAGTTACCTACAAACAAGCACACCAGAATAACTCAGATTAGACTCTAAATAACTATATGTTATCGTTTCTATTCATCACAGTGTTACATATAGCAACTCATTATTATCATCTAACATACATCCTTGGAACTTACTTCTAGCTGAAATACTGAAATACGCAATGCGTGGCTATTTAAAATAAAGTGCTGAAGTGGTGCCTACCAGAAACAACAGAGGAGAGGATTCAGAAATGAAGATCTCAATAGTAAAACAAATATCACTTTATCTACGGTTTATTATTATTATTATTATTATTATTATTATTATTATTATTATTATTATTATTAATGAATTTAATCTGTAGAGTTATAGTTAATTATGGTAGTTTATTTTAATTGATGTCATTCATAATATTTTGTCACTTTTATGACAGTGTAATACACTTCGCCTCTGTGGTGTAGTGGTTAGCGTGATTAGCTGCCACCCACGGAGGCCCGGATTAGATTCCCGGCTCTGTCACGAAATTTGAAAAGTTTTACGAGGGCTAGAACGGGGTACACTCATCCTCGGGAGGTCAAATGAGTAGAGGGGGATTGGATTCCCTCCTCAGCCATCCTAGAAGTGGTTTTTCCTGGTTTCCCACTTCTCTTCCAGGCAAATGCCGGAATGGTACCCTACTTCAGGTCACGGCCGCTTCCTTTTCTCTTCCTTGTCTATCCCTTCCGATCTTCCCATCCCCTCACAAGGCCTCTGTTCAGCAAAGCAGGTGAGGCCGCCTGGGCGAGGTACTGGTCCTTTTTCCCAGTTGTGTTCCCGACGAAAAGTCTCACGCTTCACGACACTGCCCTTGAGGTTGTAGGGGTGGGATCACTCGCTGAGTCCGAGGGAAAAATACCAATCCTGGAGGGTAAACGTATTAACAAAGAAAGGAAGAAAGAAAGAAGGAAAGAAAGAAAGAAAGAAAGAAAAAAGTAATACACTGATACCTGGTTAGTTGCGGGTAGCGTCCCTCTTCACCCTGATAACGGTGGTGATGCTCTGTAACAGCAACTATGGAACTCTGTTGAGCGAACTACGACAGGTTCAAAGTTTGCGCGTAAGTACCAAATGTGTCACCAGATATCGATGGCTTTCTTTAAAAACCTCGTAAGTCCGAATACTCTTCCTATCCATTATATTCCTTAAGACTGGTCACGCCTCCCAGTCCCATATTTATATGCAGTCCAAAGGAATAATTTTCGTTATGGTAATTTTCCTCTGCCAATTTGTAAAGGAAAATGAACCTTAAATACATTATACTGTAGGAGTGTGTAAATTTGCCATGCAATCAACATCCCTACAATTCGGTACGTTAAGGTCCATTTTCCTTTAGACATTAGCAAAGGAAAATGAACAAAGCGAAAATTATTCTGATGGACTGCATACAAATATATGACCGGGAGGCGTGGCCAGTCTTAAGGGATATAATAGGTAGGAAGAACATTTGGACATACGAGGTTTTAAAAGAAAGCCATTGATATCTTTTACATGCCGACTTCGTATCACACGGTGTGCCGAATGGACTATTTTTTTTTCACCCTTCAAACATCCGACGTTCACTTCGAGTTACGAACTCGAGATTTTGGAATCCAGAGACCGACACTCTACAGCTGATCCCCAGATACGTGCGATAATCGTACACTCGTAATTTCACTCTATACTTTTGCAAGATCAATTGTTTGGTTTATGCTCCAAAATATTCGGGTATCAGTAAAGGAAACTTACGTCATTTGTCATAGGAGTTTAAAGGCTGTAAGATTAACATGTAACGGTTCAAATATTATTATTATTATTATTATTATTATTATTATTATTATTATTATTATTATTATTATTATTATTATTATTATTATTATTATTATTTTCTTGCCAAAAGTAATGAATAATCATCAGAACGTTTTAAAAACATTTGTAAATTCAAAGTAAAAATATGACTTTCTTTGGAAGCCTTTTTTGTATGTGCAAAGTTGTAGAGTTGAGTACAAGGCTACTACCATACTTCAATCATTGGCAATGTCCGTGCTCATGCATGCTCTCAGATAAACATTTTAGGGCAGATTTCAAATTCACTGTTGAATTATATAAATATGCCATTAAAACAAGGCAGAAAACAAGGAACACTTACTAGGCCTACTTGGACACGTATTTTATAATATACTATTTTAAATTAGACTAAATTTATATCGCTATGGTAGCGACGATACGGAGATGCTTGAAGAAGGGTAATTAATTATTGCTACACTAGCAGCACCTAGCAAGTTAGTCTGCAACAGAAAATAAACGTTTGTAGCAAACATTACTCCGCTATCAAAAAGAAAATGTATATAAAGAATTGAATTCGCCTTTGCTCATATGCAGTGCTGCACATTTCAGGGTACTGATTGCCTAGGTTATGGTGAGAGATTGATGGTAAAAACACTTCAGCAAAATCGAACCACCGGAACTTGGGTCATCGACTGAAGCGTCCGCGGTTTCTTTGTTCTTAAAGATCTTGGGATGTCTTGTGGCACGCGATGTCTATTGATAACGCGTGACACTCTTCCACATTAATGAGAATGAAGTATCAGGAGTTGCTGTCACGATCTGTCTATCAGAAAAGTTCCGTACCATGACTGGTGGTTATTTTGAGCATTAACGGAAGACTATATTCGGGTGAATATTTAAGCTTAATTTGTTAAGAATTCAAAATAATATTTTCACATGCTACTTAATCGTGTTCCATTACGGACTGTATCGTGAATAATAATAATAATAATAATAATAATAATAATAATAATAATAATAATAATAATAATAATAGTAATAATAATAATAATAATAATAATAATAATAATAATAATAATAATAATAATAATAATAATAATAATAATAATGTTATTTGCTTTACGTCCCACTAACTACTTTTTAAGGTCTTCGGAGACGCCGAGGTGCCGGAATTTAGTCCCGCAGGAGTTCTTTTTACGTGCCAGTAAATCTACCGACACGGGGCTGTCGTATTTGAGCACCTTCAAATACCACCGGACTGAGCCAGGATCGAACCTGCCAACTTGGGGTTAGAAGGCCAGCGCCTTAACCGTCTGAGCCACTCAGCCCGGCACTGTATCGTGAAGTACCAGGATATGAAACAAGGTGATGTGAGGGAGAAAAATATATTTTAAGTACACGCAGTGCTGTATAGACTACACCACTCATATATACGAGTAATAAGAACATCTTTGAAGTACTACAATTAGTGAGAAATGAAGAACTGCAAGGAACTAAAATTCATTTTTGTAGATCAAGGGAAGTGCACGAATATAATGCAACAAAACAGTAGGTTTGGCTAAAAGACTTGTAACTGAAGCTAAATTCCGAGCCATTCTACTTCCTTACAGACATCCTGCACATTATCCGTTCAAAAGCTCAGTAAAAATTGTTTAACGGAGGAGACTACAACGGTTCTCCACAAATAAAGATATTATGCTGCACTTCATACCAAAATTCCATCTAAATCGTGGTTCACCAGTATCCGTCGTTCCTGGCGTCAACTTAAATCGCTAATACACATCAGACTCAAAGGCGCATATTGTCGCTGCTAGGACAAAACCTCATATTTGAAATATTTTGGCTTAGAATTTTGGCCGGTAAGGTTCTGTCATCTAAGGTGCAATATTGTGTGAATATTGTCAAGGCAATCTCGCTCTTCAATAAAGTATATGCTGCGTGTCAGTATATCTCCAAAAATATGATCACATATGAGGTTTGGTCCCGGCATCGACGATATAATAAGTCATCTTCTTCTCATCAAAGAGCTCTACTGTCACACGAGTGAATATGATCGGCCGTGTTCATCAGATCTGAACCACGTTGTACTTTTTTGTACAAAGCACAGTGCTGCACGATCAGTGTTATTCATACAACTTACATAAATCGGAATTGCACTTCCTCGAAGTATTATTATTTTAGATTCTCCATTCACTCATATAATGTACGCAATTTTAGCTATTTTTCAGAAATAATGACGTAAAATATGTTTTCTTAAAAATAGTTTAATGATATTTATTCACAAAATTATATCGTCGCTGCCGGAACAAAATCTCCTATGTGAAATATTTTATCTTAGACATTTAGCCAGTAAAGTTCTCTCATCTAAGGTGCAATATTGTGTGAATACTGTCAAGGCATTCTCGCTCTTCATGATGTATGTGCTGCGGGTCAGTATATCTCCAAAAATATTATCACATAGGAGGTTTTGTCCCGGCAAGAACGATATGCTTCTCTTCATTCTCTCAAATATCAACAATCCTATATTCGACTAAATTTTGAAATTGATTGGTTCAGACACTCGTACTCCCGTTATTTAATTATTGATGTGACTTTTTCACAGACTTGTAAATTAATGTATATCATTCATATTTTCATTTTCATTAATACCTTATTTTGAAAGATTAGGCTGGTTATTCTCCGACGAATTAATCACAATTCCACTATCTGTCTTATTTGTTTAACTCACTTTCCTCCTTTCAAGACCAGCTCCTATACCATTGACATTCCCAAAAACAAAACAATTTTAAGCCGGTCGTTCCAAGTGTCGGGTGCCAGGCTCTACAACTCTATTCCAATAAATATTATAAAATCTACGAATTTGAAGACCTTAAGTCTACTTGCCGAAATTATTTCCCGAACTATAGAACTACCCGAGTGAATGCTTTACGATTGTGCGAGTAAATGGCTGTATTTGTTCTTAAGGTTTTAAGCTACTGTAGACTATATATATATATATATATTTATCTATCATAAGTCTGTACAGAGTTCTCCTCCATTTTCACAGACACTATACATAGGTGTACATAAATGCATGAATGAGGTTTTTTTTTTGAATGATTCCATGACCGAATAATATTGTCATGCATGCATGAATAAATTAATGAACACTTCCCTCCCAGTCATGGATAGCCACCAACTGAGGAGAGAGCATTCGGTTGGCAGGATAAATGCATGGATGGGATTATGCATGACTACTGCCCGGTCGTGTTATCCACCCCTGGTGAGAAAAAAGGAGCCATCTTCCCAAGGATAACACGTCCGGCCCTTTCCCTTGAGGCCCAAACAGAAGACCCCACCTGATCTAATAGCTTACAAACACTAATTTCTCACCATTCCCTAATTTCTGCGAGGCACACGTAAGCGGAAATCCCGCACCTCATGTGCCCCCTCCCTATACTTCTTTCCCTGTTGCATTTAGATCACTCTACATATTCGATTGGGATAGGCCCGTCCTATCCCGTCCTACTTCGGTTATAGCCTTACATAAGTGTATGAATTAATGAATGAATTAATTAATTGGCTATGATTCCCTATCTAAAATAGTGCCCTTTGCACAGGCGGATCGCCATTCCACATGCAAGGGCCACGCCTACGATTATCTACATGAGTGTATGAATAAATGAATTAATTAATTAATTACCAATTCCCTAACTGTATTGAGAAAACACGTATGGATGGATTTATGAATGGGTATATGGATATTCATGCATGCATGTTAGGAAAAAATACTCATCCCTCCCAGTACGGATAACCAGTAACTGGGGAGAGAGCCCTTGTTATGAATTAAATAAATAATTGAATGAATAATATGTGGAATGAGTAGTGAATGAATGAGTGATATATATGTATGTACATACTTACATTAGTTAAATTAATTAAGTTATATTTTAAATGTAAGATTATTACCATAGTTAAGTTTAAATTCTTTTGTTTATAATATATCAGAGTCATATTTTTATATTATGGTTAAGTGTAAGAGAGGGCCAAGAGGACTAACTTCGCCATCAATAAAGATACTACTACCACTACTACTACTACTACTACTACTACTACTACTACTACTACTACTACTACTACTAATAATAATAATAAAAATAATAATAATAATAAAGGAATATATGTTGCACCAAGTTTCGGATACGAGATGACGATCGTTAGAACATCCAGTTAAATAATTTGCTTTAAACGATTTTTGAATGTACCTTTCGCTGTTAATTTCCTGAAAAAATATTTCTTATTGGCAAAAACAAAGGTGAGACAGACGGATTAATAAAAGTAATAATCTAGTGCAAATCATAACCTATAGCTCAGTATCAACACCATGTCTTACTATCGATCCGGGGCTAGAGGGAGAGTACCAAACATTCTCACTCTGAAGAATGGTGACAAAAAATATGTTGAAGATTATCACATGAGATATGAAAAGAATTTTGCGTTATAGCGGTGATAGAACCATATTTGAAGAAGGACACCATGTATCGGAAATAAATATGCCCTGCGGAACGAGCGGCAATTACATAAACATAAAAGTGAACACGAGTTTGAAATAAATTGCGCCAAAATGGTGTTAATATAGTGCATCTATAATGGTTACAATGCATTGGCACACCTTTAGTTACAGTATTTGAAGACCCATGCACACACTTTCGGAATAGTTCACAATATTCCCAGTCGTAATTTACACCGTTTCTATTCCAATCTATTCCGTGTAAGTGTGGGCCGGTTCATTTGGACGTAATAATAACCCTTTCTTTTCCGATCTGTTCCAGTCACAAGTTTTAGTAGACTTGCTCAACTAGTTTACACTGATTGATTGATTTTAATTTTAATTTATGTTTATTAATTTATTTATTTACGGTATTTCTCTCATAGAATTGAAAACTCACTTTTTACAGTGATGCAGTTCCACCTAGTAGTGGTCGTATACGCCGTAAAAGTTTGTATCATCTTACCCGAGGAAGCAATTTAGCAAGCATCGTTCAAGAAGAATCGGATTAAATCGAAGGACATATACATACTTCTAAAAATATTTCTATGGAAGAAATGGCCACAGTTTTGAAACAGAAGAACCAATAATATGTTTGATCATTTCAATGTAAACCAACAACGGTATGAAAACGCGACATGATCCTCTGACCAACTTGATTCCACTATCAGCAGCCCAGGATGACGATATTTTTTCTTGAAAACAACATATTTTGTCTGGTTTATGTTGAGCGACATGCCATAATTTTGACTTACCTCGACAATATTCTGTTTACCAATATCTCGTTGCTGCAGGGACACAACCTTATATGTGAAATATTTTAGCTTAGAACTTTGACCGGTAAGGTTCTGTCATCTAAGGTGCAATATTGTGTGAATATTGCCAAGGCATTCTCACTCTTCATAATGTATGTGCTGCGGGTCAGTATATCTCCAAAAATATTATCACATAGGAGGTTCTGTCCCGGCAGCGACGATCTGTAATATCACCAATATCTTGAATTACTCCAGCGTTACATTAAAACGAAGTTAAACTGAGATGGTTGAATGTGGAACGGATATCGCTACAACTCTTCACGCCATTGCAGTGGTGTGAAGTAAATGATGGATGGGATTTAGTGTAACGTAGAGATGTGGACATTTTAATACCAAAGTACGCAACCTTCCTCCAGGTAAAGGATACGTGATGTAAGACGTGACAGTGAATAAGACAGATGGCTTACTTCTGTCATACACAGGTCACCGATACCTCTCGGCGAGAAGGTGATTAAAATGTCTTCTGTCCCACTTTCTGTACCATTAGTTTTAAGCCATTGTCAGTATTAAAAAGCACGAAGTTATATTAAATAAGTAGTTTTATGTACAGCTGTTATGAAATGTCTCTCCAATTACAGCCAGGGAGGCAAACGAATCACATTAATAATAATAATAATAATAATAATAATAATAATAATAATAATAATAATTTACCGGGAGAGTTGGCCGTGCGTTTAGGGGCGCGCAGCTGTGAGCTTGCATCCGGGAGATAGTGGGTTTGAATCGCACTGTCGGCAGCGCTTAACATGATTTTCTGTGGTTTGCCATTTTCACACCAGGCATATTCTGGGGCTGTACGTTAATTAAGGTCACGGCCAGTTCCTTCCAACTCCTAGCCCTTTCCCATCCCATCGTCGCCATAAGACCTATCTTTGTCGGTGAGACGTAAAGACACTAGCAATAATAATAATTAATAGTGTAAACTATGACAGAAGTTACAACCTTTTCTAGTCTGGGCGCTACTGTTACCCAGAGCAAAGTAAACGCATATGGTGTTGACATTACGTACTACGTGTAAGTTTTCGTGCACGTCGTCATCGTGTACATCATTCCTCCTCATTTCTATTTGTTCCGGTACTAATAATGTAATAGGCTTTATGTCTCACTAACTACGTGATAACGCGTTTAGAAGATGGAGAGGTGCAGGTATTTTTGTTACACAGAAGTTCATTTCAGTAAATCTGCCAACACCTTCAAATATCAAGGAACTATGCCAGAATCGAACCAGCCGGGTTGGGCTCAGAACGCCCGCTATCGCTTGAACTACTCAGCTTGAGAGCATCAATCGAAGAAAATATTTCAACCTTGGTCTAGAGCAGGGCCTCTTAAACGCCCAAAATCTCACGCGTGCAAACTGGTGCGCAGAGTTCCTGTGCACAGGGCATTGGTCCCGCTCGGTTCGGCTAGGACCAACGCTTCGTCTCTGGGCTACTCGGCTAAGCTCGGCTCACTCGGCTCGCATTTGGTGCGCTACGGAGCATGTGAGGAAGAGGGAGACAGGGGGAGTGAGCGAGACAGGCGTGGGGAAAGAGAGAGACAGCGCTGTTGCTCCAAATCGAGGAGTGGGGGTCTGCACTCTGGTCAACCAAGCAAAGTCGTGCACCTGGTGCATGCACTCCGAGAGGCCCTGGTCTAGAGTTTAAAAGATTTGCTTCCCAAGGAACAGTGGTAAATAGCGTTGCCTTACTGAGTAAAACTTGTAACTCCCAATGCTCTTCCTAGCCATTATTTCCCTTAAAACTGGTCACGCCTCCCAGCCACATATGGATATGCAGTCCATCAGAACAATTTTCGTTGTGTTCATTTTCCTATGCGTGTGTGTAAAGGAATGTGAACCTTAAATATATTATACTGTAGGACTGCATAAATACGTCATAGAAACATACATTCCTAGAGTGCGGTACGGAAGGGTTCATTTTTCTTTACACGTCCGCATAGGAAAATGAACCCAGTGAAAATTGTTCTGATGGACTGCATATCCATATGTGGCTGGGAGGCGTGACCAGTTTTAAGGGAAATTGCTAGGAAGAGCATTGGGTGTTACAAGTTTTTCTTAGTAAACCAACGATATCTTATCCCATACGTTTTATAAAAGGTATAAATAATAATTATAAACAATGAAAATAGATATCATAAATATCGTTATAGGTATTCAATTATAAGGTTAAGAAAATTTACAGATTTCGTACCCTAATCAAACCTTTAAGACTTTTACCACTGGAGCGAATACTCTGGCACCACTAGGTAAACAAATCATAGAAGGGGTTGGAAATAAAACCCAACTCAATACACACCCCACTAAAGTCGCCCATCATCAATAACACCAGCATTCCTTTTAACATAATCCAACCATCTTCATTCAAGGGATTAATAGAAGTAGAATTAAACTCACACTTTATCGAACAATATACTAACAGTAATGAATAAAAATCTGTTAAACCGGTAGAAAAAATATAAGAGAAAGTTAAACTTATTGATATAAGACAACCCTATAATTTCCAAAATCAGATCCTTAGAATAAAACCCAGCTAAAAAGGCATTCTGCACAACACACGATTTGAAATATTAAAACACACAGCTGTTAGAGGTATTTGAGTGCAAATATTCCTTATAAATCACATATCTTGAGAGTCCTTTTTATTATGAATTAAAGAACCAGCACATATAAACAGCAAAGCCTTAAATAGTGCATGAGTAAAAAAATGAAAAGAAAAGCTAACTCAAACTCAAAATCAGCCCCTAAACCAGAAAGAAATATAGTTAAATCAGCGATAAGCAATAACAACTATGACAATCATGTATCGACAAACGCCTTTCAAGAACCAATGTCGAAGGATGTACTCACTATTGTGTGTTTCTTTGGTGGTTAGTAGTGTGATACGTTGTGTGTAGATATATATTGAATCACAAATACCCTAATCCCGAGCTAGAGGTATTAACTAAACGTGGTTAAAATCCCAGATCCAGTCTGAAATCAACCTTAGGACCATCTGAACCGAGAACCAGAGCGCTGACCATTCATACAGGAATCCTGTATGACGGTGTAGATATCATCGATCCTGTGCCAGAACCATGAAAATGACAATACTCTTCCTCTCAGTTAGTTCTCGTAGGACTGGTCACGCCTCCCAGCCACATATTTATATGTAGTCCAGCTGAACAATTTTCGTTGAGTTCATTTTCCTACGCGCGTGTGTAAAGGAACATGAACCTTGACGTACCGTAATTTAGGAATGTTTGGTTGCATGACATATTTACCCACTCCTAGAATATAAGGTTTTTAAGGTTCATTTTCTTTTACACCTGCACATAGGAAAATGAACTGAACGAAAATTGTTCTGATGGACTGCATATCATAGGTGGCTGTGAGACGTGGTCAGTCTTAAGATAAATAATGGATTGGAAGAGCATTGCCACATTCGTGGTTTTGACATAGGAGTAACGATATATAAAAATACATAACAGGAAGTAAAAAAAAATTCCACTCAGAAACAATACATTCCACTTTTCTGTCCATAATATCAATAGTATAAAATGGAGTTCCCTTTCTCCATAATATCTCTATGAAAATGAACCTTATATACATTATTCTTTAGCTGTGTGTAAATTCGCTTGCAAACAACATCCCTACAATACGGTATGGTAAGGCGTATATTCCTTTACACATTCGCGCAGGAAAATGAACACAACGAAAATTGCTCTGATGGACTGTATATGAAGATGTGGCTGGGAGGCGTGACCATTCTTAGGGAATGTAATGGGTAGGAAGAGCATTGGGACATACGAGGTTTTAAAAGTAAGCCATCGTATTATGGGACGATGGGATAGGAAAGGACTAAGAGTGGGAAGGAAGCAGCCGTGGCCTCAATTAATGTACAGCTCCAGCATTTGCCTGGTGTGAAAATGGGAAACCATGCGAAACCATCTTGAAGGCTGCCGACAGTGGGGTTCGAACCCACTATCTCCTAGATGTAAGCTCACAGCTGCGCGCTCCTAACCGCACGGCCAACTCGCCCGGTAGGATATGTTATTATATCTATATTCTGAATGTACAATGTAACCCAGAAAGCCTAGAACAGTAATAAATAATCATAGGGAGGGAGTGAGGAAGGAAGCGAATAGTGTTTTGGCTGAATCTGGTGAACTAATAATAGATTTTAGAGAATCAGTGGACAGGTGGAACGAATCTTTAGAACATTTTCCCAGCGTAAACGGTAATTTTTCTGGTGACGGCGCGTACAACAGAGCCCATGAGGACAATGATGTTAGTGAAATTGTGCCCGAGAAAGTGGAAAGGATAGTAAATATACTCCGATGTCATAAAACAGCAAGTATAGATGAATTTAGTTCTGAAAGGTCGAAATATAGGTGGAAGGCAGGGATAAAATGTCTTCATACAGAAATGAAATTAGTATGGAATGTCAGCAATGTACCTTATGACTGTACAAAAGTAGTAATTGTATCTATTTATAAGCAAGGGAACAAGAAGGATTGCAACAACTATCGAGGTATTTCATTGATCAGTATACCAAGCAAGGTGTTCACTGGCATTTTGGAAGGGTGGTTGCGATCAGTGGTTGAGAGTAAGTTGGATGAGGACCTTTTTTTTTTGCTAGGGGCTTTACGTCGCACCGACACAGATAGGTCTTATGGCGACGATGGGATAGGAAAGGCCTAGGAGTTGGAAGGAAGCGGCCGTGGCCTTAATTAAGGTACAGCCCCAGCATTTGCCTGGTGTGAAAATGGGAAACCACGGAAAACCATTCTCAGGGCTGCCGATAGTGGGATTCGAACCTACTATCTCCCGGATGCAAGCTCACAGCCCCGCGCCTCTACACGCACGGCCAACTCGCCCGGTGGATGAGGACCAGTGTGGTTTCAGACCACAGAGGGTCAGTCAGGATCAGATTTTCAGTATGTGCCAGATAACTGAAAGATGCTACGAGAGGAAGTGAGAGCTATATTTTTGTTTCGTAGTTCTAGAGAAGGAATATGACAGAGCCTTCTTTTTTTTTTTGCAAGTGGCTTTACGTCGCACCGACACCGATAGGTGTTATGGCGACGATGGGATAGAAAAGGCCTAGGAGTTGAAAGGAAGCGGCCGTGGCCTTAATTAAGGTACAGCTCCAGCATTTACCTGGTGTGAAAATGGGAAACCACAGAAAACCATCTTCAGGACTGCTGACAGTGGTTTTCGAAACCAGTATCTCCCGGATGCAAGTTCACAGGAGTCTTCTCCTAAGGTTGTCAACCCGGAGATTGGTTGCAGCAGTTCTCCAAGATTCGCGGTATTGGGCAGCCTCTTAAGCTCCACGTAGGATTGGCGACCCAGCTCCTCCATTAGTTGTTCGATATAGATCACTCTAGGCCTGCCTCTATAATTTCTCCGTTCCACAGAACCCTCGAAGATCGAGGCCGGTATACTTCTCTGCCTGATTATTCGCCCCATCCAGATGTTCCTTCTTTTCCTCATGTAGTGTGTCAAGCATGGTGTATCTCCTATTATTCTCAGAAACTGTTAGCCGTACTGGGGACTATGACATTAAGGGTACATTATTGAAAGCAATCAATGTTTATGTTGATAATTTGGCTGCGGTGAGGATTGATGGTAGAAGGAGGTTTTGGTTCATTGTACTTACAGGGGTTAAGCAGGGCTGTAATATATCACTTTTGTTGTTCATAATTTATATGGATCATCTACTGAATGGTATAAAGTGGCAGGGAGGTATTCAGTTAGGTGAAAATATAGTAAACAGTTTAGCCTGTGTGCACGAACTTAATGACAAGTTCTGATGAAAGCCTGAAGTCTAATATCTTGTAACTTGAAAATAGGTGTGATGAGTACGGTATGATATCGTCGCTGGAAGGTAAAAGGTTGTATTCCGCAAATCTCTTCCTAAAAATTATTCTCCTTAAGACTGGTCACGCCTCCCAGCCACATATGGATACGCAGTCCATCAGAACAATGTCCGTTGTGTTCGTTTTCCTATGTCGACGATTAAACGAAAATGAACCTTACATGCATTGTACACTAGGAGTGCGTAAATACGTAATGCAAACGTACATTCCTACAGTGTGGTAGTGTAAGGTTCATTTTCCTTTACACATGGGCATAGGAAAATGAACACAACAAAATTTGTTCTGATGGACTGCATATCCATACGTGGCTGGGAGGCGTGACCAGTCTTAAGGAGGATAACTGATAGGAAGAGCTTTGTGGAATACAACCTTTTACCGGTCGAGCGACGATATTTATGGAACAGAAATTGTGAAGTCCACATTTGGGGTCACAAGTTGTTAAGTGTGCTATTTGAATTTTGGTTGCATCTTGCTCACGTGCGTTTCTAGAGTGTTTATCTGTACTCCACACTCACAGGTCATTCTTTAACGCTTATTGATAGCATTTTGGGCGATATTTAGAATTAAGTCCTTATGCCTTCTTCATGGGTAACTCAGGTTAGAGAAAGTCTACACCGGAATCCCTTCGATGCTATTTATGTCAAACTACCACTCGCCGAATGGGGAAATTGTTCAGGTACATGATTTCAAACCTGTCTTTACCGGGCATGTTGGCTGTGCGGTTAGGGGCGCGTAGCTGTGAGCTTGCATCCGGAAGACAGTGGGTTTGAACCCCACTGTTGGCAACGCTGAAGATGGTTTTCCGTGATTTCCCATTTTCACACCAGGTAAAATCCTGGGGTTGTTCCTCCCCACTCCTAGGCCTTTCCTTTCGTATCGTCGCCATAAGACCTATCTGTAAATTGTAAACGAATGAAAGTATAAAAACCTGCCTTTGACCATTTCCTGTTGAGTAGTATTCCTGATTTTCTTGGAATCCAAGGTGTATGTTTACACGGATGTGTGTACCTGAAATTCGTCATCCATTATCTTCCATACTTTATCACCACCAAGCAGCCTTGAAGAGGGGAGATAGGTTCCAAGCACAACAGACAATGGGCTGGTCGAACTTCAGGGTAAAATGTTCCGGTAGCTTTGGAGATCTCCATTTATGATGGAATGACCTGTTCGGCTATAAGTAATAATTCCCCTTATACAGGTCTTGATGATGATGATGATGATGAATATTATTAGCCTATTATTATCAAATTTATGACATCGAAACATTTAGGAAGAGATTTTTACTTCAGGAGAGGCACATCACTCTGAAATTCACTCAGCCTACACTAAAAGTTTGAATCAGATGAATTCCTGGGGCAAGTGCGACCGACCATAGAGCTAACCACTCCGTTCCACTTAGTACCACGGTTACGGATAGTAGAACCTTTTACCACCTACCCCTGAAATGAAGTTCACGCACGGCCTATTCGAACACGGAGGAAATAAAAAATAAACACATAAAAAAAGGAACAGAGAAGTTGGGTACTTCGGGATAGTCGAACAATAGACTGGAAAATTCCTGTTACATAAGAAGAACCAATCATTCATATAATGTAAAATGTTATCCACTGAAAACAAACTATGGTAAATATTCGTTTGAAAATTGAGTAGTTGGAACACATTATCTACAGCACGTTTAGAGTATTTCCCCCCCAAATGTAAGATTCTTCAAGAAAAGACATAAATACCCTGACTACTTTGCATAAATTTCCCCATAACTATGTTGGACATACAATTTTAAACTAGTAGTAAGGCCCAATTTACTGTAAACCGAAATCATTTAAGTTACGCCTGAATTTACACGGAACTGCGTCGCAAATACTTTTCTTTTCTTTTATGCGATATTCTGGTAATCTTGTGAGGGTGACTGTGTAACAGTTTGGTAATTATTATCACGTTACTTGTAAGAAATATTTTTCTCTTCGATTTATATTTTAAGTCGAGTAGTAACTATCTGGGAGTTATGCGATGGTAGTAACGACACTGTTACTACTCTGAACAGAATCTCACTCCTTTCAGTAAGGAAGATAATATTTCACCCGTACAGTCATAGATATCAGATGATTTTATATACCGTTAGCAAAGAAGAATATTCCTAGCAAGTTTCTCGCAAATTGAAGAAGCAATCACATCTAGGCTATGGGAAATTTTGAAGAAAAATTTCAATGTTGAAGCAAATATGATGATGATTATGAAAGGGAGTGTGATAGTAGAGTGGTTTAGTTACTGTGCTCTCTCCATCCAGACCTCGGTTAGAATCTCGGCTAAAGCATGAAGGACATTTGAAGAGAAAAGTCACGTCCCTGTGGTTAGGATTCGTTGCAGAACTAGAGGTCCTGTGGTGATAATTACGCTTTCAATATCGTGTAAATCTACAAGCTTGCTTTGGCAACAGGAATGGCTCAGAAGTTAGAACTCTCGCTTGTGAGCCTAAGTTGGGTGTTCGATCCCGGAACAATCCGTTGGTATTTGGAAGTGATCGAATACGACAGCCTCGTGTTGGTAGATTTACCTTCAACTAAACGAACTTCTGCGGACAAATTTCCGGCAATTAAACGTGTCTGAAAAGCAATATCACTTTAATAATAATAATAATAATAATAATAATAATAATAATAATAATAATAATAATAATAATAATAATAATAATAATATTTTTAAATATTCCTCGTAGTTTTGTCGGTCTTAGGGGACGTTTGAATGCTGGAATGTTGTTCTGAGAAGGGTTTCATTGACGTAATTGTTTTTCTACAGACACAGATTAAGCAAATTTAAATTTCAAATGATTATACCAACGTTTGATCCACTTTGCGAAAGCTTGCTGAACGCTACTAATCGCTCTAATCTGAACTAATTGCAAGGGTAAACAATGCCGCTGAGCATAGCAAGTTCATTGAACGTTGCAACAACTATGGTTATTGTGTGCTTTCAGGCTTACGTTGCATCAGAGATAGGAGAGGAGGGAATGTAATACCTCATGAGAGCGATACAGTTTGGTCTGATAAGGAGAAAGGAAGCTTGTACCTTATGTTACTGTTGATATCATGATTATAGAGTCAGGACTTCCACTTTTACGTGAAATCTCCACCACAGGCAATTGACTTTCCATTTAAAAAATCCCACATGAAGTGACTGAAATTATATCAAAGGTCTCCTTCTTGATAATTCAGTGAGTGGCCAGGCTGAGTGGCTCAGACGGTTGAGGCGCTGGCCTTCTGACCCCAACTTGGCAGGTTCGATCCTGGCTCAGTCCGGTGGTATTTGAAAGTGCTCAAATTCGTCAGCCTCGTGTCGGTATATTTACTGGCACGTGAAAGAACTCCTGCACGACAAACTTCCGGCACCTCGGCGTCTCAGAAAACCGTAAAAGTAGTTAGTGGGACGTAAATCAAATATTATTATTATTATTATTATTATTATTATTATTATTATTATTATTATTATTATTATTATTGATAATTCAGTGACAATTTCACCCTTCAATCGCACTTCTTTAATACGAACTAAAATATACGATGGGCACTTACAGAGGTACTGTAGTCAGTTCAATAATTACCATTTTCATCGGTTTTTCTCGATAAGAATATCGTCGCTTCACCGGTAAAAGGTTGTATCCCACAATACTCTTCCTATCCATTATTCTCCTTAAGACTGGTCACGCCTCCCAACCACATATGGATATGCAGTCCATCAGAACAATGTCCGTTGTGTTCACTTTCCTATGTGGACGATTAAACGAAAATGAACCTTACATGCATTGTACACTAGGAGTGCGTAAATGCGTAATGCCAACGTACATTCCTACAGTACGGTACTGTAAGGTTCATTTTCCTTTACACATGGGCGTAGGAAAATGAACACAACAAAATTTGTTCTGATGGACTGCATATCCATGCGTGGCTAGGAGGCGTGACCAGTCTTAAGGAGAATAATTGATAGGAAGAGCTTTATGGAATACAACGTTTTACCGGTGAGGCGACGATATGTTCAATTTGCTTGCTGCATGACTTGATATAAGAACGTGCAATTATATCAAGGTTGTGATTATCTCACACCTTGCCCAATTCACTATTTTCGTTCGGATGAGAAACCCTGTTTCAAACGTACCCAAAGCAAGGAAAATCGAAAACTTCTGGCAATTTACAAACATATAATCCTGTACGTTCAGAAGTATCGTTAGACCTAATCACCTGACCTTATCACAAAGCTATTTGCAGAAAAATAAGTGCCTATTGTAGTATGCAGGGGAAAGTTTTCCGCAGTACTGGATACGAAAGATTTCGATGAGCTCTGAGTGACAAGGAACATTAAGAGGTAAAATGAGAATATAAAAATATATATACCTTAGTTTTTCACCTCATGTATTTTCTACCTCTAAATTAATTTTAATGAATTTTAACGAATTTTAATTAGTGATAGGCAGTTTTCACACGGGTGATAACAGTGAGTGGCAGGTGAATAAACATGCTTTAATAAGTATCGATGTTGCGATACCAAGTTTATGTAACTACTGTATATTGATGGCTTATTTGGGAGATAGTTGGCTCGAACCCACTGTCGGCAGCCCTGAAGATGGTTTCCCGTGGTTTCCAATTTTCACACCAGGCAAATGCTGGGGCTGCACTTTAATTAAGGCCACGGCTGCTTCCTTCCCACTCTGAGCCCTTTCCTGTCCCATCGTCGCCATAAGACCTATCTGTGTCGGTGCGACGTAAAGCAAATTGCAAAAAAATGTCTCGTAAGTCCCAATCCCTTTCCTACCCATTATATTCCTTAATAATGGTCACGCCTCCCAGTCACATATTTATATACAGACCATCAGAGTAACTTTCGTTGTGTTCATTTTTCTATGCTAATTTGTAAACGAAAATAGACCTTACCGTACCGCATTGTAGGGATGTCGTTCACAAGCGAATTTACACACTCCTACTGTATAATGTATTTAAGGTTCATTTTCCTTTACACACAACTATAGGGAAATTAATACAAGGAAAATTGTTCTGATGCGTTGCATATCTACATGTGGCTAGGAGGCGTGACCAGTCTTAAGGAATATAATGGATAGGAAGAGCATTTGGACATACGATGTTTTAGAAGTAAGCCATCGATATCTATTTCTCTCTCATATAAACTTGGTCGTAGACAGCCGCAATCAGCGATGCAATTACATCCACAGTCAGACTCGTACCACTGATGAGAAAACAAATGCTAAATTTTGTGCGTTTACAAATGGTCAGCCTACTTCCAACATCTTCGGAAGGAACTCAGCCTACCTACCTGCTTATAGCGTGCCTCAACAATTCGCCGTGGCTGTTGTGTTGCTCGCCATTCGCCGTTCCGATGGTATTTGTCGACTTCCATATTCTTGGCCCTCACTGTCACAATATAAACAAAATATAAGGATATAAAATTTGTTAAAAATGACAATGTATTTTAGTTTTTATTTATATCATATGTTGTGTTTCAACGACTGGAATGTTTCTTCATGCTCTTGCCGTTAATATGGTGATACTGAAAAACATGGCTTCAACCAATCAAATTTGTAGATATATATTAATTATTTGTTGTGTTATGGCCCGGTATTTTCTCTGAAAAATAAAGCATCTGTTCTTCTGAAAAAGAAAAGATAATTCTCTGTAGGACATCATTATTCTGGGCTGGCTATCTGAAAATTAACTCCCATCAACACTTCTCACTCGATCATGCAGTTTCCTGGTTAACAGTTGAATTATCAGCGACGATTTGAAGTGGATCAGTCTTTCGCGGCCCACTTGGCACTTACACACCACTTCTGTATTTTCTTGGTATGAAAGGGAGAAGGAGAAGCGGAAATTTTAGTTTGAGAATCTATTCAAACGCTCATGGAATAACTATACACATTATGTGTATTAATTTTATTGTATTAGAGTTGATAATTATACAGGGGTCTCTTTGAAAGTCACGGCGACTGTGTTACGTCATCTGATAACACAATGGGATTGGTAGTACAACGATGTACGCAGGAAGCTCAGACAGTTTACGGCTCAGTGTTAGCATCAGTTGGGTCGAGGTACAGGAGCTAATGGTAGTGGAGCAATCGAAAGGTGCACACATAGAACGTAGTACAACCCTAACACAAATGCGCACTACAAACCACTAAGGTCTTTCAAAGTAGTCAACTATTACATCACCACAACGTTGTGAGTGATAGAGAGGGCATGGAATACTGTAGGCAGTATTGATTGCGACAATTATACCACCTACCAAAGGTAAACTGCAACATTTGCCGCCCTGTCCGCAGTGTGCATTCGACGCAATATTTTCTTATGTTACGGAATGAGATGAGATCCGCTTGATTGATATCTGGTGAATAGGAAATATGTGCTAAGGCTTCTCACCCTCGCCGCTCTACAAGGTGCCTGACGGATAACGCAATGTGGGATGTAGCGTTATCATTGAAAAGTATGGCGTTGCACGGCTGCGCCGGACTTCCACCGAAGTGGACGACGGTGATTCCAACACAGTCGAACGTCGGTCTTCACTTTAACACTGATGCATAACGGCCACGATAAGGACATGGCTGTGAAGGCATAAACGCAGCGTCCACTGCGTACGCAGTCCTCAGTTGCTACACGTCCACGATTTTAGGCCACTACCCATCCTCCAACAGTTCGATATGACAACACCCAATTACCCGCAGCTTTTCGTAGCTTAGCATGATAGTCACGAGCATTTCTACCACAGAGAAGGTCAGTTTTGGCGTATATGACTGCTGTTCCACTTTACTTACGTCCAGTCGTGCTACAAGATGGACTGCATATAAATATGTGACTGGGAGGTGTGACCAATCTTAAAGAATATAAAGGGTAGGAAGAGGATTGGGACTTACGAGGTTTTAAAAGTAAGCCATCGATATTCAGCTTCGAGAAACTGCATTCAACAAAAGCGCTATTTGCGATAATTGCTAAAACTAATTCACACAACTTAGTGTCGCTTCGCTATCTTTCTTCTCTTGTTAATTGATATTAACAAAATTTAAGAGATAATTAAGCGTTTTATAATGCATTTATTCTAACATATTTGCTGAAATCAGAGGCTTTTACAGATGAGAGTAGCAAGTTAATGCACTACCAATAAAAAAGAACCACATGATGAATACTATTGTGAGCAATGAATATTAACCATTTTACTTCCGAAGTTGTATTTCTTCGTGGGGTCATTCACGATAAGTTGTACAGGATACTGGCAGTTCAATTGTCAGAAATATTTTCCAATCAGAGACACTTTCTCCTTTTACTGTGACGCATATCATGAGTATGAAAAGCTGGGCTAAATTAAGTACCCCTCAATTTTATCGAAAGATAAAGCAATATGTCGTCGTTGCCGGGACAAAACCTCCTATGTGAAATGTTTTAGCTTAGATCTTTGGCCGGTAAGGTTCTGTCATCTAAGGTGCAATATTGTGTGAATATTGTCAAGGCATTCTCGCTCTTCATAATGTATGTGCTGCGGGTCAGTATATCCCAAAAATATCATCACATAGGAGGTTTTGTCCCGGCAATGACGATATTTTTATTTCATTTTTTAGATGTGGGTCATTTTAACACTTCTCAATGATGCAATTTAGGCATGGATCTTATTTGATAATTATATCGCCGCTTCATCGGTAAAACGTTGTATTCCACAAAGTTCTTCCTATCAGTTATTCTCCTTAAGACTGGTCACGCCTCCCAGCCACCTATGGATATGCAGCCCATCAGAACAAATATTGTTGTGTTCATTCTCCTATGCCAGTTTGTAAAGGAAAATGAACCTTACAGTACCGTACTGTAGGAATGTACACTGACTGACAGTGACAATGCAACACCAAGGAGGAGTGGTTCGAAAGGGATGAAAGTTGGGGAAAAAACAGAGACGGCACGGATGAATAATTGATGTTTATTTCAAACCGATATGCAGGTTACACAATGCGCACGGCATCGACTCAGTAGGATGTAGGACCACCGCGGACGGCGATGCACGCAGAAACACGTCGAGGTACAGAGTCAATAAGAGTGCGGATGGTGTCCTGAGGGATGGTTCTCCATTCTCTGTCAACCATTTGCAACAGTTGGTCGTCCGTACGAGGCTGGGGCAGAGTTTGCAAACGGCGTCCAATGAGATCCCACACGTGTTCGATTGGTGAGAGATCCGGAGAGTACGCTGGCCACGGAAGCATCTGTACACCTCGTAGAGCCTGTTGGGAGATGCGAGCAGTGTGTGGGCGGGCATTATCCTGCTGAAACAGAGCATTGGGCAGCCCCTGAAGGTACGGGAGTGCCACCGGCCGCAGCACATGCTGCACGTAGCGGTGGGCATTTAACGTGCCTTGAATACGCACTAGAGGTGACGTGGAATCATACGCAATAGCGCCCCAAACCATGATGCCGCGTTGTCTAGCGGTAGGGCGCTCCACAGTTACTGCCGGATTTGACCTTTCTCCACGCCGACGCCACACTCGTCTGCGGTGACTATCACTGACAGAACAGAAGCGTGACTCATCGGAGAACACGACGTTCCGCCATTCCCTCATCTAAGTCGCTCTAGCCCGGCACCATGCCAGGCGTGCACGTCTATGTTGTGGAGTCAACAGTAGTCTTCTGAGCGGACGCCGGGAGTGCAGGCCTCCTTCAACCAATCGAAGGGAAATTGTTCTGGTCGATATTGGAACAGCCAGGGTGTCTTGCACATGCTGAAGAATGGCGGTTGACGTGGCGTGCGGGGCTGCCACCGCTTGGCGGCGGATGCGCAGATCCTCGCGTGCTGACGTCACTCGGGCTGCGCCTGGACCCCTCGCACGTGCCACATGTCCCTGCGCCAACCATCTTCGCCACAGGCGCTGCACCGTGGACACATCCCTATGGGTATCGGCTGCGATTTGACGAAGCGACTAACCTGCCCTTCTCAGCCCGATCTCCATGCCCCTCGTAAAGTCGTCTGTCTGCTGGAAATGCCTCCGTTGACGGCGGCCTGGCATTCTTAGCTATACACGTGTCCTGTGGCACACGACAACACGTTCTACAATGACTGTCGGCTGAGAAATCACGGTACGAAGTGGGCCATTCGCCAACGCCGTGTCCCATTTATCGTTTGCTACGTGCGCAGCACAGCGGCGCATTTCACATCATGAGCATACCTCAGTGACGTCAGTCTACCCTGCAATTGGCATAAAGTTCTGACCACTCCTTCTTGGTGTTGCATTTGCTCTGTCAGTCAGTGTACGTTTGCATTACGTATTTACGCACTCCTAGTGTACAATGTATGTAAGGTTCATTTTCGTTTACTCGTCGCCATAGGAAAACGAACACAACGGACATTGTTCTGATGGACTGCGCATCCATATGTGGCTGGGAGGCGTGACCAGTCTTAAGGAGAATAATGGATAGGAAGAGCAACGTTTTACCGGTGGGGTGACGATATAAGTACGGTCCCGTTTTCTATAAATGATTCCAACATTTCGTTGTACTGACAGAGTAGGTTCACAAGTTCAAAATAACTTCCCTGTTAATGGAATTAGCTTCTTCATCGTGGTCCCTGAAAGCCAGTTCTTGTTCACTCCAAAGATATACAATATAAATAAGGCATTTAATTGTCTCTCTGACGTGAGTATCTAGCAGACATTTTCTTGAAGTACATTGTCTGAAGATGATTTGGTGTTAAACAGTAACTTTTTATTGGCTGGTAAACATTTCCATCACTATAACCACCACTGAACATACATTTTTTTCCTAAAGAAAGCAGCACCTGCGATAGAGATTTAAAAGTAGAAAAGCAGTAAGCCATTCTGCATTTTAGAAACGTTGGGTATTAGATTTCCTTACATAAGGGTTTTCAGTGGTAGTTGTAGTAATGTTTGGCGTCACACTTCCTGCTTGAAAACATGTTCTTCTTTTTTCAAAGATCCTCAGAGCAAACCTCTTCAGCAATAAGTCGCTTGCAACGCTCGTATGCCCTCGTACCATTTTACAACATCCAAGTTATCAAGATTGTCAAAACCAAGTTCATGCTGTCTCTGCCGAAGTATTAGCATATGGAAGTTGGTCTATTGCTTACCTTTTGATGTACAGTATCTCACAAGCGGCTTTTATATACCGATGGCTTGCTTCTAAAACCTTCTATGTCCCAATGCTCTTCCTATCCATTATATATGTTAGGACTGGTCACGCCTCCCAGCCACACATAGATATGCAGCCCATCAGAACAATTTTCCTTGTATTCATTCTCCTAAAGCAAATGAACCTTAAATACATTATACTGTAGGAGAGTGTAAATTCACTTGCAAACCACATCCCTACAATGTGGTACAGTAAGGTCTGATGGGCTGCATATAAATGTGTGACTGGGTGGCGTGACCAGTCATAGAGAATATAATTGGTCGGAAGAGAATTCGGACTTACGAGGTTTTAGAAATAAGCTATCGATATACAATACAGATTTACAGGAAAACTTATATCAGCCCCTATATATAGGAACTTGTACTAATTACCTATTTACACCACTGATATTTTACATATACTGGAAAGAATGAATGGTTATAAACCACAATTTTTTAAATATACCAATTAGTAGCATAGAATCACATGACCAATTCGTGGAGCCCAGAATACTTTAGGACTCAAGGAAGACACCAGGTTCACACGACCGCTTCCGACCTCACATTGTTCCTACACCAGAGCGCGAAAAGCTGACCGGAATTAGATGTGACAGAAAGCAAGGGCGGGAAATCATACACGGGTGTCCGACAGACAACAATATTCTATCATGGATCGAGGTGATGTTGAAAATAGATTGAAAATTATTCTTACTAAATTTAAATTTAAATCGAGAATTCTTATGATATACAGTGTACTTGTGTACTTATAGGACACGCCACTGACAAAGTGATGGAAATTGGAAGTGATTGATTGTCAGATAGGGGGTAACGAACTGGAATATGTGGGTAAATGTCTAGTACACTCATTGGCAAAAATAAAATATTGCACTATGAATATATCGCAAAAATACAACTAAGTTTTCCACACAGTATCGTCATAGACTTCCATGTGTCCCATTTGCGTTCACTGCTGATTGCTTGCGCGATAGTGCCACTAGGGTGGGGGTGGGGTGCGGGGAGGCATCCTTGGCAAAATCTTCTTCAGAATATCATCCGATTGTCTGTTTGCCTTCATTCCTGACCAAATCTCTCCGTGCTATGGGTGGTCCAACACCGCACTGAATGTACTCTGGAAGTGTTTGTAATCCTGCAATAAATCGTCGTTGCGCGATAAAACCTCCTATGTGATAATATTTTTTGGAGATATACTGACCCGCAGCACATACATGATGAAGAGCGAGAATGCCTTGACCATATTCATACAATATTGAACCTTAGATGACAGAACCTTACC
Organism: Anabrus simplex; assembly: GCF_040414725.1. Taxonomy (NCBI): domain Eukaryota; kingdom Metazoa; phylum Arthropoda; class Insecta; order Orthoptera; family Tettigoniidae; genus Anabrus; species Anabrus simplex. The sequence goes on along the minus strand of NC_090265.1, from coordinate 248,247,482 downwards.
GGCCCAAGTTCTAAGCTAAAATATTTCACATAGGAGGTTTTGTCTCGGCAGCGACGAAATGCCTGGTGTTGTGCAATCGTTTGATGTTTTCTTTATATTGCCGTGTGATGTGACCGCGTCCACTTCCTTGTCCCGCGATGTTTCCTTTATGGTGCGCGTTTTTATTTTCAAATGAATGTATATGTAAGTGTTTTTCTTTTCCCAGACGGTATTTTATATTCGCATGGACATCGCAATAACATGGTCTATGAAACAATCTGTAGTATATAGGGTAGCCAAATTAGAATGGCAGTGAGTAGGGCATTTGCTCCGAAAAGGTTCTGCCAGATGGACCCCACATATTTTTCACTGAAGGTTGTTGGAGTATAGGAGGGAAAATTGGGAAACCCCAGAAAAGATGGCTGGATGACATCAAGCAGACAATTTGTACAATTGCGATCACAAGGATGCCGTGGGAAAAAAGAAACAAGTAACGTTTGGCTGAAGATTTTGGTCAACACTGAGGATGCAGGAGAAGTAACCAAGACAACGTCACATGCGTTCGTCTATCAGGAGGTGTGGCTTGCGACGTTGCGCACTCTGACGCCTTTCCCAATTCCATTTTTTCGGGAACTAATTAAGATGTTTCTATGGTTAAACATTCTGGCTATACTAGCTTTTCCTAATCAAGGAAAACAATTAATTAAATGTAATTTAATTGCGTTGAGGTGTGCACGATGTAATACCACACCAATATATGGTATTTAATTGTTTGATCTGCGCTGACAACTTCATAGGAACGGTTTTCCAAACGCCCTTGCGTCTCTGATAATCTTAATTATTTAATGCCAGGCTTTTTTACTTTCGTTTTGAAGATTATTATTATTATTATTATTATTATTATTATTATTATTATTAGTAGTAGTAGTAGTAGTAGTAATGGTAGTAGTAGGAGTATTTAACAGGGCTTATATTGAAGAAAAATAGGGTTATTCTTTCTTACAGTGGTTGAGCGCGATACCATTTAAAGTCATAGTCAAGACCGCTAACATTTCAGCCAGACCTCGCAGACAAGAATTACAAAGAAACTGAAAAAATTGACCCTCAATGAGTTGACATACACATTACGCCTGTTGCCTTGAAGAGGCGTGTGGTGTCTCCCTTCATTCCCCTCTCCCTTCATTGTCGAGCCAGTGTGACGTGTGGGTAGGCGGAGAAGTAAGTACCTTCCCCTCTGCGTGTGTTTCATACATGCAAGATATCCTCGTACATCCGTTTTCTCCATCTCCCCTCACTCTTCAGATGTGTGCATGTGTTACCGCGTCTGATGGATGTGACCAATGAGAGCGAGTGTGTGAGCAGGTACTGGGTGATTCTGAGGGCTGTACTGATTTCGTGCCTGAAATGAATATTTCTGGCCACGAGATACTAAAGATTTCGAGTGTACGTGTTGTTATCAAGCGAATTCTACCAGTATTATTTGGAAAAGTGTGGGAGAGGTCTACATTCAGCAGGATGTGAAAGGAGAAAAACAAGAAAAAAAAGAAAGTTGGACTGCGAAAGACACCGCTCCCTGCAGCCACCTCAACATAAGTCGACATCCCTGTCAATTCTGAAGCTTCCACAATTTCTGTGTTCCCTGATATTTAGATCCTAAATTATTAGTATTCTGCCTTATCCAAGCTGTAGCTATGGTCAGTGCAGGCAAATTAGCCAATCAGCGTAAAGATGAAAGAGTTGAATGGCCACGCCAATGAAGTTGGAATGAATACAGATTACTATACTCTGCGCAGAAGATGTCCTCTCCCATTCCAACCTACGTCAGCTTTTAAATGAAAGAGATTTTCCATAGAAGATGAAAAGAGCGGCCTACAGATTAAAGCAACTTTGAAATTCTACCAGATAATATGAGCAGAAAATTAGGTTTTATGTGAAAACTTGACATTCATGAAGGAGTAAGTGTTTTGGGTAAGGACAAATTGAAGAAACTTCAGGTCTAGGGTGTTATCTCCAGAAATAAATAAATAAATAAATAAATAAATAAATAAATAAATAAATAAATAAATAAATAAATAAATAAATAAATAAATAAATAAATAAATAAAGTACTAACTTATGATCCAATTTTACTGATTTATTTATTTATTTATTTATTTATTTATTTATTTATTTATTTATTTATTTATTTATTTTCTTTCTTTATTTCATTTGGGTTTCATCAAAGCTTATACACAAAGATCTGAAAGCAAGAGGATCAGTGAAGTTTGATAAGACCAACGTTCTTCCGACTTAAAAGGATGTTTTTATTGATATTTTTTAATAGTAGTAAGAATAATAATAATAATATCCGCCTCTGTGGTGAAGTGGTTAGTGTGATTAGCTGCCACCCCCGGAGGCCCGGGTTCGATTCCCGTCTCTGCCACGCAATTTGAAAAGTGGTACTAGGGCTGGAACGGGGTACATTCAGCCTTGTGAGGTCAACTGAGTGGAGCGGGGTTCGATTCCCACCTCTGTCATCCTCCAAGTAGTTTTCCGTGCTATTTTGCTCTGTCTTCTACGTTACCAGGAGTCCTATAACTATAATGTCCTTCATTTTATGCATTTTAAAATTATGTATTTGATATTGTACTGTATAGGCTTTTGGGATCATGCCGTGTCAAGGAAATAAAGCGAAATTTCTTTACGTTTCGCAAAGAACTGTACTTTGCGTCATCATATGACTGCATATCTATGTGTGGCTGGGAGGCGTGACCAATCTCAAGGTATATAACGTACAGGAAGAGCATTGGGACATACGAGGTTTTAGAAGTGAGCCATGGAAATGCTTTTCCAGCATCTGAAAGGAGCCCCCTAGAACCAATACACTGCATCCTGAACTAACAGCTTACTTACATCGATGTAGGAAAAGAGTTACAGGAAACTTCTTGAATTTTGTTCTGTCTTCTACGTTACCAGGTGTCCTATAACTATAATGTCCTTCATTTTATGCATTTTTAAATTATGCATTTGATGTTGAGAGGAGAAATAAGCATTTTCCTGTAGGGAGATAAGGTAAGGTAAGGGTGTATTCTGCCCGAAGGCAGGTCCGAACCTCCGCAGAGGTGTGCCTGAGCCGGAGTTTACGTACGGTAGGGCGGCCAGTACCTTTCCGTTCCTCCATTCCCTTACCCTACCCCCCCCCCCTCCCACCAGCGCTCGGCAACCCATCCAAATCTTGACCACGCCCAATGATGTTGCTTAACTTCGGAGATCTCACGGGATCCGGTGTTTCAACACGGCTACGGCCGTTGGCATTCCTGTAGGAAGAACGTAATATAATTGCCTTACAATGTTGCATATCCTGTAGTTAAGAGTTGTAAAAGTGGCGAAGTCTATTTTTAATATTTATAGTAATATATTACGTTGATTGTGACTGTCTGAATTCATTTAAACTATCTTGTATTATACTCATGTACCTAACCAGGTATTTGTCCTGAAAATTGTACATGAACTGCGTAATCATAACACTATATGAACATAAATACTTATTGCCTGCGATCGAGCACTCCGGGTGTGACATTGAGGACATCGTAGGACTTCTAAACCTAATATCATCGGGCTGGGCAGGGAAAAGGAGTTCGACAATCACGATCAGACAGAAGATGTCAAAGTGGGAAACTTAACATATCGTCGTTGGCGGGACAAAACCTCCTATGTGATAATATTTTTGGAGGTATACTGACCTGCAGCACAGACATCATGGAGAGCGAGAATGCCTTGACAATATTCACACAATATTGCACCTTAGATGACAGAACCTTACCGGCCAAAGTTCTAAGCTAAAATATTTCACATAGGAGATTTTGTCCCGGCAGTGACGATATGCAAGTGGAAGTTGTGACAAGTTCAGCTAGAGGCTCCATGTCAGCAAACTACGTTCTAAATCAGGGCCTCTCAGGGTGCATGCGCGTGGTGCATGCACTGTGCAGGGTGTATAAGACGACTTCGCATGGATGATGAGAGTGCAGACCCCCCCACTCCTCGATTTGGAGCAATAGCGGTTACTCTCTCTTTCCTCGCGCCTGTTTCGCTCGCTCCCCCTGTCACCCCCTTCCACACTTGCTCCGTATCATCCAAATCCGAGCTAAGTTGAGCCGAGTAGAGCCGAGATTAGCCGAGTAGCCCAGAGACGAAGCGTTGGTCCGAGCCAACCGAGCGGGACCGATGCACAGTGCACGGAGCTCTTGCACCTCGATTTGCACGCGGGCGATTTTGGGCGTTTGAGAAGCCCTGCTCTAAATACTAGAATCCTGGGGGTTTCTCCGTTCATTTGCTTATTACGACGGAGTGTACCTCAGATAACTTGTCTCAATGAAGAAGTTGCCCTATGCATCCATGTGATATTATTCTGAAGTACTTTAGACCAAACCCCATGGCGGAACGGCACCGAAGGTCCATGGCCTACCAAGAGACCGCTGATCAGCCCGAAGGCCTACAGATTACGAGGTGTCTTGTACATTAGAGGAAAGAAGAAAAAGAAAGACATCACGTGACTTGCAGAGATATGATAAATCAGAGACTAAAATGAAGGAATTCGGGTAAAATATGAACAATTCATTGCGTAGAGTAAAAACTGTATCATATAATCTGGCTCCATGGCTAAATGGTTAGCGTGCTGGTCTTTGGTCATAGGAGTCCCGGGTTCGTTTGCACGCGGGGTGCTGAATTTTAACCATCATTGGTTTATTCCGCTGGCCCGGGACCTGGGTGTATATGTCATCTTCACCATCATTTCATATTCATAACGACGCGCACGTCACCAACGGGCGTCGAAAGAAGACCTGCACCTGGCGAGCCGAACATATCCTCGGACACCCCCGATACTAAAAGCCATACGCCATTTCATTCCTATCTTCTAATTCTTAACTGAAAGTAATGAGACTGACGGGCATGTTCAGGAGCAACCAATGTAGCCATTTAGCATAAATATGTCGTGAGGGACTCTCACATCCTTGCCGTCCTGGGAGGAATACGCTTCTATATATTGTGGTGTGATTTGAGGGACAGTGTTGCAGTCTACATTCATTCCTTCCACAATACGTTAATACAATTAAAACAGGTGTGCTGCGCCCTGACGTGATTTCACGAGCAATCTTTATTAGGGCAGTGAAGAGCAGAGCTATTTTCCCGACAAGGAAGAGGTTCTTGGTTCGGTTCGATGTTATAACAGGCCATTTCAGTTTATTTAACATCTGTGTGTCTTGTACTGCATGATGTAATAACTGAAAACATCCATACAAAGTTACTTTGTTCATGAAAAGTTCAATCTTTCTTCATCAATTTTAAGTCTTTAGCTTAAAGTCTGGTCACAGTACGAGATGTCCTTTTAGGACTACGAAGTACTCGTCAATCTTTGAAAGGTGAACAAGGGCACGATAAAGTCGATACACCCCTTGGACATCACGGTCGTCTTACGTCATTCACTCGAAACAATGGCAATCGGATTAAAGTTCCATACGGCCAGCGCTATTGGATTAAGCGAAGGGTTAATGGCCTGTGAGAGTAACTCGCGTCACTCCCAACTTGATGGAACATTAATGTCAATTGTTTGCTACGTGATGAGTTGTGCAATGAACCAGCGCCGCAAATTCCTCAGAGAAATTGCAAGCTATTATTCTAGATGGACAATTTAAACTCCGCCCACAAACAGAACTGTTACAATAAACGGAACCCTGAATTATATTTCAGTAAATTAAAGGTATACCTCAGTTTGCGGTGAGAGGACACATCGCTATCTCTGCCACCTTGAAGAGGTAGCTCTGGCATGGGGAGGATGGAACGTTTTCTCTCAAAGCTACACTGAATATTAATGACACAGTAACTTCATAGTTCTTTGAGATTTTGACTTTTGTAGTGTGAAATACAAACACGTAGTATATACGTTTGCTACGCACATGCATTGTATGCCTCTGAAACAAGGATACTGCAGAAGGCAATCATCGGCTGCCTGGAAGCATGTGGAATGGCGCTTCCGTGCCAATAGAGGAAGGATAAGATCTCTAATTCCAAGGTCCTTGTGGTGCTACACCAGAGGAGTTCAATACACCTAATACGTAGGGAGCGTTTATCAACATGCGATGTACCTTCCTTAATTTATATAGAAGTAAACGAAGGTTTCATTGATGCCGCCTGGTGGCCGTGATCATTAAGGTGCTGATACCGTGACACCGTGGTCTGACACCGTGATTAGTCGGTTCGAGTCCCGTTGGTCGAAATAATTTTCACCATCAGTGTTGGCCGGCAGGATAGGGAAGGTGGTGGTATACAATTTCTAATCAGTAGATTGCGTGCCAAAAGCCTGGATTAAATTCCAAACTTCTCTGCAGTGCTCATTTGAAGTGAAGACATATGACGTTGTTGATGGTGATTCGTCCGTCGGATGGGGACGTTAAGTCTTGAGCAGACCCCTTGGTGCTATTCGACAGGTGTATCGTACTGTGTTTCACCCTCTCCCTACAATCATATATCACGTCATTCATTTCATCTCATTAAACTCCTCTGATGAGGTTGACGTCAGGAAGGGCATCCGGTCATAAAACCCGTCATGACAGATTCATTTCACCTCGTACCTGAACCCCGCTTAGAAACGGGACAAGGGTTGGACAAACAAACGAAGGTTGGATTGAAGGAATGACATGATGTGGACCACCAAGGTAAAACTTCATCCCCCCAAAAATGTTATTAACATAGGACTGAACAGTTCTGAGATATGGGCTGAGTGGCTCAGACGGTTGAGGCGCTGCGCTGGTATTCTGACCAAAACGTCACCGGTAAAACGTTTTATCCCACAATACTCTTCCTATCCATTATTCTCCTTAAGAATAGTCACGCCTCCCAGCCACATATGTCCATCAGAACAATGTCCGTTGTGTTCGTTTTCCTATGTCGACGATTACACGAAAATGAACCTTACATGCATTGTACACTAGGAGTGCGAAAATACGTAATGCAAACACACATTCCTACAGACTGTACTGTAAGGTTCATTTTCCTTTACACATGGGCATAGGAAAATGAACACAACAAAATTTGTTCTGATGGACTGCATATCCATACGTGGCTGGGAGGCGTGACCAGTCTTAAGGAGAATAATTGATAGGAAGAGCTGTGTGGAATACAACCTTTTACCGGTCAAGCGACGATGTACTGTATGCATCATTCAGATGTCTGGCACAGCGTTGAAGTGTGATTAAGCAATGCTTTGACTCTTGGGTTATCGTGACACGATGCCGTGCACTGGTGGGTAAGGAGATTGTTAGGGACCCTCAGAGATAGCTCATTGGTTGGAACTATTTCCTGGACACGAATAGGTTGCTAGTTCGATCACAGATTACACGGTGCCATTTTAGTTCTGTAATGAACATGTGTATAAGATACTAAATACTTTAAATCCACGATACGTGCAGACCTTCTAGGGGCTTGAGATTGCCAAAACACCAGATAGACTGCGGATATTGGAGAATCATGAGTTCCGTGGGATTAGATTTGTAGAGGTATATTTCTTGGTTTTCTTAATCAGTATCACACCCTTCATGCCGAATCCTACCCTGAAACGTCGGTGACATAATCGATGTGCTATGATAAAAACGCATGAACAAATATAGCTGCCTATTTCCACTGTAAGGCCCCAAAGTAAAACACAGAATAACGCATATACGCAATATGAAAGTGATACTAGTTGCTGCAGGTTGGATTGTACGTCACTTACTGTGGACCAGCCAGCAGTGGAGAGGTGAGCACAAACCCGTCCGGGTCACTTGCCAGTGAGGCAGGGATGTCTCGTTACATCACGTTACCGTTTGGCCACGTAGGATTACAGCTAAAAACGTTAGGTACATATAACCACCTGCCTTGATTCGGATGACTTCCTCTCAAATAATAAACCGAGACTCCTGCCTAGAAATGTGCACTAATGTGTGCAGAAAAGTACATGCATCCATTTATCCTTTGAAGTGTCATAAAAATGTTCTCCCACTGGACCTTAAATTAAAACTCATACAAACACTTCTATTTCCTATCTTTGACTATTGTGACAGTTTATTGACTGACCTAACCTGTGAACAAACAACAAAGCTACAACGTGTACAGAACTCTTGCATTCGATATGCCTTCCAGCTCCGACATGATGCAAATATAACACCATACTACAAAAAGTTGGGATGGTTACGTCTAAATGACCGTAGAAAAACACACCAAATGACCCTCGTCTATCAGTTGCTTTCTTCAAACAACCCCCCCCCCCCCTATCTATCGTCCAATTTTAGGCTTCTTTTTTCGTTCCACGAAATTAACACTCGTTACGGATCACTACTTGAAATAGCACTGCATCGAACAAATACCTACAGCCATTCATTCCTAGTCTCTGCTACGAGGTTATGGAATACGATGCCAGACGATATTAAGAAGTCTTGCTCGTCTAGGACATTTAAAACAGCCTACCGTAAATTCCTCCAGAGTACATACAGTTGACTCGAATGAATGTAAGAGCGAATGACGTGTGAATGAAACCAAAAATTACGTACTAGATCTTTCTTGGGCTATCCCATTTACGTTCTTACTACTCTCATTTAAGACTGTAGACTGTTCGTAGGAATAGAATACGTAGTAACATCGATTTTAGTATATTTAGATTGTAACATAATAATACTCAGTTAATTTATTTTAGTCATATTTGAATAAGTTTTCCTTTAAGCTAATTGTAGATATAGGCCTATTCTTTAGGTTATAAGTTGATATTTTTTGGTATTATCCACTCTATGTATCCTATAATTCTTCATCAGTAGTAACCTTAATTAATCGTATTATTGTAGTTCCTTATCTGACTCATATATCTCAATAACAGTAATTGATTACAATGATATTTTAGATTAATACTGTAAAAATAAAAGTAAAAATTGTATGTGGTTAAGTGTAAGAGAGGGCCATGAGCCCTAACTTCGCCACTTAATAAAGACACAAATAATAATAATAATAATAATAATAATAATAATAATAATAATAATAATAATAATAATAATAATAATAATAATAATAATAATAATTGTACCGGGCGGTACACCTCCACTCCGCTAATTTAAAATGTGCGCCAGTTGAAACTCCTCTGCTGGAGGAACTCTGAACTTTATCTACGCTATTAATTCTCTACTTTCTCAGAAGATGTCACCACGTGGAAAATTTTGAGTTTTTGAACTGTGTCATTTTTGATGTGGTTTTGTTTCACTTGAAGTAAGAAGTGTGAACTTTCTCTTCTAGAGGACACTACTGAAGATCAACAATAGTGCAACCTAGTGAGGAGTCAAAGAACTATTTTTTTGGAGAAAATTTAATTTCAAGAGTTTGTTCTTTGTTAAATTTCTTTCTGTCATTGTTTAAGTTGGCAATATTTACCCCTTTCTTCCCCTTGTTATGAATGTAACCAATCCCGAATTTCTTTAATTAATTTCTGACCAATCAGGGGTATCTTCCCCCAACTTGAATCTGTTGCGGGGTCCTATCCAATAAAAACGTTGAGGGAGGGTGTTTTCATTCCCCTAACGCCTAGAACCTTCCGCGAGAGGATATAAACTGCTGATTTTAGGGTCTCCGGGCCACTTCTGTTCGATCTTTCAGTGTATTAAGTACATAGCAGGAAGCGGGAAGCGCCTCTTTCTTCGGCAGCGGTCAACAATAAGGTAATGGCCGATTAATAAATTCATTCTTTTCTTGCTCAGCAGTTTAACTTTCGGGGCGGGTGCGAAGCGTTCTACCATGTAATCTTTTCCTAAAATGTAACTACTCTTTTCCTCTATTCTCTTGTAAAGCTACATACTGGGATAGAGAGTGCTAACCCTCTCGAGCTCCCACTCATATTGTTTTGAGGTGAACTTATTTTTCTCAACCTATTCTTCGATAACGTAAAACAAATTGTTCTTTTCTAAGTCACCTCTGTAGTATGGGATTAGCCCTTGCATCAGTGGCCTAAGAGCCAAAGTAGGTCTTAAAATCAAAGTGTATTAGGAGTGCAAGTTCGCCTCCTCTCAAATTGTTTTAGAGGTCATTTAATTAAACCGCTTTTCATTTAATAGACCTCAGTAGATTGGGTATTTTACCCCTGTGTTTATGTCCGTTGAGGACAACTTGAAGGTGGAGTTTGGTGTGGCCTGGGAGAGGCCTAAATTAAAGAGCGAGTGGCTCTTTTGGAAACGGAGTGTTGTGTGCCTCGAGGAGGCTTTACTGTGTAATTTGGAGCAAGTGCTCCAGGGTTTGATTGGGGTCTTCTGCCCCTTTGTTAAAATTTGTATATCGGAAAGTTGGGCTAGTTGCTCAAGAATTGTCAACTCAGGGCTCGAAGCCCAAACTCTGTAACCGCTGTAATTGTACATTTCAAATTGTGTTTCGGCTACTAAGTACCTGTTTTTTTGTTATTACTTAATCTTGAAAAGAAAATATAACCTTGTTAAATTTTACATTAACTTTGATTCCGTAGTTTGAGACCCATTCACGCCCGCACCTTCTTACACCTCTACCTACCACCAAAACACGGTAACAAGTGGTAGCAGAGCGTGGTTGAATGGGTCTCAATTTAGCCCCTCTTGACGGCTACACATTGTTTTGAACCGAACTCTAACCATTTTCTCAGTTGCTGGAATTTTTTTTTGACTTGTTCAAAATTTTTCTGTTATCATGCCAGGCCCTCGCGATGTTCTCCATCTTAATTATTTGCGCAAAGAGGAGTTGATCTATGAATTAACTATCAGAAATGTGCAATCTGGAGGCACGGTTGCAGTAGACACTAACAAGCTTAGAGAGTCCCTTGATTTGCCCATTTCCATCCCCAATTTGGGAGAGAAAGAAATTGATGACTCTCTTTCCACGATCGTCGAGAATATTACTGGGCTAGCTTCTGTAGTTAGTTTTTTTGATGAAAATGATCCGTCTCCTAATCAAATTAAGCGCGTGCAAGGCAGGCTATATCATTTTTCGAATAGGGTTAACGATCTGTTGTCTCTAAAACTGAATGACGTTCAGAGGAAGGAAGCTAGTACGCTCCTGGAAAATATTTCCGAATTATCTAGTAAGGTCACTCTATTGTTAACTGGGGAAGTTCCTCCCAAATCTGATCAACCCACCATAGTGAATGCAGGTAGTGAGGAAGCGCCTCCCAAGGGAGAAGTTAATAGGATAACCGTTGCTGCTCAAACTATCCCTGCCCCATTGGACAACGAATCTGAACGTCGTGCATCATTGAGTAACATCCGTTCTGAATTAACTTCCTTGCCACTTAAACCTTTACCCACTATGTCACCCGGATTCAGCAGCTTGCCTCATCCATTGGCAATGTTGCTCAGAGGTATATCCAAGTTTTCTGTTAATACCACCAGTGACGTAATTTCATTTTTAAGATTTCTAGTGGAATTTCAGGATCGTGCCCTCGTGTTTTCTCTTTCTCCATGTCAAATTTTGCAAATCATCTATCCCTATGCAATTGGCATTCTCTCCGACAAAATAGTAAGAGCCATAGCTGAACAGTCATCCATCGAAGATTTTCATGCACATCTACTTGCAAATTTTATTCCTGCCCGCGCTAGGTCATCTCTGATTCAGAAATACTATTATCGAGTACAGAGGTTGGATGAAAACTTGGCTGATTTCATACAGGACATTAAGTTTTATACTAGGGTGTTTGCCCTTCATTTTCCTGAAGATCAAATTGTACAGGCTATTGTAGAGGGAATTTCACCTCCCTATAGGTCATATTTGTGTTTCGCGGCGTGCCCGCAAACTTTCTCTGAACTTGAAGCATTGGCCGTTTCAGCGGAAGGAGTTAGATACGCCGATTCTTTGCGTGTCGCGAAAGAACCCCCGCCTTCCTTTAGTAACACTCGGCCTCCACCTCGCCGACCAGTCAATCCCCGTAAATGTTATGCTTGCGGGTCGCCTGATCATCTGCGCAACAAGTGTCCACTGATCAAGTCAAGTGGGACGAGGAATGGAGCCGGGTCATCACCAGGCTGTTTTAAGTGTGGGGCCTTCTCACATATCGCCAAGAATTGCCAAACTCGAATAGCACCCCCTCCTGCTCAACTTCTGGTGCAAATTCCACCTACGCCAATAACAAAAAGTGACTAGTGGCTTCGGCTGAGTCGACTAATCCATCTTCCCGAGACTCAGCCCCTGGTAAACAGGTTGTAAATTCAGAGGACGATCAGCCTTCAAATTCATCTTTTGAATGCCCTAAAGAATGTCTTAGGATTGCGGCGGATACCCCCGCACCTGTTCCTTTTCTTAAGATTGAGTTAAATAACGAGCCTATAACAGCTCTCTTAGATTCAGGCAGTGTTTGTTCGATTATTTCGGCTGAATGGTATTCTAAATTGAAAACGGTTTGTAAACTTCCTGACTATGTCTCTTCTCCTGTTCAATACGTTTCGGCTAATTCATCTCCATTAGAAATTCTAGGTTCCTTACTGGTTAAAATTCGTGTTTTTAAGTTTACATGGAAAGTTAAATTGTTTGTGGCCAAGCAATTGTCTTGCCCCATTATATTGGGAGCGGACTTTATTTCTCACACTGGTCTTGTGCTTGATCTCCAGTCTAGGTCGTGCACATTCAAATTTGCTTCTAATTGTAAAATCCCACTATTAAAGTGTAATTCTGTGTCATGTTCTTCTATTTCGCCTACCCAGGATGAGATGTTGTTAGACCTTAGACATCTACCTGAGGAGCAGGCTGATAGTATTCGCAAACTGTGTCAGTCGTTTCCCGAGGTGTTCTCTGATACTCTTGGTGTTACTGACCTTATTGAATACAAAATTGAGGTCACAGATTCGATTCCTGTCCGTTTTCCACCTTATAGGCTATCTCCTCCTAAAATGAAGGCTCTGAAAGAAATTATCGATCAGATGTTGAAGGATGGTATTATTAGGCCCTCTAAGTCGGCGTATTCATCGCCTATTTTTCTAGTCCCGAAACCCCAAGGAGGCTTCAGGCCTGTCATTGATTACAGGGCTCTCAATCGGAAGGTGGTGTTGCAATCTGTGCCCCTTCCTGACCTTCATTCTTGTTTTTCATGGTTTCGTAAGGCCAAGTTCTTCACCATCTTGGACTTGAATCAGGCCTATAATCAAATTCCCCTTGCCGAAGAGTCTAAACATCTTACAGCGTTTGCTACGGACTGGAATTTATACGAATACAACCGCGTGCCTTTCGGGCTCCCCACCGGAGCAGCTGTACTCACTAGGCTACTAGATAGGGTCTTCTCCGACATCAAATTTGAGTACTTATATCACTACTTGGATGATGTCGTCGTATTTTCAGAGACTTTTGAAGAACATCTAGATCATCTGCGAGAAGTTCTCGATCGCCTTCGTAAGGCTGGGTTAACGGTTAATTTGTCCAAGGTTGCCTTTGCTAAGCCCTCTATGTCTTTCCTAGGGCATATTGTGTCACCTGATGGTGTAGCAGTCGATCATTCTAGAACACAGGCCATTCGTGATTTTAAACCTCCCAAGGACATTAAAGGTATCGCCAGGTTCATTGGTATGGTGAATTTCTTCAGGAAGTTTATTCCTAACTTCGCTAATAGAGCGGCGCCCTTAAACCTTCTTCGTAGGAAAGGCATCAAATTCGAGTGGGGACCCTCTCAACAAGCCGCTTTTGAAGACCTTAAATTAGCACTTTGTAATGCCCCTGTACTTGCTATGCCTGATTTCTCGAAGAAATTCATCGTCCAAACCGACGCATCGTCGTCAGCAGTAGCTGCAGTCCTTCTTCAAGAGACTGAACTAGGGAGGCGACCCATCGCCTATGCATCTAGGACTTTGTCGGCTCAAGAAGCCAAGTATTCCATCTATGAGCTCGAAGGTTTGGCAGTCTTATTCGCCTTAGAGAAGTTCCGTCTCTATCTGGAACATGTTAAATTCGACCTGGAGACCGATAATCAAGCCTTAAGCTGGGTCTTAGGTAGGCCGCGTCGTACTGGTCGTATAGCCCGTTGGGCCATTCGTATTTCTGCCTTCCAATTCGATGTCAGGCATATCAGAGGTACTGAAAATGTTGTTGCTGATGGACTCAGCCGTATGTTTTCAAACGACGTTGATAACCATGAACCGGTCGACAGTTCATCACCTCCCGAGTCCATGCTATCTGAGGTTAATGCCATCCTAACGGATGCTCCCATGCTTTTTAGGGATATCGAGAAATACCATCGTGAAGATCCGACGCTGGCTCCGATAATGGAAACCCTTTCTTCTGGGGAACATGTCGTCCCTTATGTTCTGAGGAATGGTGTTTTATGTTGCCCTTCGAGGCAGGACAAGATGATGAAAGTTGTCGTTCCAGCTGTTCTGGTGCCTATGATCTTCAAATACTATCATGAGACCCCATTAGGGGGGCATCGCGGAATCTTTAAAACCCGTGAAAAGATTCGTGAAAGGTTCATCTGGAAAGGTATGGACGGTGAAATTCGGGAACTTGTAAAAGCTTGTAAATCGTGTTTGCTCAGTAAACCCACCATGTCCACTAAAGTAGGCCTTTTGTCTTCTCATCAAGCGTCGCGCCCCATGGAACGCCTGTATATTGATTATGTAGGACCCTTCCCCCAGTCGAAGGGAAATGCCAACAAATTCATCCTTGTATGTGTAGATGGTTTTACCAGATTTTCTTGGTTATTTCCGACTAAGCTGGCTACCGCTCAGTCCACCATTACCTGTCTAAATTCTATTTTTGCTTCTTTTGGTCCGTGCCAATATATTGTATCTGATAATGCTAAGGCGTTCACATCAAATCTTTTTCGTAAATTCTGTTTTGACTAGTCCATCTCTCATGTAACCACTTCTGCTTATTACCCTCAACCATCTCTGGCTGAACGGGTTAATCGTAATCTCAGGTCCGCACTTATCGCCTATCATCATGAAGATCCTTCCAGGTGGGACACGTCCCTGCATTGGTTAGCTTTTGCTTTGAATTCGGCGGTTCATGAATCTCATAAGTTCACTCCAGCTTCCTTGATGTTCAAGTTTGTTCCCAACACGCCGCTCTCTAACCTCTGGTCTCTGAATGACATTCTACCCGAGACAATAGATCCGGATAATATCAAAGATCTTTGGAAGAAGGCTAAAGCCAATCTTATGGTATCTCATGAAAAGGTTAGGGAAAAGTATGATCGTGGACGGAGACCCTCCCCTTTGAAGGTAGGTGACCAGGTGATGGTCAAGAATTTTGTTCCCGCGGGCAAGCTTGCCCCCAGATTTCATGGGCCTTGTATCATTCTCGATTTTCTTACGCCAGTTACGTTGTTAGTAAGCAATCCAGCCACCGAGAGGATATTTAGGGTTCACCTGTCACAGGTGAAACCAGTGTAAATTTTGTGTCAACTTGCTTCATATAATTTGAAAGGAATATGAGGGTTATATTTTTTTTTTGAGTTCCACTCTTAAGGCATTCTGCTCCTTCTATTTTATTTTATATGTAAGCATTTCTTGTAAACCTCCCCCGATTGTTAAACTGCCATCCTGTCCTTGTCACGGCCATTACCACGCTCCCGTCTCCTGCTTCACTACACTCAGTGGCTGGCTTAGATGAAACGCCATGGATATCTCCACGCCGCTGGCCCCTCAATCTCTCTACACGCCTGTGCCCTCAAAAGATACATGATGGTCCAACACAATTCTGCCGCCTAGTTTTAATGTTTCAGTGCCCCGGCAGCCGCGCGGCGCCGTGCGGCAACTGGGCCCGAGGACGGGCCCCCTCGGCCCCAGCGAGGACGACATGTGCACGGCGAGCCGGAGCTCTCCTCCCGGCCAAGGCTGATGTGCGGCGCACGACCTGCTACTTGCCCGCAGCCTGTATATGTTCACCGCGGGCGCGGCGTGTTTCAACACCTCTGCTCCCCTCATAGTGCGGGCGAGCGGTATCTCAGGGTACTTGAGGGGTCCGAGCGGCTTCCTTTGGACGCAAGCTGTAACGGCCGGTCTGGCCATCCAACTTAGCCTACATCAACTACATAGACATTCCTGTTCAACCTTAATACCGTTTCATGGGAATTCAACAGCAATATTTGGTGGACATTGCAAAATTTTTTATCACCTTTTAAAAGATCATCTTCAGAAATTCGCCTTCTACAAACATAAATACTTTACGTTACCAATTACAACAAAATTTTGAAGTTAGAACAAACCAAATTAAGTAAATATCATAAATGCTTCTGCAATCTATCTTCATATTCACATCATAACTTGGAACTTGTTTCAAACTGACTTCATGTGTCATCCCTGGAGGAACTTTTGGGGGGGAGGTCTGTACCGGGCGGTACACCTCCACTCCGCTAATTTAAAATGTGCGCCAGTTGAAACTCCTCTGCTGGAGGAACTCTGAACTTTATCTACGCTATTAATTCTCTACTTTCTCAGAAGATGTCACCACGTGGAAAATTTTGAGTTTTTGAACTGTGTCATTTTTGATGTGGTTTTGTTTCACTTGAAGTAAGAAGTGTGAACTTTCTCTTCTAGAGGACACTACTGAAGATCAACAATAGTGCAACCTAGTGAGGAGTCAAAGAACTATTTTTTTGGAGAAAATTTAATTTCAAGAGTTTGTTCTTTGTTAAATTTCTTTCTGTCATTGTTTAAGTTGGCAATATTTACCCCTTTCTTCCCCTTGTTATGAATGTAACCAATCCCGAATTTCTTTAATTAATTTCTGACCAATCAGGGGTATCTTCCCCCAACTTGAATCTGTTGCGGGGTCCTATCCAATAAAAACGTTGAGGGAGGGTGTTTTCATTCCCCTAACGCCTAGAACCTTCCGCGAGAGGATATAAACTGCTGATTTTAGGGTCTCCGGGCCACTTCTGTTCGATCTTTCAGTGTATTAAGTACATAGCAGGAAGCGGGAAGCGCCTCTTTCTTCGGCAGCGGTCAACAATAAGGTAATGGCCGATTAATAAATTCATTCTTTTCTTGCTCAGCAGTTTAACTTTCGGGGCGGGTGCGAAGCGTTCTACCATGTAATCTTTTCCTAAAATGTAACTACTCTTTTCCTCTATTCTCTTGTAAAGCTACATACTGGGATAGAGAGTGCTAACCCTCTCGAGCTCCCACTCATATTGTTTTGAGGTGAACTTATTTTTCTCAACCTATTCTTCGATAACGTAAAACAAATTGTTCTTTTCTAAGTCACCTCTGTAGTATGGGATTAGCCCTTGCATCAGTGGCCTAAGAGCCAAAGTAGGTCTTAAAATCAAAGTGTATTAGGAGTGCAAGTTCGCCTCCTCTCAAATTGTTTTAGAGGTCATTTAATTAAACCGCTTTTCATTTAATAGACCTCAGTAGATTGGGTATTTTACCCCTGTGTTTATGTCCGTTGAGGACAACTTGAAGGTGGAGTTTGGTGTGGCCTGGGAGAGGCCTAAATTAAAGAGCGAGTGGCTCTTTTGGAAACGGAGTGTTGTGTGCCTCGAGGAGGCTTTACTGTGTAATTTGGAGCAAGTGCTCCAGGGTTTGATTGGGGTCTTCTGCCCCTTTGTTAAAATTTGTATATCGGAAAGTTGGGCTAGTTGCTCAAGAATTGTCAACTCAGGGCTCGAAGCCCAAACTCTGTAACCCCTGTAATTGTACATTTCAAATTGTGTTTCGGCTACTAAGTACCTATTTTTTTGTTATTACTTAATCTTGAAAAGAAAATATAACCTTGTTAAATTTTACATTAACTTTGATTCCGTAGTTTGAGACCCATTCACGCCCGCACCTTCTTACACCTCTACCTACCACCAAAACACGGTAACAATAATAATAGAAACACAAGGCGGCACAAAATCTGAAGTACCATTAAAATTGGCACAAAAGGACTCGATAAAGAAAAGAATGCCAGAAGTTGAACAACGCAAATCTGGACAACTGGGAATAATTGAAGGAGACCTAGTTAAGACGGCCATTGAATTCGCTCTCTCGCAACAGGAAGGATGCTTGTGTGGTAGACTGAAGGCAGTGACTGCACAGTAGCCCAAAGACGAACGGCATGATTGAGATGGAATTCCCAGAAGAGACTAATCACACTATGAGTTATAACATCTGAAAAGGTATGTGTTACACCTTTCATGCCGAAACATACCTGAGTCATATCGGAGAGAGCTTCATTAAAATAAACTTTCAAGCAAAATCTCAGTAAATACACTCCAGTGAGCCTCAAATTCAGAGACTCGCAGGGCAAGTTGGTTTAAAATACTAAGGACAAATCTAGCCGATCACTTTAAAAGCCTGCCCAGTTGCGATCCCCCCAGTGAAGACTTTTATTACCAGCAAACGACACCAAATTCTGCCTAACTAACCCCTTTGGCGGAAGAAGTTACCCAAATGATCCATAAGAACAAGGCAGCCGGAGAGGAGTTCAGTGTTCAAATTCTGGAGGTGTGCCGGTGGTAAGATAATGCGATGAATCAAACGAACTTTCACACGCAGTCACCTGACTCCGATCGAAGGGAGCTTCATTAAAATAATCTCCAAGAAGAATCACTATAAAATACACCCCGCTGAGGCTGCACGTCACAGACTCACAGGGCAAGTTGGTTTACAACAACAACAACAACAAAAAATGCCACCTCCAAGCCGATTACGATAGGAATCTGCTCAGTTACGATACACCCAATGAGGATTTCAAATACCAGCAAAAGACACCAAATCCAGACAGATCACGGAAACCATCCAGCTGCTATATAGCAACAATCCAGATGGACAGGAGTACATTGTGCTTAAATTCTGGAAGTTCGTCGGTAGTAAATCAGTAAAGAAATTCATGAGATCACTTAGAACATCCGGGAAGTGGTGAAGTAGTCATCTGACTGGACCTCAGGAAAATGAACCTTAAATACATCACACTATAGGAGTGGGTAAATGTCATGCAAATATACATTCCTTCAGTATGGTAGAATAAGGTTCATTTTCCTTTACACACGCACATAGTAAAATAAAGTCAGCGGAAATTGTTCTGATGGACCGAATATCATTATGTGGCTGGAAGGCGTTACCAGTCTTAAGGGAAATAATGGATAGGAAGAGCATTGTAACATTCGCCATTTTGGCAGAATAGGGACAATATATAAGATAGGTAGTACAAGTCAAGGAGCCATTTTATGTCCATGGTGTACGAACCCATCTTCAGTCCCAAACACGAGGAGCCATATTCAATCACTCCGTGATATCCGAAGTATTTGTTTGTATATGTGCGATGCGCAGTCAAATCTACGGAACGCAGAGATCTAAAGATGTGTTTTCACAACGACATGAAAAACATAGGCGAACAAACGCTTATTTTCTCTAAATATGCCGTAGACAGAATCTGGAGAAGGTGCTGTATTCTGGAATATGTTCTTCGAGAAAGCGTACAAGGTGAAAATGATGCATAAATAACGCTACGGTAAACAAATAAATAATTAAGGCGATTTGTTTAGCATCACATTAAAAGGGCGTGTTAAGGGATAACAATATAAGTAAAGAGAAAAATATGAGCAGTGTAAAACAGATCTAATAATAATAATAATAATAATAATAATAATAATAATAATAATAATGTGTAGGATTCAACAATACCGTTGAAATGAGCATTTTATGATTAGCCCAGACAGAAAAAGCGATATTTCAATGTGCTCAGGTACGAAGCCTCAAGGCAGTAGTTTTACTGGCACGTAGGCCTAAAACAACTCAATGGCTTTCTTTTAAAACCTCGTATGTCCAAATGTTCTTCCGACATATTATATCCCTTAAGACTGGCCACGCCTTCCGGTCATATATTTGTATGCAGTCCATCAGAATAATTTTCGCTGTGTACATTTTCCTTTGCGACGGTCTAAAGGAAAATGAACCTTAACGTACCGAATTATAGGGATGTTGATTGCATGGCAAATTTACACATTCCTACAGTATAATGTATTTAAGGTTCATTTTCCTTTACACAGCGGCAGAGGAAAATGACCATAACGAAAATTATTCTTTTGGACTGCATATAAATATGGGACTGGGAGGCGTGACCAGTCTTAAGGAATATAATGGATAGGAAGAGTATTCGGACTTACGAGGTTTTTAAAGAAAGCCATCGAACTGCTCTCTCTACGTAGGATATGCGAAGGCTAAACAAACGCTTATAATCTGTGAATCTAGGTACCCAGGATCTGGAGAATGTGCTATGTACTGTAACATATTTTTAGAAGGCATTCAAGGTGAAATAATAAATAAATAAATAAATAAATAAATAAATAAATAAATAAATAAATAAATAAATAAATAAATAAATAAATAAATAAATAAATAAACAAATAAGTTAAATAAATAAAATTAAATAAATGCAATTTGTGATGCATCGCATTAAAAGGAAATGTTAAGGGGTATCCATAGAAGAGTAAGACCAAGACATGAACAGTGCAAAACATATCAAATAATAATAATAATAATAATAATAATAATAATAATAATAATAATAATAATAATAATAACAAATAGGTGTATGCTTCAATAATACCGTACATATGGGCAGTTTACGACTTACTAACCAGCGTAACGGCTTTCAGCTGTGAGTCGAGCTGATTACCTCAGACAGTAGCAGCGACATTTCAATGTGAATGTACTCAGGTACGAATCCTCAAGGTGGTAGATTTACTGGCACTTAAAACAATTGCTGAGGGATAAAATTACTCTACCTCGGCGTCTCCGAAAACTTTAAAAGTAGTTATCGGGACATAAAAACAATAATAGTATTATTTAGTTCACGGGGTTCTGTTTCAGATCTTCAAATTACGCACACTGCATACTACCAACCATTGCAGAAACACGTCAATTTTCAATACATCCTTCTAAATAGGATTGATGTCATGAAGGACATTCGGTCGTAAAACCGGCCATGTCTACTGCCTAGGTATCACAAACCTAACAACGTTGGGGTCGGATCAGAGTAAAAGATGGGCATGTATATTATGTGTTCAGGGAGCTATAAAACTTAAAAGATTGGCGGGGTATCGCAAGCTGAATACTGTCGGGATTGGAAGATTACAAAAGTTCACTAAGTGAGGTCCGATAGAAAGATGAATGTGATCAAGCTTGTTGAAGTACATGGAAGGAACATCAGACATGGCTAGGGATCCCGTAGTTTCAAATTTAGAGCCTAGGGTTACCCCTTTTAGTGGCCTCTTACGAGAGGCAGGGGGTATCGTGGACATATCCTACTCCCCAACTAACGGGCACAGGTTGTTGCACAGGTACTCTCAGAAGTTAACAAAAAATACAGCCACAAGTAGTGAAAAGCGTAACAACTAGGAATCTACAGCAAGAAGAAAACTCACAAATTGTAGAACAATTTAAAAGGCTGTGGTATCTTTCTCTACACGTATGTAAATGTCTCATTGAACTGCTCTAGGTGCTATTACCAAACCACGTAGGTGTTAATTACTATAAAATGGTTTACTTACTTTCAGTCATCTTATGAACTAGTTAGAGACAGGCAATATGGCGGATATCCCCTCTCTAAGAAACTAGAAGTTGCCATTGAAGTGAAACGTATCTTCCTGTAGTGCATGCAATGAGCTAACAGAGGCGGAAGCGCTGCCTGGCTGAAGCTAATTGAATGAACGTCCACCATGTTTTCAGCGGTCACATAAGCAAGAGGTCGTAGCTGTCGAATGACGAAAAATGTTGAAAATACGCATTACGGAATCACTGGTGTAAAATTGAAGACCGTTAGCCGAAAGCTTAGAGCATTAATAATAACAAAGTGCGCATAGTGCTATTTCATCCATGCTGTAGCGCGAGGCGAACATCACGATCACCTGATTGTAGGGTAGTTCGAAAGGTAATAAGGTGAATCGTCATGCAGCGTAATACGAATTGTCCATGAAATCTGATCAAGTACGTTACCCTGCTTGGTTGCTGTGGTTAAGCGTAAGTTACAATGAGTAAACTATGGACATAAATGAGTATTTATGACGGAAATCCTTAAAACGAAAGGAACCTAGGATAGTTTACTAGTTTACATCATCTTCCACCGAGCGAGCTGGCCGTGTAGTTAGGATCGCGCAGCTGTGAGCTTGCATTCCGGAGTTAGTGGGTTCAAATACCATTGCAGGCAGCTCTGAAGATGGTTTTGTGTGGCTTCCCATTTTCACACCAGGCAAATGCTGGGGCTGTAACTTAATTAAGGCCATGACCGCTACCTTCCCAATTCTAGCCCTTTACTCCGTCGCCGAAACCTTCGAAGTATTAGTGCGACATTAAAAAATAAAATAAAAGCCACCTCATTCCGATCATATGTTTAATAATGTATTGCATCCCCATGAGTACTACGTTATGATTTATTGTAATGTAGGGGACATATCGATGGCTTTCTTTAAAAACCTCGTAAGTCCGAATACTCTTCCTATCCATTACATTCCTTAAGACTGGTCACGCCTCCCAGTCCCATATTTATATGCAGTCCAAAATAATAATTTTCGTTATGGTCATTTTCCTCTGCCAATTTGTAAAGGAAAAGGTCCATTTTCCTTTAGACTTTAGCAAAGGAAAATGAACACAGCGAAAATTATTCTGATGGACTGCATACAAATATATGACCGGGAGGCGTGGCCAGTCTTAAGGGATATAATAGGTAGGAAGAACATTGGGATATACGAGGTTTTAAAAGAAAGCCATCGATATATTATTTCCCATTACCGTATCGTAATGGGATTACTAGCTGAAATATGACCTTAAACGTTGCCCATTATGGAGTGTAAACTAATTTTTAATATTAATACGACTGACATCTCCAATAAACACTTCATAAATGTCACAAATATTAGTAAAATACAGCATTTAACATACTTGGTGTACGTTTTACTGAAATAGGTCTACATCAAACCAATGTCCAAGCACAAGGTGTGGAGTGACACATAGCCTTTAGGACTATTATGGAGAAAACAAAGTAAGAACCTGAATATCAAACTTCTATTAATCACCACCAAAAATAATAATGTTATTGTTTTTACATCCCACTAACTACTTTTACGGTTTGAAGAGACGACAAGGTGCCAGAATTTAGTCACACATGAGTTCTTTTAGGTGCCAGTAAATCTACCGACACAAGGCTGGCGTATTTGAGCATCTTCAAATAACAACGGACTGAGCCAGGATCGAATCTGCTAAGTTGGGGTCGGAAGGCCAACACTTCAGCCGTCTGAACCACAGAGCCCGGCACCACCAAAAGGAGATGGAAACAGAAATGAACTCTCAAAGGCAAAATATAAACGGGTACCAAGAAATCCTCACTTCACTCATGGGCTGCAACAGTGGCACACTCAAAAATCAATTTTGAGATAAATAAATACAAAGTGTCCCTTATTAGTGAAATGAAGAAACCTTACGATTAATTTATGGAATAAAGAACAAGCGGTACTAAACGGCTCGATAGGAGTTCAGTTAGTAAAATTGTTACTTAAAAATTAATCCTTCATTCCCCTTACCGAAGCCATGACCTAGATGTTTTTATTGTAGATGTGTCACTATTTCTACAATGTTTTTGATAGATTATGTTGGGCTATCTTGGGAGTTTGCAGCTTATAATAATGAATCAAATTTAGAGATAATGCTGGGTCTGCAACCAGTCGGATTTCGCATTTTTTGTTTGTGCCACTATTGCTGCTTATGAGAGACTTATCATAAGTGGTAGAAAGGGAACATTATCAATCACCACACGTACACAACACCATACTCCGATTAGTGCAACCATACGCTGAGCATACGGCTGTCCGTGTGTGTGTGTGTGTGTGTGTGTGTGTGTGTCTGCGCGCGCAAGGAAAGAGGTCCAAATGCACCTCGATGTTGGGATATGGCAAACCAACGTGCTGCCACCAGGATTAAATGGATAGATTCACTGTTGCTAGGCAACGTACATATGATAGGTAATACAAGTCCATGGCGTAGAAAGCCATTTTCGGTCCCCGACACGAGGGGCCAAATTCAGTCCGTGATTTCTGGAAGTGTTTATCTGTGTCTGTGTGTGCGATATCCAACCAAATCCACGGCACGCAGAGATCAGAAAGGTTTTCACCGATCACACATGGCTGTGTCAAAGAGCAATTCTTCCTCCAAGAAATGAAGTTGTCAAGAATTACCCGGTGTTCTAAAAATTTCAAAGTCTACCAACACAACATGTAATACAGATGAGGCTTTGAGCTACACGACAAAGCTTGTGAACAACTTGGAGTCACCTGGTGTACCCTCGAACATCTTAGAGTGGATTATTGTCGTACCAATTATCCTTCTCAGGAATATGAATCCTTCTTTCCTCTGCAACGGAATATGACTATCAGTGAAGAAACTGATGCGGAATATTATTGAAGAAACCATCATGACTGGACATTCCGCGGGCGTAGTGTTCATTCCTCGGATTCAAACGATCCCTTCAGATATACCATTTCAATTTAGATATCTCGACGGCTTACTTCTAAAACCTCGTAAGTCCCAATGTTGTTCCTAGCCATTATATTCTTTAAGACCGGTCACGCCTCCCAATCACATAGTTATATGCAGTCCATCAGAGTAATTTTCGTTGTGTTCATTTTCCTATGCTCGTCTGTAAAGGAAAATAGACCATACCGTACCGTATTGTAGGGATGTTGTTTGCAAGCGAATTTAGACACTCCTACAGTATAATGTATTTAAGGTTCATTTTCCTGTACACACCAGCATAGAAAAATGAACACAAGGAAAATTGTTCTGATGGATTGCATATCTATGTGTGGCTGGGAGGCGTGACTAGTCTTAAGGTATATAATGGACAGGAAGAACATTGCGACATACGAGGTTTTAGAAGTAAGCCATCGCATCTGCAGTTCCCCCATTTGTTGGAGTTTAGATAAGTGCATCAATAAGGCACAAGGACAACCGCTGAAAGTTGTAGGACTCGATCATCGGAAACGGTGCTTCTCTTATGGTCAACTGCACGTGGGTTGGAATGACAAACACGCTATTCATCTGAGCTCCAAATGAAAGGACAATAAATATAGATTATCCCGAAACTCTCTTGTATTGTTTGAATATTATGTGTACCATCCACCAATCGTCCGAATCGTTGGCTGAATGGTCAGTGTACTGGCCTTCGGTTCAGAGGGTCCCGGGTTTGATTCCTGGCCGGGTCGGAGATTTTAATCGCTTCTGCTTGATTCTTCTGTCCCGGGGACTTGGTGTTTGTGTCCGTCCCAACACTCTCCTCTTCATATTCGGACAACATACCACACTACCAACCACCACAGAAACACGCAATAGTGATTACATCCCTCCATATAGGGTTGGCGTCAGGAAGGGCATCCGGCCGTAACACACCGCCAAATCCACGTGTGCGACGCAGTTCGCACCCACGACCCCATAGGTGTGGGAAAAGCCGTAGGGAAAAAGAAAAGAATAAAGTACCATCCACCAACCCGGTACATCGCTAGCATTGGAATAACGATATGTTAAAAAGTAAAAGAATATAATTAATGCAATATGTAAAAACTATGTATGTTTTGCTTTTAAATAAAGGTTTTAAAGCATCTAGCTGTTGAAGTAATAAACGCTGGTGAAGCCGCGGGTGCATGCCAGTCTATAATTAAAAAAAGGAAGTGTTTGTCTGTGTTTTGCGTGTGCGCGATGCCTAGCAAAATCTACAGCACACAGAGATCTGACATTTTTAACATAGGTAGATGGAAGGGGTTCTGAATGCACATCGAAGCCAGTTTTTTCATTTTCGCTTTCATTGGTGAATAATGAACGAAAAACCAACGGAAAACATGTGTTGGGATATGACAATCCACGTGCTGTCGCAAACATTGAATGCACAGATTCACTGTCCCTAGGCAACATACGTAATATAGGTAATAACAAGTCAAGCAGCCATTTTAAATCCATGATGTAGGAAGCCATTTTATGTCTCAGACACGAGGAGCAATATTCACACAGTCTGTGATATCCAGAAGCGTCTGTATGTGTGGGAAGCGCGGCCAGACCCATGGGAGGGAGAGATCTAAAGATGTGTTTTCACAATGAAATGAAACATATAGGTAAACAAACGCTTATTTTCTGTGAATCTTCCGTATAAAGGATCTGGAGAAGTTGCTTTGTTCTGGAATATGGTCTTTTAGAAAGCGTAAATAGTGAAATTGCATAAATAACGCTATGGTAAATAAATACATTTTTAAAAGTAAATAAATTAAAAAGGCGATTCGTGGTGGGGAGCATGAAAAGGACGTGTAAAGGGATTACGATAGAATATAAAGACCAGTGCAGTGCAAATCATATCAAATAATAATAATAATAATAATAATAATAATAATAATAATAATAATAATAATAATAACATAATTCAATAACACCGTTGAGATGAGCAGTTTATGACTGAGTAACCAGAGTAAACGGCCTTCGGCTGTGGTGTCAAGCTGATTAACCCAAACAGTAAAAGTGATATTTCACCGTGCTCAGGTAAGAAGCCTCAAGGCGGTAGATTTACTGGCACCTAAAACAACTGCTGCGGGACAAAATTACGCCACCTCGGCGTCTCCGAAAACATTAAAAGTACTTATTGGGACATCAAATCAATAATAGTATTATTTAGTTCATGGGTTTCTGTTCCAGATCTTCATATCACACACACATCACAGCACACTGCCAACAACTGCAGATACAAGTAATTACTGTATTCAATACAACCTTCTACACAGGGTTGGTGTCTTGAAGGGCATTCCGTCGTGAAACCGGGCCAAGTCCACTCCTTAAATCTTACAAACCTAAGAACGTTGGGTTCGGATCAGAGTAAGAAATGGACGTATACACTGTGTTTAGGGAGCTATGAAAATTAAAAGTTTGGCTAGGTCTCGCAAGCTAAATACTGTCTGAATCGGAAGACTACAAGGGTTACTAAGTGAGGTCCGATAGAATGATGAATGTGGTGAAGCTGGTAGAAGTATATCGTCGCTTCACCGGTAAAACGTTGTATTCCACAAAGCTCTTCCTATCGATTATTCTCCTTAAGACTGGTCACGCCTCCCAGCCACGTATGGGTATGCAGTCCATCAGAACAATATTTGTTGTGTTCATTTTCCTATGGCCCTGTGTAAAGGAAAATGAACCTTACAGAACCGTACTGTAGGAATGTACGTTTGCATTACGTATTTACCACTCCTAGTGTACAATGCATGTAAGGTTCATTTTCGTTTACTCGTCCGCATAGGAAAACGAACACAACGGACATTGTTCTGATGGAGTGCGTATCCATATGTGGCTGGGAGGCGTGACCAGTCTTAAGGAGAATAATGGATAGGAAGAGCTTTGTGGAATATAACGTTTTACTGGTGAAGCGACGATATGGAAGCAATGTCAGACATGGCTAGGGGCCCCGCGGTCTCAAGTTTAGAGCCTAGGGTTATCCCTTTTAGTGGCCTCTTACAACGGGCAGGGAATACCGTAGACACATCCTACGGCGCAACCAACAGGCGCAGGTTGTTGCACAGTTACTCTCAGGAGGTAACAAAAATTACAGCCATTAGTAACAAAAGTGAAACATCTAAGACACTACGGCAAGAAGAAAATTCACAAATTATACCACAATTTAAATGCTGTGGTATCTACAGTATCTCTACACGTGTGTGAATTTCTCAATGAACTGCTCTACGTGTTATTACCAAGCCGCAACATTGAGCCACTTGGAGACAGGCAAATTGGCGGGTAATCCCTTTCTCAGAAACTGGAAGTGGGACTGAAATTAAACATTTATCTTCCTGTAGTGAATGCAATGAGCTAGAATAACATAGAGAGGGTGAAGCGCTGCTTAGCTGAACCTAACTGTACGAAAGTCCGCCATGTTTCCAGTGGTCAAGTAAGCAAGGGGACGTGGTTCTCTAATGAAGAAAAATGTTGAAAATACGCATTACAAAATCACATGTGCAAAATTAAAGACCCTTAGCCTAAAGCTTAGAGAATTGATAATAACAGATTGCGAATACCGCTACCTCATCCACGTTGCGGCGTGAGGCCAACATCACGATCAGGTGATTGTAGGGTAGTTCCAAAGGTATCTAGGGTAAACCGTCATACAGTGACATATCGATGGCTTTCTTTAAAAATCTCGTAAGTCCGAATACTCTTCCTATCAATTATATTCCTTAAGACTGGTCACGCCTCCCAGTCACATACTTATTTGCAGTCCAAAAGAATAATTTTCGTTATGGTCATTTTCCTCTGCCAGTTTGTAAAGGAAAATGAACCTTAAGTACATTATACTGTAGGAGTGTGTAAATTTGCCATGCAATCAACATCCCTACAATACGGTACGGTAAGGTCTATTTTCCTTTAGACTCCAGCAAAGGAGAATGAACACAGCGAAAATTATTCTGATGGACTGCATATAAATATATCTCCGGGAGGCATGACCAGTCTTAAGGAATATAATGGGTAGGAAGAACATTTGGACATACGAGGTTTTAAAAGAAAGCCATCGATATGAACTGACCGCGAAATCGAATCAAGAACCTTAGCCTGCTCGGCTGAAGAGATTAAGTGTAAATTACAATTAAGCAAACAGTCGACATAAATGAGTATTTAAGACGGAAATCCTTAAAACGAAAGGAATCACATTCCTCCACCAAGCGAGTTGGTCGTGTGGTTAGGGTCACGCTACCTGTGAACTTATATTCGGGAGATAGTGGGTTTGAATCTCGCCGACGGCAGCTCTGAAGATGGTTTCCCGTAGTTTTCCATTTTCACACTAGGTAAATGCTGGGGCTGTAGTTTAATTAAGACCACGACCGCTACCTTCCCAATCATCGCCCTTTCCCATTCCTCCCCTGCCGAAACCCTAGATTCATTTGTGCGACATAAAAAAATCCCACCTCATTCTGATCATATTTTTAAACGTATTGCATTCCCACGAGTACCAATATAATTTTTTAACGTTATGATTTTTTTCATAATGTAGGGGACATATAGTTTTGTCCAATTACCTTAACATATTGGGATTACCAGCTGAAATATAACCCTGAAAGCTGTCCATTATGATGTGTAGCCTTATTTTGAACATTAATGTGACAATAAACACGTTATAAATTTCACAAACAACCGTAAAATATTGTATTTAGCATACTCGGTGGACGTTTGACTGAATTGGGCGTACATCAGGCCAATGCACAAGCACAACAAGCCCGACGATTAGTGCAGTCATACGCTGAGCATATCGATGGCTTACTTCCAAAACCTCGTATCTCTCAATGCTCTTCCTGCCCATTTTATTCCTTAAGGCTGGTTACGCCTCCCAGCCACATATGGATATGCAGCCCATCATAACTATTTGCCTTGTGTTCATTTTCCTATGCGGATGTGTAAAGGAAAATGAACCTTCAATACATTACACGGTTGGCGGCCATAAATTGGCCATTTACCCAACATCCCTACAATACGGTATGGTAAGGTCCATTTTCTCTACACAACAGTAATGAAAAATGAACACAACGAAAATGACTCTGATTGACTGCATATAAATATGTGACTGGGAGGCGTGACTAGTCTTAAGGAATAAAATGGATTGGAAGAGCATTGAGAGATACGAGGTTTTGGAAGTAAGCCATCGATATGCAACTTTTGCAAAACTTACCCGGTGTTCTACAAATTTCCAAGTTTATCGACACAACATGTAATACAGATGAGGCTGTCAACTACACAACAGAGCTTCTGAACAACTTGGAGTCACCTGGAGTACCACGAACATCTTGGAGTGGACGATTGTGGCACCGATTATCCTTCTCTGGAATATGAATCCTACTGCAAAGGAATATGACTCTCAGTCAAGAAACTATTACCGAATATATTGAAGCCTTTGCTGGCAAGATGTATTGTTTACAGTGCACTATGTCTTCTGGTATGGGCTAGAATAAAACTGTTACTTTCATTGACCTGTCTCAGTCTTATACTTGGCTTTGACAATATGAAAGTGGTTGAGGTATGAGTGACACTAGTAACGTCATTCCTTATGCAGCCAGTCCCTGCTATGAATGGTGTGAAAATGTCGCTCATAGGGTCGGTTGGTGCACGCATTTCAGTGGGCTTGGCAGACTGATGTGCAATAGCAACTTCTGGCTCAGTGAGGAAAGCAACGGGAAACTACCTCACTCCTTATTTTCCTAGTACGCCTCTTCAGTGACACCTAGGCCATCTATGACAGCTAATGGCGAACCTGTTGAGGATCCAACGAGCCTTCGGGCTGAATACCCAACATACATACACTAGCATGACTGATTATGCCTCGGGTGTAGTATACATTCCTCGGATTCAAATGATGTCTTCGGATATACCATTTCAATTTAGACATCTACAGTTCCCCCATTTGTTTGAGTTTCGATATGCACATCAACAAGGCACAGAGGCAATCGCTTAATGTTGTAAGACTGAATCATCGGAAACTGTGCTTCTCTTATGGTCAAATGTCCGTGGGCAGGTCAAGAGTTCGTGTCATGTCCAGGGACACGAACCTTCATCAAGTAGCAGCACATAAGTAATACATAGTCATTATTTTGGTAACTCAATCCACTGGCCTTGCTGTCGAAGCAGCCATGTGTTGGGGGTGATATAGAATGACAGTTAAAAACAGAGTTGTGTGAGGTCAAGAGGTCTCACGAGGAAGTCGATACGGACAAATCTAAAAAGTCACGTCCTGTCGTCTGGAGATGGCAAGAAAATGGGGGTAGTTTGAAGGATACGATACTTAAAATTAATGGGCGACCCAATTAAGTGAAACGGGACGCAGTGTCATGTTTATGATGACAAGTATTAGAAATGGGAAAGTTATTTTATGAGCATAGGTTTAAGGGCGAGAAGTCAAGTTCATGTTAATAAATATTGCCACGTGCATAGTGTGGGATTTGAGATACATGGGGGAGGTGGTAGCACCAATAGTAAGCCAGTAAGGCTTTATCTGAGAGGAGGGGAGAACCTCATATCATATTGCTAGTCCCTTTAAATACGTATGTAATTGAAGGAACAAGCGTCTTATTGCATTAGTCTTCGCTTTGGGAGCCTTGCCTTCCGCTCACGTTAGAGGGTTGCGATCAATTCTCCAAGCGGTCTCGCTACTTAGAATATTTCTTAGTAGATCAGGTTGAACGGTGGTGCTAACACTTGGTATTCACCATTCATACTTTGATTCTCGACTTAAGCCCGAGTTCTTCTGGGTTTTATCGTAGTTGGCAACTTAAAGCTTGAGGAATCTCTGTGAGATTTCACGATACTCTGTTTTTAACATCGCTTAGCATTTCAGTGGGACTCTAATGCTTTAGAGTCCACTTGCATTTACTTGGAGTAGCCGTTCTGAGGAAGGCTAGTTCCAGTACGTCACAATACGTGACCGACTTCAATTGTACGTGTATATTCTTTGTACATCATCTGTCAATATACGCACATATATAGGAAATCATATGAGTTTCAACTCTTAACAACCAACTTACCTAACGCCTATAAATTACCATCTTATATCCCTTTCGTTTTTAGTACTGTTGTTAGCCATCAGGTGATTCCACTCACCGCTCGGCGTCTCACCTGTTGGCCGGGATACGACAGGAGAAGAAAAACTGGTGTCAGTTTTGTGGGGTTGGTCCTGAGTTCGACGTCCATCCAGGGTTGTTTAACTCTTAACCAGGCGTTGGTGGTTTCCTAAGCGGCTGTCTATCCTAGTAGACTGAGGGGCGGTCGGAAGAAAGAAGAAGAAGTCCGGAGGCTGTCTATCCTAGTAGACTGAGGGGCGGTCCGAAGGAGAAAGAAGAAGTCCAGCGGCTGTCTATCCTAGTAGACTGAGGGGCGGTCGGCAGGAGGAAGAAGAAGTCCGTAAGCAGACAGAGAGCAGAACCAAGAAGGCGCAAGGGCTGGCCCACGGAGTAGCAGAGGGATTCATAGGAGTCCAAGGAAGGAAGACGCAATCGACCCGGCGTACCTGCACGTCGTCAGCTCACCATCAGCACGCAGTAGAAGACCAAATATTGTAAGGTAAGCCAAACTCAAAATCAGTATGTCTAATTCTGAAGTGGGAAGTGCCAGTGATAATTCAGATAACAATTATATTAATATCAATCAAGCGTTCAAGTTAATCGGAGATCCTTTTGACGGGAGAAATCGGAGTAGGTTGAAAGAGTTCTGTGCAAATGTAGATTCAGCAATAGAATTTGTTCAACCGGATGAACATCCGCTGTTTTTTTAAATATGTTCTTACCAGAATAACGGGTGAAGCTAGAAGCAAGTTATTAGTAAGACAGGATGTTACGAGCTGGCCAAAAGCGAAGGCAGCTTTGTTTGAAAATTATGGAGAGCGTAGGACTATTGATCACTACGCATGTAAAATGTTTAAAGCACAGCAAAATAAAGATGAATCTGTAATAGCTTGGGGTTCGAGAATGGATGCAATGGTAAGCGAACTTAAAGAAGTTGCCACGGCGAGAGTCGAACCGGAGGCAAAAGTTCATAGAGCGAATTTAATAGGAGAGTTAGGGATATCATGTTTTGTACAAGGATTAATTGATAAAAGCATTCAAACGATTGTCCGTAGTAGGAACATTACGGATGATTTCGGTTTAGCAGTTGAGGTAGCGGCCCAAGAAGAGTCGGCCGTACTCTCAAGTAAGGAAAAGCACGGTGAATCAGTTAGGAGAGATAAATATTGTAGTAATTGCAATAAGAAAGGACATTCGGCATCCTCATGTTTTCTTAAAATGCGACCAAAAGAAGTTAAGGCAATAACGTGTTACAATTGTAATAAGGAAGGGCACTATTCACGAGAGTGCAGAGTAATAGTTTGTAAACGTTGTAAGAGAACAGGGCATGTAGAGAAAAATTGTAAAAGTAGTAAACCGCAGCAATTCACTAATTACAAGGGTAAAGGTTACGAGAACAAGCAGGCGGAAAACTAGAACAGGATCATGACGCAAGGCCGGTTATAGGTCCTAAAAGTGTTCACATAGGCCAAGTACACAATAAGTGTAATAACAATGAAGGGACAGTTTTACTATCTATAAATGATGTACACGGACCTTTTCGATTTTTAATCGATACAGGCTCAGAAATAAGTATAATAAAGAAACAATGCGTACCGAAGGAAATAAAGATAGATACAAGTGATAGATTAAAATTGCTAGGAGTTAGCAAAGGAACACTATTCACGTGTGGAACCGCGAAGGTAACTTTGGGATCATCTCAATGCAAATTGCATGTAGTAGATGATGAATTTCAGCTGTCACAAGACGGATTGATAGGTAGAGATTTATTGAAAGATTCGGTAATTAATTTCACGGAGGAATTCATCGAAGTAAATGGTGATAAACATAAAATAGAAATTAGAGAAGCTAAAGCAATAACAGTATGTCCGAGAACGGAAACTATATATGACATAGGACAAGATGAAATTGCGCACGTAATGAAAGTAGAAAAAAGTGACGCACAAGAATGTTCACAATCGAGAACTCGAAGATTAATCGAACTAATTAGGGCAGATCATATGCTAAAGTGTGATAGAGAAAGGATATTTGAAATATGTTCAGAATGTAATGATAGATTTTATTTAGATAGAAAATTAAACGAGATTACGATCGGTAGCATGTACCCTATACCAGGTACTACGGAGTTAAGTAACTCAATAGGGAAAGCGAATTATTTCTCGACAATTGATTTAGCCAATAGCTATTATCAAGTTGAAGCAGAGGAAAAGATATTGAAAAGATCACATTTTCGGTATTAGATAGGCATTTGATATAAATGTATGCAAATGACGTTCATACGATTAATTAGCAGGAGTAAATGGAACTAAGTGTTTATGCTAATTATATTACAAAAAAACCCAGTATTTTCAGCATTATATCGGAATTTTTGATATAAACGTATGTCAGTGACGTTCATGTGATTAATGACAAATGTGTCAGCGGAAGTAAGTGAATTAAATGTTTATTAAATGAAATTAAATTATATGATTATTTTGAGATTCAGTAAAATAATAATAATAATAATAATAATAATAATAATAATAATAATAATAATAATAATAATAACAATAATAATAATAATAATAATAATAAATGATCGACGTTTTTGAGAAGTTAAGAGAGATTTTCTCAACCCACGACCACGAAACAACTTAAGGGATTTTTGGGATTATCGGGATATTACAGACGTGTTATACCAGATTATAGCAAAATTGCTAAACCACTGTATGAACTTTTAAAGAAAGAAGTAGACTATAAATGGGAAACTAAACAAGAGGGAGCATTTCAGACTTTAAAGAATAACTTGATAACGTATCCGATTTTACAATATCCAGATTTCGAGAAGCCGTTTATTGTAACAACCGATGCAAGCAATGAAGCGTTAGGCGCAGTATTGTCGCAAGGGAAGGTAGGAAGCGATTTGCCAGTAGCATATATATCTAGAGTATTGAATAAGGCAGAAAGAAATTATTCAACAACAGAAAAGGAAATGTTAGGAATTGTATTTGCAGTAAAGTATTTTAGACCGTATGTCTTAAGACGAAAGTTCACTGTAGTGACGGATCATAAACCACTTAAATGGGTATTTAATGTGCAAGATCCAACCTCAAGATTGCTAAAATTTAGATTGAAGTTAGCAGAATACGATTTCGATGTTGTTTATAAACAAGGAAAGTTAAATACAAATGCAGACGCACTGAGCAGAATACACAAATTAGATGAGGTTGAACAAGAAGAAGTTTCAGAAATGGAAACAGATGAGAAATTCACAGAGAAATTAACAGAGGATGAAAAGAAAGAGATTATGAAAGAATTTCATGCATCTTTAGTTGGAGGACACCAAGGCATTACACGCACGTATGCTAGGTTAAAAGATTATATTGAGTGGCCAGGAATGAAGAGAGATGTAGAGCAATACATTCGATCATGTCATTCATGTCAAACTAATAAGTTTACGAAGCCAGATACGAAGGCGAGTATGGTTATCACAGACACACCGCAGATTGTGTTTGAGAAAATAGCGTTAGATGTGGTTGGACCACTTCCACTTACACTCGACGGAAACAAATTTATTTTAACGTGTCAAGATCAGTTATCGAAGTACTTAGTAGCAGTGCCAATGAAAAATCAAGAAGCAGAGACAATTGCAAGGGCATTGATGGACAATGTAGTACGAACATTTGGAATACCAAGTGTAATATTAACTGACCAAGGTAGCAACTTTTTGAGCGAAGTAATGAAGAAATTATGTAGATTATTAAATATTAGGAAGATTCATACTGGCGCATTTAGGCCACAGTCCAACGGAAGTTTAGAGAGGTCTCATGCAGTATTAGCTGAATTTTTGAGACACTATGTATGTGGAACCCAAGACGATTGGGATAAGTTCATTTCAATGGCAACTTTTGTATACAATACAACGAAAAGTACGTCAACTAATTTCACACCATTTGAATTAGTATTTGGAAGAAAGGCGAATATACCAGGGACATTGCAGAGAAAACCAAACGAGAAGAATTATAATGAACACGAAAGCTATGTGGAGGAATTAGCTCGAAGGCTTAGAGAAAGTCACGAGGTAGCACGTAAAACTCTAATAGAAACCAAGTTGAAAAATAAAGTCCAGTATGATACAAGAATAAACGAAGTAACGTTTAAGATAGGAGACCAAGTTCTTTTAAGAAATGATTCAGTAAGGCGAGGTCGTAGCAAAAAATTAAGTCCAAACTTTGTTGGCCCGTACACAGTACAGGAAGTTTCAGGAGTGAACTGCGTTTTGAATATGAATAAGCGAGGGAAGCGCGTTACAGTACACAGTAACCGATTAAAGTTATATATTTAAATGAGAAGGAAAATTGTATGTAAATACATTGTGAACAACCAGTAATAAATTATAGGCAACGCAAGGTAACACAAATCTGTTACTTGCAGGTCAATGGCGCTGATAGCAGCGGCGATCGCAGTAATGGCGATATTTACGAAAGGAGGAAAGGCAATTGATTTCCAGCTCCAACCATATGAGTCCACCCCAGGGGTTTATTTCGACAAGCTAGGTGAAGTTCAACTCTATAACACTGAATGGAAGGTAGTAACTTATGTAAATTTAGAAGCGTTAAATGATGCGTATAATGTTGGTAAGAAATACATTCAGAGAACCATGAGATTGTGTTCAGAACTGGAAGTAAATTTAACATATACGTGTGAGAATGAGGTAAAGCTTTTAATTATGCAATTAAATAAAACTCAAAATTTGCGTGAATTAATAAGACAAACAACTAAGACTGAGGAGAAGGAAAATTCAGATCAAAATAGAATGAAGCGAGGAGTTCTTAATTTTGTAGGAAGTATTGCTAAAATTTTATTCGGAACCTTAGATTCGCAGGATGCAGCCTATTATCAAAGTCACATTAAGGATCTTGAATCAGAGAATTTGTCGATGTTAAAAGTCGCGAAAGAACAGATGATTGTAGTAAAAAGTACGTTACAATCAATGAATAGCTCATTGTATGACGTCGCTAAGAACGAAAAAGAATTAAGCGATAATATAGCAACAATACGGGGATATCTGAAGGATGAGACTGAGCAAATAGAAAGCGCATTTAGGAGAACGGAGATTGAAATCGCGGTCAATAGGCATTTAATTGACACGCAAGGATTCTTAGCGCAATTAAAAGATCATTATGAGATTCTGTTAAATGGAATAATGTTGGCTCAAAAGGGAGTCTTACAACCTCAGATTATAAGTCCTAGTGATATAATAAAGTCGTTTTCAAAGGCACAGAATAATTTCCCACCAGGAATGACATTACCTGTTGAGTTGAGACTGGCTTATGGCTATTTAATAACTAGAATAGCAGAGATTGAAGTGTTCATTACTAAAGAAATACTTGGTTACATTGTAAAGGTACCTTTGGTAGATAAGGTAAAATATGATCTTATTAAGGTTATACCATTCCCAACAAGAGTGAATGGTGAGATAGAAAACTTTGTTTTTATTAATAGTGAAAATGAATTTATTCTTTTGGACCAGAACAGGCAAAATTATGTAATGTTAACTGAAAATCAAATTAATAATTGTAAGAGGTTGAATGATAAACTTAAGGTATGCAAACAAGAGTTTGCTATCAAACTAGCTCATTCACATGAGGAATGTGTAGTAAAATTGTTAACAGGGGCACAGGTTATGCCAAAAGATTGTCAAAAAATGTAATTAGAGTACAAGAAGTAATGTGGTTTCCCTTAAGAGAAAATAAATGGATTTATATCGCTCCACAGGAGGTAAAAATAACAGTAGTATGTCAAGAGTTGCACACAAGTGATGCTAAGTTAACAGGTACAGGAATAATAACAATGTTTAATAGATGTACGGCCTTTGGGCCAAAATCAAAAATTCTATCTTCAAATGTAATTAAAACAAATAGTACCAAAGATCAAGGGTTTGTACCTGATCTATTGTTACAGTATGACTGTTGCGATCATTTAGGAATTAACACTAAATTGAGTCAATTGCAGGATGAAGGAAAGATACCGTTGGTAAATGTGCTTCACCATGCAGAGGAATTAAAATTAGCAAGTCATAAAGTAGAGGCAGTTGAAAAATTAATACTTGAACAGGAGGATGAATTAAAGCAAAATCATAAATTGGATAAGTTGAATTTTCTGTCTTATATAGGTGGAGGAACAATTGCTGTTATTTTGTTGTTATTATTATGTTCCTGCTGTTTTTGCAAAAGATGTTGCAAAAGATTTACACTTGCTCATAAACTGTCAGAGCTAGGAGATGAGTGTTGCGGAAAGGTATGTATCCGCCAAACTATAATTAATGGTCCTAACTCACATTGTTCAGACGAGGACGTTACAGTGCACTTTGATAGACAGGAGTATGTAAGAGGTAAGCGCGTAAATGAGCGCAGGGGTAGAAGTATGACAGATCTTACTACTTCCAGTATAGAGCTTAATGAAAGGTCTCTCATCAGAGAGCCAAGGAGGCAATAAAGAGGGAGCGTAACCACATTAGTAAAGTAAAAATTTCAATGACCATTGTATAAGTAATGAATCACTAGTAAGACAGTGTTAAGGCTGTAATGTAACAAATGTAACTTTAAAATTGTTAAAGTACGAAAAAAAAAAAAAAAAAAGACTTGCCAAGGGGCAGAGTCGAACAGGCAACCTTATGTTAAGGTAAAATTTCATGAGACTGGCCTAAGGAGGCACAGTTCGGGCTTGTCGAGGGAGGCAAGACCCAAGCGTCCATTCCTATGAGTTTGGTACGGGTAATGTATCAGTAATAACTGAACAAAAAGTTGTGAGACTGGCCTAAGAAGGCACAGTTCGGGCTTGTCGAGGGAGGCAAGACCCAAGCGTCCATTCCTATGAGTTTGGTACGGGTTATGTGTCAGTAATGACTGCACAAAAATTTGTGAGACTGGCCTAAGGAGGCACAGTTCGGACGTGTCGAGAGAGGCACGGTCCAAGCGTCCATTCCTATGAGTTTGGTACGGATAATGTGTCAGCAGTGACTGCACAAGTTTGCAAGACTTACTCAAGAAGTATAGTCAGGGGAACCGAGTTGCTATTGCAATCTCGAAGCCGGCCATTCCAAGAGTTTGGTACGGAAGTAAAAACCGACCAGAGAAGGCTGGAAGGTAAAGTTGAATGTACTGTGAAGCATATAACTTGATATGTGTTAATTACTGTGAATGTGAAATGTAAATGAGTGATATTAAGTACTGTAAAATGAAAAAAATGAAGTGTTATATGTACTGTGACATATATAAATTGATATGTATTAATCACTGTAAAATGTGAAATGAAAAATGTGAAATGTAAAATGTAAATGAGTTATATCAGTACTGTGAAATAAAAAAATGAAAAGTTATATGTACTGTGAAACATATAAATTGATATTATGTATTAGATGTTAAATCTAAACTGTGTTATATTAAGTACTACATGTACTGTGGAATATATGAATTGAAATGTATTAATGCAATATGGTTTACTGTGAAAAAATATGTTAATTGTAATGTGAAATGTATTATGAACATTAATTGTATGAAGGGTAAGGAGAATTGTATTAATGTCAAAATGTAATAAGTTGAAGTGTATCTATGAAATGTAATGTAATATTGCTAAAATGTAATGTGCTATGTAAGGTACATGCGGTAATTAACCCTGTATGTACGTGTACTCAGGTGGAAACCAGTTGCATGTGTGGCAACTAGTTTCTTTCCTAAGGGGGGAGGTGTCATGTCCAGGGACACGAACCTTCATCAAGTAGCAGCACATAAGTAATACATAGTGATTATTTTGGTAACTCAATCCACTGGCCTTGCTGTCGAAGCAGCCATGTGTTGGGGGTGATATAGAATGACAGTTAAAAACAGAGTTGTGTGAGGTCAAGAGGTCTCACGAGGAAGTCGATACGGACAAATCTAAAAAGTCACGTCCTGTCGTCTGGAGATGGCAAGAAAATGGGGGTAGTTTGAAGGATACGATACTTAAAATTAATGGGCGACCCAATTAAGTGAAACGGGACGCAGTGTCATGTTTATGATGACAAGTATTAGAAATGGGGAAGTTATTTTATGAGCATAGGTTTAAGGGCGAGAAGTCAAGTTCATGTTAATAAATATTGCCACGTGCATAGTGTGGGATTTGAGATACATGGGGGAGGTGGTAGCACCAATAGTAAGCCAGTAAGGCTTTATCTGAGAGGAGGGGAGAACCTCATATCATATTGCTAGTCCCTTTAAATACGTATGTAATTGAAGGAACAAGCGTCTTATTGCATTAGTCTTCGCTTTGGGAGCCTTGCCTTCCGCTCACGTTAGAGGGTTGCGATCAATTCTCCAAGCGGTCTCGCTACTTAGAATATTTCTTAGTAGATCAGGTTGAACGGTGGTGCTAACACTTGGTATTCACCATTCATACTTTGATTCTCGACTTAAGCCCGAGTTCTTCTGGGTTTTATCGTAGTTGGCAACTTAAAGCTTGAGGAATCTCTGTGAGATTTCACGATACTCTGTTTTTAACATCGCTTAGCATTTCAGTGGGACTCTAATGCTTTAGAGTCCACTTGCATTTACTTGGAGTAGCCGTTCTGAGGAAGGCTAGTTCCAGTACGTCACAATACGTGACCGACTTCAATTGTACGTGTATATTCTTTGTACATCATCTGTCAATATACGCACATATATAGGAAATCATATGAGTTTCAACTCTTAACAACCAACTTACCTAACGCCTATAAATTACCATCTTATATCCCTTTCGTTTTTAGTACTGTTGTTAGCCATCAGGTGATTCCACTCACCGCTCGGCGTCTCACCTGTTGGCCGGGATACGACATTCGAATGGCAAACACACTTCAGTATACATCTTAGCTGCAAATGGAAGGACAATAAATATAATTTACCCGGAAGCTCTGTTATATTGTTTTAAAACTTTTTGTACCATCCGCCAACCCGGTACGTCTTAAGAATTGGAGTTACAATATCTTTAAAAATAAAGTAATGTAATTAATGCAATTTATGTAAAAACGATGTGTGTTTGTAAATATTTTTAATCTGAACGATGTGTGTTTGTAAATATTTTTAATCTGATTTTAAATAAATGGTTTAAAAAAATGTAGCTTTT
Organism: Anabrus simplex; assembly: GCF_040414725.1. Taxonomy (NCBI): domain Eukaryota; kingdom Metazoa; phylum Arthropoda; class Insecta; order Orthoptera; family Tettigoniidae; genus Anabrus; species Anabrus simplex. Next base: position 248,206,849 of record NC_090265.1, on the reverse strand, counting down.
GAATTAAAGAACGCGGGTGAAGCCGCGGGTGCATGCTAATAATAATAATAATAATAATAATAATAATAATAATAATAATAATAATAATAATAATAATAATAATAAGTTTCCGCGAGTGATCTTTTTATTTACTGTTGGTTATATTTAGTTTAAACTATTCTCAAAATCACGTTTGAGGTGTGGACGAGGTGTGGCCTACCACCAAACTTAGATTCCCGAATCGTCGATCGCAACCTGAGGTAAATTAACTTTAATTGTAGTTTTGATTTTATATTTCTCCGTAAGTTCATCTGCCTGTAGGTCAAGATTTATTTTATATATGGTAACGTCACAGGGGTCAATATCTTAATTAGGGAAAATGATAGCGAAAGTTTGTAGAATACAATATCGGCTAACATTTCACAATTAACTACATTTTAGATAGACGTTAATCAAAATATTTTGCTAAAGCAGAAGAAATCAGACACTGTAAAAAATGTAAAAGGTAAAATTGTAAGGGTGATATTACAAATACGGTTGTATTTTCTCAACTACAGATTGTAGAAGTAAAAGTAAAATACGAATCTCCGATCTAGTGAATAAATAACGTGCTGGATGGAAGAAATAAAACGCGCTGACAGTGATATGATGTGCCACATGTTTGTAGGCACTGACCGAGCTACTCGTAAAAAGTTTCCGTCTTCTCAACGGCTACGAAACAAAATATCTTTTATGAAACGGGAAAACATATCTTCAGCAGCTTGTAGTGCCTCTAGAGTGAGATGACAGAGAAATATCACACCATGTCAAGCTTTCTCTCCGTCTCGCGCTTTTGTTGTGGTAATGGAATCTGATACAGCGGGAGCAGAATTCACTTCCTGCCTAAGATACAGTAAACATTGTGTGGGATAATTGCAGTTGAAGGAACTGCCATTAACTCTTCCAGCGATTTCTTTATCTCTTAGCTATAATTCAGATGAGAAATTTGTAATGAAATAAAATTTCTGAGTAAGAACTATGGAGAAACGTATGCTTTCTTCTAATAACTTGCTTTACGACGCACCGACACAGATTGGTCTTATAACGACGATGGCATAAGAGATGGTTAGGAGTGGGAAGGGCTGCCAACAGTGGGGTTCGAACCCATTATCTTTCGAATGAAAACTCAAAACTGAGCGACCCTACCGGCACAGTCAACTCTCTCCTTCCAAAATATTATTATGAAACTCAAGAGTAGAACTGGTGAAATCTTTTTTGTTATGATCACTGTAGATGCACCATTAAAATCAGGAGACTGAGCGAGTTGGCAGTGCGGTTAGGGGCGTGCAGTTGTGAGCTTGCATCCGGGAGATAGTGGGTTCGAACCTCACTGTCGGGAGCCCTGAATATGGTTTTCTGTGGTTTGCTATTTTCACACGTGGAAAATGCTGCTAATTAAGGCCACGGACGCTTCCTTCCCATTCCTAGGCCTTTCCGCTCCCATCGTCACCAAAAGACCCTATCTGTGTCGGTGTGATGTAAATAATCAGGAGAAAGATATTAACAGCCAAAGAAGCTTACAACAATAAATACAGTGCGGTATGTTAGTTGTGGAGACATTTAGATAAGAAGTTTGGGAAGAAAATTGTCAGTATCTTCATTTGAACCAAATTATTGTGCGGAAGTGAAAGTTGGACATGTAGTAAGAAAAGAAATAGTAGACATAGTAGAAATGTGGATATAACGGTGAATGACTTGATCAAAGAGGACAGAAAAGGAAGCGAACGTCGAAGTGTTACAGGAGGTTGATGAGATAAAACAAATTGGACATACTGGAAGAGAGGAAAATAACAAAGCTCAGTCATGTATTGAGGCATAATTAGTTTTAGTGGAAGACCGAGGAAGAAATACTTGGACGATATGAAAAGACGGGTGGGTTTCCGAAATTATTCAGTGCTGAGGATGGTAGCAGAAGACAGGAACCCATGGTTACAGCGACAAGGACTGATTGATTGATTGATTGATTGATTGATTGATTGATTGATTGATTGATTGATTGATTGATTGATTGATTGATTGATTGATTGATTGATTGATTGATTGATTGATTGATTGATTGATTGATTGATTGATTGATTGATATTGTTGTTAAGTGCTTCGCTAGTCACTCTAATTCAGTTAAATTTTTGACAACCCATGAATAAGAATGGGTTAGTCCCGGGAAAGTAGTGATTGTGGCCTAAACAAACGAGGATCCTATTGCACTTCCCAGTCGGGAAAGCACTTTGTTGTTGATATCATTGAAAGCGCCAGGCAATATCTAATTATAATTAAAAAAATTGCCCACCAGAGACCAAATTTCATGTTTGGGTGGTGGTGGTGGTGATTATATTAAGATGAAGTGCAATGGAGAAACTATCCTCTCTCAACACAAATCAGAATGGAAAAAGAAGATGTCCTGCTATTTGAATAATGGAAGTATCGCGAAAATAAGGAGAAAGTCATGAAGGGCATGACAATTGAAGACTTCCTAGAGCAAAGCTACAGTAACATCGGTCGTACTGATAACGTAATAGGAGTTGAACAAATGAAAAATACAGATGAGGAGGCCAGATTTATTTTATGTACAGCCGACGCGATTGTGAGGAAAGGATCTACGTACTTATGAATCAGAAAAATATACGGGAGATAGGAGTTACTTTCCACAATGTGGCCATCTTTGCTGCTCATAAAATGAGCAAAATAAACCATTGAAAAATGAAATGGCGTGTGGCTTTTAGTACCGGGAGTGTCCGAGGACAAGTTCTGCTCGCCAGGTGTAGGTCTTTTGATTTGACTCCCGTAGGCGACCTGCACGTCGTGATGAGGATGAAATGATGATGAAGACTACATATACACCCAGTCCCTGTGCCAGCGGAATTAACCAATTATGGTTAAAATTCAAGACACTGTCGGGAATCCAACCTGGGAACCCTGTGACCAAAGGCCAGCACGCTAACCATTTAGCCATGGAGACGGACAGTAAACCATTAAATCTGTTATATAAACAGTGAAAAAGGATTGAGTCTCTGCACTGAACACATTCACATTCAACGATCAAAAGTGTATGACATAGCCCAAGCATTTGAGTGATGCCGAAATGGAAAAATTAAAAAGAAAATTAACGTCCTGACATTGGTAAGGCTCAAGCCTATCAACCCCTAAATGGGAACTTGATACTACACAACCTGGATATTAACTTTTGGAGCTATTCATTGCTGTGTTTCAAAGGCGAAATACGGGCGTTAACAACAACCGAAAACCACTTTTATCTCCATTCATTCTCAAACATTTTCAAAACAAATTTCGACGGCACCTACACTGAAGCTATTTTCAGGTACAGTTAGCCCATTAGTGCATGATGGGACACCGTTTAAATTATATTTTTGGTTCATTACTAACCTTTAACTTGTTAATTACTTAGTTACAATGTAAATTTTATCTAATTCTTGGACCACTAGAAATGGTACATAGAAGATATGTTCCTTTTTTTTTATAATCTGCTTTATGTCGCATCGTCACAGACAGGTCTTATGGTGACGATGGGAGAGGAAAGGGTTAGGAGTGGGAAGGAAGCAGCCGTGGTCTTAATTAAGGTACAGCCCCAGTATTTCCTTGGTATGAAAATGGGTAACCACGGAAAACCATCTTCAGGGCTGCCGATAGTGGGGTTCGAACCCACTATCTCTCGAATGCAAGCTGATAGCAATGTAACCCAAACCGCGCAGCCACTTGCTTGGTGAAGATGTGTTTTGCAGATGGTACAAAGAGGGACGTGAGGACTACCACTTTGCTCAAAGGGGCCCCTTGTTACAAACGAAGGGATAAAGAAGGCCACCAAGTACATTAATAATGGTAAAGCTGCTGGTCGTGAAGATACACAACGGGAAATTCTTAAATTAATCAAAGAAGACCATAAGGATGCTTTCTGTTACACGCTAGTTTCCTTCTCAGTTCAAAAACCCATTGTACAACACCTTGCTCATAAATGCCACTATTCTTACGGTGATCATAGTAAAGAAATGAAATGGTGTATGGCTTTTCGCGTCGGGAGTGTCCGAGGACAAGTTCGGCTCGCCAGGTGCTGGCCTTTTGATTTGACTGCCGTAGGCGACCTGCGCGTCATGATGAGGATGAAATGATGATGAAGACGACACGTACACCCAGTCCTCGTGAAAGCGAAATTAACCAATTATGGTTAAAATTCCCGACCTTGCTGGGAATCGAACTCAGGACCCTGTGACCAATGGCCAGCACGCTAACCATTTAGCCATGGAGCCGGACCATATTAAGGAGACCTGTACTTTTACATTGAACCTGAATCACAATGATGTGACATCATTTCAAAAGCCCCATAGGCACTGGTCGTTTCAATACATCCATACCAACTTTACCTCACGCACACTTTTAAAAACCTATCCTTTTGCACTGATAACAATCCGAACTTCAAATCCAAGACTATTGTCATTCATCATGATATTTGCATTTAGGCGTTGATTTCCCTGCCTTTCAGCGAGCAAGTTGGTCGTGTGGTTAGGGTCACACAGCTGTGAGCTTGCATTTGGGAGATAGGGAGTTCGAACCCCCGACTGTCGGCAGCTCTGAACATGCTTTTCTGTGGTTCCCCATTTCCACACTAAGGAAATGCTGTGGCTGTACCTCAATTAAGGCCACGGCCACTTCCTTCCCACTCCTATCTCGTCGTCGCCATAAGACCTATATATCGATGGCTTACTTGTAAAACCTCGTATGTCCCAATGCTCTTTCTCTCCATTATATACCTCAATACGGGTCATTCCTCCCAGCCACACATTTATATGCAGCCCATCAGAACATGTTCCCATAGTTGTGTGTAAAGAAAAAATAACCTTAAATACATTATACTGCAGAAGTGTGTAAATTCGCTTGCAAACAACATCCCTACAATGCGGTACTGTGAGGTCTATTTTCCTTTACTCATCAGCATAGGGAAATGAACACAACGAAACTTACTCTGATGGACTGCATATAAATGTGTGGCTGGGAGGCGTTACCAGTCTTAAGGAATATAATGGGTAGGGAGAGCATTGGGAAGTACGAGGTGTTAGAAGTAAGCCATCGATATGTCTTTGCGACATAAAACAAATTGTAAACATAACCCCAAATCGTTGCCTTTGAATGTGCTATAGCGACTTTCAAATTTTTCCTATTAGAACTGCGTCATTACCCGCTATTCACGGGTGTTTCGGATTACGAGTCAAACGAGTGACGGACGATTCGACTTTTTACTCTTAGAATTGCCTACAGGGGCAGCAGGCAACAAATCATGTGGAAATTTTATTTTTGAACTATCGTCATGAACCTGCGGAGAATAATGACTGAACCAACTGGAAACCTGAATCGTGAAAATAAGATGTAAGTTCAGCCGAAATCCAAGAAGGTGCAATGTCACCGGAGTTGGGCCAGTACAGGAATTTAACGCAGAGATTTTGTTTCCTTTCTTTTCTTAAATTTTATTTTTTTACAATTTGCTTTACGTCGCATCGACACAGATAGGTCTTATGGTGAAGATGGAATAGGAAAGGTGTGGGAGTCCGAAGGAAGCGGCCGTGGTCTTAATTAAGGTACAGAACCAGCATTTGCCTGGTGTGAAAATGGGAAACGACAGAAAGCTATTCTTAGAGCTGCCGACAGTGGGGTTCGAACCCACTATCTGCCGGGTGTAAGCTCACAGCCTGCACGCCCCTAACTGCACGGCCACATCGCCTGGTGTATTCTTTTTTATAGCTCCATAGCCTTGTTCACCACAGATCTAGCAGATATAAGACATTTTAAACACAGACGTATGTCCAAAACGAATGGGAATTTCTTATTCTTACAAATTTCCCGTTCTTTCAAGGTTTGTCCTATTTCGTGTTGACAGTCCGAAGCAAGGGGAACACTGCTCGGGTGAACATTAAGGGAACAAAACAGCTTCGTACTTCTCTCCGGCGCACGGCCGATATCGTGTGCTGCACAGAGAGCGCAGCGGGTGAACTTACAAGTAGAATAAAAGGACTCGAGGGAATGAAGCGGTTCCGTAAAGAAAAGCAAACTGCTCAAGTATAAATAGACCTGCGAGAAGCAGAGAAGTCTTATCACCTCCTGCAACTGACGTAACAAGAAACATGTACAAGACTTGCTACTTCCACTCAAAGATAAAAAACACACTAGGCGCCCATTGATGCAATACAAATTTTGTTTCGGAACGATTATTAACCGATTAAATGATATATATTTCTTTATGAAAATTAATCACTCTTAAATACGAAAACACGAACAATTTTAAAAGTAATTACAGGGTTTAGAGGGGCTGCCTGGCCGAGGCGGTAAAGGCGTGCTCGGTTCGCCCAGAAGGACGTGGGTTCGAATCCCCGTCAGGAAGTCGTAAAATTTAAGAAACTATATTTCCACTTCCGGAGGTGCATATGGCCCTGAGGTTCACTCATCCTACACAAAAATGAGTACCAGGTTAATTCCTGGGGGCAAAGGTGGCCGGGCGTAGATCTAACCACTCTACCCAATCACGTGCCGAGGTTAACAATGGTGGAAGCCTTTACATTCCACTCCTCCAAGGGCCTTCATGGCCTGTACGAGGTTACAGCGTTTAGACAAGGCTGTAATCATCTCTTCTTGATGTCCATTTGCTTATATGGATTACGTACTGAGAGATATAAAACGATATGACAGGAGCGATAATTTGAAGTAAAATACGTCATATGGACATATGCCCTATTCCGAATGGTTACCGAGGTAGAGCACAGGGAGGGTTTTGGTTTGGTGTAAATGTAGTAAGGAGTTTGGCCTACGCCGATGATCAGGTATTTATGGAAGGTTGTACTCAAAGCCTACAAGTCTCTCATCTTAGAGCTCAGAAAGGAAATCCAGTAAGTATGATATGAAAATTAGAGTTTCCAAGACTATAGCAAGTTGTGAAGAAATCTAAAAGAATTGAGTATAAAACAGAAACATGTCGGTCATTTCAAATTCTTTCAGCATGGCAATGCAGTAACTTAAGTAAAATTGAATAAGAGTGTCTTGGTCCTTAGCTGGTATTTGCTCAAAAGGGTCCCAGGTTTGATAACCGGCCGGGTCGAGGATTTTAACCTTATTTGGTTAAATCCCTGCCTCGTGGACCAGATGTTTCTGCCGTCTTCAACATTAGATTTTATCCTAGGTAGTGTCCCATTGTCATAGACGTGCACATCACCCATTGGTTTCAATTCGAAATTTGGGGCATCCTACCAGCTACAAGCCATTAAATTATTATTAATGTGTTATTACAGAGACCTTGCAATTGAGATCAAGGTATTGTGTAAGAAGTGCGTGAACTCTCCCAGGTACATCTTAATACCGCTCTCTTTTGACATCGACGTTTCTGTACGGGAGTGAAAACTGTGTGGAATCAAGATACTCGTAAACTTGGATTAACAGACATAGAAGTAACGATAAAAATAGTGGGACAAACAGGTGAGAATAATAACAAGATGTTACTAGGAGTGAGAAAATGAAGGCAGGTTAGGTAATTGAACTCAGTGGTTAAAGATCTAGGTATAATCCGGCTTCTATGCTGGTGTCATGTAAGATGAATGGAGGTGTTAAGCCATCTAGAAAAATAATGTACACAGAGATGGAGAGCAAGATATGCAGAGAGAAACCAAGACGACGATGGTTAGAATCAGGTTTTAATAATTTGAGGATAAAAGACATGTAACTAAGCAAGGTCAAATAAAGTGTTGTGGGGGCACCTGAACACTTCCCAAAGGCCTGAAAACTGAAATCTGAGAGGTATAACAGTCAATAATAAATATTATGTATCGAAGGCTTACTTCTAAAACCTCGTAAGTCCCAATGTGCTTCCTACCCATTATCTTCTTTAAGACTGGTCACGCCTCCCAGTCACATATTTATATGCAGTCCATCAGAGTAATGTTCCTTGTGTTCATTTTCCTATGCCAATATGTAAAGGAAATTAGACCTTACCGTACCGCATTGTAGGGATGTTGTTTGCAAGCGAATTTACACACTCCTACAGTATAATGTATTTAAGGTTAATTTTCCTTTACACACAGCTATAGGAAAACGAACACAAGGAAAATTGTTCTGATGGACTGCATATTTATGTGTGGCTGGGTGGCGTGACCAGTCTTAAGGTATATAATGGACAGGAAGAACATTGGACATACGAGGTTTTAGAAGTAAGCCATCGGTATGTAAGTAGGTAAGTGGGCACTTTATGTTTTATTCTGCACAATATCAGCTTCCTTTGTTCAACAAATCTTCATTATTAACCCTTACAGGACTAAATGGCAATATATCTTCAACAACCATCCATACGGGAACGAACAATTGACGACAATACAGATTTTCCCAGGAGAAATGGTCAATATTCAGGGATGTGGCAGAACGATCATTTGAAGCAAAAAACTTCATGTGAGATATGCCTTATTCCGAATAGTTTCTGACATAGAACACGTTTAATGTACGTTGGCTTTTGAGCTGGTGACATACCCACCAAACCTCTGACGTTTTGAAATGGGTATAAGTTTTTCGCATGTTATGTTCGCCATACACGTGTTACTGGGACATTGATACGTTCAAAAAGTCGCCGTGAGCTGGTAGCAGGACTAAGCTGCACCATTTTAACAATGCGTCGCTGTTCCTTCACAGGTGTTGAATTACACGTTCAGAAGAACGATCGGAACTTGGCTGAATAAACGTTTCACGCATTGTGCTAATAACTCTGGTAAACACTCTACGATCAGGAATTCGACGTGTCGGAGAGCGTCGACTGGATTCCTGGCAGCAGCAGGAGTACTATCACCGCAGAAGCTGTAAACATGCACCCTACTGTATCTGCATATTCTTCATAAGTGTAGATGTGTCTCATTTCATCCAAAGCGTGTACAAACGCAATTAACAGATGCTTCTCTCTGATCCACTCTCAATCCCTCGCACTACTTCACTCACAACACGCCATGGACAACAGCGCGTTCAATGGACTAATTTAATGGCAGAAAGACATCCTGAGCGCAAACAGGTTGAAAGCAACGAGGTAGGTAGGTCTAGAATAAAACGTCAAAGGGGTTGGGTGGGTAATACACATAAGTGTGCGCCAGTAGCTCACCCCCAAGAAAAAAAAAGCATTAAGCGTGTTCTAATTCAGAAACCACTTGAAAAAGGTCATATATCCATATGAAGTTTTCGCTTCAAATTATCGTTCCTTTCATATTCCTTTATATTGACCATTCCTCCTGGGCTTCCATGCATATAGTTAATAGCTACACTACCAATGAAGAACAGCTGGCTATATTTAGCCATGTAACTAGTAACGAGAGTGAAAATAGTTATTCTGTTCAAAAATATTTCTTTCCTGCATTTTGTGTATAAAATTATAGCTTTGTCAGCAGTTTAGAAAGAACGGGAATATCGAAATCTCTATTACAACAGCTTTATGAAAGTAGAGATTAAACTCGGTCATTATCATCACATTTCCTGGTAAACACCTGGTCTTTTTAGTAGCATTCTACTTACGAAACAACGGTAAATCATCCTTAAATTCAAACCGTCATTACTGGAGAAGTCTTCTTCGTGAACAGTCGACATTTTCTTCTAAAACGCAGACCAAGCTTCTCTGCGAAGAGCAAAGAATTTCACTTTGTTACCTTGACACGGCATATGACCAAAAGCCTATATCATATCTTAACATAGGTTTATTTTCAGGTGACGTTGCTGTATGGGAGTGAAATATGAGTGGAAACAGGGTATCGTATTCATAAGTAACAGACATGCACGTAGCGAGAATTATTGCTGGTACAGGCAGGTGGGAAAAATGGCACGAAGGTACCTACTCAAAATGAACTAAGTAATGAATAATCTTGATGGATGAAGTTATACGTAACCAACTTCATAGGTGAATTCATGTGTGTCGAATGCAGTATGATCGGCTACCTAGGAGAAAAATGGACAGGATCTAAGTGGATGAAATCTGTAGCGGGAGACAAAGGTGAAGATATCAGAGTCAGATTTTAATGGTTATAACAGGCGCGGAACTAAACGGCGGCTACGTAATATAATAATAATAATAATAATAATAATAATAATAATAATAATAATAATAATAATAATAATAATAATAATAATAATACAATAACAAAGTAAGTATTTTAGTTGTATGATCGAGAATATCTTTTAAAATCGCGTAATAATTTAAAATGATATGGTGACTTTTCATTTCCCTCTAAATAGCGCCTAATCTTCTGGACTAGTTGAGCTGAAACTGGTACGTATATACCTGACACATTCAGTTCAAATATAAGCCTTTTATTTCCAGTTGTAAATTTCTAAATGGTGGCCGTGGACATGTAGGTATTTCGATGGCTTACTTCTAAAACCTCGTAAGTCCCAATGTACTTCCTACCCATTATATTCCCTAAGACTGGTCCCGCCTCGCAGTCACATATTTATATGCAGTCCATGAAAGTAATTTTCGTTGTGTTCATTTTCCTATGCTGGTATTTAAAGGAAAATAGACCTTATCGTGCCGTATTGTAGAGATATTGTTTGCAAGTGAATTTGCGTGCTCTTACATGTATTATAACGTATTTAAGGATCATTTTCCTTTACACATCACTGTAGGAAAATGAACATAAGGAAAATTGTTCTGATGGACTGTATATCTACATGAGGTTGGGAGGCATGACCAGTCTTAAGGAATATAATGGATAGGAAGATCAATGGGACATGCGAGGTTTTAGAAGTAAGCCATCGATTTGCTGAAGTTGCGTATGTTGTATTCGCTGAGCTAAAACAATGGGCAAATGATTATTAGATAAACAAAATAATGTTCAGTAAGTGCACACGAATTTCAGTTTCCTACAAAAAATCGTATGCATTTTATTTGTAACGCTAATATTCCTCCAGGAATATAATACAATAATAACTGTCTTAACAGTTTAGTAATTCATTAACATGTTCCTCAAGAAAATATTAATTTTCACCAACTTACTCACATTGCAAAATATTTTCATGTTTATTAAGGTTTCTTCTTGAAAACAGGAGATGGGTTATATTTAAACATCTTTGGGAGTGTCCGTGGAATTGCATGGAAATTGATATATTAGCTCACTTTTTGAATCTCACGCGTGAACTTGGTGTAACTTTGTACGAACTGTAATCTGCGCACTTCTGTTCACCACGCGCTGTATTGCTGCTGCTCGCAAGTTGAGTAGCTACGTGATTCTTCTGTGAGTTCAAACTCTACATTGTAATTCATATTTTTGTTTATTCGCATATATGATCCATAAATTTAATTAATGAATATTCAAGATAAACTTAAATATAATTAAGCGGTCCGCCTATTCAATACAATATATAATTTATTAATATCTAGTACATGTTTCGTCCCCTAAGGGACATCATCAGCTAATAATAATATTAATATATCAGAAATGTTAAAATTGGAAAAGACACATTTTTTTTTTTTTTTACAATTTAAAATCAGATCTTCAAATTTTGTTAAAATTGTAAGTCATAAGACAGGTAAAACAGTTAAATTGTCCATATTTCTCTTGTTGATGTTCTTGGAAAATACCAGTTTTGCTTATAAAATCTTAAAATATCATTTGTTGTAAATAGCACACTTGATTTGTATTCCTTGGTGAAAGATTTGTTGAAACTTAATAAGCATTCCTTAGATGGTATACTAAAATTTAAATGCTTCAGAATTTAAAGTCAGATCGGGGCCGTGATGGTAAAGTTCTGTGTGGTAAAGGATATAATTTTATTCCTTATTATTGGCCCCGATGTGCGGAAAAGGACTCACTTCTACCGAAGTAAGTGTGCATCTGCTTTAAAACAGGTACTGGTAGTTGCTACGCTGAGCGGGGATTGTGGAGGGGAAGTAGGAGAGTGTGTTCTAAGGTGAACAACCTGAGTGTCACCGAGCGTAAATTTGACAAATCAGATTTGTTCAACTGCTTAAACGTAAAGCATTGATGTATGCATGTACTTTTTCAATGTGGAATAAAAGATTAACATCATAATGGTCATCTCAATAATATTGTGAACAATCTACATAATTTATATATCATTCAAGTCCTATATGTTAGAATAATAACTTCATTATATTTCCTATCTCTGAGAATAACTAAAGTATGAAACTAGAGAGTCCATCATTTTCACATCCTTCATAGTTCTTTCTTTGTTTATATATATCGTCGTTGCCGGGGCAAAACCTCCTATGTGATAATATTTTTGGAGGTATACTGTCCCGCAGCACATTGTGCCAAACCCCTCCCTTACGGATAGCATATGACGAAAATGAAACAAACGTAACGGGAGAATGAGGTGCGGACCGCGATTAGGGAAGGCAGAAAAAGGCCCTGAGCTCAAGATGGGCCCCGTTATTAACCAACGAGGACGATTATAGAACACTACTATAAATGAAACGCTGAATAAACATAAGGACAAGGTTTATTAGTAAATTAATAATAGAATTCAAACATGGAAAAAGGAAGCCAATCGCATAACAGAGAAAAAGAAAAATCAAGACATAAACATACCTTCACAAGCGTCTCTGCCGAGGTCGTGGAGTGAGCTCAACATAAATAATCATAACACACACCAAATATTTCGTTAACAGCTCACTGATACAGTAGTGACCTCATTACCATTAATATTTCGATTAAATTTGCCGTGCGCACGGTACTACAGGCAATATCCTTTTCCCTTTTTTTTTTTTTTAAACTTCTGATTAAATTATTCACAGCGCATATCTTTCCATTCTCCATTCGCACGACAACAATAGAAACCGCCTACTACAAAAAACATTTTAACCCACGTCACCACAGAGATCAACATAAGACGCAAGGAGAAAGGAAGGAATCGGCCAAAGGCGCTGAGAACAGCATCTTTGGTCCAGCAAAATAAAACAGGCATGCGCAGAGATACGAAAAATAAGAATGTCAACATGGCCGACCGGCGGTTAGGCCGAGCCCAAACAAACACATGGCCAAGTAAATAACAACTCTGTACCAACATAAGAAAATGAGGTACCCAAACGAAATCGAAATGAAACCGAAATAAAACATGAATAAACCAATCGATAGCCCATCTTTTACTTGCATCAGACACCAGCATTCACTCATAACATTCACACGAGGTACAAATACACACCACATGACTCACCTTAACACAGTTCAGATCTCGCATATTCAACTAATAACGTGCACTATGGGAGCACAATATAAGAATATACGTATATTGTATAATCGGGCAAAACAGGCAGGATCGTGCACCAAATCACATTAAGCTTGAGTTTCGTACGACTTCAAATAAAACTTTGTCGACACGAAAGTCGTTGCTTCGAACGCGCCCAGGTACAACCAAAACAAATGCACCCGAACAAGTGTACCAAAAAAGGTGATGGGTTCGAGACCAAATTTCCAAATTAGCAGTAATCATAATATTAACCTCTCACAGTCACACACGCCATTTACACGAACCGAAATAGAAGATGCACATCGACCGGCCATCAAGGATCGGAAAAAAAGTAATGCAAACGTAATAATAATAAAGTGACAACAGAAAGCACATACCTGTTAAATCAAAACATTAATAATGGCACGAATGGTGGTAAACCCTCGTTTAAATAAGGTAAAAATCCACCTAAAGCAAAGGAAAGCGATTTCACATCGTCTAGCTTCCATTGTTCAAAAAAAATCACGAGTGAGGAAGGCAAAGATATGCGTCAAAAGATGAAAAAGTAGTCTAGTACGGCAAAAGATCGTCAATACATACCACGCAGAGTGCTGCGCTCTGTGGCCCATCAAGGGATATACACAGGTTTTTCCTCGAACTGAAGTCAACAAGACTTGTATGAGTAATAAACATGACATATGAGAAACATGCAAAATGAGCATGGTTCACCATCCAGCAGCCCCACGTTTAAAATGTGTCTTATCTTGGTGATCAAGCAAGTAGACACGTTTTAAACGAGATTTTCCTTAAAATAAATGCGCGCATTTATTACAACTAAGACCTTAAAATTAAATTATGCCTATATACAAGCACAACATAAATGATTTTAACCACATGTTTCAACAACATTAAAAAAGTCAGTTCGTTACATATTGACGTGTGTATTTTCACACAAAGGGTTACGCTGAATCAATCAGTCTATGCTTTATTACATCAAACGATCCTCTTCATTCATAAATTCGAGACCGGGCTTGAAAGAGGAATGGTACAAACAGGTGAACCTCTCCCGTTATGCCAAGGTTTTGGAATTCGTTTGGTTCATTTTCATCGAAAAATACCAGCATCCATTCTAACCATTTCATTTTGCGTCGTTATCCCTGAAAGAGGAAGGACTTTAGAATGCAAATAATGGTATGACAGTTCAGTCAAATATACGATGCTACCAAACTACAAGGCAAAGGCATCAAACATTACTGGCCCGTTGACGATAGGGCTTCAACAAACTCACGTGAGCTTTTGATACCCTCTTATCGGCTAAATCCATTAACTCCACTGTAACTGGTCCCAGGAATCTCACGATTTTTTTGGGGCTAGACCATTTCAGACACAATTTACCGGTAATTTGGTCAGCAGCAGAGCTTATTGGAAACATCTTCACCACAACCAAGTCTCCAATTTCAAGAGTGACTCTTTTTCTGCCTTGGTCAAATCTTTTAGCCACTCGGTTCCGGGCTCTGACTAACTGGTCCAAAGCTTCTTTCCATTTCTCCTCCACGCTCCTGTTTCTGGATGCCTCCGACAGATAGTTTATGTCCCATTTCAATTGGAGCGGGTCAGTAAGATTTCTCCCTAGAAACAGAACAGCTGGGGAATTGCGATGAGACTCATGAAGTGCATTATTAAAAGCTAAAACAAAAAAAGACAGGTTATTGTCCCAGCTACGCTGGTCCGCGCTGTGGAAGGCTGACAGACAGGCTTTCAAATTTCTATGGAAACGTTCGACATGGGAAGGCTTGGGGTAGTGGGGACTCAGAAAAACGTGTTTAACACCCCATCCGAAACACAAGTGCCGAAATTGGCGACATCTGAAAGTAGAAGCATTGTCAGACACTAGGACTTTCGGGGGACCATGAACACCAAATACATGTCGGGTTAAAAGCTGAACAGCGCTGCTCGAATTCATTTTACGCACGGGGAACAACCATACGAACTTGGAAAAGGCGTCGACGACGGACAGAATTCCGACGTTTCCATTCTTGGATTTTGTGAGGGGACCAAAATAATCAATAAACAGTTTTTCCCCCGGATATGTCGCAACATCGGCAGAGTGGAAACCGGTTAGAGATGATTGAGCAGGTTTGGACCGCTGACACACATCGCAGCTCCTTACATACTCAAGTATGTCCTTTTTGAGGTTGGGCCAAAAGAAATCACGAGAAACGCGGTGCAAGGTTTTGTACTGGCCGAGGTGAGCCCCTAGGTAGGAATCGTGGTAATAATGCAACATCATGGGCCTTAATTTAACCGGGACATAGACCTTGACCTTTCCTTTTTTGCAATTACGATGAACCAACAAACCCCTTTTGACACAGAACGACTTGTCTCGCACAGACCCATCAGCGATTCCTTTTAACAATTCCTGACACTCATAATCATCCTTCTGATGCTCGGAGATGTCCGTGAAGGACCAGGGATAATTCTGCAAGATATTGATACTCTCAATACTATCAGTTTGACAATGGTCTTCCTCTAGTTCGGCTTCACTCTCCATTTCCCCGTCAAACATACGCGTCAGACAATCGGCCACGACATTTTCCTTACCACGTACATGCACAATTGTAAATTTATAGGCCGACAGCCGGAGAATCCTTCTAGCCGTGCGACCGAGCCGCTTGACATTCGCGCTCATCCACGACAGGGCTTGGTTGTCCGTATGGACGAAGAAATGACGGTGTTCCAAGTATGAGCGGAATTTTTCAACACCTAATACAACAGCCAGGCATTCCTTCTCGTAAATCGAGTACTTCAGTTCAGCTCCACGTAACAGTTTGCTAAAGTATGCAATGGGGACTAGCTTCCCATCCTCATCAGACTGATTAAGCACAGCAGAAATGGCGATTTCACTAGAGTCGCACTGTAGAACGAAATCACGTGAAAAGTAGGGACTGTGGAGGACCGGGGCTTCACAAAGAGCTTTCTTCAGTAGATCAAAGGCACGGGTTTGATCTTGCTCCCATACGAAACGACAATTCTTCCATTTCAAAAAATTAAGGGGGGCCGAAATTTGAGAAAAATCCTTGATGAAACGGCTGTAGAAACCGACCATACCGAGAAATCTCCTGACGCCGCGGACATTTTTGGGCTGAGGAAACTCCCTAATACATTTAACTCTGTCAGGGTTAACAGCGATTCCAGAATCGGAGATGATATGACCCAGAAAGTTCAAACGTTTGGAGCAAAGGGACACCTTTTTGGGGTTAATTGTGAATCCGTGCTATTGCAAGCGAGTCAGAACTTCACGTAGATGAGCCAGGTGCTCGTCGAAAGTGGCAGAGTAAATGAGAAGATCGTCCAGAAAATTAAACACGTAGGAAAATTTTAAATCGCCGAAGATCGTATCCATCACGCGGCTGAGTGCTTGGCCACCAATAGAGATGCCCATCGGGACTTTATTGAACTCAAATAAGCCAAAAGGGGTGGCGAAGGCAGTGCAGGGGCGGCTTTTGGGGTCCAAGGGGATTTGGAAGTAAGCAGAATTGAAGTCGAAAACAGTGAAATATTTGGCCCCATGGAAATGTTGAAACGCACTCTCGATAGTGGGCAACGGGAAGCTGTCGAAGACGACGTTCTTATTTATTTTTCGATAGTCGATCACCAATCTAGGTTTACCGTCCTTTTTGGGGACTAGGAAGGCGGGGCTACTATAGGGGGACTTGGAGGGGGAGATGACCTTCTTCTCCAACAGGTCGTTCACACATTCACGCATGGCGCGTAACTTAGGGGGCGAGCAACTGAACGGAGGAGATCTTACAGGGGTATTATCTTTCAGTTCAATGGTGTAGGAGAAATCTTTAGCACATCCTAGCTCGACACTTAGAACATCACGAAACTCTTCCAACAGGCCATTTAACATAAGATTTTGATTGTCAGAAAGGTCACATGAGGCATTGGGAAGTTGGCATTGAGTTAGGGTACACACAGAGGCACGTTGGAATGGGGCTTCAAAGGGGTAGCTAATGCCCGATTTAAAACGGAAGGCAAAGGTTCGAGTGATAAAGTCAAGAGACAGGCCAGTAGCTAGCATGAAATCAGTTCCAAGAATCATCGGTACCGACAGGTCGGGAACGACATTGAAAGTCCAATCCCACGACAAACCATGAATTTTAATGTGACATATGACTCGACCCACCGGACATACCTCACGACCGTCAGCAGACATGAACTTTCCTAAGCTTTCACAACCTTGCAGATACGCTAAATTGACAGAAGACACCAAGGATTGATTGACAAACGAAACACACGAACCGGTGTCCAACAGAGCATAAAATATGCGCGATCCTATAAGAATTTTGGCCCAGGGTGTAGACGAAGGAAGGCCCCAGATCCTCTTATTCACACCATCATCAGGCGCCAACGACGGGCCACCACGCCGGCGCGCCTCTAGTTTCCCTGCTGGGGGTTGCACCGAGGGCATACGCGCAGTGTAACACCAGCAAGACCACACTTAGAGCATTTAGCGGGAGACCTTGACCAACAATTTTTAGAAACGTGCCCCATTTTCCCACAATTCCAACAATTTCTCACTGTGGGCACACTCGCACTGGGTGGGTTGGAAGGTTGGATAAAATTTACACAACGCTGAGGGGCAGATACAAAGTCGGCTCTACGATTGGGGGTACTAAAAGGGGGGGATGCAGAAGGTGCAGTAGCGAAGGAGACGGATTTGGCGGGCGCACGGCAAGCAACATCGGGGAAAGAACAATCAGATGGGGTAGGAGGTGGGCGATACAGTTTATTTTGATTTACGGCAGACTCAAACTCGCGACCAAGGTTTATGATGTCCTCTACACACTCGACCTCAGACCGCTTGATATGCAGTTTATAATCAGGGGCTAAATTCCGGTAAAATTGATCGAAAACCTCGGACTCAGGTACCTTCACGCACATCCGATTAAACAAGGTGAGAATTCCAGTAGCATAATCATCAATGCTTTCCCCTATCCCTTGCGTTCTTCTAAAAGTTTCCTGCCTCAAACAATAGTCCATGTCGGACAATCCAAAGCGCTGTTTTATTCGAGCAGCAAACTCCTCCCACGACTGGATGTTACTTTTAATTAATCGGAACCATCGCAACGCCGGGCCTTCCAGCATTCCAGGAATAACAGGGATAAACAAGTCAAGGGGTATTGAGCTACACTGAGCGATATCTTCCACCCGTTCCAAAAACTCAACTACACTGAAGCCGTCCCCTTCCCCGGAGAAGTTTAATTTCCACTTACGTACAACCTCGAACACAGGGTTAACATTAACCTTATAATCGCTAGTGAATCTGGAATTTGGAGAAAAAGGGTCAACACGATTTTCGGCGAGGGCGCGATTACCATATGCAATGGGATGCCTATCATCAGAACATCTATCACTGTTACTACCGGAAGCAGGCATTTCATTAATTCTAGCACTACGATCTCTCTTATCATTCTCAAGATTAGACATATCTACCGCGAATGCCTCGCTATCTTTACTCAACTCTAAATCTTTGGGGTTTTCCATGATGCAGATTATTTCTCAGAGATATTAAACAACACACACATATAATGACAAACAAACACAGAAGGTTAGAATTAAATTATATATATATATATTGGCTTCATGAACTTAAGGCATGGGAATTTGCACTAGACTAATGTGTACATAATCTCCATCTCCAGCTCTATCTCGTCCGAATTTCCTTCTTTTCAGATGAGATACCCTAATCGAGTACGCCTCTGCTACCATTTGTGCCAAACCCCTCCCTTACGGATAGCATATGACGAAAATGAAACAAACGTAACGGGAGAATGAGGTGCGGACCGCGATTAGGGAAGGCAGAAAAAGGCCCTGAGCTCAAGATGGGCCCCGTTATTAACCAACGAGGACGATTATAGAACACTACTATAAATGAAACGCTGAATAAACATAAGGACAAGGTTTATTAGTAAATTAATAATAGAATTCAAACATGGAAAAAGGAAGCCAATCGCATAACAGAGAAAAAGAAAAATCAAGACATAAACATACCTTCACAAGCGTCTCTGCCGAGGTCGTGGAGTGAGCTCAACATAAATAATCATAACACACACCAAATATTTCGTTAACAGCTCACTGATACAGTAGTGACCTCATTACCATTAATATTTCGATTAAATTTGCCGTGCGCACGGTACTACAGGCAATATCCTTTTCCCTTTTTTTTTTTTTTAAACTTCTGATTAAATTATTCACAGCGCATATCTTTCCATTCTCCATTCGCACGACAACAATAGAAACCGCCTACTACAAAAAACATTTTAACCCACGTCACCACAGAGATCAACATAAGACGCAAGGAGAAAGGAAGGAATCGGCCAAAGGCGCTGAGAACAGCATCTTTGGTCCAGCAAAATAAAACAGGCATGCGCAGAGATACGAAAAATAAGAATGTCAACATGGCCGACCGGCGGTTAGGCCGAGCCCAAACAAACACATGGCCAAGTAAATAACAACTCTGTACCAACATAAGAAAATGAGGTACCCAAACGAAATCGAAATGAAACCGAAATAAAACATGAATAAACCAATCGATAGCCCATCTTTTACTTGCATCAGACACCAGCATTCACTCATAACATTCACACGAGGTACAAATACACACCACATGACTCACCTTAACACAGTTCAGATCTCGCATATTCAACTAATAACGTGCACTATGGGAGCATAATATAAGAATATACGTATATTGTATAATCGGGCAAAACAGGCAGGATCGTGCACCAAATCACATTAAGCTTGAGTTTCGTACGACTTCAAATAAAACTTTGTCGACACGAAAGTCGTTGCTTCGAACGCGCCCAGGTACAACCAAAACAAATGCACCCGAACAAGTGCACCAAAAAAGGTGATGGGTTCGAGACCAAATTTCCAAATTAGCAGTAATCAAAATATTAACCTCTCACAGTCACACACGCCATTTACACGAACCGAAATAGAAGATGCACATCGACCGGCCATCAAGGATCGGAAAAAAAGTAATGCAAACGTAATAATAATAAAGTGACAACAGAAAGCACATACCTGTTAAATCAAAACATTAATAATGGCACGAATGGTGGTAAACCCTCGTTTAAATAAGGTAAAAATCCACCTAAAGCAAAGGAAAGCGATTTCACATCGTCTAGCTTCCATTGTTCAAAAAAAATCACGAGTGAGGAAGGCAAAGATATGCGTCAAAAGATGAAAAAGTAGTCTAGTACGGCAAAAGATCGTCAATACATACCACGCAGAGTGCTGCGCTCTGTGGCCCATCAAGGGATATACACAGGTTTTTCCTCGAACTGAAGTCAACAAGACTTGTATGAGTAATAAACATGACATATGAGAAACATGCAAAATGAGCATGGTTCAACATGCATCATGAAGAGCGGGAATGCCTTGACAATATTCACACAATATTACACCTTAAATGACAGAACCTTACTGGCCAAAGTTCTAAGCTACAATATTTCACATAGGAGGTTTTGTCCCGGCAACGACGATATATTAATAGACTATTTAGAATTTCCAGTTACTTTATAGATAGTAATTTCGACTATCGAAGATAGGATTATGCAGTAGTAATATATAAAACGTTCCCTTATGTGATATACATTATTTTATAGATAAAATAAATTTTTATGTTACAAGGATATCGTTACATTGATGTTTCGCTTCAGATCGCTGACCTCAATTTGAAGGAAGTTTCACGTCGAAAAGGATCTGTACTGCGTCTGATTGATCGAGCATTTTTCCCGATGGCATTGCTTTTAACTGTAATAATTAACTTGGTTACCTATACTATCTTCCGAAAGGAATACTGACGTCATTTAGTTACTTAGTTTGAATTAACCTCGGTGTATTCCGATGAGAATGGCCGACCTCTCATGACAAGTAAGATAGCTGGTATATCGTGGTTGCCGGGCCAAAACCTCCTATGTGATAATATTTTTGGAGATATACTGACCCGCAGCACATACATTATGAAGAGCGAGAATGCCTTGACGACATTCACACAATATTACACTTTGGATGATAGAACCTTACCGGCCAAAGTTCTAAGCTAAAATATTTTTTCACATAGGAGGTTTTGTCCCGGCAGCGACGATATTTAACATTCTCACCCATTTTCTCACTTTGTTACTATAAATTATTTCATTATATGGTTAAATGTATTTATGCATTTTTTTGTTGATTTACTTTATTTAACCATTTATTTATTTAGTGAATATGGAAATGGCGTAAATGTCCAATGAATTGGCACAAAATACAGTAAATATGTAAATGTTAAAGAAAAGGAATTAATTATCACAAAGCGTTAAATGACATATCGATGGCTTACTTCTATAACCTCGTATGTCACAATGCTCTTCCTGTCCATTATATACCTTAAGACAGGTCACGCCTCCCAGCCACACACAGATATGCAGCCCATCAGATAAATTTTCCTTACTTTTTTCCTGTAGTTGTGTGTAAAAGCAAATGAACCTTAAATACATTAAACTGTAGGATTGAGTAAATGCGCTTGCAAACAACATCCCTACAATGTGGTATAGTAAGGTCTATTTTCCTTTACACATTAACATCGGAAAATGAACACAAGGAATATTATCCTGATGGACTGCATGTAAATATGTGGCTGGGAGGCGTGACCAGTCCTAAGAAATATCGTCGCTGGAACAGTAAAAGGTTGCATTCCACAAAGCTCTTCCTATCAATTATTCTCCTTAAGACTGGCCACGCCTCCCAGCCACGTATGTATATGCAGTCCTTCAGAACAAATTTTGTTGTGTTCATTTTCCTATGCCCATATGTAAAGGAAAATGAACCTTACAGTACCGTATTGTAGGAATGCACGTTTGCATTACGTATTTACGCACTCCTAGTGTACAATGCATGTAAGGTTCATTTTCGTTTAATTGTCAACATAGGAAAACGAACACAACGGACATTGTTCTGATGGACTGCGTATCCATATGTGGTTGGGAGGCGTGACCAGTCTTAAGGAGAATAATGGATAGGAAGAGTATTGTGGGATACAACTTTTTACCGTTCCAGCGACGATATAATGGGTAGGAAGAGCATTAGGGACTTACGAGGTTTTAGATGTAGACCATTGATATACATTGTTTTACACTGTTTGCATGGATTTGAACAATTAACACACTTTAATTAAATAATTACTATATCTAAAACTAAAACAAAATAAAAAAGAAAGAAAAGAAAATACAGAATAGGAAATTATGGAGAAAACCTACATGAACTTCCAAATACACAGCATGAAGGAAACGATGTCTTATAATTTACTTCTCTCAGATCTCTATTAAATGCGTCAAGGTTAGAGATTAAAACTAGGTATGTTATCACCGATTGAATTATTAACCCTAGAACTTCGGACCGTCTTTCTGGAAGACGGTGCACTGTTTCGTCAAGTGCGATCGTCTTTCTGAAAGGCGGTGTCGTTCTTCCGCCGTAGGTTTATAATTGGTCACCAGATGGCTATAATATAGATACCAGCTGAATACTTACACTTTTATCTTCATTATTGAAAGTCTTTGAAACACATTCATCGGTCTGGACAAGTTTATTTTGCTGTAGAAGTGAAAGTACTTTCACATGTTCTTAGAATCAAGATGGCAGCCCGCTTTGTTGACGATTCTTAAATCAAGCGCTCGATTTTCGAAGATCTTAGTGACAATACTGATGGTGGCAGTGGTTATTGTTTTAATTCCGACGAGAAAATTATTCCTGAAAATAGTGAAAGTGACAGCGAAGTACAAGGTGCCTTGGAAGTAATGGGAATTTCCGATGACCAGAATGATGTTCAAGTCGGTGCAGGTTATGTTATTATTGGCAGTACGTCAATATTTGAAGAAATCAGCGAAGGGATAAGTGTGAACTGTTGATATTTTTGTAGATTGTAATAAGGAATGTGATCACAACACAGGAAAGAAGAAATTGACCTAAAGAAAACTAAGATAAGCTGTAGGTTCAAAATTTTTGAAAAGAACTCTAATTCGTTTCGATGAAAATTTGAGTTTTATTTCGCAAACGAAATGAAAAGTGTATAACTGTGGAGGAATACGTAAGAAAATACTTTTTCGTTTCAGAATATAATGTTTCAGAAATAAATTATCTATCACAAATTCCTTTATTTGAGCAAAATATTTCAACAGTTTCCATTGTCTAAAAAAAATTTTAATTTCATTTTACGATAGTTAGAAATCGTGGTAATATTTTTCGTTATTTGTATTATCTTCATTTAGATCAGTCTTTTAGCTTTCTATTGGTATATAATATGGAATTATTAGGATTAATATGTGATTACAGGCATGATTTTATTTTCATGGTGTATGTTGAGAAAAATTACTGCAGCATTTGACAGAAAAACCTGCAGCAGTTCTAGGGTGAAAATTGAAAAAAAAAATGTTACAATTCATAAATCGTGTGAGGAACAATGAATTGTTCCATTTTAGATTTTTTAAAGATTTGCATTGATATAATCGATTACAGTTTGTCAATGAAATTTAATATCGTTACAGAGAAACATCGTACCTCCCAATAACCTTCCTATCCATTTTGTCTTCCTTAGGACTGGTCAAGCTCCCCAGCCACATATCGATGGCTTACTTCTAAAACCTCGTACGTCCCAATGCCCTTCTTGTCCATTATTTACCTCAAGACTGGTCACGCCTCCCAGCCACACATAGATATGCAGCCCATGAGAACAGTTATCCTTGTGTTCATTTTCCTATAGTTGTGTGTAAAGGCAAATGAACCTTAAATACATTAAACTGATGGAATGAATAAATGCGCTTGCAAACAACATCCCTACAATGTGGTATAGTAAGGTATATTTTCCTTTACACATTAACATAGGAAAATGAACACAAGGAATATTATCCTGATGGATTGCATGTAAATATACGGCTGGGAGTCGTGACCAGTCTTAAGGGATATAATGGGTATGACGAGGATTCGGACCTACGAGGTTTTAGAAGGAAGCCATCGATATGTATAATATGTATTCCATCTGAACAACGTTCGTTATGTTCATTTTCCTATGGTTAACTGTGAAGGAAACTGAACCTTACCATCCCGCGCTGTAGGAATGTACGAGGTATGTATGCATGATGTATTTACGCTCTCATACGGTGGATTTAAGGTACATTTTCGTTGAAACATTAACATAGAAAAATGAACCCGACGAAAATTGTACAAATGGATTGCATATATTTATGTGGCTGGGAGCGTGACCAGTTTTAAGGAGAATAATGGCTAGGAAGAGCACTTGGAGATACGAGGTTTTTCTGTAACAGCGACGATATATTCCTTAACAACTGAATAGAAGTGCTATAAAGACAGAATGTATTAAAGTATTATTGTGCATCTACACCATTTTATGAACGTACTGTTTCCTTAGCAAGCTCACTTATTTATGAGATACATACCGATAATTCTCCAGGGCTTCTTATAACGGAGTTGGAGTGTGCAGAGGAGCTCAGCGTGGAGAGTAGGTACGTAAATAGATACGAGAATGACGACGAGAGGTGTTACCGAACTGAGTTGTGAATAGAAATCTTGTAAACAGCATTTGTCTCCGAAATGGGATCACAATGGTTGGTTAAAGTTTCCTCTGCTTGACACTAGTTATCCCCGTTAAAAAGCCAATTATACCATTGATGAAGTTGTGAAGTTAACCACGTGGTACTCGAACATCTGCAGGCGACCGCGTTGATCAGCAGTCGCTTTTGCGCACCGAAGTGCTTAATGATCTGTATGTGCCACAACGTTACCAACGAAATGCTGTTTCACATGAATACATTAACCATTTTTAAGATTCCGTGATCACATAAAGTATCATGCCGTTTATACGTTCCTCCCGTAGATATAGAAATCTCACATTTGAAGATCAGTTACACATTATAGGACTTACTCTACAGGAGTTATACTGTATTATTTTTCACACTTACCTATATCTTTTTCTTTATATTTCTTGGCCAATTGTTTTACGTCTCATGGGCTCACACAGGTCTTATGGTGACGATCGTATGGAAAAGGCCTAGGAGTGGAAAAGAAGCGACTGTGGTTTTAATAAGACACGTTTTTCTGCTGTTAAAATGAAATAAAATTGCGTACGGCTTTTAGTGCCGCTGGTGTTCGAGGATATGTTCAGCTCGCCAGGTGCAGGCTTTTCGATTTGACTCCCGTAGGTGGCTTGTGCGTTGTGGTGAGGATGAAAGCATGATGAAGACGACACATACTCCCAACCCCTGTGGCAGCAAAATTAACCAATGATGGTTTAACTTCATTACCCTGCTAGGAATCAAACCCGTGACCACTGTGATCAAAGGTCAGCACGCTAACCATTTATCCATGGAGCCGGACTGTCTGCTGTAAAAAGGGACACCATGAAAAACAGTCTTCATAGTTGCTGACAGTGGAATTCGAACACACCTTCCCCTGTAAATACACGCTCACAGTAACTTGAATCGAACCGTCAGGACATGCATCTTCATAACAAACTGGTATGCCCTTAAGTGTTCAGTCTGCAGTCCTCTGTGGATGAACTACATGCCTAAACAATCCTCTATTTGCAACTAGCTCTATGGCCTACCACAGCTCTTACTTCCTGTCACCTTGGCCTGACAGAGTTCATTGATCTCTAAGGTAAAAAATCATCCCTCATTTGGCTCACACATTCATATATACATTTCGTCCTTCAAGTTCATCCTTGACATTTCCTCATTCTATCATTTCCACCTGGTTGTAGTAACAATCATACCCAACTCTTACTTATACCTTATGAATAATATAAAATCCTGAGCCCCTTAAATATTCACTCCCACACAGCAACGTTGGTGTGAAAGAGTGGAATTAAAAAAATAAAAAATTCATCGAAGATCAGTGAAACAAAGCTGTTGAATTGACTATCAACAGGAAAGGCACAGTTTCAAACACTTTCCTCTATTAGAATCTGTTTCTAAATTCAAATAGCTTGGGAATAGGACTTCGAAAGCTTCTCACTTTTATTTTCAAGTGAGAAATCTACTCTGGGATGATAAAATACCCCAGAAAGAATACTTGACCACATTTCATACTTACTTCATTCCAATTCTCATCTCTGGATTCGTAAAATGAACCCTACATAACAAAGCTAATAGTAAAATCCAGTCAAGAGAAATGAAACTCATTAGAACAATGAATCAAGAGCCCAGGAAGGGCAAGATCAGAAACGAAGCAAACAGGACGGAGGCGGCATTAAATGCCTGTTACTGAGCTTTTAGGAAGACGCTGGCTAAAACGGTTTGGAAATGTTATGAGGATCGACAGAACGAGAACAGCAAATAATTACTTTGACCGAGAATTTAAAGGGGGGAGGCCAAGAAATCGATGGATAGAGACACTGTGAAATCGGTCAGCAAGAGGAATTACATGTGGGAGGACATAGAGGAACAAAAACTGTACTTTGACAGGAAGAAGTGGTGAGCACTTGTACACCACACCCAGAAAACTGGAGCTGGAAAGTTTTGATCATGATGATGACGAGTTCACATCTTTCTTACAAAACGCCACTGATCGTATCTGTGAGCTCAGTACATTTGTTTTATTACCTTTCGATTTCAGCCGCTTTATCGCCACCCTGGGAGTATACGCATCTTAAATAAATAAAATATCTAATTATTGCAGTTCTGTACTACTGTCCTTTATTTAAAAAATTGCAACTTCATGAGATGAATTTAATTGAATTTTTAACAATTCTCCACACTGTAAAGCATTCAGTAAACAAGGAAGTTGAGAAACAACTATGCCATATGCAGCCCATCAGAATAATTTTTATTGTGTTCATTTTCCTGTAGTTCTGTCTAAAGGAAAATGAACCTTTAATATATTATACTGTAGGAGTGTGTAAATTCACTTGCAAACAACATCCCTATTATACGGAACGGTAAGGTCTATTTTCCTTTACATATTAGCACATGAAAATGAGCAAAACGTAGATAACTCTGAAAGATTGCATATAAATATGTGACTGGGAGGCATGACCCGTTTTAAGGAATGAAATGGGTAGGAAGAGCATTGGGACTTACGAGGTTTTAGAAGTAAGCCATCGATATGCATGCGATTAAACTTTCTTGTGATGATTAGGACTCGGATTATTATGTAATTACATATTCCTTTACTTGTAGACAACTTAAAATGAAATGTGTCAGGGAATTGTGGTTGTAATGTGGTTATACGTGATTAATTATTTGAAAAATTGTCAGATGGTTTAATTTTCCGACTGTAGTAAAATAATTGGTGAATTTCTCTTCATATGAAATATATTTCAATTAGGTACTAAAGTTGGCTTGAAAATTCTTTTAAAATTGGGATTTCTAACCCTTTGTGAAACACAGCATACTGCAGTACTACTCAGAATAGGGGATGGCCAGACGTCTTTGATTGGTCAGAGTTTCGAGCAAACTCCATGCAGTCCTGAAAGAAACCTAGGTTATTCAAGCTCTCTGACTGTTTGCAAGATCATTACTGGCAAACGAGAAGAGCCCCACGGAAGGTATTTCATCCAGCTGTTTTATCTTTTAGTGTATGCACCGATGACTTCCTGCGATGCTGAATGGCCTTTCTCAGCCCACAAGAGAATGCTATCAGGTCAGCGTCAAAACATCACAATGTAAAATATGGGGAAGTACTTGGTGACACACGATAAGAACACCGTGCTATTTGAGTTACTTAATTAGGGCTTAGAAACTGATTCTATACAAAGTTTAATTTGTAACATTTAATGGCTTCATTTTCAGGGCACGAGGGGAACATGAAATTAGCTACCCCAATACATTGTGTAACATACTCCACGATTTACAGTGCATTTTTAAATGGCTTAAATTTGAGTATTTAGTACTGTCAACATTAGAAAACAGTAGACTATACAAATTATCCAATGCAAAAGGATGACTTCGTCATAAAATATGGAGGTATTTTAAACCAATTATATCGTCGCTTCACCGGTAAAACGTTTTATCCCACAATACTCTTCCTATCCATTATTCTCCTTAAGAATGGTCACGCCTCCCAGCCACATATGGATACGCAGTCCATCAGAACAATGTCTCTTGTGTTCGTTTTCCTATGTCAACGATTAAACGAAAATGAACCTTACATGCATTGTACACTAGGAGTGCGTAAATGCGTAATGCAAACGTACATTCGTACAGTACGGTACTGTAAGGTTCATTTTCCTTTACACATGGGCATAGGAAAAAGAACACAACAAAGTTTGTTCTGATGGACTGCATATCCATACGTGGCTTGGAGGCGTGACCAGTCTTAAGGAGAATAATTGATAGAAAGAGCTTTGTGGAATACAACATTTTACCGGTCGAGCGACGATATTAAATCAGTGAGGGAGAAATGATTATTTTCAACAAAAACGAGAACAATTCAACAGTCATCATTGATCTGCATTTAGGGCTGTCTCCCAGATGGCAGATTCCTTAGCACTTCCGATTCTGATCAGTTCTTAAATAATTTCAAAGTTTGGAAATTTATCAAACATATCCCTTGGTAAATTATTCCTAACGCTAATTACTCTTCCTGTAAACGAATATTTGCCCCAATTTGTCGTCTTGAATTGCTACTTTATCTTCATTTTATGATTTTTCCTACTTTGAAAAAGTCCACTCAAGATTATTCCTCTTGGTATTGTCATTCCAAGACATTTCTCCACTCGAAACATTTTCTTTAGTCGAGCAGATCATCTTCTGAATTCCAGGTCTTCCCAGTCCAAAGCTTCCAATATTTTAGTAACAATACTATTTTGACGGAAATCACCCAGAACAAATTGTGCTGCCTTTGAACCTTCTCCCGTTCTCGTATCAAGTAACCGTGGTGATGGTACCATGCACTTCAATCATACTGTAATTGGGGTCTTACCAGCGACTTATACGCCTTTTCCTTTTCATCCGTACTACAACCTGTAAAGACCCTCATACCCATATGAAGAGATCTGTAGCCATTGTTCACAATCCAGTTTATGTGATTACTCAATAAAGATCTTTCCTTATACTTATTAACACGCTGGTGCTGACAGTGGTTCCTATGAATTATAGTTATCTCATCAGTATAGTAATACAAACCGAGAGAAATTCTCCTCCTTATGGAAACCTGACTTTTAACTCCGTTGTCCAGCTCCATAGATAAATGGTTAGCGTGTTGGCTTTTGGTCCCAGGGGTCTCGGGTTCAATTCCCGGCAGGGTCGATAAATTCTAACCATGCAATTGGTTCATTTCTCTGGCTCGGGGGCTGGGTGTATGTGTCGTCTTCATCATCACGACGCGCAGGTCGCCTACGGGAGTCAAATCCAAAGACCTGCAACTGGCGAGCCGAACTTGTCCTCAGAAGTTCCCGGCACTAAAAGCCATACGGCATTTATTTTATTTTTTTCAACCCCGTTTATCGTCATACCACTGTCTGCTGTCAATCTCACAGCTTTGTCAGTGTCCTTTTGCAAATGCTCACAATCCTGTAACTTATTTATTATTACGTACAGTATAACATCACCCTCAAAAAGCACGTCTCTCTTCCTCGTAGAATTTTCCTACTTTGTTCTTCCCCAATCAGCGTTACTGTATCATGGATGTGATGTCTAACTATTGCCAGAGATTCTGTGCCTTGGATTATGGTTCAGTAATTTAGTGACATGGTAGTGCGTTATGCTTTTGTTCGTGGATTTCCCTGTTAAACTGATACATATCGTCGTTGCCGGGACAAAACGTCCCAGTATGTGATAATATTTCTGGAGAAATACTGACCCCCAGCACAAACATTATGAAGAGCGATAATGCTTTGACAATATTCACACAAAATTGCACCTTAGATGACAGAACTTGACTGGCTAACGTTCCAAACTTAAATATTTCACATAGGAGTTTTTGTCCCGGCAGCGATGATATATCAAAATTAAGTCAAGGCTAAATGTGAATCCAATATCATAGCTATGTGTAGCCTCTAAAAAATTCATTTCTATCCATCCAGCTATTTTGGTGTGAACCTTTTTGTAACGAAACGTTTAGGACATTAGATAGGCCAAGAGAAAAATCTACACGGTTGTCAACTTAGATTCTATATTTCAAAGAAGTGTCTGCGACATGTTCCACATTAAGTAGACCTCTATTATCCGGTGAACTTTTAACCGAAACGATTGAAAAGAAATATTTTCGGTAAAGATGAATTATTGAAGAAACATTGTTTGTTATGTTATATTGTCATGACAAAGGGAATTAGTAACGGAATTCGTGGACTGTGACCTCGAGTGCCTCCTTCCCTTCTCTGTTGCCAAATCAGTTTGTGGTTGACGAATCAAAACTTTGGGACGTTCTGCTAATGAAAGG
Organism: Anabrus simplex; assembly: GCF_040414725.1. Lineage (NCBI taxonomy): Eukaryota > Metazoa > Arthropoda > Insecta > Orthoptera > Tettigoniidae > Anabrus > Anabrus simplex. The sequence goes on along the minus strand of NC_090265.1, from coordinate 248,176,192 downwards.
GAGGTGTGACACAGTGGCTAGAAAACAATGTGAAAAGAAGAAAATGAAGTAGAAGATTTTTCAAAAATATAGTGCAATATGCACAATATAAGTATATACACTACGGAATATGGTTTGTTCCAAACATGTACAGTAGTTTGGGTTCATTAAATGTTTTGTTAGTATTGTATATCCTCTCTGCACCAGCAAAACCTCGTGTCGCACAAAGCTTTTCCTATCCATTATTCTCCTTAAGACTGGTCACGACTCCAAGCCACATATGCATATGCAGTCATCAGAACAATTCTGTAACGATTGAGAAAAACCGGGTAACTGAAAATGCACTTCCTAACCAATATTTTCCTGAAGACTGGTCACGCCTCTCAGCCATGTACAGATATGCAGTCCATCAGAACAATTGTCCTTGTGTTCATAATCCTATGCCGACGTGTACAGGAAAATTAACCTTACATGCTTTTATACTGTAGGAAAGAATCATGCATAAATTTCTGCAGCAGGCCTATGCTACAAGGTATGTATGGTTCATTTTTCCCTACACATAAGCATATGGAAATGAACACAACGATAATTGTTCTGATGGATTGCATATCGTTGCTGCCGGGACAAAACCTCCTATGTGATAATATATTTGGTAATATACTGATCCGCAGCACATGCATTATGAAGAGCGAGAATGCCTTGACTACATTCACACAATATTGCACCTCAGATGACTGAACCTTACTGGCTAAAGTTCGAAGATAAAATATTTCACATAGGAGGTTTTGTACCGGCAGCGACGATATTTGTACGTGAATTAAAGGCGTGGCCAGTCTTAAGGGAAATAATGGTTAGGAAGTGCATTGTCAATTACCCGGTTTTTCAAAACCGTTACAGAATTTTCGTTGTGTTCATGTTCCTATACTGTCGAGTAAACGAAAATGAACTTTAAATGCATTATACTGTGTGAGGGCGCAAATACGTCATGCAAACATACTTTCCTACAGCGCGGTACAGTAAGGTTCAAACTCCTTTACACTTACGCATACGAAAATGAGCACAACGAAAATTGTTCTGATGGACTGTATATCCGCATGTGGCTGGGAGGCGTGAACACATTCCGACAACTGGTTCAAGTATAAGCGATGAGACAACCGGTGTTCACCCATCCTTCGGTTAGTGTTTTATTCGTCAGATATAAACATAACGCAGACATTAAATCCAGTAGAAGAATTTTAATCCTTGAATACATCTCCTACATACAAATTCTGAATACGAAGGTTCTAGTCGAGGAAACCATGAAACTAATTTATTATTCATAAATCTATAACGTTTTATGAGAAAATATGTAGATTCACACGAATAACAAGATTACGGCTAACACAATCGTTTGCGAGTTTCACAAGCGTGATTAAGGATATGAAAGATAGGGAGTAGGAGTCAGCATGTATATTTTCTGTACAAATGGGGATATAAAACTCCTTTTATGCTCGGAAGTCAACGGAAGGGAAACATCTCAAGTAGATCACTTATCGTATGTCGGTTCACGTGAGGCATAAGGAATTGAATTGAATGTCATCTGCTGATGTTGTAGGGTGTGGTTGGTAACGCTTGGTAATATACTATGACAAATTGGATTGTGTAAAACTACGACGTGGACGACATTACTTTACTGCCATCAAAGTTACTGAACGTAAGGTACTTCCATTTCTTCATTACTTAACATCGTACGACGTACAATAAAGCCTCTAAATGGACAATGAAATTTAGTAGTCCTGGGTTCGGTTTCTGGTCGGTCGAGAACTTAACCTTCATTGCGTTAATTGCTGTGATTCGTCGGCTGTGTGTGCGTGTGTGTGCCGTATTCAACATTAGAAAGCGTCCTAGATTTGATCCCATCCTCACAGTCACCCATACACGTCAGCTCCAAAGACCTGTACGAGTTCACTGCGGTGGCCATTCACCATAAGAGAAATGCTAATTTCTGCTTCATGGTTCCATTATTAGTGAATAAGTAATCAAAATTGAGATTAATTTAAAGAGTCATTCAGAAAAAGACGAATCTGTCTCCTCAAAACGTAGCCTACATCCATCAATAACTCAAGAACGGCTCATGTGCTAGGTTTCGAATTGGAGGTTTAAGGCCAGCAGACCAGATCTTATAGCCAGAGATTATAACTCGTTTCCTGCCCTGCGGAAGAATGTGACGTCCAAAAAATTCGACAAAGAAGAAGAGACCAAATAATTGCTCATAACAACGCCAAAGAGATCTCTAACAACTTCGGCGACTAACTGAATAGGATTTGATTTTCAGACTATTCTACCAGTCTTCAGACATTGTCTTTGCCTAAATGGAATGCCAAGCATATTTATTAGTAGTCCTTTTTAGTACCACTTACCTTTATGAACAGTTAATTTTGACTTTCTGGACACACTCCTTACCTGGAAATAACTTTAATTATTAGTTACGCCATGTCGTTGCGAATGCAATAATTAAACTGTAAATTAACTCTGTTTTAATAATGGTTAGTTCTCTATCTCTGAGTATTATCTCTCTTGTAAACTTCAAAAGCCATTTGTCTCCGCGGATAACCACTTTATCTCGCTGTTTACAATCCCACGATTTCATTCCACACATTCCTAACAAAATTCCTCCACGAGAAATCTTCATAATGGAAGTGTTTTGCTCTATTGCTGATGTTGAAAGGATTGTTTCACTGTTATTGTTAAAGCAAATTTTCTTGATGTTGAACAGCCTTATTATATATTAATAACTTTCCAACCCTATAATACCATTGTGACGTGTTCGTCATACAAATGTATTACAAATCCAAGTGACACAGAGTCGTAAGAAGGCTGAAGTGGAAAATGTTTAAATTTTCACCAGTTTCTTGATGCCATTTCGTATTTGACGTAAAATGTATGACATGTATCTGAGAAATAATAATAATAATAATAATAATAATAATAATAATAATAATAATAATAATAATAATAATAATAATAATAATAATAATAATAAACATGTATATGGTCTCGGTTACCGTGTAATTATTTCTATTTGACGTGAACCAGACTGCTTGAAGTGAGTTTGGTTATTTAGCTTTCATTTACCAGAGAAATTGTAATTTTTTTGGATGATCTATGGTTGAATATTAATTGATTTAGTCAGGAAAAAACTCAAATGCGCTAGCTGAAATCTTGTACATGCTAAAACTGTGCCTACTGAAATTTATTTTGTCTTTCATCCGACGGTTTTGGAAGAGGATCTTTAGATACGCGAGTCTAGAGTAGTGAATTGGTTCACAGAGGGAGCTCGAAATTATTTCATGATATTTACACCTAATTCTACATTACACAAGTGAGACACTTTAATGCAGGCAATTTAACTCTAAGATCATATTACTAATATTTGTACTGCATTGTTGTTAGTTTATCATGTACTTCAATATTGGTTCATTGTCTCTTATGTAAATGAGTTTCAAGCAAAGTTTTCAACAATGCCTGCATTTTCAGGTTTTTTTTTTTGGAAGTAATGAGTGCCACCTTTTAACTTATTGTGAAACCATCTTACGTTATAATGTTACATCACAAGTGAAAGGATGGAAAGGACTTAAGTACCCTCAAACATTCACATGTTAAGACAAATAAGACAACACTCCTTTATTTAATGCAACTTATTTGATGTATTATTTTATCATAATTACAACCGGAAGTAAATATCGTCACTCCTATGTCAAAACCACAAATGTGACAATACCCCTCCTATCCATTATTTCCCTTAAGACTGGCCACGCCTCCCAGCCACATATTGATATCGATAGCTTACTCCTAAAACCTCGTATGTTCCAATGTTCTTCCTGTCCATTATATTCCTTAAGACTGGTCACGCCTCCCAGCCACACATAGATATGCAGCCCATGAGAACAATTTTCATTGCGTTCATTTTCCTATAGTCATGTGTAAAGAAAAATGAAACTTAAATACATTATACTGTAGGAGTGCGTAAATTCGCTTGCAAACAACATCTGTACAATACGGTATGGTAAGGTCTATATTCTTTTACACATTAGCGCAGGAAAATGAACACAACGAAAATTACTCTGATTGACTGCGTATAAATATGTGACTGGGAGACGTGGCCAGTCTTAAGGAATATAATGGGTAGGAAGAGCATTGGGAGTTACGAGGTTTTAGAAGTAAGCCATCTATATACAGTCCATCAGAACGTTTTGGTTGAGTTCACGTACCTACGCTCAACTGCGAAGGAAAATGAACCTTAAATACATCATACTCTAGGAGCGGGTAAATATGTCATACAAACATGCATTCCTGCAATATGGTACAGTAAGGTTCATTTTTCTTTACAGACGTGCATAGGAAAATGAACTCAACAAAGTTCTGATGGGCTGCATATCAATGTGTGACGGGGAGGTGTGACCAGTCTTAAGAGAAATAATGCATAGGAAGAACATTGTCACATTCGTAGTTTTGTCATAGGAGCGTGATATCAATCTTATTCTGGGACCAATATTTAGGTGTACGTTTTTACGGTCAACGACGTATGTCCCTGTGCACATAATAAATTGTCACTGTTCTTGAAGGCATTGTGAATTAAATTATGTCATATCTTTGCATACGATGTATAACCAACAACAGGAACTCTAATTGTCCATTTTCAGATATCACTTTAGCGAACGCTATCAGATAATTCAAACATCCTGTCTACTATGACCATGAATAAAGATTTCTGAATTACATAAAGTGACGTAACAATAGCTGCACAATTTCACACATGACAGACGTGAGGTAATTTAAACCTTACAAGAACCGCTGTGATTTTAGAACAAAAAACCGAACTTACACCATTACATTTTACATTTCAGTTTTCAAACAAGGGGACAGAGAAGCGTTACACACTGATGCACGGTGACTGTGCGCGCGTACATCGTATTAGGTCACTTCCTTTGGAAATACCATAGTAGCTATTGCAGTCTGGGTGGACTTGCGACTCGTCCAGTCTTCTATTTAGGTGCTGAGAGATGATACCTCCGTAATTTAAAAATTACTTGGTGATAGAGTTCTTCTTCATACCGTAAAACGACAATTTAAAAATGACTAGAAGGTCAATTCTTTTTTATACAATACAACAATTTAGATAACTATGAGTTGCAGTTCTTCTTTTTACAATAATCCAACAATTTAAAAACGACTGGAAGGTGCACTTCTTCTTTATACAGTAAGACGACAATTTAACACGGCTATGATATGCAGGTATTCTGTGAACATTAAGATGCCACTTTCAAAATGACTATGTGGTGCAGTTAATCTTCATCCAATAAGACAACAATTAAATAGTCACTAGAAAGAGCAATTGTTCTTTCTACAATAAGATGAAAATTTAAAAATTACCGGAAAATGTACTTTTCTCCTTATAAAAAATACAACAGTTCCATGTATTTGCTATACAGCCATCTACTCTATGGCCAGTGTAATTTTACAGTATATCCACGCACATATATTCATTTCAGTTATGGAATTATTTACTTGAGGTTGCAACCGACAATCTGTAGATGCCTGGTTTTTTTCTGTGTTTAGACAATTTGTACTAGATGTTTAGTGCTATTTCAACTAGTAATAGCAAAACAAGGTTCCCTTGGACAAGAAATTTGTAGTACTGATATTATTGTTTCCGATGGTCTTATCCAACATTTGTTCGCATTTGATGACAAAAATAGGCAGTAAATATTATATAAACGCGAAAGGAAGAAAACGGTATAAGGAAGAACGTCGAGTGGTAACTCACTGACAGAGCGAGATGTCTAAGAGATAGATTCTCTGCCTCAACGATGCTGAAGTGGAACCTAAAGTATCATGAGTGAGGAGGAAAAGGGCATTCGATATCCATCCAAGAAGGAGCTCTTTACTGATATGAGATTCATCTAAAAATATTCAAAGAAAGGAAATATTAAAACCCTACATGATTGTATAGAAAAACACATTTTTTTCATGTTGTTATGTACTGCATCATGAAGCAGTGTGAAGTCATTAATTCCAGTAAATATTTTTGTACACTCCATACTTAACGAACATGAATTTCGTATTGTTAAGAAATTACTAATAATGTAAACTAAATTCAAAACGTATGGTTAATGCAAATATTTTGGTCTTATCAAACTATGAGCTAGCAGTTGAGTCAACCACTGATTAACCAATGTCAACAATATTCTATAAACTTACCGAATGTCAATTGGTAAACTACATTCACACTGCAAGCAGTCCAATTAAAATATACAATATATTACACGTAAGAGGAACTTTTAGACCAATAATGAATGAGGGTTGGATTTACCACCTTGACAGTCAGTATTTTACGTAACATGGCAATGTAGTATTTATTCGATCAGTAGACTTCTTCTTCTTTATCTGTTTACCCTCCAGGGTCGGTTATTCCCTCCGACTCAGCGAGGGATCCCACATCTACCGCCTCAAGGGCAGTGTGCTGGAGCTTCAGACTCTGGGTCGGGGATACAACAGGGGAGGATGACCAGTACCTCGCACAGGTGGCCTCACCTGCTATGCTGAACAGGGGCCTTGTGGTGAGGATGGGAAAATCGGAAGGGATAGACAAGGAAGAGGGAAGGAATCGGCCGTGGCCTTAAGTTAGGTACCATCCCGGCATTTGCCTGGAGAAGTGGGAAACCACAGAAAACCACTTCCAGGATGGCTGAGGTGGGAATAGAATGCACCTCTACTCAGTTGACCTACCGAGGCTGAGTGGACCCCGTTCCAGCCGTCGTACCACTTTCCAAATTTCATGGCAGAGCCAGGAATCGAACCCGGGCCTTCGGGGGTTGCAGCTAATCACACTAACCACTACAGCACAGAGGTGGACGCATTCTTGTGGACATATGTGTGAAATGTTACTTTGAGTTCTAAAATCTATATCGATGGCTTACTTCTAAAACCTCGCATGTCCAATTGCTCTTCCTATCCATTATATTCCTTAAGACTGGTCATGCCACCCAACCTCATGTAGATATACAGCCCATCAGAACAATTTTCCTCATGTTCATTTTCCTACAGTTATGTGTAAAGGAAAATGGTCCTTAAATACATTATACTGTAAGAGCGCGCAAATTCACCTGCAAACAACATCCCTGCAATACGGCACGATAAGGTCTATTTTCCTTTACATGTTAGCATAGGAAAATGAACACAACGAAAATTACTTTCATGGACTGCATATAAATATATGACTCCGAGGCGGGACCAGTCTTAAGGAATATAATGGGTAGGAAGAACATTGGGACTTACAAGGTTTTAGAAGTAAGCCATCGATATGTTCTGTTTAAAATAAACTAGTAAGCTGAAGTTCTCTTTTGTATACATTACGTATTCTGCTCGCGTCCGTCTTTTTCTCTCCACTACATTCAATTTATTTCGAAATCATCTTTAATTAGGAAAATAACAGGTTGATGATAAATAAATCTATTCTATTCTAATTATATTCTATTATATTATTTTCTTTACAATCTAGAGTATGTACCTTACTGTGAAGTTGAACAAATTTATTAACCACAAAGGTGCGTCTTTAAAAGCGAGGGCGAGTGTTGCGTGAACATCTGCTGTTAAGGCTATGGAATGTTGACCAGCGCAGTGCGGAATGTATTAAAGCGGATGCTGAAAGGCACCATGAACGCTAGCTAGAAGTGATTTCTCAGAGATATTATTGATACCTGCCATGCGTATCACTTAGCAGCCATACAGTAGTACAAATTTTCATTTATAGTCACACTGTTAAAACTTTTAAGTATAAAGCTGCGCTGAGGTAATATTCCCTTTAGAATGCAAGGGTTAAAAGGGTTCATTCTTTATACATTTCGAATTTCTAGTGGAAATATAATACTAGTATTTCCGAGTATCATATAGACACCCCATAAATATATAAATCGAATTATAGTCTTCTGAGGCAGCCTATTCAATCTAAGATAAACTGAATGTGTCTTTCACGAGGGTTGATAGTCCTGTGTTTCTAGTTTTAATGGATGAGGCATAGAACGTGCTCCTTGGTTTGAAAAACAAACGGATGTCACCCAGCTTGAAGGGCTTGCTACTGTGGAAAGAGTGACCATGTTATCATGGTGAAAGCAACCACTCGCTGTACTTGCAGTGCTCCGTGTTGCTTTTGATCACTGTTATTATGTGCCGTTTTTCTTAAGTGATAACGTTACAGTTATCATTTAAAACTTTCCAAATAAGATACTGATATTTCTGTATGAATTTTTAAGAATTTGTATGAAATAGAAAAGCACACAATATGAAATAATATATACTTTTCGCTACAAATGTTTATCACAAAACAAGGCATCTTCGGGCACTCCAGGGCCTGGTAACGACCACAAAACATTTCACACCATTGGCACACCCAATCATGGTTCGGTTCCTGAAAACGAAGTACAAGACATGCCTTATGATGGAAACCTAGACTGCTACACGAGTCACTATATGCCTGAGGTCGAAGCAACTTTGGCACTAATCGTCTGTTGTCATTGCGTCCGTTATATAAAAGTCACTCCAAATTTCTTTAAATTTAATTCATGTAAGAGCTCTTGATATTCTTTCGTAGATTGTAGAGTCATAGTATGTCGTAGGTCCTCAATGAAGAAAAGTTTTCTACTCAGTTCATACACAAGTCTTGAGGTTGTGTGTGTAGATAGGCTACGCATAGTGCTCTTTTAAGGAAAATTGTTTTCACTCTTTCTATCTATTTTAGGTCTTTACTTTTCAGAAAGATTTGTATGATTTCAGTGTCGTAGGTCACGTTTGGTGTAATTTTTAGAAGGAAACGTTTCAAGGCTCTTTTAATCGATATTTGACTAAGATTTTCTATGTCGTTTATTGATATTACTGCTGTCAGTGTCCTCACGTGTACGAATTTCGATTGCATTTTTTTTCGTGTCCATTGGAAGTGTTTGCCTTTATAATGTAAACTTCCTGGTTAACAGTTCGTAGTATTGTGGTAGAATCAGAATCAATAAATTATAGCTTGTGATATTATTCGGCATTCAATGACGACGGTATATTAAGAAGTGCTAAAAGTGTATCGTAGGCTTACTTCTAAAACCTCGTATGTTACAATGTTTTTCCTGCCCATTCTATTCCTTATCACTGGTCATGCCTCCCAGCCACATATTTATATGCAATCCATCAGAACCTTTTTCGTAGTGTTCATTTTCCTGTGCAGTTGTGTAAAGGAAAATGGACCTTACCATACAGTATTGTAGGTATGTTGTTTTCATGGCGAATTTAAGCACTCCTGCAGTTAAACGTATTTTTTTGCTAGTTGTTTTACGTCGCACCGACACAGATAGGTCTTACGGCGACGATGGGACAGGAAAGGGCTAGGAGTGGCAAGGAAGCGGCCGTGGCCTTAATTAAGGTACAGCCCCAGCATTTGCCTGGTGTGAAAATGGGAAACCACGGAAAACCATTTTCAGGGCTGCCGACAGTGGGGTTCGAACCTACTATCTCCCGAATACTGGATACTGGCCGCACTTAAGCGACTGCAGCTATCGAGCTCGGTAGTTTAACGTATTTAAGGTTCATTTTCCTTTATACATAACCATAGGAAAATGAACATAACGAAAATTGTTCTGATGGACTGTACATCCAATTGTGACTGGGAGACGTGACCAGTCTTAAGGAAGAAAATGGATAGGAAGTGGATTGGGAGATACGAGGTTTTAGAAGTAAGCCATCGACATGTTCAGTTGTCATTGAGTCCAAATTACAATGTTTTAATGGTTGTACAAAAAGGCCTGTTCATTCCTTCGAGTATCTACTCTTTAAACAGACATATTTAGTACAGAATATCTTTCTTCAAATTTTTCTGAAAGTAATTTCTAAAACAAATATGTTCGTACCGAGTAAGTTGGCCGTGCGGTTATAGACGCGCAGCCGTTAGCTTTTATTCCGGAGATAGTAGGTTCGAACCCTACTGTCGGCAGCCCTGAAGATGGTTTTCCGTGGTTTTCCATTTCATACTAGGCAAATACTGGGGCTGTACCTTAATTAACGCCACAGCCGCTTCCTTCACATTCCTATCCCATCGTCGCCATAAGATCTATCTGTGTCGTATGACGTAAAGCAATTTGTAAAAAAAAATGTTCGTTGTGGATCCGGGATCAAATGTGGACCGACTGGATGGGAATATGCATGGGATATGACTCCCAAGGGGCGTACGGAATGGAAATTGCCGGTTAGGAAAGTGCAACATATATTCAAATTAAATAAAGCACATCGTCGCTTCACCGGTGAAACGTTGTATCCCACAATACTCTTCCTATCCATTATTCTCCATAAGACTGATCACGCCTCCCAGCCACATATGGATACGCAGTCCATCAGAACATTGTCCGTTGTGTTCGTTTTCTTATGTCGACGATTAAACGAAAATGAACCTTACATGGATTATACACTAGGAGTGCGTAAATACGTAATGCAAACGTACATTCCTACAGTACGGTACTGTAAGGTTCATTTTCCTTTACACATGGGCATAGTAAAATGAACACAACGAAATTTGTTCTGATGGACTGCATATCCATACGTGGCTGGGAGGCGTGACCAGTCTTAAGGAGAATAAATGATAAGAAGAACTTTGTGGATTACAACCTTTTACCGGTCGAGCGACGACATATTCTTCCCCTTTTCCTGCCGCTTTTTCCACACCTGTGGGGTCGCGGGTGCGAACTCCGTCGCACATGTTGATTTGACCCTGTTTTACGGCCGGATACCCCTCCGGACGCCAACCCTATATGGAGGGAAGTAATCACTATTGCGTGTTTGTGTAATGGTTGGTAGTGTAGTATGTTGTCTGAATATGATGTGGAGAGTGTTGGGACGGACACATACCCCCAGTCTCCAAGCCAGAATAATTAATCAGAAGCGATTAAAATCCTCAACCTGGCCGGAAATCGAACCCGGGACCCTCTAAACGCTGACCATTCAGACAACGTGTCGGACTCAAATGAAATAAAGCATATATTATATCGTCGCTCGACCGGTAAAAGGTTGTATTCCACAAAGCTCTTCCTATGGATTATTCTCCTTAAGACTGGTCACGCCTCCCAGCCACGTATGGATATGCAGTCCATCAGAACAAATGTTGTTGTGTTCATTTTCCTATGCCCATGTGTAAAGGAAAATGAACCTTAGAGTACCGTACTGTAGGAATGTACGTTTGCATTACGTATTTACGCACTCCTAGTGTACAATGCATGTAAGGTTCATTTTCGGTTAATCGTCGACATAGGAAAACGAACACAAGAGACATTGTTCTGATGGACTGCGTATCCATATGTGGCTGGGAGGCGTGACCAGTCTTAAGGGAAATAATGGATAGGACGAGTATTGTGGGATACAACGTTTTACCGATGAAGCGACGATATAATAAATACCAAGAGGCAAAAGTAAGTACAAACCATTTGGAAATACTCCTGGGCCATCCCCTCTGAATGTCGATGAGCAATGACTACTCGTGGATCTCACTAGCTATCCATTATTAAAAAAGCAAATTGAAGGAAGTTCGTGTTGGAGTTCTGCTTGCAAATAGTCAAGAACTTCCAACTTTCAGCCAAAAGATACCAAAGATCCTGATTCTTTCCGCAACGTTTTATTTTTGTGAGACAGGCATTTCTCGTTTGACAAACAATAAGTTAAGCTTCGTTCAAGACTAAATATTTAAAAAGTGCCAAGAATATAAAAAGTTTTGCAAATCTTCCTTCGCAAGAACAGGGAAATCCGTAGCAATTTAAATATTCGATTTTATCTAAGAAAAACTTAGTTTCGGGTTAATCAAACAGTGTTTCATTTTAATGCATGTACTCTGTATTGGCCAGCTACCAGTGTTACGAGTAACTGAAATGTCCCATACCTTCAGTGTTGAAACTACCACATTTATGATCCTGTATCCCTTAAAGTAGTCCAGCTAGGACTATCGTCACCGACTGTAAGTTCACTGAACTAGAATTACGTAATATATTGTGTTTTAAATGAATGGATGATATTTTTATATAAAAAGGAAAATGAAGGAGAGCAACTATTATATTCTTCTCCCTCCACTATCTTTTCAGTAATGGGTATCACCGATCACATATCGGAACTTCACTCAGTGAGAAGTTGCGAATATGTGTTCGTGATTTGTTCTCATAGATAACTAATATTTTGAGTAGTTTATTCTTATACTTCCTTGTCATATATCTTAACTTGAAGAATTAGTTAACCTTTTCACTCCCAAGTTTTTAAACCTTATGCATGCCCCGTACCAGAGTTTTCTTGATGTTTCTACGATGGTTGAAAAAGGCTAAAAATAACTTGTATTAGCTACTGGACAGTCATGGTACGACATAATTAGCAATAGTTTTCTCTTGGCACTTTTACCAGAACTTGACAAATGTTTACAGCTTGTTCTACTACAACTTGTCTTCACTATACTCATAAAAGTCTGGCTCATAATTATTCTCTAACATTTCTAAAATATAATCTTCGTTCATGTTTTCTTTATACTTCTGCGCACTCATCTCAGAAGACAGCTGTGAAAGGAAAGCACAAGGCTCATAATTATTGTCAAAATTCGGTAAGGCAATTTAGGAATTGTCCGTCGTCTGAACAGAGCATGTGATGAACTACAAAATTACAGCGTCAGACTGGACTCGGAAGTGGAGAAGAGTGCAGTGCTTGAAATCCGAGTTAAATCGTGTTTGGAACAGCGGGAGAGATGCTGACATCCGAGTTAACTCGGGAATGGGATGGAAAAGGTTATAATTCCTCTTATTTTCGAATGGAGGTTGTGGTTAGCGCATTGGCTTATCTGTCGACTTTCGAATTTCGAATCCTGCTCGATTTTTCGTTGGAATTTTCACTTAAAAATCACGTGCCGTCAGGAAGGGAATACGGGTTAGCACAAGCTCAATAAAATTTTATTTCGTACTTTTTAAATTCCTCATTATAGAATATTAATGGGATGTTTTTCTGTGTTTGAATGTCTGGTACAACTCTGGTATAACTCTCTCTGTTTCCTCACTGACATCATTACATTATTGACCAGACCAATTAACTTTTAACAGACAACAATGTGTCCATAAATATGTTTCCAATTATTTTATTTTGTAACCTTTCAGCGTGCAGGGCTCCATTCCATCCAGCGACGTAGATCAGACATAAAATCGCCCCTAATTCGTATTTAATTTCAAATTAATTTCACGGAAATGTAAAATCACTTGTATTTTGCAGAAGGAATTACAAGCCACTTCAATTTTACATTTTTCTTTAGTGCAGTCCCAGACTTCATGATGTAAACCGCTGAAATATTTGTATTTCTTAACACGTTTGTAATTAAGATTCTTATATGAAGGAGTGTAATTCAATCAATGAGAAATTCTTTACTGCATTTTAATTCAGTTACATGCTTTAGTTATCTGAAGGTATTGATGGACAATTCAGTATTAGACCTATCTATTCTGTACTTTGTCACATAATGGTACGTATTTGATGTAAAATGTCCAATGTTAGGAACTAAGATCAAGTTTATTTGTTATACATAATTAAGTACTCAGTTTCAAAACAAATTTGCCAGTCCTTATATCAATGTCACTATCGTACATGTTAAAACGTTGTCTCTACAAGTTAGTGAAAAGGATCATTTCTTTATCGGTTACTTTCGGTAATGTAGAGGTTTCAAACAAACAGTGTAAAAATGGAGTCATTATAACTCCTCCTCCTCCTCCACATCATCATCATCATCATCATCATGATCAACATCACCGTTATCATAAAATCCTGAACCGAAATCTTGTTGGGTAACTCAGAGGTTGTGAATTTGCCAGTTGTTCGATTTCTTGAAAAGGTCCTTCTTGCTTTAACCTATCGAGTAGTGTTGTTATTAGTGTTTCCCTCGGCATTGTGCCTTCAATAAATCCTTCCAGTAGCGAGGTGCACCAAATGGGGTGTTTTATTAGGTGACCAATAAGTTGAAGTTTACGTTTACGTTAAGGTCATTGGTTCAACACAGTGTCATCAACGGAGCCGTACCATCTTTTACTAGAAGGAACTCCGTTTATTTTCCTTTCTGTGCAATATATTCGATACAAACATCGCCAGTATCATATTTTAAATGACCTGAGTCTATCCTTTATGGTATTTCGGAGGATTCGTGTTTCTGAGGCGTAATTGAGCGATAATTCATACGTATGTTTTAATACATTCCTTCCATGCTTTTATCGACATGGTTTTAGATGTCAGTAGAATTTTCCTTTTCAAAACGTCTTAAATTGCTTGCACTATCCCCATTTACAATTTACGTTTAACATCTTTCAAGTGACGTCATAAGGCACTCGATTTTACTTCCTACAACTGGTCAACTAGTCCAGAGGTAAAGAGATAAGGTAGTACGGGATGATGCTGGAGAGAGTCTAACTCACTTTAAATAGCCATGTTTATTTTTTTGTACGGAACATCAATAGTACAATCTAACTGCTACATTTTAGAGGAGACCTCTTCCGTCTCTCTTTGTTCGCTTTACAGCAGTGTTATCGATTGTGACGGAACTCTGCACTCCGGCTTTACTTTCTGCTCGCCACGAGAGTGCGCTGCAGTAGGAAACTCAACATTTTGACAGCGGCTTGCGCACGTGTTGGAGACGCAGCGTTCCGCAATGTGGTTGTTCGTGATGTGCGTATTCTCTCACAGAGCTCCAAGCGTAGGCTAGTATGATCATGTACCGGAAGATATCTATTTGACTGCTTTTAAAAGGGCCATGTGACCCACCCACATACTCAAGCCCTTCTTCTATCATGTGTATGTCCTTGGTATTAAGCACCTGAATTCCTTTGTTAATCTTTCTGTTGAAGATTCCACAGGAATATAAATAGCATATCGTCGCTTCACCGGTAAAACGTTGTATCCCACAATAGTCTTCCTGTCCATTATTCTCCTTGACACTGGTCATGCCTCCCAGCCACATATGGATACGCAGTCCATCAGAACAATGTCCGTTGTGTTCGTTTTCCTATGCTGACGAGTAAATGAAAACGAACGTTTTACCGGTAGAGCGACGATATTATGCCTCTTCCATTATGTTTCGATAATGTTCTAAAGTGAAATGAAGTGGCGTATGGCTATTAGTGCCGGGAATATCCGAGGACAAATTCGGCTCGCCAGCTGCAGATCTTTTGAATTGACTCCCATAGACGACCTGCGCGTCGTGATGAGTATGAAATGATGATGAAGACGTCACATACACCCAGCCCACGTGTCAGCGAAATTAACAAATTATGGTTAAAATTCCCGACATCACCGGGAATCGAACCCGGTACTCCTGTGACCAAGGGACAGCACGCTGACCATTTAGCCATGGAGCCGGACTGTTCTGAAGTAATTTATGGCAATAATGTACAGGATATTGAAGTTTTGAATACATTGTCAAAGCGATGTAATCCCCTAACTCGATGCGAGGTGGGCAATCTCCTCCGGAAGTTCATATGGTCGACTGACTGAGCCAAATTTGCTGATATTTAATTGCCAAGAGTGGCAGATTATATTACATCGACTAGGAGATTATAGTCGCCTTGACAATCACTACTCTAATGCATTTGAAATGTCGAGTGTTGGTACAGAGGTATCAAAATACTGTACATACATACATACATACATACATACATACATTCTAGACTGTTGTGTCTTTCACCATTCAGCCAGCAGGCCTTTGTGAGTTAACTAACCTGCTCCACAATGATCTATTTTCAACTGTTTCTACCGAGTGAGTGACTGCGCGGTTTGAGTCATGTAGCTGTCAGCTTGCATTCAGGAGATAGTGGAATCGAACCCACTGTCGAAAACCCTGAAGATGGTTTTCCGTGGTTTCCCATTTTCACAGCAGGCAAATGCTAGAGCTGCACCTTAAATAAGGTCACGGCCGCTTTCTTCCCACTCATATCCCTTTCCGTTACCACCGTCGCCATAAGATTTATCTGCGTCAATGAGACGTAAATAAAAGAACCTAGCTCTCTGTTCTGGTTAGGTTCCACACGTCCTACTGAAATAATCGTTGTCACCTTGGGCTTCCTCTGCTTCTCTTACTCTTCATGGCCAAGCTCATTATTGTCCTAGGTACTCTATCATCCCCCATTCACCTTACATGATCTTACCACCGTCCGGCTCCATGACTGAATGGTTAGCGTGCTGGCCTTTGGTCACACGGATCCCGAGTTCGATTTCCGGCAGGGTAGGGAATTTTAACCATCACTGGTTAATTTCGCTGGCACGGTGCCTGGGTGTATGTGTCGTCTTCACCATCATTTCATACTCAACACGACGCGCAGGTCGCCTACGGATGTCAAATCAAAAGACCTGCATCTGGCGAGCCGAACTTGTCCTCGGACACTCTCGGCACTAAAAGCCATACTCCATTTCATTTTCATCTTACCACCAAAGCCGATTTGTACGCAGAGCTTCAGCCATTGATTTCAATCTCAACTTAAAATTTACCTCTGCATTTGGGGATGACCTGCAGGGGAAGGAAAGAATAATCAACGCGAGTCCCAAAGACCCTGAAACAAGGAGTGTTGATTGGTGATCAATGGGTACCTCCTCACTTTCTACTTTCCTACGGGACATGCCTATATCAATTGTTATTTCTTTCAGACCCCAACGGCATTACGTTTGCGAGGACGGTATCTAGAGTATCCGGACTTTCGGAACATTTCTATTTCAGCGATAGGTGTTAAGAGGGAATGGCTGGCTGGTTGAACTTCGTTCTATAACAATCCCCACCATCACCACCTCATTATGGATAGTAAATGTAATAATCATAATTATTACACAGGGTGGTCTGAAATAACGTGAACCGGGTATATGACGTTGGAGGGTTCGTCTTACTGATAAATAATTTGAAGAGATTCGATATCTCACGCCGTTATCACTTTATCTGCTTCTGAAATTATCCAATTAAACCGCTTCGCGGGTGAATTCAAATGGGCTTTGGGAGGCGGGGTTGCTAAATCTGCAGGTGGCTAAGACTTGGCTTGAGAGCATCAATCGAAGAAAAAACCTTCGCCAGGGGGAGATTTGAACTGATAGGATCGCCCCTTAGCAAGTACTCTACGGTGGCTCCGGCTGAAACCCTAGGTGTGTTGTGTTTAATGCTCTCCTCGACTAGGATCGAACCCGCAAGCCTCTGATCGGGGGTCTGACGATCTACCTACGATACATCCATGATGGAGTACTGGAGTTTCCATTCGATCAATTTACTGATACGTTTCTCCTTAATTCTAACAGTCTTTCTTGGCATTCTACTCTGAAATCTTGACTATAGAAGGCATAAGCTTGCTCAACAATACTACGCACCCAGTTTTATCAGAGTAACGTACGACAACTGCTAGCTTTGTATACGCAGTGTGTAATAAAAACAGACGATTGTAATACACGGCGTGCTGCACATAACCTTGCATGTTGTGTTGTTGAATGGGTGGCCTACCATGGCTTACTGCAGGAGCTCTAATTAGAATGCATGAGGTTTACAAAATAAGGCCCATGATACTCTGTAAACAATTCCTTCCTCTCTCTCTCTCTCTGTGTGTATCTCTCAGAAGTTTACGTGCAGTATTTAACATAAAAGGTGTTAATATTTCGAAGGTTGTCTAAACCTCTGCGGACCCTTATATCAGGACTAATGATTCGGATACCATAGTATTTTAGGATGATCTGTGATATGTTACGGGTGAAATAACAAAATTAATAAATGAAAAATAACCAATATTATAAGTATTTAATGTTCAAAATGTTGGTTCTACATGTGAAAATTATCACGTGAGAAATAAAATTCAACCAAAAGTGTCACGTGGTATAGATGTTTATTATCATCTCTGCGCTATAAATAATTTGACACCTATTACTTTTACTTACAAGTGTGTATATGAAATTTCCCATTGATGTGACATTGTTATCGTATAAGTGAATTGGAGTAGCCCATGGTAAACCCAGACAAAAGTCTGCATACCGCATAGGGATGGCTTACTTCTAAAACTTCGTAAGTCCCACTCTTCTTCCTACCCATTATATTCCTTAAGACTGGTCACGCCTCCTCAGAGTAATTTTCGTTTTGTTCATTTTCCTATGCTAACATGTAAAGGAAAATAGACCTTACCGTACCGTATTGTAGGGATGTTGTTTGCAAGCGAATTTACACACTCCTACAGTATAATGTATTTAAGGTTCATTTACCTTTACACGCAACTATAGGAAAGTGAACACAAGGAAAATTGTTCTGATGGGCTGCATACATGTGCTTGGCTGGGAAGCATGACCAGTCTTAAGGTATATAATGGACAGGAAGAGCATTGGGACATATGAGGTTTTAGAAGTAAGCCATCGATAGACTGCCTGTCTATCTGTCCCATTTACAAGCTGGTGAACGTAGGATTACGATCGTTAGACAAACGCAAGCTGATGATCCAGTAAATCATGATGAATATTTAGTCTCAGTGAAGGAAATACATACTCATAATAAAGAATTGGAAATAGGTTCAGAACGTGTTCGACGATTAGCTTCGGACTGTACTTCTTCTAAAAATATAATAATAATAATAATAATAATAATAATAATAATAATAATAATAATAATAATAATAATAATAATAATAATAATAATAATTGTACCGGGAGGTACATCCCAACGCCGCGTATTCAAATTCAGCGCCTAAATGAACTCCTCTATTGGTAAAACAGTGAAACTGGAAGTACACCTACTTAGAACTTTACTCAGAAGATGTAACCACAGAAATAGGATGTAACTTTGTTATTGTGCAGTTGCCTGAACTGACTGAATTTCTACAAATTTTTCTTACATTCATCAAGAACTTTGGACTTTCTTCTACAGATGACACTACTAAAAGACTATGATCATGCACCCTGGTGCGAGGTGTAAGAACTTATAATTTAAAGTTGTTTTTTATTTCTAGGTTTTTGTATGATGTTCATTTATTTTTGGGTTGGCAATATTTCTTTTTTCTTTCCGCCAGTTTTGAATTTAGCCAATCCCTAATTTCTGTAATTAATTTCCTACCGATCACAGGCTTCTTGTTCGATCCTGAAGTATAACTTTGAATTTGACCAATTAAATTGAGAGGGTGTGGCTGGTTTATTCCTGAATGATCTCGAACCTTCCCTGAGGGTTTATAAACTGCGGCTTTTCACGTTTCTTGGCCAATTGATCGACATCTTACTGAGTATGGGTATCAAAGCAGGAGGCGGGCGGCCTCTTTTATCGGTCAACAGAACATCTACAAGGTAATGGCCACATAACTTCATTATTTCTTGCTACCTCCGCAGTTTAATCCGAGGGAAAGGTCCGAATCGTTAACTATGTAACCTTCTGTTCTAAAATGTAACTTTCTCCCGGCTGATGTAAAAATTTCATAAATCTTTAACTGTAAATCGAGGATAAAGAGTGATGTACCCTCTCGAGCTCCCCTTCATCTTGGTTTGAGGTGACTACGTTTCATAACTGTTTTTTATTTTGAAATGTGGTAATTGTAATTTCTATACGAGTCACCTCAGTAGTTTGGGAATAGCCCCTGTTTCATCGGCCTAGAGCCCTTTAGGTTTTTTTAAATGTTCATCATCTCCTCATCACCGCATCCAGTCAGTTTGTGTTTCGGACCATTTACTTAACCTGTTCCTTTTCTATCAATGCCCCCGTAGGTTGGGTATTAAATACCCCTGTTAAATCAGTTTTCATATCGAAAGTTGTGCCTTGAGAGGGCAGTATTTGTAAGTTGAGGTTGCCTTGAGGAGGCAGTAAGAAACTGAGAGCCTGTTAGCTCTTTTCCAAGTTTTGTAACGGTAAATTGTGCCTCTGGGAGGCTAGATATTGTGATTTAGGGAGCAAGTGCTCTTGAATTAGGGGATTTCTGCCCCTCATTAAATAATACCTCTTCCTTTCGTAAAATTGTAAAATTAGGGGCTTAATGCCCAAAGAGTTAAGGTCCTGAATCTTGGATTTTCCCCAATCTTGTTTAATGATTGCTACTTGTACCTGTATTATTGTCATAAAATATTGTTAAGTTTGAAGTTCTGAAAATATAACCTTCAGTTTAAGTTTTAAATAATTTAATTCTTGACATTGTAGTTAGACCCATTCACGCCGGCACCTACATTAAACTCTGCGTTCCACGGATACCCCGGAACAATAATAATAATAATAATAATAATAATAATAATAATAATAATAATAATAATAATAATAATAATAATAATAATAATAATAATAATAATAATCATAATGCTATTTTTTACGTCCCACTACTTTTACGGTTTTCGAAGACGCCGAGGTGACGGAATTTGGTCCAACAGGAGTTCTTTTACTTGCAAGTAGATCTACCGACACGAGGATGACGCATGAGAGCACCTTCAAACACCACCGAACTGAGCCAGGATCGAACCTGCCAAGTTGGGGTCAGAAGTCCAGCGCCTTAACCGTCTGAGTCACTTATCCCGGCTATTTATTTATTTATTTATTTATTTATTTATTTATTTATTTATTTATTTATTTATTTATTTATTTATTTATTTATTATAAATGGACATCTATAATCTGGCAAAAGCTTGCATGTCTCTTGCAAATCATTCCAAAGATAATGGGCATGAAGTTGGTGATATGTTCATACCATCACTTACAGTGAATGGCAAATCGTCGTTGCCGGGGCAAAACCTCCTATGTGATAATATTTTTGGAGATATACTGACCCGCAGCACATACATTAAGAAGAACGAGAATGCCTTGACAATATTCACACAATATTGCACCTTAGATGAGAGAACCTTACCGGCCAAAGTCCTAAGCTAAAATATTTCACATAGAAGGTTTTGTCCCAGCAGCGACGAAATACCGACATATGCGTCTTGTCATACTTTATTTCTCCATTTTCAGACCGTCAGATAATCCCGATGTTATAATTACAAACGTAATGCTTTATGCAATGGCATAACGTGATTAATTTTCGAATTCCCGAAGACTGAAGCTTATTTCTGAAAGCTGTTCGTGGCCAAAATGAATTTAATGTTAGTATTAGGCAGCACCTTTTAATTCCCTATCCTTTACATCAGGGCCTCTCAAACGCCCAAAATCTCACGCGTGCAAATCGGGGCGCAAGGGCTCCGTGCACTTTGCATCGGTCCCACTCAGCTCGGCTCGGATCGGACCAACACTACGTCTCTGGGCTACTCGGCTAAGATTGGCTCAACTCGCCTCAACTCGGCTCAACTCGGCTCGGATTTGGAGCGCTACGGAGCAAGTGAGGAAGAGGGAGACAGGAGGAGTGAGCGAGACAGGCGTGGGGAAAGAGAGAGGCAACGCTATTGCTCCAAATCGAGGAGTGGGGTTCTGCACTCTTGTCAACCAAGCGGAGTCGTCTTTTGCACCGTGCACAGTGTATGCACCAGCCGCATGCACCCTGAGAGGCCCTGCTTTACATGTCAAAAATCCTCGGTATATTGGACACCCTTCAATTCAGGACGTTGGGCAGCCCTTATGAGACGATTGGACAGGTTAAAAACTTTTTATTTTGTTGTTTTTAGTGATTACTGCTAGCAATTTTAACGTTGTCATTGGAAATGCTGCATTTCCAAGAGTATTAAAAACAATAATATTAAGACAGGGACTCTTCCTGTGTTTCGGTGTCACAATATAAAAGCTTGAATGACATTTGATATTTTCAGTGACAGGTTAATAGAAATCAATTTAAGAATGAAAAAGTCTAAATGTAAAATATTGTTAATTTTCTTTAATGCTAAAAGTCATGTGGATCTACATCTATCAAACGTCACAGTAAAATTATGCTTCCCAACTTAACTTGTGAAAAGCAACAAAGGGATAATTCAAGCTGTAAAGTTACTGTACAGGAAACACTTAATGCACGCACTCATCAACGCATCAGATAAGTGTAATGATGCAATCGAATTCACACGGAGTATGACGGTCCTTGAGGCAATCCGTTCGATCAAAGCTGTTTGGATGGACGTCTCTAAAGAAACAATTGCGAAATGTTTACATCATGCAGAATTTATGCCCCAATCAACTGAACAGAAGTAAGAATTGAGATTTCTCCCTGAAGTCCTTCGCAATGAATTGTCGGACGTTGGTGTATTTAGTGATTTCGATAATGTGTTGGAAGACTAGGATGATGTTACTGGAACTATTCATGGAATGTTACTAAAAGTGATTTATTCAAAAGGAAGATTGTCGTCAGAGAAAAACGCGGAAGAAGAAGAAGAAGAGGAGGAGGAGAAAACAGTTGTGTCCCCAAGGATCCACCGGCTCATCAAAAAGCTCTGCAGTGTAGTAATTAGTTGGAACGATATGTGTTTATGTATAACTAACCAGAAGTGATTGAAAATATATTTGGAATAATTCAGAAAATTCAATCAGAAAGGGCACGTTCAAAAATCGAAAAATCAAAACGAAGCCTTATAATTGATTTTTTTCACTAATCTGTAAGCGGTGAATACTCTACAGTACAATGTGAAAAATAAAACATAGGCCAATACTGTAGCCTTTATTTTTTACAGTTTTGGTATTGATGAAATTTTTGTACTGGATTTTATATAAATTCTAAGAACCATTGTTTTTATTATGTATATATAGCATGCATAAGCTCGTGGTGTTTCCTTTCCTGCACTGTTAAAGTTCTTTTGAAATACTTTACACTCACCCTGTAGACTGGACACTCCACTACATTGGACACATTTATATCGAAACAAAGGTAACCAGCTTAGAGGAGTTTCATTGTGTTAGCTGCAATACGTGTCCATAAGACGCCAGGGAGACGACATATTTAAAAAAGCGAACTCGTTAAAATTTGTGGGATCAGATACACTTTTACGTTCGAGATAATATAGTTCCACTATTCGTTAGACGTTGCCCAAGTACTTTACACTCTATTCCACTGATTTTTAATGTGCCTGTATATAGTAATACTGGAAATTAGAAGGATTTGTTGGGTGTCCTCCCAATTATTGATCCACTACACCAGTATTGAGCCAGTACACACGTTCTGACTTATCACAGGAGGATAGTAAATAAAGCGATTCCTCCTACTACCTTGGTCTTCGGAAGCGAACTACTCAAGCGAGCCACACAACCTGCCAAAAATTGAAAAGTAAAACAGTTAGTGTAGACATGTACAGTTCTGTACAGAAAACATTAACAGACATTTGAATAATTCACTTTTACGACTTTTAACACGACCTAATAAGTTGAAAGTGTATTTCAAGTTTTCGAACATTTACGTTACATTCATGGTAAAATATTTTTATATTTTGTCACATTCATCAGCTACGTGATATACTAAAGTAAAAAAAAATTGCGCACGATACATATTGTGTAATGACGTTGGAATTCACTGTAGTAATTTTAACTGCTGCATCATTTAATATTAAATTCCCATCCGTACGGGTTCTCGTCATGAAATAATCTTTACATTTCTTCAATTATAATTAATACAAGTTTAGAATGTGGGTTTTTGTTGTTTGAACTATTTGTAAATCATCGAAACGAAATATACTTGTAAGAACTTGGGAGTGCAATTGTTTGCAGGTACCGAAGACCTTACGGATTTATCCCTAGATTGCCGACGAATTTATTAATTCAGCGGAAATGAGGGGCTCCGGTGAAATATCAGCCGAATTTATAGTTTAGAAAAAGCCTAGGAAAACGTACAGCAGAATAACGGCTAATATTATAATTATTTTCCCCTTTTTCGTTTTTATTATTTTCGTCCCATGTTCACGGTACGTTTCATATTATTCTTAATGAACCGATATAAATTTAAAACAGGTGCTCGCTTATATACATGAAGTGGTTAAGTGTATAAGAGGACCCGGAGCCCTAAATTCACCGCAATAAATTAGCTTTAATAATAATAATAATAATAATAATAATAATAATAATAATAATAATAATAATAATAATAATAATAATAATAATAATAATAATAGTAATTGTACCGGAGGTACAACCGACCAGTGCATTTAAATGAAGCTCCTTTGACAAGGCTGTCTAGAACTTGGTCATCAAACTGTTTGATACAAGAAGTTTGGACATTTTTCGACAGGCTATCAACTTAAATGCGCTCTCTGGTGCGAGAATGAACAATTAAATCTTGAAGTAATTTTGTGTGTCAAGGTATCCTAAACTGAATTTTGTATTGATTATTTTTGGTGATCTTAAATTATCAACAATTCTATCTCTTCCCGCCAACTTAATATGTTAACCAATGAGAAAAGTAGTACATTTATTTAAGTAACCAATCACAGTTCTTGGTACTTATTTGATTGTCCAATGAAAATTGGAGGTGTGTTAGGGTTTCGACTCAGAGAAATCTGGAATCATCTTCAGCTACGTGAGAAGGTATTCACACTCTGGCCTATCTCTCACTTTAACGACATGAAAGTAATTTCCTGGCCAACAGCCTCATGACAGTTACGCTTTGTTTCCAGAGCGTACCAGTTGAATCATTTAAAAAAGTATGGAATTTTTAACAAAGGTCCGGAAATTTGGTCTCACTATGTGCCATACGTATAGAGTATAGAGAACCGGGAGGTCATTTGGAGTATGTTGTGATTGCTGATACATAGCGATTCCCTCCTGTCATGTATTTAGGTCCTATACGTATATATTTGGAAGATGGCCAATGTATTTTAATTCAGGTAATGTACATGACAGAGTGCCTGCTATGCTATGAAAAAAAGTCACAAGGTTCTGAGCCAAGCTCGAGTGAACCTGAAAATTGAATGCTTTTCACTCGGAACACTGTATATGGTCTGCTTTAGAATAAGCACAAATAAAAATGTCCATATTTGCACATGAATCAGCATCAATTGAAACTACTAATATAGTGTATAAAGAAACTCTCCTGCCGGTAATTAGAGAATAAAATCAATAATAGCGAATGGCTAAAACAGAGTTAAAGTGGCGCATGTATGTTTCTCTATACGCTCACTTTCTTCCTTCTTAAAATATTCAAATTATTTCAATAATTCACGAGAATACAACAAATTTCAATATTATTCAAAAATATTCAATGGATATTGATACAGTTCCTAGAATTCGTCAGTTGTATAAATTGCCACAAAATTAATTTCCGCGGGAAAAATCTGGTATTAAATACTATATGTCTGCAGGAAATGTGTAATGTAGATACATACATGCATGCATACATACATAAATACATCTTACTTAATGTATTTTGGTCCTTTAATTTGACAAACGCAATGGAACCCGGTGTACCTATTTATTAATATTTGTATGTAACATGATCCATTCCACTTCAAGAGTGTGTTCATCAATGAAATTTATATTAAAACTGATAAAATTAGTACGTGTAGTGTAGCGCACAAGTACCGCAAGTGATTACTAGACAATATATTTCCTGATTTGTTTCCAACCTTAGCCTATAAGCTAGACATTTTCTACTGTTTTACTAATAACACCGGACGTGAAATTATGACAGACTTCTATCACCTTTGAGTAATCTACCTGCGTAATGAAAAATATTTGAAATGAAAGTACCAAATTTTCTCTTTCCAAAGATTTTTATACTTGGTACGACAAATCCTAACTCGGTCTCAATAGGCTGAGTGAACTTCGTTCCTGGCCTCATTCCACTATTAAATTCTATTATTTGTACCAGGAATATAACATTGAAATCTTTCTCCTTATCCAGACATTCATGGCACATACATCCCAATACGAGCCTTGACTTCCAAAGACGAATGCTGAACAGCAAGATGTCTTATGGTAAGCGAGATGCCATCCTCATCAGTATGTATTGACATCCATGATAGGGTCCGCTGTATTGCCTCGCAGCTCAGTTGATCTCAACAGTCTAGATTCAGAATCCTTTCACAGGATGGGAATGGAATCCAAATCCTCCTAGTACAACGCAGGGTTCCCGACATGATGGAGTGTGCAGTCACACTTCCAACAGGTTTTTAATATTGTCTAATTTCGTCGTTTTACTGACGATTGGATATAATTCCACGTATCTCATGAAATATTTAAAGCACGGAAAGTATGCTGTATACGTTTAACTCCCCGTGGGATTGTTGTTGTTGTTGTTGTTTCTGATACGTGTAAGTGAGTATGATCTTCTGAACATGGCTCTGATTTCTGAATTTGGACTGTAATTTGAGATGAAGTAGGAGATTGAAAAGGATTTTGAACTTACGGGGATTTAAAGCGGGATGTTAAAGTGGCATAAAAGTGGGTTCTAACTACTGTAATTTACTCGAAATAAACTTACAACGTATTAGGTCGTGTTGAGCACATATCGAAGTAATGTTAAGTACAGAACAAAAATGGCCAACCGGACACTAGTGGGATCAGAACCCACAACCTGGTGTCCACTTGGACAATTTGTACTGTACATAACATATATAATCGATGTGTTGTATACAATACGAATGTGACCTGATACGTTAAAATGTTATTTCTTGTGTAATTTTGTAGTGAAAATTAAATATTTATTGATGTCATTTAATTGTTATCACTAATAGGCTAATGCATTACGCTTCAGACCCTCCTGTCAATTTTCATTACACGGTAAAACAAGGAATCAAATTCAGGCGGAAAACTACCATCATCTGTTGTTTATTTGATACACGGTGGTTGGTGGTGAATTTTAAAATGTAAAGATCTTAAAGTATAAAAATAAAAGAGGGGAGTTCAACAGCACGCATGTATGGCTGACTCACAGAGTTACTGAAGCTGTAGCCTTTGCCCTATGAGATATACGATACTGACACGCACGTGTCACCACAGTGTTTACATAGACTAGTTATTTATATTTTTACTTATTGTTCCTGTCAAGTTTGAAGAACCCTTTATTTCAGTCATTCACAATGGAAGGATAAACACACGAAGGCACCCACTTTTTGAACGTTTCTACCTCACTCAGTTTGACGAGAAAATTACCGCTGTTTATTTATTTATGTACAAAACTGCCTCCCAATGGAGGTATCCCCAAAGGACTCAGTATACTACTACTACTACTACTACTACTACTACTACTACTAGAGGTATAAGCATTTAACAGGAACAATTTTATTATTAGAAAACAAAGGCTGCCTCTATTAGCATTCACTTACAGAATTTCAAATTATTTTCCCTCAAACATAATACAACGGTTGTAACATTCAGTCCACTTTTCAAGATACTTCCTGAAGCTCTTTATGGATAGTCTGTTGAGTATACCCAAATGTTATTGTTAAACTCCTGATCACAATGAAAGTGACAACCTCGAAGATCATCTTTCACTGCAGGAAATACGTAGATGTCACATGATGTTTGATTCAACGAATAAGGTGGGTGCAGCGTAGGGTGACAGGTATTGTTCTGTTTTTCATCATAGTATACGGTGTCCAAAAATTGTTTCCGTCCCGGAATTCAGTTTCTAAACATATTATATGAAATTCTTATAAGTTTTTAGAGAATTCGCTCTATTAAACGGAATGCGATACGACAAATTAGTACATTTTAGCTTTTTCTAACCTCCATAGTCCAACAGTAATCACAGTATCAATATTGATACACTGAAACAATAATTTATTTTTAGTGATACTGGGGCTGGTATGTGGTTGTATTGTTGTAACAGTTCCAGGCGTTGCAACTCGAGAAGTGTTATGAAAACTGTCCGATTGTTGCGCCTCTTACCACTGTCAATGTCAGATTAGTCTTGTTGTTGAAGTTATGTCAACGTATTGTTGGCGTTGAGTTCCAAAACGCAATGCTGAATCGTACCTACAAATTCAGTGACAGTTATTGTAAGGAGTAGACTTTTATAAAGAAAGGTCGATTTGATGACGAAGCAGAGTGTTCGGTATGAAACTGTTTTATTAGTATCAGTCATGGCGATCGTTCTGACATAGTTAATCACCTCAGTCAAGGAAACACATTGCCAGATTTAGTACACCGAACTGTAGTAAAACTACAAAATTATTTTGTAAAACTTCAATCAATTGAAGTCACAAATGTTTGAGCTGCCGAACTTACACTAGCCTACCACACTGTAAAACATCACCAAAACGTTCGATCTAGTGATTGTACTAATAAGCTTCTGGATAGCTTTATGTTTTATGATTCCATTGAAAAAATATTTAGTTAAGCAAGAACTAAAGTATCAAACTTCGTGAAAGGAGTTATTACTCCCCAGAGTTTAAAGAAAAGCCTCGAGAACATCAAATTTATTCTTTCTACTGGATATCCACTAATGTTAGGGAAAATAAAACTGCTAAAATATTTCCGTTTGTTGTTCAGTTTTCCATATTAATGAATAAATTCAGTCCAAACCTTTGAAAATGAGTTCCCTACCTAATGAACTTCTGACAA
Source organism: Anabrus simplex (assembly GCF_040414725.1). NCBI lineage: Eukaryota > Metazoa > Arthropoda > Insecta > Orthoptera > Tettigoniidae > Anabrus > Anabrus simplex. The sequence goes on along the minus strand of NC_090265.1, from coordinate 248,147,769 downwards.
AATTTCAACATTTTATGAAAACTATTGAAACGTTTGATCTCGAAAAACATAAATGTGTGGCATTTTGTGGAGACAATACGAACACCAACTTCGGTGGTTTCAAAAGACAAGGAAAATGTAATGTATTTACCAAATGAAAGAAAAAAATGCATGAAAAAATTGAAGGGTAGGCTGCTCTGCACATGTTATACACAATTGCGTGCAGACATCTGCTGATAGTTTGAGCTGTGGTGTTGAAACTCTCATTGTGATGGTAACCTCTTACTTTTTTATATACACTGTTATAACAGAGAGGCTTAAGTAGTTTCATGATCATGTAGGGACTAAATATATGAATGCAATGTGCCACTCGAGAACTTTCTGCTTTTCACTATTTCGATGGCTTACTTTTAAACCTCGTATGTCACAATGCTCTTCCCGTCCATTATAACCTTAAGACTGGTAACGCCTCTCAGCCACACATAGATATGCAGCCCATCAGAACAATTTTCCTTGTGCCCATTTTCCTATAGCTTACTGTAAAGGAAAATGAACCTTAAATACATTATACTGTAGGAGTGTGTAAATTTGCTTGCAAACAATATCCCTACAATACGACACGGTAAGGTCTATTTTCCTTTACATGTCAGCATAGGAAAATGAACACAACTACAATTACTCTGATGGAGTGCATATAAATATGCGACTGGGAGGCGTGACCAGTCTTAAGAAAAATAATTGGTAGGAAGAACTTTTAGACATACGAGGTTTTAGAAGTAAGCCATCGATTTACAGCAATTGATCAACTCATCAGGCTGTTTGAACCTTTAAAAGTTTTCTTTCCTAAATGAAGACAAAGCCCCTAAGTTTTGGTTCAATTTTTCAGCAATCATTTAAGTGAAGCGTACTTATGGTTCTTTCAGAGCTAATTTAGCACTTTCCAGCATGGAATAAAGGACATTGAGGAGAGCACGAAAAGTTTAATAGAGGTAAAGGATGTCCTGAAAAAGACTATTGAAACTGTTACTACGAGAAGAGATCATCAGTTCAACTCTTTTAATGTTAAATCTGTCCTTAAGGGAGCAGAAGTAACACAATTAGTAGACAAGTAGGGCACCTCATACTCACCATTATTGTCGGAGTTTGATTGTATTTAATTGCCAAAATATGAATGTGTTGAAGAGACAGCTTCTTATAAGGTGAAATAAAATTAAAATCGATGATTCCACATTCCTTGACATTCGGGACATTGACAAATTTCGTTGAAAAAATCTTTGTAAGTGGAATGATGAAAACGTAGCACTATAATGAGAAGTGGGTGAGTTTCTTTAAAAAAGCTGTGACCACCTTCAGCAGTACTCTGAGATGGTAATAATTGCAAAGTATTTGTTTCCAACACCAGCCCATAATGCAAACCTAGAAATAATATTTTAGTTCATAAATATCCAATGGACGGATGAAAGGAACAGAGTGGAGGTGGACTCCCTTGAAGCGATCCTATAGGTCCTGTAAAAATCGACTGTGTAAAATTTTACCACTACGTCTCAAAGAACAAATACATGATCAAGAAGGCTGGAAGAAGTGAAAATTACTCTTTTCTACGACAAACAACTCCACCTGCAAGCGTTCATTAATATTTAAAGCTTATGTTATTTTACTTTATTAAAAATTCCATGGCTATAATATTTTGAATAACCATAATCAATTTGTTTTCTTTATGCATCATTAATTAAACAGATATTGTAGAAATAAATCAGAGTAAATATGTTTTTATACTTTTTACTTATTGTAAAAAGGCTACCATAGGGTTAACACAATGTACTAACAAAACATTAATATTAAAATATACAAATTAAATAACCTGGGTACATTTGTGGGAGAGGAGCGCGAGCTCATTGGAGCCCAGCTGATTGTGTCCCGTTTTTCTCCAAAAATGATTTGGTCACCCTAATGTAGCATCACCTCATTGCCCAATTCAGTGATTGTTTCTTGAGTCTTGACGGCGCGATGAGTGGGTGTATTATCCTGATAAATGATCCAATTCATTTCACTAAGGTGTGGTCGTTTTTCGGCTAGTTTTCACTTGAGGAGCCTCTTCAGTACCCGACAATATTAATCACCAGTAACAGCACGTTGCTTCTTATAATACGGTCGTACACAATGCCTTGCTGAACAAATAAGACAAGGTGCATGACTTATCGTGCACTTGTTTCAGCCTTGCTCTTTTAGAGTCTTTTAACTTACAGAATGTTTTCATTGGGCAATCTCCCGTTTCACCTCCGGGTCGTAACGACGGAAGCAGGTATCGTCGCATGTGAGAATTCGGCCAAATTTACTGGTTATCGCAGAAGCTTCCCTTTCCATTGCTGACATGGCATCACACGGTAAGCCTTCTTTTCTTCGTTCTTCAGACGACGCACGCACTTCGCTACAGCAGCATCGGCAGCAGTAACAACAACAACAACAACAACAGCAAATACTACTACTAATACTGCTGCGTGCAAAATAATCAATAAGTAAACAAACAAATACAAAGAGCAAACACAGTTAGACGATGTCGTGGCACATCACATAAAGGGCCTCTGCCTGCCAAGACTACTGCTGCCTATACGGAGGTCCTGCAGGTATTGGAGTATCAAGTGGTCAGCGTAATTATATACTTCGCCGAGTCGCTCGGCTTTAACGACTGACCGCTTCACTTTTTACCGGACAGGTTGTCAGCTCGTCTCACCAGGCAGGTTCCAGTCGTTGGTCTAGAATTAAAATCCTTTGACTGAACGAAATTCGATTTCTTGCTAGTTTTTAACGTCACACTAACACATTGGAGGTATTCGGTGATGAAAGAATGGAGAAGTGGCAGGATTGGGAAGGTATCATCGGCGGCTATAATTAAGGTAAAGCCTTGGCATATACCTCGTGTGAAAATGGAAAACCATGGAAAACCATTTTGAGGGATTTGAACCCACTATCTCCCGAATGCAAGCTTACAGCTATTCAAAGTTTACAACAGCTACACTTATTTTCTTGGGATAGAATGTCTGGATTCATAAAAATATTATTTATTTATTTATTTATTTATTTATTTATTTATTTATTTATTTATTTATTTATTTATTTATTTATTTATTTAATTAATTTATTTATTTATTTATTTATGACACATGTCTGTAACAGAGTTGCACTCCGATTACAACAGACATTAACAAATATAGTACAATGATGTATATTGCAAAACAGAAAAAGATCACGAAAAATTAACAACAGATTTTAAATAATTAAAATAGACTAATTTAGAAAAAAATGATAAAAACAACAATAGGTTACATACAGATCAGGATTAGATAGTGCTGCAATTACTGGCTGATTTATAAGTTGAACGAATCAAGTATCAAGGGGGCTAAAATAATTGTTAGTACAAGCAGCAAGAAGGAACCATATATAGAATAATGTTTTGACTATCATCAAGAGGATTCTGGTTGCCCGGGTACTGTAATTGAAAGCTCTCCACATCTTCCCTTTAGGAGCACTTCCCCATCGTAGATCTGCTGCCACTCAAAACCTTTCTTGGCTATCTTCTGGTGCGGAAGCTTCTCCTCATTGCCAAGCCATCCTAATCTCGCTTGGCCTACAGATTTTGGAATTGGCTGATCAGTAAATGCTTGGTGGTGAATCATTTCAGTCATGACCTATTATTTTTATTTTGCTGTACTATTCAAGAACTGCATTGATTGCCAGAGTCAATGTAACGTTGAAGTTTTCCGTCTGTCGAAATTATTAATAATAACAAAAATCACACTATAACATACCTCTAAAAGTACATACTATTAAACAAAGACAGGAACATCCTCACATGCTATCAAATCACTTTAAATCATGCGCATATATCTACAATATCATGTTGTGTACTATTGTCAATACTTATGAAGTGGTGGTTATGTTATGAACAAGTAAGAACAAATTACGATTGTAGTGGTCTCCATTGTCACTTTCGTTACTTTCAGATTCCTTTGTACACTGACTGACAGAGCAAATGCAACACCAAGAAGGAGTGGTCAGAACTTTATGCCAATTGCAGGGTAGACTGACGTCACTGAGGTATGCTCATGATGTGAAATGCGCCGCTGTGCTGCGCACGTAGCGAACGATAAATGGGACACGGCGTTGGCGAATAGCCCATTTCGTACCGTGATTTCTCAGCCGACAGTCATTGTAGAACGTGTTGTCGTGTGCCACAGGACACGTGTATAGCTAAGAATGCCAAGCCGCCGTCAACGGAGGCATTTCCAGCAGACAGACGACTTTACGAGGGGTATGGTGATCGGGCTGAGAAGGGCAGGTTGGTCACTTCGTCAAATCGCAGCCGATACCCATAGGGATATATCCACGGTGCAGCGCCTGTGGCGAAGATGGTTGGCGCAGGGACATGTGGCACGTGCGAGGCGTCCAGGCGCAGCGCGAGTGACGTCAGCACGCGAGGATTGGCGCATCCGCCGCCAAGCGGTGGCAGCCCCGCACGCCACATCAACCGCCATTCTTCAGCATGTGCAAGACACCCTGGCTGTTCCAATATCGACCAGAAGAATTTCCCGTCGATTGGTTGAAGGAGGCCTGCACTCCCGGCGTCCGCTCAGAAGACTACCATTGACTCCACAGCATAGACGTGCACGCCTGGCATGGTGCCGGGCTAGAGCGACTTGGATGAGGGAATGGCGGAACGTCGTGTTCTCCGATGAGTCACGCTTCTGTTCTGTCAGTGATAGTCACCGCAGACGAGTGTGGCGTCGGCGTGGAGAAAGGTCAAATCCGGCAGTAACTGTGGAGCGCCCTACCGCTAGACAACGCGGCATCATGGTTTGGGGCGCTATTGCGTATGATTCCACGTCACCTCTAGTGCGTATTCAAGGCACGTTAAATGCCCACCGCTACGTGCAGCATGTGCTGCGGTCGGTGGCACTCCCGTACCTTTAGGGGCTGCCCAATGCTCTGTTTCAGCAGGATAATGCCCGCCCACACACTGCTCGCATCTCCCAACAGGCTCTACGAGGTGTACAGATGCTTCCGTGGCCAGCGTACTCTCCGGATCTCTCACCAATCGAACACGTGTGGGATCTCATTGGACGCCGTTTGCAAACTCTGTCCCAGCCTCGTACGGACGACTAACTGTGGCAAATGGTTGACAGAGAATGGAGAACCATCCCTCAGGACACCATCCGCACTCTTATTGACTCTGTACCTCGACGTGTTTCTGCGTGCATCGCCGCTCGCGGTGGTCCTGCATCCTACTGAGTCGATGCCGTGCGCATTGTGTAACCTGCATATCGGTTTGAAATAAACATCAATTATTCGTCCGTGCCGTCTCTGTTCTTTCCCCAACTTTCATCCCTTTCGAACCACTCCTTCTTGGTGTTGCATTTGCTCTGTCAGTCAGTGTACTTATCTAGTTGCTAATCTTCCGTTTGAGATCTAATTATTTCAATGTATGAGATGTAGAAGAAAGAGTGATTGTAGTGGCAGTTATGAATATTACACTATGGAGGTGCTTAATTCATTCACATAGACTTGTATACTGGACACTGAAAGGCACACCGGTCTATAACCGAAATGTATGAATGGTATTAATAAGTATAATGTATCTTTTCTTATATGTGAGAAAGCCCTGACGCAGATTTATTTTAATATATGGAGAAAACTTCACACGTTTTACTACTTGTAAGTGCCAATCGAATGTGCAACAATACGACGCCTTATATTGCAATTACGCAATATTTAAAAATAAGTGTCATAGAACTGAGCCCTTAATTCTACGTTGCAAAAGAACCGCCGCATGGCTATATAGGGCCAGGTGTGAGAGGGTAAAACGCGCATCCATCTGTGTCCGTTGCTTGTTACTCAAAGCAGAAGTTGATCTCAAACATCGAGCAAGATCGGAAAGTTTTCGGAAGACCTCGGGAAATTATTAATAAAATTTTGGTTAATAACCCCTGTTGAGAGAGATTTCGGCACTGTCATTTGCGAGGAAGTAATTAATTAAGAATTTTGAAATCATTTGATGAAACTCACTTCACAGGGAGAAATTTATATATAATTATGCAGTGAGAGAAGTTCGCCTGTCTGTTGACAGAGTGGAAATGACTTGGGGCAATGTCATCCAGTCAGAATATGTGGGAATGTCACCCACGGAATTAATTAATTACGCCCGTGAAAGAAGCAGAAGAAATCAGCCAGCAATACCATTCTGATCGAGAAAATAAGCGGAATCACTGGTGTGAGTCTTAGAGAAATCGGTCCAGTGGTTAGAAGATGGAATAATTGCACAATAGCAGGGGACGCATTGTACGGCGTCCCTAGAGTGCGTATAAATATCCTTCTCGAAACGAGAGAAGCACTCAGCAATCATCGGTCTGAGAGGGATAACCTGCGAAAATCGACACCAAGAGAACAAATTACAGAAATGAGAGTGTTAGAAGCTAGAAATAGAAATCTCAAAAGCCAATTGACTTATGAGATAGAAACTTTATAGAGTATTAATGAAGAATAGAGACAACTTTGATATTAAAACATTTTACTTACGACATTCATCCTGGTAGGTGGGAATATCATTGTGGCTATTTGTAGGATTTAAGAACTTCTGCGAGGGACACTGAAGTCCAAGACAGCTCTTTCAAATGATTATTAACACGGTTACTTTGACAATCTGTAAGGGAGAACAGTTGGTTTCTTGTGAGAGATAGCATCATTGTCCCACGGTCACTCACGTTTGGTAAACACCTAGCAAAAAGGTAGGAGATTTCCACTATTTCATTAGTTGACTAGTCAAGTATGGAGCGGTGTGGTCCATTTTGCATTATGTGCACAATCAAATCTGTTATTATGTTAGTTCCGGCTCAAGAAAATTAATTTGTGTTACATTAAGGCAAGTACATAGTCAATGAAATTGATAAGATAGTATTTAAGTGAAGAATACCACGTATCATTATGAGGCGCTAAGTCGGAGGTTGCTAGCTTGCTAAATGCAGCCAAAATGTCGCCATATCAATCAGCACAATTACAGGTCTGTCCAATTCCAATAATACGTCTTTGTTGTTAGAAATATAAATGCTTGTCTTTTTAAATTAGTTGGTAAATCATGACACCACGTTCTATATGTGGCGTGTGTAGAATTAACTGTGTTCCGATGATGATTATGTGTCAGCAGAAAGTTCCAAGAAACACTGTAGGTACAATTGTCGGTCATTTTGTCGCCACGAGACGAGTAAAAGTGTGTGTTAAATTTACTAAAATGCGAAGATCAAGATTGCATTGAAAACCAGTTAAATCTGCCAGTAAAAGTTATAATATTATAACAAATATAACAATTATAAGTTTAATAAATTCAAATAATAACAATAATAATCACGGTAGGAGTAAATTGAGACAATACTAGTACATTCAGCAGTTGCATGAGCGTGGTTTGCAGTTTCATATCGAAATCCAGTGAAATTTTGTAATTTGGAATTTTAATTTTGTGACACCGTGTATTTGAGATATAGAATTACGGCATGCTATTTTGTTCTTGGGGTCTGGGAGAATTTAGAGAAGATACTCTGAGATCATTATGAAGTTGTTGGGTTATGGGGTAGCTTGTACTTTAAATTTTATCAAGCAAGAAGAAATGGATCGTAATGCGGAGTGAAATATTTATGAGAATAATTAGGAAGGAAGAGTGAGGCAGAGTAAGCCCTTTATTTTATGAGTGAGGAGGTCTAAGCAGGATGCTCAAGAGAAAAGGCTCTGTGGTTTTATGGAGAGGAAGTTTTGTGACAGGGTGTATATGTCGATGTGTAATATTTCCGAAACAAACTATATACGAGGATCAACATCCTGTAGCGATACTGAATTATGTTAAAGAGAGCGATTGAAAAATGTAAGAGTTGTCAAATCCAAGTGTGTGCGTTGTAAGGCATATTTTAAGTATGTACAAGGGGCCATGATTATTATTTTACGTAAGACTGTAGATAGCATCAGTTGAATACCCGGACATTGTTCTAAATTTTCGATTTCGCCCGACAGTATCAGTAATATTTAAAAACCATAGTGTTGGCTCAACGATATGCTCGGGATGCCGCTTGTTCATTATTATTTTTACTGTTAGGGGTATGCAGTTACCATAGTGTTGGTTCAATGATAGGTTCGGGATGCCGCATTTACATGCTTATTGTTAGAGATGTGTAGACACTGTAGCGTTGGCTCAACCATAGGATCAGGACGCCGTTTGTACATAGCCAAGTAATAGTTTAGTCATTTTCATGAATCGACTTGAAGGATGATAGTGTCTGCAGTAGTGGATGCAGATATGGAAGATATTAGCAGGTGCTATTTAGGCCACGTTTCGGTATAACGTTTACTAGCTGGAAGGTGCTCCCATAATAGCGTTGCATCGGTGTTGGCTTAAACATAAGGGTTGTCCCACGTGGAATCCTGGCTAATGGAGTTGTCCCTGCTACTTAGCCGCGTGCGTTCAAGCTCGATGAACTTTCGTTTTCTACTTTACATTGTTGATCTTTTACTTCGAGATTTATTGTTTGGGTGTACGGTTTGTTACGATAGTGCAGTGTGTTGACACTCAGTTAATATTTATTCAGCACAATTACATAACTTGAGGAATTACACTACGAATGCGGTTTTGATTCGTCAGCTGTCATAATATTTTATTTATTTTACGTTACTCACATTATTTAGGTGAGACGTTGGTCTACGGATAACTTGAAGTTTAGTTTATGGGGACAAGTGTAGGTAGACAGATTTGTAATTTAGTTGTAGTTATGTAGAATTGGAAAGATTCCGTGCTTGTTTTCAATATTGCAAACTTGTACTTTAACTAACGTAATGACGTAACTGTTTCATAACCTGAAAGTTGGTTTAGTAAGAAGACATTTCGAGTGATTAATCACTTTTATTTAACTTCAGTGTTTGGCGTTTCTTCTAAACGCATAATGAGTTAATGTTTTTCTGCATTTATCAGTTTTGTTCCTTCAGAACTATATAACGGAGAGCCTCTTGGATCAAGTGTTGTTGTTTGATTCTGAACATCTGTTTGGGGTGATGCGTATTTCAGAATCGGGATTCATCTATAACTTAAGGTTGTCACAAGACGAGAACACATGATGTGATTTTATTTCATATTGTGATAATTGCTGTTAACTTGTAATAAATACCATGATTTTAAATAATATTCGCAACCTGTCCAGAGCAACTGATAGTAAATTTGGTTCGATTAAGGATACACTCGGGGGATGTTCCGGAATCCGAGAGTAATTCGACTGGTGGATGACTTTAATAAACGTAAATCTGGAATTCTATTTGTTGAAGATCAGATTTTCCAAGGATCGTGTGACTTCACTCTCAGTTATCGTTTCGGCCATTGTTGCCCGATTTTCAGGTTTTCTGTTCCTTTTCTGTTTTTGCTGTCCACAAATCTTAAATTGCATTTTCACACTTTGGAAGACACTGATGTAAATAATTTCAAAGTACTTTCACCATTCACGTTACGCAATGTGACTGCGTTATAACATTTTGTGATAAATTGAATTGTTTTCTTCTGGGTTATTTAGTAAATACTATTATCGTGATTTAGTTCAATAAATTTTAGTAAACACAATTTTGCTCCTCATTTGAAGTGGTTATGGTCTCCTCTAAACCTTCTCGATCGTTCAATGAAGTGACTGAAAAGAATACTACACGACCCCAAGATCCAAGAATCAGTAACATTAAACAGAAGCAGCAGTGGCAGACGATCAACGATGGAACCGTAAGTTCAAGGGTCCAATATAAACATGTGTGCAATCTATAAGAAAAAACTCAAATTTGAAAATGGGCAAATTTGAAGTAAGTTTCTAGGAACAGTTGAGTTTTGAACATTGGACTCCCAAACCTTGATTCAGACAGTGATATGGATCAAATGAATGTTACGAGGCAATGTTTTTTAAAAAATTCCCTAAAATATGTATTTTTCTCCCCGCTCCCCCCCCCTCCACGTTAACTTTAATGTGACTCACTTGATAGGATTCGAATATTAGAAATGAACCAAATAATGTATAACCCGTTTCGTGATAGTTAAAGGGGGAGAAATTATCACCAAAAAAAATTCGGTGATTCCATTTGCCATAAAAGTGACTAAATAAAGCTAAAGAGCTACAAATTAATGCACGTGACAAAACAACAAAGGGAAGACTCCAAATTAGAAGAATTTACACAACTCTATTTATACAAAATCCCTATTCTGTTGGGAATTCACAGCGATATTGAGGAAACGAGGTCATTTAAACAGCTGAAATTGGTACCAGTTATAGGTTGTTATGTCTTCCTTAGGATAAAAATACAATGGACCTCTAAGGACCACGACTTTTAAATTTGTGAAAAGACAAAAACGTTTCTTTCTGCGATGGGTTTGTCTTATATTTTCTACGATGACGTACAATAGTCAATGGGTCTATCGGCACCAGTTCTAACTAAGTACTTCCTGACATCTGTTGCCTTCCACAGATATACTGAGAAAACTAGAACGTTGAGAGATTGAAACTGGTACCATATTCAGTTTACAAGAACGATACAATGATGACCATCATACTTGAACACTCTTGTGAAAAATGCTACCTTTCACTGAAGTGTTGGATCATTTGCTTTATTCTGGCATATGATAACACATTATCTCCATCGATAAGTGTCTTTAAGGAATGAAGTGTTAAAATATGTCGATTGTGGATGTTTCATTGTAAGTGTTCCGATGATAGAGATATGATTCGCTTTAGATGGAATTTCGCATGCTTGGTTCTTTCTGGATAAAATGCTCTCATTCAGTGAGGTTAGATTGTCCTTTGTTCCTTGTAATACTATTAATATCATCTATTGGCATAGTACTGAATCAAGCCCTACTGTCTGCCTTAAAGATTTCACGTGTTAAAAGCGATAAATGATAAAATACAACAGTTAATGCTTCTCATTTAGTGCAGTGACGTTGTCATTTTGGAGGAAGTGGCAGCATTAACATCAGACTGAACTAAGTCCTGCTGCCTGCTTAACTATGTTTGCAGATTACAGTAATTCAATATTCATTGCATTTGTGTTTCGTGCATTTAAGTGTCTGAGTAGTAGACATCGTATTAATTTGATCGCACCATCGTGAGATTATATTAATTATTTGTTCCACGATATTGTCTCCAGAAAAATAAAATTTTAGGCAAAAAATCCTTTTTTCTTTTCATTGTAGTTTGGAGATCTGGACTTAGTTTAACCAGCTATAAATCTACACATATACATTTAGAATACTTGTTAAAAACATTGATTATGTCGCGCACTGTATATGTGTTTATCACGATGGCATCAACATTAGTATTTACGAGTTTTAACACTAATATTTTGTTACCAAAACAAAATGATTTTATATTTAGGCTTTCCCGACTCCTGTCTCAACATTTATAACCCTGCAAATCATTATCCTAACATGGTCGATTGTGAATTTTACGCCATCGCTGTTGCCACATCTGTCATTTTCAGCAGAAATCCGCCAGGAAAAGGTTACGCCCAGGAAGGCATGAGGTCTCACTTGAAAATAATCTTCGATCTTCAAAGGTTGTAGAAATTTTCAATATTAAATCAGCAAATTTTAAATGAGCCGACCATCCAACCTACTAAAACTCCACGAGGAAGATAAGAAGAGTAAACAAAGGCAAATGTGGTAAAGATAAAGTATGCAGTTTCAAATACAAACAACTGAAACTCTAACGATACGATTGAAGAGAGATGCACTGAGTGAAGTAACCTCTGTGTCTAACATAAGAATGATATCACAATATGCAGAGGAAATGAGATAGGCTAAGATAACCATATGGAACAAGGCAACCATGGCTCTCCATACGCTCTTTCAGCAATAGATCAGCTACGTACAATGAACCACAAATCACCTTTCGCTTGATAAATGTTTTTACTTGGTGCAAACATCCGACAGTCACAGAGCAGATGTTGTCCAGTCAAGTTTAAAATTATCCTAATACTTTATGGCCCAAAATTAAGATTTAATTTCGGTGAATGACTTCCAAAACTCGGCAGCGGAGATCTTGGTCAAATGGTATTATCGAGGTTCAACAAAAGCCCAAACAAAGGTATTGTACGACATTCACTCGGTTCTTATTTTCAGCCAAGTGGAAGAACAATGTTTTTCAAACGGTCTATTTTGGGCTCAAGAAACGAGCAAGTTAATGTCATCAACGAACAGGTTCTGAATAGTTTGATAGGAGCCTAAATAAAGTACATTAGAAATGACTGCGTAGAATGCGACGATAAAATGAAATGTGAAATGAAATGTCGTATGGCTTTTAGCGCCGGGATACCCCAGAACGGGTTCGGCTCGCCAGGTGCAGGTCTTTCTATTTTACTCCCGTAAGCGACCTGCGCGTCGTGATGAGGATGAAATGATGATAAAGACAACACACACACACAGCCCCGTGCCATTGGAATTAACCAATTAAGGTTAAAATCCCCTACCCGGCCGGGAATCGAACCCAGGACCCTCTGAACCGAAGGCCAGTACGCTGACCGTTCAGCCAATGAGTCGGACAATGCGACGATGTTAAATGAAGTTAATAAAGTTGGGTTTTGCAACGGAACGAGATTGACTTTACTGGAGCTAGATAAAAATATCGTTGATGCAGAAATTATGACGGGCTCAGCTTTAGGAAGAAAGTGCTTTATTCCAAAAATACATTTAGCGCCTCTTAATGCCTACACACATTCGTTCCTTAATATATGTAATTTCATTTAAATTTAGCTTTTTCTTTCACAGTGAACGAGTCATCAGGACAATAAGTTCGAAAAACCATTGTTATGGATAGCTGTGTGTTGCTTTCTTAAGGGAACGTAGATCCGTTGACGTCAGAGTAGCCTATAACTCCAGTTTACAACTACACTCAATGGTTTGTAAGAGAATATTATAATACCTCTTCTGATTATATTCAAATGCCATACAAAACCTCAACATTGTAACTTGTATACATAACATATATTAAAAGTCAATTTAAAATATCCAATTACTACTTAGATAGTATTTTAGACTATTGAAGACAGGCTTACGTATTAGCAATGAGAGAAAAAACAACAGTTCCCTGACTAAACTTAATTATTACAAAGTTATAGTCCACACAAAGGCAAATGGCCGCATTCTTCTTTAAAACTTCTTTGTTCTATTATATTTGCAGTAAGTGAAATAATACAAAAAGTATTCAAATTTGATCGTGTGTCTAAAAATGGTCATACGTCTGTAATCCGCCAGAGTATATCGTTCTGTTAACTTCGACGTCTCACATACTCTCCATCTTGCTTCTTGGCCAGGTATTGGAGTCGTCGTGGAATAGGAAGAAATGAGAAAGATGGATATCCATATATAGAAATTTAAATTTCTTTATGTTTGGAAATATCCTGTTCCTACACTACTTAATCTCGTGTCAGGAACATAGTAAACGAATACAACACTCTTAACATTACATTATCATGAATCGAAACCTGGCCACATCCAGTGGAACCTAATAGATAATTTTCTGTACTAGAATACTGACGCAGTTCACACGTGACCATGTCGGCGCTAAAATGAGTTAGTTCGCACAATTGACCTTGGATCTATCCACTCCTGTCCTCAGGCTGTTTACACGTTTATAAACTATCCAGATGTCCGCCGGACCAGGTAGTAAGGTCTCGTTTTCTACCTTCCACCCAGAGAGTTGTGTTCTACAAATTGTAAGCTACACCTTTCAGCTGGGACTTCCAGTTCTTTAGATGTTAGAAAGAAACTCTTCCTAAACTAAAGAATCTACATAGGAGGTTCATGTCCATATAGCGGATGAATTCTTTCAATTTACTCAAATCCTGCCCTTGTTTCTTTAAGCTAGCTGTTATTAAACTACATGCTTCGCTGAGAGGTACGTCTATCTGTTTATGATCAGTTATAGGTCTGTGAACTTGTCTATCTTACTGCACAGAATTAAAAGTTTAAGAAATTTAATTTCTGTAAAATTATTATCGTTTTGTAACTGAGGTGACATATGGATGTGTGACATAATTTACATCTTCCTTATGAGATGCTCACGTAACGCAATGTTCAAAAAGTCATATCCACGTTCACATAAATATCATTTATCTTTGTTTATATGTGAGAACTATGCCCTGTAGTGGATAATGGTCTGTTGAAAGAAATTTCACATATTTTACTGCCATCCTGATTCGTTCCTTCTGGTGAAAGAACATACCTACGAATCATCACTGTCCATTAATTGTTATTCATTTGTATAAATTGGAATCATCATAGCTCCATAAGGCCTTTCCCTTGAGTTATTATTCCTTTTTAACTGTGTTGGTAAATTATATCCGTAGTGAGATATGATGAGGTTATGTATCAGTAGATTCAAATAATCGCAAGAAAATTAAGGACTTTATGTCCCTATATTTTAAAGAAAAAAAATCAGTTTTCTGCGTCCTCCTCGTGATCTTCTAGGCGGCCTTATAATTACCTGTATAGGGTCTATAAGTCAAAATAAAACGGAATTATTCAGATTCCAAAAAATTTCGAAAGGAAAAATTGTCTCAAATCTGGAAGTGATGGTATCTGTAGTTGTTTCGTTACTACCGTGGAAGCCATACTCGGTATATTAAACAATGAATGGTAGTATTCTTACCTGTTTAATTCAATTGAAGTCGAGAATATTTGTGAGATAGATGAAGTATTGAACTCACCTGAAACAAAAGAAATCAATACATTAGAGAAAAGTTAAGTTGCGCTAAATTATACTATGTTAACATATTTGTGAAACTATAAAGCTAGCCATGTTTACAAAATATTTCGCATTCCAAAAATGCAGTAAAGGTAGATAAGGATTATAAAAAATTCTTACTACTTTTCACAAGAACATAATATCACGAATAGAGCACATGGAGATAGTGCTTTATATATGGCATTTTGCATACCAGATGGAGATAGAACAGATTACGCTAAAATGATGAAGGAAATATAAAAGAAAGGGAGAATGAATTGCAGGAATGAAAGAAGGAAGTAACAAATAAAGATAGGAAAGACCTATTGGAAGTAGGGAATGGTAAAATCTAGCAGAAAATTGAAACTAAAATCAGGCAATATATTTGTTTTATTGCTTTGATTGGCTTCTACAAAATAAATCTCATAGAAATTTGAAAAGTATTGTTATCTCTGAGTTTTATTATAAGCTAGGGACATAATCATAAACCCTATGAAACAATGCTTCAATTTTACATCTGATAACATTTTGTTTATTCAATATATTTAGTAGTGTACGTGTTTTTTAAACTAACTGTTGTCAGAATTCAGGAAAATCAGTCGTCGACTGCATATCAGGTAGAATTGGAGCATTCGCCTGGAGCTGAAATGGGGGAAACCTCATTTAGTTTGATTGAGAATGATACTTTTGCCCACTCCATACACAATTAATTTGCTTGAGGCTGAGTGGACATTTTCCAGTTCCATGATACAGTCTTCAATTCTTAGTGAGGCTGAGAATCGAACCCTAACACGTTACATGTTGATTAGTCATTTGTCTCTTTGTGGTTAAGTATAGAGCAATGTTCTTAATCATGCTGATTTATTTTTCATGTATAGCTTGGCTCCTTTACTCATCATCATCATCATCATCTGTTTACCCTCCAGGGTCGGCTTTTCCCTCGGACACAGCGAGGGATCCCACCTCTACCGCCTCAAGGGCAGTGTCCTGGAGCTTCAGACTCTTGGTCAGGGATACAACTGGGGAGAATGACCAGTACCTCGCCCAGGCGGCCTCACCTGCTATGCTGAACAGGGGCCTTGTGGAGGGATGGGAAGATTGGAAGGAATAGGCAAGGAAGAGGGAAGGAAGCGGCCGTGGCCTTATGTTAGGTACCATCCCGGCATTCGCCTGGAGGAGAAGTGGGAAACCACGGAAAACCACTTCCAGGATGGCTGAGGTGGGAATCGAACCCACCTCTACTCAGTTGACCTCCCGAGGCTGAGTGGACCCCGTTCCAGCCCTCATACCACTTTTCAAATTTCGTGGCAGAGCCGGGAATCGAACCCGGGCCTCCGGGGGTGGCAGCTAATCACGCTAACCACTACACCACAGAGGCGGCTGGCTCCTTTACTAAATTGTCGGAATACTGATATTCAATTGAGAGGTCCTAGGTTCGTTTCCCAGTCGGATTATTGATTTCACCCTGCATGGTTATTTTCTTTAGCTCGGGAACTCGGTGTTCATTTACACAAACTAATTCACACTGAACTGCTAACCACCACAGATGCTCACAACAATCGAATATATCCATACACATAGAATTGATGTTAGCATGGGCATTCCGTTGTAGAACTAGAGCGAGTCAACATCTATGGCACAGATCGCCCCCGCAACCCCGTGTTTAGGAAAAATAGTTGAGAGAGAAATATATTTATTTCGTCAGATATTCATTCTTACAGCAGTGTAACTGATTCAGAATTATAGTCATATTCTTTTTCTTCTTCTTTTACGCCCACCTCCTCACAGAAGCTTGGCGACCAACATAGAGCAATTTTTTCTATTTTTAATTCCTGTTTCTGTATTCTCAAGGAGTGTATGAAGAGAATTCCTAAGGAAAAATTAAACTCAAGACGACCCTTTCAGGGACAGGTTTTCGAACCTTAAATCTCTGAATGATTCTATTTTATATATCGTCGCTGGAAAGTTAAAAGGTTGTATTCCACAAAGCTCTTCCTATCAATTATTCTCCTTAAGACTGGTCACGCCTCCCAGCCACGTATGGATATGCAGTCCATCAGAACAAATTTTGTTGTGTTCATTTTCCTATGCCCACGTGTAAAGGAAAATGAACCTTACAGTACCGTACTGTAGGAATGTACGTTTGCATTACGTATTTACGCACTCCTAGTGTACAATGCATGTAAGGTTCATTTTCGTTTAATCATCGACACAGGAAAACGAACACAACGGACATTGTTCTGATGGACTGCGTATCCATATGTGGCTGGGAGGCGTGACCAGTCTTAAGGAGAATAATTGATAGGAAGAGCTTTGTGGGATACAACCTTTTACCTTCCCAGCGACGATATATGAACTAACAGCAGTTCATAGAGCACATTTTGTGGGTTTCCTTAGGAATCACATCCAATTTCAGTCAGGGGTATTTATCTATTTCCTCAGGATGTGGAAAGGAATAATAGTTTAGTAAAGGAAGAAGGTAAGTAAAGGTAAAGTGAAGGAGCTCTCCTTTTTTATAAGAAGTATTAAACACCACATTCAGATGGAGCGCCGTTGTCGGACCCGATTTAATAATAATAATAATAATAATAATAATAATAATAATAATAATAATAATAATAATAATAATAATAATGTGTGATAAAGCAGCTAGAACAAATGTTCTCGTAGGATGGTCACTAGTAAAATAAATTTACTAACATTCTGAAAAGGAAGTCATGGAAAAACTATCGGGAACTAATGGGGGGGGCCTTACATAATTCATTCTTTATATAGACATGCATATTATCTCATTTTAACCATAATATATTTATAAATGTAAAACCCAATATCCATGCAATGTTAGAAATTTACGGAGACTGTTCCATATATGTACATGTTATCGAACCCCCATCTACTCGGTAATATGTCTTGATGATATGTCTCTCTTACGTTAGACTCAATAAATGTTAACTAATACTAATACTACAATAATTGATAATAATAATATATTATTAAATATATTTTTAAATACACGCCTTCTTTTATAAATGATGAATCAAGTTATCAGTTTTAATGACATATAATCATTTTCGTTGTGTTCATTTTCCTGTGGTAGTAGGGGTGTTGTTTCCAAGTGAATTTACACGTTACTACAGTACAATACATTTAAGGCTCATTTTCCTTTACACATATCTATAGGAAAATGAACACAAGGAAAATTGTTCTGATGGGCTGCATATCTATGTGTGGCTGGGAGGCGTGACAATTCTTAAGGTATATAATGGACAGGAAGAGCATTGGGACATACGAGGTTTTAGAAATAAGCCATCGATTACGTACGTAAATTATGAGCTTCTAGAAAGTATTTGATTTTTGTCATCTTCATACACAAGGTTATTTATTTCGTTATCGACCAGCTGTCGCAAAACAAGACAGCGTACGCATTTCCTCAGAATAAGCATACTTGTAGACAAGTGGTTCATTGACTCTCTTTGTTCGCTGCTTATTTGAGAACAAGAACGGTGCGAACAATGCAGAGATTGGGGTCATAGAATCCGCGAGCCAGGTTCAGCAACAAAGCTGCCAATTAAATATTTCACAATCCTTACAACGAGGTCAGAAAACCACGAAGACAGTCGCACAAAATGCAAGAAGTGATTCTCCATTACCACAATTTTAATGCAACATTTTCTTCATCAGACGTTATAAACATAAATTACGCTCTGAAATTTTAATATTTTCTACCAAAATATCTTTCATGGCATCAATGAGTACTTTTTGGTTTGACATCAATTATTGTAGTAGTAGTATTAGTTAACATTTATTGAGTCTAACGTAAGTGAGACATATCATCAAGACATATTACCGAGTATATGGGGGTTCGATTCTTAATTTAGTGCTCCGCATGTTTCAGATATATCTTTTGTGGCAGGTATAAAGATTATAAGTCAAAATTAGCTGCATTTTAGTACATTTTGATGTTTTAAAAACAGAGACTAATAATTGGTGAAGGTTTGAAATGAATAGGCTACATGAACATATTTAAAAATATATTTTAATTTTGAATAATCATTTCCTTCTGCCAACTGATGCAAATTAAATAAGTAACTTGTACAATCAAGACCGGATGTAACATGACTTATACCCTTACTCCCTGACACGAAAGATATATTCTGCAATATCGTCGCTTCACCGGTAAAACGTTGAATCCCACAATACTCTTCCTATCCATTATTCTCCTTAAGACTGGTTACGCCTCCCAGCCACATATGGAGACGCAGACCATCAGAACAATGTCCGTTCTGTTCGTTTTCCTATGCCGACGATTAAACGAAAATGAACCTTACATGCATTGTACACTAGGAGTGCGTAAATACGTAATGCAAACGTACATTCCTACAGTACGGTACTGTAAGGTTCATTTTCCTTTACACAAGGGCATAGGAAAATGAACACAACAAAATTTGTTGTGATGGACTGCATATCCATACGTGGCTGGGAGGCGTGACCAGTCTTAAGGAGAATAATTGATAGGAAGAGCTTTGTGGAATACAACGTTTTACCGGTCGAGCGACGATATGTTTATATCTTGCACCTGACAGGTGCATTCGTATGGAAAGGAAAATCACGACAGTATGAATATTATTACACATTTCATCAAAACCCTGTATTGCATTCAAAGCTGCTGTTCTCATTGTGATCTTTTTCTTTTTTTGCTAGTTGCTTTACGCTGCACCGATACAGATAGGTCTTACGGCGACGATGGTACAGGAAAGGGCTAAGAGTGGGAAGGAAGCGACAGTGGTTTAATTAAAGTACAGCCCCAGCATTTGCCTGGTGCGAAAATGGGAAACCACGGAAAACCATATTCAGGGCTGCCGACGGTGGGGTTCGAACCTACTATCTCCCGAATACTCGATACTGGCCGCACTTATGCGACTGCAGCTATCGAGCTCGGTTCATTGTGATCTCTCGCACTGTTATTAACATTGCGGTTTTATTATTTCCTGTACGAAGTTTGCGCTGAAGTTAGTTCAATTTTCAGGTAATGTTGCGTAAATTATATCGCGAAAATAGTCCCATAAAAGTATCCATGGGGACCAAGTCGAGTGATCTTGCCGTTGTAACATGGTAAACCCAAACAACAAAAGACAATACATATGTAAATTTACGACATTTAAGTATCAACGTAATTTAAACTTAGATGTCCAGCAATCCTTTTGCAGGAAGCTTCGTGATTTGTGTAGTCATGCTATTGTTTATGCTGACTTGTGCGGCATGTAAATGGGTTTCAGGGCAGGTATTGTTTAATAATGCTATCAGTTAAACATTACGTATTCTCAGTCCGGCTCCATGGCTAAATAGTTAGCGTGCTCGCCTTTGGTCACAGGGGTCCCGGGTTCGATTCCCAGCAGGGTCGGGAATTTTAACCATAATTGGTTAATTTCGCTGACATGGGGTGTATGTGTCGTCTTCATCATCATTTCATCCTTATCACGACGTGCAGGTCGCCTACGGTCTTCAGATCAAAAGACCTGCACCGGCTAGCCGAACATGTCCTCGGACACCCCGGCACTAAAAGTAATACGCCATTTCATTTCATTTCGACGTATTCTCAATGTGTGTGACACATCTAGTATATGTAGCCGCATGCAATAATGCTGAATGGGATGCCTAGCAGCAAAAAAAAACGTACTGTATTTCGGATGTGAAACAAATAGCAGTCATTTTAATACTCACGCTATCTAAAGGGTGAATTTACAAACACGCCAAAGTTGCAGAAAATAATGTTTAATAAATCATTAATTTATACACGTACAGATATTCCATTTCACCAAGAGGTTGCTTTCATGTGCTATGTGCCTTGAACAATCCATTAGCCCTTAATTGCAACTATGTTTGGCGAAATACATGTATACTTCCAAGCAAAACACCTTCCTACACATCAGACCTAGAAGAGTTACACGTGGATGGCGTCTCTCCTCACCTCTCCTATCAGTGAGTAAATAGATCGGTTTGGTATACAGTTCAAAATTTTCTTCCCTTGACATGATTTCCTAATAGAGAAATACACACTGATTCAAATAATAAGCAAAATCATTGGAAGCCGGAACAGCTGTAACAACTCGATTATATGTTATTCATTGTTGAATGAAATATTTGCTCAAGCAGAGGCATACACCACGCAAGTAGAAACTGCAATACGAGGAGTATCACATATCGTCGCTTAGTGCCAAAACCATGAATGTGACAATCCTCTTCCTATCCACTATTTCCCTTAAGACTGGCCACGCCTCCCAGCCACATACTGATATGCAGTCCATCAGAACAATTTTCGCTGAGTTCAGTTTCCTATGCGCGTATGTAAAGGAAAATAGACCTTAAATACACCATTCTCTAGGAGCCGGTAAATATGTCATTCATACATACAATCCTACAGTACGGTACAGTAAGGTTCATATTTCTTTACACATTCAACGGAAATCGTTCTAATGGGCAGCATATCAGTATTTGGCTGGAAGGCGTAACCAGTCTGAAGGGAAATAGTGGATAGGAAGAGCATTGTCACATTCGCGGTTTTAGAACTTGAGCGACGATATTCCAATAATACAATACATCACTCAACTTCACTTTAATTAGTAATTAAAGGTTCAATGGAATGAAGGAAATATATACTGGACTCGGGAATTTAACAAATATTAAGAAATCTTGAACGGCATATATTGAGACTACTGTAACCTGTTCCTCATTCCTCTAATGGGGCCGATGACCTTCGATGTTAGGCCCCTTTAAACAACAAGCATCATCATCATCATTCCTCTAATCACAGTTACAGGTAATGCCTTATCTCTCGTTAAATTAATTATGATGATGCGTGTTGTGTTCAGAGGGGCCTAACATCTAGGTCATCGGCTCCTAAATTAATAAAACATTTCTCATGTTTAGTTCACATCGATAGTTCTGTCTTTCTTACAACAAAATAATATAGCATTGTGGGTGAATTGTTTCCCTGTCAGAAGGACTGCAGATTTTGGAGTGTTATTTTACTTTATTTTTTATTTTACATCTTATTTATTTACATATAATAGTTAAGATATACCGGGTGGTACAGCTGCCCCTATTCACGCAGTTTTATGCAACCCGCAGATTATAGTCGAACCTAAAAATATTGACCTTGACTACTCACTACAATGTCTGCTCTTACAACGCTTTCGATAATTCGTTTATTCGTGTCAAGCAAATCAGCATTAATGATAAAATACCGATTGATGGTAAAGAATCGTGCAAATTATGTGTCGCAGAAACGTCCTGTACAGAGAATATTATTGGTGAATGACTAGAAGTAGCAGTAACACAACAGCGCTAAACAGCAACCTGTGATAGCCGAGCTTGCTGAAAGTTAGAGGAGAGTACCGGTGTTCGTTAGTAGGCGGTTCGAGTCCTGCGTACGACGAATATTTTTATTGCGTTGTTGATGTTCGTGAGAGTCGTGTTGTTGACGACAAATCTAAATCATGATCAGTTCTCATATTGCAGGTACTCAGCTATGTTTGTTTTTTAAGGAGCTCTTAAAACAGCTATTTGCAATAAAGTGAGATTGTACCGACAGCGGTGCGATGGGCTTATGCATGGCCATTCGATTAATGAAGCAAATGTTCAAAATGACCACCTGCTTCGTTAATGCACATCTGAGCACGGTGGAGGAGAGACATTCTTTCTTGCTGCAACATATGTGGTGGAATCTGCCTGCAGGCTTCCGTGATGAGCCGCCGTAAATGATTCGGGCTCTCAGGCTCCTGCTCATAGACTCTTTCCTTTAAATAACCCCAGAGGAAAAAGTCGAGTGGAGTTAGGTCAGGTGATCTAGCCGGCCATGTGACCGGACCCCCTCGTCCAATCCATCGTCCAAGATATGTCCTATGCAAGTGGTTCCGTACTGCCAACGACCAGTGTGGGGGAGCTCCATCCTGCTGGAACCACATTCGTAACCGTGTCATAAGGGGCACATCCTCCAATAAGAGTGGGAGGTACTCACGAAGAAACTCTAGATAGCGTCGTCCCGTGAGGTTTCCTTCGAAGAAATATGGTTCAATTATCTTGTCACCTAGTATCCCGCACCACACGTTGACGCCCCATTGTACCTGAAATCGAGCTCCCCTGATCCAGTGAGGATTTTCAACGCTCCAGTAATGGAAGTTGTGACGATGAACAGTTCCGTTGTTGTGAAATCTGGATTCATCACTAAAGAGAATGTCCATTAAGAAATTCGCATTAACTTCAACTCTTTGTAATATCCATTGCGAAAATTCTATCCGTTTTGGAAAGTCATCTCCGTGAAGTTCCTGATGCAGCTGTTGATGGAAAGGGTGGAATTTATGGCGGTGCAATATTCGCAGTACAGATACATGACTGATGTTCAGTTCATTTCCTATGGCCCGTGAGCTTGTGTGCGGGTTGTATGCAATTGCATTTTGAACAGCTTCGTCGTTATTTCCAGACGTCACTGGAGCATCCCGAACGGGGGGTAATGTATGAAATGACCCCGTTGCACGCAACCGTCTTTCAACACGTCGAAATGTATCTGCAGTTGGCAGCCTTCGTCCAGGAAATCGTTCTTGATACAAGCGTCTGGCTTCCCGTGCATTTTGCCTTGCTTCTCCATAAAGTAGTACCATATTCACATAATCATCCTGTGAATACATAATGTTTGCTTTCGTGCTAACCGTACAGTACGTGCTCACACGTTGCTGCTAGGATTACGATATGCTGTTTCATGTGCCCTACGTATGAAGTGTAGACCGCTGTTAGTTGGTCTTCGAGTCGAACGTGAGCATTGCTTGGTTGAATGGGTGGGTCAGAATGTTGACAACACGTGCACTGCGCTTCATTCCCTGTAGTCGTTTGCCATATGGAAGTCGCATGTTATTATTCCTTTCGTATGTATGCGTTCTTTGTAAAGGTGGCAAATTACTTTTCAGACTTAAGAACGTTAAATATTTATTACGAATGGCCTTACAAGTATAATATAAAAATAAAATTGAAAAGCTCGTAACTAGATTCGAACTCCAAATGCGTGCTAACATATCGTATGCTCGCTGCGATTGGTGCCATGTAGCCACTGCAGGCGACAAAGAATTGGTCTCGTAGCTCTGTACTAATGGAATTACCTAGGCTATCGCTTCGATACTGATCGTTGATGTTAAAAGTTCTGAACTCGAATGTGCAAACACCACAGTGAACTAAAGAATCGCGTCTCTCTTACGCCCAGATAGTTGCAACCATTTTCTACGCGTTACTTGGTTGAATGAGTCCAGCGTTATGTTTCAGGTGGTATTCACAATCGGTGCGTATGTGGCGATATTTATGATACCTGTTTATTATATCTTCCGTAGAAGAATATCGGAGACTTCAGAAAGGTCTTCGTAAACGATGCCTACGCGAATACGAAATGATATTAAAAAATGCATGACTCAAGAATGGTTGGAGCCCTTCCTGCTTCAAGTAACCTATCGAGGTACGTCTTCCATACGTAATTCCGCGCAGCTATTTGCAACGTACAAGCGCCGTCCTTGTAACTCTGTATTCACGAGGCGAGCGGAAGTTCCCGCTTCGACAAGTTACTGATGAGTTACAGCCTTATGGTCCCGTTTTATGCCATTTTTGATCGCTCTAACGGTAGTAATTACATGGCGTAAGCTATCACATCTGCTGTACAGCATTTGCGTGCCACAGATTATAAACTTCAGTGCAAAACTCGTTTCTATCAATTTAGATGTGATGAGACTGTACAAAATGGTGGTGCATTGACATGTCTGTAATTGGTCTTACCCTATCACGTTTTCTATGATACCACGACCGCCCTTTCTATCAAAATAAAATGGCCTCTTGGACCAATCAGGTGCGCAACTCTCTACCGACAGCTATAGGCGTGTTTATGGTTTGAACAGTATAGTAACATTTCGTAAAAATTAGTAGATTATTGGACACCGCTCTACATAAAATGGTACAGTATTTTTGAGATGGACCTCACTTACTGCCTCTTGTACCATTTTTCCATTGTGCGGAAAAGTCTACATCGGGTTAACTGCACATAACATTGCTGTAAGGTGTTGCGCAAGATGGGACTAAGAGGCATTTACGTCCTAGCTGGTTGCATATATTCGGGAAAAAATAGGGGCAGCTGTACCACCCGGTATATTTATTTCAACATTTTAACAAATGAACACACAATTAGGTAGACAAAAACACAAACAAAAACCGTCTTTACAACTTCTTGTTCCCTAATGTTCATGAATTATTTGGAGTCTCAGAATATCACAATAATGCCCGTCTGTAGATAACAAGAATTAACAAATGAATGAATCACGCAAACGTATATCACACTTTTATACAGTCTATCTTGATTTTTTTTCGTTTATCCTTGGCACTTCCAGCACTTCACACTTATAGAACAGTACTCAGCTGCTCTACATATCGGTAGTTTACTTCTAAAACCTCGTAAGTCCCAATGCTCTTCCTACCCATTATATTCCTTAAGATTGGCCACGCCTCCCAGTCACATATTTATATGAAATCCATCAGAATAATTTTCGTTGTGATCATTTTCCTACGCTAATATGTAAAAGAAAATAGACCTTGCCGTACCGCATTGTAGGGATGTTGCTTGCAAGCGAATTTACACACTCCTTCAGTATAATGTATTTAAGGTTCATTTTCCTTTACACATTACAATAGGACAATGAGCATAACGAAAATGTTTCTGAAGGGACTGCATATCTATGTGTGACTGAGAGGCGTGACCAGTCTTAAGGTATATAATGGACAGGAAGAACATTGGGACATACGAGGTTTTAGAAGTAAGCCATCTATATTCTCCTAACCACATCTTCCTTTTCGGACACTGAATGCACATTAAAACCTAGTCACTTATCTCGGACAGTTCACTGTAAGGATCAGAAGATTTCAGCATACAGTCGACATAACAATCTAACAGTAACACGACAGCATTGTTCAATTGCGGTGGCTGTAAGCTAAATGGAGGGCGGATCACCCATTCAGGTGCGATATATGTGTTCGGACGTCTGATGATGCATTGCAGCATCTGTTTAAATTTATTCCATGTCGATGGAATCTTCCCAAAAGTTGTAGGTCTGTATTGGATTGTGTCTTTATGTTGACTGAAGTTGCACAAATCTGTCTCCATCAGATGAACATCTTGAAGTCTGCCGTTTGTCGGTATAATGTCATGCTTACTTTATACCAACTTACTTTTACTGCGTCTGGAAGTTTCAGATTGGAAATATTCCTCCATACTCGATTCCAATTGATTATCATAGCTGCTTTCGTTTTGTTGGGGGCTAAATACTGTTGAGACAGTATACAGTTATAAACCTTTTTCGTTGTGGCATCTGGAGATGTGGCGACGTCCTTTGGCATATAACTTAACTAGACTCTCAGATATCTTACGTGAGGTACATGAGGATGGATGCCATAATAAGCTGGTGGGTTACACCATCTCGTGAGTAAATTCTTCGATTTGTGATCCCCTCTATGTGAAACAGTTTTAAGTTTCTTTTTTCCCTTTGACGTTGATAATTTCCAACCCACCCTGGGATTTAGGTGAGTGTACTTCTGGCAAGACGTATTAATGATCCTTGCCAAATCAACCAACAACCGAAATTATACTTTTACCAGTCATCCTTGGCACGGGGAAAGTTTGACTTAAGCAGCGGTTTCCAGATTATCGAGTTGAATGGCTTCCAGTTGATCAACTTTAAGTTTTAAGTTTTGCTGAATCCACTCATGCATTTCTGCTGGCCCTGGTTCATTTGTCTTGTCGGTAAATGCACATTTTATTGTATTCCTCCTAATGCTGTTGGTAACCATTGTCAATTTTATTTTACTGGAAAATATTAACTCACCTACATCAAACGCAATCAAGGCACAGTACAGCGAATCTTTCTCTGCCACAGCTCAAACCGGACTATAATTATGAGGTCAACGTCACGATATTCACAGCCGTAGTGTTTGGCTTTCTCGATAGGTCCGCTGACTCTAACATCAGATATCTCTTCAGCAAGACTGATGAGTATATATTAAATTCGTTCCAGCACTCAGTCAAGGATTGGCATCTTCCCCAGTCTAAGAATGTAAATCGAATCCCGGGCGTATGTGTAAGAAGCAGACACACTACTGCTATTCATCACGGGGCTGACGTCGTCTTTATAACATAAAATAAAATTGTTAATATTTTACAGTATATGAAAAGATTATATCGATGCCTTACTTCTAAAACCAGGTTTGTCCCGATGACCTTGCTATCCATTATTCTCCTTAGGATTGATCACGCCTCCCAGCCATATGTGGATATGCAGCCCATCAGAACAATTTTCCTTGTGTTGATTTTCCTACGGTAAAGTGTAAAGGAAAATCAACCTTACATACAATTTACTGTAGGAGTGCATAAATTTGCTTGCAAGCAACGTCCCTACAATGCGGTATAATAAGTTCTATTTCTCTTTACAAATTAGCATAGGAAAATGAACACAACGAAAAGTATTCTGATGGACTGCATATAAATATGTGGCTGGGAGGCGTGATCAGTCTTAAGGAATATAATGGGTAGGAAGAGCATTGGGACTTACGAGCTTTAGAAGTAAGCCATCGATATCCGAAAGGTTACAAATAAAAGAAATCAAAATGAATTGACGATGGAAAAGACACATTGGTAGGGGAATCCATACTATGAAAAAAGTGAAAACGGCTTAAATCCATGCCAATACGGCATTGAAAATCACGTTGGCTGCCATTAAGTACTGTACCAAATCGCACGGGATGAATTGGTCAAAACAACGTATCCTTGCAGCCAATGCTGATACATTTCCAACGAACGTGACCAGCAGCAACAGAACTCTTTGTGTAATATGCCTTCTTATGATTTCAGTTAATATTATTCAACTAATCTGTGCCTCCACTCTAAATAAATTAATATTGGTCATTGTACATTTAAATACAGTCAATTTTCTGATGACTGCAGTGAAGATGGAGGTATTTAGAATTCCAATGCCTAAAATATCAGATCCATCGTATTTTCTTGTATACTTCATAAAATGCAAGCGTTTCAACATAAATATTTTGTATAATAATGCATGTATTCTCTCTAAACGCAATAAAAGTACTAAAATTAATTTTCAATTGAAATTTTACGCTCTGAGCGTTTTTCTCCACTCCTCGAAAATGTTAATTTTGGATTTAGTGCCTTTTAGAAATATGTTTTTCATATCTATTGCTGAAGATGCAGCAAGCCAGACAATATATATCATTACGATTTATCGGGTAAAGGGTTTATATTACCCCATACATTCTAGATGTAACTTTCAGACTTCAAAGATTATGTTTGACAATTCGATCTATGGAGGATCAGCAGGGCTACAAATATCAATATTATTGGCATTTTCAACAGAATTAAATAAACTATTACAGCATTCATATGACGTTAGGCAAAAATGGTTATTGCTTAGGTAGGGAAGTGTGCATGCAAATTATATCCCAAAATTTATACTACTGTATTTTACAGACACATGTTACGGTGAATTAATTATACTGTATATTAAAAGTTAGAATACTGAAATAGAGAAACATTATTTCAAGTCCCATCCGCACTTCAGAAGCAGGCGAAGGGGGATGCCGCTCGGTGTTTGGAAGCAACGTTACGGAAGACTTAATATCTGCTCATGCATTCCATGGTCGAATGTATAAGATTAACGAAGCATGTGAAACTGACAAAAATAGCATTTGAGAAAATTTTCTTTTAAGTTAATAGATGAAGTTTTCCGTAATTTGAATTAGAGAAAAATATAATCTTGTTTTGTTTTTAGCTACTATGAAGGAATTTAGTTCAACCGAGTTATAAATAACTATCTGGGAATAGTCGAGTAGCATAGTCACTGCATTCTCACCAACATGGGAGCGATCTTATTCCCAGCCGAAACATGCAGGTGGAATTGGTGAAATCAAATTTCTCGTTCATGTGGATGGGATATCGGATTTTAGGTGAGGTTCGAGGTCTCATGGCTAAATTTTTCGTATTGCTTTAACGTCGCACTAAGTCAGCGATGAAAAGATGGGAATAGTTTAGGATTGGAACGGTAGCTGACGCGGCCATAGTTAAAGCAAAGTCTCAGCAATTGTTATAATCACGATATCAACACTGAGGTAGACAGATTTAGTACTGTCGATTTCGTGTGATGATTTTTTTTACGGAGCAAAACAGCAAATTCACTGGGTTATCACAACACGAATTTGAGGAGCAAGGAATTTTTCCGATGCTGTATAGAATAAAAGAAATTGCTAGGGAATGTGAAGGGTCATGTATGGTGTGATCTCCTAACAAACACAAAACATCTGTGACCCAGCAGCTCATTAGGGCCAGATGGCCTGCAGTTACTGGAGAGTCATGTGGTCAGCGTGATGATATTCTTAGTCCTATTGCTTTACTTTCTTGACCGGATCCACTGCCCTTGTATACTACAGCTCCTCACGTGATCTCACGGGGCTGAGTGAAACTCGTTCTAGCCTTCAGTCCATTATTATAAACTATAGACTTACTGGGAATGGAATATGGTTCATCCAGGTAAGGACTAAGCATGCTACCACTATATTACGCAGCTGGCTGAACGACTCATACCTTCTTAATATATGAAATACCAAGATAATTTGAATCCACCCAGATGTATGTAGCTGCTGCAAATCAACATACGGATGACGCATCAAGATGTTAGTATGATATCTCATTTACAATAACTTCTCCTTAGAATTGTACCCTGGAATGGAAATACTCATTCCGTGCATCATAATTGTAAATACTTGATGCGACTGTTGTGATGTTTTTGTTACTATCGAAGGATATGTACCGTGTAGCTGTTAACTTCCTTTCGAAAGAGGGTATGGGTCAACCGCCAGTGTCAGCAGTCCTGAAATATGCTTGTTTTGTGGTTTACCATTTACAAGCCAGCCAGTTAACTTTAAAAAAAATGCTATTTGTTCGGGCCGTCGACCTAGGAAGATCGTTTGCCCCTACTTGCACCGAATGTGAGGAACCTGCGTGTATTATGTAAATGGCGGAAGTGTAACGTGTTGAATATGAGGAAAGGAACGTTAAGGAAGGCACAAACACCCTGTCCCCAGGCCAGGGATATTAATCATTTACAATTAAAAACCCCTGACCCGGCCGGGAATTGAACCCGGGGCCGCCGGGTGACAGGCGGACGCGTTTCCCCCTACACCGTGGGGTCGGACTACGCTAATACCTTAATTAAATCCATGGATGGTACTTTCCCAATACTAGCCGTTTCCTATGTCTTTGTCGCCGAAAACTGATATGAGTCGCTGTGGAGGATTCATCTATTTGCCATATTCATCTATTGGTCTACTGCAAATTTCTTAAATCTAAAATTAACCAATGGAATTATGCATTTTTCGAGATATATTCGGCAAATGTATAAAGAAATTCGCCGATTCTCTCTCCTATCACACACTATCCAATACACATTCCATATTGTTAGTTTTCATTTAATGGTTAAGGATTTTATGAATCAATGGAATGCTAAACATTTGGCATGATGGGAAGTTTAGTGGTCTCTTCGCATTTAAATATTCTTGAAAGCAAATGATCTGTATCGGCATTCCTTTTCAGGATCTTCTGCACAGAAGGTTATATCCCCAATCAAATATGTACGTTGATTGCCTCATAATTTTAGTCCGAATGCGAGAATGCCCTCTAGCTACAGAAGACCAAGTATTTCTTAATAACAGAGGTAGAGAGGCTGATACATTGAAAATAGGTGAATCCAAACGAGCATCTGAGTTCAAATATCTATAGTCCGTTGCTATAGACTAAAATGACATGATAAAACCGACGTAGAAAGTTTCTGATAGTTCAAGAACGGGAAAAGGCATTAGTTGAGTTACAGTCCCAGCATTTGTATGGCGTGAAAATAGGCAAACCCTCTTCAGGATAACTGACGATGAGATTCGAACCCACCATCTCATGAGTACAAGCTCACGGCTACCTAACCAGAAACGTGAGGACACTCACCTGGTTACTAGAAATAGAAGTTAATATGCTGTGTTATCTGTTCTCAAATGCTCGTTAACATCAAGAAATTCACACCTCTAAATGAACAGAACTGTAATTAAATTCACTTAAATCCAATACAATATCTCAAGTGATAGCTGGGTATTCATTTTAGTCTATAGAAAAGGATTTGAGACCAACAAATATCTCCTTTTGGTACATTTTTGTGTTGTAGAGTCTACCAGTGGACGGAGGATCGTAAACTTGTGTCACTGCGAAATGGTGGACAAAGTAATATAATACCCCAGTCGAACAGTGGGGCAGTAAAGTCACATATAACAGCGAGGTTATTCTGGAGAAGGTCACGGCATCGATCAGAACCAGTAGTGGGCTCACCTTACAAAGCTAATATTCTTTACGTATCGAAGTCGGTCTTCCAGAACTGCTCAGACCGCTACGATTATATACAAATCATTGTTTTCTCATAGATAAAAATATTACATTCAAAATACACCAGTTCACAAACCGTGGATGACAAAAAGGATCCTTTTTTTACAATTTAGACGATGATAACCAAAAATCTAAAAGATATTGAAAAGAAATAAAAACTGAACGTGAACAGTTTAAGAGTAGTATAATACATGATTTAAAATAGCCACTTAATCTTTTAAAATGTCCGCTATAATTTTTTCCAGTGCTGTGTGCTGTTCTAAGCTTTTTCAGGATTTTCCATGTGTACTTGGGTGTCCTACGTATGTTTCAGAAAAATTGGTCCGTGATGGGCCTGCTATTCCTAAAATATAGAAATTCATTATAGACCTACAATTTTTAAGTTACTAGGGGTCACCCAACTTTAAAAATCAGGATTGTTCTTCAAATCATAAAGGCATCAGGCACTATTCATTCGAATCATGGCAGCCACAAGAAATGCGATAACTTTCTCCTGCCTTGAGATGTTTCAAGATCCGAACCGACATCTTATCTAGGCCGCATGCTGTATCGAGACGAATAGTAGAAAGAGCTTCGTTCACGTCCACTTTAGATAGTTCCATTAAATATGGAATACTTGGGTTAAAATTACTCATAAATAAAGATATTTCATTATTCTATTTTACAAATGCTCCTGAAAAATATTTCTCAAGTTCTTGCATTGGTGCAGGGCAGTTAGGATTCAAACCAAGTTTCACAATATTCCGAACTACTATTTAGTCTATGCCCTGCTACATCGTAAGCTTATTCTTGTTTGGTTCGAGTGGTGTTGGAACTCCGAGCAGGTAAATCACCGAGCAAGTGGCTGCGTGGCTTGCATCATGTAACGTGCATTCGAGAGTTAGCGGGTTCTAACCCTACTGTCAGCAGCCCTGAATATGGTTTTAAGTGGTTTCCCATTTTCACCGGGCAAATAATGGAGCTGTACCTTAAACAAAGTCACAGTCACTTTCTTCCTACTACTAAATCTAATCCTATCCCATCGTTGCCGTAAGACCTATCTGTGTCGGTGCGACGTAAAGCAGATTGTAATGAAAATATGTAAATTCCTGAGTTTTGTTTACACATTTCCACGCATATTATAATATGTTATATACAATACAATACAATACAGTACAATCAATACTGATCTGCATTTAGGGCAGTCACCCAGGTGGCGGATTCCCTATCTGTTGCTTTCCTAGACTTTTCCTAAATGATTTCAAAGAAATTGGAAATTAATTGAACATCTCCCTTGGTAAGTTATTCCAGTCCCTAACTCCCCTTCCTATAAATGAATATTTGCCCCAGTTTGTCCTCTTGAATTCCAACTTTATCTTCATATTGTGATCTTTCCTACTTTTATAAACGCCATTCAAACTTATTCGTCTACTAATGTCATTCCACGCCATCTCTCCGCTGACAGCTCGGAACATACCACTGAGTCGAGCAGCTCTTCTTCTTTCTCTCAATTGTTCCCAACCCAAACATTGCAACATTCTTGTAACGCTACTCTTTTGTAGGAAATCACCCAGAACAAGTCGAGCTGCTTTTCTTTGGATTTTTTCCAGTTCTTGAATCAGGTAATCCTGGTGAGGGTCCCATACACTGGAACCATACTCTATTTGGGGTCTTACCAGAGACTTATATGCCCTCTCCTTTACATCCTTACTACAACCCCTAAACACCCTCATAACCATGTGCAGAGATCTGTACCCTGTATTTACAATCCCATTTATGTGATTACCCCAATGAAGATATTTCCTTATCTTAACACCTAGATACTTACAATGATCCCCAAAAGGAACTTTCACACCATCAACGCAGTAATTAAAACTGAGAGGACTTTTCCTATTTGTGAAACTCACAACCTGACTTTTAACCCCGTTTATCAACATACCATTGCCTGCTGTCCATCTCACAACATTTTCGAGGTCACGTTGCAGTTGCTCACAATCTTGTAACTTATTTATCACTCTATAGAGAATAACATCATCCGTAAAAAGTCTTACCTCCGATTCCACTCCTTTACTCATATCATTTATATATATAAGAAAACATAAAGGTCCGATAATACTGCCTTGAGTAATTCCCCTCTTAATTATTACAGGGTCAGATAAAGCTTCACCTACTCTAATTCTCTGAGATGTATTTTCTAGAAATATAGCAACCCATTCAGTCACTCGTTTGTCTAGTCCAATTGCACTCATTTTTGCCAGTAGTCTCCTATGATCCACCCTATCAAATGCTTTAGACAGGTCAATCGCGATACAGTCCATTTGACCTCCAGAATCCAAGATATCTGCTATATCTTGCTGGAATCCTACAAGTTGAGCTTCAGTGGAATAACCTTTCCTAAAACCGAAATGCCTTCTATCAAACCAGTCATTAATTTCACAAACATGTCTAATATAATCAGAAAGAATGCCTTCCCAAAGCTTACATACAACGCATGTCAAACTTACTGGCCTGTAATTTTCAGCTTTATGTCTATCACCCTTTCCTTTATACACAGGGGCTACTATAGCAACTCTCCATTCATCTGGTATAGCTCCTCCGACCAAACAATAATCAAATAAGTACTTCAGATATGGTACTATATCCCAACCCATTGTCTTTAGTATATCCCAAGAAATCTGATCAATTCCAGCCGCTTTTCTAGTTTTCAACTTTTGTATCTTATTGTAAATATCATTGTTAAATTATGTAAATTTTATTACTTCTTTGGCCTTAGTCTCCTCCTCTATCTGGACATTATCCTTGTAACCAACAATCTCTACATACTGCTGACTGAATACTTCTGCCTTTTGAAGATCCTCACATACACACTCCCCTTGTTCATTAATTATTCCTGGAATGTCCTTCTTGGAACCTGTTTCTGCCTTAAAATACCTATACATACCCTTCCATTTTTCACTAAAATTCGTATGACTGCCAATTATGCTTGCCATCATGTTATCCTTAGCTGCCTTCTTTGCTAGATTCAATTTTCTAGTAAGTTCCTTCATGTTGATAGCCGTGTGGACCTGGTAATGTGTTCATCGAAGAGAGGAGAAAAAGGGCTAACGTCAGATAAGATAGAGTTTATATCATCCGATGTTTCGTCGCTTAAAACCCTTTTTGATCTTAACTTCCCAAATTTCATTAAATTCTCCGTGTTACCTTGAGAGGGTGTCCGAGTATAGAACGCATCTGCATTTGTTTGTATGTATGACTGCGAAATGTTGTCAAGACCGGTTGCATGTGGTGCGTAAGCCTGCTTGCGTACTTCGGGATGAGCTTTATTAATTCGCATTTTAACTGATTTATAGGACTTTCCATAGAGACCACATGTTTGTTTCCCGTATTAAGAATTTACCTTATCACAGCTGGAATTATTATTATTAATAATGCTATTATTATTAGTATTATGATTATTATTTTGAAAGTGAATCACTGTCCGCAATACAAGTAGTAAAATAGATGGGTAATACAGTTTAATAACTCTGTATGACTGAAGTATACACAAAGGCAACGCAAGGAAGCTTGTATAATAGCACCATGAAAAAAAAGATGTTTATCAAAATACAGAGCAGATCTTATCAACGTAAAAGATACAAGATGGATCTCCTCTCAACTACAAAATTAGCTTACGTAATTAGCGAAGAATTTTCTTAACAAAAGCATATGAATGACAGATAACACCATATGACACACAAAAGATATTAACAAATGAAATGTCGTATGGCTTGTAGTGCCGAGGACATGTTCGGCTCGCGAGGTGCAGATCTTTTGATTTGACCTCCGTAGGCGACCTGCGGGTCGTGATGAGGATGAAATGGTGATGAATACAACACATAAATACCCAGCCCCTTGTCAGCGGAATTAACCAATGATGATTGAAAATTCCTGACCTTGCCGGGAGTCGAACCCGGGAACCCTGTTACCAAAGGCCAGCACGCTAACCATTTATCCATGGAGCCGGACAACACGTTAAAAATCATTCAATAATGAATAATAATAATGATAAATCTTATTAGAAGCATAATGCATTACATTCCAACGAAATTACTCTCCTAACGAATCCTCAGCACCAAGCAAATCAGCCTTCTTTGTTATTTATTCTTTATTCTTATTGCTGCTTTCGTTGAATTGTATGAACATAAATGATATTTGTGTGACATAGGTTAATTTGCAAATCGTGCGAACTTTAATGTGTCATAACAAAGGAAAGCCCGCATCTATTTCTCTTTAGATACAGCATGCGCGGAATAGAATGAGTTTATTGCTTCATGGACCCGTCTCAGTCTCACAAAACGACATTGATTGAAATATGAGCGGTGTTGTTATGACGGCATTACATATGAATCCAGCGCCTGTGATAAATGGTGTGAATGCGATGCTTATAGATTTAGTTGATGTATCCATACGTTACACTTAAATTGACAAATTTGCCGGTTTTCCTTCATAGTAACCAACACATTTTATGACACTTTTAACACGTTCATGTTGGGAAGAATTGTTCACATTGTCCTCTTATTATGAATAGCAACCCTTTGGTTAAAGTGATAATACATAGCTATGATGTTGTTTCATGGGTTATCTATCGTCAGGCTGGTTTATGTAGCCCTCCATGCCACCCAATCCTATACTACACTCTTCAATTATATCTAAATCTACTCTAGTATGTTTTCCATATTCATGTCTTATCCCCCATTCCCGTTATTATCCCTTATACCAACGTAGTAAAACCCAACTAACAATACATGAATGTTTCTAAATGTGCCCTATCAAAATATCACTCTGGTCATTTGTGGCACAATACCAGTTTCAATATTGTTCAACAACATGACACTTCAAAAACATTAATTCTGTACTAGTTATTTTTCTTGTTTCATCTCCATACATTGCAATACTCAACAGACCTGTCTCCAGAAACTTCTTCCTGATACGCATATCTACTCTCATCATCATGAAAACTGAAATACCATGGGTAGTATAACCCCCAGCAAGCATTGCGCATTGTCATACCGGCCGAAGACCGACGGGCATACAAGTAGCCTGGAAGGCAGTTTCCTAGGAGGAAAGCCAAGGCCATTTTGATTCAATGATAGTACGTACAGCTTCTTTCGTTGTGCCATGAGGAGATTTCACAAAATACTCAATATTTTCATGTTATTCTTAATTTATAGTCATTCAAATAAACCAGTGCCAAAGTGGAATAAATTTTATTCGTTTCTTATGAATTCTGCATGGTGTTTCAGTTTTCATAAACATGACTAAGGTGAACGATTTTCTTTCTTAGTTGGGTTGTTTAAAAATTAAACGACTAATGCCATTGCTGTTAAGATCAACAATATTATGAACATTAAAATAATTGCCATTAGAGATCTTCAGTGTCAGATAAAGAAAATGAGACGAATGACTGACTAAAAGTATCCAAGATTTCTATATTCTGATCACAGTGACCTGATTTTTACATGATGTACATACCGACGGTGACCAAATTCGAATTCCGATACAACGATCATATACATCCTTTACCATCATCATCACCATCATATTCATCATTATTTGCATTTATAAACATATCAAAATAATACAGTCTATAAGTTAAATGACGTTGCTACCTAAATCAGTATGGAGATGGTAGGTTCTAACACCACCGTCAGCAGTCCTGTAAATGATACTCTGTGACTTTCCATTTTCACAAGAGCCAAATAATTTTATCTGAATTTTCCCTTTAATGTGATAGTTTCATTGGAAATCGGCCTTAGTGTGACGTTGAGCTACTAGGAATATGAATAGAAATGCAACTATATTTTTTTCTGTATACTTCACATTTGCCTGTTACTTTGTATTAAACTCGGATTAGGAATGAAAAACTAAAAAGTAGATTCAGTTCAATTTTTGTCTCTCAATCCATCTCTGCTGTTTTATTTGACCACGGGTAAATGGCTTAAGAGAATTTCTCGAGCTTCGGTATTAAAGCTCAAGGATATCTGATTTATAGATTACAATATGCGTCAATATTACTTCATTATTATTCAGAGAGTCGTAGCATTATTAAGGGGGAAAAGCAGGAAATGTAAAATGCCTCCGTTTAACATTTGTAGTATAAAAATGTGTATGTAAAAATGATGTGCTTAGTTTCCCATGTTGTATGTTACTTGAATTTTTCAATACGGGGGATAAACCAGAGATATACACGATTGCTACTTTTCTCACAAATTTCCAAATATCTTTGGAAATATTATATGTGATATGTGTACGAAACAACATTTCTGAAAAGTCAAATTTCCGAACATCTCCGGAAATTTTCTATATGACGTGTGAACATAACAACTATTATGGAAAACCAAATGTCCAGCAATTTCCTGGAATTTTCTAGCTGACGTTTGTACATAACAACTATTATAGAAAACCATATTTCCAGACATCTCCAGGAATTTTCTATCTGTCATGTGTAAGCTAACAACTATTATGAAAAATCAAATTTCCAATGCTTACTTATTGATTATCATATGAATTGTAATTATGGAGATATTCACCATTTAAATTTTTATTGGGAAGTCCATCAGTGATGTGCATCTAGGACGAGGAAATATAATTCGGTAGTAATGGTAATGAGCTAACTGGTCATGGTAGTACTTTTGTGATGGTTTTTATAAGCTGCGAAACCGTGTGCTCGTTAGCTCGTACCTATCAGGGAGATGAAGAATATGATCATAGAAATTAGAAGAAAATTTGATAGAACGATCACTCAAAAGGCTGATGGAGAAAAGAATAATATGGTAATGAGGAGGCTAGGTGGTAGGGTGTTAAAATCCCGAATGTCATCGAGCCGGAAGAAAACAAGATGCGATGGCCTAAAAATAATCAAAAATAATGTTATACTGATTGCTGATGCTTATCTTCGCAGGATGGAATTCTGCCATTACTAAATCTAACCCGTCAACGACGGGCAGACAAGTTTATTATTAATTCTTGTTGTGAGCGGTGGAAACCCTGGTTCTAAAAAGTAGAGTGTGTTTGCTTGTATGCACTGCGACCGCGTAGTCCATTATAATGTGTGATATAGAGCTGAGGCACGTACACGTCTAGCGAAAAGTCACAAGGCAAGTAGCACTCTCAACGATGATAAATATGTCTCCATCTCTGGCGTCTTCATTTTATCTGCTTGATCTGGTACCGCGTTTACGGGAAAGAAAATGTCCCAAAAATTTCCACACAACAGGGAAGTTCGTAGTAGTAACTAATAAAGTAGTCCGACCCCGCAGTGTACGGGGCAACGCATTCGCCTGTCACCCGGCGGCCCCGGATTCGATTCCCGGCTGGGTCAGGGGTTTTTAATTGTAAATGATGAATATCCCTGGCCTGGGGACTGGGGACTGGGTGTTTGTGTCGACCTTAATGGTCCTTTCCTCACATTCCGCTATTCCAATTACACGCAGGTTCATATCACATGGTGCAAGTAGGGGCAAAATATGTCTATAGGTCGACGCCGCTAACAAATAAAATGTAAAAAACCTAAAAAAGTACATGCAGTAATGCGTTTTTACAGTTGAACGCAAATCAAACAGCAAAACGAGTCACAAGAGAACAAGAGCGGACCAAAGGTAGACAGATACGGAAGATAACATCATCTGGAAGCAATGTCCCGAAGCTGAGAACACCTGGGAAGTCACCCATAGTAGTCGTCTCTTACAGCAGGCAGGGGGAACCATGGATATATTATACCATCGTACCGTCAAGTGAGAAATAATTACCCGCAGCACACGTAGCACTTAGAACGAAAATTCGTTGATATGGTTAGTACAGTACTGGACCTTAGATGACAGAACCTTCCTGGTCAGAGTTGTAAGCTGAAATATTATCACATAGCGATTTTTCTAGGCGCAACGACGATATACTCCTACCCACAATAAGAACGTAGTGGAAATAATTGACGTGTTAAGGAAAAACTACTAGATAATCAGCCCTACTGATGCTATTGCCACGAAAAACCCCTTAAATTAATGAAGGTGTTGGTTCAAATAAAGGATAATCCAGTTAATACGAAAATGGAAATTAGCCTGGGCATCACAAGTCCAACACCGTAAGTTTCGGAAGAGATGACGTGTTGACCAAAAGAGAGATGAAGAATCCTTCACAATTCAATGGAAGCAACGCTGATCCCGAATTGGTTATGTTTTTGAAGATATTGGGACATGATCTGGAGTTAATTACGAGAATTTGGAAACTGATATGGTCCCTACATCACGTTGATAGGTAGTGATCAACTTACTTAAAGTAACAAGGCACAATTGAAGTTGCGTAGAGAATCGCATTTATCACGAAGATATAGAAATTTGCTACTGGGATGGATGAATGTAAAACAGAACATATACAATCGATGACATATTATTATTATTATTATTATTATTATTATTATTATTATTATTATTATTATTATTATTATTATTATTATGATTATTATTATTATTATTAACAAAAACAGTACTGTTGGAAGACCACCAGGTGGCAACGTCTGCTTACAATAACGTATAAACCAAATTAAATAAAAAACATATTATTATTGTTATTACTTAAAATTTACATAACAACAAATAACTACCGGTACAAGAAACCGAATGTTACAAGATATTAACATAAAACAATACATTATATGATAACGAAAGAAGAACAATAAAATATATAAAAATTAGAAATTATGCCCAGCTAGTGTAACATGATATAATTTACGAGAAATTGAATATCGTCGCTTCACCGGTAAAACGTTGTATCCCACAATAATCTTCCTATCCATTATTCTCCTCAAGACTTGTCACGCCTCCCAGCCACATATGGATACGCAGTCCATCAGAACAAGGTCCGTTGTATTCGTTTTCCTATGTCGACGATTAAACGAAAATGTACCTTACATGCGTTATACACTAGGAGTGCGTAAATACGTAATGCAAACGTACATTCCTACAGTACGCTACTGTAAGGTTCATTTTCCTTTACACATGAGCATAGGAAAATGAACACAATAAAATTTGTTCTGATGGACTGCATATCCATACGTGGCTGGGAGGCGTGACCAGTCTTAAGGAGAATAACTGATAGGAAGAGCTTTGTGGAATACAACCTTTTACCGGTCGAGCGACGATATGAATGTACATATTATTAACGGAATATAACCTAAAATATTCCTGTATAAGTAATGTAAAATAACTATAACTTAGTAACCCAGGAATTCACTCAAATTTACAATATACAACTTTAAATATTCCATTATACGTAATATAATAATTGCAACGCAGACATACGGTAATTCGCAGCGTATTTCCGAAATATAACTTACGATTAAAGTTACTGTAGTACAAGATGTACAACGTAATCACATAGGAATTTAGGTATAAGTTAAATGTTTCCATTACCTTAACACTATGACTTACCTCACAGCAGATTGACTGCCTTTACAGCACTATCACACAGAAATGTATACAAAGTTGTCAGGATGTTGGAGTCTTTCCTTGAAGATATTAACTTTTTTGGGGGGATGGTTGAGGCTCTACGTGTGTTGAAGTGGTGTATCACAATTATCATTTTCTCGATTCAAAACGAATTTTTCTTATTGTTTCATTTCCGCGGTGTTCCTTTTACCATCCATGAAAAATCGATTTTTATGTAAAAAGGTATTTCTAGTCGGCTTTTAAACTGTACACTAGTTGGTGCATTGGTGTGGACATTGTGCATTACACATATCTTGCTTGTTGTACTTTATTTATAATTGTTTGAAAAGTACATAACGTAAAACGAAGTTACAACAAACTGGCAACTATGAACTCTTACTTCAGAAGTAAATGTAGACGTGTAAGATGTACAAGTATTGAGCAAGTTCTGAATTAAATCACAATCGCCAATACTTTTTGGAAATGAGTCATTAATCAGACTAAAATGCATACACTAAATTAGCGGTTCACACACTGTGGAGGAGGGGGGTGAGGAAGGCGCGTATAAGATCGGTATTTAATATGATGATGCGAACTTGATCTCATTTTCGAACCTTTTATTACTGTTCAGATTCTCAGTAAGGTAAGCCAGGCAAGAAGTTCTCCCACTCCTAATATACTTTCACGGAAACACACTGCCTTACTTGGAATTGCACAAGTACTGATCAGAAAGGCTGGTAATTAGACTCTGCCAGCACGAGTTCGGTGATAGGCGCTGTCACACGTCTTTGACCACCGTAATTACCCTAGCACTCTTTTGAATCCGAGTCTACCACCTGTGGTGTGAAATTCCACCAGTTGTAGCTTATTGACAATAAGACAGTAGACATTGTTACTACACGCCGAGAACAGATTCTTCTTTCTCAGCCTGAAAGTCGTCAGTCAGTGTGAGTGAACAGTGCACTGTGCTGAGCAGATGAATTTCTGTGCTTTCTGAGTCGGCGTAGTTAGCATTTCTAATGGTAAATATAACGTCATTATTATGAATATGTGGCTGATTCACACTGCTAAAGATTGATCCGTGAATGTGCTCGCAGAAAACAACTAATAAAGAACATGATGCGAATTTCGTCGTATGTTCAGCCTCCACATCTGCTTCAGCTCTAGCCGGTAAGTAATTATTCGACACAAGTGCGCAAATATTAAAACGATTATCTAAAACTATGTCCCACTAACAATCTTGTGAATAAGTAGGAACGGCCACAGTGTGTTCATTGCTTGGAAAATTTAGTCTACGGTAGTTTGCTCCCTGTGAAACTTACAAGACACTTCCAGACAAAAAATCCAGAACATGTAGTAAACTTTTAAGCGCCAGTTGCAACAATGGAAAGTAAATGTAGAATTTCTGGAAAAGCATGATACAGTTCCTAAGAAAGCACTACGAACATCCTTGGAGGTTTTAACTAGTATAATTTGCTATCACAGGCCGCTAATTATTATTATTAACAGAAGTTATTGTGAACCGGACTTTTCGCAACCTAATGACTACAGAAAAGAAGGAAAGAAGAAAGTAAGTAATGAAGGATGGAAGGAAGGAAAGGAAGGAAGGAAGGAAGGAAGTAAGGAAGGAAGGAAATCTAAAGGAGGCCGTAATAAATTTTAAAAGAGGGACGCGACATAAAATGTTTGTGGAGGACTGCACTAGATTGATGGAAGGGGAAGTTATACAGTTCCGCAGTGCGTACTTGTTCGTGAGTTTACCGACTGCATTTCAAATTAGCGGCCTGACACGCACGGTACAATGGAGCTGTTCTATTCAGTGGCTCTTGGCAACGGAGCTTACGGTTTCTTCCGTATACATTTCATTTCGTTTCTTATTATTTTTCTTCTCTCCTCCTATAACGGGCGAGTTGGCCGTGTGGTTAGGAGCGCACAGCTGTGAGCTCGCATCCGGGAGATAGTAGGTTCGACCCCCACTGTCGACAGCCATGAATATGGTTTTCAGTGGTTTCCCATTTTCACATCAGGCAAATGTTGGGGCTGAACCTTCATTAAGGCCACGGCCGCTTCCTTCCCCTTCCTAGGCCTTTCCTGTCCCATCGTCGCCATAAGACCTATCTGTGTCGGTCCGACGTGAAGCAACTAGCAAAAAATAAAAAATAAATTCTCTCCCTTTTCTCACATCATGTTGCTGCCATGCGTACGAATTGTGTTGCAGGCATGTTTTCGCGTTCGTTGTCCTTCCTCAGGAGGGACATCACAAGTTTCTGTGATGCTTCGTAGTATAGGGTGTTAACTTAGAAGAATAAAAAATCCCAGTCCTCGAGCTAGCAAGTTAACCAGACGTGGCTTAATTCTGCGACACGACCGGAAATCGAACCCAGGACGAAGACCCCAACTCTGTTAATTTGGCCAAGGACCAAGACGTTTCTCCTTCTTACTTCATTACCTTGTTTATTGTATTCAATCATTGTGTTTCTGGTGAGCACGTACTCACGACGAGAATCACATACGTTTATACAGTTTCATTAGAACTTCGTAGATAGGCTTATAGCTAATAATATTAAAAATTAAAAAATCGTGTGTGTATTATCACTGTTATTTTTTTCCAGGTTGACCCAATAAAGACACACACACATACATACGCGCACAATTCTATTCAACCATGAATGGCCACACTTACGTATAGCCAGCTATTTACAAGTCTCTGTTCTTTTCACACAGCGGGCGGTCCGGCACGTTTGTGTTACCTGGGAGACGGTAATCGTGATTGAAAGGTCTTTCACTTATGCTCAAAAGTCCAGTCACCCCACAGAACAGCTGCGTGCAGACCGTTAAGGTTGAACACAGTGCTGCGGGATACACAACATGTGATGAATGTTCCTTGGTTCGAATCCAGAGAGGGTCCAGTAACTCGCACAGTCAAACAACTAAACAGCAACAGTACAACAGTGTTAAACATCAGGATAATACTCTTCACAACAACGACCATTAACACACTTCCAATTACACTCACAATAGCTACTCCAATCACTGACTCACGACGATTCTCAATCCACGAGGCACACACATACAATACTCTAAGGCAGCACACGGTCTCCCTAGTCGCAACGATGATATGTCTACCCCTTAGACCCCTTTTTAGGTAAGGAGTTGGGGATGAGGCGAGATGGGTGTACATGGTATGTTTCACGGACGGATGCCCTTCCTGACGCCGTCCTCAGTAGAAGAGCTAGTGAAGATGAAGTGAATTCGTCGCTGTTCAGGCAAAAGGTCATATCTCACAAGGCTCTTCGTACCCGTTATTTTCCTTAAGACTGGTCACGCCTTCCAGACATATGAAGATAAACTTCATCAGAAAAATTGTCGTTGTGCTCATTATCCTATGCTTGCTTGTAAAGAAAAACGAACCTTACCGTACATTCTAGAAATGTAACTTATGTTTGCACGACTTACTTACACACTCCTACAGTGTAAAGTACTTAAGGTTCGTTTTGCGTTACACGGTAGCATACGAATATGAACACAACGATAATTGTTCTGATGGACATCATATCCATATGTGGCGTGACCAGTCTTAAGGAAAGTAATGGATATGAAGAGCTTTGTGAGATATGACATTTTGCCCAAACAGCGACGAATTATGGTTAATGAAATTCGATAAGGAGTTGCAAGGAATCGGCTGTGGCCTCTGAATACGAACTGCCCCGGTATGTGCCTGCAAGTGAAAATAGTAAAAACCAAGAGAGATGCCCGAGCGGTTAGGGGCCCGCAGCTGTGAGCTTGAGTTTCAACCCCACTGTCGGTAGCCCTAAATATGGTTTCCCGTGGTTTCCCATTTTCACACGAAGCAAAGGCTGGGGCTGTACCTTAGTTAAGGCCACGCCCGCTTTCTTCCCACTTCAAGCCCTTTCCTATTCCATCGTCACCATAAGACGATGCGTCGTAAAGCAGATAGCAAAAAGAAAAAATAGTCTGACGGTTGGGTTCGAACCACGCGTCTTAGAGGAGACTATTTAGGCCTATCGGGTAAAATTAATAGCTTTAAATTGTCCATCTTGATATTGGATATAATTTTCCTTTTTTTTTTTTGTTTCTGAATGTAATATGTTTCTGTTCCTTTTCTTCTTTACTAGTCATCAAATTGATTGTTCTGGTAACATTTCGTGTGATATTTTGATTCCCTGAAATTGTTCGTTGTAATTTCTTATTGTTATGGACGATAATTTTTGTTTTGTTGCTGTGCCACTGCAAATAGACCTTGCCCCCGGATAACTACCAACTGCAATGTAC
This sequence comes from Anabrus simplex, assembly GCF_040414725.1. Classification (NCBI taxonomy): domain Eukaryota; kingdom Metazoa; phylum Arthropoda; class Insecta; order Orthoptera; family Tettigoniidae; genus Anabrus; species Anabrus simplex. Next base: position 248,102,779 of record NC_090265.1, on the reverse strand, counting down.
AGTATTTAATAATAATAATAATAATAATAATAATAATAATAATAATAATAATAATAATAATAATAATAATAATAATAATAATAATAATAATAACAATAATATATAAGGGATGCCCAAATGAAATAGACCTCAATACAAGCGTCGATTTTCTAAGAAAAAGAACATCATGCATGCTTCGGTAGATGGCTACGTATATCAGGAATAAATCTGGTATCGTCAGAAGGTGTTTGTACGTGAATTTTTCCATAACTACCCAGTGACGGTTATTCAGTTCATGTTGGCAAATGGTGTTTGTGGAGGTGGCATTTGTCGGCGCATGAAGGATGTGTATAGGAATTCATTTTGATCACGCTGTACAACGTTCATATGGTGTAGAGAATTCCATCATTTACGAGTAAGGACGCGCCCAAACAAGGTCAGGCAGAGTGGACAGTCTGGTGAGAAAATGAACACTGAAAAGCAATCAAAAGTAGCCAGTTCGCAAACAATGGTGACTCCGAGACGCCATTGGAGAGTGGTTCCGCTACCAATCACGGACGTTATTCTTTCGAGGTCGTGGTATACGTCACCAAGCGGACCACTGGGATATTTGCTTAAACAAGCAAAGCGACTATATTTAAATAGATATATTTCCTACGAGTCGCTTTTTAGTTCCTGTATATTCACAAATTCCAATAAAACTTTACATAAACAATTAACAGTCTCGGATTTAACTGAGCAACCATTAAATGTAATCCAAGTGGGTTTTCCCAACCAGCTAGGTGGTTCAAACTTTGCATACCTATTCTCTCCACATTGTAGGTTTGCTCAGAAATCATAAATCTGCCGACAGTTAGACAGAAATCCTTTAAATTATACGAAAATTTCCGAGTGTATCTTTGTTTTTCATTTTCTGCTCGCTCTGCCTTACTCGCAAGCGCAATGCCCTGCCCTCTTACCTATTCCCTGAAATTTCAGCTAATACGAGCGCTGTTTCCTATCAGGTGGTCAGGATTTAACTGAAGTGTTGAACTCTATGAGCTGAAGTAAGCCAGCTTGAGTCTTGGAGGCTTAGCAGTGTTCATTTTGTTTTCCTCATTGACATTATCCTAGTTCAAGGCTGTAATTATTGATCCTAGAAGGTGCAGTGCACTTTCACACAATGGAAGCTGAATAAGCATATTTCCGCAGTTTTGGCGGGAAATTTGAATTTTTGCTGAGTCAGTATTTTTTCTGGTACAGGCAAAGCCAATGATCTGGAGGTCATCTGGCCCTAAAACGAAACATTCTTTGGAAATATTTGACCGAGTTCGATAGTTGCAGTCGCTTAAGTGCGGCCAGTATCCAGTATTCGGGAGATAGTAGGTTCGAACCCCACTGTCGGCAGCCCTGAAGATGGTTTTCCGTGGTTTTCACACCATGCAAATGCTGGGGCTATACCTTAATTAAGGCCACGGCCGCTTCCTTCCCAGTACTAGCCCTTTCCTGTCCTATCGTCGCCGTAAGACATATCTGTATCGGTGCGACGTAAACCCAATAGCAAAGAAAAAAGAAATATTTGATTTTTAACTTTCAGTTAACCACTGTTGCTAATAATTACCTCCCATCACTCTCAATACAGAAATTATTCTTAATTTCCACGAAGAATTGCGACCGTGATATTTCTGTAAGTCTAAACTAACCGTCTTTCAAAAGAATTGTCCTAGATTAGCATTCAGTGACTTCAATAGTATACCTCATTAACGCATGACTCATCACCATTACTACTGCTAATAATAATGCTATTGTTTTTAACGACCCTTCACTACTTTTACTGTTTTGGGAGACGCCATGGTTTCGGAACTTTTCCCTCAAGAATGTCTTTAGGACTAGTAATCATTCGTCACGAGTCTGGCGTATTTGAACACCTTAAGGTACCACCAGACTGACTTAGGATCGTGCCCGCTAACTTGAGCTCAGAAAGCAAGCTCTCACCGTCTTGCCTACTCTGCCCGACTCTTTAACTTCATATAAGTGAGCGGCGCATGGAACTTCCCAAAGTGGATCTTCAATTTTATTCCCTGAAGGCTTATCGTGATCACCACGAGGCAATAACTTTTACTTAGCGGATGACCAATCCACTTCGATAAAGTGAATTTGAATTCCTCCCATTCCTTGATTACGCACATCCTTTGGAAGGAACTACAATCATACAATTTTACCTTGTCATCATACGAAGTATTATGGGACTAAACATTTCTAATTCAAACGAAAGAGATGAAAAGTTCGCCACCTTTGAGACTTACAATCGAACGCTCCAATCTTCCGATGAGTGGATTAACTTTCCTCAGCTAAAATTTTAGCGCACTCATATTTAATCAAGCAAAAGGATATATACATAATAAACAGCGTAGTATCATGTCAGAAAGATCAACTACAAGTAATTTATTCATCTTCACACAATATGCTTATCGTGTTTTAAACAATCAAGCATAAGCTGATAACATTTTTAAGATACTTCCTAATCATTCGACGATTTAAATCATAATATTCTGATGAAATAAACTGTCAAGCTTAGAGTCCGATCTTTGTGCTTAATTGATTGCCTCTTATATAACTGAAAGGGAACAATAAAACATGAAATTTACGACATAGTATGCGGTGAGGTAAACAACAAGGGTCTAACATTTACTTTGGTACTTTATTTCAATATTGTATACTAATTACTTACCCACTAAAATTTAATGCCCTCAGTGAACACGTATGCATTTGTTTAACTATCCTTTGTCTTATGGCGAGCCAGCTGGATCAATATCCGGTTTCTGAAACAGCAACTTTCAAGGATCTCCCTCTCTCTACTATATGTGAAACTTGTTATAACTGAACTATTGATATTGACTTTGAATTTAGATACAGTGTAACAAGTGCGTTAAACTTTTAAGGATGTTATTTAATTAAACTTATAATAATATTTTTATGACTGTCTCGAGTTTATTACACATTATATTATTTATTTTATTAATATTACATTTTCCATTCATTTTAATACTTCTTTGTTTTATGTATACTAGCGGATGTACCCGTGCTTCGCTACGGAATTCTACATTGTATACAGAATTCTAGTAGTGTACAGTACACGTTGTGAGTAAGACTGTATTAAAATTGCTTAGCTCACGCTACTCCAGAAACGCGACGGGAAGTTACCATACGTATTTTCTCACGTGAAGGCTGAGTTAGGGAATTTTAAGTGTAATGGCATGCCCTTTTGTCTGCTATCAGTCACAATCAAGTTGGGGTGTTTTCGTTATGATGGTAGGCCCATTTGCCCGCTGCCAGTCAGAATCCAGTTGGGTTGTTTTCATTATAATCGCAGACACTCTCCACCTGCCTTTTTACATCCTCAGAAAGACTTTCTCTGTGGTTTCCCAAGCGAAGTCAACATAGGTCATTACATAGAAGTCACTAAGATGGTCGCAAATTTCCTCACTTTTAACAAACAGTACTACGCTGCCGATCCAAAAGTCGAAAGTTCCAGAGCTGGAATGACCCGGGAACAGCCAGCCTTGAACACTTTTCCGCCATTATTCCGTTAAGAGTGCACACTGCCCATTCCAATCAGTGACTCAGAATGGAGATCGAATGGCCGGAACACTATGAAGAATCAGAGTGTTACGTACCAGTGATATCAGAAATATTATGAGTTATCTAACTCCCCAGCTACTTCCCGCTAATATTGAAGCAGGCTGTTATAATAGGTACGCAGAAGTAATCCCAACTATCGGAGATGATTGGCAGCGGAAGACACAAAGCACAGCACAACAAACAATGGTCAATGTAATGTTATTTTTGATCAATTTTATGAACTTTCTGTATTGTAGGCCTTCACATTCAGTTTTCATCAGACTCTGTTTTATTAGAGCATCTAATGTAAAGTGTGTCCTCCTTTGTTCCATGACTTCCTCATGTCTTATTATTCAAGCGATCGTTCCTTTACTATTTATTCACATTTTTATGATCATCTTCACATTTGTCCTTGTCTATATGGACCGACGACCATGCGGTTTTACACCTTAAGACAATCATGACGAAATCCATCGCCAGTTAACACTATTGAACAATATTTCCATGTAAGCAATGCTCGGCGTTGATATGGACTAAGCAACAAAAGTTTAAATTCATCTAAGTTAATGAATTCTCTTATTACAGAAGCACTCTGTGGGTGGGGGCGGTAGAATAACACCCACTGTATCCCCCGCCTGTCGTAAGAATCGAATAAATGTGACCCCACACAGGGGATCTGAACTTGGTAGCGTGGGTTGGTGACCACGAAGCACTTGGCAGAGTCCTAGCATTGCTTCCACTTACTTATGCCAGGCTCCTCACTTTCATCTATCATATCCGACCTTCCTTGGTCAAGACTTGTCCTTTTCTGACCCCGACAGTATTATGTATGGCGCCTAGGGAGTGTTTCATTTTCGCTCCCTTCGTTGCCCTTGTCTTTCTTCATTCTTGAAGTGTCTGATCCCCTCCATTTCTTTTGTCTCTGATGAATTGTATAAAGAGGATGGTTGCTAGATGTACTTCCTATTAAAACAATAATCACCACCACCACTCTTATCATAGTTGGCACGGTAAAACTGAATAAGACATAAATGATCGGAAATTGTATTCTCTATAACCTTTGTTATGTAGTCATTTTTGATAGGACCAATAACATATTTAATTAAAAATTCAATTTTAGGTACTGCACCCATCAGATGAGTCTGATTGGCTAATTTTATTAATTATATTTAATAACTAATAGTAACAGTCAGATAGGTCAGGACAAGGGACAGCATCAGAATTTTCTAGTAGCCAGTGTGTGAGAACAAAGCTTTAACAGAAGCCCACGCTTCCTTTCTTCTCTAAAAATAAATTGATATCTCTGGAACACCTGCTATTACGTCAGCTTTGGAAATTGCGCAGTAGTAATGGAAAAGTACTGGGGAATGAGAGAGATGGAAAATCGCGGTCCTAGCTACCTGAATTCCCTTGATTTGGAATAGACCCGTCCATAGAGTTGAATAACGGAATGTGTGCTCCAATCAGGTCACTGAATTCAAATATTTTCAAAAGTAGCGCGACAAAGTTGTATGTGGCTCATTAATAATCCAGGCCAATAATTAAGGAAGATTGTGTCACAATAGGATGTCAATATTTACTGAAATAATTCTTGACCACCTTAATGGCTTGTTGGAAATAGATTGAAATATTTGCGTACTCAGATGTTGGGTAGCGACAGGAGTGGGAATCCCTTGCCAGCGTGGAGCTTGGTTCGGGAGCGCAGGACGAGATATAGTCCAGCTGACGCCAACTATACTGTGAGAGAAATTACGAACAGTTCTAAAATCACGATGCATCATGGCAGTAACAAGAAATTATGGAAATTTTGTGTGCAAGGCATTTCATTTTTGAGTAACTTTATTTCGGAGCTACTCTGGCACTATTTTTGTTGGGATTTTAGTGTGTCAAAATTAGTATTCTTACGCCGATAAGTGCGCCAAACATCCCCAAGAAGCAGCTTTCCGCTGGTTAGTCAGCATCCGGAGTCTCCTTGTGACCAGACGTGTTTTAAAACTTCGCTCCATCTTCCGGTACAGTGGTATTGAGTTAAGTGTATTCACCAATATATTTGAGATGGAATCAGTTTTACAAGTACAAGATTAGTTGGATAGTGTTTGTAATCATATTATTGAGCTGGTTAACATATCGACATATTTTAACGTTCAATCTACATATTATTGAGGGGAGACTTGAAATTACACCGTAACTACATCACGTACAACATGACTGTAATATGGTAGTCTGTAAAAGAAACTTGATATTCTAGTAGGCACGGAGCTGTAAGTGAGTGGAGAATATTTCGCCTGCTACTTGTAGCAATCAGCTGGGGGTTGGAATGTTGTGTGGAAAGGACACACTTTCACTATCTACATGGATTTAGGTCGAGGGGAGGCCAGACCCTACACACCTGCTTTGTAAATACACAGGGAGTGCAGATACCGCGAAAGATTTTACTGCACCAGAAGCAAACTTGAAATAGCGCTCAGTACGGTAAATTATGCTTAAGTTACCAGGCATTTGAGCACTGCGTGTGTTGTACTTATATTATAAATGTTTAGTGTTGAGTGTTATAACAAGTTGTTATATCAGTATTATCATCAAGAGAAAACGTGTGCAAATGTGTTAATACTGGTGATAATTAGTATATAAGCAAATATTGGATACTGGAAGAGTGATTAATGGTGTTAATATGTCTGTCATCTATATATATAAAGTAGCTTGTCCTGACTGACTGACTGACTGACTGACTGATTCATCATCGCCGAGCCAAAACTACTGGACATAAAGAAATGAAATTTTGGGCATAGATTCATATTAAGATGTAGGTGCTCGCTAAGAGAGGATTTTTGGATATTCCGTCACTAAGGGGGTGAAAAGGGGGGTGAAATTTTAAAATGAGTGTGTCTATATCTCAAAACTTTAAACGTTTACAGATGTGAAAATTGGTATTTAGAATCTTCTTTAAAAATAAGGAAACACGTATTTTTTTTGTTTTCAGACAATCCCAACAGGAGGGGTGAAAAAGGGGTTGAATGCCTTTAATCCGGATACGCTACTTATATCTCAGAAACTGAAGATATTACAGACCTCAAAATTGGTACTTTTGATCGCTGTGAAAAATAAATAAACATATATTTTTTTGTTTTTGGAAAATCCAATTAATGCGAGGGTGAAAGGGGGGTGAATTTTTAAAATGAGTGCATCTATATCTCAAAAGTTTTAAAGTTTAGAGATGTAAAAATTAGTATTTAGAATCTTCATTAAAAATAAAGGAACACGTATTTTTTTGTTTTCGGAAAATCCCAATAGGAGGGGTGAAAAGGGGTGAAAAATGTGTTGAATGCCTTTAAAGAGAATACATATATCTCAGAAACTGAAGATATTACAGACCTCAAAATTGGTACTTTTGATCGCTTTCAAAAATAAAGAAACACATATTTTTTGTTTTTGGAAAATCCAATTAATGCGAGGGTGAAAAGGGGGGTGAATTTTTAAAATGAGTGCATCTATATCTCAAAACATTTAAAGTTTATAGATGTAAAATTTGGTATTTAGAAATCTCCTTTAAAAATAAAGAAACACGTACTTTTTTGTTTTCGGAAAATCCTAATAGGAAGGGTGAAAAAGGGTGAAAAATAGGTTGAATGCCTTTAATGAGGCTACTTATATTTCAGAACCTGAAGATATTACAGACCTGAAAATTGGTATTTGGGATCTACTTTAAAAATAAAGAAACATGTATTTTTTCGTTTTTGGAAAATCCAAATAATGGGGGGTGAAAAGGGGGGTGAATTTTTAAAATGTAAGTGTCTATATCTTAAAACTTTAAACGTTTACAGATGTAAAAATTGGTGTTTATAATCTCCCTTAAAAATAAAGGAACACGTATTTCTTTGTTTTCTCTAAATCTCAATAGGAGGGGTGTAAAAGGGTGAATAATGGGTTGAACGCCTTTAATGAGGATACATATATCTCAGAAACTGAAGATATTACAGAACTGAAAATTTGTAAATGGGATCTCCTTTAAAAATATAGAAACACGTATATTTTTGCTTTTGGAAAATTCAATTAATGGCGGTTAAACAGAAGTTGGAAATTGGGGTGAATTTTTTGAAAGACTATATCTACGGAATATCTGAGAAGCGTAAAATGTTACAGACGTAAATAGTGGGTATTTGGAATCTCCTGTAAGTGTAAAGAAACATAGGTGATTTGTCTTTGGAAACTCCACTTAAGGGGAACTAAAATGGGGTGAAATTTTAAAATGAGAATTTCTACAGTATATCTCAAAAAACATAACATGTACAGAAGTGAAAAATGGTCATTTTTTAATCCTATTAAAAATAAAGAAAAGTGTATTTTTAGTTTTCGGAAATACAACTTGGGTAGTAGAAGGTGGGGGGGGGGTAAAAGTGACTGAAAATGGTGTTGAATTCTTTTAATTAGGCTACTGATATCTCAAAAATGAAGATGTTACACACGTGAAATTTTATTTTTGGAATCTGCTTTAAAAGTAAACAAACACGTATTCTCGGAAAATCCAATGAAGGGGATTTGGAGTGTTAAAGGATAGAAAAAATTAATTGACTTAATTGTATGAGAATACATACATCTAATAAAAACTAAAGTTGTTACAGGCGTGTAAATTGGTATTTTGATCTCCTTTAAAAAGAAAGAAAAGCGCGTTTTGGGGGAGAAACAATCTTGGGGGAGGGGAGTGAAAAGGAGTTGAATTCCTTTCATGAGGACACATAAATCAAAAACTGAAGAGGTTAGAGTGGTGATAATTGGTATTTAGAAGATCCTTTACTATTAAAGGAACAAGTATTTTTTGCTTTAATATCACTTTGTGAGGGAGGGGGGGGGGGGGAGTGTGGAAGGAAGTTAAAAACGTGAATTATTTTTAAGGGGATACTTATATCTCAAAACCGAAGGTAATAAACGTGAACATTGGTATTTGGAATCTCCTTTAAACATAAAGAAACACGCCTTCTTTCAATTTTTGGAGGGTGGGGGTAAATAAACTTAACGGCGGTGGGGTGTAAAAGGAGGGGAGACCATTTGATTTTACTGTTCGTAATGTACTTATAAGGAGCCTCCGTTGCTCAGTCGGCAGCGCGCCGGCCTCTCACAGCTGGGTTCCGTGTTTCAAATCCCGGTCACTCCATGTGACATTCGTGCTGGACAAAATGGAGGCGGGACAGGTTTTTCTCCGGATACTCCGGCTTTTCCTGTCTTCATTCATTCCAGCAACACTGTCCAATATTTCATTTCATTTGTCACTCATCGATCATTGCCCCAGAGGGGAGCTTCGGCAGCCGGCACAATTCCTATTGTCGCCGCTAGATGGGGCTTTATTCATTCCATCCCTGATCCTGTCGAATGATAGGAAACAGGCTGCAGACTTGCGATGTACTTATTCTGATCATAAACCGATCATTTTTAATCTTTCCTGGGTTCCTTTTCAACAGCCATATTTTCCTTCGGAGAACGTTCTTAGATTAGAGTAGATTCTCCTGGCATATAAATAAAAATTTAAACACATTTGAAATAAACGATAGGAATGAGATTGGCCGTCAAATTGTTCACCTCTATAATAAGGTCAATAATACACGGAGGTATGTCATTCGTATCGCCAGAAATTCCGCACACTTGCCTACGCGCAACAATGGTGCTGGTCACATTGTTAGCAATGACAATGGCAGCAGATGTATTTTACCGCCAAGTAGCGGTCTTGCATATTGCTGTGGGGTCCAGAACATCAATAATAATAATAATAATAATAATAATAATAATAATAATAATAATAATAATAATAATAATAATAATAATAACAATAATAATAATAGTAATACCTAAATTCAATTAATTTCAACCACCCTAATAATAATAATAATAATAATAATAATAATAATAATAATATCCTGGACCGTCGTCAACATGTGCGGACCGTGCTGAAAACGGGTCCTGGACGGGTAATGACTAAGATTGCAGTCCGGCCGCCGGTTTAGTACCGCCAAGGCACCTAAGAGGACACCACGCCGGATCTCCTTAAGGATTTGATCCACATTAAAAATGCTTATAGGAAAGCATGGCTAAGATTTAGGAACCCAACTGACCGGGTGGAATACCTGGACCTAGCCCGGGAAATACGAAATCGATTGCTGGAAAGAAAGATTGAAAAATGGGAGGAACGTTGCCGTAATCTCTCAGTAAACGAGTCAGATCACGAATATCGGCGGGTTGTATATAAAACGATAAGCATTCAATTATAAATTTCAGTATATTACCGTAGCGAAGCACGGGTATCTTGCTAGTGAGTCTATAAAACAACATGACCTCTTCAAGCCCTGGTGATGCTGACGTGCCCATAATGTGAGTACCAGTCTCATATTTCTAGTAGAATATAAAGCTTTTCTTTAATAAAAATATCTAAATGTAAAAAATATGCGAGTGACTGTGATATAGTAAGAAGGCCCGAGAACACAGCCAGATATTTAGGGTAATTCGTTTCATGATCAGTGTAGCTATTATTATTATTATTATTATTATTATTATTATTATTATTATTATTATTATTAATAGCATATGTGATATACGTTGGAAGTACAGTCTGATCCTTTAGCATCGTCTCAATGATATTTATTTTGAAGTAATTAAAGTAAGTGGTTTTTGTGTATTTGCACTATTATTATTTATTATGAGTAATTTATATATATATATATATATATACATATATTTTATTTGTTAAATGCAGACGTAGATACCGTGGTATTTTAATGATGAAGTGAATTAATGGTGAAACCACATCTAGGAGAGATACTGTCGAAAATTCTGGTTGGTCGACAGTAACATATATATATTGTTGTGGCAAGGATTATAATTAAACAATTGGGTGGACAGTACTAAGTGATTAATTTTGGTTCGAGTAATTGAAGTGCTGTTGAGCAAAAGGCACGATATTGGGTGACAGTAATATGTTTGAGATGTTGGAAGGTCCATATTTATGATCATATAGTGATACATGACGTTATTTGCTGAAGAAAAAAAAGTATATGGTGAACATATTCTGTAGTTTGACTGGAAATGAAGGTATCCAGCTTGATAGCTGAGATGTTAAGGAATTTATGCAGAATGAAGTGGAAATGACTCCATAATGAAAAATGTAGTGGGAAAATAAGCCAGTCAAAAATAATGTATGATTCAGAAGGACCAAATGATATTTATACTACTTTAACTGTGACACAATATCGCGTACTCTAATAGAAGTTATCATACGCGTTTGAGCGCAATTTTAATATTTATGTTGGCAACACTGAACACCCAACTGAATTATTGTGAATGCTTGCTAGGGCTTGCTAGTAGGAACTACTTTCGTTGATCACCGCAAATGGTTATTATTATTATTATTATTTAATTTTTTTAAAGAGTATTTTTTTATTTTTGCCACGATCCTTATTATCATTATTAAGTGCGTTTTGTTACACTGTCAGGATATTATATTGTGTGTGGACCACGGTAATAATTGTTCTGAGTTGTGGTCAATTTTCAGCGATATATGATCATTTGGACGCTGAAATAAACCAATAATTTGGTGAGGATAACGATATGAGGATTTGTCAATGCATCTTTTATGTATATATTAGCACTAATTTATGCAATAGGTTATTGTTTCTGACTGTGTATCTCGCGTGGTGTACATAGTAGAGTTATTTAGAGGCTATTTTATTTTAAGTGGGAGAGTATATTTCTCTCCAGATTAACTTAAGTTAACTAGGAAAAGACACTCGCATACATGGAAAAGCAAAGCTTTATATTCTCATGCAGCAACAATCAATGTCCGTCGCCTGAGTTACATGTTACTGACTTCTAAGGTTTAAAATTAATGTTTAGTATACTTGGAAAGAAGATATTTAAAATCATGAATTGCATATGAGAAGTCAGTAACCATATCTTTTTGATCAATATTATTATTATTAATAACACAAAACCTGTTTTGGAAGAATGATGCTTACGCCTTTACACAGTGAGTCAGGTATTTCGTTGAATTAAAATCTATCATGGCAAATATTGTTTTATAAATGAAGAAAATTCAGTAAGCTCTATTAATGTAATTTTGATTACCAGTGGTATGTATTATGGTGAAATGAATGTTCTAAGGTACCAGATACGAACATATTGTGGTCTATTAGGATGGTGGATTAATAGTGACTATACTTCTGTGTCAAGTTGAAATATTATTATGAATAAAATTAGTTACATTATTATTATTATTACTATTATTATTGTTATTATTATTATTATTATTATTATTATTATTATTATTATTATTATTATTGGTTCTCACGATTTGATATCTCACCAATGTAATTCACAGGTTATTTGGAAGGCCTAATGAGTATTAATATTAATCATTTTAGACAGTCAATGGTGGATTTAATAAGGAAAAAGGGAATTTAATTAATTCAATATTAATATTTATATTTACATTTTTTAATGTAAATTTATAAAATGTTTTGTTATCGACAACATTGATTTTGGTGGACAACTATTAGTATTTTTAACGATTTATTCAACGATAGCCACAAAAATATTCAGTTATTATTATTATTAGTATTATTATTATTATTATTGCAATATTATTATTATTTCAGTACGATTGGCAATTCATTTGATAATTTGGGGTTGGAAGATTTGGAGTCATAATATAAATTATTTATAATGGTCAGCTAAGTAATTAATTAATTAATTAATGTGAGTGCAATTTAATTAGTAAAATAATTATTAATATTTTTTTAGTAACTTCTTGTATGTTTGGTTGTAAACTTATTTCTTAAGTTTGGGGAGTTATTAATAACATTTCTGGACTATGATTTACGGAGAATCGTCATATTATTTCAGTTATTATTATTATTATTACTATTTTATCACATTTTCATTATGGCTTTCCAAACTTTATACACGCATTTGTGATAGATTGTGGAGACATTTATGAGTTCTTTTAAACAGTTTATAATGCATTTCAATGATATCATTAATTTTCTTAATTAATTGTTATCAACATGTTTATTTATTTAAATATTTTGAAATATTTGTTATTATTATTTCGACAGATGACAAATAATATTCCGACGATTAACTTGTGTTAGCCACAATTAATTTCATTCACATCGGTATTATTATTATTATTATTATCAATATTCTTATAGTTATTATTATTGTTATTTTATTGATCCACCTGTTATCTTGTATGTGCACTACTATTCTGGTAATACAAACAATCACACTGATATCTAGGAATTTGGTAAACAAATTTGGTAATTATTATTTGATATAAAAGTAAACAATTAATAAAAATTTTTTTGAGATTAAATAATGAAGTGGTCATTTGTATTATTAAGAAAAAAATTTCTGTGTACAGTCTCAGAATGTAATGTCATGCTATTAACAAAATTTATTTTACATTTTTATAAAAATTATCTTCATTTTTTCTTTTCTTGATTTTATGAATAAAAATTTTACATACACATTTTAATTGAAATCAGTCTGTGTCATAATTAACATAGTGAGTAGTTTTCCTAATGCACTATCCCTATGCACCCCTATTCGACGACGGGGACTGATCGCGCCTGAGAAGAGGATCTCACACACCTTCGGTAAGTATTTTTTTTTTTTTTTAGGGCAGCCGAGGCAACATTTGACATCCAGTCAATACCGAAGGAACTCAAGAAGGGTGCAGTACCTTCCCCTAAACTACCTTTCCTACCGGGATGAATAAAATTATTTATAGCGTAAGCTGTAGTTCCATATTCTCCGACGTTACGTACCGATTTTAATTAATTTCTTTTTGCCCATTTTCTCGTGGCTCGGCGCTGATGTGGACTTAGCAACAAAAATCGAAATTCATGATCATCTCTTTTATGATAGCCGGTACGTTAAGCATTTATAAGACATAAATTATCGAAAATTTAATACCATATAGCTTTAGTTACGCAGTATTTATCGGTGGGGCCATCAATAACTAATAATACAAATATTCGAGACTACCATTTCACTCAGCGTGAATACAATTATTTTTGGTCTAGATTGTAGTGACTTATTCCCTCACCTTACATACCGACTGTCATTGAATTCTCTTCAGCCGTTTTCTCGTGATGAGCATACAGACCGACGGACAGACAGACAGAAATTACGGAAAATTAAAAAGTGTATTTCTTTGTTATTGAGGACACGACCGATACAGAAATACATTTTTTTTAAATTCTCAGCTATGTAAAGACAAAACTCTCATTTTATAGAGATTTGGTAATGTAGTTTGAAGGTTATAGCTGTAACTTGAAAATGTATTTTAATGCATATTTCAATAATAAATAAATAGTTAATTGAATTATCTGACGTAAAGCATTTATATTCAAGAAGTTTAGTTTAGAAAAATACATTGATGACGCACTAGCATACTCTGACGACAAGATAACAAGATATTTGTCCCTGCGGAGACTTACTTCTGAAACTGTAGATTGAGTATAACCATTATAGAATTAACAGTCTCTTGGAGTTGGACATTAACAAATACTATTACTTTCAAATTTCAAACAAGAATGTTCATTACACTAAAATATAAAATTAAGGTTAGGAAGAAGACGTGGCACGCAAGAAGTACAACATGATCAAAGACTGCTCAGACAACGCCGATCGTATATGACATGATTAGAATGCAAAAGCTACAAGAGATATCCCAGACAACCACCTTCAAAGTACAAAGGTGCTTCAAAAATAAAGTAACAAGTGTTCTCAAGATTGACATATTCCCCTCTCGTGCCCTAATACATTTTCTACCAGAGTCGAAGCAAGAGACCACAGCTTTATCTTGCACCCATTAGATGGTGCGTATTGTACCTCAGACCATACATTGTCAGTAGAAAGGTAGCATTGTCAGATGTGGAAGTGCGTAAATTACGTCTGAAGGGCACCTCATCAATGGAAATTAATTGAAAACTGGTTGAGGTGTTATGTCACAGAAACCGGTTCAGCTTGGTACTCTGATGTGAAAGACGAGCAACGATCTGGCTGGCTAGGCACGTCCCACACAGGTGACAAGGCGTGCCCTTGAGGAAGCACTTGAGTCGATACGGCTGTTCATCCCATCGTAACGTGTTCAGGGACTGGATGCAGATATCTTCCATGCCTTGGTGTACAGCTGGAGCATGTGTTTGGACAAAATTATGACTATGTTGAATAGCAATGCGTATCAGCGCCCTGCTGGTTCGTATTCTTATATCTTCCTTTGAAATAAAGTTTATTCTGACATGCACATGTTAAGTTTTAGAAGTTTCCTTGTTAAACAAGGAATGAAACAAGTAAGGAACGCGTCGATAGACTCGAAAATGGCCTACAGAATAATCAGAAAGGGAGACAAGTTCAAATATTTGTGTGAATGGATACGGCAAAACGCGGCAGTCAAAGAGATAAACAGCTGCTATAAATTCTTGAGTCTTCCCTTTACTTTAAACATAGAGTTTTAAGGCAAAAAGTAACTTATTTCCAGAATTCGCCTTTTTATTAAATTCAGCCATTAAATTTCGGCTACACCACCAGTACGGCCCATTGCTGGTCATGTCAGTTGTCTCTCCCGGAGTGTTCTTTCTTCTTACATGAAGCTCGGGAATGCGTTCATGAAATACGATCTAACGTGGTGCGGTACTTAATGTGGAGAAATGACAGTGAAGATGGTGAGAAATTCTGTCGTTATATCAGGACTTAGGGACGGCACTTGGTTATCAGTACGAACTACGTTTGATAATTCGTTAGGTCGTAGAATTCATTAACTTCCACTGAAATAGTTCTCTGACCATTCATTGATTATGCCATTCTCCTTTTCAGTGAAGGTCATTCCAGTAAATACAATTGCCTTTAGTTTAGCTATTAACAAAGCCAAAGAGCACACATTGGAAGAAGTACGCTGGCTTTCTTTAAAAACCTCGTAAGTCCGATTACTCTTCCTATCCATTATATTCCTTAAGACTGGTCACGCCTCCCAGTCACGTATGGATATGCAGTCCAAAAGAATAATTTTCGTTATGGTCATTTTCCTCTGCCAATATGTAAAGGAAAATGAACCTTAAATACATTATACTGTAGGAATGTGTAAATTTGCCATGCAATCAACATCCCTACAATTCGGTACGTTAAGGTCCATTTTCCTTTAGACCTCCGCAAAGGAAAATGAACACAGCGAAAATTATTCTGATGGACTGCATACAAATATATGACCGGGAGGCGTAGCCAGTCTTAAGGGATATATTGGGTAGGAAGAACATTTGGACATACGAGGTTTTAAAAGAAAGCCATCGAGTAGTTATATATTTGCCGGACCCTGTTTATGGACATGGGTAGTTAAGTAACCGACATTTTAAAGACTCAAATGACGATTATTTGTTCGAAAGGTGCTATTTGCACTTCCACAAATTAAATCAGTATTTCGTACACATGCAATGCAGTAGTTGAATATTATCAATTGTCATCAGCGATTCAGACCAGGAAGATGTAAATCCTTAAAATTTGTATCAAACCCGATCATCGATACGTTCCATGAGCCTTTCATTTTTCGTTTCTTGTGCCTCCCCCTACAACTTTCTTAAGGTGGATATAACACATTTTGAACAGAAACTCCTCAAATATAAAGATGAAGTCATCGAGTCACGGAGCATGAGAATGAAGTATTAAAAAAATATCGTCGCTCGGCTGGTAAAAGGTTGTATCCCACAAAGCTCTTCCTATCAATTATTCTTCTTAAGACTGGTCACGCCTCCCAGCCACGTATGGATATGCAGTCCATCAGAACAAATTTTGTTTTGTTCATTTTCCTATGCTCATGTGTAAAGGAAAATGAACCTTACAGTACCGTACTGTAGGAATGTACGTTTGCATTACGTATTTATGCACTCCTAGTGTACAATGCATGTAAGGTTCATTTTCGTTTAATCCTCGACATAGGAAAACGAACACTACGGACATTGTTCTGATGGACTGCGTATCCATATGTGGCTGGGAGGCGTGACCAGTCTTAAGGAGAATAATGGATAGGAAGAGTATTGTGGGATACAACGTTTTACCAGTGAAGCGACGGTATTATAGAACATTTCGTTGGCTTTCTTTTAAAACCTCGTATGTCTCAATGCTCTTCAGTACCCATTATATTCCTTAAGACTGGTCACGCCACTCAGCCACATATGGATATGCAGTCCATCAGAAAAAAATTCCTGGTGTTCATTTTCCTATGCTGTTGTGTAAAGGAAAATGGACCTTATCCTACCGCATTGTAGGGATGTTGTTTGAATGGCGAATTTATGCACTCCTAAGTATAACGAATTTAAGGTTCATTTTCCTTTACGGTACAGCATAGGAAAATGAACACAACGAAAATTATTCTGATGGACTGCATAAAAATATGTGCCTGAGAGGCGTGACCAATCTTAAGGAATATTATGGGTCGGAATAGATTTGGGACATACGAGGTTTTTAAAGAAAGTCATCGATTTATACAGTACCGGTATCTTGAAAGTCGTTTCCAAATTTCGGAAAAGGGTCAACTAGTAACTGTCAATAGAAGCCATGCAATATTCCTAAGTGTCAGGTCGAGAATATTTTCAGTCGATCGAACATAAATAATAATGTAACAAAAGATTATAACATGACCGCTTATAGCCATTTACACTAAACCCTAGAATCGTTTCCTGTGTGCTGGCGTTTTGATCCCAAATTGAACGGATCGATCTCGATTCAATTAATTGAAATTTGGAGGTGCTCAAATGCCATCCTCGTGTCTATATATTTAAAGGTACGATATTCAGGCAGCTCGGCGACTGGAAACGACAACAGTAGTATGCGGGACATAAAACCACTATTATAATTTTTCATCCTATTAGTATGGAATGTGGAAGAAGGTCAGTGAACCTTATTACTGTCTCCGACTTCATTTTGACTTTCGGTTTAAGTTTTTATTTCACTATATCGTCTCATCCAAAGAAAATCCACATGATAAATAATTTGCTGACTGACCAAAAACTGCGATTTATTTAGGAGCTCTACCCAAGCATCTATTACCGTTATGGTTTCTAAGCAAGCCTTACTTCAGTACCATGGCACACCATTAATAAAAGACTCATACTGGAATGCGAAGCAGTAATAGAATTCCGGATCTCAAGGCTCTCACTTACCGTATAAAGGCGATCTTGAGCGGTCGTTGGCATATACGGAGAACTGTCCCACATCACGCTATTACCACAAGGGCAGTTGGGTCATGAGCAATATCAATGGAAGAGTAAGTTGACTTTAACACACAACTAGAACATGAAACTGTTCTGTGGAATAACAAGTCATGGTAATAATAATTTCGTGTGGCTATTTCTAGCCAAATGCATCCCTTGTAAGGCAGACCCTTCGATGAAGGTGGGCGGCATCTGCCATGTGTAGGTAACTGCGTGTTATTGTGGTGGAGGATAGTGTTGTGTGTGGTGTGTGAGTTGCAGGGATGTTGAGGACAGCACAAACACCCAGCCTTCGGGCAATTGGAATTAACCAATGAAGGTTGAAATCCCCGACCCGACCGGGAATCGAACGCGGGACTCTCTGAACCGAAGGCCAGTACGCTGACTATTCAGCCAACGAGTCGGACACAAGTCATGGTATTGCATTGCATTTTCCCGAAACATATGTTAAACGTGTCGCAGACTGCTATATTTACTAAGTTTATACTAATATACACAATCGCAAAGAGTCTATACAATTTTTGAATGCGTAATGGGTGGGCATATTAGCGAATGTGGCTGAATATAATGGTTTAGGAATGTATAATTATCCTACATGTCATACTTTGTAGTTAAACAGTAACTGCACTATAATAATAATAATAATAATAATGATAATAATAATAATAATAATAATAATAATAATAATAATAATAATAATAATAATAATAATAATAATGGCGTATAGCCTCCCGAGTGGTCTGGTGCAGGTCTTTCTAGTTGACGCCGTATGGGTGACCTGCGCATCTGTGAGAATGCGGCCCTACCTAAGACGAATTCTAATGCTGAGAACGGTACAAGCACCCAGTCCACGAGTAATTTAAATTAACTAATTAAAGTTAAAATCCCGACCCTGCCAGGAATCGAACCCAGGACTCCTTGGACTAAACACCATGTTACCCATTTAGCCACGTAACCGGACAGTAATTACACTAATCTATCAGAAAGTAAATTGAAAGTATTGCAACAACTGTCAAGCTATTTCTTCGATCAGTATTTGAAGATGAATGATGAAGATGAAGAAGTATAAAAACCAGTCAAATTTAAGACCAAAGAGCGCCCATCAGGACCATAATTTTAGCATGCGACAAGTAATTGAAAATTGCAGGAGTTTTGCTTACGTTTCGTAAGTATGGAGAATGCACATGACAGAGTAACAAAAGGATGTATATTGGTCATGGTGAGCGCTCATGGATCAGGTGTGGTTTCATACTGGCAGTCAAAGGCATTGGCAATCAAATTTATAAATATGGATGGATTTCTTTTAAAAACTCGTATGTCCAAATGTTCTTCCTACCTATTATATCCCTTAAGACTGGTCACGCCTCCCGGTCATATATTTGTATGCAGTCCATCAGAATAATTTTTGCTGTGTTCAGTTTCCTTTGCTAAAGTCTAAAAGAAAATGGACCTTAACGTGCCGAATTGTAGAGATGTTGATTCCATGGCAAATTTACACATTCCTGTATTTAAGGTTCATTTTCTTTTACAAATTTGCAGAGGAAAATGACCATAACGAAAATTATTCTTTTGGACTGTATTTAAATATGGGACTGGGAGGCGTGACCAGTCTTAAGGAATATAATGGATAGAAAGAGTATTCGGACTTACGAGGTTTTTAAAGAAAGCCATCGATATGTTTTCTAGTTGTACTAGTTGCAGCCTCCGTGGCTCAGGCGGCAGCGCGCCGGCCTCTCACCGCCGGGTTTCGTGGTTCAAATCCTGGTCACTCCATGTGAGATTTGTGCTGGACAAAGCGGAGGCGGGACAGGTTGTTCTCCGGGTACTCCGACATTCCTTGTCATATTTAATTTCAGCAACACTCTCCAATACCATTTCATTTCATCTGTCATTCATTAATCACTGCCCCAGAGGAGTGTGACAGACTTCGGTACAATTCCTATCCTCGCTGGTAGCTGGGGGCTTCATTCATTACATTCCTGACCCGGTCGAATGACTAGAAACAGGCTGTGGATTTTCATTTTCTGGTTGCACTAGTTATTGTTCAATTACTAATTGGTTGTTTGTCAGTTTAAAGGTATAAATAAATAAATAAATAAATAAATAAATAAATAAATAAATAAATAAATAAATAAATAAATAAATAAATAAATAAATAAATAAATAAAAAGTTGAAGATTGAAGAGGACAATAAAGATAAGAAACAGGTACAATGAGAACTGATAGTGGAATTAGTTTTTGAATTAATTAAAGTAACTACATTAGTTAGAAAAGGCGCTAATCTTTGACCCTTACTGTTCACAGTTGGCATGCATCACTTGCTGAAGGGTTAAAATGGCAGTGAGAAGTTTGGTTTGTGCCGCCAATTGTGTTAACGGTAGACAGTGCTGGAAGACTTTCATCTAACATCGTTGAGCTTGAGTAATACAGGGACTAAAGTATGAATATTAGCATTTCAAAAACTGGAGTTGAATCAGTAGGAAAGGAACCTAAGAAGATGGAATGGAAACGGTTGTTGAAGCAGTGGGTATGAACCGGCTTTGACGGTAGGATCAAGTGATGTGAGTGGAAGAGGTCAAGTTATGTAAGAGAATAATAGACTCAACTGCGAAGTGTAAGAGAAGGAAAGGAGCTATATACACGACAGCGGATAAGATTTTAATGACTTCAGCTAAGTGGCTGGACCACTGTGCCAACACTGCCATATCCTGATACATTTTCGAATGGTTATTCTCAAGCTTAATCCTAAGAAGCATGAGAGTGGTATCATCACTATCTTCGCATCAAGGCGGGCATGTTTCGTATCTCGTCCAATACAGTTGGGGTTTTGGAAGTAACATGTACGTCCCTGTTTTGATTTAGGTTAAACGTAAGTTCCATGGCTATGATGTCAACAGTTACGTAAAACAACTAGTAGTTTTTATATTCCTATTTCTGCCCTAATTTCTTATCGTAATTATTATTCTTCCGTTCCAGCAACACTCTCCACTATCATTTCATCAACTGTCAGTCATTAATCATTGCCCCAGAAGAGTGCGACAGACTTCGGCCACCGGCACAATTCTATCCTAGCAGCAAGATGGGGCTTCATTCATTCCATTCCTCATCCGGTCATTGATTGGAAAACAGGTTTTAGGTCTTCATTCTGTTATTCCGATTATAGTTCATGTTCTTATTCTCATTGTCATACCAATTATTTTCCTCATTCTAATTATCCTTATATCTTCTCTTATGCTACTGGCTACTGGTTTAACTTGCCATTGCCGCAGTTATGTGCTCTGCGACGATGGGACAGGAATGGACTTGAGCTGAGAAGGAAGCATCCGTGGCTTCGATTAATGTACAGTCGCAGCGTTTTTCTGGCGTGGAAATGGGAAAGCACCTAAAATCCTCTTCAGCGTTAACGATGGTGGAGTTTGAATCTGATATCTGCCTAATGCAATCTTATTGTTATTGTTAGGCGGCTCCAACAGAGCAGACAATTCTAATTCTTATAATATTACTCTTTCTTCTTCGTCGGTTTCTTATTCTTGCCTTATGATCATGTTCCTTTCTTCTAATTATTATACATCATCTTACGCCTAAGAAGAAGATCTCATTGCTACAGTCGACTAGTAATTGTTTTTATTCCCAAGGCACAAGTTTCAGTCCTGACTGAGGTCGGTTTCTTTGAGAGTAAATTGAATTCTTTGTTAGTGTCGCCTGGCCCTTCAGACCAAAAGCGAGGTAATTCCGTCTTAAGTAGGCTCGTGAGGGTGCTGTAAGTTCCCGTACTTTGCTGTAATAGTTGCACAAACATCCGTTCCGTTTCATCATTGTGAATGGTCTCTGTGTTCGGAGTTATTAAGCATTCCGGAGTGCAAGACTCAAGTCTCTAAACTGTATTCTATTGTTGCCTTTAATGCTTTCACGGCCCGTACTTATAGACATGATAGGCATTTGGGTTTATGCCGTGTCAAGAAAATAAGGTGAATTTCTTAACGTCTCGCAGAAAACTGTGCTCTGCGTCCTCAGAAGAAATCTCGACTGTCCACAAGAATGGCTTCTTAAACAATGACACTTTGAATTTCGGAACGTTATATTAGAAGTGGAAATTGTACGTTCATTCGCCACCAGTTGGCCCCAAGAACGTGGCACAACTAATCATAGTCTGATTGTGATGGTTCAGTCAGCTTCCGCTTCGAACACTAGCGTTGGCAGCCCTGAAGACGGTATTCAGTGGTTTCCCATTTTCACATCAGGCAAATGCTGGAGCTATACCTTAATTAAGCACACGGCCACTTCCTTCCCAGTTCAAGACCTTTCCTATCACATCGTCGTCATAATACCCGTCTGTGTCGGTGTGACGCAAACCAAATTGTAAAATAGTGTTACGATTTTCCTGTCAAACAACAACATGATTAGTTCTATTCTCACTTGTTTATTAACAAGTAGAAACGAAGCACTGTAACATTTGGTTGCCTTAAATATTACCTAAACATTAAATTAAATTCTTCCCAAACTGCAAATAGGCCTGTGTCTAATATATGTACAGCAATCTTTGAAAACAAATTAAAATAACGTTATTATTATTATTATTATTATTATTATTATTATTATTATTATTATTATTATTATTATTATTATTATTAAATTATACTCCTCGTCCGGCTCCATGACTGTGAAGTTATCATACTAGCATTCCGTTCAAAGGGCTCCGGGTTTGATTCCCGGCCGGGTCGAAGGTACCGGTACTTAAATTCATCTCATTCGGGGACTGGGTTTCCGTGTCGTCTTAATACACATCTATATATATCCACGCAGGTTAGGGGTCAGGAAGAGCATCTGGTTGTAAAATTGGCCTTAATTGACATTAGAGCCGATCCTAGATGTGTGGTAATTGGCCATGAAAGAAATAAAAATACCTACTCCCGAAAAGTATTCATACTAGACTCCTGATATGCAATCCCTGGATGTAATCTCTCCTAAGTTGAAGGAACAATTCATTACCACCAGCCTTCTCTTGCTCTGAACTAATCGCGACTAAAATCATAGAACCATTCCAAACGGAATGTAGATCGGAATGCGGTCCCTGAGTCAAAGAGAACGAGGCTGACAGGGAATGAAAGAAATATGCGAGCAAAGACGTCTTTGTTAAGATATTCTCACACCCAAACGAATAAAATAAAAAAGCGTAAGTCATGAATTGTGTGATCAATATCTGCCAGCTCTGTCGATAGCGAAGGAGACGCATGGCGCCGCCGGTGAGTTTCACTCTAACAGAGTGGCGGTAACAAGCAAAAGAGCGTCGTGATGGCTGAATCACTGCCACTGGATGGAAATTGGCACGAATTACCATAATTAAAGTACATTATTGGTGGACTCTCTTTGTTCCTGGAACAAGTATGAATTGATGAGCCACGAGTCACACGTTGATGGCAAAGCAATTTATCGTAGTTGTCACCCTATATTGAGCAGGCGAAGTCGACAATTCACATTTGAGACTCCCACTCGGTCTTTGCCTTAAATGAATACGGAGTAAATTCCTGGAGAGAATGGTAGCCGGGCAAAGGGCTAACAACACTATCCCACTTTGTACCGATGTTATATAGAGTGAAAGATTATATCTACCCCCCTTCAGGGGAATCCATGGTTTACATGAGTTGGCTTTGCTCCTTTTATCACCTTATTGGTTACCTATAATTTTTTCAAAAATGCATGATTAGAATAAATCAAATACTTCTAAATTGCTCTCAGTGAATTGAACGTAATTTAGAAACAAATCGACGGCTTACTTCTAAAACCTCGTAAGTCCCAATGCTCTTCCTACCCATTCTATTCCTTAAAACTGGTCACGCCTCCAGTCATCTATTTATATCCAGTCCATCAGAGTGATTTTCGTTGTGTTCATTTCCGTATGCAATATTGTAAAGGAAATTAGACCTTACCGTACCGTATTGTAGGGATGTTGTTTGCAAGCGAATTTACACACTCCTACAGTATAGGCCTATAATATCGTCCCTGTTCTGCCAAAACGGCGAATGTTACAATGCTCTTCCTATCCATTATTTCCCTTAAGACTGGTCACGCCTTCCAGCTATATATTGATATACGGTCCATCAGAACAATTTTCGTTGAGTTCATTTTCCTATGCGCGTGTGTAAAGGAAAATGAACCTTAAACACATCACACTCTAGGAGTGGGTAAATGTCATGCAAACATACATTCCTTCAGTATGGTACAGTAAGGTTCATTTTCCTTTACACACGCGCATAGGAAAATGAACTCAACGAAAATTGTTCTGATGGACCGAATATCAATATGTGGCTGGAAGGCGTGACCAGGCTTAAGGTATATAATGGACAGGAAGAGCATTGGGACATACGAGGTTTTAGAAGTAAGCCATCGATATACACCTCTAAATTTGAATACTTCAAGACTGCTGTGCTGGTTGCTGAAATACGCAAAGATAAATTAAAATTCGAACTGAGTACTGTTATCTTAGTAGTTAGTACGTGCTCATAAAAACGATGTGATTTTGATTCTTGCTGCGTTTGTTGACATTTTTCAGAGTATAAGTAACATATCGTCGCTGCCGGGACAAAACCTCCTATGTGAAATTTTAGCTTAGAACTTTGGCCGGTAAGGTTCTGTCATCTAAGGTGGAATATTGTGTGAATACTGTTAAGGCATTCTCGCTCTTCATAATGTATGTGCTTCAGGTCAGTATATCTCCAAAATTATTATCACATAGGAGGTTTTGTCCCGGCAACGACGATATACAGTACAATTATACCTAACGTATCATGCTTTACTTGGCAAAAACCCCTCTTATTGACTCATTCAATGTATACAATTGTCAAGTTTGGGGAATCTTAAGACCTTTAGTTCACTGCACGGACAAATAACTATTTTGTGTTTCGAGACATGTTTACTTCATCGTTTACATCCAACCTATCTCCTATTTTATGAACTGTGGGCTATATACAGGAAATCTTCTCATCTTCGCATTACTGACAGAGCAACGCTGAAAAGGATGGCTTGTATATAATGAATATATTAATTTTTTAATATCCTAATGTAGTTGAGAAACTATGAAAAGGTGGCTGGGTAATAGACTAGTTACTCTATCCCACTTAGTAATAATCATTTCGTATGGCTATTTCTAGCCGGGGGAAGCCCTTGTAAGGCAGAGCCTCCGATGAGGATGGGCAGCATCTGTCATGTGTAGGTAAGTGCGTGTTATTGTGGAGGAGAATAGAGAGATGTGCAGTTTTTGAGTTGCAGGAATGTTAGGGACAGCACAAACACCCAGTTCACGAGCAAAGAGAATTAACCATTTAAGGTTGATATCTCCGACCCGGCCGGGAAACGAACCCGGGACCCTCTGTACCAGAGGCCAGCCCCCTAACCATTTAGCCATGGAGCCATACATCCCACTTAGTGCCAAGGTTACATAGAGTGAAAGATTTTATTTACCTCTCCTTCAGGGGACTTCATGGTTTTCAGGATTTGGCTATGCTTTCTTGCTGCCCTTGTTCCATATCATTTCCATGTAGGCCATGGAGGCACTCCGAGGATTAGTTGGCGAAGGCCTCCAACATTCCTCGGCTCTTATAGAGTGGTTAGGTCTACAGTTTCCAGGAATGAACTGGTACTGAATTTTACAGTAGACTGTATGAACCTCAGGGTCATGTGCCTCTCTAGAAGTGTGGAAATAGTATTTTGACATGCTGAACTGGCGTAGAATCCACATCATTCCGGATGTAACCAGCGCGTACATTCTTCTCGGCTACTTTAAGTAGCCCTCTAAGAAAAAGAAGAAGAAGAGGAAGAAGAATAATAGGCTACACGGTATAAGTTGTGTTTTTAAAGGTTTGCATTTGGTTGCTGGTTGGTACCAACTACACCGTCAACAACCTTGAAATGGTTTCCCGTTGCCTTCCATTTATATTCCAGTAAATCCCGAGGCGTTCCCTAATAGAAGTCTTGGTCACTGTCTTCCCTATTCCAGTGTCATCAAACACATATAGTGTGTGCGTTAACGCCATGATTTTTTTCGTGTGGCTATTCCTAGCCGAGTGCAGCCCTTGTAAAGCAGACCCTCCAATCTGCCATGTGTAGGTAATTGCGTGTTATTGTGGTGGAGGATAGTGTTATGTGTGGTGTGTGAGTTGCAGGGATGTTGGGAACAGCAGAAATACCCAGCTCCTGAGCCAAGAGAATTAACCTATGAAGGTCAAACTCCCCGACCCAGCCGGGAATTGAATCCGGAACCTCTGAACCGAAGGCTAGTACGCTCACCATTCTGCCAACGAATCCGACAGTGCGACGATGAACTCCTATCACAAATAATGAAAATAAGTAACTGCTGTATACCGGTCGTTGACAAGTTAGAATTTTTCATTACAGCACTCGTATCACATAGCCTAAATAAGTGGCAGAAGAGGCAGAGCACATTCCAGCTACTAACAGTCAGTCAGTGCAGTGTTGTTGTTGATACGTTAGCACATCGTAGGCCATCGCATTTAGTTTTCTTCCAGATCGGTGACATCAATCCGAAATCAAGAATCATTCATTTCACCTTTTCTTCTAGAATCTCCTCTTTTTAAATATACCCCTTCACGTTCTCCTTCTCATTTTTATGGTTCTCTTCATCACCTTCCTGATCAATATCGGCTGATGGTGACGTGGTTTTGCACCACATAAATACAATCACGACAACATTGACCATCTGCCACTTAATTCGTTACCGTGACGACTGAACAAATTTTCCAGTTTGGCATTGATGAATTTATCATTAAAAATCTGGTTTTATGAATATCTTTGTTAACATAACCCGTACGGTTGAAATGTAACAACATAATTGATCGGCAACTGTATTCAAAAAATTTTGTTGTGTACAATTTCTAGATAGAACTAATATTTCCCAAGATTTTGTGAAATTCGTGAAAATATAATAATGGTGAATGTTTCCGTTACTATCGCTATATTTTTACAACATTTATCATATGAACACAACGGACATTGTTCTGATGGACAACATATCGTCGTTGCCGGGACAAAACCTCGATTAACGGGAGCACGACCTCAGTTGCCGAAAATTAAGACTTTTGAGTTCCCACCACCTACGCAATGTTCCGTTTTCATTAACAAGCCGCTTCACTGTAGTAACAGAGATGGATGAAAATGCTGAGATAATGTAACCAAATTAACACCTAACGTAGCCTACAGGGTTCATTTACATAGTGAAATGAATTACATGGCGTTACATGGATGTTTCTGTCATCAAAATCCATGACCTCGACCAGGACGGAACCTGTGATTGCTTTGCTAGAAGAATGAAACTGAAAATCCACAGCTTGTTTCCAGTCATTCAATCGGGTCGGGAATGGAATGAGTGTAGTCCCCATCTAGCGGCTAGGATAGGAATTATGCCGGCTGCCGAAGCCTGTCGCACTCCACTGGGGCAATGATTAATGAATGACAGATGAAATGAAATGATATTGGAGAGTGTTGCTGGAATTAAACATGACAGGGAAAACCGGAGTAGCCGGAGAAAAACCTGTTCCATCTCCGCTTTGTCCAGCACAAATCTGATATGGAGTGACCGGTATTTGAACCACGGAACCCTGCGCTGAGAGGCCGGCGCGCTGCCGCTTTGCCAGAAGAAACTTGTTCTCTAATTAATCTACTACTGGCACCAGTTGATCTAATACAGTGTGGCTATCGACTTCTGTGCTTCACGCTGTACTTATCTTAAACCAACCAACAACACTCCTGTTAAATCAGTCGTTTCAATATTTGAGAAGACTACTCACGAATTATAACGTTCACTCAATACAGCATGTAGGCGAGGGTACCGTAGCTTCAATAAATGATTAAGATTTGTGGAGAAATAGCTTGTGGATATCTAACTTCAGCGTGGCTGTTGTTTCGGGTTGAGGTCTGTAGGCGTTGTGTCCCTTAGTCTCTGAGCAATCATATCAATTGAAGAACTTGGAACTCACACTCGCACACCCTTACACATAGTCCCAGTAGACCATATATTTAAAGGTTAGTGTAGACATGCAATGGGATGCAGAAAACAGTGCGAACTGAGGTTGTCTACCGTTTGAGAGAGAAAAGGAAATCGATGGGTATTTATGGTACACGTACGCATACAGTATAGAGTCTGACTGTCCTGATGCGAAACCTTTATTTGGTACAAGAAGTCACTTTTAGAACCAAGCATGGCGATACAGAATCGTTCCCAGTTAGGAAGGTGTTTAAGTAAAGGTGTAAAGGAAGGTTTTTACTCCCATAGTACTTGTTCATCTTATATTCTGAGTAGGTCACGAGTGAAGCAGAATTTGATGAAACCGCTTTTGGAGCTTAAACAGGTGTCCCAATGAAAATAATTTACGGAATGCATATGGAACTACTTTAATAATAATAATAATAATAATAATAATAATAATAATAATAATAATAATAATAATAATAATAATAATAATAATAATAATAATAATAATTTTTGCTTTACGTCCCACTAACTACCTTTACGGTTTTAGGAGACTCTGAGGTGCCGGAATTTTGTCCCGTAGGGGTTCTTTTACATACCAGTAAACCTACCGACGCGAGGCTGACGTATTTGAGCACCTTCATATACCACCGGACTGAGCCAGGATGGAATCTGCCAAGTTGGGATCAGAAAGCCATCGCCTCAACCGTCTGAGCCGAAAGTAGGAACGATCTGGAGGATATAACACCGAAAGGTTCATCATCTGATATCAAGATAAATAACGATTTAGAAAGTGGTTCGTGCGGTGTAGATATTCGTCAAAGATTTCTGGATACGATTTTCAGATTCTCATCTATGTCTGTACATACTTGTATACCTAAGGTGAGAATGGATGGCTTTTGTATTTTCCTTATAGATAATGACGTTATGCCTGCGAAAATCCGCTATGTGAAAATAATTCTGCTTAGAACTTTGGCTGTTTTGTGCGATAGTCCTCACAGAATTCCCATTCCTATGAGGAATGTGCTGCGGGCCAGTATTACTCCAATACATAGCGATCACACAGCGGTTTTTGTAGGCACAACGGCGATGTATACTTGTGAAAGCTGAACCATAAAGAGCAGGATGGGAATCACATTGACATATTTCAGCTATGGTTGTGAAGAAGAAGAAGAATCTTGCGTACACCTGGATGACCAAGAAGACAAACAAGTGTGTCATTTGCAAAATTAGTCCAGACCTGTATTATGAAACATGAGACCTTTATCACAGAGGCTACAGTTGTCGTACTTTGAGAACATAATGAGAGGTCTTATACTCAGGAAATGAAATTAAGATAACAATACATAAACAACAGTGTTTAAATCTCATGCTGAGATGTGGATCCGGTCACTTAACCACATAATGAAGAGGAAATTTGGCATATTATTAAAGATATCGATGGCTTACTGCTAAAACCTTGTATGCCAAAATGCTCTTCCTGTCCATTACGTACCTTAAGACTGATCACGCCTCCCAACCACACATAGATATGCAACCCATCAGAACAAATTTCCTTGCGTTCACTTACGAAAATTACTTTGCTGGACTGCAATATAAATATGAGACTGGGAGGCGTGACCAGTCATAAGGAATATAATGGGTAGGAAGAGCATTGGGACTTACGAGGTTTTAGAAGTAAGTAACCGATATGTAAAACAACCGAGCACCAGGTGAGGGCGTAATCTTTAATGAAATCTTAATAGTTGCTGAAACCCATTTTTTAAACAGAATTGTCCTAATTGATTCGTGAAATCTGGTTATCGAAAGAAGTGCCTGATGCTTGGAAAAAATCTTTTATTATACCTATTTTGAAGTCAGATAATAAATTTGACTACAAAAATTACGGCGATATAGCTCTCCTGATCTCAACGTACAACATCTTCTCAAAATTAGTAGGAAATATCCTATAGCCCAGAAATTCCCCGGGATCATCAAGCTGGTTTTTTGCCAGTCCAATTTGCGTTTGATGAAGTTTTCTTTACGAAACTAATAATTTCAACTTATTGGAAATTCCAAAAACGTATCTACGTTCTGTTTGTGTAGTTTACCAAGGCTTATATCAGCATTGTGAGCGAAGAAGTGTGGAAAACCGCGCATTAGTCCTACTTCCTATATGTACGCCTACGCAGGATATGTACTAAAAATATAAAAATATCGACATTAAAAATCCTTCGACAGTTACTTTTAATATAAGTACAGGTTTCAGACCGGGATATGATATTCCTAATACTGATCAATATTGTACTTGGAATTGCATTAAAGAAAGTTCGAAGACTTAATCGTAGTGTTACATTAGGTGAAAAATTCATTATCATCGTATACGATAATGACAGAGCATTGCTAGTGTATAGTAAAATGATCCCATACGTCATAAACTGATCCATGAAACCACTTGCATAGGACCTACGTTCTACGAAATGATGGTCTACTACACCAAGCTTTCATTGGATAGCCAAGAGGGAAGGGCCATCTGGGCAGAACGAGACTTCGCTGGATAAAACAAGACGTTCATGACTTTCAGGATGTTGGTGAAGAAGAGGAACACATTTGACAATACAAAACAGGGCAAATACTTGTAATTTAAGCTAAAATCTCTCATATTTTGAATAACTGTGCTTTAATTGTAATTTAAGATTTGTGATTTCTAAATACGCAATTCGGATGTAATTTGTGAATTAAGGTGAAAACTAACAAGATTATTAGGCATCCGCAAACGTTTCAGTGCCTTATGGAACGTGAAAATCGATCCAAGAGAGTGGAGGGCCACTAATATCGCCATAATTGAACAATTCTTTGGCCCCGCATATGTCTAGGTCAGTAAGGAATATGTGTTGTCCCTGAGAGAGTACACGGGAAATAGGAGAAGGCTAATGCAAGGAATGGACTATGCTGAATAAGGTGTTGAGACTCCGGTAGAGTTCTTTTCTTGAGATCATGTTTCACTGAACTCGTGATTTACGCAGGCCCTTAGATCAAGGAATGAAATTTGCGGGTTGGTGAGTATATTCCACGGTTCCGGCTCTCTGACTGAATAGTCAACGTATGGACTTTTGATTCAGAGCGACCCGTATCGATTCCCATACCAGCCGAAATTTTAACTCCAGCTCGGTGCTGGGTTTTTGCGCTCGTCTAAATGCGCATCTCTTTATATCGATGGGTTACTTCTAAAACCTCGCAAGTCCAAATATTTCTCCAAGACTGGGCACGCCTCCCAGTCTTATATTTATATGCAGTGCATCAGAGTAATCTTCGTTTTGTTCATTTTCCTATGCTCACATGCAAAGGAAAACAGGCCATATCGTACCTCATTGTATGGATGTTGTTTTCAAGCGAATTTACACACTCCTACAGTATAATATGTCTTTGCTGGTGATATGTAGCGTTTACAGTGCACTATGTCTTCTGGTATGGGCTAGAATAAATTTGTTACTTTCATTGACCTGCCTCAGTCTCATCCTTGGCTTTGACAATATGAAAGTGGCCGAGGTATGAGCGATTCTATTAACACTGTTCCTTATACAGCCAGTCCCTGTTATGAATGGTGTGAAAATATCGCTCATAGGGTCGGTTAATGCATGCATTTCAGTGGGCATGGCAGACTGATATTGATATAGCAACTTCTGACTCAGTAAGGAAAGCAACGGGAAACTACTTCACTCCTCATTTCCCTAGTATGCCTCTTCAGTGACACCTAGGCTATCTATGACAGCTGTTGGTGGAGCTGTGGAGGATCAAACCAACCTTTGGGCTGAACACCCAACATACATACAGTATAATGTTTTTAAGGTTCATTTTCCTTTACACATTACCATAGGAAAATGAACACAACGAAAGCTGTTCTGATGGGCGGCATATCTATGTAGGGCTGGGAGGCGTAACCAGTCTCAAGGTGTATAATGGACAGGAAGAGCATTGGGACATACCAGGGTTTAGAAGTAAGCCATCGATATACAGAAAATACATAATACTACCAACCATCACAGAAACACTCAGTAGTGAAGATATTTCTGCACGTATGGTTGGAGTCAAGAAGGGAATACGGCCGTAAAACTTGGCCAAGTAACCATCAATTGTCAAACATAACAAATTGGAAATAGACTGGAAGAACAAGAAGTGCATATATGTACTCGTCATCTAGGGAAATTCGGAGGTATTTTACGGACGGCGTGGAGATAAAATTATCTGTGGTTACTTGATCAACGTATTCGGTAACTGAGGGTTATATTTCCTTCTATTATCTGACAGTCATTTTAAATCTATACATAAGTTTGTATACATTTTATGCTGCATTGTTTAATTATTTATATTATAATCATCTGTAATACCAATAGTATTGACTATGTAGATGTTAAATAAACAAATGAAATTCTTGCTCTTCTTTTAATACCACATTTCCCACGCCTGTGAAATCGCGGGTGCGAACTGTGTCGCGCAAGTGGATTTGGCCCTGTTTTACGGCCGGATGCCCTTCCTTACACCAACCCTATTTGGAGGGATGTAATCACTATTGCATGTTTCTGTGCTTGTTGGTAGTGTAGTATGTTGTCTATATGAAGAGGAAAGTGTTGGGATGAACACAAACACCCAGTCCTCGGGTCAGAAGAAGTAATCAGACGTGATTAAAATCCCCGAAACGGCCGGGAAGTGAACCCGAGACCCTTTGAACCGAAGGACTCAACGCTGACCATTCAGCCAATGGGTCGGACAATATGAGCAAATCAAATTAAATCAAATAATTCCTCTGTCTGAGAATATTAGCGGGAACTGTTATAAGTACAACAATCAGTGTGAAACGTTCATTTCCAGACAATACCTAATACCTATTAATACCTGCACTGTAATAATATACGTATGGTCCCATTTCATGTCATTGTGATAAATATTGTTGTTATAGTGAGAGGCACATAATATGGTTATTGAAGTGTTAAGGAGGGAGAAGAATTACATTGTAAAATTCTTAAGGAGGAACGTGGCTGCTGAATTCAGATTTGTGTTATCAATTACGGCGATGCAATAAAATCCTCATAAATCTCCATAGCTATAAGAGGAACGTTTTATCCTGACCCATCTCTGTGATGTTCTGAGATAATATTGAAAAATAATAGACCCTTATTCTCGTGCTGGCTATGGCATTCGGGAAACAATATGGTTTGTTTGGACAACAAATATATTATCTTTTCTTCTAACGTTGTCTAAAGTCCATCGCTTTTCCTTTATCAATTATATGCATTTACTAGCTAACAGCCCCTGATTCGCACGAAAGTATTTATCAATATTAGGCGATAGGTTACTTTTAACTTAGGACTTACTTGTATGAGACATTAGCCTTTTCCTCTAGGAATCAACACGAAATGTTTTTGAGGTAACGCGCCAGCTTTCAATGAGAAAAACATTCTCCACTGAGATCAACTACAGCCACACTGTACCTGACGTTATGCTTTGGTTATTGCCACGCCAAAGCAGGCTCTTACCGGGAACTGGAGTTGTTTTGAATGAGGCAAATGCGAAGGAATCATAGGGATTATCGGTACTACGACCACTTCCCTTGCGCCATAACTAGTTAAATTAGTAGCTTCAATCAAACAGTATTTCAAAGATTTCAATACCAATCGCGTTCCACTGCATAACTTTGGCGGCTGTGGATTACGTAATAATATAATAGGCACCCACACTTTCAAAACCAGCTTATGTGATGGCAAGCTGGAAGGGTGTAAGAGAATTAGAAATTTTGTAGGCTAACGAACAGCTTCCTTACTGTCAAGTACTGTGTATACTGAGTAATATACTTTGACCTAGGCAGTGAATTTGAAGAAATATCGATGGCTTTCTTTAAAAACCTTGTAGTCCGAATACTCTTCCTATCCATTATATTCCTTAAGACTGGTCACGCCTCCCAGGCCCATATTTATATGCAGTCCAAAAGAATAATTTTCGTTATGGACATGTTCCTCTGCCTATTTGTAAAGGAAAATGAACCTTAAATACATTATACTGTAGGAGTGTGTAAATTTGCCATGCTATCAACATCCCTACAATACGGGGCGGTAAGGTCCATTTTCCTTTAGACATTAGCAAAGGAAAATGAACACAGCGAAAATTATTCTGATGGACTGCATTCAAATATATGACCGGGAGGCGTGGCCAGTCTTGAGGGATATAATAGGTAGGAAGAACATTTGAACATACGAGGTTTTAATAGAAAGCCATCGATATGACTGACTCCCTTTGTCATTCTTTCTCTATGCTGTGACATTAGAAAAACCCTTTTTTGGAGTGTTTCATTGTTACGTGATGAAATGTCGTATGGCTTTTAGTGCCCGGATATCCCAGGACGGATTCGGCTCGCCAGATGCAGATCTTTCTATATGACTCCCGTAGGCGACCTGCGCGTCGTGATGAGGATGAAATGATGATGAAGACAACACATACACCCAGCCCCGATTGTTACGTGATAAACGCACTTTTTCGAATGCAATGCTTCCCGTCTCGGCATGATGGGTTGTAACAGATTTTATACAGATAACGAAAAATAACTACTGCTGGCCGAAGTCGTTGAAAGCTCCCGTGATGGCTCGAAATCCACTCAGTCGCTCTGAAGCTGGTCATTTACATTTCCATATTTCAGAATGACGATTGCGCAAAAAATTGAAAACGACGATATCTCCGAAAGTACATGGGTCAATAACATTCTGTAAATTACATTTTAATCTACATAAATAATCGTTTCTGGTAAGGATTAACTAATTAATTTAAACAGTTCCTTTTACTTCAAACTGTAACATAAAACATTTGTAGTGGGATATGTGCTATGATGGATATGTGCTGTTGCGAACTTTTTTGAAGAACTTTGTATGCTGAAGAATTCTTACCCACATAGTGTAGATGTATCCTTAAAGGTTTAGTCAGATTAAGCAAAACATGGCGCACGGATGACTCTTTTTCGAATTGCTTCATTTAAGTCGTTACTGTAACATAAAAATACGTATAGTGGGCTATGTCCTGGACTTCTTTGTAGAACTATTCATGATGAACAGTTCTTAACCACGTAGTTTAGCCAGCGTACTTTTAAAATGTCGCAAACCACCAGTTTTTTCCTCGACTTGCTTCACTGAAATCGTTGCTGCTCAATTTCGTTTGGTCATAGGTGAAAGTTTCTATAGGTACATGAACCTTTATCGAGTTATCCTTACTAGTATGATGAAGACCGGATCAAAATCCATCCAGTTGTTCTTGAGATTAGCCGTCAAAATGGATATGCATTTTTACGGTACCTACGAGTATAATATTATTGCAGAGTTGTGTCAGTATCCGTAAGATAATTCATTGTTTTATAATGTAACAAAATTGTAATTGTTTAATCTGGTTAGTGATAGAGATAGGGGTTGATGGAAGTAGTTTTGTCTTCTAATAATATTAATAATATCGTCGCTTCACCGGTAAAACGCTGTATCCCACAAAGCTCTTCCGATCCATTATTCTCCTTAAGACTGGTCACGCCTCCCAGCCTCATATGGAGACGCAGTCCATCAGAATAATGCCCGTTGTGTTCGTTTTCCTATGTCGACGATTAAACGAAAATGAACCTTACATGCGGTATACACTAGGAGTGCGTAAATACGTAATGCAAACGTACATTCCTACAGTACGGTACAGTAAGGATCATTTTATTTACACATGGGCATAAGAAAATGAACACAACGAAATTTGTTCTGATGGACTGCATATCCATACGTGGCTGGGAGGCGTGACAATTCGTGGAATACAACGTTTTACCGGTGAAGCGACGATATGTATGTTCAGTCCTCAGCCCTAAGGCTGGTTGGATCCTCAACAGCTCCGCCATCAGCTGTCATAGATGGCCTAGTCATCACTAAAGAGGCGTACTGGGTAAATGAGGAGTGAGGTAGTTCCCCGTTGTTTTCCTCACCGAGCCAGGAATTGCGATTACATATCAGTCTACCAAGCCCACTGAAATGCATGCAGCACCCTACCCTATGATAATCATTTTTACACCATTCATAGCAGGGATTGGCTGCATAAGGAACTGCATTACTAGCATCGCTCGTACCTCAGTCACTTCCTTATTTTCAAAGCAAAGGATAAGACAGGGACAGATCAATGACGGTAAGAAAATAGTTCTAGCCAATACCAGAAGATATAATGCACTGTAAACATTAGGTCCTGCCAGAAAAGGCATTAATAATAATAATAATAATAATAATAATAATAATAATAATAATAATAATAATAATAATAATAATAATAATAATAATAATAAACAGGTTTTTGGAAAGGCCGATCAAGTGCAGAACAAATAATTAACATATAAACCATAATAAGATACCATATGCTGAGAGGTCAAACCTATGTAGACTTCAGGTAAACATACGTCTCCATCGACCGTGATGTGTTGCATCTTTGCAGAAATGGGAGTCGATGAGAAGCTGCTGGCGATAATAAGGGCAACACTAACTAATACCAAGTCCAAAGTAAAATTCCAAGGATGTCTCTCTGAACCCTTTGAGGTCAAGACAGGCGTTCGACTGGGAGATTGGTTGTCACCTCTTTTGTTCAACTGCGTACTTGAGAAGGTAATACAGGAGTGGTGAAAGACTTTAAAAGAAAGAAACGTTTACAAACCCTTAAGGATTGGGACAAAGAAAAACGGAGTGGAAATAGATCTTAGCGTTCGTTGATGATATATCCCTTATGACAGAAAATTTCGAAAGTGCAACAGAACAGATCAATGTGTTGAAGGAAGTATCAGAACAAACAAGTTTACGAATTTCCTTTCAAAGGACAGAAGTAATGTCAAATATCAAAGATGATAGGCACAACTAAACACCAAATATGGAACGATAAACTGTGTTAGTAAATTTAAATACCTTGGGGATTTTATTAAGCAAATTGGACTTGAAAAAGAGGCCGTAGCAGCAAGAATCAAGAAAATGGAAGTCACTTTCCAAACCACCCGCAACATATACAAAACAATGTGCTTTCCCTGAACACAAAAATTCGTCACTACGACACTGTCATCAAACCAGTATTGCTGTATGAATC
Organism: Anabrus simplex; assembly: GCF_040414725.1. NCBI lineage: Eukaryota > Metazoa > Arthropoda > Insecta > Orthoptera > Tettigoniidae > Anabrus > Anabrus simplex. The sequence goes on along the minus strand of NC_090265.1, from coordinate 248,065,867 downwards.
TGAATGCCTTATCCTGTCCGAGAAATGTTTGCTTGCGGATTTAGAGAGGAAAGAAAGAAAGATCCTACACACCATACTTGGCCCAAACTACAAAAATGGCATCTACATTACAAAATCGAGGCAAGAAGTATACTCTAAGATAGAGAAGATCACGAACACAATGCGTAAAGGCAGAGTTCACTTCTACGGTCATATACGACGGATGATCGACTCTCGATGGACGAAACGTATCTTCAGTATATTTGACTTAAAACCAAAAACCGGCAATGCCATGGTACGTTAATGTCAAGAAAAATCTTAAAGAACTGGGCCTACAAGCAGAAGATGCACATGACCGAAATCTTTTCAGAGCAGCCATCAAGACTTTTAGGACTTTCCGGGACGAAAAACGGTTAACTGGTGCTAAATGGACAGAAGAACGTCGTGCTAAACACAGTGAGCTAATGAAGACGATGTGGATCAAGCGAAAAATGAACAAATGCCAGAATGTAAGGTGAGGCTTATCGTGGTCCCTAGTTGGCCGATTAGCGAAGTTGAATAATTATAATAATAATAACAATAATAATAATAATAATAATAATAATAATAATAATAATAATAATAATAATCATAATAATAATAATGTTTTACGTCCCACTAATAACCTTTATGTTCTCCGGAGACGCCCTGAGCTTCTCAAATATTTGTCTGGTCATTATTATGTTGGAACGAAATCTATCGCATAACAATAATTAGTGCTTTTATAGCTGAAATTTTGTTGTGTTCATTTTCCTATGCCCATGTGTAAAGGAAAATGAACCTTACAGTACCGTACTGTAGGAATGTACGTTTGCATTACGTATTTACGCACTCCTAGTGTACAATGCATGTAAGGTTCATTTTCGTTTAATCGTCGACATAGGGAAACGAACACAACGGACATTGTTCTGATGGACTGCGTATCCATATATGGCTGGGAGGCGTGACCAGTCTTAAGGAGAATAATGGATAGGAAGAGTATTGTGGGATACAACGTTTTACCAGTGAAGCAACGATATAATTGAAGAAAATTTGTTCAGTTGGTGTTAACACTTATCCGACGCAGTTAGCAAAACGTGCTGCAGTGAGCGTTAAATATCGTCGTTGCCGGGACAAAACCTCTTATGTGATAATATTTTTGGAGATATACTGTCCCGCAGCACATGCATTATGAAGAGCGAGAATGCCTTGACAATGTTCACACAATATTGCAGCTTAGATGACAGAACCTTACCGGCCAAAGTTCTAAGCTAAAATATTTCACATAGGAGGTTTTGTCTCGGCAGCGACAATATGCCGAGTGGTTTCGTGCAATAATACAGGTAAGATTCTTACCAAAATTGATCTCATGGCAATACAATGTAAGCCAATAACATTTTTATTACCTTGTCTCTAAAATTATTTTTAATATTATATACAAATATTTTGTTAAGGACTCTAGATATTTCTAAAACTTTGAGAGAAATTTCCATTTGTATTAGATTTTGGCATATCGATGGCTTTCTTTTAAAACCTCGTATGTCCAAATGTTCTTCCTACCTATTATATCCCTTAAGACTGGCCACGCCTCCCGGTCATGTATTTGTATGCAGTCCATCAGAATAATTTTCGCTGTGTTCATTTTCCTTTGCTGAAGTCTAAAGGAAAATTGACCTTAACGTACCGAGGCGTGAGGCGTGACCAGTCTTAAAGAATATAATGGATAGGAAGAGTATTCGGACTTACGAGGTTCTTAAAGAAAGCCATCGATATGGCATGTTATTGCGAATCTTTCAACGAATAATATGTTGCTGTATGGGTCATCATTCAATAGACTGGATTGATGCAGATTTTCTTCCCACCCTATCCTGTGATTTTTTTTATTTCTACGTAACTACTACTGTAATCTGTTTGTTATATTCATACCTTGGTCTACCGTTTTTACCTCCTACACTTACTGCAGAACCCAACTGAATAAGTCCTGGGTATCTTATGATGTGTCCAATCTCTTCTTCTCGTCAAAATTTTCCAAATCGTTAAACCTCTCACCAGTTCGATTTAGTACCTCTTCATTCGTACTTCGATCTATCCATCTCACCTTCAGCATTCTTCTGTAACTCTATATTTCAAAATCTTCTATTAAGTTATATTACTTTCTGAGCTAGTCATCGTCCATTTTTCACATCCATACAATACCGCACTCCCGATGAAAATCTTCGAAAACATATTTATAATTCCTAAATCAATGTTCGAAGAGGGGAAAATTTCTTTGGTTAAGAAAGGCCTTCCTTGCTTGTGCTAGTCTGCATTTAATATCCTCCTGACTTCATTTGTTATTCTACGACTCAAGTAACAATATTCATCTACTTCCTTTAAGGTTTCATTTTCTGATTTCGTTCGACTGCACTTCATTACTTTTGTTTTGGATTTGTTTATTTCTATCTTGTACTTCTTCTCTAATACTGTATCCATATCATTCATCAATTTCTGCAGAACTTCTGCGGATTCAGAATTTTGATTTCATCTCCTTGGATTGTATTTCCTTTACCACCTGTTCTATATAAACATTTACATTTAGTGAGGAAAAACTGCAGCCTTGCTTCACTCCTTTCTGGATTGCTGCTTCTGTTTCGTATCCTTTGATCCTTATCACTGCAGGCAGAGTTTTTTTTTTTTTTTTTTTTTTTTTTACAAATTGTAGACAATACTTCTTTCTTAGTATCTGATCCGGATCACTTTCAGAATCGCAAATAGCTTGGTCCAATCAACATTATCGAATGCCTTTTCTAAATCTACGTGGGGTTGTCCTCCTTAATTTGGTCCTCTACGGCTAGACGTAAATTCAGGATTGCTTCACGTGTTCCTACATTTCTTCTGCCGGGCTGAGTGGCTCAGACGGTTAAGGCGCTGGCCTTCTGGCCCCAACTTGGCAGGTTCGATCCTGGCTCAGTCCGGTGGTATTTGAAGGTGCTCAAATACGTCAGCCTCGTGTCGGTAGATTTACTGGCACGTAAAAGAACTCCTGCGGGACTAAATTCCGGCACCTCGGCGTCTCCGAAAACCGTAAAAGAGTAGTTAGTGGGACGTAAAACAAATAGCATTATTATTATTTACATTTCTTCTGAAGCCAAACTGATCATCTCTCAACTGACCTTCTCCCAACTCAGCTTCAACTTGCCTTTCCATTTTTCTGCACATAACAAAAGTTAAAATTTTGCAAACCTGAGATACTAAACAAATAGTGCGATAGTATTCTTACTTGTCAGCACGTGTTTTCTTGGGAATAGGTAAAAAATATTCTGTCAACTAATAATAATAATAATAATAATTGTATTCCTTATATGCGTAGTTGCAGATGAAAAGCGTTTCCATCCAGACAGCCTGCCAACCAATTTCGACTTTGCAATTGTGCTTCTGTCTGCGAGATAGTGGCCTCGAGCCTCGCTGTCGGCAGCCCTGAAGATGGTTTTCCGTGGTTTCCCATTTTCACACCAGGCAAATCCTGGGGCTGTACCTTAGTTAAGGCCACGGCCGCTTCCTTCCCACCCCCTAGGCCTTTTTTACTCCATCGTTTCTATAGGACCTATCTGTGTCGGTGCGACGTAAACCAAATTGATAATAATAATACGAATGTGCAGAGTTAATTGCATCCGTGCAATCCTGAACGTTATTGATTAATAAACCATGAGCGTTAATTAATAGCCGGAATTTCGTGAAACATCCTTCTGCCATGTCTAGGAAGGTAAATTCATTACAGACCACGCAATAATGGACGTGGTAGGTCTCTTACCAAACATCTTCTATGATCCTCTTCCGACCACTCTCGCCACGGCTTGACCACGCTTTTAGATAGAATCAACTTCAACTCACCCCGGTGAGATATTAGCGCCAACGATGAGTGCCATTAAAGTCGTCTCCTCTTACAGCGACGCAAAGAAGATTTATTAAGCTGTTAGTAAATGGACGTTAATGGAGGAACATAATTTTTATCATCTCGCCCCGAGTGAGCTACACCAACAGTGTCTATAAAATTAATCTTAATCTCACCACGTCATCATTTCTCGCCCGGAAATCAGTCACTTTTTGCGTCGTGCAGAATATAAATTATCTCTGAGGTAGGCTGACTGACAATGTATATGAAGGTGTTATATCTGCCTTCTAACTAAGACTGACTACAGTAGTTTCCAAAAAGGGCGCCACTTCGATCACAGTCAATAACATTTACCGTCTCACTGCACTCGTTAACTCCCATTCAGGAAAAGCTACAAATTACTTAGTTTTTCTCACTTCCCTTGTCTCATTTGAGGCAGAGCATGTGCTAATCCTCATGTTAAATACTTCGTATAATGCGTCTTACGTAGAGAAGATTGAAAATTAGAAGTGTGTGTGGGGAGTTGGGGGGGGGACTATGTATAGATAACAAAAACCTACCCGGGTTTGTGGGATGTAACAGGGGGGAGTGGGAAAGAGTATATTCATTAAAACTAGCGATGGAATTAAAAGTTTAGCAGGGGAGGGGGGCATGGGAGCGGGGAGAAATACATACAGACAACAAATGGTATACGGGTTTGTGGGTTGTAGCAGAGGGGATGGAACGTTATGTACATGAAAGCTGAAATACAAAGCTACAAAGTAGCAGGATTTTTTATACTCCCTGAGATTTTGTTTCAATACTACACAATGAAACTTTCACCAAAGAAACAATATTACACATGTATTATATTTAAATATAAGTATGGCGTGAAAATCATTTAGTACCTGACTACACAATAAGAAACTAACGGGCGCTGAAGAGACTGCTAGACTGACGAATGACCAGGCGAGTTGGCCGTGCGGTCAGGGGCGCACGGCTGTGAGCTTGCATCCGGGAGATAGTAGGTTCGATTCCCACTGTCGTCAGCCCTGAAGGTGGTTTTCCATGGTTTCCCATTTTCACACCAGGCGAATGCTGGGACTGTACCTTAATTAAGGCCACGGCCGCTTCCTTCCAACTCCTAGGCCTTTCCTCTCCCATTATCGCCATAAAACCTATCTGCGTCGGTGCGACGTAAAGTCAATAGTAAACAAAAAAACTGACAAATTTGAGGGGGAAGCATGTTAATCATACCTCAGTGTCCATGATCTTGGCAAAAAAATACACCTGCTATTCTTCCTAACAGCACATGCAAAGTCTCCAATACTTGCTGTGGCGCTATACAAATCGGTCAGCCGTGACGAATGCCATTTCATGCGTATTTCAGCTAATAATTTTGTTAATTAAAGAAAACAAAGGAAAGAAATAGCTGATACGAGAACAGCACTGTTACAAATCCCTTTCTTTTTTTAATAATTCTTATAATTCATAGTTTCAGCCGGTGAAAATGGAAAAAAAGTAATGCTTTCTGCACAAAGTGGGGGCAGTGACTGCCCCCCACGTCGCCCCTCCCCCACTTCCCTATCGCCGCTATTGTGCGTCTTTACCTTAGAGTGCAGCGCAGAGGAAGTAACGCGCGCAGTCGCATGGCAATGCTGTGGATTCAGGATTTGAAATAAACTTTACTGACCCTGAATCTCACATTTACCCACGACTCATCTTTACCTATAATCGGATTTCCCAAATCCATAAAACCTTTTCTCCAGCGCTGGGCTGAGTAGCTTGTACGATACAGCGTCAATACAAAACTCACTCTGGTGGGGTTTGAAGGTGCTCGTAAAATAAATAAATAAATCAATAAATAAATAAATACATAAATAAATAAATAAATAAATAAATAAATTTCGGCACCTTCACGTCTCCTAAAGCCTTAAAGGTAGTTAGTAGAATTCAAAATCAATATTATTACAACTTTCCATCAAACTTAACTAAGAATGGCGTCAACGAATTATTCCATCTCACCATATCAATGCAGCATATTTCCACTGATTAGATATTCAAATCTAATAGTGCAAGAACCTATCCAAGGTGAAACGAGAGAAATTTGGAAATGATTCACCATCGTTATCTTTTCCAAAAAAATACGTTTGAAGAGGGGCGGGGGTATTCACAAAGCAAATTCTAACAATTCACCATAATCAATTTCCTGCAATCATAAAAATGTTCTGTCTTTTCCTTTTTGACTTTTCATTCTCGGTTTTTCTTTCCCTTTTTCTTGTTCCTTCCTATCCTCGTAAATAGTTCTTTCAGAACAAAGTCTACGTCAGGATGGTTCCTTCATTACGTTACTGAAACTCATTGTTTTAATAAAAATGTTCAATGATTGAATGCTATTGCCATTGCTTCCCTCACAGCCCTCTTCTGTTGCGTGTTTTGCGTTAATCATGTTCAGTTAGTTTTAGTTAGTTCTTAATGGCGTATTAGTTCAAATATATTTTCATGGAAAGGGCTAGGACTGGGAAGTAATTAGCCGTGGTTTTAATTCAGGTACAGCCACAGTATTTTCCAGGTATGAAAATGGAAAACCGCGGAAACACATCTTCAGGTCTGCCTATAGTGGGGTTCCAACCCCGTCATCTCACGAATGCTAGGCCACAAGTATACGGCCTTTACCACACAGACAAATTGTTTGATCTTCCACTGTTCACTGTCGATGTAATTAACACTGAAGTTAAAATATTGGGAATAGAGAACGAATAATTAACACTAAAAATAATTGACGAGTATATTCAGGACATGTCACTGTGAAGTAACTAAACAAAATATTAACCTTAGTACTCTTCACATACACATATAATATGTTATCAGTTCATAGGGCAAAACAACGGACTGGTATAAATAACGTTGCAAATGGAAACACCAACATACCTGAGAAAGGGTTCCATAAATCTCTGGTAAGTGTAATACATATCCTATAAAATAATGATAGGCCTAAATCTCCACTGATACCAGAACAAGATTTAATGAACGCCCGACTCACATTCATTTTCAGTACAGCGGTCATCAGCCAATATATATTTAAAGTTATACAAAAGATTACAGAAGCTGTTAATATGGGGTACCTTCTAAAATTAAATTTAAACTGTCTTTAATAATTTTGACGCCTTCACCCCTTACCTTACATTAAATGGAAACAAAATTCTTAGCACAGATACTTTTTGATGTGAGGATTTATTTTTAAAAAGTCGCTCACGATAAGGATTTCCGTTGATTTCCATTAAATTGCAGATTGCATTCTAAGTTAGAGAGACACTATACAGTGTCCGATTAAACCTTGTGGAAGTCACTAGACAATCGAAACCTGGTGGAGGGCTCGCAAAGTATCTTCTGGAGCATTCAAAATTTTACCAATCATGTTAATAAATCTTATTACAAAAATAAATATACATAAGTGTTAATGATATTAAACAACTTAACATACCTAATGTGTATGTTTTAACAAAATTTATTGAATATTAGGCCTATTAAACAATATTATAGAACGTTAAGTAAAGGTTCAAAAATATGAATGTCTATAAATAAACAAACTCCCCACGGCACTTAACGCCCTTGAAACAGCCTTGGCCTTCCCGCGACCGCTGCTCAGCCCGAAGGCCTGCAGATTACGAGGGGTCATGTGGTCAGCACGACGCATCCTTTGGGCCGTTATTCTGGGCTTTCGAGACAGGATAAATAAACAAAACATTAAACAAAACAAACTTTTCTTATTTTATGCGTTGAAAACTTTTAGAATATCTTGGAAGTCTGTCGTTTGCAAGACGTATTCCCTGGGCATAACTACAAGTGAGTTCAGTCGTTCTAGTTTTACTGAATACATTCGAAAAACAGTTTTCATTTCAAATTTTCCGTTTCTATATTTTGGAAACAAACAATTAAGGAAGCTTGATTGCAATGATTTTGTTTTAAGATTAGGTCAATGATATTTTGTTCCACAGCTGCAGAGTCCCAAATAGTATGGAGCCCATAGGCGGGTACATGCTCTACTTACTTGGTAATCCGGTACTGGCGTTGTAACAGGAATTATAGCTTGGAAGTAAATAGAAGAAGTGCGGAGACTATGGTCCTCGACAAACAACTAGTCACCCGTATACTTGTGAGGGAGATAGTTGGTTTTGAGCTTGTCGAAAAATTTATCTATTTGTGCTCCAAGATAGGAGAATGCTCTGCTCACAGAAAATCAGGAGTAGAAATCGTCTGGCCAGTATCTGGTGAATATCTGGAATGACTGATCTATAACTAAAAAGTTACACTTGGTTCTCTCCATCTCTTACCCCATTGCAACCTATACAGCCGAAAACTGGGCGGCCAAAGAGACAGATAGAAAGATAATTTAGAGTTTCAGGATGACAGCGTGCCGGAGTGCTCCCTATGCCTCTTTGTCTGAATATGGGACCAATGTATAAAGCGGATCAGGATCGGTACTTCGAACACGTCACCAGGAGTACTGGAATCATAGAGAAGATTGTGGTAGAGAGCAAAGTTAAAATATCCAGTCAGGTGTGTGGACAAGCTTCAACCACTGGTAGAGATACCTCTTCATATCGATGGCTTACTTCTAAAATTTCTTATGTCCCAATGCTCTTCCTACCCATTATATTCCTTAAGACAGGTCACGCCAGCCACACATAGATATGCAGCCCATCAGAACAATCTTCCTTGTGTTCATTTTCCTATAAATGCGTGTAAAGGAAAATGAACCTTAAATATATTACATTGTAGGAATGTGTAAATTCGCTTGCAAATAAAATTCCTAAAATGCGGTACGGTAAGGTCCATTTTCCTTCCCATGTAAGCATAGGAAAATGAACACAACGAAAATTACTTTGATGGACTGCATATTAATATGTGACTGGGAGGCGTGACCAGTCTTAAGGAATATAATGGGTAGGAAGAGCATTAGGACTTACGAGGTTTTAGAAGTAAGTCATCGATGTGGTGCTATGTCGCGGTACCTGGCGTGACCAAATTGAGTAAACGTGTAAGACGTCACCATACCCTACCCTAGTATTAGGAGTTAAAGATAGTGACTGTGAATTTTATGAGTGAGAACTCGCATTTTATCATCCTTAATTGTCTCAAATTTCTCCCCGAATAAAACCAATTATGCTTTACTAGGGAATAGAAGGAGATAAATGTATAATTTCAGTGATTTCACATCTTACTAGCTACTTTGAAGGTTTCCGGAGACGCTGAGGTGTAGGAAATTTTGCTCCGTAAATCTATCGACACATGGCTGGCACATGTGAATATATTCAAATACTACTGACGTGAGCCGAACTCTAACCCTCCAATTCAGGTTATAATAATAATAATAATAATAATAATAATAATAATAATAATAATAATAATAATAATAATAATAATAATGGCGTGTAGCCTCCGAAGATGGCTGATGCAGGTCTTTCGAGCTGACGGCGTATAGGCGACCTGCGCCTCTGTGAGGATGAGGCCCTAACTATGACGAATTCTAATGCTGAAGTAGGCACAAACACCCAGCCTTAGAGTCATTGGAATTAACTAACGAGAGTTAAAATCTCCATCCTGGCCGAGAATCGAAAGCAGGACCCCCTGGGTCAACGGCCAGCACATTAACCGTTTAGACATGGAGATGGACTGTGCTCGGATTAACAGCAGTCTATCCTCCACTCAACCCCGTGAAGGACTACGACCAACGAATTGCGTCACGGCGATTGACACTGATCTAATAATAATAACATGAAGAGGGAAAGTTTATGAGTTTCTTTGCATATGGAAGGTAATCTCCCGAGCCACTCAACCAATTTCAGTAATTCTTTCACCATGAGAAAATCATTATTATAGCTTAAATTATTATATCCTAAATTATTTTAGGTTCATCTAAATTATATGGGTAACATTTGTAGCTCTTAATAAAATCTAAAACCCACTCCCAGATAACTAATGTTCATCTTCAATAGATACGTCGTAATAAGTACTTCAATTGTTTTTGGTTTTCACCGGTTCATTAATCATCAAAGTGTATGGAACAATATCGCAAAAACCGAGCCACACAGTAAGAGAGAGAATTTAATGTCTTCATAATATATGGCGGAATGTGTGTATTCAGTCGGTTGTCCATTAAGAATGGTTTAAAAGAATAACATGTAATCCGCCGGCAACGCTCATATAAGCAAGCTTCAGACAACGTTCACATACATCGTAGCCATTGCCACAGTACGTCCAGTTTTGTGTAGAATTTGAAACATAAGAACATTGGCTTTTACGTTTTTAAATCTCAAGTATATTAGCCGCTATTTGAACCTTGACCCGCCTTGTAAGAAACCAGTTACAATGGTACTAGGCTTTCACACTCCCTGAATAAAAAACTGTACAAAAACATGGAAAATTGAAGGGAAAACATCTGAATTGCATGTAAATATGGCAACTTTAAATACTTCTCCGTACATAATGGCGCATGGAGAGCCATCTGGAAGACGAGTGTGATAGTTGATCACTGGCTATTCATCATGGTGGCCGCGGCTCATATCGCAGCTAATGCATGGGCATTTTTCAAATAAAATTTCGCATTCCAGAAATTCCGATTCTACTGGAAGTCCGTTGCAATGGTCAGAATAACAACATCATGTAAATATTGAAGCTTGCTTTAGAGCCATCTGGTGACGATGAAGGATCTGTTAATTAAGCAACAGTGAATTTGAATTCGAATCTCGCATCTTTTTAGAAGTCATGGTTTACTTCTAGGTAGGCAGAACAAGATCTTCAGGAAATGCAAAATTGGCTTTAGTTTGTCTCTTTTCATAGGGTAGAATAGCAAAAGCCTGCCAAGTAAACTATTCAGATCAGCAAAAGTAATCAAACATGCGAAGTACCTGGTTCTTGAGTAGCAACGTTTTTAATATCAGCGTTTTAACTCCAAGATTTTGAAAAAATTTCCAGTAAGTCGAGTACAATTTATATAGTCTGATATAGTCGGTTAGCCTGAATTTTTTTCATCTTTCTCCTGCTATCGTTAGATATTTCAATTCCCAAGAACATTCTCTAAGCCTTCATTTTCTAATCTAATATTTTCTGCAACATCCAACTTCACTCGAATGCATTTTATTTATTTTGGATTTATTTATTGTTTCAGATCATTATCCGCCTTCAAGCAAGACACAGTCCGTACTAATCAGTAATTTATCCAGACCTTCTGTGGTCTCAAAACAAAATAACAGTACCTTCGACAAATGCCAGTGTTTTGATTTTCTCTCCTTGAATTACGACGCCCTTTCGAAAATTCTCTTATGCTCGTATTTTTCTCACCGTCCATTCTGTATAAACATTGAACGGAAAGGGGACAAATAGCAGTACACTGTTATTCCTTTTTGGATAGGACTGGTATATGTGGTTTTTAAAAGGTGAATCTATGAATAACTCAACCAGAAACTCGACTGATCGTTTACATAATTAACACTTGAACCAACATATATTCAACTTAATATCAGACTTTGACTTGAACAAATATAGACTCAGGGTCGGTTTGCTTGTAGGAAGTGTGTTTACAGTAAAATTAACGCTAGGCTCTCTCCGCAGTCTACATTAACGGAGAAGAGTACACATTCCTCCTCTCTCCCCCAGATTACAGAAAGCCAACACCAAACGCATTATACCTGCCGTACTCACATATCAAGCTTACATGGACAAATTAGCATACATTTCCGAAGTTAATGAAAGCTTAATATATTAGCCATCTGCGTACTTCTTTCAGTGTGACATACAGTAGATAATAGCGATAATATCACTAGTAATTAAATAACAATAGGAATAAGCTCATTGCTTTACGTCGCACCTACACAGATAAGTCTTATGGCGACGATTGGAGAGGAAAGGTCTACAGCCCTAGTATTTGCTTGGTGTGAAAAAATGAGAAACCATGGGAAACCCTCTTCAGGGCTGCCGACAGTGGGGTTCGAACCCAATATCTCCCGGTTGCAAGCTCAGAGCTGCGTGACCCTAACCATACAGCCAACTGGCCCGATAAGAATAAGAATAAGAATAAGAATAAGAATAAGAATAAGAATAAGAATAAGAATAAGAATAAGAATAAGAATAAGAATAATAAGAATAAGAATAAGAATAAGAATAAGAATAAGAATAAGAATAAGAATAAGAATAAGAATAAGAATAAGACCTGCGTTGACGTTAATAGTTCAATCTGTTATTCGCTGTGCAAATGTTTCCAAGATACTGTATTCGCCCTGGCTAAGATGAATATGAATTTGAAGGTATTAAATTGTGGCAGATTTCGATTCGCTATCTCCGAACCGAGCTCGATAGTTGCAGTCGCTTACGTGCGGCCAGTATCCAGTATTCGGGAGATAGTGTGTTCGAACCCCACTAACGGTAACCCTGAAGATGGTTTCCGATCGTTCCCATAGTTTCCCATTGTCACTCCAAGGAAATGCTCGGGCTGTACCTTATTTAAGGCTACGGCCACTTCCTTTCCACTCCTATCCCTCTCCTGACCCCTTGTTGCCATAAGACCTGTCTGTGTCGGTGCGACGTAAGGCAACTTGTAAAAAAATAAGTAAAAAGCTATTTTCGGTTTCTTTTAAGAACTGATACGAACTGGTAAGCGACAATATTCTGATCCCATGGAGTCTCTTCACATCTATAGCAAGGTAGTTATAAAGCATATACAGGGTGATTCACGAAGAGTTACCGCCTCTCACGGTGCTCTTTGCTGAAGACAGAATGCAACACGAAATTAACTACTTTCATTTTGTTCTTTCATTTAGTAGACTTTTTTCAGGGTAAATGAAACATCTTGCCACTATAACCTGCGGGTTGTCCTTTTATACTTCATCATATCGATGGCTTACTTCTAAAACCTCGTATGTTCCAATGTTCTTCCTGCCCATTATATACATTAAGACTGGTCACGCCTCCTAGCCACACATAGATATGCAGCCCATCAAAACAATTTTCCTTGTGTTCATTTTCTTATAGTTGTGTGTAAAGGCAAATGAACATTAAATACCTGATACTGTTGAAAACAACATCCCTACAATACGGAACGGTAAGGTCTGTTTTCCTTTACACATTACCATAGAAAAGTGAACACAACGAAACTTACTCTGATGGACTACATATAACTATGTAAGTGGGAGGCGTGACCGGTCTTAAAGTATATTTGGGTAGGGAGAACATTTGGACTTACGAGGCTTTAGAAGTAAGCCGTCGATATACACAGTTTGTCAGTCTATATCATACGTTAGCCGCTAGTTTGCAGTAGAGTAGAATGAACGTAAGTATTATACGTGTAACAGTCTGGAATCAGAGAATCGTATTTACATGTAGCAATTTTAGGAGTACCTTATTTCGTACTACTTGAAATGATGTAACTTTTTTATAAATGAGACAAAATTCATACAATTGTATGTATTTTTGTACTGCGATCATATATATATATTTTAAATTTTGATGTGATAAAACATAACGTATTATTTGCCGTACAAAACTTTAAATGATATATCTCAATATAGTGACATTGTAGTTAGGCTTATCTGGTCGTAATTGATCGAATTTTAGTTTTGAAAGACTAGCCATCGATCCGTGGTTGTAGGAAGTAGGAAGCCAGTCCTGCAGCCCAAGTACCAAACCTGTGATGATAGTATGAGCAGTAGGGTTATTACCTTCCTATTTTTGAGTCGTACGTAAATCCAAGCGACATTTCGTATGCCGATCATTCTAATGAGATGTGCTAATGCAGCAATAAAGAGCGTAGAGGATACGTGTTCGAAACCAAGGGTGATCATATTTTGAATTCTTTCGATTCAACCCTCGTTTAGATAATATTTTTCTCAGGCAAAATCATTTAATGATCATATTTGGAAGCATGTAATTTTTATATTTCTCTGTTGATAATGTAGATCTCGAGCAAAACAGAAACGATATTTTTAAATATAGATTACGTAAAGACTGACTTATTTTCTTACTAACTGAAGTACCCGTATTTGACGGGGAAATCATGTTCTATGTGCAAAGTTATCGAACTCCCCAGCTACTTTCCGCCTATAATCATGCATACTGTTTTACTCGGGACGCAGCAGTAATCTCATCTATCGGAGATGAATGGCAGCCAAATCCCATGAAACACATCACTACAATGGACAATGTAACGTTATTGTTGGTCAGTTTTACGACATTTCGATACTGTAGGCCACCGCAGTTTTCTTCCAACTCTGAGATACCAAGTAGAGCATTTATGGTAAAGGTTACTTCTTTCATGATTCCGTCTTGTTTTATTCTTCAAATGATCGTTATTTTACTAATTTTTCTCATTTTAAAATAATCATTTTAGAAATTTTCCTTGTCGATACGCCCGATAGTCACATGGCTTTTCACCTTAAGACAATCATGACAAAAACCATCTCCAGTTAACACGATTAAACAATATTTCCATGTTAGCAATGCTCAGCGTTAATATGGAATAAGCGACAACAGTACTGTCTATAAGTTTTGTTATGTAACACTTTTCGATACGGCCAACAACATAGGTTCACATTGGTTACATTTTAGGTACCTTCCCCTATTCTACCATTTCATCCAGCATGAAAAAATATTTGTAGCCTACACTGTACTACCTTATTCCCAATCTTTACATACCGATTTTCATTCAATTCTGTTCCGACATTTTCTCATGGTTCGGCGTTGATATGGACTTAGCAACAAAAATCGAAATCGATAGCCGGTACGGTACAAATGAATAACACGTAATTGATAGAAAATAATTCTAGATAACTTCAGTTATGTAGTATTTCGATGGCTTAATTCTAAAACCTCGTATGTTACAATTAGAGGATTCGATCCCGGGATCCCGAAAACCATGTGTTCATTTTCCTATAGCAATGTGTAAAGGAAAATGAACCTTAAATACATTATACTGTAGGAGTGTGTAAATTCTCTTGCAGAAAACATCCCTACAATGCGGTACGATACGGTCTATTGCGGGCATTGGTACATTACCTCTCCCGTGTGAGTGAGATGAGTGAGTGCCTTCTTGAAATTTAGCTTCAAAAAGGCGCTTACAGCTTTGAATCATCCAGTGCAGTTGGAAGAGTCCGATTTCGAGCTCATCGATGAAATCATTAAAGTCTTGGCTCCAGTCAAATTAACTGTAGAAGCACTCTGTCGCACTGATGCGTATTTATGCACAACTGGTGCTGCCCTAAAGTTTCTTTTTAAGCAATTAAATGACAATAGCTCCGAGTTGGCTTCTAAATTCAAGATACATTTACAAAAGCACATGAAAGATCGCCGAAGAAATGAGTTGAGTTGCGTATTATGCTACCTAGAAAATCCGCATAGTGACAATGTGGCGTTGGCGTTCGATGATGAAATAAAGCGTACATTTTCAAGTCTGAGCAAAGTCCTGATAAAAACACATTGTTTCTTTAATTGAGAGATTAAATGGTAAAAAAACGAAGAGGAAGAACAAAATATGCAAGTCGAGCCTACAAATACAGAAAAAAGTGATTTGACGCTCAAAGAAAAACTTCAGCTGGAAATAGAAAACAGCATGAAAATTATGTCTCCTGAAGCATTAAATGAAAATGAATTTTCCAGAATTGTTAAGAAAGAAATGAACCTATACGAGTGTTCAAATTCTACTCGGAGCTGTAACCTAGAGCAGGCTTATAAGTATTTACTAACGATTCCTCCAACTTCCATCGAACCTGAACGCGCTTTCTCAGCAGCTGCATATATGTGCAACAAATTGAGAAGTAGGTTTGGTGATGAGACACTGGACGCGTTGTTATTTCTCAGATCATATTTTCGCAATTCAAATTAGAATGTTGCTATTAAATTAGTTTTCTTTATATTTACGAGAAATGTGAAATGTGACTGGTTAATGTTATTTTTAAATACTTTTTGCTAAGAAAATTTCTACCTACTTATTATGTTGTTACATGAAAGTCGTCTATTTAGTCTATGTTCAGAGATATTGTTGTTAATTTCTAAAGTTTATTTGCATAGATTGTTACATAAGCGTTTTTTAACTTTATGTAAGTTTAAAGAGATCTCACTGCTTCTTGGAAAATAATAACTTTAACATAGAGACTGAGTGATTTTAAATCTGGTTAGTCTGACTCTAAGTCTGATTAGTTATAGTGACTAGATTAGCTAGGTGTAAATCGTAAAATATGTTTATTTTGTCTAAATTTTGATTTTCTGATTAAACAGCAGATTTCTGTGAGAATGTCTTGTTTTTTATTTGTAACTTTCAATCCCGGGATAATCCCGGGATCCCTGGACTGACCAAGTGTAATGCCGAAATCCCTGGATTAGAAATAAGGGCCGGAATCGAATTCCCTAGTCACAATGCTCTTCTTGCCCATTATATAGCTTAAGACTGGTCACGCCTCCGAGCCACACATAGATATGCAGCCCATCAGAACAATTTTCCATGTGTTCATTTTCCTATAGCAATGTGTAAAGGAAAATGAACCTTAAATACATCATACTGTAGGAGTGTGTAAATTCGCTTGCAGAAAACTTCCCTACAATGCGGTACGATACGGTCTATTTTCCTTTACGTTTTAGCGTAGGAAAATGAACAAAGCGAAGATTACTCTGATGGACTGCATATAAATATGTGGCTAGGAGGCGTGATCAGTCTTAAGGAATATAATGGGTAGGAAGAGCATTGGAACATACGAGGTTTTAGAAGTAAGCCATCGATTTACCGATAGGATCACTAATAACATACATATTTGAGAATTAAATTGTCGGGCTGAGTGGCTCAGGCGCTCAAGGCGCTGGCCTTCTGACCCCAACTTGGCAGGTTCGATCCTGGCACAGTCCGGTGGTATTTGAAGGTGCTCAAATACGTCAGCCTCGTGTCGGTAGATTTACTGGCTCGTAAAAGAACTCCTGCGGGACTAAATTCCGGCACCTCGGCATTTCCGAAAACCGTAAAAGAGTAGTTAGTGGGACGTAAAGCAAATAACATTAATTAATTAATTAATTGAGAATTAAACCTTTTGTTTCCCCTAAACTACCATTTCACTTAGTATGAATAACATATTTATAGCCTATATTGTAGTATCCCATTCCCCGAGTTTACATACCGATTTTCATTAGATTGTCTCCGACCATTTTCTCGTGATGCCCGTACATACATACGGACAGAGATGACGAAATTTTTAAAAGTGCATTTCTTTGTTACTGTGGAAAAGACCGATACATAAATACCATTATTTTTAAATTCCGAGCAATGTACAGACAAGACTTAAAAGATACTAATCACTATTTTTATTGTGATCACACACACCTTGCCAATAAAGCGCTGTAAAATCACATGAAGAGTGTTGTTCACTGAAGCCAGCTTTATGTTACAAAGCATTGATTTGTTAATTAATTTCCTATGAACTGCTAAGCTTAAATAAGTTATCTGGCGTCGACTTCACAAACATAAGTCGTTCATTTAAATCATCTGAATGTAAGGAAGCTGAGTAGGTTAGTATTCCCTCTTAATTCTGCTCACCTGCCATACGTTCGGATGAAAACTGTGTATGTACAAAGTCTTTTTCCTTCACCCATTATAGGAGGAACTCATCAAAATGGAGAACGCTGATTATATTTTGTCTGGCACACCTTTACTTACATATTTCCCAGAATGGCATTGATGATGATGATGATGATGATGATGATGATGATGATGATGATGATGATGATGATAAGTCCCTCAGAACATCGCTGTGCTTCCTCCTGCGAGGGTAATTTTCTGGCTTTCAGACTAAGAGATGTAGTTCAGGACAATGAGAGAACACCTGGCAGAGCTTCAAATGACAGCGCCAAGAATAGAAATGTAATTACTGTTTTGTCCCATTGTTTCTTCAGACAGACGAATGTGTGAAAAAGGAACGAATCCCTCATGATTTCATTTCGTTGGCTTACTGAGAAAAACTTGTAACTCCCAATGCTCTTCCTAGCCATTATTTCCCTTAAAACTAGTCAAGCCTCCCAGCCACATACGGATAAGCAGTCCATCAGAACAATTTTCCTTGTGTTCATTTTCCTATGTTTGTTCAGTCCGTCAGCGATGCCGCTGGTGGGATCCTCAACAGCTCTGCCATCAGCTGTCATAGATGGCCTAGGCATCACTGAAGAGGCGTACTAGGGAAATGAGGAGTGAGGTAGTTTCCTGTTGCTTCCCTCACCGAGCCAGAGTTGCTATTACATATCAGTCTGCCAAGCCCACTGAAATGCATACACCAACCGATCCTATGAGCAACATTTTCACACCATTCATAGCAGGGACTGGCTGCATAAGGATTGGCATTACTACCATCGCTCATACCTCAGTCACTTTCATATTGTCAAAGCCAAGGATAAGACAGAGACAGATCAATGAAAGTAACAACATTGCTCTAGCCCATACCAGAAGACATAGTGCACTGCAAACACTAGGTCCCATGCTGACACGTAAAGGAAAATGAACCTTAAATACATTATACACTGTAGGAGTGTGTAAATTCGTTTGCAAACAGCATATTTACAGTGCGGTACTGTGAGGTCTATTTTCCTTTACATATTAGCATAGGAAAATGAACACAACGAAAATTACTCGGATGGACTGCATGTAAATATGTGACTGGGAAGAGTGACCAGCCTTAAAGAATATAATGGCTAGGAAGAACATTGGGACTTAAGAGGTTTTAGAAGTAATCCGTCGATATATGACAATCATATTTTAATTTGATTATGTACTCTTCCAAACTTTCAAAATGTAGTAAACTAAAATAAAATACAATGCGACGTACTACTTTTCTGCTCGCACACAGTCGAGTGGGTGCGACGGTTGCTTCTTCAATCAACTACGTCTATGTCCACGTGCAAAGGAGACGTGCTCCGCCCATCTGTTTACATCAGGATTAAACTCTCGTGAAAAACGGTATAAAGAAATTAATTAATTTTTAACAATATACACTTATCATTATCAACAAATCGATGGCTTATTTCTAAAACCTCGTATGTCCCAATGCTCTTCCTGTCCATTATTCACCTTAAGGCCGGTATTCATAGTCAGCGACTTATTTCTCTAATAAGAACGACTTAACAAAGCTGTACTTATTCGTGAAGTCGACTTAAACGTTTCTCGTATTCATATTCGTTGGTCAAGTTCTACTTTATTAAGCTGGACTTGATAAAGCGTTACTTATTATGCAGACGATCTGCACAATTAAGTTGAACTTTATAGTATGAGAAATAGTACAGCCATCATCACAACAGTTGAATATGCGAGTCATCCTTCAGACACGGCCTACTAGATCTACGCTGCGCTCCTTATTCCGAGTTTATTTGTTTATTTATTTGTTCTTTTACGTGTTCCTCTGCGGCTAAAATTGTAGTTACTTTTTCTTAAATGGATATGAAATGCAGTCGCAAGCGTTTTACTTCCGTTGAAAACTAGGCTTTCAAGGATATTTTATTGAACCATTCTCAAATAAACTACCTATCCATCTAATATAAGCAAGTCGGTCTATAAATATATATATAAAGGTACACAAATGAGAATAGACGTGAATTAATGAGGTAGTTCCATGCATCTCAGAAACTTACAACTTACTAGAAAAATCGAAAATTCCAAAAATTCCCTCAGAGGGCACGCTGGGGGTTGGGGAGGCTTGAAATTTCGGGTTCAGCATAAGAATGCACTCATATATATTTACCCAAAGCGATAACCTGTAGGTTTAGTGGGCTTAAAAACATTCGGGAAATTCCTAATTTTTATCCCCCTTCCCCCCAAATCAAGCTGGCGGCACAATCTGCCAGACGAGCTAGAAAATTGAAATTTGGCGAAGTTATAGATTTTAGCCTGTAAGCGGCGGAAAAATTCCAAGAATTTTAAATTTTTCACTTCTTACTCCCGTTTTTTGTCGTATTTCTCTCCGTTATACGTTAGACGTGGCTGTATGTCTAGACTGTACGTACATTTTGTGATTTTTACACGTATATGTCATAGTTTGACACACTTATAGGAAAGAGAGAGTCATCGAATTTGGCACGCACACTGACACGACCAATGCTGGCCATATTGCGAGCCAAATTTCATGATTCTAGCTTCCACGTCAGTATGCGAAAAATAATATAAAGTGTTAAAAATATACCCAAATTTCACACCATTCAAATTTTCTAACTCAATTGAACCCATAAATATGGGAGATACGAGAAAATGTTTGAAGGCCAAACATGTAGAACTACAAAACTGGCGTCTGACGGCTTAAACCGTTTGTCGATATGATGAACTGTTTAGGAGCAGTAAATCTAGAAAAGTCGGTTTGGAGCGATCTAGAAAATGTGTGTCATTATTATTAATACTTTACAAATTGATTGAGGGCGTCTCCTGTTGTTATAAATTCTCCCCCCATCTACTTTGACTGGCAGCAAGAATGGAATCCACCAAGCTCGACAGCTTCAGTCGCTGCCGGGCTGAGTGGCTCAGACGGTTAAGGCGCTAGCCTTCTAACCCCAATTTGGGAGGTTCGATCCTGGCTCAGTCCGGTGGTATTTGAAGGTGCTCAAATACGACAGCCTCATGTCGGTAGATTTACTGGCACGTAAAAGAACTCCTGCGGGACTAAATTCTGGCACCTCGGCGTCTCCGGAGACCGTAAAAGTAGTTAGTGGGACGTAAAGCAAATAACATTATTATTATTACTATTATTATTATTATTATTATTATTATTATTAAGTGCGGCCAGTATTCAGTATTCGGGAGATAGTGGGCTCGAACCCCACTGTCGGCAGCCCTGAAGATGGTTTTCCGTGGTTTCCCATTTCCACACTAGACTGTACCTCAATTAAGGCCACGGCCGCTTCCTTTCCTCTCCTAGCCCTTTGCTATCCCATCGTCGCCGTAAGACCTATCTGTGTCGGTGCGACGTAAAGCAACTTGTAAGAAAAATAATGGGGTCCTTCTCCAACTCTTGTGTAACTGGCATTAGTAAGGAGGGCGTACCATTTTAATGAATAATTCCTTTCTCAGTTTGACTAGCAGAAGGCAAGGGAACATGCAATTTTGTTCAAATCTCCCCTACCCGATTGTGTTTGGCAGTAGACAAGGGTGCTCGCCATTATAAACAGTTTTACCCATTAAAATGTGACTGGCTTTAGGCAAAGTGGCCTGGTATTGTAACTGAAACTCACCAACTCGAGTGTGACTGACAGTAAGCTGACTGGCATTAGAAAGTGGGGCCTGTCATTATAATGATAACAGTATAACTCAATACTGATTGGCAGTAGGGAAGGTGCCTGCCGTTGTACTGAAAGCCCCTCATCTGTAATGTGTCCGGAAGTACGAAAGGGGGCCTGCCATTGTAACGAAAACTCCCCAAATCGATTGTGACGGCAGTAGACAAGGGGGCCTTCCGTTATCACAACTCCACAACTCGTACGTTACACGGGAAAGAAAGTATGGGGTCCTCCCGTGGCGTTTCTTCGATAACGCTAAGAGACCTGCTATTTAATAAAATCTCACTCACCGCGTGTACAGCAATTCACGTAGAAATCTGTATACAATGTAGAATACCGTAGCGAAGCATTCATTTGCTAGTAGAGAATAAGAAAACGAACCCGGTATCTTCTAAGCAAAAGGAAGATGCTTGGTTAAGTATTGCTGAAGAATTCAATTCCTCAATACACACTGTAGAAAATGTAAGTAATGTTCTTATAATGGTAAAAATACTATTTCAGAAGCGAAGATTTTATAAGTATTATTATAACTAGCACTAATTTCGTTATAATTTATTATAGCGAGATGCTAAAAATTGCGGGAAGTATAGGCAAATATGAAATGCCATCACAGAAACCTCCTTTTGAATTCCACTTCACTGTAAAATTCAAATGGGTCCATAACATTTTGCAAGTATCGCTTTGGAGCACGGATTTCGTCTAACACTTCCTCAAAATCTTCATCCATTTAATAGGTTAAGATGCGAAATAAGTCAAGGGTCTGCTTGACTTGACGAAGTTCAACTTATTTCATCACATAAGTAACACTTAAATGACTATGAATTCCAATAAGTCCAGCTTCATGAAGTTAGACTTTATGAAGTATATCACTATTAAGTAGGACTTATTTGTGCCGGAATATGGAATAAAGTCGAGATTTAAGTTCGACTTGAACGTAAGTATTACTTATTGCGACTATGAATACCGGCCTAAGACTAGTCACGCCTCCCAGCCACACATAGATATGCAGCCCATCAGAACAATTTTCTTCATGTTCATTTTCCTACAGCTCTCTGTAAACGAAAATGAACCTTAAATGCATTATACTGTAGGAGTGTGTAAATTCGCTTGCAAACAACATCCCTACAATACGGTACGGTAAGGTCTAATTTCCTTTACATTATTGTATACGAAAATGAACATAACGAAAATCACTCTGATGGACTGGATATAAAAATGTGACTGTAGGCGTGACCAGTTTTAAGGAATAGAATGGGTAGGAAGAGCAATGGGACTTACGAGGTTTTAGAAGTAAGCCATCGAAATGTTATGCTGAACTTATTACATATAACGGCATTAGTGTTTAACAATCAAACGGTACGTACGAAAACTAACAAATTTCCCGAGTCTCTTCTTGTGTTCGACTCTCACTCTGTCTGTCACGTCGATTCCCTCTCCTTCCCCTCTTGGCATAGAAATTTTCTTTAAAGTTGATTCAAGTCGCACCGGCACAGACAGGTATTATGGCAATAATAGGATAGGAAAGGGCTATGAGTGGGAAGGAAGCGGTCGTGGCTTTAATTAACCTGGTATGAAAGTGAGAAACCACGGCGTTTATGCTTGGCTTATTTTCACAGCCCTGTAGAAGAGGCATTTATTATATTTCTAGTGATATCTGATCAACTTTATTACATGATAATTGCAAGCTACTATTGTCTAAGCCAACACTTTCACTTAACCCAGCCAGTACAGAGAAAATCAATGCGAACAACAGTCTTGGAGAAATAGGGAAGGTGCGTGGCTAGTTACATGACGCTAAACGATGCACCGATGCGAGTATATATTTCCAATATAAATAAATAAATATTTCAGTAAGAAGACAATAATCCTGTATTACTAGCAATTTTACGCCAATGAGAGGGATCATCGGCTGGTTATGTGGGACTCAGGTAAAGCGTTGGGTACGCAATCACAGAAAAGTAATTGTTATGAAAACAAATATATTTATTATTAGTTCAAATGTACATAAGAAATATATTGTCCAAACATGCCAGTCCATTGTGACTCGCATCAGGGAAGGCAATGAAAGACAAGCATAAATATAACCGATATGAGGATGAGATAAAATAAAGAACTAAAGGGGGACGAAAATAATCGAAAGACTAAAATCATAAACGTAGGTAGGACGTAGGAGATAATATAAGACAATATCGTATCTAATTGTTTCGATTTCTTGCAATATAACGTCAAGTACTGCTTCACACGCCAAGGTATATAGAGACGTATACAATCTTAGAATTGGTTTCATTTTCCAATAAACTTACGTGATGTTCTTGTCATTATAATAGCACAGGAACTCAGCCTGGAGATTTCCAGATGCTACTTCTGCACTGTTCAATACTTTACACATATACCTTTTCTACTTAAAGCACATGAAACAGCCGAGAAGCAGCAGTATTATGTTAGATTTTGCTATATTTACTTCATACAGTAAATAATTGCAGTAATAGTAGGAACATGAAATCACGACATCGCCGTCTGGGGAGTTCAACCGAGAGTAATTTAGCAAGGAACGAACAAGTGTTATTTGTTAACAAAGAAGTTTACGATGATGGAACTGTGCATATAACAAGTTATATCTGCAGCTCTGAGGAGGGAATTTATAATCCTTGTCCGCATTGCGCAGAGGAACTGCTTCAAATGGAAGTAAGACACGTTTCATTATTCCCAGTCATTATTTTCAACTTACATTAAGTTCTTTCTTTTGACTGATATCCTCATACTGTATGTCCATCGTAATGAACGCTTTCTGGCTAGGATTTATGGATAGGTGACGGTAAAGATCAAAGTAAACTCCTAGGACACAAACTTAATAAAATGAAAGAAATGAGTTCCAAAGGAGGCAATATCAACTGAGTACGAGAAACCTTCTTCCAAAGGTAAATTCTAAAATAACCAACCTGTTGTACCTGACTGTTGATATGATGAGCAAAGCCAAATGACCTCCAGTGTTAGGTAGAATTAGAACAACAGGGGCATGAAAGTTCATTTAAATATTCGGTGTGTATTCACCAAGATCAAACCACGAACATCTGGGAACGAAGCCAGTGGCAATGCCACCTGACTATTACGCCCCTACGCGAAAATATTCTAGAAAAGCGAAGTGAAGTTCAAATACGGTAATGAAAATTATTCAAGCAGGAAAATAATGATATCACGAGAAATAATTTGATATTCACGCGTAGAAAATGAATTTCAAATATAGTTCAACAAATTTACGAAAAACTGTTGAATATTCTATGAGTAATAAAAAGGAATTTAGTGAGTAAAGAAACAATTTTTGAAAGAATTTCAGAGAATTTGATGTTATACAAAATTATTTCTACAAGGGACAAAATGAATTCCAGAACACATGCAGAAACTTATAGGGCAGTGTAAGAGATTTCTTGGAGGGATAGAGTAAATAATGATATCACGAGAAATAATTTGATTTTCACAAGTAGAAAACGAATTTCAAAAATAAATAAATAAATTTACGAAGAAATGTTGAATATTCTGTGAGCAACAAAAGGGAATTTAGTTGGTAAAGAAAGAATTTTTGAATGAATTTCAGAGAATTTTATGTTATACACAAATTATTTCTAGAAGAGACAAATTTAATTCCAGGACAAATGTAGAAACTTACAGGGCAGTGTAAGTGATTTCTAGGAGGGATGGAGTAAATCCAAGGGAAAAAGAATAAAAATTTCACAGGAATCAAAGAGGATTCCTGTAGGCTTCTAGATAATTCCGTTCGAGGCAAACTGAATTCAGGCAAGGCAATAGGAAGTTAATTCCATGATGGACAGAATAAATTAGAGTCGATAACAAGAATTCCATGGATGTGAACCCGAATTCCATGAGAGAGAACATAAATTGCAGTAGAGGATTTCATTAGAGACGAATTGAATTCCAAAAAATATACTGAGTGCACAGAACACAAAGTGAATTCTACGATGCATAAAATAAATTGGAGGTTAGGTATAAAGAATTCTCTGGGTGAGAAACTGAATTTCGCGAAGAAAAAGTATTTCCATTTATCACTTTTTTAAACCACAAGCCAACAACTTAAATCACTTACAAAGTCATGAAAACTCCACAATAACGTCAGCTAAAATATCAACATCTCAATTATAATGGTTATGGATAATAAACGAAATGAAATTCGGGTATATAACTTAAATAAGAAATGGACAAAAAATTTACTCCTTAAGTCTAAGCAACGTTTAGCACTCCACTGAATGGCCATCCTAAACTAGCTTACTACTTGATCACATTAAAAGGAAATCAAAAATCAAAAATGTCATTGACAACAAAATCAGTAATCTAACCAACAAACAAACTAAGCCAGAAAACTACAACCTCGGAAAACCCGTAAGTTTTCACTCCAGAGCCATCAACAGAACCAGATATTTTAAAAACAGATCCAGCAAAACCTTTTAAAATAAAGAAATAAATCTGCTAGAAAAATATCTTCAAGTTGAACTGCTATGAAGGAAACACCTAAAACAACATAAAGCAACTAACGACTGACAGAAATTGCCTGCGGTAAAATAACTGCACCACAGTGAGAAATAAGAAAATCTTACCCACTAACGGAGCCCTAGAAATAATTAAACATGAAAATTCGGTTAAACATACAAATTTTAAAACTCAACATTCAGCATTATAAAATATAAATAGCAAAAGAAAAAGAAAAAGGAAACTGAACCGTGAGAAAGGAAAGTAAAGAGAGCACGGGAGTCATAATGGAAAAGGAAGAATACATAGAAAGAGCAAATGAATTCATTAAGAACAAAGGAATGCAGGAAATCAGGCGTGACCCAACAAATAAAGTACAAAACAAAATCAAATAAGCGATCTAAAAAATCGCAAACTTTACTCTCACATAGCAGGTAAAAGAAAGAATCCACCATCAAAAATTCCAAACTCCCCAAAATGAGAGCCCTCTCTAAAATAGACAAAGTCTCATGTCCCATCAGATCAATAATAAATTTTCAAGACGAAAATGTAATCTAAGCGAACAACTCAAACAAATAATAATCATCATCATCATCATCAGTGTTCTGCCATACGGCAGGTCTTCACATGGCAGCTCTCCACGCAAACCTGTCTCTTGCCACCCTCATTGTTTCCTCATAATTGTATTTTATCCTGATACTGTCCAGCATCTGATATCTTCTCCGTCCTCTTTGTCTTTTTCCATTTACCGTTCCTTCTATAGCATCTATAAGCAAGCAATCTCTCCTCATCCAATGACCAATCCAATTGTGCTTTCTCTTCTTGATTACTTTTATTATATTTCTCTCCTCCCCAACTCTTCTCAAGACTTCTTCATTCTTTACCATTTCTGTCCATTGTGGACAAACAAATAATAAAGTAATAATATTCCCAAAAGAGGACGGGCCGTTAAACACCATCCTAGAACTAAAGGACTTAACACATTAAAAATAACAGAGGGGACAGGAATGATATCGTCAATTCACTGGTAAAACGTTGTATTGCACAAATCTCTTCATATTAATTATTCTCTTTAAGACTGGTCACGCCTCCCAGCCACGTACGGATATGCAGTCCATCAGAACAAATTTTGTTGTGTTCATTTTCCTGTGCCCACGTGTAAAGGAAAATTAACCTTACTGTAGGAATGTATGTTTGCATTACGTATTTACGCACTCCTAGTGTATAATGCATGTAAGGTTAATTTTCGTTTACTCGTCGGCATAGGAAAACGAACACAACGGACATTGTTCTGATGGACTGCGTATCCATACGTATCTGGGAGGCGTGCCCACTCCTAAGGAGAATAATGAATAGGAAGAATATTGTGGAATACAACGTTTTATCCGTGGAGCGACGATGTATTTTGACATTACCAACGTGTACACCAACACACCAATAGAAGAATCAATTAATATTATAGAAAACATTCTAAAATATTAAAATTCAGTTCAGGAAGCAAACAAAATAATTAACCCACTAAGGAAAAACTCAGACCAAAACAGTTTTAAATAAAAGAACTCCTGAGGGACAAAACTAGACAAAAACAGGCAGTAGCGAATACATTCCTCCACACAGTGTTTGCAGTCAGAAAGGGTTTCTAGCTGTAGAAATGGGCTTAATTCAAATGTTGAGCCGACCCGATCAACCGAGAAAAGGGTAGAAACATTCCGACACCTCGGTGTCTCCGAAAGTCGTAAAAGTAGTTATTGGGACATAAAGACGTAGTATTAATATTCATTGTAAAAAAATGTGTATTATATTTATAATTTTAAATAATTTAAGAATATTTTGGAATAATCATGTTAGAATTAAAGAATATTCTTTCGTCAACGAAATCTTATTTTAAGGAATATTTTATTTTAGATTTTGAAACGATTATTTTTAAGAATGATTTTAATGTACATGTGACATCTACATAACGATGGCTTACTTCTGAAACCCCGTATACGCCACACCAATTTTATTCCTTAAGGCTGGTCACGCCTCCCACTCACATATTTATATGCAGTCCACCAGAGTAATTTTCGTTGTGTTCATTTTTCTATACTGTTCTGTAGAGAAAATGGACCTTACCATTCCGTGTTGTAGGGATGTTGTATATATGGCCAATTTAGGGACCCCAAACGTATAATGTATTTCATTTTCTTTTACACATCAGCATAGGGAAATGAGCACACAGCAAATAGTTCTGATGGGCTGCATGTCCATATATAGCTGGGAGGCGTGACCAGCCTTAAGGAATATAATGAATAGGAAAAGCACTGAGGGACACGAGGTTTCAGAAATAAGCCATCGATAATTAGTTCGGAAGTTCGGATATATCGAATTTTCGGAATACAGATGGACGGATTTCTATTTCACCCTTGAAATGTAACTTCAAATGGAAGAAAAGGTATATTGAAACTTCCCACCGGATATTAGTGAAATACACAGTTCAAAAATCAGGGGAACATGTCTTTGAACGTATGTCATTCTCCACAAAACAATACCTCACACCGAGTTATATTATCAACTAAACCTTTATTATTTACCGTTTAAGTATACAAAAGAACATTGATAGATTCATGTTGATTTTCAGAACACAAACGAAAATGTCCAAATAGGGGCGAAAACAAAGTGATAACAGTCCTCCAGCGTGGACTTTTATCATTATCACAGTTGGACAGCTTCAGTATGGTGTATGTCCCCCATGAACATTTATCACAGCTTGACACTTACGTGGCATGCTTCGTATAAATCGACGGAGATCTTGTTGCGGTATCAGGCCCCATTCTTCAATGAGAGCGTGTTCGAGGTCTTGGAGAGTCTGTGGTGGAACTTGACGCCCGCGAACACTTCTATCAAGATTATCCCACATATGCTCGATGGGATTAAGGTTGGGACTCACTACTGACCATTCCATCTCTTGAATGTCCAGTTCTCGCAAGACAGCTCTGGTGATGCGCTCTACACGAGCCCTGGCGTTGTCGTGCATGAGTACGAATTCAGGGCCAACACCGTATGCAGCAACCAACACATGCTGTAGCAGTGTCTGCTCAATGTATCCCGCGGCGATAAAATTATCACGAACGACGACAAGATCCGTACGGCCATCAATACTGATGCCACCGCACAGCATCACAGAACCTCGTCCGAATCGGTCACCATCCTGGACAACATTTAGCATCTACTGCTCATCACGGCGTCTCCATACACGTTGACGTCCATCACGCTGTGTTAGGGGAAATCTGGACTCGTCTGTGAACAACATAGGTCTCCACTGGCGAAGTTGCCAGTTGACGTGTGTAGCGGCAAACAGAAGGCGAGCTGCGCGACGTTTCTGCGTTAAACGGGGCACTCAAACAAGACGTATGGGTCGTAAGGACACTTCTCTTAATCTGTTCCTGACTATCTGGTCAGACACCATGTCTCCAGTGATCCTCCTGAGGTCTTGTTACAGTTTTCTGGCAGTTGCTGAACGACGCTGCAACGCACAGATCGTCAGATATCGGTCATCTTGTGGGGTTGTCATGCGTCCACGAACTTGTCTAACCCTCCTTGTGAACTGGCCTGTCTCATTCCAGCGATTCCACAAGTGTTGAATAACTGACAAAGAGACATTGAGATCCACAGCAACACGACGAACAGTCCATCCTTGCTGGATCAAAGTGACGGCCCTTGAGACTTGAACCTCGTTAAGATGTCTCACGGGATGTGCTGGTTTACGTACAACGTGCTTAAATGACCGCAGTAGTCTGTGTACCTCACAACGACACACGGACGCACCGTTATTCACTTCGTTTTGAGGGGTCACCTGACAGTTTAATGCCTGGCTACGCCTACAGATGGAGTGTAGCTTCGATTTGACATACCCTGAGTAACTATGGTCTCGAGATATGCTGTACGACAATTGGAACCCCATCTACCAAATTAACGTTCACATGCCAGACGTTAAAAAACTTGTTCCCGTAATTTTTTGAACTGCGTAATTTTTCAGCTGTACCTTATTCTGAATCCAACAACATTTTGAAGGGTAACGTTCTTGTAATTGTCCTACTGTTTAACAGAAAGATGACCGTAGCAGCCCCAGGTTCAGATGACCTCGTGTTCGATTCATGGTCGGACCAACGATTTCAGCAGTGACTACTAAATTCCTCTAGCTCGGTGCCTGGATATTTATGTATGTCGCAACATACAAACCTCCATATACACACAACACACTTAGACTACCAAGGAGCACCAAAATATGCAGTACCTTCCTCTACACAGTGTTGGACTCAGAAAGGGATTCCATCTGTAGAATTGGGCTTAATCCAAATGTACTGCGACCCCAAATAACAGAGAAAAACCATCGAAGGAAAATAAAAATCCTTCCTCATTATTTAATTTCCCTCCCAATTTATATTCCAATAATATATACATTAAAGAACAATAAATAAATAATTAACTCATGTAATAATAATAATAATAATAATAATAATAATAATAATAATAATAATAATAATAAACAAAAATGAAGCAAATAGGTCCAGTTGAACGGATGGACGCACTGGACAGAGCTCTTTTAGTAAACGTTTGTATTATTACTATTATTATTATTATTATTATTATTATTATTATTATTATTATTATGTCCTTCTCTGTGATGTAGTGGTTAATGTGATTAGCTTCCACTTATGGAGGCCTGAGTTCGATTCCCGGCTCTGCTACGAAATTTGAAAATTGGTATGAGGGCTCAGCCTCGGGAGGTCAAATGAGTAGAGGTGGGTTTTGTTCCCATCTCAGCCATCCTCAAAGTGGTTTTCCGTGGTTTCCCACTTCTCCCCTCAGACAAATGCCGAGATGGTACCTAACTTAAGGCCACGACCGCTTCCGTCCCTCTTCCTTGTCTATCGCTTCCTATCTTCCCATACCCCCACAAAGCCCTGTTCAGCATAGCAGGTGAGACCACCTGGGCGAGGTACTGGTCATCTTTCCCAGTTGTATCCCCGACCTGATATCTGACACTGCCCTTGAGGCGGTAGAAGTGGGATCCCTCGCTGTCGACGTTCCGTTCTACTCTAGGGCTGCTAGAGCCCTTTGGGGGGTCTATGGCTAAGTTTTAATGCATTTTGACGGGCAAACACCAAATGTGTCACCAGAGATCTTTTACATGACGACATCGTACGATATGGAATGTCGGAAGGACTTCTTTCCACACTTCAGAAATCCGACTACCTCCGTTCGTTTTGAACACGAGGGTTGAAACTCTACTATTGATCCTTATGTATGTGTGTATGTATGCATGTTCAATCCGTCAGTGATTCCGCTGGTGGAATCCTCAACAGCTCTGCCATCAGCTGTCATAGATGGCTTAGGCGTCACTGAAGAGGCGTACTAGGGGAATGAGGAGTGAGGTAGTTTCCCGTTGCTTTCCTCACCGAGCCAGAGTTGCTATTACATAACAGTCTGCCAAGCCCACTGAAATGCATACACCAACCGGCCCTATGAGCAACATTTTCACACCATTCATAGCAGGGACTGGCTGCGTAAGGAATGGCATTACTTTTTTTTCTGCTAGTTGCTTTACGTCGCACCGACACGGATAGGTCTTATGGCGATGATGGGACAGGAAATAGCTAGGAGTAGGAAGGAAGCGGTCGTAGCCTTAATTAAGGTACAGCCCCAGCATTTGCCTGGTGTGAAAATGGGAAACCACGGGAAACCATTTTCAGGGCTGCCGATAGTGGGGTTCGAACCTACTATATCCCGAATACTGGATAATGGCCGCACTTAAGCGACTGCAGCTATCGAGCTCGGTAATGGCATTACTAGCATCGCTCATACCTCAGTCACTTTCATATTGTCAAAGCCAAGGATAAGACAGAGACAGATCTATGAAAGTAAAAAAAAAAAAAATGCTCTAGCCAGTACCAGAAGACATAGTGCACTGTAAACACTAGGTCCTGCCAGCAAAGGCATGCTGATCCTTATAGGGGAATAATAATAATAATAATCATAATAATAATAATAATAATAATAATAATAATAATCGAGACTGTCGTTTATGGATCTGCGTACGATAATTCGCATGGTTTTTTCTGGCACATGCATGAACCCTCTGGAATCTTTTAGGCCTTTGTCCAATGATACTGAAACTTAATTAAATAACAGTATTATTGTTATTATTATTATTATCATTTTTATTATTATTATTATTATTATTATTATTATTATTATTATTATTATTATTATTACCACGAACTTCCATATCCGTGGGTAGGAGGGCAATCCTGAAGACATTTACTGGAATTGTGGAAGTGAATGAAAGTTTAAAAAAATGTATAATTGGTCCTGAAAGGAAAGTAATGATTTCGATAGCAGTTTAACCTCGCACGTATGGTCTATTCTCATTTCCGAGGCTATCACGAGGTTAAAGAAACTGAATGCAGTCATTTCGTTAATTAATTGATTGATAAAATCACTATATGGTCAAATAAGCAAGGGGATGTGAAGGAGAAGAAGAAATAGAATAGGAGAAGGATTATGGATATAAGTGATTAAGGAACATGTTACTGTGTGTACCCCATGTACAAGGAGTACCGTACATATCATATGATACAGAACTGCAAAATACCATTGTGTAACCTAGATTGCATGTGCTGTTCTCTTTTGAGGTAATAATTTTCAAGCACGCTCGGAGATAAACCTGTGACGACGAGACGGCTGGATAACAATAATCTAGTTAACACGTTCCTTGGCTCAACTCGGGATGAGGCACGGATATTGTTCTGCACTCTCTATGTGATCTTGTGGATTAATAACACTGAATACTGTTTAAAAGAGATTTACACGTATATGGTTGAAACCTGAATTTTCGTACTATAAAGATTAAGGAGACACTCTTGATGTCCATTACTAGAATGTGAGAGAAGACTGTACTTCAATGATGGATAAGCACTAAGAAGAACATTCTGTTATGATTTTTAGAATATATATTCATGTACTGACATTTATTTCTGTAGGAGTTCTGGTGATTTTATTAAAATACTACAAAATTAATTGACCCTTTTCTAAAATAGGTCATTTAGTACTGTCTACAGCCTAAACGGGTGGGTGTGATATCCTTCTTGAATTTAAAACTGTTCAGATTGCAATATTTCCGCATGACTTCTATCATGGACGGAATCTACGTAAATTGTATTTCCTTCTTCTTCTTATACTTCCACTTCAGAACACTGGCTAATATACTGGAGAGCAGGTCACAGCTCTTCTGATAGTCTCACCCGCTGGTTGAATATTGATATGTTCTCTGATATTATCCAGTCAGGATATTATTCTTCAGTTCTCTGTCCCATAGAGAAGGTTCGATCATATATTCCCTGTCATAGCTTAAGATTTAATAGATTGTTATATTACTTATTTATTCATTTTCTTCTTCAAAATGACACATAATTAAATTTCTTGGTCGAAGTAACCTGTAATTATGACGTTCAAGTATAATTTCTTGACATGTTCAATCAGAGTGCAACTGAGCGGCAATTTTGCATTTTCATTGGAAACGCAATTAAACATTAAGAACTCAGTGAAGTCTAGTTTGGATCCAATTGTACTTTCTTCTATCTACGAGTGCCTGGAGTCTTTCGATGTTATCACGAATTATAGGGATGTCAGTTACTGACCTGATTGTATTTGGATGGACGCTGTTTAATTCAAGTGGCTGATTGATCTATTCAAGGGATTCTATAAATATCCTGATATTGTTAAGGGTGAATGACAGGGACGAAAGAATATGTCGTTGGTGAACACCTCACTGGATACGAACAGTAATTATTGATATGAAGAAGCCTTCAGTACAGTTAGCAATAGTTTGTCCCTATTTAACTAAATAAATATTTTGTGTCCAAACGCACTGCGAATAAAGAAATAGACTATTGCTACTCATATGGGAATTTTAAACTGAATTTTAATTTTATCCTAATATTAATAATAACCCTTTCACACCTGAAAACCCTTTAGTTTAAAACTACATTTTAGGGTTTATGCAAAGTGTGAAATAGGGAAACAACATTAAATTAAAATATTTCTGACGTACTTGTTCCGGAAAAGTGCCAACACAATCGTGCTGGTTAGTTGTCTATCGAACAAATTTTCTGATATTTGACACAGAAGAGTGATAAAGTAAAACATAATAAATGGCTCGGTACTAATCCTTTGAGAAAGGGGAAACCAAATAACGACAGAAAAATTTACCGCTGATAATTTTTAATATAATTGGATGTTTCATGGTGTCAGTTTCTAGCAGGTCACTTCTCAACATTATACTCGTGTGTGGAATATTTTAGAACATTAATTTTCATTGGAGAGACAAAGGTAAACATCAGGCTTTAGAGGCTTGGCTGTACTTATGCATGGACACATTCTAGGCCTGTCACCTGCTGATCAACAATAGCAACAGAAAAATTGGAAACACGCTTCAAGAGATCCGAAAAATCGTTCCAGTCCGCTCTGATGCTGCAAACGCTACTCTTTAGTGGAGAGGTATAGAATAATGAGATATGATTTACTCTAGCGAGTGCGGTGGTTTCTATGGACGAGTTTCGCGGTAGCTAACTTCGTACACGTGCCCGATGTCGCAATCGTATTTCATCTGTTCGCAAGTGTCTGTGTAACTTATTTTTTCTTTATTCTGTACGTAGTCTCAGAGGGTATAATGAATCGTACGGTTTCAAGGGCACAGGGTGTCTTTATGTACGATTCATATGTGTTAACTCAGTCAGCTTGTAAAATTCAAAGACGGTTTCAAAAAATATTTCCGGATGTAGACGTTCCAAGTCGTAAAACACTCCATAATATTTATAATAAATTTAAGGAAACTGGAAGTAACCAGCCTAAGAATTCAAGCAAAGCAGCGTAGGGTGCTCAGCAAAGAAAACTTAATTGCATCGACCATCGTTGGAAAATTCTCCTGAAATCCATTTTTCCATCTTGCACAAGTGGGAATTTCTTGTGTGCCTGTGCCAAAGGCTATTAAATTATTATACTTAAAACCGTATAAAACACCTATGACGCATGCTACTCCACCAGATGATCCTATACGTAGGTGCATATTTTGTGAGTGGATTGTGAAGATGTGTACAATGGACAAGTAGATCTACATTATTCTCGGAGGAGGCCTCGTTCCACATCCTTGGTTACGTGTGTACACAAAACAACAGACAATGAAGTGCTGTTAAACCTGACTTCGTACATGAAGTGCCACATTATGATGCATGGTGTATCTTGTCCCATCAGTGGGGAAAGGTCCGGCTCCATGGCTAAATGGTTAGCGTGCTGGCCTTTGGTCACAGTGGTGCCGGGTTTTAATTCCCGGCAGGATCGGGAATTTTAACCTTAATTGGTTAATTTCGCTGGCACTGGGACCGGGTGTATGTGTCGTCTTCGTCATCGTTTTATCTTCATCACGACGCGCAGGTCGCCTGCGGGAGTCAAATCAAAGACCTGCATCTGGCGAGCCGAACTTGTACTCCCGGCACTAAAAGCCATACGCTATTTCATTTAAGTGGGGAAAGTACCATAGGACCAATTATAGACGAGGCCAATGTTTCCAACGACATAGGGCCTACTTTTAATACGTATACAAATATATATTTAGCGGATTTCAAATAAACTTGCACTGCCAATCGAATACGGTACAGATTTAGGAACAGCTCTTCAATTGTTATTTAATTCTGAAATTAATGTTATGTATTAAAAAAGACACTCAGGGAAGTTCAATATGAAAATTCATAACATGCTGTGTCTGTGTTTCGAAGTGTTAAATGTATAACCTTTATCCAATCTTCATATCACTTGGTGCGTCTAATAAAATTTCTCAGAGACTATACATAGACTAAGTGATCTGCTTTTATACATTAATTCAAAATTACTCCATGATATTTTCAAGTGTCTAATTCTGAAAATTTCCCGAGGATAAATACAAGTGCTGCCTTTCCTGTAATCCACTTGGAGATTGGAACCATGCACATAATTATTTAAATGAATTTATTTATTTATTTACGTTAACAAAATTAAACACAGAAAATACAACTAATCATAAGCAGCAAACTAATAAAATTTGATACAAAAATGAAGATATCGTCGCTTCACCGGTAAAACGTTGTATATCACAATACTCTTCCTATCCATTATTCTCCTTAAGACTGGTCACGCCTCCCAGCCACATATGGATACGCAGTCCATCAGAACAATGTCCGTTGTGTTCGTTTTCCTATGCCGACGAGTAAACGAAAATGAACCTTACATGCATTATACACTAGGAGTGCGTAAATACGTAATGCAAACGTACATTCCTACAGTACGGTACTGTAAGGTTCATTTTCCTTTACACATAGGCATAGGAAAATGAACACAACAACATTTGTTCTGATGGACTGCATAACCATATGTGGCTGGGGGGCGTGACCAGTCTTAAGGTGAATAACTGATAGGAAGAGCTTTGTGGAGTACAACGTTTTACTGGTCGAGCGACGATATAATGATTGTGTGATTGATAAATTAACTCATACTGTAACCAATCTCACGAGAATACATTCAGGTGGAATGTGAGGCCCTGAATTCAGCCGCATGAATCATCTGGGCATGTGTTGTAAAGAATTTATCTGTTAATTACTTTTATTCCCTGTGGTACCATTCCTGATGTGTGTTTCACCGACCATCATGGCAAACACGAACTGAAGCAAAGCTATCCAATGTGTACTGTAAACATGCGCACACGCACACTTGACATAACTCGCTATCGTTGTGTTCACACCGAAACCAATTAAATGTAGCTTAGGCAAGCAACTATTTCCTGCAATAGAAATGGCAGATGAGTATGTCCTCTTTCCACCGGTAGTGTACACGAGGGAGCGAGAGCCTGTCGATATTGAGCGGACGGCACGTGGGCCTGATGAAATTACCGCCCTGCTGAAACAAACACCACGGGCTGCCTCCAGGGGCACAGGGGCAGCGTCGCCTAATTACATGACCCTCACACGCTCCGTCACCATCACGGGAATAATATGTGCCGTATTGCTCGCGAAATTCAGTAAACGTGTGTGTAATGACATATCTGGACAAACAGCGCTCATTAGCCAAGAGCGGAATACAGAATGTCTCGTTGTTGAAGAGGGGTTACGATTGTGTCTCGAAAGGTCACAGTGAAGAAACTACGCAAATAACGTATGAATACAAAGTAATAATTTATGGTGCCATCGCCTACCATCACGTAGGGATATTGCTGGCATTGGAATGAGTAGGCTGCATTTCAGACATCCTCCATTCAATCCTCATTGCAAGGATTGTGTAATAGTAACTCGCTACACCTCTACTTTTTTCTGTATCGATAACAAACCATGAAAACTTCATCAATTTCATAGGAGCGCCAGAGATTTTTTGGCACTACTCCAGACGTAATAAACTAGATAAATTATTTACCTGTACATTTGTAAATATTGCTGTTAAATAGTTTGTATCGTTTTTTTTTATATCATACGTAAAATGTATGTGTAATATCATACGCTTCATAAAGGCTATTTATTGAGAAGTCCGCATGTGGTTCATACTGAATAGATGTACGTATCTTTCTTAAATTAAATGTTTCTCTCAACAGATATATTATTACAACACTTTCGACCGATTATTGATTTTATATTGAACCCATGACCTATGTGTCATAAGAAATCAGAGTCCTAAAGTTACCAAATGAGGCCCCATATTAATTGCAATGAGGAGCTCTAGCTACATTTTTATCTCATCGGAACGACACGTGGCATGGGGAAGAATGGCTCTCTTTCTCACGCCAAAAAAAATGAAGTCACTCGCACATGTAAATGGAGAACTGATACAACAAAAGTGTTGGTTTAATAAAAATACTTTTCGAAGGAAATTAGAAGCGAAACTAAAATAAATGTCCTGTAATTATATGTGGGAGAATTTGGTCCTTAGTAATACAGACTTTAGACTGCTAAGCAGTTTCCTAGGGAAAATTGGCAAAAGATGCGTCATCAAAATATAGTGCCTAACAAACGAGGTCATTTAACCAGTCAATTTGTTACGAGATAATCGTAAATGTTCATAAACAATGTCACCATTAAATTATCAATTAGTGGGTTACTATAAAACCTGCCTTCAGTACATTTCCACAACGTCGGAAAATACATGTAAAAAATTCATAAGAGAGGGGGTAATGACTATAAAAATGGGAACGCCATCTTGAAATCTCCCGCATTTTGTCATTTGAGCTAGAGGAGGAACCTCGCACTGTTGCATAATTTATCGGCTATTATTAGACTAAGTCCAACTGAGAACTTAGATTTTGGCCGATGTGGCTGGAGTATCGTCTCCAAGTGGAGATAGCTTCTTTTTAAGTAACGTGTATTTAATAAACATGTACAAGGACGGTCATTCATATGCCGCAGACTTGTATGTGAAGTTTTTAATAATATCGTGTTGAAAGTATAGCGTGTGCGATCGGTATTACAACAGTTGTGTTCGGTCCGCGAAAATATTGAGTGGAGGGTATGTTTTTTGCTTTTATTTTCGTATGAATCAAGATGAATGAAAATACCTGTGAATCCAAAAGTGTTAAAATAGCTGAATTAAATACCGGTGAGTTACTGATGAACTCGTATGATGGAAGCTGGCGTACGTCTAAGGTAGATGAATGATCACCATTACCACCAGTTTATATGTTTCATGTCCGCCTCCGTAGCGTAACGGTTAGTGTTATTAGCTGACGTCCTTGGGGGTCTGGGTTCGACTCCCGGTACTGCCAGATATTTAATAATGGCAGGAGAGCTGGTATGTGGTTGAAATGGTACATGCAGCTCACCTCCAATGGGGGTGTGCCTGAAATGAGCTGCACCACCTCGGGATGAGGGCACGAGTTTATTGTTTATTATTTGTTTCATGATGTCACCGTTTATTTTGTGTGTGTTTTTGTGACGCAGTTTGGTCACCCATTTATTGTCCTGAAATGTCAGAAATATGACGAAAGATTTTTTAACGCTTGGATAAAATTAGGAACTTTTACGAAGTACCGTGTGAAGTGTTGTAAAATAGTCATTGATGGCTATGAAACGATATAATGTCTGAAGTAGATTGCCATTTCCGTGCGTTTATTTTTCTGTATATTCTGGTGTCAAGTTATGATATTTAATCTTATGTGATTTTTCCGTTTGAAATTATGACGAAAGTTATATAAGAAATCCGTGGTTACTCATTTTCAGTCGAATGAAGGCACGGTGTCGTGTGGAGCAATGCAAAAGTTTCATTAAGGAAAGTTACGGGGCGAGATCGATAAATATCTGTTACGAAGGTATTGCTATTTCTATGCCCGTTTTAAACTGTGTATAACTGACGATGAAATTAAAATTAAATTTTATCAGTCCGAAGTCCAGTTCATAAATACGAGGTCATGTTATGCGGAGATGTTTTATTATCAGAGTATTTGTGTGTGTACAACGTTGTGGATCATAGGAATTATATTCCATTTTAATGTCCTAGAGATTTTTGGTCGTGTTTAAGCAAGTGGTCAAGTCTTTCTAAATGTGAGTTGAGGTAGGATTGTGAATCAGGTGGTTGGAAGCCTGTAAATGATGCCGGGAGATTCTGTATGGACCCGAGGAATTTATTTGTGTAATGTTTTGAGATGGAAATTGAGATGGATTCCACGTAAAAAGTGTAGGTTCGTGATATGTATGAATATTGAGTGATATCCTAAAATGAATCTCTGCGTACAATCTGTTTGGGCCAGGAATGACGTATTTGTAATTTTATCAGTGAGATCGTAGATATCATTTTTTTAAAGATCCGTTTATATGCGAATAGAATATACGGTTCCTGTCAAAGCGACGTCAGGAGGGGTGGCTCGCTCCGCTGGACAGCTGATCAGGTAGCCCGCTCTTTGGAAGATAACGGTAATTTGCAGTCTTTGATTGAGTCAACGTGCTCTTTAGAATGGAGATGGTAAATTTGAAAGAAACTAATTGAAATTCTTATCATTGAGTAATGTGTATGTTATTAGCTCGCATTCTTTAATATTAATTTGTTTAACAGAGATCTGAACGTATATTTGAAGCGACGGAAATGATATAATAATGAGCGGATATAACTATTTCCAGGGATGTCCAAAATAGAATGTTGGTGGTAGTTATTGATTTTATTTTTGATGGATGCACAAAGCCTTATGTCATTTTGGGATGTGACATAATGTTGGCTTATTTTACGTTGAGATTAATTGTGCACATTTGAGTACTTAACAATTAGCGTCTTCCAAGCAAGTGTTAATAATTTTTAGCATTAAATTATACTTGTGGTGTGACGTCATGGAATAAATAATGCTGGAAATAAAATGTACTTTTCCAGCCTCCACGAAGCGAGTGACTAAATGTTATAATAAAATTACGTCAGTAAATTGAGTAGAGACTTGTTAAAGAAACCATTCGTCCGCGGAAATATAATTTGTTGTTAATTAGGATTTATAAAAGTAATTTCACTTAATTAAAGTCAGTGAAAACATTATTTGAGAAATAAATTAAAACCAAGTGATTAACTTGAAAATGCATTCTGGAAATCTTAGTTGATTTTGCTGGGAAAATTCGATTGTTAACGTAACGATTAAGGGGACATGTTCGAATGTAAAGGATTTTACTGCCACAAAGGCTGTGAGCGTTGTTGTTGATGATGCTGTTGTTGTATTATTTGACTTTGATTGAGCATTAACTGTGCTGGGATTATTAAAGTGGAAACATTGGTCATCAAGTACTGTAACTTAATTGTGTTTCGTCTTCAGCTTAGAAACTTGTATGGTCATGGGGTCATCAACCTCAGTGACTTAGATTAAGGCCATGTGCCATTCTAGTATCATTTGTCTTGCGGTCATCATCCACAATGACTTTAACGTAAATTGCAATGTTAGATGTAGGTCCATGACATAGTCGCAGGTCACATCGATTCAATTAAGGGTCCATGCCGTACAACCACTGTGTGGCACATACCGATTGGACTGCCTTATTACACCTAGAGTCCAAAGTTCGTGTTATGAGGGCTGGATCATCACGAATCATTATGGTGGTACACGTAGTCTCTAATGAAAGCCGAATTTGAGGATTTTCTGAATTTCTTTACTTCATTCTTAACTTATGACAGTGGTTTCTTCTAAGAATGCCCATCAGGCAGTTAAGTTAAAATCTCTCAAACCAGTAAATTTCTCCTCTGCGTTGTAACTATCTGTGTTGATTGCGTTGATCGAACAAGTAGGAGTTCAAGTTATAATGTCTTGTTTAAAGTTCACGTTCATATTATTTCTCTAATAAACCACGATTTTTATAGATTTGATTTTTCATTTCGTAGACAGATTAAAATTACTGAAACCCGCCTAATACCTAAACAAGTGACGAAGAACCCGTAAACGACCTAAGTGACAGATCTCATGCCGATTGCTATTAGATAAGGAAGGTAGGCATCCTTTATGGAGCATAAAGGGTCCAATAAAATATCGTCGCTTAAGAAACAAAATCGCATATGCAGCAATGCTCTTCCTATCCATTATTATCCTTAAGACTGTTCGCGCCTCTCAGTCACATATAGATTTGTGTCCATCAGAACAATTTTCGTTGTGTTTATTTTCCTTTTCTGTACAGGAAACTGAACCTTACCGTACTGTAGGAATGTATATATCCATGAAGTATTTACGCACTCTTACAGTATAATGTATTTCAGGTTCATTTTCATTTACACATCAGTATAGGAAAATGAACACAATGACAATTGTTCTGATGGAATGCATATCCCTATGTGGCTGGACAGGAGGAGCATTTTCAGATAAGGGCTTTTGTTCCTTAGACGTCGATATGTAAAATTGCCGCTTTTAATGATGCGTGTTTATTTAGTTCGGCGATTGACACAAAGGCCACTAAGCTTGATGTCGACTAGTAAGCTGAACTCATTATAAAGTTCAGCTTGTAGTATTCCCTTCTTTAGATCTGCAACAATGGCTATAGGCGTCCATATTCCAAGACTGAAGGTACAAACTCGGAAGAGTTAATTGGCGTTTCGTTTTTGTTTGCTAGGGGCTTTACGTCGCGCCGACACAGATAGGTCTTATGGCGACGATGGGATAGGAAAGGCCTAGGAGTTGGAAGGAAGCGGCCGTGGCCTTAATTAAGGTACAGCCCCAGCATTTGCCTGGTGTGAAAATGGGAAACCACGGAAAACCATTTTCAGGGCTGCCGATAGTGGGATTCGAACCTACTATCTCCCGGATGCAAGCTCACAGCCGCGCGCACGGCCAACTCGCCCGGTAATTGGCGTTTCGAAGAGCGGTACAAGTATGTCGTGCGATGTCGATCTCTGATAACACACTTGGTGGTTATCAGACATCTAAGTCGACAGCCAAGCAACATAAATTGCATCAAATCTAGATGCTTGCAAATAGTAACTGAGATCAAAGACTCGCCTCTGCTGGCGAGATTTACTGTTTACAGTGCACTATGTCTTCTGGAATGGGCTAGAATAAATTTGTTACTTTCATTGATCTGTCTCAGTCTCATCCTCGACTTTGACAATATGAGAGTGACCAAGATATGAGCGATGCTAGTGATACCATTCCTTATGCAGCCAGTCCCTGTTATTAATGGTGTGAAAATATCACTCGCAGAGTCAGTTGGTGCATACATTTCAGTGGGCTTGGAAGACTGATATATAATAGAAATATCTGGATCGGTGAGGAAAGCAGCGGAAAAATACTCACTACTCATTTCCCTACTACTCCTCTTTAGTGACGCCTAGGCTATCTATGACAGCTGTTGGTGGAGCTGTGGAGGATCAAACCAGCCTCCGGTCTGAATATCCAACATACGCATCGACGGCTTACTTCTAAAACCTCGTAAGTCCCGAAGTTCTTCTTACCCAATATATTCTTTAAGGCTGGTCACTCCTCCCAGTCACATAGTTATATGCAGTCCATCAGAGTAATTTTTATTGTGTTCATTTTCCTATGTTAATATGTAAAGGAAAATAGACCTTACC
Organism: Anabrus simplex; assembly: GCF_040414725.1. NCBI lineage: Eukaryota > Metazoa > Arthropoda > Insecta > Orthoptera > Tettigoniidae > Anabrus > Anabrus simplex. The sequence continues at coordinate 248,023,188 of NC_090265.1, read as the reverse complement.
GCACCGCATTGTAGGGATGTTGTTTGCAAGCGAATTTACACACTCCTAGAGTATAATGTATTTAAGGTTCCTTTATACACAACTATAGAAAAATGAACACAAGGAAAATTGTTCTGATGGGCTACATATCTATGTGTGGCTGGGAGGTGCGACCAGTCTTAACGTATATAATGGACAGGAAGAACATTGGGACATACGAGGTTTTAGAAGTAAGCCATCGATATGATTAATAATCTTGAAGTGAGCGAAGATGAATTAGCGCCACAGTAATATTTTACTTCGAAAACTGCATGGTACAATCTTTATTGTTCCTTCGATTCACATTATTGACCATTTGAATATTCACTCCCCGAAGTTTACTCCGGGGTCGCCACTTTTATTATATTTACTGATTTACTTTTTATATGATTAACAGTAAGAACACAACACTATTGCTTTCTTTCTTCACTGTCCACATTTATTTATTGATTCTCCAGAAACTATTCCTCTATATTCATCACATGAAGTTATCAAAGTACAAAACTAATTTGACATGAATTAAATATTTCCTCTTAAAACATACTCGAAATTTAGGCTATATTCACAACATGCGAGCCAGTCCATTCAAATTCAATGTTTACTGGCACTGCTAAGTCCATTATGCAATGCAGGCTTCACTTTGCATTGTCCCAATAATAATTGCAGTGTATGGGTATTGTTCCAGGTGACAGCCCGTGTGTGCGTCTGTCCACATGACAGTCCAATGAAGGGCTTGTTTATTGTACATATCTGTCAGGTGCTGGGACATCTCTGTTATCACTGCATATTCTCCTGATGATAGAATATCATCATGTCGTCGGGATTAAACATGTGTCATAGGCTCGATATGTCCACATCGCATAGTGCTGGTAGCAAAATTAAGTGAGGATTCCGATCTTGATTGCCTTTCCTCTCAATGTGTCATTTCAAGGAATGATAATTTGTGTTTTATCTCCATTTTAATATATGTATTCAATGCAGATAATAAAAGAAATGGATGATAAATTTGGATGACATATCCCTCTAAGGTCAGAAGAGCGCATTAGGATTCTAACTCGATTACACAGAAGATCTGGAGGTATTGCATAATGATATCGATATAGTTCAGGAGGAAGGATGATTTTTCTTTTCCTTCTAATTGCTCAAGGTTGCTCAAATGCCGCTGCGTTTTCGGCAACACTTGGATAAAAAATTGGTAGGGCTTGGAAAGTAGCAACCGTGACATTTATTGAAGGAATTCCCTGATAATTTGGAATTTCGTTACTGGAAAACGGAAATCCGGAGAAACCCGTTTATACATGTTGAGGTAGAACGTAATCGATTTCATAGAACATTTGTTAAATTTTCCCGTGAGGAGGTCAGAAATTTAAAAATGGGACCTTCTTCTACACAGGAATATATACTTGAAAGAGAAATAAGTATCTCCTAGGTACAGTCCCTAGAATTATGTATGGCCATCCTGTATCGTCATTAACCCGCGAAGACTGGTGCATGGATGTTTTTCACCCGAGACTTAAATATTAGCCTATAGTTCTGATTGGGTCACCTATCGTTTCCTGTCACCTTCAGTACCTTCCTTCCTGACCTTGGACTAAATCCTGAGAAAGTTCACATGCTATAGCTTTACCATCACCCGAGTTATTACTGTGTTACACTCTGGCGGGTCAGATTTACCCAAGGCGCCAGTCCTCGCGTGACTTTTCGGTCAAATCGGTGCTTATAATGATAGTTGTGTCGATGGATTGGAATAAGGAACAAGAACGTTTAAAACGACTAATTGATGAAGTATTTGAAGAAGATGAAGAGGAAGAAGGAAACGGTGGACAGGCAAGTGAAAGCGAAAATGACTGTGTGTCAGAAAGTGAGCTTAGCCAAATATTTTCTGGACAATCATCGGCTTGCTTTAGTCAGAACGATACGTAAGAATAAAAAAGAAATTCCTCTTAGTTTTGTACAACACAAAAACAGACCACAGTATTCAAGTAAACTTGCATTTGATAATCAAGTGATTCTGGTAGCACATGTTCCGATGAAAGGAAAGACCGCAGCATGACGCAGCCATTGATGGAGAAACCGGTGACAAACAGAAGTCGGAGATGAATACATTTTACAACTGCCCAAAGTGTGGCATTGATGTTATTGACGATCTTTGTGCAACGTACAACGTTGTACGTGTGAGTAATCGCTGGCCACTGACGGTATTTTATGCCATGCTGAATGTAGCTGGCATAAATACTCTCATTGTCTACCAATCAAAGGGACCTGGTAAGCTAGTTAGACGAGCTTTTCTCAAGCAAGTGTCTCAAGAAATGGTCCTCAAGTACATGAAAAACCCAGCCGTAATAGAGAACTTTCTTCGTACACTGAGGTCGAACACAACTGGATATTTAGGCATTGAAACTCCAATAACAGGGGCTCCAGCTAAGAAAGGCCGAACAAGATGTGGATATTGCCCTTCCAGTGCTGACAGGAAAGCAAAAACTGAGGGCAATAATTGTGGAATAATGATTTGAGGTCAACACACCACTCCCGTGTGTCTCCAGTGTACGGGTATCGCCACCGACCAGCACGAAATGAAGGGCACACTTTGGACAGCCATGAATTCTTGAAGAATACCGGTAACAATTTGTGAATAATTGAAAACGTTTATTGTGACTTGTGCTATATTAATGTGAATATTTCCTTGAATTGTTGATCTTAAGTCACTGAAATTGAAGATAAATATTTCCCTGCCAATATTAAGACTATTTTACAGTTCATGAAATTATTGTATTTATCTTGCATGTTATATTGAATACATGTTTAAAAGTCGCATTAAACGATTCAGAATAGTTCTTCAGAACAGTCCAGGTGCAAATTCATTTCATACGTAGTGCATGGTGGATAAAAATAGATTATAAAAATCCGGGTCAAATACATCCATACGCCAGTCTTCGCGCTATATTTCTTCGCGCCAGTCCTCAAGGGTTGAAAACAATACATAGGGTCTCTTTTTACTACTAATGGCGTTAGGCCTCGGAAGACCTTGCGGCCAGCATTTACAGAGTGAGCATACATACATTTCGTGGTTGAAAAAAGAAATGCATATCTTATAAATTAATACTACACACTGACAAATATTGGTAAATTACAGCGCATAATTGTGTAGTAAGGTTTGATAACAGGATAGCAATTTGAAATTGGCACTGGGGCATTTAACGTCACCAAAGAAGAGTACAGATGGTTCTATTGTTTGGAATACTTTTTAGATGAGAATAAGATGTGGTTCAAGTCGGCTATTTCTACAGGGTCTTCTGGATAGTGAGGGTTGTCGAAGACCTTGATCCTTTGTAGATGAATAGGATAGCATCCACTCCCCAGACGCATTCTTATTAAAGATGAAAGGTGCCTGCAAGTTAGTTTCAATTTCTTGAACCATATTTGCATTGGTATGATGGGCTGAATTTTAGCATAGTGATTTCCTCTTGTAAGCTGTGACATTTTCCAGTACGCAGACCATTCACTGTAGACCTGTTGTTTGATCATTAGCAGGAAATCAGAATACGGTGACTGTTTGTAAAGGTGGAGTTCACAAGCTTTGGCTTCTTTCGCTAGCTGATCTACTATCCCGTTCAACGTTATACCAGCGTGGCCCTTAATCCATAGATGTACTTCCTGAACCTCTTTCTGGGTGGTATATATTAAGTTCAAAATGTCTAATATATACTGATGTGTAGACAGATTCCAACGAGAATTTTATAGCTTTCGAAGAGCACATTGTTAGTCAGAATGTATTAGAATTTTGCTGTACACCTATGTATAGTGTCTGTGAAAATGGAGGAGAACTCTGTACAGACTTATGATGATATTAGAATTTTGAGGAAGTGACGAATTTAATTGGGAAAATAACCTGTTGATGATAAATAAATCTATTCTATTCTATTGAATTCCATAGCTTATGGCTGAGTGGTAGCTAACATTTCTGTAGTAACAATAGACGTCTCTTGAGGCAAAGAGCACTTTCTTGACACCTCAGATGCAATCCAGAAAATACATAACCCAAGCCTGTTGTGGTCTTGGATCCGTCAGTATAAATATGAACAAAATTGGGCTATGTGGTATTGAGAAAAGTTGATAAACTTTCATTGATGGAAAGACTTTTAGTAATGTAGCATGGTAAGAATAATATGGAAGGTGTAAATATAAGAAGTTCGTTCTTTTGTTGAAATACAGGGATATTTCAGACTGAATTATGACGGGAATCAAGTGTTGGAAATTCTTGAAGCTTTCATATCATAATGCAGTCCGGTGTTTCTGACAGATGTTATTTCTGTCGACCGCCATTTTTAGTAGTCTTAATTTGCTTATCATTTTATTATTCCCCAGTGTTGACCGGCGAATAAAGAAGTTATTCGCCAGATATTGTCTTCTTTTCACGAGAGGCATCTCCTTGGCTTCCACTAGGAGTGCGTTCGTAGGAGTAGGATTCATTGCCCCTAGAAATATTCGGATAGCACGATAGCGCACTATATCAATTTTTCGGAGAACGTATTGTGGTGCATTTTCATAGAAATGCTGCCATATTCTAATATTGGACGTATTAATGCGCGATACAGTGCTAACAATGTTGTAGTGACCGCACCCCGCCAGATTCTAGAAACAGCTCGTAAGATTCAAAGATCGATCAACTTTTGTCACGCGACTTCTCCAGGTAAGCTTACTATAGAGATGAGGTCCTAATAGTTTCGCTGATGATTTTAGTTGGAGGGAGACTGGACCGAGGCGTATCGTGTGTGAAGTATACTGAAATCTTTCTCGACTAAGAATAACAGCAGTGGATTTCTGAACATATAAGGTGAGTCCTGTGTGCGCTGTCCATTCTTCTCGGTGTGAAGCTTCCGTGTCTAGCTGCATACATGTCAACCGGAAGCTGGTGGAGACGGTGTAAATACATACACCATCCGCATATTGAAGCACTGTGATCGTAGGACCAAACATTTTATCCAGATCTTCCGTACAGGTGGAATATAATAAAGGACTGTGAATATCACCCTGAGGAAGTCCATTCGTTACGACGACGGAAATACACTGTTCTTGTGATCAGAAGATTACTGATCCCAGAAATATATCTATTGGGGAGGCCTAAAAGTCTGAGTTTTAATACTAGTACAGGGATTTTCACACTATAGTATGCCTTAGAAATATCCAAAAATATAGCAAATAAATACTCGTTGTCCCAGAAACTCGGTTACATATCCGTGGTTAATAGGCTGAAGTTGTCGAATGTACTCTTGGCTTTCCGGAATCCAAACTGCGTCGTTGAAAAGACTGCGTGATGTTCCATCCACCATTCAAGCCGCAGTTTCAAGATCATTTGAAAAGTCTCACCGATGCGGGGTGATAGTACTATAGGACGATAGTATGATGGATCTTTGGGATCCTTTCCAGGTTTCAATATTGGAAGAATTATTTGAGTAGTCCAATCTGCTGGAAATTAACTTTCCTTTCATATGTAGTTGAAGTGCTGAAGAAGGATCTCTTTGGCGTACCGAAGGTGGTGGTAAAGTATAATCACTAAATGGACTGGATCATACCATGGAGCTGAGTTGGATGATACCTTCGAGGCCATTTCTAATTCACTGAATGTGAATGGTGATGTAGGAGGGCACATACAGGATGTCCGATGATTAGTAGATGGCGATTGTAATCTTTCGAACGATGCGGTCGGTGGAGCGATCAAATTCGTGAAATCTTCAATCAAGTCGCGGAGAGATGACATATGTGGAGACTTCTTCCTCATTTCATTATTTGTTGGCCATACCTGTGATAACGGGGTATCATTAGACAACTTTTCATAGTAGGTTTTCCACTCCGATTTCTTCCGATTCTTTAGGAAACGTTTAACTATGGCGTCTGTGTTCCTGTACATTAGATAGTTGTTCCACGTTATTTCGCGTTTCATTTTCTGAAGGCTTGTTTCCTTTTAGCAATCATACGGGAGAATTCCTGTTTCCACCATGGATTAGGCGGGTTGCCTGTATGATATCGACTTTTTCTCTATGATATCGCTACTGAGGCTGTTTTTTCAAGAATGTTTAGAAAAATCTTGTACATGATATGGACTGTTTCGTGTTTGAGTACTGCAGGAATGGGGCATTCTATTATTATTCCACATTTCAACCAGTCAGTTTTTGCAACATTCGATTCCACTGCCGACTTATATGGGGTAAAGAGCTGTGAATCATTGCAGGAAATTAGGTTCCCGGAATGATTTGACCTAAATGATAAGATAACGTCTTCCATAAAAAAAGTCCACGGATATTGTTGCCGAGCAGAAAGATGAGTCAACGGCCGATGGTCTTTCTCCAAGTATAGGTAGAAGTGTAGATGAACAGTCATTCATTATATATAGGTTGTATTCATCCATAATTTGCAAAACAGATCTCCATAAATATAATTTATTGTACATTCCCACATAGCAATTTGGGCGTTGAGATCGCCGCAGAAGAGATACGGAGGCTCTAGATTGCGAGTGAGGTAAAAATCATTGTCATAAATTGAGGACTGTCCTTGGAGGGCAATATATAGGGACGATTGTAATGTTTTAGTTACGTATGCGAACCCTAGCTACCACTGCTTGAAGACTATTTGTGTATTATCTATAACAGCTTCTGCAAAGAGAATTGTACGCTTAGTTAATAATGCTGATGCACCGTATCCGTCTTTGCGGTTTTGGAAAAGTACATAGTAGCCTGGGAATGTAATTGGTGTTAGTTGTCGAAACAATATCTCTGAGATTGCTTCGCTTGAGATATCTTCAGTCTGCAATACCTGTTGTAAGGATTCTTTATTCGCACTAGCAGACCGGGCGTTCGACTGAAGAATTTTGAACTCCATCATTCGATATGAAAATACTCGGAACCATATCTTGAATAACAGTCAGACTGAAGGCTGATGGTGAGCTCTGAACCTGAATTATCAAGAGCATGATAATGTTAAAAATCTTATCTATGATTGTATTATTTATAAGAGGTGTATTTGTTATCCTGTTATGTGGTTGACGAGAATTATGACATACTGGACTGTACGGTACATGTTGAGGAATAAATAATCGTTCTGTGTCCGGAGGAAATTTAGGGGATTTGGAGAAGGTCTCGGTGACTTGTACTGATTGACCGACTGCGCTGATGGGCTGATGGGTGTATACTACTGGAATTCTGTGGCTGAATAAGTTTAAGATGTGGTTGTTGTTGTTTTTCCTGCTCTATTTTTTGTATCTGAAGTGCTTGTGGATGCTGATGAGAAATATCCTCTTGGTGTACTTGAAAGTGAGGAATGTTGCTCACTGGAAGCTTTGACGAACTGTTCCAATAGATGTCACATCTGATCGCACAGGGGCTGGCTGTGGTAGTGGAGTTATTACGTGATGCGCTGAGAGGAGAGGGAATTCTGGGTGGCAATGCCAGTTAAGTATGGGCGTATTTATAGCTGTCGCATATCGTCGGCTATTATATAAACTGAGTGCACGTTTTTTGAAATGTTATTGTGAGCTATTAGATGTTTGATTTTGGCCAACTTTTTATACTCTGGACAGTCCCGGTCGGTAGACAGATGAAGGCCTTGACAGTGAACACAGATACGGGCTACGGTTTCCGGACACGGTCTTATATCGTGAGGGCCACTACAGCGACTACAACATTGATTACTACGACATTGTGACGTAGAATGGTTGAACCGTAAACATCATTCACATTGTAATACTGAGAGAACGTAAGGTGGAATGACACAGCCTGTGCTGAGAATGTAAATGTACGGTGGTAGGTACTGTGCTCGGATTGTAATTCAGCAGACCGGTATTGGACGGGATTCCCCAGCCGATCCTTTCTTTGTAAAGCGTTTAATGTTCACGATAGGGACTTTGCATTGAGCTTCTTTTTCATCCTTAATAATTCCAAGCCTATGAATAACACTGTGAGGGATATATACATCAAGATGTATATCTTTAAAAATAGGAGATTCTACTACGTGATTAGCTACTGAACCTGATATAGTTTCCACACGTAGTCTATTGCGTCTTGTGTTTGAAATGTTTATGATGTTTCCTTTGGAACAAATACTTTCTTGGAATATTAACCAACCAATTGCCAGTGGGTGCAACTTACCCACAGTTTTTTTCTGTTTCTTAAATAATTACAAAGAAATGGCCATTATCAGTGTTAGAATAACGGTTCTTTTGACTACGACGGGGTTTCAACTGGTTATGCACATGGGGAACCTCACCGGACTGAATATTATTCCCACATTCCTTTCGGTACGTATTGCCAGGTTCCAAACTACCCATTTCAAGTGATCTTCTGTGACTATCGATGAATCTATTAATGATTTGTTGGCGCGAAAACGTTTAGGTTGATGGCACATTTGATCACATAAATCGGATGGAGAAAGCACATTACCTGGTATTAATGGTTGTTGTATAGGTCCGGTATTAGTTTTGTTGGTTGTTATGTTTCCTTGTGATTGATGCATTTCACTTGACGGTTTCACTGGGGTGGCTGCTTGTTCATACAGGGGATGTTGCACTTCCATTAAAGGCATATGTTCAGGTTGGGCCTCGCCATAAAACGTCTGAGGGCAGAATGCACTTTCTGCCCGACATCGGGAGGATTATTCATATTCTGACTTGCATTACCTTCTGTTCTACTAAACTTTTATAAGCTATGGAGTGAGTAAACACGTTCCACTGCACTAAGTTCACACTTGGAGAGAGAGAGCGATAAACACGACAACCTGCTTGGCCGGTTGTACACTGTAGACTCAACGCACAAATTGAAAATTTCACACTGTTTTTATTCATTTAGACTGGCACGTGGAATTTTTAACAATTGTCAAAATTTTACTGGAGAATGGTTTGAGAAGTAAGAGGTGCATGATTTAGAATGTCGTTTATTTTTACTACAGGCTGAAAGTCACGATGCTCCCATAGCCCTCGCATTTGTTCAGATGTACTGTACTTTGATCTCATGTGATTCATTATTGCGTCTAGTTTCTTCTTGCATATCCTTTCTACGCCGTCTCTACTGTCTAGGAGTAGCGTGCCTTCCTCTCACCCGCAAGAACCGTGGTCGTCAATTCCTGACCAGGTCAGAGATTTTTACCTGGATCTGAGGGCTGGTTCAAGCTCCAGTCAGCCTATGTGATTACATTTGAGGAGATATTTCATGGTGAGATAGCTAGCCTGGTCTAGAAAGGCAAGAATAACTATCAAGAGGGTTTAACCAGAAGAAAAAAGAGCTGTAAAATTTGACCAGAAGAAAAAGAGACACTAGTTGGACAAATCATCAGACGTTCATAACGTGTTCCCTTGGTTTATAACTGAAGTATATGTGGTAAGAATAATAGTAGGGGGCCAAGACATGAATACGGCAACAATGTAACCGTAGATGCAGGATGCAATAGTTATATGGAAGTGAAGAGGGCTGCGCAGGATGGGTGGCATGGAGCACTGTGTCAAACCAGTCTATAGACTAGTGACCTAACCGCATATATTTATTGGGAAGGAAGATAAAATCGACTTTTAACGAGGAAAATAACTTTCATCCCCTCAACATATTCAAATGTAAGACTCAATTTTGGTCATCTTCTTTCCTAATCACCTCTTCTTTGAATACGCATTATTCCTGGCTGAAGAGTTTGTATTCGTGCTCGATGGCCTGCACCGTACTTTGCTGGATAACGAAATCATAGTGATGGTCATTGTACACCACATTTAAGAGTCACGCGCATTTTTCACAGGGCATAAATATCTTGGACGTTGATGAATATCACAGTGGTCAGAATCGAACTAAAGAACCCGAACTTGAAACTTCCGTGCCCACCAAAGTCTCCCAATTGATAGATGATGTCGCAGCAGAATTATTTTGACAGACTACGAATTTATTTCCCGGAAATCACCCATTGAATGTACGTCCTACTCGACTGCAGCCTCTATGTTCGTTTCTGGGGAACAACCAGAAAGTGTAGAATCTAAACAAGGCATATTGGTATTGTTATTTACAATTCAACAACGTAATTTGTATGTAGATTTATAAACCAGAAGTGGTTCTTGATTCTCTCGCAAATAACAAGAGATGGCACTGTAGAAGGTCAGTATTTACTCGTTGACGAATAAGTTGAAGATATGCGAGCCAGACTTCAGGTTAGACCTTGTAAACCGTTTAGCCTTTTAGCACAGGAGTGTGGTATCTCTCCCACTTCAGTGCTTGAGGACTTACAATTCTGGCGTTTTTTCCCTATAATAGTTCGGTAGCACACAAGCGAACGATGCAGATCCCGTAACACTCCTTAACTTCTGTCGGTGGGTACTACAACTATGCATTTAGATCCTTCGCTTTGGATCATATCTGATGAAGCGTTTTTTACCTCAGTGGATAGGTTAATTCTTGGAACACTCGACATTGGGACACTGAAAATACTCTCGCGATACACAGGGTACCTCTTTATGACACGAAAGTGTGTGTTTGGTGTGCAGTTAGTGGACGAAGGACGATTTGGTCCATGAGGAGAACAATGAATTTGATGAAATTACTCTCGATGAAGTGGAAATGATGGTACACGAACATGTTTTAAATGAGACACTGCCCTCCGAACGATACTTGCTCACTATTTTGCATCCATTTTTTAACATGTTGACTGTCAGGTGAGTAGCTCAGATGGTGGAGCTCTGCCCTTCTGACTCTAAGTTGGCAGGTTCGAACTTGGTTCAGTCCGGTGTAATATAAAGGTACTTAGATACATCAGCCTTGTGTCAGTAGATATACTGTATATATATAAAGAACTCCCTCGGACCGAAATTCCGGCACATCGGTGTCTCTGAAAACCATAAAAGTATTTAATGTGGAGAAACACCATTATTCTTATTCTTATTCTTATTCTTATTCTTATTCTTATTCTTATTCTTATTCTTATTCTTATTCTTATTCTTATTCTTATTCTTATTATTATTCTTATTCTTATTCTTATTCTTATTCTTATTCTTATTCTTATTCTTAATCTTAATCTTAATCTTATTCTTATTCTTATTCTTATTCTTAGTTATTATTATTATTATTATTATTATTATTATTATTATTATTATTATTATTATTATTATTATTAAATGTTGACTGAGGAAGAGAGAGACGACGACTAATTTGATCTACGCGGTGCAACGGCCCACACTCCTCGTGATTCTACGGTTGAAATTAGATGTAAGTTCGGAAATCGGATAATTAGTAGGGGATTATGGCCATCCCCTTCTCCAGATCTCAGTACGCTTCACTTTTATATGGTGTAAAATTTGAAACGGAAAGTCTGATCGGGAAAAATCATCTAGAGCCGAGGCCCTGGAGAATAAAATTAGGAGAGTTGTAAGTGGAATAATGGAAGACCAATTACAACGCCCATCACAGAATCGCCTTCAAAGATGCCAGGTCTACACAAACGAAAATGTAAATCACTTTCAGTGGCTGATATGAAATTCAGGTAAAGAAAGAAAAATCATTACCTGCATTTTATTTCTTAACTTTTGTGTGATAATGAGATAGTTTCCTAATTCTTTCTTGTTGAGCGAAGGACCTGTTGGGTTCTAGGGTAATACAGCCTGCCCCTGCCGTCAGTTCGCTACACGCGCCTCGCATGACTATGCCGTAAACTCTTGTTTGGTGTCCATTGTATTATTCTAAGAATCAGTAATCACACAAATCGTCAGCTTATGCCTACATCCACCGGTTTATTCCGAATTAAGTGCCGTTATCTGGGTTTGTGGATCTCTTATCAAGTGGTTAGTGGTTTGCCCATGCATTGGTTAGATGATGAACAGCAAGCACAAAGGCCAAATTCCTATTGCCTTGTACAGCCTCTGTTTTTTCAATTTATCTATTCGTTCTCGTCCGGGTTCTTGTCGGAATGGTCAGCGTGGAGGTCTTCGGTTCAGAGGGTCCGGGTTCGATTCCCGACCGAGTATATGTGCATTTGCTCTAACACTTCTCTTCACATTGCTCTACTCACCAACACAGAATTACGCAATAGTGAATACATCCTTCCACATAGAGTTGGCTCAGAAAGGGTATCCAGTCGTAAAAGAGGGCCAAATCCACATGAATGAAAAATGACGGATTACGGAGAACCTGTTGATCTCTCTTGGAAAATGTTTGTTCGTTTCCAATTCAAACCCGATTAGTCATGTAAAATCTATATAATTCACTTTCCCAGCTTACCAATCGCTAACCTTTACTGCAGTGATAAGATCATTCTCCATTCTACCTACCGAAGTAACAAGATTTGTGACCTTGACGTCAAACCCTACTGTATGTTTGTAATCCCTTCAGTAACAATTCATACACTGTTCCACGTGAGCAGCTACGCATCACTTCAGCTAAGCCGCTTAGCCCGTTGGAATACTACTGGGCTGTTTCGCTTACTTATTAAATAGTATTATGCGACTTCAGACCGATTTTGATGACAGCGGTAGAGTAAGTAGATTGTTTGATTATAATTCAACAAGCATTCAGTAAATTCCTTGTTTCGGCCACGGTTTCAAATTTCACGTAAGCTTGTCCCCTTTACTTTCTTGTACATTCAGTAGAAAATACTGCCTATTAGGTTGTGTAATTAGAATGTCAACGTTAGCAAACTAGAGGTGTATTTTCATATCTAGATGCATGCTAGGATGGTATCTAAATTACAGGTCGATGGCTTTCTTTTAAAACCTCGTATGTCCAAATGTTCTTCCTACCTATTATATCCCTTAAGACTGGCCACGCCTCCCGGACATATATTTGTATGCAGTCCATCAGAATAATTTTCGCTGTGTTCATTTTCCTTTGCTAAAGTCTATAGGAAAATGGACCTTAACGTACCGAATTGTAGGGATGTTGATTGCGTGGCAAATTTACACATTCCTACAGTATAATGTATTTAAGGTTCATTTTCCTTTACGAACTGGCAGAGGAAAATGACCATAACGAAAATTATTCTTTTGGACTGCAAATAAATATGGGACTGGGAGGCGTGACCAGTCTTAAGGAATATAATGGATAGGAAGATTATTCGGACTTACGAGGTTTCTAAAGAAAGCCATCGAAATGTAAGAAATATGTTTACTACTTTTTCATCCGACTTTACTGACCTCCGTTTTTAGAGGAACATTCACTTATCTCAGATATAAACTACAAAGCTTGGACGTAAATATTTTATTAATATTTACAACCATTTCTTTACAATTGGATTTACCTCGTACCGACACAGATACCTCGTAGGTCTTGTGGTGACGACGGGATAGGAAAGGGCTAGGAGTGGGAAGACAGCGGCCATGGCCTTAATTAAGGTACAGTCCCAGCAATTGATTGGTGTGAAATGGGAAAAAGTGAAGAAAATATATTCAGGGTGGCCGACTGTGGGATTCGATCCCACTATTTCCCGAATTCAAGCACACAGCTGCACGCCCTTAACAGCACAACCAACTCGCTCGATCAAAATTATTACTGTTATTATTACTGTTTTGTTCGAATAGAAACTTGTTATTGACTCTTAATAGTATGCGCAAGTAGATAAAAGAATCCTGTATTATATAAAGAGCTTCTTTTTCACACTGATGTTATACTGGCTTATGGTAACTATAGCAACGCCAGAGTACACGCATGCACAGTACGGCTGTAGACGACGTTGTTCGCGTGTCACTTGTGACTAAACAGTTCATCCGAGGAAGGATAATCTATGTTAAAAAATTGTAAACACACTTACATTTTTCATAATGTATCTAACTCACTATAAGTAAAGCTGCGAAAAGAGAGATGTTAACACGAAATGAATGTAAGTGTGCAACGCCAGGTTGCCAGAGTTATACGCCGAATGACACAATGATCAGAATAAAAGATTTTCTCGTGTCTTGTCCTCGATAGCCCTTGTATTGGAGTCGTTATTCATTGAGTGACAGGCTTGTTGATGTTAGCAACCTTATAACGAATGTGAATACAGGCGATGAAGTTTAAGAGGAACTTAGAGATGGCTAGTCACGTGGAGTGGTGGACACAAGAGGTCATGTGACCTCTTATTCGTTTCCAGTAGCCTATATCTGTGCTTCCAGCAGAAATGTGTCGTAGGTTGGTTGCTGTGTATGATGAAACAGTATAGGAAATAAACTGACAATATACAATATATCAATAAATAATATTACATCAACCTTGAGACTAGTTTCAGCCACTTAATGGTCATCTTCAGCCAAATAAAATGAAACAGATTATGTGATAACTAAAACATGTGTATACCAGATAAAGACATTGTTGCAGGAATAATTATAACATTAAAATGAATATCGTCGCTTCACCGGTAAAACGTTGTATCCCACAATGCTCTTCCGATCCATTATTCTCCTCAAGACTGGTCACGCCTCCCAGCCACATATGCATACGCAGTCCATCAGAACAATGTCCGTTGTGTTCGTTTTCCTATGTCGACGATTAAACGAAAATGAACCTTACATGCATTGTACACTAGGAGTGCGTAAATACGTAATGCAAACGTACATTCCTACAGTACGGTACTGTAAGGTTCATTTTCCTTTACACATGGACATAGGAAAATGAACACAACAAAATTTGTTCTGATGGATTGCATATCCTTACGTGGCTGGGAGGCGTGACCAGTCTTAAGGAGAATAAATGATAGGAAGAGCTTTGTGGAATACAAACTTTTACCGGTCGAGCGACGATATAATAACAACAATTATGGTTATGATCTCTTTGTCATAATATGATGGCTTTCAGTTGACTTAGGACCTCAGGCAAAGAAGTAAATATCTAATGTCTGATGTAGAAAGCGCTGACTTGCTGGAGGAAGCAGGCAAGCCATGTAAACAAAGGAGTGGATAGGGAACAAGCACTGACATTTCTTTTACACTGCCGGATTCCCCTACAACAAGTCAGTGCTTGTTCGACATCAGACATTATTGCCTGAGGTCCTAAGGTAACTTAAAGACATCATATTATGACAAGAAGATCATAACAATAATCTGTTATTGTATGTATTTTAATGTTATAATTATTCCTACAACACGACGGCTTTCTTTTAAAACCTCGTATGTCCAAATGTTCTTCCTACCTATTATATCCCTTAAGACTGGCCACGCCTCCCGGTCATATATTTGTATGCAGTCCATCAGAATAATTTTCGCTGTGTTCATTTTCCTTTGCTAATGTCTAAAGGAAAATGGACCTTAACGTACCGAATTGTAGGGATGTTGATTGCGTGGCAAATTTACACATTCCTACAGTATAATGTATTTAAGGTTCATTTTCCTTTACGAATTGGCAGAGGAAAATGACCATAACGAAAATTATTCTTTTGGACTGCATATAAATATGGGACTGGGAGGCGTGACCAGTCTTAAGGAATATAATGGATAGGAAGAGTATTCGGACTTACGAGGTTTTTAAAGAAAGCCATCGAGGTGCTTGTTCCTTTATCTCATTTAGTTGAAAGTGCACCCACCAGTACAGTTAAAGCAGCAACACTGGTCATTGAACAGACACAGTAAGCACATGGGGCTGAAGACGAAGATGTACAAGCTTCTTAAATCACTCATTCCAGGAAATAATAAGATAAGTCGTAAAAGTTAACGTTCTACAGGGAATCTTTTTTTTTTATGTTTAAATAATACGAAATCACCGATTCACCAAATCAATGGCTTACTTCTAAAACCTCGTAAATAACAATGTTTTTCTTACCCATTATATTCTTTATGGCTGGTCACGCCTCCCAGTTACATATTTATGTGCAGTCCATCAGAGTAATTTTCGTTGTATTCATTTTCCTACACGAATATGTAAAGGAAAATAGACCGTACCGTACTGCATTGTGTGGATGTTGTTTTTAAGCGAATTTACACACTCCTACAGTATAATGTAGTTAAGGTTCCTTTTCCTTTACATACATCTATGGGAAAACGAACACAAGGAAAATAACGTCGAAAGCTAAAATCGACTGATAAAGTCTTCAATTGACCTAAATCGGATAAATAATTGACAAATTTGCAACCACGCGAAATTAAGGACAGTGGACCCCTACAACTTAAGTTACATAGATAATAATATTATTGGCTTTTCTACATCCTGCTAACTTTTTTACGGTTTTCGGAGATTTCGAGGTGCCGAAATGCTGTCCCACAGAAATTATTTTATGTATACCCTACCAACAGGAGGGTGTCATATCTGAGCACCTTCAAATACCACCGGACTGAGCCAGGATCGAACCTGCCAAGTTGGGGTCAGAAGGCAAGCGAGCGCTCTACCGTCCGACCGACTCAACCCGGCTCACTGTACTATTATTATTATTATTATTATTATTATTATTATTATTATTATTATTAGTATTATAGATTTTGTACCCCACATTTCTCGTTATGCTGACACAGTAATAAACTACAGAACACTGTGCTGGCCTATGAATAACCAACCGCTTTACTGCGTTCGACTCCGATAATGAGTGAATCGTTCTATATGATAATAAAACACCGCTTGTAAATGAAACATTATTGGATGCTGGCTGTGAATGTCGACTGGCATTCTAGCTACATTGAAGTGAAACTGAATTATTTCCCAATCTCAAATGGAAGATGTATTCTCAGTGACCCTTAAATCTGAGCTGAACTAGTAGTGCAAACTGTTGTTCATGATGGGAAGACGAGAAAGAAACTTCTATAAGGAAGAACGTCAGAAGTTGTGCTGGAGGCTTTCAGAAAGGTTTATCTTGTTCTAATTCAGCGTGAGTTGTTAGAGCAAACAGCTAACTTCAACCTAATGAAAGTCTTCTGATGAAATGAAATGTCGTATGGCTTTTAGTGCCGGGATATCCCAGGACGGGTTCGGCTCGCCAGGTGCAGGTCTTTCTATCTGACTCCCGTAGGCGACCTGCGCGTCGTGATGAGGATGAGATGATGATGAAGACAACACATACACCCAGCCCCGTGCCATTGTAATTAACCAATTAAGGTTAAAATCCCCGACCCGGCCGGGAATCGAGCCCGGGACCCTCTGAACCGAAGGACAGTACGCTGACCGTTCAGCCAACGAGTCGGACAGTCTTCTGATAGTAACGGTTAAGTTTCGAGATTTCCAGAAGCGAAGATATGATTTATGGCTGAACATTGTTACGAACGAGTGACAAATTATATTAACGCTCAGGCCATTCGTACCTTAATGAGCTACAACAGTCCAAATTCGTACGGAGATATTTTACCGCATGGTTCACCAAATGATAATTCGTCGTAGATAGAGGAGGTAGCCTGTAATCAAACTCCAATTTCGAAAGCAACTTCTGCTCGGGTGTAATCTCTATTTTCCTCCTTGTAGTCCATGGCTCCATGGCTCCATGGCTATATGGTTAGCGTGCTGGCCTATGGTCAGAGGGGTCCCGGGCTCGATTCCCGGTAGGGTCGGGAATTTTAACCATCATTGGTTAATTTCGCCAGCTCGAGGGCTGGTTGTATGTGTCGTCTTCATCATCATTTCATCCTCATCATGACGCGCAGGTCGCCTACGGGTGTCAAATCAAAAGACCTGAACCTGGCGAGCCGAACTTGTCCTCGGACACTCCCGGCACTAAAAGCCATACGCCATTTCATTTCATTTTTCCTCCTTGTAGAACAACTGAAATCCTTAGAGTTTATACGAACTCTAATGGTACAATCGTAATGTTATTTAAAACTAGGTGAATTCGTTACGGGGAGATGATGGCATAAAATTAACAAAAATTATATCGATGACTTACTTCCAAAACCTCGTATCTCTCAATGCTTTTCCTATCCATTATATTCCTTAAGGCTGGTTACGCCTCCCAGCCACATATAGATATGCAGCCCATCAGAACTATTTGCCTTGTGTTCATTTTCCTATGCTGACGTGTAAAGGAAAATGAACCTTCAATACATTATACGGTTGGAGCCCGTAAATTGGCCATTTACACAACATCCCTACAATACGGTACGATAAGGTCCATTTTCTCTACATACCAGTAATGAAAAATGAACACAACGAAAATTACTCTGATGGACTGCATATAAATATGTGACTGGGAGGCGTGACCAGTCTTAAGGAATATAGTGGGAAGGAAGAGCATCGGGACATACGAGGTTTTAGAAGTAAGCCATCGATATTTTTATGTGAAAGATTTATGCTTTGAGAATAAGTTCCCATAATGTCATGCCTGAACTAAAATATGAATGGGTTAATTAATCTAGAATTAGAGGTCTTACAGGAACCACGCCTCTCTTCTATCAAATGATGTTACCAATGTTCAGTATTCGGAAGAATTTGGACAGGAGATCTGGTACGTACTATTTTCAGTAGGATTGTAATGTTTACTTATTCGCTAGACTTGCTTCAATCTGTGTAAGAGAAGCCAGTCTTTGATGGCGCCTATTGTTCAGCTTTATCTTGGATGCCTGGCAATCATTGCTTGTAAAGTCCGACTCGTTGGCTGAACGGTCAGCGTACTGTCCTTCGGTTCAGAGGGTCCCGCGTTCGATTACCGGCCTGGTCGAGGATTTTAACCTTAATTGGTTAATTCCTACGGTACGGGGGCTGGGTGTATGTGTTGTCTTAATCATCATTTCATCCTCATCACGACGCGCAGGTCACCTACGGAGTCAAATAGAAAGACCTGCACCTGGCGAGCCGAACCCGTCCTGGGATATCCCGGCACTAAAGCCATACGACATTTCATTATTTCTTGTAAAAACACATGATCTTCATTCCACTAAGATTAAGTTATGTTAAGTAGTGCAGGAAAGCGAAGCTTTCTTGGGTGTTCAAGAAGATAAATAAAACTACAAAACTAAATTTGCCAGAGCAATGGTTGTGAGGAAGGAAGTATAAATATCTCCTATAACTGAATTCCATCTCTTGTTCATGATTCTCTTCACCTGTATTTTGTATCCTCTTTTCTGTCTTGCTTTTCTAAACTGAACAGTTTCAATAGCATAGGTATATCCTTTTCCAGAACTATTCACAGGATTTTTCTGAAATGTGGAAGCTTGCTTTCTGAATTGTGTAGTGTAAATTTACAGGGAAATATTTTTGAATTTTGGTAAATGTAGTATCACGAATTGGCATTTTTGCCATAAGTAATAATATTTTAACATCATTTGATTAAGAGCTAAACACAATTTTTCAGATAATAAAGTTTCTGATGTCGTAAACGATGTGTACGAAATTTCCAATCGGTGAGCTTTTGAAAAAATGTACCTTGAGTAGTGTGGTAAGTAAAAAAGTGAATGGAAATTTGCTGGAAAGTTAGAGTTTGAGTAAAAAAATAACTAACCGCTTTGCAGATAATGTTTAATAATGATTACGAAAGCTGTGGCACTTTTAAAATTTCACAGTTATTCAGCCGAAGTCTTTCTGAAATTTACAGCTAAATGAAGCACTTCTCATTTTCACTTTCTTGCAGCAGTTACTGCATCTCATTTAAGGAGAAGTTTCTGTTAGTTCATTTATTTTCCCCTTTCTTGATGTTTGTGAATCAGCGGTCCTCTGCTGAAGTTAGGTATAACAAAAATATTGATGTCCCTCCTTCATCTTCTTAATGGAGAACATTAATTGCCATACTGCTTCCGAACACCGGTTGCATGTTTAAATATATCCTTACCATGTCATTTGGAGATGTTCCAGCATTTGTATTTCTATATCATCCTATTATTAGCTTCCTATAGGGCCCAGTAGTAGAATATTGGCCTCCAGGTCCCAAGATCGCAGGTAATACACGGCAGATGTTGCCGGATTTTTCAACGGCAGAAGCAGTCCATCCCAAGTTTATCCTATACGGTTTCTGCATGCCAAAGATCTATTGTAATGCAGTAGGTGCTTTATGCATAAAATTAATTAAAACTCCGCATTAGGTTGGCCAATAGATTTTCAATTTCTCTTAGACTGAAAAGGGACATTCAAACAGATACTCAGGCAGCCTAAATGGTGATAAATGGAAATGGATGTACATTGGTAACTCCGGCCAAAAGTATTGTTTTTATAATAATAATATTATTATTATTATTATTATTATTATTATTATTATTATTATTATTATTAGTATTAGTATTATTATTATTATCATCGTCATATAAGCATTTTTCTCTGCACGTGCGAGGAAGAATATCACCTGAAGGAAGGGATCAAGGTTGGTCACCGCACGATACAGTGCAAGTAATAAGATTTATTTTTACACACACACACACACACACACACACACACACACACACACACACACACACACATTTAAATTTATACATCTAAGAACCACATAACGTACAGGTATTAAAGATGAAGTTATAATTATAAGGAATATTTCCATCTCCTTTTTTATTCGGCTGTCCGTTGAATTTTTAACAAGACAATAATAATCATCATCGTCGTCATTATTATCATCATCATCAGCAGCAGCATCATCATCATCATAATCTGCTACAGCTAACTGGTTATTGACCTTCAACACCACCGACTTCACGCAGGATTGAGTCTACTATCAAACAAATATAACACCAAGAAATGCCTTACTGCACCGCTGATACTGCAAGTTGAAAAGTGTTTCAGCAATTTTTTAACCAATGAATAAATCGTTTTTGATTTGGCCTGGATTAACTGTACTTGACATAAAGTCAATATTGAAGGACGATCGGCACAAGAATATTTCTCCCGGTAAGTAATGGAAGAAAGCTCTGCGCAGTCTCTCTCCCTAGGCCCAACGTTAAATAAATCTGAAGTACCTTAACCTTCACCGTTTGAAGAAATAATACTGAGGACATATCATTGTAGAATCCACCAGCAATCAAAACAAAGCTATCTTTGTACAGTACGTGAAGGCCCTTTGTTAAATTGGCTCACGAATTACAGTAATCTTGCACTCATTTTGGTTCAGGATAAGTGAACCTGAGGCCTGTGTGTCTCTCCACAAGTTGAAATCGCGTTTCTAAACTTTTCGACTTCCTGATGGGGAATCGAACTCGAGGATTTCCGGAAATACATCAACAGAAACCGTAACGAGATCGATTGACGTGAATTAGCAAGTAAGAAGAATGTTCCTAATGCGCATTGGATTTCTGGATATTGTTCTGTTCGGCATTCCCTCCACATTTTCGTCTGAAAACTATATTACAGGAACATTGCTGAGACAACTTCTGTCTCTTCAAGACATTAGGTATTAGCTGGTTAATTTCTACGCCATAATTCACGCCGAATTATTTTCTGTATGAAATGAGTTCAGATACATAAAGATGATTAAACATTTTCTAAGTGTCTTCGTGTGTCCCTATCCCACTGGCAATCTTTGGAATCAGTAGCAAAGGAAACTTCTCTTATTCAGATTATTATATTTTCTTCGTATTTCATGGAATTTCAGGATATCACGCAACTCTCTCTCCATGAGACACCGTTTCCGCCAATGACTCAGCACGGACAGATAATTTTAAAAAATTCAGAGGATGAATCGGATCTAACAGGCTAATGCTTCAATTGTTTAGTGGAAAACTGATGCTGTTCTATTTACTAATTTATTAGTGCCTTTCTACAACGGCGAGTTTAGCGCTCAAGACCCTCTCTTACACTTAACCACCTACTAATCAAAATCTTGAATAAAATACTTAAAATAGTCAATACTAAATAAATTATTAGAATTGAAAAAGAATGTAAATAAATTACTGACTAAATTAACTATGTGAAACTGAGGAAAGCTGACTGAATGGTTGAAGTATGAATTTTCTAATATTAATTAGTTTTAATGTTAATTTTTTTTTTGCTAGGGGCTTTACGTCGCACCGAAATGTGCGACGTAAAGCCCCTAGAAAAAAAGAATTAACATTAAAACTAATTAATATTAGAAAATTCATACTTCAACCATTCAGTCAGCTTTCCTCAGTTTCACATAGTTATTTGTTTTCTCTTCACTATAATATTTAATTGTAATTTATCCCATGCTGTCCCTATCCTACTTTTCGACTTCCTGATGGCAAATTTAACCCACACCCTTCCGGAAATTGACAAACTAACGATATATCAAACTTTATTTTTGTTCCTGGCTATTCAAATTTACATATGAATTATTTTAATATGCTCAAAGAATATGGTGTGAATTGCTCGCTCCTGAGCGTTAGAGGATTGGAATTTCTTGTGTAAAGTAATTTTCTGGTCCCATGGAGTACGAGGATGGAATTGTACCTGAATCTGAGGGTTGGTTCATGGCCCACTCAGCCCACGTGATTACAACTGAGGAGCTAACTGTTGGCGAGATAGCGGCCCCGGCCTATAAAGCCAAGAATAACGAATAACTATTGAGATTACACCTTGGTAGGCCCTTCCGAGCCCTTGCTGTATGTTTATTTATAAAGTAATTAATTAAGCAAGTAGTTGTTCAAATGTGTTTCAGCCACTCCCTTTCTATACAGTTCACCACAGAAACTGATTTGACATCAAAACAGGCCCATCCTCTTTTAATTCAAAGACTAAATGTTTAAACTATAAGAACTTCCCGATTAATAGAGCAGCGGGATTCTACAATGCGGAGTATTTATTCACACGTTGATATTTTAGTATGACGGAAGCTACAGTCATTTCTCCAAATTTGTACGTTTCCGCGTAATATTTTCTAGAAAAAACTCAAATATACTCTAGCATTTCATCTTGTTTTGTTATTGAGTATAACGATGGCTTTCTTTAAAAACCTCGGAAGTCCGAATACTCTTCCTATCCATTATATTCCTTAAATAAATTATACTGTATAAGTGTGTAAATTTGCCATGCAATCAACATCCCTACAATTCGGTACGTGAAGGTCCATTTTCCTTCAGACTTTAGCAAAGAAAAATGAACACAACGAAAATTATTCTGATGGACTGCATATAAATATACGACCGGGAGGCGTGGCCAGTCTTAAGGGATATATTAGGTAGGAAGAACATTTGGACATACGAGGTTTTAAAAGAAAGCCATCGATGAGAACATTTACGTGTAATGTTAAAAGCATATTTGTTGTTATTTTATTTGAGGACCGTCCAGGTGCGACCCAGACAGTCATGTTCAAGTGTTGCCTGGGATATTTTATTGCATAGCCTATCTGGGGCTCGAGAATAGATTTTGCATAAAACTTGCATATGACTCAGATTCGCAAAATATACAGTATACACTTTCGCGGCTGTTTTGTTCGCGTTAATCGCGAAAGACGGTTGTGAGTTTCACCATCATGAGTGATTTCAGAATAGACTTTTCAGATTGGGAGGGTGATCACGAATTTCCGGAGTCCGACATTGCTTTCCACTTAGTTGTGCGAGACTCCTCACTGTCAGCTTTTCTATCTTCTCTCCTCTGGTCATAGGATTTTATTAATGATTTCTTATATGTATAGTTAGCAAAATTGATATTGGAAACGTATCTAATATCAATTTTATATAAGGGGTTATCATCATTACTTTTATCTTCGCTTGATGTACAGAATCAGTAAAGGGTAGTTTATGAATTTCATTTTATTGTGTACTTTTTTATATTGTGCATGTTATGCTGCCTCCGGTTGTAAGCCACTTGTAGTAGAAATAAATAATGATTTACTTACTTACCTCTCTGTCTTTCCACAGCCAGGCTGAGTCGTTGACACGGTTGAGGCTCTGGCCTCCGAAAACCGTAAAAGTAATTAGTGGGACTTAAAGCCAATAAGATTACTACTATTAATTTTATTTCGACACCGACGGTATTTGGTTTGCGAAGCCTAGGGATTCTTTCATTTTAACGCTTTTCGCCTTCATTCACTGATGTGTTTCATTGAATAACATGTCAGCAGCCTCTGTCTATTTCTCTTCCGGGTAATGTTAAAAGGGGATGGCCTATCATTTAATAAATAATAATCGGCAGTGGACATTCACGATTGGTTACACGTTGTTACATGCAGTTAAGTCTACTAATTGGGAAGCAAAATATCGTGTCTACTTTCCTCAACTTAGAGAAACTCAGGTATTCCCAAGTCGCATCCAGAGGATTACCTCAAACATTCTGTACCGCACCTGGACTAGAAATCTAATTCTTGGCCGCACATAGGCATCTCCAATGAATTTTAAAATTTACGTAACTATTGCAGTTAACATTGCAGTTGAGACCGGTGAACTTTTATGTACACAACAAACAAACAAACAAACAAACAAACAAACAAACAAACAAACAAACAAACAAACAAACAAACAAACAAACAAACAAACAAACAAACAAACAAAATAAATAAAT
Organism: Anabrus simplex; assembly: GCF_040414725.1. NCBI lineage: Eukaryota > Metazoa > Arthropoda > Insecta > Orthoptera > Tettigoniidae > Anabrus > Anabrus simplex. The sequence continues at coordinate 247,998,904 of NC_090265.1, read as the reverse complement.
AAATAAATAAATCCGTACGTAAAGTTTGCTGAAATTGCTGGTAACTTTAATTCTTGTTAGTACATGACATCGATTGCATCCATAGAATATCGATTAGTTTCTTTTAAAACCTCGTATGTCCAAATGTTCTTCCTACATATTATATCCCTTAAGACTGGCCATGCCTCCCGGTCATATATTTGTATGCAGCCCATCAGAATAATTTTCGCTGTGTTCATTTTCCTTTGCTAATGTCGAAAGGAAAATGGACCTTAACGTACCGTATTGTAGGGATGTTGATTGCATGGCAAATTTACACACTCCTACAGTATAATATATTTAAGGTTCATTTTCCTTTACAAATTGGCAGAGGAAAATGACCATAACGAAAATTATTCTTTTGTACTGCATATAAATATGGGACTGGGAGGCGTGACCAGTCTTAAGGAATATAATGGATAGGAAGAGTATTCGGACTTACGAGGTTTTTAAAGAAAGCCATCGATATTCAACGCCTTCCTAACTAATTGTTTTTAAAATCTATATCGTCGCTCGACCGGTAAAACGTTGTATTCCACAAAGCTCTTCCTATCAATTATTCTCCTTAAGACTGATCACTCCTCCCAGCCCCGTATGGATATGCAGTACATGAGAACAATTTTTTGTTGTGTTCATTTTCCTATGCCCATATGTAAAGAAAAATGAACCTTACAGTACGGTACTGTAGGAATGTACGTTTGCATTACGTATTTACGCACTCCTAGTGTATAATGCATGTAAGGTTCATTTTCGTTTACTCGTCGGCATAGGAAAACGAACACAACGCACATTGTTCTGATGGACTGCGTATCCATATGTGGCTGGGAGGCGTGACCAGTCTTAAGGAGAATAATGGATAGGAAGAGTATTGTGGGATACAACGTTTTACCGGTGAAGCGACGATGTATTAAAAGTGTTTAATAAAAACAGTTTGACCAATCCATCCGCCCATTCTACTAGACCGATTTGTTTCATTTCTGTGTCTTCAGAATTATCATGAGACAGTGATAGGTCTCTAAGTTCAGTCTACTTTGAGTAATCATAAAATCAAATCACTAAATGATCACTCCAATAATTGCAGGTAAAGTCTGAGACTAACCCGCAATACCTTCTGTGTTTAGCGGGTTGCTAAGCGACCACCACTTTCATTAATATTCTGATATATGTGCTTTTCATCCTAAGTAATGTCATTGCATACAGCCATGTTTGATTCTACCTGTGAAACCAGAGAGCATACACTTCCTCTGATGACGGGAGAATACTACTCTCAGCTAGATACGCTTTGATTCCCTGACCTTCCCCAGCTTCTGAATATACTCAACAGATGGCAGAACGTTCCTAATAACTTACATGCTGTTAAGAGAAAACAATTTACGTACGTACAGACGGGAAGGTGGTAACAATTCGCCTAGCCTTCTGTATGAGCATTAATAAAGCGCAGGGTAAAACTCTTGAAAAAGTGGGTGTCTACTTACCCAAACCAGTATTCAGCCAGGGCCAGTTGCACTATCTCGGGAAAGATCGTTTGAAGATCCAGATACGGCCGAATGGTCAAAGAACAGAGAATATTGTATATAAAGAAGTGTTATAAACTACATTGCCGATGTTAAATGTTCATAAAACTATTGAAAAGGGTAGGCAAAACAATATGAGTGCGACACGCACATCAAGACGAGTTATCTGACCTGTTTATAAGGAATGCCGCGGAGCAGCACTGGACCTCTAGTTATTTAATATATTTAGACCCACATCTCAAATAATTTTCATACTTTATAGAAATGAAATATATTTCGTGGAGTATCATTCAAATATTTTTTGCATACGTGGTAAGAGGAATCTTCTTCTTCTTCTTCTTCTTAATCTGTTTACCCTATAGGGTTGATTTTTCCCTCGGACTTAGCGAGGGATTCCACCTCTACCGACTCAAGTGCAGTGTCCTGGAGCTTCAGACTCTGGGTTGGAGGATACAACTGGAGAGGAAGACCAGTACCTCGCCCAGGCGGCCTCACCCACTATGTTGTACAGGTGCCTTGCGGGGGGATGGGAAGATTGGAAGGGATAGATAAGGAAGAGGGAAGGAAGCGGCCGTGGCCTTAAGTTAGGTACCATCCCCGCATTTGCTTGGAGGAGAAGTGGGAAACCACGGAAAACCACTTCCAGGATGGCTGAGGTGGGAATCGAACCCTCCTCTACTCAGTTGACCTCCCGAGGCTGAGTGGACCCCGTTCCAACCCTCATACCACTTTTCAAATTTCGTGGCAGAGTCGGGAATCGAAGCCGGGCCTCCAGGGATGGCAGCTAATCACACTAACCACTACACCACAGAAGCGGACAAGAGGAATCTTGTGGATTTTTCCGTTCCAAAGCAAGTAAGCTAATTTGTAGTTTTGCGTAACTATTGATATGATCAAAGCCACATCACCATACGGCATATCAAGACTAACTACAGACGTGTTGACGCGTGTTGTGTTGGTAGGTAGGTTTGAATCACACGAGCGATAAATATTTTTATTCAAATTTTAAACTTTGAGGATCAAATAAGAGGCCATTTGTGCCGCATTCGACCAATATCATACATGTTGAATGTGTAGTGGCCTGACACTTGGTGTAGCGTAGCAGTCCTGGTCATTTCTTTGCTATGTATTCAACATAAGAGTATGTTGACTCGCTCCTCATCTTTTTGATTTAAAATATCCAACATGCACTGGCCGAGGTGAGAAACCAATAATGAAATCGTTCATCTACCATGCCCTTCAATGTTTCCATTCTATTGGTGTTTATGTTTCAATACTTCTTCTTTTAATCTGTTTACCCTCCAGGTTCGCTTTTCCCTCCAACTAAGCGAGGGATCCCACCTCTACCGCCTCAAGGGCAGTGTCCTACAGCACCAGACTTTGGGTAGGGGTATACAACTGGGGAGGATGATCAGTACCTCGCCCAGGCGGCCTCACGTTTTATGCTGACCAGGGGTCTTGTGGAGGAATGGAAAGATTGGAAGGAACAGGCAAGGAAGAGGGAAGAAAGTGGCCTCAGCCTTAAGTCAGGTACCATCCCGGTATTTTCCTGGAGGAGAAGCGGGAAACCACGGAAAAGCACTTTGAGAATGGCTGAGGTGGGAATCGAACCCACTTCTACTTAGTTGACCTCCCAAGGTTGAGTGGATCCCATTCCAGCCCTAATAGCACTTTTCAAATTTCGTGGAAGACCCGGGAATCGAACCCGTGCCTCCGGAGGTGGCATCTAATCATGCTAACCACTACACCACAGAGGTGGACATTTCAATACTTACCCCACAAATCTTGACAATCTCCTGAATTACCTCCAGGAAAGTAGACAGTTAAACTATTTACTTGCGACTGGATTGAAATAGAATTTTATTGATCATGACCACACCAGTCATTATTAGCTCGGAGTTGTTAACAAACGAAACATTCATCGGTTTACCACAGTACCGTTAACAGATCCGATTTGTTACCACATGTACAGTATACAATATACCCTATGCACCTCTATATATGTCATGACATATAAGTATAAGAGCAAGATGTCAACAGGTCTTTTATTTACTTGTCAGAAGTACACACATTAGCGATGTCTTACTTGTAAAACCTCGTATGTCCGAATGCTCTTCCTGTCCATTATATCGTCCCTGTTCTGCCAAAACGGCGAATGTAACAATGCTCGTCCTATCCATTATTTCCCTTAAGACTGGTCACGCCTTCGAGCTATATATTTATTTGCCGTCCATCAGAACAATTTTCGTTGAGTTCATTTTCCTATGCGCGTGTGTAAAGTAAAATTAACCTTAAATACAGCACACTCTAGGAGTGGGTAAATGTCATGCAAACATACATTCCTTCAGTATGGTACAGTAAGGTTCATTTTCCTTTACAAACGCACATAGGAAAATAAACTCAACGGAAATTGTTCTGATGGACCGAATATCAGTATGTAGCTGGAAGGCGTGACCAGTCTTAAGGGGAATAATGGATAGGAAGAACATTGTAACATTCGCCGTTTTGGCAGAACAGGGACGATATCGTCGCTTCACCGGTAAAACCTTGTATCCCACAATACTCTTCCTATCCAGACTGGTCACGCCTCCCAGCCACATATGGATACGCAGTCCATCAGAACAATGTCCGTTGTGTTCGTTTTCCTATGATGATGATTAAACGAAAATGAACCTTACATGCATTGTACACTAGGAGTGCGCAAATACGTAATGCAAACGTACATTCCTACAGCACGGTACTGTAAGGTTCAGTTTCCTTTACACACGGGCATAGGAAAATGAACACAACAAAATTTGTTCTGATGGACTGCATATCCATACGTGGCTGGGAGGCGTGACCAGTCTTAAGGAGAATAATTGATATCAAGAGCTTTGTGGAATACAACGTTTTACTGGTCGAGCGACGATATGCTTTAAGACTGGTCACGCCTCCCAGCAACACATACCGGGTGAGTCACCATTTCTGACGAAAACTTTTAGGCACCCCAACGAACGTCAGTGGGGTGATGATCGATTTTCCTTTGCCGTATACCAAGCTACGGTCGCCTTTAAAGCACTTACTGCGTCATCACTGCACGACTTTTGGAAAACCATGTATGCGACAGGTATTTACACAATATATCAATCTGACATACGGTTATGTAAAATGTACGTGCCAATTATAAGCTTTCGAATGGTTGTGAAATTATTGCTAAAAGCGATGGCATACTAATAGAAAATATGTGTGAGTTTGTGAAGCCGTACGTAGTTTTACACCAAGTAAGCTCTCTGATAATCTGGAGGCAAGAGTCACCGTTGTGTAGTGGACTAGTCACAGAGTGTTGAAGCATGTTACGTTGGTAGGTGGGTTCGGATCACACGAGCGATTGAACATTTTATTCACATTTTAAACTTTGAGGATTAAATAAGAGGCCAATCATGCCATATTCGACCAATAGCATGCACGTTGAATGTGTAGTGGCCTGACACTTTGTGCAGCCTGGCAGTCCTGGTCATTTCTCCGCTATTTGTTCAACAGATGAGTATGTTGACATGCTTCTCATCTACGGTGAAGCAAGACAGAATGAACAGAAAGCACAGCGCCTGTACAAGGAGAGATTTCCACACAGACAACAACCAAACGCAAATACGTTTAGGAGGGTGGAGCGACGTTTGCGTATAACTTCGTCACTTTCCCGGACAGGACCTGTGGGAGAGGCACCAGTTACGTACGGTGAAACTGCTGAGATAGTTTTGGAAGCTTTCCGGGAAAATCCTCACACGAGTAGCCGGGCAGTAGCACAATAGGCCAAAATCAACCAGTCGTCTCTTATAGGGATATTGCATTCCAGGTTTTTCGTCCGTATCACCTGCGACTATTTCAAGAACTTCTCGGACGAGACTTCGAAACTCGTGTTGATTTCTGTGCGTGGATACTGACACAAGGGGCAAATGATCCAGCGTTTGAATTTCATATTTTATTTTCGGACGAGGCACGATTTAATAATAACGGATCTGTGAATCGTCAAAATATTCACTACTGGAGTGTTGAAAATCGCCACTGTGTAAGGCAGGCAGAATTTCAGGCACGATGGGGAGTAAATGTCTGGTGTGGTATACAGGGTGATCACCTAATTGGATCATATTTTTAGGACATTTGACAGGAGCCCGATACCTACAGTTTCTTTAAGACCAAGTACCATTGCTGCTAGAGGATGTGCCCCTGCGTGAGAGTGTAACCATGTGGTATCATGAAGACGCAGCTCCCTCTCACATATCAGCAGATTTTTGCAACTACCTGAATGTTACACATCCAGGTCGATGGATAGGAATGGGAGGACCTGTCACCTGGTCTCCTAAATCACCCGATTTCATGCCACTGGACTTCTTCGTATAGGGCTATTTGAAGAATGCTGTGTACACTCAGCAGCCGGGAAATCCTGAAAGCCTTCGAAACCTTATTACGGATGCCTATCAGTCCGTAATACCTACAATGCTACGAATAGCCCGAATGGTAGTTCAACGGCGTGCTGAAATATACATTACCGCAGAAAGCCATCTATTCAAACACTTACTGCGCTAACAGGCTGTTGTTCAGCCAAGCGGATTCAAATCCCAAACCATTCTATCCTCGTCAAGCCCTGCTTAAAAAAAAAATCCACATAAGCAGCCCTAATGGCATAGAACAGTGACAAAATAAATAAATAAATAAATAAATAAATAAATAAATAAATAAATAAATAAATAAATAAATAAATAAATAAATAAATAAATAAATAAATAAACCCACGATATGAGGGCATTCGAATACATTGGCTCTGTGGAAGATTCACAAAGTACAAAGTGCGAATAAAATTTACAGGTACAAGTGGAATTCGAACCCACCTCCCAACGTAGCTGAATTAACAGCACCGCACTTAACCTATGACAACGGCGGCTCGTTGGATGAATGACCAGCGTACAGGCCATCGTTTCAGAGGGTCCCGGGTTCGATTCTCGGCCGGGTCGGGGATTTTAACCTTCATTGGTTAATTCAAATGGCTCGGGGACTGGGTGTTTGTGCTGTCCCCAACATACCTGCAACTCACACATTACACTATCCTCCATCACAATAACACGCAGTTACCTACACATGGCAGATGCCGCCCACTCTCATCGGAGGGTCTGCCTTACAAGGGCTGCACTCGGCTAGAAATATCCACACGAAATTGTTATGCCTCGGCGTCTGCAGCGAGTAGGTTTCCAGAAAGCCTACTAGATGGACTACTACTTCCGCTTCACAAATGCACACACGTTTTCTATCAGTACGCCATCGCTTTCAACGTTCATTTCATACCCTACTGAAAGCTCATAATTGGCACGTACTTTTTACATAACTGTATGGCAGTTTTATGTATTGTGTAAATGCCTGTCGCATAGAGTACATGTTTTTACAATGGTAATGGTGCAGTGAGTGATTAAAGGCTATTGTACCTTGGTTTTTGGCAGAGGAGAATAGACCATAATGACACCAGTGACGTTCGGTGGGATGCCTAACAACATAAAACGTCAGGTGCGGCTGACTAACCCGGTAGGTATGCAACCCATCCGAGCAATTTTTCTTGTGTTCGTTTATCTACAGTTGTATGTAAAGGAAAATGAACCTTAAATACATTATACTGTAGGAGTGTATAAATTAACTTCCGAACAATATCCCTACAATGCGGTACGGTAAGGTCTATTTTTATTTACATATTAGCATAGAAAAATGAACACAACGAAAATTACTCTGATGGACTGCATATACATATGTGACTGGGACGCGTGAAAAGTCTTAAGGAATATAATGGGTAGGAAGAGCATTGGGACTTACGAGGTTTTAGAAGTAAGCCATCGTTATACTGTTCAAATATAACATAAAATTAATATCGGTAACGTAAATGAATAATGTGGACCATTTTCGAAATTACACAGTCCCTGCCCAAAATGTATCCACCTAAAGAGCATTAGGTGTAGTTAATTAGAAGTCCTTCATTGTGCAGCTGGATGGAGACAAGGTGCAGCAGAAGAGACGTCGCGTTGTTTGCCGTCAGTCACAATCGCATTAGATTTGTGTCATTTTTTTTTATTTTTGCTATTTGTTTTACGTCGCACCGACAAAGATAGGTCTTATGGCGACGATGGGGCAGGGAAGGGCTAGGAATGGGAAGTAAGCGGCCGTGGCCTTAATTAAGGTACATCCCCAGCATTTGCTTGGTGTGAAAATGGGAAACCACGGAAAACCATCTTCAGGTTTGCCGACAGTGGGGTTCGAACCCACTATCTCCCGATTACTGGATACTGGCCGTACTTTAGCGACTGCAGCTATCGAGCTCGGTAGTTTGTGTCAGTAGGGAAGTAACACTAATGTAAATTCTCCCTGGACTTTGCAACATGAATTCGTTATGTGTTCAATGTTTTCCACGTTATCCATTCATTTGCTTCCATCCGGCTCAAAAGTTCTTTTTTCCACTTGGCGACTCAGGGCATCTCTGTTGATTCTCCTAGGGGCTGTGAAATAGTTAAGAAGGGCTGTTTTGGATTCCAGTCAACTTTTAGTAGGTTCATATCCAAAGAGCGGATATGATTTTCGGTGTTAGTTGCGACTCTCTTCTGGTATTCCATGGAGTAATCTAACACGACAGTCTCCTTAAATTTAGTCTCATATAACCAATGTTCAGCAACCATCTTGCCTCGGGTGTCCTAGCACTAGGAAGTTGCACGCGGCCGCCATCTCGCGCAACCGCCCCTAGGCCGTCTGCTTAAGCGCTATGTCTCCCCATAGCTAGCTTTCTCCATAAGAGCCTATGCTCGATAGCTGCAGTCGCTTAAGTGCGGCCAGTATCCAGTATTCGGGAGATAGTAGGTTCGAATCCCACTGTCGGCAGCCCTGAAAATGGTTTTCCGTGGTTTCCATTTTCACACCAGGAAAATGCTGGGGCTGTACCTTAATTAACGCCACGGCCGCTTCCTTCCCACTCCTAGCCCTTCCCTGTCCCATCGTCGCCATAAGACCTATCTGTGTCGGTGGTGCGACGTAAAGGAACTAGCAAAAAAAAAAAAAAAAACGAGCCTATGTATAGCCGCCATCTTGTGCAGTAGCCCCTAGTCCAGGTCCCAGGAGTTAGTGCCATAAGAGCCCATGTATCGCGGCCATCTTGCGCATTGGCCCCTGGTCCAGAATCCCCTTTTTATCCCGCCCAAGCTGGCGGGTCCGATCTCGGTTCAATTCTGTAGTATATGAAGGTCCTCAAATACTGCAGCCTCACCTCGGTAGATTTACCGGCACATAAAAGAACTCCTGCAGTACCTCGGCGTCTCTTAAAACTGTAAAAGTTGTTAATGATACATGAACCCAATAATATTAGTATACCCAATTATTATTATTATTATTATTATTATTATTATTATTATTAGGGCGAGTTGGCCGTGCGGTTAGGGTCACGCGGCTGTGAGCTTGCATCTTGGTGATAGTGGGTTCGAACCGCACTGTCGGCAGCCTTGAGAATGGTTTTCCGTGTTTTTCCATTTTCACACCAGACAAATGCTGGGGCTGTACCTTAATTAAGGCCACGGCTGCTTCCTTCCCACTCCTAGGCCTTTCCTGTCCCATCGTTGCCATAAGACCTATCTGTGTCGGTGCGACGTAAAGCAATTAGCAAAAAAAGAAAACAAAATATTATTACTAGTAAAGAAGCCTGTCTTCGACAGTCGAAATTACAATCTATAAAGTAACTGGATATTATAAATGGATTATTAATATACCTTATGAATAAAGTTACCCTTTCCGGGTTTTATGCCGCATTCGAATGGAATAAAAACAGGTATTTCAGTATTTCCTTACAAACAATATTGAGGGCAGTTGTAGCTCGAAGTTGTACTTTGACATCTATGGATCTGCGAGCTCTTAAGAAAGCCACATACAACTGTCCAAAACACTGGATTGGGGAGATTTAACCCAACTTTAGTGTTTATGCTGGTGACTTATTCATTGCGACAAAGAAGTTTAAACTGAGAGAAATGGCCTCCATTTAAGAACGAATGGTATACACAGGTGCTAAATCTACTCTTGGATTATAACACTTTCTTCCTGAAGCTGAGTCCGTCGGAATTTCTGAATGAACGATATTTTAGTCTAGCATCCGGGAATTCAATCTCGTTTCATTGCACAAACCAGCTTTATTAACTTCATTTAACATTATGGAGTCAATGATATTGTACGTCGTTTGGTCACCTATCAAACTATTCTGAAGCTATCGATTGATGATGTTAACTTATTCTTTTCTTGGGTAAAAAACGCTACTTTGGAAAAAAATTGTTCTCTGAATTGGACGAAAAGAAGAACCAAATGGATCTCATACAATATTTTTTGAAATAATATTTTGAAGAATCTCAATAGTGCAATTTTCCGATTTCTTCATTTTAACGCCACGCTGGACGTTGTGTCTACATCTGCTTCACTGTATGCTACAAACGTTCCTCCGGTATTTAATAATTAGGCCTACATGGAATCAGCTTTGAAGCAAATGGCATTATAAGGGAATGAAAAACATTTCCCATCAGCTTTTCTCAAGGGGGCTTTGAACCTCCAATGGCAGCTATAAAATGCTTTTTAATATTCTTGATGTTATTTGCTTTTTTATATTTTATTTTTTAATTATTTTGCCAGTTTATATTTACGTATACCTAAGTATTGATTATATATAAATTGGTTTGATTTAGTTTACTGTTTATCAGTAGAAATATAGTCATCAATTTATAATTAATACTAATCGCTTTCAGAATCAGAACTTTGAAGACTGACTACAACTGGTTGTATTGAATCTTGTCAAGAAGGTGGTATTTTTTCAATAATATTTTTCTATGTCTACGGCATTTTTATACATTTTTTTCAGAGCTCAGGCTTTACGGAACGTAAGGTTTCTTGGCATAGGTCCCCTGTCACATTTATGCTTCGTTCCTTCTTTTCAGTGCTCACAAGGTTTGTTTTTACAAGTCTGTTCTTAACAAGGGCCCAAATCAATTATATAGCGTTCATTACACAGTGAGCTACTGGCAGCCAGATAAGTTCAACGTCTTTTCTTAATTCTTTAGTGATTCATTCGGTTTTCGTTTGAGGTGTTCTGAGGTAGGGATTGGCATGATGGAGTAGTACTGCTTTTGTTAAGGAATTGAAATCAATAGCATCAGGCGGTAGTAATTGTTTGTTTTCTCAATCCACACAATAATCCAACATTACGAAAGGCTCACAGTTTGATATACAACTTCAACAGCATAACAATTTGGAAACAACGGTGGAAAGTTGAAGCGGAACGTCATCTGTCATGGGCAGACTGCTGATTGTTTCCTTCCTCCTCGACGAACATGGGCAGCCTTGAATCAGTTTAGAACAAAGCACAGTAGATTCAGGGACTTGCTATTTAAAAGAAAATGCATCAGTTCCGGTCTGTGTTTGCGACGCCCATCGCCACACAATTGAGCATACTTGGCACGGCCGACTTGAACACAGCATATTAAATATCACACCTGAATGAATACTGAGGGTCTGGACTGATGACTGGATTGATGCCATCTCTGAAGCAATCAAATGTACTGTATCTTCGAACTATATGTCCAGATATGAATATTTTTGCATGGTTAAGCTATCCTTAATTTTAATGTTCGCCTGTTAGTTTTGATTGTGTTATGTATACATTATCATAACGTTCCCTAAATAAAATAATAAATAATAGCTCAGTGAAATGTGCCCCTAATTTTCTGATATTTGTCCGTTTCAGCATCTCAAACTTTAAACAAGTACATTTTCACGGAAATATTAAATTAAAGTACTTTTTCATCTCCACAAAGACTAATATGAAGTTAAATATATTTCAGCTTTTCAATCCATTCAAATTTCGGTACAATAAACTTTCCCTGACACACAGCTTTTATCTTAAACCAATTTAGTTCTTCTTCTTCTTCTTCTTCTGCTTTATCTGTTTACCCTCCAGGGTCGGTTTATCACTCGGACTCAGCGAGGGATCCCATCTCTACCGCCTCAAGGGCAGTGTCCTGGAGCTTCAGTCTCTGGGTCGGGGGATACAACCAGGGAAGATGACTAGTACCTTTCCCAGGCGGCCTCAACTGCTATGCTCAACAGGGGTCTTGCGGTGGGATGGGAAAAGCCGTGGCCTGAAGTTAGGTACCATCCCGGCATTTGCCTGGAGGAGAAGTGGGAATCCACGGAAAACCAATTCCAGGATGGCTGAGGTGGGAATCGAACCCACCTATACTCAATTGACCTCCCGAGGCTCAGTTGACTACGTTCCAGCCCTCTTACCACATTTAAAATTTCGAAGCAGAGCCGGGAATCGAGCTCGGACCTCAGGGGGTGGCAGCTAATCACACTAACTACTACACCACAGAGGCGGACCCTATTTAATTCCTTTAGAGTATTTTCATGTTTCTCACTCCATCCACCCTGTTAATGAGTATGGTTTACTCCGTACCCTCCAGTTCAGATCTCAACATCTGACCTAGTTCTGTCACATAACTTCTCTTCGTGACAGTCAGTTACAAATATTATTGAGGAACATGGCAGAACATAACATTTGACTGCAGTTCATAAAAGGGCGTAACGCTTCCTTCCACTTAGCTCAACTAAAATGAAGTTGTAATTACTTCCACAGTTAGTGACACTACTCTAACTTTTCCATATCCCAGAATATTATGGAGACGGGAGCTCACTCTAAGATTCTCCACCTAAGAGTCGTTGAAAATTGAATAACATTTATTTACGATTATGCTTTTATTTATGAATACACGGAAAGAGTACTAATAGACGATCTTACGTGTAGACCCGTACTACCCACCATTCAGGACAGGTACAGGCTGCCTTTACTGAATTGTGTGAGTTTGTAAATTGAAACGTTTACTCTCCACGTTATAAACATACCATTGGCTTCTGGGCAATCCTTTGCGTGCTGTAGTAATGTATTCTTCACCCATCGCATACATGTATTGAACTTCTCTCTGGGTAAATAAAATGCCTCATCGGTAAATCCGTTCCAGGGATATTTTCAACTTGCAGTACGCACACAGGTAGGTATTATGCCACGTGGGCTAGGAAGTGACCGTGGCTTTAATTAAGGTACATTTCCGGCATTCTCCTGGTGTGAAAATGGAAAGTGGGAAACCAAGAGACTCAAGAATATTTAAAAAAAAAATTAATGCAATACTTGTATTCATGAATGTTTACAATGTATCTAATTGCACACAAAACAAACATTTGACTCCACCTTTCCATCGGAAACCATGATACACTGAATTTCCACGGAGACATTCTTACAACAGGAAGTTATTCTGAATAGTGAAATCAAAGCAGTTAGTTATGCTCTATAATCATGCTATTTATTGAAACCACATCATTTACACTCAAATATACACGTTGAATGGGCATTTAAATATCAACGTTCTAAAACCATAAAAAAGTAACAAGGAAAGCTGAGAGAAATATGTTTTTAAAACAGAAGAATTTCGGACATTATGAGCATCACCGACTCGTTGACTGAATTGTCAGCGTACTGCCTTCGGTTCAAAGGGTCCCGGGTTCGATTCCAGGCCGGGTCGGGGATTTTAACCTTCATTGATTAATTCCAATGGCCCGGGGCTGGGTGTTTGTGCTGTCTCCAACATTCCTGCAACTCACACACCACACATAACACTATCCTCCTCCACAACAACACGCAGTTACCTACACATGGAAGATGCCGCCTACCCTCATCGAAGGGTCTGCCTTACAAGGGCTGCACTAGGCTAGAAATAGCCACACGAAATTAATTAATTAATTATGGGCATTGCACAAAAATGTCAATGAACCCCTGGTTTAATATGTAGACCTAGGTAAATATACTGTGCCATAATTATCATCAAGTAAATTATTCAACAATACGGTGATTCTTCCTTTTTATTACTAGCAAGTTATTGCTCATTGTCCGGATCCCTGACGGAATAGTCATGCTGCTGGCATTCGGTTATGAATGCCCTGGGTAGAGGATTTTAATTCCTCTGGCTAGGTGACTGGGTGTTTGCATTCGTCTTAATACACCACTGGCAGTAGGAAAAATGACCTGCCGGTATAATGAGTTCTTCCCAGCTCGACTGTGACTGGCAGTAGGAAAGTATGCCTCTCATTATAATGAAGGCACCGTCATTCTATTGTAACTGATAGTACGTAAGGGGCCTGCCATAATAATCAAAGCTACCGAACTGAATTGTGACTGGCATTAGGAAAAGGAGTCTCTCATGATTATGAACTAGACCAGCCATTGACATCAAAACTCCCAACGCGCACCTTACATTGGAAACAACGTATCCTTCCCCGTGATGTTTCTCGGATAACGCTAAAATGCATGCAATTTAATAAAATCTTACTGAGTGTACGGTAGTTTACGTAGAAATCATGTAGAATACTGTAACGAGGCACGGGTAGTTTTGCCAGTGCACACTAAGTGGAAACCCAAATTAACTGAGGAAATAGCCAAGAAGAATGAGAAAAAAGGTAGCAGAAGAAAATTATTGTTCAATGCCATATTTAACCAATCTCAACTAGAATGCTTGACAGGATTTACCGCACTGACCACGTGCTACCTCGTAATCTTCAGGACTTCAGTTTGAGAAACAGTCGCTTGGTAGGCAAAGTCCCGTTGGGACAGTAGTGCCATGGGGATAAATGGGGTTTGTATTTAACCCATTAAAGCTGAATGCATTTTATTACCCGTTTAAATTTTAGTGATAAATAAAAAAACTCGTGTAGCCATCCTGAGGTGGTGCACAGACTTTTCAGGCACACCACCAATGGAAGTGAGCTACATGTACCGTTCCAACCACATACTAGCCCTCCTGCCATTATTAAAATTTTCGGCCGTACCGAGTACGGCAGCTAATAACACTAACCGTTAGACCTAAGCTACAGACGGGACAGTGATAACTTATTCATACACAATAATTATAAAAACAGGGTAAAGTCTGTACATATTTGGGGCGAAATGATCTGCCATAAATTTACATAGAAATCAGTATAATTTTATATCAATAACAGAAATATTGTTTTAAGGGAATTATTATTCTTAACAGCATAACAGAAAGCACAAATCATTTTTGAAACCATGCATGCGATGGCTTTAAATTAAATACCATAAAGTATAGGCGAGAATAACAACTGTGTACTGATGAAAGTATGGAAGACGTGTAAGGGTATTTTGAAGACGCCGGACTATTGAATTAATAAAACTGAGTGGATGAATATATGAATACAGTACATTTTCTGATTAACACAATTCAAGCCAACATAATTTTATGATTTCTTAAATAATATTAAGGCGATATCTTCAAAACTGTAGCCTCCGTGGCTCAGGCGGCAGCGCGTCGGCCTCTCACCGCTAGGCTCTGTGGTTCAAATCCCGGTCAGTCCATGTGAGATTTGTGCTAGACAAAGCGGAGGCGGGACAGGTTTTTCTCCAAGTACTCCGGTTTTCCCGGTCATTTTTCATTCCAGCAACACTCTTCACTATCATTTTATCTGTCAGTCATTAATCATTGCCCCAGAGGAGTGCGACGGGCATCGGCAGCCGGCACAATTCCTATCCCCGCCGCAAGTTGGGAGCTTTATTCATTCCCTCCCTGACCCGGTCACTGACTGGAAAACAGGTTGTAGGTTTTCATTTTCATCTTCAAAATTCGACCCTGGGCTTTAATATTATTCTTACCATTGTGCTCGTGGCTCAGAATCCGCCTTGTGGGTCAAAGAACGTGGTCTTGTGTGTCCTATTGCTTCAAATTAAGGATCTTAAAGTCTAAATGTACTTCTTTGATCGTCCCCGGCTGCGTTGGTCTTCGACGTCGAAATGAAGGATGGAGATAACAACCATACTACACGCTGCAGTGTGGACGAGACCGTAACATTAGAGGCATTTTTCTCTCAATTTCTCCACAATTGTTGTCTATTGTGTCGTTCCCGACGAGCTTAATAAGGGAGATACCGATCGCTCAGTGGAACATTCTTACTTTAATAACGTGTAACTGGTGTTCAGTGGTTTTGTCGGCTGGTCAGCATTCTCATCCATACAGCGCAACTGAGTGTACTACTATCGTCTTTATCATCAAATTGAGTTGAAGTGACATTCTTTTGTTTCAATAGACACCATTGACCTCGTTTCTGCGCGTCCAGGGCATTAATGTTTTAAATAATGTTATTTTTATAAAATTGTCTCCTTGCTACAAATGTACATAAAAACTGGAAGTATTGAAATAATTGGAAGAGTATGAATTGAACGTAAGTGCATAAGCTGAGGTTTTAGGAAGCGTTTTGAATGGAATCAGATATTCATTACACACTGCAATCAGTCTGTGTATTATAGGGCTAATAAAAATTTCATGTGGCTATTGATAGCACTGATCAACAAAAAGTGACTTTCAGTGAATATCTAATACAACTGAAACATATGGATTCAAAATATCGTCGCTCGACCGGTAAAAGGTTGTATTCCACAAAGCTCTTCCTATCAATTATTCTCCTTAAGACTGATCACGCCTCCCAGCCACGTATGGATATGCAGTCCATCAGAACAAATTTTGTTTTGTTCATTTTCCTATGCCCGTGTGTAAAGGAAAATGAACCTTACAGTACCGTACTGTAGGAATGTACGTTTGCAATACGTATTTACGCACTCCTAGTGTACAATGCACGTAAGGTTCATTTTCGTTTAATCGTCGACATAGGAAAACGAACACAACGGACATTGTTCTGATGGACTGCGTATCCATATGTGGCTGGGAGGCGTGACCAGTCTTAAGGAGAATAATGGATAGGAAGAGTATTGTGGGATACAACCTTTTACCTTCCCAGCGACGATATGCAAACCATTTGTCTCTATCGCCCACTGTTTTTTGAGATAAGCGACATCAACTCTTTACATATGTTTAACATTGTGTCAAGGAAAGCAACTTGCAGACAAAGGTTTCACCAGAGCATTGGTTGCTACATGGATTACTAATGAACATGGCTTTAGCTAAGATTAGTGCACTTGTTGTATTTGTTTGTTACATAGCTGCACACGCAGCAAAACAGATCTGGTGAATTTATGCAACCTCGGGAGCACATAATGTCTACTGTCATGACAATAAGAAGAAGCAAATGAAAATATTCGGCTTTGTATTAAAAATAACGAATCACTACGAAAACAATTATCGATGAACGCTGTTGCATGAAAAATGATACTTCGTCAGAGTCTCCAAAATCTGATGCGATAGAGCAAAACGATTTTCGGCTTTGAAATCAACATGAAAACCTGCACTGGAAATAGTAAACATCATGTCAGATACCTACCCCTTGTTAATCAGTGCAGCCTGTAAGTAATATATCGTCGGCTTACTTCTAAAACCTCGTATGTTACAATGTTATTCCTACCCATTACATTCCTTAACACTGGTCACGCCTCCCAGTCACATATTTATATGCAGTCCATCAGAACCTTTTTCGTAGTGTTCCTGTTCCTGTGCAGACGTATAGAGGAAAATAGACCTTACCATACAGTGTTGTAGGGATGTTGTTTTCATGGCAAATTTAAACACTCCTACAGTTTAACTTATTTAAGGTGCCTTTTCCTTTACACATAACCATAGGAATATGAACACAACGGAAATTGTTCTGATGGACTGTACATCCAATTGTGGCTGGGAGGCGTGACCAGTCTTAAGGAAGAAAATGGATAGAAAGTGAATTGGGAGATACGAGGTTTTAGAAGTAAGCCATCGATATTGTAAAAAGTATTCTGCCCTTAGGCAGCTCTTCACACATCATGTTTAACATTGTATCAAGAAAACCAACTTGCAGACAAAAGTTTCACTAGAGCATTGATTGCTACATGGATTACTAATGAATGTGGCTTTAGCTAAGATTAGTGCACTTATTGCATTTGTTTGTTGCATAGCTGCTTAGCTCCCCGTTTTCATATATTCTCTTAGTTTGTTGATAGCTTCTTGCTCCATTGACTCTGTCCACCAACTGATATCTTATCCGTCCTCTTCCACTCCTTCCCTTCACTAACCCTTCAAAAACGTTTATCAGCAAACCTTCTCTTCGCAGCGAGCGCCGAAGCCAGTTCCTTTCCCTTGTGTGTACAACATTTAACAGCTTCCTTTTTCTTCCAATTCTTTCCAACACCTGCTCAATTGTTACGGTATCTACCCAGGAAATCATTTCCATCCTTCTACATAACTTCATCTTAAATGCTTCTAGTTTCCTATTATCTTACTTTCCTAGTGAACAGGTCTCGGCTCCATCCTATCAGTAGACGGAGTTTATGGGAAACTGCATGTTACTCTGATGGAAGATGGTGCTATGCTATGTGGGAATTCCAGGAATATTAAGAGCAGCTCAAACACCCAGTTCCTGCGACAAGGGAATTAATTAGAGATTAAAATCCGGCTGGAAATCGAAACTTGGGAACCTGTGATCGAAGGCCGAGACCCAGACCACTCAGCTATGGACTTCGATATTACAGGGCCAAGAACTCTTCATCTTATGCGGAGCAGACAACAGCCACAGATAACAGACTCACTATGTGAAGTTGGTCTGTTCGTACATTCAAGGAGCAAGGTATAAAAGCTCTTCGAACTTCAAAGCTTTGTGTTTGAATCTGTCTTAGAAGTTCCCATAAAAAGCTTCCTGAGGTAGGGTTTAATTAAAGTGGCGCGGCCAGCGAACTTTATATTCTCGTTGCCGTGAGAGTGTCTTATGAAACTTGCAAGCTCCTGGTGCTGTGTGCCACTGCCTAGTGGGAAACTTTACACGGCTCAAAATGATTTGATCTTTACCCGGCAATGTAAGACTGTATCAAGCTGATGACATTATTATTATTATTATTATTATTATTATTATTATTATTATTATTATTATTATTATTATTATTATTATTATTATTATTATTATTATTATTATTATTAAATTCTTTCTTTCTTTCTTTCTTTCTTCTTTTCCTAACCCGTTTACCGTCCAGGGTTTGTTTTCCCCTCGGATTCACCAACGGATCCCACCTATACTGGCTCAAGGGCGGTGTCCTGAAGTTTGAGACTTTGGATCGGGGGATATAACCGTGGAGAAGGACCAGTACCTCACCCACCTGCTATGCTGAACACGGGCCTTGTGAGGAGATGGGAATATCGGAAGGTAAAGACAAGAAAGAGGGAGAGAAGTGGCCGTGCACGTAAGTTATGTACAATACCGGCATTTTCCTGGAGGAGAAGTGAGAAACCACGGGAAACCACTTCGAGGATGGCTGAGGTGGGAATCGAACCCAATCTACGCAGCTCACCTCCCGAGGCTGAGTGGACACCGGTCCAGCCCTCGTACCACTTTTTAAATTTCGTGGCAGAGCCGGGAATCGTATCAGGCCCTCCGCGGGTGGCAGCTAACCACTGGTGGCACTGCACCACAGAGGCGGACATTGTTATTATTATTCCTGAGCTACCGCGTTGCAGACCTTCTGAGGTGGTGTTATCCAATCGGCCTGGCTACCAATTTCGATATTTTGATTTTGCTTCTGTCTAACAACGAAAGCCGAATTCTACAGGTTGAGTTAATGAAATGTTGTCGGGCGACAATACTGTAAGCGTGTTACCAGAGATCCTTAACTCTACCAATAATTCCTAGTAGTAGTAGTAGTAGTAGTAGTAGTAGTAGTAGTTTCCTGTTTATCCTACGTCGCACCAACACAGGCACGTATTACGACGACGATGTGATAGGGCCGATCTAGGAATACGAGAACGCGACCGTGATCTTAAATAAGCTAAGAGCCCCAGCACTTCTTTGATCTGAAAATGAGAAACCACGGAAAATAATGTTCAGGGCTGACGAGCCTAGTATGTCCCGAATGCAAGCTCAGAACTTGGTGTCGCAAAGTGCGCACCCAACTCGCTCGGTAGTAGTAGGTGTAATAGTAGTAGAAGCAGTGTCGGGCTGAGTGGCTCAGACGGTTGAGGCGCTGGTCTTCTGATCCCAATTCGACAGGTTCGACCTTGGCTTAGTCCGGTGGCATTTGAAAGTACTCAAATACGTCAGCCTCGTGTAGGTAGATTTACTGGCACGTAAAAGAACTCCTGTGGAATAAATTCCAGCACCTCGGCACCCCTGAAAGGCGTAAAAGCAGCTAGTGAGATGTAAATCAAAATAGCATTATTAGTATTATTATTATTATTATTATTAGTAGTAGTAGTATGTGACTTAAATTAAAATAATTATAATTATTAAGTGGGTGGCTACATTTCTAAAAACAGAACTTCCTGTTCCTGTTTATAGAAAACATAAATAAAAATTATATGGGTAAAGAACTGTAATCGCAGATAAGCTCTTTTTTAGTTGATGATAAACTATATAGTATAAGAAATAATTTTCAGACAGTCCTAAAAGACCTCAACGAAGTTGTGAGATGGAAGGAGTAAAAAGTGGGATTGTAAGTCTCGCCATCAGGAAAAACCCCTTCAGTTACAATTTCTGTATTGATGGAGTGAATGGTCCGCTTCTGTGGTGTAGTGGTTAGTGTGATTAGCTGCTACCCCGGAGGCCAGGGTTCGATTCCCGGCTCTGCCACGAAATTTGAAAAGTGGTACGAGAACTGGAACGGGGGTCCACTCAGCCTCGGGAGGTCAACTGAGTAGAGGTTGGTTCGATTCCCACCTCAGCCATCCTGGAAGTGGTTTCCCGTGGTTTTCCATTTCTCCTCCAGGCAAATGCCGGGGATGGTACCTAACTTAAGGCCACGGCAGCTTCCTTCCCCCTTCATTGTCTATCCCTTCCAATCTTCTCATCCCCCACAATGCCCCTGTTCAGCATAGCACGTAAAGCCACATGGGAGAGGCACCGGTCATCCTCCCCAGTTTCATCCTCCGACCCATAGTCTGAAGTTCCAGGACACTGCCCTTGAAGTGGTGGAGGTGGGATCCCTGGCTGAGTCTGAGGGAAACACCGACCCTGGAGGGTAAACAGATAAAGAAGGAGCATAAGAGAAGGAGCATAAGATGGAGTGAATGTACCTCATGGGGACTGAGGTAAGTACCCACAGTATGTGTTAATGTAAGGAAATACCTTCACTGGGACAAACACATTAACGCTGTTCATTGTGATGGTATTTAGGGGTTGCATTAAGTTGATAATGAAATGGCATACGGCTTTTAGTGCCAAGTTCGGCTCGCCAGATGCAGGTTTTTGACTTGACTCCCGTAGACGACCTGCTCGTCTTGATTAAGATGAGATGTTGATGAAGACGACACATGCACCCAGCCCCGTGTCAGCGAAATTAACCAATTATGGTTAAAATTCCCAACCCTGCCCGGAATCAAACTCTAGACCCATGTGACCAAAGGCCAGCAAGCTAACCATTTAGCCATGGAGTCCGACTTACGGATGTAAAGGAGAGGACATACAAGACACCGGTACAACTCCAGTTAGATTATGGTTCCTATGTACGGGATCCTCACTAGGATTACTTGGTTGAAGAACTGAAGATCCAAAGGAAATCAGCACGATTTCTTCAGGGAGATTTCAGACAATCTAGTGGCGTTACGAAAACGTTACAACCTTTGGGATGGGAAGATTTGGGAGTAAGGAGACGAGTTGCTCGTCTCTACGGTATGTTCCGGGCTGGTAGTGGAGATATGGCGTGGAATTATATAATAGGACTAATAAGCTTCAGTGCAGTTTTTAAACGTGGGGAAGATCAGCACGATTTCTTTTTAAACGTAGGGAAGATCAGCACGATTTCTTTTTAAATGTTGGGAAGATCAGCACGATTTCTTTTTAAACGTAGGGAAGATCAGCACGATTTCTTTTTAAATGTTGGGAAGATCAGCACGATTTCTTTTTAAATGTTGGGAAGATCAGCACGATTTCTTTTTAAATGTTGGGAAGATCAGCACGATTTCTTTTTAAACGTAGGGAAGATCAGCACGATTTCTTTTTAAACGTAGGGAAGATCAGCACGATTTCTTTTTAAACGTAGGGAAGATCAGCACGATTTCTTTTTAAACGTAGGGAAGATCAGCACGATTTCTTTTTAAACGTAGGGAAGATCAGCACGATTTCTTTTTAAACGTAGGGAAAATCAGCACGATTTCTTTTTAAACGTAGGGAAGATCAGCACGATTTCTTTTTAAACGTAGGGAAGATCAGCACGATTTCTTTTTAAACGTAGGGAAGATCAGCACGATTTCTTTTTAAACGTAGGGAAGATCAGCACGATTTCTTTTTAAACGTAGGGAAGATCAGCACGATTTCTTTTTAAACGTAGGGAAAATCAGCACGATTTCTTTTTAAACGTAGGGAAGATCAGCACGATTTCTTTTTAAACGTAGGGAAGATCAGCACGATTTCTTTTTAAACGTAGGGAAGATCAGCACGATTTCTTTTTAAACGTAGGGAAGATCAGCACGATTTCTTTTTAAACGTAGGGAAGATCAGCACGATTTCTTTTTAAACGTAGGGAAGATCAGCACGATTTCTTTTTAAACGTTGGGAAGATCATAATATGAAGACAAAGTTCGAATTCTAGGCGACTAATTGGGGCAAGCATTCGTTGATATGAATAGGAATTAGGAATTGGAATGATTTACCTAGGAAGATGTTCGACACATTTTCAACTTCCTTGAAATTATTTCAGAAACGACTAGGTCAATAATTGATAGGAAATCAGCCACCTGAGCGCAAACCTAATGCAGGTCAGCTGTGATTGTAAAAAAGCTGGCAATACAGTAACCCAAATCGAATCAAGGTGCGTCAAAGCTAACAGAGTGAGTTCGCTGCTGCGATCAGTGGTGTTCTGTAAGGTGTATGTTCTGTTCACTCCACCAATTTCTGCCGCGGGCTGAAGCCGGTCGGAAGCGAGTATACTAGCCCAGTTGATGTGTTGAGGGAGTGGAGTAAAATATCCACCCCACTATTCTATCAAGGCAGGAAACTTTCTCTTCCTAGCACAAATTTTAGTATATATTTCCGGTTGCAATATTCTCTTCATGCCAGCATTTTGTTCAAAACTAGTCACCATTTCAAAGGAAACGACCAGAAAGTACGATAATTCGTTTTACCTGCGTAAAGAAACACTCAAAACAAACTTCGTATTTCAGGAGTTAGACTTGATATTGACAGCCAAAATGATGATATGATATTGTAGCGAATTCTTCGTGGTATTTCAACCAAACTTCTTATTTAGAATACACCTATCCAAGGTTAGACTTTAATTTTAATACGGTTTCAAAATCCTTGAATGGAATGGAGGTTTATAGGAAGATCCAAACTTAATTTACTCTCAAACAAAATTATCAACATCGAAACAGTGAAATAATTCTCCCGAAAAATATCGTCCCTGTTCTGCTAAAACGGCGAATGTGACAATGATCTTCCTATCCATTATTTCCCTTAAGACTGGTCACGCCTTCCAGCCACATATTGATATGCATTCCATCAGAACAATTTTAGCTGACGTCATTTTCCTATGCGCGTGTGTAAAGGAAAATGAACCTTAAACACATCACACTCTAGGAGTGGGTAAATGTCAGGCAAACATACATTCCTTCAGTATGGTACAGTAAGGTTCATTTTCCTTTACACACGCGCATAGGAAAATGAACTCAACGGAAATTGTTCTGATGGAATGCATATCTATATGTGGCTGGAAGGTGTGACCAGTCTTAAAGGAAATAATGGATAGCAAGAGCATTGTAACATTCGCCGTTTTGGCAGAACAGGGACGATATCAAAGACCAACTTCAGGGGAAATCTACCTATATTAATGTAAATCGATTTCTAAACTCTTTTCTGATGTACACTTTTTCAATAGGAAAGTCTAATAAGGGAGAAATAATTAACAGAATATTTTACAGTCTAAGTTCTAGCGGACATACACCGAAAGCGAATGCGCGTAATGCTGACTTCTTATAATTGGAAAATTTCCGGACATATTTGAAACCAATTTTTTATTTGGTATCCACGTATCTAAAGGTAGTTTTAGATCTTACACCACTTGAAAGTCCTTAAATTGGCTGCACATTTTGTCAGCGCACGTAAAATAATGGACTTAACACCCGTGAACCATTAAACATCGTTCATATTTCGTATTTAATGGCGAAATACTGCATTTTTGGAAGCTTCAGTTCAGTAATTAAAAATGTTGCACTATTACTTTCCCAAAGGTTTTCAAAACAATTCCGCAATACCAGTTCGCCCTCTAGGACTGTGAACATTGTTCTATTGCTCGTACACGTTATACCCGTGGATAAAAGGGTGGACGTAAGTACAAATTTACTGCACGAACATTTTTAAATTGACGGATGTTTATCGAAGAAGAGGTCAAGGAAGTTGCGCACCACCGGTAATCAACCGTAATATATTTCCGAAATAAACTTCTAGTCCTCTTTATGCCTGTGCTTGTATAATGAGTATTTGAAGGGCTGTAGATGCGTGAATCAGTAGAACTCCTTCTCCCCCCTTCAGAAGTTTAATTTAAAACCAGGGTAGGCATCTTTTTTTATACGCAATTCATGGTCTAAATTCCCTTTGCGTCGTACAGATGGTAACTGTACCTAAGGCTGGAAGTAACCAGGTAACTATCAAGAGGATGTGAGTTTCTTATTTGTCAAAGTTGCATTTGTGTTCTGTCCAGGTTCTTTCCGCTGTTCCAATCACGCTCAAACGGCCTCGATCTGCATACCAGGGTACCATGCAGTTTCAAATCACCAGGAAGCTCACCCCCAACGAACCAGCAGCCAGTTATCCTTCGCATTCCGACCCAACCAGCTACAACACGGCTTCACAGCCCGGAAAATATTAATTCCGTAACTTCTTACCGTATTCCATCACAAATATGAAACGGACACTTCACATTGTTGTACATAACGTATAATTGTGTTACTAACCTGTACTCAACTAAGCAGATTATTAACTCTGGAACACTCACCTGCAAATAGAAAGAGAAATATTTATTAAAATACATCTCTTCTTCCTAGTAAAATGTTTACAATCATTTTAATAGGAGGATTATTGAGACAAAAACATTACATTCACAAATACAGAAACACGGTATTAAAATTTAGAAAAGTTTGATGTCAGAACAATATGATAAAGGTACGAAACGTACATGGAAGGAAGATGAGGAATATTAACTAAATATTTTATCTCAGGAGTTTTAATGATGAAACATTAAAATTCGATTAATGCAAGAACAAGCACAGAAGTTTCAGTCGCATAGCTTCGAATACATTACATACACCTACAGTATATGTAATTGAGTAGGATTCACTTGCGAAGAAATATAGACACACGTCTCTCATCACGGATTCGAATATGAGAAACATTGGCTGGGATTTTCTTTAGGATCAGTGTGTGGTCTCAAATCACCAGCCACGTCTTATACTGAGATTAGGTGTGGATTAAACATAGAATTGAAGAAATCATTATACATTATAAGCGTAATACACGTTATTCGCACGTGTTGCGAGAAGGGACAAAAGTAGTTTAACGAATTATTCTCTGTAGGCCTATAGTTTTTAGCTTCACTCAAAAGGCGCACCACGCGGAGGTAACTATACTTCATTTCTCAATATTTCCTGTTCTTAGTTTCCTGGGTTATTTACAATTATCACCGGGCGAGTTGGCCGTGCGCGTAGAGGCGCACGGCTGTGAGCTTGCATCCGGGAGATAGTAGGTTCGAATCCCACTATCGGCAGCCCTGAAGATGGTTTTCCGTGGTTTCCCATTTTCACACCAGGCAAATGCTGGGGCTGTACCTTAATTAAGGCCACGGCCGCTTCCTTCCAACTCCTAGGCCTTTCCTATCCCATCGTCGCCATAAGACCTATCTGTGTCGGTGCGACGTAAAGCCCCTAGCAAAAAAAAATATATATATTTACAATTATCTCTACTGGCAAATAAAAGTTGCTCACTTCTTCAAGATCATGTCCTTTATGTTAAATTTATTGACGGTATCGCATTTCTGCCAAAGATTTCAAGCTGTATGATGTAAAAGGTTCATATTTAAATTTCCCCTAAGTTTTGTTGAACCATTTCCATATAAAGCTGTCCATTTGCAACACATCATAAAGTAACCGTTCAACCCCTTCCCCAATCAGCCCCTTATTATTTTCAATGTTGCATGATAATGATAAGATCTCCTTGTCAAAGTACCGTTTATATTTTAAGGCAGATAACAAGGTAGTTGTTTTATACCATTATCATTACCATCAAAGTGTCCCATTGTAAAGTGTCCCGTATTTTAAAATAATTTCTAAGTGAAATATGACCATTTTAAGAGCCAGTTCTTCACGTAATATCCATGCACAAGGCGGTTGTGATATCTGAATGTTCAAAGTGGTTTGTCATGGAGTGAGAATTGGCCAGTGTCAGACGTTTGATTCTTTCATTAATATCTTACACTTCATGTAACTCATTGCATGTGTTTCTAAAACAGATATAAGTCTTTCATTACCTTAAGAACTACATCAGAGCGAATTACTGACGGTTAAACTTTAAATAAGTTGTTCATTTACAATTCAATGGAATTTTCTAGCTCCTTGTAAAAGTTTTAATCGTGGCATAGACACTTAGACGCTCAGTGAAGTATTAGTAAAGGAATTATCTACGTAAATGAATGAACCTGCCTTCAAACCTGGCGTGGGTTATGTTCACTGCCCTTTAGTTCACTCGTATGACTCATCTCATACGTTAAACTGTCAATCAGAAAGACATTTAAACAATTGAAGGCTTCATGCTAGAGAGCTTTAGAAACCATGCATTGTCATTTGCTACCAATAGTTGCCAAAAGAGTCAGGAAATTTACAACAAAATTTATAATATGCACATTATTCATTCATCATCATCCAGTAATCCACTCGAAAGTTAGTTTGCAGCAACAAAAGCATGTATTTATCTCTTGTGCAAGTCGTTTCACGTCTTGATACTTCGTGCAGCGAATTTAAATTTATTTGATACTATTTTTTCCTTCATGTCGTCCCTCTAGTATGGTCAATAAGATCCCTCTATACCTCAGTATATCTGTAACGAACAAGACCAACCGGGTATCTTACAATGAACTTCCTAACCACTACTTTCCTTAACAATTGTACGCCTCTCAGCCACGTACGGATATGCAGTCTATCAGAACAATTGCCATTGTGCTAATTTTCATATTCTTATGTGTACAGGAAAGTTAATCCTACATGCATTGTACCGTAGGCCTGCTTCAGGAATGTATACATGACTCACTCCTACAGTATACATTATGTAAGGCTTATTTTCCCCTATACATAAGCATATGGAAATGAACACAATGAAATTGATCTGGTGGACTGAGTATCCGTTCGTGACTGAGAGGCGTGACCAGTCATACGGAAAATAATAGGAAGTGCATCGGTAGATACTCGGTTTTCGTTGCTCGTTACAGATATGTCCTACTAGTCTCACGTTCGTCGGACAATGTTTTATTCCATAGGCACCGTTCTTCTTGTATTTGCATCAGGACTTGTTCGTTTGTCAATGTTTCTCTCCAGCTAATTTTGAACATTCGCCTGTAGCACCGGCGCGGCGTTTGAAAATTTCAAACCTGTACATTTCATACTTCCTCACTGGCCAAGTCTCACATCCGCATGAAGGTATGCTCTAAGTGTACGTTTTAAGGAATTTTCTGATCTCAATACTCAAGCTCTTGTATGTTAGGAGACGATTCTTTTTGAAGAATACTCTTTGAACGGAAAGACTCGACTATTGATATCAGCCTTCTTCCGACCAGATGCAAATTTACTCTCCAGTTAAAAAAAGTTGTTCCCTTCTTCAAGATCATGCTTTTTATTTTAAATTTATTGAGGGTATCGCATTTCTGCCAAAGACATCAAAGTAACTGGAGAATATGACTTCCAAACTATAGGTTATCTTCACTTTCTGTTATTATTTCTATGTTATTAACATACTTCAGCATATACAAATTTCCACCGTCAATCCTAACTCCTACACTGGTTTTATCTTGAAGTTCATTCAATGGTGATTGTATGTATACATCGAATATCACTGGAGATATCAAACAACCCTATCTAACACCTTCCATGATCTTTGTCTCCCTTGTTTTATTAGCTCCGGTTCAGCAAGTTGCTATACAGTTTGCATTTAAGAACTATTTCTCTGGTGCCAATTCCGATTTTTCAGAATATAGAAAATTTTACCCCAGTGAACATTGTCATGTCCCTTTTCTAAGGCGTGACCAGACGCCTGAAAGCAAACAGATCTTATTTTATAAAATTTTATTCTTTTGTTCTCTGTTCTCCTAGACAGAATTCAGGCGAGTATACTTGAAACATGGAAAACAAGGCAGTGTTCTAAAGCTTTCACATGAAATAACCTCTTCCTTTGAAGTGAAAGAATTATGTTCTCTTAAAAGTCATTAGGGATAATTCCTGTTACATATATATCATGAACTAATTTGTAAAGTAATTCCACTGTGTAGTCGCCATCGCTGATTATTAGCTCATCTGAAATGCCATCTAATTCCGGTATCAGCTGCAGATTTTAAAAACTTATATCTCAATGTAGCAGGTCAAGGTCGTTCTTCTTAATTTTCTGCGGAGTTAATGCATTCTACAAAATTTTCTACATTATACAGGTATTCTATACATTTCTTCCACCATTCGGCAATATCTGCGTCACCAATGAGACATACTCCGTTATTCCCTTTTATACCACAAAATGTAGACTACCTTTCTTCACTGAAGTAGGTTTTAACAGGTCTGCATGCCGCATCAAATTTCTCCAGTTTAATATCGCGTTCTACTTTTTGATATCTGTCATTCATTCATCACAGTTTTTGCCCATTCTTGTATTTTTGTTGACAATATTTCTTAACCTTTTATATTCATTTCTTCATCTTCGCTCTGCGCATTCTTCAGTGAGCGTCTACTGTTCATTAAGTGCATAAGGTATCGACATCGTATGTTGTATTAGTTATGGCATATTTTACACCTTCCCATGCTCCTACGTCATATATACTGTATCTGTTAATTACAGTACCTTAATCAAGGAGAATATTTCCTCCTATCTCTAGCTAGGTCGTACTTCAAGTAAGCCAGAATCCAAGATCTATGGAGGAAAATACATACAGTTTTATTTCCAATTCTATCATTCTCCTAAAGTTATCTGCGGCGAAAATATATCCGAACATACAAAAGAACATTCTTGATATGTGTTGACAATAGACATACCACAAGAGTACTCTTACTGAATACCATGACTCTCCTACAATTTAAGCTTGTTTTTTCAGAAATATCTTATTTTTAAATGTGTACAAAAATTATAAAGAATTATTTTCCTTTAGTTCTTATAAATTTTAAGAATATCTAAACGTCTGAATTCTTTCTTCCACGAGTTCCTCTCAAGTTCCATCCACTTCTGAAGAAATCGAACATACTACAGTAGGTACTGACGGTCAACGACCAAGAGACAACGTCCCTAAAGTACACACAATGATATTATTGTTAGTATTCTTATTATATAGCAGTTCGTTCACATAGCCTTTCTTCAAGTACTCATCCTTCTTGGTGTAAATGCGGTTCTTCGTTCTTCAGACCACTTTGTGCTAGTATGTCTCACTCCTACCGTAATATACTTTATCCCGTATACCCTGGTTCCACATTACTTTCTTTCTTGAACGGGTGCGTAGGAGAACTCTTCCGCAGTTGGCCATTGAGACGTGAATTTCCAAGTAATGAGAAAATCAAGAATTTTTCCTGATATTATGGGGTTCGATATTGGAAAATAGTCAACGTAAAATATGAGGCAGCACTTTCTCAGACGAAGTGAAAGATTTTCAAATTTAGAGAGAGCTCTAATTTTGACCTCGGTATGATATTCGTACTCAGAAGTGGGCCGAGTAATTTTTTACAGAAATTTCCTCTCTTGTGTTTGGTCAGTGAGTGAGGGCCTAAAACTAGGTGGCATACTACTGTGGAGTAGTAGGGGCATTCTGTCTGTCATAAGGTTGACATGGACTGATAAGTTAATTAGGTTTACAGATGTTAAAAGTCCTTTCGATTCAGTTAACCTGATACTTCTTCTTTCCCCGACGCATTAAAGGAAATGATCCTTAATGCTATTGTTTTAACGTCGCATCGATCGGACAAATCTTATGTGGACTGTGGGAAGGACCAAGTGACCAAGGGTTTTACGTGCTAAAATACAGCCCCACGAGGATATCATCGCTCGAAACGAAAGAAACCACATTTAAAATGAGTAAATCGATTTTACTTTATTTGAATAAAGAATGCATGCTCTTCTCCAATCAAATAAAATTTGATGCCCTTCGCAGAGAACTCACTAATGAACGGAGCAGTAATTACAACGCGTATCGTTTAATGAAAGTAACGCAACAAGTACATCATACGATGATCATTATTGTGTTATTAAGAGTAATAGTGGTCGACTCCTTGTTGGTAATCACACATTGTATATCGCTGGCTTCAGATGAGTGATGAGCAATTATTAAAACGTAATGGGATTGCCTCATGTATTCTCCATTCCGTGATAGTGATCCAAACTGAAACCATCATTATTCACCTGGATGACTCTTTTATCTATCGACTCTTGACCGAAAATATACCTGAATATCTCTACAGTAATTTCCGTTTTCTATTCTCCTTTCATGACCGTGACACGCGATCTGGGTCAACAATTGCAATACCTCCACATCATACATCTGCCTTCAGTAATTCTTTCCTTGTGTCGGGCGCTAGAATATGGAATGCTTTACCCCCTGAAATTAGAAATTGTTCCTCACTAATTACCTTCAAAAGACAGTCTAAAGATTTCCTCTTGAATACGTAGGCTGTATCATGTAGTTATGTGTGAATGTCTGGAGTAAATAGTTCCCAAAAGTTTACATAAATTACTGTTACATTTTATGATTTCCACCTAGAGTAGTTAATATTGAATTTATTTTTCTAAATTTAGACTTAGGATGTAATCTTTTAGTTTTAGAGTTTATTAAGTTATATTACTATTATATTATACACACTGTGTTAAGTTTGAATATTAAGTTTGGATTCAGTATTAAGCCGCATAATGTGGTTAAGTGTAAGAGAGGGCCAAGAGCCCTAACTTCGCCACAAATAAAGACATCAATAAATAAATAAATAAATAAATAAATAAATAAATAAATAAATAAATAAATAAATAAATAAATAAAAAGTTACTTACCCAGAAAATTTGCGCTCTTGACTTAAACGCATTTAAGTTCTTATTGATACTACGAGCCTATCAATTACCAAATAATGTTTTGAACATTCTATATTACGAATAGAAAGACTAATGTTCATTTTAATGGATTATTTTTACGTTTCCGTCTTATGATACATCCCACGTGACCAAGGGTTTTATTAAGATATATCTCCATAAGGAAATCATCGCTCGAAACGAAAGAAACCACATTTGAAATGAGTAAATAGTTTTTAATTTATTTGAAAGAAGATTGCATGCTCTTCGGTTGAACATAAATATGAAATATTAATAATGTTATTGGTTTTACGTGACAATGACTACGTTTATGGTTTTTGGAGACAAATATGAAACGTTCATTTCACAATGTTTCCTCATTTCACAATGTTGCCTTCCGTTATAAAAGAGTGTCTATCATCGGCACAATATTTAAAATAAATACTGACAGGGGTACAAAGCCTACAAAACGTTACCGGAACGATATTCATAGCGACTGTACTTACAATCTACAGAGCTTTTTCATCGCCCCTTGAGCTTTACATTTTCGCTTGCCTCCCGCTGGTATTTTCATAATTTTTCTCTGTATTGGAAAAAGATGTAGACCAAAAATTCGTCATGAGGTATTTTCGTGTAAAACCAACCATAAGAGAGAGAAATTGAATTTTGTGCACTATTTATTTTCTGAAGATATATGCTGTAGACAAGAAAACGTTATATTTGGACTCTTCCCTTATTTAATTACGCCTACCTTGTGTTTACAGTGCACTATATCTTCCGGTGTTTGTTACTTTCATTCTCCTGTCTTAGTGTTATACTTCACTTTGTCAATACGAAAGTGACCTAGGTATGCCATTCATAATGCAGCTAGTCCCTATTATTAATGGTGTGAAAATGTCACTCATAGAGTCGGTTGGTGTGGAAGACTGAGATGTAATTACAAATTTAGTCTCTGTGAGGAAAGCAACGGTAAACTGCCTCACTCCTCATTTCCCTAGTACACCACCTCAGTGTTGCTTAGGCCATCTATGGCGGCTGATGACAAAGCTGGTGAGGTTCAGGCCACTGGGCAAAGGCCCTATATATTTTTATTCGATAAGGAAATAGTATTATTCAATAGTTATATAGGTTATATTACTTGCTGTAGTATCCGTCATTGGCGGAACAACAAATATGTGCATAACGACATTTTTGTCCACCCGTGACATTGTTCAGCAGACTCCGAGAGACATAAGCCGGCATGCTTCTCCCTGTCATCTGCTTGTCGTGACGAGCCCGCTTCCTTGCTCTTTGTGGCCTTTTAGATTTTCATTTTGTTCTTTCATTATTTCTGGTCTTGATTTGATCTCTTTCTTCCGTTATAAAAGAGTGTCTATCATCGTATTAATATTTAAAATAAATACTGACAGGGGTACAAAGCCTACAAAACGTTACCGGAACGATATCCATAGCGACTGTACTTACAATCTACAGGGCTTTTCACCGCCCCTTAAGCTTTAAACTTTCACTTGCCTCCCACTGGTATTTTCCTAATTTTTTCTCTGTATTGGAAAAAGATGTAGACCAAAAATTCGTCATGAGTTATTTTTGTGTAAAACTAACCATAAGAGAGAGAAATTGAATTTTGTGCACTATTTATCTTCTGAAGTAACCCCTCCGGATGAAAATTGTAAACAACTTATAGCTAAAATCCTATTCGGCCTTATTATGAATTGAGGCGCCACCGATTTTCTCATGATGCTGTAACAGATACATTCCCCTGCAGTGGTTTTCTTTCTTGGTTGTCTTTAAATGAAAAACAGCGTGATTATCAACCCATATCGACAAGGAAAATCGAGTTGTCAAAATGAGAAAAGGTTGTTAAGGAACGATCGCTTGAAGAGTAAGGCAAGGGACAGTAATGGAAGGAGGAAATATAGTTTCTTAAATTTATCGACTTTCTGACGGGGAATCGATTGCAAATCTTTCCGGGTGAACGGAGAACGCTTTTATCGCTTAGGCCAGCATTCTCTAGTATATTAACAAGAGATATCAAAATAAAGAGCATAGTAAAGATTGACCTGATGCCTTCTGAAAGAAGAAATTATTCGAGAATGAAATGATATTCTAGAAATTCTCAAGGAGACTCTGAGACACAACAGATTGTATAGTGTGACTTCTGGAGGAAGAAGCGTACCAAAAGACTGGCCACCATTAGGAAACAACGTATGAGATAGGGCAAAGTCTGAGACGGTTAACCTGAAGGTTTCTTTTTCTTACAAGTTGCTTTACGTCCCACCGACACAGATGGCGACGATGGCACAGGAGGGGCTAGGAGTGAGAAGGAAGCGGTGCAGCGCCAGCGTTTGTCTGATGTGAAAATGGGAAACCATGGAAAACCATCTGCAGAGCTGTTGACCGTGGGATTCGAACCCATTATCTTCCGAATAATGGATACTGGCGCACTTAAGCGACTGCAGCTATCAAGCTCGGTGGCAGACATTTTTATTATTCCTCTTGAATAAGGGAGGGTGTCTTATTCAGTGAGGAGTATGTGAGAATAGCATACTCCAGATGTTCCAAAGTTTGAACATTCACGTGAGAAGGCCCTTCGAGTCTCTAATCATGTCAAAGAAAGGCTCGGACATTAGTATATAGACTCGACTCATCATTCTTCCACTTCATGATAAAGAGTAAAACGTTGAAGTTCAGAAGGGAGGACCAAATGCGTTTGTTCCAGCATCAAGATAATTTTCTCTTCGAAACAATTGTGTTAGATAATAAATCAAGTTAAAGTAATTTCCTTCTAAAGAAGAAACAGAGCGTTCAAAGTTTGAGTTACTCAAATCAACTTTTCTTTATATTAGTAGAGTCTATATACCTAGTGAAGTACGTTCAAATATTGTTGGAGCGTTTAAATTGAGAAGCTTGATTGCGTATTAATTCACACTTGTTTACTGTAGGTAGTCAAAAGATTTACCTCTGGAAAGTCCATAGCCTAACAGCATTTTCAGTCATGCCAGAACGTTCAGTATTTGGATACCCCTGCCCTATACTCCTGGCCACACCCGAACCCGCTGGGAGATAGGATCGAACTGTTCTGCAATTTAATCGCCAACCGTATTACGAACATGAGTTTAACTGTACGTAATCCAAGTCTATGATCTGACCTCACATGCAATTTCCCTCTCAGTGCATAACTCCACTCGATATGAGGGTCAAAATTATTTAATATTGAAGGAGAATCAGTAGTAGGAAATGAAGAGAGAGTAATTTCGGGTTTATATAATGAATTCGTGTTAAATAATATGACAGGACCCGTAGTGAGATATGGAAATACGTTCCTGACCTCAGGTGAAGAATATTTGGGTACCTTAAATCTACAGAGGTTACGCACACGATCGAGACGTTAGAAACCTAAAGGAAACCACCACTCCTCCAGAATGTTCGAGAGTGGGATTCTGACATATTTTTCTTTCTAGTTGATTTAATAAGATCGACTCTTTTACGACAGGGGGCAACGCGTCGGCCTGTCACCCGGCGGCCTCGGTTTTGATTCCCGGCCGGGTCAGAGGTTTTTAATTGTAAATGATTAATATCCCTGGGCTGGGGAATGGGTGTTTGTGTCGTCCTTAACGTTCCTTTCCTCACATTCAACACTTTACACTTCTGCCATTTCCAAATACACGCAGGTTCCTAACATATGGTGCAAGTAGGGGCAAAAGATCTTTGTAGGTCGACGCCCCGAACAAATAGCATTTTTGTATATTTTTATATACCACAGCTCTAAAACCAAACCAATCCCCACGGCACTACAGCCCTTGAAGGGCCTTGGCCTACCAAGCGACCGCTGCACAGTCCGAAGGCCTGCAGATTACGAGGTGTGGTGTAGTCAGCACGACGTATCCTCTCGGTCTTTATTCTTGGCTTTCTAGACCGGGGCCGCTATCTCACCGTCAGATAGCTCCTCAATTCTAATCACGTAAGCTGAGTGGACCTCGAACCAGCCCTCAGGTCCAGGCAAAAATCCCTGACCTGGCCGGGAATCGAACCCGGGGCCTCCGGGTGAGAGGCAGGCACGCTACCCCTACACCACGGGGCCGGCCCACAGCTCTAAACCACACATGAATTCTAGTGAGATTTAGGAATTCAACCATATCAAATAAAGCTGGAGGAACTATTGTGCTATACTGAGATCTTGGCAAGATTCGTAAATTACAACTTTGAAATGGCGATGATAATTCGGTATGTCATGAAAAAGAATAACAATGAAAAATTGACAATCACTAAGAGGAATTGGAAAATATCTACCCTGGGAATTCGAACCCGTGTACTGTGATCTATGGACGAGTGTTTTAAGCGTTGCCGCTCGTGTGACCCAAACGCGAGAGAGTCACATTCTGTTATTTAATGTTGAATAGAATATCTATGGAAACATGTACAGGTCAAGGACTGAATTATTCACGCGGACTTCATTTCTTTTTTTCTTCTTTCTTTACGACATGGATGTACGAATACGCTGGCGCATCGTCATGTAGGGTCGTTGTAATTGAATCCATGCCCTTCAGATAACACACAAGGTTAGCCTATTCAGTATGGAAGAGTTGAATGTGATTTGTAGGTGGTATAACACTTCATTTTAGATTCCTTGTATGGTTTTAGGTGTTTCTAGGTTTTGCTTCGTGAATGCAGCCACTGATGTTTTCTAACAATAATTTTAATGATTGTGTTGGAAAACAAGTTCTATATCTTCAAGATTGCAAACTGTGAAAGGAATAACTGTTGCTACTGGACTTATTTCTCCTAGCTACATTAGTAATGTGATCAGATGGAGATATATGCTGCTCAAGACAGAATTTCTCCTCATATTTAATCTGAAATGAAAAGTATACTTCATTAAACGTGCTACGATATTACAGTGGAGGTTAGTTAAGGGGAAACTCACCTGAAGCATACCTGAGAGGAGGCTACTCGACTATCCGTAGAAACGTTTCGATCTATGGCAATCCACTTTTTAAACTTAGACATTGTTTAAATGAACAGCAATTAAAGTTAGAAAAGTGTTGCATTAACTATTCATCAAGCCATTTTGCCTGTTGTACTCTCTGAGGACGAGTGGGG
Source organism: Anabrus simplex (assembly GCF_040414725.1). Taxonomy (NCBI): domain Eukaryota; kingdom Metazoa; phylum Arthropoda; class Insecta; order Orthoptera; family Tettigoniidae; genus Anabrus; species Anabrus simplex. Next base: position 247,963,001 of record NC_090265.1, on the reverse strand, counting down.
CCACCCTGTTACACTCCTCCTGACCGTCTATCAGCTGCATCAAGGTGTCACCACGTAACATGTGTAATGGGAGGCATAGGAATTTAATGGTGGTAACCTGAACTATCCCCGTCCTACTGGTTATACAGTAATAATGGTGGAAGTAATTTTACGGTAAATGTCAAGAAAGCAAAACAGCTCTTTAGGGTAATTTAGTAGTCATCCCCTCATTTAGGTATAAGGGGCAGTCGAATTAAATCCGAACACCCGCTACAACGTGACCATGGAATGGTTTTATCCAGAAGTAATTATCAACAATGTTAAAAAAATCATCTCGCAGGTAGACGAGACGATCGATCCTAGTTTTGTAGAAAGAGGTAGATCTCTGACGGATCCACAACCGCACCCACTCTTACACTTCTTCGTCCGAATGAAGAAGACTTACACGAAATCTCTTCCTCCGTGTTTCGTCGGTTTTCCTGGATAAGGCCATCAATCCGCCTTATCACATCAGGAGTAATGGCTCAATGGGCCTGTCCTGGGCACCCTTATTTGAATATCCCATGCCACTCGTGCACACCCGTCACGGACACAGCAGATAAACGGCGATCAGTTTAGCGAATTCCAGCACCCTCAACCACCAGAAAACGAACCACAGTTCTCTGCTTTTCTTTGCTTGCCTCCATTTCTACAGCTCGACGAATACACTGGACCAGTCCAAGCACCAACAAAGACATAGCCCAACAACTGCGTGCACCTGTGAGTTTTCATTATGCAGTTCTCATACCACAGCGATGGGAGTATCGATGCCTAACAACAGTGTTGCCATCTTTCCCTGAGTGTGCGTTACGGCGGATGTTCAGTTTTCATTTGAGTGCCCCTTACATTTTTAGGTACAATGATATTCACATATTCTGCTTCAGGAAGTGTGAAGCGAATATATACCTTGAAAACTGTTAATTAAACATTAAGGAAACAATAGGTTAAAAACCTAAAAATCCGTGTCCTAGTGAACAGTCGTGCGTCAACCAGAATATCGATAGCAGTTGACCACTGCTACATGAAGTGAAGGACTGATCAAGTTTTCAGCCGTTTTGCTGTACGTAATAACTACAAGAGGTGCTCTCTAAACACTACCATACCACGCAGTAGGGTGCAAACATGTTTACTTTGAAATGCGAGTACAACTCGTTGTAAGATGTTGGATGCGCAGTACTTTATAATACAGGTTACGCTAAGAAGGGGTCGGTAGATACAGAGTGGGTCTCGGCCCATAAGTGGCCACGGCTGGTCCGTGGACCAACAGCTCTGCACTCCGACTGGCCAACCGAGCAAAGGAGGGGTGGCCATGGCTCTACCGTGCATTCGGGAGACGGGACAGGGCTAGATCTCACGGCTGGCCCCAATCGTCGGCTGTCCTGAGAATGGTTTTCCGTGGTCTTACATTCTCTTGCACTAAGGCGAATTCCGGGACAGTTCCTAGTATAGGCGACTGCCGCCAACCCCGTCACCTTCTCCGAGCATATCCTTCACCGTAACAAATCTCCCGGCCTGAGAGACGGCGTCACCGTCTAAGAGGCCCGCCTCCCCCTTCAGGGGTGGAATGAAAACATTTTAGTAGTAGTAGTAGTAGTAGTAGTAGTAGTAGTAGTAGTAGTAGTAGCTAGGAAGGGGAAGCTATTGTACCGAGGTAAAGTAAACATAATAAACGGAATATATTCGTCTTCGCTTACTCCAGCACCTTCAAACACCAGAAAAGGAAACCACATTTCTCTGCTCTTCTTTGCTTGCCTCCATTTCTACAGCTGGAGAAACACACTAGACCAGTCCGCGCACCAACAAAGACATAACCCAACAACTGCGTGCACTTCCGAGTTGTCTCTATGCCACAGCGATGGGAGTATCGATACGTAACAACAGTATTATTGTAAAATAATATTTACAAGAGCTGCAATCATTTAAACCTTTGAAAGACGGGTCAGAACAGCTTCACATATCCACAGAATGAGGCGTTCTTGAGTGATTTGTGCAGCACTCGATGTAAAATGTGATAAAATCTTCAATTTAAGGGATATGGAGGAGGAATTTGGTATCTTAAGAGTTATATGTGATAGGAAGCACGAAAATGTAATTTGAAACTGAGAAAAGTTATTCAATGGAACACTGTGCCTAAAGATATTATTTATAATGAAAGAGAGAATCACATTTTGAAAAGAATTAAGATGCTCTAAACGTAATTTTAGATTTTCTAATCATACAATTATTCGTAACTGTCATACAGGATCATATATCGTCGTCGAAGAAACCATGTGTCGGTGCGTCGTAAAGCAAACTAAAAGAAAACATAAGCAAGGAAGCTGCCTTATGGGATTATAGATGGCTCATGGATATCAAGCACACAATGAATATACACGCCTTTGACACGAGCCAAGGAATTCAATTTTGCTACTTTCTTACGATCAAATGACATAATCGGGCCTGAAAAACATTCTACTGTACCTTAATGTAACCCGATTTAAAGAGTAATCTATTTTCTCTGTAAATAGTTATACCAATTTCGGAGGATACAGATTGAACCGGTATCGTGACTTATTTTATATGGAATTTCAGAGCTAGTGCATTGGTTATCTGGCTCTCAAAGTGTTAACCAATATAGTACATTAAATTTAAATGTATTTAAATAAACATCACACATGTTATTTCACCAATGAATCTCAAGCTTAACTATTACTCTTATTTGCTAATCAAAGGATTTATATCCATGAAACATGGGATTGAGAAGGGGTAATATATCGCTAGCAACTGTCAAGATGAAGGGATTGTGATGACAAGGAAGAAGAGAGACGAACATTTGACTATAACAATGAGGTAACCGCACTACGCTTTAGAGCGAAGTAGAGCTTTATACACTGGACAGTGGCGCTGCAGACCGACGTGTGTCAGCCTGCAAGGAAACAACACCAACTCCTAAAGGCTTCCTTCCTTAACGCATAAATGGATAGTAGGCATCAATTTCCACATGCCACTTGGAGAAACTTAAACCGGATGAGGACGGGGTTATCGAAATGCTGAAGTAATCTTGTGAAGTGAGACTACTATAGGATAACAGAGAGATTACGTTCCCCTGCCACCCACTCACTTGCCAAGAGAAAAACGACTCCTATACTCAGGAAGATCTCTTACTTGTCTCGGACAGAAGAATAAGAGCTGGTAATTTCCGGAGGGGAATAATTAAGAGCGTCTCTCTGATACGTGGAGTAAAAAACCTTCTCTAAGCACACATAAGCAGAAGTCACTTTTCCGCTTTCCGAATGTTTATTCATACAGAACAAACCTGTCGTTTCGAAGGGATTAGCAGGTATAATTAATATTTAAGCACAGGGAATACCCGAATGGGTTTAATAGCGCATTTATAGAGGCGGTACTTTTCCTATTCCTCTTCAAATATTTTTAAATGATTAATTGGGTCCTAAATTTCATAAAGTATCTGCTAGTCGGAAACAATGACCGCAAATACACTGACTGACAGAGCAAATGCAACACCAAGAAGGAGTGGTCAGAACTTTATGCCAATTGCAGGGTAGACTGACGTCACTGAGGTATGCTCATGATGTGAAATGCGCCGCTGTGCTGCACACGTAGCGAACGATAAATGGGACACGGCGTTGGCGAATGGCCCACTTCGTACCGTGATTTCTCAGCCGACGTCATTGTAGAACGTGTTGTCGTGTGCCACAGGACACGTGTATAGCTAAGAATGCCAGGCCGCCGTCAACGGAGGCATTTCCAGCAGACAGACGACTTTACGAGGGGTATGGTGATCGGGCTGAGAAGGGCAGGTTGGTCGCTTCGTCAAATCGCAGCCGATACCCATAGGGATGTGTCCACGGTGCAGCGCCTGTGGCGAAGATGGTTGGCGCAGGGACATGTGGCACGTGCGAGGGGTCCAGGCGCAGCCCGAGTGACGTCAGCACGCGAGGATCGGCGCATCCGCAGACCAAGCGGTGGCAGCCCAGCACGCCACGTCAACCGCCATTCTTCAGCATGTGCAAGACACCCTGGCTGTTCCAATATCGACCAGAAGAATTTCCCGTCGATTGGTTGAAGGAGGCCTGCACTCCCGGCGTCCGCTCAGAAGACTACCATTGACTCCACAGCATAGACGTGCACGCCTGGCATGGTGACGGGCTAGAGCGACTTGGATCAGGGAATGGCGGAACGTCGTGTTCTCCGATGAGTCACGCTTCTGTTCTGTCAGTGATAGTCACCGCAGACGAGTGTGGCGTCGGCGTGGAGAAAGGTCAAATCCGGCAGTAACTGTGGAGCGCCCTACCGCTAGACAACGCGGCATCATGGTTTGGGGCGCTATTGCGTATGATTCCACGTCACCTCTAGTGCTTATTCAAGGCACGTTAAATGTCCACCGCTACGTGCAGCATGTGCTGCGACCGGTGGCACTCCCGTACCTTCAGGGGCTGCCCAATGCTCTGTTTCAGCAGGATAATGCCCGCCCACACACTGCTCGCATCTCCCAACAGGCTCTACGAGGTGTACAGATGCTTCAGTGGCCAGCGTACTCTCCGGATCTCTCACCAATCGAACACGTGTGGGATCTCATTGGACGCCGTTTGCAAACTCTGCCCCAGCCTCGTACGGACGACCAACTGTGGCAAATGGTTGACAGAGAATGGAGAACCATCCCTCAAGACACCATCCGCACTCTTATTGACTCTGTACCTCGACGTGTTTCTGCGTGCATCGCCGCTCGCGGTGGTCCTACATCCTACTGAGTCGATGCCATGCGCATTGTGTAACCTGCATATCGGTTTGAAATAAACATCAATTATTCGTCCGTGCCGTCTCTGTTTTTTCTCCAACTTTCATCCCTTTCGAACCACTCCTCCTTGGTGTTGCATTGTCACTGTCAGTCAGTGTACATAAGTTGCAAAACTACCATCTATTCCATAAGTATCTAATATTTTTTATCACCACAATATGAAGTCAGTTGTAAAAACAAAATATAACCTATAAACTATCAGAAACAAAATAATATGCTTGTATCTGACTCAGTGATCTTAATAATACAGAGTTGAAGAAACGTGGCAAATCCAGTGTTCTTCCTACAAGGAGCATTCCACAACTAATGTTATAAACAATTCAGTATCACTTCCTCCTCAATCTTGATCAATTTCTAGACAACAAAGGAAAGAACAAATTGGCAGTATCATCATAAGGATTTGATTCCAAATTTATGCAGAAAAAGAAACCCCAAACCGGGAATATGGTCAATGTCATGCTTAATCCGTTCCTCACCATTCTGTGTATAGACTTCTACAGGGTATTTCCAAGGGTACATTAAATATTTTTCAAGGTAATAGCATGGACTATTTGGAGTAAAAAGAGCCCTGTACACAATTGTTCAATGTGCAAGGTAAGTGAAATTACATGTTTGTATATCGCAAGAGATCAACCTCAGAAAAATAATTCACGGCACACAAATTACATACCGGTATTGATGCCGTTACTGGAGCACAAACTAAGCCTTGTATCTCTAATGGATGTAAAGCAAAGTCTACATATTATTGAAAATGAAAATACAAGAGACTAATTAGTCGCTCGCATTTTGCATAGTTCTGTCCCCATAAAAGAACGTTAAGACGACCTCCAACGAGACATGCATATGATTCCAGGAGTGGTGAAAAGTGTTTTCAATTCTGAGGTGCGATTTTTTCAGCATGTACTGTAAACTGTTTCGAAGGACGTAGGTTTCTGCATCGATAAGCTTTTTATGTTGATCTTCTCTACAGTATGTCAGGTTTTTACATCAATAAGTCATTCCGGTTGAACTGTTACACATTTTGTACGGTATCTTCATCAATAGATACATCAATAAGTAATTTTTGTGCCATCAGTAATTTATTGCATGTGACTTCCCTGTATATTAAGAACATACACTAATAAATACTGCCAATCATTAAAGTAATGATGTTATTCAAGTATTGGTTTCCATCTAACCATATCATATATCGATTAATATCGTACGGGGAACAATCCTCAAACCTTGAAAGCAGCAATATCAGCAATTCAAAGTGACAAGTACGAGCTGATTTCGGATAATAATCACCGTCGGAAATTTCAGCAGAAACGTCGAATATTACCAACAATATATTTCTTCAAATGTCAAGGAAGATGTATGAACAGTTACATGCGCAGTTCATGGACTGGATAAAAATTGAATTAATTTCCTGTGTTTAACGCGTCTTGCTTTGAGGTTAAAATCTTTAAACTACAGCCCAACTCAGCGCATAAAATCCGTTGAACTACTTGTAATATTCAAGATCAATATACTGGCATCTTGCCTTTCATCTGTTGCAATAGTCGACAATAATCTGAAGGGTCACCGTTTCATTATCAATTAACTCAAAACGTAGACATTTGACAAAGTTCGAACAAAATCAGGCATATGCATCTTACCTATAGTGGTAATTACAGTAAGACGCACGTATGAAATTTATGAAACTCTCTTACGTTAGTTTCATATGCATACAGCAGTGCGGTTAGGGGCGCGCAGATGTGAACTTGCATCCGGTAGATATTGGGTTCGAACCCCACTGTCGGCAGCCCCAAGGATGGTTTTTCTTGGTCTCCCATTTTCACAGCAAGCAAATGCTGGGGTTTTACCTTAATTAAGGCCCCGGCCGCTTCCTTTCCATTCCTAGCTCTTTCCTATCCCATCGTCACCATAAGACCTATCTGTGTCGGTGCGACGTAAAGCAACTTGAAAAAAAAGCATATTTGCTTCTTAATTGATGTCGTTATAGGCTCATTGCATAATGAACCAATTTGTTTAAAAGAGTCCGTACTACTCCCTAATGAAAGACTTTCTTTTCTTCCTGGAACATCTTTTACATTGAAAGGTGAATCTGAAATTTCTGAGTATTGGGAGCACACTGTTGTGAAGGACGTGTAGACTTTGTTTAGAGAGTGATCTCCCAATTTAATTATAGTTCGCAGTGCCGTGAACTCGTGTGATGAGATAGCCGAGAGGTGTCGGACAGTAAATATTGGCCTCTGATGTAATTAACTGCTCCATGGTATGAGGCATTTCCTTGGGACCATCAGCTCCAGCCATTTATGCAGACTGATTTGGAGGACGACTTGCTAACGAGTGTTACAACCTAATTATAACACTTCATCAAGCAGAAGTAATGAATGCATATCAGATCATTAGGCTGATATTGGCATCCCTATATGTTTATTACTTGCACTTCATCGTGCCTCTTTTACACTCCTAAGTGGGATTTCAACAGTTATATCACAACAAATACTACCGAGTTCCATAGCTGCAGTCGCTTAAGTGTGGCCAGTATCTAGTATTCGGGAGATAATGGGTTCGAACCGCACTGTCGGCAGCCCTGAAGATGGTTTTCCGTGGTTTCCCATTTTCACACCAGGCAAATGCTGGGGCTGTACCTTAATTAAGGCCACGGCCGCTTCCATCCCACTCCTAGCCCTTATCTGCCTCATCGTCGCCATAAGACTAATCTGTGTCGTTGCGACGTAAACCAAATAACAAGAAACAAAAAAAAAACAAATACTGGCTTTATTTATTTATTTATTTATTTATTTATTTATTTATTTATTAGATACAGCCTATGGAGGGCCATTTTACACTAATAATAATAATAATAATATTATTATTATTATTATTATTATTATTATTATTATAAGTTTAAATAAGTATAAAAGATAACAAAGGTATAAACAACAATATTAAGTAACAACAATAGTTAACAATTTTAACAGTAACAATGTAACAACAATGAAAACGGCAACTGGGAAGTGTCGGTTTCAGAAATTAGGAAGAAGAAAGGTCAAGGGTTGGAGGGACAGAAGGAAGTGAAAACCTGGAGAGGACTTCAAAAGAATCTTTTAATTTTTTGTTTGAAGGATGCGAAAGGTGTGAATATGTCGATATCGGGTAGTGAATTACCAAGAGTAGGGAGACGGTGGAAGATAGAGCGTTGTTGTACGGTTAGGCGCGGATGGGACACATGATGGGTGCGCCGGTTGCGTGTAGGGTGGGGAGGAACGTGTACAGGGAAGTACGCTGGAAGAGAATTACATTTGGTGTAGCCATTGATTATTTTATGGAGGTAACATAGATCAGAGAACTGTAAACAAAATATGCAAAATATGCAAAGTATGCAAAATATTTGTACAAATCAATCAAAACATTTGATTACCTTCAAGCTATATACACCCTAAAATATTATTTTAGGAAGAAACGCATTTCTTCATATCTGTTGAATATTGTGTGGGCTGGGTTTCCTCGTCTTGTAGGTGACACGTAGCGGCAGTTTGGATGAAAAGCGGTATCTCTATTCAGCATTCAAATATTGTCAAGTAGATATCGTCGCTTCACTGGTAAAACGTCGTATTCCACAAATCTCTTCCTATCGATAATTCTCCTTCAGACCGGTCACGCCTCTCAACCACGTATGGATATGCAGTCCATCAGAACAAATTTCGTTGTGTTCATTTTCCTATGCCCATGTGTAAAGGAAAATGATCCTTACTGTACCGTACTGTAGGAATGTACGTTTGCATTACGTATTTACGCACTCCTAGTGTATAATGCACGTAAGGTTCATTTTCGTTTACGCGTCGGCATAGGAAAACGAACACAACGGACATTGTGCTGATGGACTACGTATCCATATGTGGCTGGGAGGCGTGACCAGTCTTAAGGAGAAAAATGGATCTGAAGAGCTTTGTGGGATACAACGTTTTACCGGTGAAGCGACGATATTAGGCCTAATATGCAAAATTTAGAGAGTCCAAAACCATTTCTTGTAAATGAGTGAACTAGCTTTCATTTGATTAAAACGGATTGGTTAGATTAACCCTTAGAATTAATGACTATGACGCCACAAGCCTAGTTACAAATGAAGTTTCAAACTTTGTTGCTGAGGAGCTTATTTCTTTGTTATAAGTTGACTGGGACTTAAATTTTATGACAATTCTAGTGGATAGGTTATTTCACTTTTCAAATATGCTGAGTAATAACTAGAAACTTTGTAATATTTCAACTAATTAGTTTAAACGATTGTACCTGATCAGCTTAATACCTAAACTTTCGGAACAATTAGTGCAGTTCTTAAAAAAATTAGGAAAAATTAAGTTAGTATTTAAATACGTTGTTGTCATCGGAGGAGTATTATAAAGTTTTAATGAAATTCAATTGAGTAGCTGAAATCGATTTTGTCAAAACGAATTAATAGTTTGAACTTCAGCAAATATCAGCTGAGTAGGGGATTCTTTTGATATTGAGAAGGTGAGTATTTTCAATCTCATTGATAAATCAGTTAAAACATTATCACATATCAAAAAAGTATACGTTTTCATTATTATAAATCAACTGAGCTTGATGTTGTGGCTGTGAATCGTAATCCACTTTTACAATTAAGGTAAAGCCAAAAACTTCGTTATAAACCCGGAGAAATCATTCATCCTCTGTTATACACTGTCCACGTAACTTTGTGTGTTCGAAATAAGGAGAACACCGTGTATCATTATTTCAAATCAGATAACATTAATACGAATAAATTAATGTTATTCTAGATGAATTTTAAGGCTTAGAGTCTGAAAGCTGTTTAATACTATACGTTTATTACCAAACGGCTTATCCTGGAATAATCCGATTTTTTAATTCTGTAGCACACTTAGTCTTCCCACAGTCTGCCTCATATTGTGGTGCTGTACCTATATTTAATGGTTCTATGTAATTAAGTGTAGTGTTTAGCTCTTTCTCTTCTACTTCTGAAAGGATGTTTATGGCTATATTCAATCATTTTCAATTATTCCGTAAAAAAATGCTCACATATCGTCGTTGCGCCTCGAAATACCATTGTGAGAAAATATTTAGGGGTGAAATACCGACCCGCAACACATGTTTCACTTCGAACAAAAATTCTTTGATGCTGTTCACGCATTACTGAACCTTAGATGACAGAAAATTTCTGGTCAGAGTACTAAGCTGAAACATAATCACATAGCAGTTTTTATCAGCTCAACGAGATTACCTGACTAAATCTCTGTTACATTGCTAGGCATGGAGCTACTCAGGATGTAATATCGTTACCTGTGTTTCTTATTCTAGGATATGTAAACATATCTAGAGCTTCAGAGTAATTAACTAGTCATGGTGATAGCTGTGTGACAACCTACGTTTGGAGAATTTTGTTCTATGGATAAAACATATCATTACTTGTCCCTGATAACAGAAGAAAAGTCGTAAGTTCTGAGATAAGGGACTAGGAACATTGCCTCCGTGCACTTTAAAGCGAATAATTTTGTACTAACAATGTTCACATCGTCCTTAGACAGCCCGTTTTGACAACTGAACTGTTCTTCCAGAGTCCAGTTACTATTGAATGGTCAACAACCATCAATGACCACAGACAAGCCGCTTACTGTTCCCATGTTGTCATCACCAGTCATTTATTATATCTGATTTCCCTTGATGCATAGTGGTTCTTTGCAGACATCGACGTCGGCTGATTAACATTGCTCTTCTATTAATTCAGTCGATTCTACATGTCGGAATATTTTTCTCTGTTATTTTTTTACTTTTCTTCTTCCTCTTTGCTATACTTTGTTGATCTCGACGTTCAAGCCCATACTGAATCATTACTGAATCTCAAAATCCTCTTCTAAATTTCCGTGATATGTCATCATCGATTTATTCCTGATTTCATCATGGAAAAGAGGCGGTGTAGGGTCTGACACCGATTAGCTGAAAAGCTTAGCGTAAAATACTTTATAATTCCGAAATGTTAGCAGCAAAGTACATACAATGAGGACCATTATTAATGCAGATGAATATTTTTTATAGTGCCAAGTGCAAAACTTTAATGATATTAGTAATAAAGCAATAATTCTTATTATAATTTTTACTTTCTGCTAACTACTTTATCATTTTTAGGGGGTATGGTGCTAAGGAATCTCGTAGGGATTCCTTTACGTGCCGGTAAATCTACGGGCAATGCTGGTATATTTCAGCATCTTCTAATACTACCGGAGTGAACAGGAATCATACCCCCGTCACCTTGTGCTCAGAAAGCCAGTACTCCAGAGTCCGGTTAATTCTTCTTCATATTCTTCTTTCTGACCTCTTCCAAATTACTTAAGCCCGATCGTATGTTTGGATTTCCCCAGCTTCACGGCCGGATGTATTTCATTACGCCAATCCTATGTGGAGCGATGTATACGCTGGATCGTGTGTCTGTGTGCGGTCGTTTGCAGTGTGGTCTGTGTATGTAAATAAAATATGAATCCCAAGGTAAACAAAAATACCCAGGCCACGAGGTGGAGGAATCGAACGTAAGTGTTTAAAATGCCCACCCGCGTCTTGAATCAAACCTGAGGACGCTGAACCGGAGGCCAGTAAGCTGACCCCTCAATCAAGGTGTCGAACTCAAGTATTTTACATCGCACTGACACCGACAAGTCTTATGGTAAAATGGCATGGAACAGCGCTACGACGGGGAATTAAGTGACCGTAGCTTTCCATCCACAGGGCTGCTGACAGTGGGTGTCAAACCCACCACCTTCTGAATGCGAGCTGACAGCTACAACACCCAACTCACTCGTTAATAATAATGTGCCCGTTCGCACGTCCACGACAGATTACAAAATGGCGCCGACTGAAGGTATGGGCCAAGTAATCTATAGCAAGCAAGGAATAGACACCTGTTATGATGACTCAAAGGGCCATATACGTCATGGAATGGTCAAGTATTCGAGTAAAACGGACAGTGGACGGTCTACAGTATTGTTTTCAAAAAAATAGAAAAAACATTATTATTAAAAAACTTCATCTTGAAATTTCACGACAGCGAGAGCGGACGCAATCACCGTCAGCGGAATAATTCTTTAGGAGAAGCAAAGGATCGCGCATAAGAAAAGAAATATTTCAACGATTGAATAAGAATAAAGAATAAGTTTTCGTCAGGATTCAAAAGTAGTTCAGACGAAAATAGACGTACTGAATTCGTTAGATACGAAATTGCAGATACGTCGAAGAGCTACGAAGAAAAATAAAATAAATAAAATTAAGGATTAAAGACGTCAGAGAAGAATAGTAAAATGGCTGTATACTGCAATATAATCTTCAACTTTGAGACTGACAAGAAGATGATGAAGATGATGTGCTAAATACACATGATGGACCGAGCTGGGAACAATTCATCTTACCATACGACCAGGCAATGACGAGGAAGGCGACGGGTAACCATCCGACCGAGCCATGGCGAAGGAAGGCAACGGGAATCCAGATAGTACTTCCAGAACGAAGGAGCGGATGACGTACCAGATGCTTAACCCGTGACTGAACCGAAGACCCAACTACATCCATTTGGGAACGGAACAGCTGGACCAGGGACAACCATGAGCGAGCTAAGTCATTCATAATATTTTGTTGCATAATTTTTGGTTTGCCTACACATGTACCTTAGGTATGTGCCGATGGGCTAATTGTAGACCGATAAAAATGGCAATGCAAGTGAGTATTACCAACGATGTGTGAGATAATTAAGTTCGCAGTTACGATTTAGTAATATAGCAATAGTTCAGGATATATCGACCAGAATACTTGTAGGAAGCGTGAGGTTTGAAGAGAAATGTGAAACAGCTGATTTTAATGACATGCTGGGAGATTATAGAGATTTCATTGAAGTAATGTTTAAAGTTGACGTCACGAGTGGTTGTGCGCGGTGTAGAAAGAAACAAATGGAACTACGCATTGTTTGGTTCATAGAAAGGGCATTGAACTCGTCCGTAGGTTATGAGAAACTGCGACCTGTAAATGTTGTTAAGAAACAGTGTGGTATTTAGACGTAGTCGTGATGTTGGGAACGCGATATATTATTATGGAGGCTACGGTTTTAATATTAGATTGATGTTGTAATAAGGATATGATTTTGGTAATTGGATGGAAGATTCGAGTTATGTATAGTGATTTGAGATGGTTTTACGCGATGCAGGACCATCGTGTACCTGCAAGTTAAGTTATGCCACACTACAAGTTTATTTTATGATTTATTTGCGTAAGAGTGCCCACACCGCTGGAGCTACACAAGCCAAGGTACGAACTGGATTTTCTATTATAGATGTATGCTCGTGACGTAATCGTATGTCAGTGTAGATGATTTATAATGAACATTAGAATACTACGATACTTTGAATAGCTGTAGTTAACCAGATACATTACGACACCGACGTATATGAGATTATGTTTCTAAACCTCGCGGCATAGCGCGTCCATACTAATGGCCAAAGAGAAAAGTAGCTTGCATTGTGATTGAATGTTATTGGAATATAACTAAAGAAAGGGACATTGAACCTAAAAGGACATGTGAATGACAGCCAAAGATTATGTTAAAATTAGTTAGATAGCTAGATCGATTAGTATTCTCCGTTTGAACGTACATTTTTGTAACGAACTTCAGCTAGGGAAAGGCTAGAGTAGGAGCCGTATTTACCAGGCACTAGGAGAGAATGCCTTAGTTCGTAAGTAGTTATCCACGCACAACGAGATCGTTGCAACAAAATCATGACTTCGGATTTCAGTCAAAAATTATCTTGATTCCTTAGAACTATTTTCGATTTCCTTTGATTTATTCAGGCTTAATTTACATGTATGTTAATTTAGTCAGACTTAACTTATTAGTGTATTCGAGATGCATTTCGGCTGGATATTGTATCCAAGTGAGACTGGTATAATCAGACTAAAGAAAGTGAACTATCGGAACTAGTTAATTGTGTCGATGTTATACTTACATTCCAATTCCGAGGTGGACCTCAGATGTGTTCAGTGATCTATTGTAAGAGTGTAATATTTAATTTCTACTTCACAAAGGAACTGATCATTTTAATAATTTAAAATACTGAATATTATTTTTCGTTTTATTATACGAGCCAGCGCTGACTCATTCTCCATACGTATTTTCAGTCAATTTTGAATAATGCGTTGCATAATATGGAAATTTAATAACTTAATATTTTATTAATAAATATCTTGTTATTTTTCTATAATTGTTGGTGTCATGAATTCTTTAATTACTGTCTAGTTTGTAAGTTAATTAATGGCTAAGAAAGGTACCATGTAATTAAGCGTTCATTTAACCATGGCAAGTTCTCTCGAAGTCAATACTCTGATAAAAGTTGTCGATGATGATTATTATTATGTCGTGAGTATCGATAGGTGTCACCCGTGAGTTGGGATTCTCTTGAACTCACGTAAAGCGAATTCTACAGTAAGATTACATGTCTTACTTGCCACAAGGAAACCCTGAGGTATCCGCTGAGCGACTCCATTTCGTCAAATTAGGCTGCCCAACGACGAGTAAAAAAATGGAGGTATCGGGTAAAGAATGTTAATCCGTCACTAAGGTTACAATAATAAAAATAATACATTTACTGTTGATAGTTCTTTCCGTATTACTGAGGAGACTTCCGTTGTCAACATTTTGTCTTCTTCCATTTTTACTTAAAATTCAGTTTTCTGCATGTATATCCGGGCTGGGTAGTTCAGGCGGTAGAGCCCTGGACTTCTGAGCTTAAGTTGGCGGGTTCGATCCCGACTCAGTCCGGTGGTATTTGTAGGTGCTCTAATACATCAGGTTTGTTTAGATAGATTTGCTGGGATGTTAAAGAAACAATTCGGGACAAAGTTCTAACACTTTGGCATCTCCTAAAACCGTAAAAGTAGTTAGTGGAACGTAAAACACTATTATTATTATTATTATTATTATTATTATTATTATTATTATTATTATTATTATTATTATTATTATTATTATTATTATTATTATTATCTACATTAACGGTTATCGCTATTATCTACAGTCCTCCGATGCTCGGGTTTAATTCCCGATATTGTCATAAATTTAAGATTGGCAGAAGTGCTTTTATGATTTTAAGAGTACGTGCAGCTCACCTCAATTGGGGCGTTTGCCTGAAACAGATGCACCACCTCGGGATCAGGACTCGAATAAGAATCTAAATTTATAAGCGAGGAGTAAGTAGAAGGGCCTTTTACTTTGGTTTATTACAAACAAGGCGCTGTAGCTGTCGTTGACGGGTTAGTTTTTTACAGTTACAGCAGTACTGTCTTCTAGTGGAAATATGTGACAAGAGTAGAGACAACTCATACTACAATAAATATCAGTCCGTCAGTTAACGTCACTGGTGATTCTTTGTCAATGATTTCTCAAATAATACACATTCACGTCAATGTTTTCATTTGAAACATATTTAATCATGTGACAGTTTCCACTGACAATGTTTGAACAAAAACCTACGTGGCGATTTTTTTTGCTATTTGCTTTACGTCGCACCGACACAGATAGGTCTTATGGCGACGAGTGGCGGTTTTGACATGATGAAGTTTCAGAAGTTAGACAGACAGAAGGTATACCATTTTTTGCATATAGATATATTGTTTAATGTTTACATATTCCACAGTTTGTAAACGATTATCTTTTCTAAACTATTTTATCAATTTCAACCAAGTGTCAATTTTCCGCAGCTTGGCAGGAGAAAGCTAAAACTACGGAGCGGGTACAGTATGAAGGCGGGTGCACATTATTGAGAGTTCGCTGTCAACATATCAATTTATCAGTATATAACGGGAGAAAAACTCCCGTGTGTCAATCCCATCAAGTGGATATTCGAGTCGATATCACAGTATGACCGATATTAAAGCCGGCTGAAATGATTTCCACGAGTTAGTGGAAACAAATTATCGTAGTCACCACTCTGGCGCCTCGTGCATTACAACCGGGCATTTTACTGGATGAGTTGAAATAAAAGTAGTTTTACAGTTTCGTAAACTAGACTAAATTGTCAGATAAATTAATGCAGTTTTATATAGATCTCTAAGAATTTTACAGCCGTGAGTTTACTGGAGTGATTTAGTTTCTTTCTGGTCTTTACTTCCAATATCTGGTTTTCTAATTCCCGCCTGCAAATTTATGTGATTTCAGGAAGAACATATGATCTTAAAATCCAGGGCGATACCGAAACTGAGAAATACTCAGGGTTTTTGTAACAACCTAGCTTACGTACCCGCTCTTGACACTGGGATTGGAAAGTGACGAATGCACAGTAGTTCAAGAAATTATTATATACGTAGGATTTAGAATACAGAACTCGCGCTCTCGGGGTAGTGAGCCTATCTCTTGTCGGACGTCCTCGGTTCTATTTCCAGTCGGGTCAGAGATTTGTACGTGTTTCTGAGGGCTAGTGTTAAGTCTACTCCGCCTTAGTGAGAATAATCGAGGAGCTACCTGACTGTGAGACGACCCTAGTGTAGAAAGCCATGAATAATAACCGGAAGGATTCATCGCACTTACATCGAATTAACTCATAATCTGCCCGGATCCATGGCTAAATGGTTAGCGTACTAGTCTTTGGTCACAGGTGTCCCGGGATAGATTTCTGGTAGGGCGGGGAATTTTAAACATAATTGTTTAATTTCTCTGCCAAGGAGGCTGGGTGTATGTGACGTCTTCAAAATGTCATCCTCATCACGACGCAGTTCGCCTACGGGAGTCAAATCAGAAGACCTGCATCTAGCGAGCCGAACTTGTCCTAGTATACTCCCGGCATTAAAGCCATACGCCATTCTTTTTTACCTCATAATCTGCAGGCCTTCTCTCTGAACAGCAGTCTTTTGATAGGTCAAGGCCTGTGAGTTTAGAGTCATGAAATAAATAAATTAATAAACAAACCAATTTCAACATAACTCAAGGAATACTGCGTGAGTCAATCATGTTTCGTTTCTCAATAATCGTGGATTCCCGTTCCTTTTTGTTGTATTTTGAGCAATTTTACGTTATTCCTTCTGTTTAATTTATAACACGCTCCTGTAAACAACGTTTACGACCTTTCCACGGGTGCGTAAATGTACAGAATTTTGCCATTGGAAAGAGGTGACAACACCTTATGACCTATCACTCTTACCCGGAGCAGCATTGAAATATTCTTAGTCCATACTAGAGATGAATTACGCAGAAAACCCACGAACGCAGAGTGACATTCACGTAATTAATGAGGAATAGACATCTCGCCGTGTTAATATCATCAACTGTTGTGGGGAAATCTCATTTACGAGTGATTGTGAGAAAAAGTTGAAGTGAAAAATAAATTCAAAATTGAATTGTAAGTAACTGTTTACAATGTTTCGGAAAAAAGCCGACGATTTTCAAATGATGAATAAAATACCACTTTCTAGTTTATTCGCAATTACATTTTTAAAGTTTGGCTCTGTCAAGTAATCTGTTTTGATGTAAAATAACATAAATTAAATTTAAAGTAAGTTTCTTTTGCAATAGCCAAGCATCTAAGTTAACACATTTGTGATATATATTGAGTTTCATAACAGTAGGACTACGCTTTTACATTATAATTATTTTCGTAGGGACATAAGTCCCGGCGCATTGTATTGTAATCCGTGCAGCAGGAATATTCAGCCTGGGATGGTTACTATCCGCTCTACAACCATGATAGAGTAGTTGCCTAATCACTCATTCAAGCAGGCAACACCTCGACTGTTCAGAGAGTAGCCGACTGCCGGTGTCCTCGCTAGCATCTGCAGATGTACACGTACGCTAGTGTTAATTTACATGGAAAGTTTAAATGGGCATTTCAGACACGTCGTGCTCTTTTATTATCGCAAGAGCAAAACGGCTTAAAAAATCGGAGAAAGATTTGTGCTATTTACGGTGAAGACGCGGTAACCGATCAGATATGCCAGAAATGGTTTCTTGGTTTCGATCTGGAAAATCTCTTACCAGAAGACCCATTTCAGAGATGAAGAAAGACACCAGCATTTGGTTGAAAGGAACCTAAAGGTGACGGTAGGAGTAATAGCTCAAGTGCTGAATATATCGTCTCGGAATATTGGTAAATTCCTGACGAGGCTTGGTTACATACTTTATTGCGATGTTCGTGTTCCACATGAATTCAGTGAACGGAATTTGGAACAGCTCGTGCTTATTTGTGACTAAGGCGCAGTGAAGATGATCCATTTCTGAAACGACTGGTTACGGGTGATGAGAAGTGGATCATTTATGAAAACATTGTAAGGAAAATGTCACGGCGAAGAAAAGGTGAACCTCAATTCACAGTTTCTAAACCAGGTCTCCAGTCCAGAAAAGTACTCCTTTGCACTTGGTGGGATTGGAAAGTAATTCTCTGGTACGAACTTCTTCCTGATATTTAGAACATAAATTCGGTTAGTTATTGTTCTCAACAGGATTATCTAAAATAAGCCATTGAAGAGTAATGGCCACTGTTAATGAACGGTGAAATGTCTTTCTATCAGGACGAGGCGAGACCACACGTGTCTGTTGCGATTCGTCAAAACTTGCGGTATTTAGGCTGGGAAGTGTTATCTCACTCGCCCTTCTTTCCTGATATCGTTCGGTCAGATTCTTTTCTACTTCTATCTCTGCAGAATTTTCTGAACGGTAAATGCCTTCCTTCGTTGGAGCACTGCAGAAGTACCATCGAACAGTTCACCCAACAAAATACTCCAACTTTTTGGGAAACTGGCATTTTTAAGCTACTCGGGAAATGGCAAATATGCATTGGTAACATTGGAGATAACTGTACAAAATAAAACAAATTATCCGTGTTTCTTTACTTTTACAGAAGATTCCAAATACCAATTTAAATCTGTAACATGTTATATTTTTCAGATATACAGTAGATGTACTCATTTTAATAATTCACCCTTTCTATCACTCCTATTCACCCCCTAAGGTGTTATTTTTAAAAAACAGTTATCTTCATAAAAGTTATTCAATCGCCTTTCACCTTTTTTCACCTCCCTTACGGGGACTTTCAAAAAACAAAATAATATGGGTTTCTTTATTTTGAAAGGAAATTTCAAATGTTAATTTTTATGGCTGTAAACTGTAACGGACATTTGTCACCACCAAATACTAGAACATTCAGACAGATCGAAACTGAACCTGTGGTATCTGTGGTTCTTATCTGCATTGGGATGAAATTTTTCTAATCAATGAGAAATATTATTTTCATTTATAGAAAATACTAGCTGTTACACGCAGCTTTGCTCGTGTGGATTTCGTAATTTGATAAACGTAATTATTCCTCGCTCCTACACTAAGAGATTTTCTGAAAATTCCTAGGCATAAAAATTCACCGATAAATTGAGGTTCATTTACCTCAGTAACTCCCTGCTAACCACGTATGTTATTGCATTTTAGGGCTAAGATGACCAGACTAGTGACAGAACTACCTCTGGATCTTATGACATCGAACTGTCCACGTGAGAAACACCCCACTCTCATGTCAAAAAATAATTCATGATTTTCAAGGAAATTCCAAATACCAATTCCCACGCCTGTAACATCTGCAGTATATGACATCTAATGAAATATAATAATATGAAATATAATAATGAAATATTATTATTATTATTATTATTATTATTTTTATTATTATTATTATTATTATTATTATTATTATTATTATTATTATTATTATTATTATTCAACCCCCTTTTTAGACCTCTCCCCCCTTTGAGTGGATTTACCGAAGACAAAATAATATGTGATTCTATATTTTTAAAGGAAATTCGAAATACCAATTTCCACATCTGTTACATCTTTTCACTTCTTTTCATCCACCTTATGTGGATATTACAAAAACAGAAAAAAGCGGGTTTCTTTATTTTAAAGGAGATTCCAATACCAATTATCACGATAAAACATCCGTTTTTGAGGTATAAGTATCCTCATGAAAATAATTCAACTCTTCTTCCACGTCTTTTCACCCACCCCTTAAGTGCATTTTTTGAAGACAAAAGAATACGTGTTTCTTTTTTTAAAAAGAAGATTCCAATTACCAATTTTCACGTCTGTAAACACTTTTGAGATAGGCTCTAAGTATTCTCATAAAAAGGTTAAATCTTTTTCACTTCCTTTCACCCTCCCCATTTAGGTGTATTTTCCGAAAAACAATACGTGTTCCTTTATCTTCCAAATACCAACTGTCACGACTGTAACAACTTTAGTTTTTGAAGTATTCGTATCCTCAAAGGAAGAATTCAAGTATGTTTTCAATTCTTTCACCCCCTTAAGTGGAATTTCCGAAAACGAAAGAATACACGTTTCTTTATTTTTAAAGGAGATTCCAAATACCATTTTTCTCGTCTTTAACATCTTTAGTTTTTCAGATATAAGTATCCTCACACAAAGAATTCAACAATTTGTTTCGAATATTTCATGCCCACACCTCAAGTTTATTTTCCGAAAATAAAATAATACGTGTTTCTGTATTGTTTAAAAAGATTCCAAATACAAATATTAATGTCTGTAACATCTTAAGTTTTGAAATGAAAAGTATCCTTATGAAGAGAATTCAACCCCTCCTTCAGTCCTATTTACAATCCCCTTTAAGTGGATTTTCAGAAAACAAAAAATACCTGATTATTTTTAAAAGGCGATTCCAAATACCAATTTTCATTTCTGTAACAGCTTCAGTTTTTGAGATATCAGTATCATAATAAAAAGAAGTCAACCCCATTTTCAGCCCCCTTAAATGTTTTTTTCTGAAACAAAAATTACGTGTTTCTTGTTTAAAAGAGATTAGAAATACAAACTTTGACGTGTGTAACATGTTATGTTTTTGAGGTATACTATATATATATATATATATATATTCATTTTAGAAATTCACCCCCCTTTTCACTTCCCTTTAAGTCGATTTTCTGAAAACAAATTATCCGTGATTCTTTACTTTTACAGAAGATTACAAACACCAATTTTCAAGTCTGTAACATGTTATGTTTTTCAGATATACAGTAGATGTACTCATTTTAATAATTCACCCTTTTTATCACTCCTATTCACCCCTAAGGTGTTTTCTCAAAAAAACCCGTTATCTTCATGAAAGTTATTCAATCGCATTTCACCTGTTTTTCACCTCCCTTATGGGGATTTTCAAAAAACAAAATAATATGCGTTTCTTTATTTTTAAAGACAATTTCAAATATTAATTTTTATGTGTGTAAAATTTTAATTTTTGGAGATATAAATATATCCACTTAAACAATTAACCGCCTTCAAAGATGGAATATACAAAAAAATTCCTGTGGTGAGCACTTACACACTAATATAAATGTATCCGCAAACTTTAATTTATTTCTTTTATCTCCAGTAGTTTTGGCTCGGCGTTGATGAATCTCTCAGTCAGTTAGGTCTTATTATTTTATATACATTTAGATTACATAGACTGGCCTTTGCTCGTTGGGATCCCGCGGTTGCTCTTCGTTAAGAGTGGTGATAATTCATGTCATTTCACTGTTGATATTCTACATTTTTCACAGTTTCTTTAATATTTTATCACATCCAATACACAGCTACATTTTTCAAACTGGGTAAACCTATCAAAGTTGGTCCTATGACATGAAAATACAGTACAATTCCTTTACGGCATGTTGGATTGCTATTTCCAAATAACAGAATGGTCACGAACCTCCTAGCACGAAAGGTATTCTATAAAACATGGCGGCGGGTTCCCACCCTCCTATATACAGCATTCCTTACCGGACTATCACGATATAGCGTAAGCTGCTGTCGTCTAGTGACAGTCTGTCCCATCAAGTCGATCCAATCTTGGTTTGGCTTTGCAATTAAATAAAATTACCTAAAATTACTCATCACAAAAACTACCAATCGGATTTCGTTCAAACCACTTCATTTCAGAAGAAATAAGAACAAACTGTGAAATTTTCAGGGAAATCAGTCCTGTAGTTTTTGTGTCTATTAATCTCAAATATACCAGCATCCACTTTTATATATCGATGGATTACTTCTAAAACCTCTTAAGACCCAATGCTCTTCCTACCCATTATATTCCTTAAGACTGGTCATGCCTCCCAGTCACATACTTATATGCAGTCCATTAGAGTAATTTTCGTTATGTTCATTTTCCTGTGTTAATGCGTAAAGGAAAATAGACCTTACCGTACCGTATTGTAGGGATGTTGTTTGCAAGTGAATTTACACATTCCTACAGTATAATGTATTTAAGGTTCATTTTCCTTTACAGTGGGCTGTAGGAAAACGAACACAAGGAAAATTGTTCTGTTGGGCTGCGTATATATATGTGGTTGGGAGGCGTGACCAGTCTTAAGGTATATAATGGACAGGAAGAGCATTGAGACATACGAAGTTTGAGAAGTAAGCCATCGATATATAGATTTTCACTCTAGAATGGCCTTAGGGGGTAGATTCTCTTAAAATGATCTATATTCACAAACATGACTTCCATCAGGACTCAAACCTGATATGAATAAACCAGTTCGACTTGGACGATCAACTTACGAGAAGTACACTTTATTGGAACTTTGATATCGAAATGTTTTGCTAAATCGTTCGAGTAGAAACGGAGTTACTATCAATCTCCTGAGCATGCTAGTTATGTAATACGTGTTACGCAGATATTTTCCTGCATTCGACGAGGAGGGGGTGCGAGTGGTGGTTTCCCATATTCACACCAGTCAAAATTTAGGTCTATAACTTAAGACTAAAATTGCACTTGTTCACTGACCAGACAGTCAATGATAGCAAGTATGACACAAAAAAGGCACTGGGTGGGCTGTATATGGGAGGATATACTTGTTGTAACTGTCTGCCAAAGGTACGTCAAGAGGAAGAAAGGCTGATCTGGTTGACACGAACGAGACCTTTCTGAGCAAAATAAGCAGTAGAACAAGAACAAAGAAAAGCTATATATAATTATCGGTTTTAGTAAACTTGAACCTAAAGTGAGTGTCTATTTCTAATTCTTTCTTATTAATTTATTTATGTGTCCATCTGCACACATAAACGAAATTACCACTGCAATTTTATTTAATTTTAATTGTGTTCAGAACGATTTAGTTTCCTGAGTTGTGACGTCTCATTCTTTTATGTATAACTAGCAAAATAATTCGTTTTTCGCCTGGGGGATATTTTCGCATTGCTTTTCACAACTTCAGCAGCCTCTCCAAACTTGACTAGAAGGCGGTCATTAAACTAGACCAACACCCATCACTTGTTCATCCACCGAACATATTAAGTCTAGACAACTCAGCCTATCTATGTTGCAGAATAAGGCTTGAACCTATACTAGTTGGAAGAACCCATCCTCACTCTAACCACTTGGCTACGCTTGTCTGTGCCGTATAACATATTCCTGGATAACCAGCGCTTGGTGGTAAAATAATACCTTCCTCGCCAATAAATCAACATTTCCAAGAATATATCAATAATAGTTTATTACATTATTTTCGACATGAAACACGTAGAATATTTCACTTTCAACCAACAGAGAAAAGAAGAAACATAGCTGTCAATTGCTCCTTCCCAAATATAGTCTACCTTCAGAAACCCAGAGAAAGACAGGGCAAGAGAGCTGAATGGTACCAATCGACATAAAATATACAGTACCACAATAGCCCGTGACCTGTCAGTCAAGAACATTGCAAACTTTCCGTGTCCTTGTTCCCTTAATTTAGTTTCTTGGGAGTTGACTTTATCAAACAGGCTTCTAAGGTATTACTTATGACCTAATAGAAACCTACATGAAAAGTTTCACTCCCATTGGTTCAGTAGTTCCCGAAATATCATGATGAGTGAGCGAGTGGTATTATGTACAAAATCCAGGGTTATTCGGCTAAGATTCCCATTTCAAATATCTCGTGCCCACTCAAGATATCGACATTCTCTCTTCATTCTCATTAATGGTACCAAGGGGCTCATAAAACCTCCAGGGACTCTGAAATTGAGAGTAGTGTGATTTGGTGACAACTGGGGTCTTTGCTTGATGCGGATATTGCTTGCATTTAATAGTACGAGACTACTCAGTATTATCTCTTCTTTCGACCTCTCTTATCCAACTTTTTCTAAACAGACAGTATTAGGTCCGCCAGGAATAGAGAATATCTTACTTTCACACCTCTCCAGGATCTTTCATTTCCTTTGCCGTTACCTTCAATAATCGATAAAATAGACGTCTTCCTTTTCCATAAAATAACATTCTTACTGGTTTTATGTGTCATTCACTGTCTTTATGATTTTCGCAGATGCCAAGATGTTGGAGGTTTTGTACCTTGAAAGTTCTTTAACGTGCCGGTAAATCTACCTAACGAGGGTGGCGAATTTGGACATCATCAAGTACTAGATGAACCAACCGAGATTGAACCGGCCAACTTAGGCTGAGAATGCTAACTCCTCACCATCTGATCCATTTAGTCTGATCCTTCCCTCTTCACTTATGAATTAGTGGGAATGGTTGGCTAGATCCCTTTAAAACAATTTAAATTACTCTTATACGGCATTGATTCATTAGATAACTTTAGAGTTAAACTTAAGGAGGCAAAACAAGTACATTTCAGATAATAATATTCAAGGTCTGTAAAGTCAGTTAATCGGTTGCATATCTTCTTTAATGAAATAACTACATCCCGTTATTAGACAAAGGTCGCACTCATGCGCCTACACCAAGGTGTGAGGAAAGCTGTAGAATGTTCTTTTGTTTGTTTTAAAAGTTAATTATCTGCAGTACGATTCGGTTGTCATCTCCTCGCAGTGCTGACAGAAACATGCGAGCGAATGGACACAAGTTGATTTAAATATTCACTGGCTCTGTGGTCGCGTACTAAATTGAACGGTTACACTTTGTACAGTAGAGTCAGGAACGGGACTGTTTACCACAGCCAATGTTGGATAACAAGATTTCAAATACACTCTTGTCAACGAAAATGATCAATGTTGATTTCCAGAAGGGTAGCTATGTAAGCATTTACGTTGTCAGCCACTGTGGAATTTGCTTTTGATAAATTACTGAGCATTCAATGTGCTTCGCACACCTGATAGCCTTACGCACGATACAGTGTACTGTTGCTATGAATGATGTACATTATTTTTACCATTTAATAACCTATAATATTTCGTTCCATTACATTTTTTTCAAGTTGCTTTACGTCGCACCGACTCAGATAGGTCTACTGTAATGGCAACGATGGGACAGGAAAGGACTAGGAGTGGGAAGGAAGCGGTTGTGGCCTTAATTAAGGTACAGCCCCAGCATTTCCCTGGTGTAAAAATGGGAAACTACGAAAAACCATATTCAGGGCTGCCGACAGTGGAGTTCGAAACCACTATCTCCCGAATACTGGATACTGGCACCACTTAAGCGACTACAGCTGTCGAACTCGGTATGTTCCATTACAAAGTATTATCCTAAAATAATGAAACTTCCCTCAGAATCTTATAACAGGTTATTCTTATACTTATCTTTCTGTTTGTGTAATACGATTAAATATTATGTGGTTTGAAGAGCATTGGGTGTAAGAGAGAGATCATACTCAAAGAGAAGAAGTGCACTTGTTGGACACCTACTATGACTAGATAACTTTGATAACGGTATTGGAAGGGCAGACGGAATGGAAAGGAAGAATAGAGCGTTCCACGAACAACATTACTCGACAGTCCCAAGAAGGCAAGTTTAATGAATGTCTCAGAAAAGAGGAAAATGGAAAATTGCTACCACCGAATTGAAAGACTGAGAACACGAGAAAAAAATCATTTTTCTTAAAGGAAATGCGTTATGATCTCTCAATTGTCTGTTTGTAAAAGCTAACGCCAAATCAACTGAAGTGACTACCATGAAAGTTGATATCTCATTAGGAGGTATACCATTTCTTCTTTTGGTGCCGTCCCTTTAAAGAAATCTGTGATCATTATGTCACGTGTATTTCTGCCCCGAAGTATTCCAATACTGTAGTCATGAAGTAGACCGTTCAGCCAAGGACTCAGCGCCGAGCATTGGGTGGCGTTAGGTAACCCGACCACCTGAGCAGTCTAACTGCTCTGGGTGGAAGAGCTCATTCGGGAAGGTGCTGAGCCAGTAAAATCCGCAGATGGCAGCGAAGAACAATGCTACCATTACTGACATAACGCAGAGAAGATTAACTTTAGAATGGTTTAACATCAGATTATCCTCAATGAAAACCACGTTCTGGTTCAACTGATATGAAGTGCGATGGAGAAGGCACTATGTTCCCAAGAATATCTT
Source organism: Anabrus simplex (assembly GCF_040414725.1). Lineage (NCBI taxonomy): Eukaryota > Metazoa > Arthropoda > Insecta > Orthoptera > Tettigoniidae > Anabrus > Anabrus simplex. The sequence continues at coordinate 247,936,862 of NC_090265.1, read as the reverse complement.
CATGGCAAAATGGTATACTACAAAGAAGAAATACTAGCAATTAACACAATATTCATTATTAGAGGGGAGGATTATGGTGGGGGTGCACTTTAGTGTGTTTGTCACATATTTACACAATGGTTACTTTTTAGAACAGGAGTGCTATATAGAAAAGGAATAGAGGTCAAACATTTGATCACTTGCTTCCTTTTTACAATTTATTTTTGGTAGCATCAGCTGTCTGATATATCTGCAGGAAATTTGTTCTGATTTTTGTTCATTACAAACTAACTTGTTATAACAAAAATATTTTTCTATAGTGTGTTCTCCTCCCTCCACTCTCTAGAAAAATGTCGGGGTAGTTACTGATCTGGCACGTACCCAAATTCTAGCCCTAATAATTACAGTTTTAGTTCACACAATACTATAGCCGTCAGAATACAACCGCTTATCAGATACGTTTGAACATGCACAAGTCCAACCTAACCTAAAGAACCACAAACCCCTAGAACTCATCAACTTCAAACAATCTTTATCGATGCAAACAAGATGATTAAAGGAGCACCGAAATAAGTTTTACAGCAGTCCATATATGCTCTAATCATAAGTATAAAGGTGTCTGTTTTTTCAGATCCGAATGGGAAGCTGTTGTCCATCACTATCTCCCGCAGTTTAGAATAGGCAAGAGACGCCTGTCTGCCTCAATTGAAATTAGTAAGATCTGAAAAGTTTCTAGATACTCGGGACTATTGCACAGATGATCGTAATGTCAGGACTGAGCTCCGTGACAAGAGTGGTGTTAAGTACCTCCCAAGGATACATGTATTTTTATAAGGACTACACTCCTGTTAATAATTATGTCTGGCACCAAAATGGACTCTCTTGTTCTGAATGGAAGGATGCCCTTAAGACGACGTGCAGTGTTGCTGCAGTCCGAGCTGTGCAGTGAAGAAGTCTGGACGGTAACCACTGTCGGCGTTTGCACACTGAGATAGATACCATTCCTCACGTCCTTGGCTTCTGTCTGCACTGTGAAACTGTTGGCAATGCCCGTCACATGATAGCTGACTCATTACAAACGAGAGAATATACAACTGACAAGGAAGTTTCTGAAATCGCTATGTAAGGGAGGGAACCGATATCATAGCCTTTAAAGCTGAATCAAAGTATGACATGTTCTAGATCCAACTGTAAGGTTTGAACTGAGTTCAGACTAACCTTAGAAAGTTGACAGTGATAAGAGGGATATCTGCGAACCTACAGTACCCTACTATAAAAATGAATACAACCTTGATCATACTGAGGTGATTGGATTTATGGTGGTTGTTCGTGGAAGGATTCCAAGTCTTCTTTGCCACAAAACTGGTAGGTATGTCCAATAATACAATCGAAAAAATTGCAATCTCGGCAGTTAAGAGATCTGTAGCGATTTTACGACATAAGGTATATACCATGTAACCAAAGTCTTATTGTTCCTAATCTATTATACTTTCCTAACCTTTATCTGTACTTGTCCAATCATATTGTCCTTGATAGTTTTTAGGAAGTTTATAAAATAAATTACAACTGACTACCGTTGTTATTCGTGAACTCTTCCTTCTGTAGCCACTCCGCAAAACAGCATTAATGCTGCAGATGTACAAATTTAACCCCTTAAGGATGGGTAAATCAGCTAGTAATTAAATCAAATACTGTATACTTGAAGTAAGGTAACTTACGTTCACCCTTAGTGCAATGAGGCATCTATATCTCTCAGTCGGACCTCAAATTATCTCTTGCTCTCTGTTATCTCCCTTACCGAGCATGAAGCCGAGCGGGTTGGATCACGCAGCTATCAGTTTACATTCGGGAGGTACAGGGTTCGAACCCCACTACCGACAGCCCTGAAGATCGTTTTCCGTGGTTTTCCATTTTTAAACCAGGAAAATGCTGGGGTTTTACCTTAATTAAGCCCACGGCCGCTTCCTCCAATTCCTATCCCATCATCGCCACAAGACTCACCTGTGTCGGTGCGACGTAAAGCAAATTGTAAAAATAAATGTCAAGTTCTCTAATTCTTCTGTCAGCCCCTCCAGCGCTATAGTTCTCCGATTGTTTCTTGGCCACCCTGTTGTACTCTTTCCTAGCTATCCTAATTAACTTCGTCTCCCTACCCTTATTCTTGTCAACTATACTACCCACATCAGTCCTCTCATTTCTGTAACTTCAGTCATTATGTCCAATGTAATTCTTCTCTGAACGATTTCCTTCCTGGTTTTAATATCTTCTTTAGCGACTAAAGGCCTGCTATCACATTTCTTCTATATTAGTGCACTCTGTGCTCTATTAATAAGGGATACGTTTTTCTTTCCGATAACGCTGATATAAATCAAATATTGTAGGAATGTAGCATATGTCCATACATTTGATTTGTGTCCCTGTTTTGAGAGAGTTGACAGTATTCACAATACGGATTATTTTTGAAAGACGTATCTGTCCCTCTTTCGGTTTTGTTTGAATAAAGGCAAAACATTCAAACCCACTTTTCATAAAACTTGTCAGTATTAAAGTAAAGATATTCAGAAATTCCTTTCATTTGGTTGTGTATTAATATTTCAAGCAGGAGCTGGGAAATTATACTTTTAACCTCAAGAATACTGGCCCTCAGCCAGGGAGAAGTAACCAATAATTTCAGCGACTTCCCGCGTGGGCAACTGATCCAACTCTATTGTTGATTACATTCTGACAATAGCGGTTGTGTTTGGTATTTTCGTGCTTTCTGTTCTGTGCGTGGTATCTAAAGCCATAGTAAGTACCTTATTCCAGCACCCACATATTTTACAAAACCTCGGTTTTTGTGCTGTACTACTTGAAGATGCCAGCACTAGAGTTTCTTGCGCATCATTGTATTATAGACCCACTTCAGGCGGTTTCCAATGGGTTGATGCTTCCTGTATTATCTACTTCTGTTCTTAACGAAAATTTTAAATTTCCTTCAACAAATAAACAGAAACGAACATTGTTAAAATGCATTTTTGATATAGTTTCCAGCCCGACAAATGGCCACTAGAATAATTCTCTCTTGTACGAAGCCGTTAGAAAAGTCCATTATCTAAATACATTTTGGTGTGCCTTCTTAATCCTGTTGTTTAGCCGCATTTCGATGGCTATTTTAAAACCTCGTATGTCCAAATGTTCTTCCTACCTATTATATCCCTTAAGACTGGCCACGCCTCCCGGTCATATATTTGCATGCGGTCCATCAGAATAATTTTCGCTGTGTTCATTTTCCTTTGCTAAAGTCTGAAGGAAAATGGACCTTAACGTACCGAATTGTAGGGATGTTGATTGCATGGCAAATTTACACATTCCTAGAGTATAATGTATTTAAGATTCATTTTCCTTTACAAATTGGCAGTGGAAAATGACCATAACGAAAATTATTCTTTTGGACTGCATATAAATATGGGACTGGGAGGCGTGACCAGTCTTAAGGAATATAATGGATAGGAAGAGTATTCGGACTTACGAGGTTTTCAAAAAAAGCCATCGATTTATGACTTCCCATTGTTACTAAATACAACTTCAACATACTTATAACTGATCAATTTGTTCTCTGTCCGTACCAGTTGAGGTTTGCTTTGTGTCTTATTTTGTTTACTGCGTGACTTGTACGACTCGTTGGCTGAATGGTCAGCGTACTAGCCTTCGGTTCAGAGGCTCTGTCCAGTCGTGCTGTCACCATAAAGCCTCTCTGAATCGGTTCGATGTAAATGCAATAATAATAATAATAATAATAATAATAATAATAATAATAATAATAATAATAATAATAATAATAATAATATACTCAGATGGTTTCGAATTAAAATGTCTGCACACGAGTAGCTAAGGCCATACGATTCTTATTCTTATTCTTATTCTTATTCTTATTCTTATTCTTATTCTTATTCTTATTCTTATTCTTATTCTTATTCTTATTCTTATTCTTATTCTTATTCTTATTCTTATTCTTATTCTTATTCTTATCCAGGTATTTGAATTTGTCTACTCGGCTGATGTCCCCGTATTTTGTATGGAGTTTTGGTGGAGCCTCTTTGATGTTAGTCATTACTTCTGTTTTCTCAAACGATATCTGCAAACCAGTTTGTTCGGCAATTTCCTTTAAGATTTCAACTTGAGCTCTAGCGGTTTCTATGTCGTTTGAGAGAATAGCAATATCATCGGCAAATGCTAAGTAGTCTGTTGCGATCCCCTTGGATTTGGTTCCTATTCTCAATGGACTGTAGTTAGTTTCCTGTAATCTCACCCGCCAGGTTCTGATGATCTTTTCAAGAACACAGTTCAAGAGTATCGGGGATAGCCCATCACCTTGTCGGTCTCCTGTTTTGATGTCAAAGGAATGCGAGAGACATCCGTGGAACTTTACCTTGGATTTTGTATCGGTCAGGGTGGCTCTAATTAATGCCAGCAGTTTCAAATCAACTCCAAATTCATTTAAGATGTTTAGCAGGACTTCCCGGTCAATGGAGTCGTACGCTTTCTTAAAGTCCACAAAGACAGACACATACTGCTTGGACCTTAGTGTACAATATCTGATGATCGTTTTCAGATTTTGGATCTGTTCAGCTGTTGACCGACCTTTTCTGAACCCTCCTTGGTATTCACCTATTTGATGTTCGACTTGTGCTTCCAAACGCTCCAGGATGGCAAGTGATAGAATTTTTTAAGTCACGGGTAGCAAAGATATTCCTCTGTTGTTGTTGTTGTTGTTCTTCTTCATGCTGCCTTTTTTGTGTAATGGTTGGATCAAAGCTATTTTCCAATCTTCGGGTAGGGTCTCCTTGTTCTTAATTTCTTCTATTTGCTTTTGCAAGATATAAAGTGATTCCTCTGGGGCATATTTCCATAGTTCTGCTACTACTGAGTCTTCCCCCGGCGCTTTGTTATTTTTGAGACGGGCAATGTGGCGCTTGATTTCATCTCTGTCGGGTGGTCTGGAATCTGGGTAACTGAGTAAGGGTTCCTTGGTCTCAATGGCGCTTTGCGGTTTAGAGCAATTAAGTAAATTCTTGAAGTAATCTGCCAGAATGCTGCAGTTTTCTTCATTTGACGTCGCCAGTGTGCCGTCCTTTCGCTCAAAGCATAGAGATGGTGGTTTATAGCCAGTGAGTTTGCGTTTGAAGGCTCTGTAGTACTCTCTGCTTTCATTCTTCCTAAAGTTTTGTTCTATCTTTTCAATGAGAGATTTTTCGTATTTACGTTTCTCAGTTCTGAACACCCTAGCTGCTTGGGCACGTTGGGTTTTGTAGGTTTCTCAATCATTTTCTGATTTCGTAGAGTAGTACTGTTTCCACGCATTGAGTCTTTCTTGGAGGTCTGATTCGCAGGTACCATTCCACCAGGCATGCTTTTTGCTTCTCTTGATTTATGCAACGTCTTTGGCGGCCTCAACAAGGAGACTTTTGGCGTTGTTAAAGTCACAGTCATTTGCCCTAGCCTTCTCCTGGAACTCCTCGACCCTTTGCCGAAGTTTATCATTGTCGAAGCGTGTGATCTGTTTGGTTGTCTTCCTTGTGTTTGAGGGAATTGGTTTGAATTTGGTAAGAGACATATAATGATCTGAGGCCACATTGATGCCTTTCTTTACCTTGACATTCATAATCTCAGAGCTGTTTCTCCTGGAGATTGCAACATGATCAATTTGGAACTCTCCAAGAGCTTGGACGGGAGAACGCCAAGTAATTTTCTTTCTGGGTAGATGGCGAAAGTGGGTCGACATGACCTGCAGGTTGTGATTTTCCGCAAATGGACACCAGTCTTTTGCCGTTGGGATTGGTTTTTTTGTGAGCAGGGTAATATCCTATAACTTTCTTGTACTTCTGTTCACGACCTGGTTGGGCATTGAAGTCACCCAAAAGAAGCTTGACACGGTGTTTGGGGATTTTGTTTAATTTTTCATCCAGTAGGTCCCAGAAATTTTCAACTTCGTCTGGATCAGACTTGTTCTTATCGTTTGTAGGAGCATGTGCATTAACTAGGGCGTAGGTTTTGTTCGCACATTTAATTGTGAGTATAGACAATCTGTCATTCACAGGTTCGAAATTTGCAACCGATTTAACGATCTTGGTTCTAACAGCAAACGCGGTTCCAAGCATCACAGCTCCATTGAGGATTCCTCTTTGCGCTTTGCTCTTGAAAAATTGGTAGCCTTCGGATTCAAAAATCTCTTCATCTGGGTACCTTGTTTCCTGTAGTGCCATTATGGATATCTGATTTTCGTGAGGAGCTTTGGTGAGAGTTTTCAGCTTGCCAGTTTGTGTAAGTGAATTTATGTTGAAAGTTGCTGGAAAGGTTTTAGATTTTGGCCTGAGTTTTTGACACTTTGGGGTACACCGAGACGCTCCGACTCGTCTCTTGCATGATGTCGAGTCTCCCCCAGAATCCGAATGAGTCTCGTGCGCCGTGGCGTTCACGACGAGGGATTTATCCGAAGATTTACCCCCTGGAGTATGTTTCTTGAAATGTTGTGCCATCATGCTTTTTGACTTGACTTTGCTTTGGACGGGTACCCATTCTTTTACAACTATGGTTGTTAGCCCTAGAGGTTGCCTCAAGATGTTTTCTGCCTTCTGGTCATTTACCAGTCTTCGCCGTAACCCTGGCAAGGGACCAGTTTTTTTTTTTTTTTTTCAAAGTGGTATTTTATTTCCCTACTACCCTCTGACTCTGCTGGCGGCAGAGCCAGCGAGCTTCCCCAATTCCAATGGGACGCACCCGATGGAGGTAACCGGTAAATCCCCACACGGGGATGATGATGATGATGATGATGATGATGATTATGATTATTATTATTATTATTATTATTATTATTATTATTATTATTATTATTATTATTATTATTATTATTATTATTATTATTATTATTATTATTATTATATTGCAGCTGTCTCTGTGGATCTGTGGTAGGGTGTCGGCCTCCGGATCTCAAGACAGTGGATCCAAATCCGGCAGAGGTAGTTGGATTTTTTAAGGCCGTAAAGAAGTCCATTCGACACTCGATGTCGTACGATGTCGGGATAAAAAAATCTTTGGAGGCACATCTAGTGTTTACCCGACAAAATTAATGAAAATTCAGCCATAGGCGCCCAAGTAAGATTCGGCTTACTCTGCCATCTAGTAGGTCTAGAGTGAGAGCGGAACGTCGAAATTGACTAGCAGACAGCTAGATGGTGTCGAATTAAAATGTCTGCACACGAGTAGCTGAGTCCATACGATTATTATTATTATTATTATTATTAAAGTTGTTTACAGAATTATTTCATATCAGTAACATTGTAAAGCGAACGTGTTTTTTGTAAGTAATTTCTGACTTTGTAATCACCAATAGGTATCAGCTGAAATGAAATGTCGTATGGCTTTTAGTGCCGGGATATCCCAGGACGGGTTCGGTTCGCCAGGTGCAGGTCTTTCTATTTGACGCCTGTAGGCGACCTGCGCGTCGTGATGAGGATGAAATGATGATGAAGACAACACATACACCCAGCCCCCGTGCCATTGGAATTAACCAATTAAGGTTAAAATCCCCGACCTGGCCGGGAATCGAACCCGGGACCCTCTGAACCGACGGCCAGTACGCTGACCGTTCAGCCAACGACTCGGACATAGGTATAAGTTGAAACTGTGCTATGAAATGGCCCACTTAATTTAATATTTCGTGTCACATAGTGAAATGTTTTTACTACTCAATGTATGATGTGCAGTAATGACAGAAAACTGACAGGCCGGTTCGTTTTAGAAAATAGAAACACACCGACGTTGATATCCGACCTTCCACTTCGTCGATTAATTGGTAACCTGCGTGTAAGTTTCGATTCCGGCTAGGATGCATGCACTTGTATGTTGGCATACAGAATATTAAAGAACTCCTGGTATTGAGACTTACATTATCTGATTAGTTAGTTACTTACACGAACAGTTTTACCTTGAGTTCTGACAACTTCTCCAATATGCTTGGTGCTAACAGAGTCTCGCCTTCGTGTAATTATACATTGTTATTTTGCTTTGATCAAGTAATGTAGAAACAGAATCAGGTGATTGCTGGTTGGCATCTGGCGTCAGAGGAACATGTAACTGTAGTCTTCGGTGTAGCGCGGGTGATATTGTGATACTGGAAGACACAGGAATGATCTCCAATAAGCACACAATGAACAGGCATATTAATGCAAATACATCAAAAGTCACGCAGTATAAATAATTTCGTGTGGCTATTTCTAGCCTAGTACAGCCCTTGTAATGCAGAACCTCCGATGAGGGTGGGCGGCATCTGCCGTGTATAGGTAACTGCGTGTTATTGTGGTGGAGGATAGTGTTATGTGTGGTGGGTGAGTTGCAGGGATGTTGGGGACAGCACAAACACTCAGCTCCCGGGCCATTGGAAGCAACCAATGGAGGTTAAAATCCCCGATCCGGCCAAGAATCGAACCCGGGACGCTCTGAACCGAAGGCCAGTACGCTGACCATTCAGCCAACGAATCGGGCAGCAATTAAAATGAGTCATGGTCTATATGTGCTTGGTGTAAAGTAATTGCCATAAAAGGAAGAAGAAAGCAAAACAAAACCAAGCAAAGGAAATTCATCTTCGTGCAGAACGCTTTCACTACCCGTAAACATTCCTCAGTGGCCAATAATTTTTCACCCAGCACACTGCTGTTTTACAATGAAAGATTTTAGAATTGACACACCTGAAAACAAAATATCAACTAAAACAACATGTGAAACTACGGATTATAGAAAATGTAGAACGTTCTTTCAATGAGTTTCATGTACCACTCAAATTTTACTAAATGTATCTACAAAAAGGAAAAAAGAATATTCATGCGAAGAAAGAACTCAAAGAAAGTAGTGGAACTCTGCAATACAACTTGGGACCCAATATATATAATTTCGTGTGGCTATTTCTAGCCGAGTGCAGCCCTTGTAAGGCAGACCCTCCTATGAGGGTGGGCGGCATCTGCCATTTGTAGGTAACTGCGTGTTATTGTGGTGGAGGATAGTGTTATGTGTGGTGTGTGAGTTGCAGGGATGTTGGGGACAGCACAAACACCCAGCCCCCGAGCCATTGGAATTAACCAATGAAGGTTAAAATCCCCGACCCGGCCGGGAATCGAACCCAGGACCCTCTGAACCGAAGGCCAGGACGCTGACCATTCAGCCAACGAGTAGGACACTTGAGACCATGAAGGAACTATTCTAACGAGAAAGACGAAACTTTCGATTTATATAACTTAGATAAATTGGTTGCATTTACGACATCTGTAGTCTGCATCGAAACAGGATCCATATTTTGTTATAGTCCACTACCTGCATAAGTAGAGAATATTGATTCATATAAATAAGTGGCTACAAAGATTTTAAGATCTGGTCACTCACTCTCCTTCCAATCACTTAACGGAGTACAGTTTGTATGAAAAAGGAAAACGATCTTCTGTACTGCCGATAGTGGCGTTCAAATTCATCATCTTACGAATACAAACTCGCTGCTACGTGACACTGATCAGAGACAAAGAGGGAGATGTCCGGTTATTCGTAACTCGCTGCTACGTGGTACTGATCAGAGACAAAGAGGGAGATGTCCGATTATTCGTAAAATGAAAAAAAAACTTGAAAAGAAGGAGAAGGGCATGAAAAAGAAAGACTCCACATCGCAGGCGGAAAGCAACAAGCTGACCAAGTGAGGTCGGATAAGAAATACGAAAGTGAGGAGCCTCGCACAAGTAAGTGGAAAATATTGATGGCTTACTTCTAAAACCTTGTAAGTCTCAATGTTCTTCCCACCAATTATATTCCTTAAGACTGTTCACGCCTCCCAGTCACATATTTATATGCAGTCCATCAGAGTATTTGTCTTGTTCATTTTCCTATGGTGATGTGTAAAGGAAAATAGACCTTACTGTACCGCTTTGTAGAGATGTTGTTTGCAAGCAAATTTACACACTCCTACAGTATAATGAATTTAAGGTTCATTTTCTTTTACAGACAGCTATAGGAAAATTATTCTGATGGGCTGCATATTTATGTGGGCTGGGAGGCATGACCAGTCTGTCTTAAAGTATATCGATGGCTTACTTCTAAAACCTCGTGACAGAGGTCCGGAATCAACCAACATCCGGCAGGTGGGAAGCAAATGCTCACCTATATACCACGGCCGTGGACAGTGAGAAAAAGGTAGGGACCACTAAATGTGACAAAATTAGGGATTCCTTAGGACTCGCAAAACTAAAACCATCGGGTTCACAAGAGAAATAGATTTCACTAAAAAAAGTCAGTTGTATAATTGTCGACGAGAATCTCTAGGACCGCTTAATGTTAGTCTTTGACTGTCACTGAGTCCACCTGCTCGTTGAGCGTTACCGTCTGGAGTAGCGGGGCGCTCTTCATATGAACAAATTGTGTGCGCAACCACGAGAAGAGTATTGTCAAAGGTTTTATTTTATGCGATGTTTTCAGTTCGTATTATGTTATCTCTCTTACCTCGTTAGGCGTCCTCTGTTAGGTCAGACTGAAACAATTTCAGATTGGCTCATACCAATAGCCGTATTCTAACCTTGATTGCTGATGCCTTAAGGGACGAGGAAGTACATTAACTTGCACTCAATGGATCCTGCAAGCTGATAGATGTGACAATCATTCCAGTCGGCTCGACTCATGGTTTTACAATTGACCCTACAGTTAGAATTGAGGCTTCTGAAACTCAACCAGCGGATGTCATAAAGACGAATGCGACGCCTTCGAACCCACATTTTCATCCTACAAGGAAAAATATTTCTATAGAAGTAGTGGATCTTATGGTTGAGGCTAGAGGCACAATAACACCCAAATTTGCACAGTTCTGTAAGTTGTTCGGACATATGAACACGGTGCCCTGGGTACCTATTAAAGGTTCTGGAACGATTTTGGGGAATCATTTGTATATCTGTTATGACTGACATATAGAAATCTCATTTACCATCTGATTATAAGGTAAACTATAACGCGTTCTCGGAATGCCTTGTGAATTGGAGAATTTCCATCTAGGGGAAGTTGAATGGCATTATGCTGTTAATAATAAATATGCGTGTCGTTTGAACACATGTAAATTTCGAGTTCCAAAATCCATGTTGTACGTAGTCCATTCTATAGTTGATTGCGTACATTATCGCATCGTCCCCACTCCAGTTTCCGATCGTCGCATCAAGTGCTACGGACAGTTCCAATAAAAATACATTACACGCACTGCTCTGGAACCACTATGATTCTAAACCGAAAGATTCCTTTAGATTTTACAGCTCTGCAACTCCCCTTGTGTAAGGGAGTCTGTTATGAAGGTAGAAGATGCGTCAGAATGAACCAGGGGTCATCACGCGCATCTTACAAGTAATGTGCCCGTGAGTGTACACTAAGTTATTTGTACGAGTAATTTACCAGTTGAAAGCATCGAAGTTAGCCTGACTTGTATATTTTAGTCAATAACGCTCTAGTTTGATACTAACATTTGTTGCTTTGTTTCCATTTGTTTTTTTAAATGTAACATCAATATGTGTGCCAGTTAGCTATCAGTACTACACGTCATATACGGCACAATAAAACCTATTTGGCATGAAAAACAAAATTACTTCAGTGAGGCTTTCATGTCAGACAGAATATCAACTGGTCCCTGATGGATATTGTAAAATTGTACGATTGCATGGCAATACTATTAGTTTTAATGTAACACATTTCAACCCTCGTGTTTGGCTGATCTCCTCGTTCTCACTTCAATATCACCATCAGATTGTGTCCCGGATGTCTACCCCCGTAGCGCTATTAGCTCCCGTCGTCGGGCGGCCCGCGTTGCATTCTCGATATTGTCAGAATTGAAAGAATGGCAAAAGGGGTGGTATGTGGTTAAGTAGGTACAAGCAGCTAACCTCCATTCGGGATATGACTGAAAAGAGGAAACAGCAGTAGCTCTTCACCCAGCCGACCTAGTCCACCAGGCGGAACGTGGACCTTTTCCAAAGATAGAAGTTAGGAACGGATAGGCTGGTATTTGGAAGTGGCCGTGGTCATGTTAGGTACAAGCCTGACATTCGTCCGAAGTTGAAGAAGGAAACCATGGAAAATCACTTAGAGGTTTGTCGAGGATTGGTATCGAGTAATTGCTATCACGTGACTCATAGTATCTACTCGTTCCTAAAACCCACATAAGATTTTATATCTCGGTCAATGTCGAGAATCGAGCCCAGAACATCCCTATGTATTCTATAGAATATCAAAGTGGCATAGTCTTGACATATTACTTTAATTATTTTTAATCTCTAGATGTAAAATTCACTGGTTGGGCGTTGTAAAAATGATCGTTTCGTTTGACTATCATCTTCTGAGTCAAAAATTAGAGGCCATCGACCAAAGTTTTGCTCGTTTATTCGATTGATTGATTGATTGATTGATTGATTGATTGATTGATTGATTGATTGATTGATTGATTGATTGATTGATTGATTGATTGATTGATTGATTGATTGATTGATTGATTGATTGATTGATTATCACATGTATATTTTGTCATTGTATCAACTTGGAGACTGGACTCATTGGCATTAACATTTTCAAAGGAAGTGGCTAAGAGAGGGCTTGAAATGTTTTATCGCTGATACTTTGAGAACGGTTACCTTTATTTACAGGACAGCTGCAAAGGAGTATTTCCTCTTAAAGCAATCTTCACCATCGCCACCTTTATTTAGAAATGTCTTAAACAAAACTTACTTTAAATTTAATGTTCAACATGTTATCTCATGATAGCTTCTTTAATTGAGCTAATCCTTACATATAATTGGGAATAACCTTCAAACACAGTTTTTCTACCTGATCTTTATCAAAGTTTAATGGGGTTAGCACTTGATATGCCTTTGGCCGAAATTAACGGCCAGATGCCCTTCCTGGTGCCAATTCTATGTGAAATGTGAAAGGATGTATTTCTGTAGTGGTTTGTTGTGCGTTGTATTGTATGTTGATGAAGAGAGGTGTATTAAGAGAAAACCCCCATCCGAGGATTTACAATAGCGAGATGAAATCCTTGACCTGGCGAATTAAACTCCAACAATGTGAAGAAAATTATGCAGATAATAATTGTACAGGATTATCTGGCATCCGTTTTATTTAATAAAGTAGTCTCAGGAAGGAAGGTAACTAATTCATTGTTGTATTTTTATTAAGTAACACCTGGAGCTCAATTTTTATTGGCCCCCCACACACAGTAACCGACCTACAAATCTTGTTCAAAGCGCTGAGTTAGTGTATCCCAGCATTCCTAGCCGCGAGTGAGCTATTAGTCAATGTGGCCTCCTGAACTGGCCCCGTTCATTACTGTGTCTCGTCCACTGTGCCCAAGCCTTAGGACTTAACCTCCCATCTCTGTCTCTTTCTTTTACTAAGGTATTGTAATCTCAGGCTGATATGTTTCAACTTCTCATTCACTAGTCCCCATCATTAGTATTACGTCCAGTAAGGGTTCACAGAGTTCACTCTGGGTAATAATTCTCAAACAGATATTTTACAGAAGACCAGTAATTTTACGCTGAGGAGTAATGAAGTTAGTGTTAACAAAATGCCCAAGATATTTCTTCCAAACAGTAACGCACAATGCCTCATTCAAGAGAGAACAGTCAGGTAATTACTGATCAACGGGCTTCGTATTTTGATGATTTATTTATTTATTTATTTATTTATTTATTTATTTATTTATTTATTTATTTATTTATTTATTTATTTATTCATTAATTCATTCATTATTTATCGTTTAATAAGTACAAATATTGGAAATAAAATAAATGTAAAGGTATAATAATTTAAGTCCACAGCACTTCATGTTTTAGAGCAAGAGAATTTGGCCACCTCGAATGAAAAATTTGTCGCTTTCAATAGGTCTTCCGTAGTTAATACGGATGGAGATGTAGTATAGTGCAGAAAGTGGTCATCCGTATGCACAGCTCCGACTCGCAGGGCACTGACTCGACTGAAAGGCTTCACTTTTGCAGCGTAGTCTTGAATTTTGTGATACTGGAGCGTAGCCTATTGAGAGCCTTTCATGTTGTCCTGATGACTTTCCGTGTGAAAGACAGTACATTATTCAAGGCCTCAGACATCTCATGTTCCACCCTCTCCAAGCAGTCAGGCCACACAGTGATAACACATTCATCAGCATAGATGTCCGGCTCCATGGCTAAATGGTTAGCGTGCTGGCCTTTGGTCACAGGGGTTCCGGGTTGGATTCCCGCTAGGGTCTGGAATTTTAACCATAATTGGTTAATTTCGCTGGCACGGGGGCTGGGTGTATGTGTCGTCTTCATCATCATTTCAGCCTCATCACGACGCACAGGTCACCTACGGGCATCAAATCAAACATCCTGCATCTGGCGAGCCGAACTTGTCCTCGCACACTCCCGGCACTAAAACCATACCCCATTTCATTTCAGCATAAATAAAACTCTAGGTTCCTACAGGTAGAGTATGATCATTGTGCAGATATTGAATAGCGGTGTTCGCAGGCGCAGCGACGATATAATAATGTTAATATTAATTGAGACCAACGCCAATCCCATTTTGACAAACAGTTCTTCATACAAGCAAAATGACCGAGATCTATATTCTGTACTTAGTAGAACATTATGCAATCTCTAAGTGGAAAATAAATGAAAAGAAAGAGAAGAATATTACCATCAGGCAATCAAATATGTTAGCTGAATAGAATATATAAAATATAATTTACACTGTACAGATTTCAATATTTACCTCTCTCTGCATTTCAGGAGGCGACGATGATCCCACAGCACAAGTTCTTAAATACCAAAGAAAATCCATTGTCTGCCAGCATGTTTTTGTTTATTCAAAGATCCGACGATTTTCAGATGTGTTGATCAGGAAATGACTAGATCATAACCCAGAACAAAGCAAAAGTAATTAATCAAAGAACTGAGGAAAATTACGCATTAATGGTGCAAAATTTAAAAAGGAAATAAAACTAAAAACTAGCCAGGAATGACGAGAAAATTATTTGATGAATAATTTATGTAATCTGGATTTCAGAATTGGAATTTACACAGGATGCAAATCCAATTCTCAAACTCCTAGCGTTGACAGAGATACCAAAACGAATGTTATATTACATTACCAGAGGTCGGAAATTGATGACCAAGTTATTGTTAAAGAAACCATGTCATTTATATTTAATTGCAATAATTAACATTTCATGGCCCACTCCTTCTCCCGACATCACCCCACTTGAATTTCCTATCTGAAGGAAGAATTTGTCGTTCGAGTACTTGCTCCTGCTTACTGTCTACAGTACTTGCCTGGAGCATTTGCACGTATACGAGAGACAATGGCAGATCGTTGCAGAGTGTCTATTCCATCAGGTGGCCGCACTTTGAGTAGTTTTTTAATAGGATTAGAATTAAATTCAAATGTAATCATTTCATTTTGAATGTACTTCAACGGTCAATTTTTAACTTGAGGTCGTTTAGTAAACATATTTTTTTAGACCCTTCTGTCATCTGTTGAATTTTGAGTATTGTTTTTTATAGCCGGTACATGAGATACGTATCTGATGGACCACTCAAAAGATCATCATCAGCAGCAAAATCCGGATGCTGCTGTTCGAACACATTGAGCCGAAGTATATTTACGTGATAATACCCATTTTCGTACCACTCATCGTTCAACCAAACGTGTGTATTTGGCCCTACCCAATGTTTTCCAAATTTGGAGACCGCATAGAATGCGTTGTTTCAATAAGGCTACATCTTTACCTAAACGGAACTTCACCATATTGCTTTCTAGAAAAATAACTGATCAGATGTTATGCTTTATGTGTTGTTGACCTGCTAATAAGGAATGTGTTAAATATCCTTTCAGTTTGCCCAATACGAAAAAAAATATGACACAATTTTCGAATGAAATTAAATACTGAGCAACAGGAGTTGACGATCACGCTAAAAGCTAACTATATTAAAGACCCAAAATTATTATTTAAATAATATCATATAACCTGTTCTTCGTCTTTAACATATTAACGAGTTTAGTAGTCCAGTTTCCTGATACGGGGTGGGGGTTAGGGATGAGTTGAGATGAAATTTATAGCAGGTGTTACGGCCGGATTCCCTCAGATGAGCTAATGAAGATGAATGAGGGTGATTGAAACTCAGGAAGGACGTTAAATAGGAACCGTCCATGCATATTCCTGGAAGCGAAAGTGGGGAACCACAGAAAACAATTCTCAGGACAGTCGATGCTGGGGTTCAAACCCACTTGTCTCCCGAATGCAGAGCTTGGATTCATAGCCGTGGCGCTTTAGCAAGCGCGGATACTCACTAACGAGCTTTTAATACAAGTCATTAATCGTACACGCAAATTTCTAGTTTTACGTGATCTTAGCTCCAGAACCTCCAAGTTAACGTAGAATCCATTCCACATAGATGTGAACTTTTCGTTTCAAAAACACCGCATACATTAGACGGGTTTCGACCGGTGACCACGTCGATGGGAATTCAGTGACAATGGCACTCGACTATCACGTGCTCTAATTCGTAAACACGTCGTGATACAACTCACATTGGACAAAACATGTCAATCTGCGTTGAAAAGAGGAGACCAATGACTAACAAACAGCTCCATTGTACTTAGATTCTAATATGCATTTTGGAGAAAAAATACGGTAATTAAATGAATTAACATATTCTCCAAGGCTGTATTATAATCCAATCCGTAAGCGACTGTTGACGGACTTGTGTTCTTATTTATAGGTAAATACTAGGAGGAATAAATCTGCAATACTCGTAGAGATGAGCGTATGTTCGAGGTGTAATCTTCTCTCCTTCAAAAGACGTTTAGAACCTGGCACGATAATACGAGTGGCCCTAGGCTGGGATTATAACTCAGCGGAAAGTACTGTCGTCGTCCTAAACCAAGACAAGCTTCTTTAAAGCAAGTCTGGTTAGTCCGGAACTTCCCTCGGGGAGTTTGAGATATCTCCTGGGAGATGTTTGAACAGGTCTTGTTTCTTACGTCTATTGCAGCTTTCTCAAGCCTTGTGTGTTTTACCACGTAAACGACCGTACACTTCCAGACTTGGCAGCAAGGTTCTTACCTGTTATAAATGAGGTGTTATATTTCGAGGTTCCAGTAGAGTATTATATCGGACAGGGACAACCACTCAATGAAGGATCCAACTTCCGTGCCAATTTAATTATTACGGTCCTGTCTCATTTCCATACTATAATAGCGTAAGTATTATATTGATTTGAATGCAACATTTAAAATTTTGTCCCTCCTTTAACGAACCACAAAAGAAAATTACTATAAAGAGTGATCAGAAAGAACGTGAACCTAGTATATGAGCGTTAGAGAGTTGGTCATACTGATGAGTAATTTGAAAACGTTACGTTGATATCTCGAGCAAGTGGTGACCAATGAGATCACTTTGCGGTCAAATTCTAATGGACTTTACAAGGCTGTGTGGCTAAATATGCACTTGGCTTGGTCGGGATTGAAAACCATGCCGAGAAATGAGCATCAAAAACTAACACATCGTGGGTTTCAGCCTTGTTCAAGTTCCTCCCCTGGAGAAGTTCATTTCTTATATTGGCGCTCTCAAGCCGGTCATAAACAACACCCTCTCGCAAAGCCCATCTGAAATCGCCCGCGAAGCGATCTGATTGGCTATTTTTTGCAGATAATCAAATGACAACGGTGCGAGATATCTACTTTTTCCATTTATTTATCAGTATGACCAACTCTCTAACGTTCATATACCTGGTTCACACCCTGTATATGTAGCTGAATACTCCGCATGCCTGGTGTCCTTTAAAAAGGGCACAAAGTTAAACATTTGAATCCCCAAAAATCAAACACTAAATAGGCTATGTGTATGTATGCTCAGTAGTCAGCCCTAAGGCTGGTTGGATCCTCAACAGCTCTGCCATCAGCTGTCATAGACGGCCTAGGCATCACTGAAGAGGCGTACTGGGGAAATGAGGAGTGAGGTATTTTCCCACATTGTAACCTCCAAATGTATTCCGTGAATTTACCCGCAGAATGGCCCATTGACGACGTCTCTCTCGCTTTCTACCCAAGGAACAATTACGAGTTTCAGGACTGATAACGAAAATGGTAATGCGTTACTTCTCTGCTGGCAAGCAGTCAGAGACGTTGCCATGATAACCTGTAGGTTCATTGTTGGTCTGTCGGTCATTCAATGCAGATCATGACACCTGCAGAAAAAAGTAATTTTCTCCATCATTTAAAGAGTAAACAAAATTATGAACATAACGAAAGTTGTTTATAATGAAGGACTTTTCACATACAGTCCATGTATTTTACAGAAAAGCAGTAGTATAAGAGAAAATGCAAGAAAAATGTTCTGGTTTTCCTAGATTTTCAGAGATGTTTAAATCATACGGATATGAAATCCTTCCTCGGGATGAGTATGCCCTAAATGTGAGGACTGGTCTCGATCTATCCTGCCGTTTCGCCGTGATGGTGGAACAAACAAACAGACACGAAGAATAAAAACCACTGATACGGTCCCGAGTTGACCTAAAACGGATAAATATCTGAATAATAGAGGAAACAAACGAAATTACATACAGCGGACCCTGTGAAACTGTATTTATATAGATTACTGTTAAGTGAAGCCCAGATCAGTTTCTGATGGGACATAATATTTACATTGTGCTATGTCCTTTGGTGTGGACGAGAATACAATCGTTAATTTCATTGACCTGTCTCCATCCTTGGCTTCGACAACATGAGAGTGACTAAGGTATGGGCAATGCTAGTAACGCCATTTGTGCAGCCAGTCCTTATTATGATCCCCCCCTGTGGGTGAGGCGGTAGAATACATCAACGGTATCCCCTGCCTACCGTAAGAGGCGACTCTTAACCTTGGAGCGTGGGTTGGTGACCACGGTGCCCTTACCTGAGTTCTGACATTGCTTCCACTTACTTTTGCCAGACTATTCACTTTTGTCTATCCTAACCGACCTCCCTTGGTCAACTATTGTTCTTTTCCTACACCGACGGTATGAGAGCATTCGAGGCACAGGGTGACTTTCATTTTCACGCCCTTCTTGGCCTTTGTCTTCCTTTCACCCATAACTTCAGTTTCGGAATTTCGGACCCCTTCTATCTTTTCGCTCTGATTAATGTTAATAGAGGATGGCTGCCCAGTTCCTCTTAAAACAATAATCACCATCACAACCTTGTTATGTATGACGTGAAAATGGCCTTCATAACTTCGTTTAGTGTAAGCTGATAAATGTAATAGCATCTAGTGACTCGATGAAGAAAGGAACGATGAACTTTCCTAGTTTGCCTAGTAACAACTAGGCTGCGTATGATATCTGATGTCACAGTTACTAGGGATAAAACTAGCCTTCGGGAAGATGACTCAGTATACACAATCAAGGCGAGATGGTTGTCGTCAAGGTCGGGGGAACATCTTAATACAAATCTTCATTTACATACAGCACTTAATATTGCAAACCACTACATAAATACGCAATTTATTACATTCCTCCACTTAAGATTGGCGTCAGGAAAGGGATCCGGCAGTAAAACAGGCTCAGTTCACATATTGTAGAGACTGCAAGTAGCTCAGAGAAGGTGAGGAAGAATAAGGTAAACGAGGTTTCTTTGCTGTATTCCTTGTTGTGTTTTCCGTTAAAAATAATCACCATCAAGTCACCACCGTTCAAATATTCATAAAATAAATACTTTTTGAATACATTTCTTGTGTAGTTCATTTTACAACTAGGAGGAATGTGACCCTGAAAAAGAAGTACACAGCAGAATTCTTGTTTAGTCATGTCGTCGAGCGAGTACGAAACATTGTTGTTAGGGGCGTCACATAGTAAAGAACAAAGGGAGAAATATGAAGTGGTCACGGTTCGGAAAGTCTCCGCTCTCTCTTTCTCGATGCACCACGCTCTACGTGCAGGGCGGACGTTTGTTGCAAGTTAGATGAAGCTTCTCATTAAGAAAGCCTGAAGGAGATATCGAGCTGTTTTGAGTCTTTTGTGTGCTCGGAAAGTTTTATTCTGAACATAGAACAACATCTTGTACATACACTGCCGTTCATAAATAACCAAACCCTGTAGGACAGCTGGAATTAGTGACAGGCAAAAGTATATCATTCTCATCTCTGAGTTCAAGATGATCAAGTAAATCAATAGTAGTACAACGAACCCTCGCCTAAAACTGACACACACATTTGGGCACCGAACAATCTATATAAACAAAGTTGTAGGGAGTCCGCCGTCTGTAATTCCGTTTAGATTTTCAATTCTTCAGATATTTATCCGGTTTAGGTCAACTCAGTGGTTTTTAGCTTTCGTATCTGTCTGTCCGGCTGTTCTACCATCACGGCGAAACGGCTGAATAGATCACGACCTAACTTCACACATAGAGTACACACATCTAGGGGAAGGTTTATATATGGATATCATTTAAAAATCTCTGAATAGAATACGGATTTATACGAAAACCAAAAAATACGAAGACCGTATGTGAAACTTCTCTTCATTCTAAACACTTTTGTCATGTACAAAATTTCGCTTATCCTTCAAATGACGGAAAAAGTTAGTATTTTTTGCGGGTTTCATGCTCAGCATTGGATGAAAGACAATGAGCCTGCCGGTTACCATGGCAACGTCCTTAGCTGCTTGCCAGCAGGGAAGTAACGTAAGGACATTTTCGTCATTATTCCTGTAAACTCATGATTGTTCGTTGGGTAGAAAGAGAGATAGACTTCCAGCTGCCATTCTGCGGGACATTTCCGAAATACCGTTGGAGTTTACAATCATATTCGAATAGTTCTAAGTGTAGTTGTTAATATTTCAGCTGTACGCGGAGTGTAGCCCATGATTTTACACCGTAAGGTGTTTTGTGGGATTTGCTGTACGTTTTACTGCATTTCTCTTCTACTTCCGTTTTCTGCTATAATTTCTTGCTTCTGCTTTGCCTACTTAGGCTTGAGTAATAACACCGTAAATCATTTTCTTATCCAAGAACCCCTGGGCCTAAATTTCTCTTGTTATCGCTTTCTTAAATCCATAACTCATATCATCACAATTTAATGAAGGAAATTTAATTTTGGCAATACGTCCACTTCGCTTTTAGCTTCAGATAGAGCTACATTTCTCGATTATAACCAAAACCCCCAACTCGATTCCGACTTGCATTAGGAAGAAGGACCTGGCTTTATAATTAAAACTCTACATCTCCATTGTGAATGACAGTAGGCAAGTGAACCTGCCCTTTTAGCAGAAACTCCCGAACTCGTTTGTGCATTGCGGTAGGATACGTTGCCCGCCATTTTCCTCATAAATTCCCCACGTGCACCTTACATCGCAAAAAACGTATGGGGTCTTCCCAGTGGTGTTTCTCGGATAACGCTAAGAGACATGTAGTTTAGTATAATTTTACTCAATGCGTGTACAGCATTTTATGTAGAAATCCGTATACAATGTGCAGTACCGTAGAGAAGGATGGATACATTTGCTAGAACAAATATGATGGAAAGTATCCTAAGATGCTCTGTACATATGAAGTAAGGCCTGAATATCGCCGGATATCCTCAAAGTGGTTTTCCGAGTTATCCCACTTCTCCCCCAGGCAATCGGATATTTGATAATTGGAATATTTTACCTACAGCAGTCTAAGGGCCTTTTTCCCAAAATATGAGGTACTTCAAGAAAGGACTTCATTATCCTCCTAATTTTGTGTTAGATTCTAGTTGATCACGTTGTAAGTGCAATGTTAAGACATTGTGGAGGTTAATGTATTGTTAATTGTAGTATTACAGTATCGGAAATACTTAAATTTTGTTTGAATATATACGCAATTGCGACGTGATTATTATGCAACACTACTTGTAATGGAATGTTTTAACTTATATTCTGTAATTTTTTGTGAATTCGTGAGTAATCGTGTTGTAGTTATTATGTTACGCTACTTGGAAAGGATCATTAGTAATATTTTGTTAATATTTTGTGAAGTCTTATGTGTTGGAATGTAATTATGTCACACTATCGCAAAATAATTTTCTATATCCATGTTTCTTGTTTTAAAGTATTTTTAATTCCTCTTATCACGTTATCATGTAACGTCTGGTTTTAATATAACTCCCTTGCAATAATAATAATAATAATAATAATAATAATAATAATAATAATAATAATAATAATAATAATAATAATAATAATAATAATAATATACCCACATTCAGCTACTAATGTGTGTATACATTTCAATTTAACATTATTGAGGCTGCCTGCATGTCTATTTTGGACGTTAAGTTTTACTCCACCATATGGTATAGTAAACCGTATCACTCTTGGACGATCTGCGTCTGATCTTTAATTAATATCGTCGGTTAAACACTAAGTGTTAACCGGAGATCTTATGCGCGCTGACATTGTACTGCATGGAGTGTCGAGGAGACTTCTCTAAATCCTTTAAAACCTTTAAAAATCCAGTTACCTCTGTCGTATTTGAACCGGCGATCTTGGAATCCAGAGTCAGACGCAGTGGATAGTTTGTATTTTTGTTATGTACGTTACATTTAAGTTCGTTGCTATGCTCGTAGAATCCAAGATTTCCACACGAATATCTCCCAATTGCGTTGTATATCTTATTAGATAAAACAGTCGAAGTCAATTTTCGTTCGGACAGTAGATATATATTTAAGTGAACATGTGCAGTAACAACTTTCTCCTCCGTACGTAACATGAATCATGTCCCCAAATACTAATTTACATATTACTGTATTTGCATTTAATCTTCATGAATACATATTTATTAGGAAAGTTGACCTCCATTGGAGAGTGTAAAAATACAGAAACGTGAGCTAGGGAGAATACTGTAGACGGTAACTCCCGGTAGACGAAAATTGTTCTGATGCACTGCATATCCATGTGTGGCTCTGATAGGGACGTAACGAATATGATACGGTCCCACTAGCCAAAATAAAAATTCTGGACCCTTCAAATAAATGTAAAAACTATGAGTAACTAATATAAATTTGATTACACCAGGTAGTCTAGAAATAATGTAACATGTTGTCAAATTATATAAACGAAGAGATTATTCGTTGTTGTAAGATTATGAAAAATTAAATTTAATCGGTTTTCTTTGACTTCCTCCGTGGTTTAGCAGCAAATCTGCTGAATTGCCACCTATACACCACTTAGTTGTTCGCACTTAAAATTAGTTTCATTTTTTCAGTAAGTAAGAACTATACCCTGTAACCGATACCTAAGTCTCAGTTATAATAATTTATTCCATTACAAAACAGAAAAATATACGAATAAAATTAAATCAAAAACTATTCAAATAAAGTTTGACAAATATCAAACTGCTCAACTGATAAGCCTGTTTTTACTTCTGAGCAAAGAACTGACTGGTAGTTGTTTTTACGCAAATATTGTTGTCGAAAAATGTGTGACAAAAGTTATACGTTCAGTAAAATTTGTGCATAATACTATCTCAGACGCACTACACATCAAGTAACTATCATTTTCTAATATATCGTCGCTGCCAGGACAAAACCTCCTATGTGATAATATTTTTGGAGATATACTGACCCGCAGTACATACATTATGATAAGCGAGAATGCCTTGACAATATTCACACAATATTGCACCTTAGATGACAGAAACTTACCGATCAAAGTTCTAAGCTAAAATATTTTACATAGAAGGTTTTGTCCCGGCAGCGACGATATGATATTTTTGTATCAATTTTCATTGCTATGATGATTTTTAAATAATTTGGCGCAGGTCCTCGTTGAGGATTCAGTCGTTGTGCTGCGAGAGAAGGCCTTAAAGGTCCTAGTCCGCCTGCAACGCAGGCCCTGCAGGCATTAACAAGACGTCTGTGGGCTGGTAGGGGTGTCAGATGCGAGGTTTTGTTTCTGCAGCGACGGTATGATTATGAAGTTCCTTCTTAACACTACGAGTGATCGGGCAGGAGGAAAATGAACCGTACCGTACTGCAGGATTGTAGTGTATATCGATGGCTTTCTTTTGAAACCTCGTATGTCCAAATGTTCTTCCTACTTATTATATCCCTTAAGACATGCCACGCCTCCCGGTCATATATTTGTATGCAGTCAATCAGAATAATTTTCGCTGTGTTCATTTTCCTTTGCGAAAGTCTAAAGGAAAATGGACCTTAACGTACCGAATTGTAGGGATGTTGATTCCATGGCAAATTTACACGTTCCTACAGTATAATGTATGTAAGGTTCATTTTCCTTTACACGTTGGCAGAGGAAAATGACCATAACGAAAATTATTGTTTTGGACTGCATATAAATATGGGACTGAGAGGCGTGACCAGTCTTAAGGAATATAATGGACAGGAAGAGTATTCGGACTTACGAGGTTTTTAAAGAAAGCCATCGATATTTGCATGAAGTATTTATGCACTCCTACTATATAATGTATTTAAGGTACATTTCCCCTTACACATAAGCATAGGAAAAGGAATACAACGACAATTGTGGTTTTGGACAGCATTTCCGTATGCATCTGGGAGGCGTGACCAGTCTTAAGGAAAAATAATGGACAGGAAGGACATCCTCAGATACGAGTCTTAGCTTCTTAAGGGACGTTTCTGGATGGATGTTTGTTGATAAACTTAACATGATAGGTTAATATGGTTGTTTGATCCGTATTGACTAGTCTGAATGTATTACAGAAATGTTTAAAATAGTTTCATTTGAAACCGCCTTGTCAATATATACATACGTACACATCAAAGCATAAAATGTCTTGAAATACTTCGGTTTAGAAGAAAGTTAAGTAAAAGATAATGAAATACCTGTCTCTTCAGCCACATAAAATACACACAAATGTCAGGTAACTTGAATAAGTGAATTTAAGGTGTTTACTTTATGGGCCTCAGAGCCCCAATCCAGAACCCCATCCACCATTTACAATGCGTGTAACTATATCTTGTTTTTTTAAGGACAACGTTAAATAACGGGAGAAAGTAAACACAAACAGTTAAAATTGTCTTTGGTGTTAGTGGGGATAGGAAAATGTTTGGAGTGATCTACCTGTACGTTTGGCAGGACATCATTGAGAATGAAAAATATGGCCTGTCAATGCAGAGCAATGTTCTCTCTTTCTTGAACCCCCATCATTAGCCCTTTATTTAGGGGCACGGGGTGGGGTGGGGGTAATTTTTACCATAATTCTACTAAGGGTTGCAATAAAACAGTTCAACCTTGTTGAATTTCTGGTAATTTCACAACAATAATTGCTAAGTGTCAACAGTGAATAAATTTCAATACTACATGAAGAAAATGGCCTAATTTGATCTGGTAAGTGAGAATGCTAGATTATGATAATGAGTTCTGAAAACTTCCAGATATAATAAACGCACTTCACTACACCTCTGTGACCTCAACATCAGTCTAATAAGCGTCGATATCAAACGTAACAGACAATTTATATAATGGGATGGATTTGAATTTCATTGCAGATAATGAAGTAAGATAATGATGAAGCTTTGGTTAACAGGTTCTTGAAATTCTCCACCAGTTTCAAAACTGGGAGAAAGTTAAATTTAAAACGGACGGGCTCCAGTTAGGTACATGGTAGTAACGCTATTAAAATACTTATAATCTTATATCATTCAAGTCGGAAGTAACAGACATGAATGTAGAGGGAATGGTTGCCGGTAAAAACCGCTGGGAACTTGAAAAGAAGGCACTAGAAATTGAGCGAGTTGGCCATGCGGTTAGGGGCGCACAGTTGTGAGCTTGCATTTGGGAGATTGTGGGTTCGAACTTCACTGTCCGGAGCCCTTGGGGACGGTTTTTCGTAGTTTCTCATTTCCACACCAGGCAAATAAATGCTGGCCGTACCTTAGTTAAGGCCACGGTCAATTCCTTCCCACTCCTAGGCCTTTCTCATCCCATCTTTTCCATGAGACCTACCTGTGTCGGTGCGACGTATAGCAGATTGCACAAAAATAAAAAAAATAGAAATGAGCAGATAAAAGCTAAGTTAGAAATAAACGCAGTGTATTAACTATACCGTCGCTTCACCGGTAAAACGTTGTATTCCACAAAGCTCTTCCTATCAATTATTCTCCTTAAGACTGGTCACGCCTCCCAGCCACGTATGGATATGCAGTCCATCCGAACAAATTTCGTTGTGTTCATTTTCCTATGCCCAAGTGTAAAGGAAAATGAACCTTACTGTACCGTATTGTAGGAATGTACGTTTGGATTACGTATTTACGCACTCCTAGTGTATAATGCAAGTAAGGTTAATTTTCGTTTACTCGTCGGCATAGGAAAACGAACACAACGGACATTGTTCTGATGGACTGCGTATCCATATGTGGCTGGGAGACGTGACCAGTCTTAAGGAGAATAATGGATCGGAAGATCTTTGTGGGATACAACGTTTTACCGGTGAAGCGACGATACGTTAAATCCGGCTTCGGTTGAGGGTTCAAGTAAGGTGGAGAAGGATAGGGATACCAAGTGGAATAATGGGCTCGGCCATGAAAGGTAAGAGAAGAATAGGGAGAACGAGGTGACGGTGGTTAGGTTCAGTTTTTGTGATATAAAGATAGGAGGTATGGAACTGTGGCCTTATGGCTAGTTAAAAATAGATATTTCTGCTGGTGGTTGTTTAATTCACAGAGGTTTGCAGACTGAACGCAAAAAGAATGTAATTTTCCCTCCACGAAGTCTCAGTCTCATTTATGGCTGTATCAGTGCGGAAGCTGTTGATGTACGGGTGGAGCTAAGTAATGACTTTCGAACACGCTTAGTGCACCCGAATATTATGAAAGATGCTGTACATAGATCCGATTGTGCTGCAACAGTACGTTCTGGCCGTGCGAGGAGAGCAATAGCAAACCACTTTGGCGGTTTTTGCGGTTTCTATATAACTCCATAACCTTTGGTGTCCCATTGAGGATCAAGCCAGCTTCATGACTGATGACCTGATAGACTGTCATAGCTACTTGAACATTTATTTCTGAAAACATATAAACATTATCTGTCAATGCAGGTAGTAATAATACTTACCGGAGTACATTATTCACGAAAACGAACGTGTAATCCAACACCAACTAGGTTACTATTCAAACATGTCAGTTATTCTACCAACTTCATATTATCCATATAGACTGAATATCCCATAGAATATAAAATATTAAACAATTACACGCCAGAATGTGTAATCAAGATTCGTCTATATGAACACTGGGAAGAGTTCAACTCCTTTAATGTCTCGAAGGATACTGCCAATATGTGAGTTAAAACATGCACTCTTATGGCTGCGAAGCATAGACCCTGAAGAAAGCTTACAGGAAGCTGGTGTTAGCGACATCTTCTGAGAACTCTATGGGCAGTCAAAGTTATTAATAGGAGATTCTTGAACTAGATCAAACCAAAAATCACCTTCGTAGGGAGTACAATGAGACAAAGGCTATCTTACGTTGTGCACAGTAGGGACCGATTGTATAAACATCATTGACTGGAGATCAGTTTTAATATATGTTCAGAAAATGATATAAGATCAGACCGGTGTCGTGTTGAATAACACTGATCTAAGATCAACAAATCGAAGTTCAATTTTGATCCCAGTTTATATGCGAGCCCTTGGGAACAGCGCAGAAACAGCTGAGTATCGCGAGTCGCATTGAGCAGAATGAATCTCTTTTCCTTCTTATTCTGTGTGCCGAGCAAAAAAAATAAAGAAAAATTGACTGAAATGAAGCAGAAAAAGGACAGTTATAATTTTTCCAGGGAGGTCAACGATGCCCTATTCGAAATCGTACCGGGCGAGTTGACCGTGCGGTTAGGGGCGCGTAGCTGTGAGCTTGAATCCGGAAGATAGTGGGTTCGAGCCCAATGTCGGCAGCCCAGAAGATGGCTATCCGTGGTCTCCCATTTTCACACCAGGCAAATGCTGGTGCTGTAGCTTAATTAAGACCACGGCTGCTTCCTTGCCACTCCTAGGCTTTTCCTATCTCATCGTCGGCATAATACCTATCTGTGTCGGTGCGACGTAAAGCCAATTCTAAAAAAAAACACGAGGTAACTTCACTCTTAGCCCCATACTGAGACAAGGGAACCGTCTTTACACAAGCCCAAATGTCCTTTCTATTGCTGACCTGGTTGCTTTATGGGCTCGATTATAAGCTCGCACTGCAGCTGTTTCGGCATGAAGCACCGGTACTGCAGTCAGTAGGTAACGATAACACCGATAGCCATTGTCTCCCAGGTGTAGGCCTATGCCTTCTGGAATGTCTCCTGTTTCGAAATGACCATAAAATCGTAACTTAATGAAGATATTGCTATCGTGAGCAAATCTTAGCCATCTTGCTACGATATTTAGGAACCTGAGCCGCGCATCACAAATAACTTGAACATTTAGCGAAAACCACTCATGACGATTCCTATAAACTTTTGTGTTATCTTCCCCAGGAGATATTATAGGTATGTGGCTACAATATATAGGGCCTAGAACACCAGGGAAGTATTGTACATCGGAAAAATCACGCATGATTTTCCTCACGTCAATTTGTTCGAAAGGCATTTTGATAAACTCGTGTTTCATTGCAGCAATGAGATTAGATAACCTACACGATGAATGTCTCTGCAGACTGTCGCTGCGTCGACATGCAGTAACGACTAACTGAACACTTCCCGTGACAAATAATCTCATACTTATTACTAACATGTGCATTGGAGTTAGTAGGTTTAACTAGAATATCACGCAACTTGAGTTCTAGCAGTTCCACGGTATCGTTTCCCAAGTGATCCCTCATCTTAAACATCTTATCACTCAATTCTCTCATTGGATTTCCTCTTTCACAGAACACACGGGGATCCCGACGAAATTAATCAGTTTCATCATCAGAAGATATATCAGAGTAATCAGAAATCTGTAAAATACGAACGAGATAAGATAATAACGTAAGCAACTTATCGAGGATATGTTATAGAATTATTTCATTACACTGTTGTAAAAGAAGCGCAATATTGCCTATATACGGACAATATAGGTAGCAACGTATGAGGTTAGACTTCAGTGTAATTTTTTTAACCATTTATAGTAAAAACACAGGTAATATTTTATTAACAATCAGCTGTTCTTGTATCTCAAGTAGGAAACAACTCCTTGAACAACTAAGATCAAAGAGTTTGATCGGAGAAACTTCTCCAGTCAAAGTTGATCTTAGTTCGGTGCGAATTGATCTCAGAATAACGTTTATACTATACAAATGTACGAGTTTTGCGTGAACCGAGATCAATTTCGTCTCTGATCTAAGATAAAACGATATATACAATCGGCCCTAGAAGTACCACACTGGGAAAGGGTGTCATTCTAGGAATGGTGAAAGGCAACAGACAAATCTGGAAGGCAAAGGAATAGTTGGTTAGATAGCCTCAAAGGACACATACGCATAAAGATCGCTGAACAGAAAGAAGCCACTCGACTGAAAATGAGGCATTTAGGCACCATGAGGATTGAGATAGTTTGTCATTGCTCCCCTCACCTGGGCCAGAAAGTACTATTTCAGCACGACCGGACCTACGGGTCGTTCCTTTTGTAAGATCCGGATGCACTAGCTGCTATTGGTTTTTATTTATTTATTTATTTATTTATTTATTTATTTTATTTATTTATTTATTTATTTATTTATTTATTTATTTATTTATTTATTTATTTATTTATTTATTTATTTATTTATTTATTTATTTATGTATTTATTTATTTATTTATTTATTTGGGAAACTAAAACAGCGATAAGACGAACTACAGAGTTCCGCGATGAAAAATATATTTACAATGATGTAGCACAATGCAAACATTTTAAAAAGTTGAAGAACAATGAGGTAAAACGTCAAATGATAAAAATCGAGCGAAAAATTGAAAACTAACAAAATAACTGTAGAGACACAGTTATTCCTACCAAGCGTTCGGAGAGTGAGTTAAGTCTACTCTGTAAGGAGTTTACGTCTGATAAAGAATATATTTGTTTGAATATTTTACAGTCATATGCAAATAGTACAATTCACAAGAAACAGAGGATAAAGTATTAATGAGATCGTCAATAAATAGGACAACATGAAGGGGACTTAGGATACTGTCCTGTGGGTCGCCAGAATGTACCCTAATAAGAGTCGAACTGAACCCATCAAGAACCACACGCTGAGTTCTCATATTGAGGATGCTCTTCAGGAAGGCTACGACGCGACCATGGATATTGAAACTTTCTGATAGTTTATAGGAAAGAATTTCGTGGTCTACGGTGTCAAAATCCTTTGCAATATCAATGTAGCACATATCCAGCTGAGAACCGGCATTAAGAGCAGATATTGCGCGATGGTGAAGAACAGCCAGATTAATTAGGCAGGAGCTTACAGGAAGAAAACCATGCTCCGGGACGATGTATAAGAAAGGGTGAAAGAAAGGAGACGCTGGTGGATAATCATTTCAAAGATAAGTGACAAGGTGGGTAATATGGAAATCGGGCGATAGTTTCTGACACCATACCTCTTCCCACTTTAAAAAACCGGAGTGATGTTAGCGATTTTACAGTCGTCAGGGAAGTGGCCAGCTAAGAAGCAACTGTTAAATATAACAGCATTAGGATGGGCAAGAGTCGTAGCGGTATTATTAATGAAGACAGGACTGAGACCATCCGGACCAGTAGGTTTATTTTCTGTCAGAGGTGAAAAGATTACTAAGACTATGTGAAGGAACAGTATTAATACACGGAAAATCTAAGAACTGAAGAGGTGCCTATTTTTCAGATTAACTCTTATAGATGTCAAATCTGATGGTAGCGTCCATCATGTTTCCTTGAGACAAGTTTGGTTTAAGAGGAGACGTGGACCAAAAATCATTCATTTCCTGAATTCTGTGTAACTTGGACAGACACTATCTGAGTTAGAATCATGAAACTCAGCACGACTTAAAATACATTGTTCTTGCCTGCAGGCGTTTTTAATGTCATGCTTATTTCTATCATTTTAAAACAAACGAATGTTTCAATTTGAAACCTTCACAAAAATTACGTATATATATTAAACTCTAAAGTCCATAAAATGTTTTGTAATTTTCTTTCAGATCCCCTTTGGTAATATTCAAATACACAACTTTGTTCATATTACCATCCAATAAACACAAGTTTAACAACACCGGAGGCTGCCATACATCCCCAAACAATGATTCCCCACCTCCATACCTCACCATGGCTTGAAGATTTTGAGGATCTAGTTCAGTATTCGGCCTCCTCCTGACCGATATTCTACCATCGTTGTGAAATATATTACATTTGGTCTCATCCGTAAATAATACCGAAAACCAGAAATCTCTTGTACTGCATCTACATAATTTTGGGCAAATTCTAATCTCCATTTCTTGTTCTTTTTACCAATTTAGAGGTTTTGTCTGAGAAAGATACGGATTGCCCTTCGAGCGATGTCCTTTCTGAGCTAGTCACGCACATGTCCAGATAATGCAGACGCTGAAAATTTAGGAGATTTCTTGTTCATTCTTTGCAGAATTCTAGTTTCACACGTCGTAATTTTCTGTGGATGACCTCTCCTTTCACCGTTAAGTACTGTTTTTTTTTTCTGTTCCTACAGTATATTGATAGTTGTAATACATTACCTACAGCAGTCTAAGGGACCTTTCCCCAAAATTTGAGGTACTTCAAGAAAGGACTTCATTATCCTCGTCAATTTTTGTCAGTTTCTACTTGGTAAATACAATGGTAAGACAGTAGTACGAGATTGAATAGGTTAATATACTGTGATGTAAATTGTAGTATTACAGTATCGGAAGTTTGTTTCAATATCTATGCAATTGCGATGTGATTATTATGCAACGCTACTTGTAATAGAATGTTTTAACTTATATGTACTTTAAACACTAAAATCGTCATCAAAGGCATGAATTTGGGCTACCGGGCACAAAAAAGCCTATGTTCTACCATATGAGCCGCTCTACTCGGCTGTACTTTCAAGAGAAATGCGTTACATTGTCGTACTGCGTCTAATAATCGTACAGGAGTGGCAGCGTTGAGCGTCTTCTATGACTCTAACTGCTCTCCCGTTTACCACCACCAGCCAATATTAGGCCTAAGTGTACGAACCAGCCAATGTAGGGCATTTTCCACACTTTGAAAATCTGCCTCTGTAGATCAGAGACAGAATGCACAAATCGTGATTCCAAATTCATTGGTTTTGGTCCCAGACTTGGTGGCTAACTATTTCTTTCTAGTAGCTTCATGTCTCACTAACGGCGCAAAGATGGAAAAGGGCTAAGATTAGAAGGTAGCGGCCGAGAACTTAATTAAGGTACAGCACCGGCATTTTCCTAGTGTGAACATGGGAAACCACGGAAAACCATCTTCAGGGCGGCCGACGGTGGGATCCGAACCCACCATCTCCAACCGGGTGCAAGCTCACATCTACATGACCCAAACCGCATGGCCAACTCGCTCGCTGTAGCTAACTTTGAAAGACAGGCAAAAGTCTGGGCACTCTATGTCACAGACATGCTAAAGACTTCTGGTGAGGTTTTTGGGATATACCCAACAAAATCAACTTGGTCATAGGAACATTCCAGTAGAATTCTGCATCTCTGGTAGACGGCGCAAATTTGAATGTATAAATGCTACGCAGGACGTATATATGACACCAATTGGGAAGTCCTTCAACCCGGTAAATAAGGCCGTACGAAATTACTATTCTGATTATAGCGATGTCTGGAACATTGATGGAGAGCTTCCCTTTACTACATTCGGATTTTTTCTGGTAAACTGTGTTGTTGTGATGTGTCTTAATAAACACTACCAGTGCTATCTTAGAATAAGCTCCGTCTAAGGAATATCAGTATCTTGCAGGAGGAAAATGCCACCAGCACTGGGGTAAAGATTATTATCAAAAACCTGCTTCGACCGGCCGACCACGTCTGAATCCCTAATACACGTATGTGACGAGTTCATTCAAGAGAGTGCTTTCAAGAGAGTTGCTTTACACCGTCGCTTCACCGATAAAACGTTTGTATCCTACAATACTCTTCCTATCCATTATTCTCCTTAAGACTGGTCACGCCTCCCAGCCACATATGGATACGCAGTCCATCAGAACAATGTCCGTTGTGTTCGTTTTCCTATGTCAACGATTAAACGAAAATGAACCTTACATGCATTATACACTAGGAGTGCTTAAATACTTAATGCAAACGTACATTCCTACAGTACGGTACTGTAAGGTTCATTTTCCTTTACACATGGGCATAGGAAAATGAACACAACAAAATCTGTTCTGATGGACTGCATTTCCATACGTGGCTGGGAGGCGTGACCAGTCTTAAGGAGAATAATTGATACGAAGAGCTTTGTGGAATACAACCTTTTACCGGTCGAGCGACGACATTGTCGCACTGCATCTAATAATCTACAAGAGTGTCAGCGTTTAACAATGTACAACGTCCCAAAATCTAATATAAAGATGTGCCATATTGAGATCGGCGACTGAGATAACACCCAATCTGATCAATCGATGTGAGGAACGAAGACAACATCGTAAAAAGAACGAGAAAAACAGAGAAGAACTGACCAGCAATTTCGACAACAACAACTCTTTGATAAATTTCATAGGCCAAAATCAAAGAAGAGCTTATGGTTCTCGAATTGGTCTCTTCAGCAATTAAGGAACTCATAAATGTCAAACTGATGCACTCGGAAGGCAATCGGTCTACTCACCTGTGAGTGAATGCCTCTGAAGTTGATGATTATGATGATGATCATGATGATGGTGATGATGGTAATGATGATAATGATGGTAATAACGTACCTACATGCCTCCTGAGTGTACTACTCAAATCAGTCTTCAGATAGAAGCCAGATCCAGGAGCCAAATCCGCGTCATCCTCGCATTAAGTTGTTTACCCAGATCCTTAGCCACTGCAATGATTATAAATGAGAGTCTAATTACTTATTTCTTTTACCACGTAAAAGAGCAACCACGACCTCTAGCAGATTGGTGTATTAGATAAGTGAAAATAAAGGAATAGTTCGGGAGGATGATGTTTTCAAATGCTGCTGAAGGGTAGGAAAGATGGGAGAATAACAAAGTTGAAGTAGATGAATCTTCCTGACAGTCTGACGGGGAGTAAATAGCGACAAATGTGGCACTACTTGGAGTTGAACATCGGCTGTCAGCTGCTTTCACGGCTGTCACGATACGAACTCTGCAGTCACTGAGATAATGTTTGTAAGAACAGACCAGGCAGAAAATACTGTTCGCTACCCCAATAACAGCTGATTTGTTTATTACTCTCATTGTCAGATTGTTCGGCTCCATGGCTAGCGTGCTAGCCTTTGGTCCAGAGGGTCCCGGGTTCGATTCCCAGCCGGGTCGGAGATTTTAACCTTAATTGGTTTATTCCAATGACTCGGGGGCTGGGTGTTTGTGGCGTATTCAGCATTATAAATCATCCTAGGTAGGGCCATCATCTTCACAGACATGCAGGTCGCCTAATAGGCCGTCTATGAGAAGAAGGCCCTCACCAGGCCTCTCCGGAGGCCATAGGCCATTAATTACTTATTATCAGATTAAAGAACATAAAGCAGCTATCCACTGAAACAGTGTGGAGATAAATTTAAATGTCGAATAACTTTGAATATTTAATAATTTCGTTCAAATAACCTACATGGTAAATCTTTTGTCTGGTTACGAGGCTATTTTAGTTTCAGAGGAAGGTTTCTTTTAGTGTTTTAATGTCACACGAACACACAGAAATTTTTCGGCGACGCAGGGATGAGAATGAGCTAGGTTTTGGAAGGAAGCAGCCGTCGCCTTAACTGAGATACAGATGTGAAAATGGGAAACGACGAAAAACCAACTTCAGAGATTTTGTTGGTGGGATTTTTACCCATCATCTCCCGAATGCATCCTATCCAGCCCACTTGCTTAGTGAAAGGAGGATAACTACTAAGTAATTATTAATAAATATATTGTCATTATTATGGCCTATAATCCGGTGGCAATTTCTGCAGTATGTCAACGAAATTATATTAAAACATAAATTACACAAAACAAGAGTTTACAGGCAATTAAAGAGGAAAAATATCACTCGAAATGTTATCAGCACAAAAGATTCGGTGACAACAAAAGAAGAAATACAGTATATCGATGGCTTTCTTTAAAAACCTCGTAAGTCCGAATACTCTTCCTATCCATTATATTCCTTAAGACTGGTCACGCCTCCCAGTCCCATATTTATATGCAGTCCAAAAGAATAATTTTCGTTATGGTCATTTTCCTCTGCCCATTTGTAAAGGAAAATGAACCTTAAATACATTATACTGTAGGAATGTGTAAATTTGCCATACAATCAACATCCCTACAATTCGGCACGGTAAGGTCCATTTTCCTTTAGACTTTAGCAAAGGAAAATGAACACAGCGAAAATTATTCTGATGGACTGCATTCAAATATATGACCGGGAGGCGTGGCCGGTCTTAAGGGATATAATAGGAAGGAAGAACATTTGGACATACGAGGTTTTAAAAGAAAACCATCGATATATGAAACATACAAAAAACAAAACTTCCTTACGAATAGTGTAACGAAATGTTTACTAACAACAGCATAGGAATTTATTCGACATATACAGAAAATAACTTCAAATATTCCCTCACAGGTATCACAAAATGAAAATAACGCAGATACTCGGACATTCACAGAAAAATTAAATAAAATTCCTTTAAAAACGTGTAGCGTAATACACGCAATCACCTAGAAGTTTGCAGATAGAAGAAGTATTCTCAATACCTGTTGTATCGATTTGCAGAGTCCAAATCTTCTGCTGACCGGGCGAGTTGTTCGAGCAGTTAGAGGCGCGCGGTTGTGAGCTTGCATCCGGGAGATAGTGGGTGCGAATCCCACTGTCGGAAGCCCTGAAGATGGTTTTCCGTAGTTTCCCATTTTCACACCAGGCCAATGCTGGGCCTGTACTTTAAGTAAGGCCACGGCCACTTCCTTCCATCTCCTAGGCCTTTCCTATCCCATCGTCGCCTCAAGAACTATCTGTATCGGTACAACGTAAAGCCATTAGCAAAAAATCCTCTGCTGTATGGTCAGCTTTGAGGGGTCAATTCCCGGTCGGGTTGGCGATTTTAATCGTGTCTGGTTAATTCTTCTGCCTCATGATCTGTTTGTTTGTGTTTGTCTGAACACTCTCCTCTTCATATTTAGACAACACACTACGATATGAACCGCTACAGAAACGCGCAATAGTGATTACATCCCTCCACACAGAGTTGGCATTAGGAAGGGCATCTGGCCGTAAAGAAGGGCCAAATTCTCATGTGAGACACAGTTCTCATCCGCAACCCCACAGGTGTGGGAAAAGCGGTAGTAGGAGAAGTATTTGGAAAATAATAATAATAATAATAATAAGAAGAAGAAGAAGAAGAAGAAGAAGAATTTGTATCTATTGCAGTTATAAACAGAATCATTTTTACAAACCGATTGGTATTTTGATATTGTACAACCAATTCATAATAATAATAATAATAATAATAATGGTTTTGCGTTCCACTACCTACTTCCTTTATTTTCGAAGCCGCCACGGTGGCGGAAATTTTGTCTCG
This sequence comes from Anabrus simplex, assembly GCF_040414725.1. NCBI lineage: Eukaryota > Metazoa > Arthropoda > Insecta > Orthoptera > Tettigoniidae > Anabrus > Anabrus simplex. The sequence continues at coordinate 247,900,174 of NC_090265.1, read as the reverse complement.
TTGGAGTTCGTTCACGATCCCGTAAATCTACCAACAGAAGGCTAACGAATTTGAGCGCCTTCAGATATTAGCGGACTGAGCCAAAATGAAACCCGTCAACTTGGGTTCGGAAAACCAGTGCTTTACCATCTGAGCCACTCAGCGCGCATGTAGAATCATAAATGAGAATACAGTAAGTATCTATGGCATACGAAATGCGCCTGAATTTATAATATAAGGTGTTTTCTCTAGTCTTTCAGTCATTTCAAGCAAGGTGTCTTAATTGATCATTCACGCAAGATTCATTGAGATTTATCTAGTCTTATACAAACAGTAAGATCTATTGGATTTATCCAGAAATCAAGCAGTTAATTGCGTTTTATAGACCTATTGTTACCGAAATTTGTAAATCGGTAAAGTTCTAAATTATTAAAAAGCCGCAATGGTGTGAATGGGAACGATTTGTCGAATTTAACTGTAGATGGCATTAAGATTTATGGACATTTTCATATGTTCTTTCTGCTATGGTGGTGTCCGTTAATCTGGATTGGTTATAGAAACAACATGGAATTAGTCTGTAGTATTTTAAGTGTAGGAAGTGAAAATGAAGAACTGGAGTGTTACATAATCTGATAAGGAAGAGAGAGATGGAGGAATGGGGAGTGAGCGCAGTTGCTTCATTATTTACTTTGCCAATTAGACAATCTCCAAATTTCAGAAGCTCAATTAAGTTTTACTTCGTCTCGCAACATATTTCTCATGAGGAAACCATACCCCACTTTACAGGAGAAAGATACTCTGGCTGATACCTTATAAATGTTGTACTGAATAACATTCGTTCCTAGTTAACTCTCACGAGACACAAAGTAGTATTCTGTTCGTCCGTTCCATTAATAATTGACTCACTCAGAACGAAATGTATCAGAAAGGCACTCTGCTGATTTTAGCAAAGAGCTAATAGAATAAAGACCTTGTTACGCGAAGGTCAGCTTTCGGTCAAATACGCTATATTTTTCAGCCTTCAACAAGTGCAAATTTTCTTCATGAGAGACATAGCAGTAATGAAAGATGAAAAGTTCGGGCTGTGCATTTCGTCAACGACTGATACAAGCTGCTTCGAAATTAGAGGGCTCCACAGCACTGTAGTAAAAAAGTCAAACCCATTGGAGAATTTAATAATAATAATAATAATAATAATAATAATAATAATAATAATAATAATAATAATAATAATAATAAATAATTACAGCCCGGATTTTTATGCATTAATAGGTTAGAATGCAAACTTCCTGAAGCGAGTAGGAAGTATAGTCTACCTTCGCAACGATTATGCTACGGGCTTTGCATAAGTATTAGGGGTATAGCCCATCAGAACCCCTATAATTTATGCTACTCTTACTACATTGTGGAAGAGTGGGTGGCCGACACTTCCTTCTAATCAAATTAGTTTGCAATCAAACCTGTTACTGCATAAAAATTCAGGCCTTAATAATAGTAATACGTAAGTTATCGCCTGCAAGTACAATATTCCAGTTTCATACCATTTAGGTTGCTTGCGTGTCAAATTCGACTTCCGTTTTCTCCTCTAAGAAATGACAGAGAAACCAGAAATTCATTGGAAGATCTATCACCATATTAATGTGGCTTCTTTATTAATTTTCTTCGGACCGGGCTATTTCGCCGTGGGGTTAGGAGCGCGCAGCTGTGAGCTTGCATACGGGAAATAGTGGGTTCGAACCCCACTGTCGGCAGCCCTGAAGATGGTTTATCATGGTTTCCTTTTTTCTCACCAGGTATCGTCGCCATAAGACCTATCTGTGACGGTGCGACGTAAAGCAAATAGCATTTTTTCGGTTGTGGAATGAACTCACAACACAGAAAAAAAGGAATTTCTACCGACAAATATTGTAAAGGCTTAAAAAGAATGTATATTTAACGAAACCTTCTGTACATAATGCAATCTTCTATTTGTGTGAATGTTCAGTACGCATGGTAGGACGAATGTATGTTTACTTGGTCCCGAGTTTGTTAGACTGTTCGTGGGTATGAATAAGTCAGCATGTTGTTGTTTGAGTCATCAGTCCATAGACTGGTTTGATGCAACTATCAATGCCAGCCTATCCAGTGCTAACCTTTTCATTTCTACGTATCTACTGCATCAAAATATTCATCTACTTCCTTTAGGACTTCATTTTCTAATCTAATATTACCTGCAACGCCTGACTTCGCTTGGCTGCACTCCACTACTTTTCTTTCAGACTTATTTATTTTCATCTTGTACACAAGACTCCGTCCATACCATTCAGCAATTTCTCCAGATCTTCTGCAGTCTCAGATAAAATAACAATATCATCAGCAAATCTCAAAGTTTTGATTTCCTTTCCTTGACTTGTGATTTCCTTTACAAATCCTTTTTTGATTTCTTTTACTGCCTGTTCTATATAAACATTGAAAAGGAGGGAGAATAAATTGCAGCAATGCCTCATTCCTTTTTGGGTTGCTGTTTCTTTTTCAAAGTCCTCGATTCTTATATCTGCAGACTGATTTTTATACAGATTATAGACAATTCTTCGTTCTCGGTAACTGATCCCAATCATCTTCAGAATCTCAAATAACTTGGTCCAATCAACATTATCGAATGCCTTTTCCAGATCTATGAAGGCGAGGTACGTCGGCTTGTCCTCCTTAATTCGATCCTCTAAGATCAGGCGTAAAGTTAGGATTACTTCACGTGTTCACACATTTCTTCTGAAGCTAAATAGATATTCTCCCAACTTTCAATTTGTCTTTCCATCTTTCTGTAAATAATACGTGCCCCTGGTTATCCGTACGTGAGGTACCGATGCCGGTGCGCCCTTTGGCGCTCCTCTGTCGGCCTGTAATTAACGCACTTAAGATTTTGTTTTTATCGTTGAAGCAATCTATTAATGTTATTTAGATCTTATGTGTATGTGTGAGTTAGTGTTTTTGTATAATTTATGAGTGTGTGTTAACGAGGGTCGACGGTCACTCTTCTGTTGGCTGACACAGTAATATATTTATACTGTGTGATTTATCCTGTATGGTTATTCATTTAGGGTTTAGCCTAGCTAAATGTTTCTTTAGGTTTTGCAACGCTGGATCGTATATTACAACGCTAACTTATTCATCAATAAGTATGTGCGGATGGATTAATTGCATTTTTGCAGTAATATTGGCAACTTCTGTAAATTTCGCGTAATCAAGAAGTGCTTCTCATTAGAAGAGGGTGTGGCAGTGCATAGGATGTAAAAATGGACCTTATCCTGTGTTGTTGTAGTCTGTATGAAAATTTACTTCATTTAAGGTGTGCGTTAAATTTAGTGTTTTTATTTGTGTTTGGTAGTGTTTGTGTGTGGGCGCGTTTAATCAGGGTTCGTTAGAATGTCTTTAACTATTAATATGTATTTGGGTGGTCTGTGATATTTGTCTTTTCTATCTGGGACGGATTGGCCTAAGGCAGGGATGGCGAACCTATTACACGCGTGCCACTGGCTCACACGTGGCACGGCAGACAATATACTAAAATATTTTATTGTTTATAACATGAAATAAATCTAGCAACATACCATATCGATGGCTTACTTCTAAAACCTCGTATCTCCCTATTCACTTTCTATCCATTTTCTTCCTTAAGACTGGTCACACCTCCCAGCCACAATTGGATGTACAGTCCATCAGAACAATTTCCGTTGTGTTCCTATTCCTATGTGTAAAGGAAAATGCACCTTAAATACGTTAAACTGTAGGAGTATTTAAATTTTCCATGAAAACAACATCCCTACAACACTGTATGGTAAGGTCCATTTTCCTTTACACGTCTGCACAGCAAAATGAACACTACGAAAAAGGTTCTGATGGACTGCATAGAAATATGTGAATGGGAGACGTGACCAGTGTTAAGGAATGTAATGGGTAGGAATAAAATTGTAACATACGAGGTTTTAGAAGTAAGCCGACGATATTTTAACATTACTCTGTAATAGTCCGCCTTTGTAGTGTAGTGGTTAGTGTTATAAGCTGCCACCGCCGGAGGCCCGGCTTCAATTCCCAACTCTACCACGAAATTTAAAAAAGTACGAGGGTAGGGACGGGGACCACTAAGCCTCGGGATGTCAACTGAGTATAGGGACGTTGGATTCCCACCTCAGCCATCCTAGAAGTGGTTTTCCGTGGTTTCCCACTTCTCCTACAGGCAAATTCGGGGATGGTACCTAAATTAAGGCCACTTTACATCCCCCACAAGGCCCCTGTTCAGCATAGCAGGTGAGGCGGCCTGGACGAGGTACTGGTCCTCCTCGCGAATTTTATCCCCGCGACCAAATGCCTCACGCTCCGGGACACTACCCTTGAGGCGGTAGAGGTATGATCCCTCGCTGAGTCCGAGTGAGAAACGAACCCTGGAGGGTAAACGGATTAAGAAAGAAAGAAAGAAAGAAAGAAAGAAAGAACGCTTTAATAAAGAAGTATATCTCAATTAATTATATGGCCATATTTTTGTACATTTTTGGTTAAATCAAAAATAAGCCTTATTCTTAAAATATACCTGTTTTTAAAGTAATTGTCAAGTGATGTTTACAAAATAAAATCACGAACCATTCATTCGAATGGATTTATATGTTTTCAATCTAATATCTAAATTAAGTCAAATTTGGGTGCCATGAGGATTTGAAGGAAAAGAACGGTTGGCACACTAGACACTCAAAAGTAATTAACAAGACGTTAACTGACACGGTAGCCCATTTTCTTGGATAAAATCTTACAGACTGGTCAATGTGGTACAGGAATGCAAGAAGAACTTCTGAAGTTTGATTCTTTGTTTGAACAAGCTCTGTTATACAGCAATCAAGCTCGAGGAACATCACAGATGATGCAGATGTGGTTGACCGTAAAATGAAGCAAAGCCATTTGTGTAGCATTACACAGCAGTTAAGACAGTAGTACAATGCCAAAGGTCGGGAAGTGCGTTTTTCTTCAATTTTCATTTCATTAATATTCTTAAATTTATTATTATCTGTAAATTGTTCTTGTTGACAGGTATTCGACAATTTAACAACTTTTTGATTACCTCATTGATTTTGAAAGGATGTTTGTGTACCCTTGCATTTCAGTAAATCTAAAATATTACATGGTAACATGTAAATCTGAGGTTTATATATCGTCGCCTCACCGGTAAAACGTTGTATCCCACAATACTCTTCCTATCCATTATTCTCCTTAAGACTGGTCACGCCTCCCAGCCACATATGGATACGCAGACCATCAGAAAAATGTGCGTTGTGTTCGTTTTTCTATGTCGACGATTAAACGAAAATGAACCTTACATGCATTGTCCACTAGAAGTGCGTAAATATGTAATGTGTGACGTTAGGTTTTATAGACTTGGGTAAGGGTGTCGCATTTTGGGTAGATATGTACACTCAGAATAATCTCGCAATGCACCAGAGTGGAGATGGTAAGTAAAAATACCAACAAAACAAACACGATCATAAAAGAATATAACTAAGTCATGAACTTCGACACTAGTCCGACTAACGCAGTAACATAAACACCAATCTATGCAAGTGATGGCATGCCACGAAAAGGATTTAACAACTCTCCAAAAAAAATCCATACATGCACAAGTACTCAGATTTCAATTTTCAAAGTGAAGGATTTCAGCAGAGCGCATAGGGAAGCATTTTACTGTGTCCATTTTTTCAGAGGAACCCGAGGTAAGTACAGATAATTAAAGGACGTGAAAATGCGCGTGATAAAAATCAGGGAAAAAGAAGGAACAGTTTTTTTTATAACAATAATATATTAGCACAAACACCAAGAAGGATTTTTACAAGCCAAAGAAAGTGAAACAGATAAATAAAGAATCCAACAATATTTTAAAGATTAAATGCTTCTGATTTCCAAAAAAGATATGGGACGACCATTTAACAACACTAATTTGAATACTCGAGGCAAGATGAATTTTACAATAATTTACATTGGGAGTATCCTACAAAACGGTAAACAGATATTACCCATTAATACGAAAATTTAAGAAAGTTTTGAAAGGCATTAGGCCACTGTACAATACCAAAGGTAGAAGAAAAGATAAACCCGGGACAGGAACGTGGGGAAAAAGGGAAGGACGTGAAAGAGAACAGTACCTAAGGCTGACAACAGGGATTAGGAAAAATAGAACCTACAAAACATTGATGGAATTCAAATTTTCAAACAGAAGCTAGGCGTTAATAAAATTACAATCAGTCCCATTCTTGCATTTGTTCACCAAGTCTATTGGAATGCAGTGGTTCATATCACAGTAATCACTTGACGTAATTGAAAGTCAAATTTTGAAAAGAGATCGTAATGTAGTTGCAAGAAAAACACCACTGTCAACAGCTCAGACTAGCAATATTATTAGCGTGAACAGTCATTTGTAGCCAGTACGGCATGATGAAATCAGGAAGTGCAGCATTAAAAAGAAAGTGAAGTATGGCAAGGGAAAATAAATTTAAAGTTCGCTCACCCGTCCAGCAGTCCTTGAGCTTCAATCATGAACATTAAACACTATTTAAAAAGAAACATTGCACACGGACCAGCCGCTAGCGTAAGTAAAATAAAGTCCTCCCTCCACACAAGTCGTCGTCTTCATTCAACTCGCCGATCAAGCCCAGAGCAGGCCTTATTTACACTCCGATGGAAACGTCCAGAAAAGACGAGAGCAGACGGTACACATTGCACAGCGAGGCGGTAGGGGAAGAAAGGAGGGAGGGTAAGCAGCACGGACAGTACAAACTGGACGGGCGAAGAGAGCACACACACACAGGTTAGTAGCGGCATGTCAAGCGTAGCAGACGTAGAATCAGGTAGAATAGTTGAAAAATTTGGAGCACGTTATAAATGCAAACGTACATTCCTACAGTACGGTACAGTAAGGTTCATTTTCCTTTACACATGGGCATAGGAAAATGAACACAACAAAATTTGTTCTGATGGACTGCATATCCATATGTGGCTGTGAGGCGTGACCAGTCTTAAGGAGAATAATCGTTAGAAAGAGCTTTGTGGATTACAACCTTTTACCGGTGAAGCGACGATATATATTTAGTTATCATGAAAGAAAATAAGAATAACTTTAGAATAAATTACTAAAATGTTTATATATAATTCCAAACCTCACTCTGTAGTTGTTTTCCAGAATCTGCCTAAGACAATTGAGTTTACTTTTTAACTCGGATTTCTAAAGTTAATACTTTCAGAACAGTGTTTTAGTTGCTTGTCATCTTTCTTAATATTATTTTCAAAACGTTTATCTTATACAATAATGAAGTAATATTGCGTATATAATCTTCGATTTAAAAATTCACCTTATGCAAAATCAATATTTTGGATTTAATGAGTTTTGGAAACGAGCTCTTCAATTTGGTTTTGTTGAACTCTTTTTATTTATCGCAGGTATAATTAGTACGCTACTTTCATCATCATCATCATCATCATCATCATCATCATCATCATCATCATCATCATCATCGTCCTCGTCGTCGTCGTCGTCAATTTGTGATCACCAGTCCTGAGGACGACACGCTGCCTTGACAAGATGCGTCCATCTCTGTCGATCTAGTGCTTCTCCCTTCCAGACACTCGTGACGGCCAAGAGCGCCCATACCCGGGGGCAAGGTGGGGCCGCAGCATCCCCCCCTCCCTAGCTCTCAGGAAAAGGCAAAAATCTAGTCTAGACACGTGTTATCCTTTTAAGAAAATGATTTAAAAGTCAGTATTACGTAGAAGCGGTAGTACCGTTCCCCACCAACAGGCAGAGTACACCGTGGGTTATTCTACCACAGAATACAAGCCGCCATTTATCTTCCAAAATATTAAAAATACTACGTACCCCAGGTCTGCCCCCCCTACAAACTCCCATAGGGGCGCTGATGCGTGACGCTCAATTTTGTTAGGTCTTTTTCCACCCCATTCTGGCATTGTAACCTCGCTCTATCTATGGGATGTGTATTTTGTAGTATTCCCTCCAGCAGAAATCAAGACATTGTCATTTCAGGCATCCTTGCCCACCAGATCAGTATGCTTCTAAAAATCGACGCTTACTTCTAAAACCTCGTATGTCCCAATGCTCTTCCTGTCCATTATATACCTTAAGACTGGTCACGCCTCCCAACCACACATAGACATACAGCCAATCAAAACAATTTTCCTTGTGTTCATTTTCCTATGGTTGTGTGTAAAGGAAAATGAACCTTAAATACATTATACTGTAGGGGTGTGGAAATTCGCTTGCAAACAACATCCCTACAATACGGTACGGTAAGGTCTGTTTTCCTTTACATATTAGAATAAGAAAATGAACACAACGAAAATTATTCTGATGGACTGCATATAAATATGTGACTGGGAGGCGTGACCAGTCTTAAGGAATAAAATGGGTAGGAAGAGAATTGGGACTTGCGAGGTTTTAGAAGTAAGCCATCGATATGTTTGTGTTCTAGTATCCAAACATCAAACATATCCTTTATTCCCTGTCGATAATCTGCTAGAAGATCGGTCACATAATTTTTCTCTCGGAGACATAGAACTTATCTTGAACTGACCTCCTGGTTGTCCACGTTTCGCAGTCACACAGTATAATCCAGCGAATGATTTTGTTGTAGATCTTTGTCTCTATTCGACACAAAGTAATAATTTTGAATCTCCACGTCATACGTTTCATTTTAATTTTAATATGTGTTCTGTACTTTATTCATAAACATTTTTCACGCTCACATCTTCTCAGAAAGAGGGCATCGTTTCGAATCCCCGCTATTACATGAGGACTTTTATAATAAAAAAAGGCATCCTTCGTCGTTTGAATTCCACTTAAGGCTGGAGGGATGGTTGGTTCGAATCCCATCGTCGACAGCTCTGGAAGTGGTTCTCCGTTGTTCCCATTTTCACATCAGGCAAATGCTGGGGCTATACTTTAATTAAGGCCATGGCCACTATCTTGCCATCCTTGCGTCGTCGTAAACATTACATGTGTCAGTGTGACGTTAAACCATTAGCAAAACCAAAAATCAAAAGTAGGAAAAGAAAAAACAGGAGGTTTTCGCCATGATATAAATAGTCACATAAAACTAAAACTTGCTATACAGTGCTGTGCAGGGATGAGTGTAAAACGAGGAAATCAGGAACAACAGTGGAAGGAAAAATATCTCAGTAAGCCAAATTCAACTGAAAACTACAGACCAGTGGTTCTCAAAGTGTGGGCCATGGTGCCCTAGTAAGCCGTGGATTCCTCGCCAGAGGATCAAGGAACAGCATTTTCTTTCAGTTTTTTGAAAACAGTATAACTGGATGCGAAACCCCATGGTTTAGTGGTAGTGGGCTTTCCTCTCACTCTGAAACCCTGGGATCGATTCCCTGTCGGTCCCTGGTTCTGAGGGCTAGTTCGACGTCCACTCAGCCTATGTTATTACAGCTGAGGAGATTCTGACAGAGAAATAGCGGCACAAGTCAAGAAAACCAAGAATAAAAACTGCGGGCTGAGCAGCAGTCGATTGATAGGCCAAGGCCCAGCAATGCTTTTGAGCCAAGGCGTTTGTTTTGAACTGTTTGTGATATGCATGCCAGTGTTCAGGCAGTGACTCACGAGTTAGAGTAATATCCGGGCCCGTTATACTCTTTCTTTCCTTACAAATTCGTGCTGTAATTAGACGACTCTACAGAATTTCTTAGTCTGCTTTCAGTGAAGTTGTAAAGTAGGTTTATGATTTCACTGTGTGTTAGTGTGTCCTATCAAGGTACGGCCTGAATGGTTCAGACGGTAGATGTGTTGGCCTTCTGAGCCTAAGTTGGTAGGTTCAATCCCTGCTCAGTCCGATAGTGTATGAAATTAGATTTACTAGCGCGTGAAAAAACTTTCTCGGGACAAAATTCCAGCATCTCGACGTTCCTGGGAATCAAAAAACAGCTAGTAGGACATAAAACACATAACATCTCTTTTTATTATATTGCTAATCTTCAACTCTGATGTTTGACAATGTATTTCATTTGTAGGAACAAATGCGTGTGCGTTATCTGCAAGATTATTTGTGTTTATATTGTCTGTATTTAATTTTCGATTATCACATTTGCCCGTAGATGAACAGGAGAAACATAAAAAGTAAATGCACAAATAACTGACATTTGAATGTTTTCCAATCTCTGTGCATAGCTGACTGACCAAACTCCATGTAAACACAGTTATAGGATCATAATATTCTTATTAGGAGAAGTTCTATAAATACTCTCCCCCTCCCACTCCCCCTTAGCTGATACAGAGTTATATAACATTGCAGCCAATTATTCTGCTGTTCTGTGAGAAGAGTGTGTGACTGTGGCTAAATTAACGACATTCCAGCTTCTGACAGCTTTACTGCAGTTCTAATGAAAAGGGCAACGTATATATTAAACCAAGTGACAAATAATGTATTTCAGAAAAACAAGACAGTCTATTTGCCTTTCTGGAACTAAAATGCTGTTCATAAATATACGAACCCCATAAGGGAGTAGTGGCTGACCTCTGATTTTTATATTCAATGCTTATTATCCTGTATATCATTTCAATGTCAAACGCACAAGTAGTGCAGAATAGACCAGTATATGATGTGCTCACCCCCTGATTGTAGTCTCCTTGATGGCCGCTCGAAAATTGACCGACTCACGATCTCAAGTTTAAGGGATCGATCTTAGCTCAGATAGTCGTTTTCTGAAGTGCCATTCAAAGTCTTGGCACTTCATGCAGTCACTGTTACTGATCTCTGATAGCGCACTCTGTGTGCCCCGACAAAATTAAGTGAACTCAGCCACACGAACCGCTCAGTATAATTCCACAGCAGCATAATCAGTATATCGAAATTAATAGGTATGCCGAGTAGATGGTAAAGTTCGGCAACATGGTAGCTGTGGCCAGTATTATTATCATTATTATTATTATTATTATTATTATTATTATTATTATTATTATTATTCAAGTTGTATTAGGTTTCCCGATGTTCAGATTCACTGGGCTGAATTACTATCCAAGCCTAATGACACGCTATTGACAATCCGATACTTGACAGTTATGGATCCTTCAAATCCCTACTTAGCATTTTCCTCATAAAGCTGCCGGTTTCTAAGACCACTATCTTCCGCAGCTCAATGTCTATGTTCTTCCTGTGATGCATCGAACAGAAATTTGTCGTGAGGCTCCTACTACTTTAGGAACAAAAATAACTCTATCCTGATACCGGAGTTCTTGTGTTTCATTTGCTAGAGGCAGATAAATGTGAACTCTTTCACTAATGTTCTTTTTTTGAAGTTATTGGGAGCTGGGATTGCAATATTGATTAGTTATGTGACCTTTGACACTTTGTCTGTCAGACTTGTTCTTCTGTAAATCCGTATATTTCTGTTCCAGAACACTTTTCACTCCTGATTATCGTAAAATGGTAATATAATAGTATTTGTATTAGGTCGTATGATCGGTGACAAGATCTTTGCTCAAACATATCCACTGATGAATTACTTTAATAACGTTATCATGTCACTAGCTGTACTCAACAAAGACAGGCGTAGAGCAGCCACTTGTAATGTGGTCTATATTTTTTCTCCCCACGTTGCACATTGTTCAGAGATCATTAGGTAGATGATATGATTTCGGTAGTTCATATGGCTACCATTTGGCCCTGTATGGTCACAATGACTCGTCCTGTTTCTCCGAAAATGTTTCCTACTTGCAACTATTTACATGATGCGTCAAAGTATCTGGTTGGTTCCTGGAGACTGGATATCTGCCATAGAGCAGTTTAGTTTTCCCACCACCGGGCGAGTTGACCGTGAGGTTAGGGGCACGCGGCTGTGAGCTTGCATCCGGGAGATAGTGGGTTCGAATCCCACTGTCGGCAGCCCTGAAGATGGTTTTCCGCGGCTTCCCATTTTCACTCCAGGCAAATGCTGGGGTTGTACCTTAATGAAGGTCTCGGCCGCTTCCTTCCAACTCCTAGGCCTTTCCTACCCATCGTCACTATAAGACCTTTCTGTGTCGGTGCGACAAAAGGCAAACTTTTCCCACCTTTGCTACTTTGCAGTTTCTTAGGCGATTTTGCTGTCTGACGATAACTCTTGGTCTGCTAGATAGTGGGATATTATTATTATTATTATTATGATTATTATGATTATTATTATTATTATTATTATTATTATTATTATTATTATTATTATTATTATTGTAGGTGATGGCTGTTGATTCATCAGTAAATAAACTAGCTTGATATCGCGCTATCTGCCGCTCTTACCTGAGCAAAACTTTGTCAATTCTACATAATTATTTTATCCTACATGTACCCTAAACTTTCACATTCAGTTCCTGGTTCCATTTACTGTTTCTTACGCTATATATTTCTATCCAAAATCAACTAAATAAGTATTGGATTTCTTAAGGTGTGCCCTATCAATCCGTAATCGATCTCCTCTCACAAACTTGATTCAAAACCTCTTAGTTTGTGATCCTATCTCATAATTTAACTCTCAGCATTCACCGTACTTTACTGGAAATCGCATGAAACTCTACCGTAGACATATAAGGGGTATGATCTGGAAATCGCATAAAACGCTTCCATAAACATCAACATAAAGGACATGATCTGACAATTTAATGTTTTTCGTTTCAAAGTGCATAGAAAGATAGTGTGGCCAGTAGTACATGTTGTGACACGCAGTGAAACGTCTTACCCAGATAAAACAGAGTTATCTTGGTCAAATTTCCGTATTGAAAGTTATTTACTGGAAACTACCCTTTGCTAATTGCTTGATTGATTTCGTGGCCATATATAGAACTGAAAAACATTCATAGCTATATTAGAAAGTGGTTCAATATTTTTGGAGTAATATTGTGACATGTTGGCTATTGTTAGATTTTTGGCAGAAGTTGAATATTTTCGGCAAGAAGACAGAAGGTCTGCTTTTTAAAAACTCTTTCTGTCGTCAGTCGCTATTATTGATTTTATTCTCCAACGATATTAGTCTCTACGTGATATTTATAGTCTTGTTGGTATTTTCTCCAGTGTACATTTAAAGATTACGTTTGTGCTCACTTTAGAGTAAGACACATACATCTTTCCGTATAAGAATCATTCAGCCCTGAAGTCCACAGTTGCTTTGTTCAAACACTGCCTTTACCATAGAAAATCAGTAACTTTATGGTAACCAGAATCTTTTAAAATACAACGGATAATGATTGGGTATATAGGGAGATTCAAAGTATAAACATACACGTTACTTTTATCTCATCTCGTCAACATATTGGCCTCAATATCATTTTCAATAATGGTCTTATTTTTCAGCAGTGTGTCGTTATACAACTTGCCTTGTTCTATACCGCTTAATTTTATGATAGGTACACAAATGTTGACGTCGTCTACTACGTGCAGGCAGTCCTGAATAAGACAGAGGGTTTATATATTCGGTTGGATACTTAATCGTATCGACTAAGTTTATGAGGATATCTACCGAATTGTACACCTTCTCTTCTCCATGACAGAATGAAGCCCATGGCGCAACAGCCCTGCAGGGCCATGGCATGGCAAGCGACCACTGCTCAGCCATAAAGCCTGCAGATTACAAGGTGTCGTATAATCGGCGCTACGAAACCTCGGCCGGTATTCTCGGGTTTCTAGACAGAGGCCACCATCTCACCTTCAGATGGCTCCTCAGATGTAATCACGAAGGCTGAATGGTATTCTCGGGTTTCTAGACAGAGGCCACCATCTCACCTTCAGATGGCTCCTCAGTTGTAATCACGAAGGCTGAATGGACCTCGAACCAGCCCTCATATCCAAGTAAAGTTCCTGTCCTGGCCGAGAATCGAACCCAGAGCCTCCGGATGAGAATAAAGCAAGCTACCCCAACACCACAGGGCCGAATGTTGTCCATGTAACACAGGAAAAGTATAGTTGTTGACAGATTGGACTTACATCACTCTTGTGTGTATCTATGGTTCATATATCTTTTCTAATATTACATGTCAAAATATCCTATTCTCTAAATTTCTGCCTCGGTTCGTTAATCCGATGGCATAAAATAAATATATGCGTATCACACTAGTATTTCGAGAGAAGTCACAGGGATAACCATGAATAATGTATATCCTTACCTTCTACTTCTGCAACAGGGATGACTTAGCTTAAGTGATTGTGTCCTTTGAGTTTCGTTAAACATCACTTAATAGAACCTTCAGATAAACAATATGAAGACCATCCTTGATTACAACATTTACCAGATGGTAGAAAAATGAAACTTCCCCTCTACGAATCACAACAACATCCGGTTAATTTTGTGTACTGCTGTCATTGTTGGTGATATTTGATATGTATATTTTTTTCTCGTGAACTCTTTTTTATAACATTTTATATTCGATAATTCTTACACAGATAATTTGAGGACATCTTTAACATGTTATGATATGTATTTTTTCTTGTTGACTCTTATAGGCATAGCCTACTCGATAATTCTTACACACGTAATTTGAAGATATCCTTAACGGTTTAGGCTGTGTGTAGGGATGCTCTTACTGAAACTAGCACAAGATTTCTACTTTTAACTAGTATTGCGGGTGACCAATTAAAGCTTGGGGCCTCGTGGGGTAGGGGTAGCGTGCCTGCCTCTTACCCGGAGACACCGGGTTCCATTCCCGGTCAGGTCAGTGATTTTTACCTGGACCTGAGAGCTGGTTCGAGGTACACTCAGCCTACGTGATTAGAATCGAGGAGCTATCTGACGGTGAGATGGCGGCCCCGGTCTAGAAGCCAAGAATAACGGCCGAGAGGAATCGTCGTGCTACCCACACGACATCTCGTAATCTGCAGGCCTTCGGGCTGAGCAGCGGTCGCTTGGTAGGCCAAGGCCCTTCATGGGCTGTAGTGCCATGGGGTTTGGGTTTGGTTTGGTATTTAAAGTTTGGGAAGTAGTTCTGCTTTTTTCCTTTCTTTCTTAATCCGTTTACTCTCCTGGATTGGTTTTTCCCTCGGACTCAGCGAGGGATGCCACCTCTACTGTCTCAAGCGCAATGACCTGGAGCGTGAGGTTTTGGGTCAGGGATACAACTGGGAATGAAGACCAGTATTTCGCCCGGGCGGCCTCACCTGCTATGCTGATCAGGGGCCTTGTGGGATGGGAGAGATTGGAATGGATAGTCAAGGAAGAGGAAACGAAGTGGCCGTGGCCTTAAGTTAAATACCATCCTGACATTCGCCGGGAGGAGAAGTGGGAAACCACATAAAACCACTTCGAGCATGGCTGAGGTGGGAATCGAACTCCCCGTCTACTCAGTTGACATTCTGAGGCTGAGCGGACCCCATTACTGCCCTTGTACCACTTTTCGAATTTCGTGGCAGAGCCGGGAATCGAACCCGGGCCTACGGGGATGGCAGCTAATTACGCTAACCACTACACGGATGCGGACTAGTAATTCGTTCTATGGAACTTTATGTAAACTTTTTCTGACTTACAATTTTACTCGTATAGTTTCTGGATGTCTACAATGGTTTAGGCAGCGTAAGGCGAGAAAATGTTCACGTAGTGTCAATTTAATGCAGTAATTTAGCAGAAATCATTACTGCTCTGCTTCTTTTGATCAAATATTTAGTACACGGAAACTCCCTCTGGAGATCTTCTAGGCAACAGTAAAAATTTAAAACATTAAAAAAAGAAGTGGCGTATGGCTTGTAGGAGTACCGGGAGTGTCCGACTACAAGTTCGGCTCGCTAGATGAAGGTCTTTTGATTTGACTCCCGCAGGTGACCTGCACATCGTGATGAGGATGAAATGATGATGAAGATGGCACATATACCCAGCCCCCGTGCCAGCGAAATTAACCAATTATGGTTAAAATTCCCGACCCTGAGGGAATCGAACTCGGAACCCCTGTCATCAAAGGCCAACACAATAACCATTTAGCCATGATGCCGGACTAAGCAACAGTGACAAACGCATAAAAATCTGTCCAGTAGTTCTCGATTTATAACCGAACACCAATATATATGTACATACTGACAGACATTGCGTTTCATACTGTATGTACAGAAATATTTCGGTGGTACCTAAATTCTATATTGTCCCCTTTAAAATTGGCGATATTATGAATATTGTCAACAAGTGGAAAGTGAAAATTTTATTGTCTGCTTGGAACCGCAGCATATCATTTGGGGAGTAGTGGCGAGCTAAGAACGAGTTTTTTTCGTCGTTCAGAGGGGTGATACACCGGCAGGACTGTGCCAAGGTCAGAGCAAGCCACGTGACTACCGCACGCGCGCAACTCAGTCTGTTTCTGGAATAGTCTGCGCCAATTAAATGAGACCATCAGCCAATTACCGTTCTCGTTGAAGATCACACCTCCCAGGCTGATAATATAAAAAGGCCTTGTTTCGAGTAAATCGCTCTCTTGAAACTCTTACTCTGAAGTTCTGAAGCTCTTACTCTGAAGTTGTGAAGCTCTTACTCTGAATATCCTTCGTCGTGTTGTGCTGCACCACGGTATCGGACCACGTGGAGAAGTAATTTCAGTTCAAGTCGACGCCGTTCTGCTAGAGTTTAAAGAAACCATTAGTGTATTCCTATGGAATAAAAACGCTTTAAACACCAAGTTAAGTGTGACTGTGTAGACGAGCTAACTATATTCGACGTGCGCTTGTGGAATATACTTAATTTTGTCATCTCAGTTACAGCTTGTGACCGGCGTTCTACCGAAGTCGTCTTGGAAGTTGAACACCTCAAGATGGATAATTCCGCAACCACCGACATCATAATTTCATCGAGGGACACCTGCTACGGAGCCTCCATGGAGCTGTAAAAATGTGAGGCGTGTCTGGTAATTGGAAGGAGACTGACCGGAGGAAAATGCTGAAATAATTGACTGTCGCCGGGAATCGAACTCCATCAAAACTTGAGTACCTTTTTAATTTAATTTATCTGTCTTACCTTTTGTACAACTAGAGGTCTTTCTTCTTTAAGTCGTAGATCTATTAGTTTGTTGTAGTTAGAAATATTTCATTTTTCCACTTCTTAAGGTGTCGTGGTAGACTAGGTACGTGTGAATGAAATTTTTGAATCTATTAGAGTAGACATGTAGGTTGTCTTTGAATGATTTCCCATGCTTAGGAGCTTTATATTTAATAATCACTGACCACGCGATAAATCTACTTTCCTTGTAATGTTGAAAGTTACTGGACTGAAATTTACGTGTACATTTTGAGTGAGTAGGGTCGAACCTAGTGTCTTTTAAGATCACTTGTTGTATTTATGATGAAGTCATCTAATTTTACGATATTCCACGAGGATCAGTAGATGTAATAATCACTTAAATAATAATAATATTGACTAAATATCGGGTAAAGCAGAATTAAACGCTCGTGAGCCATAAAATTACTGTAGAGTCCTTATATGTGAGATTGAATGTGCTCTGTTCATGAAGAGTCTGGAATATGACCAATCCTGAGGGATACTTGTTGTATAATTGTGCAATTGATGATTTAATGGTGATATTTGACTTATTCTTGTGTATTGGGAACGCAAGATAGATTATAATTATTGGAGCACGTGTTGCGAGTGTATTTCACAAGTAGGGAATAAAAATAAGACGATTAAGGCTCACGCTCGCGATAGTTTCAACCTGTAGCCCAAACGATGCTAGTGCTTATGGATTTTACTAGAATCTTCCATTAAAATTTTATGAGTTAGATGAACTTACGTTGATATGTGAAATGTGTTTCTACCAAGTGATACCCATGACTTCGATCACTAGCCACTATAAATGAAGGATAATTTCAGTACACAGATTATTTTTGCTAGATATTACGCGACCTGACCAACTCTAAAAATCGTGAATAAACTTGCCAAAACAGGATTCGATGTAAATAATGTACATAAAAGACATGTTTCCTAGTGTGAATATGTGTGTGTATGTAAATATGTATATTTTTCTTGTATCATGTTGGTCCCATTTAATTTGATCTGGTCGTGCACCTGCTGCGACGCAGATTACACTCATCGTTGTGTGTTGCCTTAAGAAGTAATTTTCATGCCCTTAAGGGAAAGTTTGGTTAACTTAAGTCGAGGAAGACTAGAAAAGGGATTTATTTTCTTCATTAGCGAGATTTAAAAGGAAAGATCATCTCGTTATTTTATGAAGGCACTCGATTTGTAAATACAATTTATTTAACTAGCTCACACGTTGGTAATGTAAATTTCTGACTCATTTATAGTTGAACTTTGAAATATTTTAAGATTAATTTGAATAGAAATGAAATACAAAGATCAGAAGTGTAGTTCGTTAGCCGCATGATTACTTGGAGTTATGGTGAAACCAAGTCATTAATAATTAATTGAAAATAATTATTCTGAAATGCTAATGACGATCATTAGGTAAATAATGCAGTGGAAATTTAATGAGAACACGATCGTGTGACAATGAAACATAGGTTAATTAAATGATGAGAAATTAATAATAATAATAATAATAATAATAATAATAATCAGAATAATAATTAATTAATTTTGAAAATTCTGAAATCAATTTTCATTTTCTACTAAAGTTCATGTTGGTGTCATTGACTAATGTTAAATGTTGTAAATGATAAATTCAGTTGAGTACATCTTAAAACCACGTGTTGAGACTACTTTGAGTTGGTAAAGCTTTGAACACATTTATTGTAAAACACTCGTTAGCAAGACAGCTGTTTATGATTTTATGAACTTCTATGTTAACTTATTTAATTCTTTCAATCAAATATTTTGATTCGGAAAGGCAAGAGGCCTAATTTTTCTTTGGTTTTCATTACAGCACAGTAAGGCTGGAGATTAAGAGCACGTGTTACCATAAATGAAGAAATGCAATATTATGGAAGTTCTATTTTTTTAAAACACATCAGCAAGAGTATTTTATTTGTTGTTTGCTTATGTGAATAAATGTCAGAGTGTTGTTTTAATATTTCTTTTTATCCTGCTTGGTCATCAATCCTTAACATCCCTTAAATGCCTCTAGAAAGTGATAGCCAACGATCGAACGGTCCACCTTGGGATCTCACGCTCGATGGCTGGGCTTAGCTCGGGAAAAATGGGGGCAATATATTATGCTAGTTTTTAAATTATGGAACAACCTTTTTGATCCTGCAAACTTTATTAGAGAAAGAAACATTATTAAAGGGACATCTATATTTTGATGTAGGCTATATTCCGTCGAAGGAATAAAAGTAGGTTTTAGTGTTAAATTTTTATTCAATTCTTTAACAAATTCATATAACCTCCTTGAAAGCGGAAAGGGAACGGAATAAATAATAACAGACGATTGATGGCTACCATTAAAAGAACAAACACGCAATTCAGCAAGAAAAGGAAAAAATCTTCCACAGCTCAAATTCTTTAAATTCTTTGAAGTAATCAACATTCCAGAGTTTCTACTTGGTAACATGAAGGATAATTGACACTCTCGTCTCAACTTTAGAAACAATGAATTGAAGACAATATCCTTTAGTATGTGTCACGTAGGTACTTTCTGGTGATGGTTAGTTTCTAGCTGTGTCTCAAATTTGAGGCTGATTTAAGGAAGAGGGGAACGTAATATTCGGCGGAAAGTAAAACAATTCGTCCGCCTCTGTGGTGTAGTGCTTAGTGTGATTAGCTGCCACCCCCCGGAGGCGCGGGTTCGATTCCTGGCTCTGCCACGAAGTTTGAAAAGTGGTACGAGGGCTGGAACGGGGTCTACTCAGCGTCCGGATGTCAAGTGAGTAGAGGTGAGTTCGATTCCCATGTGAGCCATCCTGGAAGTGGTTTTCCGTGGTTTCGCACTTCTCTTCCAGACAAATGCCAGGATGGCACCTAACCTAAGGCCACGGCCAATTCCTTCCATCTTCCTTGTCTATCCTTTCCAATCTTCCCATCCCCCACAAGGCCCCTGTTCAGCATAGCAGGTGAGGCAGCCTGAGCGAGGTACTGGTCATTCTTCGCAGCTGTATCCTCCGACCCAATGACTCACGCTCCAGGACACTGCCCTTGAGGCGGTAGAGATGTGATCCCTCGCTGAGTCCGAGGGAAAAACCGACCCTTGAGGGTAAAGAGGTGAAGAAAAAAGAAAGAAAGTAAAACAATTCACGAGTGAAGTGGGTTTTAATATGTTGTCGTGACAAGCGTACGTGAAAAGCAGGAAAAGCAGCAACAAGAACATCAACAACTATAATAACCAACATCTTGAAAACTAATCATTTCCTCCAAAGTTCAGCTTCAACCAGCCATACCGTTAGGATAAAAATACTATTTAAACCAGCGATAGCCAAACGCTGCACAGTTCATAGTGTGTACAGTTAGCGCACACTGACTTCGCACGCGTGTCCGCTCTCGAGGAGAGAGACACGTACTGTGGTCGGAAGCACTGACCGACCGTAGAGTTGGCCGGGTGTATTGTATGAGATTGGCAGCTAGGGAACATAGCATACATGGTTCAGGGCGGTGCTTCGATGGAAGTGCTCTTGTAAACGCATTGCATTATGAAAAACATATCAGAAAAGAGAAGAAATGACGAGAATTTGCAATCCTTTAAAACATGTTTGTAAGACGTATTTCTAGGTAATGAAAATTCACAAGCCACGGTTGCATGCGAGGTTGTCTGACGAAAGCTTTCGAAAGAGCTTGCGCTAGTCTGTGTGCCGTACGTTCGTGCCGAACATTGGTTTCATCATTTCTTCGACAAAGCGTTAATAAGATACAATACAATAGCATTTCGTATGTGATATATTGTTAAATAGAATGTATTGTCACAGGTTTGCTCAAACAAGGACATATCGTATGGATTTTTTGTTTGTTTATTGTACACTGACTGACAGAGCAAATGCAACACCAAGAAGGAGTGGTTCGAAAGGGATGAAAGTTGGGGAAAAAACAGAGACGGAACGGACGAATAATTGATGTTTATTTCAAACCGATATGCAGGTTACACAATGCGCACGGCATCGACTCAGTAGGATGTAGGACCACCGCGAGCGGCGATGCACGCAGAAACACGTCGAGGTACAGAGTCAATAAGAGTGCGGATGGTGTCCTGAGGGATGGTTCTCCATTCTCTGTCAACCATTTGCCACAGTTGGTCGTCCGTACGAGGCTGGGGCAGAGTTTGCAAACGGCGTCCAATGAGATCCCACACGTGTTCGATTGGTGAGAGATCCGGAGAGTACGCTGGCCACGGAAGCATCTGTACACCTCGTAGAGCCTGTTGGGAGATGCGAGCAGTGTGTGGGCGGGCATTATCCTGCTGAAACAGAGCATTGGGCAGCCCCTGAAGGTACGGGAGTGCCACCGGCCGCAGCACATGCTGCACGTAGCGGTGGGCATTTAACGTGCCTTGAATACGCACTAGAGGTGACGTGGAATCATACGCAATAGCGCCCCAAACCATGATGCCGCGTTGTCTAGCGGTAGGGCGCTCCACACTTACTGCCGGATTTGACCTTTCTCCACGCCGACGCCACACTCGTCTGCGGTGACTATCACTGACAGAACAGAAGCGTGACTCATCGGAGAACACGACGTTCCGCCATTCCCTCATCCAAGTCGCTCTAGCCCGGCACCATGCCAGGCGTGCACGTCTATGCTGTGGAGTCAATGGTAGTCTTCTGAGCGGACGCCGGGAGTGCAGGCCTCCTTCAACCAATCGACGGGAAATTGTTCTGGTCGATATTGGAACAGCCAGGGTGTCTTGCACATGCTGAAGAATGGCGGTTGACGTGGCGTGCGGGGCTGCCACCGCTTGGCGGCGGGTGCGCCGATCCTCGCGTGCTGACGTCACTCGGGCTGCGCCTGGACTCCTCGCACGTGCCACATGTCCCTGCGCCAACCATCTTCGCCACAGGCGCTGCACCGTGGACACATCCCTATGGGTATCGGCTGCGATTTGACGAAGCGACCAACCTGCCCTTCTCAGCCCGATCACCATACCCCTCGTAAAGTCGTCTGTCTGCTGGAAATGCCTCCGTTGACGGCGGCCTGGCATTCTTAGCTATACACGTGTCCTGTGGCACACGACAACACGTTCTACAATGACTGTCGGCTGAGAAATCACGGTACGAAGTGGGCCATTCGCCAACGCCGTGTCCCATTTATCGTTCGCTACGTGCGCAGCACAGCGGCGCATTTCACATCATGAGCATACCTCAGTGACATCAGTCTACCCTGCAATTGGCATAAAGTTCTGACCACTCCTTCTTGGTGTTGCATTTGCTCTGTCAGTCAGTGTATATGACATATAAACCACAATAAAATAATAATAATGTGTAATAATGTGCGGTATGAAATTTTCGTACTCAGAAAGGATGATTGCTACGACTAGCAGTATACCCCTTCGAAATGGCTAGTCGAGTCGGTCACGCTGGGAGGAGTAGTTCCGGAGGGGTGGTAACCATAATGTGCTAGCTCATCGCACAGCATATCAGTGTGCTACACAGGTGCGAAATTCCTGATCACCGCTGATTTAAACCAACATCCCTCGTATTTTCAAGAGATGTACGAGCTGAAAAGAAACAGAAATAATCGTAATGATGTTTACGCGGTACTGTAACGAGATTCTACATTCATATCTGGCGTGATTTCAGTTTCTCCTGCAGCATAGCTACCCTTAAAGGATCAATTGTCATCTTACAGAACTACCTTTACGTTCGTTAGAGTGTGGTAATTAATTCTGGAATCATCTTTCTCCATTCCGTGGTGGTGAAATTATCTGAACAAGGTGAAACCACAAGTTGTATTTGGTAAGACTATATATTGAAGGAAATATTTAATTAACAATAGTAATGACCCCAACATGGCAGGTCGAATGCGGCGAACGCGTCAACTTGAGTTTAGAAAGCGAACGCCTACCGCACGTACCACACAGTCTGGCCAGTTATAATTTAGGTAGGAAGGTAAGAAGGCCTTTAGTGCCGGGAGTGTACATGGACATGTTCGGCTGACCTGGTGCAGCCCTTGTAAGGCAGACCCCCAATGAATGTGGGTTGCATCTGTCGTGTATGGGAACTGCGTGTTTTTGTAGCGGAGGATAGTGTCAAGTGTGAGTTACAGGAATGTTGTGGACAATACAAACACCCAGCGCCCCAGCCAGGGGAGATAACCATTTACGGTTAAAATCTCCGACCTTGCAGGGAATCGAACCCGGGACCCTCTGAACCGAAGGTAACTTACTGACCATTCATCCAAGGAGCTTTACAATAATACAGTGACTGTATTAACATTTTAGTATCTACTTTTGGTTGAAATGAAAATTGATCCATTAAACTTGAGGGTGGATCGTGAGCATTTCAGCAATTGTATACTAGGACAGTCACTCTATGTTTTCTTGCTGTTAGTTTAAGCTGCTGTACAAATATCATCTCAGAATTGTTTTGCCTACGATCAGCCTTCACCACGTTAAAAGCTTGCCAGGTAATTTTGTACTCGTTGCTTCTGAGTTTGACCCGCGACTAACATTGATGTTGCATTCTCCAGATGAGTTATGAGCTTCTCCAAATTGCTTGAAGAAGACATCATAAGCCCCTGTTCTATCTTAGTTTGGCCGTCTTCCATATGCCATGTTCCAGTGGCTCTATCGACCGCGAATGCGTGTATCGCAGTGAGGTTAGGTCGATTGAGGAGAAGTTCAAAAGAGAAAGCTTGCTTTTTGGCTTTCGGCCAACCTCCAAGGAGTGAGCCTCTGTGACTGCGTTCTCACGTATTTACTGCAACGTTACACTATCACAAAAAAAATTGTGGATGTTTGTTCATCACTACTACTGTATTTTATAAGGGGCTATACTGTATGAAGACTTCCCTACTCTGTATCCCATAAAGCTTTGTGTTTTATGGTCACACCGGATCAGGTCGTTTGGCGACGATCGGAAGAAAAAGCGCTCATAGCCTTAATTAAGGTATAGACCCAGCATTTTCAAGTTACGAAAATGGTAGACCACGCCAAAAACATGTTCAGGCTCGTGGACGTTGTATGTTCGAACCCATCACCTCCCGAATTCAAGCTCAACCTATAGAGTTTAAGACAGAGTGAAGTAAGAAAGAGAGACTGATGGAGAGGAACAGAGGATTGACTGTCACTGAAGTACATACTCCCTCAATTCAGAAAATGCACAAATCACTTTCATTTTAATTAAGTCGTTACTAAGTGACAAATGACGACTATCATTGCAAAGCATATTGTGTTCAATGAAAGAAATTTTACAAGAGAAACAAAAGCAGATTATATCTAAACCAGCCAAGTAATCACGAAACTGTGAACGTGTAATTGTTCTACTTTATATATGCGCTCGGGAACCCCGAAAATGAAGTAACTTCAGAAACAAATTTCACTAACATCGGACAAACATTTCCGACATAATACGATCTTATTCACACAGTATAAAATAGGACTTCTCAACAATTATATGGAATTACTAAATTATGGAACTTTATTGTAATTGAAGAAAACGAATGGTTTTACAATAAATATTACACATTATACACTTATACACCTGTGCGAAATGTTACAGGTTTAGCGCTATTGAACTCGGTGTGTCCAGTATTGCCATATAGAAATGGCGTCCTCCTCCGCAGCGTAACGGTTAGTGTTATTATCTTCCGTCCTCGGGGGGCCCAGTTTCGATTCCCGGTACTGCCAGAAATTTAAGAGTGACAGGAGGGCTGGTATGTGGTTGAAATGGTACATGCAGCTCATCTGTGCCTGAAAAGAGCTGCACCACCTCGGGATGAGGACACGAGTTTACTTTACTTATAGGAATGGCGCCTAATTAGCAGAGTATCCATCATAAGAATACAATGATCTTATATTGCTTCACCGAGCTTGATAGCTGCTGTCGTTTAAGTGCGGCAAGTATTCACTCGTCGGGAGATAGTTGGTTCGAACCCCACGGTCGGCAACACAGAAGATGGTTTTCCGTGGTTTCCCATTTTAACACCAGGCAAACTCTGGGGCTGTACCTTAATTAACGTCACGATCACTTCCTCCCCACTCTTAGACCTTTCCTGTCCCAGCATCGCCATAAAACCTATCTATGTTGCTGCGACGTAAAGCAACTTGCAAAGAAAAGAAATACATTAAATCCAACGCAAGAAAATACGTCCGTGGACATAACACTCTTTGCACCATTCATATCGGTGGATAAAATACGATATGACACGAAAGTCACCTTTCCAGCCTCATTTACTCTAGGAAGGCACGCGATTTGGCATATTTTCGCAGCATGAATTAGCACACCAAGATATGCACGGAACCATACTAAACTCAATTTTGACCATAGACGGACATAATGCGGTTGCAACAATAATCCTCAAACAATGTATATGAACAGTATTTCGATAGCTTACTTCTAAAACCTCGTATGTCCCAATGTTCATCCTGTCCATTATATACCTTAAGACTGGTCACGCCTCCCAGCCACACACAGATATGTAGCCCACCAGAACAATTTTCCTTGTGTTCATTTTCCTATAGCTGTGTGTAAAGTAAAAGGAACCTTAAATACATTATACTGTAGGAGAGTGTAAATTCTCTTGCAAACAACATCCCTACAATACGGCACGGTAAGGTCTATTTGCCTTTACATCGTCGCTGGAACGGTAAAAGGTTGTATTCCACAAAGCTCTTCCTATCAATTATTCTCCTTAAGACTGGCCACGCCTCCCAGCCACGTATGTATATGCAGTCCGTCAGAACAAATTTTGTTGTGTTCATTTTCCTATGCCCATATGTAAAGGAAAATGAACATTACAGTAGGAATGCACGTTTGCATTACGTATTTACGCACTCCTAGTGTACAATGCACGTAAGGTTCATTTTCGTTTAATTGTCGACATAGGAAAACGAACACAACGGACATTGTTCTGATGGACTGCGTATCCATATGTGGCTGGGAGGCGTGGCCAGTCTTAAGGAGAATAATGGATAGGAAGAGTATTGTGGGATACAACATTTTACCGTTCCAGCGACGACATAATAGCATAGAAAAATGAACACAACGAAACTTACTCTGATGGACTGCATATAAATATATGACTGGGAGGCGTGACTAGTCTTAAATAATATAATGGCTAGGAAGAGCATTGGGACTTACGAGGTTTTAGAAGTAAGCCGTCGATTTCTTCACTTTGTTTGTAAACTACCAGTACTCTTGGCTCCGTCTGCATTGAAGTCATTATTAGAAATTGGATTTTAACACGGTTTTTGACAATAGTATAAGGCCTAATAATGACTAACCTCTGATCTGCCCACGTTAGTGATTCTGTTCCCGTAGCCAGGAAACTTTACGTATATCGTCGGCTTACTTCTAAAACCTCGTATGTTACAATGTTCTTCGTACGCATTATATTCCTTATCACTGGTCACGCCTCCCAGCCACATATTTATATGCAATCCATCAGAACCTTTTTCGTAGTGTTCATTTTCCTGTGCAGTCGTGTAAAGAAAAAAGGACCCTACCATACAGTATTGTAGGGATGTTGTTTTCATGGCGAATTTAAGCACTCCTACAGTTTAACGTATTTAGGGTTCATTTTCCTTTATACATTACCATAGGAAAACGAACATAACGAAAATTGTTCTGATGGACTGTACATTCAATTGTGGCTGGAAGGCGAGACCAGTCTTAAGGAAGACAATGGATAGGAAGTGCATTGGGAGATACGAGGTTTTAGAAGTAAGCCATCGATATATCGTCCTTGCCGAGACAAAACCTCCTATGTGATAATATTTTTGGAGATACACTGACCCGCAGCACATACATTATGAAGAGCGAGAATGCCTTGACAATATTCACACAATATTGCACTTAGATGACAGAACCTTACCGGCCAAAGTTCTAAGCTAAAGGTTTTGTCCCGACAGCGACGATTTATACTTCTAAGAGAATGGACAGTGCATTCTCTTTTAAGTATCCTAGACGTACATTTCCTCCAGCTTGTTCCTCATTTTCTTTCCTTGTCACCCCTCCCCTTCCTGCAACGCTTACCGACTCAACAATGTTCCACTCACAGAGCAAATAATTATAACGACTGACAGTTTTGTACCACTAATCCACCTTAATCCACTGAGCTGTAGCATGCTCGACTTGCGAGCCCACCGCGCCATGGATTCGGAATACTCTTTTAGGAAGTAAAGGCGTAATTATCAGATAAACGGAAAAATTGCATGCAGTCATTTTGGTAGGAAACATAATTTTAAGTATTATTTGTATGCTTTTTTCTTTAACTCAGCCCAAAGTTTACCGGTTATTTGCTTTTTATGGAACACATCACGGCTAAGTTTTCCTCGAAAAATGCTCGTGTTAGGAAAAAAACACGTGAAATTTTTATTGTGGAAAATTTAAGTCCAATATTGACTTTGTGGGCTCCATTTTATTACGGCTAACGGTTCAGGCAGCTTATTCAGTTTTAAGTGTTACGGAGGCACACTTTTTCCGTCTTGTTCAACTACTTTTTCTCCCCCGAGAAGTTAGCACAATTTTATATATCCTATATTAATCTGGAAGAAGTAAGTGTTCTAATGATTAAATAACTAAAATCGGCTGAGTTCTTTCTCAGATTAGCCTCCACACACAAATAAGCTCACAAACTCCCTCTATAATATCAGTGCAGTTGGTCATGTTTTATTTACTTAAACACATTCGTGTTCATGTAGAAGTTTGGTATAGTAACTACGAAGACTGGAACGCTAGACCGGTCTTCGCGCAGCTACTCTCCTAACGGCACAACATATCTACGTGAGTGATTCCTTTGTGTGCATGTACGTTATCGAACTCTCCCTAAAGTAATAAAAACTATTGTTTGACTTACTTTTTTTCAGTCTTGTAAACTTAGAGTTTGATGTTCTGTGGTGCAGCACAGGATGAGCCAGCGAATGTTTTCACAATATACGCTCGTGTTTGTCTATATTTATGTTGAGTCACTAGCTCTCTGAGACGAACTCTTTCGGATTCCAAGACAATAGGTTAAACCCAAGCTGAGGTTGGCGGCAGGAAATGTTATATAATTGCAATAAGTTCTGTGTAATTACCTTTCCTCACCTTATAGAGCTCCTGTACGATAAAACTGTGACCGATTTGTGACTGTTAAAATGGTCGGCAGTTAGAGTAGCCGTAAATGCGTTTCTTTTTCTTTCCTTTTGTTTTCTTTTCTTTTTCCTTTCCTTATTTGCTTTCTTTTCTCTTTTCTTTCCTGTTTTCTTTTCTTTTCTTTTCTGTTAGATTTACGTCATACAAATAGAATAGAAGTATAAAACTTAATATTATTGGATTTATGTCCCAATAGCTACTTTTGCAGTTTTCAGGAATCCCGAGGTGCCAGAATTCCCCCCCCCCCCCAGGATTTTTTTACATGTCGGTAAATCTACTGACATCAAGCCAGCCTATGTGAGAGAACCTTCAAACTCCGGACTGAACTCAGATCATGCCAAGTTGAGCGCTCTACTCTCTGATCTACTCTGTAAAACAACTGAGATTATCAGAAATGTTGTCAATAAGTGCATTATTCCATTAAAGCCCGGTGTTCATTTTGAGGATGATAAATCTTAAAAATAAATTAATTTCACTTCCCAATTATGAAACTCACGTGTTCGGAAAAAAAATAATTTTCAACTGGCCTGAAGGTTGTTACCTTAGTAATAATATACATTTAGAGTTTATTTCGAACACTACGTATTTAGTGTTTGTTCTTGTACAGTATACTTTATAATCCCGTATTTAAAATTGTACCAGGTCCCATGAATAGCGGCGTAAACGTTCCCGCTGACATCAGTAACAGTCTCCTAATACATCAATTCCATTATTAAGAGATATTTATATCGTCGCTTCACCGGTAAAACGTTGTATCCCACAATACTCTTCCTATCCATTATTCTCCTTAAGACTGGTCACGCCTCCCAGCCACATATGGATACGCAGTCCATCAGAACAATGTCCGTTGTGTTCGTTTTCCTATGTCGACGATTAAACGAAAATGAACCTTACATGCTTTGTACACTAGGAGTGCGTAAATACGTAATGCAAACGTACATTCCTACAGTACGGTACTGTAAGGTTCATTTTCCTTTACACACGGGCAGAGGAAAATGAACACAACAAAATTTGTTCTGATGGACTGCATTTCAATACGTGGCTGGGAGGCGTGACCAGTCTTAAGGAGAATAATTGATAGGAAGAGCTTTGTGGAATACAATATTTACCGGTCGAGTGACGATATATAGAATCCCCTATTAGTTAAAATGTATCCCATTACACTTATGGTCAGTCATCCTACTTCTTAGTTGTAGTCGTGGTAAATAAATTCAACACTGAGTAAAACGTTAACAGGTTAAATGCTAACATTGTTTCGTGTACTAATTGTTGTCTTGGTTCCGAATATAAGATATTCTTCTCATTGGGGTCGTCAAGGAGTCCATACAGACATGCGTACTCTTTGCAGTACTACCCCTCTCTCCCTCTTTATCTAACCGATGGGCATCCAGCGCCTGCAATGCGTGCAAACACCGACCCGCAGCACGTGTTTCTTACTGGTTGAAAATTGTCTGTAGTCTATGATATTCATTCAACTGATAGTGTATTGCGTTTCCCACAGAGATCGTTATAACATTTTACTTGTTGTGTGTACTGTGCTCCCAGAAAGTGAGTTTCAAGTCACCAATTAAGCATTACAGAAGGTTCGGAATTCTTGATACGAGAAAGTACAGTTTATTTTCATTTTAAAAATAATTAAGGTAAAGTTGTGGAAGTATCCAATAAGTCCAGGGTGTCTGTGTAGCACCGGGCGAGTTGGCCGTGCGGTTAGGGGAGCGCAGCTGTGAGCTCGCATCAGGTAGATAGTGCGTTCGAACCCCACTGTTGGCAGCCCTGAATATGGTTTTCCGTGGTTTCCCATTCTCACACTAGGCAAATGCTTGGGCTGTACCTTAATTAAGGCCACGGCCACTTTCTTCACATTCCTAGGCCTTTCCTGTCCCATCGTTGCCATAAGACCTATCTGTCGGTGCGACGTAAAGCAAATAGCAATGTCTGTGTAGCGCCATTTTGACCGTTGTTAATGTTGCTGTAACAAGTCGAGGCATGTCTGTTAGCATTTAATATTTAAGTACAAGTCCACGTGAAAATATTTATTGCCGGGAGAATGAATCCCAATCACTGACATATTTCTAGTGAGACTGTGTTTCCAGTGCATTTTGTCTTCTACAGTAGTATAAGCTATAACTAATTTGTTAGTTTTCATTGATAGGCCTCAGTCTCAATCTTGGCTATTAAAATGCGAAAATAACTGAGGTGTGAGCAATAATAGAAATGCCGTTCCTTACAAAACCGATCCATGTTATGATACGGCCCGGATTTTCATGCAGTAATAGGTTAGACTGCAAAATAATTAGGTTAGTAAGAAGTGTCGGCCACTCGCTCTTCCATAGTGTAGCTAGAGTAACATAAATTATAGGGGTTCTGATGGGCGTACCCCTCATGTTTATGCAAACCCCATAGCATAATCGTTGTGAAGGTAGACTATAATTGCTTCTCGCTTCAGTAAGTTTGCATTCTAACCTATTAATGCATAATAATCCTGGCTCTTGTTATGAAAGTGTTCATCATAGGGTCTGTTGGTTGTGGACATTTCTGGTTCAGAGACGAAAGTAGCAGGAAACTACCTCGCTCATTTCCCTAGTACGTCTCTTCAGCGTCACTTACGGCCTAGGCTGTTTTTGACAGTTGACGGTGAAGCACTTCGATGGCTTTCTTTAAATACCTCGTAAGTCCGAATACTCTTCCTATCCATTATATTCCTTAAGACTGGTCACGCCTCCCAGTCCCATATTTATATGCAGTCCAAAAGAATAATTTTCGTTATGGTCATTTTCCTCTGCCAATTAGTAAAGGAAAATGAACCTTAAATACATTATATTGTAGGAATGTGTAAGTTTGCCATGCAATCAACATCCCTACAATTCGGTACGTTAAGGTCCATTTTCCTTTAGACTTAGCAAAGGAAAATGAACACAGCAAAAATTATTCTGATGGACTGCACACAAATATATGACCGGGAGGCGTGGCCAGTCTTAAGGGATATAATAGGTAGGAAGAACATTTGTACATACGAGGTTTTAAAAGGAAGCCATCGAAATGCCGTTCCTTACAGAACCGATCCATGTTATGAAAGTGTTCATCATAGGGTCGGTTGGTTGTGGACATTTCTTTGTTCAGAGACGAAAGTAGCAGGAAACTACCTCGCTCATTTCTCTAGTACGTCTCTTCAGCGTCACTTACGGCCTAGGCTGTTTATGACAGTTGACGGTGAAGCACTTGAGGATCCCACTAATCTTCAGGCTGGGTTCTCGACAGACAGACAGACAGACAGTCAGACAGACAGACAGACAGACAGACAGACAGACAGACAGACAGACAGACAGACAGACAGACAGACAGACAGACAGACAGACAGACAGACAGACAGACAGACAGACAGACAGACAGACAGACAGACAGACAGAAAAAACAAACATACATAGAGTACATTCATGTACTCGTATTTCTCAGCCTCGCAACTAGTTGAATTTCCAACAATTCAACAATAAATCCCGGTTATCGTTCAAGAGGAGTACGACTGAAGGACGAATGTTGGAGCTAGTGGTGGTGGTGGTTGTGGTGGTGGTTGTGGTGGTGGTGGTAGTGGTGGTGGTGGTGGTGGTAGTGGTGGTGGTGGTGGTAGTGGTGGTGGTGGTAGTGGTGGTTGTGGTGGTGGTGGTGGTTGTGGTGGTGGTGGTGGTGGTGGTGGTGGTGGTGGTGGTGGTGGTGGTGGTGGTGGTGGTGGTGGTGGTGGTGGTAGTTCTGGTGATTGTTAAAACATTAAGCTGTTTAGGCTTTCTCAATCCTGAAATTACCACCGTTTTGCTCCAGTGTAGCAGTGGGCTCATCAGTTGGATTGCTACACCTTTCGAATGTTTTTAACATTTGCAATCGATGAGATTAAATTATAGTTTTCTTCTAGTAATCTTATTTCTTTTACTATGTAAGCACCGAGCTAGTTGGCCGTGCGGTTAGGGGTGCGCAACCCTGTCGGCTGCCCTTACGATAATTTTCCACGGTTTACCATTTTCACACCGGACAAATGTTGGGGCTGTACCTTGATTAAGGCCATGGCTGCTTCCTTTCCACTACTAGATCTTTCGTATCCCATCGTCGCCATAAAACCTATCTGTGTCGGTGTGACGTAAAGCAAATAGTTAAAAAGCAACAACAAAAACCTAGACAAGTGTACCCCCGTAGCACTAATCTGAGAAAGATGGGGTGAGATGTGCCCGTTCGTAAAGTTAAGCTGTCAACGAAAGAAAGGATAGTGGCACGAAGGGCGTGAAGTGAAGAAATCCCTAGGCCACGCGAACTTAATGGCGCCGCTGTTGGAATCGGTGGTGGTTGTGATTATTGCTTTAAGAGGAAGTACAACAAGGCAACCATCTTCTATTAAGTCTAATAAGAGAGAAATCTGGAGGGGTCGAACACATTGAAAAATGAAGTTATCGCCCAAAGAAAGACAAGGGACACGATGGGTGGGAAAATGGAAGACTCCCCAGGCCTCGATACCTAATACCATCGGAGTCGGAAAAGAATAAAGAGTTGACCAAGGAAAGTTGGATAGGATAGATGAAAGTGAGGAGCCAGGCACAGGTAAGTGGAGGCAATTCCAGGACCCAGTTAAGGTTTTCCTGGTTGCCGACCCACGCTCCCAAGTTAAAAGCCCCTGGGGATCCTATCAGTCGCCTCTTACGAGAGGAAGGGGATACTGTGGGTGTTATTGTACTGTCCCCACCCACAGGGGGGGTTGTCATTGGAAGAGAACGAGAGATGACCAAGGCCAATGAAAATCCACAGCCATTCGACCTGGTCAGGAATGGAATCAATGAAGCCCAATCTAGCGGCGAGGACAGGAATTGTACCAGCTACCGAAGCCTGTGCATCTCCTCTGGGGCAATGATTAATGCCTGACAGATGAAATGAAATGATATTGGAGAGTGTTGCTGGAATGAAAGATGAAAGGGAAAAACGGAGTACCTGGAGAAAATCCGTCCCGCCTCCGCTTTGTCCAGCACAAATCTCACATGGATTGACCGTAATTTGAACCACATCATACAGCGGTGAGAGGCTGGCGCGTGACCAAGGGACGTCAAATAAAACAAAGCTGAAAATGAGGAGGTTCCCACAAGTTGTTGGACACAATGCCATACACAGCTTATGGTACGTAGGTCACCTGCACATGACCTGAAATGAGACCCCAGGAAGTCCCCCTTTAGTCACCTAATACGGCAAGCGTAGGATACCACATCAACAAGTGCAGAAGTGTAGCTATCTCACTGAGCGAGAAGGTGCTCTAAGTCTGTCAGAGACTAAGAAATGTACGCTCCAACTGACTCTACAGTTCTTACTTCCACAGAATTTATTACAGCGTTCTTCTGTGGATCAGTGTTCGAGTGTCGAACTCCTTATTACAGCCTTCTTCTCTGGATCAGTGTTCGAGTGTCGAACTCCAGATCCCAATATCGTGGGTTCAAACTTGGAAGATATTGTCGAAATCTGAAAGGCGGAACAATGTATATTCGGGACTCCATGACGTAAAATGTCGGCAGATCTCTGATGGCACGTTTGTCTTAACGCGATAAAATTAATAAAATCTCAGCCAAATATCGCCCAAAAGAGTTCCCATTTCTCTTCCGTCTGATAGAGTGAATGCTTTAATTTTTCCAATCACTATCCATTACCGAGTATAACTAATGTACCCAAACATACGTCTGTAAATTAACGTGCAAAATTAATAATAATGTTCATGTTGTTAATACTTTTACGTCCCACTGACTACTTTTAAGATTTACGGAGACGCCGAGCTGCCGGAAATTAGTCCCGCAGGAGTTCATTTTTATGACACATAGGCTGCCTAAATTGTGACAAATAGAAATGTCTGCAACATGGTAACTGAGGATATGCTATTATTATTATTATTTTTATTATTATTATTATTATTATTATTATTATTATTATTATTATTATTATTTGTTATTATGGATATGTTTTAGCGATGGGTTATGTCTGGAATTACCATCATCAATTTCCAGACACCATTGTAACCATGGCAACCAGTCATCTGTGTATACTAGGTCATTAGCGTCATCTATACGTTGCTACAAGAATGCAAGCTTCGTGAGAACGAGTACCATTTACTACCTATCGTACTTGGTGGCTATCGCTAGCCTGGCGCAGCCCTTGTTATGGAAGACCCTCCGACGAGGGAGGGCGGCATCAGCCATGAATGAAAAACTGCATGATTTTGTGGCGGAGCGTAGGGTGGTGTGTGAAGTGTGAGTTGCAGGGGTATGGGAGAAAGCGTAAATACCCAGTCCAGAAGCCAAGGGAAAAACGCTTTAAGATTAAAATACTCGGCCCGGCCAGAAATCGAAACCGGGGCTCTCTGAACCGACGGCCAATATGCTGACCATTCATCAAAGGAGCCGGATAAATTTCAGCACACCCCCAATGGAAGTATACCAGCCCTCCTGCCAAATTAAACATCTTGCAATACCGGAAATTGAAGCCGGAACTCCAAAAATAGCAGCTAATAGCTCTAGCCCTTACGCTACGGAGATGGAATTTCAGAAAGTGTGCCGATTTCGCACATTTATTACAAAAGAAAACCATTGTATTATTATTCCTTACGCCTTTATACATATTTACTCTCACTAAGCATCAAATTATCCTTCTCATTTCCCTTTTAATATTAGCCTTTCGGTCCTCCTAGTCATAAGGTTACATTCTTACGTAGATCAATATAATCTTCACACCATCTGTAACGTCTGGTGCCGACGCTGAGTTTCAAATCTAATTAAGTCTTCCGAATTGAAGTGTAGAGCACTACACCAGGTACCGGTACCGTACCAACGCACTTTTCTTTAACACAAAATAAAAGAACTCATGCGGAACTAATTTCCGGCACCTCGGCGTCTCCGAAATCTGTAGTTAGTGGTACGTGAAAGCAATAAAATTATTAACATTATTATTACTTTTACACGTTAATGTGAAGACATAGGTTGGGATATCTTAGTTATACTCGGTAATAGACAGTGATTGAAAAAATTAAAGCATTTCAATTGGTACTTTGTTGGTGGTATATAACATAGGACGATGGTGCGAAAGGTATAAAATATGTGCTTGAATTGTCAAACTATCAACTTGTCGACTAAACACTGCGTCAATTGTATTATTCGATATTAATGTCGAAAATCTTGGCTTCATTGTTAAGCTCGAGCA
Organism: Anabrus simplex; assembly: GCF_040414725.1. Taxonomy (NCBI): domain Eukaryota; kingdom Metazoa; phylum Arthropoda; class Insecta; order Orthoptera; family Tettigoniidae; genus Anabrus; species Anabrus simplex. The sequence continues at coordinate 247,864,850 of NC_090265.1, read as the reverse complement.
CACGTGTATTCAACTGAATGAGATAAATTCTTTACCAGCTGTATCTTTGAGATCGATATTAAAATCACTGCACAAGATCATAGGGATTTGGTGATAAGCACGTCGTTCTACAACATCAAACACACACGCTTTAGGACTATGCAGTGTGCCATTAAATTCAACTCATAGAAATCACGAATGTCGAGATTCTTTCTACCCGGAGTGATGTATACGGAAACAAGTATTACCTAGCTCTAGGATCGCGGGTTAGTATCTTCTTATTCTAAATCCTTGGCTTTACCAACCAGGGTACAAAAAGAAATAATGAACAATGATATCGTCGCTCGACCGGTAAAAGTTTGTATCCCACAATACTCTTCCTATCCATTATTCTTCTTAAGAGTGGTCACGCCTCCCAGTCACATATGGATATGCAGTCCATCAGAACAATGTTCGTTGTGTTCGTTTTCCTATGGCGACGATTAAACGAAAATTAACCTTACATGCATTGTACACTAGGAGTGCGTAAATGCGTAATGCAAACGTACATGCCTACAGTACGGTACAGTAAGGTTCATTTTCCTTTACACATGAGCATAGGAAAATGAACACAACAAAATTTGTTCTGAGGGACTGCATATCCATACGTGGCTGGGAGGCGTGACCAGTCTTAAGGAGAATAACTGATAGGAAGAACTTTGTGGAATACAACCTCTTACCGGTCGAGCGACGATATAATGGTGGATAGAACGACGCCATTTTGGTAAACGAAATCACGAGGTCACGGTAGTCCTGCAAAGAATAAATAATTATGTAATACGAGAAAATAAAATATTACCTGTTCTTGGTCCAGGGCACATGACTTTTGTAAAATTTTCTCTTCCTTCCACAGTGTTCAGAATTTTAATTCATGTTGTTTTTTTTTTTTTTTTTTTTTTTTTTTTGGCCATTGCTCTGTTTACAGCCTCTATTTAGATATCTAATACCTTCAACGCCTACCAAAACATGTCCACAAAAATGGCGTTGTTCTTCTATCCATATGTCGTAAACTCGCTGGATCGTTACGACGGAGTCGGTTTCTGGTCCACGCTAAATTGCTTACGCTACTTCCAGGTGGACGCGAGCCCAAAGCTATATCCGTGTTAAAAACACGAAATTATATTTTAATATTCGTTTCCAAACACTTTTTTGCTATTGGTTTCACGTTAAACGAACCCGGACAAATCTTATAGCGACGACGTATTAGGACAGGGTTAAAACTGGGAAGGAAGCGTCCGTCGCTTTAATTAATATCGTCGCTCGACCTGTAAGAGGTTGTATTCCACAAAGCTCTTCCTATCAATTATTCTCCTTAAAACTGGTCACGCCTCCCAGCCACGTATGGATATGCAGTCCATCAGAACAAATTTTGTTGTGTTCTTTTTCCTATGCCCATGTGTAAAGGAAAACTAACCTTACTGTACCGTACTGTAGTAATGTACTTTGCATTACGTATTTACGCAATCCTAGTGTATAATGCATGTAAGGTTCATTTTCGTTTAATCGTCGACATAGGTAAACGAACACAACGGACATTGTTCTGATGGACTGCGTATCCATATGTGGCTCGGAGGCGTGACCAGTCTTAAGGAGAATAATGGATAGGAAGAGTATTGTGGAATACAACCTTTTACCGGTGAAGCGACGATATGGTTTCTTTTACACCTCGTACTAATTGACTTTCTATTATTTTCCCTATATTCCAAGAAAACCTCGAGTAACAAACATCAGTTCATAACTCATATTCCATACTCACTACCTTCAGAATGTGGTTAAAATGAATCTGGGACATTACGAAACACTGCGTATTTTCAACATATTATAACCCACCGAGGGATAATTCATCTTACGTGTGCAACGTTCTTGCCAACACAGCATTTGCCGTGCTCCAGTGATATAGCAAATTTTAACGAGAACATTAATACAAGCTGTTGAGAATTATGCTTCTGTAATATAGTGTATTATAATCGTGCTGCAGGTTTAATTTTTGCTCACCCAGTTGTGTATTTTATGTGTATTTCACAACTGAATAATTTCTAGAAAGGTGGAATCAGTAGAGTTGACCTGATTTTTATGGAACTTACAAATATCTTACAGTCAATATGAGTTTCATTAGTATGGTGGACATAGATCTTCTTAAGGTAAATGTGAAGAATTTGTTGATGTATTCTGATGGAGTCAGGTACCTTAATAATATGAGTTTTGGAGAGGGGCATTTTTAGTTTTAGCAAGAAGTCCATAAGTCACCTGGCAGGTCAATGTGAGCTGCAGGGGTGAATGTGTCTTTTTCCGTTTTAATCATAGAGTTACTATTGTAAAGAATCACATCTTCAGCAGATAGTGAAGATGATAATTACGTCAAAGAAAATTATCACAAGGTAAGTATCCTTACTAAGAGAAGGAGATCTGACTCTTTGAAGAATGAATGTGCCCATGAAACGTTAAAGGCCACGAAAGGCGCGAAAACGAAAAACGTCGTCTTCTTCTTTTAAACCTTTGTACCCATTTACCTGCGGTCGACAATGTGCATAGATTTAGCCCATTTTTATGGCCGGATGACTTACCTGACACCAACCCTGGGTGCAGGAATGTATTTACTAGTGCGTGTTTCTGTGGTGGTTCGTAGGGTAACGTGTTCATCAGAACACTTCGGGTTTGATTACCAGCTATGTGGAGGGATGTACTCACTAGTGCGTGTTTTTGTGCTGATTGGCAGTGTAATGTTTGGATCGGGTTCGATTCCTGGCTGCTCCAGGAATTTTAACCGTGTATGGTTAATTTCTGTTGCTTGGGAGTGGGTAGTTGTGTTTGATACACCTCTTCATCTATATACAACACATTACACTCCTAACCACCACAGAAACACGCAATGGTGAGTACATCGCTCCTCAGAAGGTAGTCCCCCTCTGGGTGGGGACGGTAGAATAACACACACGGTATCCCCTGGCTGTCGTAAGAGGCGACTAATAGGGGCCCCAGGGGTTCTGAACTTTCGAGCGTGAGTTGGCGACCACGGGGCCCTTATATTAGTTCTGGCATTGCTTCCACTTACCTGTGCCAGACTCCTCACTTTCATCTATCCTATCTGACCTATCTTGGTCAACTCTTGTTCTATTCCGAACCCGACGCTATTAGGTTTGCGAGGACTAGGGAGTCCTTCATTTTCACTCCTTTCGTGGCCCTCGTCTTCCTTTGGCCGATATCTTCATTCTTCGAAGTGTCGGATCCCTTCCAATTTTTCCCTGTGATTAGTGTTATATAGAGGATGGTTGCCTAGTTGTACTTCCTCTTAGAACAATAAACACCACCACCACCACCATCACTCGTAAGGTAGGCATAAGGGAGGATATCGGACCGTAAAATTGGGCTAGATTCACATAATATGCTGACTCCAATTAATTGGTTAATGGGCAAGAGGAAGAAGGTGCTACTAGGGAGTGTTTATGTTTCGTTAGAATGTTCCTTTAAGTATATAGGTCTGAATATCTCTATGGTGATCTAGAAAAATTGACATAGAGTGAAAGGTTATTTTTTACCACAGTTCTTAATGTCTCTTCTGTTTCAACACAATCATGGGTTGTCACTTGATTGATGAATTACGACCTTGTTTTCCTTATGCTAATTAGAGCAAAATATCGATAAAACTACTGCTATAGCGCTGAGCAGATAACAAATGGTCTGTGAAGGGACCTAATGACTTACAGAGAAGCAGTGAAGTATGATATGAGACTGCGAGATGAAGCCCATTTGGTGAGAGGAATAAAGAGAGGTCTATTCATTCGATACAACAACAGATGGAGGGTGTCAACATCTAAGATAATTACCATCGGTCTTAGTAAAAACGTGCGGCTACAAAAAAGTGTATTTACATGTGCATCGCATCAGAGTTAGTTTCAGTATGAAATTCAGGTCACCAACATCGACAAGTTCCAACCATAGGCACCGACTCCATGGGAGCACCATACAATAGTGGTACGGGAACAGAATCGTGTTTTTGCTCTCGTAAGAATATTTGATATTTCAATCCTTGCCCCAGCGCTCAAGACCAAAATTCGGCGCCTATGGTTCCAGCGAGTGTATTTTGGTAATTCCATAGGAACTGTCCCGTCCGTTACCAATAGACACACTTGCTATATGATGTTAATGTTAAGAATCAAATAGAGAAATGATAAGAAATCACATTTTATGCAAAGCACCTACTTTACAGACCACTCCAAAATTCTATAATATTCATTGTTATTGGACAGCCCACGTGGAATTAGTCAATTCTCAATAAGACGAATAAATGTAAACTAAAAACAGCATTTATTTATCTTTACTTAAAGATATTTATGACACAGAAGTGTCCTGATGCTGATACAAATCAAACGTTTCCGAACTAGACACACTTTTTAGCAACGCATCACTTTTTAGATGTATTCATGAAATTTCTGCCAAAATAATTCTTAAAAATTGTATTGCAGCAATAATATTGATCTAACAGATTCTACTTTTGGTCTGTTTCTGTCATCTGTCCATTGTGAATTTAATAAGGAAAAAAATATTTTCACACATTTATTGTGTTCACGTAAACATAAGTAAATCTGAGCCAATTTAATCAATTCAGAATATTGCTCACTGGATTTACACTGCTTTAAAAACTGAACCCATTTATTTCTAGATAACATGGATACAAAATAATTTTCACCAGTATTCAACACGCTGCTTCCGGGAGGAAGTAGATAGCGTTAGCATAGATCAACCCTGTTACCATGACAACGTCAGGTAATGACGTCAACTCTGCTTCAGAATGACCAACCAAAAAAATTACCATTCTTTTCAAAAACATTTGAGCGAAATTTTAAATAATTTTATCTGATTTTTAAAATTGGTGACATTCAGGGATTTTTAAAAATTCATTCAGGACGTCGGGCGGGACAGATGCTCTAATTCAAGACTCCCGCTTTTTTTTTCAGGTCGTACGACAACCCTAATCAGAAATGATGATGATAATAATAATATATGATTTATTATTATTATTATTATTAATAATATTATTATTGTTCAGCAGAAACATTGGACATGATTGGGAAAGGTGGTCTTGAAGTTATCCGGGAGAGAGAAAAATGCTAAGAAAAATTCTGGCCGAAATATTTAAAAAATGGGAGAGGAGATTCAGTTCTAACAAATGATTGTATCAATGAACAGAAAGAGTGGTTGAATTGATCAGGAAGATGTTACAGTTCTATGGACAATTGTTGAGGATGGACGATAACAGACTAACGAAGAGGAAGACAAAACTGAAATGGTTTCGGATTTGACTAAGACGGGGGTTCCGGAAGATTATATTAAGGACAGAAATCGACTTGGACAACTCGTCCAAACGTTCCGCTGTTTCCAGGAGACTGATGAGAAGCTAGTGAAACGAGTGAGATCCTATAGAGAAGAACAAAAGAAGCAGGTAGGAGAAAGGATTAAAAGTGTCTGATAGAGAGTCAAACGATTGTCAAACGTAGTCCAAATACGGCCGAAACGAAAGAGAAATAAGCATAATAATCGTATTGACTAAGCCTTGTGTAGGCTTTTTTATTTTACTCTACGTGGGCTGCCTGCATATCTATTTCGACGTACAGTTTTAGTTTAACAGATAACAGAGAAATGGGTCGGTATAGGGCGATCTAAGGCTCAGTTATTTTTTTATTATTATTTTTTTTTATTTCTGTCTTTCACCTTAATCTGTTTACCCCCAGAGATTTTTCCCTCGGACTCAGCACGGAATAACACCTCTACCGCCTCAAAGGCAGTGTCCTGCAGCGTGAGACATTGGGTCGGGGATACAACTAGGGAGAATGACCAGTACCTCGCCCAGGTGGCCTCATCTGCTGTGCTGAACTGGGGTCTTATAGGGGAATGGGAAGATTGGAAGGGAGAGATAACGAAGAGGGAAGGAAATGGGCGTAGCCGTAAGTTAGGTACCATCCCGGCATTTGCCTGGAGGAGAAGTGGGAAACCACGCAAAACCACTTCCAGGATGGCTGAGGTGAGAATCGAACCCACCTCTACTCAGTTGGCCTCCTGAGGCTGAGTGGACCCCGTCCCAGCCCTCGTACCACCTTTCAAATTCCGTGGCAGAGCCGGGAATCGAACCCGGACCTCCGGGGTGGCAGCTAATCACACTAACCACTACACCACAGAGACGGACATTATTATTATTATTATTATTATTATTATTATTATTATTATTAGCGGGTAAGCACCAACTGTTTTTCCAGAGATCTTTTACATATCGACATGGAGTGCCGAAAAGACGAATGGTACCGGATTAGTCCGCAATCTTGAGATCCGCAGGTCAGCACTCTATCATGATCCATAGAACGAGCTTCATGTCATTCTACTTACTTGGTTGGTACCACACAGGGAGATAATGGAATTAGCAGGGGTTAACTGTCTGCTTTCACACAACCAATCTGGTTGTTGTTGCGTATAAAATGTCTCAGTAGATTGTTTAAGGAGACGTTCTTAGGACTTCACTATTTTTAAATTCATTACAATAGTACATATATCATAAAGCCTTGGAGTTCGAAATACAAGGTACAGTGTAACTGAAATATCAATGATACAAAAGAGCAAAAATTTACTGTAAATTCAGCACTTATCTAAATACGTTGTGAACAACTGGTTGTAAGACCCTAAGTGAAATGTTACAGCTCGTTCGTAATGTATAAATTGCTTGTGCAGACGGCGTAGCGTTTTTGAAAGTTAAGCGCCATTGGGCGTGGTGACCACTTCGATAGGTAACCCACGTACTGTCGGCTAGAGGAGAAGCAGACGCAGGATGCATGATCACCAATGCTAGGATTTTGATGACGTCATCTTTTGTTTGGCTTACAACAGATTGCTAACATGTACAGAAATCCTGATCATAGTTCCCACACTGTAGAAATGCTAATTTATTAGGGTTTTTTGTCATTTTTTGCCATTTTGTATTTTCAAGTTATTTTCTAAAATTATATATCATTATTTGGTAACTTTATGGAAATCATTAGACTGTTTTATACTTTATGAATCATTTTCTGACATGTTTAAGGATTTTGAAGCATTTTCGTGTGTGGTATTGCATATTGACGCAACTTTAAGTGAGGATGAATACGAAGTCATGAGAACATTCACAACTGTCTCCCAATCTAGGGACTAAAGGAACTTTGTTTACCAGTTACTTCTTGGAAATTCTAGGAATGACATTGCAGTTGTAAATAATCCGAGAGGGATCTTGAAAACGAGGGTAGCAGGACAAATTACAATCGGCCAAGTCATGCCAGTATACTTAAGTGTCTCAATGTAAACTATAGATGAGTTGTTATCGATTCCGACCTTTTTTGCAGTGCACATAATTATTTAAAATCCTAAATTAAAGCCAAGTAGGACTGACTTCAAACGAATAATGTCTCAATTCGAGGAGGATGCTCACTTCAAACTAATAATGTCGCAATTCGAGGAGGATATTTTTTCTACCGATGGTGAAATTATATCCTGCAAAATATGTGAAGTGAAAGTGGCAGTATTGTAAGGCAGAATGAGGTAAGACTGTATATCACATTTTTACGTGTTTCATGTATGCTCTATTCCAATAATGCTTTCGATTATCTATTGGCAAAAACTTTTGTTTTGTTTTTTCTTCGGATATTCCCGACTTAATGGACCACATAACTGAAAATACATTCTTGAAAGAAAAACTGAATTGGCAGTAATAAACAATGGGCAGAAATGTTAACCAGTATCTATGCGCATCTACATCAAAGTATGAAATTAGATCCATTACATGTATGTAAGTATAGAATCACGCCGTTTGTTTGCATTTCTTTGTGTGTTAGCATTATGTCAACAACACAAATATAGGCTATACCAACTCGATTAGCAAATGTATTCAAAAATTTCATTTAAAATCTGTATGTCTTTTTTAAAATTTTCGTAATATTTTACTGAATCTTTGCCGTCATCTTTAGATCATTTTTTAAACATATCGTCGTTGCCCGGACAAAACCTCCTATGTGATAATATGTTTTGGAGATATACTGACCCGCAGCACATACATTGTGAAGAGCGAGAATGCCTTGACAATATTCACACAATATTGCACCTTAGATGACAGAACCTTACCGGCCAAAGTTCTAAGCTAAAATTATTTCACATAGGAGGTGGTTTTGTCCCGGCAGCGACGATATTTAGGTCATGAAAATCCTGGCCCTGATGATCACTGACCATTGGGGCAATGGAGCAATGACCAGACCAACGAACAGGTTTGAATAAGGAATTAGTTTCTTGTCTGGGGCATTTTTGTTGGATGCATCAATTCTACAACTGTCCCCCGGCACGGGCCAGAGCACCCCGTACCTTCAAGTGAAGTCCCATTCTAATTTATGGCTGCGACAATATGCAAGCTGCTAAACTAAGTGTGATGACATTCGGAGCATGGCAGATGTGTATGAGTGTTATGAAATGTACTACTATAGGGTCAGTTGTGCTGCAATAGCACTTTCTTGCTCAGTAAGAAAAGGAATATCAAACGAGTTCGCTCATCATTTTGCTTTGTGCGGCGCCTCGTTATGGTGCCTATATCGGTTTTTTGAGGTTTCCCTAAAAGCTGCATAACCTTTAGTGGTGCTATTTGAGGATCTGACGAGCCTCCGGATTTCAATGTTGCTTTTGGTAGTCCAGATTTGATTTCACGTAATTTACATATACCCCTCTCTTTACTGACAAGGAAACGTCGGCAACATTTCCCTTCTCCCCGCGCTTGCCGGCTGCGGTGGCGAACCAAATGGAGCGTTGAGGGGAGGAGGTGCAGAGGCGTGTCTCCAGATACGCAGTGTGCCAGCTTAGCATTGGCCAGCAGGTATTCATCGCTGATCGCGCGGAAATTGAAATGTCGCAACTTTTAGGCCCCGTAGTTAACGCTCTAATGAATGTTGGCACCCAAAATTGATGCCGACATCATTTTTACGTGTACCTCAATGTGTTTTCCAAGTTTCATCGCGATCGGTGACTTAAACATTGTCGATGTTCTCTTGTGAGACGTAATTTCACTTCATTTTGTTCAGTAAGATGTACAACTGTCCATCTACTTGGTTGATTGGTCAGCGTAGTGGCCTTCGGCTCAGATATTCCTGGAATCATTTCTCAGGTGCGCTTGGAACTTTAGGTGTGTTCGGTTAATTCCTGAGGCTCTGGAATTGAGAATTTGTGTTTCTCACATTATACACCTCTTCACTTACACATAACACTATAAACTACATCGGCAACACGCAATAGCTGAATACATTCCTCCACATCAAGTTGGCATCAAGTAAGGCATCAGTACGTAAAAAAAATAGGATCATTTTAGCTGAACTCGTTTTTATTTCATCCAGATACACCTGTCTCTATATTATGGTAAGTAACCCGTCTCCATAAAGTCCGACAACCCGCAACTACCTCGCAACTGTACTTGTGAAATTTTATACACGTTAATCTCATTACTACTATCTATATCACCCTGTGCTGTAAAAGATCATGTTATTTTTTACTACAGGCCTTATGGGAACGATGGGGATAGGAAAGGGCTAGGTGTGGGAAGCAAGTGGCCGTGGCCTTAATTAAGGTTCATCCACAGCATTTGCTTGGTGTGAAAATGGGAAACTACGGAAAACCATCATCAGCGCTGCCGATAGTTGGGTTCGAACACGCTATCTCCAGAATGCAAGCTCACAGTTGCGCGACTCTAACAGCATGGCCAACTCACTCGGTAAATGATCATGAAGTTTTGGTCATCAGAGAGAATGGCCTTCCTAATGTACGTGCTGCGGGTCAGCATATCTCCAAAAATATTATCACATAGGAGGTTTTGTCCCGGCAGCGACGATATCAACTACACAGTATCTTGTCTTCTAAGTTTGTTAGTATGCCAGATATACCCATCACAAGGCTCAGTTAATAAAGAATAATATGCAAAATTATGGTCCATCCCGGAATGAGGATTACTTATTGGAATATTTGCGAGCCATCGGCCACAACTTCACTCTGTATCTGTGACTTTAATTTCTAAATCCCTTCAGAATCGTGAAACATCCAGGCCCGAAAAGCTTCTTTCTCCGGGTATCCACCTCATCGTCAAATAGTCAATTGAGTTATAAATATACATATCGGTCGCTAAAACCGTGTTGTATTTCCTTCCTTCGAGTTTTATTTGTGATATATGAAATCTGAAAAAATAGTGTCATAATATTGGTATTCTTCAGAATGAATTACAAAAACAAAAACAAAAAAAACCATTTGGGAAAATGAAATCCAGAAATTGATCGAAAGTCAACTTTTCATGTCTCTTTACTTCTCAATTTGTTTCTTGAAGCAAATATCTTACAGTATATGTAAAGGTAATGTTACTTTAAGTTACCTAACGACACGAAAGTAGCGAGAATGATTGCTGGTGGGAAAAATGGCAGGAGGGTACTTGCAATGAGGAAATAAAGTCTAAGTTAGGAATGAACTCGATGGATGAAGCTGAACACATAAACCGGCTTCGGTGGTGGGGTCATGTGAGGCGAATGGAGGAGGATAGGTTACCTAGGAGAATAACGGAATCTGTTATGGAGGGTAAGAGGAGTAGAGGGAGATCAAGACGGCGATGGTTAGACTAAGTTTCCACAATTTAAAGATAGGAGATATAGAACTATACGAGGCCACAAAACTAGCTACAAATAGAGGATTGTGGCGGCGATAAGTAAATTCACATAGGCTTGCAGACTGAACGCTGAAAGGCATGCAGTCTATAATGAAGATGTATGTATGTATCCAGCAACTGAAATCTTTCCTTGTGGTGTCAGGTGTCGAATCACAGATTTCTGAACAATGCTTCTCTTTCCTTGCGTGTTTGAATTATCGCGGCATTTATGAATGATATGGTCGTTGATCATAACGGCTTAAAATAATGACCTACTATCTAATATCCATAAAGGAGTTGTGACGAATTCTACAGGCTTTCGAAAAATGACATTCTAACAATCGTATTCCTTGATTCCGTCTATATATAATATATAAAATATAAAAGTGAGCACATCTAGAATTACTAGGTTTACACATCAAAGTGTATACTACCCTCTATAGGGCTGAGGAATATCTCCTTTGATGCTGAAGTGAAAGGACAAGTTATTTGAAAGGCGGAGACCCGATAAGAATGGCACTTGTTTATTTGCTGAGTGTTGAAGTTAATGCGCTCTGCGCGACAGCGTCCAACTGGCGACGACATCAGGACGCCCTACTACTGCGTCGCCATTATATCTCCGTATGGGTCCGCGGCTATTTCTCTACCCCCTATTGAGCCGTTTGAGCTGCTCTACAAGATCCTCTCATCGGTCCTTGCCACACAGTTCGTTCGGATTGATTAATTCTAATTTCAACTTATAGTTGAAGCTCAGATTATGTTTCTCTCGAATAGGAAGTTTTTCGTACAAGATTTCTAAGTCAACTTGTATCGAATATAATAATAATAAGGATAATATATAATATAATATAATATAATATAATATAATATAATATAATATAATATAATATAATATAATATAATATAATATAATATAATATAATATAATATATTATTATTATTATTATTATTATTATTATTATTATTATTATTATTATTATTATTATTATTATTATTATCATAATTCCGTGAGTGACTTTTGGCTGTCAACCTGTATGTGTATGTGTAATTATTTGAAGATAGAACGAAGCGGCCGTGGCTGTATGTTAGGTGTCAGCTAGAAATTCACCTGAATTTGGTAGTAGAGAATTTTCTTAAGGTTCTGATAGTATAACTTCAACCTTCCTTCGAGGAATACTGTCGTAACGACTAGCGAGTGGCTGTGCGGTTTGGGTCACGTAGCTGTCAGATTGAATTCGGGAGATAGTGGATTCGAACCCCGCTAACGACAGCCCTGAAAGGTTTATTATGGTTTTCCACTTTCACATTGTCCGAATCGTTGGCTGAATGGTCAGCGCACTGGCCCTCGGTTCAAAGGGTCCCGAGTTCGATTCCCAGCCGGTTCTGGGATTTTAACCTTCATTGGTTAATTCGAATGGCCCGGGGCTGGGTGTTTGTGCTGTCTCGAACTTTCCCGCAACTCACACACACCACACATAACACTATCCTCCACCACAATAACACGCAGTTACCTACACATGGCAGATGCCGCCCACCCTCGTCGAAGGGTCTGCCTTACAAGAGCTGCACTCGGCTAGAAATAGCCACACGAAATTATTATTGTACTTTCACGCCAGCCTGTTCCTTAATTAAGCCCACAACCGCTTCCTCCTCATTCCCAGCCATTTCCTATCCCATCGTCGTCACAAGACCTGTCTGTGTCGATGTGACGTAAAGAAAATTGTAAAATAAAGTTAAAAAATCCACAGTTCTAGTCCTTCAGGCAAGCAACTCGACGTTGAAAACATCCTAGGGTATGAGATACGAAATTTACGTAAATAATATCCAATAACGTATGAGAATATCGTCGCTGCCGGAAAAAAACCTCCTATGTGCAATATTTTAGCTGGGAACTTTGGCCGGTAACGTTTTGTCAGCTAAGGTGCAATATTGTGTGCATAGCGTCAAGGCATTCTCGCTCTTCATATTGTGTGTGCTGCGGGACAGTATACCTCCAAAAATATTATCAAATACTGACCCGCAGCACATACATTATGAAGAGCGAGAATGCCTTGACAACCTTCACACGATATTGCACCTTAGATGACAGAACCTTAACGGCCAAAATTCTACTAAAAATTGCAATCCTTTCCTTTATCATCTTTATCCGGTCTATTAGATTAGCAGTCTGCCATTTTTCTACCACTACGAACGTTAATGTAAGTCAATGCATTGTTTTACTTGAGCACCACTATGAGCGCTATTGTGAGTCAATGCAGAGCTTCACTTAAGCCCTTACAACTACATTCGGTATGGACATTTTTCAAAAGAATCAAAAAAACGCTGAGGGTGTTGAACCAAGGAACACATTACAGAAAGAATTATGCAAATAATTTAACTTGGCTAGGATCTTAATAAAAAAGAAACGAGTAAAAGAACAAGTGATTTTTAGGCTGTTTGTCCGGTACTGCATTTAGGCCACAACTGATTTTAAGCTGTTTGTCCGGTACTCCATTTAGGCCACAACTGATTGTAGGCTGTTTGTCAGGTACTGCATTTAGGCCGCAAGTGATTTTAGGCTGTTTGTCCGGTACTGCATTTAGGCCGCAAGTGATTTTAGGTTGTTTTTCCGGTGCTGCATTTAGGCCGCAGGTGATTTTAGGCTGTTTTTCCGGTGCTGCATTTAGGCCGCAAATGATTTTAGGCTGTTTTTCCGGTGCTGCATTTAGGCCGCAGGTTATTTTAGGCTGTGTTTGCGGTGCTGCATATAGGCGGCAAGTGATTTTAGGCTGTTTTTCCTGTGCTGCATTTAGGCCGCAGGTTATTTTAGGCTATTTTTGCGGTGCTGCATATAGGCCGCAAATGATTTTAGGCTGCTTTTCCTGTGCTACATTTAGGCCGCAACTGATTTTAGGATGTTTGTCCGGTACTGCATTTAGGCCGAAACTGACTTTTTAATTTTTTTTAATTTGATAGTGTCCACCTCTGTGGTGTAGTGGTTAGCGTGATTAGCTGCCACCCCCGGAGGTCCGGGTTCGATTCCCGGCTCTGCCACGAAATTTGAAAAGTGGTACGAGGGCTGGAACGGGGTCCACTCAGTCTCGGGAGGTCAACTGAGTAGAGGTGGGTTCGATTCCCACCTCAGCCATCCTGGAAGTGGTTTTCCGTGGTTTCCCATTTCTCCTCCAGGCAAATGCCGGAATGGTACCTAACTTAAGGCCACGGCCGCTTCCTTCCCTCTTCCTCGTCTATCCCTTCCAGACTTCCCATCCCTCCACCAGGCCCCTGTTCAGCATAGCAGCTGAGGCCGCCTGGGCAAGGTACTGGTCATTCTCCCCAGTTGTATCCCCGACCAAGAGTCTGAAGCTCCAGGACACTGCACTTGAGGCGGTAGAGGTGGTATCCCTCGCTGAGTCCGAGGGAAAAACCGAACCTGGAGGGTAAATAGATGATGATGATGATGATGATGATGACTTTGATAGTGCTATCTAATATTAAAAAATTTGAAACCTTTCTGAGCCATTTTTACCCGTGAACATTCGGCATATTGAGGAAATTGTTTAATGTTACGTTTTGTGTCGTATGGGGTTTCCTACTTTGGCTGCTAAGAAATACTGTCCTAACCTTTCCCATATTCATATCACTTCTTTTATTTTAATCTATACGTTAATATTTCGAGGTACTAGGACCTAACCATTTTAGAGCATTCTTCAATTACGAAGAATTTGTATACGTATTATAGAAGTATTTGTCAATATATCGTTCCCAAGCCTACTGAAACGAGATTTGCTACTGATGGTCTCACCTGCTAGACCTACACGAAGGTGAGATGTCGATTAATTCAAGGACACTACAGTGTGTATCAAATGGGAAGCGCCTTGGTCTCGAGAAGCAACTCAGAATTGTCCACACGATTTCCTCTCTACTCAGTGCGCTGCGCTCCGTGGAACATTTCACTGCGTTAAATAATACTTGCGCCAGGCCAAAATATTTGTCCTTCATATAAACGATCGCAGACAGCTTACCATTCGATACAGACTAATAAATTGTTAATTTGGGAATCCGAGCTATAGTGTAAAATACGATCAATAAAATATTTCGAAATGCTGAATTTGTCAACATAGTGCCAAATAAATGTTATACTCGAACAGCTTTGGCGACAAATTCAGCTTCCATGCGATAGGCGACGATGGTCGTGTTCTAGTATGGAGATGTAGAGGTGAACGATTCACCCTACCTTTGCTGTTGAGCAATACTCTGTCCCTCTGCCGGTTTGTTGGTCAGGGGAGCCATCGCGCACGACAGTATGTTCTCCAAGGTGGTATCTGCAGTATATTATGTTGCCGTTGATGGCAGGACTTGTTAAAGGATTTTCAGGAATACCTTCACTAAGTTGCCATATTTCCCTTGGCCGTATCTGGTCACCGGATTTATCGCCGATCGAGCACTTATGGGAGCATTTGAGACGTCAAATTTTCTGACCTTACATGTACACCGAATCTAGAGGCCTAATATGCCACCAGAGTGCCTACCTTACAAAGTCATCTTGTCCTGTATGCAAGCAACGGGTGTCTATTTGGATACTACAGCTGCCTTTGATGTGTACCGTTTACCTTCTATATCTAAACATAAATTCCCATTTGCAATGTTAAATTGACTTCCCACAACTCCTTGTTGGTGCGCTTTCACGTGCATTAGAAAATGAGACAACATTAAGGCAGTTATTTCATTGAGTAACTTTTCGTTACTACTTAGGCTACGTGAGAAAATATACTTTGCATATTTTGGAAAAGACCGCAAAGGATCATAATAGATATAAAGATTTAGTATCATTACCTGTAACATTTTTTAAGAAATCCTGTGTTTCTCCCTATACTAACTGAATAACAGCTGATATTTCTATGTGCACGTATCTGAAAGCGTTTCTATGCAAGGCAGTAGGTATACCCAACTCTTGATATCATGATAATGGCTATGAGACCTCATTTTTTAAATGAATCCGATTGACAGGAATTATATTTTTAAAAGCATTAAATACGTTAGCCGTGACTGTAAACGTGGTCACCTCAGAGAGGCTGGTGATCAAGCCACTCAGTTATTAAATACGCATATTTTCTCAAATGACGACTGTAACAGTTACTCAAGGAAAAAATTCTGGACAGAATTACCAACAGTGCATGAATATCCTGCAGATGTGTATCACTTGCAATAACATTGTGAATATCTAGTAACCAATTTTGTATTTGGAAGAGTAACGACGCTGTCTCTAAATGTGCTTTTGAAACGTACAGTAAATATAACATTAAGAAACCAAGTCATGTGTAGTAGCTGTTGTCTTGAACAACACCTACAGCCTTCTCGCACAGTGACAAACGTGTGGACGGAGAATTATAGGAATTACTGAGTTCTAAGTTGATTTCAGTTGGAGATGTGCCTTTTAAAATCTGCGGCACGTGGTCACACATTTACGTTCACATTTACTCCTGTTCAGTTTCAATGGGCATCTCAAAAGATAAATCAAAATAATTTAAGTCCGAAGATTGGATTGGCAAGAATTATATCCTTTACAACATATTCACCTGTTATGGGATGTCATTCTAAAGTACTGAATCGCCAGAAAAGACTAGTGAGCTGGGGTCCCGTCGCTTTTATACCACATTCGCTGTCTTATTGCGAGAGGTCTATCTTGTAGCAGTCCGACTCGTTGGCTGAACGGTCAGCGTACTGGCCTTCGGTTCAGAGGGTCCCGGGTTCGATTCACGGCCGGGTCGGGGATTTTAACCTTAATTGGTTAATTCCAGTGGCACGGGGGCTGGGTGTATGTGTTGTCTTCATCATCATTTCATCCTCATCATGACGCGCAGGTCGCCTACAGCCGTCAAATAGGAAGACCTGCACCTGACGAGCCGAACCCGTCCTTGGATATCCCGGCACTGAAAGCTATACGACTTTCCATCTTGTAGCAGCTCAAGGATTATTTTGCCCAAAATAATAATATCGTCGCTTCACCGGTAAAATTTTGTATCCCACAATACTCTTCCTATCCATTATTCTCCTTAAGACTGGTCACGCCTTCCAGCAACATATGGATACGCAATCCATCAGAACAATGTCCGTTGTGTTCGTTTTCCTATGTCGACGATTAAACGAAAATGAACCTTACATGCATTGTACACTAGGAGTGCGTAAATACGTAATGCAAACGTACATTCGTACAGTACGGTACAGTAAGGTTAATTTTCCTTTATACATGGGCATAGGGAAATGAACACAACAAAATTTGTTCTGATGGACTGCATATCCATACGTGGCTGGGAGGCGTGACCAGTCTTAAGGAGAATAATTGATAGGAAGACCTTTGTGGAATACAAGCTTTTACCGGTCAAACGACGATATGATCAACATAATCTTCCCACACATTAACAGAGAATTTGTAAAATACATATCGTCGTTGCCGGGGCAAAATCTCCTATGTGAAATATTATAGCTTAGAACTTTGGTCGGTAATGTTCTGTCATCTAAGGTGCAATATTGTGTGACAGTTGTCAAGGCATTCTCGCTCTTCATAATGTATGTGCTGCGGGTCAGTATATCTCCAAAAATATTAACACATAGGAGGTTTCGTCCCGGCAACGACGATATATTGAGTTAAATTGATGTAACTTGCAAGAAGAGAAGTGCTCTTCAAATGATGCATGCTATGACCACCCTGAACGTACATGATACGCGGGAATTTGAGATGGACCCTGTTACACATAGCGTAGTTCTTTTCGAAATTGAAACTGCGATCTTATTACACTATTCTTTCCTATTCTTTTTTCCGAAGTCATAACCGTTAATGTTGACACCCCGACTTTATTATACACAGAACTTTTTTAAAGTACAATATACAGCATCAACTTTAACGAGCTATCATCATTACGACTATGATTTTTCGGTGAAACTTCGCCTTATTACGACTATTTATTAAATCATATGAGGAAAAATATTTTTGAAGTATCCACGGCCACGACTATTATCAACAGAGGTACGACATGATGAGCCGTAAAGTAAACCACGGCATGGAAATGGACCGTAAAGAGAATTCAGGAACTGTACGAGCAACATCGATGTTTAAGTGTCGTGCTTTAGTCAGTCCTGGGATGTATCGCATTTATTCACGACGATATAATTTTTGAGTGCCAACGGCCGTAGCCGTGTTGAAACACCGGATTCCGTGAGATCTCCGAAGTTAAGCAACATTGGGCGTGGTCAGGAGTTGGATGGGTTGCCACGCGCTGTTGGTGTGGGGTAAGGGAATGGAGGAGCGGATAGGAACTGGCCACCCTACCGCACGAAAACTCCGGCTCAGGTACATCTCTGCGGAGGTTCGGACCTGCTTTCGGGCAGTATAACCCTTACTTATATAATTTTTGAGTAATGTTTTATCTTTCAAGGGTATTGTAAAATGTTACAGTAAATGGATAGTTTCAAATATTCTTAAATGGAGAGGAAGCTTTTGCCTTCTCTTTCCTTCTGAGGCACATTTGAGTATAAAGATTCAATGTATTTTCCTCTTCTGTTACATGGCCTTTTACCTAGTTCATAGAAGCCAGCATTTAATGTAGGCTACATTTGACGTGTTTTTACGGCCGGCTACCCATCGCGACGCCAATACTATATGAGGGATATATTCACTATTGAGGATTTCTCTGGTGACTGGTAGTGAGGAGTGTTGTTTATAAACCGAACGAAGTCTATAAAGACGAACAGAAATACCCCAGTCTTCGAGCAACAGGAATTGACCATACGCAGTTAAAATACCATCCCGCCGTAAATCGAACGCGGGGATCTCTGGGTCGAAGGTCAGCACGCTGACCATTCGTTCAAAGAGCCGAAGATGAAGATATCCTACCAAGAGGAATGCTACCCAGCCAGATTGCCTAAATGTTTTCCTGCGTACCAAGGGCGGCCCTTCTGCAAATAGTTCTCCATTTTTCATAGTCTGCAGCATCTTCCTTATTGGCATTAGCCAAGCGCATGATTTGATGAAGCCATCGTTCCTTGGGTCGCTCTCTTGCGGGCTTGCCTGCCATGCTAAGTTATATTATTATTATTATTATTGTTACCGTGTTTTAGCGGTAGTTATGCGTAAAAGAAGGTGCGGGTGTGAATGGGTTTCAAGCTACGAAATTATAGTGCATGTAAAATTAATTTAAAATTTAACAAGGTTATATTTTCTTTTCAAAAACAAAGCAATAACAGACATGGCAGGTACAATGTAGCAAAACAAGGGGAGTTACAATATTTACAGGTTTTGGGCTTCACGCCCTGACTTCAGCGATCAGCTCAGTTTTACCACAAACACAAGTTTTAACAGAGGGGCAGAAAACCCCATTCATCCCTAGGAGCCCCTGGCTCCGAATTACACAGAAAAGCCTCCACGAGGCATATGACACTCCATTTTCAAAAGAGCGATCCGCTCTTAAAATTTAAGCCTCTCAAAGGCCACACCAAACTCTACCTTCAAGCTGTCCTTTAAGGACGTATTCACAGGGGTAAAATACCCAACCTACAGAGGTCTATTACATGAAAAGAAGGTTGATTACATGACCTCTAAAATAACAATTTGAGAGGAGGCGATCTTGCACTCCTAATACACTTTGTTTTTTTTTTAAAACCTAATCTGGCTCTGGGCCGCTAACGCAAGGGCTAATCCCATACTACAGAGGTGACTTAGAGAAGAACACTTTACATTACATAAACGAAGAATAGTTTGAGAAAATAAGTTCACCTCAAAACAAATATGAGTGGGAGCTCGAGAGGGTTAGCACTCTCTATCCCAATATGTAGCCTTACAAGAAAAAGATGAAAAGAGTAATTACATTTTAGGAAAAGGTTACATGATGGAAATGCTTCGAACCCGCCGCGAGTGTTAAACTGCCGACCTAGCAAGAAAAGAAGTTATTAATAGGCCATTACCTGGTGTTGAACGGCTGAAGAAGAAAGAGGCGCTTCCCGCCTCCTGCTATGTACTTAATACACTGAAAGATGGAACAGAAGTGGCCCGGAGGCCCCAAAATCAGCAGTTTATATCCTCTCGCGGAAGATTCTAGGCGTTAGGGGAAAGAAAACACCCTCCCACAAAATCTTTATTGGCTAGGGAAAAGAAACCCCTACATAGAGGAAAAAGAAACACATTATTGGTGGAAAATTAATTAAAGAAATTCGGGATTGGCTAGATCCAAACTAAGGGGAAAAAGAGGGGTATACAGCCAACTTAAACAATGACAGAAGGAAATTTAACAAAGAACAAACTCTTGAAATAAAAATTTCTCCAACAAAATAGTTCTTTGATTTCGCACTAGGTCGCACTATTGTTGATCTTCAGTAGTGTCCTCTAGAAGAGAAAGTTCACACTTCTTACTTCAAGCGAAACAAAAACACATCAAAAATGACACAGTTCACAAACTCAAAAATTTCCAGGTAGTGACATCTTCTGAGAAATTAGTAGATTAATAGTGTAGATAAAGTTCAGACTTCCTCCAGAAGAGGAGTTTCAACTGGCGCAACTTTTAAATAAACAGAGTAGAGGTGTACCGCCCGGTACAGACCTCCCCCCCCCAAAAGTTCCTCCAGGGGTGACACATGAAATCAGTTTGAAACAAGTTCCAAGTTATAAAGTGAATATGAAAATAGATTACAAGATTTTCAGAATGTTGTGTGATTCAGTTTCACAATTTGTTGTTGCAGGTGAAGTAAAGTCTTTCTGTTTTTAGAAGTTGAATTTCTGAAGATAAACTTTTAATACTTGAAGGTGATGAAAAATTTGGCAATGTCCACCAAATACGGTGTTGAATTCCCAAGTGTAATCATTACTTATGGTGACTGTCCATGTAGTTGATGTAGATTGAGTCGGATGGCCAGACCGGCCGTTGCAGCTTGCGTCCAACGGAGGCCGCTCGGACCCCTCAAGTACCCTGAGATACCGCTCGCCCGCACTATGAGGGGAGCAGAGGTGTTGAAGTACGCCGCGCCCGCGGTGAACAGATACAGGCTGCGGGCATGTAGTAGGTCGTGCGCCGCACATCAGCCTTGGCCGGGAGGAGAGCTCCGGCTCGCCGTGCACATGTCGTCCTCGCTGGAGAGGAGGGGGCCCATCCCCCTCCCCAGTCGCTGCACGGCGCTGCGCGGCTGCGGGGGCGCTGAAACATTAAAGCTAGGCGGCAGAATTGTGTTGGACAATCATTTTCTTTGAGGGTACAGGCTTGTAGAGAGAGTGAGGGGCCAGCGGCGTGCAGATATTCATGGTATTCATTAAGCCACTGTGTAGAGTGGAGCAGGAGACGGGAGCGTGGTAATGGCCGTGGCAAAGACAGGATGGCAGTTTAATGGGTCGGGGCAGGTTTCACAAACATGCTTACATAAGAAACAAAATCCTATAGAAGGGGCAGAATGCCTTAAAAGTGAAACTCAAAAAAAAATATAACCTTCATATCCTTTCAAAATAATATGAAGCAAGTTAACACAGAAATTACACCGGTTTCACCTGGGACAGGTGAACTCTAAATATCCTCTCGGTGGCTGGATTACTTAGCAATAAGGTAACCGGCGTAAGAAAATCGAGAATGATACAAGGTCCATGAAATCTGGGAGCAAGCTTGCCCGCGGGAACAAAATTTTTGACCATAACCTGGTCACCTACCTTCAAAGTGGTGGGTCTCCGTCCACGATCATACCTTTCCCTAACCTTTTCATGAGACACTTTAAGATTGGCTTTAGCCTTCTTCCAAAGATCTTTAATATTGTCCGGATCTATTGTCTCGGGCAGAATGTCATTCAGAGACCAGAGGTTAGAGAGCGGCGAGTTGGGAACGAACTTAAACATCAAAGAAGCTGGAGTAAATTTGTGAGATTCATGAACCGCCGAATTCAAAGCAAAAGCTAACCAATGCAGGGACGTGTCCCACCTAGAATGATCTTCATGATGATAGGCAATAAGTGCGGACCTGAGATTACGGTTAACCCGTTCAGCCAGAGATGGTTGAGGGTAATAAGCAGATGTAGTTACATGAGAGATGGACAAGTCAAAACAGAATTTACGAAACAGATTTGATGTAAAAGCTTTAGCATTATCAGATACAATGTATTGGCACGGACCAAAAGAAGCAAAAATAGAATTTAGGCAAGTAATGGTGGACTGAGCGGTAGCCAGCTTAGTCGGAAATAACCAGGAAAATCTTGTAAAACCATCTACACACACAAAGATGAACTTGTTGGCATTACCCTTTGACTGGGGGAAGGGTCCCACATAATCGATATACAGGCGTTCCATGGGGCGCGACGCTTGATGAGAAGACAAAAGGCCTACTTTAGTGGACATGGTGGGTTTACTGATCAAACAAGATTTACAAGCTTTTACAAGTTCCCGAATTTCACCGTCCATACCTTTCCATATGAACATTTCACGAATCTTTTCACGAGTTTTAAAGATACCCAGGTGCCCCCCCAATGGGGTCTCATGATAGTATTTGAAGATCATAGGTACAAGAACCGCTGGAACAACAACTTTCATCAACTTATCATGCCTCGAAGGGCAACATAGAACACCATTCCTTAGAACATAAGGGACAGCATGTTCCCCAGAAGAAAGGGTTTCCATTATCGGAGCCAGCGTCGGATCTTCACGTTGGTATTTCTCAATATCCCTAAAAAGCATGGGAGCATCTGTTAAGATGGCATTAACACCAGATAGTATGGACTCGGAAGGTGATGAACTGTCGACCGGTTCGTGGGTCTCTACGTCGTTATGAAACATACGGCTGAGTCCATCGGCAACAACATTTTCAGTACCTCTGATATGCCGTACATCGAATTGGAAGGCAGAAATACGGATGGCCCAACGGGCTATACGACCTGTACGACGCGGCCTACCTAAGACCCAGCTTAAGGCTTGATTATCTGTCTCCAGATCGAATTTGACGTGTTCCAGATAGAGACGGAACTTTTCTAAGGCGAATAAGACTGCCAAACCTTCAAGCTCATATATGGAGTACTTTGCTTCTTGAGCTGACAATGTCCTAGACGCATAGGCGATGGGTCGCCTCCCTAGTTCAGTCTCTTGAAGAAGAACTGCAGCTACTGCTGACGACGATGCGTCGGTTTGGACGATGAATTTCTTCGAGAAATCAGGCATAGCAAGAACAGGGGCATTACAGAGAGCTAATTTCAGATCTTCAAAAGCGGCTTGTTGAGAAGGTCCCCACTCGAATTTGATGCCTTTCCTACGAAGAAGGTTTAAGGGCGCCGCTCTATTAGCAAAGTTAGGAATGAACTTCCTGAAGAAATTCACCATACCAATGAACCTGGCGATACCTTTGATGTCCTTGGGAGGTTTAAAATCACGGATGGCCTGTGTTCTAGAATGATCGACTGCTACTCCATCGGGTGACACAATATGCCCTAGGAATGACATAGAGGGCTTAGCAAAGGCAACCTTGGACAACTTAACAGTTAACCCAGCCTTACGAAGGCGATCGAGAACTTCTCGCAGATGATCCAGATGTTCTTCAAAGGTCTCTGAAAAAACGACGACATCATCTAAGTAGTGATATAAGTACTCAAATTTGATGTCGGAAAAGACCCTATCTAGTAGCCTAGTGAGCACAGCTGCCCCCGTGGGGAGCCCGAAAGGCACGCGGTTGTATTCGTATAAATTCCAGTCCGTGGCAAACGCTGTAAGGTGTTTAGACTCTTCGGCAAGGGGAATTTGATTATAGGCCTGATTTAAGTCCAAGATGGTGAAGAACTTGGCCTTACGAAACCATGAAAAACAAGAATGAAGGTCGGGAAGGGGCACAGATTGTAACACCACCTTCCGATTGAGAGCCCTGTAATCAATGACAGGCCTGAAACCCCCTTGAGGTTTCGGTACTAGAAAAATAGGCGAAGAATACGCAGACTTAGAGAGCCTAATAATACCGTCCTTCAACATCTGATCGATGATTTCTTTCAGAGCCTTCATTTTAGGTGGAGATAGCCTATACGGTGGAAAGCGAACAGGAATCGAATCCGTGACCTCAATTTTGTATTCAATAAGGTCAGTAACACCAAGAGTATCAGAGAACACCTCGGGAAACGACTGACACAGTTTCCGAATACTATCAGCCTGCTCCTCAGGTAGATGTCTAAGGTCTAACAACATCTCATCCTGGGTAGGCGAAATAGATGAACATGATACAGAATTACACTTTAACAAGGGAATTCTACAATTGGACGCAAATTTGAATGTGCACGACCTACTCTGGAGATCGAGCACAAGACCAGTGTGAGACATGAAGTCCGCTCCCAGTATGATGGGGCAAGACAAATGCTTGGCCACAAACAATTTGATTTTCCATGTAAATTTAAAAACACGAATTTTGACATGTAAGGAACCTAGAATTTCTAATGGAGATGAATTAGCCGAAACATATTTAACAGGAGATGAGTCATAGTCAGGGAGTTTACAAACAGATTTCAATTTAGAATACCAATCAGCCGAAATAATGGAACAAACGCTGCCTGAATCTAAGAGAGCTGTTATAGGCTCGTTATTCAACTCAATCCTAAGAAAAGGAACCGGTGCGGGGGTATCCGCCGCAATCCTAAGACACTCTCTGGGGCATTCAAAAAAAGAATTTGAAGATTGCTCATTCCCTGAATTCTCGACCCTTTTGCCCGGGGCTGAGCCTTGGAAAGCAGAATTAGTCGACTCAGCCGAAGCCGCTAGTCACTTTTTATTATTGGCATGGGTGGAATTTGCACCAGAGCAGGAGGGGGTGCTATTTGAGTTTGGGCAATTCTTGGCGATATGTGAGAAAGCCCCACATTTAAAGCAGCCTTGTGATGAACCAGCTCCATTCCTAGTCCCACTTGGCTTGATCAGTGGACACTTGTTGCGCAGATGGTCAGGCGACCCGCAAGCATAACATTTACGGAGATTGACTGGTCGGCGAGGTGGAGGCCGAGTGTTACTAAAGGAAGGCGGGGGTTCTTTCGCGACACGCAAAGAATCGGCGTATCTAACTCCTTCCGCTGAGACGGCCAATGCTTCAAGTTCAGAGAAGGTTTGCGGACACGCCGCGAAACACAAATATGACCTGTAGGATGGCGAAATACCTTCTACAATAGCCTGCACAATCTGATCTTCAGGAAAGTGCAGAGCAAACACCCTAGTGTAGAATTTGATATCTTGAATGAAATCAGCCAAGTTTTCATCCAAGCGCTGTACACGGTAATAGTACTTCTGAATCAGGGAGGACCTGGCCCTAGCCGGGATGAAGTTAGCTAGCAAATGGGCATGGAAATCCTCAATAGATGATTGCTCGGCAATGGCTCTTACGATTTTATCAGAGAGAATACCAATAGCATACGGATAGATAATTTGCAAAATTTGACATGGCGAAAGAGAAAAAACAAGAGCATGATCCTGAAATTCCACTAGAAATCTTAAAAATGAAATTACGTCACTGGTGGTATTAACGGAAAACTTGGATATACCTCTGAGCAACATTGCCAATGGATGAGGCAAGCTGCTAAACCCGGGCGACATAGTAGGTAAAGGTTTCAATGGCAAGGAAGTTAATTCAGCACGTACATTGTTCAACGATGTGCGGCGTTCAGACTCGTTGTCCAATGGGGCAGAGATAGTTTGAGCAGCAACGGTTATCCTATTGCCTTCTCCCTTAGCAGGTTCTTCCTCACTACTTACATTCACAACGGTGGGCTGATCAGATTTGGGAGGAACTTCCCCAGTTAACAATTGAGTGACTTTACTAGACAATTCAGAGATAGTTTCAAGGAGCGAATTAGCTTGCTTCCTCTGAACGTCATTCACCTTCAGAGACAACAGATCATTAACTCTATTTGAAAAGTGATATAGCCTGCCTTGCACACGCTTAATTTGATTAGGAGACGGATCGTTTTCATCAAAAAAGCTGACTACAGATGCTAGCCCAGTAATATTCTCGACGATCGTGGAAAGAGACTCATCAATTTCTTTCTCTCCCAAATTGGGGATGGAAATGGGCAAATCAAGGGACTCTCTAAGCTTGTTGGTGTCGATTGCAACCGTGCCTCCAGATTGCACATTTCTGATAGTTAACTCGTATATCAACTCCTCTTTGCGCAAATAGTTAAGGAGGAGAACATCGCGAGGGCCGGGCATGATGACAGAACAATTTTGAAAAACTCAAAAAATTCCAGCAACTGAGACAATTGTTAGAGTTCGAATCAAAGCAATGTTTAGCCGTCAAAAGGGGCTAAATTGAGACCCATTCAACCACGCTCTGCTACCACTTGTTACCGTGTTTTAGCGGTAGTTATGCGTAAAAGAAGGTGCGGGTGTGAATGGGTTTCAAGCTACGAAATTATAGTGCATGTAAAATTAATTTAAAATTTAACAAGGTTATATTTTCTTTTCAAAAACAAAGCAATAACAGACATGGCAGGTACAATGTAGCAAAACAAGGGGAGTTACAATATTTACAGGTTTTGGGCTTCACGCCCTGACTTCAGCGATCAGCTCAGTTTTACCACAAACACAAGTTTTAACAGAGGGGCAGAAAACCCCATTCATCCCTAGGAGCCCCTGGCTCCGAATTACACAGAAAAGCCTCCACGAGGCATATGACACTCCATTTTCAAAAGAGCGATCCGCTCTTAAAATTTAAGCCTCTCAAAGGCCACACCAAACTCTACCTTCAAGCTGTCCTTTAAGGACGTATTCACAGGGGTAAAATACCCAACCTACAGAGGTCTATTACATGAAAAGAAGGTTGATTACATGACCTCTAAAATAACAATTTGAGAGGAGGCGATCTTGCACTCCTAATACACTTTGTTTTTTTTTTAAAACCTAATCTGGCTCTGGGCCGCTAACGCAAGGGCTAATCCCATACTACAGAGGTGACTTAGAGAAGAACACTTTACATTACATAAACGAAGAATAGTTTGAGAAAATAAGTTCACCTCAAAACAAATATGAGTGGGAGCTCGAGAGGGTTAGCACTCTCTATCCCAATATGTAGCCTTACAAGAAAAAGATGAAAAGAGTAATTACATTTTAGGAAAAGGTTACATGATGGAAATGCTTCGAACCCGCCGCGAGTGTTAAACTGCCGACCTAGCAAGAAAAGAAGTTATTAATAGGCCATTACCTGGTGTTGAACGGCTGAAGAAGAAAGAGGCGCTTCCCACCTCCTGCTATGTACTTAATACACTGAAAGATGGAACAGAAGTGGCCCGGAGGCCCCAAAATCAGCAGTTTATATCCTCTCGCGGAAGATTCTAGGCGTTAGGGGAAAGAAAACACCCTCCCACAAAATCTTTATTGGCTAGGGAAAAGAAACCCCTACATAGAGGAAAAAGAAACACATTATTGGTGGAAAATTAATTAAAGAAATTCGGGATTGGCTAGATCCAAACTAAGGGGAAAAAGAGGGGTATACAGCCAACTTAAACAATGACAGAAGGAAATTTAACAAAGAACAAACTCTTGAAATAAAAATTTCTCCAACAAAATAGTTCTTTGATTTCGCACTAGGTCGCACTATTGTTGATCTTCAGTAGTGTCCTCTAGAAGAGAAAGTTCACACTTCTTACTTCAAGCGAAACAAAAACACATCAAAAATGACACAGTTCACAAACTCAAAAATTTCCAGGTAGTGACATCTTCTGAGAAATTAGTAGATTAATAGTGTAGATAAAGTTCAGACTTCCTCCAGAAGAGGAGTTTCAACTGGCGCAACTTTTAAATAAACAGAGTAGAGGTGTACCGCCCGGTACAATTATTATTATTATTATTATCATTATTATTATTATTATTATTATTACCGCGTGGAAGTCAGGGACACTGAAAAATAAACCAGTGTTTTTCGGCTGATTTTTTTAGCATATTGCTTTTAGTGCCGGGAGTATCCAAGGACATGTTCGGCTCACCTGGTTTTTCTGTTTGACGCCCGTGGATGACCTGCCCATCAAGATGTGAGATGATGATGATGAGGAGGAGGAGGAATTTGATAGAGGGTCAAAACTAAAATCAATAGCGCTTAGGGTTCCGCTCAACGCTTAACGTCACCATCAGGAAGACGAATCACCATCAACGTCATATGACCTTAGTCCATGTCACACTGCGGAGAAGTTTTGAATTGAACCCAGACTTTTAGCACGCAATCCAATGATTAGGAATCGTACACTTTCTCCTCTCATACCCTGGCGGCCATCATTCTGATGTATTTTTTTTTCCTCCAGCGGGACTCGAACTGGCTAACCACACTGTCAGACCAGAGATGCTCGACGCTTTAAAGATCATGGTCATCAGTCGTGTTAGAGGCACACAAGAATTGCCAACATGAGTGCAGGTGGTTAAATATAAAACGCCATTTCTTCGTTAAATGAGGGCCTATTGGCACAAACCTTCGGGCAAGTATCTGTTTATTCTTTACTTGGATCAACTTCTCGAAGTGTGAACAAAATCATTTACTGTATAGTCGTAGCCTCCCCTTGCAAAGTCAAGAGAGAGGATTCTTGTAATCAAAGTATTATGATCGTCACACAAATATGTTAATAACAAAATCATCGGAGAGTTCAGTTAAACTTGGAATGCGATAGCCAGTTAAGTCAGGAATGTATTGTATAATACCAACACTGCACAGCGCGGGGTTTTAATTACGTCATGTATGTTCTGGTAATGAATGCATTCAGTGCAGTTAAAGAGTGACGAGCTTCATTCCGTTCTTGAATGAACTTTTAATTAGACTACATTTTTCCACCAAAATCACGTTCGAACAGCCCTACATGCCATGGATAATTCCCAGAAAAATAGAATACTCTGCCACCGCGTTTATATAAGAGAAAATATATCATGTCTAGTCCAGCCCCGCGGTGTGGGCGGGGGGGGGGCAACGCGTCCGTCTGTCACCCGGCGGCCCCGGGTTCGATTCCCGGCCGGGTCAGAGGTTTTTAATTGTAAATGATTAATATCCATGTCCTGGGGACTGGGTGTTTGTGTCGTCCTTAACGTTTCTTTCCTCACGTTCAACACTCTACACTTCTCCTATTTCAATTAAAGGGAGGTTCATATCATATGATACAAGTAGGGGCAAAAGATCTCCATAGGTCGATGCCCCGAACAAATATCGTTTAAAGAAATATATATCATGTATACGCCTTAGTCCCGTTCTCCTGCTAGGGGTCATGAATGAGGTGAGATGAATGTTTTTACGGCCGGATGCATTTCTTGACGACACTCTATTTGAGGGGCTAACGAAGATGAAATGAATGAAAGTGGGTAAGGAGGTGGGAGCAAACGGCTATGGCTTATGAAAAGGAACTGCCTTGACATATCGATGGCTTTCTTTTAAACCCTCGTATGTCCAACTCTTCTTCCTACCTATTATATCCCTTAAGACTGGACACGCCTCCCGGTCATATATTTGTATGCAGTCCATCAGAATAATTTTCGCTGTGTTCATTTTCCTTTGCTAAAGTCTAAAGGAAAATGGACCTTAACGTACCGAATTGTAGGGATGTTGATTGCATGGCAAATTTACACATTCCTACAATATAATGTATTTAAGATTCATTTTCCTTTAGAAATTGGTAGAGGAAAATGACCATAACGAAAATTATTCTTTTGGACTGCATATAAATATGGGACTGGGAGGCGTGACCAGTCTTAAGGAATACAATGGATAGGAAGAGTATTCGGACTTACGAGGTTTTTAAAGAAAGCCATCGATATGACTCGTGTGAAAATGTAAAACCACAGTAAAACATCTTCAGGGCTGCCAACGGTAGGATTCGAACCCACCATCTCCGAAAATGCGCCTCCGCGGTGTAAGGAGCAACGCGTGTCATCCGGCGGCCCCGGGTTCAATTCCCGGCCGGGTCAGGAGTTTTTATTTGTAAATTATTAATATTCCTGGCCTGGGGACTGGGTGTTTGTGTCGTCCTTAACGTTCCTTTACTCACATTTTACACTTTACCCTTCCGCCATTTACAAAATACCCGCAGGTTTATCACATATAGTGCAAGTAGGGGCAAAAGATCTTTCTAGGTCGACGCCCCGAACAAATAGCATTTGTTTTTAAAAACATCTCCGGAAATCAATATGAGGGGATTGAAGACAAGTTAAGAATAGACTGAATATATCGTTGGCTTACTTCTAAAACCTCGTATGTCCCCATGCTTTTCCTATTCATTATATTCCCTAAGACTGGTCACGCCTCCCAGCCATATGTAGATACGCAGCCCATCAGAACAATTTTCGTTGTGTTCATTTTCCTATGGTGATGTGTACAGGAAAATGAACCATACATACATTATATTGTAGGAGTGCGTAAATTCGCTTACATACAATATCCCAATCAATACTGATCTGCATTTAGGTCAGTCGCCCAGGTGGCAGATTCCCTATCTGTTGCTTTCCTAGCCTTTTCCGAAATGATTTAAAAGAAATTGGAAATTTATAGTACGGCATGGTAAGGTCTATATTGCTTTACACATTAGCGCAGGAAAATGAACACAACGAAAATTACTCTGATGGACTGCATATAAATATGTGACTGGGAGGCGTGACCAGTCTTAAGGAATATTATGGGTAGGAAGAACATTGGGACTTACGAGGTTTTAGAACTAAGCCATCGATATGAAGTTGTACCCAGAAACTTGCATCGATGGCGGGGTGAGGTGAGTGGATGAGGATAGGTTACCTAGGAAAATAATGAGAAATGGAACGTAAGAGATGTAGAGGGATACCAATGCCACGATGGTTAGTATCGGTTCTTAAATGATTTATTATAACAGTTGTGGAACTAAACAAGACTAGAGTACGATCTGAAAATAAATTATTCGGAGGCGCATACTTAATTTTTAGAGGCTTGCAGACTAAGTGCTGAAATATATAACAGTCTATATGTATGATGTAAGGAATCAGGTTGAAAAGGTTTGCCTGGCAGTAATTTCTCGTGTCTGAAATCATTTTTAAATTAACTAAGCGCCTCCCTCCAGAATTATAAGAAATAACGTGTTCAAGCGTTGTTCATTTCCGCTCGTTGGCTCAACGATCAGCATAGTGACTTATGGCTCAGAGAGCCTTCGGTTCGGTTTCCGAATATGGCTGAGATTTTAACAGCGGCTTGTTCATTCTTTATTATTGCGGGAGTATGAGGGGACTGTTGTGTGTGTGTTTTCTTCTTAATATGCAGTTTCATTTACACACAACACACCTTCGCATCACTAAGTACATATCGATGGCTTTCTTTTAAAACCTCGTATGTCCAAATGTTCTTCCTACCTATTATATCCCTTAAGACTGGCCACGCCTCCCGGTCACATATTTGTATGCAGTCCATCAGAATAATTTTCGCTGTGTTCATTTTCCTTTGCTAACGTCTAAAGGAAAATGGACCTTAACGTAGCGAATTGTAGGGATGTTGATTGCATGGCAAATTTACACATTCCTATAGTATAATGTATTTAAGGTTCATTTTCCTTTACAAATTGGCAGAGGAAAATGACCATAATGAAAATTATTCTTTTGGACTGCATATAAATTTGCAACTGGGAGGCCTGACCAGTCTTAAGGAATATAATGGATAGGAAGAGTATTCGAACTTACGAGGTTTTTAAAGAAAGCCATCGATATCTCAGTTAATCAGGAAAGACATCCGACCGTTAAACTGGGCTCAAGTCACATGTAGTGCCGACTCGAAGTAGTTGGATTAAAGTTTGGAAGTAGAAGTGGTTGATCGCAATTCACTTCTGAGAAAATGGAACAAAGTTTATGTTAAATGTAAACTTTCCGCGGCGCTGTTTGTCTCGTTTCAGTCAAGGCATAAACTCAGAAGAATATTAAGTATATTATACTCGGCCGTAAAATCGTCAATCTAAACACTGGATACAATACATATTTGCTCTTACTGCAGGCAGTGAGATAAGAAACGTCACTGAACGTGCCATGTGTGCCCTGTAAGAAAGGCTGTGGTAAAAAAACCTAGACTTGTGGTGGGTGGATTATTGATTACGTATTCACTGTTAGAAA
Organism: Anabrus simplex; assembly: GCF_040414725.1. Lineage (NCBI taxonomy): Eukaryota > Metazoa > Arthropoda > Insecta > Orthoptera > Tettigoniidae > Anabrus > Anabrus simplex. The sequence continues at coordinate 247,833,114 of NC_090265.1, read as the reverse complement.
CAGGAGTAAGATAAGACAAACCTAAGTCTTGTTCACACTCCAGGTACCACCGTTGACATTTATCGATTCGTGAGATCAATCAACAGACACACGTTCTTTAGCAACGGCGAGCATGTGTTCGAACAAGCACATCAGAAATGTTCATTGGAGTAAGTTGTATGAAAGATGAATTAGCTACCATACTCAAGAATCCGTACTTGTTAACTCTTTATACAGTCTCATACAGTTCAGTCAAACGAGCTCGATAGCTGCAGTCGCTTAAGTGCGGCCAGTATCCAGTATTCGGGAGATAGTGGGTTCGAACACCACTGTCGGCAGCCCTGAAGATGTTTTTCCGTGGTTTGCCACTTTCACTCCAGGCAAATGCTGAGGCTGTATCTTAATTAAGACCACTTCCTTCCCACTCCTAGTCCTTTCCTGTCCGATCGTCGCCATAAGACCTATCTGTGTCGGTGCTACGTAAAGCAATTTGTTAAAAAGATACATTAGGGTCAATATCCATAACAATAAAAAGATTGATGTTAAGTATAATTCTAATATTCATCTGGGATAAGGTTCTTTGGGCTTTATGGACCACATAAACTATGGGGTCAAAACAAAGTCATCTAATTTAATTCTGTAATTGGTGGATATCTTCTGCAAAGGATGACTAGAAGTAAAGTTAGTTTTCTGCTCACTTCGAGGTATCTCAATCACAAACACCAACACCATCAATGTTCGTACCATCACAAATCCTCGCTGCTTTCATGTCTGTTACTTGTCCACTCAGTTTTCCCTTTTCAGTTTTTATTTATTTACTATTTGCTTAACGCTGCACCAACACAGATAGGTCTTATGGCGACGATGGAATAGGAAAGATCTAGGAGTGGGAGGGAAGCGGTACAGCCCCAGCATTTACCTGGTGTGAAAATGGAAACCACGGAAAACCATCTTCAGGGCTTCCGACAGTAAGGTTAGAACCCACTACCTCCCGGATGCTATCTCACAGCTGCGCGCCCTTAACCGCATGGCCAACTCGCCCGGTGTACTAGAAAGTTATTTTGGAAATAGATCGACGTAAAAATCAGAGGAATCGCTGTTTTTTTTTTTTTTTTTTTTTTTTTTTAGAGAATATCTTTGATCGCAACTGTTACAGCAATTTCGCCTTGATTCAATTTCACTCACTGCCGGGCTGAGTAGCTAGACCAGTCCATGCACCAACCAAGACAACCCAACAACTTCGTGCACCTGTGAGTTTAAACTGTACAGTTCTCATACCACAACGATGGCAGTATGGATACGTAAAAACAATGTTGCCACCTTTCGCGCGCAAAGCCTGTTATGGTGGCTGTTCGGTTTTCACTTCACTGCCCCTTGTATTTAGGTTTTACATGTTCGCAGTATGTGTAATAGTGAGTGAAATTAATAATAATAATAATAATAATAATAATAATAATAATAATAATAATAATAATAATAATAATAATAATAATAATAATAATAATAATAATAATATTGTTATTTGCTTCACGACCCACTAACTACTTTTACGGTCTTCGGAGACACCGAAGTGCCGGAATTTAGTCCAGCAGAAGTTCTTTTACGTGCCAGTAAATCTACCGACACGAGGCTGTCGTATTTGAGTACCTTCAAATACCATCGGACTGAGTGAGGATCGAACCTGCCAAGTTGGGGTTAGAAGATCAGCGCCTTAACCGTCTGAGCTACTCAACGATTGAGGTATTGTATTCACAGGCATTTGGAAAAGACGGTGGAATGACTGGTGAAGAGTAGGCTGGATGCAAACCATTGTGGCTGCAGACCATAGAGGTGCAGTCAAGACCAGATTTACAGTATGCATCAAATAATTGAAAAAATGCTGCAAGAGGAATAGACAGCTAAGTTTATATTTCGCAGATCTAGTGAAGGCCTATGGCGGAACACAAAGAGGAAAAATGTTCACCGCACTTGGGAATTATGGGATTTCCCGCCCTTTTCGCTTCATTGACCGTAATTTCACTACCATCGTTCTTCTCCATTTCTTGCGACATACGCGGAAACGTTTCCTTTACATTAAGGAAATTTTCAAAACAGTCCATTGATTAGTTGAATCTAAAATGAGTTCACCTAATATATCTAATGCATTATACGTTTCCATTTCCCTCTCTTTTTTACATGCTTTACTACAATCCCGGGAGGTAGCCAAGCCTTTCCTGCTTAATACCGAAATCTTTATTTCACTTCTGACTCTAGAATGATATGTTACACTCTATATCTCTCATCTACGAACAATTCCGCATGCCTTTCATGTTTCTTCAACAGCACCCCTGCTTGCCACCCATTTTTCCCTGCTGTTACGGTCGCTCAGCTGTGAGCTTGTATTTGGAAAATGGTGGTTTCGAATCCGACGCTTGGCTGCCATCAATATGATTTTCCGTGGTTTCCCATTTTTACGCCAAGCATATGCTGGGGCTGTACCTTAATTGAGGCCACGGTCGCTACCTTCCCAATCCTAGTCCATTCCCATCCTTCCGTCACCGAAACCCTTCAGTGCGTTAGTGCGACTTTAAACCAGTAACAAAAAAGGAGATAATGAAGAAAGAACGCCGAAGCTCTGAGTGATTATGTGAAAACAGGTCGTCAGCATCACCTGGAAATCTCAATTTGGAAAATTTTCTTCCATTGATGTTAATGTCGTATTTCTTATCTAGTCCAAGTCTCGAAACACATATCACAGTAGGCAGATCAATAACTCTGGCCAGGCAAGGCTTTCATAAAATAGATTTTAAAATTACTAGACTCAGGATGTCTTATTAATATCTTTGAATCGATATGAGGAGATGGAGCTTAATTTAGGAATGACCTCAAGGTTGAATCTGTGCGTATATGCCGGGTTCAGAAGTGAAGTGAACTATGTAGCGTGAGTGGAATGTAATTTTTTTAAGACTTTATTGGCGAAGTACTATATAATGTTTTATTTATCATGACCTAACCTGTACTGTTATTTGTAGAGCATAAGATAATTTAATGACCTAACCTGTACTGTATAATGTTGTAACATAGGCATTTGTAAATAGTAGAATTCTGTCTATAGTTCCTGGAAAGATCCAGAAAGTTACATAACTTTTGTACAGGGTGTGTTACTTTGATGGTATGTGTTCTAGAAAGTGTGTTTGTGCCTTGTTTGGTGTTAAATTTACAATATACGTCTTCATTATTCTCTTTTCTATAGAGACTGTCTCTTCTATTTATGGTACCTATGAAGCATATCGTCGTTGCCGGGACAAAACCTCCTATGTGATAATATTTTTGGAGATATACTGACCCGCAACACACACATTATGAAGAGCGAGAATGCCTTGACAATATTCACACAATATTGCACCTTAGAAGATAGAACCTTAGCGACCAAAGTTCTAAGCTAAAAGATTTCACATAGGAGGTTTTGTCCCGGCAGCGATGATATGTTTTGACGATATTATAGGTCTCCAAAATTGCAGTGTTTTGTGCCACGTTGTGGGTATAGATGGGTAGCTGTTGTATCTTCAAGTATTCTCGCAATGTTTTGGTGTAAGACCAGTGGAATAAAGGAGAAAAGGAAGAATTATCACTCTCTTGTTTCCAGATCTTTGCTACTTCCATAGCCAGAGAAGTATTTTGTTTATCTTATCCCTGTATTTCTGTTTTATATGTTTCATATGTGGTCATTCTGGAGAACGATGTCAGTGAGATACGAGTGCTGGTTCCTTTTGTTTATTAATGTTATGTTTGGTCATTTGTGCGGAGTTGTTTTACCTGTTTGCATCGTGCCATCCCAGTAGTATAAAATGTTCATTTTCCAGTACACTTAGAGAGGAGTATTTGTAGTAAGCCACCCCGCATGATCGGGTCAGGGCAATTTGTAGTTGTATAACTTTGCCTATATCGTTATGTCGGTAAGATTATTATTATTATTATTATTATTATTATTATTATTATTATTATTATTATTATTATTATTATTATTATTATTATTATTACTATTATTATGGACACATTGACACAAGGAGGGCAGAAGTATCAGAGCCTAGAATCCTGGACAAATAACCACACAAAATACTTCAAATTTTGAGTGCATTTCCTAAATAATGGTTGTTCTTTACTTTCCGCTTCTTTTCTCAAAGACAACAACAATAATAATGTTCAAATTTGAGAATCAATATTTGAAAATTTAACAATCCAAGCTTTTGAGCTTCATAAATAATAGGGGGAGAAATAACTCCCGATTCACTACAATATATCGGTAAATCTTTGGAATACAGCACAACCATTTGATTCTTTGTAATTTGCAGCACTTAAGGAGATCGAACTTCAACTTTCCAGACTCTATGTGTCTATTATCCACCTCAAAGTTTCTCTTTAACATATTCATAAATGGAAACTCTGAATATTAAAAGCGTGTCACTTTTTACACCATTGACACTCTCTGCCTTCATTTAGCAGGGAAGCAACAAAACTATATTTGGATCGGAAGGATCCAGAAGAAACAGGAGCAGTAGCTCATACTACACGGCCAAGAATCGCATAAATAGGAAATTGAACAAAAAAGGCCAAAAGGAAGAGAGAATTGGATGCTGAACCCACTAAATCAATCGCGTGACATACCTACTATAAAGCTCAATGGGTCAGAAGGCCGGGTGACACAGAGGATAAGCCATATTACGTTGCGACTAAGGCTGAGAAGGAGAATGCCCGAAAAGTAAGAAGTAATCAAATTAAATTTGGGAAAGCTCATTTGCAGTAACACCAAACTAATAAGGGAAACGAGGGTCCACATCGTGCATCCTTAAGACATTGTGTGACACACGCCCGGGTGGTTACACTCGTAGCAATAAAGCCTAGAAACCTACATTTTACAAAATTAAATTAAGGAAAACTACATTAAAGTAAAGTAAACGAGGTTCGACCCTAACCATTACAAGCTAGTGGGGAAGGCTGGTATTTTCCCGTCACCACATACAAGTAAGTTCACACGATAGAGTAAGATAGTAGCCGCCTATCTTAGATGTTGACCAGATCGCCTGTAGCCTTATGTGAGGAGCACCTCACTGGTCATCGTCGCACTGATCAAGATAGGTCCATAATGTCTAAGTTTTCTCTTATTTATAGGGCGAGATGGGCGATGATTGGTTGACTTCATTTGAAATAGCAGTAGTGACAACTTAGAAACAGACATGCGCTAGCTAGTGCCAGCCTCTAACAGTTACAATACTGCACTAAAGTGAGCTAATTCCAAGTCCTTAGATAGCACACAAAATCAAAGTAGGGACATCTGTTAACAAACTTGAAAATCACGAGGTCTTCTGAAAGTTCATACAGTGCCCACAATACTTCACCGCCCCCAGGTGTTTAGGGTGTTGCCTGCCAATTTTATTATTATTGTTGTTATTATAGCACTGTCTTCAAAATAGGATACTACGGTTTAACTAGTTGATTTTAACATGGGCACGTTCAAATATTCCTTCAATGCATGATATTTTATTATAAATAATGAAGAGATTTTGAATTGTAACCTTGGTTTTTTGTTTTGTTTTTTGCTGGAGAGCTATGGCTCCCACAAGATTATCTTAAGGAATTTCTCTTTAACCATCTCGACGAATTCAATCCCATTTGTTCTGATAGCTTCAATTTCCTTCAAATGGTTCAACATTTTCTTTCTTCCCTCGGGAGACTCTGTGATATTAGTGAGTGCCTTAATACTGCTCACCTGTAGTTCTGGGTGTTTTTCGGCAGCTGCTAGCAGTAACAGTCTGTCCATGATATTAAAACTCAAGGCAAGGTTCTTGGATTTGTTTGTTAAAGTATTGTACGCTATGATGGTAACAGCATTATAAACTATGTCATATCTATCACTGTATATCTTTGGTCGGACTTTATGTAAAATGTCCATTTTCTCTGCCATTTGCATGCCTTTGGGGTGGAATGTTAATACAGATATACAACCCATTGCACCACCCTGAATAGCTGGGTCAGGATGATCAATTATGTCCATCAACAAATCCATGATACAGGTCTCAAGTGCAGCTGCTTGGTTATTTCTGCTGAGAACAAATTTTAAACTCCGTAAGTGAATCGCTAGCAGGTCCATGTCGTCCTCTGTCGCTAGCTGGCCGATTAGTGTCATTAGCAGCCAACCATCACAGGAGCCATGAGCAACGTTAATTGCCAGAGACTCCATTGCCAGTGCAGCATTAAGTCGGATTGTAGGGACTGAGTCTGTCAGAAGAACTCCGATGTCATCCAGGCGTTCTGGTTTATTCAAAATTTGCTCTCTTCCTAACGCATGTTGACCAATACTCGCCAATATCATAGAAACCCGTTCTCTAATAAATGGATCCGCATTTTGAAGCTCATCCGCTATACTATCATATATTCTCAAATCCAGTGCTTCGAATATCTTTTCTGGGTCGTGCATTTTGTCAGCCAATGTATTGAGTGCTCTGCACACGATTTTCTCGCAGGGATGATGCAATTCTCGTACTAGTTTAGGTATAGCCCTTCTACCGAAAGCCTCCCTGGCCTTCTTGTCATCAATTTGACCCCTGTAACACATTGGTATGGCATGCTTAATGGTTAAGAAAGGTGGTTCCAAGTTTCTGTAGAGTATGCGCCGATGCATCAGGCCATCCACGATGCGGCCCAACATTCGTGGACTTACATTTTTAACTGTCATGTTCAAGTAAGTGTGACGGGGCCCATTGAGATATGGTTGACCGCGATACATTTTATTAGTTTATCAATATAAAATGAAATTCCCAATACTTGTATAAATTTGAATATGCTATGAAATAGTATACGTTACTAAAAAATGATTTTGAATATTATATTTCCATGCATTGATATTGCACCGATGTGAATTTAAATTTCACATCTATTGCGTTACTAACGCTCACAGTGCGTTTCCAAGGATATTTTGTGTAACAATTGAGTGGAAAAATACACTTTGAAACAAATAACATCACTTAACATCACCGCCATCCAGCACGGTTTAAGCTCAGAGGCCTCTTGCCGTTTCACATTTTCTTTCTCTTTCTAAGGTGTCCACGACCGCAGCCGTGTTGAAATATCGAATGCCGTGAGATCTCCGAAGTTAAGCAACATTGGGCGTGGTCAAGTTTTGGATGTGTTACCACGCGTTGTTGAGGGGGGTGGGGTAAGGGAATGGAGGAGCGGAAAGGAACCGACCACCCTACCGTACTAAACTCCGGCTCAGGCACACCTCTGCGGAGGTTCGGTCCTGCCTTGTCGGGCAGAATACACCCTTACCTCTAAGATGTCCAATATTTCTTCCACCAGCCGGCTTATGTAAAACACAGTTAGACGGAGCCATGAATCCTGTCTCCGAGAAAGAAGTTCCTCTCCCTTCGGCCTATAACTGTCGACGCGAGCTTGTAACTAGCGAAGGTGGTCGTGCTTGTTGTCGTCATCGTTGTCGTGAATTGTTCTTAAATTAGTGCGTGATCACCGACTCTTACTGGTCAATAAGTTAATGACGATGACTTGTCAAAATAAAATGGACGATGTGAGGAAACGATCACTCGATGAATGAAGGAATCATAGAGGGTTCAAGACTATCACGTCTGAGCAAGTGTCCAGTCAGAATGTTACTTCTCTTCTTGTTATAGTATATAAGCTCTCTTGCTGTATACTATTCTCATAACTTCCTCATTCGCAATTGTATTGTCTACGTTTCACAACTATATAGTACCACACTCCAGACATAAGATTTTAGGAGACTTTTCTGAACGCTGATGATACACTTCTTATTCTTATTCTTATTCTTATTCTTATTCTTCTTCTTCTTCTTCTTCTTCTTCTGCTTACCCTCCAGGGTTGGTTTTTCCCTCGGATTCAGCGAGGGATCCCACCTCCACCGCCTCAAGGGCAGTGTCCTGGAGCTTCAGACTCTGGGTCGGGGGATAAACTGGGGAGAATGACCAGTACCTCTCCCAGGCGGCCTCACCTGCTATGCTGAACAGGGGCCATGCGGGGGATGGGAAGATTGGAAGGGATAGACAAGGAAGAGGAAGGAATCAGCCGTGGCCTGAAGTTAGGTACCATCCCGGCATTTGCCTGGAGGAGAAGTGGGAATCCACGGAAAACCAATTCCAGGATGGCTGAGGTGGAATCGAACCCACCTCTACTCAGTTGACCTCCCGAGGCTGAGTGGGCCCCGTTCCAGCCCTCGTACCACTTTTCAAATTTCGTGGCGGAGCCACGGGGGTGGCAGCTAATCACACTAACCACTAAACCACGGAAGCGGAGTGATGATACAATTCTCGACGTTAATAGGGATTTCATTTCGTCGAATGTGACTTTTGCATGGTGTATCCGTGATCTTATGTCGGTTGAGAATCTTTACTAACTCTTGCAATTTTTCTACCAAAACCAAGCCCCACGGCAAAAGAGCTCTAATAGGCCTTTCATTACCAAGCGCTTCTCCTCACCTGAAGACCTGTAAACAACCAAGGTGCCGCATCGTGACGGATCCTCTTGGCCGTTACTACTGGCTTGCTAGTTCGGAGTCACTACCTCACCGTCAGATAGCTCCTAAATTGTAATTACGTAGGCTGAGTAATCCTCTAATCAGCCTCCAGATTCAGGTAAAATTTTCTGACCTGGCTGGGAATCGAACTCGAGGTCTACGGGTAAGATGCCGGCACGCTATCTCTGCTCTGCAAGACCAGTACAGATTTTACACCGATGTACTATTTGTTTTACATAGCACAGGCACAGACAGGCTTAATGGTGACGATGGGGTAGGAAAGGCCTAGGATTGGGAAGAAGCGAGCTGGTGTGAAAATGGGAAACCACGGAAAACCATCTTCAGGGCTGCCGACAGTGTGGCTCGAACCCACTATCTCCCGATTACTGGATAGTGCCCGCACTTAAGCGACTGCAGCTACCGAGCTCGGTGGACTTTTTGTAGTCGCTGACAATACCTCGTATTTATTACTCCATATAAAGCCTTATCTGTGATCCAGTACTTTATTCATCTCATTTAAACACATTAGAAAATTGAAGGGTCCAATAATACTGTCTTGTGGGACCTCCTCTTAAGGGGGAGTACGCCAGCCAAAATTGGGCCAAAAATTCAAAATCGAGTTATTGGTCGTTTTTGAATCTTTGATGTATTGTGCCGAAAGAAGGAAAGCACAAACTCAGTTTGAATGCTTAAATTTCAATCAACTCTCAAATGTGACATTTTTGTAGCCACGTCCCCTTCTGTAGTGTCAGCGACTCTTGACTATCCTTCTGACAGCACCCAATACTAGAAGAAGAATGTTTCGTCCGTACTATTGGTAGCATTTGGAGACAATTGTAAGACATGCGGTGTCTCTAGCTTATGGCTTACTTCCTGCGTGTTTTGTTGTGCTGAAGTAATGTGGCAGTTTTACTGGTATTCTGAGAAAATAGGAGTTTGTTGAAGTATTTATAATCATGACTTGTGAATGTCATATAGCAATTATGGTTCGAATAAAAAGTTCAGTAAGCGCAAATTTTCTGGAAACTACCGGACAGGTTTCTCGAGTAAGGAAGATATCGGTGAGGTTATGGTTATAGAGGCTGAATCCACACTATTCACATAAATCTTCTTTATTAGTCGAAAAAAATTGAGAAGTGTTCGAGGAAGAAGAGAAGAAACAATAAGAGGTACAGAGAGGATGGTGAGAACAAAGAGTATGGAGCAGGACAGTTTTAAAGTGAGATTTATGTGCAAAATTTTGAAGTCATTATTCTCAGTTCGTTATTTCTTGGTACAGATTTCCCCTACACTTTTAATGCTACAGGGATGAAATTTCTACAGCTCGTTCTTACATTATAGAGCTACAAAATTACAGTAAGTTAATTTCATATCTAATGTATACTTTTCAAAATATGTTTATTTAAGGGAATTCTTGAAAAAATATGACTTCGGGAAAAAATCATATCCTGCCAACTAACAAATATTTTTAGAAACTGCTTCTTATTCTTGTCAAGGAATGTTCAGGCTAAAATTGTTAGGAGTTTCAAGTTGATACCTTTGTTCAATTTTAAGGAAATGGTACCTGAAAATTGGGAAATTAACATGGGCGAGATAGGGCAGACTTACTCTCCTTAATTATACCTGAAATGAGATACACCACCTCGAGACGGGGAAACGAATTAAGATTATTATTATTATTATTATTATTATTATTATTATTATTATTATTATTATTATTATTATTATTATTATTATTATTATTGCCAGGCTGAGTGGCTCAGACGGTTGAGGTTCAGGGCTTCTGACTCCAACTCGGCAGGTTGGATCCTGGCTCAGTCCGGTGGTATTTGAAGGTGCTCAAATACGTCAGCCTCGAGTCGTAGATTTACTAGCACGTAAAAGAACTCCTGCGGGATTGCATTCCGCCACCTCGGCGTCTCAAAAAATCGTCAAAGTAGTTAGTGGGTCATAAAGCGATTATTATTATTATTATTATTATTATTATTATTATTATTATTATTATTATTATTATTATTATTATTATTATTATTACCGGGTGGTGTGGCCGCGCGAGTCAACGCGCTACGGCTTTGGGGCCAAACTATGCATTCGAGAGACGAGTGGGTTCGAAAACCACCACTGGCTGTTCTCAGAATGGTTTCCTGACGTTTATCATTTTCAGTTTCAGACAAATGCCGGGAATGTTCCTATTCATAGGCCACAGCCGATTCCTTCCACCATCTTATCCAAATTCATTCACCGGCATTCATTCCATTTTCATTATCTCCACAACTGAAGTTGTCGACAGGAAGGAGATCCGGCCATTAAACCTAACCCAATGGCACAAGAGTCCCGAAGGGCCATGGCCTACCAAGCGCCCGCTGTTCAATCCGAAGCCCTGCAGATTACGAGGTGTCGTGTTGTTAACACGACGAATCCTCTCCGCTGTTATTCTTGGCCTTCTAGACCAGGGCCGCCATCTCACCGTCATATAGCTCCTCAACTGTAATCACGTACGCTCTGTGTACCTCGAACCAGTCCTCAGATCTAAGTAAAAGTCCCTGCCCTGGCCGGGAATCGAACCCGGGCCCTCCAGGCACGCTGCCCCTACACCTTGGGGCCGGTCAGCCATTAAACACGGCATATCATTTCTTCTTACTTCATCAGTAAACGCGACCAAGGGGTGACATACCCTGTTTACTGTGTTTGTCATTATTATTCGTATTATTATTAGTAGTAGTGACAATAGAACTACGTATACAATATAAAAAGTACCAGAAATTGTTTTCCGTAGGACCGATGACATAGATGCTAGGCCCATTTAAACAACGATCACCATGTTTTCCGTAGAGCTATCAGTAACAGCTCACCTTATCACAAAATAATATACTAACAATATATCGACGGCTTACTTCTAAAACCTCGTAAGTCCCAATGCTCTTCCTATCCATTATATTATTTAAGACTAGTCACGCCTCCCACTCACATATTTATATGCAGTCCATCGGAGTAAGTTTCGTTCTGTTCATTTTCCTATGCTACGCTGTAAAGGAAAATAGACCTTGCCGTACCGTATTGTAGGAATGTTGTTTGCAAGAGAATTTACACTCTCCTGCAGTATAATGTATTTAAGGTTCATTTTGCTTTACACGTTGTTATACGAAAATGAACACAAGGAAAATTGTTCTGGTTGGCTACATATCTGTGTGTGGCTGGGAGGCGTGACCAGTCTTAAGGTATATAATGGACAGGATGAACATTGGGACATACGAGGTTTTAGAAGTAAGCCATCGATATATTGAGAATACTTTAACGGAGACTTTTTTTATGGGACGTAGTTGGTCATATACGGCACCCACAGAGGGTTATCAACAGGGATATGGAGCATGAGTGTTCTCTGCCATTGTTATAGTTACCACAAACCAGTGTAAGTGAGTATGAAAATTAAACCTATTTGTCTCGTTTCATTGGTATAAACGAACTTATTCTACGGATGATGTTTTAATGAAAACTATTTTTAAAACAAAAATATTCATCGCAGAAATCGCAGGTCTCCTCTGTACCATCCGTATACTTCAGAATATTATCGAGCTAACTGACTGCACGGTTTACGCCACGTAGCCACAAGATGGTATTCGTGCTACATTGGGTTCCAGCCCCGCCTTCGTTATTTCAGAATTAGGTTTCGCGGGGTGTCTCGTTTCCATACTAGACAAATGTTGAGGCTGTACGGCAATTCCCTTCGCAGACCTAGACCTACCTTGTCCCATCGCCGCCAGAATCCTGTCTGAGCCGGTTCGACGTTAAACAGGGGAAAAAGAAAAGAAAAGTAAAAGGGGAAAATATAAGAATGCTCGAAGAGATTGAAATCTAGTTTCCTCGACTCAAATACCAACTTTCATGTTAATCACTGCAAGTGATTTGGTGAGGGCTGGACTGAGTAATGCAGATGGAAGAGTGCTGGCCTTCCGAGCTTCAGTTCGTGGGTTCAAATACGGCTCAGACCAGTGGCATTTGAAGATACTCAAATACGCCGGCATCGTGTTGGTGGGTTACTAGCATGCAAAAGAATTCTTGCGGGACAAAATTTCGGCACATCAGTGCTCCTGAAAACAGTAATAGTAGTTAGGATGACGTAAAACAAATAAATTATTATTATTATTATTATTATTATTATTATTATTATTATTATTATTATCATCAGACGAGATGTCCGGCTCCATGGCTAAATGGTTAGCGTGCTGGGCTTTTGTCACAGGGGTCCCGGGTTCGATTCCCGGCAGGGTCGAGAATTTTAACTAACATTGGTTAATTTCCCTGGCACGAAGGCTGGGTGTATGTATTGTATTCATCATCATTTCATCCTCATCACGACGCGCTGGTCGCCTACGGGAAACAAATCAAAAGACCTGCACCTGGCGAGCCGAACCCGTCCTGGGATCTCCCGGCAGTAAAAGCCATACATTTCATTTCATCAGACGAGATAGGGCCTACTTTCATCAACAAATAGAATAAAAACGAAATATTAGCTGAAACTTTGAAATATGCAGACAGAAAGACATGGCATTTCTCTAACGATTCCGTTAATAGCATCATTGAAAGCAAAGCAAAGCTATCTCCGTAGAGGCCATGAAGGCCCTTCGAGGGGTGGAAGGTAAAGGCTCCCACTATCCGTAACCTCGGCACTTGATGGGGTAGAGCGGTTAGCTCTACGCCCGGCCGCCTTTGCCCCCAGCAATTAACCTAGTACTCATTTTTGGTGTAGGCTGAGTGAACCTCAGGGCCATATGCACCTGCGGAAGTGGAAATCTCGTTTCTTAAATTTTACGACTTCCTGACGGGGATTCGAACACACGTCCTTCCGAGCGAACCGAGTACACCTTTACCGCCTCGGCCAGGCAGCCGCTTAAGAGCATCATTACCTGACTCATAAAGCTACATCGAACCAAGAACTCGTTTCTAATGTACAGTAAGTCTAATTATGAACACAGCCACTTCACTCAGCTAGATATAAAAATACTCTACCGGATGTGACGTTTAATTTAATGAGTATACTCCCAGTGAAATGGGCCCAGTTTCCACTCGATGTATCGATTACATCGATATCGTAACGGTTTTATTGTCAATTGAGACTGACCCTCAGGAATTCAATATTCATAATATTCGCAGACATTTTACGAGCTAGGCTGAATCGAATGACCCTCTAGCGACGGATAATGTTACGTCAACATAGCATAACAGAAGCTAATAAAATTCAAAAAATAGTCACGAAAAGCTTGGAAAAGTAATAACAAAATATTGCTTATATTTTCAGGGTACAATATTTTTGATTCCTGCTGGCTATTTTGTTCCAGTCCCATAAAAGAGATACTACAGTACCTTCATACCTGAAAATGATGACTATTAGGCCTACTTACATTATTTCATTTAGCCCAGATCCATCTCCAGTGATGTAGTCCCTTCTACTTCTTCTACTTCTTCTTTCCAGCCTTTTCCCCAACTTATCAGGGATGGCACTTGGCGTTGATTTCACCCAGTTTTACGAACGGATGCCTTTCTTTGTGCCAACCCTATGCTAAGGGATATATTTACTATTACGTGTCTCTGTGGTAGTTTGGCACTCAGGCGTGTTGTTTCCAAATGAAGAGATGTGTAATAATACGACCACGAAAACACGATCCCCGGACCAGAGGAATAGGCTTGAATCAGTCTCATCTGTGGCTTTGACAATAATATGAACGTGAATATTACTTATGCAGTCAATTACTATGATGAATTATCTGAAGCTGTCATTCTTGGAGTCATTTTCAGTGAGAACATTTCCTGCCGCAGTGAGAAAAGCAACGGAAAACTAAACCACTCTTCACTTACTAATGACACCTATTGTAGGCTATTTATGATGGTTGATGTTGTTGAGGGTCCAACCAGTCTCCGGTCAGAGTACTCAACATTGATTATTTATTTACCTTATTGTAAAAGTAACCCTAAAACTTTTAGCATTGACGTCAATATTTTTTATGGAAGTACTGATCATGAGTTCTCTCCATAAAATAGTGACAAAATGACCATCATACGGAAATTGTGAAGACAATTAATATAGCATATTTTACACTAATAGATAAATATGTGCCGGCCCCGTGGTGTAGGGGTAGCGTGCCTGCCTCTCACCCGGAGGCCCCGGGTTCGATTCCCGGCCAAGTCAGGGATTTTTACCTGGACCTGAGGGCTGGTTCGAGGTCCACTCAGCCTACGTGATTAGAATTGAGGAGCTATCTGACGGTGAGATAGCGGCCCCGGTCTAGAAAACCAAGAATAACGGCCGAGAGGATTCGTCGTGCTGCCCCACGACACCTCGTAATCTGCAGGCCTTCGGGCTGAGCAGCGGTCGCTTGGTAGGCCATGGCCCTTCAAGGGCTGTAGTGCCATGGGGTTTGGTTTGGTTTTTAGATAAATATGTTCACTCATTTTATGTGTTCTGTGTTGATAGTGTTTGTCTTCCTATTTTTCCATGCCTGATGTTGTGCAGAGTGTTATCTTTAAGGAGGAGGAGGAGGAGAGCTTATTCACAGACGTTCATGAACTGAACGCTGACAGCCAAAACAGGCTAATGAAAAATGTGTGTTCATGCATTCGTTCCACAGAGTTGTAAATTAAAAATAAGGAAAGTAGATTTGCTCCTCTGTTAGTTGTAATTATCACTAGAAATTACACTATCGTTTTATTATTTTAGGCCAATAGACCAAACACTAGTTGTGGGAAACATCAAATCAATACATAAACCGAGCGATTTAGGTCACATATATTTCAGCTTGCATTCGGGAGATAGTGGGTTCGAACCCCATTGTCGGCTGCCCTGAAGATAGTTTTCCGTGGTTTCCCATTTTCACACCAGGCGAATGCTGTGGCTGCGCCTTAATCAAGGCCACGGTACCTTCCATCCCACTCCTAACCCCTTTCTAGCCCATCGCCGCCATAAGACCTATCTGTATCCGTGCGATATTAACCAAATAATAATAATAATAATAATAATAATAATAATAATAATAATAATAATAATAATAATAATAATAATAATAATAATAAATATTTCCAGCTCCATGGTATGCAGGTCATGGTTCTGGTTCTAACTTGAGGCCTCAGATTTGATTCCGGACTACTCCAAGGATTTAAAACCTAGACTAAGGACTGGAACTGGTTTCACTTAGTTCATGACTGCAGCTCGTGAGCCGCTTTATATAGAGGAAATGAACCCAGTCGATCAAGCCTCGTGGTATTACTGCTACTAAAATGTTTTCATTACGTACCCTGATGGGGTTCGGCGGGCCTCCTAGAAGGTGATGCACTCTCCCAGGCCCAAAGATGTGTTGTGATGATTTGGTGTGGGAGAACGTGAGAAGAGAGTGGTCGTGGGCCATAAAAAAGGAACTGTCCAGACATTCGCTGTAATGATTAGAATGTAAATCCACGAAAATCCATTCTCAGGCGAGGCGACCTTGAGACTATCCCATCGCTCCCCGAATGCAGTGATGGCCACCATGGTGGGTATCAGTCGTCAGGGAAAATCCATTACCGTACTGGGTTGTATATACCACGGATGTAGCTATTTCTTAATGTACCAATAAATCTACTGTGCTGACACGGATGTCTGACATTCAATCACTCGTAGAACTGAACACAGGAAGTGAACACCTACGTTATTGCAACCAGGGTGTTTCAATTAGAATGACATATCGTATACAATCGTACAGATGAACCAGCGAACCGTGGCTTAGAAACTGGAGCTCTTAGCTTGTTATTTAGTTGGTTAGTTCCGGCACGAGATATAAATATAATGCCACAATTGTGAGATGGAGCCGCAGTTCCCTCATTAGTGGAGTCCTATTCAATGTGCACTTAACGAACGCTTCAGCCTGGAATGACGGGATACATACTCGGTATGAACAGGAGTCTTAATGATGTTATACCACAGTGTCCATAGAGTGGATACACATGTACCTCAGGGTCAATGAGACACTCGTTGGGTCCAGCTGTGGGTAGGGAGAGAGTTGCGTGAGATTAAAAGAGAATTCCGATGTCAGTGCTGTATATCGATGGCTTACCTCTAAAACCTCGTGTGTCCCAATGCTCTTCCTGTCCGTTATATATCTTAAGACTGGTCACGCCTCTCAGCCACACATAGATATGCAGCCCATCAGAACAATTTTCCTTGTGTTCATTTTCCTATGCTGACGTGTAAAGGAAAATGAACCTTAAATACATTATACTGTAGGAGTGTGTAAATTCGCTTGCAAACAACATCCTTACAATACGGTACGGTAAGGTCTATTTTTCTTTACACACAAACATAGGAAAATGAACACAACGAAACTTACTCTGATGGACTGCATATAAATATGTGACTGGGAGGCGTGACCGGTTTTAAATAATATAGCGGCTAAGAAGAACATTGGGACTTACGAGGTTTTAGAAGTAAGCCGTCGATATGTGACAGGTTGAAAACCTGTCATTGAGAATCGATAAACAGTACGTCTATGTATAGTTTAGAAATTTAGTTAGAGATATCTGGCTAGTCGCGGGCAGAGACCCCTTTCATATTGATGACGATGTCAGTGTGGCATGGACAGAAACTCCACAAGATACCAGAAGTGGGTGAAGTTATACTGTTCCATGACCAATGCACAGCCTCCCAAAATACACAGAGATTTTTCGGAGAAGGATCTCTCTCGACAGCATCCTAGATCTTTTCGACAGGATTGAGGTCGGGTGACCTTACGGATCAGGCAAGCATCCTCCCGTCCATGAAGTGTTCATCGAACCAATCAACAACATTTATTATTATTTAGTGTTTGGCCGTACATATCACAAATAATTGTAAAAATAGAGCATATTACATATTTACATTATTTACAATTTGACTTTTAAGTTGTTGATAAAGTTGAATCTCCTTCCATAAAGTCACTAGCAACATTTTTTCTGGCGGCTAGACAATCCTCATGATTTCCTGGCCAATTTACATATCACTATCATGAAGGAATCGACATTTCGGGTGTCACTGGGCGGTGCATTGTCTTACTATACGTACAGGTCTCCTGCAGTGTGCTGGAGGTGAACAAATTAGTGAACGTTAGCATCGTTCATCGGTGAGGGACATTGTCATATCGACGGCTTAATTCTAAAACCTCGTATGTCCCAACGTTCTTCCTGTCCATTATACACCTAAAGACTGGTCACGCCTCGCAGCTACATATAGATATGCACCCCATCAGAACAATTTTTCTTGTGTTCATCTTCCTATGCTGACGTGTAAAAGAAAATGAACCTTAAATCCATTTTACTGTAGGAGTGTGTAAATTCGCTTGCAAACAACATCCCTACAAAGCGGTACGGTAAGGTCTATTTTCATTTACACATCAGCATAGGAAAATGAACACAACGACAAATACTCTGATGGACTGCATATAAATATGTGACTGGGAGGCGTGACCAGTCTTAAAGAATATAATGGGTAGGAAGAACATTGGGACTTACGAGGTTTTAGAAGTAAGCCGTCGATATGTACCAGGGGTCTCATATCAACCCTAGTGTATAATTCTCATACGAAGATACAACCACCTCCGGCCTGAACTGCACCTTGCTGACAAGAGAATCCACTGCCTCGAGTGCTCGGTGGCGCACTCGTGTCCTGCCATCAGTGTGGCGGACTGGTACCAGGAATCATATGTCCAGGATATTTTTCCCTATGCTTTCAGAATTCAATGGCGGTGTTCCTGGGCCAGTGTCATTCTTTGTTCTTCTTTGTGCGGTCAGCGGTGGTATGGGAGCTCACACTTCGTTGTTATCCAGCACTCAATGCGCGAGTAACCTGTCGCACTGTGATCCGTGTATCCGCTGTTAACATCCAAGTCAGTCGAAGGTGAACCCTGTCAAAAAACGTTGTACTGTACTGCAGCTGACCTTGGCAATGGAGATTTTTACCGAATCTACGTACTCACGGTGGTCCGTAGAAGGCCGATAGCCTACAAAATTTCGGAGATGGAGCAGGCCGTACGTATGGCATCGACAATCTGGCCGCGATCCAATGCGCCGATATATCGCGACTTTACCCATCCTGAGCTCATCTGTTATTCATACGGGCCAGTGTACGAGAACAGGCGACATTGCAGTCATGTACCACGCCGAACTATTACATTCACCAATCCGACCATTGCACCATTTTAACAAAATGGCAGCTCTCTCTAATTTCCAAACAGTGTATATTACACAGCAAAACCTCCATTAACCTAAATACCACTTAACTGAAACAACCAGTACATTATAGGCCTAATACTTCTTCATATTTTGGAAGAAAATTTCTTTCTTTTCCGGAGTGATGATGATGATGATGATGCTTGTTGTTTAAAGGGCCCTAACAGCTAGGTCATCGGCCCCTTTCCATAGTAAAAACGGCAAAAACTATGAGTGTGAGTTACTGATGCTTGTAGGCATCCTGTATCTAATCAAGTAGGCCTGGTTAGTGTTCGCTAGACTCTTAATTTAAAGGTTTGACGTAACATAGTGTGAGTGAATCTGTTAGTGTTTTGCGTTGCCTTTAAATGTACCGAAATGTATCACCACCAACGACAGAGTAAATGCGTCAGAAGTAACAATTTTTCCTCTTGCTGTCATTAGAGCGTGAGTAATTTGCTTAAAAAATTAAGACTTTCCACCCAAGTGTTATAACTCTTTAGATGGCTTTACCCTTGTTAAAAATGTTATCATCGGGCGAGTTGGCCGTGCGGTTAGGGGAGCGCAGCTGTGAGCTTCCATCCGGGAGATAGTGGGTTCGAACCCCACTGTTGGCAACCCTGAGGAGGGTTTTCCGTGGTTTACCATCTTCACACAAGGCAAATGCTGGAGCTGTACCTTAATTCAGGCCACGACCGCTTCCTTCCCATTTCTAGCCCTTTCCTATCCCATCGTCGCCATAAGACCTGTCTGTGTCGGTGCAACGTAAAGCAAATTGCAAATTGCAAGAAAATGTACAGCATATATTTTATCTTTGTAATAAAACAATGGTAAAATGTAATGGTGTGTGGCCTCCTAAGAGGCCTGGTGGAGGCCTTTCGAGTTGACGCCGTATCGGCGACCTGCGCGTCTACGAGCATGCAGTCCTATTTATAATGAATTCTAGTAAGGAATACGACACAAACACCCAGTTCACGAGCAGTTGGAATTAGCCAATGAAGGTTAAAATCCCCGACGCGGCTGTGAATCAAACCCAGGACCTCTTGGACCAAAGGACAAAACTCACCACTTACCCATGAATCCGGGAAAAACAATGGTGAGATTGGCCACATGGAAAAGCTGTGAAAAAAGATTAGAGAAAACTGGGATTTCTGTACTGTCCTTTAGAATAACAATTTGTGCTCCGGTATATATTCATTCCGTAAATTCTTATTTTAATTAAATACAGTGAACTGAAACAATTATTTCAATGTCAACTACTGTACAAGTCATGTCCTCCCTTTCAGCATCAAAACTGAATATTTACTTAGTATCAGATATTTTATGGAGATACTTGCAAGTTTGTGAAATATATAATAATTGTGAATAGAATAGAATAGAATAGAATAGAATAGAATAGAATAGAATAGAATAGAATAGAATAGAATAGAATAGAATAGAATAGAATGTTCCCATCTCTTAGCTCCGCATCAGCTGAAACTGGGGAGAAAGTATTCACTTACTGTAATCCAATTTTTGTTTACAGTAACTTGATTTTCTTCACTAATGTTTTTTTTCTATTACTACTTCAAACGTTATAGCTAAATAATGTTTTTGCACTCATTATCCAAATTATCACATTTTTAACTCGATGTCAAACAGTGTTATATACTCTAGGACAACATGTATCTTACGATTCATCAGATTAATTACTGCTCATTTTGATCTTATTTTCTTTTAACACAAATTGGTGTCCTACCCGGTGCAATAATTTTACATTTGTATGAAACTCTCTCTCTTTCTGTTTTTAGTTTGGAAACACTAGCCAGGTATTTCACCCTTAGTGAGTCTGTCTCCTTATATACTTTATAACTGTTAGGTTCTTCAGTTTGCCGAAACTAATTTTGAGTAACAAATTTATAAGCTAATGAAAAAGAAAAAATCGGTTAACCTGAAAAAGAAACGACTTAATTAAAATAGAATGGCCTGTTTCTTCTAGAAAGAACATCATCAGATTCTACCTAATCACACTCAAATGTTTAGAAATGTGTAAACATGTACGAGGGGGTACCCAAAAACATAACCGGAATTATGTTTTTAAAAGCTATGTATTTTCAAATTTTTAACAAAACAAACTTATCCCCTTCAAAATATACTCCATTACAAGTAATACACTTGTCCCGCTGATGCTTTCACTGTTCGAAACAATTTTTGTAGTCATCTTTAGAAATGACTGACAGCTCCTCCCTCATTTTCCCCCAGGTCGAATCGTCAATCAAACCTTTTATTTGGATGTTTTAAGAAGATTGCGCAACAGTGATCGTCAAAACGACCCGATTTGAGGCAGACAAGAGATTGGATCTTCCACCACGACAAGGCACCTGCACACACAGCCATCTCCGTTAGACAGTTTTTGGTTAAAAATGGCATGGTTCCGCTGCCCCGCGCACCTTACTCGCCTGACCTGGCTCCGCGCCACTTTTCCTTATTTCCACACACGAAAAGGAGCATGAAAGGACACCGAATATACAACATTGAAGAGGTCAAGAAAAAACCATGGAGTAGCTGTCAGCCATTTCTAATGATGACTACAAACAACTTTCGAACAGTGGAAGCACCGGTGCAACAAATGTATTAGTGGGAGGGTATTTTGAAGTGGATTAGGTTGTTTTGAAAAAAAATTGAAAATACATAGTTTTTAAAATAATAATTCAGGTTTTTCTCGGTACACCCTCGTATGTTTATTTCTGTATAAACACTACACTACCTAGCTTGTGTGGAGAGGACAGAGGTATTCATTAAGTTCCATATTTCAAGTGCCTCAGCATTTAGACACAAATAAATATAAATGTTCATAATTTCTAAACAGATGAGAATCTGATGACGTTCTTTCAGATCGAACATGTCATTCTATTAAGATGTTCCTTTTTCAAGTATATTTTCAAGTAGTTTATAACTTTATTACTCAAATTAGTTTCGGCGTATTGAAGAACTTAACAGTTACAAATTAACTGAGAAGAAACTGAAAGTTGATGGCTTCAGATGTTACAACTGAGTTACTGATTATATCGTCGCTCCACCGGTAAAACGTTGTATTCCACAAAGCTCACGCCTCCCAGCCACGTATCGATATGCAGTCCATCAGAACAAATTTTGTTGTGTTCATTTACCTATGCCCATGTGTAAAGGAAAATGAACCTTACAGTACCGTACTGTAGGAATGTGCGTTTGCATTACGTATTCACGCACTCCTATACTGGACTTAACTAAAGATGGCGTCTGACAGGTAAGGTTGGAGGGAGTTGCACTGCACGTGCCATTTCACGATGTTGCCACATTCCAGCATTCCTTTCTACATACTCTTACCCCTCGCTTCCGGCTCACTTGTTCCCTCCTTCATTCTGACCGCTGTGATCTGTTGTAGACTACCTGGCGAGGCGGTGTCGTCCCATTTGCGATCACTCTTATACAAAGAATCAGGTTCTTATCAGTGACAGTGAGAGGTTTGGCAACTCCCAGAAAGACGAGCTGCCCTGAAGTTTTATCTCCATGGCAACCATTGTTTCCATGGCAACCACACAGCCACTCCCTTTATCCCGCCTCGGCAGGCAGTAAACAGACCTCCTTCTAAGAAATGTCAGACATCAACTCTTATTATTAGCAGTATGGTGTACAATGCATGTAAGGTTCATTTTCGTTTAATCGTTGACATAGGAAAACGAACACAACGGAAATTGTTCTCATGGATTGCGTATCCATATGTGGCTGGGAGGCGTGACCAGCCTTAAGGAGAATAATGGATAGGAAGAGTATTGTTGGATACAACGTTTTACCGGTGAAGCGACGATATACTATCAACAAATCGGTGCCTTACTTCTAAAACCTCTTATGTCCCAATGCTCTTCCTACCAATTATATTCCCTAAGACTGGTCACGCCACCCAGTCACATATTTATATGCAATCCATCAGAATAATTTTCATTGTGTTAATTTTCCTTTGCTAGCGTGTAAAGGAAAATAGACCTTACCGTACCGTATTGCAGGGATGTTGTTTGCAAGCGAATTTACACACTCCTACAGTATAATGTATTTAAGGTTCATTTTCCTTTACACATAACTATACGAAAATTAACACAAGGAAAATTGTCTTGATTGGCTGCATATCTATGTGTGACTGGGAGGCGTGACGAGTCTTAAGGCATATAATGGACAGGAAGAGCATTGGGACATACGAGGTTTTAGGAGTAAGCCGTCGAAATGTGATTTTTCCATTAGTTCTCAACATTACAAACAATGATTCTCTTTATCCTTCGCTCCTTGGCCCTTATTCTTTTAAGTACACATTAAACACCACACCATACTTCTTACTTTTCTGTTCGTAAGGTTTTTTCATTGGCAACTTTTTTCCACTTCTACAGAATTCCAGTAATGCACTTTTGGTCCTACATTCTGACACGATCGTCTGTTTTTCAGTAGCTTTAACTCGAATAGTTACTTTCTTACTCAGCTTTTTTTCTTCGTACAGAATCTTTTTATCCCGGTAGTCTTCTATTCCTATTCCAACTAGCAACATTTTCACCTTGGTTACCCAGTAATCGTCGTGTATATTTTTCATCTGATGAACAACTATGAATATCTCGGTTATAGTTATTCTCAAGAATAAATGGAATATAATAGATACCACTGGAATGAATACATCGAAGTGTTGTACGTGACTCAAAAGGGAATTATCGGATGGTATTATATCGTCCCTGTTCTGCCAAAACGGCGAATATGGCAATGCTCTTCCTATCCATTAATTCCCTTAAGACTGCTCACGCCTTCCACCTATATATTGATATGCATTCCATCAGAACAATTTTCGTTGAGTTCATTTTCCTATGCGCGTGTGTAAAGGAAAATATGCTCTATTAAATACTTTATCCGACTTAATTTTCATTATCTATACATAGTCCGGTTCCATGGCTGAATGGTTAGCGTGCTGGCCTTTGGTCATAGGGGTCCTGGGGGGGTCGATTCCCGGCGGGGCCGAGAATTTTAACCATCATTGGTTAATTTCGCAGACACGGGGGCTGGGTGTATGTGTAGTCTTCATCATCATTTCATCCTCATCACCACGCGCAGGTCGCCTACGGAGTTAAAATCAAAAGACATGCACCTGGCGAGCCTAACATGTCCTCGGGCACTCCCGGCACTAAAAGCCATACGCCATTTCATTTGATCTCTACATAAAATCGTATTTTTGTCAATACGTTTTGCATATGAATGCGATACCTGGCTTTTTTACTGGACAGGTTAAATTATAGGCTAGGTCGGTTTTATTTTTTTCCAACAATGAAGTTCCCAGAAGGAACCGTAATTTAATATCATCGATTGCAAATAATAAAACTATTCTAGACCTTTAGGCCTTTTCAATCGTGAAATATATAAAAAATTCTACAATCGTGATACAAAGGCCAAGGGGAGGCACATGCTTCCCCTAGTGCACGGTCACTGCATTGTCCTACCAAGGAGGCTTGCAGTGGTGTCCCAATGGGGCACTAGCCGCCAGCGTCTTAGGAAGGTGTATCAATGCAACTGATGACTCCACTGCTACATTGGGGCGAAACGCTGGTAATTTCATGTTCGAAGAGCCCCAAAGAGCTTGAATGTTTACTTTTTGTTTGTTTGTTTTTTATTTGTTTGTTTGTTTGTTGATTTATTTGTCTTTTTGGCTGTTACAGCAGCACAGGAAAACGGATAGAGATATACAGTTTGGAATAAGGGCGAGTGGCATCTTACTTATAATTTGTAGAAAACATTCGGCAGGAGGATGGCTTCAGAGAGGACCTAAACAATCCTTTTCTCTCTTACGATTGGTTTCACGGGAAATTTGCCCATGACGAAATTGATTTGTAATTTTATTTACAATATTTTTCTAACTCTTTCTTCCTTACAGTAAAAAATTAGGGAAATATCAACGGCTGTCGTCTGAACGTTTAAGTCCAAGAGCCGACAAAACTCCGTAGGGAGTTGCTATGGAGATCACACTGGTAACGTCTTGAAGGTTTGTATCTCTCTTTGTACTTTCTAAATGCTGAACTGATACTTGGTTTTTATACCATAAGTGAGATATCAAACGAAAGAAAAATGGAACTGGATAGGACCAGAGAGAACCACGAAACGAGCCTAACAGGACAAACCACCGACAGGGAGCATGCGCATGCTAAGAGATAATTTTGTCAAGGACGGGTAAAACAGCCAATAATAAAAATTTATTTCAACTCCTGTGTAGATACTGAACCCATAATTCTACGGTGAGAAAAATATTTTTTCTTCTCAATATTTATTTGGTATCAAGAAGCTACTTTTATGTTTGAGGGCAGCCATGTTGCGCTCCTAAGAGCCCCGATGTCGCGTGGGAAGGATCTCACTCACGGCAAGCTCATGAAATACCGGGACACCTCGGCGGAACTCGAGTGCCCGACAATTCTTTAAATTCATGGAATTCTATACAACGAGGGATTTTGGCAACACAGTAAATAAAGAAATAAATAAGTAAAATTATTCGTACACCCTACGTGAAGACAGAGCCCCCAGGGAAAAACATAAATGCAGTTAAGCCTAAGTACATGTTAGCGTCAGATCAGTGAACCAGCTACACGTGCCAAGGTCAGGGGATGAAGAAAACGCGCGAAACGCACAGGCAGAAATAATTTATTTTCCCTGTTGTGAGTGTGGTAAAATTATAAGACTAACATCTAAAATAAGTGCAAGCCTGTCCGGAATTCTGGGACAAGTCTCATCAAAATCGGTCTATTGGACGCAAAATTGGCAGATTACACAATCAAGCTTAATAGTGGGGATAGCGTCCCTTCTGAGATTATAAAAGAAACCCCCCACCGTATATTTTTGAGTGTCGATCTGGAACTTGAAGCCGCGGGAGCTTGTGCCCGTCGTCATTGGAAATTCGCGCCAGATTGATCGACAAATAATTATATACATGTCCGTGGCTAAGGTCTACATACTCGGTTAAGAAGAGAAGGTGATTGGAAAAGTTCTGAACGTTTGCCGACGAACTAGGAAAGTATAGGCGTTGGTTAAAATATACACAGCAGATTTTATTTATATCATCTCATGTACGTTTGAAAGTGAAGAGGGTTGGGGAAGCTATTCAGAGTAGTTCCGCTCCCTTTATCTATTGAACACCTGTTTTATTGGAGTAACGGAGAGAGACAACTCTGGGAACGGGCCAGACAGTCGCAGCCGACTGCAGAACGAGGGGAGTTCGTGGTGCAAATTACAGAGAAAAGTGCGTGATTTATGTGGTAATTTTAATATCGTATGTGAGAAGGGTAGTGTTTGTAAGAGTGAGATGTTGGAAATGATAATGTTATCTGTGAAAATGTACGGCTAAGCACGAGGTCTGCTGGTGACGATGTAACCAGAATACTGGGAATGGCGCCATTGTGCAGGTCTGTCTATATTTGTATTATGTTGTAGTTAGTTTTACTGTTCTGTCCCAACAAATTTTTCCAGATGATTGTCGGGTTGATATTTGTAATTATCAGGCGAAATGTGTTGTAATTTTTGGTCAGCGTGTAAAAATTTCAGTGTGTAAATTTCATGTCAAGAAACGGTAAAAATGCGACGTTTAAAATTTGGTGTTAATGTTCAATGAGATATTGTCCAAAGCGTGGATTTTGGGAAGTTATAAGTTATAAATTAGTCGTGGCGAATATCTAATTTCAAATATCAGTTGACTTCGGAAAAGTTTGTCAATGATAATAATAATAATAATAATAATAATAATAATAATAATAATGTCTACCGCGGGATAAAGAAATTTTTTCTATGTTAAAAGTGCATTTAACCAGTATATTTTTACAAGGATCGCAGGCATATTTAGATCATTTCAGTGAAATTCGGTAGAGTTACATTTATTCATGGGATGTAAAATTTTGAGACATCGTGTATATCAATGATACGAAAAGTCGCGGTGTGTTCTTGGATTCTCGAGGTCCGAAAGTCGTAATAACAGTAAAGTAAGAGATGTGTTTTATAGTGGTTGTTGTTTTCACCAGGGGATTGAATTATGAAAAAGGGTCTTGGAAATATAAGAAAAAGGGATTGAGAGCGACGAATTTATATGTATGTGGAGATGAGAGAGATAGATGAAATGAAGCCTGGATTTTAAGTGATACCGCTGGAATAAAGCGAGGAGAATGAGTTTGAGACAGGCTATAATTTGCAGAGGAAGTATTTAGGAACAGGCTGTATTGAGGCAGGCTGTATTGTTTTCCGCTACCAATCCGAATTTTGAGACGACTACTGTGTGAAGCACCGTAGATTTCTAGTAAGATCCCAAGTGAAAACGACTCTAGTAAAAGGTTAAAATCTTGGTAGTAAACGTCCAGCGATTTGTTACTTAAAGCCCGTATGAATAGTAAGATAATGCGACCTCAAGGATAAAAGAGCATTTTGGACCCATGGTTGGGGTGTATTGAATTTGTTCACTGGATATGTCATTGACATAAATAGTTGGAATTGACGATAGGCGATTTGAGAGTTTCGAATGCGGTAGTGATGATTATTATCTTGAAGGCATCCACTATGGTAAACGTGTGTTGGGAATTATCATTGCTTCCCTAAAACTTCAGTGCACAGGCTGAGATTGTGTTTGAGGTGGAGATTTGTTCGTCACGTATATTTATTTTTGAGTTCACATATTGTAACGAGGTAGAGACTTACTGCATTTTTTGACTTGCATTCGTTTGATAGTAAGAGACGTGGTTCTGTCGTGCGTTATTTGTCTGACCAGGTTTAGTATTGAATGTCGGAGTTGTTTGAAATTGCTAGTTCGCCTGATATGTTAAGGGAGGCGTAGTACGACCCACCTTTGACGCCCGACGATAGATTTAGGACGTCACATGTTATCCTTGGAGTCACTGATGATGAGACGTCCTAGTTCACGCCCGACGATAGAATTTGGAAGGTATCATGTACATAGTGATTAGTGTTAGGATGTACATATTTCAAGTGAGCCCGACGATAGGTCTGGGATGTCAGCTGTACACACTCAAGTCTCAGATTAGATGTTTCTTTTGTTTTTTTTGTTGAAGTGGCCTGGACGAAGGTAGCATCTACAGTATGATATGATTTATGAAGAGGGTCAATGCGTAGCTCTCCTTGAGATAACGGGACCGCTAGTGAGTGAGGGTTGCCCAAATGTTGGACATCGACCTGATCTAAATTAAATATCTTTACTGTAATTCTCCGTGCGTGTTGAGCTTTAATGACTTCGATATGTTAATTTATTTTACGGATATTGTTTTCTCGTTTTGACGTCCGTTTCGTTTGAAAGTGTGCATATTGACACTCAGTGTATTAGTGTGAGACTTGAGTTGCGAATGCGGTTTCGATTCGTCAGCCAGTAAGAATATTTTTATTTTCAATCTTGTCGTACTTTCATTTTATTCATAGTTGAAAGTAATTAAGTAATTACTTTATAAGTAGTGTGTTGGGACAGACAGTAAATAGATAGATCTGTACTGGTAGCATTGTTTTTCAAGGGAAAGAATTCCTTAAAGTTGTAGTAATTTTTAACGTGGACTGGTAATTTTATTTAGCATAACAAAACCATTTCTAACCTGAAAATCGGTTCAATAATAATACTTTTCAAGTCGCTTTCCACTTTTAATTAACTTCAGTGTTTGGCATTTCTTCTAAATGCATGATGAATAAGTGTTTCCTGCATTTCGCAGTTTTGTTCCTTTAGAACGACATAACGTAAGATCCTCACGGATCATGTTGTTGTTGGTTCCTTCCGAACAGCTGTTTTGGGTGATGCACATTTAGCATCGGGATTACCTTATCACTTAAGGGTGTCATGAATGACAAATACATGGTGGAATTTTATTTCAATGGTGAATGATGCTGTTAACTCGTAGTGAACACCATGCTTTCCAATAATATTTCGCAACCTAACCAAAGCAACTGATAGTCAGTTTGGTTCGATTAAGGGTCCATTCGGCGGGTGTTCCGTATCCGTAAAGGGTATTCGACTGGTGGATAACCTCAATTGAGAGAAAATCAGGCGTTCTACTTGTTGAAAGTCAGATTTTCCACGGATCGTGTGGATTAACTCTCAGTTCTCGTTTGGAGTAATAGGTGCCCGGTTTTCAGGTCTTCCCTTTTTCAGTTTTTCAGTTGCGCTGTCCACTAATATATTAACTTCTCCGAAGCAACTCTTCGATATTGTAAGAAACAAATCAACGTTATGTAATGTGACTGTGTTTGAAACATTCAAAAATCAATAATTTATAATTTCTTTTTATTTTTCAATAATGCATATTAAATTAATAATGTTATCGTGCTATTTCAATTTAATAAAAGTTAGTAAGCACATTTTGCTCCTCATTTCAAGTAGTTAGGCTCTCTTCTGAACCCCATCGTGACCGAATTTATTCCCGCAACGACCCATGATTTAAGAGTTCTAGATTGTTCTACTGTAGCAGCTGTGGCCGACCAACGATGGAATGGTAAGTTCAAGGGTTCAATAAAAACCCTGTAGATAACCACGACACACATTACAGTATATCGATGGCTTACTTCTAAAACTTCGTAAGTCGCAATGCTCTTCTTACTCATTATATTCCTTAAGACTGGTCACGCCTCCTAGCCACATATTTATATGCAGTCCATCAGAGTAATCTTCGTTTTGTTCATTTTCCTGTGCTAATTTGTAAAGGAAAATAGACCTTACCGTGCCGTATTGTAGGGATGTTGTTTGGAAGCGAATTTACGCACTCCTACAGTAGAATGTATTTAAGGTTCCTTTTTCTTTACGGACACCTATAGGAAAATGAACACAAGGAAAATTGTTCTGATGGG
Source organism: Anabrus simplex (assembly GCF_040414725.1). Taxonomy (NCBI): domain Eukaryota; kingdom Metazoa; phylum Arthropoda; class Insecta; order Orthoptera; family Tettigoniidae; genus Anabrus; species Anabrus simplex. Next base: position 247,803,554 of record NC_090265.1, on the reverse strand, counting down.
CTGCATATCTATGTGCGGCTGGGAGGCGTGACCAGTCTTAAGGAATATAATGGACAGGAAGAACATTGGGACGTACGAGGTTGTAGAAGTAAGCCATCGATATACGATACCATGAGCTCATTCTTGAGCGCCTGTACAGAGGAGAGGACCTAAGTGTAGCTGAAGTCTGCGAAAATATATCGATGGCTTACTTCTAAAACCTCGTAAGTACCAATGCTCTTCCTACTCATTATATTCCTTAAGACTGGCCACGCCTCCCAGTCACATATTTATATGCAGTCGATCAGAGTAATTTTCGTTGTGTTCATTTTCGTATGCGGGTATGTAAAGGAAAGCAGAGCTTATCGTTCCGCATTGTAGGGATGTTGTTTGCAAACGAATTTACACACTCCTACAGTATAATGTATTTAAGGTTCATTTTCCTTTACATACAACTATAGGAAAATGAACATAAGGAAACTTGTTCTGATGGGCTGCATATCTACTCGTGGCTGGGAGGCGTGACAAGTCTTAAGGTATATAATGGACAGGAATGGCATTGGGACATACGAGGTTTTAGAAGTAAGCCATCGATATGACAAAGTACTTCACATCAAGACAATAGAGTTTGAATTTGCTGTGAAAGAATGAGGGAATAACGTCACAATCTTCCGGCAGAACGACTGTGCAGAGAACTTTTTAAAATTAAAAAAAAATCTTTAAAATAATTGGTTAGTTATGCGAAAATGGTTTGATTCCTCAGACTTCAGCAACAGTACATTAATTATGATACTGGAAATATTAGTCATTGGAATGTAGGAACTATAGAAGCATTCTATCCCATAAAAACCAAACCCCATGGCGTAACAACGCCGAAGGCCCATGGCCTACTAAGCGACCATTGCTCAGCCTCAAGGCCTGCAGACTATGAGGTGTCGTGTGGTCAGCACGACGAATCCTCTCGGCCGTTATTCTTGGCTCTCTAGATGGGATTCTATCCCATACTTCTAAATATTACCATTAATACTGAGAATAGGAATGAAAAATAAAGCTAAAAAGTATATGGGAGACGTTAAGGTCGTATTTAGTCAGTAAGAGGACGAGGGAAGCAATCTCTTGGCTATGAGCAAAAAAAAATCAACTGTCGCATAAAACTAAAAGCTTGTGATTTTTTTTTCATTTTTTGTGTGATGCGGAAGTTAGGAAAAGTTTTCAAATCTTTCAGAAAAGTGTGTCATCACTGATGTGTAATGCGAGAACTTTGCCTCTCGTTGGTAAACATTAGCTGCGGTCGCGTCAAGGCTCAAGTTTCCTTCCGCCCATGTCTTGGTTTATGGAAGTCACTTACGGAGCAGGGCGTCACATTTCGTCGCCGCACTGTTCCTGTGGTGAGATCTCCTGTTATTTCGATACTGATAGAACGCACTGCAATATCTCTTCATAAGATTTCACCGCACAAGTCTAACTGCAATTAACGCGTCTGCCATAAACGTACGGCAGCCACTGGAGAAGGACATAATCAGCCTCGGGTAGTGTGTTTGAGCAATAATAATAATAATAATAATAATAATAATAATAATAATAATAATAATAATAATAATAATAATAATAATAATAATAATAATAATAATAAATGAAATGAAACGGCGTGTGACTTTTAGTGCAGGGAGTGTCCGAGGATATGTTCGGCTCGCCAGATGCAGGTCTTTTGATTTGACACTCCTAGGCGACCTGTGCGTCGTGATGTGGATGAAATGATGATGAAGACAACACATACACCCATCCCCCGTGCCAGCGGAATTAACCAATGATGGTTAAAATTCCCAACCATGCTGGGAACCGAACCCGGGGCCCCTTATCTCCAAAGGCCATGAAGCCGGACATAATAATAATAAGAAGAAGAATAAACAAACTAAGACTACAACAAGATTTATACACAGCATCAGAAAAAAGCTGATTAAGATCTCTCGGTCACCTGCATAGAATGGGTGAAGACAAATCAGCAAGTTGCTTTACGTCGCACCGACACAGATAGGTCTTATGGCGACGATGGGAGTGGAAAGGGCTAGGAATAGGAAGAAAGCGGCAGTGGTCTTAATTAAGGTACAGCCCCACCATTTGCCTGGTGTGAAAATGGGAAACCACGGGACAAATCAGCAAAACATGTTGCACACAATGCAAATAAAAGAAACAGTGCTTTTCAAAGAAGCCGAAGAAGGTTCAGAACTACTCAACATTAAAAAAGAACAAATTGAAAATAGAAAAGAATTTGTGAAAGCAATATTTTATAGATAATTTCCAGAGGAAGCCAAGAAGAAATCAGGCAGGAGAGGGGTGGAAGGAAAACACCGAGAAAGGATGAAGATATTTTGGGAAGACAAGAAGAAGACAACTGCCCCATGTGGTCCTAAGATGGTCTGATCAAATCAATGAATTATTATTAATATTATTAAGATTTAAGATTTAAGACTTTTAGATTTATTATTTTTATTTAGATCTACAGTAATAATACCCATTTGATCCGTTATAAAGAAAAATAACAATGTCCAGCCTAAGCCAAATTTCATACAACTAACTTGGTGGACCCCCACACAGGCGGAATACCAGACAACCATGCAAGGTTCCACCCCTAGCTAAATCTGTTAAGCTGCCTCTAACATGGACGGATGACCAGCTCACATGCCAGGGCACCCCCTACATCTAAATTAAGCCTATAACTAATTACTTACAACATTAAATCTATACTAATTCTATCCTAGTACCTCTTATCATTAACTAATAAATCACTCACCAATACTATCTCAATACACATAAATACACCTTCACTTCAATAAATACCCTCTAAACTTCGCTATCTCTCTTAATATCCATCCATCGAACTCAACAATCATTCACTTCATTTCCATGCCACATATCATTACATATCTACCTCTTATCATACAGACACCTTTACTAGAATAAATACCCACTAAACTTCGCTATCTTTCTTATCATCCATTCGCCACCATGCCCCTGCTGAGTATACACACAAACCTTTGCACAGTCCATTCCTCCTACATTTCCTCTACTTGACTCTCTCAGGGTTGCTGATTCCATGCTTCAGCGGTATTATGAACGTCACAGACCTCATACACGCTAACCTTAGCACATTCCATTCCTACTACATTTCCTCTACTTGACTCTCTCGTGGTTGCTGATTCCATACTTCCGTTGCACTCACGTTCTGCTAATACGTATTCTACTCATGTTGCAACTTTATCACTGAACTACCTGTCTGTTCCTGCTCATCTTATTCAACCATGCTTAATCTAATTAAATAATCATCTAAAACCAACTTTGCTTGCCGATTTACCATTAACTAATAAATCACTTACCAATACCATTTAAACTTCGCTACCTCTCTTATCATTCATCCATCATCATCTTTCATACTTAACACTTCAATTCCAGTCCTCATTTACTTTATAATTATAATACACATTAAGACATCTTTACTTGAATAAATACCATCTAGACTTCGCTACCCCTCTTCTCATCCATCCTTCGAATTCAACAATCCATCCATCTTATATCTCAAGACATCATTATATGAATAAGTGCCATACAATTACAGTACACTTAAAAACACCTTATCACCTCGCTACATCTCTTATCATTCATCCATCATACAATACACATGCAGACACCATCACTTCTTTACATTAACCATTACAATGCCCTTCGAACTCAACAATCTATCCATCTTATATCTCTAGACACCATTTTATGAATAAGTGCCATACAATTACAGTACACTTAAAAACACCTTATCACCTCGCTACCTCTCTTATCATTCATCCATCATACAATATACGTGCAGACACCATCACTTCTTTACTTTAACCATTACAATTATACACACCATCACTTCTTTACTTTAACCATTACAGTGCACATACAGACCCCATCACTTGAATAGATACCATCTAAACTTCGCTACCTCTCTTATCATATATCTATCATCATCACCTTTCATACTTAACACTTCAATTCCAGTAGATACCATCCAACCTCCTTTATATCTCCAAACTCGTAACAATTACACTATACATATAGACATCATTACTTGAGTAAGTACCATCTAAACTTCGCTACCTCTCTTATCATCCATCCATCTAAACTCTGATCCAACTTCTAAACATCAATACATATCTACTTCTTATCATTCTTCACTTGAATAAATACCCTCTAAGCTTCACTACCTCTCTTATCATCCATCCATCGCACTCCACAACCATTCTCTTCAATTCCATACCACATATCCTTACCTCTTATCATTAACTAATAAATCACTCACCAATACGATCTCAATACACATAAAGACACCTTCACTTGAATGAATACCCTCTAAACCTCGCTATCTCTCTTATCATCCAACCATTGAACTCCACCATCATTCACTTCAACTTTGACACAACAATCACTTATACTTAACACCGCCCCTTACAGACATCTATTTCATAACACAGGCAAACCATGTTACTTACCACTGTTACTTGTCTTTTTACTTCTCGTAATTACTCCTTCTTCCATTTTTCCCTTTTTACCCCATAGCTCCTTCAAACTCAAGTTTCTCCCTTTAACCACGGCACTTCTTACTTCTGCTTCCTCCCTCAAACCATTATTCTCGCTCCGATTCTGTCAACTTGTCTTTCCCTGTGACTCTTCTTCCATCCTTTCTTCCTGCATCCTGCTTTCTTCACTCGCGCTGACCTCCGACACTAGTTCGCTCATTAATTTCCTGACTACTTCCATCCTCCTTGCATTTCCTTTTTCTTCAGCTCTATTTACGATCGCTTCCCAGGAACCCCATCTACTCAGTGTTCCTCCCTTTACAGTATGTACATCAGCCCTGTTAGTTTCTTCTTGCCTCGAACTCTCAGCCCTGCTTTTTCCTTCTTGCCTCACATCAGCCCTGGTAGTTTCTTCTTGCCTCGAACTCTCAGCCCTGCTTTTTCCTTCTTGCCTCACATCAGCCCTGGTAGTTTCTTCTTGCCTCGAACTCTCAGCCCTGCTTTTTTCTTCTTGCCTCAAACTCTCATCCATTGATTTCAGTTTCGACACTGTCCACTTCCGGGTCCAATTCCTGTCGCTTACCACAAGTATCTGACCACTAATATACGCTCTCAGCCCCTGGATTTTCGCTTTCACGAAGTGTTTCTTTAGAATTTTGAAATTCCTACTCTCTTCTCTTCCGAAATCCCTCTTAACTCCAATTTTCTCACTCTGCAGATTACCAGCGTTCCTTATCACTATATCTGCCATCAATGAAGATAGCAGCGACACTTTTATGGGCCTGTACCCTCCCACCTTGCCAACTCTCTCCACATTGTCTATATCGACCTCACTGAAATTAATTTTCATTTTATTTTGTATGAGATCTACCACTTTGTAAATAATGTCCACTTTAGATTCTGACTTTTCTTCCTCCACCCCGTAAATAAATATGGATTTCTTCTTACGCTCCTGTCTGAAAACTGCTATTTCTTTCTTCAGGTTTACCACCTCCTCTTCCATATTTTTTATTTTCTCCCTTAGTGACACCAATTCTTTCTCGCTGTCTTTCATTATTGCCTTCGTATTTTTCATGTAATCCTGGATCCACTGTCTCGTCTTTTCGTGCTCCTGGACTTGCTCCTGAAGCATCTTTTTTAATTGCTCGAACGGGCATAACTCCTGTACTACCTATTTTACCACTTTTCTCATAACTTCTACGTCTACCCAGCTCATCCTATCCATCTCTTTGCCGTCCACTTGGCCCGACCGCTTCCCCACTCCTACTCCACTCCACAGGCGCACGTCACACGACACGTCTGTTCTCCTTACTGGCTTCCGCTAGGATTAATATTATTACTGTACTGGAGGTACACCCGCTCCGTGCATTTAAAACAAGCACCTTTTAGAAGGCAATCTGCATCATGTACTTCAAATTGTATAGTGGAAGAAGTTTGAACGTTTATCGTCAGGTGTATCCGCTATCTACACATTTGCCCCATCTGGAGGTAAGAAGAACAATTATTTGTCAAAGAAATTTGTAATTTCGAGGTTTTCAGAAATGAAATGTTGTAAATTCCTTTTTGTGTTCTTATGTTAGTAGCACTTCTCTCTCTTCCCACCTACTTAAAATTTTAGTCTATAAGGAATTTTGTACATTTATTTAATCAAGCAATCAAAATTGTGGGTGTGTCAGGGCTTCGGCCCAGATAATTCTGGGACCTTCCTCTCCGCTATAAAAGCTGGGACATTTTGGGGCATTTCGTCTCTCGATCGCTCCAGTCGAGCGGTTTAGAGTGTATTCATAGAGGAGACAAAGGGCTTGCCTCGTCCATCTCCGGAAGGCCTACCAGCTCAAGGTAATGGCAGACATATTTTAATCATGTAATAGTCTCAGAAAGCTAACTCAAGGGGAAGGTTTCAAAATCCTATCTCAATGTAATATCTCAGTGTAACATTTCAACCAGGTCTAAAGACCTTAGTCTAACTTAGGGAATAAAGAGTGTGAACCGTCTTGTGTTCCCCTTCAACTTGGTATTGAGGTGACTATGACTTCATAAACTTTAAAATGTTCCTTTTGCAATTTAAATTCTCTTCTCCATCTAGTCACCTCTATTGTATAGGCTTAGACTCTGTAACATCGGACCATAAGCCCACGTAGAGTTTTAAGAATATCCTAGTGAACTTCAAAGGAGTGCAAGAGTTCGCCTCGTAACGTTTTGGTTTACTGCCCACCATATTCATTTTTTTCTTTTCCACTAAGGCCATGTAGAATTGGCAAAGCTTTATGTAAAACAAGGCCAAATCCACATGTGCGACAAAGTTCGCACCCAAGACCCCACGGGTGTGGGAAAAGCGGTAGAAAAAGAAGAAAGAAGAAGAAGAAAGCATTTCCCTCAAACATTTTGCAGTTTAAGAAATATGGATTTATTACTTTTTGTCACTGAAACTATAAATGCTTCCATCTGAACGACATAAGCTTCATTGAAATCATCAGAAAATCGACTTTGTTTAAATAAAGCCTAGAGTGATCAAAATTATTTACAGCTTCGCAGGTTAGTTAAACAATATAAAATGAAATCAGCGAACACAGCATTATAAACTAAAGAAAGTGTTCTGTTTCTATTGTTCACGTGCCGTATAAATGGCTCCTCATTGGCTGCATAGATACATTATATCGTCGCTTCACCGGTAAAACGTTGTATCCCACAATACTCTTCCTATCCATTATTCTCCTTAAGACTGGTCACGCCTCCCAGCTACATATGGATACGCAGTCCATCAGAACAATGTCCGTTGTGTTCGTTTTCCTATGCCGATGAGTAAGCGAAAATGAACATTACATGCATTATACACTAGGAGTGCGTAAATACGTAATGCAAACGTACATTCCTACAGTACGGTACAGTAAGGTTCATTTCCCTTTACACATGCGCATAGGAAAATGAACACAACAAAATTTGTTCTGATGGACTGCATATCCATACGTGGCTGGGGTGCGTGACAATCTTAAGGAGGATAATTGATAGGAAGAGCTTTGTGGAATACAACGTTTTACCGGTGAAGCGACGATATTTTTACCAATTCCTCCCGTGGGATTTGGTACTTATTGGCATGAAACCTGATTCTTAACGTCCTGTTTCACATGCAATTGTGCCGTTTTGACGACCTTTCTTCGTGTTCTGGAGCTTCCTACCAACCCAACGTATGTTCTTCATCACCTCAATTTTGATTTTTTTTCAATTTGGTAGTTTTGGAAATAAGCTTTTCAGATAAAGATACAAATTCACTCATTATCAACATCATCCTTAGTTCTATATTACGGCGCACTATCCTATGCGAGTTACTGCATCCGCCAACATATCGTGCCACTGACACATCTCTTTACCCTGTGGAAATTACCATCATCAGCAGTCGATATCACCAGTGATCATGAGCACTACGTCGTCACCAACTCATCCTTTGCACTCCTCTCCAAGGTCATCAGGTGAAATGGAGTTCGAACAGTCGAAGCAGGTAAGACTACGTGACGCATGTGATGTAATCCCCAGCCCGGATGGTCAAAAGAAGAGTCGTGTTAAACAATCACCCAATCGCACCACAGGATCTACTTATCATCGCCTTTATCCATTCTCCAGCGTACTCTTTCGCCTGCCGACACCCTGGGAATTTCACCATTGGAAGACGGTGCGGCTGGCGTCAACCTGATCAGCACTGTTCAAAATCCTGTACACATTCAGGCGGCTCAGAATCATGCGTTTCCACCACACATACATAATCGCAATGCCACTACTTCAATCACGTAAGCAAAACATATACATACCCCATTCTACATCGTCAAAATCATCAATATCGACATGGACAAAGCTAAAACCAAATTCATCTACCAATTCATCTCCCGCTTCTCATCTAACCTGCAGGAATACCGTCTCGACATATAACCGGCTCGAGAAAGATTCAGCTTAGGAACATCAAAGTCTTTCTATAATCATTTTATATCCAACATCGGGGCTCATAGATTGGGTAAACATGCCAAGGATACCAATCTAACCTAGCAGTGGCCAGCCAGACGTCCCGAGCCGCCATTCGCCCCAGCACCGATCCTGTCCGAGTTCGCATATGGAGTCGATCGGGACTATTCGGAGGTTGAGGTGGCCGTTCAGCTCCTGATACTGTCCAGGGACGTAGCTTCATTGGATGCACTGCTGAGGGACGGTGGCATGATCTACGCCAGGCGCCATCGCTTGGAACCATCCCGGCCTTCATCTCATCAAATCCACTGCGGCAAGTGCCAGAATTAAGACCACCCACCTGGCAAAACCTGCACTCCACCAGATGTATGTGCTATCAGGAGCATTCTACTAACCAATGTGCAAATAAGTCCTCACCCAAGTGTATCAACTGTAACCTCCCGCATCCCGCCTTCAGCTATAAATGTAAAGCCAAACGTATTCCCGAACCTTCTAAGCCTGAGAACGTCATCCCCTGGTACGATACAAGTCCTTCCTACTCCCGCCTGCTCTCCATCCCTTCCTATTCCGAGTTCTGAGAGCATTATTCATTTCCTAACGATGGTGTTACAGAATGTCCTTCCTTTCTATCGCTCTCATATCCTTCCCCACATTCAATTAGCTGTCCGAATGGTGCACGGTACATCAGTACACACGCGGATATTGCGTATTCAGTGAAAGAGATGAATTTTGCATTCTCACCCCTCAGTACGATTCCATTTATCCATTAAAATGGTTAAGTTCTATTACGTCAATATTCGATCATCAAGAGCAAATAGGCCGCTCTTTGATACCTCCTTCTCCCGTTATGCCCCGGATATTTGTGTCCTTTGCGAAACCTCTCTGACACTACAACAAAACCCTACCTTCAGTTCTTTCAATTTATTTCGTGTTGACCGTCCCCATCACGGGCGAGGTGGCGTAGTGGTGTCAGAAAGAACTTAGCAGTTAAACAACACACATCTCAAAAATCAAAAGTAATATCAACTCTTTATCTCCCCTCAGGAAATCCAGTCCCATCTGACTTTATTAAATTTATTGATATATTCAATCGATGTATTTTTGTTGCTGATATTAATATTAATTCTTATACCCACACACAACATGCGGAATTTGAAAATATATCGTCGCTTCACCGGTAAAAGATTGTAATCCACAAAGCTCTTCCTATCGATTATTCTCCTTAAGACTGGTCACGCCTCCCAGCCACATATAGATATGCAGCCCATCAGAACAATGTCCGTTGTGTTCGTTTTCCTATGCCGACGAGTAACCGAAAATGAACCTAACATGCATTATACAATAGGAGTGCGTAAATACGTAATGCGAGCATACATTCGTATAGTACGGTACAGTAAGGTTAATTTTCCTACACATGGGCATAGGAAAATGAACACAACAAGGTTCATACCCTGCAACTATCTAACACTCTGACGTCCTCATCTCTCATCATCCCTAGCTTCCTTGCTTCCTCCCCTACGATTCATAAGCTTCTCCACATAGGTAGTGACCACGCCCTTTCCCTTGTTATTACCGGTGGACTCCTTACAGCTCATCACCAACCACCTCCACGACCACCACCTACTTGACGATTTTCACATAGAAACTGGAACAGTTACAGACAAGCGCTAACTGACTTACATGATCTCCCCGCTCACACATCCATGCACATTCTTCATGCTCTAATTTATTAAATAGAACAGGCTAATAATGGTTGATAACCTTCACACTCCCCGCCATGGCTATCATCCTTCCAAGCCACCCACACCCCACTAAAACCCTACGTTTACTACGGCTATATCATGACTATTATCATGCTTACACTAGAACCAGGTACCCCTATAATTTACAACAACACCGCCGCACATTACGTCGCATACGATCTTACATCAAAGCAATCAACGCTCTTTCTTTTCGCTATTTGTTTTACGTCGCACCGGCACAGATAGGTCTTATGGCGACGATGGGATACGAAAGGCCTAGGAATGGGAAGGAAGCGGCCGTAGCCTCAATTAAGGTACATTCCCACCATTTACCTGATCTGAAAATGCGAAATTACGGAAAACCATCTTCAGGGCTGCCGACAGTGGGGTTCGAACCCACTACCTCCCGGATGCAAACTCACAGCTGTGCCCCCCTTAACCGCACGGCCAACTCGCCCGGTAGCAATCAAACGAAAATCATGGATAGACAAATGTAATGAACTGGACGACTATCATGACCCGAGACGTTTCTGGATCACCCTTCGCAGACTAATAAAAACTAAGATGCCCCCTCCAACCTACCCCATAATATACCCTCCCAATTCCCCTCTCAGTGATATAGATAAATCTGATATTTTTGCAGGTCATAATAACATTTTTCACCCTCCGTTGCTCCTCACTTCATCCATCCCCAAGAATCACCCATTAATAATTATGCAAATCCAAACCTCCCCGATCATTAACATCTTTTCTTCACTTTCCTCAAATATACTATTCCCACCCCATTAATTCTCCCATAATACCCCATGACATAATCCAGTTCCTGACACACAGGAAAGTTACCTGCACAGGCTCCGATTTCATAGACTACAAACACATCCAAGAAGCTCCCCCAATTCTTTTTGAACTACTCAGCACCATCTACACCTTCATCCTGCACACAGGCACTTACCCCGCACATTGGGGTGAGGCCAATATTCTCCTCTTAATTAAATCTAATAAACCACCCTCTGACCTCAGCGTTTACAGACCAATTATCCTCCTATGTGTCCTATCCAAAATCCTAGAAGGAATTCTGAAGAGGAGAATATCTTCCTACCTCAATTCACTAGGACTACTCCCCTCATCCCAAATCGGTTTCCGCGCCCATCACGCCACCCAAGACCATCTCTTCCATATTTCAGCCCCCCTTTCCTCTTATCTCCGTCCCGAACGAACCGCAGCGCTGGTGTGCCTGGCTGTGGATAAGGGTTTCGATAATTTCTCCCTATTTCCCTCACTACTATCCGCTCCTTTTTAGTAATTTTCTTCTTAACCGAACGGCACAAATCATAATCCATGGTACCCCACCCTATACTTTCCGCGTCACCTCTGGTCTTGCTCAAGGTTCCCATGTCTCCCCTTTGTTATATATCCTATTTACTTATGACATACCACATCCCGAACGCCATCTCCGCCTGTATCAGTATACTGACCGACCTCACCATCTTATCCCTAGCTGCCTCTGTTACTTCCCCAACTAGACACTTGCAAGCATACCTATCCCATTTCGAACTGGTTAAATTCCTGGCACCTAGCTGTTAACCCATTCAAAAGCCAATTCCCCAATCCCAGACATCGTGTCCCACTAACCATGTATAACACCCCTTTAACTGAAACTTACTTATTCACCTAACTGGGTATTAAATTTCAAAATAACTTGCAATGGAATCATCTTTCTTTTTAATAAAATGCTATATGTTCGGGGCGTCGACCCATGTGGATCTTGTGCCGCTACTGGCAACATATTGTATGAACGTGCATGTAATTGGATTGGCGGTATTGTAGAATGTTATGTGCGAGGAAAGGAAGATTAAGGACGTCACAAACCCTCAGTCCCCAGGCAAGGGATATACATCATTATATTTTAAAAACCCTGACCCCGCCAGGAATCGAACCCGAGGCCGCCGGTTGACAGACAGACGCGTTGCCCCCTACATCGCGGGGCCGTACGATCATCGCCTTACTAACAATCGTAAACAAATCCTTCAGCGCTTCCGATCCCTACGTATACTCTCCAGATATACGTGGGGACTCAAGTCCTACCATGTCTTAACCGACTACAAATCCTTTTATCCATCCAGTTATCACTTACGCTTCACTGACCTGGATCACTTCTAATGGATAACAATATATCGAACTCTTTAAATTAGACCGACACGCGTTACGTGTTGCTCTCCGTCTCCCCCTTGATGCCCCCTCAGCCCTCTTCCAGCAGCATTACTCCTTCCCTAATATCCTAACACATAACCTCCACCTAAAATATCTCACCAAAGGACTCCAACGTAATAATCGTAGTGTACCTGAAGCTTTTACACTTTCGCCTCACGCCATTGCAATCCTTAATAACAACCGTACCCCTGAAATATCCTATCTACTCCCTACCCCCATTACGTAACTTTCCTCCTCTGTCACCACTGGTCCCACAACTTTTTTACATAAGGATAATTCACGTATATAACTAGTCGCGGAATGCTCCTGTCAGCAGCGGTACCAACCTCAAAGCGCTGTCATATTTTAACCTGCATGGCATCAAAAGCGCCGTCACAACTCTTCATTAACTTTATATTCATCTCCAGACCATATTTACAATTGTAAACAATCATCTTCGTTCACAACGTCACTTAAATTTTTACATTGCTCTCACAAGTTAAACTGTATAAATGATAGTTTTTTTCACGATTACAACTATATTAATTAATATCGTCCCTGTTCTACCAAAACGGCGAATGTGACAATGCTCTTTCTATCCATCATTTCCCTTAAGACTGCTCACGCCTTCCAGCCACATATGGATATGCATTCCATCGGAACAATTTTCGTTGAGTTCATTTTCCTATGCAGATGTGTAAAGGAAAATGAACCTTAAATACAGCACACTCTAGGAGTGGGTAAATGTCATGCAAACATACATTCCTTCAGTATGGTACAGTAAAGTTCATTTTCCTTTACACACGCACATAGGAAACTGAACTCAACGAAAATTGTTCTGACGGACTGCATATCAGTATATGGATTGAAGGCGTGACCACTCTTAAGGGATATAACGTATAGGAAGAGCATTGTAACATTCGCCGTTTTGGCAGAACAGGGACGATATACTTACCGAAATATTTTATTGCCATTTATTATTATCAATATTTATATTATGTCATTATATATTTGTTATAATTTGTTAACAGCGTCATTCCTATTTTTAAGTAATCATCGCCAACAACGTATCTAACTCTCAACTCAGGTTTTACAGAACTAACTGTTAACAGTTCAGTAATGCAATTTATTGTTATTATTATTATCATTGTCCGACTCGTTGGCTGAATGGTCAGCGTACTGGCCTTCGGTTCAGAGGGTCCCGGGTTCGATTCCCGGCCGGGTCGGGGATTTTAACCTTAATTGGTTAATTCCAATAGCTCGGGGCCTGGTTGTTTGTGCTGTTCCTAACATTCCTGCAACTCACACACCACACATAACACTATCCTCCACCACAATAACACGCAGTTACGTACACATGGCAGATGCCGCCCACTCTCATCGGAGGGTCTGCCTTGCAAGGGCTGCACTCGGCTAGAAATAGCCACACGGCATTATTATTATTATTATTATTATTAATAATAATAATAATAATACTTTATTATTGTTCTTATTTTCATTATTAAGAGTTGTTTTACTGCCCACAACATGTGTTAATTGTGCAATAATTTTACTTGAAGTTAATCACTCAATGCCAGAAGATGTACACACTAAAAACTGTGTTTAATACAGCTGTGAGCTGTGCATTTTCTGTGTTGCTGTGTATTATTCGGACACAAGTGTTACTTTATTTCTTCACGGCTTAAATTTTTGTGTTCAATTCGTGTCAAGACAGTGTATTTCGTTTCAACGCTGTGAAACAGACGAGAAAGATGTAACGAGTGCCATATGACAACATATGGCAATGAACTTGCCTGACCTTCACTTAATATAAATTCATACTGTTACTTGTTTTTACAAAGGCCATGGCACTCAATGACAACATGTTTACTTGTGCTTTGTAAATATTGACTTGTACCATACGTTCATACTCTGTATTATGTTTTTATGATTAATAAACTGGGTGTTGGTGTTCTACTCTGGTGAGGGGGTGCGTTGCGGGCTTCTCCTTGGGGTGTGCCTTGTCGGTCGCTGTTGCCTCTGCGCCAACGCAATTAAAAACTTCTTTTTTTTTTGCTATTGGTTTTACGTCGCACTGACACAGATAGGTCTTATGGCGACGATGGGACAGGAAAGGGCTAGGACTCCGAAGGAACTGGCCGTGGCCTTAATTACGATACAGCCCCAGCATGTACCTGGTGTGAAAATGGGAAACCACGGAAAACCATCTTCAGGGCTGCCGACAGTGGGGTTTGAACCCACTATCTCCCGAATACTGGATAGGCCTACTGGCCGCACTTAAGCGTCTGCAGCTATCAAGCTCGGTATTTTAATTTATTATACGCATTTACTACACATACCTTACCAAATAAATCAACACTAAAATTATCTTCTATTGCAAAGACCAACGAGCTGCTAGTCTAGCTGAACGGCCCGCCCACGCCCGATAATCGGAAATGGGAATGAAATAACTTCTTCGTTCGTTAGTTAATTCATCATCATCATCATCATCACCATCTAAAGTAATCAGTTCTAGGACAGGTCAGTTGCCATGTAGTTGCTGCACAATCGGCGATCGTCCACAATCCTCCCCACTGCGTCATGATCGTCCTTTCCATTTATTAACAAATAGTTTGATTAAGCAGCATCTCGAACGTCCATGTGGCGCCGTTCTTTGAATGAAACCTTATGGTACTATCCGTATAAATTCTGAATGGCTCATCGAATATCCCCTCTAGGGCGATCGCTGCTTGCATACCTAGTACAGATAAGGCGTACTGAGGATTTCTGCATTATCCCCTCAAGGTCCTTGGAATTAGAAATATCCTTCCACGAGTTTTCAGTCATTCTACAGAGGCACTATAGGCCTATTCCAAACACATCGATGTGGTCGACTTCTCCCTTGTGTAATGTTTTTAAGTTTCAGAGGTAGACTATGCAACATTCTATGCAGAAATAAAGCGAATTCAGTTCATCAATTTATGCAGCTAAATAGCACGACTTCACTCATATTCTTTCACTCCTTATGGGAAACATAGCGCTGAAATAATGACACCTCGTTCTGTTATTATCCAGGGATTCGATTTCACCAACTTCCGTTTCTACTGTCCGCCGCCATGGAATCCAGTGCATGTCCTTCCTCCTGTTTCCTTCAGGGCACCACCTCCGCTAACCTTCCTGTTTTATTTCTACAATTTGTTTAACGTCGCACCGGCGCAGATAGGTCTTATGGCAGCCGTGACCTTAATTAAGGTTCAGCCCCAGCATTTGCCTGGTGTGAAAATGGTAAACAAAGGAAAACCATCTCCAGTGCTGCCGACAGCGGGGCTGGAACACACAATCTCCCGGACGCAAGCTCAGAGCTGCGCGGCCCTAACCGCACGGTGAACTCGCCCAGTAAAACTTTCCTGTTAACAACGTTGTTTGTTCATTCCAAAAACAAATACGCTTTATCTTTTTCGTAGCAGAAGTCGTCGTTACTGTTGTATCCATCCGATTTTTTATTTTTTAAATTCTTTACGTTGCACCGCACAGATAGGTTTTATGGCGACGATGGGATAGGAAAGGGCTAGGAGTGAGAAAGAAACGGCAGTGGCCCTAATTAAGGCACAGCTCCGCCATTTGCCTGGCGTGAAAATGGAAAACCACGGAAAACCATATTCATGGCTGCCGACGGTGGGGTTCGAACCCACCATCTCCCGAATTCAAGCTCACAGCTGCGCGATCCTAACCGCGCGGTCAACTCACTCGATTTTCCTTTAATTTTCTTTCCTTTATACGATTCTTTCAGTTGTATGCGTCATCAACCTATGGAACCTCTCCTTCCATGTTCGATTCCACCAGAGTTTTATGTTGAAATTCAATCTCTTAATCGTTAAAATTCCCTTCTTGGATGTAATACAACAGTGTAAAATACCGCACACATGTAACAGCAGAATCGAGCAACATTATTAACAAACGTGTCAAATCACGTCAGTAGGAGATGAAAATGCACCTAGAAATTTGATTTAAATTGTAAGCCACTGCAAATATTATGTCATTTTAATTGGGTAGCATTTCTACAATAACTTCTCATTCTAATCTCATTAAAATATCACATTATAGATCCATTCTCCTTATTTAATCCATGTGTCGGAATACAGCCTTTAAATCAAATTATTATTGCATTATTATGTGCATATGAATTCTCATCTGAGGTAATTTAGTTTGAATTGTTGCATTTGACATGAATTTAATTTGAATTGCTGTATTTGACGTGAATTCACCTTCAAATGGTGATTTAAATGACCTGGAAGCTTTCAGTTCAATGAAAAGCAGTCTAGTACGTTAGTCGCATTTGTCACTTCAGAAATACATCAGAATTACTTGTCATTTTGCAAGCACTATCTTAAACTGCTGTCCCGTCCATTAACAACGCTTGAGTGGCGTGATGTATTGTTACCGAGCATTGCAAAACACGTTCCTTCTAAAGAGATTTCCATGAAAAGATGAAAGGTAAGGCACATTGTAGTTCGCGAGTAATCGATATACTGTACAGTACGATTTGTGCAATAGCATAGCAGACTGTGACTACAGCCGGAAATAACTCAATGGCCAGATACCATTCATACAAACTATTGTTCAGAGAAAGATGTTATTTAGTAGCAAGTAAAGGAAATTATATTCTAAATCACTTGATGTTACTCTTCAGTAAATCATTATTTGTAATATTAGACATTATTCCATTTTGTGTCGACCCGTTGAAATTGAGCAAAGGCCAGGGAGAAGAAAAATAAGAGGAAAAAGAATAATAAGAAGACATTATTGCATTCTGGGCTTATGATCCGTATGCCCTGTTGAATTTGTGCTTTTAAAGTTTGACAGTTTTGTTTTTATGTAAATATATTTTCATTCTCACGTTGATGGGTTGAATTTTCTATCCGGGAATATTTTTCACCGTCACCATACTATCGCGGAATAATCGAATGCCCTCTGCAAGTGCATAGATGCGGTACCACCACTATTCAATTGAATCATCTGTTAGTAATTCCCAAACCCACTAGGCAATGAGAAAAGTATCTTCTTTTCTTCTATAAAAGCAATATATTGTACGAACGTGGATGTTGAAAACTTGGCAGTCCGATGACCTTAGGTGTTAGGCCCCTTTAAACAACAAGCATCAAAACTTGGCTACTGTCCTCGGAATTAGAGGAGACCACTTATTAGGAACAGTGCGCTGGAGTATACTTGCTGTATATGTCCTGTTTCTACCTGCTCCTTCTTCAGTCGATACCGCATGGTCTAGTCATCTAAGTACTGACCATACCGAATTATGCCTGACTGCGAAGCTATCTCTACTTTAATACGACGTTGGTATTTTTCAGGAGATTATTATTATTATTATTATTATTATTATTATTATTATTATTATTATTAAATAATAATGACATTTTGATATCTGTCAAATATAGGATGATGAACTATATTTAGAGTAGTGAATGAGAATAATCATGGTCCGGGAATGATAACTGAACTCACCCTCAAACGTTGTTGCGAGGTCTTTTACGATACCAGTAGAACTGGACAGCCCTGGCCTTGCGTCAGCCTGCTACTCAGACCTTCAACATTCCTTGTACCTTATCACCAGTGCAAGTTTGACTTGCAGCCGAAGTGGACGTATAGTGGAGTGATTTGTTTTCCCAGTGCATAAGTTGAAATTTCAAGTGGTGCCGTTATTGACCCCACGACATCGTAATTGTTTGTATTTTACCTTTGATAACAATGTCCACACCCGTGACACTTTGTGCAATTTTGAGTATTATTTAGTATTATTTTCTTTCCAGTGCTATTATGGTTTCTACATCTCGTGGACGTATGCCTGTGCCTGATCCTAATTTTCCTGAGTTTGTAAACAGTGTGTTAGAACAAGATGAAGGAAGTGATGGAAGCGATCGCGAAAATGATCCAGATTATAATTCTGAACATAATACCGATTCCGAAAAAGACTATGATTCTGACGATGCTAATAGTGATACAATAAACCAGCCCAATAGCGGAACAGCTAATTTCTTTGGTAAAAATCATCAAGTGAACCCATTAGTAATGTGAGAACATCTGCTCACAACCTGGTTATCAAACTTCCTACTGTCAAAGGGCCTGCAAATGCATTGGAGGATTCATGCAGTCCGTTACAAGCATGGGAGTGTTTGTTTAGCACAGATATGTTAGAAATAGTAGTCCAGCGCACTAATGAGAAACTTTATTCCTGTCGTACTCAGTTTTCTGCCCAACACAGAACTGAACTAAGGGACACCAATGTCACAGAACTTAGGTATTTTTTGGGCTTGTATATTTACGTGCTATATTTAAATCTAGCCATGAAACTATGGAATCAATGTTTGCCATATATTCTCATATATTGTCTAAGATTTGACGATAGTACCACCCGACATGAAAGGAAGAAAACTGATCCTGCTGCGCCAATGTCATGGATATTTCAGAGGATCATTGAGAATAGCCAGAATTGTTACAACATAGGTTCGTATGCATGTATAGATGAGATGCTTGTTGGCTTTCATTGTAGGTGTAAATTTAGGGTGTACGTGGCAAGCAAACCAGAAAAATATTGTTTGATGAATTTATTTGACGCCCGCACAAATTACCTTCTACTTATATGTTGGGAAGGACAGTGATGGTGCTGGCTTAACAAATGAAGAAAAGAATTTCACCAAACCAACTCAGTGCGTATTGAGATTGGCAAAGCCACTTAATGGCTCGAATCGTAATATTACAGCCGATAATTATTTTGGATGTCCGGCTCCATGGCTAAATGGTTAGCGTGCTGGCCTTTGGTCACAGGGGTCCCGGGTTCGATTCCCGGCAGGGTCGGGAATTTTAACCAACATTGGTTAATTTCGCTGGCACAGGGACTGGATGTATGTGTCGTCTTCATCCTCATTTCATCCTCATCACGACGCGCGGGTCGCCTACGGGCGTCATATCGAAAGACCTGCACCTGGCGAGCCGAACATGTCCTCGGACACTCCCGGCACTAAAAGCCATACGCCATTTCATTTTTTTTTTTTTTTTGATCTATGGAAGTGGTTACAGAGTTGAGGAATCGGAACCTGTCATACGCTGCGGAGAAATAAAAAAGAAATACCACCCAAATTCCAGCCACAAAGGAAACGAATTGTGGGTTCAACAGAGTATGGATTTACAGATTATCGTACTCTAATTTCTCATGTCCCAAAAAAGGGTAAAGCTGTCATCTTAGTTTCCAGCATGCACCACTCAAGAAACACCGACCCTGAAACCGGCAAGGAGGAAATCATTTCATTTTATAACAGTTTTTAATTTCGTGTGGCTATATCTAGCCGGGTGTAGCCTTTGTAAGGCGGACCCTCCGTTGAGGGTGGGCGGCATCTGCCATGTGTAGGTAACTGCGTGTTATTGTGGTGGAGAGTAGTGTTTGTGTGGTGTGCGAGTTGCAGGGATGTTGGGGAGAACACAAACATTGAGCCCCCGGGCCATTGGAATTAACCAATGAAGGTTAAAAACCCCGACCCAGCCGGGAGTCGAACCCGGGACCCTATGAACCTAAGGCCAGTACGCTGACCATTCAGCCGACGAGTCTGACATTTTATAACAGTACTAAAGATGGAGTAGATTCTTCCGACCACAAGTGTGTTACATACAGCACAAGTAGACGAACACGTAGACGGCCCCTTGCTATTTTCTATGCCATGCTGACCATACAGTAATTGTAGTAAATTCATCCAAACTAAATACATCATTCAAGAAGTACACACCCATTTCTCGATTTGACTTCATAAACACACTGGCTACACAGCTTTCTGAAACGTCTCTCAATGAAAGACTCGTCAATAACCGGCTACCGAAGGAACTCCGTATGGTAATCTCCAGGATTTTGAAAAATCCTTGTCGTAAACAGCAAATAATTGCTCACGGATTAAAGAGGAAACGATGTGCATTGTACCCCCGTTCTACTGAGAAGAAGACAAACCTGTATTGTGTTACTGTGATCGTCCAGTCTGCCTAACTTTTCGCTCTGTAGTGTGTAAAGAGTGTGGAGATGATGATATGACATTAATATTGAACACTTGCGAAATCAAGCCAAAAGAGGCTTAAATTAATTTTTATTATGTATAACGTAAATCTGCAACTATTTAACATTACTATTAATATAACACTTTAAAATTTAGTGATAATTATCATATTCAAAACATATTGTTAAAATATTCATGTTCCATCGATTCATTTTCATACAGTCCGACTCGTTGGCTGAATGGTCAGCGTACTGGCCTTCTGTTTAGAGGGTCCCGGGTTCGATTCCCGGCCGGGTCGGGGATTTTAACCTTCATTGGTTAATTTCAGTGGCTCGGGGGATGGGTGTTTGTGCTGTCCCCAACATCGCTGCAATTCACACACCACACATAACACTATCCTCCACCACAATAACACGCAGTTACCTACTGTACACATGGCAGATGCCGCCTACCCTCATCGGAGGGTCTGCCTTACAAGGGCTGCACCCGGCTAGAAATAGCCACACGAAAAAAATGCATACAGAGTCATTTTCTAATAACCTTTAATATCACTTCCTTTATGATAATTGTGTTAAAAATATGACAAATTGTTCTGGCGTACATGTATTACAACATAATTAGTTAATAAACAAAATAAAGCATCATTAATTAATGTGGTATCATTTTCGACCCCACAACAATGTATATTTAACAGATCACCCACAACAACGTTTGAGGGTTAATAGAGAAGTCATACTTCAGTTTTCAACTAAAAAACTGGAGAATCCTGTGCTAGCCTAGTTGGGCGAATATGTTATTAACTCAACACGATGACTTACTACCGTCCTCTTTTCCTCGAAGGTTGCAATCGTTAGTCACTTGCTGTGTTGGTTGAGGGATCGTATTCTGAAGCAGTTCACTTTTATTTTAGAGTTCTTGAATGCGCAAGACTTGTCAGTAGGTTCACTGGATTTCAAATAGACTTTTTAATATTAAAGTTCTACACTTCCAATGTCACTTAGGAATGACAAATTGTAGGTAAAAAATTGAAAGATTATTATTGTACCGGGAGGTACACCTCTACGCCGCACATTTAAATCTTGCGCCTAAAAGAATTCCTCTACTGGAGGAAACGTGAACATGAAACTAGACCTACTAAATCTTTACTCAGAAGATGTCACTACAGAAATCTAATGAAATTTTGTTATTTTGAAGTTTCCTGTACTGTGTGAATTTCTATTTGTTTTGTTTACCTTTCATCAAGAAGTTTGGACTTTCTTCAACAGATGCCATTGCTAAAAAGCTATGATCATGCACCCTGGTGCAAAGTGAAGGAACTTTTAGTTTGAAGAACTGTTGTATTCATAGGTTTATTTTTACTAATTGATGTTCATTTACTTTTGTGTTCGCAATATTTATCTTTTCTTTCCGCCAGTTTTGAATCCAACCATTCAATAATTTCTGTAATTAATTTCCCACCTATCACAGGTTTCTTCTCCGATTCTGAGTGTCACTTTTGAACTCAACCAATAAAATTCTGTGGGTGTGTCTTGATTATTCATGAATGATCTCGAACCTTCCCTGAGGGTTTATAAACTGTGGATTTTCACGTCTCTTGGCCAATTCATCGTCAGCTTAGGCCCTACTAAGTGTGTGTGTGTGTCAAGCAGGAGGCGGGAGGCCTCTTTTACCAGGCAACAGTTCTTCGACCCGGTAGTGGCCGCATAACATCTTTATTTCTTGCTAGCTCCGCAGTTTAACCCGAGGGAAAGGTCCGAATCATTAACTATAGTCCGACTCGTTGGCTGAACGGTCAGCGTACTGGCCTTCGGTTCAGAGGGTCCCGGGTTCGATTCCCGGCCTGGTCGAGGATTTTAACCTTAATTGGTTAATTTCAATGGCACGGGGGCTGGGTGTATGTGTTGTCTCCATCATCATTTCATCCTCATCATGACGCGCAGGTCGCCTACAGGAGTCAAATAGAAAGACCTGCACCTGGCGAGCCGAACCCGTCCTGGGATATCCCGGCACTAAAAGCCAAACGACATTTCATTTTTTCATTAACTATGTAACCTTCTTTTCTAAAAATGTAATTCTCTGCCGGCTTATGTAATTAATTTATAAAATCTTTAACTGTAAATCTGGGATGGAGAGTGATGTGCCCCCTCGAGCTCCCTTTCATATTGGTTTGAGGTGACTACGTTTTGTATCTGGTTTTCTTCCTTTCCGTAAAGTCTTAATTTCGACGGCTTACTTCTAAAACCTCGTAAGTCCCAATGTTCTTCCTAGCCACTATATTCTTTAAAACCGGTCCCGCCTCCCAGTCACATATTTATATGCAGTCCATCAGAGTAATTTTCGTTGTGTTCATTTTCCTATGCGAGTGTGTAAAGGAAAATAGACCTTACCGTACCGTATTGTAGGGGTGTTGTTTGCAAGCGAATTTACACACTCCTACAGTATAATATATTTAAGGTTCATTTTCCTTTACAGGTCAGCATAGAAAAATGAACACAAGGAAAATTGTACTGATGGGCTGCATATCTGTGTGTGCCTGGGAGGCGTGACCAGTCTTAAGATATATAATGGACAGGAAGAGCATTGGGACATACGAGGTTTTAGAGGTAAGCCATCGATTTATTCTTATACGAGTCACCTCCATAGTTTGGAAATAGCCCCTGTTTCATCGGCCTGGTGCCCTTATGTTTTAAAAATTCAAGCATTCGCTTCCTTTCGTTTTGTGTTCGGGCCATTTATTTAACTGTTATTTCCTTTTACACGACGGCCCTATAGGTTGGGTACGAGATACCCCTGTTTCAATTTGTAAGTTGGGCTATGGAAGGCCAGAAGGTGTAATATTTGGTGCTGCCCTGAGTAGGCTTGAGAACTGAGAGCACGTTAGCTCTTTTTTCAAGTGTTGTAAAAGTGCCTCTGGGAGGCCTGGGATTGTCATTGTTGGGGCCAGTGCTCCATGTATTGGGGGATTTCTGCCCTTTGAATAAATTTGTGCTCTTTGTAAATCGGAGCTGGAAACTCCAAAATTGTAAAACTAGGGGGTTGTAGCCCAAGAGATTTAAAGTTCTGATTTCTTCGATTTTCCTAACTTGTTTCTAAATTGCTATATCATTGTTATCTCACTAAGTGAAAAGTTGTTAAATTTGTTGTTCTTAAAAATACAACCTCCAGTTAAGTTGTTAAATTCTTTTCTTGACATTGTAGTTAGACCCATTCAACCCGGCACCTTCTTTCACCTTTGCGTTCCACGGGTAACACCGTAATTATTATTATTATTATTATTATTATTATTATTATTATTATTATTATTATTATTATTATTATTATTATTACCGAGCGGAACGGCGACGCGTGTTAACTCTATGGAAATAAGCTCTGCATTCGGGAGACGAGTAAGTTCGAACTCACCGCCAGCTGTCCTGAGAATGGTTTTCTATGGTTTCCCATTTTCATTTTCAGGCAAATGTTGGGACAGTTCTAGCATAGATCGCAGCTGATTCCTTCCACCTCCTTACACAATTTGATTCATTATCATTAATTCCATCTTCATTAGCTCCTTAACTGAGGATGGCGTCGGGATGTGCATCCGGCCGTATAATATGCCATAACATACCACCTTACCTCATCCCCAACCCCGTATCAGGAAATGGGACTAAGGGTTAGACATTATTATTATTATTATTATTATTATTATTATTATTATTATTATTATTATTATTATTATTATTATTATTATAGGAAGGAAATAGATGTTTTTAAGGTATGGTGTAGGAGAATAATGTTCTAAATTGGCAGAGCATAAAACCAATGACCCAATTCTAAACGAACTGAAATTTGTGAAATAATGGTCCACTTTCCCTGTCTAACAAAATTGCATTTTGCCACATTGCACGTGGAGGAGGAGAATATTTGTATAATGTGGTGATATTCGACTAGATAGTCTCATAAAAATAAAAGTAGTGTTGTTCCTACAGTTGTTACCACATAGAGAAAAGCTCAACACAAATCAACATTGGCGACCCTGACGAAAACTACCATGGAAGATCACGATCCTCATCAATAAGGGAACGACAGATATGTTTAAAATATTACTTCTACTAATAATAATAACCTGGAAACCGTTGAAGTTGACCATTGACTCCCTAGTCTTCTTCTCCTGCTTTTGCTACCGCCCTTGCGTCGCAAATGTGGATTTGGCCCTGTTTCACGGCAGGATGCCATTCCTGATACCAACCCTCTATGGAGGGATGTAATCACTATTGCGTGTTAATGTGGTGGTTGGTAGTGTGGTGTGTTCACTGAATATGATGAGGAGAGTGTCGGGACGGACACATACACCCAGTCCCCGAACCAGAAGAATTAATCAGAAGCGATTAAAATCGCCGACCCGGTCTGGAATCGAACCCGGGACCCACTGAACCGGAGGCTAGGACGCTGACCATTCAGCCAACGAGTCGGACCATTGAGCCCCTAGTCTATTACTGAGTACTGACAGAATGACCAGCGTTGTGGCCTTCGATTCAGAAGGTCCCAGGTTCAATTTAAGGTCCGGTCAAGGATATTAGCCGCGTCTGGTTAATTCACCTGGGTCGGTGATTGGATTTTTGTGTTTGTTTCAATATACATCTTTCGTATTTACATACAGCATCCTGCACTACCAACCACCATAGGAAAACACAATAGTGAACGCACCTGTCCGCGTAAGATTGATATCGGAATGGGCATCCGGTCGTAAAATAAACCGAAGTCCACAAACTCATCAAAGTGTAGGAAGAGGGGAAGAAGGAGAGGCAGAACTGTACCTCGTACTCAGTATATTGGAACCGCCGAACTGAGTGTGTCTGATATAAGAGCTCTTTGTGAGTCCAAGTTGGTGTGTTCGAACCCGACTCAATTCGGTGCTATTTGAAAGGACTCAGAAACGACGCCCTTGTGTCGATAGATTTACCAGGAAGTAGGGGAACTCCTGTGGATTAAAATTCAGACACGTCATGAAAGTAGATTACATGTCGTATTATTATTATTATTATTATTATTATTATTATTATTATTATTATTATTATTATTATTATTATTATTATTATTATTATTATTATTTAGGGATTAATCTCTGGATCTTTGTTCCTGGTACGACTCCCAGTGTTGTGAATATCGCCACAACCAGCAACGATATACCACTTACCGAGCTCGATAGCTGCAGTCTCTTAAGTGCGGTCAGTATCCAGTATTCGGGAGACAGTAGGTCCGAACCTCACTGTCTGCAGCCCTGAAAATGTTTTTCCGTGGTTTCCAATTTTCACACTAGGCAAATGCTGGGGCTGTACCTTAATTAAGACCACGGCCGCCTCCTTCCCACTCCTAGCCCTTCCCTGTCCCATCGTCACCATAAGACCTATCTGTGTCGGTGCAACGTAAAGCAACTAGCAAAAAAAAAAAAAAAAAGAAAAGATATACCACTTTGCTCCAGCAATTCGTTCAGTGAAGTACCAGCGAATATTGGATATCTATTGAAAACCACTTTCCGCTGTTTGCAATCTCAGGCGGCTCAAGAGGAATTCGAGCCGAGATCACAAGTATATATTCCTTAGAACAGTTCAAATACAGTTAAGATGTTTATGGTTTTGCTTTCACCATTCAGTAAAAGTCACGTCATACGGAACTAAGGTACAATAAATGCCTGTATCAGAAATCATTGTCCTGGGGTGAGACGGTACAGCTACACCAAAAAGGGACAACTGGCTCGTTGTTAATCGACACGTTCCTAACGAAATGCGACTGTCAGTACACAACGCAATTGCCCGCATATCAGAATAACATAAAGGAATACAATGACGTGGACGAGAAACTGCCACAATGGTTGTATTAATATGCGAAGTGAGACACATACCCATGTAGCAGCCTGCAGCGTGCAATTGTTATTGTAAGGGAAAGACCCAGGAGATCCCGGGTTCAAATACTAGTATCGGCAATATTTTCTTGACTGTACTCCCGTTACTAATTGTGTAACTGCACTATACTCGGACTGTTGGACAGGTGTAAATTATGCTACTTGCCATGCACAACACGGGGCCTTGCAAGCATGTCAGTTAGCTCCGACGATGGTGAGAACCAAGGCTCGAGTCCTACTTTATACATTACATGTTTTAAAATATTTTAGAGTGTTGCTTTAACCAAATAGTTGTGTATTTCTATTCATTGAAAAATCTGGCATTGACATTGTGCTTTAATTACTGATATGTTAGTGCTGGAAAGGACTGTTTTAGACATGACTTAATACCCCGTCCGGTATACATCGGCTTTAACAACTTGTCAAATCTGACGTGGCATTGACTCAACAAGCTTCCTAAAGTCTTCCTCGTCGAGGGAGATCTTCTCCCACGCGTCCTGCATAACGTCTCACAAAGCACCATGCGAACACGGGGGAGGGTTGCGCCAGTGTTTTTGTATGTGGTATTTCCACCTTGCCCACACATTTTCAGTGGAGTTCAAGTCTGGATCTCGAGGGGCCTAACTGAGCAGTTCAATGGAGTCCTGCTCATAAAACCAGCCCTGAACACAACCACTCGTGTGGATTGGGGTGTTGTCTTGCACGGACTGTATTACCTCATCTGGATAGCGCTCTCTCACACTCGAAACCATAATGTTCTCCAGAATGTCCAAATATTGGTCCGTTTTTATGGTCATCTTTCCGATGAAGTATTCCAGCCCTTCAGATGAAATCCATTCCCAAAACGGCACATATATGCGGCCACTGCGTGAACACTCGGCTATATAATTATATTTTCATGCGCTGGGCTCCCTGTGGTCTTTAAACATGATCCGACACGACCTCCGCCGTAATGAAACGCTGGAAGAAGATAGAAGATAGAAGACTACATGATCGCCTGCTCATCGGAGAGAGACTCATTAACGAAAGCTTTTCTGCATTGGAGTCCGCCTTCTCGTAATTGTTTACGGACTGTGTATGAACATCCAGAAAACTTGGTCATCTGCATGAGCTCCGCCGAGTTTATGAACGGATTCTCTTGCAAAGTTTCAAGTAATCTTTTGTCTTCTTCCCTAATATAAATCCTATTTAAATCAGTTCCTGATAGACGTCCAATGTCCCCTGATACCTACCATAGCCGTATCCACCTATAAACAGCACTAGGCGGAACGCCAGACAGAATCGCTGCCTAACGAATTCATGAATGCTAAAATTGCCGTGTAGTACGAGAGTTACACTTGCTCTCTCGATGCGTGTGAATAAATAATGCTTCTTAACAGAAAAGAGTGAAGCAGTTAGCGCCGAATTTAGCTCGGCCAAACTTGGTGCGTTCGTTGCCTGATATCATCACAGTGTACTCATTCTGGAAAAAGAAAATCCTGCACGTCGTGATTGGAACCTTAGCTGTTATGGAACGTCCGAATTGTGTGGCCTACAGCTGACCCACTGTGCTACGTTAAAGCGTGTGATGTGTTTATAATTTCATAGTGATGTTGGTAAGTGCATGTCACGAGAAGAGGAGTGGAGGGAATAGAGGGCAGAGTGAGAGCGACTGATACAATGAATGAGAACTACGTGCCGAACGCATCCAGCTTACTGTACAAAGCCGAGTATACATGAAGTGGACTTTCTTACAGTTCACGTCTCCAGAGTACGACATTTTTATTGCTCATCTGTACATCGTTTTAAGAACATATTACCTGTTGAATTTTCCATAAATTCAAGGTAACATACTTTATTACAGATTATAAACTTTTACAAGATGAAAGTCGAGAGCTTTTGACAAAGACGTCTTATTCTTCGTTATTCCCGCACAGCGTAAGAGACAACTTTTCAACACACCCGTCTCCACTTAGACCAACTCAAGGTATCCTCTGGAGTGGCGTTCGCATGCTCCATGCCCGATTTTATGGGACTCATCCACCGTTTCGGTCGACCACGTAGATGCTGGTCCTCGGGCTACAGATAAACAACTCTCCCTGCTACGAAGCTCTCTTTACAGTGAACGACGTGTCCATGCCCAATAAGCATTTGTTCCCGTATCTTCTCAGTCGTCGGACATCGTTGTTCCTGGCGTGGTCGAATCGCATTAGTCCAAGGCTCCATAGAAGCAATTTAATTCCTACAGTTTGCAGAACCTGTTTATGCTTTGCTATCGCTGGCCAGAACTCCCATTCGGAGAGGGCTGCTGCGTGCACAAGCGTTCTACAGTACACATCTTTGACTGTATGTTAGGGGCATTCGAGAGTTGCACAGGACTCCAGTCACCTGGTGCACCATTTCATCCAGTTGGCGTTGACAGGGAATCGGACATCTGGAAGTCAATGCGTGTTTTCATCTGCATCTATGAATGTTAAAACAAAGTCATGAGTTTTCCGTATCACCTGAAAGCAGTCCGGCTCCATGGCTAAATGGTTAGCATGCTGGGTTTTGGTCACAGGGGCCCGGGGTTCGATTCCCGGAAGAGTCGGGAAGTTTAACCATCATTGGTTCATTTCGCTAGCACGGGGGCTGGGTGTATGTGTTGTCTTCATCATCATTTCATCTTCATCACGACGCACAAGTGGCCTACATACGGGCGTCAAATCAAAAGACTTGCACCTGGCTAGCCGAACATGTTCTCGGACACTCCCGGCACTAAAAGCCATACGCCATTTCATTTTATCTGAAAGCAAATAAACTTGTAGGTTTACGCGACTGTCGATGACGAGATCATGGCCATGGAATTTCCAATTTTACGTGCAACCAGAACAGCTAGAACGTGATATTTCATTTTTTGATCCCACATACGTTGACTGAAATTCGAACCGCGGAGCTGCCTCGATGAGAAGTTAGTGACTATATCAGTCAGATATCTCCTCTACCCACGTGTCTTCTGGCGGTGACATAAGCAGTTAAACTGAAAAGGATAATTTATCGAGTCCACTGAAATGAAATGGCCTATGGCTTTTAGTGCCGGGAGTGTCCGAGGATATGTTCAGCCCGTAGGCGACCTGTGCGTCGTGATGAGGATGAAATGATGATGAAGACTACACATCTACCCAGCCCCCGAGCCAGAGAAATTAACCAATGATGGTTAAAATTCCCGACCCTGCCGAGAATCGACCCCGGAACCCCTGTGACCAAAGGCTAGCACGCTAACCATTTAGCCATGGAGCCGGATCGAGTCCACTCAATTCAATGGACATGTTCTCCACCCCTTATGCTACGTAACATTTCTCCTCAATTCAATTGTTAATCGCCCTCTAGGAAAAGAAGGAATTAATATTCTTCTATTATAAGCGATTGAAATAGTCAAGGCACATGTGTGCGTAATGGCGTGATGGTTTGTGTTATTGCTGTGGTAGTTGTATTTTTTAGCAGGGAAGAATTAGGTGGGCCGGTCATGTTCAGAGAATGGCAGAAACCTGCACCGTAAAAAAGGTGTTTATAGGGAAACTTGATGGAACTAGGAGGAGAGGAAGACCCAGGAAAAGATGGATTGATGATGTTGAGGATGACCTTAGAAAGTTAGGAGTTAAACGTTGGAGAAGAAAAGCTGAGGACCGAGATGAATGGAGGCAGGTGATAAAGGAGGCCAAGGACCTACAAGGACTGTAGCGCCGACCAGTAAGTAAGTAAGTAAGTTGTATTTTTAATCAATTAAAGAACCTGTTTGTAAGTAATTGGCAATGGTCTAAAGCAAAGTTGTATTGCAGCATTTCTATGAGCTAAAAGAAAGGAAAAGTGTAGAAATCCAATTAATACAAGGTTGCCGGTGGAATTGTCTCCTAATTTCGTAGGCACATTGTCCAGCGCCGTGATATGATGAGCTACCATGGTCGACGTGGGCGAAGACTATGCCGTTCAAGTCCTCAGTTTGTAAAGTAATACCGGAATTAATCTGTTAGCCGCCTCTGTGGTGTAGTGGTTAGCGTGATTAGTTGCCACCCCCGGAGGTCCGGGTTCGATTCCGGGCTCTGCCACGAAATTTGAAAAGTGGTACGAGGGCTGGAACGGGGTCCACTCAGCCTCGGGAGGTCAACTGAGTAGAGGTGGGTTCGATTCCCACCTCAGCCATTCTGGAAGTGGCTTTCCGTGGTTTCCCACTTCTCCTCCAGGCGAATGCCGGGATGGTACCTAACTTAAGGCCACGGCCGCTTCCTTCCCTCTTCCTTGCCTATCCCATCCAGTCTTCCCACCCCTCCCCAAGGCCCCTGTTCAGCATAGCAGGTGAGGCCGGCTGGGCGAGGTACTGGTCATACTCCCCAGTTGTATCCCCCGACCAAGAGTCTGAAGCTCCAGGACACTGCCCTTGAGGCGGTAGAGGTGGGATCCCTCGCTAAGTCCGAGGGAAAAACCGAACCTGGAGGGTAAACAGATGATGATGATGATGATTAATCTGTTAACGTCAAAGTAATTTTAACTATCGCAGAAAGAATATCTTAACCGTACCATTAACTCTCTGTCACATTAGCACTACAACATTGTGTTGACGCTCTAATACGAATGCTGCTCGAGTATAAGAAACTCTAAAATATCGTAGTTTGTTATAACTAATGTCATAAGATTCAAGCCAGGGAAATTGTAAAGTCTTCTGAATTTCACTTCTGAATACGTTGTCATTCTAATGGATACTTCAAGTGATATGCAGGGTGTTCCCAAACATGTGAGAAGTGATCGGGGATGAGGGTAGATAGTACATCCTAAAACAACGCAAACATTCCCCAAGGTCGACTTGGCCGTGCGGTTAGTGGCACGCAGCTGTGACCTTGCTTCCAGGAGATAGTGGATTCGAACCCCACTGTCGGCTGTCCTGAAGATGGTTTTCCGTGGTTTCCAATTTTTACACCAGGCAAATGTTGAGACTGTACCTTAATTAAGGGTACGGCTGCTTCCTTCCCACTCCTAGCGCTTTCCTATTCCATTGTCACCATAAGACCTACCTGTGTCGGTGTGACGAAAAACAATGGTACAGAAAAGAAAATATTCCTATGGTCGATTGTTATTGAGTTACGCCTATTTTCGTTATAAGCTAAATTGAGACAGTTCATAATTAGGATTAAGTTTGAAGACAGACTTGCCGTTACGAACATTCTAGTACTTCGCCAGCGTGTGGAACAAGGTTGCCGCCGATACCTGGAGTGTTTAAATGTGTTCGACAATCAATAAGGTTAAATGTTCAGGCATGCATTCAGACGCATGGTGGACATTTTGAGGACTTCTATTATAATGCAGTATTCCTGCTGGAAGATCAACATGGTGACAAGTACTCGACATGGAATGTGCCAGGTAAAAAGTATAAAAGTCTGCAAATCGTTAAACTTGAAAATGTATTAATATCGCTGCTCTTACAAATAACGGATTATGACATCCAGAGTTCACTGTACACAAGTTTTCTGCTACTGGTTTAACGTCTCACACAGATTTTCGGCGACGATCGATTAGGAAGGGGTAAGGACTGGGAAGGAAGCAAAAATTGGCCTTAATTAATGAATAACCAGGCCTATGACCTTGACGTTAGGCTCTCATAAACAACAGTCATCATCATGTTTATGCAGTAATAGGTTAAAATGCAAACTTACTGGAGAGAGTAATAAGTAGAGTGTACCCGCACGACGTTAAGGTCATGAGGTTTGCATAAACATGAGGGGTTCAGCCGATTAGAACGCCTAGAATTTATGTTACTCTCACTACAGTACGTTAGAGCGGGCTAGTCGACATTTCCTACTAAGTAATTTTGTTACTAAATAATTTTATTAGTAGGAAATGTCGACTAGCCCGCTCTAACGTAGTGTAGTGGGTGTAACATAAATTCTAGGGGTTCTAATGGGCCGAACCCCTCATGTTTATGCAAACCTCATAGCATTACCGTCGTGCGGGTAGACTCTACGTATTACTGTACTCGCTTCAGTAAGTATGCATTCTAATCTACAGTATTACTGCATGAACATCCGGGCCCTAATCATCATCATCATCATCATCACCTTTTCTAGTTTCATGGCTAATGGTTAGCTTGCTGGCCTTTGGTACAACCGTTCTCGGTTTCGACTCACGTTCGGGTCGGAGATGTTTATTAATTCTCTGGGGCTGTCTTCAGCATTAAAATCCATCATAGCTAGGGCCCCATCCTCCTAGACGAGCAGGTCACCTATAGGGCATCAAATTTAAGACCTGCACCAGGCTTGTCCGGAGACCACACACCATATTCATCACCATCTTAACAAACAGCCCCAAAACTGCTTAGTGTGTTAATGTGATAACTACGGAAAACCATCTTCAGGGATGCCGATGGTGAGAATCATCCGAATGCAAGGCTCCTATCACGCAGCCAACTCAATCGCTCATATTACACAGTTTGGAAGGTTTCTACACTTTGCCTGCTCCGATGGATTGAACATTAAAATTGACAAGTGTAATTGCTCTGAAACCTTCCTAATGGTCGTCCTGTCATACTGTAAATTACAATTGTATAGTGCATAGTCGCTCAAGAAAAAAGAAATGAACGCATGGTATTTTATCCTCCTCGCATTAAATATTTTATCAACATTAATTTAAATATAACTTCTTGTCTTTTTTACAACTTGCTTTACGTCGCACCGACACACATAGGTCTTATGGCGATGAAGGGCAGAAAAGGGCTAGGAGTGGGAAGAAAGCGGCCGTAGCCTTAATTAAGGTACAGTCTCAGCATTTGCCTGGCGTGAAAATGGGAAACCACGGAAAACCATTTAAATATCAAAATATAATTCACTTCCCCTATAACCGAGCTCGATGGCTGCAGTCGCTTAAGTGCGGCCAGTATCCAGTTTTCGGGAGATAGTGGGTTCGAACCCCACTGTCGGCAGTCCTGAAGATGGTTTTCCGTGGTTTCCCATTTTCACACCAAGAAAATGCTGGGGCTGTACCTTAAATACGGCCACGGCCGCTTCCTTCCCATTCCTAGCCCTTTCCTGCCCCATCGTCGCCATAAGACCTATCTGTGTCTTGCTACGTAAAGCAACTTGCAATTGCAACTTCCCCTATACGTAGATACAAACCCTGTGGATACCCACAACAAACATATCTGTAGGTTGAATTATTGCTGCCGAGAAAAGTGTACCTGTGAGAAACGTACACAGTACCATATACATTTTCTATTTGAACGACTGTACATTCATACGCTAGTGAGTGCTTTAATGTATCCTAACTACTTTGGCCTCCACTTATCCCTGGTAATCAATTTTAGAAAGATACAGCTTTAAGATATAAAATGACAGGAATGAATAGTTGGACGGCAATGTAGTAAAGAGTTTCGGCTATGCCACCGACTTGGTTCTAAGGAGCAAACTGTGATGAAGCTTGATAAAAAATACAATGACTATGGAAATTTAATCTGGAACAAATGGATAATTTCAAACAGTGGCGGTATAGTAGCAAAGTAACATGAATTGAATCAATGTGTTCCAAAGCTAATGCTAATGCAGTGAGCTCGTGGTTGTGGTCAGAGGTATTCTGTAAGAAGGAAGTGAATTCCTCACTTCGTTGTGTTTTCAGATCGACTTTGCTCTACGAGACTCAAAGTCCTATGAGCTCACGATTTGTTCAAAAGATAGAGATAACAGGCATAAAAGTAGTGAGGATGACAGTTGATACAAAGAATCATATGAAGACACAGTGAAGATATAAAGGCTAAGTAAGTAAATGAGCTCGACGGATGAAACTACGAGTATGAAACTGTCACGGTGGTGGGATTATGTGAGACGGATATAGAGGGATAGGGTACCTAGGCGATGACTGGACTCGGCCATTGAGTGTAAGAGAAAGTTTATTGGTTTTACGTCCCAAGAACTAGTTTTGCGATTTTCAGAGAAGCCGAAGTGCAAGAATATTGTCTTACAGGATTTCCTTTACGTGTCAGGAGGGCTAATGACACGAGGAGGGTGTATTTGAATACCTGCAAATATCACCGGACTGAGCTAGGATCGACCCCGCCAATTTGGGTTCAAAATCCAGAAGTCTAGCAACTGAGACAAACAGCCCTAAGAGATTAAAAGGAATAAAGGGATACGAAGATGGCGATGTTTACGCTATGTTCTAATAATTTTAAGCTATGAGGTGTGAAACTAAATAAGACCACAGTGCAGGTTACAAAAAGACGAATGTAGAAATGAGCCGTGAAAGGCATAATAATATCCAAAGTTCTATGAATGTTTTTATTTACGTTTTATTCACAGCATGCTCCATTAAATGACAGTAATACTACATGCTTTTATTAATCATATTGCAAATGTAACATAATTTTCCAATTACATGTGAGATGGAATGAAATGGCGTATGGCTTTTAGGTGCCGGGAGTGTCAGAGGACATGTTCGGCTCGCCAGGTGCAGGTCTTTGGATTTGACTCCCGTAGGTGACCTGCGCGTCAGGGTGAGAATGAAATGATGATGAAGACGACGCATAGAGTACACCCAGCCCCCATGCCAGCGAAATTAACCAATGATAGTTATATTTCCCGATCCTGCCGGGAATCGAACCCAACACCCCTGTGACCAAAGGCCAGCACGCTAACAAGTTAACCATGAAGCCGGACTAAATGTAAGATACATTATTAATTCGATGGCTGTTATGATGTTCATAAGTAAACAAAACAATGATGCAATCAAAACTACATCCTGTTTTCACATTTGCTCAAATACAGTTGAGTTCGTGAAACGTGAGAAATGTTTTAAAAAAGTTTTGACTAATCTACATCTGCTCACTGTCCATAATTCTGTACCTGAAATATATTTAATGTAAACGCTTCTTTATCTCTCAAGTAATTCGCAATGAAATAATAAATGGTCAGTAGTCTGATCACTGGTATTGCGTGGACATAAGGGACTATCTAAATTTTAAAGCGATGATAGTACAGTATGTATGTATGTATGTATGTATGTATGTATGTATGTATGTATGTATGTATGTATGTATGTATGTATGTATGTATGTATGTATGTATGTATGTATGTATGTATAACTTTAATATCGGTCATCATATACGGCTATTCCATTAATCCCCACAGAGAATTCATTTATTACTTCAAAGTGGAATTAGCTGGAAACAGAAGGTCAGTGCAACATGTCACAGGAGATTTTCAATTATTGTTCATGAATATGTGTATGAATTGCTAATAAACCACATTACATGCCGAGCGGGTAGTGGATGTTATCTCTTAATCTGCTGGACAGTGCCGACTCTTCATTTATTATATAATGTGTAGGCCGTGAAAAAAACAGACAGGATACTTCATGTAATTTTAATTTCCCAAAACAACACTAAATATGGATGGGCCAAACATAAAATGTCGACGGAAAGTATTCTACTCTCTTTTATGACAGCTACAATTTATTATTTTATAAAGTATACAAAGTGATACTTTTCAAATTATTTTGATCCCAATAATGGACCAAATTAATATGAACCGCAGAAATGGTCCACAATGCAATAAGTAAATCTCTTGAGTTTAATTCTAAGTGGTTTAGTAGAAAAGAAAATCCACAGCCTGTTTCCAGTCATTTGGCCGGGCCAGGAATAGAATTAATGAAGCCGCCTTCTAGCGGCGAGGATGTGAATTGTGCTGGCTGCCGAAACCTATCGCACTCCTCTGGGGCAATGATTGATGAATGATTAATTAAATGAAATGATATTGGAGAGAGTCACTGGAATGGAATATGACTGGGAAAACCGGAGTACCCGGAGAAAAACCTGCTCCGCTCCGCTTTGTCCAGCACAAATCTCACATGGAGTGACCGGGATTTGAATCACGGAACCCAGCGGTGAGAGGCCGGTGCGCTGCCGCCTGAGCTACGGAGGCTCTTGGCTTAGCAGAATTTACAGCATTCTTTCGTCTTTATGTAATATATTAAAAGGGCGAAGTTTGAATTCTAGCGCCTAGGTTTTCCTCATCCTACAGGAGAAACGAGTACCAAGTTAATCCTAGCATTAATATACTCAGCTGTGGGATACTCTGCTCCCGTGTTGCTCAACAGTGCGCATGTTCACGAAGTGCATGATATACTTCATGAGTATCATACTCCCGATTTCATAATAATAATTTAATTTATCAGAAAGCCGGCGCTCCTTCAGCTGAGCTACTCAACCCGACACCTGATTTCGGGGGCAGAGAAGTCAGTCTAGTCATTATGGCTCCTTGTGCTTGCAGACGTTGTTCGAAGAAGTCAAATGCATGAGGTGGCTACTGTACGCTAATATGTGAACTGCCAATCGTCACTACCATCATGAATATTCATTCTAACCATTTTAATCTATATATATAATATTGGATGTTGGTATGTTTGAAGGTAATAGACTCAAACACTATTGGACCGATTTCGCTGAAATTTTCACGGTTTGTTCTTATTACATCTGAGAGGGTTTATGAAGTGGATTGAATGAAATCTGATTGGTAGTTCGGCACAAACTGGTGAAAAATTAAATAGGGGAAGATAAGCAAACCGCTAGACAAGTCCGATAAGCGGGTTGCGTACCCAACTGTATGTGAAGATTATGATGTGTTCCTTAAAACTTATTTCTGATTTATCAAATAGTGTGGGGGCAGGACACCCCTCCCAGCAAAAGGGGAGAGGATGAAATGTAAAAGTAATCGAAAACGACCGATATTAGTGCCGTATCGATAGTTTTCGGGATCGCTGAGATGAACTATGACATTCAAAATGTTGTTTAAGTCAAGTTCATCCGGTATAGCACCCCTAGGGGTGGGGTTGAAAGGGGGGTGAAATATTAATGTAGAATCCATACTTTTCGGGGTCGCTATATATGCTGAGGTAAATAAACGTACACGGGCAGGGCAACGTCTGTCGGGTTTTACAAGTAATAATAATAATTAGAATAGGTAGAATGGGTCCTCGTTACCCCTGTTACAGCTAACCTCATTCATTTAATTTTTAGGCAATTAGACTGTTGAGCAGTTAAGATAGTGAATAATGTTTGTTTTGTTAAATATAGGTTGTGCCTTTGATAGGCCGGGAACTTGTAAATTTCGATAATAGTCTACGAAAATGTGAATTTGGAGAGCGAAGACGCTTCTCAACTGATGTAAAATTTGGGAGATCCGTCTCCATGACTCCTGGTTAAAAGAAGAAAGAGTGCTCACATAAAATTTGTAATTAGGGAGCTTCGAGCTCACATTCGTAATTGGATATTAACAACATTATTGATTATTCTAATTGTGCTAACATTTTGCTGTACCTGATGTACTATTCACAATATTAAAAGAAAAGCAAAATATATAAGGAAGAAATATAGCTCAAATTTAAAAAGTTTTATATTAATCTTCTGATTTTTCTATATCCACCCATTCATGCCTGCACCTTCTTTCACCTCTGCGTTCCACAGATTCTCAATAATAATAATAATAATAATAATAATAATAATAATAATAATAATAATAATAATAATAATAATAATAATAATAATAATAATAATAATAATAATAATTCTTTCTTTCTTTCTTTCTCTCTTTCTTTCTTTCTTAATCCAGAGCTGGATTTCCCCTCGGACTCAGCGAGATTTTCCACCACTACCGCCTCAAGGGCATTGTCCTACAGGGTGAGACTTAGGGTCGTGGGATACAACTGGGAAAAGGAAAAGTACCTCGCCCAATGACCTCACCTGCTTTTCTGAACAGGGGCCCTGTGGGGGGATGGAGAGATTGGATGGGATAGGGAAGGAAGAGGTAAAGAACCGGCCGTGACCTTAAGTTAGGTGCCATCCCAGCATTTGCCTCGAGGAGAAATGGGAAGCCACGGAAAATTACTGTGCGGATGACTGAGGTGGGGATCGAACCCCACTCTACTCAGTTGATCTCCTGAGGCTGAGTGGACCCCTTTCCAGCCCTCGTACCACTTTTCAAATTTCGTGGTAGAGCCGGGATTCGAAACCCGGCCTCCGTAGGTGGCAGCTAATTACACTTACCACTACACCACAGAGGCGGATAATAATAATAATAATAATAATAATAATAATAATAATAATAATAATAATAATAATAATAATAATAATAATATGTCCCACTAATTACTTTTACGGTTGTCGGATACGATCCAGCCCCGTGGTTCAGGGTTAGTGGGCGTGAATCATACCTGAACGCCCCGGATCTGATTTTCAACAAGGTCAGGGATTTTTACCTGGATCTGTGGGTTGGTTCGAGGCCCACACAGTCTATGTGAGAACGATATAAGAGCTATGTGATGTTGAGGAGGAGTCGCGTTCTAGAAAGCTAAGAATGATACCCGAGTGTATTCGTCACACGTCACTCGTAATCCTCAGGCCTTCGGAC
This sequence comes from Anabrus simplex, assembly GCF_040414725.1. Classification (NCBI taxonomy): domain Eukaryota; kingdom Metazoa; phylum Arthropoda; class Insecta; order Orthoptera; family Tettigoniidae; genus Anabrus; species Anabrus simplex. The sequence goes on along the minus strand of NC_090265.1, from coordinate 247,764,832 downwards.
TAAGCAACAGTGACTTGATAGCCCGGAGCAGTCAACCATCAAATGGAGATAGCGGATTTCACCGAAGTGGGATTGTGGCGAGCAGTTAGAGACAGTTCCAACATATTGACCTCGAGTGTCTACTTCGAGCTTTCAGGGCACTTTGACACATCTATTCTCGGTCACATACGCGAGAATACTGACAAAGAAAATGTATCATTCTCGTCTGAATAATAATAATAATAATAATAATAATAGGGATGTAAGGCCATGTGGATTTTCAGAGACGTAAAAGAGCCAGAAATTTGTCCCGCTCTACTTCCCCTACGTGCCAGTAGATTTACTGGCACTAGGCTGAAAGTTTTCGAGCACCTTCAAATACCACTGAATGCCTGCGCTCTACTGTTTAAGCCACTCATCTCGGTTCATGTTAAAACATTAAACTCGCTTTGTTCTTGTCTTATATAGTCATCGAGGAAAATCGGAAAATGTAATTTTCATAAGCACGTAAAATATATTCCCTTTCATCTTACGATGGAGGAAGCAAGCAAGCAGTTTTACATAATTCTTAATATCGTGATAACTGCCACAAAGCACAGGGATATGACTTTAATTATTATAAATCCACACTTTTTAACTAGAATTTAAGACAGAGCCATCTTGGTGTGAAGTGGTGGTGGTGGTGGTGTTTATTGTCTTAAGAGGAAGTACAAGTGGGCAACCATCCCTTATATAACACTAATCAGAGAGGAAAAAATTGAAGGTGTCCGACACTTCAAAAAATGAAGGTATCGGCCGAATAAAGATAAGGGCCACGAAATAAAATGAAAGAACCCCTAGGCCTCGAGTGGTTGGTCGTGCGCTTAGAGCCGTGCTGCTGTGAGCGTGCATCCGCGAGATAGTGGGTTCGAACCCAACACTCAGCAGCTCTGAAGATGGTTTTCCGTGGTTTCCCATTTCCACACCAGGCAGATGCTGTGGCTATACCTTAATTAAGACCACAGTCGCTTCCCTCCCATTCCTAGGCCACAACTACCCCGTCGTCACCATAAGACCTATCTGTGTCGGTGCGACGTAAAGCAAAGTGTAAGAAGAAAAAAAGGCCTCGATTGCTCTAGTACCGTCTGGGTCGGAAAAGAACAAGACTTAGTTGACCAAGAGAGGTCTCATAGCATAGGTGAAAGTGAGGAGCCTGGCACAAGTAAGTGGAAGCAATGCCAGGACATAGCTGAGGGCCCCGTGGTCGCCAACCTACGCTCCAAAGTCGCCTCTTACGAGAGGCAGGGGATACCATGGGTGTTGTTCTACCGCAGTCATGATGTCACTCAGCTATACTGGAACCCAAGGAGAAAAAGAAGGGAAAAAAAGCATGTCTGAAATTGCACATGAATAAGCTGTATGTTTTATGCTTATTTGACTTACTGTTCATATGGAATTCAAACCATCACAGTTTCATACGCGAGAATATACTGACAGACATAACCATTCTCGTCTGGATAATAATAATAATAATAATAATAATAATAATAATAATAATAATAATAATAATAATAATAATAATAATAATAATAATAATAATAATAATAATAATGGGTATTTCTAGCCGAGTGCAGCCCTTGTAAGGCAGACCCTCCGATGAGGCTGGGCGGCATCTGCCATGTATAAGTAACTGCGTGTTATTGTGGTGGAGGTTAGCGTTGTGTGGTGTATGAGTTGCAGGGATGTTGGGGACAGCACAAACACCCAGCCCCCGAGCCATTGGAATTAACCAAGGAAGGTTAAAGATGACGACCCGGCCGGGAATCGAACTCGGGAATCTCTCAACTGAAGGCCAGTATGCTGACCATTCAGCCAATGAGTCGGACATAATAATAATAATAATAATAATAATAATAATAATAATAATAATAATAATAATAATAATAATAATAATAATAATAATAATAGGCATCAAATTAGATGGCGAGTATAGAAGTCATCCAAACCAGGAGCTATACAGTTATAATGAAAAATCACAGACGTAGCCAGGAAGAGGCGTCTGACCTTCTATGGACATGTCGCGAGGATGAACCCAACTAGCATGACCTACCGGCTCCTCAACTACTGGACAAACAGAAAGTGACACCATGGCTAATAGAAGTAAAGAAAGAGGTGCAGGAACTGGGAGTAACTGAAAATGACATCAGAAACCGAGCACCTCTCAGAAGAATGAGCAAACAAAAGAGGTTTCAGGACAGACCATCACGTAGAAAAGAGGCCCCTTTTGCACAAAAGAAAGAGAAGCATAGCCAGAGAATACGCGAGTATTGGGCAAATATCAAGTCTCTCTCCAAGCAGAAAATTGAACATCGTGGTCATTAGTTGGCCCATTCGAAGGAAGAAGAATAAGCATGTATGCTTTCTATTTTGAGAGACGTGAAAGTGATAGGATCTCCATAAATAAGATTTATATTTTGTCAGTACATCCTGAAAAGAGTTACTTATTAAACAAAGGAAAACCTGACTGCGTCATATTAAAACCGTAGGGACTACCGGTTCAGTGTCTGCCTGTTCGAGTATCCCGTAGAAACAATGGCAGGACATACTTTTATGAAAATGGGTTTGCATTTTACAGTTGTGTTACGTTAGATATTGAGCTTATTTCTATTACGATATTCCATTAAGAAACAGGGTAGTAGAGGGATTGAAATTTATATTCTGATAACGGTCGTCTTGATTTAGCTATATCCCAAACAAAACTTGCCATCAATTTAATTTAGACCTTCTTATGACACAACAGCTTTTTTCACTAGAGCGAATCATAACGGAGATGTTCACTCAAGTAAATTTTTATTGATATGTCCATCGACGACGAACTTCACTGACATGGATATACTTGCAAGTCGTCATAGGGATGGTGGTGACTGTAGTTGTTATTGCCTTTGTAAAGCGCATTACTACCATGTGCCCCATTTAATTCGGAAGATGAAATGAAAAGATATACGAGAACAAACGAGTAGTCGAAAAATGAGGAAAATAATAATTATGGAGGAGATGTGGTTGGCGACTCCCCTGCCATCGGACCTCTAATATCGCCGAGCCGAAGAAAACAAGTGAGGTAACCCACACTGTCCAGAGCTCCTAAAACTGATCAACCATAACATATCATGACACGATAGATTGATTATTATTAATATTGATTTAGCGTATGCCAACACATTGGAATATATAAATGATATACTAAAATAACTAGAGCGTAATTACTATTAGACATAAAACAGAGTATACAATGACAATGTATGCGCTTATATAGTGAGAGTTAATTTGTCTATACAGTTAACAGCATCTGAAGTCAGCGTTAGAAAATCCTTCAGATTTCCCGTTGGGCAGACCCTCCGATGAGGGTGGGCGGCATCTGCCATCTGCGTGTTATTGTGGTGGAGGATAGTGTTATGTGTGGTGTGTGAGTTGCAGGGATGTTGGGAACAGCACAAACACCCAGTCCCCGAGCCACTGGAATTAAGCAATGAAGGTTAAAATCCACGTCCCGGCCGGAAATCGAACCCGGGATCCTTTGAACCGAAGGCCAGTACGCTGACCATTCAGCCAACGAGTCGGACTGAGTGGTGGTAAGCAAGCAACAATAATTCACTGGTTGCCAAACTATCAACAGTTGTTGATCTCCTGGCAATAACGCACATGGATAATACTTCAGAAGTAAATATCGGTCCTTTTGAGGACCACCAGACATTGAAACTGGGACAGATTGATATTATTACAGTAGTTGAGGTGCATCCAGCCTTTTCTGCCGCCGTTGATTTCCGCTAGATGGCATTTGTGCTGCCATTGTATAAAAGCTAGAACAGACCGGGCGAATTGGCCGTGTGGTTACGGGCGCGCAGCTGAGAGCTTCCATCCGGGAGAAAGTGGGTTTGAATCCCACTGTCGGCAAACCTGAAGATGGTTTTAAGTTGTTTCCCATTTTTACACCAGGCAAATGCTGGGGCTGTACGTTAATTAAGGCCACAGCCGCTTCCTTCCAACTCCTAGCCCTTTCCTATCTCATCGTCGCCATAACACCTATCTGTGTCGATGTGACGTAAAGCCATCAGCAAAAAAAAAAAAAAAAAAAAAAAAAACTAGAACAGATATAACAGTTAGATTTGCTCTATAAGACTATTCTCCATCATTTAGATATCTACTGAATCGGATCTTTCGCATTTAAGCTCTTTCAGATGTCAATCGACTGTGCAGGGAGTCGAAAGTTTAACCCTGAGCATGTGAAGTGAGTACCTAATGAACTACGCTACACAGTCTATATTTCTCCATTGAGTGATTTATAAAGACGAATACATAAATGCATTCATCCATACGTCTTCATTATGCGCTGTTATGCCTCTTGGCGTTCAGTCTGGAAGCGTTTATGAATTAACTAAGCGCCTCTAAAAGCCTCTACATGCAACTAGCTTTGCGGCCTTGTTTTGTTAAACGCCGCGTATCATTAAGTCATTACAATTTCGGTTCAAATATCGTTTTCTAGATTACCCTCTGCTTCTCTTACCTTCCTTGGTCGAGTCCGTTATTCAAGTAGGTAAACTATCCTCCTCCATTCACCTCACATGATCTCTCCACCGAAGCAGGTATATGCGTACAGCTCCATCCTTCGAGATTATTCTTAACGTAGTCTCTACCGCCTCATTCCAAGTACTGTCCGGCCATTATTCCCATCTGTTTGCACAATCAATCCTTGTCCCCACTTCCATGTCAGTTACACCTATCGTACGAATAAGATACCTTGACTTCACCCAGTTTTCACTCCCTTACGGTAACATAGGTATGAATGCAAAACTATGTAAATAAAGTTTCGTCCATGTGCTGACTTCTTTCTTACAGAAGACACCTCAAATACGAGCCTTCTTTTGTTACATCTTCCTTCGAGTTCACTTACTCGGTGAGCACACATCCCAAATACACGAAATAATGCGACAGTTCCAGTTTTCTGGAAATCAATCCTAAGAGGTTTTCTCGTTTCTTCTCTACCTTCATCACCTTAGTCATGGGAATGCTAATTTTCATCTCATATTCGTAGCACCGCTTTTCAGGCTCCAACATATTAGTTTGCAGGCTTTGAGCACAATCTACAGTTAAGACCATGTCCTCGGCACAGGCCAAACTGTGCTTAGCTTAAAAGAAGATTTGTAAGAAATTGTTTAATAATTCTATGGCTTACTTCTAAAACCCCGTATGTCCCGATGCTTTTCTTACCCATTATATTTCTTAAGACTGGTCACGCCTCCCAGCCACATATTTATATGCAGCCCATCAGAATACTTTTCATTGTGTTCATTTTCGTGTGCTGGTGTGTAAAGGAAAATAGACCTTATCGTACTGCATTTTAGGGATGTTGTTTGCTAGCGAATTTACGCACTCCTACAGTAAAATGTACTTAAGGTTCATTTTCCTTTACATACAACTATAGGAAAACGAACACAACGAACATTGTTCTGATGGGCTGCATATCCACATGTGGCTGGGAGTCTTAAGGAGAATAATGGATAGGAAGAACATTGGGACATACGAGGTTTTAGAAGTAAGCCATCGAATTACTTGATATAATGTAAGAGCATACTTCCTTTTATGACGTCTAACCTCAAATGTAACTTACTATTAATGAACTGTCGAACGAAAGAACATTTTGACATTTCAAAAATAATACTTATTTATCCATTTTGTGAGGAATGTTCACCTGGGGGGTAAATCACGTGACTCATAATAATTTATAAAAGCTTGCACATGGGCCGGGTAAATTAGAGGCGCTGACACTGTTCAGTTACTGTAGAGCGTCAAATACCCTCAAGGGAACGGAAGCAATTAGTCCGAATTGCCCTGACGATGCGCTAACTTTGCCACATTGGTGGGATAGGGTAAACGCTTCCTTTGTACGAGCCACTCTCAGCCCCGAGTGTACTAAACCGGCGTTCCACTCAAGTACTTCACAAGGAATAAACCTCAAAAGCGATCAGATAAGTACTAGGTCGCCTAAGTTAACCGCCATACACCGATAATAACTACTGTAGTTGGAAGTAGGTAAGGACGTAGACTACGAGTCATCTAAACGTACAAGGTATAAGAATATTATTATATTTTCTATTAAATGCTACTTGCTTTACATGCCACTAACTACTTTTACGGTTTTTTGAGAAGCCGAGGTGCCGAAATTTTGTCCCGCAGGAGTTCTTTTACGTGCCAGTAAATCTACCGACACGAGGCTGACATATTTGAGCACCTTCAAATATCACCGGGCTGAACCAGGATCGAACCTACCAAGTTGGGGTCAGAAGGCCAGCGCCTCAACCGTCTGAGCCACTCATCCCGGCCATATTTTCTATTAAGGAGGCCTGGGCGTCAGGAAACGGCCAAAATTTTCAGGTTTGAATGGTATCACCTATGTGTAGAGGAACCTTTCTTGAAAAGTAATACATGTAGTACATATATATTGTCCTCCCTAAGTCCAAGTAAATAGTCATATCATTCGTCTACTACTGATGAGCAAATATTGTAGGCCTAATTGTTTTCTAATTTTCTAAAATATTTGACATTTTGCAGCCGAAGGGACATTTATCACTGGAAGTATCCTTGCTAAAATAATACAGCCTTCCACGAAGATATATTGTTGCATTTTCTCTTTCCTGTACTAAAACGAATTAATTTCTTTAAAGCGTTCATTATATTGGAACTGTTTAAAAAAATAGCCATAATGTTAGAGTAGGAAATTTGACAATAACATTTTCCGTTATGGCATTAAATCAATAAAAGTGGTAGAGTGTAATTCCACACTCGATCTTATAAAAACTTAATTTCTATTGTAAACCTTAGTATATGCCTTTGCTGGCAGGACCTAGTGTTTACAGTGCATTGTGTCTTCTGGTATGGGCTAGAGTAATTTTGTTACTTTCATTGATCTGTCTCTGTCTTATACTTGGCTTTGAAAATATGAAAGTGACTGAGTTATGAGTGATGCTAGTAATTCCATTCTTTCTGCAGCCAGTCCTTGCTATGAATGGTGTGAAAATGTTGTTCATAGGGTCGGTTGTTGCATGCGTTTCAGTGGTCTTGGCAGACTGATATGTAATAGCAACTTCTGGCTCGGTGAGGAAAGTAACGGGAAACTACCTCACTCCTCATTTCCCTAGTATGCGTCTTCAGTGATGTCTTGGCCATCTATGACAGCTGGTGGTGGAGCTATTGAGGATCCAACCAGCCTTAGGGCTGAAGACTGAACATACATACATAACCTTAATATTACAGAAATAGAAATATTTAAGATATCTGACAATTTGAATACGATTTTCTTGTAATTATTATGATACACAACCTATAATGGTATATTCTGTAAATTTTGGGTGGTTTTCTGAATGACTGCGTTGCAGTTATGTTATTTTATATGCAAGAGACTATTTTGCGTTATTTCCCGAAAATTTTGTATTGATCTGTGTGATTACTGTTAATTATTATGTAAAATTACCCGCGTCAATTTTAATTTTCAGTGTTTTATTTCTTGCTTCAATTTACTTTTTTAATTTCGTTATCGCTAACATTTTTTATAAAATACCTTTTTTATGATTTCTTCTAATATTTCGTTATAAAGCAATTATTTTTTGAATTTTTTCTTATTATGATGTAATGCAATATCTGTTATATTATTCTGAGTGATCATTGCCAGCGTGATGTCAATGTGTTTGTTAATATTGATATGGGACATGCATATGATACTATAAATTGTGAAATTCAGTAGGCCTACTGCTTCACGACGTTATATATTTTCTCTATAAAGAATGTAACATTTACTTTAGGTCATCAATATTTAACACAGTCCCCTCAGTGGTGTAGTGGTTAGTGTAATTATTTGCCACTCCTGGAGGCCTGGGTTCGATTCCCGGTTCTGTCACGAAATTTGAAAACTGGTACGAGGACCGGGAGCCTCGGGAGGTCAACTGAGTGGAGAGGGGTTTGATTCCCTCTTCAGCCACTCTGGAAGTGGTTTTCCGTTGTTTCCCACTTCTCCTCGAGGCAAATTCCGGGATGGTACCTAACTTAAGGCCACGGCCGCTTATTTTCCTCTCCCTTGTCTATCCCTTCCAATATTCCCATCCCTTCGCAAGGTCCCTGATCAGCATAGCAGGTGAGGCCGCCTGGGAGAGTTACTGGTCTTCCTCATCAGTTGTATCCAACGACCCAAAGTTTCACATTGAAGGACACTGCACTTGAGGCGTTAGAGGTGGGATCACTCGCTGAGTCCGAGGGAAAAACCAACCCTGGGGGGTAAAAGGATTAAGAAAGAAAGAAAGAAAGAAAGAAAGAAAGATACTTAACACAAAAGTTATAGAGATACTTATTTAAAGAAGTGTGTCAAATTTCGTGAAAATTAAGTTAAAGTGTTTGAGACATCAGTTTCAAAATAATTACAGCTTGAGTAGGTTTTCTTATCTACGTTTCCTTAGGCAATAAGCCTGGAAACAGGTCGAATCATCAAACAGCACCGTCAGGATTATGAAGCTAATGGAAACCTCAAACAACGACAGTGCTAATATAATGAGGCGTACCAGGTAAATTAAGGGGTGGGGTAGTTTATGAATGTTTTCTATAATGAGTCAGAAGTGGTATTGCAGCACGGCTGATCCTGTGAGCAACACCTTTCATAGGATTCAGACGCACTAGCCGTGCTCTAGATGTCATTACTCAGCACCACTCATACTTCGAAAGCTTTCTTACAGTTACGGCATTAATAAGAATTGAACTTCAGTCGATGCTACGTTTTATTCCGGCCTTTGGCAAGAGAAACGCCAAATCCTGCATCCATCAACAAAGGGAAACAGGAGGATTGTAATATGAGTTATGATAATGCTACGTTTTTATGGTCTAGTAAATGCTGATGGATTTTAAAAAAATGAGCTTAGGAAGTCTTTTGTTGTTCATCAGCATCATCGCTTCATCCTCATCACGACGCGCAGGTCTCCTGCGAGAGTCAAATCAAAATACCTGCATCTGGTGAGCCGAACTTGTCCTCAGAACCTCCCGGCACTAAAAGCCATACGCCATTTCATTTTTCATCATCATCATCATCATCATCATATTATTATTATTATTATTATTCTTGCTAGGGGCTTTACGTCGCACCGACACAGATAGGTCTTATGGCGACGAATTATTATTATTATTATTATTATTATTATTATTTTAATATTAATATTTAGTGAGAAATGCTGTGCTGTTCACTTGACTCCCAACCCGAGTAGCCCAGATTTGCATCCCAGAGACATTCCTTGCTATTTTCTGTAGAATGAAAGCATGACGTCAGGAATGCTTTCCGACGTTGAACCAATACCGAGCCAGTTGTTTTGTCGACTGCACATGAATGTTGGAAGGTGGCATTGAAATTAATGATAATATGATTGAATATCATCGAACTCATCCTGAAATGAACCCGCTATCTCAGAAACTGAAGGCCAACAACTTATCAGCTGCGCCTCACTTGTACTACTTATAAATTCATCTCTCATTATTCTTGGACCGTGAATATTAGAGAGGTGTCTAGAATGTTTGCCAATTATTTGTTAAAAACTCTGAACTCCCGGCTTTCTTCTCAGGGCTATCTTGGTCAACTCTTGTCTTCATCCATTCTTCATGGTATTAGGTTCTCAAAGCCCTGGTCCTTACCTTTCCTTTGTCAATATATTTTCGTGTTTCTCTTATGAATACTGTTAAGTGGGGTTGGTTAACTCGTTACATTTGCCAATGAAGCAATAAATTATCTGCGACGTGATAGCGGCTTCTCACCAAGGCGGCCACAGTTTGAATCCAGGCCAAAGCATATCGTCGCTTCATCGGTAAAACGTTGTATCCCACAATACTCTTCCTATCCATTATTCTCCTTAAGACTGGTCACGCCTCCCAGCCACGTATGGATACGCAGTCCATCAGAACAATGTCCGTTGTGTTCGTTTTCCTATGTCGGCGATTAAACGAAAATGAACCTTACATGCATTGTACACTAGGAGTGCGTAAATACGTAATGCAAACGTACATTCCTACAGTACGGTACTGTAAGGTTCATTTTCCTTTACACGTCGGCATAGGAAATTGAACACAACAAAATTTGTTCTGATGGACTGCATATCCATACGTGGCTGGGAGGCGTGACCAGTCTTAAGGAGAATAATTGATAGGAAGAGCTTTGTGGAATACAACCTTTTACCGGTCGAGCGACGATATGAAATTTTTTATTGCTAGTGGCTTTACGTCGCACCGACACAGACAGGTCTTATGGCGACGATGGGATAGGAAAGAGCTAGGAGGGGGAAGGAAGCGGCCGTAGCCTTAATTAAGGTACAGCCCCAGCATTTGCCTGGTGTGAAAATGGGAAACCACGGAAATCCATCTTCAGGGCTGCCAACAGTGGGGTTCGAACCCACTATCTCCCAGATGCAAGCTCACAGCTGCGCGCCCCTAACCGCACGGCAACTCTCCCGGTTATATGATATTTTGAAATGAAATATTTCATCCTTGTGGTTTGAGGTCCATGCAAAACTGATGGCCCCGTGGTTATGATCACGATACATACAGTCACGTGAAATTATAAGCTTATCTCCTTGCTTAACTTGCTTCCAGTAATTTCCACCCCGATCATAATTTTTGTGTACCTTTGTCAATTTTTACTATTGTGGTAGTTATTTGTAGACCCCAGATCCATCTCTGGTAATCATAATTTTCTGCGGCTATTTCTAGCCGAGTGCAGCCCGTGTAAGACAGACCCTCCGATGAGGGTGGACGGCATCTGCCATGTGTACGTAACTGCGTGTTATTGTGGTGGAGGTTAGTGGTATGTGTGGTGTGTGAATTGCAGGGAGGTGGGGGACAGCAAAAACACCCAGTCCCCGAGCCAAAGGAATTAACCCTTTAAGGTTAAAATCTTCAACCCGACCGGGAATCGAACCCGGGACCCTCTGGACCAAAGGCCAGCCCACTAACCATTTAGCCGAGGAGCCGGACATCTCTGCTGGTACATAATGTTTACATTGCAATGTATCATCTGGTAAAGGTAGGTCAGGTTTCTTGCTTTAATAGATCTGTCTCAGTCTCACTCCGTTGGCTTTGTAAATATGAAAGTAACATAAATATGGGCGATGCTGGTAATGCCATTCCATGCAGCCAGTCTCCGCGATGAACTGTATGAAGGTGTCACTTATACAGTCGGTTGGAGTAGGCATTTCGCTGGGCTTGGCAAGCTGATAAGTAATGGCACCTTCTGGATCGGCGAGGGTAGTGACTGGAATCTACCTCACGCCATTATTTTTTACGTTCCATCATTTAACAAGAAAACTTTTAGTTTTACGAACTTACGATTCTTAAGTCATTGAATAATCAGGTTACATGAAACCCGAACCATTAGGACGTAACTCGCCCTTTTAAAACTTCATTTTCATTGGCAAGTACTCGAATAAGCAGCAGCATTGCTAAGAAATCTGCAACAGTGTCGTCCTTGTTATTTATAATGTTTCCATGTAATTTCTATAAGTGAAATCTGTCTGATAAACTACCTGTGCATGGTGGAGTTGCTGCCACTTCTATAGCTGTTTTCTGAAGATGTTTCGAGAAAACTATGAATCTGTGCACTCTTATGAAATTGAATAATTTCTGCATAATGCAAGTAAGGAATTCAAAACGCATGTTGAACCGTAAAACACTGGCTAATTAAGTAAAGGATTATTTGTAAACACTTTCAACGATTTTTTTTTCTTGCTGTTTGCTTTACGTTGCACCAACACAGATATATCTGGTGGCGACGATGGGATAGGAAAGGCTTAGGAATGGGAAGGAGGCGGCCGTGGCCTTAATTTGCCTGCTGTAAAAATGGGAAACCATGGAAATCCATCATCAGGGCTGCCGACATTGGGGTTCGAAGCTACTATCTCCCGGATGCAAGCTCACAGCTGCGCGCACCTAACCGCACGGTCAACTCGCCAATATTTTACAAATAACTTTCAAGTTGTTGTAACTCTGTAAGTATTGAGAACAGGACATAGATTCATATAACTTATTTCGCTCAAAAGGTCTTCACGTACCGGAGGAAGCAGGCCTAAAATAATTTTAGCTAGAAATGAATAGGACATGACCTGCAGAACATGGCGAATATCATCTCTCTATTCCCAAGTTAAATTTGGGAAACCATACAAAACCAATACTTTGTAAGGTGACGAACAGTGGGATATCACAATTTTTCACGTCGTTAATTCTAAGCTGAAGCATAATTTTCCAGACTTATCCTCGTCCCAGTTTACAGAATCGAACCTGGGAAAGGTAGGCGGGAAACAACTATGCTAAATCTCGGGCCACTGCTGTCAATTTTAAGGGCGCCACTACATCGTGTAAAAATATTAAATTCGTGAATACACATTGTCCTAGATACCTACGATGTCCTCCCTCAAGGCAATAGTGGGTTATTCGTTTACTGACCACCACCTATTTTATCTCGGGCATAACGAGGCTACATACTCTTTCTAGCATAATAGTAATAATAATAATAATAATAATAATAATAATAATAATAATAATAATAATAATAATAATAATTATAATAATTATAATAATAAATAAAACAAACCCCTTGGCGAAACAGCCCCAAACCGCCTTGACTTCCAAAGCGACCGCCGCTCAGCCCTAAGGCCTGCCGATTACGAGGTGTCGTGTGGTCTGCATGACGAAACCTCTCGGCCACTATTCTTGGCTTTCTAGACCGGGACCGCTACCTCACAGTCCGATGGTTCCTCAATTGTAACATCGTAGGCTGAGTGGACTTCAAACCAGCTCTCAGATCCAGGTAAAATTCCTTGACTCGGCTGCGAATCGAACTCGAACCTCCGCATAAGAGACAGGCACACTAACACGGGGCCGACAGTAATAATAAGACGATGATGAAGAAGAAGAAGATGTACACTCGACTCAATGCAACACAGTTCATCAAAGACCCACGTTGTGAACAAATTATTCCATATGAGGTTGGTGTCATGAAGGCATTCAGCCGTAAAACTCGGTATAAACCACACTAGTGCCGACCACAAGTAAATAGGAAAAGACTAAGGAAAGAACAAAAATTAAGTTCCTGTCCGAAGAAAAGTGCACTTTCAGGTTTGTGTGTCTGTTCATACAGTGACCACTACCACATGACTTTTCACATGGGATCCGAATCACTGGGACTTGAAATTTCAAAAATCCTAGTTGTATAGCCAGTGATTCGAGTGTCCACATTCGATGAATGTCTCCAAAGACTTTAACTAAACATAAAAAGGCCATAGTGAGTCTCTCACTTCCCACCTTCCTACAGAAATCAGTTAACGCATTTGTTCAAAGAGGGCAGTATTATATTTCGAGATCCGACGGCGGTTATATTTTCAGCTCTCTCCTCTAATGAGCCTTTATACTACATCTATAATAATAATAATAGAAATACTATTACTACTATTACTAATAATATTAATAAAAATAATAATGTCCGCCCATGTGGTATAGTGTTTAGTGTGATTAGCTGCCACCCACAGAGGTTCGGGTTCGATTCCCGGCTCTGACAAGAATTTGAAAGTGGTACGAGGGCTGGAACGGGGTCCATTCAGCCTCGGGAGGTCAATCTGAATAAAAGGGTGTTCAATTTCCTCCTCAGCCATCCAGTGGTTTTCCGTGGTTTCCCACTTCTCCTCCAGTCGAATGCCGGGATGGTACCTGACTTAAGGTCACGGCCACTTCCTTCCCTCTTCCTTGTCTATCCCTTCCGTTCTTCCTGTCCCCTCGCAAGGTCCCTGTTCAGCATAGCAAGTGAGGTTGACTGAGCGAAGTACTGGTCCTCCTCCCCAGTTGTATCCTCCCGACCCAAAGTCTCACTCTCGAGGACACTGACCTTGAGGCGGTAGAGGTGGGATCCCTCGATGAGTCCGAGGGAATAACCAATCCTGGAGGGTAAACGGATTAAGAAAGAAAGAATAATAATACCGAAATAGTTGGCCGTGCGGTTAGGGTCACACAGCTGTGAGCTTGCATTCGGAAGATAGTGGGTTGGAACTCCACTGTCGGCAGCCCTGAAGATGGTTTTCTGTGGATTCGCATTTACACAACAGGCTAATTCTGGGGCTGTATCATAATTGAGGCCACGGCCACTTCCTTCACACTCGCAGCCTTTTCTTTTCTCAACGTAGTCGTAAGACCTGTTTGTGTCGGTGTGGCGTAAAGGAATAATAATAGTAATAAACTTACTACGAGGAAAAGGAGACTTAACTTTCTAATAAACCAACAAAAGTATAAACCTGGAGATGCTGGATCATTAGTAACATACTGACCCTGCAAGAGAAATGGAAAACATCCTCTATGGCAAAGAGAAGTACACAAAGATATAGAAGAAATGGCTACTAAAGAGGGAAAGATACAGTAAATATACAGGTATGAGGGACGAATCGGAGAAACGACTTTGTATGCCATAAAACATCGAAACATCTCAGTGGAAGAGCGGGAAGGAAGAAGCGAAAATCTGAAGGCCCTTTAGCTCGAGATTAAAAGAGAAAGACACAAGAGATAGGAAGACGGATGGATTGTGTAAACGTGGACCATACATGACCGTAACAAATAATAATAATAATAATAATAATAATAATAATAATAATAATAATAATAATAATAATAATAATAATAACATAGGTTTAACATACTTTTGTTATAACCTAGAATGATAATTCAAACATGATAAAAAGTTCTCCAGCGAATCTATAGATCCATTAATGTAAGTTTTCTCCGGGATTTGATCTCAAGATTTTGAAAGATTTACCAACCTGACAATTCCGCCGGTCTCTCTAGGAAAGTGCGCTTGTAATTATCGCATTCGTAGAAACAAATAACAAAAATACAAATAATGAAATGACTGCTAATCATCAGTGGATCTCTCTCTCTCTCTCTCTCGAGACTGGTTACAATGAGACATTAAACCCTACATGAAGTGAAGTTTAGCAGCAACTAAAACACTCCTTTTTTGTGGTAATTTTTTTTACATGATATAATATTCAACGTAATGTAATAAATATATCGTTTAACTATTTAAAGATACAGTACGTACATACGACGTTTGGCAAATTACTCATTATTAGTCCTCTTAAAATAACACACGTCATCATCATCATCATAATAGTCATCATCATCATCATCAAAAGTTTTGTGTTTCCGCTCTGATCCTCGGTGTTTGCCGCACGAGAATGGAATCGTTTACCGGTTGACATCAGAAGAATAACAACTACAGTGTCATTTAAAAGAGCGTTAAGAGGTACAGCAGGATACGAATAAACTGTGAATTTCTGACCTTTCATTGATCGTACTCTCCGACTCGTTGGCTGAATGGTCAGCGTACTGGCCTTCGGTTCAGAGGGTCCCGGGTTCGATTCCCGGCCGGGTCGAGGATTTTAATCTCCATTGGTTAATTCTAATGGCCCGGAGGCTGGGTGTTCGTGCTGTCCCCAACATCCCTGCAACTCACACACCACACATAACACTATCCTCCACCACAATAACACGCAGTTACCTACAAATGGCAGATGCCGCCCACCCTCATCGGAGGGTCTGCCTTACAACGGCTGCACTCGGCTAGAAATAGCCACACGAAATTAAAAAAAATGATCGTACTACTATAATAGAAATATCATTATTATTATTATTATTATTATTATTATTATTATTATTATTATTATTATTATTATTGCTGTTGTATGTATTTTTCACTGTGGTGGAATTTTATTTCAGTTATATTTTGATTGTGTTTAAATTGTGTTTATCTAGTTTTTTATTTTTTATTGCTATTTGCTTTACGTCGCACTGACACAGATAGGTGGTCTTATGGCGACGATAGGAGAGGATAGGCCTAGGAATTGGAAGGAAGTGGCCGTGGCCTTAATTAAGGTACAGCCCCGGCATTTGCCTGGTATGAAAATGGGAAACCACGGAGAACCATCTTCAGGGCTGCCGACAGTGGGGCTCGAACCCACTACCTACCGATTACTGGACACTGGCCGCACTTAAGCGACTGCAGCTATCGAGCTCGGTTTTATCTAGTATTAATTACGGCAGTATTAATTATGACTCTAATGTATACTGAAATGAAATGGCGTATGGTTTTTAGTGCCGGGAGTGTCCGAGGACATGTTCGGCTCGCCAGGTGCAGGTCTTTTAATTCGACTCCCGTAGGCGACCTGCGTGTCGTGATGAGGATAAAATGCCGATGAAGACGACACATACATCCAGTCCCATTGCCAGCGAAATTAAGCAACGATGGTTAAAATTCCCGACCCTGCCGGGAATCGAACCCGGGACCCCTGTGACAAAAAACAGCACGCTAACCATTTAGCCATGAAGCAAGACTAATGTATACTAATTGGTTTAGTGTAAGAGAAGGCTCAATGGCCTCAACGACGCCAATAAAGACATTTATCTATCTATCTATCTATCTATCTATCTATCTATCTATCTATCTATCTATCTAAATCCTGAATTAATTCAAAACCCAAATTTCGAGGTACTGTGTAAGTATGCATACTCACTAAAAAGTTGTTACATTAGATATCTCTACATCGGATAGAAATTGCCTTACAGTTTTAAAATATGTACGACTGTGAGAAATAAACATTACCTCTACAACCCACGAAGGAATATATCCCGCACTAATTTGTCTGGACAATGTTACGTAACATCTCATAAGAAAAACGTACGTCTAGTTTTACTTCTAGAGAAGATTGTGGATTATGAAACATAGCATTTCAGTTTAATTTTTAGCCATAACATTTCCCTATTTACGAAATTTAAAAAAATGTTAATCTAGAAACTTGATTGCAAAGTAAATTTCATAGGCGTGAGTTGGGAGCGGGTTTATGAGAACGATTGTGTCAGACTCTGATCTTTCTGAAAGAACTCTTTAGGCTTCTGAAATTAAATTAGTATTGTGTAGAATATTCTGTACGGTATAACACCATTCATTTCTAAAGAATTATGTCCAGTCAACTTATGCAACTTGTGCCTTTAAACCTTGTTGTGGGGCCGATGACCGTCGATGTTAGTCCCCTTAAAACAACAAGCATCAAGCATCAAACCTTGTTGAAGAATTAAATATACTTCTGCTCTATGCCTGACAGGAGTTACGCATATATGTTATAAATTATTTTATTTTCAAAATCTTGTATTCAAACCAGGATGTGACTCGCGGCTGTTTGTACGAGAGGCTGACGACAAGGTCCCTCTACTGCCACACTAGTTTTTCTTATGAAATTGAGGAATTCCTGTTCTAAATGTGTTATTTTCATCTTACGAAAGTTGTGGAAAAAGCGCAAGGAGCGTAAAATATAAGCGCAATGATCGGATTTCGTACAACTTCTAAGGAGTTACATCTTCCTGATCTCGATCACTCATGGCATTCTATAATATTCAACTACTATAATGCATGTGGATGAAATACTGATATATATTTTTGGAAGTGGAAATAGCACCTTTTTAACAAACACTCCCTAATTATGTCTTCAGACTACGTACTTCGTCATGATATGATTGCTTTTGAAGAGTGGTTTTAAATAGATACGAGAAAATAAATACCATAAATAATTCAAAAATTATTTTCATAATGATTAGAACATGTGCGTACATAATTTGTTTCATTTCGAAGACATTTCCTCCATAAGACAGACAAAAGTTGAAAATGTTACTATCGAACCCGACTTGAGTTCGTATTGTAAATTGAACTGATTTGTATGTGAGTTTAGTTGTAGACTCCACTGCCATGTAACTTCTGCACTACTAGAGGAATACGTTCATTGTTACTGTCAAACACCACTCTTTTTCCTTTTTTTCTCTCTTTTTACGCGGGCATGCGGTGGTCGTGGCGCCGTGTTTGTTGGTACTTACCGCTGTCGGCCGCTGCGGTGCTGGATGACGCAGGAGACTCCGAAGGTGAGCTGGAGACCCATGGTGCGACGCACAGGATGACAACAACACTCAGAACAGAAAAGTTACTTCGTTTTCTTCTCATTTTCGTTCCTTCGCCAAACTCACTTTTCCCTACCTGAACCGGCTGCCCCCTCAATCACGCGAAATTCTGCCCGGAACAGAACTTACCTCCGCGTCACATTTTCTTAAACATTTTTAGGCGATATTCCTTTAGCTTGATGGAATTCCGAAACGTTACACTGTTGTGCCTTTTATTTTGATAGAGAAAAATTTATTATATGAAATTAAATACCGGTATTCGTTTAGCTAGTGATTTGTATTAAGGTGGAATATGTCAAGCACGCAACTTAATTTAAGAAGCTGTACAAAAGAAGCTCTAACTAAAAAAGTGTTTTCTATTTATGTTTTTTTCTTTCGTTTGAAAAGCGGTGTCCGAACAGTTGAGGGAGCAGTCCGCGCCTGTCACTTCTACTATGCACGAACAGCGCCGTCAACTCACGAAGTCAAGCTGCCAACTGAAGGTTCATCCACTCAACACCAGGTGCCTCCACTGCCTCCCGTTAAAAATCCATACTCCCGCCACTCATGTTGTGTGCTATTCTATGAACACTCACTATAATAAAAACAACGATCAAATCTTCTAAATGCACAATAGCAATTTTTTTCCGCCGCTAAGTCATTTTTGAAGTATTTTTCTGTTCAAACGCTCTTGTTAAAATCAAAATTTTGAAAGTTTCAGATTATCAACGGCTGACATTGGAAAGTGAAATTGTTGGATGCGATTGTGAAACCGGTCCGCTTTCTGGTTGACCGGCTTAACGCGTCAACTCTCCTGAAGAGGACTTAGGAACGGAATGAGGGGTGCCGGAATATAAGGCTAGGCATCGATATCTGCACAGGCGCACACGATCAATACGCTACATTCTGTGGAGTCTCGGGCCATGCACTGCGGGCATACCGCTAGGAATAATGCCAAGCTGGCCAACTGTAGGCACACACTACTGCAGGCATACCGACACCACGGCTACCAACCTGGTGAGCGTAGGTAGTGGTGGGCAGCGACTAATTGATGTAATGATGATGGTCAAGAAGAAGGCTAATTATTTACAAGAACATATCCACACTGATGAGATAAACATCCAGATATCTCTAATGTAACTCAATTTCATAAAAATAATACATCATTGAAATAAACGATATTCAAACATCAATAACATTAAGTACAAATACAAAACAAAGTTTGTATGTATATATATATATATATATATATATATATATATATATATATATATATATATATATATATATATATATGCCTATATTTATTTATTTATTTATTTATTTATTTATTTATTTATTTATTTATTTGATAAATGTCTTATTTTTATAAAGTCTAGATGTTTTTAACTTACAGCGATCTCATGTACAAACTGATTTTAATTTAGCAACCGACTCGTTGGCTGAACGGTCAGGGTACTGGCCTTCGGTTCAGAGAGTCCCGGGTTCGATTCCCGGCCGGGTCGGGGATTTTAACCTTAATTGGTTAATTCCAATGGCACGGGGGCTGGGTGTATGTGTTGTCTTCATAATCATTTCATCCTCATCACGACGCGCAGGTCACCTACAGGTGTCCGATAGAAAGACCTGCACCTGGCGAGCCGAACCCGTCCTGGGATATCCCGGCACTAAAAGCCATACATTTCATTTCATTTTAATTTAGTGTATAGTTTAAATATGTAAGTACCATTATTACCTAGATTGATTTGATTTGTTTCCATTATCAGTATACATATTTCATGATTACTTGATTATATGTTGAAAGTAACTTTGCTCTGGGAATTTCTGTAAATATTACTTACTCGACAAGCATTTTCTCCCCCATTCCAACAACACATTTGGGGTCAGGACGATCTGTAGCTTTATAACTTTCCATCAAAGTGACCGCAGTAGAAAACATCGGATGTTTACTGAATGTAAATTCACGCTATACGGTCCTTATTCTGTGTATAACTGTTAGCTTGTGCTAGCAATAACGGCAACACTTCCAGCTTTCTAAACGTGTCTCTATATATACCACTCGAAGAACTTTCAGCTGTACCTATGCAAAGGTACCCAAGTTCCCATTTCCCTTCCTAGATTTCATTTTCTATGAAATCAATAAAGACTTCATTTTGTCAATGTTAGTGTCAGACTTGTTCTTGTGTTCTCAAGATTACATGCTATATTCTAACTGAGGTCAGTGGCCTTAGGTGTGAATGCTTTACGTTTCGCAAACACTTTATGTCTTCAGAAGGAATGCTCGTCCGATCACGAATACGACTGCTCTAACAATTTTAACCATTCTAAGAATTCTAACCATGTTCATCGGAACAAACGTAGTCGTGGATGGACGAGTTTCCCTTCAGAGGACATGGAGAAAATTCTTCGCATAAAGGATTCCCACAGTTCACTTTTTCACGCTTCAAAACACAGAAATATTTTCATACTGGGCGTGAAAGCATCGATATTATCATTATTATTATTATTATTATTATTATTATTATTATTATTATTATCATTGCTGTACTAATAAGTGTATTAGATGGAAGAGAGCTGGCTTTCTGGGTCCAATTTGGCAGATTGAATTGGCAGATGGAATTGGCAGATTAAATCCTTACATTATTCTTCTTGAAAACCTTATGGACAAAAATTTTCGGCTCCTCTGCGGGTTCGAAAATCATAAAGTAGGCAATGAGGATGGAAGCCAATGGTATTATTATTATTATTATTATTATTATTATTATTATTATTATTATTATTATTATTATTATTATTATATAGTTCGCTGGGGCCATCAAGGACCACGTTAAGTCTTGTTGCATTTGACACTGAACTTGGCCTTCTTTAGAGCCCCAATTTCCCTCATTCTTTGTGAGTGGGCCTACTTACGGTCCTCTGTCCAAGGGGCACCATGTCTTCTCTTCGGTTGCTCGTCTCGGTTTAGCCCGTTCGTCAATATTTTCTTGCGGAAGAGATCTCTGTTAAGGGCGTCTTCAGCTGACATAAGTAGCATTTGCAGGTCTTCTTTGGTATTTCTAAACCAGGGAATTGTGGTTTTGAGGTTTGAATCAAATAAGTGAAAGATTCCTTTAGTTAACTTTCTTCCGTCCATTCTTTTCAGATGACCGTAAAATCGTGCCCGTCTTTTACTGATTGTGTCGGTAATTTTCTCTATTTTGCTGCAGACTTCCTTGTTGGATCTCTTTGGATGGATTCCATTTCTGTACTTTGAGCCAGCGAGCTTCCCCAATTCCAATGGGACGCGTCCGATGGAAGTAACCGTTAAATCCCCACTATTATTATTATTATTATTATTATTATTATTATTATTATTATTATTATTATATTTTATCAATTAGATGGGGCCATCTTAAGACCACATAAAACAGAATACTCCCATCACCTGAAACTGGGGGGAGAGAGAGCATTCAATTATTGCAATCGTTTTATTTGATTTAATCTTTTCACAATTATTTGACTATTACTGAGTTAAATATTTTACTTAAAGTTGATACTTTTTATATTTATTCCACAAATTACCATTCCGTTTTTCCTTCTTTCTTTGGTCTCTGGTGTAGTACAATTCTACATATTCTAGGACAAACATATAACCTGCCCTTCATTCGTTTAGTTAGTGCTTTTCTTTCCCATTCCCTTTTACCACATGTTTTGATACAAAAATTCTATTCTTCCCATTGCAATCCTTTCTTTGTTTAATAATTTAACAATTGTATAAAAATATTTTCATCTTTCTATTTTTCATTTATATTCACCCAAATAATTAACTCAAAGTGCGTCACTTCCCCTACATAATTTCAATAGATGTGCCTCTTCCATTATTTCTCCAGAGGCACTTATTTTTATATATACCCATTAACCATCACACCACACCTCTTAGTTCTCTACTTGAAAGCCTTACTTTATTGACATCGTTTGAATGATTTCACAGAATCCCGATATTGTCTTTTAGTTTTACATTCTGCCATAATAATCTGTTCATCAATATCGTTCCCTCTAATCGTTACTTTATTGCTGAATTTCTTATCTTTGATCTGATATATTTACCCCAGTAGTCTCCCACTTCCTATTCTGTCCGGCATGCTTTTCACTTTCGTTAGCCAATAGTCATCATTTAAATGTTTTATGTAGTGTTAGTATCTTACGACCACATGAAACAATCATCTTCTTCTTGTCTTCCCAAAACTTTTCCATCCTTTCTCGATGTTGTTGTTTTATTTCTTCCGTCCATTTATTACGAGATTTCTCTTCGGCTTTCTCTGGAAATTTACCAAAAAATACTGCTTTAATTAATTTTCTATTTTCAATAAAGTTGTTTCTTTTTTAATGATGAGTAGTTCAAAATCTTCTTAGGCTTCTTTGAAAAATGCTCGTTTC
Organism: Anabrus simplex; assembly: GCF_040414725.1. NCBI lineage: Eukaryota > Metazoa > Arthropoda > Insecta > Orthoptera > Tettigoniidae > Anabrus > Anabrus simplex. The sequence goes on along the minus strand of NC_090265.1, from coordinate 247,742,425 downwards.
GTTTTCTTATTTTCAAAGTGTACAAAATGTAGTTTTGTTAATCTGTCGCCGTCCATTCTGTGCAGACGACCAAAGAATCTTAATCTTCTTATTCTGAAAACATGACCTATTTTTCTGGTGCCGTGTATAAAACTTGTTTTGGTCTCAATTTATATATGCCGTTCTCCAAAGTAGGTTCCTTAATTTTCCTTAAGATTCTCATTTCTGTTTTGCTTGTTCTTCTACCTGAGAAGGTATTCAGACACACTGTTGCATATCTCGCTCGACCGGTAAAAGGTTGTATTCCACAAAGTTCTTCCTATCAATTATTCTCCTTAAGACTGGTCACGCCTCCCAGCCACATATGGATACGCAGTCCATCAGAACAATGTCCGTTGCGTTCGTTTCCCTATGTCAACGATTAAACGAAAATGAACCTTACACGCATTGTACACTAGGAGTGCGTAAATACGTAATGCAAACGTACATTCCTACAATACGGTACTGTAAGGTTCATTTTCCTTTACACATGGGCATAAGAAAATGAACACAACAAAATTTGTTCTGATGGACTGCATATCCATACGTGGCTGGGAGGCGTGACCAGTCTTAAGGATAATAATTGATAGGAAGAACTTTGTGGAATACAACCTTTTACCGGTCGAGCGACGATATTAAGCTGTTGGAAGGATTACAGTTTAGTAGTGTCACAATTTAGCATTCCTAGATACTGACATTTTGTTGTATATATCCTTCGTTGTGTGATGTCCAGCTCCATCGCTAAATGGTTAGCGTACTCGCCTTTGGTCACAGGGATCCCGGGTTCGATTCCAGGCAGGGTCGGGAATGTTAACCATAATTGGTTAATTCCCCTGGCACGGGGGCTGGGTGTATGTGTCGTCCTCATCATTATTTCATCCTCATCACGACGCGCAGGTCGCCTACGGGAGTTAAATTAAAAGACCTGTATCTGGCGAAGCAAACTTGTCTTCGGACACTCCTGGCGCTAAAAGCCATACACCATTATTATCGTTGCGTGATAAGGTATTCCCCTTCTACGAACTCGTGCCTTCATGCTCTCCTCCTTTACTGCTGTTGCTGTATTACTTCACCTAAGTATTTGAAATTTGACTATTTTAATTATTTTGTTTTTGGATATATGAAATCGATCATCTACAAAAGCTAAGTGATTTATTACAATTGGTTTGATTGATGGTCCCATTTCAACTAACTTCCACATTCCTTTTTCTTTCAATATTTCAATCCATTATCGTACTACTTTTTTCCACTGCACAGTTGAATAGTTTCAGGAAAAGTCCACCCCCTTGTCTCATACCAGTTTAGTTTCAAATACTTCTGATATTTCACCTAACAGTTTGATTAGGGGTGTCAGCCAGTGTTTCTTTAATTATGCCCATAGCTTTTATGTCTATTTTGAATTCTTGTAATGTTTTAAAGAAAAAAATATGGATCGAATCATAGGCTTTTGTTTAAATCTACAAATATTTCTACTGCATCCCGTTATGTGCCTCTTGTGTTGATAAATGTGATTTATTTCATATTGAATGTTCATTCTGGTCTGAACAATTCCCGGTACTCGCCCGATTTTCTTTTTGTATATTATTTATTAGATCATTACTCCGGATCCTACAGCCTAGAGATATGAGAGAAATCCCCCTTATAATTGTTCAAGTCTTTCCTACCCCCCCCCCCTTCGTGTAAAATGGGTGCATAACTGTAGTTTTTCAGTCATCCGAATTTCCTCATTTTTCTAATTTTATTAGACGAACGTTCCATCTTGCCTGTTAGACTATCTGGAACCATTTTAATCATTTCTGGTACTATGCTTCAATTTATTTTTCTGGTTTCTAATTATTTTGTCTGCTGTCTTTCTTTCTGGCTTATATTCGTCTCGGTTACCTATTGACTTGTTGGAAAGTCATATTTTCCACTTCTCTCTCTCTCTCTCTCTTTCTCTCTCTCTCTCTCTGGCTTCTTCACATGTCCGATTCCACCAGGCATGTTTCTTCCCTATCGGTAGTGACGATGTTGTATTTCGTCGCTGCCGGGACAAAACCTCCTATGTGATAATAATTTTGGAGTTATACTGACCCGCAGCACATACATTATGAAGAGCGATGGCGGGACCTAGTGTTTACAGTGCACTATGACTTCTGGTATAGGCTAGAGCAATTTTGTTACTTTCATAGATCTGTCTGTGTCTTATCCTTGGCTTTGACAATATGAAAGTGACTGAGGTATGAGCGATGCTCGTAATGCCAATCCTTATGCATCCAGTCCGTGCTATGAATGGTGTGAAAACGTTGCTCATAGGGTCGGTTGGTGAATGCATTTCAGTGGGCTTGGCAGACTGCTATGTAATAGCAACTCTGGCTCGGTGAGGAAACCAACGGGAAACTACCTCACTCCTCATTTCCCTAGTACGCCTCTTCAGTGATGCCTAGGTCATCTATTACAGCTGATGGCAGAGCTGTTGAGGATCCCACCAGCGGTACCGCTGACGGACTGAACATACATACAGAATGCCTTGACAATATTCACACAATATTGCACCTTAGATGACAGAACCTTACCGGCCAAAGTTCTAAGCTAAAACATTTCACATATCAATGGCTTTCTTCTTTTTTGCTAGGGGCTTTACGTCGCACCGACACAGATAGGTCTTATGGCGACGATGGGATAGGAAAGGCCTAGGAGTTAGAAGGAAGTGGCCGTGGCCTTAATTAAGGTACAGCCCCAGCATTTGCCTGGTGTGAAAATGGGAAACCACGGAAAACCATTTTCAGGGCTGCCGATAGTGGGCTTTCTTTTAAAACCTCGTATGTCCAAATGTTCTTCCTACCTATTATATCCCTTAAGACTGGCCACGCCTCCTGGTCATATATTTGTATGCATTCCATCAGAATAATTTTCGCTGTGTTCATTTTCCTTTGCTATTGTCTAAAGGAAAATGGACCTTAACGTTCCGAATTGTAGGGATGTTGATTGCATGGCAAATTTACACATTCCTACAGTATAATGTAGTTAAGGTTCATTTTCCTTTAGAAATTGACAGAGGAAAATGACCATAACGAAAATTATTCTTTTGGACTGCAGATAAATATGGGACTGGGAGGCGTGACCAGTCTTAAGGAATATAATGGATAGGAAGAGTATTCAGACTTACGAGGTTTTTAAAGAAAGCCATCGATTTGAGGTTTTGTGCCGGCAACGACGACTTGCTGCACTTAAGATTCCATTTTTAATTTCTTCCCAGTTGTCTGTTTGAATGTAGTTTACTTTTATTTAATATTACAAGAAAATTTCTTCCTTTTAATTTCAATTATTATACTTTCTCATGGATTTTTCACCTTAATTTTGATTTTGGGGGTTGAAAGTCAGTTTTATTTGAGTTAGAACAGGATTTTCTTAGTAATATGTTAACTTCAGATAGTGCAATATGATCAAGTTGGAAATCTCCCAGTTCGGGATTAATGATTTCCACGTTGTAATATTTTTAGGATGTTTTCTAAGTCGAGTTGACATGGGTTTCATTTTGTAGCCCTTACACAAACTTGTAAGCCTTTTACCATTCTGGTTCGTCCTTTGGTGTGCTGGAAACTTGCCTGTGATTCCTTGATCTACTTTCTCTTCGTCAATTTGCACATTAAAATCACTTAATAGAATCTTGATGTGGTTTGGGTTTTGTTTTGATATTTATTCTTCTAATTGTCGCTTGAAATTATCTACTTATTCATGGTCCGTATAATCATCTTGATTTCTTGGGGTATGGCAATTTATTAGATCATAGTATTTATTTCCACAAGAAATTGTCAAGATTGATAGTCTGTTCTAGGGTGACTTGAATTATACAACATAGTTTGTATATCGATGGCTTACTTCTAAAACCTCGTATGTCCTAATGTTCTTCCTGTCCATTATATACCTTAAGACTAGTCACGCCTCCCAGCCACACATAGATATGCAGCCCATCAGAACAATTTTATTTGTGTTCATTTTCCTATGCTCATGTGTACAGGAAAATGAACCTTAAATACATTATACTGTAGGAGTGTGTAAATTCGCTTGCAAACAGCATCCCTACAATACGGTACGGTAAGGTCTATTTTCCTTTACACATTCCCATAGGAAAATGAACACAACGAAAATTACTCTGATGGACTGCATATAAATATGTCACTGGGAGGCGTGACTAGTCTTAAAGAATATAATGGCTAAGAAGAACATTGGGACTTACGAGGTTTTAGAAGTAAGCCGTCGATATGCTTTTTTAACAAGGAAGGTAGTACCAAAACGGGGTAAACTCTTATTTACTATTTTATGAGCTGCTTTACCTTTGAAGATTGTACAGTTTTCGTAGTCAAAGTTGGTTTCATCAGGGAATCTCGTTTCTTGTAACTTACTGCAAATATTTTAAATTTATAGTTTGTTTTGATGTTTCGTTAGTTCCATTAACGTGCCAGGTTTCATTTGCGAACTGACGTTGAAGGTGGCAATAAAGTGCTTCTGCTTGAATTTCAGTTTAATGGTTCCACTACCAGTTCAGTGCCTGCTCCGCAAAAATACGAGTTGGCAGGTTACGTATCTTCTTTGATGCGGTGGATTTCTATTTCTCGGAGTTTTCCCAGCACTGACTGGTACACCAACATAGCATCCCGCTGGGATTGCTTACCAAACCTTCCACTAGGTTGCTCGGCTTAAAAGGGCAACTCGTGTGGGTTACATGCTTGAATTGAAGTGAAAAATGCTAGTTAGATTTTCTCGCTGCATCTGATTCTAATATTTTATTGTTGCTGATGGTATGCAACGACGCATTTCACTTCCATTTTCCAGAGTCATAAACACCCCTCCAGAGACCAATTATTATTATTATTATTATTATTATTATTATTATTATTATTATTATTATTATTGTTATTATTATTATTTATTTATTTATTTATTTATTTATTTATTATTTATTTATTTATTTATTTATTTATTTATTTATTTATTTATTTATTTATTTATTTATTTATTTATTTATTTATTTATTTATTTATTTATTTATTTATTTATTTGCATGTCACTCGCCGTGACAGTTCGCTGATCAAGATCAGGACACGGATTGTCGTCAATTTCTACCCGACCGCTACTGCAGTGATCGGAGGGTAGTTGTCTTCAGACAGGTGTTCAGAATGACAGCCGTCTGTATTTGTGGAAGTGTATGGGCGATGTCCAGATCCTGCAGGTGTTGTTGCAGCTTACTGTTGCACAAGTCCTGTAGCAGAGATGACTAAAGGTCTCACTTTTGCCAGATCCATTTCCCACAGATTTCGGACTTCTGTACAAGGGATAATTACCAAATTGCCAATGTGCTGATGGTTGGACAAAAACTAGATCAAGTAAAGACGTTCATATATCTAGAAAGTCTGATAACATCCGACGGAAAATGTACGAGAGAAGTAAACATCCGGATTGCACAGGCAAAGGGAGCTTTCTCAAAAAAGAAGTCTCTATTAACAACTAAGAACATCTGCATGGGGGTACGTAAAATTGTGAAACGGTTTGTATGGAGTGTTGTAAGATATGACTCAGAAACATGGATCATGCGAAAAGAGGAAGTGATGAAACTCATGGTCTTTGAGATGTGGTCGACTATTCCGAATCATAATTCATTTTAGTAAAGTCATAAACGAGAACTGTATCAAAAGAGTAAATGAAACACATACCCTGGTTGAAATCTCGAAAAAAAAGAATAAATAGCTTCGTTTGTCACTTGCTTCGTCATTCTGACAGCTGCACCACCCTGTTTGGAGGAAAAATGGAAGGTAAAAAGACCAAAGGACGACCTAGAGGGCAATTAATCGACAACAGACAAGCGCATCTATTGGCACTTGAAGCTGCTGGCCAAGGAACGGAAACTCTTGGAAGATACGCATGTTACCCACTAACGTTAGAGCTGAGGAGAATAAGAATTACCCGTCAGATAAGTGCAGTTTTCAATCTGCTGGACATATATCTAGTTGGCAATGTGATCTGAAGGAACCGTCTCATCCTGGTTATTATTCTCCCTGAGCTTTTTATCAATAAGTGCAATATCCAGCCTGTTTGATCCGATGGTCCTGTCTGTCTGAAGAGATTGATTCCAGTACAGCTTCAACCTTTCATTTTACAGTACATCAGATGGTCCATGACACGAAAGTTTCTGTCATCCAGAAGACCCAAATTTATTCCATGCTTTTGATGCATAATTTTCGCTACCTCATCATGACAATGAGTATATTCTTTACCTGCTATGGCCTACATGCACCACAATACGCTCTTCCGTCTTTGTTTCTCCGCATCTCCTGCACCTGCCGTTCACTTCTTCCTTAAAAATTATTACTATTATTATTATTATTATTATTATTATTATTATTATTATTATTATTATTATTATTATTATACGTTTTCTTGGTGGACGTACTTGGTCAAAAGCGACACACGGACAGCTTTATCAACAGCTGCATAGTGTATGCGTGTACTCCACGGTGGTCATATTTGCCATAAACCATAATAACTTCAGAGTTCAAAAATGAGCTTCTTTATACTATATATATTTACACTTTTCGTTTGTCTGTTTGAGAATTTATAGAATTTTAGAGCAAAAAATAATTAATATATATTGGAATAAAATAATAATATAGTAGTAATAATTATTATAGATAGATTGTAAACAGTCATGCAAATATTAATGAAACAAATATGTCCGAGCTCTAATTTTCAATTGGCTTTACGTCGCACTGACACAGATAGGTCTTATGGTGACGATGGGATAGAAGTGTGGAGGAAACGACCATGGCCTTAATAAAGGTATAGTCCCAGTATTTGACTGATGCCAAAATGGGAAACCACGGAAAAGCATCTTCAGGGCCGCCAACAGTGGGGTTCGAACCCACTATCTCCAGAATGCAAAGCTGATAACTTCGGAAATATTCATGCAAAAGCCACGGAAAGTGTTTAACGAGTACTTATAAGTAAAGCGAGGTATTTTTGTTGGGAGGTGTGGCACTGGAACTTTACGCAAGTACGCTTGCCACTGTTGTTGATGTTGGCGTAAGTTAGAGTTAGGTGTTATGACACGCACTAACACAGGAATTGCAAGAAAATTATTTGAATCGTAGTAAATTCTCACATAAGATACATTGCCTTCCATGCTGTTTCCTGACGCATCGACGATAAGACATTCTTCATCCGTCTGGTACACACTCACATAGCGTACCCTGGAAAAGTGAGGCGGTGTAGCTCACCACTAGTCTACAAGAGGGTGCGTAGCTCGTGTGTAAATCGGGCTGCATCAGCTACTAAAACTGTCTCACAGCAAGTGTAAAACATTACGACAAATGAGTGATTCCAACAAAATCGTAAACCACTCAGTGAGTCCATTTGATCCGTTACAAACAAAACTGTATGTTTCATGAACACATGTAGTTCAGTTAAATATAAAATTGTTACGGTAGATAAACCGAAACCCTGTTGGATATTCTACTGATGATGTTCGTTTAACTTTGTCGATAAACGCTAAATATTCACAAGAGGTATTTTACATGCCATCATCGTACGATATGGGTGTCGGATTGAATTTTTTCCCATCCTTCAAAATTCATTCACCTCTGCCAGGTTTGAAACTCACTACAATTGACTTGATATCTTATAGCCTGATTTAGAACATCGTAAATAGCATGAAAGAGCAAATTAACAACTCAGTGTATGCTTAAACTTGTGAATGATATAACTTTATTAAAATGAATTATGATTCCCTACTAGAAGAGATGTCGACTCCATTTAATGTATAAATACAATATTTCAGGAAAGTTAAAAACAAACTTCGGGAAGCAAAGAGAGAGAGAGAAATCAAACAGTGACAACGGAACTGAACGTCAAGCCATTAAAAACAAGAATTGAAGCAGGAAAACTTGGATGGTTTAGACAGACCATTAGAACGTCTCCTTGGGACAAGCTGGAAGGAAATAATTCTAGGAACGAACCGAGAGGTGGGCGGTAGGTAACGAGAAACGATAATGTTAGGAGCAGAAAAAGTATTCTGACGTTAGGAAGGAGAAAGTTATCACAAGATGAATGAATCTATACCAGCCTCCATAATTTCTTTAACTCTTATTAAGGAGTTCTGAATATTGCACTGATACATCAAAGACGAATGTGCAGTATGATACTGCAGTATGATTCTTACAAGTAATAAACTTCATTCCGGTCCCGTATTGACTTCAAATATCCGAACATGAAATTCTAAAAGAATTCAAATATATTTGATACACCTATTCAATACATTTCTGTCATTTACTAAATGGTCTGTTTAAAAGTTACATACTTGCTTATGTACATTTTAACATATCGATGGCTTTCTTTAAAAGCCTCGTATGTCCGAATACTCTTCCTATCCATTATAATCCTTAAGACTGTTCACGCCTCCCAGTCCCATATTTATATGCAGTCCAAAAGAATAATTTTCGTTATGGTCATGTTCCTCTGCCAATTTGTAAAGGAAAATGAACCTTAAATACATTATACCGTAGGAATGTGTAAATTTGCCATGCAATCAACATCCCTACAATTCGGTACGTTAAGGTCCATTTTCCTTTAGACCTCAGCAAAGGAAAATGAACACAGCGAAAATTATTCTGATGGACTGCAAAATATATGACCGGGAGGCGTGGCCAGTCTTAAGGGATACAATAGGTAGGAAGAACATTTGGACATACGAGGTTTTAAAAGAAAGCCATCGATATACTCCCGTTGCATTTGTTGACTGTATTTTATCTCGAATTTTTATGCACAGTATAACTGTTTTTGTTGTATGTCTTTCTTCCTTGTTATTTTGCTGATGATGACATCTAGGCTAGGTCGAAACATGTCCAAGGTATTTTAAACAACTATGTGACTTTTAAACAGACCATTCAATAAATGGCAGAAATGTATTGAAAAGGTGGACCTAATATATTTGAATTCGTTTCGAATTTCATCTTCAGATAATACATATTCCCCCCTAAATATACGGTACTTTAAATGAAAATAGTTTTGTCACCGAGCGCCGTCACGTCTCTTTTAATATTAACCTCCAACATGAGGGACAATCTGGGATGTGACCTTCTAGGGACAAGAAAGACCTTAAGTGTGCGTAAAAAGGTTTTTGGACAATCAAATGTTTTCTGCATACATGCAGGAGGTAAAATATTTACCCCTCACACGTCTTCTATACGTAGCCACGATAAACGGCGCTGATGCGTTATTTCACTGCACAGGTTTTAGGTGTGTATTTGTGAACTAAACTGTGTAGATCTCGTTAATATCGATGGCTTTCTTTTAAAACCTCGTATGTCTAAATGTTCTTCTTACCTATTATATCCCTTAAGACTGGCCACTCCTCCCAGTCGTATATTTATATGCAGTCCATCAGAATAATTTTCGCTGTGTTCATTTTCCTTTGCAAAAGTCTAAAGGAAAATGCACGTTAACGTACCGAATTGTAGGGATGTTGATTGCATGGCAAATTTACACATTCCTACAGTATAATGTATTTAAGGTTCATTTTCCTTTACAAATTGGCAGAGGAAAATGACCATAACGAAAATTATTATTTTGGAATGCATATAAATATGGGACTGGGAGGCGTGACCAGTCTTAAGGAATATAATGGATAGGAAGAGTATTCGGACTTACGAGGTTTTTAAAGAAAGCCGTCGAAATGTAGAACGATGCGATCTTAAAAGTATTACATGGTATTGTCCATTTGTCCATACATCTAGAAAAGGATTCCTTGAGTTTTATTCAACCTGAGTTTTGTCTGCAACTTCTCCACCGAGTTCCTTCATACTTAACTCAATAAAAATGCCGAGGTAGTGCGTTACTCACAACGGAACTATTATCTGCGCCTGTAGAAATCTCTTCTGAAATGTCATCCATGGCAAGATAAACACATTAGAAGGTAAAACATGAGCTGCTCAAACAAACTCAAAGCGTCTTAAAGTGTCCCGGAAGATGTTGCAATGGAGCCCATAAAGCGCACACTTTGAAAGAATAGTTGCGCAACCGTCCTGGCGCTGCGGATTTGCAGCCAGTTTACATCGGGAAGCAGTCGTGAAGAATGTGATATGTATAATATTAATTTGAAGATGATACTAATTGTGCCACGATGAAACCAACCTCGTAATGTCTGAAGTACAACCTCGAAACTTAAAACGCCTAAAAAGAAACTACAGACAGCGAAATGCTTGCGCACACATACTGTTAAGATTGCCATGTACAGTTGCATAACAGAGGATCCCGAAACGTAAAGCATTCGTCCGCTGGGAACATACACGAGCTGTTTGATCTTGACCACCTATCGGTACTTCTAGTCCATTTATATCACACTTGATAGACATGTTTTTAAATTTATTTATTGGCAATAGCGATTCAACCAAACAACCAGCCGCATTTATTTTAAACTAGCATGTGACCGCGGCTTCGCCCGCATTTATTAATTCAACCCTTAGATGTTTTTAAAGCATTTACTTTAAAGCAAAATAGAAGGTAAATATATTTATTAACACCCATAGTTTTTACATAACTGGCATGAAATAAATTATTTCATTTTTAAACTGTTTCTTTCAATAGTTAATTTACCGGGTTAGCGGTTAGTACAAATAATGTTAAAACAATATAAAAGATAATATTATATAAAAATCAAACGAATTTGTCCTGATAGAGCTTCCGGATAAACGATATTAAGTGTCCTTCCATTTGGAGCTATGATGTATAGAGTGTTTGACTTTCCAACTCTTGAACAAGCCACGTACAGTTGACAATCGGAGAAGCACCATATTCGAATATGGAATCGTACAACTTTAAGCGATTGTCCTTGTTCCTCCCTTTGATGCACATGGTGAAACTCAAGCAAAGGGGCAAGTGCAGACGTCTATTGTGAAACGGTATATCCCAAAGGATGATTTTAATCCGAAGAATGAATACTACTTCTCCCACGGCGTGTCCAATCTTGATGGTAACTCCAATAATATTCGGCATCAGTTTCTTGACTGAGTTGTGTTCCGTTGCAGAGGGAAGGTGGGTTCATATACCTGAGAAAGATAATCGGGCCACAATTGTTCGTTCAAGATATTCTGCAGTTGACTCCAAGTTGTACAAAAGCTCTGTCATGTAGTTGACAGCCTCATTTTTATTACATGTCATGTTGATAGACGTGTAAATGTGTAGAACACCGAATAACTCTTGTAAATGTTGCTTGTTGATGTCGTTGACAGCTTCATTTCTTGGAGGAAGAATTGCTCTTTGACACAACCATGCTTGATCAGTGAAATGCTGTCTCTAACTGGTACAATGAGTAATTAACATGTATAGATAAAAATACAACTGCCTTCTAAATTGTGCAGTGATTTGTGAATTTTCTTCCTGCTGTAATTTCTTATATCTGATGTGTTTCGTTACTTTTATTTATAATTGTTTTTGCCTTCTGAGAGTACTTGTGCAATATATTGAAGATACGTCCTTTGATTGGGGCGTAGGACATGTCTACTCTACCCCTGCCTGTCGAAAGAGGCCACTAAATGGCGTAACCCTAGGCTCAAAACTTGAGACCGTGGGACTCCTAGTCATGTCTGACATTGCTTCCACGTACTTCAACCAACTTCACCACTTTCATCTTTCTATTGAACCTCACTTTTTATTTAAATTCTATTTGTTCGGGGTGTCGACCTACAAAGATCTTGCCCCTACTTGCACTATATGTTAGGAACCTGCGTGTATTTGGAAATTGCGGAAGTTTAAAGTGTTGAATGTTAGGAAAGGAACGTTAAGGACGACACAAACACCCAGTCCCCAGGCAAGGGTATTAATCATTTACAACAAAAACCCCTGACCCGGCCGGGAATTGAACCTGGGGCCGCTGAGTGACAGGCAGACGCATTGCCCTCTACACCGCGGGGCCAGACTGGACCTCACTTAGTCAACCCTTGTAGTCTTCTGATCACGAATGTATTTGGCTTGCGAGACCAAGCCAAACTTTCAATTTTCATAGCTCCCTGACCGCAGAATATAGAATACGTGCATGATATCCCAAACTCTTGCTGTGATCTAACCCCAACGTTGTTAGGTTTGTGAGACCTAGAGAGCCTAGAGAGTGGACTTGGTCCGTTTTACGACCGGCTGTCCTTAATGACACCAACCCTGGGTAGAAGGATGTATTGAAAACTTGGGAGTTTCTACAGTGGTTGGCAGAGTGCTGTTCTATGTGTTATTTAAAGATAGGAAACAGTACCCTACGGTATGAACTAAACAATACTATTAATGATTTGATGTACCAATAACTGATTTTAAAGGTTTCGGAGACGCTGATTTGGCATTATTTCGTCCCGCACAGTTGTTTTACGTGCCAGTAAATCTACCGCCTTGAGGCTTCGTGCCTGACCACATTGAAATATTGCTTCTAATGTCTGAGGTAATCAGCTCGACACACAGCAGAAGGCTGTTATGCTGGTTTCTTAGTCATCAAGTGCCCATTTCTGGGGTTATTATTGAATTCTACATGCAATTATTATTATTATTGTTATTGTTACGGAATTGTCCGTGGTAGGTAGAGGTGAAAGAAGGTGCTGGGATGAACAGGTCTCAAGCTACGAAATTAAAGTTAATTTAAAATTTAACAAGGTTATATTTTCTTTGCAACATCAAGAAATAACAAGAATGGCAGGTACAGAGTAGCAAAGCAACTATTCGAGAATGTACAATTACAGAGTTACAGGATTTGGGCTCCGAGAGCCAGACACACAATTCTTGAGCAATGAGCCCAACTTTCCTTCTATACAAGGTTCAACAAAGGGGCAGAAAACCCCAATCATGCCTAGGAGCACTTGCTCCCCTTTACACAGTAAAGCCTCCTCGAGGCACGCAAAAACAAATTTTTATTTTGGAAAGAGCAACCCGCTCTCAAAGTTCTAGCCTATCAAAGGCCACACCAAATTCCACCTTCAAGCTGTCCTCCAAGGACATAGACACAGGGGTACAAATACCCAACCTACTGAGGCCTATTAAGTGAAGAAACAGAAATATTACATGGCCTCGACAACACCAACTTGAGGGGAGGCACAACTGCACTCCTAATATATTTTACTAAAACCTACTTGGCACTAGGCCGCTTATGCAAGGGCTAATCCCATACTAAAGAGGTGACATATAAGAAAATGATTTACATTATATTAGAAGGGAAGAAACGGTTGTGAAAATAAGTTCACCTCAAAGCAATATGAGTGGGAGCTCGAGAGGGTTAAGCACTCTCTATCCCAATTTGTAGTTTAAAAAGATAGAATAGATACCAAGTGTTTTTACATTTTAGGGGAAAGTTACATGGTAAAACGCTCCGGACCTGCCCCGAGAGTTAAACTGCTGTGCTAGCAAGAAAAGAAGTTATTAAACGGCCATTACCTGGTGGTTGAACTGCTGCCCGAAGAAAGAGGCACTACCCGCCCCCTGCTACATAATTTACACACTGATAGCTGTTACTGAAGTGGCCCGGAGACCCGAAAATCAGCAGTTTATATACCCTCGTGGAAAGTTCGAGGCATTTCAGGAATGAGAACACCCGCCCACAATCATTTATTGGTTAATAACGAAAACCCCAACACTAGATGGAGAAGAAACACATTATTGGTGGCAAATTAATTACATAAATTCCTGATTGGACAAATTCAAAACAAGGGGAAAGAAAGGGTTAATATTGCCAACTTAAATAAGGACTGAAAGAAATTTAGCAAAGAACAAACTTTTGAACCCAAAATTTCTCCAAAAACACAGTTATTTCACTTCGCACTAGGGTGCACCATTGTAGTTCTTCAGTAGTGTCCTCTAGAAGATAATGTTCACACTTCTTACTACAGGCAAAACAAAAATACATCGAAAATGGCACTGTTCAGAACACTTCAAAGTTTACAAGTAGTGACATCTTCTGAAAAACTTGAGAATTAGCACTGTAGTTAAAGTTCAGGCTTCCTCCAGCAGGAGAGTTTCAACTGGCGCAAATTTTAAATTAGCGGCGCGGAGGTGTACCGCCCGGTACAGACCTCCCCCCCCCCCCAAAAAAGTCCCTCCAAGGGGTAACACATGAAATTTGTTTGGAAACAAAGTTCAAGTTATGATGTTGATATAGACATTAATTGCAGAAGAAAAAAAAATTTCGTAAATGATCGGATCCAGTTTCAGATTTCTTGTAGTAACTTTTGAAGTAATGTCTTTATGCTTGTAGAAGTTGAATTCAGAAGGAAAAACTTTTAATACTTGAAAGTGAAGAAAAATTTTCTAAGTCCACCAAATATTGCAGTTGAATTCAAAATTGTAGTAATTGTTGAGATTAAATGTCCATGTAACTGATTAAGTATATCAGTTGCTGATGACTTTGACGGCCAGACCAGCCGCCGCTGCTTGAGTCCAGAGGAGGCCGCTCGGACCCCTCAAGTACCCTGAGATATCGCTCGCCCGCACTATGAGAGGAGCCGTGGAGTTGAAGCACGCCGCGCCCGCGGCGAACATGCAGGTCGCGGGCAAGTTGCAGGTTGTGCGCCGCACATCAGCCTTGGCCGGGAGGAGGGCTCCGGCTCGCCGTACACTGGTTGGCCTCACTGAAGAGGAGCGGGCCCATACCCCACCTCAGTGGCGGTACGGCGCCGCGCTGGTGCGGGAGCACAAAAACATTAAAGCTCGGCGGCAGAATTTTGTTGGACCAGATGATTTTAGGGTACATTCATGGTGGTGGAACTGAGGGGCCAGCGGCGTGGAGATATTTATTTCATTTCACTCAGCCACTGTTTTATGTAAGCAGGAGACGGGAGCAATGTAATGGCCATGGCAAGGACAGGATGGCAGTTTAACTAGTCGGGGAAGGTATACAGTAAATGCTTAAAGAACCTGACTCCAAGGGCAGAAGGCCTCAAAATGTAACCCAAAAAAAAAAAGAAAAATATAACCTTCCAAATTCTTTCAAAAATGCTAAAGCAAACATAAAATCAGCTACGTTAGCGCGGAAGCTACACAGGTTTCACCTGCGACAGGTGAACCCTAAATATCCTCTCGGTGGCTGGATTGCTTAATAACAATGTGACCGGCGTAAGGAAATCTAGAATTACGCACGGCCCATGAATCTGGGGGCAAACATGCCCACGGGAACAAAATTTTTGACCATCACCTGGTCGCCTACCTTCAAATGGGTGGGTCTCCGTCCACGATCATATCTTTCTCTAACTTTTTCATAAGACACTTTAAGATTGGCTTTAGCCTTCTTCCAAAGATCTTTAATGTTATCTGGATCTATTGTCTCAGGTAGAATGTCACTCAGAGACCAGAGGTTAGAGAGCGGCGTGTTGGGAACAAACTTGAACATCAGCGAAGCTGGAGTAAATTTATGAGATTCATGAACCGCCGAATTCAAAGCAAAAGCTAACCAATGCAGGGACGTGTCCCACCTAGAATGATCTTCATGATGATAGGCAATCAACGCGGACCTCAGATTACGATTAACCCGTTCAGCCAGAGATGGTTGAGGATAATAAGCAGAAGTTGTCACATGAGAGATGGACAGGTCAAAACAGAATTTACGAAATAGGTTAGATGTGAAAGCCCTGGCATTGTCAGACACAATATATTGACACGGACCAAAAGAAGCAAAGATTGAATTTAAACAAGTAATGGTGGACTGAGCGGTAGCCAGCTTAGTTGGAAATAACCAGGAAAATCTATAAAACCATCTACATATACAAAGATGAACTTGTGGGCATTTCCCTTTGACTGGGGGAAGGGTCCTACATAATCAATATACAGGCGTTCCATAGGGCGCGACGCTTGATAAGAAGACAACAGGCCTACCTTGGTGGACATGGTTGGTTTACTAAGCAAACAAGATTTACAAGCCTTTACTAGTTCACGAATTTCACAGTCCATACCCTTCCAGATGAACCTTTCACAAATCTTTTCACGAGTTTTAAAGATTCCTAGATGCCCCCCTAATGGGGTCTCATGATAGTACTTGAAGATCATAGGTACAAGAACAGCTGGAACGACAACCTTCATCATCTTATCATGCCTCGAAGGGCAACATAAAACACCATTCCTCAGTATATAAGGGACAACATGTTCCCCAGAAGAAAGGGTTTCCATTATCGGAGCCAGCGTCGGATCTTCAAGTTGATATTTCTCAATGTCCCTAAAGAGCATGGGAGCATCAGTTAAGATGGCATTAACCTCAGATAGTATGGACTCGGGAGGTGATGAACTATCGACCGGTTCATGGGTCTCGACGTCGTTGGAAAACATACGGCTGAGTCCGTCTGCAACAACATTTTCAGTACCTCTGATATGCCTAACATCAAATTGGAAGGCAGAAATTCGGATGGCCCAACGCGCTATACGACCAGTACGACGCGGCCTACCTAAGACCCAGCTTAAGGCTTGATTATCCGTCTCCAGGTCGAATTTGACATGTTCCAGATAGAGACGGAACTTTTCTAAGGCAAATAAGACTGCCAAACCTTCGAGCTCATAGATGGAATACTTGGCTTCTTGAGCCGATAGAGTCCTAGATGCATAGGCGATGGGTCGCCTCCCTAGTTCAGTCTCTTGAAGAAGGACTGCAGCTACCGCCGACGACGACGCGTCGGTTTGGACGATGAATTTCTTCGAGAAATCAGGCATAGCAAGGACAGGGGCGTTACAGAGAGCTAATTTAAGATCTTCAAAAGCGGCTTGTTGATAAGGTCCCCACTCAAATTTGATGCCTTTCCTACGAAGAAGGTTCAAGGGCGCCGCTCTATTAGCGAAGTTAGGAATAAACTTCCTGAAGAAATTCACCATACCAAGAATCTGGCGATACCTTTGATGTCCTTGGGAGGTTTAAAATCACGGATGGCCTGTGTTCTAGAGTGATCGACAGCAACACCATCGGGCGAGACAATATGCCCTAGGAATGACATGGAGGGTTTAGCGAAGGCGACCTTGGACAATTTCACAGTTAACCCAGCCTTAAGAAGGCGATTGAGAACTTCCTTTAGATGATCTAGATGTTCTTCAAAAGTCTCCGAAAATACGACGACATCATCAAGATAGTGATACAAGTACTCGAATTTGATGTCGGAGAAGACCCTATCTAGCAGTCTAGTGAGTACAGCTGCTCCCGTGGGGAGCCCGAAAGGCACGCGGTTGTATTCATACAAATTCCAATCTGTGGCAAACGCTGTAAGATGTTTAGAGTCTTCCGCTAGGGGAATTTGATTATAGGCCTGATTCAAGTCCAAGATGGTGAAGAATTTAGCTTTACGAAACCACGAAAAGCAAGAATGAAGGTCAGGAAGGGGCACGGATTGTAACACCACCTTCCGATTGAGAGCCCTATAATCAATGACAGGCCTGAAGCCACCTTGGGGTTTCGGGACTAGAAAAATAGGCGAAGAATACGCCGACTTAGAGGGCCTAATAATACCATCCTTTAACATCTGATCGATTATTTCTTTCAATGCCTTCATTTTAGGTGTAGATAGCCTATAAGGTGGAAAACGGACATGAATCGAATCCGTGACCTCAATTTTGTATTTAATAAGGTCAGTAACACCAAGAGTATCAGAGAACACCTCTGGAAACGACTGACACAACTTACGAATACTATCAGCCTGCTCCTTAGGTAGATGTCTAAGGTCTAACAACATCTCATCCTGAGTAGACGAAATAGATGAACATGATGCAGAATTACATTTCAATAATGGGATTTTACAATTAGACGCAAATTTGAAAGTGCACGACCTACTCTGAAGATCGAGCACAAGACCAGAGTGAGAAATGAAGTCAGCTCCCAATATAATGGGGCAAGACAAGTGCTTGGCCACAAACAATTTAACTTTCCACGTAAATTTAAAAATACGAATTTTGACATTTAAAGAGCCTAAAATTTCTAATGGAGAAGAATTAGCCGAAACATATTGAACAGGAGATGAGCAATAGTCAGGAAGTTTACAAATAGATTTCAATTTTGAATACCATTGAGCCGAAATAATTGAAAAAACACTGCCTGAATCTAATAGAGCTGTTACAGGTTCATTATTTAAATCAATCTTAAGAAAAGGAACAGGTGCGGGGGGTATCCGCCGCAATCCTAAGACATTCTCTAGGGCCTTCAAATGATAGATTAGAAGACTGACATTTCCCCGATCTTTCGACATGTTTGCTTAGGGCTGAGCCTCGAGAAGATGGATTAGTCGACTCAGCCGAAGCCACTAGTCACTTATTATTATTGGCATTGGTGGAAGTTGCACCAGAAGTTGAGCAGGAGGGGGTGCTATTCAAATTTGGGCAATTCTTGGCGATATGTGAGAAAGCCCCACATTTAAAACAGCCTTGGGATGAACTTGCTCCATTATTTGTCCTACTAGATTTGACCAATGGGCATTTATTGCGAAGATGCTCAGGCGACCCGCAAGCATAACATTTACGGGGTGTGACGGGTCGGCGAGGTGGAGGCCGAAAACTACTAGAGGATGGAGGGGGTTCTTTCGCAACACACAAGGTATCGGCGTATCTAACTCCTTCGGCCGATACAGCCATAGCTTCTAGCTCAGCGAAAGTTTGCGGACGCGACGCAAAACACAAGTATGATCGGTAAGGAGGTGAAATACCTTCTACAATAGCCTGTACAATCTGATCTTCAGGAAAATGAAGAGCAAACTTGGATGAAATCTGCCAAGTTTTCATCCAACCGCTGTACACGATAATAGTACTTCTGAATCAGAGATGACCTCGCACGAGCAGGAATAAAATTTGCAAGAAGTTGTGCATGAAAATCTTCAATAGATGATTGTTCCGCTATTGCCCTAACAATTTTGTACGAGAGAACACCAATGGCATAGGTATAAATTATCTGCAAAATTTGACATGGAGAAAGAGAAAAAACAAGAGCATGTGCCTGAAACTCAACTAAAGACCTTAAGCATGAAATTACGTCACTGGTAGTGTTAACAGAAAACTTCGAAATACCTCTAAGCAGCATGGCTAATGGATGAGGCAAACTACTGAACCCTGGTGACATAGTAGGTAGAGGTTTAAGGGGTGAAGAAGCTAATTCAGAACGTGCATGGTTCAACGAGGTACGACGCTCAGATTCGTTGTCTAATGGGGCAGAGATTTGTTGAGCTCCAACAGTTTTCCTATGGACTTCTCCCTTAGGAGACTCTTCCTCGCTACCTACATTCGCCGTAGAGGGTTGATCGGTTTTGGGAGGAACTTCCCCAGTTAACAATTGGGTCACCTTACTAGACAATTCGGAAAGATTTTCAAGAATAACACTAGCTTCCTTCCTCTGAATGTCATTCAAATTCAGAGACAATAGATCGTTAACTCTATTAGAAAAATGAAATAACCTTGCTTGCACACGTTTAATTTGATTAGGAGAAGGGTCATTTTCTTCAAAAAAACTAACTACAGATGCTAGCTCAGTAGTATTATCATTTATCGTGGAGAGAGCGTCGTCAATATCTTTCTCTCCCAAAGTCGGGATGGTAATAGGCAAATCAAGGGAATCTTTTAGTTTATTGGAGTCGACTGCAAGCGTGCCTCCAGATTGAACGTTTCTAAGAGATAGTTCATAAATTAATTCCTCTTGACGCAAATAGAAAGGATGAAGAACATCGCGAGGGCCGGACATGATGACAGAACAATTTTGAAAAAGGAAAAATCAAAAATTCCAGCAACTGAGAAAATTGTTAGAGTTCGAAAACAAAGCAATGTTTAGCCGTCAAAAGGGGCTAAATTGAGGCCCATTCAACTACGCTCTGCTACCACTTGTTACGGACTTGTCCGTGGTAGGTAGAGGTGAAAGAAGGTGCTGGGATGAACAGGTCTCAAGCTACGAAATTAAAGTTAATTTAAAATTTAACAAGGTTATATTTTCTTTGCAACATCAAGAAATAACAAGAATGGCAGGTACAGAGTAGCAAAGCAACTATTCGAGAATGTACAATTACAGAGTTACAGGATTTGGGCTCCGAGAGCCAGACACACAATTCTTGAGCAATGAGCCCAACTTTCCTTCTATACAAGGTTCAACAAAGGGGCAGAAAACCCCAATCATGCCTAGGAGCACTTGCTCCCCTTTACACAGTAAAGCCTCCTCGAGGCACGCAAAAACAAATTTTTATTTTGGAAAGAGCAACCCGCTCTCAAAGTTCTAGCCTATCAAAGGCCACACCAAATTCCACCTTCAAGCTGTCCTCCAAGGACATAGACACAGGGGTACAAATACCCAACCTACTGAGGCCTATTAAGTGAAGAAACAGAAATATTACATGGCCTCGACAACACCAACTTGAGGGGAGGCACAACTGCACTCCTAATATATTTTACTAAAACCTACTTGGCACTAGGCCGCTTATGCAAGGGCTAATCCCATACTAAAGAGGTGACTTATATAAGAAAATGATTTACATTAGAAGGGAAGAAACGGTTGTGAAAATAAGTTCACCTCAAAGCAATATGAGTGGGAGCTCGAGAGGGTTAAGCACTCTCTATCATAATTTGTAGTTTAAAAAGATAGAATAGATACCAAGTGTTTTTACATTTTAGGGGAAAGTTACATGGTAAAACGCTTCGGACCTGCCCCGAGAGTTAAACTGCTGAGCTAGCAAGAAAAGAAGTTATTAAACGGCCATTACCTGGTGGTTGAACTGCTGCCCGAAGAAAGAGGCGCTACCCGCCCCCTGCTACATAATTTACACACTGATAGCTGTTACTGAAGTGGCCCGGAGACCCGAAAATCAGCAGTTTATATACCCTCATGGAAAGTTCGAGGCGTTTCAGGAATGAGAACACCCGCCCACAATCATTTATTGGTTAATAACGAAAACCCCTACACTAGATGAAGAAGAAACACATTATTGGTGGAAAATTAATTGCAGAAATTCCTGATTGGACAAATTCAAAACAAGGTTAAAGAAAGGGTTAATATTGCCAACTTAAATAAGGACTGAAAGAAATTTAGCAAAGAACAAACTTTTGAACCCAAAATTTCTCCAAAAACACAGTTATTTCACTTCGCACTAGGGTGCACCATTGTAGTTCTTCAGTAGTGTCCTCTAGAAGGGAATGTTCACACTTCTTACTACAGGTAAAACAAAAATACATCGAAAATGACACTGTTCAGAACACTTCAAAATTTACTAGTAGTGACATCTTCTGAAAAACTTGAGAATTAGCACTGTAGTTAAAGTTCAGGCTTCCTCCAGTAGGAGAGTTTCAACTGGCGCAAATTTTAAATTAGCGGCGCGGAGGTGTACCGCCCGGTACAATTATTATTATTATTATTATTATTATTATTATTATTATTATTATTATTATTATTATTATTATTATTTATTTATTATTATTATTGGCCTGTTTTGCACCGTTCATGTCTTAGTCGTTCTCTTCTACTGTTATCACCTAACACGTCCTTTTAATGTGATGCATTAAGAATCGCATTATTTATTGATTTGCCGTTATTTTTGCACCTTTCTCGCTTGGTATGCCTTCTCAATGACCATGTTCCAGTATATAGTAACTTCTCCGGATCCTGTCTACGGTAGATTTAAAGAAAGTAAGCGTTTGCTTTGCCTTCAGATATCCTATATCGACAGCTTTCTTTAAAAACCTCGTAAGTCCGAATACTCTTCCTATCCATTATATTCCTTAAGACTGGTCACGGCTCCCAGTCCCATATTTATATGCAGTCCAAAAGAATAATTTTCGTTATGGTCATTTTCCTCTGCCAATTTGTAAAGGAAAATGAACCTTAAATACATTATTAGGAATGTGTAAATTTGCCATGCAATCAACATCCCTACAATTCGGTACGTTAAGGTCCATTTTCCTTTAGACATCCCTGCAATTCGGTACGTTAAGGTCCATTTTCCTTTAGACTTTAGCAAATGAAAATGAACACAGCGAAAATTATTCTGAAGGACCGCATACAAATATATGACCGGGAGGCGTGGCCAGTCTTAAGGGATATAATAGGTAGGAAGAACATTCGGACTTACGAGGTTTTTAAAGAAATCCATCGATATAGGATATCTGAAGGCAAAGCAAACGCTTACTTTCCTCAAATCTGTTGTTGTGAAAACCGATATTTACCTGTATAAAAATTTATCTAAGAATACGCCTATGTTAAGAATTTCATAACTTTGCGTGCCGTAGATTTGGCTGGGTATCGCACACATATATACTGACAAACACTTCCAGATAATACGGATTGAATGTGGCTCCTAGTGTTGGGGACCGAAAATGGCTTCTTACGCCATGGACTTAAAATGGCTCCTTGACTTGTGTTCTCTACGTAAATTATGCATGTTACTTAGCGACAGTGAATCCATGCATTTAATCCTGGTGACAGCATGTTGGATTGTCGTATCCCAACACCCATTTTCCGACGGTTTTCATTCATAACTCACCAACTAAAGCGAAAATTAAAAATCTGGCTTCGAGGTGTATTCGGACCCCGTTACACCTACCTATGTTCAAAATTTCAGATCTCTGCGTATCGCAGTTTTGGGTGGGCATCGGGCACACATACACATACGTGCACACACACACACACCCTTCACTTCATTATTATAGATTTTTATGTTTATAAATTTCTCTTTACATTAAGTGG
Source organism: Anabrus simplex (assembly GCF_040414725.1). Classification (NCBI taxonomy): domain Eukaryota; kingdom Metazoa; phylum Arthropoda; class Insecta; order Orthoptera; family Tettigoniidae; genus Anabrus; species Anabrus simplex. The sequence continues at coordinate 247,719,738 of NC_090265.1, read as the reverse complement.
ATTTTCTAGAAGAATCTGCAAAAGAAATTGTCAATACAGTAAATTAGCTTCTGCCTGAAAAAGAAACATCATACCAAAGTTCACAAATAATGTTCAGACAAGTAGCAAAGAGCAAGAGACCAAAACAAACACAAAGGAATAGTTCATAATGCATTAAATCAGATTTCCAGATAAGGGTCTATGAGATATTAGATTATTGCCATAAAATATGTCTGTCTGTTGAAGCAAGGAGTGCATATATCGAGGTCGGGAACTTCTGCTGAAGTTTAAGTAGTGATGTAGGACAGTCTTGTGTTGTTTTAGATTTCTTACTGCAAGTGAAGTCCGACTCGTTGGCTGAATGGTCAGCGTACTGGCCTTCGGTTCAGAGGGTCCCGGGTTCAATTCCCGGCCGGGTCGGGGATTTTAACCTTCATTGGTTAATTCCAATGGCCCGGGGGCTGGGTATTTGTGCTGTCCCCAACATCCCTGCAACTCACACACCACACATAAAACTATCCTGCACCACAATAACACGCAGTTACCTACACATGGCAGGTGCCGCCCACCCTCATCGGAGGGTCTGCCTTACAAGAGCTGGCTAGAAATAGCCACACGAAATTATTATTATTATTATTACTGCAAGCGAAGAGCATACGGTTAATGTTTCCAGTAATATTCCCCTCATAAACACAGAACGAAGAGTTCTCTATGAGAGTGAGAAGTCTTGGAAAGCTACCATGATTAGACGCATCCTGATAATTGATGTGAGGTATCTTCTGTTTTGATTCAGTTTTTAGTATCATGGTTTATATGGAGGGTACTGTTTACTGTGAACACATAGTGGCCTTCAGTATTATTTGATGCTGCCCGTTCATGATTCCACTGAGCATGTGCCAGTTGCTTTACTCGTGGAACTAAATCGGGGAGACGTAGCTGCAGGTTCTGTATTTGGGATCACGTTGCGCAACTTTATTCGAACGTTTATCCACATACCTCCATTTTGAAGATGTTAATAATGTGAATATGGGCCTATGAAACTATGAGCCCATGAGGAATTGGTGACGGTTGATAGGCCACTTAGGGAGTCAGATAAAGTAATCAGTTTTAACGTCTAAAGTAATTTGGTGTATTTAAGGCCTTCGCCATTGGCGATATCTTGCACGAAGTAGATGAACGTACCAAAAGTAAGCGTTCCAAGTACCCCAGTCGTTGAAAAGTTAAAGGTGCATTCAATTTAATTACTGATATTTTCTTTATTTTATCATTCTTTCCTTGTACTTTCTGTTTAAGGACGACAAACCCACATCCAGTTCCCGAGCCAGTCAAAATAACCAATTAAAGGTTAAAATCCCCGACCCGGCCGGGAATCATGTCCGAAGCCCCTTGAACCAAAGGCCACCAGGTTAACCATTTAACCATGGAGCCGGACACATTAGCAGCAGATGAAGTTTTGGAGCCGTCAGTATAAATCTGTGTCGTAGTGGGCCAGTTACTTCGGATGAGTTCATTACATATTTGTTGGACACGCTTGGATGACTTGCCATCTAACTGCAACTTACCTTCAAACGTTTCTAATATCGGTTCTCATTTCTTTAAGGAAGTGATGTTGATCTGCAGAAGATTTTGTCTATCCCAAAAACTATATGAGATGAACGTGTTTGATCTCCTATAAATCGTCGCTTCACCGGTTAAACGTTGTATCCCACAATACTCTTCCTATCCATTATTCTCCTTAAGACTGGTCACGCCTCCCAGCCACATATGGATACGTAGTCCATCAGAACAACGTCCGTTGTGCTCGTTTTCCTATGTCGACGAGTAAACGAAAATGAACCTTACATGCATTATACACTAGGAGTGCGTAAATACGTAATGCAAACGTACATTCCTACAGTACGGTACTGTAAGGTTCATTTTCCTTTACACATGGGCATCGGAAAATGAACACAACAAAATTTGTTCTGATGGACTGCATATCCATACGTGGCGTGACCAGTCTTAAGGAGAATTATCGATAGGAAGAGATTTGTGGAATACAACGTTTTTACCGGTGAAGCGGCGATATGCTAAAAGAAATGTGTAATTGCTGTCATTCCAACAGATTTCAATTGCCGTCCCAGTATCGGCATTATGAGTATTGATATTTTGGTATTATCTCCATTGAATGTGGACATGAGTAGGACGTCCCATTAGAACTTTAAGACAAGATCGGCCAGTTCATTTCCAAATGCACCATATCGTCGTTGCCGCGGCAAAACCTCCTATGTGATAATATTTTTGGATATATATACTGACCCGCAGCACGTACGTTATGAAGAGCGAGAATGCATTGACAATATTCATACAATATTGCACCTTAGACGACAGATCCTTACCGGCCAAATTCCAAGTTAAAATATTTCACATAGGAGGTTTTGTCCCGGCAGGGACGTTGTGTTCTTATACATTAGTGTAAATTGTTGTAAAAATAGCTTTTAAGAATAGCTTTAGTACATTTTAATTTCCTATATAGCTGAAGCAATGTGCAGATGTTTTGATTTCCACTTGACTTCAACTGCCGTCTTATTATCGGGATTATGAGATTTGATATCTCTGTATTATCTCCATTGGATGTGAACATGAATTGGACCTCCCATTAGAACTTTAAGACATGATCGGCCAGTTTACTCCAAATATGGCCATGACGTTCTTGTACATCAGTGCAAATTCTTATATAAAAAAATTCTTGAGAATAGATCCACTCAGAGCTCTGACTTGGAGTTTAGAATTTATGGCTGATGATGCATGCAGTGACAGGTGAAACACGTACCATTGCTTAAACTTTAATGTAATAATTGTATTATAGTCTTAAAGACTTTAATAACATTGAATAGATGGTTTTCAATAAATTAATTGTTAAAAATTTAATACAGATAGGTATTGTTGCCAAGAATTTCCAAAGTAAATGTTCATGAATGTCGATCTCTTCCCTGTTGTAAATGTAGAGGTATGATATCTGTGAAGTTATAATAGCCCATCAGGAGAGGTATTTCTTGTACAGTATTATGTGATACTGACCCTGATTTTCCTCCAACTGATAGAGCTGCGTAATTGTTGGCAACAAAGTAGAGTCGATGACACGATGCGCTTGACGACGAATTTATGCGAGAGTAGCTGTCTTCGGATGAGGATTGGCATTCCTGGAGCTTCTATCAGAAAAGCATTTGTCAGTTTTGTAAACAACGGTACTGAAGTGTGCGCAGTTTGTGAATCAACTTCTTGTTACCATAATGGTAGAATATGCTGCCATAATGTTTTTTTAGTACTAGAGAATGATATAGAGCCAATAAAGTGAGCGCCTCACCATGTCGTATAGAAGACGTTCTGCTTTACTAATGTAATCTGTTGTATGGGCTGCCTAAGAGTGACTACAATCATAAATTAAACCCAATAATTTTGCTGTAGACTTCACTAAAAGTCATTTTCTCCAAGAATCATTTTGCACACTGGTTATTTTATCCTCTCACAAACAAGTTAAATATTATTGTTGTTGTTTAGATTTGTTGTTGAAAAGATCCACTCCACTTCCCAGAAACCGTTGTTGCATTCGAACGGATGCCGTTCGCAAGTGTAGTTTCGTGTAAACTGTTACATTTCCGTTGTTCGTAGTGTGGGGTACTGTACGTTCTAGTTCGTGAACCATATCGTCGCTCGACCGGTAAAAGGTTGTATTCCACAAAGCTCTTCCTATCAATTATTCTCCTTAAGAATGGTCACGCCTCCCAGCCACGTATTGATATGCAGTCCATCAGAACAAATTTTGTTGTGTTCATTTTCCTATGCCCATGTGTAAAGGAAAATGAACCTTACAATACCGTACTGTAGGAATGTACGTTTGCATTACGTATTTACGCACTCCTAGTGTATAATGCATGTAAGGTTCATTTTCGTTTAATCGCCCACATAGGAAAACGAACACAACGGACATTGTTCTGATGGACTGCGTATCCATATGTGGCTGGGAGGCGTGACCAGTCTTAAGGAAAATAATGGATATGAAGAGTATTGTGGGATACAACGTTTTACCGGTGAAGCGACGATATACAACGGCTAAGTGGCAAGTAAGTGGTCCTGAAGGACCGGATATCAGTTTATATGGAATAGGAGTGGGCATCTCGGACATATACAGCTCCATGACTCTCCTTGTGCTCAGGTGGCAAGGACTTCAAAATCCACCGGTGGTCCCAGCCCCGTTAGAGGAGAGATTTTAACTGGGACTACGTGTGAGTAGGATAGCATGCCGGTTCTGAGATGTTTCATGGAACACGCTAAGCAGGGGTGCAACGAACAAGCCTGCCAAAATAAAAATTCGGGCGCCCTCAAATAAAATGTAAACCCACGAATAACTAATATATATGTAATAACATCAGGTAGATATTATGCAATATATTGTCAAATTATGCCAAGAAAGGGTTTATTCACTATTGTAAGATTATTAACAAATATTATTTAATAAGTTTTATTAGACTACCTCCTGCTCAACTTAGTTGTTCCTGTTTAAAATTGGTTTCATTTTAACAGTAACTACGGAACTATAGCCTACACTGTACCCCATACCGAAGTCTCAGTGATAATAACTTATTCGATTATAACACAGAAAAATGTACTAACAAAAGTAAATCAAACCCTGTTCAAATAAAGTTTGAAATATATCAAACAGCATATTTGATAACCCCATCACTACCTTCGCGTAAAGAGAGCTCGTTCGAAACTGAATTCTTATTATACATTGTTGTCGAATTAATGTGTGGTAAAAGTTAAATATTCAGCAAAATTTCTGCATAATGCGATCTCAGATGTACTAAACTTCAAGAAAGTGTCATTTTTAACTAAAATATGATATTTTGGTAACAAGTCTCATTGCTGTAATTATTTTTAAATAATCTGGTGCAGCTCTTTTGTGAGGTGCGTGTCACAGTGTTGCGAGAGACGGCAAGGGCATGCATTGTTTACAGATGTGCTGTGTTGCACTCAAAACAGTTCGATGGCTTTCTTTAAAAACCTCGTAAGTCCGAATACTCTTCCTATCCATTATATTCCTTAAGACTGGTCACGCCTCCCAGTCCCATATTTATGTGCAGTCCAAAAGAATAATTTTCCTTATGGTCATTTTCCTCTGCCAATTTGTAAAGGAAAATGAACCTTAAATACATTATACTGTAGGAATGTGTAAATTTGCCATGCAATCAACATCCCTACAATCCGGTACGTTTTCCTTTAGACTTTCGCAAAGGAAAATGAACACAGCGAAAATTATTCTGATGGAATGCACACAAAAATATGACCGGGAGGCGTGGCCAGTCTTAAGGGATATAATAGGTAGGAAGAACATTTGGACATACGAGGTTTTAAAAGAAAGCCATCGAGTTGTAATAACTGCTACTAGATGCAACCAGATGGCAATTCATCTACGTACGAATTGCAAAACAAACTATTTAGGCTGATTCTACGAAATTGGCCCTCCGGTCTATAAAGCCAAGAATAACGACCGAGAGGATTCGTCGTCCTGATCACAGGACACCTCGTAATCTGCACATCTTCAGGCTGAGCAGCAGTCGCGTGGTAGGCCAAGTCCCCCCAGGGCTGTAGTTCCATGGGGTTGGTTTGGTTAGTTTTTAAAATTGCCCCGACTGTATCAGTCCAGAGTCATATAAGGCTAGATTTTTTCTTGCGAGGAGACTGCAGATGACCTGCAGGACCTAACGTTACGCTCCTGACGCTACAAAAGTTTTAAACTAGCTTCGGACTAATGGGGATAACTTAGTTCCATTTGATAAGCGGGAGACTCCTTAGAAACAACTTGGCGAATTAAATGAAAGTCCATGGAGATCTGTAATATTATTGGGGCTCGTAGAAAAAGAGGGAATCAGCAAATAGGATGCGTCTGAATGTATTAGGTGTTAATGATATTCGGATAAGGGGAGATAACGAGGAAGATATAGGAGATTTTTAAGTGCTCCTAACAGGGACACTGGCAGAGTGTGGTGTAGGACTGTTCATCAGGAATACTATTGCATGCAACATAGTTAATGTTAGTTATGTAAATGAGTGAATGATGTGTGTAGATGTAGCAATTGGAAGAATTAGGATGAGAGTTATCTCAGTCTATTCACCATGAAGGGTGCAGAAGAAGAGGAAATTGACAACTCTTGGAAGCAATGAGTGCATCGTAGTCAGGGTCGTAATTTTGTCTTCTGGAATTTCTCAAAATTGTAGTCACAATCTAATTGGTATGAAACTTTAATTTAGAGTCTACTTTTACTGTTGGACATACGTCGCACACTCAGAGGCAGGTCTTTTGTCGACGACGAGAATAGGAAACGGCTAGATTTGGGAAGGAATGGACCGTGGCCTTGATTAAGTTACAGCCCCAGAAATTGTCTGGTGTGAAATGGGAAACCACGGAAAACCGTACACATAGCTGGCGACAGTGTGATTCGAAGTGGTCGTCCCCCAAATGCAAGCTCACAGCTACATGGCACTAACCGAGTGGCCAACTGGCTCGGTTTGATTACAGTCGCCAGCTGACTCATTCCTGTAGCCAGTGTATGCTCCTTGTGTCACATGCTCACTTCGAATTTAAAATGTTTCTGTTTACTAAAGTAAGTAGGCTGCGGTAATTAATGTATAATGTCTGTCAGCCTACAAGGATACTCAGTCACTTCCTCATCATGAATGCACTTTTATTCTTGTTCCTGTTAACCTGTTAATAACTTTTTTATTCATGAACATTTATTTTTATGGGTGTTCACAGCGGGTGTCCTAGAATTGTCCTTCGTACGGGATATTTTATCTGGTGGTGGTGTTCTAATAAAATACATTTTCTTTTAAGGCTAAATTGTAGGAATACATTGTATGAAAATTTGAGAAGTTTACAATTTGAACTTTTTGATTATGGACTCGATAATGTTTCTATTCTACCTCTAGAATGAGAAGTGTAAATTCTTCAAAATAACACTTTATGATTATTATTATTATTATTATTATTATTATTATTATTATTATTATTATTATTATTATTATTATTATTATTATTATTACTCCCTCCAATATCACTTTCCTCCCCTTCCCTACTGGTTCCATATATAATCGCTATGCAGTAATTCTGACCATTTGACTCATTACAAAATTGCTTGCATGGGATTGGTCATAAAACAGGATCAAATAATCCAGATAAAATTATTATTATCGGATGAGTTGTCAGCGGGGTGACGGGCGTGCAGCTGTGAGTTTGCATCCTGGAAATAGTGGGTACCAATCCCACTGTCGGCAGCCCTGATGATGGTTTTCCGTGTTTTCCCATTTTCACACCAGGCAAATACTGGGTCTGTACCTTAATTAAGGCCACGCCCGCTTCCTTTCCACTCCCAGCCCTTTACTATCCCATCGTCAACATAGGACCTGTCTCTTTCCGTGCGACGTAAAGCAAAATTGTAAAAATATTATTATTATTATTATTATTTTTATTATTATTATTATTATTATTATTATTATTATTATTATTATTATTATTATTATTATTATTATTATTATTATTATTATTATTATTGTACCGGGCGGTACACCTCCACACCGCTAATTCAAAATGTGCGCCAGTTGAAACTCCTCTGTTGGAGGAAGTCTGAACTTTATCTACGCTATTAATTCTCTACTTTCTCTGAAGATGTCACCACATGGAAAACTTTGAGTTTTTGAACTGTGTCATTTTTGATGTGTTTTTGTTTCGCTTGAAGTAAGAAGTGTGAACTTCCTCTTCTAGAGGACACTACTGAAGATCAACAATAGTGCAACCTAGTGCGCAGTCAAAGAACTATTTTGTTGGAGAAATTTTTATTTCAAATGTTTGTTCTTTGCTAAATTTCCTTCTGTTATTGTTTAAGTTGGCTGTATACCCCTCTTTTTCCCCTTGTTTTAGATTTATCCAATCCCGAATTTCTTTGAGTTTTTTCTCGACCAATCCGATGTATCTTCCCCCTACTTGGATATGTTTCTGTACCCTAGCCAATAAAGAATGTGCGGGAGGGTGTTTTCATTCCCCTAATGCCTAGAAACTTCTGCGAGAGGATATAAACTGCTGATTTTAGGGTCTCCGGGCCACTTCTGTTCCATCTTTCAGTGTATTAAGTACATAGCAGGAGGCGGGAAGCGCCTCTTTCCTCGGCAGCGGTCAACAACAAGGTAATGGCCGATTAATAACTTCTTTCTTTGCTAGCTCAGCAGTTTAACTCTCGGGGCGGGTTCTAAGCTTTCCACCATGTAACCGTTTCCTAAATGTAACTACTCTTTTCATTTATTCTCTTTTAAAGCTACATACTGGGATAGAGAGTGCTAACCCTCTCGAGCTCCCACTCATATTGTTTTGAGGTGAACTTGTATTAACGGCCTAGTGCCAAGTAGGTCTTAATCAAAGTGTATTAGGAGTGCAAGTTCGCCTCCTCTCAAATTGTTATTTTAGAGGTCATTTAATTAACCTGCTTTTCATTTAATAGACCTCAGTAGATTGGGTATTTTACCCCTGTGTTTATGTCCGTTGAGGACAACTTGAAGGTGTAGTTTGGTGTGGCCTGGGAGAGGCTTAAATTTGAGAGCGAGTGGCTCTTTTGAAAATTGAGTGTTGTACGCCTCGTGGAGGCTTTTCAGTGCAATTTGGAGCAAGGGCTCCTAGGCATGAATGGGGTTTTCTGCCCCTCTGTTGAAACTTGTGTTTGGGGTAAAACTGAGCTGATTGCCCAAGCAGTGTAAAGTCATGGCGCGAAGCCCAAATTCTGTAAATATTGTAACTACCCTTTTGATTTGCTACTTTGTACCTGCCATGCTTGTTATTTCTTTGTTTTTGAAAAGAAAATATAACCTTGTTAACTTTTACATTAACTTTGATTCCGTAGTTTGAGACCCGTTCACGTCCGCACCTTCTTTCACGCATAACTACCACGGATATCTCCGTAACAAGTGGTAGCAGAGCGTGGTTGAATGGGTCTCAATTTAGCCCCTTTTGACGGCTAAACATTGTTTGTTCCGAACTCTAACTATTTTCCCAGTTGCTGGAATTTTTTTGAGTTTTTCAAAATTGTTCTGTCACCATGCCCGGCCCTCGCGATGTTCTCCATCTTAACTATTTGCGCAAGGAGGAGTTGATCTATGAATTGACTATTAGAAATGTACAATCTGGAGGCACGGTTGCAGTAGACACAAACAAGCTTAGAGAGTCCCTAGATTTGCCCATTTCCATCCCCAATTTGGGAGAGAAAGAAATTGACGACTCTCTTTCCACGATCACGGAGAATATTACTGGGCTAGCTTCTGTAGTTAGTTTTTTTGATGAAAATGATCCTTCTCCTAATCAAATTAAGCGTGTGCAAGCTAGGCTGTTTCATTTTTCAAATAGAGTTAACGATCTATTGTCTCTAAAGTTGAATGACGTTCAGAAGAAGGAAGCTAGTACGCTGCTTGAAAATATGTCTGAATTATCTAGCAAGGTCACTCAATTGTTAACAGGGGAGGTTCCTCCCAAAAGCGATCTACCCACCACAGTGAATGTAGGTAGCGAGGAAGAGCCTCATAAGGGAGAAGTTAATAGGATAACCGTTGCTGCTCAAACTATCTCTGCCCCATTGGACAACGAATCTGAACGCCGTGCATCGTTGAGTAACATCCGTTCGGAATTAACTTCCTTGCCTTTGAAACCTTTACCTACTATGTCACCCGGGTTTAGCAGCTTGCCTCATCCATTGGCAATGTTGCTCAGAGGTATCTCTAAGTTTTCGGTTAATACCACCAGTGAAGTAATTTCATTTTTAAGATTTCTGGTTGAATTTCAGGATCATGCACTTGTGTTTTCTCTTTCTCCATGTCAAATTTTGCAAATTATCTATCCGTATGCTATTGGTATTCTCTCAGATAAAATCGTAAGAGCCATTGCCGAGCAATCATCTATTGAGGATTTCCATGCCCACTTGCTAGCTAACTTCATCCCGGCTAGGGCCAGGTCCTCCCTTATTCAGAAGTACTATTATCGTGTACAGCGCTTGGATGAGAACTTGGCTGATTTCATACAGGACATTAAGTTTTATACTAGGGTGTTTGCTCTGCACTTCCCTGAGGACCAGATTGTACAGGCTATTGTAGAAGGCATTTCACCATCTTATAGGTCATATTTGTGTTTCGCGGCGTGCCCGCAAACTTTCTCTGAACTTGAAGCGTTGGCCGTCTCAGCGGAAGGAGTTAGGTACGCTGATTCTTTGCGTGTGGCAAAAGAACCCCCTCCTTCGTTTAGTAATACTCGGCCTCCACCTCGCCGACCAGTCACACCCCGTAAATGTTATGCTTGCGGGTCGCCTGACCATCTTCGCAATAAATGTCCATTGGTCAAAACTAGTAGGGCAAATAATGGAGCTGGTTCAGCACAAGGCTGTTTTAAATGTGGGGCTTTCTCACATATCGCCAAGAATTGCCCAAACTCGAATAGCACCCACTCCTGCTCAACTTCTGGTGCAAATTCTACCTATGCCAATAAAAAAAATTGACTAGTGGCTTCGGCTGAGTCGACTAATCCATCTTCCCGAGACTCAGCCCCTGGTAAACAGGTTGTAAATTCAGGGAACGAGCAATTTTCAAATTTATGTTTTGAAGGTCCCAAAGAGTGTCTTAGGATTGCGGCGGATTCCCCCGCACCGGTTCCTTTTCTTAAGATCGAGTTAAATAACGAGCCTATAACAGCTCTCGTAGATTCAGGCAGTGTTTGTTCGATTATTTCGGCTGAATGGTATTCTAAATTGAAATCTGTTTGTAAACTACCTGACTATGTCTCATCTCCTGTTCAATATGTTTCGGCTAATTCATCCCCATTAGAAATTCTCGGTTCCTTATATATCAAAATTCGTATTTTTAAATTCACATGGAAAGTTAAATTGTTTGTGGCCAAGCTCTTGTCTTGCCCCATTATATTGGGAGCTTACTTTATTTCTCACACTGGTCTTGTGCTCGATCTTCAGAGTAGGTCTTGCACTTTCAAATTTGCCTCTAATTGTAACATCCCTTTATTAAAGTGTAATTCTGCATTATGTTCTTCTATTTCGCCTACCCAGGATGAGATGTTGTTAGACCTTAGACATCTACCTGAGGAGCAGACTGATAGTATTCGCAAATTGTGTCAGTCGTTTCCCGAGGTGTTCTCTGATACTCTTGGTGTTACTGACCTGATCGAATACAAAATTGAGGTCACGGATTCGATTCCTGTCCGTTTTCCACCGTATAGGCTATCTCCACCTAAAATGAAGGCTCTGAAAGAAATTATCGATCAGATGTTGAAGGATGGTATTATTAGGCCCTCTAAGTCGGCGTATTCTTCGCATATTTTTCTAGTTCCGAAGCCCCAAGGAGGCTTCAGGCCTGTCATTGATTATAGGGCTCTCAGTCGGAAGGTGGTGTTGCAATCTGTGCCCCTTCCTGACCTTCATTCTTGTTTTTCATGGTTTCGTAAGGCCAAGTTCTTTACTATCTTGGACTTGAATCAGGCCTACAATCAAATTCCCCTTGACGAAGAGTCTAAACACCTTACAGCGTTTGCCACGGACTGGAATTTATATGAATACAACCGCGTGCCTTTCGGGCTCCCCACGGGAGCAGCTGTACTCACTAGGCTACTAGATAGGGTCTTCTCCGACATCAAATTTGAGTACTTATATCACTACTTGGATGATATCGTCGTATTTTCAGAGACTTTTGAAGAGCATCTAGATCATCTGCGAGAAGTTCTCGATCGCCTTCGTAAGGCTGGGTTAACTGTTAAGTTGTCCAAGGTTGCCTTCGCTAAGCCCTCTATGTCTTTCCTAGGGCATATTGTGTCACCTGATGGTGTAGCTGTCGATCATTCTAGAACACAGGCCATCCGTGATTTTAAACCTCCCAAGGACATCAAAGGGATCGCCAGGTTCATTGGTATGGTGAATTTCTTCAGGAAGTTTATTCCTAACTTCGCTAATAGAGCGGCACCCTTAAACCTTCTTCGTAGGAAAGGCATCAAATTTGAGTGGGGACCTTCTCAACAAGCCGCTTTTGAAGACCTTAAATTAGCACTTTGTAATGCCCCTGTACTTGCTATGCCTGATTTCTCGAAGAAATTCATCGTCCAAACCGACGCGTCGTCGTCAGCAGTAGCGGCAGTCCTTCTTCAAGAGACTGAACTAGGGAGGCGACCCATCGCCTATACATCTAGGACTTTGTCGGCTCAAGAAGCCAAGTATTCCATCTATGAGCTCGAAGGTTTGGCAGTCTTATTCGCCTTAGAGAAGTTCCGTCTCTATCTGGAACATGTTAAATTCGACCTGGAGACAGATAATCAAGCCTTAAGCTGGGTCTTAGGTAGGCCGCGTCGTACTGGTCGTATAGCCCGTTGGGCCATCCGTATTTCTGCCTTCCAATTCGATGTCAGGCATATCAGAGGTACCGAAAATGTTGTTGCTGATGGACTCAGTCGTATGTTTTCAAACGAAGTTGAGATCCATGAACCGGTCGACCGTTCATCACCTCCCGAGTCCACACTATTTGATGTTAATACCATCTTAACGGATGCCCCCATGCTCTTTAGGGATATCGAGAAATACCAACGTGAAGATCCGACGCTGGCTCCGATAATGGAAACCCTTTCTTCTGGGGAACATGTTGTCCCTTATGTTCTGCGGAATGGTGTTTTATGTTGCCCTTCGAGGCATGACAAGATGATGAAGGTTGTCGTTCCAGCTGTTCTTGTGCCTATGATCTTCAAGTACTATCATGAGACACCATTAGGGGGGCATCTTGGAAACTTTAAAACTCGTGAAAAGATTCGTGAAAGGTTCATTTGGAAAGGTATGGACGGTGAAATCCGTGAACTAGTAAAGGCTTGTAAATCCTGTTTGATTAGTAAACCAACCATGTCCACCAAGGTAGGCCTTTTGTCTTCCCATCAAGCGTCGCGCCCCATGGAACGCCTGTACATTGATTATGTAGGACCCTTCCCCCAGTCAAAGGGTAATGCTAACAAGTTCATCTTTGTATGCGTAGATGGTTTTACCAGATTTTCTTGGTTATTTCCGACTAAGCTGGCTACCGCTCAGTCCACCATTACTTGCCTAAATTCTATTTTTGCTTCTTTTGGTCCGTGCCAATATATTGTGTCTGATAACGCTAAGGCGTTTACATCAAATCTTTTTCGTAAATTCTGTTTTGATTTATCCATCTCTCATGTAACTACTTCCGCTTATTACCCTCAACCATCTCTGGCTGAACGGGTTAATCGTAATCTCAGATCCGCACTTATTGCCTATCATCATGAAGATCATTCCAGGTGGGACACGTCCCTGCATTGGTTAGCTTTTGCTTTGAATTCGGCGGTTCATGAATCACATAAATTCACTCCAGCCTCTTTAATGTTCAAATTTGTTCCCTACTCGCCGCTCTCTAACCTCTGGTCTCTGAGTGACATTCTACCCGAGACAATAGATCCGGATAACATTAAAGATCTTTGGAAGAAGGCTAAAGCCAATCTTAAGGTATCTCATGAAAAGGTTAGGGAAAGGTATGATCGTGGACGGAGACCCACCACTTTGAAGGTAGGTGACCAGGTGATGGTCAAGAACTTTGTTCCCGCGGGCAAGCTTGCCCCCAGATTCCATGGGCCATGCATTATTCTGGATTTCCTTACGCCGGTTACCTTATTGTTAAGTAATCCAGCCACCGAGAGGATATTTAGAGTTCACCTGTCCCAGGTGAAACCGGTGTAATTTCTGTGTTAACTTGCTTCATATTATTTTGAAAGGAATATGAAGGTTATATTTTTTTTTTGAGTTTCATTTTTAAGGCATTCTGCCCCTTCTATAATATTTTGTTTTATATGTAAGCATTTGTGTGAAACCTCCCCCGATTTGTTAAACTGCCATTCTGTCCTTGCCTCGGCCATTACCACGCTCCCGTCTCCTGCTCCAATATACACTGTGGCTTGATTGCATTGAATGCCATGGACAACTGCACGCCGCTGACCCCTCAACCTTTTCACCAAGACTGTGCCCTCAAAAAAATGATGATGGTCCAACAATATTCTGCCGCCTAGCTTTAATGTTTCAGTGCCCCCGCAGCCGCGCGGCGCTGTGCCGCGACTGGGTTCGAGGACGGGCCCCCTCGGCCCCAGCGAGGACGACATGTGCACGGCGAGCCGGAGCTCTCCTCCCGGCCAAGGCTGATGTGCGGCGCACGACCTGCTACTTGCCCGCAGCCTGTATTCCTTCACCGCGGGCGCGGCGTGTTTCAACACCACTGCTCCCCTCATAGTGCGGGTGAGCGGTATCTCAGGGTACTTGAGGGGTCCGAGCGGCCTCCTTTGGTCGCAAGCTGCAACGGCGGGTCTGGCCATCCAACTTCATCAACATCAACTACATGGACAGTTACGATAAGCAATGACTACACTTGGGAATTCAACAGCAATATTTGGTGGACATTGCAAAATTTTTCATCACTTTTATTATTAAAAGGTTATCTTCAGAATTCTACTTCTACAAACTTAAAAACTATACTTCATATGCAACAACAAAATTTTGAAACTAAATCAAACCAAACTAAGAAAATCTTATAAATTTTTTTTTGGCAATTAATCTCCATATCTACATCAAAACTTGGACCTTGTTTTCAAACCATTTCATGTGTCACCCCGGGAGGAACTTTTGGGGGGGGGGGGGGAGGTCTGTACCGGGCGGTACACCTCCACACCGCTAATTCAAAATGTGCGCCAGTTGAAACTCCTCTGTTGGAGGAAGTCTGAACTTTATCTACGCTATTAATTCTCTACTTTCTCTGAAGATGTCACCACATGGAAAACTTTGAGTTTTTGAACTGTGTCATTTTTGATGTGTTTTTGTTTCGCTTGAAGTAAGAAGTGTGAACTTCCTCTTCTAGAGGACACTACTGAAGATCAACAATAGTGCAACCTAGTGCGCAGTCAAAGAACTATTTTGTTGGAGAAATTTTTATTTCAAATGTTTGTTCTTTGCTAAATTTCCTTCTGTTATTGTTTAAGTTGGCTGTATACCCCTCTTTTTCCCCTTGTTTTAGATTTATCCAATCCCGAATTTCTTTGAGTTTTTTCTCGACCAATCCGATGTATCTTCCCCCTACTTGGATATGTTTCTGTACCCTAGCCAATAAAGAATGTGCGGGAGGGTGTTTTCATTCCCCTAATGCCTAGAAACTTCTGCGAGAGGATATAAACTGCTGATTTTAGGGTCTCCGGGCCACTTCTGTTCCATCTTTCAGTGTATTAAGTACATAGCAGGAGGCGGGAAGCGCCTCTTTCCTCGGCAGCGGTCAACAACAAGGTAATGGCCGATTAATAACTTCTTTCTTTGCTAGCTCAGCAGTTTAACTCTCGGGGCGGGTTCTAAGCTTTCCACCATGTAACCGTTTCCTAAATGTAACTACTCTTTTCATTTATTCTCTTTTAAAGCTATATACTGGGATAGAGAGTGCTGACCCTCTCGAGCTCCCACTCATATTGTTTTGAGGTGAACTTATTTTTCTCAACCTATTCTTCGATAACGTAAAACAAATTGTTCTCTTCTTAAGTCACCTCTTTAGTATGGGATTAGGCCTTGTATTAACGGCCTAGTGCCAAGTAGGTCTTAATCAAAGTGTATTAGGAGTGCAAGTTCGCCTCCTCTCAAATTGTTATTTTAGAGGTCATTTAATTAACCTGCTTTTCATTTAATAGACCTCAGTAGATTGGGTATTTTACCCCTGTGTTTATGTCCGTTGAGGACAACTTGAAGGTGGAGTTTGGTGTGGCCTGGGAGAGGCTTAAATTTGAGAGCGAGTGGCTCTTTTGAAAATTGAGTGTTGTACGCCTCGTGGAGGCTTTTCAGTGCAATTTGGAGCAAGGGCTCCTAGGCATGAATGGGGTTTTCTGCCCCTCTGTTGAAACTTGTGTTTGGGGTAAAACTGAGCTGATTGCCCAAGCAGTGTAAAGTCAGGGCGCGAAGCCCAAATTCTGTAAATATTGTAACTACCCTTTTGATTTGCTACTTTGTACCTGCCATGCTTGTTATTTCTTTGTTTTTGAAAAGAAAATATAACCTTGTTAAATTTTACATTAACTTTGATTCCGTAGTTTGAGACCCGTTCACGCCCGCACCTTCTTTCACGCATAACTACCACGGATATCTCCGTAACAATTATTATTATTATTATTATTATTATTATTATTATTATTATTATTATTATTATTATTATTATTAAAACAAGCATAGCACTGAAAGTTTCCAACGATATTTTGTTTTTCTTGATGGTTTCAATATTTTGCAATACAGTTGGACGCACGGCTGAACTGTTTAAGCAACGAAATAACACGAACATAGACGTTGCGTCACTGCAATCAAAGAGGGAAATGAGATCATTATTTAAGCTGGTAAGCTCTATACAAAGTGAAGTCATAGGGTGAAGGTACGGTGTTACGAGAATGTCAGACCAGGGTGTGAGGTAAGTTTCCCATGCAGGTCACGTCTCCGAATGAACGTGGACTCCGATCATGGCATTTGATGTTAGTGACTCGAGTGGAGGAACGATGGCAATCAGCATCGTAATTACAGGAGATATATATCTAGTGAAAGTTAAGAAGACTTGCTGGTTTTTGTTCTAACTGAACATTGAGAAATGGCTCATGTGTCCAGGCAGGTAATACTTTGTTAGTGGTCGCACTAACTCATCGAAGGTTTTCGGCGTCTCAAAGATGGGGAATGGCTAGTATTGAGAAGATAGCGGCCGTGGTTTTAGTTAAGTTATTGCCCCAGTATTTGTCTAGTGTGGAAATGGGAAATCACTGAAAACCGTATTCAGGGCTGCCGATTTTGAAATTTGAACCCACCATCTACCGAATGCAAGCTCACACCTACGTGACACTAGCCGCACGGCCAACTCGCACAGTAGGTCCTTTCTAGAGATAACCGTGTTTAAATATTACCTTTAAAATATCCATAGTGTCGTTATCATCATCATCATCAAAATCATCTCCCCTACACGCTTCTGGGCTGGATGAAATACTGTTCTCTCAAACTGATTCTTGCTTTTAACCACTAAAATGCAATAATTGTGTTCCAATCCAAGTCCTCTTTCGTAACATTCTTAACCAGCTCCGTGACCAACACCACGTAGCCAACTCGCTCAGTTTCTCGGAGAGTAGATTGATATGCTAACCGCTGAAGTAGAAAGGCGTTAAAAATCGACGGCTTTCTTTTAAAACCTTGTATGTCCAAATGTTCTTCCTACCTATTATATCCCTTAAGACTGGCCATTTGTATGGCAAATTTACACATTCCTACAGTATAATGTATTTAAGGTTCATTTTCCTTTACACATCGGCAGAGGAAAATGACCATAACGAAAATTATTCTTTTGGATTGCATATAAATATGGGACTGGGAGGCGTGACCAGTCTTAAGGAATATAATGGATAGGAAGAGTATTCGGATTACGAGGTTTTTAAAGAAAGCCATCGAAATGTTACTATGCTGAACCTGATGTTCTATCTGTTTGGACATAAAGAACAGTAATGAAACATAGAGGATTGTAGTGCAGTCAGTTCAATGTATATGGCCCACGTGTGCCTTATCAAGATGTGTAGCGTACTGTAGTATATTTCCACAACCTACTCTACTGCTATAACGCTTAATCAATGTATGGACGGGACAGCGTGCATTTATCAGCCATCCCATCAAGGCAGTAAATTGCTGTATCACCTCAGCGCTGAATATACCTAGGTGCACGAATGACGGGGTTTAACCTGGAAAATCCATTTATATTGGTATAGGAATTTCTAGAATTTAATCCTAGAATCAATAGTAAAGTGGAATTAAAAACCACTCCACATCAAATCTTGTAAAGCATGAGCGTTTACTCCAGTAAATGAGTGAGGGATCATAAACCCTTATTTAAAAAGTTCTTCAACAAAAATCGAAAACAACTTACACTCCTTTGACGTTCAATACGTTGATAATAATACTATCAATTAGGAAGAGACTCCTTCACATATATTCAATATTTTGAAAAATATGGAATCGGTTTCCAATCAAATAAGAGATGTTAAATATCATCAAGTACCTAATTTACACATATAGACATTCCACTTTTAATATATCTTATTTATCAAGTACAAGATATAGTTATACTGATTATTTCGCATGAGTATGCCAGAAGACGAAGTATGCTTCTTTTAGAATATAACTAAAACTACCCAATACTCAAAACTCAATATAATACTAATTTTTAAAACAATCCAAATCAATAGCCGCATGTGTTCATGTATGTACCGAATATAAATGATATAAATATATTGTTATAAAATGCGGGTTTCCTTTACTTTAAAACTGAATATTTAATTGTTCGGTAGCACTGTTCTTAATCTCCCCATTACGTATCACATCATGCCCATCATATTGAAGCGGGTTGGGGTAGAAGTTTCGAAAGATAGCTATTTCTTCTGTTCTGAAGGCGGGGTCTAAAGACAAGAAAAAAGTAAGCAATCTTGTGGTTTTATGACTGTTGACAGTGTATGGTAACTGTACGATGGCTTTCTTTTAAAACCTCGTATGTCCAAATGTTCTACCTACCTATTATATCCCTTAAGACTGGCCACGCCTCCCGGTCATATATTTGTATGCAGTACATCAGAATAATTTTCGCTGTGTTCATTTTCCTTTGCTAAAGTCTAAAGGAAAATGGACCTTAAGGTACCGAATTGTAGGGATGTTGATTGCATGGCAAATTTACACATTCCTACAGTATAATGTATTTAAGGTTCATTTTCCTTACACGCCGGCAGAGGAAAATGACCAAAACGAAAATTATTCTTTTGGACTGCCTATAAGTATGGGACTGGGAGGCGTGACCAGTCATAAGGAATATAATGGATAGGAAGAGGTTTTTAAAGAAAGCCATCGTGTAGCCTGTCATCAGTAGGCGTACACAGGCCTGATTCAGCAAAGTGGGGAAGCACAAGCCTACTGAGGGTAAAGGGACCTGCGCTCGCGAGCACAGGTATTTCTAGCACGGACACTGAGCATACAGTAAGTAAGGTTTGACACCCGTTACCTGATCGAAATGGATGGTGGTTGTCATTCGTGAGAGTTTGATATAATTACTGAAGCTGACCGCATTTCTGAGTGCCCGACGAGCGTGCGGATTGTTACTGGTTCAGTTGTGAGCTTTTTCCCGTGCTGCGCATCACAGCTAGGTTGTCTGGCCAAAACATTGAAGAATTCTGGTCTGAGTTGGAGATGTATATCAACTCTATAGATGACGGTGAGCTTCTGTTCATTGACAGTGACCACTGCAACACTGGCAGGTCACGTGTTGGTTTCAATCCAGTGCATGGAGAATGCAGAAATGACACTCACAATGAAGCTCAGTAAAGTGCTTTAGTGTGTGCTGAAGCATGTGATCTGACACTTGCGAACACGTTCGTTAAGAAAAAATCATCGTACTTTGTCGCGTACAAAGGCCATAAGACAGAAATCGACTAGTGGATGATAGATAAAATGACGTGCGTCTGGTGAAGGACTCCAAAGTTATCCCTTCATATAATATTGCTCCTCAACATAAGATCCTGGTCTTTGACGTTCACATTCGTCTCCGTTCACCAGACCAGTCTCAACCACGGACTGCATGAAACAGTGGGAAAAAATGACTTACGGATAGCTTCGTTTCACTCTCTGGGGGCAACATCCTGCCCATTATGGAAGCGAACATGAGCGCCTTCTGCGAAAATGTGTTTACATTTTTTAAGTCTCTGGTGCATTTACTTCGATGCAGTCAGCAATGCTGAGTTTCACAGTCCACCAATCCCACTTGGGGATCGTGTAGATCTTGCAGTACCTCCAGTTATAGCAGTTGAAGCTGTGGTTGCTACCCGTGCCACGAATAATGGCAAGACAACTGAATCGGATGTTATCCCGGCAGATAATTTGGAGGAGCTGTTACATCAAGGAACAGAATTCCTAGCTGGATTCGTGAACGAATGCCTTGAGAATAAAGAGATCCCTTCCACCTGGTGAACCAGATTGCACCAGCACCTGGAAGGGCGAAATTTATATCACAGTTTTTACCAATTATCGCCCCATCTGTACCCTCTGAAACACCATGGGCATCCTTGAGTGTGTGATTGATGGCCATATTCGTACCATCGTCACCATCTCACCAAATAAGTGTGGATTTTCTGAAGAGCTGCGCAACGATGGCGTTTCTGGACTTAAAAAAGGCATTCGACCATATCCCACACGAACTGATCCAGTACTCAAACATCCATTGCAAAGTAAGCTCTCGCACTTAACCCTGATAGAAGGAGACCCATAGGACGGCCAAGAGTCTTCTGAATGGTCTGTGTAAGTGAAGATATGCAGCATATGGCTGATGCCATCAGATAAAGTGGGAGGTTTGGTATATTCTGGAAGATCCCGCATCTTCACAGGTAAACGAGAAAGGGGGAATAAGTTACAATCCCCGACTCGGTCAGCAATCGAACCAAGTGAAGGAAAGACCACTACGCTGACCATCCAGCCAAGTAACCGTACCTAACGTTTTGTTAACAAGAGTAGAAAACAATTTGCACTTCTACGTCACCGGTAGTGAACATATCAACAACACAGGATCAGTTATTAAAGTTCTTGTTTCGATAAGTTTAATAAAAAAATGGTGTATGGCTTTTAGTGCCGAGAGTGTCCGAGGACATGTTCGGCTCGCCAGGTGCAGGTCTTTTGATTTGACTCCCGTAGACGACCTGCGCGTCGTGATGGGGATGAAATGATGATAATATAATAATTTCGTGTGGCTGTTTCTAGCCGAGTGCAGCCCTTGTAAGGCAGACCCTCCGCTGAGGGTGGGCGGCATCTGCCATGTGTTGGTAACTGCGTGTTATTGTGGTGGAGGATAGTGTTATGTGTGGTGTGTGAGTTGCAGGGATGTTGCGGACAGCACAAACACCCAGCCCCCGCGCCATTGGAATTAACCAATGATGGTTAAAATCCCCGACCCGGCCGGGAATCGAACCCGAAACCCTCTGAACCGAAGGCCAGTACGCTTACCATTCAGCCAACGAGTCGGACATGAAATGATGATGAAGACGACACATACACCCAGCCCCCGTGCCAACGAAATTAACCAGTGACAGTTAAAATTCCCGACCCTGCCGGGAATCTAACCCGGGACTCCTTTTGTCAATATATTTCCATGTACATAATGAAATCATTATCCGTGTAGTTACGTCACTTGATCAGTTGTAGGGTGTCCGGCTTCTGATGCCAAATTCATGGGCCGAATGCACCAGCAGATAATCGTCACGTAAGGAGAAATATTTCTGAAACATGTAGTGCTCTAAGGCCAGCCTTCTGGTAAAAGGATATCATGGCTACCTTTATCCTGCTAGTTCAACGATTTCGTTCAGTCACGTTAGATCAACTGAGAGGCTGTCTAATATCAGAGGCAGCTCAAGAAGGATAAATAATACGGCTGAAGATATCACCACGTTAACCATGAGCTAGTCCAATATCATCAGACTATCTGGCTGGGCAGTCTTAGTTTTGCTGTGCCCTTTCTTCGACCTCTCTCAGTGAAATGTTTCTCTGTGTTAGTTCTTCAGCGAACACAGTTCAGATAGGGTAATCAAAAGGATGTTGGAAAGGACAAACAAGACATTTAACATCATAACTCGGTCAGTGTGATTCATTGCATGCGCAAATATGAAGCCCTTATATGACGTCAAGCCACTGCCGCCTCTGTGAGATTATTACGGTCATAGTACAAATTACAACTCTCCACCCACAATGAACTCATCTGGTCGCCGCCAGAGAATACCAGCTCACCAATGAGGAAGTTGTCTGTGTCTGCATGACTGGAGCTCACTGGACCTCATGTCCAACTTGTTGGCTGAATGCTCAGCGTACTGGCCTTCGGTTCAGAGGGTCCCGGGTTCCATTCCCGGTCGGGTCAGTTTTAACTTTCATTGCTTAATTGCAGTGGCTCGGAGGCTGGGTGTTTGTGCTGTCCCCGGTATTCCTTGTTATTATTATTATTATTATTATTATTATTATTATTATTATTATTATTATTATTATTATTATTATTATTATTATTACTCCACCTCATCTCGAGATCAAAGTAGAAACCAGTTAAATCTTCAAATATTAATCATTTATAGTTACAGTGTTCTTGGCTTTTTTTACATAATCAGCCTGAGACGTCAACTGATTTTTACTCTATGTATATACCGTAACATATGATCGTACAAAGGACTTCTGGATAAGACTACCACTAGGCAGACAGAGTAAACCGAAACTCTCTTGGGCGTCTATGGCTGAGATTTAATTAATTTTGTCGGGCAAACAATAAATGTGTCACCAGAGATCTTTTACATGCCGACATCGTACGACATGGAGTGTCGAATAGACTTTCTCCGCCCTTAAAAAATCCGACTACCTCTGCCGGGTTTGAACCCGCAATCTTGGGATCCGGAGGCCGACACTCTACACTATAACAGGACTGCTAAAATATGGAACCTTAGGTTTCTTGTATCACTAAGCAGTTGAGATCGAGCGTGCAATCCGCCGACCATCACTCCTGAATGACAGGCAACATTTCCTACTGCGGTGTGAATACTCTTCTCTTTCCGTATTATGGTAAAGAACGAGCCTTGCTTAATGAACCTGTTCATCACCAGCACATATAAGAAACACTACGTACTTTAAAGCGAAAATAGTACATTTCAGAAAATGTTTTGATTGATTGATTGATTGATTGATTGATTGATTGATTGATTGATCGATTGATTGATTGATTGATTGATTGATTGATTGATTGATTGATTGATTGATTGATTGATTGATTGATTGATTGATTGATTGATTGATTGATTGATTGATTGATTGATTGATTGATTGATTGATTGATTGATTGATTGATTGATTCATTGATTATATTTCGTGAGAGAGAGTAAAATCACGGTTTCGTTCTTCCTATAAACCTCTAGACTATTCAGAGATTTTTAAATGTTACGGGCAATAAAACTTACCTATGGATGGCTGGATTCTAAATATGAATTTTGGCTGAAATATATACACTAGCTTTTTAGTTATAAGAACTCAGAGAAACAAACAGACACCAAAGCTAAATATCTGTAGATGGTAATTTCACCTGAAACGGGTAGCTATTCGTATATTTCTCCAAGTTAAATCTATAGTTACACGGTAGTTACGATTTTGTTTATATAGGCTACATGTTAAATAAGAAATGCCTTAAAACATTCCATATATACGAAATTTAAATAGAGGTTAGCACCAAAAATAAAAACATTCAATACTCCAAAACCGTTTGCTGTACGAATTTGAAATTTCACACTATGGTTGCTATTTTACATTGGAGGTGTAAACAATGAAATGTCTTCAAACAAACTTTTTCTCTCGTTTGTGGGTTAATTGGGGGGGGGGGGGCGTAAAATATATTAGCGTATGAAGTCGAAATTTCACACAATGATAGCTTCTATGTCTAAAATGATATCTATACTAATATTATAAAGAGGAAAAATTTGTTTGTTTGTAACGAATAGGCTAAAAACTACTGAACCGATTTTAAAAATTACTTCACCTATAGAAAGCTACATTGCCAGTGAGTAGCATGGGCTGTATTTTATTTTAAAAACGATTCGAGGGGGGGGGACGGGGGGGAGATATAAAAATAATGGACTAATATGGGCAAAATATCGAATTTGTCGTATAAGGACGAGACAAAGCTCAATTTAACCCTCTTGACTCAAAGAACAAAACTCAGTAAGCCCTATTGGACCGGAAACCATGTTTTAAGGCCCTAAAACCAACCGTTATGGAGATAATGGCACCACACTACCCCTGATCTAGGAATCGGATAAAGTAATGAACTGCCGTAACCATGGCAACGTCAGCTCCAGGATTCTACAGCAGCGAAATTATCATCAATAAATCGCAAAAACCTAACATGTTACAGACATGAAAAATTATATTTGGATTCTCCTTTAAAAATAAAAGGACACAAATATTCGTTTTCAGAAAATCCACTTAAGGGTGGGGGGGGGTTGAAAAGAAGTGAGGAAGGAGTTTAATTATTTATATGAGGATACATATATCTCAAAAAAGGAAGATGTTACAGACTTTAAAATTGGTACTTGGAATCTCCTTTAAAAATGAACATACTTTTTTTGGAAAATCCACTTAAGGGGGTGAAAAGAATAAAAAGCGGGTGAATTTTTAAAATTGAGTATCTTCTTCTTCTATCACTTTACCCACGCCTGTGGGGTTGCAGGTGCGAACTGTGTAGCACATGTGGATTTGACCCTATTTTACTGCTGGATGCCCTTCCTGACGGTAACGGTATGTGTAGGGATGTAATCTATAGTAATATTACAAAGAGGATTTTTTTTAATATTTGTCTGTAACGGATAGACTCAAAACTACTAAACCAATTTTAAAAATTACTTCACCTATAGAAAGCTGCATTGCCGGTGAGTAACATGGGCTGTATTTTGTTTTCAAAGCAATTCGAGGGGGGTGCGACGGGGGGAGATATAAAAATATTAAAATAATAGGCTAATATAGCCGAAATCGAATTTGTGGTATACAGGCGAGACATAGCTCATTTTAAGCCCCTTGACGCAAAGAACAAAACTCGGTAAATCCTTCGGGCCCGAAAACTATGTTTTAAGGCTCTAAAACCAACCGTAATGGAGATATTGGAACCACACTACCCCTGCTCTAGGAATCGGATAAATAAACGAACGGCCGTAACCATGGCAACGTCAGCTCCAGGAGTCTACAGCAGCTAGATTATGCATGTACGTTTGGGCATAGCTGCCAACCAAAATTGATACACATATGACTTACTATCTGGAAAAAATAAACTGCTGTGTAAGACGTTCATAGCACTCCTTTGGGCGGGGATGGAAAGAGAGTGAAGTATTAAAATAACAGCCCCGGAGATCTCCGTAGTACAGCAACCAGCGGTTGCCGACGGGCCTCCGTCTGGCTTAGGTTTCAGCATTTTGCGGAGTCTATTACCTATAGTTCAAAATATTTTCTATCAAATCATGGAGTAGTAGGATCACTGCTGTTATTAGTGCCGATATTTTGGTCCACTTTTACGATCATTGTAACCATGAAAACAACCTATATACTGTACACAATTGTCAAGATGGTGCGCCCATGACTTGAAAAAACTTCTCAACAATTATACTCAGATTCATTATATGATGTGCGACATAAGTGACAAGCCCAGAGAGTTACAGTTCTCGATAATTATAGTCGTTTCTTTTATGCATCGCGTATTTTCTTGATCATTTGTAATAGTTACGAAATTTCGGATCAAACAAATACATTCAATAATATTTATATTTGTGGTACTATCTAGCGAAAGTTCACTTACACTAAACCTGCAGCTTTGTGAAGGGAGCAGGTATATCTAGGTGGGAATGAAGGAAAAACATGGTAGCAAAGGTCTTAGAGGTCGACGCTAATTACGAACTAATATTTAGAAGCCCCCATGAAGAAAAGACGATACACTATAATTCCAAACATGACAAATAATTTCTACGTACTTAAATACACCAGTGATATAAATATCTAATGAAGTCGCTCACACCGATAGTATGAGTAACTAAAGCCAATTTCTGATAACCCGTACGAAGAACGGGTACTTCTGCTAGTATATTATATAAGACATGTTTTCTTTTTCTATTTCTTCTTTTGCTAGTGATTTAAAATCGTACTAACATATCGAAGGTATTCGGCGACAGAAGGATAGTAAAAGTCTATGACGGGGACGGTAGCGGTCGTGGCCGTAACGAAGATACAGTCAGGACAGAGGGTTTTTTGGGAGTTCCTCCGAAACTGTTTGACAAGCCAAACCGACATTTCAGGTGACGGTTGCTCTTTTATGTCCTATAATGTCCTTTAACGTCCTATATTTAAAAAATTGAATGTCCCTCCCTAAAGGGGTTCAAACGGTGACTAGTTTCGAAAACAAACCTCTTCGGTGTATGAAGTCGAAATCTCATATGCTTTCTCCCAGACGTTAAACAAGAATATTTTTAAACATTCCAGTTTCGCGGGTTCAAGCAAGTGTTAGGTGCTGAAACATGAATATTCATTCCTCCAAAGCTGTTTGATGTACAAACTGAGGCTATATTCTACAGATTCCACTGATGGAATCTCCAACTTTCAAAGATAATTTTCAGATGGAAACCGCAGAAAAACACATGTATCTTGCTACTTCAACAATATAACTGATATCATGTAAGTTAACAAGAATAATTAACCTAGAATATCGAGAGAATAATCCTATATTAAATATTACTATATCAATATGTATGCTTGTAGGGCACCTTATCCGATTGGTAAGTGAAGCGGCCTTAGGATTAGAGGGCCCCGTAATCGATTACCTGACAGACCGAGAATTTTAGCCACTTCTGGTTATTTTTTGTCAGGGAATGGATGTTTGTGTTCGTCGTAATACATATATTTTCATTTACACACAACTGTGCGTACTGCCGACAACGGCAGAAAAATCCAGTGTTGAATACATTCCTCCACATTTGGTGAGACACAGGAAAGGCATCTGGCGTAAAATTGGAGTTAAATCTACATTTAGTTCCGGACAAAAGTAATCTCGAAGAGAACATGAAGAAAAGAAGTAGTTGCTATGTACGGTACGTGTGACTATAATGAGTCAGTGAGTAGAATTGTTCACTTTGTTTGGTGGTTCAAATGGTATTTATATTCATTACATTTAATAGTTTATCAGAACAACTTTTTCAAAACCTTATTCACCTCCCATGTAGATACAGATCCTGTGGATGCCCACAACGAGCATTATATCCATAGATTTAATTGTTTCTGAGAAAAGTGTACCTGGAAGGAATTTACACAACACAATATGTTCAATCACTTTTTGAACGAATGTAGATTAAAATACCACCACTAAACATACCCTACGTGTATGTAAATTATGTTCAGTCCTCAGCCCAAAGGGTGGTTGGATCCTCAACAGCTCCACCATTAGCCGTCATAAATGGCGTAGGTATCACTGAAGAGGCTTACTAGGGAAATGAGGAGTTTTGTCCTTTCCCATTGCTTTCCTCACCGAGCCAGAAGTTGTTAGTACATATCAGTCTACCAAGCCCACTGAAATTCATGCACAAACCGACCCTATCAACAACATTTTCACAGCATACTGTGCCCTACTGCACTATAAAGTTCCGTCCAGGCGAAGGCCGGTCTCGAACCCAGAGTACAGTAGTGAACGAACTCTCACAGACGTGAGCTGGTGCACATAGTCTTACCTGAACACTGTCCTCTTCAATCAGCCGGGAGAGCGCTCTTCTCAGGGATAACATGGGTATAACGGGGCAACATAAAGATAAAACACTAGGACATGTGCCTACTCAGGTAAGAATTCGACTAAATTAAAAAATTAAAATAAAATATCTAACAGAAAACACCGCTGCATTCAAAGTTTAACAAATAGGGATTTATTACATAAAATTGAATTATTTACAAATAAAAGATCATTTCAATATGAGATGGGAAAATGACGCTGAGCCGATGACTATCAGTTCACTGCCTTCACGAAAACACGTGAGCTGCAACAAGCATGTTACAATGGTGTAAGTAACGAAGTTTTGAAAGATGGATATCTGCTTAATTACACAAAAACAATGATTCCCCATAAAAATTTACAATGCCTCGCGCCGTCGAACCCCGGTGCCAACAAAATCACCACAAAATTTACAATGACCTGACTTGGTCACGAACCCTAGTCCTATGACAGGTAAGGTGTCCAAGATACCTATGCAAACAATATGAAAGAATCCAATCAACACATACAAGGGTGTCAGTATAAAACGGGCCAGTGTTAAAATATTACGTAAAACAAATAGGACATAAAACAAATCTCTCTCTCTGCTTTCAAAACAAGAAGGTCGTTTCTTCCCCTCCTAGCATACTTGAAATACTGCAGACGACCAACACACCAGCCTGTGACGTCAAGCTCAATGACCTCCATTCTCACCCCTCCACTTGCAGGAGTCACCTAATTTATGAGCTCCAACGGGGAGACAGGCTAAAGTCTTGCCTTTCAAAAGAACACTTCACGTAGTCAGCTGCTAAAGCCATCATTTAAATATACCTGGGCTATCTGCCCTCGTCTCCATACCTTCAGCAATCTCGCTCATCTTACTAATGCCTCTCATGGGCTAAATCCTGGTGCTACAAAACACTAATCATTAAGCGATCGTCACATTGCCATACTAGGCATTTCCAAAATATATTCAATAAACTCTCAATGGTTGGGCTCTCTCATACCAACTGCAAATTTTACTTCTGCCTCTTATGGGCTCAAATCTCTTAAATATTTGGACTCGCTCACTCTATCAGTGAATCTGGGTGAATTCCTGGTCACGACTTGGTCACGATTTGGTCATAACTATACACTTCTACGTCTGCAGAAACAAATGCCTGAATGTGATCTAATAAAAGTACCTATCTGTAGACTAACCTCCTATGCCCAAATGAGTTCAATCAGACCCTTACAAAAACACGTACTTTAAAATAACGCAATTACAATGAACCATAACTTCGCTAACAAGGACTTTACAAATAACATCTACCTTAAAGTACGGGGTTCGAGTTTGAGGCCTAGCTCTATATTACAAGGGAACTTCTCCTATTACCACAAATCAGTTGACTGACGGCCCCCATATTCCTATCTAAATTTAAATGACATGCTTGAAACAGAATTGGAAAGCTCTGACCTTAATTTAGAGAACATAGCGGAGCGGCCATCCCTGTGGACCACTGGATCTACCACATTCTGATAGACTGCAGAGCTGTCATCAGAGACTGTTGACCACTTGGAGACATTCTTGCTTGTGTGGCGTCTTCGTACAGCTCCCTCTGTAGTCGGAAGGTGTCCTCTTCGATGTTGTGCTGGTCAGGTGCTCCCAACGTTCCTGGATCGATGCCCGTTGTTGTGTTGGCTTCAGCTCTTGGTTGTGGCTTCTTTGCAATGATGCTGTCAAACACTCGTTCTGACTTGATGCTGGGGTAACTGAAAATAAATTCATATATTACAGACTGTCCAAACTCGATGCCTGTCTTCACTGTTAGCGTGTCTCACACGTCACACTGACCAAGTCTCGTTCAAAGTTTTAACCTGGTACACAATAGTTTCTTCACTACTCTCAGTCACTGTTCTATCACCCTATCACATGGACAACATATAGTTTTAGAATTCCTAACCTGAGCCAATAATAATTCTAGCATTTCGTCCGCAATCCCTTGACCTCACAGAAATATGGAGCTACTAGTTCATTAGTCTCTTATAAGCAGTACCTCATCTCCCCATAGCATAATCTCACAGGTAAAATCTTCAATTCCTCTGAATATTCAAGGTGATTACTTACATCTTTGCAGAAATAGCAGTACAGGTAGTCGGTGTAGCTTGAAGACAAAGCGTTGTTCTCAGCACCAACACGCAGTATGACGATTCGTTCCCGCAGCCTCTCGGTCCAAGAATGACTCTGATATGCCCTGGCGGCCTTAATTTATAATTCCGGGTAGCGTCATCAAGCCGCTTGGCTGCGTGTAATCTTAGCGTGCCCGGGAAAATTTCCCGCATTAATTATATCATGAGCTCAAATTAGCGAATGCATTAATTAATGCAGCCCTAATGCCTATCAAAATAAAGCAGAAATAATACAGGTTGCAATTCTTGTCTCAAATCCAATGCAACTCTTCTGTAACCAAAGATATTAATTTATTTCATTCTTCCCTCCTAGAATAAGTTTAGCCGGGAACTGGAAAGCGTCCCCAATCTCCATCAAGAGGCTTGGCTTGGGACATAACTTCTTTTAATGAGTTCTGGAGATTTCTCATAATGACGCTCGCGCTCACTTCACATAAGAACGCTTCTTCTGGACCCCTTTATGACATATACTGTAAGACATCGGCTTCGTGGGTGGCCTAGTATGATTCCAATATCCAATCCTCAAATTAATACAATTGCTCCAATGAACAGAATGGTTCATAGCCCCCCGTGAACGACAAAATAAAATTTTGTCAAGAATTTTATTTTCCCAAATTCCAAGATCATTTTCTCATTGCAGTCATATCTGCTGTCAATATTCAAAACTTCAGGGCATGGGACTATCTTCAGCTATAGACATGATAGCCTCCCTATCCTTCCTAACTTGGTAATAGGCATCCAGCAGAGCTAGAAATCTCCGGTGGTTACTCTCGCAGTCTTGACACTCCGTTTCTTTGCGCTGCTCAGATAGCTGTTTCTGGTCGCCTGGAGAAATCATATTCACTTCTTCTTCTTCTTCTTCTTCTTCACCATTGGGTACCTCCGGTTGTTCTTCTTCGCTGTCATTTTCATCTTCTTCCGGAATGATAACCTCCTCTCTGGCAATATTTTCAGTGTCTTCCTCCTCAGGTTCTTCTTCCTCTTCTTCGCCTCCTTCTTCTTCTTCTTCTTCTTCTTCTTCTTCCTGATTGTCTAATTGATATTGGCCGGGTTGGAAAAAGGGCTTAAGGTTTGATGAGTTAAAGACCATAGTCACTGTAGCGTCCAAGCTTTGTACCTTGTATGAGTTATTTTCATAACTATGAATTATTCTATACGGTCCAGTGTATAGCTCAGCGAACTTATGGTAGTATCTCTCTGTAGGGTTAGAGACAGTGGGTGTCTTAACTAACACTAACTCGCCCACTTGTAGAGGTCTATGAAATCTTTTATTCCTAGTTCTTCGCAGCCGCTTCTCAGCCTGTGCTTTTAAGTGTTCTGCAACGTTATTAACACAAATCTCTTGAGCTAGTTGAGGATCCCTAGGGCACGGAATTACATTTTCCCAAGGACGTTTAGGCAGCTCATTATTGTGAATCCATGCTGGAATCATACCGGTCGATTCGTGTCTAGTTGTGTTAATACACTCGGTAATAATGGGCACTACAGTGTTCCACTTATAATGTTCTCTAGGGCAGTATATCCTGCAATACTTGGATATCTCCCTCATGATACGTTCACTCGGGTTAGCTTGCGGATGTCTGATGCTGGATAAGACATGCTTGATCCCTAGTCTTTCTAGTTCACGCTTAAACCCTGCAGCAGTGAATTGACTCCCATGATCACTTAAGATGCTCTCAGGCTTACCCATAATGGGTATTATCTTTCTTTTGATCTGCGATAGCGTTGAACGAGTATTCGCCTTTTGAATAGGGCATAATGTAACAAATTTACTGAAGACGTCCATACAGACAAGGATGTACTTTAAGCCCCTAGTAGCAGAGGGTAAGGGACCGAAGAAGTCT
The DNA here is from genome assembly GCF_040414725.1 of Anabrus simplex. NCBI lineage: Eukaryota > Metazoa > Arthropoda > Insecta > Orthoptera > Tettigoniidae > Anabrus > Anabrus simplex. The sequence goes on along the minus strand of NC_090265.1, from coordinate 247,688,320 downwards.
ATTGCGAATAATTTACGTGGTCCCGTAGGTATCAGTGGTCGTGGCGGTTGCTTCAGAAGGTACGGATTTGGTTTCACCCTCTGACAAATGTCACAGGTACGCAGGATTTTCTGTACCATCGACCTCATTTTAGGCCACACGAAAGTTTCCTGCAGTGTTGCTACCACTTTATCAATTCCTGAATGTCCTGTAGAGTGATGAGCTATCCATATCAAGTCAATCTGTAATCGCGGAGGTACCACAATTCTAAATTTCGTATGATTCTCATCCACAAATTTATGCAAAATGTTGTTAAAATAGTGGTAATTTACCGCTTTGCGCTCCGCTTCAGCGTACTGTGGAGTCCCGGGTTGGAGTTCTTTCCGAAAGTACTGGATTAGCCGTCCGGTCTCTGGGTAATTTTCCTGTTCCTCATGAATATTCCGAAGTCTCTCCAGTATATTCTGATCCTCTTGGTCTAACAGAGTTAGGTGTATTGTAAGTTCCTCCGGATTAGGATTTCTGCTCAACACGTCAGCTAGTATGTTCAGTTTCCCTGGGCAATGTTCTACCGTGAGGTCGAACTGCTGGACGTAAAGTGCCCATCTACTGACCCGTGCATTAGCCATGTCCGTCTTAAGAATGAAGGTAAGTGCTTTGTGATCAGTTCTAATCACTACTGGGAATCCGTACACATACTTTCTCCAGTGAGCTAAGGCAGTAACTATGGCTAACATCTCCAACTCGGTGGTCGTGTATTTCAACTCGTGTCCGCGTAATTTTCTACTCATGAAAGCCAAATATGATATTTTATGCTCCCTCTCGGGTGTTTCCTGGTACAGCACTGCTCCGACTCCAACTGCAGAAGCGTCCGTCTGTATGATGAACTTCCTATCGAAGCTAGGGTACCCCAATTTTACAGAATTTTCTAAAAGTACCTTAGTGTTTACAAAAGCTTTTTCTTGCTCTTCTCCCCATTTCCATCTATTATTGGTCTTCAACATATCTTGAAGAGGCGCCACTGTATCCGTGTAACCGGGACAATGATTGGAGAAAAAGTTCGTTAGGCCCAAGAACTGCCTAACATGTTTAATCTTGATCGGCCTAGGAAAATTTTGTATCGCCGCAATTTTAGCTGGGTTGGGCCGAATGCCTTGACCATCGACAACATGCCCCAGGAACAATACCCTGCGCTGACAGAAGTGTGACTTTTCAAAATTAACCTTGAAATTGCATCTCTCGAGGTCCTGAAAGAGTAAATTCAATTTTTCCATGTGTTCTTCTAGGGTTTTTGTGCAGATTAAAATATCGTCGATATACCGAATCGTAAACTCTTTTACCTCGGGACTGAGGTTCGATTCCAGTGCCCGTATCAAAGCAGCACAACTGGAGACCAGGCCAAATGGGAGACGTAGGAAAATATACGTCTGGTTGTCAAATAAAAATCCAGTTAGCATATTTGTACTTGGATCCAAAACGATATGGTGAAAGCTTGAAGTCATGTCTACCGTACTGAAAAATTCCATATCTCCGAACTTCTTGAGAATATCCTTAAGGTTTGGAGGTCTCTCATACTCGGGGACTAGGCGTTGGTTCAAAGATCGTGCGTCAAGGCACACGCGCACCGTTCCATTCGCCTTGGGCACTGCACATAACGGATTTAAAAACGGACTCAGGGACTTGGCGATTATCCCGTTCCTCTCCATGTCTTCGATTACCTCCCGGACCTGGGGTAACATCTTCTCTGGAATTGGATATGGTCGCTGTTTGAAAGGCTCCCAGTTATTTACACATAATTTGTATTGGTAATTCGGGATCTTTCCAGGCCTCGAACCAACGACCGTCTCATGCCTCATCAATAACTCCTGCAGCCGTCCCTTGTCTTCCGGACTAATCTTTGCTTCTTCGATTTTATTCGGCAATAGTTCTAGAAATTTTTCTTTCTCTCGCTGTTCTTCCAATTCGGATACCATAATTTCGAACTCTGGAATAATTTCTTCGTGATCCTGTAGCCATTTTTCTGAATCAAGTTCTTCCGTCTGCATGTCCATTGTCCAAATACGTTCCCCGGGTTGGTAATCCTGGTTCTGGTTTAATTCTACTCGTTCCTGGTTACCATTTAATTTTAACAGGATAGAGTTCGTACCCATGTCAATAACAGCTTCGTATTCTCTTAAGAAATCGGCTCCTAATATAAGATTGTATTCCATTTTAGGCAGCACAATACATGGATGTGACACCAGTAAATCTCCAATCTGGATGTCAAGTAATACCTGCTCCTTACAGGACGTGACTTTGTCAGGTATAATCCCTTTAATTTTTACCTTTGAAATTGGTATAGACGGGATACGAACTCTACTTTGAATGTCCGAAACTAAGGCCTGTGATACTACACTGACCGTGGCTCCAGTGTCAGCCAGACAGCGTACGTTTAAACCGTGAATTCTGGTATAAATTACAGGTAATTCTTTCGGTCTGGGCAAATTACTTTTATTAGGATCCTCTAATAGATCATCAGGAGTGATAACCCAATTATGAATAGCTATAGTCATCCAACCGGCATCCTCGCGAAATATTCTATCTCCTGGCACTAAATTTCTCGTTTTTTTTATCCTCTCTCTCGATCTCGGCAAAGCTAGGTGCATTTGGGTTGAGATCCTTCGGCCTGGCGCCATTATGACATTCTTGGTATGCCAAGCTCGCAGCTCCAGGAGAGTTAGCCGCACTGTGATTCCGGATCGCTTCCTGCCATGTGTCGCGTGTTGACATCTCCCCCGACTCTCTCCCTCTTGAGTGGTAGGCGCCGTCTTGTCTCTCACCATTTCTCGGGCGCAGTGAACTCTCCCTCGGCCTGTCGTATCTCGCCCGGTTCCCATTCCATCGCTGGCGGTTGCTTCTAGAGTTGTAACGTTCACCGTCTCGTCTCCAGTACGGCCGGTCATTCCGCCGTTGTTCGAATGAATTTCTTCGGTGTTCTTGCCCTTTCCATCGGTCCGGTTCCTCCTGCCATATGCTCCATCTTCGAGGTCGCCAGTTCGTATCTCCTCTGGGTTTCGGATTTTCTTCATCTCGTTCCCTCCGGGTAGGTGTTTGAGTGCCGGAATTTTGACATTCCTTGTGGCTTCTTTCTTCCATCTGCTCTTCTGCCTGTATGTTCACATTATGGACAGTCTCTATGGCCCGTATCCGTGGTTGATGCAGTGCAGACGTTTGGTCCCAGAGCCTAAGCATTTCTTCCGCTGCTACCGCCGTCGTAACATTAGCCGCGATAAGAGCCCTCTGTACCTCTACAGGCAGCTGTCTGATAATGGTTGTGACGATTTCCAACTCTTCAGGCTGATGATCTAGCTCTTGCAAACGTAAATATTGGGAAATGAAGAACTCGCTTAGTCTAGTGGGGGTACTATTCGCATATCTTCGTGCGTAGAGTTCCATTCTCAGCGCCAATTGATGTCCCTGATTCCAGAATTTATTCAGGAATGCCCGTTTAAACTCATCATAATTCTTAAATGATTGCCCAAACGCTTTAAACCAAGCTCCAGCAATCCCTCCAAGATACTTTTCTGCCGTGCGTAGTCTGCGCTCCGGTGGTATCTGTCCTTCGTCCATGTAGGTCTCTAACTCTTTCAGGAATGAACGGGGTGTGACCTCTCCATTCTCCTCAAATTTCTTCGGTTTCTCCAATGGTAACCCGGGAATACACTGTCTTGACTGAATAGGGTTGAATTTCCCATCCTTGGCTTAGCCCTAAATGATTCTCCTAGTATCTCATGTCCCTCTTCCTGACTTTCATTCAGGCTGTCATCTCCATACTGGCGTTCCATCGGGCTATGAGTTCTACTCAGCTTCCGCTTCTTTACTCCGTTGTCTTCCTCAATTTTTAACTGGTCCAACTTATCACGTATATTCTCCATTTCATGTTCCAACCCTAGTATACGTTTCTCAGTTGTCCGTTGTTCCTGCTCACGGCACTTCTTCAAACCCTGGACCTCCGCGCTGATTTCCTTCCTAGTTCGTTGTAAATCCAATTCTAGTCCAGCAACTTTAGCCTTATTTTTCTCGGTCGTCCTTTCATGTTTGTCTACCACTTCTTGAGTCCTAGCCTCTAGTTTTTCTTCTATTCTGACTAGTTCTTCTTGAGTATGATCCATGCGGACTACGACTGCCACCAAGTTTTCTCTAAATGTTCCTAGTTCGGACTGAGTCTCCTTATCTTTTTCTTCCATGCACTGTTCTATCCCCTCGATACTATTCTTTACTTCCTGAATTTGCTTCTCTACCGATCTGTGCGATTCTTCCATCTGTTGACTTAACTTCTCGGCCGTGGTAACACAGCACAGCCGTACATTTTCTATTTTGGTATCTAATTCTGCTATGGTCTCCCTAGTCGCTTCATTTTCAGAGGCCAATTGCTCCAAACGAATGCTAGTGTGTTCCTTTAGCTCAGTTATTTGGTTAGCTACCCGTGTTTCGGTGCGTACTACTTGTTCGGTCACCTTTTCTTCGCACTCCGCGATTTTCTCCGTAAGTTGCTCGGTTACGTGTACTTTAAGTTCTTTTATCTGATCCGAGTTCCTAATTTCTTGTTCTTTAAATTGAGCACTGACTTGGTCGTTCAAACGTTCACCGTTCCTATCCGCTTGTCCTTTAACCTCCCCTAGTTCCTCTTTAAGCGTCACAAACTGTTCATTGAATCGCTCACTATCCCTAGTCTGTTGTCCTTTAATAGCTCCTACCTCCTCTTTAAGCGCCACAAACTGTTCATTCATCTGCTCGCTGAGTTGCCTCAGCATCTCTCCTATGTCTACCGACATTCAACTCACTTGTCATAAAGTCCGGCGGGACAAGCCGCTCCGTATGTCCTCGATTAAATTTCAAATACTATAAATTTCCTACACTTTCTAATTTATCAAAATGTTCCTACTGCTAAACTCTCGAACTTTCAAAGCCTAAATTGGCTACCTCAATCTAATATCATGTCATTCAAACATAGGGTAACCGTCAGTACAACACTATGATACAAAATATATATACAACACAAACATAAAATTCTCCCATAAAATGTCATAAACCAGCAAAAACTACCACATGCACAAATCCAAGCTATCCGATTATACACCTGTAAAACACAACACCTTGCAGGTCAAATCCCCGCACGAATATCATCCATCACTTCAAGGAAACCACAAAATCAGCACATCCTCGCTAAACACCATCAACAGCAATATCCATAAACTAATGGTAAGATCAAAGACAGAACCTCACAAAATACCTCTCTGAACTGGCAGTCATTCAACCTCACAAGTTTAACAACATACTCCAAATATATCACCAAGCTAACAGTACAGATCACAGACCAAACTTGGTATACCTGCATAACACCTAATCGAATGCAGCTGTCATAACATATGCCTGAAATCAAGCCTTGCACGACCTTTATTTACCAAAATATCAGGTCCTGCCTTTATAGACACACATTATGACCTATAGCCCTATTTTATGGGGAAAATCAGCAAAATACCACTTGGTTATGTGAGCTCGTTTACACAAATATCAAGCATCACCTGACGGCATAATAAAATAAGCTGTATGACCCTCCTTACTGCAATATCGGGTCCTCAGTTAGCCACACCAAGTTCACAATGTAGACAAAGGCGCTATGGTCCCTTTTACTGAAATATCGGGCCATTCGTTACTCGTCGTCATTAATACCATGGCGCTTTGGTTAGCCCTTTTTTCAAAGTTATCGAGCCCCATCGTTGCTTGGCCATTTATACTATGGCGCTATGGCCCCCTTTACGGAATTTCGGCCACCACGTTGCTCGGCGCCAATTAAACTATGTGCCCTACTGCACTATAATGTTCCGTCCAGGCGAAGGCCGGTCTCGAACCCAGAGTACAGTAGTGAACGAACTCTCACAGACGTGAGCTGGTGCACATAGTCTTACCTGAACACTGTCCTCTTCAATCAGCCGGGAGAGCGCTCTTCTCAGGGATAACATGGGTATAACGGGGCAACATAAAGATAAAACACTAGGACATGTGCCTACTCAGGTAAGAATTCGACTAAATTAAAAAATTAAAATAAAATATCTAACAGAAAACACCGCTGCATTCAAAGTTTAACAAATAGGGATTTATTACATAAAATTGAATTATTTACAAATAAAAGATCATTTCAATATGAGATGGGAAAATGACGCTGAGCCGATGACTATCAGTTCACTGCCTTCACGAAAACACGTGAGCTGCAACAAGCATGTTACAATGGTGTAAGTAACGAAGTTTTGAAAGATGGATATCTGCTTAATTACACAAAAACAATGATTCCCCATAAAAATTTACAATGCCTCGCGCCGTCGAACCCCGGTGCCAACAAAATCACCACAAAATTTACAATGACCTGACTTGGTCACGAACCCTAGTCCTATGACAGGTAAGGTGTCCAAGATACCTATGCAAACAATATGAAAGAATCCAATCAACACATACAAGGGTGTCAGTATAAAACGGGCCAGTGTTAAAATATTACGTAAAACAAATAGGACATAAAACAAATCTCTCTCTCTGCTTTCAAAACAAGAAGGTCGTTTCTTCCCCTCCTAGCATACTTGAAATACTGCAGACGACCAACACACCAGCCTGTGACGTCAAGCTCAATGACCTCCATTCTCACCCCTCCACTTGCGGCAGTCCCCTAATTTATGAGCTCCAACGGGGAGACAGGCTAAAGTCTTGCCTTTCAAGAGAACACTTCACGTAGTCAGCTGCTAAAGCCATCATTTAAATATACCTGGGCTATCTGCCCTCGTCTCCATACCTTCAGCAATCTCGCTCATCTTACTAATGCCTCTCATGGGCTAAATCCTGGTGCTACAAAACACTAATCATTAAGCGATCGTCACATTGCCATACTAGGCATTTCCAAAATATATTCAATAAACTCTCAATGGTTGGGCTCTCTCATACCAACTGCAAATTTTACTTCTGCCTCTTATGGGCTCAAATCTCTTAAATATTTGGACTCGCTCACTCTATCAGTGAATCTGGGTGAATTCCTGGTCACGACTTGGTCACGATTTGGTCATAACTATACACTTCTACGTCTGCAGAAACAAATGCCTGAATGTGATCTAATAAAAGTACCTATCTGTAGACTAACCTCCTATGCCCAAATGAGTTCAATCAGACCCTTACAAAAACACGTACTTTAAAATAACGCAATTACAATGAACCATAACTTCGCTAACAAGGACTTTACAAATAACATCTACCTTAAAGTACGGGGTTCGAGTTTGAGGCCTAGCTCTATATTACAAGGGAACTTCTCCTATTACCACAAATCAGTTGACTGACGGCCCCCATATTCCTATCTAAATTTAAATGACATGCTTGAAACAGAATTGGAAAGCTCTGACCTTAATTTAGAGAACATAGCGGAGCGGCCATCCCTGTGGACCACTGGATCTACCACATTCTGATAGACTGCAGAGCTGTCATCAGAGACTGTTGACCACTTGGAGACATTCTTGCTTGTGTGGCGTCTTCGTACAGCTCCCTCTGTAGTCGGAAGGTGTCCTCTTCGATGTTGTGCTGGTCAGGTGCTCCCAACGTTCCTGGATCGATGCCCGTTGTTGTGTTGGCTTCAGCTCCTGGTTGTGGCTTCTTTGCAATGATGCTGTCAAACACTCGTTCTGACTTGATGCTGGGGTAACTGAAAATAAATTCATATATTACAGACTGTCCAAACTCGATGCCTGTCTTCACTGTTAGCGTGTCTCACACGTCACACTGACCAAGTCTCGTTCAAAGTTTTAACCTGGTACACAATAGTTTCTTCACTACTCTCAGTCACTGTTCTATCACCCTATCACATGGACAACATATAGTTTTAGAATTCCTAACCTGAGCCAATAATAATTCTAGCATTTCGTCCGCAATCCCTTGACCTCACAGAAATATGGAGCTACTAGTTCATTAGTCTCTTATAAGCAGTACCTCATCTCCCCATAGCATAATCTCACAGGTAAAATCTTCAATTCCTCTGAATATTCAAGGTGATTACTTACATCTTTGCAGAAATAGCAGTACAGGTAGTCGGTGTAGCTTGAAGACAAAGCGTTGTTCTCAGCACCAACACGCAGTATGACGATTCGTTCCCGCAGCCTCTCGGTCCAAGAATGACTCTGATATGCCCTGGCGGCCTTAATTTATAATTCCGGGTAGCGTCATCAAGCCGCTTGGCTGCGTGTAATCTTAGCGTGCCCGGGAAAATTTCCCGCATTAATTATATCATGAGCTCAAATTAGCGAATGCATTAATTAATGCAGCCCTAATGCCTATCAAAATAAAGCAGAAATAATACAGGTTGCAATTCTTGTCTCAAATCCAATGCAACTCTTCTGTAACCAAAGATATTAATTTATTTCATTCTTCCCTCCTAGAATAAGTTTAGCCGGGAACTGGAAAGCGTCCCCAATCTCCATCAAGAGGCTTGGCTTGGGACATAACTTCTTTTAATGAGTTCTGGAGATTTCTCATAATGACGCTCGCGCTCACTTCACATAAGAACGCTTCTTCTGGACCCCTTTATGACATATACTGTAAGACATCGGCTTCGTGGGTGGCCTAGTATGATTCCAATATCCAATCCTCAAATTAATACAATTGCTCCAATGAACAGAATGGTTCAATACATAGCAGGGACTGGCTGCATAAGGAATGGCATTACTAGCATCGCTCATACCTCGGTCACACTTATATTTTCAAAGCCAATGATAAGACAGAGACAGATCAATGAAAGCAACAAAATTTACCTAGCACTTTTCGGAAGACAGAGCACTGTAGACACTGGGTCTCACCAGCAAAGCCATAACATACGGTACATTAATAATCCAAATTTAAAACTAACAGTACTTGACTCCATTCTCACGAGATGGATTTATAATCAGTATAATTTAGTTATTAGCAATATCGGAATTGTTCTGATTTTAGGATAAGTTCCTTGTTCATTTATTTTATTTTTCTACTTCTGGTATTTATTTTTGGAATGTATTCGAGTCGTTAGCCTACTTGATATGAATTATGCACAGTTTTACGGTCTGATGTCCTTCCTAACAACAAACCTATGTGGAGATATTTACTATTTACGGTTACAACACTATTGCGCGTTTCTGTGGTGATTTTCAGTTTGACGTATAGTATGTAGATGATAATAATTTCGTGTGGCTATTTCTAGTCGGGTGCAGCTCTTGTAAGGCAGACCCTCCGATGAGAGTAGGGCGGCATTTGCCATGTGTAGGTAACTGTGTGTTATTGTGGTGGAGGATAGTGTTATGTGTGGTGTGTGAGTTGCAGGGATGTGGGGAAAGCACAAATACCCATCCCCCAAGCCACTGGAATTAACCAATGAAGGTTAAAATTCCCGACCCGGCCGGGAATCGAACCCGGGACCCTCTGAACCGAAGGCCAGTACGCTGACCATTCAGCCAACGAGTCGGACAATTCTAGGAAATTAGATTTGGAGTAACCATGTATATGCTACTTGCTCCACAATTAAATGATATTACGAAAATTTTACTAGTGACACAAAATCTCGATTATATAGCGTACATTTTAGCTCTGTTATACGGAAGAGGACACACCTTACTCTAATTACTTCCCATTTCACACATCAGGGTGGGGCTCGGTCAGGCAGTGCTGTCCCCGGTAAAGAGAAACATGCTCGTGAATTTCATGCATGTAAGAGAACAGTTACGATATTTCATTTCATTTAAGAACAGAGTATCAGTAATGGATCATGATTACGAAGTATAATAATAATAAGAAGAAGAAGAAAATTTAAGTCCCCATATTTTCATAATCATATGAGGTTAAAGAAAGACAATATCACCTTTCATTGCATCTCTAACTCATAAATATCAACAACAGTTATGAACATTTTCTGAGAATGGTACAAATTATGCATCCTTTAAGGCGACAAAGTCATTACGGCAACGTTTTCTATTTATCGCAAAATATTCAGATCTGAAGAGGTTAAGCTACAACGGATGCAGCGTGGTATCAGACACAAATCAGTCATTAACATTCCAAAAATATTTTAGTCTGGGACATTATTTATTGCTGTTAGTTGAAATGAAATAGCGTGTGGGCTTTAGTGCCGGGAGTGTCCGAGGACATGATCGGCTTGCCAGGTGCAGGTCTTTTGATTTGACGCCCGTAGGCCACCTGCGCGTCGTGATGATGATGATGAAGGCGACACACACACCCAGCCCCCTGTCAGAGAATTTAACCAATTAAGGTTAAAATTCTCCACCCTGCCGGGAGTCAAACTCGGGACTTCTGTGACAAAAGGGCAGCACACTAACCATTTAGCCATGGAGCTGGACTTCTGTTAGTTGAAGAGACCATTCAGTACTAAAGACGTCGTTTTATCATACGACACGCTGAAACGCATGAAGGGTCAGCAATAATTTCAGTGCTAAAAATGTGGGAGAGTAGACCAGAGCGAGGTGAGTAGAGTGCCGTGAATACCTAATGCTTGGATCAGCTGGTGTCGTGAAGGCTTAATGTTCACGTTTGGGTATGCCACACGATGCCTACGGTGCCATTGAACATAACGACGGCCAGTCGAAGATATCAACGGAAGGAACAGTTTGATTGTCGGACTTGCGTCCCCAGGCAAATACATCCTCTAAGCCGCGTCTTATGCTTACTTCGTGAGTACGTAAGTTGCGTGCCGTGGTCTATAGAATTAAGGAGTAACCACGCAAAAATGTTAATTTTATTTATTTACTATTTTTTATAGCATACTGTATTACTTCAGCATAATTTTATTCGTGCATTAGATAAGCATAAACTGAGTGTGCCACGAAAAGGACTCATATTACTACTGATAAATATGATTTAAAGTGTTTGTGTAATTCAGTATAATGTTAAAATCCTCGTATTTGTACAACTAATGAGCACTGACTTTTTAAAATGAATAGTCTACATCTTGCTTACATCGGAAAGTTGAAGTCTATACAAATTGGAGTCTTTAAATTTGTTGTAGCTATCATCAACGAGCAATGTAAGCTAGTTTTCACTGAATATAAACTCCAAGTTTTTCCACCAAACTCCCGAGCACTGTAAACCGAATGTAAGCGGACCTGCTCAATGTAATATTACACATGACGGCATCATACCAACACCCGAAAAGAGTGCTTTAAAGTAATGTAATTAATCGCATTCATTCCAGAAATAAAATTAATTCATTATTCATCTTCTTATTATTATTAAACAGCAGGTATTATATTTATCGCCCTTGAAGAAACAAAAACTGCATGTCACAGCGCACTTTCTACCCAATACTTTCCTTAAGAATGGTCACGCCACCCAGCCACATATGGATATGCAGTCCATCAGAACACTTTTCGTTGAGTTAATTTTCCTATGCGTATGTGTAAAGGAAAATGAACCTTAGCGAACTGTACCGTATGTTTGTTTGCGTGACGCATTTACTAACTCCTGCAGTATACTGTATTCAAGGTTCATTTTCCTTTACACCTTCACATCGGAAATTTATATATATCGCTATTTTCTGGAAATAATTCGATTAATTACATTACATTACATTAAAGCATTCTTTTCGGGTGTTGGTACCATGCCGTCATGTATAATATTACATAGGCAAATAATGTGTAGGAAGATTTTTAACATGCGAGGTATTGTTTTTTCACCAACGATATAGCTCATAATTCCTACTTAGAACACTAAGGTTCGAATCACAGTCGATACTGGGCTGAAATTTTCTTCTCAAAATTCACGTGGCGTCAGGAAGGGCATCCAGTCTTAACACCCGGCGAAGTCGAATCCTAGAATATCTCGGATAAGATGAAGAAAGTTTCGAATGATTTTCGGCTCCTTGGATGAATAGACAAAGTACTGGCTGTCGCTTCATAGGGCCCTGTGTTCGATTCTCCGGCTTGGAGACTATGTGTTTGTGTTCGTCTTAATACAATCTCTTCATCTAACCATAACATAACACACTATTAACATCACAGAAACAGAACAAATTGCGAAGGACAAAAAGAAATATAATTATACCCTGTTGTTACGATTCGATGACGCAACATATTACTTAGCTTCCTTCCTCAGTGTGAAACATCTTGATCCAAACCATGGCATTTCCTATTTTGCATTGCGTTGCTGTAGGAAGAGCACCCTTGACTTACAAGATATTGTTTCTTCACCAACGATATAGTGTTGGGAGGGGGAGTCATTAGCTCATAACTTAGCTACTGACTTTCTACCTAGAAGGCTAAGGTTCGAATACCAGTCGATACTGGGCAGAAATTTTAATCTCAAAAATCACGTGGCGTAGGGAAGGGCATCCATTCTTAACCTCCCCTGTGAACTATGTGACCTTGCCGTGGTGGGGAGGCTTGTGCGTCTCAATGAAGCAGATAGCCGAGCCGCAGGTGCAACAATATCGGACGAGTATGTGTCGAGAGACCAGACTAAGGAATGGTTCATCGAAAGGGGGATAGCAGCCTTTCGTAAGTTACAAGGGCGGCAGTCTACATGATTGACTGATATGACCTTGTAATAATACTCAACATGGATTAGCTGTGTTAATAATGCTGCAAGGCTGAAAGCAACGGGAAGCTACAGCCGTAACTACCTCCCGAGGACATGAAGCTCTCTCTATGAATGGTGTACTGATGATGGCTTCCTCTCGGGTAAAATATTCCGGAGGCAAAATAGTCCCCCATTCGGATCTCCGGGTGGAGACTACACGAGAGGAGGCGATCATCAGGAAGATGGATACTGACATTCTACGAGTCGGTGCGTGGAACGTTGGAAGTTTGAGTCGTTGTGGTAGGTTAGAGAATCTGAAAAGGGAGATGGATAGACTAAAGTGAGATGTAGCTGGTATAAGTGAAGTACGTTGGCAGGAAGAACAGGATTGCTGGTCAGGCGACTATCGAATTATCAACACAAAATCAAGCAGAAGAAATGCAGCAGTTGGTTTAATAATGAATAAGAAAATAAGGCAGCGGGTAAGCTAGTGAATGAATTATTGTCGTCGAGATAGACCTCAAACCAATGCCTACTACAATAGTGAAGACCAATATGCATACTAATTCAGCGATTGATGAAGAAATCGAAAGAATATATGAAGATATAGATTTAATACAATATGAAAAAGTTGACGAGAACCTAATTGTGATGGGAGACTGGAACGCAGTGGTAAGCCAAGGAAGAGAAGGTAATGCAGTATGAGAATTCGGATTGTGACAAAGGAACGAAAGAGGAAGTCGTCTGGTTGAATTCTGCACAAACTACAATTTATTCCTTGCTAATACTTGGTTAAGACACCAAAAACGACAGCTGTACACATGGACGAGATCTGGAGACACTGGATGATATCACATAAACTTCTTTATGATTAGGCAGAGATTCATAAACCAGGTGTTGGATTGCAAAAGTTTCCCAGGAGCAGACATCGACTCTGATAACAACTTGTTGGTCAGGAAATGCTGTCTGAAATTGAAGAAATTGAAGAAGAGAAGGAATCCAGTGTATGAACTCAAGGCATTTTGAAAGGAAAGACTGTGAAGTGTTCTTTCAAGGAAAATGTTGCACAAGGACTGATTGGGAGGGCTAAAGGAAACACAATAGAGGAAGAATGGACAGCCACGAAAAATGAGGTCAGTAGGGCTGCTCAAGAGATGTTAGGAAGAAGAGAAAGATCAACTAAAATTCAATGGATAACTCAAGAGATATTAGACCTGACCGATGAACGACGAAAATACAAGAATTAAAAAAATGAAGAGGGCAGAAAGAATACAGGCGATTAAAGAATGAAGTGGAAAGGAAGTGCAGGGCAGCTAAGAAAGAATAGCTTAAGGAGAAGTGCAAGGATATTTAAAATGGTATGGTCCTAGGAAAGGTAGATGCTGCAAACAGGAAAATAAAGGAAACCTTTGTCGAAAGGAAAACTAGATGTATGAATATTAAGAGCTTAGATGGAAATCCACATCTAAGGAAAAGGAAGATGAATAGCAGGAACATATCCAAGAGTTGTATCAAGGTAAGGACGTAGATGATATGGTTCCGGAACAAGAAGGGGCTGTTGATGCTGATGAAATGAGAGACCCAAATTTGAGGGCATAATTCGACAGAGCAACGAGAGACTTCAGTAGGATCAAAGCACCTGGAATTGATGACATTCCCTCTGAATTTCTGACCGCTTTAGGAGAAAACAGCATGGCGAGGTTATTCCATTTATTGTGCAAAATGTATGAGACAGGAGAAGTGCCATCCGATTTTTGGCAGAATGTTGTTAGACCTATTCCCAAGAAAGCCGGTGCTGATAGGTGTGAAAACTACCGCACCATTAGTTTAGTATCTCACGCCTATAAAATTATAACGTTTATTATTTAGAGAAGAATGGAAAGATAAGTTGAATCTGAGTTGGAAGAAGATTAATTTGGCTTCAGAAGAAATGTAGGAATACGTGAAGCAATCCTGACTTTACGTCTGATCTTAGAGGATCGAGTTAAGAAGTTCAGGCCCACATATATGGCATTCATGTATCTAGGAAAGGCGTTTGATAATGTTGACTGGACCAAGCTATTTAAGATACTGAAGGTGATCAGGATCAGATACCGGGAAAGAAGAATTATCTACAATCTATATAAAAATAAGTCTGCAGTGATAAGACTCAAGGGCTATGAAAAAGAAATAGCAATCCATAAATGGGTGAGGCAAAGCTGGAGTTTGTCCTCCCACATTGTCAATGTTTGTATAGAACATGCAGTAAAGGAAATCAAAGATGAATTTGGAAAGGAAAACACAATCCAAGGGGAGGAAATAAAAAACCTGAGATTTTCCGAAAATATTGTTATTTTATCTTTTTTTTTTGCTAGGGGCTTTACGTCGCGCCGACACAGATAGGTCTTATGGCGACGATGGGATAGGAAAGGCCTAGGAGTTGGAAGGAAGCGGCCGTGGCCTTAATTAAGGTACAGCCTGGTGTGAAAATGGGAAACCACGGAAAACCATTTTCAGGGCTGCCGATAGTGGGATTCGAACCTACTATCTCCCGGATGCAAGCTCACAGCCGCGCGTTGTTTTATCTAAGACTGCAGAAGATCTGGATACATTTCTGAATGGTATGGACAGAGTTTTGGTAAGGAGTGCAGGATGAAAATAAGTAAGTCCAAAACAAAAGTAATGGAGTGCAGTCGTACGAAGTCAGGTGATGCAGGATATATTAGATTAGGAAATTAAGTCTTAAAGAAAGTGGATGAATAATGTTACTTGGGTAGTAAAATAACTAAAGACGGCAGAAGTAAGTAGGACACAAAATGCAGGCTAGCACAAGCAAGGAAGGCCTTTCTTGAAAAGAAATTTGCTCTGTTCGAACACTGATACAGGAATTAGAAAGATGTTTTTGAAGACTTTCGATTGGAGCGTGACATTGTGTCGTAGTGAAACGTGGACGATGACTCGCTAATAAAGAAGGAGAATATAAGCTTTTGAAATGCGGCGTTACAGAAGAATGCTGAAGGTGAGATGGATAGTTCGAATCACGAATGAAGAGATACTGAATCGAATTGGTGAGAGGAGATAGTTGTGGCTAAATTTGACGAGAAGAGGAGATAAAATGTAAGGTCACATTTTAAGACACACAGGACTCGAGCAGTTGGTTTTTGGGGGAAATGTAGTTGGTAACAACGGTAGGGATAGACCAAGGTGTGATTATGACAAGCAGATTAGAGCAGATGTAGGATGCAGCAGTTTTATAGAAATGAAAAGTTTAGCGCAGGATTGGGTGGCATGGAGAGCTGCATGAAACCGGTCTCTGGACTGATGACTCGAACAACAAAAATCTCAAGAGAAGCTCCAGGGAATTCAGAATACCTATTTGGTTTTCGTCTTCAGTATTCCTAAAGATTGACATGTAACATCTTACCACAAGCCTGCAGGGTAGTTGAAACTCAGGATTGACGATCATACTGTTAGGGACAATAGACTTGCAGCTTCTACAGGTTCTACAACATCGTACGGCAAAGTGCAGTTAGTTCGTGTTTAGCCACTGCCTCTCAATCATGCAATGACATCAAACTATATGAAATCGGGAGAGTGACTGTGTGGTTTGCGTCACGTAGCTGCCAACTTGCACTCGGAATATAGTGGGTTCGAACCCCACTGTCGGTAGCTCTGAATATGGTTTCCCATTTTCACATGAAACATATCGTCGCTGCCGGGACAAAACCTCCTATGTGAAATATTTTAGCTCAGAACTTTGGCCGGTAAGGTTCTCTCATGTAAGGTGCAATAATGTGTGCATATTGTCAAGGCATTCTCGCTCTTCATAATGTATGTGCTGCGGGTCAGTATAACTCCAAAAATATTATCACATAGGAGGTTTTGTCCCGGCAACGACGATATGCTGAGGCTGTATTTTAATTAAGGCTACAGTCGCTTCCTTTCCACTCCTAGCCCTTCCCTATCCCATCATGGCGATAAGTTCGGCTCCATGGCTAAATGGTTAGCGTGCTGGCCTTTGGTCACAGGGGTCCCGGGTTCGATTCCCGGCGGAGTCGGGAATTTTAACCATCGTTGGTTAATTTCGCTGGCTAAGGGGCTTGGTGTATGTGTCGTCATCATCATTTCATCCTCATCACAATGCGCATGTCGCCTACGGGAGCCAAATCAAAAGACCTGCGCCTGGCGAGCCGAACATGTCCTGGGACACTCCCGGCACTAAAAGCCATACGCCATTTTATTTCATCGTCATAAGACCTATCCAAGACGTTAAGCAGACTCTAAAAATAATACAGTCTAATGAAATACAGGGATGTAGTGTAAGAAGCCAGAAAATATGTCTAAAAATGCCGGTATCTTTCCACTTAGGAAGCCATGAACAAAAACAATATTATGATAACCTTGACATACTTTTGATGTTTAGTTAATCTTAATTTGTCCTCAGCATTAAAAACTTAGGTTCTTCTATCTGCTCCCTTCATTTTATTGTAATTTTTGATATTAATTAATTGTTAAATTTAAGTTACATAGGTAGCCAAACGGACCTGTGGTCCTACTTGTAAATAACTTTAAATAAATAAATGTCGAATTTCTATGAGGGGTAAATTCAGAATATTTGGTATCTATTTATATGTTAAAAAGGAAGAAACCTGTCGTCACCTGAAATACCATAGTTCACCCTAGCTCAAAGCAGACTCTAGGCAGCGACATCTACTGTAATGTAAATATGCAATTGAATGACTTGTGTGTATCCAGTGCTCTCTGCCACTTACAACAGGACAACACATGCCCTACCATATAACGTGCCTAATTCCGCATTATTCCGAACTTTTTTAGGTGTGTATGATATACATGTTCCTTTCCTTTTGAAAATACTTTGTCTAAGTGTCAATATCCTTCTCCTCACCACCTCTATACAAGTAATAATAATAATAATAATAATAATAATAATAATAATAATAATAATAATAATAATAATAATAATAATAATCAGCGTTCTCAATATTGACCCACCCAAACGCAAATTTTTCTTATCTCCACTTGCTGGCTGTTTTGAATTATTTCGAAATAAAAACCTTTACGACTTTTACAATACTCTTTAGGCAATTGTTCATCCTCAATTTGTTAAGTTCCACTTTCCTACGTGGTTCATGAAAACATGTATAATGTTTCTTCTATAATTCCTGCAGCATTGTTCCAAAAATTCATTAAACAATCTTCCCAGTCGTTTTTCAATAATAATCATTTGTCACAGACTGTTCTAATGTTTCAAGAATTGTTAGATTCAGTTTTGAGACATGGGTTAATTCAGATTTTCACTTCACAGTTTTGACATTTTGTAAACATACGAGACTGCAAAGCTAATTTTAATTTCTCTTCACTCTCCAAGTTGATACATGATCCTCACATGCTGGTCATTTGAATATCAATGAGATATGGAGATATTTTTATAGCACAAGACGGTTATTTCATGTCACATACACAAAAATTTAAAAATGCTATTTGATATACGTTAGGATACAAATCAGGTAATAAAGTATTACTTAAATACCACTTTAGTAAAAATTGTCAAAATAGAAATTGTTTACACGATTTGTTTTTACGCTTCATAGTCTGCTCTAGATCGTTTGGTTCTATATTTGTTACGTAGAGGTATCCGGGCTCCAGTACATTTCAGTACCGTATTCTTCAGCAAGGCGAATGATGTACCCCATCTCAATCTAAGATAATATCGAGGAGACTAATCGCCACGGATTGCAGCCTATATATGGGTCTATTTGGTTTCGCGACCTAAGATGCATTATCCGTTGAAAAGGTTGTCGAAGAAAATATTTAAACTTATTTTCGACCACAGACACGATGTACGTAGTTTAGTTCAAAACATTCAGTGAAACTACGTGAATTTAATTGCCCTTCAAAAATTTCGTGGAGGTATTAAACCCTCACCCCACCTTATAAATGAAACAGGAACTACAGAAAAAATATGTATTCTCTACTGATCAACTTGAAAACTTTTTCGTGTTGACACAATGAATATATAAGCTGAAATTCAAATATCCATGTAAAATTATATACATAAATAAAGTAATATGTACTGCTTTCAATGAGGGTCATTTCAGCTCCATCTGCACTTTTTCTCGCAAATAAAATAATACGTATATTCCATATATGACCTTCTATAACAGGGGTTTCCAGTTAATAAGAACTCAAGGGCCACATTGGAAACCTGAAGCATGACTGCGGGCCGCACTTTAATAATAGGCCTATTTTCGTAAAATTCCGCAGCTAGGACAGAGGCGCCAACATACAAAATCATATTATATTTAAAGGAAGGTTTAATAACTTAATTGCTTAAAACAATTGCATAAAAGAGTGAAATTAAGAATAATCACTATTATACCCAGAACAATTGAATTTGGAAGAAGAGCACCCAACAATGTCAGTTCTTTTGAATTAATATTTGGCAAATGAGAAAAAGTAAAACGAAACACAAACTAAAATTAATAATGTACTTAAAATAAAAAGGGCAATTCAGCTGTAGTAGTGTGAAGGGCACAATGCCAAAATCCCAACAATGTACTTCCAGGAGTACTTCCTCAAACATTTTCACTGTGTACCAGCCAATACTGCCAATGAGAAAAGAACGAAGAAATGAAACCGCTTCTTACACCAATGGCTTTTAAATTATTTCTTCGTATTCATTGCACGGTACGTTGAATAAAAAGGCCACAGTGAGGTTGGCATGTAGTTCAAGAATTGGGCCGCCATTTGGAAACCCCTGTTCTAGAATTTGATAACATTTCAGCAAAGTCGATAGACGACACCTAGATGCCTTTCATTTCAAAGGTATTGTCCAGCACTGTTGAGGCACTTGTCCCACTGCGTTGTGAATGGCCATCTCGTAAAATTCTTAGCGCTGCGTTGTGAACCAGTTCCGAACGCACTGCTAGTCGCCCGTGCCCAAGGTAAATCATTTGCCTCTCAGTGCCTTCTTTAGCTTGTCGTTTTGACTCATTTCGAAGTGATGACACCATGTCTCGTCTTCAGCGACCACTCGCGACAGGAAATCATTCCCTTCCTTGGCACAGCGAAGCAGATGTTCAAGAGAGAGCTTCCTATGCTGCTTGAAAACTGGGAGGCACCTACTGGGCGCACTTTTAGCGAAAGTTCAATCTGTCATTAATGACGGCGTGAACGCTTCCGCCGCTCGCTGCGACCTCTACGGCAATGGTTGCTACCGTAACTCGCCTGTCTTACATAATGAGGGCATCCACCTGCTGGACAAACGCATCGGTAATGCGGTGTGGCGTTCTAAACCGTGCATCATCGACCAACGACATGCGTCCTCCCTTGAATCGCTTGTGCCATGCCTTGATTCTTGCAACAGGCATGCAGTGCTCTCCGTACATTTGTGCCATTCTTCGATGGATTTTCATTCCCCTCACTCCTTCTTCTGTCATAAAACGCTCTACACCCCTTTTCTCTTCTTTTGAAGCCTCCATTTCACTGTTTTTATCACGAATGGGTGCAGTGGACGATCAACGCACGCTCGCTCTGTCGTCAGGTGGTGTGCAACCATGTCCCTCAAGCGGCAAGTCTAGGACCTCAGCGCTCTTATAGGGACCGCACCTTCTTCCGCAGGCAATTTCATTACGATCCTTTCAGCGGTTTTCATTTTTAAGACTTTGGCGCATTTCTTTTCGAATAAATGCTGTATAAATGACTAACTTCATATTTGAAAATTGTGTACGTCACATGATACCCATTACGATACAGGACGTTTCGTAGCAGAACGAACCTCGACAGTTGAGAGGAGTATACTCTACCGTATGCCTTTAGGACTAATAAGAATAATCTCGAATTGTTTAGGTAATACTTCTGTCCCTGTATCCTGGCCAGTAAAATAACACAGGGTTCATAAAAAGTCAACTCCCATTATTATTGCTGGTACAGAGGGTTATAACTTAAGAAATTTTTAAATGTCCTTTTCGATATCTTAATTAATGCGGTAGCTTGTCAAGTCAATATTCCAATCTTTAGCCCTCTTACTTTTTTGTTCGAACTTTGGGCGGATCATTTACTGAAAGGTAGGAAATGGCGGGAATGGATTCAGTTAGCAGGAAATATAGTAAGCAGTTTGGCCAATGACGACTACAATGGCAGACGTTGCTGAAAGCCAGAATTTTAGTATCTTGGAGCTTGAAACGAGATTTAACGAGTATGATCTGATATTCTTTTCCTTTTAAAAAATTTGCTGTATGTCGCACCGACACAAGAAGTTCATATGGAAACAATGTGGCAACAAAGGCCTAAGAGTGGAAAGGGATCGACCGTGGCTTTGATTAAGGTACATCCCCAGCTCTTGTCTGGTGTAAAAATTGAAAACTACAGAAAGCCATACGATATGAATATTAGCATACATTTGACTAAATGTATTTCAGTAGGGAATAAAACTAATTCTGAATGCTAGATAGAGAATATAAAGCTGTAACAAGTGTATCATTTCAAGTAGTTGCGATAAGTATTCTGACAGGAGGTTCGGATACTCAATAAAATGGAAGCAAGACGCAGCAAAGCTAATGCAGTAAGCTCGCATTTGCGATCATAGGTATTCTGTGAGAAAGAACTCAACACTCGGGTGAAACTTTCTTTACATCGAACTGTTTTCAGGCTGCCTTTACTGTCCGGGAGTGAAACTTGGATGGACAGAGAATATCGTCGCTGCCGGAACAAAACCTGCTATGGGAAATATTTTAGCTCAGAACTTTGGCCGGTAAGGTTCTGTCATCTAAGGTGCAATATTGTGTGCATATTGTCAAGGCATTCTCGCTCTTTATTATGTATGTGCTGCGGGTCAGTATATCTCCAAAAATATTACCACATAGGAGGTTTTCTCCCGGCAACAACGATATATTATTCATAAGTTGGACATGGACGTAGCGAGAGTGATTGCTGCTGAAAATAAGTGGTGATTTAGGCAGGAGGGTAGTCGGAATGAGAAGACAAATTTGTTCGCATAAACCGGCTTCGGTGGTGGGATCATGTGGGGCAAAGGAAGTTTAAGATTCATTAAACTATATTCTTTTTGAAGTTGTTATCTTTCCAGTAACATAATCTGTATGTAGCTACCCAGCTCACAATGTAGCAAGTTCAGACTCGGAGGAGTTCGGTGTTATTTGGGATGTTTCTTGCACACAGCCATTAGCATTTGTGCATAACAACGTCCATGGCCGGTGAGAGAAATGAGAGACGGTATGGGTTTCGGAAAATTATCAGTGGCATGGAATACGAGTACAAATGATTGAGCATAGGACGATGGTACGAAAAGTAGGGTATGAAGAGCAGAATCTCAGCTGTGACGTTCCTGGTCAGTCCAAGTCGTCGAGGTTACAGTATTATAGACGTATTTTAGGTTCCAGGTGTATTTGACGAAGTGTTCGAATTTGGGTCTGGCAATGACATCGCCGCAGAACACAAGGGGAATGTCGGAGACCACACTGATGTATGGTGCCACGCAGTGGCGGTTGTGTATGTGCGGGGAGAGAACCTGGCACATGGGCATGGAGATGTACTGCGATGGATGTAGATGGATCCGAGCAGGGAAGTTAACTTGATCTCACCGGTAGCTATGGAGATATAAGCGATACGATT
Organism: Anabrus simplex; assembly: GCF_040414725.1. Classification (NCBI taxonomy): domain Eukaryota; kingdom Metazoa; phylum Arthropoda; class Insecta; order Orthoptera; family Tettigoniidae; genus Anabrus; species Anabrus simplex. The sequence continues at coordinate 247,666,150 of NC_090265.1, read as the reverse complement.
TCAAATGTGCGGGTTTGCACGGCTTTGACCACTCACTCACCTAGCAACACGGATAGCTAATTTCAAATTATACAGCCAGAGCATCTCTAAACCTTTGCAAACTTACTTATCTGACTGGTAGCCAAGAGACGCGGATGGCAAATTATACTCTGTAGCACAAGCATAATTTCCGTAATCTTTCTGTTCCAGTAGGTGCTGTGTTTATGTAAATCAAAAATCGTGTAACGTTTGCCGTAATTGTCCTGTGACTATCGCAATGGTACCCTTATGTAGGGCGAAAGAATATCTTTTCAAACATACACACGTCATGGGTTGGAATTTACATTCAGAAGTTGAAAAATGTATTAAGAATATCACTTTATTGTACCCCGTATATCTTTGTTGCTACCGATCTTAGGGAAAGCGTTCTAACAGTACCGTGTCTAACTCAGAAAACAGATTTCTAACGGTACCCTACATGCGGGGTCGGAAATTGATATGTTGATGTTCAAATCGCCAGTTTTGCTTGTAAGACGGAAATAAAATGTGTCGGTTAGTACCAAAAGTTAATTGAGCGAATTGTTAAAGTGAATTGAGAAAAAATGAAGAAACGGTTATCAAAGTTAATAGCATGATTTGACCGATGAGAATGTGTAATGTGATAAAGGCAATTGTTATGATTGTAATAACAACAACGACAATAATGTAAGATTTTACTATAGTTAAATAAAACCAAAGTTGTTTGGGAATGTTGACTTTTGGAAAGTACAAGTAGACATATTCAGTTTTGGAACAAACAACAATGGACGCAATGTGTTCTGGAATAGATTCTGAGAGAATTTACAGACTTAACATGACCAAACATATGTATTTTACATTTTTATATAGCCATTATGTGATGACAATGCTACATTCACAATGGGAAAATTTTCAACTCCAATGATTACTTCAAAATTAAGAATAAATTAATATCGTTTTCTTGGAGAACACTTTCAAATACCATCGCTGTCAATTATTGGCAACTGAACGTCCAAGAGCAGGAAGGACAGGAGGAATATGAGCGAATTCATTCATTGCTTTTTTTGGAAATGCTGACCAGACACGGAAATGAATGAATGAATGAATGAATGAATGAATTGATTGGCTCATCGTCGTCTTGTTGTTCTTCCTGCTCTTGGAAGTTCAGTTACCTAGAATTTGCCAGTACCTTGTAGAAGCTGGCATCTGAATTAGATTCGCATTCACTTCTGTAATTGTTTTTGAGTAGATTAAAACGTCATTGACTTTTGTAACTTAAGTTACAACACAAAGCCGTATTGGTTCACTAAATATTTGGTTTATGTTCTTACCTCTTCTACAAACACCTTTTGGCACCCCCTAGATTTGTGAAATATGTTGCTTCGACCCAAACAGTTACTATGATTTTGCTCCTCTGTATGATGAATCTCTTCAGGGAAGCAAATTTGAAATAACAGTTAGCAGGTGGTTTCAAAACTTACTGACTGCGTTCTTCCTATTAAAAAAAAATCAAGACAGATACATTTCCAATTTCTGAAAAATGTCTGTAATTCCTCTGGCTTTAGAATGATTTTCCTTCTTCGGATTTATTTTTCAGTGTAATCAAATACTGTGTCTGGGGTATAAAAGAATGTCCTGGTACCGGAAAAACTACAAGTACTGTTTTTATGCGATCTGGAGCGTCACTTTTCAACCACTTGCTTAACATACCCACCATAATTTGATCTCATTTGCAGTCGGACTGTTTTATCTTCGCTGATGTACAGACATTTCTTGATCTCTTCTTACTACGTCATGGATCGATATCTATAATGCTGTTTTCACAGACTCCAACCTCTTTTCACTATCCATTTCACTAGTAAGTTATAAAAGCTACGTGGATGTGCACACTGGCTTCCGTATAACGAAAGAAGTTACTGTCAATATATTGAACTGTGGATTATTAATAACAAACCTTTCTTACAACAGCCGGCCTTGTGGTGTAGGGGTAGCGTGCCTGCCTCTAACCTGGAGGCCCCGGGTTAGATTTCCGGCCAATTCAGGGATTTTTACCTTGACCTGAGGGCTGGTTCGTGGTCCACTCAGCCTATGTGATTAGAATTGAGTAGCTTTCTCACGGTGAGATAGCGGCCCCGGGCTAGAAAGCCAAGAATAACGGCCGAGAGGATCTGTCGTGCTGACCACACGAAACCTCGTAATCTGCGGGCCTTCGGGCTGAGTAGGGGTCGCTTGGTAGATCAAGGCCCTTCAAGGGCTGTAGTGCCATGGGGTTTGGTTTGTTCTTCTTACAACAGTAAGTTCTCTTCTGATGAGACGTTACTTAGGGCATGTTAAGCTAGTGAAAAGGACACGCTCTGAACAAACTCAATTTTGGAACAGAACTGAAAAGTTAAGGTAGCCACAAAGATTATGAAACATATTTTGATTTTAATTTTTGTGGACACGTTGAGTTTCGGAACTAACCGACTCAAATAATTATTTACGTTTTGAAGTTCCTTTGTCTGTGTTTGTTGTTGATAGTATTACGTATGTGGATCAAAAGGTTAGTTGCACTAACGCTCCGCAGCAGCACGCTGTGTGTCGCAAACGTGGGAACAGGGGAGAAAGGGACAGACACTGCCCACACGTCTGTTAGGCAGGTCGCTGTGGTGTCTCCCCTAGTATTGTGTGAATAGCGGCCAAATGAAATGGCGCGTCAACTGGACGTTCACTCCAAATATGAGGTGCTTGCGACAATCCGATGCCTATGGGCCAAAAGGAAGAATTGTACGGGCATTCATCGTGAAATTAGTGCTGTGTATGGGGAGCGGGCCATTTCCTGGCAAGGTATCGTGAAGTGGTGTCAGCAGTTCGAAGCCGGACACAAGGGTATCACGGACAACCATCGCGAAGCCAGGCCCACAACGTCCAGGACCCGTGCAAAGGTCAACGGTGTGAATGCGATAATTAGACAGAACCGGCGCATTAAACTAAGAAAAATCGCGACGCAACTGCATATGTCGTATGGCAGTGTGTTCGCTATTGTTCACGAGGACCTTGGATATCGTAAACTGTGTCACGTATTCTCACCGATGAGCACAAGGGACAACGTTTCCAATCCTCCCTGGCGTTTTTGCAACGCTATGTCGCAGACGGCAACGGGTTTCTGCGGCGAATCGTCACACGCGACGAAACGTTGGTCCACCACTTCACCCCCGAAACGAAGAGAACAACAATGGAATGGGTGCACCCCTCATCACCACAACGAAAGAAGGCCAAGGTTCAACCTTCAGCCGGTAAGGTTATGGCGTCAGTATTCTTTGACATGGAGGGTTTCCTGCACGTGGAATTCATGCCGAAAGGAACGACGATCAACGCGGCGTCGTATTGTCAAACGTTGCACCGGTTGCGTAAAGTGATTAAAGAGAAGCGCCAGGGGAAATTGGGCGCCGGTGTGATTTTGTTGCACGATTACGCAACACCTCACAAGGCCCGCCAAACGAGAGAATTGCTGCAGCGTTTCAAGTGGGAGGTCTGGCAACATCCACCCTACAGTCCCGACCTAGCGCCATGTGACTTTCATCTGTTCGGTAAGCTCAAAACGGAGCTCGGTGGATGACGTTTCCAGACTGATGAGGAGTTGAAGGCCGCTGTCTCCGAATGGTTGCAGAACGCTGGAGGAAATTTATATGCATCCAGCATCGACAAGTTGGTTGTGCGTTCGCAGAAACGATTGGAGTCTTTTGGAAACTATGTGGAAAAGTGACGTTACAGTGTATGTCGCTATAGTCGTGTTGCTGTTGTATCGGTGGTGTAATAAATGGCCATAACTGGGAAGTGCAACTTATTTTTTGATCTGCCCTCGTAGTTTGTTTATTTACGCACAAATTGATACGATAATTGCTCCGATCAAATGAGCCATTGATTGGCTCCAGCGGTTCGAAGCAGGCCGAATCGTTCGAAATCAAATGTTCGCGGCGCATCTCCTCCCGGAGTTTGATGATGTCAGCGTGATAATATTACCTGAGAAGCATTTAATCAAAGGACGGAGCTGTACAATGGTAAACGTTTATAAAGTGCAATGTTCGTTCTAGAAGAGTAATTGCGATCCAAGCAGAGCATTTCTTGACGCTCACTTTCCAAACGTCGAAAAAAATTCCATGGCACAAAAGCTTGTAACTGTTCGCTCTCCTAAGCTTCACAATTGAGGAGACGAAAGATAATAGCTGGGGTCGCATGAATATAAATATAAACTATGTGTGGCTTACCCGCAAATTGCCACGCAAATGGAATCAATTATCACTCCATGGTTTCCCATTTCTCTATGTATTGTTTGGGCGCCAGCTTTACAGTTTACAAAACTGTACAGCGAAATTTATATTTAATAGCATAGAGACTTATACTTAAATCACAGGGGTAGGATTTAAAAAAAAAAACCATTAAGTATCACTTTGAGAAAGAAAATTAACGCAATATCTGGTCAAATGAATTTAATAAACAAAATAGTGAGATGAGTCAAAAAAGTACCTTTTATCTTGGAGGGAATTAAGAACTTAACGTTACTGTAATTTACTGTTGCTTGCATTGTCTAATTGTGGTTCACCAATTGAAGATTCCGTTGAGGTCATCTGTATTCCGTGGTAACTCGTTCTCCTTTTCTCGTTGCAGACTGGCTCCATGGACATCCTTCCTACCTTTTGCGATATGGTTTGGGCTATCTGGACTAGCACTCACTAATTGCCTAGTCTTTAAAATAGACATTGGCCCTATGCTTGTGAAAATTGATCACCGTTGATCGTATGAGGAGAAAATTCAGTGTTGAGAATTTTTTCATGTTATAAGAAATCTTAATCCAACTTAGCTATTCTACTGATACAATACAGACTTGTACCAAGTACCGTGGACTTGAACTAACGTAGTTCTCAATACAGAATAATTATAGAATATATCACAATCCGTATGCTTGTCTCGTCTCACCCTGATCCGACAACATCACAGCAGCTACATACTGTGTCTTAAAGCGACAACTCACTGTCCCGAAAATGATTGTATCTCGAAGCGAACACTTACTGTCTCAAAAATAAATTGTAGTTGTGTCTCGAGGACTGCTCCGCGCCAGATAATAAACACGATCTCTCCCCACTCTTGGTAACAGTTCCACACCAAACCCCTTTACAACGAAGTATCTGATTCGTAGATCTCATATCATATCGTCCCTATTCTGCCAAAACGGCGAATGTTACAATGCTCTTCCTATCCATCATTTCCCTTAAGACTGGTCACGCCTTCCAGCTATATCACGGTTACTAGACTAGACGGTAGGGGTCATCAGTTGGGTGCGCAGTAGCAAGCCACGCCTCCTGACGTCACGCGTTCCCCATGTTCGCTAAACGAAGCAGAACACCATTAGTCTAGTGATGGTGTTTACCTTCTCAACAGTGTAAGAGTTTATTTTTTCTGTGCTGTGCTGTGCTGTGCTGTGCTGCCGCTGGTTGCTCTAACCACGATAGACATCAGAAGGACTTAGATATTAAATTGCATCGTTTTTCCAAAGAACATTGAAACTTTAAAATTTTACGTAATTTACAGCCTGACATTTAAATTTGCCACTGAGTAGTAATGATTTAGCGAGTCAGTTCTGTAAAGATCGTGAAATAAGGGCACAAAAGCGAAATCATTGTAAGATATGACAAATTTTACAATCGCAGGCGCCAACTAAAGCAGGAAATGTTAATAGTGCAATCTTGAGGAAGGAATTAGATAATAAAAGTAAACATCAGTCCGCCTCTGTGGTGTAGTGGTTAGTGTGATTAGCTGCCACCCCCGGAGGCCCGAGTTCGATTCCCGGCTCTGCCACGAAATTTGAAAAGTGGCACGAGGGATGGAACGGGGTCCACTCAGCCTCCGTACGTCAAATGAGAAGAGGTGTGTTCTATTCCCACCTGATTCATCCTGGAAGTGGTTTTCCGTGGTTTCCCGCTTCTCCTCCAGGCAAATACCGGGATGGTACCTAACTTAAGGCCAGGGCCAATTCCTTCCATCTTCCTTGTCTATCCCTTTCAATCTTCCCATCCCCCCCACAAGGCCCTTGTTCAGCACAGCAGGTGAGGCCGCCTGGGCGAGGTGTCATTCTCCCCTGTTGTATCCCCCGACCCAATGTCTCACGTTCCATGACACTGCCCTTGAGGTGGTAGAAGTGGGATCCCTCGCTGAGGCCGAGGGAAAAACCAACCCTGGAGGGTAAACTGATTAAGAAGAAGAAAATGGAAAATGAATTTAGTGCCTTCCATAGAAACTACATTAAGAAATGTCCAGAAGATTTTAGGGTTTTAAAGGAAAAAAAGAAAAGAAAAACATCCTGATCTTGAAGATTTCATTGTTTTATGTTTCGTTAGAACCAGAACGTTCATAAGGATGAAAAACATAAACAAACATAGGCACATGAATTCTTGCAAGAGGTGTGAACGAACTCCTAATGAAAAAAGAAGTGTGAAAAAAATTAAGAGTTGTTTGATAGACTGATTTTGAAGTAATGTAAAACAACCAAGTAAAACTGTGGTGTAAATATTTTGTGTGGAACCTATATAATGTAAATATGTATACAGTTTTACTACCATAATAATAATTAGGAGTATTCATTAGGTGTTTTTAAAAATTGAACATTTGATCGCATTTTCTGACTGAGTGTTTCCTCCGCACCACATTTCTATATGGCCTAAGCCTGTGGAAACCTCTTTCCCCACCAAAAAATTGTGACCCATAATATGGTGGAAGAGGTTGACGTTCCTTCAGGGGATCTTTATCAACATTCCACCAGCCAATACACATTTATAAATATAATATTAGATGTTTTTAATACTACTTAACACCAACAATCCACCAAAACAACGGTAAAAAGCATCCCGGGCGATTGGTCATGTTTCTTTAATTTTTGTAACGAGTTTTAGAAATAAAACTACGTATAAAATCGTTCTAAAATCACTGGATGGATAGAAAATACGAAAACCGAACCGTAAGTACTTTATTTGCGAGGCGAAAGATAATTTATAAGTGAGAAAGCTACTGGAATAGTTCGTGTTAAGCACAGTGTTATTATATTACTTGTAGTGTTCTGAAAAATACTTAAATAAATTAAAACATAATTACCTACACATAACAACTGGCAATTATATTTGAAAAAACTGAAAAATATTTAGCAAGTGGTTAAATAAAAACAAGAAAATCATTAATAGAAACGCACAATTACAATCGGTCGTGTTCACTGAAAGCCCGGCAGTGGGGATCAGATGACGTCACCAGCCAAAGCGAGCCTGCGCGTGACCCCTACCGTCTAGTCTAGTAACCGTGAGCTATATATTGATATGCGGTCCATCAGAACAATTTTCGTTGAGTTCATTTTCCTATGCGAGTGTGTAAAGGAAAATGAACCTTAAATACATCACACTCTAGGAGTGGGTAAATGTCATGCTAACATACATTCCTTCAGTATGGTACAGTAAGGTTCATTATCCTTTACACACGCACATAGGAAAATGAACTCAACGGAAATTGTTCTGATGGACCGAATATCAATATGTGGCTGGGAGGCGTGACCAGTTTTAAGGGAAGTAATGGATAGGAAGAGCATTGTAACATTCGCCGTTTTGGCAGAATTGGGACGATATCTTCCCTCTCTTCATTCTTCACCCGTAACCAGTAGGCGTGTCGATGATGTAGTCTCCTAGCTTGCTAGCCTTGCACGCGGGTCTCTGTACAGTACAGTACTCATGAGTTAAACCCAATGACTCATCATAACTTCCCCGCTTCAAGAATAACTTGTCCGTGTACACAATATGAGATGAAATGACACAAACTCAGACTCAACATATTGACCATATTTACAGTATTATCTGCGCACTTTTTATCGATAGATTTGTGTACGGGTTTGTGAAGTAAGGAGGGAGCCATTCCGGTTCCAGTAGTACTGTCAACTGAATGGAAATTAAATCTGAATTGAATCGATAATATGATCGATCGATATGAATTTTGCTAAACCTTTGTTATCTTAAACCAACAACTGTGTCACACACACACACTATATAACATTATATAACATTTCTCGATGCGAATCTTATTCCTAGAGTGAATTATATAGTTTGGCTTTGCTGTGTAAATAACAACAGTACTAATACGTAAAGCGTACGCCAGATGTCGTACAGCGATGCATAAGCGATTCATAGTTTGTGTTTCAAAGGTTGCCAGTACGAATCTCGAAGATTGCCGTGGTCGACCAATTCAGCACCAGGGTGTAAATCTATCCAGAAAAGGTGCGCAGAAAATATATTAATTCCTATCTTATAATTTTAATAATATATGATGTTATAATATATACAATATGAATCCAAAAGCCTTACTTACAATTGATTGAAGTTAAATTAATATGTGTTAGCGAATAATTGCCGATGGCGGATATTCTTGATATCGAGTGATATCACATAATAGGACGGTACAATAAATTAGTATGGCTGGAGAAGCCTGGACGGTTACAAGCTCATTAAAGTGTTTGGCCTAAACACATCGAAGTGCCACGTGGTCAGTGTGACGATATTCTTAACCACATTACTTGGCTTTCACGTTAAATATACATACATCATGTATCTCATAGTATGTCAGCTGGAATCGAAGTGGTATATACCACTTCCTTGTCAGTTCCTTCCACGAAACATAGTTAAACAACTAATAAGCAGATAGGAATTGAAACAGATCCATCTGATTGGGATTTCAGGAATCCTGTGATTACGACCGAGTTATTGGTTGTTTAGGTTTTTGTTTGGTCCTTTCTTTGCTAGTCACTCTAACTCGCAAATGTTTTCGAGGAGGACAGGATAGGAAAGGATTACGACTGATAAGGATGGAGCCGAGATCTTAATTGAAGTATAGTTCGTGATCAGAGCTGCCGATGATGGGGTTCGATCCCACCACCACCTGAATGTAAGCTTACAGCTAGGCTGCCCGAATCACGCCACAAACTCGCACGCCATATTGTTCTCTGGGTCCTATATATGTTAGTTTTATATTTTACGGGATAAAGGAACGTGGTTATCAGCCATATCCTTGTTAGTTTAAAGAACAACAGTACCTTTAAGCTAGGTTCTGTGTCCATATGACAGCACAAAGTTGTGAGCTTCTATAATTTTCAAGAACTTTAGTGACTTTCAAAGAATATGAAATAATTAAAGAAATTTACAAGCAGTACGATAGGGTATAATATCCAAACGGGTAGGAAGCATATGTAATCTGGTCTCAAAAATCGACTGAATCTTGAATGTAAAACTCCAAATGGAATTCCGTGTGCTAATGTAGATTTTCTTCTTGCTAGACCACTCCCAAACAGAATGAATTATCAAAATAATTAATTAAAATTGAACGATAAATGATACAGAATTAAGGAAACTACATCTCAAGATATGTTGTTATACCTATTCCCAAGAAAGCCGGTGCTGACAAGTGTGAAAACTACCGCACCATTAGTTTAGTATCTCACACCTGCAAAATTCGAACACGTACAGAAGAACGGAAAGACGAGTTGAAACTGAATTGGGAGAAGATCAATTTGGCCTCAGAAGAAATGTAGGATTACGTGAAGTAATCCTGACTTTACTTGTGATCTTGGAGGATCGAATTAAGAAGGGCAAGCCCACACATATGGCGTTAGTAGATCTAGAAAAGGCATTCGATAATGTTGATTGGACCAAGCTATTAGAGGTTCTGAAGGTGATCGGTATCAGGTACCGAGAAAGAAAAATTATCTTCAATCTACATAAAAATCAGTCTGCAGTGATAAGAATCGAGGGCTATAACAAAGATGCAATCCAGGAAGGGGTGAGGCAAGGCTGCAATTTGTCCCAAATCCTCTTCAATGTCTATATAGAACAGACAATAAAGGAAATCAAAGAAGAATTTGGAAATGGAATCACAATCCAAAGAGAGGAAATCAAAACATTGAGACTTACCGATGATATTGTTATTTTATCTGAGACTGCAGAAGATCTGGAGAAATTGCTGAATGGCATGGACAGAGTCTTGGTATGGGGTACAAAATGAACATAAACAAACCGAAACAAAAGTAATGGATTTCAGTCGTACGAAATCAGGTGATGCGGGAAATATTAGATTAGTAAATAAAGTCTTAAAAAAGGTTGATGAATATTGTAGCTTGTGTAGTAAAGTAACTGATGATGGCAGAAGTAAGGAGGACATAAAATGTATATTAGCACAAGCAAGGAAGGTCTTTCTTGTGAAAAGAAATTTACTAACTTCAAACATTGATATAAGAATTAGAAAAATGTTTTTGAAGTGAATCATGGACGATAACTCGCTCAGGAAGAAAGAGAATAGAAGCTTTTAAAATGTAGTGTTACAGAAGAATGCTGCAGGTGAGATGGATAGATCGAATCACGAGTGAAGAGATACTGAATCGAATTGGTGAGAGGAGATTGTTGTGGCTAAATTTGACGAGGAGAAGAGATAGAATGATAGGACACATCTCAAGACACCCAGGACTTCCGCAGTTGATTTTTGAGGGATGTGTAGGTGGTAAGAACGGTAGGAGTAGACCAAGGTATGAATATGACAAGCAGATTAGAGTAGATGTAGGGTGCAGCAGTTATGTAGAAATGAAAAGGTTAGCACAAGATAGGAAGGCATGGAGGGCTGCAACAAACCAGTCTATGAACTGATGACTCAAACAGCAAACAACATCCCAAGAAAGTCACTCTAATTCTTTGTCGTTTACTCCAAAATTATTTGTAGTTTCACGTATTTTGCAAAATTACAACTAACTCTAGATGTTTTATTTCAGAGAAAGAGAGTGAAAGAGGAAGTACTTTCATTGTATAGACTGAGCTTATAACTTTCAAATGTAATAAATCACATCGCCGAGATTCCTGCCGTTCGAATGAGATTGTATTCCAGCCGGCTGAGTCTTTGTCGAATTTACAGAATGGAAAAGACTTTATTCCTCCCGCTGGGAATGGGAAGAAGAGTGGCTTTAGAATGAAGCAGAAAGGATTTCTGAATCTCACGGAACGAAGGAGGGAAACGGATGTCAGCCATGAGAGACTTGGAGTTAGGTTAACTCGGAGAAAGGAACACTTTCAGAAGTGTAGAATGTGCTTAATATTAGCACAAGAGTGGGAGTACCTAAAATAATTTGTAGTTCTTTATTTTCTAATTCAATAAAATTTAGACGATGAGTCTTTCGGACAAAGATTAGCAGTGGGAACAAGAGAAGGTACTGTAACACTCAGAACCTTACTAGGGAGAAAGATAGTGAAAAACAGACACTCTTAGCCTTCGTTAATTTTGAAAAAGTGGTCCGTAATGTACAGTGGGCACTATGAAGAATGCACGCTTGGACTGGATGGGTAGAAGAACGAACTTGAGCCTGCAGAAAATTAGAGTATAAACATTTATACTAATGTGGGAAATTTCAAGTTATGACCTTAAAAACCTGTTGGCGCCAGGAAGGTACACTTCCGATTAAATAAATATTCAAATATTCAAATATTTATTGTTGTTAATAGATCTTACAATCAGGTGATGTCGAATGATTCGAGAATTGAATTCTGACTGTAGAACTTACTTCGCGTACTTTTGAAAATAGACAAACGGGTTTCTGAGCAAGTAAAATTGATAGAAATATTTAATCTACAAACCAAACGTTATGGATCAACAGCCCCGATGGCCATTGCCTTACCAAGCGACAGCTGCTCACCTCGAAATTTTGCAGATTACGAGGAGTTGTGGTTGGTACGACGGATCCTCTCGGCCGTTCCTCTTGGTTTTCTAGACCGGGGATTAATCAACATTTTATATAAGAAAATAACATATCATTACATGGAGTTCACTTGATGAATTTAAGTTATACAACGATGGCATGTGACGCCCGAGTGGCGAAGTCTATTGAGTTGAAACCCATGGCTAAGTGACCTACGCGTCTGTGAGGCTGGGGTCCTACCCAGGACGAAATCTTAAGACGGTACAAACACTTAGTGTTAGATTAAATAAGGAAAGGTAAACATCCGTAACCTGGCCAGGAATTGAACCCAGAGTCGTGTGAACAAAAAGCCAATACGCTGATCAATCGGTCATAGAGCTAGATGTGAAATTTACTGACATGCCACTAGGATAACTTGTAGCTCGATGATAATATTTACAAAATCTTGACAATGAATGCACATAGCCTTGCTAGTCTCGCACTAATTGAGGGTATGTTTTTGATGTCTTAAAGACGAAATGAAGGATTCCAATAGAACTATAGCTCGGCTTGCAGATTGATTTTTTGTTCAACCCCATGGCGATCTAACTGTTTGAAGACAATGGATGATACAGCCAACACACATAGTTATTGCACACATAAAACTTTTAAAACCGGGGAGTTGGCCGTGTGGTTAGGGACGCGCAGCTGTGAGCTTGCATCCGGGAGATAGTGGGTTCGAATTCTACTGTCGGCAGCCCCGAATATGGTTTTCCGTGGTTTCCCATTTGCCCGCCATGAAAATGCTGGGGCTGTACCTAAATTAACGCCAAGGCCGCTTCCTTCCCACTCATAGGCCTAATCCATCGTCGTCATAAGACCTGTCTGTGTCGGTGCGACGTAAAACAAATTCTGCCGGACTGAGTGGCTCAGCCGGTTGAGGTGCAGATCTTCTGATGTCAACTTAGCAGGTTCCATCCTGACTCAGTCCGGTGGTATTTGAATGTGCTGAAATACGTCAGCATCGTGTCCGTAGATTTAATGGCACGTAAAAGAACCTCTGTGGGACTTAATCCCAGCACCTCGTCGTCTCCGAGAACTGTAAAAGTACTTAGGGACGTAAATCCAATAACATTATTATTAGGCTACATGTCATAAAATTCGAAAAGAAAACTTTAAAATGTTAATAAACTGAAACTTGAGTAGAAATTGTATATTTCTGATAAGAACAGAACTCACGACAGATGATTTCGTCGACTAATTTAATTGGATATTTCCAGATAAGACTAATTAGATTTCCGGCCTTTACTCCAGTCAAATAACTGTCACTGACTTCTCAAAGACGCTTCATCGCAGGCACCTGGCAAACAGTCAAGCTTGCAAGAACTTTCGGCGTGACCGAGAACGAATGTACTCATAACAACACGTTATAAAGCATAAATAGACACCACCCACTCCTTTTGCTATTTTCTTTACGTCGCACCGACAAAGATAGGTCTTATGGCGACGATAGGATAGGAATGGAAAAGAAGGAGTGGAAAAGAAGCGGCCGTGGCCTTAATTAAGGTGCAGCCCCAGCATTTGCCTGGTGTAAAAATGGGGAAACAACGGAAAACCATCTTCAAGGCTGCCGACAGTGTGGTTCGAACCCACTATCTCCTGGATGCAAACTCACAGCTGCGCGACCCTAACCGCACGGTCTACTTGCCCGGTCCACCCACTCCCATATCATCTTCAACCCAAGTCAACTTCCAACTACAGTTCCAGGGAATTGCAATACAGTATACTGAATTTCCTCAGAAGACAGGATTTTTATACCTTCCAACTACCGTTCACACGTTGTTTCTAACACTGACGCTACTAACAAAAGGATTCCCCGTGCTCAATATTTCATTTCCCCATTCTTTGAAACCTATCAGGTTGCTGTACATCATTGCCAATACCATACATAGAATATTACAACATATGACTGCCACCTGTAATATCAGATTTATATGAATTAATACAATACTGGACACATACCTAGATATATTAAGATTAGGGTGCCCGTTGACACCGAGCAGATTGTGCATTAGGTAATTTTACCAAAATTCACAATAAGACACGAAAACTAGGCTTTCGGTACCTAAGATGTACTCATTAATGGAGGTGTCAGAATTCCTCACTGAATCTTCAAAAGTACAATTAAATGTAAATAAATAAATGAATACTGGATTAAAGCCATTATATTTATTTAATGAAGCCGAGCTTTCAGCCAAATTGCATTGGCCTTCATCAGGTCATTTTATAACACTACACTGAATAATTCAATGTAAGTTTCGTAATAAAGGACTTTTTGAAATAGAATATCCTGAGATGGATTTATTTCTGTTTCTCTCTTATTGGAACAAATATGGAGCAAGAACTAACATTCTGGTGATAACTTGATTTTACAGAGCCATCTATCGTACTAACATAGAAAAATCTGGACAGACTACTTTCACAGAGCTCTCTACCGGCCTGACATAGAAAAATCAGCTGAGACACCTTTCATAGAGCTATCTACCGGTGAATACAGTGAACTGCAAAAATACAATCACCATATTATTTAAATGTATTAATACTTTACGCGAAAATGGCTCAATGAAATAAATAATATGTTTCTAGTAATCCTGAGATAGAGACCTTTCTTTTGATGTACAATGCATAGGCGTTAGTAACGAAATTTTGTCGCATTATTGCTTTGCACGTTCAAATTATAAGATATGCACAGACTATTGGCTTCAAGTGAGACAAAATGATGATGATATGTGAATCGGCAGTGAAAATTATTTTGGAATACTATTTGTGAGCTCCTCCTCTGACGGAAATCTACATATTTTAAGAACATAGCTTGTACGATGTCTTTATGTTTTCATCTTGTATAGAACAGCCTAATGGGAGAATCAACTAACTAATTAACTAACTAAATAACTACACAAGTTTTCATTCCGGATCTTGTGGGGGTACCCTCTCTCAGGCCAGGGAGATTTGTATGTGGAGAATGTGACGGGACAGGCAATCGTAAACTATAAAAGGAACTGTCTCCGCATTCACCTTCAGCGCAGGCGAAAGGAAAACTACGGACAGTCGATGATGGGAACCAGCTCCTCCGCCTCCCTAACTCAGAGCTACAAGGCTAGCCAAAACTAACCACTGTAAGGCCGAAGAGCCATATATCGGACTAACATAGAAAGATCTGCACAGACAACATCCACAGAACTCTCTATCTGTCTGAAATAGAAAAATAAACGGAGACACCTTTCATACAGCCATCTACCGGCAAATAAAGTGAACGGCAATGACATAATCATCATATTATTTAAATAAAGTAATGTTTACGCAAATAAAGGGAGAAAGGAGACAAGCTCAATGTAAGGAGCTCAATGTAAGTTTCGTAATAAAAAACTCTTTGAAATACAATATCCTGAGATGGATTTATTTCTGTTTCTCGCTTATTAGAACCAACATGCAGCAAAAATTAACATTCTGGTGATAACATGATTTCACAGAGCCATCTATCAGACTAACATAGAAAAATCGGCACAGACAACATACACGGAGCTCTCTAACGGCCTGACATAGAAATAATGTAATAATCTTATTGAGTTTACGTCCCACTAATTACATTTTTATGGTTTTCGAAGAGAAGCCTTCTCTACTCGGTTAATGGGAGAACTGTAACGGCAAGTGTCGATATACACAATCATGAAACGTACTCAGGAAACACAATAATTTGTCTTCAGATAATAGCATCTTCTAAGACCTCTAAAGTGAATTCGCTCCTGCATTCATGGAATACAAAATAATCTTCATATACAAGATATTAATAATACAAGAGAACGCATTTATGTTGCAAGGTGAAAAGTGCTGCGTCCTGTGCCAGACAAATTAATTAAGTTCACTCTGTTATTACTCATCTATATAAATAAAATCGTAACTACCGTGTGTCTGTACATTAACTGTTTTGGCGAAATTTCCGTACAGTTATCCGTTTCAGGTGTAATAATGAACATCTGTATATTTTTTTAGTTTTGGTGCCTGTCTGTTTGTATGTTTGTCTGTCTATAACTCGAAAACAACTTGATATATTTATACCAAAATTCATATTTAGAGTTCACCTGTCCTTGGGTAGGTTTTAGGGGCAATATTGTTTCCAAATCCGTTAAGTAACCGGGGGTTTATACGAAAGCGAAGCCGTGATTTTGCACTCGCACAGAATACACACAACCAAACTTAATGAAAATCTACTTGCCTTAATGAAAATCAATTTCCAAACTTCTTTTTCTCATCTTCATCATTGCGATACGAGGACTAATAAGGGAGATATCATTAATGGACCGGTTTTCGGTACAAGTCCCACCTAACTTAACTCATTAGCAGGTGCATGTAAAGCGTACTTCTTATAACTTGAAGACTACTGGAGATATTTTAACCAAACTTCATATTTAGCATCCAGCTCTTGAAATGTAAGTTTTTAAGTCTATACTATGTCAAATTCCCGGAATAGACTGGGAGTTTATAGGGAACCGAAACAGTGACTTTACACTCCAATAATATATCGTCGCTGCCGGGACAAAACCTCCTAAATGAAATATTTTAGCTTAGAACTTTGGCCGGTAAGGTTCTGTCATCTAAGGTGCAATATAGTGTGAATACTGTCAAGGCATTCTCGCTCTTCATAATGTATGTGCTGCGGTCAGTATATCTCCAAAAACATTATCACATAGGAGGTTTTGTCCCGGCAACGAATATATACAAGACCAATCTGACTGGAAATCGACCAACATTGATGGAAATCAATTCCTAAATTTTTTCTCATGTACATTTTTTCGGTAGGAGGATTAACAATGGAGTTATCATGAACGGTCTGTTTTGCAGCTTAAGCATAGCGGACATAGAGCCCAAAAACTGTTATACGTATAGCAGATTCCTTATCTATATAAATAAATTCGTTAAGACCGTGTGTCTGTATATTGACCTTTTTGGCTATATTTTCGTGCAGCTATCTGTTTCAAGTGTACTAATGACAATCTGCATATTTTTAGCTATAGTTTCCTGACAGTCTTCATTTTTACCCCCCTCCCCGAATCACGATTGAGGCACAATCTGCCAGACGAGCTAGAAAATTAAAATTTGGCAAAGATATATATCTTAACCTGTAATCGACGGAAAGTTTCCAAGATCTTTAAATATTTCAATTTTTACCCCCGAAAAATATTTAGACAATTTTAATGACGGTGCAGACCTTCGTTTCGAGGTATTTCGCAGCTAAACCGTAAGTCGTATCACAAAACGGATGGCACAATCTCAGTTCAATTTCGAGTGATCTACAACTTTGGTCCTATGACGTTTCGGCGTATCTCTATTCCTTATATCGTCCTCCTATGTGATAATATTTTTGGAGATATACTGACCCGCAGCACATACATTATGAAGAGCGAGAATGCCTTGACCACATTCACACAATATTGCACCTTAGATGACAGAACCTTACAGGTTAAAGTTCTAAGCTAAAATATTTCACACAGTAGGTTTTGTCCCGGCAGCGACGATATGTTACATTTGTCTCTATTTCTCGATTGTACTTACATATTGGTCTTCGCACACGTATAATACGTAGTTAGAATCACTTATACTAAAGGTAGAATCATGTAATTCTACACGAGCATGGCCCACCCAGTATCCACACGTGAGCCAAATTCTATGTTTGTAGCTGTCAAATTAGTACCCAAAAGTAATGCATTGTGAGAAATCCTTACCCAAATTTCACCCTATTCAACGTTTCTAACTCAATTTCACCCATACATGGATGAGACAGGACAAAATAACGTAAAACCAGCCGTTTAGATCACTAAATGACGCGTCTTATAGTACAATCCTTTTGCCGACATGTTGTATCGTTTAGCAACAATTAATCTGTAAATGAAGGCTTACAATATTGTAAACATGCATATACTTCGTATGCCGATCTGTATATATTCATTGAAGTCGATGTTGTAGCGATGTTTGCCATTATAACTCATATTTTACATCGATAGTGACTCTCAGCAGGAGGGCGTCTGTTAATGTAATCATTACTCTACCCAAGGACTTTGACTGGCAGTAGGAATGCGATCATTTTCCAACTCCTTTTTATCTAGCATTAGTAACGAGGGACTACAATTGTAAATATTAGTTCACTTCTCGATATAACTGCCAGAAGTCAAGGGAGCATGCATTTTTTTTAAACTCCCCTAACCGATTGAGTTTGGAAGTAGGCTAGTGTGCCCTCCATTATAAACACATTTACCAATCTAAAATGTGACTGGCATTAGGCATAGTGGTCTTGCTATTATAGTGGAAACTCACCAACTCGGTGTGACTGTCATTAAGAAAAGGGGCCTGTCACAGCGTGCGCGGTCTAGAAAAACCAAGAATACCTGCCGAGGGGCTTCGTCGCACGTTTCATCACCTCATAATCTGCAGGCCGTCGAACTGAGCAGTGGTCGCTTGGTAGGCCAAGGCCCATCAAGGCTTTAGCCCCATTGTTTTTGTTTTCGATTTGTGGCTGAATGTATAATTCAAAATTTACATCAAACAGAGTTTTCTAATGCCGCTGTGAATGTCTGTGTAACGCTTGATTTCCAGTTTGTTTCCCAGTCTCTTGTTCACGGGTGAGTTTTGATTCTAGAATTCTCCTTACGATTTTGCGTTCTTATTTCCCCTTGTTTTCATGTTCATTATTAATATCAAGCCATAGGTACATTCAGATTTAATTTCCGTATTGTAATGTCTTAGTTTTTTGTGTTTGAAACTGCATTTTTGTCTTTGATATTCTTTTTGCTAGTGGCTTTACGTCGCACCGACACAGATAGGTTTTATGGCGACGATGGGAGAGCAAAGGCCTAGGAGTTGGAAGGAAGTGGCCATGGCCTTATTTAATGTATTTTCCCGATATGAAAATGGGAAAACCACAGAAAACCATCTTCAGGGCTGCCGACAGGGTGATTCGAACCCAGTATCTCCCGGATGCAAGCTCACAGCCGCGCGCCCCTAACCGCACGGCCAACTCGTCCGGTCGTAGATATTTTTGGTGAGTCAATAATTCATTTTGCTGTTTCCATCTCCTTTTATTTTATTTCTTTGGCTTTTGTTTCCAGTTTTTCTATTGTTTTACCTACGTATTTGAAGCATGATTATTATTATTATTATTATTATTATTATTATTATTATTATTATTATTATTATTATTATTATTATTATTATTATTATTATTATTATTATTATAACCATAAATATAATATATTAACAACATTTATTCATGCTCTCTATCAGCTAATCCGTGAAAACGTTCTTGTTAGTGGACGCCACGAGTTTGGTTTGGGCGTGGACCGTCCTCCACGCATGAGCGACGGGTACGAAACATCCCTCAGCCCGCGTCCTGACAACTGGTCACTCAAACTGTAGTCGACAATAAACAGTACACATTATATCCCTAGAAAGAACATACTCCCTATCCCCCGCTGCTGTGCTTAATTAAGTTACCCCGTCATCAGCAATGCAAGTGTGTCCGCTTGCTTGACAGCAATAACACTATATTTTGTTTGGCCAAATCTGTCTTACATTAATTTTAATAAGTTCTCATGGCGAGGATTCTTATGTGCCACGAATAATCACGAATATGACCTAACTACTCGTCGTAGGGAGAAAATTGTAAAATGTCAAAAGGCTGTAAAGTAAATTTTGCACGAATTTACTTATACACTATGAATAACATCAACGGGCATACGTCACCGTTCCTGTTCTGTGCCCCAGAGGCAGTCTTGCTACGCCTCTGTATACTGACCGGGTAACGTTGAGTATAGTGCGAAAGCAGGCTATCTATAAATTTTAAAACATAGTTTCGCGAAATTATTTCCAAATATCTCCCCATTATATTTTAGAAAACAAACAAGCAAACAACATTAAGAAATGAATTGGACCTGTTTTTGACTTTTCAGGTCAATTCGTCCACTCAAAGGAATTCCTTGAGACTTTTGATCCGGTCCACTCCGAAAGCCTCATTAAATTTAATTCTTTTTAAAAAAATTTGTTGCAAAATGTCCATACGCAAAAGTGTACCATGAGCAATTCGGCCGTTTGTAATTGTCCACGACAAAAAGTACACACCTGAAAAATGTTCCATACTAAAAATTGTTCATTCAGTAAATATAAAACAATGACAATGCAACGCCCTCCCCTAGCAATAAATTATAATAAATAATTTATAATATAAATATACAACTCAGAGAAAATAAGGCTAAAAATGATCAAAAATCATTGAGTTTGAAGTGCACGATTAAGGGAAAATTACGCGATTTGAGGATTACATTTTTATGGCTGAAATAATATACTCGCAGAAAAATAAGCCAGTGATTCATTATTAGATATCGATGGCTTACTTCTAAAACCTTGTATGTCCCAATGTTCTTCCTGTTCATAATATACCTTACGACTGGTCACGCCTCCCAGCCACACATAGATATGCAGTCCATCAGAACAATTTTCCTGGTGCTCATTTTCCTATGCCGATGTGTAAAGGAAAATGACCCTTAAATACATTATACTGTAGGAGTGTGTAAATTCGCTTGCAAACAACATCCCTACAATGCGGTACGGTAAGGTCTATTTTCCTTTACATATTTGCATAGGAAAATGAACACAACGAATATTACTCTGACGGACTGCATATAACTATGTGACTGGGAGGAGTGACCAGTCTTAAGGGATATAATGGGTGAGAAGAACTTCGGGACTTACGAGGTTTTAGAAGTAAGCCGTCGATATATGGCTTGTTTTAACTGGGAAGGACTTACACCTTTACATGAAAAACACAAAATAAAAATATCAGGGAATTTTTGCAATTTTCATTCGTACAACAGAGATAGGAGTAAAGGTACAGGCTTTAGGAGGAAAGAAATCTCTGCAGATCCCGATTTACGACTCCTAAGGATTTAGAAAACTTAGTCGTCTTAATGGATGTAATCCAGAAACATCGGCATAATTCTGGGTTTGAAGGTCAGGTAAGAAAAACGGTTAATATTTTAAAACGTCACGCAGAAGAACCAAACGCAACTCCCTCGCGAATATTGCAAAGAGTAATGGGTGAATTGACAATGAATAAAATTTACCGGAAGTGAAATACGATTAAGAGGTGTGGTGAACAGTTTATAACATACAAATAAATCTCCGAAAAATGATATTGTATTGCAGATGTGTGTAATGTTACGCAATATGTAGAGTAATTCCTTATTTATGGTTCTGGTGTTCACGATGGAGAGAGAATTCTGATATTGTAAACAAATCAAAGGATTAGATTATTGAGTGCCATATTATTCACTTACTACACCTTGAAAACAGCCCCTACACAATTTACACAATTATTTACTCTACATGGTGTTCCGGTAGTACACGGTTTTGCAATACCACTAGTATTTTCTTGAACGACAAAATGGAGAGAAGACACAGTCAAATATATCGATGGCTTTCTTTAAAAACCTCGTAAGTCCGAATACTCTTCCTATCTATTATATTCCTTAAGACTCGTCACGCCTCCCAGTCCCATATTTATATGCAATCCAAAAGAATAATTTTCGTTATGGTCATTTTCCTCTGCCAATTTGTAAAGGAAAATGAACCTTAAATACATTATACTGTAGGAATGTGTAAATTTGCCATGCAATCAACATCCCTACAATTCGGTACGTTAAAGTCCATTTTCCTTTAGACTATAGCAAAGGAAAATGAACACAGCGAAAGTTATTCTGATGGACTGCGTACAAATATATGACCGGGAGGCGTGGCCAGTCTTAAGGAATATAATAGGTAGGAAGAACATTTCGACACACGAGGTTTTAAAAGAAAGCCATCGATATGGGTCCCTGGTTAAGACGCAGCAGGTCGTTATGCAACTTAGGTTCCAGATTGGGTAAAGGGAAAAAAGTAAATAAATGCAATGTAAATTTTAATCTTATACCAGTTGTACAGTATCATTTGAAGTAATTCCACATACTGTATATCAGTTGACGATTTTTGTAAGTAGTACAGGAGATATTATTAGTAGAATTTTGTAAAAAAATATATATTTACTAAGGATGAGCTGTGTGTTTACTAGAAAAATTGTTAGCGTAAATTGTATAATATTGTATTATAGGAAAATTTTGTTCTCTTGTTAATTTAATATTTCGATGGCTTTCTTTTAAAACCTCGTATGTCCAAATGTTCTTCCTACCTATTACATCCCTTAAGACTGGTCACGCCTCCCGGTCATATATTTGCATGCAGTCCATGAGAATAATTTTCGCTGTGTTCATTTTCCTTTGCTGAAGTCTAAAAGTACCGAATTGTAGGGATGTTGATTGCATGGCAAATTTACACATTCCTACAGTATAATGTATTTAAGGTTCATTTTACTTTACAAATTGGCAGAGGAAAATGGCCATAACGAAAATTATTCTTTTGGACTGCTTATAAATATGGGGCTGGGAATGCCTTAAGGAATATGATGGTTAGGAAAAGTATTCGGACTTACGAGGTTTTTAAAGAAAGCCATCGATTTAGTGCTTGACAATAATGTATTTTAGTGTACCATTTGCCACCGAGGTAGGCACCTCATTTGCAAATAAAGAGATTTTGATTTGATTTGATTTGATTTGATATGAGGCAGTGATTTCATTCGTGTATGATAGAAATTTTGAAATAAATCCGACGTTATGTGTGCAAGATTTCGAGACAGCAAACATGAATGCTGTAGGAAAATTATTTCCAAAGGCCAGCTAAGAAAAACTGTTAATTATTGTGGCGTAAAATTCCTTCACAGGACTTAACTCGCGAGTACATCACAGCTGAATGTAACACCACTAAATGTGCATAAAAGCTACACGTATTTCACCCGCTATTCGTTGCGTTGAAAGAGGTAAACCAAGTACTCGATGATATCGCTGAAGGTGCCGAAGAAAATATAAATGATCTCTATGACTATTTTGAGTGTGTACGTACGTTGTAGGCGTGGCAGAGGCAGAAGACAACCATAACCTCCTAGATTCCCACCTCAGATTTGGAATGTTTTTCCTTGGTTAACAGGCCTATAGAACAAATAGTGCAGTAGAAGGATGGCACAACAAATACCAGAAATTCATGGTGGTTCACCATCCCCCTATTTGAACAATTATAAGAGTTCATAAAACACATCAACTAGTGATTTAATTTTCACTTCTTACTTACAAAATATTGTGAATAAAGCATACAGGACCCTCTGGTTTATAATCAGAAATTGTTATGACCCCAGGGATATGTCTTTATTTCGTTTGTATTTTGCATTATTTCTATCCAACATGGAATATGCCTCCATTATTTGGAATCCAGCAACAAAATTAAGCACAGATTTGATTGAAAGGAAAATGAATAATGAAATGAACCTTCAATAACCGCACTGCAGGAATGTATGTTTTCGTGGCATATTTACCCACTCCTAGAGTATGATCTATTTAAGGTTCATTTTCCTTTACATACACGCATGAGAAAAATGAACACAACGAAAATTGTTCTGATGGACTGGATACCAATATATGGCTGGAAGGCTCAGATGGCCTTCACTTAAACCGCAGTGGTACACATAAGTTAGGAAACTTGTTTAGAAGGGTTATAGGCAGGTACATTCAGGGAAACGGGGTGGACTAGGGAGCGGTGTTAAGCGAACAGGGAACTGGAAATCAAGTAGGGATGACATAAAAATGTTAGTGCTCAACTGTAGAAGCATTGTAAACAAAGGAATCGAATTAAGTAATCTAATAGATATATATTCTTACCAGATATTGTAATAGGAGTTGAATCATGGATGAGATATGATATAATGGATGCAGAAATATTCTCACGGAACTGGAGTGTGCATCGTAGAGATAAGATAGGAATGGTTGGAGGGGGAGTGTTAATTCTGGTCAAAGAAGAATTCGTAAGCTACGAAAAAGTTAAGGATGAAAAACATGAAATTCTGGGTGTAAGGCTCGTCTCTAAAGATAATAGGCAACTTGATGTCTTTGGAGTGTACAGACCAGGGGCCTATTCCACAAAAGTATGGTCTTGTACATTACAAGTTACTAGTGTGGGTTCTTGTAATGTATGGAGTTGTACATTTCTGTTCCACAAAAGATTGATAGTCTCTTGTATATTACCAGTGAATTGTTACAAGTTTTACAAGTGACGACATATCAATAAACATACTACGTCATAGCATGAATCAGCTGTTTATCTTCGTATTCCATTCGTTGAATTAGGTTATGCTTGCCTCATTTATCGTAATATCGTATTTTACTGTAACTTATGCAGCAAAGATTGAAATAACTAATATTCCTGTGAATTTTTTAATGCTACGATGTTATTTTTCAGTTTATTTCTTTGATGATAGGAAATTACTCCGTTATTATCACCCATTCTGTTCTTCCGCGATCCTCGCGTATGTTCTACGAGAGTCTAACATACCTACCTTGGTCTGTCATTAGGAATCAGATGCCGCTAATAACGATATTCGGCCGCCAAACTTTATTGTTACGAAATTGCAAACTCTGCATGAATTGTTAAAATGATGTCAAGAGAAACAAAGTTATTCATTTTGAAGGAAATAGAAGGTAGGAAAGATATTCGTTTCGGTGGATTCAGCGAGAGTCTGAAAAAACAAGACAAAATAAATGGTTGGATGGAAATATTTGACTTGGGAAAAGCTCATGGAGCTTTTGAGGGGAAAAGTTGGACGTATGTAAGAGATATTCTGCTCATTAATGATTCCAGGAATGTCCTTCTTGGAATATGTTTTTTTCTTCAGTATTTTCAGGCCAACAAACAATTTGAGGAAATTTTATATCATTTATTGCAGCTACCACAGACCGACGATTTTGCCATTCCAAGCATATCTGCAGTACCATGGTACTGACCACCATTTCCTAGCCAATGTAATGTTGTTAGTAAATGTTGTTTAGCAGAGAGAGATTTATTTCTGTTCGTAGGATATTTTAAGCTATGGCCAATACCTATCATAAGTTCTTCCACTTATATTGTGCTTAACCTAAAACGTTCATTGTACGGTATTCAAATACAGTGTTAAACTGGAAGTTTATTCTTTCCCTGTACAGACGATAGTTTTTCATTTTCATCACCATCACTATCACTACTGCTAGACCACATATTTATCAAAATGTATCCAAAATAAGCGTATTTAAATAGCACTAGTACATTTATATATTATTGTCCTTTCACTGGTAGAGAATTCTTCTCAATTCGCTAGTAAGTTACAAGTACTAGTACTTTAGTGGAACACGCCTATAAAAATTCACTAGTAATTTGTAAGTATGGAGTAGTAAAGTACAACTGTAGAAAATTATTTTGTGGAACAGAAACTCTGGTATTTGTACAAGTTACTAGAGAATTTACTTGTAATGTACAAGACCATACTTTTGTGGAACAGGCCCCAGGAAAGGGTAGCGCTGACGCTGATTCAGAATTTTTTGATAAGACAATCAGAGATGTTGAAAATGATATCGTCGCTTCACCGGTAAAACGTTGTATCCCACAATACACTTCCTATCCATTATTCTCCTTAAGACTGGTCACGCCTCCCTGCAACGTACGGATACGCAGTCCATCAGAACAATGTCCGTTGTGTTCGTTTTCCTATGCCGACGAGTAAACGAAAATAAACCTTACATGCATTATACACTAGGAGTGCGTAAATACGTATTGCAAACGTACATTCCTACAGTAAGGTTAATTTTCCTTTACACGTAGGCATAGGAAAATGAACACAACAAAATTTGTTCTGATGGACTGTATATCCATACGTGGCTGGGAGGCGTGACCAGTCTTTTAAGAGAATAATTAATAGGAAGAGCTTTGTGAAATACAACGTTTTACCGATGGAGGGACGATATGGAAAGGAATGTGATATTAGCAGGTGATCTCAATTTACCAAATGTCAATTGGGAAGGAAATGAGAACGACAGGAATCATGAACAACAAATGGCAAATCAGTTAACATGAGAGGAGCAGCTGATTCAGAAAGTGATGGAACCAACTAGAGGGAAGAATATTTTGGATGTGGTGCGGATTAAACCAGATGAGCTCTATAGAGAAACCGAAGTAATAGATGGTATTAGTGATCACGAAGCTGTTTTTGTCGTAGTTAAAAATAAATGTGAAAGAAAGGAGGGTATTAAAATTAGGACTGTTAGGCAGTACCATATGGCTGACAAAACAGGCATGAGGGAGTTTTTAAAAAGTAACTATGATCTCTGGAAAATGGTTAATAAATTGTAAACAGAATCTGGGAAGGGTTTAAAGCAATTTTTGAGGAATGTGAAAATAGGTTTGTACCTTTAAAGGTGGTAAGGAATGTAAAGATCCACTATATTATAACAGAGAAGTAAAGAGACTAAGAAGGAGGTGCAGGTTGGAACGAAACAGAGTTAGAAATGGTTATGTAAATAAGGAGAAATTGAAGGAACTTACTAGGAAATTGAATCTAGCAAAGAAGTCAGCTATGGATAACATGATGGCAAGCATAACTGGTGGTCATGCCAATTTTAGTGAAAAATGGAAGGGTATGTATGGGGACTTTAAGGCAGAAACAGGTTCAAAGAAGGACATTCCAGGAATCATTAATAAACAAGGGGAGTGTTTATGCGAGGATCTTCAAAAGGAAGAAGCATTCAGTCAGAAATATGTAAAGATTGTTGGTTACAAGGATAATGTCCAGATAGGGGAGACGAGTATTACTAAAGAAGTATTAAAATTTACCTATGATGATAATGACATTTACAGTAAGATACAAAAGTTGAAAACTAGAAAAGCATCTGGAATTGATAAGATTTCTGGGGATATACTAAAGGCAATGGGTTGGAATATAGTACCATATCTGAAATACGTACTTGATTATTGTTTGGTTGAAGGAGCTATACCAAATGAATTAAGAGTTGCTATAGTAGCCCCTGTATATAAAGGAAAGGGTGATAGACATAAAGCTGAAAATTACTGGCCAGTCATTTTAACATGCATTGCATGTACGCATTGGGAAAGCATTCTTTCTGATTGTATTAGACATGTTTGCAAAATTAATAACTGGTTTGACAGAAGGCAGTTTAGGCTTAGGAAAGGCTATTACACTGAAGCTCATCTTGTAGGATTTCAGCAAGATATAGCAGATATCCTGGATTCAGGAGGCCAAATGGACTGTATTGCGATTGACCTATCTAAGGCATTTGATAGGGTAGATCATGGAAGACTACTGGCAAAAATGAGTGCTATTGGACTAAAAAGAGAGTGACTGAATGGGTGGCTATATTTCTAGAAAATAGTACTCAGAGAATTAGAGTAGGCGAAGCTTTGTCTGACCCTGTAATAATTAAGAGGGTAATTCCTCAAGGCAGTATTATTGGACCTTTATGTTTTCTTATATACATCAATGATATGTGTAAAGAAGTGGAATCAGAGATAAGGCTGTTTACAAATGATGTTATTCTGTACAGAGTAATAAATAAGTTACAAGATTGTGAGCGGCTGCAGGGTGACCTCGATAGTGTTGTGAGATGGTGGACGGTGGGAAATGGTATGATGATAAACGGGGTTAAAAGTCAGGTTGTGAGTTTCACAAATAGGAAAAGTCCTCTCAGTTTTAATAACTGCGTTGATGGGGTGAAAGTTCCTTTTGGGAATGGTTATGAGGGTATTTATGGGTTGTAGTAATGATGTAAAGGAGAGGGAATATAAGTCTCTGGTAAGACCCCAACTAGAGTATGGTTTCAGGGTATGGGACCCTCCCCAGGATTACCTGATTCAAGAACTGGAAGAAATCCAAAGAAAGGCAGCTCGATTTGTTCTGGCTGATTTCCGACAAAAGAGTAGCCTTATAAAAATGTTGTAAAGTTTGGGCTGGGAAGAACTGGGAGAAAGGAGACGAGCTGCTCGATTAAGTGGTATGTTCCGAGCTGTCAGTGGAGAGATGGCGTGGGAGGACATCAGTAGACGAATAAGTCTGAATGGTGTCTTTAAAAGTAGGAAAGATCACAATATGAAGATAAAGTTGGAATTCAAGAGGAAAAATTCGGGCAAATATTAATTTGTAAGAAGGGGAGTTAGGTATTGGAATAACTTACCAAGGCAAGTGTTCAATAATTTTCCAATTAAGAAAAGGCTAGGAGAACAACAGATAGGGATTCTGCCACCTGGGCGACTGCTCTAAATGCAGATCAGTAGTGATTGATTGATTGGACACTTTTAAGGGAAATGATGGATAGGAATAACATTGTTACATTCGCATTTCTGGCACAGGAGCGACGATATGTCTTTTTCAATTTGACTTTTATCTGTTTGTTATAGCATACGGAAAATGTGACAGGTGGATTTTTATGTATTTAAATTTAGGGTAGGGGGAAACATCATGCGACGTGATACGACGGTTGTATTTGGCTGAATATTTCGTAGCGGACCGGTCTTGCCTACGTGTATTTATACGAGTACATTCTGTCTACAGGCATTTACAATTCGTAACAGGTATCCGTAAGATTAACAGTGGATCTTTCCTTCTTCTAAATTATTTAAATAATACAGTGTTTGTATTCTCACTGTAATCCCATTGTCTTGACAAAGATGTTTATACTAAAAATTTATTGTGTTTAATAAATGAAGCCTGATTATTTTCTCACAAAAAGCTTTTGTAAATTTACATAATACCGTACGACTACCAATCAGGAATTTTTGTGTATATTTCTCTAGCCAATTAAAATTGGGGGTATGTACAGGCATTATGCCGATTTCAAGAGAGTTCTGGAACTTCCCTTCTCAGATGCTATAAAAGCTGGGCGCTTTAGGGCCGTATAGTCATTTTAATCCCTCCGGTCTAGTGTGTGCGTACGGCGTATTTAGGAGGTAGGGGTAGTCTTGCCGTCGTCGGAAGGTCCAACAACTGAAGTTAATGGCAGACATATCTTAACATGTAAGAGTTCCAAGCAGATAGCTTGAGGGGAGAGTTTCAAACTTCTTTTATTAATGTAAAATTCTAAAGTCTCCGTTTAAATGTAAATTTTCGGCAAGTCTAAGGACTCTGTTCAAATTCTTGCTGGAAAAATGTAAATATAAGGAACGAAGAGTGTTCACCCACTGATAACTCCCATTCAACTTGGTATGGAGGTAACTGAGATATTCTAAACCTCTAAATTCTTCACATTTCTTTGGTACGTTATATTTCGCATCTAGTCACCCCGATGTAGTATAAGCTTAGCCTCTGCAACTTCAGGTCGTAAGCCCGTTTAAGGTTTTAAGTGTCTTTCAAAAGAACTGCAAGTGTTTCGCCTCCTAACCTTTTGTTCGTGACCGATCCTCTTAAACCTTTCATTTTGTACATTTAGAATGGGCACTCATTGCCCCTGTTTAAAATGTCATTATTTATAGACGAGTGCACAACAGACTTGAGCAGAAGTGACTGTAAATATAGTTTGGAAGTTTATCTGGCGTAAATTTGTAAGAAGCTTGTGCCTCTGACAAGGAAACATCGGCAATGGGTTGGTCGCTGATCGCGATGAAACTTGGATAACACATGCAGGTACACGTAGAAACGATGTCGGCATCAATTTTGGGTGCCAACATTCATTAGAGCGTTAACTACGCGGCTTAAAATTTGCGACATTTCAAATTCCGCGCGATCAGCAATGAATACCTGTTGGCCAATGCTAAGGTGGCACACTGCGTATCTGGAGACACGCCTCTGCACCTCCTCCCCTCCACGCTCCAATTGGTTCGCCACAGCACGTTTCCTTCTCCCCGCGCTTGCCGGCTGCCGTGGCGAACCAATTGGAGCGGGAAGGGGAGGAGGTGCAGAGGCGTGTCTCCAAGTACGCAGTGTGCCAGCTTAGCATTAGCCAGCAGGTATTCATCGCTGATCGCGCGGAATTTGAAATGTCGCAAATTTTAGGCCTCGTAGGTAACGCGCTAATGAATATTGGCACCCAAAATTGATGCCGACATCGTTTTTACGTGTACCTCCATGTGTTTTCCAAGTTTCATCGCAATCGGTGACTTAACCATTGCCGATGTTCCCTTGTGAGACGCTGGACTGTAGTCAATTTTGGAGCTCAGTCTCCTAGAATGTAAGTGAATGGAGCAAATATGCTCTTGTAAAACAGTGGACCTTTAGATCTACAATGCTCATTCCTTGTAAACTCTTGTGTCGATAATCTTCTCTATTGTACCTGATTTTTTAATTTAATTCATTGTTATTGTGGGAGCTGTCGAGCTCTTTAACTGCTGTTTCTTGTTGCTTATTCAGATTATCTACCAAATTTAAACTCAAAAAAAGAGAAATAATAATATTTCAAAATTTAGTTCTTTAACTTATGTTCTGATCACTTCTCTATCCACTCATTCATCCCAGCACCTTCTTACACCTCTGTAAACCACGGAAAACCCGTAAGAATGATTAATAATAATAACAAAAATAACAATACCGATCAAGTAACTTCGTGGTTTGGGCCACGTAGCTATCAGCTTACATTCGGGGTATACTGGGTTCGGACTCCACTGTTGGCATTCCTGAATGTGGTTTCGCAAGGTTTTCTATTGTCACGACTGGCAAATGCTGAATATGTACCTTAATTAAGGCCATGAAATTCAAATAATAATAATAATAATAATAATAATAATAATAATAATAATAATAATAATAATAATAATAATAATAATAATAATAATAATAATAATAATAATAATAATTGTACCGGACGGTACACCTCCACGCCGCTAATTCAAACATTGCGCCAGTTGAAACTCATCTACTGGAGAAAGCCTGAACTTTAACAACCATATTAATTCTAAGGTTTCTCAGAAGATGTCTCTACTGTAAATTTTGAAGTGTTCTGAACTATGCCTGTTTCGATTTGTATTTGTTTGCTCTGTAGTAAGAAGTGTGAACATTCTCTTCTAGGTGGCACTACGTAAGAACTACAATTGTGCACCCTAGTGCGAAGTGAAGGAATTTATTTTGAAGAAATTGGGTATTCATAAGTTTGTTCTTTATTAAATTTCTTTCAGTCATTGTTTGGGTTGGCAGTATAACACTTCTCTTTCCGCCAGTTTGGAATTTGACCAATGAGGAATTTCTGTAATTAATTTTCCACCAATAAGGTGTTTCTTCTTCATCTGGTGTATTAGTTTTTGCTGTTACCCAATAAAATTTTGTGGGCGGGTGGTAATCATTCATGAAACGTCTCGAATTTTCCGCGAGGGTATATAAACTGTTGATTTTCTTGTCTCGGGGCCACTTCAGTAACATCTTTCGCAGTGTGTAAACATATATAGCAGCGGGCGGGAAGCGCCTCTTTCTTCGGGCAGCAGTTCATCCACAAGGTAATGGCCGTTTAATAACTTTATTTCTTGCTAGGTCAGCAGTTTAACTCTCGGGGCAGGTTCGAAAACTTTTCCCATGTAACCTATCTTTAAAATGTAATAGACACTTGGTAAAACGTCGGCTCTTTAACTATAAATTGGGATAGAGAGTGCTAACCCTCTCGAGCTCCCACTCCTATTGTTTTGAGGTGACTTTGTTTTCACAACCTTTTCTTCCTTTTTAAAATGTAATAAAGTCTTCTTATACAAGTCACCTCTTTAGTATGGGATTAGCCCTTGTGTATACGGCCTAGTGCCAAATAGGTAAAAGTGTATTAGGAGTGCAAGTTACGCCTCCAGTCAAGTTGGAATTTTGGGCCATATAATTAACCTGTTTTTTTTTACTGAATAGGCCTCAGTAGGTTGGGTATCATTACCCCTGTTCTTGTGTGCCCGGAAGGCAGCTTGAAGGTGGAGTTTGGTGTGGCCTTTGAATTGGCTTGAACTTTGAGAGCTGGTTGCTCTTTCTTAAAAATGTATTTTCTGTGTGCCTCGAGCAGGCTTAACTGGGTAATTGGGAGCTAGTGCTCCTTGGCATGATTGGGGTTTTCTGCCCCTTTGTTGAACTTTGTACATAGGTAAAGTTGGGCTCATTGCTCAAGGATTGCGTGTCTGGGGGCTCGAAGCCCAAATCCATTAACAAATTGCAATTGTACATTCTTAATTTGTTGATATGCTACTGAGTACTTGTTATACTTGTTATTTCTTGATCTTGAAAAGAAAATATAACCTTTGTTAAATTTTAAATTAACTTTAATTTCGTAGTTGAGACCTGTTCCACCCAGCACCTTCTTTCACCTCTGCTGTTCCACAGATACCTCGGAACAATAATAATAATAATAATAATAATAATAATAATAATAATAATAATAATAATAATAATTCAGCTCCGTGCCCAGTCAGCTTTCGTGGGGGTCTGGCACCGAATTGAGTAAGCGCTAGACATAACTCCTCGGAAGACACTGGGGTGGGGGGCCTCAACCCCGACACGGCGCGTCCCATATAGCTGATAGGGGATGTTCCTGTAGATATGCAGGACAGGTGTGAATAAGGCCAAGCCAAATAAGCACCCGCGGATCAACTGAGGCAAAAAGGACTGCAGTCAGCGGTCTCGACGGCGGAAGAGGATATTAGCCAAAGGCTGAGAGAGCGGAAGAACTGGCTCTTCGGCTTACAATCGAAGTTCTAACCACGGACTCCTAATTAATCGTAAATGATAATTTAGCCGGAAGACACCAAGAGGCACCTCTCGATCTTAACCATCGAGTTGTAACCTTGTGATCATACCAGTATGATCACCCCCTGCATGTATCTTCAACTTGTAACATTGGCATGATGGATAACACGTTATCACAGCAACTACCCCAGGCTCTGGACACACCTAGTCCGGTTTCTCCCGATCATCGGATTCTGGGGGATCGGGAGCATCATGCAGAGAAGAGTCGGAGCTTCCCAAAATTTCTTCGTCCCAAGAAAAAGACCTTCTTAGGTACAATTAATTTCAACACCCTACTGAAAACAGGCAAGCTTAAACAGCTAACGGACACCCTGGATAAGTTCGATATTCAAATCATAGCACTACAGGAAACGCGCTACCAGGATGAAAACCATTTTGACTCTGAAGAGTGCAGGATATTTAAGGATAAACCTGCCGTAAGAATCCATGGGAACTTAACACAACTTGGAACAGCTTTTGCGGTACGAAAAACTATCATCAGTTCTGTACTTTACTTTACATCCCCATCTGAAAGAATCTCAGTACTTACTGTGAAATCTGGCAATAAAGCTTACTCCTTGGTCAACGCCTTCTGGGAACTCTTAGAAGAAACCACTAGCAAGATTCCAAAGCATCACGTTAAAATCTTAGTAGGTGATTTTAACGCACAGGTTGGCAGAGAGAGGAAACACAAATGGATTGTTGGTCACCACTCGGCACATTGGAGAACGAATAAGAACGGAGAACGTCTTATAGACTTCTGTAAAACCTTTGTCTTAAAATGCATATCCACGCATTTTGCGAGACTCCCAAATAAGAAGAAAACGTGGAAATCACCAAACACGTTACTGGGCAAAATCCAGATCGATCACGTCGCAATCTCCAGAAAGAATATATATGAGATCCAAAATGTTAGAGTACGGAAGGGAGTTGTCTACTCGGACCACTACCTAACACAAATCAAAGTGAGATTCCAACCCAGCATATGCAGATCTAAGCACAAAAGATCTCTAAGAGTTGATCCAGAATGTCTTTGACAGAACGCCACGACCTTTCTACAAGATATACGAGAGCAGGACCCCAAGGACTGGCTAGGCCTTCGTAAAACACTTCAGACATCAGCCATGAAATTAGGACAGCCTCCAAGGAAACGCAAACATAGGTGGTGGAACACGACCTGTTATAAAGCCATTCATGAACGGACGAAAGCATGGAATCAGTGGTATGGACATCAAACAACTAAGAGATGGGAGACCTTCCTAAAAGTTCATAAAATCCCCTCAGAAATAGTCCGCAGGGAGAAACGAGCCTATGACAAAAATAGACTCATAGAAATCGAACAATTCCTTAGAAACAACTCCAGGAGTTTCTACAAGACCTTCCGTGAGAATTTATCCAGTTATCAACCACCATCTTTATGTTTCCGTCGAGCAAATGGAACATTAGAAACGAACACCAAAGAGAACACCATTCTAGCTGACTACTTCCGAGACCTCCTCAATTGTGATCCTCCAAAGGAAAGACTGAACTTTGGAAAGCTCATGCCTAACCCCGATTCACAGCCCCCGACAATACAGGAAACAGCAGAGATCATACGGTCGCTTAAAAATAAGAAAGCTCCTAGAGAGGACGGCATCACTGTGGAGATGTGTAAACTTGGTGATGATCTTGTAAGCAAAATTCATGCAATCCTAGTAGAAATATGGGAAACGGAAATGATTCCACAGGATTGGAAGTGTGCATTAATACACCCATTAAACAAGAAAGGTGACAAGGCAGATCCAAACAACTATAGAGGCATATCTCTACTGGCAATCGCATACAAAATTATTTCCAAAGCTCTCTTGAACCGGTTAGAAAAACAGACAGAACACCTGATTGGCGAGTACAAAGCGGGTTTCAGGAAAGGTCGATCATGTGCAGAACAAATATGGAACTTGAAGACGATATTAAGGATTCGCCGAAGTGGCAGTACGATCGTCACCTTTGTGGATTTTAAGAAGGCGTATGACTCTGTGGACAGACAGACAGTATTTGATACTCTAGAAGAACTCAGAGTGGACAAGAAGACCAGAGCACTTATCCAGCAGACCCTCACAAGTACGACCTCTAAAGTGAAATTCCTTGGAGAAATCTCGGAGCCTTTTGAAATATGTACGGGCGTTCGTCAAGGTGACGGCATCTCTCCTATTCTGTTTAACTTAGTTCTAGACAAAGTTATTAGAGAGTGGGAAAAGTATATCAAGGGTGTGAACATCGGAAATTTGGGAAGCAAGGTCAATGTGAAATGTTTAGCATTTGCTGATGATCTCGCAATCATTACTAAGACCAAGGATGAAACAAGGTATGCCATACAGAGACTACACAATATAGCATCAATGTACATAAGGCATACAGACTGACTTGGAATTACTACAACAAAAGAGTCATATCGCGTAATGCAAAATTACGACACTACAAGACAGTTGTATTGCCTGAAGCTTTATATGCCTCAGAAACCATATGCTAAGCAGGAGCGGAAAATTCTCAGGAAAATTTATGGTCCTACGAGAGAAAATGGAATGTGGATTAAGACGAGAACAGCGGACCTCTACTCCTTCACCGACAGGCTTACTGATGCCGTACGGAAAAGACGCCTTAATTTCTATGGCCTTATCTACAGAATGAACAGCGACAGACTAACTAAAAGATTATTCAAAGTAATCAACTCAAAGAAGGTCAAGATAAAATGGCTAGAAGAACTAAGGCGGACCTCCAAGAAATAAATATCACAGACGACACCATGGAAAATCGTGGAGCTTTTAGAACAAAAGTAGCCAATCATAAATTTAGGGAGAAACCCAAAAAGACAACTGGTAGGAACTGGTCGACAGAACGCATGATGCAACACAGTACATTCATGAAGAGATTTGGGGAGGATAAGAAGGCACAAATCATCAAACCAACTAACAAGTTCAAACGCGCTCTATGAATGGGCAAAACGAAGAAAGAAGAAGAAGAATATTTCAGCTACACTATGCAGACATTTTAATTTGACATATAGAGAGCCTGCGTGCAAATTTGGACGTTCCGTTTTATTCTAATTGATCTGTCGATCAATAATGTAAAAGGGGCGCTGAAGATGGTTTTCCGTGGTTTCCCATTTTCACACCAGGCAAATGCTGGGGCTGTACCTTAATTAAGGCCACGGCCGCTTCCTTCCAACTTCTAGTCCTTTCCTATCCCATCGTCGCCATAAGACCTATCTGTGTCGGTGTGACGTAAAGCCCTAGCAAAAAAAAAAAAAAAAAATGTAAAAAGGGCGACCTGTTACCAACAGTGAAAGTGTCTTCTAATAATAGTGTTATTGGTTTAATGTCCCAACGACGCCAAAACTTTTCCACTGATCCACTTTGGTCCTTAATATTTCGTATCTAGTCATTCCTCTGTAGTATAGCCTTAGACTCTGCAACTTCGGGTCATAATCCCATTTAGTCCTCGAGTAAATACAATTAACCACAAGCGTTTAAAGCCGGCCCCGTGGTGTAGGGGTAGCGTGCTTGCCTCTTCCCCGGAGGCCCCGGGTTCGATTCCCGGCCAGGTTAGAGATTTTTACCTGGACCTGAGGGCTGGTTCGAGGTCCACTCAGCCTACGTGATTAGAAATGAGGAGCTATCTGACGGTGAGATAGCAGCCCCGGTCTGGAAAGCCAAGAATAACGGCCGAGAGGATTCGTCGTGCTGACCACACGACACCTCGTAATTTGCAGGTCTTCGGGATGAGCAGCGGTCGCTTGGTAGGCCAAGGCCCTTCGAGGGCTGTAGTGCCATGGGGTTTGTTTGTTTGTTTGTTTTATAAGCGTTTAAAATTTTCGAACCAGTCGGGATATAAACGCAGGATCCTTTGAATTTAGCAGAGTCACTCTGATAGTACACAGATGTAAAGATGATTTCGTCCTTAATTTCTGTCCTCCTCTGTGGTGTAGTGGTTAGCGTGATTAACTGCAATCCCCCGAGGCCTGGATTCGATTCAAGGCTCTGCTACGATATTTGAAATGTGGTACGAGGGCTGGAACTGGGTTAACTCAGTCTCGGGAGGTCAGCTGAGTAGAGGTGGGTTCGATTCCCACCTCAGCCATCCTCGAAGTGGTTTTCCGTGGTTTCCCACTTCTCCTCCAGGCAAATGCCGGGATGGTACCTAACTTAAGGCCACGGTCCCTTCCCTCTTCCTTATCTATCCCATCAAATCTTCCCATCCCCACCAAAAGGTCCCCGTTCAGCATAGCAGGTGAGGCCGCCTGGGCGAGGTACTGGTCATCCTCACCAATTGTATTCCCCGACCTAAAGTCTCACGTTCCAGGACACTGCCCTTGAGGCGGTAGAGGTAGGATCCCTCGCTGAGTCCGAGGGAAAAATCAACCCTGGAGGGTAAACAGATTAAGAAGAAGAAGAAAAGTTAATTTCATTCATGCAGAACATTGTTGGTCGCAACTATGAGTTCACTGCATCACCTTTGCTGCACTATAATTCAATTTTACTTACTATAGTACTGTCCCTAGAGAAATCGCATTTTAAATGACCTTAGCCACGTGTTCCAGTTTAGTATTTCGTCTCTGCCGGGACAAAACCTCTTATGTGAAATATTTTAGCTTAGAACTTTGGCCGGTAATTTTCTGTCATTTAATGTGCAATATTGTGTGAATGTAGTCAAGGCATTCTCGCTCTTCATTCTACATCGTATAAGGTATCGAGGTAATTACTGTATATGCTGGGAATAAGTTTCTTATTGCATATCTCTCGTTATCCGAGAAACTGCATAGGGTGGTCGCCATAGGTTGTTTCCAATGTTAAGTGCGAGTTGCGGAGTTATGATGAAAACGGCGGATCCACTTGCCTACTGCCATTCACAATTGAGTTTGGAATTTTCATTATAACGGCAGGCCCCATTTCAACTTCTAGACAGGTTACAGTTGAGGAATTTTTACTAAAATGGCAGGCACCTTCCCTACAGCCAGTCAATGATAGGCCCCTTTTCCTAATGGCAGTCAGCTTACAGTCAGCCACACCGAGTTGGTGAGTTTGCATTACAATGCCTAACGTCAGTCACATTTTAATTCGGTAAATTTGTTTATAAAGGCGGGCAGCCTTACTTACTACCAAACACTGCCAAACACAATCGAGTAGAGGAGTACTGAAAAAATCGCATGCTCCCTTGCCTTCTGCCAGTCAAATCGAAAAGGGAATTACTCATTACTATAGTGCACAGGAGTTGGAGAAGGACCCGATTCCTACTGACAGTCAAATTCGATGTAGGGAGTTCTGATTACAATGACAGTCACTATCGATTTGTAAAGTATTAATTACAAAGGCAGACATACCACATCTAGATGACTACTAATTGACTTCAGTGAATAAATATAGATCGACATACGAAATATATGCATATTTACAATATTGCAGACCTTCATTCACATGTTAACTGCTGCTAAGTGGTGCGTTATATCGACAAACGGATTGCATGATATGACGCTTCATTTAGCGGTCTAAATGGTTGGTACTATGATATTTTATCGTATCTAATCTATTTATGGGCAAGATTGAGTTAGTTAGGAACGTTAAATAGGGTGTAATTTGTGTAAGGTTTTCTCACAGTGCATTACTTTTCGGGTACTTATGTGACACCTACAAACAAAGAATTTGGCTCACATGGCTACTGTGTGGGCCAGTGTTCGTGTAGAATTTGATGATCCTTTCTTTCCTATAAATGATTCAAACTATCAATTACACGTGTAAAAATGCAAAATTTACGATAAATCGAGAAATAAAGACAAATATGACGTATACGGGATAGATATAAGCCGTACGACAAAAAAAGTCATAGGCCCAAAGTCTGTGATATGACTTACCGTTTAGCCAATAAATACCCCGAAAGGAAAGTCTGCACCGTAATTAAAATTGCCTCCGTATTTCATATTTCTTGGGGGTAAAAAATCAAAAATATAAACATCTCATAATTTCTCCGTCGGTTACAGGTTGAAAGTTAGAATTTTGCCGAATTTCGATTTTCCAGCTCGTCTGGCAGACTGTGCAACCATCTTCATTTTGGCGAGGGAGAAAAAATTTAGGACTTTCTGGAAACTTTTAAGCCCATGAAACCTATAGGTCATTGTTTTGAATAAATATATCCAACTGCGTTCTTAAGCTAAACCTCGAATTTTAAACCCCCATAGTGGCCCCCTTAAGGAATTTTGAGAATTTTTGATTTTTCCTACGGATCCTGCAGTTATCAGCTTCTCTGGTACCAAGTTTTGAGTTTCTAAGATGCCTGTAACTGTCTCATTAATTAACGTCTATTTTCATTTTTATGCCTTAAATTATATATATAATATATATAGATGGCTCCAAACCGACTTCCATTTATTAATATAGACTAGCCGATGTACCCGTGCTTCGCTACGCAATTCCACATTGTAAACAGAATTCTAGATTAGGTAGTGTACACGTTGTGAGCAAGATTGTATTAAATTGCATAACTCTTAACATTATCTTAGAAATCCGACGGGGAAGTCACCAAACGTACTTTCTCATATTGAGACTGGATTAGGGAATTTTCATTGTAATGGTAGGCCTGCTTGCATACCATCAGTCACAATCATGTTGGGGAATTTTCATTATAATGGCAGCCACTCACTCTCCACCTGCCTTTTTACATCCTCGGGAAGACTATCTTAGTAGTTTTTCCAACTGAAATGAACATAGGCCATTACAATGACGCCAGTAGGAATGCGCGATTTAAAGCAATGCTTTCATATGAAATACTCGATCAAACGAAAAGCTACACATCTTCTAACTTTTAACGAACAGTACTACACTGCCGACCTAACAATCCAAAGTTCCAGAGCTGAAATGACCAAAGCCGCAGACAGTCGTGGTCAGTGAACACCCTTCATATATTTTCAGTGATGGGGCGGAGGGGTTACCAAACAGCGGGAAGTGCCAGGAAAAAATACTAAGTCCTTTTACTAATCTGTTTCCTAGGAGTGGGCCTACCCGAGTCGGAAAATTTCAATTCACTACACTGGTGGCGGAAAATCTATCTCACTTGGAGGCAAGATTTTCCTCCAAGCCAGAAGAGAAACCCTCTCATCACCGCTAATTTGGAATAAAATGAATGTAGAATTTAATAAAAGTGAAGAAAAAGAAGCTTTTCTTAAGAAATGGCCCTTTACAGGGTTGAATTTTGAGTTATGAAAATTGTGGTGCTATAACTTCGGAATAGGCCTAAATTTTAATTCTAGACCAGGTCATACTACTACTGCTACTAAATGAGCCTCTGACTTTAATGTCCACACTGCTCATTGAAAAGGCGCGTCAGAGTAGGGATGCGAATACCTTAAATACTATGATGAACCAGTGTGTTACGCACCATCAGTATCAGGAAATGTATGAACCTGAGGAATGGCATGCTAAGGAAGAAAGATTTCTAACCCCCCAGCTATTTCCCGCCAATATTCAGTCAGGCTGTTATCCTTGGTACAGAGCAGTAATCCCATCTATCGGAGTTAAGTGGCAGCATAAGAGACGAAGAACAAGACAACAAACAATGGTGAATGCAATTGTTGTTGAATGTTATGCGCTTTCGATATTGTAGGCCTTCACATTTAGTTTCTGATCATAGTCGGTAGGGTAAAACTGAATAAAACATAAAGA
Organism: Anabrus simplex; assembly: GCF_040414725.1. NCBI lineage: Eukaryota > Metazoa > Arthropoda > Insecta > Orthoptera > Tettigoniidae > Anabrus > Anabrus simplex. The sequence goes on along the minus strand of NC_090265.1, from coordinate 247,626,072 downwards.
TCGGAAATTGTGTTCTCTATAACTTTTGTTATGTATACTTTTCGATAGGACCAAAAACATTTGTATTTTAAAATTAAATTTAACCCTAAACTAAAATTTATATTATTCTCCTTAAGACTGGTCACGCCTCCCAGCCACATATGGATACGCAGTCCATCAGAACAATGTCCGTTATATTCGTTTTCCTATGTCGACGATTAAACGAAAATAAACCTTACATGCATTGTACACTAGGAGTGCGTAAATACGTAATGCAAACGTACATTCCTACAGTACGGTACTGTAAGGTTCATTTTCCTTTACACACGGGCATAGGAAAATGAACACAACGACATTTGTTCTGATGGACTGCATATCCATACGTGGCTGGGAGGCGTGACCAGTCTTAAGGAGAATAATTGATAGGAAGGCCTTTGTGGAATACAACGTTTTACCGGTGAAGCGACGATATAGAGTTTCCGTAGAATAACACACTCGTAATGTTTCAATTTAGCATTACGTGACATTACTCGTTTATGGTAGTGATCCCATGTCAGTCTAAATGCCCTCCGAAGTTTTGAGGCCCTTTCTGTATTAGCCAAACTCTGCAATCCTGCAGGAAGGTTATTTATCCAACGTATTTTTAAAAAATCCTAAGAAATTGTTCCATATACCTTTTCAATTTTATCTCTCTTTCACTGTGCTGAAAATTCTGCATAACGATGGCTTCTAAAACCTCGTATGTCCCAATGTTCTTCCTGTGCATTACAGTATATACCTTAAGACTGGTCACGCCTCCCAGCCACACATAGATATGCAGCCCATCAGAACAATTTGCCTTGTGTTCATTTTCCTATAGAGGTCTGTAAAGGAAAAGGAACCTTAAATACATTATACTGTAGGAGTGTGTAAATTCGCTTGCAAACAACATCCCTACAATGCGGTACGGTGAGGTCTATTGTCCTTTACAAATTAGCACAGGAAAATGAACACAATGAAAATTACTCTGATGGACTGCATACAAATATGTGACTGGTAGGCGTGACCAGTCTTAAAGAATATAATGGGTAGGAAGAGCATTTACGAGGTTTTAGAAGTAAGCCGTCGATATACTTGATTTCCTCGAATGATATCTGAAGGCCTGCCAAGTGATGCTATTCTGTGTAATGTCACGATAGCATACCTAATTTCCTCCTTCTTAGTGATGATAGCTAGGTCATCTGCGAAAACCAAGCATTTCACTTTGATTTTGTTCCCACCATTTTCCCACTCTCTGATGACTTTATCTAAAACCAAGTTAAACAGAAGAGGAGAGAGTCCATCTCCATGACGAACACCTGTGTGTACTTCAAAAGGGTCAGAAGTTTCCCTCAAAAAAATTTGACCTTAGATGTGTTTGTGAGGGTCTGACGTATCAGTTGTCTGGTTTTCTTGTCCACTCGAAGTTCTTCTAGCGTGTCGAACAAGGTCTGTCTGTCCACAGAGTCACACGCTTTCTTCAGATCCACAAAGGTGACTATCGTGTTGTTGCTTCTGCGGATCTTCAGAATCCATATCTGTTCAGCACATGAACGTCCTTTCCTAAAACCCGCTTGATATTCCGCAGTCAAATTAATAGTTTGTGTCTCTAGTCGGTTTAGGAGTGCTTTAGATAGAACTTTATAACGGGTAGTAGTAATTCGGATCTGTTTTGACACGTTTTTGTACAAAGAATGAACCAACGCCCACTTCCAGTCCTGCGGGATCGTTTCTGCTTTCCAGATTTCTGTTAGGATTGCGTGAATTCTTCTAGGAAGCTCTTCTCCTACATTATTATTATTATCATCAATATTATTATGTCATCATCATCATCAGAATTCCAAGTAAGTAGCCTGTTGAATTTATTTTGACAAGTAGCTAATCAAAGAAATCGAAAGTGGGAATCACAAACCTCTACACTGTAACATTGTGTAGCTCTTAGTTTAGTGTGTATCCCGGGAGAGAGCTGATAAGGCAGCGGGCCGTAGATACGGCTAGTGGGAGTGAAATGAAAGGGCTTCCGTGGACCAATAGGCAATAAAACGCGTTCCTTCTCACCATATCAGGAGGGAGTACAAAGGCACCTGCACTCACGTTCGAGCAGCCATTCAGCCACAGTAACGCTACGTTCCTGTGACTTCTTGTTTCACGACACATGGTAGAGCACGGCTTCAAATCATAAGCTTCAGCACTGAATGAGTTTAGAAAATTAATCTCATCACGTGGAGTACCTGGATGTCTCCACTTATTTATTCAGAGCGCACTCTCTTAGCAGAGGAAGCCCGCCTGGTGGCCATGACCGTTAAGGCATCAAGTCTATACGGTTTGGCACCGTGGTTCGCCGGTTCAAATCCCATTGGCCGAAAGAAATTTCACCATCAGAATTTTGACCGGTAGGATAGGAGGAGTGGTAGTATACAATTTATATTGTATTAATTCCAAACCTCTCCATAGTTTTCATATGAAATGAGGGTATATGACGCTGTTGATAGTGACTCGTCGATCGGATGGAGAAGACATCTCGCTATTATTCGACAGAACTAGGCTATGTGCCGCCACAAAGTTTCACATTCTCCGTTACTACTATCATACACTATCATTAACACCTCTGATGAGGTTGACGTCAGGAGGGGCATCCCGTCGTAAAAACTCGCTATGAAGATTCATCTCGCTTCATACCCACCACCGTGGAGAAACGAGACAAGGGTTGGACATAAAATGGGTCGTGTGAATACAAATGGGTCTGATTCTAATCCCGTGAGCGTGTGCTTGCTGAGTGTCTGAGTGTCTCACTGCCGATGATCTTCCACTCCGCACTTCGCGTGAATAGAAATGATTCTAGTCCCGTGAGCGTGTGCTTGCTGAGTGTCTGAGTATCTCACTGCCGATGATCTTCCACTCCGCACTTCGCGTGAATAGAAATGATTCTAGTCCCGTGAGCGTGTGCTTGCTGAGTGTCTGAGTATCTCACTGCCGATGATCTTCCACTCCGCACTTCGCGTGAATAGAAATGATTCTAATCCCGTGAGCGTGTGCTTGCTGAGTGTCTGAGTATCTCACTGCCGATGATCTTCCACTCCGCACTTCGGGTGAATAAAAATGAGTCTAATCCCGTGAGCGTGTGCTTGCTGAGTGTCTGAGTATCTCACTACCGATGAGCTCCACTCCGCACTTCGGGTGAATAAAAATGAGTCTAATCCCGTGAGCGTGTGCTTGCTGAGTGTCTGAGTATCTCACTACCGATGAGCTCCACTCCGCACTTCGCGTGAATAGAAATGATTCTAGTCCCGTGAGCGTGTGCTTGCTGAGTGTCTGAGTGTCTCACTGCCGATGATCTTCCACTCCGCACTTCGCGTGAATAGAAATGATTCTAGTCCCGTGAGCGTGTGCTTGCTGAGTGTCTGAGTATCTCACTGCCGATGATCTTCCACTCCGCACTTCGGGTGAATAAAAATGAGTCTAATCCCGTGAGCGTGTGCTTGCTGAGTGTCTGAGTATCTCACTACCAATGAGCTCCACTCCGCACTTCGCGTGAATAGAAATGATTCTAATCCCGTGAGCGTGTGCTTGCTGTGTGTCTCATTGCCGATGAGATGAGTTTCTACTCCGCATTTCAGGTGATTGAAAATGTAGAGTGGAAGGAAGCATGCCGTAAACTCAAGTGTCTCTAGCAGCCACTTAGTGGCAGTGATCAGGTTCGGGCACGTGCCATATATATATATTTCGCGCGAGGACTAAGAATATAAGTCAGAACATGAGATGGAGGTTTTAACATCAGAGACCGTATTAATTATAGATTGTTTCAAATGAATAGGCCTATATAAACATATTTAAGAAAATTGTATTTTCATTTGTAAGCCATGCATTGCTGTTGCTATTTCATCTCGCCTTTGTTGTCCCCGCTCTCTAATACGAACACCATTATGTTTAACCGACACGTTATCTCCTTCTTCGTCATAAAAGTGTCTGATTTCAAAATTATCTTGGATATGCTTTGCGAAATTGTGAAGTATAAAACAGCATAAAATGACATATCGTCGCTGCCGGGACAAAACCTCCTATGTGAAATATTTTAGCTTAGAACTTTGGCCGGTACGGTTCTGTCATTTAAGGTGCAATGTTGTGTGAACATTGCTAAGGCATTCTCGCTCTTCATGATGTGTGTGTTGGGGGTCAGTGTATCTCCAAAAATATTATCACATAGGAGGTTTTGTCTCGGCAACGACGATATGTAATCTTCTGTGGCTAATCTTGCTTTGCAAAATAGCAAAGCGCTGGTGTACATCTTCAAATCATCTTTATATAACTACTTGCTCTCTCCTGATACAAGCTTTATAAGCCCTCTATTCATGAATGTCAGTATTTTTAAACGGTGTCATGGAGAGACTCCGCAACTTACGTCATCAAGCAGGAGTGCATTTCCATTACGTCTGGTTATAACCATGCACACATCGGAGTTTATCCAAGTTCGGGAGCCATGGACAGAGCCAAGCCATTTTATAACTACACTGGTTAACTCTTCCTTCCCATTGCAAGTTGCATGTACATTAATGCTAGGGACGCCTTTTCCGTTAATGCACTCACTCACATGAATGTGTGGCTTCATACTTTGTAGATGAGTACAGCACACAGAAAAATGTTTTGCCACTTAGCCCGTGCTTCCTGCTCTCTACCGATGTCAAAGCCTGCGAAAATATTTTTGACACATTGCTCCGACTTACATCGATGTCTGCACCAACTCCGCTCTGAAACTCAGGGTCACGAATATAAGTTTTTCGCAAAAAGAGTCTCATTTTATCTACGTTTGTTAGTTTTTTTACAGTCTGCTTTACGTCGCACCGACACAGATAGGTCTTATGGCGACGGTGTGGTAGGAAAGGACTAGGAGATGGAAGGAAGCGACCGTGGTCTTATTTAAAGTACCGCCCCAGCATTTTTCTGGTGTGAAAATGGGAAACCACCGAAACCATCTTCAGGACTGCCGACAGTGCGCTTCGAACCCACTACCTCCTGAATTCAAGCTGATACCTACGTGACTCGAACCACACAGCCACTTGCTAGGAACGTTTTTGTGCACCATTCTCTTGTTTCTTCGGAGTGCCCAAATAAATACTCCGACAACCATTCAACATGTTCCTTACTGAACCGATACAGCATACTGCAATCAACTTGAGAAGATTCTCTGCGAAGTTTATATAATTTATATTTCCAATTAACCACCATCATAAACTCTACCATGCTAACACTATTGCTTGGAGTCAGCTCCTGAATTAGCTCAAGGAAAAACATGCAGGCATTAACTGGAATGACTGCTGCTATCTCTATTCACCAGAATTTTGGAGCGCCCATTCTGCTACTCGAGTGACTGGAGTGTGTGCTCAAGGACATAGTTCTGCTGTGAGTGACTGCTACCTACCAGTGGTTTTTATTCACCTCAATGTGAGTGCCGGCTATAAATTGGCGAGTAAAGAGTGTGTGCTCATTTTTATTCACATCACCCATTGTCTTTACATCGATCCGTCTTCAGACAGGCTTTACTTTGTGGAAGTGAAAGAAGAGTGCGTTCGGAATATCTAATTCAAAAATTGGAAGGAATAGATAGGAAAAAATGAAATGGCGTATGGTTTTTAATGCCTGGAGTGTCCGAGGACAAGTTCGACTCGCCAGATGCAGGTCTTTTGATCTGAGACCCGTAGGCGACCTGCGCGTTGTGATGAGGATGAAATGATGATGAATACGACACATACACACAGCCTCCGTGCCAACAAAATTAATTAAGGTTAAAATTCCCGACCCTGCCGGAAATCGAACCCGGGACCACTGTGACCGAAGGCCAGCACGCTAACCATTTAGCATTGGAGCCGGACAATAGACAGGAAAATAGTCAGATTGGTTTAATGGCAGGAGGAAACTCGGAATCAGGAGATTAAATAAGGAATGAATTCGCTATCAAAGCTGTGCATATGAACCTGCTTTGATGGTTCGGTTATTTTAGGCAAACGTAGAAAATACTGTTTGGCACAGTTCGGCTTGGGTTTTATATGTGTTGCTAAGAGCTGAGAGTGTGCCAGTGGTCACATGACGAAACGCTTCAATGAAGGGGGATGAAGGTGACAATTCTTAGACTTTGATTTTAATAAATGAAAGGAAAGAGACCGCGCAAGTGGCCACGTGCTTTGCGGTGCGTAGCTGACAGCTTGCAGTCGGGAGATAGTGGGTTCGAATCCCACTGTCGGCAGCCCCGGAGATGGTTTTCTGTGGCTTGCCGTTTTCACACTAAGCAAAGAAAAAAAATATAGAAAGAAAAGTCGAACTACTTTAAACGAGGCCATACAGCTAGTCGAAAAATATCGTCGCTGCCGGGACAAAACCTGCTATGTGAAATATTTTAGCTTAGAACTTTGGCCGGTAAGATTCTGTCATCTAAGGTGCAATATTGTGTGAATGTTGTCAAGGAATTCTCGCTCTTCACAATGTGTGTGCTGCGGGTTAGTATATCACCAAAAATATTGTCACATAGGAGGTTTTGTCCCGGCAACGACGAAATACTGGATAGTGGAAGCTGTTAATTCATCACAGGTGGTAGCAGACACAACGCTGAAAGAATGACTGTCCATTAGGAAGACATCTGGATCTTTTTCTTCCTCACCTTTTCCAATTTTCTGTAGGTCTGAACTTGATGGGGACTTCGCTCATTTTTACAGCCGGATGCCCTTCCTTACGTCAACCGTTTATGAAGGGATGTATCACAATTGTGTTTAACTGTGGTGGTTGGTGCTGTGTTTTATGTAGATACAAAGAAGTGTATTAAGCCGAACACAAACAACCAGTCTCCGAGCAAGAATAATTAACAATATATAGTTAAAATTCTCGAACCCGTTGGGAATCGACCTGGGGCCTTCTGATCCAGAGACCATTCGGTCATGGAGCTGGACTAGAAAAATTATGTACTTATGTTTCATATAATTGCGTTACTGTACTACTTCATTGCTGGAATTATTACTTGAAAGCAGCTTTGTACAAAAATGTCCTGTTTCTGGCGTGACGAAGACGTCATACAGACGCACCGCGCCCATCAGGGCTTTCCGACGCTCAGTTGTTGTGACAGCAGACGGCTCAATATAGGTTCCGCTACCAAACGCTGCAGTGAAAGCTTCATTAATCATGAATGCCGTTATCAGATCATGAAGTTATCGGTCTGCTAGTAAACTAACTTCAGTTTACACTCATAAAGTAGGTTCTTGTAGCAGATAGGCATCCAATACAGATGTGATCAGAAAATTAAGATCCTTTTGTAGAATAAGATTATCTTTTTTGTGGTTTAACGTATGTTATTCAATCTTTCACAAAATTGAAGACTAAAGATTCTACATCCTGTGAAGCTTTCAAATGAATATAAACTTAAAACGTTCTTCAGCTTGTTCAAGTTACTTATGGGCTCACTGGAACCAACCCAGCTCATTTTAGATTTTGGCCGGAGTGTATTAAGGCCGAGTTGTATTCCTGACGCCACGTGATGGACAGGTGAATGTAAATTATTATTATTATTATTATTATTATTATTATTATTATTATTATTATTATTATTATTACACTTACTTACCCCTTCTTCATGGATTAGGCTAATAGCCTGATCCAAGCTCAGATTTCATTCCATCTCTTCATAGGACGACCAATATCTCTTCTTCCCGTAGGATGGTATTCCAGGGCAAGTTTTGGGATTCTGTTGTTATTCATCCTCAGAACGTGGTTTTTCCAATTTATCCTGTTTTGGAATATTCTTTCATTTGCTGAGAATATATTTAATTGTTGTCTTATCTCTTAGTTTCGTATTTTATCTTTCACTGATCTTAGGAATCTCATTTCAAATGATTGTATTTTGTTCCTGTTGTTTGTTTTATCCACCCATTCCTCACTTCCATGTAACAAAGTTGGTACAGCTTTAGTCTTATCAAATTTATATTGAGTATTATTATTATTATTATCCACCACTAAAAATGACTCGGATTTCCCATTGCCATTTCAAAGCCCGGGTAAAGAAGGAAGGTCAATAGCTGGTTGTTGAGCCTTGGGGGTTGCACTGATGTCGAGTAAGTGCTGCCATTAAAACTCAAGTAATGCTTTAGTTGACAGTCCATCTATTAATGCAGGGCCTCTCAGGGTGCATGCGCTTGGTGCATGCACTGTGCACGGTGCAAAAGACGACTGCGCTTGGTTGACCAGAGTGCAGCCCCCCACTCCCCGATTTGGAGCAATAGCGCTGTCTCTCTCTTTCCCCACGCCTGTCTCGTTCGCTCTCCCTGTCTCCCTCTTCCTCACTTGCTCCGTAGTGTTCCAAATCCGAGCCGAGTTGAAACGAGTTGAACCGAGCTTAGCCGAGTAGCCGGGAGACGAAGCGTTGGTCCGAGTCGAGCCGAGCGGGAGCGATGCACAGTGCACGGAGCTCTTGCGCCTCCATTTGCACGCGTTAGATTTTGGGCGTTTGAGAGGCCCTGTATTAGTGTAACCAGCAAATCCTACCCCTCATGGGGATGGGTGAGAGCGAGTACTTGCTGCCTTAAAACTGGATCCACCGAGCTCGATAGCTGCAGTCGCTTAAGTGCGGCCAGTATCCAATATTCGCGAGATAGTAGGTTCGAACCCCACTGTTGGCAGCCCTAAAGATGGTTTTCCATGGTTTCCCATTTTCACACCAGGCAAATGCTGGGGCTGTACCTTACCCACTCCTAGCTCTTTCCTGTCCCATCGTCGCCATAAGACCTGTAAAGCAACTAGAAAAAAAAACTGGGTCCCTCGGCTAAGGCATGGTAACCCCGACAGAAGAGTCCCTGGTCCTCCAGGTTGGGGCTTGTGCGAAGGCTGCTAACTCTCTCACTTAAAAACTTACCTCACTCAAAAATCTCAGACGTATGACTGGCGGATTCTATTATTATTATTATTATTATTATTATTATTATTATTATTATTATTATTATTATTATTATTATTATTATTATTATTACAAGTTGTTTTATTTCGCACCGATACAGATAGGTCTTATGGTGACTATGGGATAGGAAAGGGCTAGAAGGGGGAAGGAAGCGGCCGTGGCCTCTTTTAAGTTACATCCTCATCATTTGCCTGGTGTGAAAATGGGAGACCACGGAAAACCATCTCCAGGACTGACGGCAGTGGGGACTCACTATCTTCCGAATACTGGATACTGGCCGCACTTAAGCGACTGCAGCTACCGAGCTTGGTATTATTATTATTATTATTATTATTATTATTATTATTATTATTATTATTATTATTATTATTATTACATACATTATAACAGCCTACCTTGGGCATATTATAAGGAATGCTAAATAAACTTACTAAAATTGATCATACAGGGTACAATTGGAGCACGTACAATTCTGAGTCGAAGGAAACATTGTTGGTTGATGAACTCACGGGACAATACAGGACCAGATTCTAGTAGACTGATGAGGTCAGCCGAACATCACACAGACTTCGCTGTGATTGTGGTCAATCTCCAGTAATGGAGAAGGCTCTACAAGAAGAAGATACATTATGTTAGACTAGCAGTTGTATACCAGTCGTTGACGGGTTAACTTTGTAACTGCAGCAGTTGTGCCATCTAGCAGAGATGAATTGCTACAAAAGAAGCAAAGCATTCTTCAACTAACAACAATAGATAGTCAGTGTAATGTACTGCTGATACGTTTTAGAGGCTTGGAACATTGTAGGCCATCAGATTTTATCATCTTGCGGATCTGAGGTTTTACAGCATTCATCCCCACCCCAATCCCCCTTCTGAGTCCTGTACCGCTCATTCTTCCAGTGATGGTTCCTTAACTATTTCCTCCCCGTTTCGATATTCATATTTCTTATTTTCCTCGTCAATGGAGGCTAATTATCACGTTCTTTTGCAGCTTAAAAAACATTAACATCAGCCACTAACATAGTCAATTAGTTCTTTTCTGTGATGATTGAACAATTTTTCCACGTCAGTGATTCTCACCGTTGATGGACTAAGAAATAAGAATTTAAATTAGGGAATGGATCCGTCATCTTAAAATATTCGATAAATTTATTTTAATTTTGTGAGGCGTGGTATAGCCCTTATAAGGCAGACCCAGCGATGTGGGTGGGCGGCATCCGTCGTGTATGGGAAACCGCGAGTTATTGTATTCGAGGATAGTGTTTTGTATGGTCTGTGAGTTGCAGGGATATTGGGGACATTACAAACACCCAGCCCCCGAGCCAGGGGAATTACCCATTTTAAAGGTTAAACTCTCTGAACCGGGCGGGAATGGAGCCCGAGGTCCTCTGAACCGAAGGCGACGCTGACCATTCAGACAAGGAGCCGGACAACCGTGCGATAAAAATATGAGAGACATAGAAAATTGGAAATTACAGTTTCTACAACGTTTATTACGTTAACTTTTTACAGATCTATTATTTGCCGAGAAATTCGAAAGACGCATTCTACATTATCATTTGAATATGGTAGTCTTAATAAAGGAAATGGCATGAATACAAGTTATTGATAGGGATTTTCTTCGATATCATCCACCTCAATCCACTCTATTGTATTCAAGTATTTTGCCATTTGGTGTAATTAACATTTTTACATTGGGTTACCAGTAACTCTATATTACCAGGAACAACATCAAGGTCCCGTGCGATATCGACAATGGCAGGTCTCAATACTTTCAGGGTTTCCCCAGCAACAACCACAACAACAAAAACAAAATGCTTGCTATTTGCTTTTATTTATTGTATTGTATTTATATCGCGTGGAAGGCGTGACCTAAGTTCATTAGTCAATTCCTTAACGTGTGTTAAACTCACTGTTAGTTATTATACTAGGCCTGGCCTCTTGCGACTAGAGCACAATAATATTATGACACAAACATTTCTATTTTAACTTCTGTCTCATGCACGCCTAATGAGTGTGTAGTGTGGAAGTCTGTTGCTCGCTGACACAGACTGCTGAAGGGATCGGGCACTCTTTCGAAGATTCATGTGAGCTTTGATTTTGCTTCACACTTGCTATGTAAAACATTTCTATGAACCGTAAAAAAAGAATTAAATTTTAACAAAGCCAAAATTTCTCACAAACAGGAATTTATAGCTAAAAATGTAGCTAACAGCTAAACTCAAAATTTTGAAGCAAATGACTTTTTAAAATAGCTAGAACTAGCTATAACATGGCTAAATTGGCAACACTGGTACTTTATTTTCCTTCCTGTATTCAGACACACCCACTTTAATTCCTTTTCCCATATGTATCTCTTACTTTTCCTATGCACACCATACAAAGATACAATGACGCACAGATAAGTAGGCTAGTACTCAGTCTGTAACCTTGCAGTCACTGAAATGTGTATAGTAAAGATTATTCATCAGCCACTTTTACAGACACTATAAATACTGATACAACTCCACGATACTTAGCCGTAGTCTTTCCTTCTGCTGAGCAGATACTTCCACTCTTCGAAGGGCCAGACATTTCTTCTATTTCCAATATCGGGGAGATGGAAAATCTCCTCAAAGCATCAATCCAAATTACAATTTTCACTGACTAGTTCCTAAGAAAATCTTCTCTTCCAAATGTCGATATCATGATCCACTTCATATTCTGATTATGCCTCATTTGGGGTCGTAACTTTATTCGGAATGACACTGAGCATACAATAGCAGCATCAAAGAATCAAATAAAATCAACAAAATCCAAATAAAATCCTGCCCTGTGGATCTTCTAATGGCTGCACCGTGTGGCAAGATTTGTCAATTGTGCTTCCAATCAAGTAAGTATAATTATCTTCTTCTTCTTCTTCTTCTTCTTCTTCTTCTTCTTCTTCTTCTTCTTCTTCTTCTTCTTCTTCTTCTTCTTAATCTGCTTACCCTCCAGGGTTGGTTTTTCCCTCGAACTCAGCGGGGGATCCCACCTCTACCGCCTCAAGGGCAGTGTCCTGGAGCGTGAGACATTGGGTCGGGGGATATAACTGGGGAGTATGACCAGTAGCTCGCCCAGGCGGCCTCACCTGCTATGCTGAACAGGGGCCTTGGGGGAGATGGAAATATTGGAAGGGATAGACAAGGAAGAGGGAAGGCAGCGGTCGTGGCCTTAAGTTAGGTACCATCCCGGCATTTGCCTGGAGAAGAAGTGGGGAACCACGGAAAACCACTTCTAGGATGGCTGAGGTGGGAATCGAACCCTCCTCTACTCAGTTGACTTCCCAAGGCTGAGTGGACCCCGTTCCATCCCTCGTACAACTTTTGAAATTTCGTGACAGAGCCGGGAATCGAATCCGGACCTCCGGGGGTGACAGCTAATCACACTAACTACTACACCACAGAGGCGGCAAGTATAATTATCTCCCTTTGAAAAAATTAGTTAAAAAATAATGATCAAGGTTTTGTACCAAACGTGACCAATAAAGTACAAATGAGACTTTGGTACCGGAACTCACTCCAAACTTTGTGGCACATGGAGGCGCGCTTCTTTGCGTGCGGGGTAATTATTAAATCTCCTGCGCTGAATTTCACATCACACATTCGCATACACTTAGCTGAGGACGTTCACTCCTGCTTTGCTTTTCCTCCAAAGGAACTTTTTCTAGAGGTCAAAGTTCCCTATACAAACCAGTTTCAACCTGGTTAGCTTCAACTTTTCACTAAGATACAACCATACGATGTTCATAATGTGTAGGATGCATTCTTAGTATGATTGAAAAGTTTTAGAATTGCCTTCAGTTATTAAATTGAAAAATCAACTCTTTTTTAAGGTGCAGTGCCACTCATTCACAAACGTACTGTAAAAATATAATGGATTTTATTCCTCTCCTTCCCAGTCATCTGGGGTCAATACTAATTGCTGATTAAGCCCAGCTTTACCAATGGTGTCTTACCATTATTCTGCATAACACTCAACATACAATTCTTGTTCGACTCTTTGGCTGAACGGTCAGCGTTGAGGCGTTCGGTTCAGAGGGTCTCGGGATCGATTTTCCCTGTCGAGTCGGGGATTTTAATCGCGTTTGATTAATTCTTCTGGCTCGTGGACTAGATGTTTGTCCCACCACTCTCCTCTTCAAATTTAGACAACCCGTTACGCTACCAACCACCAGAGAAACACGCAATAGTAATCACATCCCTCAATATAGGGTAGGCATCAGGAAGGGCATCCGGTCGAATCCATATGTGCGACACAGTTCACACCCGCGACCCTTACAGGTGTCGGAAAAGCAATGGAAGAAGAGGAAGAAGATTCAATATAAAATTCTTCCGTCTTCATCAATGGGTCTTATAAAGGCAACACTCAAGAATCGAATAAAATCTAAATTAAATTCCAGCCTGGAGGATTTTCAAAAACACTTTTTGCGACAAAATAAAAGCCATAGTTCCGAAACTAATTCCTCAATTAAAATATAATTCTTCTTCCTTTGTGGACGGATGTAGGCCTTTTATTATTACGTGTTTCATTGGTGGTTGATAACGTGGTGATTTTTACGTATAAATATGACATAACGGTCACAAATACACGGCCGAGAAAGGAGCACGGTGCCCTCCGAACCGAAGGCCAGTTCGTTGACCATTCAACCAAGGATAAACTTTTATTCACAAACAAACAATTTTCTACAAATTATTCCTTTGGCCTACATAAGCCTAACAGCTAAGTTCAAACCTGAAAACAACAATTTGTTGCTCCTGGTGGTTTATATTAAAAGCCCACTTTTTCCTATTAAAAAAAAGCCATAATTCCGAGACTAATTGTTCAACCGAAAATTAAATTTTAGTTTTTCTTGATTAATTTAGACTAGGCTATATTACATTGGCTTACTTCTAAAACTTCGTAAGTACCAATGCTCTTCCTACCCGTTATATTCCTTGGACTGGTCACGCCTCCCAGTCACATATTTATATGCATTCCAACAGAGTAATTGTCATTGTGTTCATTTTCCTATGCCGATATGTAAAGGAAAATAGACCTTACCGTACCGCATTGTAGGGATGTTGTTTGCAAGCGAATTTACACACTCCTACAGTATAATGTATATAAGGTTCATTTTCCTTTAAACACAACTATAGGAAAATGAACACAAGGAAAATTGTTCTGATGGGATGCATATATATGTGTCTGGGAGGCGTGACCAGTCTTAGGGTGTATAATGGACAGGAACGGCATTGGGACATACAAGGTTTTAGAAGAAAGCCATCAATTAGCTCTCTTGCAAAATTTGATGTACATGAGGTTTAACGAAGGTGAGCCCCCTCTTAAGTCTTCTGATGTAATTATGTAATTTCGTCAAATCAGATTTTCCATGATGATATTGATTGATAAATATTTATTTATTTCTAAAGTCCTGACTGACTGAAACGTTGATATTATCAGTTTTCCCTATTGGTCTTAATGACGCCCTAACAAGTGTAGGCTTCCGGTAATGTTGCGATAGGCATTACCTACGACTAGGAAGGTGCGGGCATAACTTTAATTAAGCAACAACCCCAGCAATTTCCTGCATTAAAATGGGATACCTAGGAATGCCATCTTCATGGCTGCTAACAATGGCGTTCGAACACAATATTTCGATGGCTTACTTCTAACTTACTTTGTATGTCACAATGCTCTTCCTGTCCATTATATACCTTACGACTGGCCACGCCTTCCAGCCACACATAGATATGCAGCCCATCAGAACAATTTTCGTTACGTCCATTTTTGCATAGCTATTTGTAAAGGAAAATGAACCTTAAATACATTACACTGTAGGAGTGTTCAATTTGCTTGCAAACAACATCCCTACAATACGGTACGATAAGGTCTATTTTCCTGTACATGTCAGCATAGGAAAATGAACACAACGGCAATTACTCTGATACATTAATAATTATTATTACAGTGATGGACTGCATATATAAATATGTGACTGGGAGGCGTGACCAGTCTTAAGGAATATAATTGGTAGAAAGAACATTGGGATGAAGTTTTAGCAGTAAGCCATCGATTTCCTGAATGCAAGCCTACAGGTACACAACCGTGGCCACGTTGCAAACTCGTTGGGTGTTTATTTTAACGGTACATTTTTTTGTTTCGATATCATCTAGTGGAACATCTCTTTTAAAAGGTATTTAGGATAGTGCATTACCAACTCATATGTAGAAAACAGTTTTACGGTGACTATATTTTCCCAACTACTTCGGAGTAGCCGCCTGAGTAGCTCAGACGGTAGAAAGCTGGACTTCTGAGCTTAAGTTGGCGACTTCGATCCTGGTTCAGTCTAGTGGTACTTGAAAATGCTCAATGAACGAATCTCATATAGGTAGAATCACTAGCATGTAAAAGAACTCATGCGACACAACATTCCGACAACCGTAGAAAGTGGAGCGTAAAACCATTAACACTATTATTTAATTATTACTTCAGATCAAGAAAAAGAAGAAAAATATATGACGAACAACCAAATATTGAAAACCAGGCGAAGCTATCTTACGCTGGTAGTTATGTATCTCACTTTAACAAAGGTATCATTGCTGTGAGCATTTAAATTCGAAACAGAATGTACACGCACTTCAGTTACAAATAATTTAACATCAATAACTAAATAAATAATTAAAAATCAGTAACAAATAATTCAAATGTATTATAATATCCCTACTTCTGTCTCCTATAAAAGGTTAAGAGAGTGCCGGAGCAGGACATCTCTTCATCACGGTCTGAAAAGACATAAATGAACTTGTTAGACACATTACAACGATATCTACTTTCCACCGCGTTTGACAGCATTCATTTCATTACGATTTATCTCTACCTTTCTTCAAGCAGTTCGCAACTGGTTCTGTCTGGGTAAAGAGCCTATTGTTCACTGCAAGTCACAAAAAGTGAGTTAGCTCTCTGTCACAAACACTGGGGCATCTTGGGCCTTCTCAGTCCTCAGACAAACGTTGTTGATAACTCGAGAGTTGTTCACACATCGATCGCAGTTCACCTCTTGATGATACTCCAACCAGCCCTAGCGCAAGCAGATAAAAGGAACAGCTGACACACTTTTAATATTGTTAGCAAGGATATGTTTCTAGCGGAGTGGCCATGTGACAGGCACTTTCCTCCAGAGAAACTGTAATGGGATATACTTTCTTGTCTGGAGTACAATTCTGTAACGACTGTAAAAAACCGGGCAACTGAAAATCGACGGTTTTATTTTAAAACCTCGTATGTCCCAATGCTCTTCCTACCCATTATATTCCTTAAGACTGGTCACGCCTGCTAGGCACATATTTATATGCAGTCCATCAGAATATTTTCATTGTGTTCATTTTCCTCTGCCAATATGTAAAGTAAAACGAACCTTAAATACATTATACTGTAGGAGTGCATAAATTCGCCATGCAAACACCACCCCTACAATATGGTATGATAAGGTTCATTTTCCTTCACAGTCCAGCATAGGAAAACGAACACAATGAAAATTATTCTTATGGACAGCATATCAGTATGTGGCTGAGAGGCGTGACCAGCCTTAAGGAATATAATGGGAAGAACGAGCATTGAGACATACGAGGTTTTAAAAGAAAGCCAACGAAATGCACTTCCTAACCATTACTTTCCTTAAGACTGGTCACGCCTCTTAGCCACGTACAGATATGCAGTCCATCAGAACAATTGCCGTTGTGTTTATTTTCATATACCTCCGGGTACAGGAAAATTAACCTTACATACCTTGTAGCATAGGCCTGTTGCAGAAATGTATGCAATATTCCCTCCTACAGTATAATGCATGTAAGATTCATTTTCATTCAGGAATATGAACACAAGGACAAGTGTTCTGATGGACTGCATATCTGTACGTGGCTAAGAAGCGTGACCAGTCTTACGGAAAGTAATGGTTAGGAAGTTCATTGTCAGTTACCCGGTTTTTACAATCATTACAGAATTAGTACTAGAGGTAGGTATTTGAAGAAAGTATTACATGTTCGCCATAAAAGTGAATTAAATGACTTACCTTTATCATGTTGCTTATATTTCTTTTTAACATAACCTTTAAGATTTATCAGTCCTTCGTACAAAAGATACAAATTCATTAAACACCAACACATACAGTACCTGGAAAAGGAAACAGTATGTTAAGAACAGCATTGCGTACTTTTCTCTGTGAGAACTTCCTCAGATTCTTAATTGCATACATTATTTAAAATCTCACTGATGATTGGGTGATATAATGAGCAAGTAGAAAATTAATATCAATATTACACTATAATAAACGCGAAAATGTTATTGACTATCTACTCTTAGTATAGCGTGGCCACTCTTACGTCCGCTTCTCATTGCGGGTCAGTGATCAAGCTAAACAATGTAAACAACATTGTATATAAATACGCATTCAATTACGTGTTTAAAACAATCTTAATTGTTTTATAGAACGAGGCATGCACTTCTATCATTAAGAAACTGTTTTCTTTTCCGGGTATGTATTAGTGTTTACATGGATTATATTAGCTAAACTGACACTGAAAAACACGGCTTCCATTTTGACAATTTATTTTTGTCCTCTACAAAGATTATTGGTATTTTATTGTGCGTTCTTTAATGTTTGTATTAATTTTGTAGCAAGTCAGCTGTTTTTTCAGTGCATACATTCTCGTAATAAAAACTATTATCTCGACGATACGTATGTAATGTAACGAAAAATATACGACGTATCTTCCCAATAGTTTACTTACCATAGAACGTTTCTTCTCTATTACTAAAGGGTATAGCCGAGGTGATATTGGCGTGTTCGATTCACAAGAAGGATACCGGTTCGATTCCCTGTCAACAACTCGATTTTTTTCAATAGGCTTTACGTCGTACCGACACAGATAGGTCTTATGGCGGCGATGGGATATGCAAGAGCTAGGAATTGGAAGGAATCGGCTGTGATCTTAATTAAGGTACAGCCTCGGTGTTTTCCTGGTGTGAAAATGGAAAGCCATGGAAAACCATCTTCAGCGCTGCCAACAGTGGGTTTCGAATCAATTATTTCCCGAATGCAAGCTCAGAGCTACGCGCCCCTAGCCGCATGACCAACTCACTCAGTAAAAAGCCGAAAATTCTAAAACGATCTTTCCACTTCCGGAGAGGCACATAGCCCTGAGTTTCTCTCAGCCTACACTACAAGTGGGTAGTACATTAATTCTTAGAGGGCGGCCAGCGAACGGCTAAGCACTATATTCAACTTAGTGCCAAGGTTAGGAATAGTAGAAATCTTAACCTTCCACTACTTCAAGGGACTTGATGGCCTGTATGGAGATGGCTTTGCTATATTCTTCGTTCAACTAAACACGTTAATTTTTTCGAAACTTTTTACTATTCCAGGTATCTTTTAGTGTCCTCATAAATGTGTATCTTGTGTTCAACAGACTGAAAAACACGGCTTCCATCTTAAGAACGTATGTTTATGTTTGCGTGATTGAATCCGCCAACACCAGCTCAGAAGGCAAGCACTCTGGCGTCTAAACGGTGTCGTCCCATTTGCGATCACTCAGGTAGAATACAAGACTAGTTTATTTTTGATGGGTGAAGCATTGTCCCATTCGCGATCACTCTTATAAGTGACATACAGTCAGGTTGCTGCGAGGAAATTCCCTACTGAAAGACTGGTTCAGGAAGACATCCCTCAAATAACTGGCGAAACTACATACTAGGATTTTTACGAATCGTATGTTGAAAGTCATTAAATTACTTATATTTACCGTTTGAGACTGATGCGTTAATACCGGGACTGACAGAGAATAAAAAGAGTTACCAGGTGGTTGTGGGTGTAAAGGCGGTTAAATTTGTAAGAAGTAGGTCAAAAGATGGGCGTATTAAAACCGTTTAATTTCACACTTTCCAATTTCAAAACAAAGGATTTTGCTGTAACACTTTGCTCCTTCGAAAGTGCTACCCTTTTTAAAGAAATTATAGCTCATTTCAAACTTAGCAGTTAACTTACACTTTCTTATACAGTAGGGGACACTATTAAATTACTGGTTTTTATTTATTTTTTGCTATTTGCTCTACGTCGCACCGACACAGAGGTCTTACGGCGACAATGGGACAGGAGGGGCCTGGGAATGGGAAGGAAGCGTCCGTTGCCTTAATTAAGGTACAGCCCCAGCATTTGCCTGGTGTAAAAATGGGAAACCACGGAAAACCATCTTCACGGCTGCCGACAGTGGGGTTCGAACCCACTATCTCCCGGATGCGAGCTCACAGCTGCACGCTCCTAACCGCACGGCCAACTTGCCAGGTAAATTACTGCTTAAATGATGCTCAAACTGTTCAAATATTCATACTGACACGTTAAGTAAACAGCTGCTCAAAATATAATTTGCCTGCTTTCATCTATCTGTATCTTAGTCTCGTTTCTCAATACCGGTCGGTTATACGGCATGTTTCTACGGCCAGATGCCCTTCCTGACAACTCAGTTGAGAAGCTAATGAAGTTGAAATGTGTTATGGTGAATGAAATTGGGTAAGGGGGTGGGAGGACTTAGCTCTGCCCTGTGCATAAGAACTGTCCCGGCATTTTCCTGGAAGTAAAAATATTAAACCACACAAAACCATTCTGAAAACAGCCGACAGTGGGGTTTGAACCCACACGTTTCCCCAATGCAGAGCTTGGCTCCATAGCCGTAGCGCGTTAACACGCGCAGCCACTCAGCCTACGTCGATCTATATAAATAAAATGATAATTTTTGGCTGTACGCTCCGATTAGATGTAGGCCTACAAGATTCCAGAACTTAATGTTAAGAAAATAGATTAAAATAAGTTGAAGAAGTTATAATTCTATAATGATAGCGCGAAAAGATAAGATTGAATTCAGGAAATAGTGGGTTCGAGCCCCATTGTCGGTACCCCTGAAGATGGTTTTCCGTGGTTTCCTATTTTCACAACAAGAAATTGTGCCTTAACTAAGGCTACGGCCTCTTCCTTCCCACTCCTAGCCCTTTCCTATCCCATTGTCGCCATAAGACATATCTGTGTCGGTGCGACGTAAAGCCAGCGGTAAAGAGAAAAACACCCTTGTCACCATACATCCCTGACTTTTCCGTAAATTTCTGTAAGAGTATCCATAAGATAAAGCACAAGGCTTGCCTCTCTTCGTCTCATTGACCTGCATGTCGTAAGTAATCACGCAGATAACAACAAAAGCTACATTAACGATGGATGTCTACATCTGGAATAATTACAGTATATTAAAAACTGTAGACTAATATTACCTCAAAAAACGTTCAAGAGAGAGGGGACGGGTTGGGATAATCCATATCACACGGTTGCGTGAAGTACGCCCTAATGAGCAGTCCCCGTGCTGCATGGACGTTGGAAAACCCTGGTAGGCTGCTGATAATTTTACAGTGATTGCAAATGGGACACGAACTGGGCTTTCTTCTCATTCTTTTTTTTCCACTGTAATGGGAGTGATCGCAAATGGGACAAATTTTGCTGTGATCGCAAATAGGACTGATCGCAAATGGGACACAACCGTCTAAGCTACTCAGCCCGGCACATTCGTTTGCACGTGACCATCAAGCACGAATGTTGCTTCAATATTTCCATTTACTTAGCGGACGCGTATCCCAGGCTGACCACGTTCTGAGCTGTGAGGTGTTACTACAAGTACAAAAATATACAGTGCTGCAGTTTCTTGACAACATTGCAAATAACTCTGGCTCGGTCCGGTGATATTTGATAAGGTAAGGGTGTATTCTGCCCGAAGGCAGGTCTGAACCTCCGCAGAGGTGTGCCTGAGCCGGAGTTTACGTGCGGTAGGATGGCCAGTTCCCAGTTCCTTTCCGCTCCTCCATTCCCTTACCCCCCACCAACAGCGCGTGGCAACCCATACAAACCTTGACCACGCCCCACGTTGCTTAACTTCGGAGATCTCACGGGATCCGGTGTTTCAACACGGCTATGGCCGTTGGCGGTGATATTTGAAGGTGCTCAAATAAGTCAGCTTTGTGTCGGTGAATTATACTGCACATACAAACTCCTGTAATACAAAATTCCGGCACCAAAAACAAAGTGGTTCGTGGGACGTAAAATCAAAACCATTCTTACCCAAATGAATACAACGGGTGATGATTCAGTTCTTGTTGGAAGAAGGTACTTTGACCAGGAAGCTGTCATGGAGTGTGCTTATGCTCCAGTGCAACGTACACCAGTAATGTAAGTTTCTAGACACCAGTCCATGTTTCAGTCGAAGAACTCTTATACTTCGTACGAAGTATGAGACATGCTCATGAAAACCATTTTATTTTTATTTTTTTCAATGGACTTAGGCCCCTGTTGACCACACAGCCAAGTAAATTCTAGTATATACAAGATATATTCAATTATTGTACTGTACATATCGATGGCTTTCTTTAAAAACCTCGTAAGTCCGAATACTCTTCCTATCCATTATATTCCTGAAGACTGGTCACGCCTCCCAGTCCCATATTTATATGCAGTCCAAAAGAATAATTTTCGTTATAGTCATTTTCCTCTGCCAAATTGTAAAGGAAAATGAACCTTAAATACATTATACTGTAGGAATGTGTACATTTGCCATGCAATCAACATCCCTACAATTCGGTACGTTAAGGTAGACTGTAGCAAAGGAAAATGAACACAGCGAAAATTATTCTGATGGACTGCATACAAATATATGTCCGGGAGGCGTGGCCAGTCTTAAGGGATATAATAGGTAGGAAGAACATTTGGACATACGAGGTTTTAAAAGAAAGCCATCGATATATAAATTGGTTCCTTTACAAGCAGCGAATGATTGAATGAGTACGTGAAAGAATGAATAATGGAGCACACGGAATTGTATTCACTTGTAGAGCTTGAAATTTATAATGGGCGCTGTTCATTTTATTCACACACTGGATTTGGATGGATAGCTACTAATTTAGTACACGTAGCATCATATTTGAATGTTTGTCGCCAGGTTGAATTAATCTTGTGGAGTGAACGTGTGTGAATGTACGTGTACTGTGCTTATGTTAGTTTGCGTCATGTTACTTCTAGTTTGTAAGATAAGACTATGAATATGTTTCTCATATGTATACTGATAAAGAAGTGTGGTTATGTGTGAGCGAGGACCATGAATCCTAAAATCGCCACTACGAATGAAGACAGAAATAATAATAAGAATTTTTTTAACATTTCGTGTGGCTGTTTCTAGCCGAGTGCAGCTCTTGTAAGGCAGACCCTCCGATGAGGGTGGGCGGCATCTGCCATGTGTAGGGAACTGCGTGTTATTGTGGTGGAGGATAGTGTTATGTGTGGTGTGTGAGTTGCAGGGATGTTGGGGACAGCACAAACACCCAGTCCCCGGGCCATTGGAATTAACCAATGAAGGTTAAAATCCCCGACCCGGCCGGGAATCGAACCCGGAACCCTCTGAACCGAAGGCCAGTACGCTGACCATTCAACCAACGAGTCGGACATAATAATAATAATAATAATAATAATAATAATAATAATAATAATAATAATAATAATAATAATAATATTTTGTAACTCAAAACTAATCCCTAGAAGAATATTTATCCGACTGTGTAATGAGACGGACAAACAGATAGCGGGCTGTCGATGGAATCACATCTGTACTCAGTCACACATGTCGTCGTCCGATGCAAACTGACGTCCACTGCTGTCTTCCTTCAGCTAGAAGGCACGTTGTAGAAACTGAGGTGCGCCGTGCAGACAAAATACCCGGACTTGCTATGGAACGGCTTTATCATTCTTGATGACAACGTCCGCCCCTACTCTGTGAACTCTGTGAGGAATACGCTTCAGAAACGTGGGTAGGAAACACTTCTTCTACAATTCCAGTACAGCGCAGAACAATCTCCAAACGATGTTTATGTCCTACGCCCCAGGAACGCGGCATTTACCGCTAAAATACTCGTTTTCACAATGCCACCTTCTTCCCATCCTATTACACATATAACATTCAAATTTTACACCTGCACTATATAGTTCTTTTTTAACACCATTAAAAGTATTGCATAATTTATGGTTTCGTTTCCGGAAAATTTATTTTTAAAATGTCATGTGTAAAATATTGTTTTTAATGTATTCTTTTCTAAAAGTGCACTTTTGGCATAATGTGGCCCGGAGAGAGCAACTAAACTTCATACATGTGATTTATAGACGTTGATTTATATACTAGATGAGATATTATATTACTTTTCCCAACAAATTGGTCATACAAATATTAAACTTGAACCACCATATTTTGATTTCAGCAGCATAAAATTACGGCTAACGGATATTATAAAAATTGCATACTTACATACATCATTATAATCTGTTACTCCCTGCGTCGTTTAGTCTCAAGCCTCTATGAATAAAGTGTCCTCTATTTTCAGATAGTTCTGTGGTGTCGTTTAGTTCCACGTCTGACTATAACCATCGTACCCCTGGTCTCCCTGACTTTCTTAACCTCCATGTGCCAGTACATTATTATCCTCAGCAACTCACCCTCCTCCATTCACCACATTCACCACCTACCACCGAAGCAGGTTTATGCGTAGTTTCAACCACCGCGTTCATTCATAACTTCCTTTATCTCCTCATTTCCAGAACCCCTTTTCTATTTTTCATAACTTACAAAATTCATTGTGTTACACGAATATTGATGATGATAATTTTATTGGTTTTACGTCCCAGTAACCACTTTAAACTCGAAGACGCCGCGGTGCCGGAAATTTGGTTCCGCAGGAGTTCTATTACATTTCAGTAAACCTTATTCACACGAGGCTGATGTATTTGAGCACGGATTGAACCTGCCAAGTGGGGATCAGAAGGCCAGCACGCCAACTGCTTGAGCTACTCGGCCCGACTATTAATATAGATTAGGTCTACGTATCTGTATTTAAATCTGCGAAGTTCTTTAATACTTTCATATTTTACTCACAGAAATTACTGACAAATTTATTTTCATTCGCAGGTACAACTAGGTTTGAAAGTTTGATTTCTGCTGTAGTATTACTAAGAAAGTTTTAATCCGTTCAGTTTTAAGTATGAACATTGGAAAAATAGGCAGCTTGACGAAGTTTTCTTCTCTTCTTTTGATTGGTATTTCACTTCTGTGCTCAGGATTATACCACCAGAATCTAGTGCGTTATGTTTATCTTTCAAGAGTAATGTTAATGCATCCTAACATGGAACATTCAATATTCACGTTCTGAGACTGTGTTTATGCCTGTTCCTTCATTTCTTCGTTCAAGTGAGTAAGACCTGTAAATCCACTTCTGATCCCTGCAGAGGGTGGTAACTTCTTTTGGTGCTAAAGATACACACGCAACTCTTGAAAAATATGATTCTCTAATAGAAGAATAAGAATCTCGTATGAATATAAACCCAATGTCATTTATTCGCGAAATGCTGCCGAACTCGCTGAAGTATTATCTGGTATGTGCTGCCTGTACTGCTTTGCGGTGTCGATTTTCAGTACAAAGGACTTTATTAATGGAACGACTGAAAAATGTTGAAATGTTGATGTATCTTAGAATATTGATGAACCGGGCACATCACGGTGCGAAAAGCTACCTACCCCTCCGATCTTTTTATCTTTATGGGAAAATCTATATTTATTTGTTGAAAATGATAGGAATTCTACAGCTAAATATTTAGTTTGTGTATGTAGAAATAAAGTTGCTTTATAACTCTTAAGCTAATTCATAACAAAGTTACGTTACAATAAAATATGTAGAGAGAAATATGTACTAAACATGCCGCAGTGTACCTGCAGCACTTGACCTCCCCCTACGAATGACGTTGTGTTTCCCCTCGCCCCTCCAGCCTTCACTTATCAGTTACAGTACTAAGTACTTCGTTTCGCTGCCCGAGCAGAGTGTGTGACGTGTTACCTGACATCACACGAACACGCAGTTGGCTGACCCTGTCCTAAGGATAGAACGTGTCACCAACGAGGAGCTACTCTGTCGTGCTGGGAAATCATGCTATGCCGTAATACTCGGAAAATAAACTACATCGGTTACAACTTCATAAATGGCAAAACAAGTCTGATGAAACTGATAATAGAAGACAAGATAGAAGGGGAATGTGCAAGTGGGTGGGAAAAAATATTCTGGACGTGGCACCTCTGACACTGATTGAACATCCACGATACTGAAACCCTTAGACAGGAAGCACAAAATAGGAATAATTACTCCATGACAGCCACCACTCTTCTCTGTTGAGGAAACACCAGAAGAATACGAAAAAGAAGAAGAAGTAGAATAAGTTTGATGAATTAATGAAATCTCTATAATAACGATAGCAATAATTTCAACGAAATCACGTGATAACTTAATTTCTAACGAATTAGTTTCGAAAATGTTTGACCTCTGAAGCTTTGCTTCATCTGGAAACAACCATTCTATCGCCCAATACATTATAGCTACAACTGCATTGCGCAAGCTCACAGAGTTTATAAACTATTCTTAGTTTCAATTCCCGGCCCCGTGGTGTAGGGGTAGCGTGATTGCTTCTTACTCGGAAGTCCCGGGTTCGATTCCCCGGCAGGTCAGGGATTTTTACCTGGACCTGAGGGCTGGTTCGAGGTCTACTCACCCTACTTGATTAGAATTGAGGAGCTATCTAACGGTGAGATAGCGGCCCCGGTCTAGAAAGCCAAGAATAACGGCCGAAAGGATTCGTCATGATGACCAAACGACACCTCGTAATCTGCAGGCCTTCTGGCTGAGCAGCGGTCGTTTGGTCGGCCAAGGCCCTTCAAGGACTGTAGTGCCATGGGGTTTGGTTTGTTTGGTTTGGGTTTCTTAGTTTCAATTATATCATCTTGGCGCTACTAGTCGCATACATACAGGTTGAAATTGACGTCGTAACGATCAGAGAATAATGAACATTCAGAAATCCGGTGAATGTCCTAAGATGTTCTCTTTGTATTCAAACTGAATTCTTTTCTACTTTTTTGAATGACTGGAATCTTTTTCGATACATTTTCTGTACAATGTGTGAAAAATTTTCTGCATTTGACAGCCTTTAAAATTAATGACCGGGCCGATGACCTAGATATTAGGCCCCTTTAGACAATAAGCATCATCAGCAACAAGTGTCCGACTCGTTGGCTGAACGGTCAGCGTACTGGCCTTCTGTTCAAAGGGTCCCGGGTTCGATTCGCGGCCGGGTCAGGGATTTTAACCTTAATTGGTTAATTCCAATGGCACGGGGGCTGGGTGTATGTGTTGTCTTCATCATCATTTCATCCTCATCACGACGCGCAGGTCGCCGACGGGCGTCAATTATAAAGACCTGCATCTGGCGAGCCGAACCCGTCCTGGGATATCCCGGTACTAAAAGCCATACGACATTTCAGCAACAAGTAAGCACATTAGTGACTGAGTCAATAAATACGTGTTGTTGTGTGAAAATGTATTAATATATTTTATGCACTAAATGATAGTTTCAATAAATAGGCCTATGTACAAAAATCCTCCACACGTTTATAGTATATTCAACACAATTTTTATAATATGAATAGTTACCAAAATCGATGTAAGATAATCACATCCCTATCCATGCACTTTTTTCCCTGCTAAAATTAAATTAGGACAAATAGATAATTATATTTGGGAAAGTCTTATGTTCCTTCCCTAAATATTCGCGGCTACCAATTTTCGTTATTTCTCCTCTTGTAGGTCTACCGCTTAGACCCGTTTCTTGATATGGGGGTCGGATATGAGGTGAGATGAATGTATATGGCAAGCTTTTCACGCCAGATGACCTTCCTGTTCATCACTTCTCCTGGAATTAACTCTAATCTATCTGAACCAAGTCTCTCAAATTCTGGTGTATTCTGCTATGATATTGTGTCACTCACTACGATGTGAAAATTAAAACCTACAACCTGTTTTTCAGTCATTGACCGGGTCAGGGATGGAATGAATGAAGCAGATATAGGCTATGTGATGGGGTCGCCACTCCCAAAGTGATTTATTAATGACTTATAGATGCTATGAAATGAGAATGGAGAGTGTTGCTGGAATGAAGGATGACAGGGAAAACCGGAGTACCCGAAGAAAAACCTGTCCCGCCTCCGCTTTGTCCAGCACAAATCTCACATAGAGTGACCGGGATTTGAACCACGGTATCCAGCGGTGAGAGGCCGACGCGCTGCCGTCTGAGCCTCGGAGGCTTCACTACGATGTATTGAAATGAATTATTCTCAAGTCTTATTTTTAGTTACTATTTCACCACGCTTGCTATTTGAGCACAAACGCAGTGCACTTTATGTTCAGCACGTGTGAGCACGTCAGCTAACATTATTGATTTTTAATCCATTCCGAATGATTTATGTAATCGAGCACTCCGAGATAATCCACACGCAGCGGAGTGAGGACAATACAAGTAAATTATTAATTAGTACGAGCAGCCAGCTACAAACAATTAGTAACAGTCATTAGAAATAAACCGCTTGTTTAATAACGTTCGGTATTAACATTGCTAGCATGAAAATTTAATAGAATCAAATAGAATTACGTTTACAGCACGTTATTAGCCGAGAGAATAGTTTAAATATGGAGCCGGAACGAGCCTAAAGTGAAAGAATAATGTTTTTTGAGAACTGATCATAGCATCCTGGAATATATGAGGCAAGGTAAGGGTGTATTCTGCCCAAAGGCAGGTCCGAACCTCCACAGAGGTGTGCCTGAGCCGGAGTTTACGTACGGTAGGGTGGCCAGTTCCTTTCCGCTTCTCCATTCCCTTACACCCCACCAACAGCGTGTGGCAAACCATCCATACCTTGACCACGCCCAATGTTGCTTAACTTCGGAGATTCCACGGGATCCGGTGTTTCAACACGGCTACGGCCGTTGGCTGGAAGACATGTGGTGCAGAAAATTGTAAGTTAGAGAGTATAACCTGCCAACGGACAGGCCTAATACTAACTCATTTTAATATTTTGATATTTATTTGCGTCCGCCTCTGTGGTGTAGTGGTTAGTGTGATTAACTGCCACCCCCGGAGGCCCGGGTTCGATTCCCGGCTCTGCCACGAAATTTGAAAAGTGGTACGAGGGCTGGAACGGGGTCCACTCAGCCTCGGGAGGTCAACTGAGTAGAGGTGGGTTCGATTCCCACCTCAGCCATCCTGGAGGTGGTTTTCCGTGGTTTCCCACTTCTCCTCCAGGCAAATGCCGGGATGGTACCTAACTTAAGGCCACGGCCGCTTCCTTCCCTCTATCCCGTCCAATCTTCCCATCCCCCACCAAGGCCCCTGTTCAGTATAGCAGGTGAGGCCGCCTGGGCGAGGTACTGATCATTCTCCCCAGTTGTATCCCCCGATCCAATGTCTGAAGCTCCAGGACACTGCCCTTGAGGCGGTAGAGGTGGGATCCCTCGCTAAGTCCGAAGGAAAAGCCAACCCTGGACAATAAACAGATTAAGAAAGAAATATATTTATTTGCATTTCTTGCACTACACGACAGAGTAATTCAGGGGATAAACACAACACTCAAGCAGTGAACTAATGAATGAATGAATGAATGAATGAATTGAATCCCATTTTCTTCCATCCACGGATGACCGGCAACTGGGGAGAGTGTATTCATTTATTGCGATCACAATTAATAAATTCACTCTATATGGTATGTACTTGGTTGCTGTGAACATAAAGAAAAGGCGGGAGTGTAACGTTTCTTTCACAATGCACAGCTTCGACCGTACGGCTCTTTACCTTGGAGATGTTTTCACACTCCACCGGTTTCTTGCCGTGGAAGCTCAGTTCGTGCCTTGATACTAGTCGTACAAGAGAGTCTTGGAATGGATCGTGAACAAATTATTGCGTTACGGTTATGTATAATAATAATAATAATAATAATAATAATAATAATAATAATAATAATAATAATAATAATGGTGCATGGCCTCCAAAGGGGCCTGGTGCGGGTCATTACTCGTAAACGGCCTATTAGGCGACCTGCATGTCTGTGAAGATGAGGGCCCTACCTAGGATGATTTCTAATGCTCAATACTCTATACACACCCAGCTCTCGAGCCATTGGAATTAAGCAATTAAGGGTAAAATCCTCGACCCGGCCGGGAATCGCACCCGGAACCCTCTGAGCCGAAGGCCAGTACGCTGACCATTCAGCCAACGAGTCGGACATGGTTATTTCATGTCTCCGAAAGAAACAAAGACCAAATGACCGGGCGAGTTGGCAATGCGGTTAGGGGCGCGCGGCTATGCGCTTGTGTCCGGGAGATAGTGGGTTCAAATCTCACTATCGGCAGCCCTGAAGATGGTTTTCCGTGGTTTCCCATTTTCACAGCAGGCAAATGCTGGGGCTGTACCTTAATTAAGACCATGTCCGCTTCCTTCCAATTCCTAGGCCTTTCCTCTCCCATCGTCGCCATAAGACCTCTCTGTGTCGGTGCGACGTAAAGCCACTAGCAAAAAAAGACGAAATCCCGTCTTTGGGTGCATCCTATCAATCAGAGGAGAGAGAAATGAAATTATTTTACACAAAGTTTGAAGATCTGAGGAACGATTATAAATGTTTAAGTACTTTCGTATGTCAATTGCCACAGCACAGGCCTGGCTTGAACTAGAGCAAAACTTCATAATCAACATTAGACATTTCACAAAATCCAACAATAAATTCAACAAGGCAATTAACTGAATGTTTTACCAACAAAACATCACAATATTCATATAATATGCCTACAAATTAAACTCAACTATATACGCGTTATCTCTCGCGAGCGACCTCCTCTATAGCCGGCACACGATTAAAAACTGTACATTACGAAAGCATGCATTCAGTTACGTGCGCCACTGTGTCAATGGCAGCTGTCCATCCCAGTGGCAATGCAAGGCTTGGACCTTTTCCGTGCGGCGAAAACCATGCAGTGTGAAAAGATCCTAACAGTTATCGAATCAAATGGCACAGCTTTCGCTATTTTGTGGCTTTTTTATTCGTTCAAAATAAGGACACCACACTCCAACCCTCAAAAGATAGCGTGATGGTAATAATAATAATTTCGTGTGGCTATTTCTAGCAGAAAGCAGCCCTTGTAATGCAGACCCTCCGATGAGGGTGGGCGGCATCTGCCATGTGTAGGTAACTGCGTGTTATTGTGGTGGAGAATAGTGTTGTGTGTGGTGTGTGAGTTGCAGGGATGTTGGAGACAGCACAAACACCCGGTTGCCGGACAATTGCGGTCACGGACATTTGCGGTCACTGAGATAAACTTGTGCCCACTCACAGAAATTCCCCAGTTGACGCAGGACATTTGCGGTCACTGCAGCTCAATCTCGGCGTATCCCCGCTAACCTACCTGAGCACCTGTTTGCTCCTTGCGGATCAACATTCTTCTCTCGCGGGCATTATTTAGAGATTGATACCTTCAGCCACAAACACCATTCTATACCGAAACTTCCTGGTGTGAGTACTGTATATACTATTCTGTGCTGTAATGGAGTTGACTGTTACTAGTCAGGAAAATCTCTGTGCACTTTATAAACGTTTAATGTACAGAAAATATAGGGAGAGTCAACCTGTTAACGTCTCCTGGGTGTGTCTGAAGGAGAAGAACAAGTGTAAAGGACGGCGGAGGACAAGAGGCGAAGAAATGATCCATACCGTCGTTCATCAGCGTGGACCACCTGAAAAAGCGGCCTTCGCAGTGAAAAAGCAAGTTCAAGATGGAAATGAGAGAGCAAGAGAAGAAGTGACTCCACTATCAACAGATTTACGTGCAGGAGTTGCGTGATCTGCACAACAGGGGCTACGATTTTGTCACTGACATGCCAGCTCAAGAAACTTTAAAAAGAACGATGTGTCGGCAACGAAATCATGTACGTGGACTTCAGGTAGAGCCAAAATCAAGTGCTCAGATAATTCATAATGAAGAGGCGTTAAGGATGAATAATGGCAGCCCGTTTCGTTTAACTGACGACGGCATAGGATAAAGAATTATGATTTTTAGTGCCGAAAAAGGTAGAGAAAATCTTAGACATTATGCGAAATGCTTTTTGTGGATGACACGTTCGAGAATTGCAGCAAATAGTTCGCTCAGATATACACCATTCACGCAGACCTTGGAGGCCGGAGTGATGAAAGCAACGTTTATCCAGTCGTCTTTGCGTTTCTGCCTAACAAAAAGAAAGAAACTTATATTCGTTTATTTCACATTGTCTTGGAAGCGGTTCCATCAATGGAATCCTAAGAAAATAACTAATGACTTCGAAGCAGCTACGATATCAGCCCTACGAGAATTATTTCCGTTAGCAGAGTTAAGTGGCTGTTTCTTTCATATGAAGCAATGTCTGTGGAGAAAAGTACAGGAACTTGGCCTGACGAGCGAATACAAGGAAAACGAAGATATACGCCTCTACATCCGAATGTGCACTACTCTGGCATTTTTGAAGCCAGATGACGTCAATGAGGGATGGTTGGTGATACATTCTCATGCACCTTCTACAGAAAAACTTACTGGATTCTTCGACTAATTTGTACATGTATGGCTTGAAAACAGCGAGATACCAATCACTGTGTGGATCTGTTACAAAAAGCGACACCGAACAACAAATGCTGTAGAGGGATGGCATCACAAGATCAACTCCAGTTGGAAATCCACATCCTCGGTTCGACGATTTGGTGGTTTGTTTAAAGAAGGAAGCAGAAGCGATGAACTGCATGTACCTGAAACTGGAGCTCAATCTTGAAGGTAAGAGGAGAAAGACGAAATATGTGAAGAAAGATGACAGGATTGAAAGAAATCATAAGAAATATGAAGAAACTAGCGACAGCAGGTCCTGCTTAAAGGCAGAAAATCTTATACAGAAAATCTTGCGTAATCTTCTTGCTGTTTTAGGTACTCCCAATGTAAATAGGTATGTACAAAAGATCAAAATTATAACGACGCTTACCTAAAGCCGACAAAAATAATTGACAAAAATTAGTTACAGCTGATTTTAAACACACCAAAATGATTGTATTAAAATCATTTTGCCAGTCCAAAGCCCGGATAAAGTATGATATTAATCAGCATTTTAAAACATATAATTTACTGTCGACCAAATTATTGTATGTACTCGAGTTTGGAAGTTTTTACCCCCTGCGGGTAGGGAACACAGACGAAGAATACATCCACGGTACCCCCTGTCGTAAGAGGTGACTAAAAGGGTCCTGGGAGCTCACAACTTGGAAGCGTGGATTGGCAGGATCGAACTCGCCAAGCTCAGCCCAGATGACCAGCGCCTCAACTGAGCCACTGAGTCCGGCATTTCTAATTCTTTACCGTCCCATTTTCTCCGAAAAATATGTTAAAGTGACGTTAGACTACCATAATTAAATAAATAAATAAATAAATAAATAAATAAATAAATAAATAAATAAATTTGAATTAATTAACGATGGATTAACTTTTGTTTTTCTAAAAATGAAGGACTGGTGCAGAATAAAACAGTGTCTCTTGTACCCTGGCCTACCTTTAATTATTCCACCATAAATAAATATGAAACTTATTTTTTTGAATTAGCCTCTGTTGTTTGTATATAAAATACACTTTTTGTTGTATTGCAGTTTAAATATCAAATATACCAGCTTGTATATCTGCGAGAATGTTTATATCGTAGTAGCCACGAGACCTTTTCGCGGTGGTGGTGATTACTGTTTTTTTGAGAAAGTAGAACGGTGTCACCATCCTCCCTTAAAACTAACCAGGAAAGAAAGTCGAATAGATCCGACTCTATTTTAGGGAAAAAGCCACGAAGCAAGTGAAAATGTACGACTGTCTGGGCTTGGCAAATATCATACCGTTCGGGTCGGAAAAGAACAAGAGTTGACCCTGAGAGGACGAATAGGAAGTAGAGTAGAGTATATTCAGGTAAACACAACATGGCGGATAGATGTGTGAAGTGCTCCGAGAAATGTAAAGATAACAATATGAAGGTAAAGTGTAAAAAGTGCCTTAAGTGGTTTCACATGAAGGAAGAATGCATGAGGTCAACCAAACACGAAATAGATCGCCTCCTTAGTCTTCCAAAAAAGTATAGGCTATGGATATGTTTGACCTGCAACTCGGCGTCACTCGAAACTGAGCTTGATGTTCCACCAGACTCAAATTTACAAGACTCCATTTCCACAAAATTCAACGTAATATTAAGCAAACTTGGTGAACTAGAGTCAGTGTATAAAGAACTGAAGACTTCTGTCCAATTTGCCAGTGACAAATTTGACGATTTCAGTACTGAGGCGGGCAAAATGCAATCAGAACTGGTAGTGCTGAACAACACAGTACAAGACTTAAAATCGAATAACTGCACCCTTTCCGGAGAAGTGACACAGCTGAAAGTCGACGTTGAAGAACTAAAACAATATTCAAGAGCTAATAATATGAAAATATCCGGCATTCCGTACCACTCAGAAGAAAACTTAACCGAAATTGTCCAGAAAATTGGAGATATCCTTGATGTACCAATACATCCGGACAGCATCGACACTGTTCACAGGGTTTCTTCTTTCAACAAAACCAGTGTTAAGCCCGTAATAATCAGACTTGTCCAACGCTGGAAAAAGGATGCTCTTTTGAAATCAGCAAGACGCCAGAAGATCCTAATCTCTTCTCTCCTAGGCTTTGGTGGTCCAAAAGTGAATATATACTTGAACGAACACCTTATGCCCTACAATGAATCTCTCTTCAAGAAGGCTCGTGGTGCTAGGACAAAGGGAATTGAACGTGCATTTGTGAGACAAGGGAGGATTCTGGCAAAAATCTCTGTCACCTCCCTCGAAGTATTTACAATAAAATGTGAAGACAATATTGAAAAATTGATTAGGCTCGCAGCATCTAGGCCTAAATGAGCTGTCAGTCTTCACAGATTCCTTATTATGTTTTATATTTATGTATATTTGTTTCTCTTCCTCTTCTTTTAAACTACACTAATGACAGAAA
Organism: Anabrus simplex; assembly: GCF_040414725.1. NCBI lineage: Eukaryota > Metazoa > Arthropoda > Insecta > Orthoptera > Tettigoniidae > Anabrus > Anabrus simplex. The sequence continues at coordinate 247,592,135 of NC_090265.1, read as the reverse complement.
GACAATGGAAATCATAATTTCAATATAGTGACTTGGTTACCTCACTTGGAACAGTTGCTCCAACCTTGAGAATAATGTATCTCAATTCTCGTAGCATACGAAATGGTAAGTTAGAGATGATTGCTGATCGCATAGAGTTAATTCAGAATATCGATTTTATAGTTGTTGTCGAAACATGGTTGTCTGTAAACGGTGATGATTCTAACTTTTACAATATCACAGGTTATGAAGCATTTCATTCCTTCAGAATTTCTTCTGAAAAATCACTTAAGGGTGGGGGAGTATCAATTTACGCTAGAAACGAATTGTGGCAATGTAATATCATCTATAATGTCCAAAAGCATCATAATATTCTGGTTCTGGAGATTTCTAAGTCAGGGTGTAGTTATATTATTATAGCTGTTTACAATCCATTCACTTAAAACTGGATACAGGTATGTGATGACATAGAAATAATTCTCAACAAAATAAAACATAGAAATATAATTGTTGTTGGTGACTTTAACATAAATTTACTCTCAAATGCAGTATTAACTAATGAATATAAATCGTTCATGCAGAGCTGTGGCCTTAAAAACTGTAACACAATATACCCTACCAGGCTGAGTTCGAACAATTCACTAATCGACCACTTTCTATGCAGCATAAAACTTAATAACTGGTCTGTAGATAACATAATTGATGATATGAGTGACCATAATCTCTTGCTCTTTAGTTTAGATATTTCAAAAACATCTAATTATAGGCCTACTCCCAGTGAGCCAAAACGACACTCATATAAACATATAGATTATGAAAGGGCTAGATTATATTTTGAGCAACACCAATTCCAGTGGGCAGATGTTGGGGACATAAATGCTTCATATGCTGCTTTAACCAGATACATTCAAAGTGGTCTTGACTATGCATCGACAGTTAGAAAATTTCATCATCAAAATGCAAACACCATTCTGAATGCATGGTGCACACCAGAACCTGCATCACTCTGCAGGCATAACGCACTTCTCTACAGTAAATTGAGAAAACACCCACACAACAGTATAATTAAAGAATATAAAAGTTACTGCAATAGAGTTACAACCCTGAAGAGGACTCTCAAGAAGTCGTACTATGATAATCAATTTAAAAACAATCTACACAACACTAAACACACCTGGCAACTCATAAACGAAGTTCTTGGTAAACCTTCAAAGTCAACAATCAATATTGCACGTATCAAGCTAGGGAATGAATGTTTTGAAGACAAAAATGACATTTGTAATGCCCTGAATAATCATTTTATCTCAGTCCCTGCCACACTATCTTCAAATATTATTCCACATCCTGAACATACTGTTACAATCAATAATCATCCTAATTCCCTTTTCCTAGAACCATGTTCTCCATAAGAAGTGTCTACAATAATCAATTCCCTCAAACATGCTCGCTCAGTTGCTAGTGATGGTATTTCAAGTGAACTTCTCAAAATCTGTAATCGAGCACTCTCTGGTCGAATATCTGAATTTATCAACTGCTCTTTGGCAAAAGGCATTGTACCTGATTCATTAAAGATCTCTAGAGTGGTTCCTATACACAAACAGAATGATAGATCCGACCCTGGAAACTACCGACCCATCTCAGTACCACCTGAATTATCTAAAATCTTAGAAACTGTTGTCAAAGTTAGGCTTATTAGTTACCTCGAAAAATGCAATTATTTTTCCAGATTTCAATATGGCTTCAGAGAAAAGGCTGGGGTGAATCCTGCCTTAATGGACATTATAATTGAGCTTCAAAATTATATTGATAAAGGTTACAAGACTGCTGGGCTGTTTATTGATTTAAAAAAGGCTTTTGATACTGTTAGTCATGAACTTATGATATACAAACTGGAAAAGGCAGGTGTGAGAGGTCCCTCGCTGCTCTGGTTTAAGGATTTCTTATCAAATCGACAACAATATGTTCAGATTGGTATGAATAAAAGTGAGCTACAAAAGATCTGCTTTGGTGTACCACAAGGTTCCATATTGGGTCCAATCTTGTTTCTTATATATATTAATGACATAGCCCTGTGTTCTTTTAAGGGTAAAATATCACTTTTGGCAGATGATACTTCACTGTTCTATTCATCAAATTCTGAAGATGAAATAGTTGCAGATATCCAGCATGACTGTTATATCTTAGATGAATGGCTGAGAAAAAATCTTCTAACAGCCAATTACTCAAAAACTGTCTGTATGATGTTCGATAAATCACAAAATGACCTAAATGCAAGTACAAATATATTATTTGGCACTACAAAGTTGAAATGGGTTAAAGAAGTTAAATATCTTGGACTAATAATTGATAGCGCCCTCTCCTGGACACCTCATATATTAAACGTAAAAAATAAAATCTCTGTCTTGGTTGGTATCATTGGCAAGATTAAGTACCTACTAACAATTGACACTCTTCGTCTAATTTATTTCACAATGATACAATCTCGACTTTCTTACTTGTGTTTCATTTGGGGCAAAGCAACCCAAAATAACTTAAATACTTTGGAGGTCTTACAAAACAGGGTTATTAGATTTATGTATGGATTTCATCAACTATATTCTCGAAATAAAATGTACTCTGAAACAAATATATTACCTCTTAAGAAATTAATCTCATTAAACGCATCACTTCTTATTCATAAAGTCTTGCATAATAAAATGTTCACCAACTCTGAATTTCCTAAAGTGACTGAATTACATGTTCATCAAAATTATACAACAAGGTTTGGCACTAAGGGAGTGCAACACTTACTAATATCTGAATATAACAGCATTCCTAACACTATAGCAATCATCTCCAAAACCGTGCCATTTCGTAATAAGCTTAAGAAGTACCTGTTAGGCACTATGAATGTGTAACCGTTATTTCTCTGATATTTTCATTTCCAAATCTTAAAAGTCAAAAAGTTGTTCCTCCTGTATTGTTACTCTGATAATAATCCACTTAATATAATCCTGTCCATTAGGTAAATTGTGATACTTAAAGTACATGTAAAACCACTGTTATTATTCTTTCACTTTTAGACCTGATGCGTTAATCTGCCTTTGTTGTGATTGATTATCTATGTATTGTTCCTCTTGACAGAGCTCTTGCTCTCTGGAACCCTATTTATCAATCAAATAAAAAAAATATTTTTTATCATCTACAGAACTCTATGTTACCACAAACATGACATGGCTTGTTCTCCTTCAGACACACCCAGGTGACGATTTCATGTTGACTTTCCCTGTACGTTGTGTACATATAACCATTTGCCTTATTAGTAACTGTCAAATACAATGCAGCTTACAACAGTAAATAATTACACCAGGAAGTTTTGATATAGAATTGTGTTTGTGTCTGAAGGTATCAGTCTCTAAATAATGTCCGCAAAAGAAAAATGTTGATCTGCAAGGAGCGAGCAGGAGATCAGGCAGGTTTGCGGGGATATCCCGACATCAAATTAATGAGACCCACCCCCTGCTGCAGTGACCGCAAATGCCCTGTGACAATTGGGGAATTTTTGTGACTGGGGACAAGTTAATCTCATTGACAGCAAATTTCCGTGATTTTATGATGACCACAATTGTCCGTGACCGCAAATGTCCGGACACCAAACATCCAGCCCCCGGGCCATTGGAATTAACCAATGAAGGTTAAAACCCCGACCCGGCCGGAAATCGAGTGATGGTAATTAGCCTGTGTGTTAACTACTACTTGCCAAAATGAGATCCATCAGTCAGATGGTTTATACGTGAAAAATCACAGAAGGTAAACATACAAACTTTGAGATTAACTATGGCCGCTATTTTTTAACTTAAGGTTCTCGCTGCAACCCTTCGATATTCCCAGATGAAACATAGCCTATGTTACCCGGAATCATATTATCTTTCAAATTATGAAAGGAATTTCAAAATATGTCCAGTAGTTTTTGAGATTACCCATTACATAGCCACAAACTCACAATCTACGTTATATATTAGTATAAATAATAGATCGTGTCGACCGTGAGGCTTTTAGTGCGGTAAATGTCCGAGAACATGGTCGGTTCCCCTGGTGCAGACCTTTTAATTTGACACCAGTGTGTGACCCGCGGGTCTGGATGTGAGATGATGGAAAATGAGGTAGGGAGAGGGTGAAACTCGGTTTCGGCATATAGCCTAATCCTGTTGAATACGACCAAGGGTTCTGCTCAAGGTTTACCGTCACCATTCGACAAACGAATCACCATCGACAGCCTCATGTGCCCTCACTCCGTATGAACACTGTGGGGAGGTTTGGAATTGAATCGAGGCTTTTGGCAGGCAATCTAGTGATTAGAAATTGTGTATGGTCACCTATCCCATCATGTCGTGCAACATTCTGATGGTGAAACTTTTTCCAGCAATGGGATTCGAACTGGCTAACCACAGTGTCACACCTCATAGACTTGACGCTTTAACTATCATGTCCACCAGGTAGGATACAGACTAAATAATAATAATAATAATAATAATAATAATAATAATAATAATAATAATAATAATAATAATAATAATAATAATTTAACATCGCACTAACTACTTCTACGGTTTTCGGAGACGGTCGCTAACAGAATTTTGTTTTGTGGAGTTCTTTTATGTGCTGGTAAACCCAGCGACACGAGGCTATCGTATATGAGCCCCTTCAAACACCACCGGATTGAACAGGAATTGAACCTGCCATCTTGGGATAGTACTCAGCCTGGTCCATGAATATTTCGTCATCCTATATAAAATGAAGTGGAAGGTTGAATTCCTTGTTGGAGTAGGGGTGCTGGCCTTGTTCTAGGTCAGGACAGCAGCGAAAGCTACTCATATGTTCTCTATAACCATCAAATGTTGCCTGCTGCCATTTCTTGATGGATACAGTACTTTTGTATCCATCTCTTGGCACAGGCCAGAGTAAAGTGTAGCTTTCACCGAAGTCCCAGTCTCATCCATGGCTGTGACAATATGGAAGCTTCTGGGGTATGGGTGGTGCTGAGTATTGACATTCAGAGCACGACTAGTGCATCTGAGTGTTATGAAAGGTGTTGCTCATAGGGTCAGTCGTTCTGCAATAGCACTTTCTGACCCAGTGAGGAAAGCAATGGCAAACTACCTCACTCCTCGTCTTGCCTAGTACGCCTCATTTTGGTGCTGCCATTGATTTTTGCGGTTTCCTTATAACCGCATAACCTTTGGTGGTGCTATTTGAGGATCCAACCAGCCTCTGGGCTGATGACCTAACAGACAGACAACCATCAAATAAGATTTTGGTTTCACACTGTGTTAGGTGCAGACAGACTTATCGTGCAGCATGTACTTTACTTGGTGAGAAGTCTACGGATTGGTCTCAGTCTCATACACAGTATATAACGTTGAGCTGATCTTACATATTCTACTATTTTCTTCGCCGTGTGATCGGAATCAATGATGTTTCAGAGTTGATTTTTTCCATGTCTGTCACGTCGATCGTTTCATAACAAGAATGGGGTGAGGCGGTGAAATATTGATAAGGTCCCAGATGTCGGTTACGTCGCGGGAATACTCATCTATTCTGTCTCCAATGTCGTCACAGGAGGTGGATAAACACGACAAATTGGCCATTACGAAACGTGAATGCAAAGTATGTCAACTAGAACGGAACGTGAGATTCAAGGCTTTAATACACTTTAGCTCCGGCCGTGAATGCATGAGTGAACAGCTGTTCGGGGATCCAAAGAAGATACATTAAATATATTACTGTATCATCCTCCTCCTCTTATAGGCGTTAGATCTCAATCCTGGCAAATTATTTGGATTTCCCTGATTAAACTAATTTATTTGTTGTGAAGAACCTCAACCAGAAAATATCGTCGCTGGAAAGGTAAAAGGTTGTATTCCACAAAGCTCTTCCTATCAATTATTCTCCTTAAGACTGGTCACGCCTCCCAGCCACATTTGGATACGCAGTCCATCAGAACAATGTCCGTTGTGTTCGTTTTCCTATGTGGACGATTAAACGAAAATGAACCTTACATGCATTGTACACTAGGAGTGCGTAAATACGTAATGCAAACGTACATTCCTACAGTACGGTACTGTAAGGTTCATTTTCCTTTACACATTGGCATAGGAAAATGAACACAACAACATTTGTTCTGATGGACTGCATATCCATACGTGGCTGGGAGGCGTGACCAGTCTTAAGGAGAGTAATTGATAGGAAGAGCTTTGTGAAATACAACCTTTTACCTTTCCAGCGACGATATAATTTTGGAGTTGTGAGGTGATAGTCATTTATCCATTTTTCAACTGGTTCTATTAAAACCTCTGTACTTTCAAAAACAAGCGACATTCTAACGTTAGTGGCATTGCCGCACGAAATATGGCCTCTTACAGTGCGTACTTACTTGGTAAAAGTCAGTTTTGTGTGAGTGTTCATAAAGTGAAAGGGTGTATTCTGCCCGAAGGCAGGTCCGAACCTCCGCAGAGGTGTGCTTGAACAGAGTTTACGTGCGGTAGGGTGGCCAGTTCGTTTCCGCTCCTGCATTCCCTTACCGCCACCAACAGCGCGTGGCAACAGATCCAAATCTTGACTACGACCAATGTGGCTTAACTTCGGAGATCTCACGGGATCCGGTGTTTCAACACGGCTACGGCCGTTGGCAGTGTTCATAATGCATTAGTTTAATAGTAGTTTCTAGTATGTGGCATGTTCAACTAAACACTTACCGAGCTCGACAGCTGCAGTCGCTTAAGTGCGGCCAGTATCCACTAATCGGGAGATAGTGGGTTCGAGCCCCACTGTCGGCAGCTCTGAAGATGGTTTTCCGTGGTTTCCCATTTTCACACCAGGCAAATGCCGGTGCTGTAACTTATTTAAGGCCACGGCCGCTTTCTTCCAATTCCTAGGCCTCTTCTATCCCATCGTCGCCGTAAGACATATCTGTGTCGGTGCGACGTAAAGCAAATAGCAAAAAAAACTAAACACTTACATCTCGTGAACTGAAGAGTGAGTAGTACTTGAAATTGTATCAGTTATTTTCAACAATGAAAATATAACCCACTCAATCAAAATCCTCATGATCTGTATCAGACACACTTTTTTCATATTATTATTATTATTATTATTATTATTATTATTATTCCTGGCCGTTCCTAAATTACATGGAGCTGGCGCTTTGTATGGATTTAGCGCAATTTTACGGCCGGATACCTTTCCTGACGCCAACGCTCTTTGGAGGGATGTATTCACTATTGCGTGTTTCTACCAGGGGGCACGGAATGGCGACCACGGGAGCTTTTGCTGAATCTGACATTCATACCTCTTTCCAGTGCTAGGCTCCTTAAATTAATGTTCCTTTCCAGTATCCTTTGGCTACCACTTGTTTTCTTATCACCCTCACTGTGTTAGGTTTATGTGACCTAGCAAGTATCACACTTAATTTATCGGAGGGTTGTACACACTTCTCTCTCTAAGGATAATCTCATATTTCTCCTTAAAACAATAATCTCCACCACCAGCACCACAACTATTTCCTATATTACTACGTCGTAAAGAAATAGGCATCATGTCTGTAATGTTTGTAATGGTAATAAGACATCACGAGTTTCAAGTAAGCTTGTATTTTTACGTGATATCGTCCCTTATGCATTGGGCGCGACTCGAATTGCGTCCGGCAGGGTAGGAAGCCTGTGACAATGCCACTCGGCTCTCATGACGCTGTCTCTCAGGTCTTGTTGAGGAAGAGAGGTCACTGCTTGGTAATATCCAGGACTGGAATAAACTGACACAACGTCACTGTTATGTCTATTTTAATCATGCCGTCGATTCGCCTCACCTTGTTTTCTGAGTTGAATGTTCGATAACGAACACTTTGTTCTGCATCACTGACTTCTTCTCTCCCAGTTGCAGACATCCGGCACTCTTCCTCCACATTGTTGTGATACTGCTTCATCATTATTATAAGCTATAAATTTTTGTTCCGCATTGAAGTACAATTATAAGAAATAAATTGATAAATCCAACACAATATATCAAGTAAATAATATTACATCACTCTTGGGACTATTTTCAGCCCAGCCAAATAAAATTAAACAGATTATGAGATAACTAAATCATGTGTATACCAGACAAAGAAAATGTAGTAGGAATAATTATAACATTCAAATACATATAATAACAGATATGTTGGTTATGATCTTCTTGTCATAATATGATGTATTTAAGTTGTCTTAGGACCTCAGGCAATAATGTCTGATGTAGAACAAGCACTGACTTGCTGGAGGAAGCAGGCAGGCCATGTAAACAAAGGAGTGGATAGGGAACAAGCACTGACTTGTTGTAGGGGAAGCAGGCAATGTAAAAGAAATGTCAGTGCTTGTTCCCGATCATCTCCTTTGTTTACATGGCTTGCCTGCTTCCTCCAGCAAGTCAGCGCTTTCTACATTAGACATTAGGTATTTACTTCTTTGCCTGAGGCGCTAAGTCAACTGAAAGCCATCATATTATGACAAAGAGATCATAACCATAATTGTTGTTATTATATGCATTTTAAGGTTAGAATTATTCCTGCAACAATGTCTTTGTCTGGTATACACATGTTTTAGCTATCACATAATATGTTTCATTTTATTTGGTTGAAGATGGCCATTAAGTGGCTGAAACTAGTCCCAAGATTGATGTAATATTATTTACTTGATATATTGTATATTGTCAGTTTATTTCCTATACTGTTTCATCATACACAGCAACCAACCTACGACACATTTCTGCTGGAAGCACAGATATTGGCTACTGGAAACGAATAAGAGGTCGCATGACCTCGTGTGTCCACCACTCCAAGTGACTAGCCATCTCTAAGTTCCTCTTAAACTTCATCGCCTGTATTCACATTCGTTATAAGGTTGCTAACAACAAGCCTGTCACTCAATGAATAACGACTCCAATACAAGGCATCGAGGACAAGACACGAGAAAATCTTTTATTCTGATCATTGTGTCATTCGGCGTATAACTCTGGCAACCTGGCGTTGCACACTTACATTGATTTCGTGCTAACATCTCTCTTTTCGCAGCTTTACTTATAGTGAGTTAAATGTATTTAAAAAATGTAAGTGTGTTTACAATTTTTTTAACATAGATTATCTTTCCTCGGAGGAACTGTTTAGTCACAAGTGACACGCGAACAGCGTCGTCTACAGCCGTACTGTGCATGCGTGTACTCTGGCGTTGCTATAGTTACCATAAGCCAGTATAACATCAGAGTGTGAAAACTAAGCCCTTTATATAATACAGGAATATTTTATCTACTTGCGCATATTAAATACTGTTAGAGTCAATAACAAGTTTCTATTCGAACAAAACAGTAATAATAGTAATAATTTTAATCGAGCGAGTTGGCTGTGGTGTTAGGGGCGTGCAGTTGTGTGCTTGAATTCGGGAAATAGTGGGATCGAACCCCACACTCGGCCACCCTGAATATATTTTCTCCACTTTTTCCCATTTCACACCAAGCAATTCCTGGGGCTGTGCCTTAATTAAGGCCATGGCCGCTGCCTTCCCACTCCTAGCCCTTTCCTATCCCGTAGTCACCAGAAGACCTGCGAAGTATCTGTGTCGGTACGAGGTAAATCCAATTGTAAAGAAATGGTTGTAAATATTAATAGAATATTTACGCCCAAGCTTTGTAGTTTATACATGAGATAAGTAAAAGTTCCTCTCAAAACGGAGGTCAGTAAATTCGGATGAAAAAGTAGTAAACATATTTCTTACATTTACATGTTTGTGCTTTCCTATTTCTGAAACAAAACTATTCTACTCATGTTTTCATGAAAATCTTCTTTTTGTGAATTATTGTAATCTGTTAGCCTATAATTACCGAAGTAACACCCTCCACGTTAAGTATTTTCGATCCCGACACTACACCACTATTCTCTTCCGTCTCCGCTGATATACATCCCCAGACCTGCTCTCAGAGACCATATTTTCGCTTACGATTAGTAAGGACGTACTCTCAGACTTTATCTGGGCTACAACAAGAGCTGTCGGCCGGTGTTTCCAATATACAAGCAATGACTTATTGACACTTTATATACAGTTAATGATTACTACACGGCCCAAGCCATGGAATTATTATTCTTTACCGTGAGAAGGGAGAGTCTCTTTATCCATAACGTTCTTCATTCTGCATCCCATTTGGATATCGGGAGAAGATTATAAAGGCCCGCAATTTGCTAGTAGATATTGCTAAATAGATGTGCAACAACAGCTATGGTATTAATGGCTAATGCTCGACGCTTGTGCGGGACTTTGTAGAGCGGGCATTCAGATTAGAACTGTTAGTTTATTGGTCGTTCCGATGAAGGGAATTGGTTGGATCAAAGCGTTCTCTGTGCATTATAGACGGAGGAGGAATATTGAATTCACATAATAACCTACCTCCAATGACTACAGGGTGAACGATTTGATTACAACCTCATTCAGTCACGTATACGACTCTTCTGAAAGCTATAGACACCAGCCGTGTCGAGTTATGCCTTGATGGTGTTCACGGGATATTCCATTGATGTCAGCCTACAATATGACAGTAAACGAACTTCAATATGACTTTAAAATATTACGAAGGCAGCAGGAATAGTTTCATAAACAGCGAAATTCAGCATACACGAGTTGTATTCTGAGACGCCATATTTCATAACCCTGGTTATGCTCAGTCAAATTTGGAAAATTTTCATGACATTGGTGACTAAGTGCTTGTCTCACACTGTTGTATCCTGATGATATCCAGTATAAGGTACACCGCACTTCTATTACATTATCATGCTTCTTATCAACTGAGAAATTTTGAAGTGGATTCTACTATAGCTATTCTAGGACTCGTCTAAATCTGCATTTCGTTAGCTTTCTTTTAAAATCTCGTATGTCTCAATGCTCTTCCTACCCATTATATTCCTTAATACTTGTTACGCCTGTCAGCCACAAATTTATATGCAGTCCATCAGAACGATTTTCGTTGAGTTCATTTTCCTATGCGAGTGTGTAAAGGAAATTGGCCTTCAATCATGAAATAATGATTCCTACTTTGCGCTTCCCTTTTCACCATTGCCTAGTCATAGATGTCAAACCACTTTCGAACAATGCTTTCTGTGGTTATTTGTGTAAATCTGTATCAGTCATTTCGGAAGATAGGATTAGAAATATACTGCTTATCAGAGTTTTGCGAGTGTTAACACTTCGCATGTTCCCTCGACACGACTGAGTGACTTTTCATAGGTGACATGGTCTACTCTTGGGATCTTCGACATGCAGAAGCCTGCAGTTACTCATTAATGAAGACTTTAATATCCGTCCTTTGACATCCTAAAGTATCACTAATATCCAGTAACACTTCACGAAACGTCAACAATACTCGAATCGTTAATCAGCATTGAAAATAAGATATTTCAATTTCAGAAACGCATCTCTCAGTATACCAATTCTGGTTTCGGGCTGAGTGACTCAGACGGTTGAGGCGCTGGCATTTTGACTCCAACTTGGTAGGTTCTATCCTGCCTCACTTCGGTGGCATTTGCTCATATACGTCATCCTCGACCTGGTAGATTTACTGGCACGTAAAAGAACTGCAGGATTAAATTCTAGCACCTTGGTATTTCCGAAAACCATAGACAATAGGTAGTGGGACTTAAAGCCAACAACATTGTTATTATTATTATTATTATTATTATTATTATTATTATTATTATTATTATTATTATTATTATTATTATTATTATTATTATTATTATTATTAGCCTTTAATTCTGATTTCGATTTCTACGATGTATCCTAATCTCATTGTTGTGTTAGCCAGCGTTTTAGGGACTTTAAATATGACACATTTTCGATGGTGTGTCCGTGCAGGGTAATAATAGCCTTTAGGATTTTTCTGCCTGTTGCTTATTAGTCATTTTGTTTCTTGAATGCTTCTTTTAAGCACCTCGTTAATTGTGCTCAAAAGGAAATGAATATCTTCCAAATTTCATTTAGTATTGGGGGGTCATATTGAGTGGTGTTCATTCACATCCCATTTGTCTTGATTCCCTTATGAACGGGGATTCGACAAATATTTACAAAGTGTTCATTAAAGACAATTGGAGAGAAGATACAGCTTGGACTCACACTATTTTTGTATCTTGATCTCTTTAGCAATGAGGTCACCAATTTTGATGTGAGCGTCTGATTCTAATACATATTCTTCATAATGTTCACATCTTTACTGATAAACTCAGTAGGTTTCAGCTGATGTGGATGAAAGAAGAATTTATGAAGAAACGGTGGACGTCTATAAGCGAAAGTATAAGCTCTCATCAATCTCGGTAATCGGCTTGATGTTAGGTGTTCGAGGAACCATATACATTTTTTGTCAACTTCTGCAATACCTTTGGGCTGAATAGAAATTTCATCTATAACATCGCGATTACCACACTCATAAAGTCCATCATGATCTTCAAGAACCATGCTCGCGGACCTCAAATAAATGTTGGACATGCCTCACTCGTTTCCTACACTTAACATCATATGCTCGCATTGCCTACTGTATATATATCCATTATTGTTGTTAAGGTACTCTTTGTCCTTGGGCAACTTGCAGCTGTTGCAGGATGATTGTATAATAATAATAATAATAATAATAATAATAATAATAATAATAATAATAATAATAATAATAATAATAATAATAATAATAATAATAATAATAGGCGAAAGCCTATTATAGTTTGTTGTCGATCAGACATTTTTGACATAAAACTCGAATAGACTCCACCTTGTCCATAATATCCATCGATTTCATGAAAGAATAAAAGGTTTAATTCCATAGAATTTAACTTTTGTAAAATAATTACATTAAATAAAATAAGTCCAAATAGGAATGTGTAAGAAACCGGTAAGCCACATTAGTGATTAGTATGTGTCAGACTCCCATGGCTTTCACTCCCGTACAGTAACGGTTAGGGCTATTACCTGTCATCCTTGGAGGCCTGGGATTGATTCCAGCTACTGCCAGATAGTTAAGATTGAAAACGAGGGCTGGTATGTATTTGAAAGGTACTTGCAAGACACATTCATTTTCTGCACCACCTCCAGATAGGATTATACGAGTCGACTATACCCTACGGCACTATAGCCTTGATGGGTCGTCGAATACCAAGCGACCACTGCTCAGAAGATTACGAAGTGACGAGTGGTCGGCGTGATGAATACTCTCAGTAGTCATTCCCTACCGTCAGATATCTCCTCAAGTGTTCTCATGTAGGCTGAGTGGACCTCGAAACAGCCCTAATATGTAGGTAAAAATTCCTGACCTACAGTAGGTGGTAACACAATGCGGATCCCCTGGGTAAGAGGCAGGTTCAATACTCTGTCAGCCGGTGGTGAGTGTCATAATATGTAAATAATATTTTAGATTCCTTTGAATTCATAGCAATCTTTAATGCGCATAACTTATTAAGTACGAATAGTGTTCAGTATTAGATGGCTTACTTCTAAAACCTCTTAAGTCCCAATATTCTTCCTACCAATTATATTCCTTAAGACTGGTCACGCCTCCCAGTCCCATATTTATATGTAGTCCATCAGAGTAATTGTCGTTGTGTTCATTTTCCTATGCTGGTGTGTAAAGGAAAATAGACCTTATCGTACCGTATTGTAGGGATGGTGTTTGCAAGCAAATTTACTCACTCCTACAGTGTAATGTATTTAAGGTTCATTTTCCTTTACAGACAGCTATAGGAAAATGGTCACACGGAAAATTGTTCTTATGGGCTTCATATCTATGAGTAACTGGGAGGCGTGACCAGTCTTAAGGTATATAATGGACAGGAAGAGCATTGCGACATAAGTGGTTTTAGACGTAAGCCATCGATATTGTAATTTAGTTTCTAAGCGATGCTTGGTGCGGAAGAGACCCTCAGCTAATCACTCTCTTGGGTTATATAAAGAATCCGGGTACAATAAGGTACCTCCACTTAATACTAACCGATAATTAATTAATCTACATAAATAAAATTAAATCGTAGCAACCATGTGTATGTACATTGAATATCTTGGCGAATTTTTCGTACAGCTATCGGTTTAAGGGATAATAATTATCATCTGCATATTTTTTTGCCTTAGTTCCCTGAAATTCCTAATTTTATTTCCTCCCCAAAACGAAGATTGCGGGTCAATATGCCAGACGTGCTAGAAAATTGAAATTTGGAAAAAGTATACGTTTCAGCCTGTAACCGATGGAAAAATTCAGAGATCTTTAAATTTCTCATTTTTCATCCTCAAAGTATATCAAAATATGGAGGCAATTTTAATAATGGTGCAGACCTTCGTATCGAGGTATTTGGTGGCTAAACGGTAAGTCGTATCTAAAAACGGATGTCACAATCTGTGTTCAATTTGGACATTTTGTCGTCTCCGTCTCCCTTATACGTTAGATTTAGCTGTACATCTGGATTGTACGTAAATTTTGGGCTTTTCCCACGCTCATAGTTCATTTAATAGTTTCACACACTTATAAGAAAGATAGAGTCATAGCATTTAGCGCACACATTGACACATAAGTATGCGAAAAATAATATAAAGTGTTAAAAATATACTCAAATTTCACCCCATTCAAACTAAATCAAACCCATAAATATGGGAGATAAATGAAAATGTTCAGGACCAAACATGTAGAGAAATAAAAGGGGCGTTTGGTGGTGCAAACCATTTGTTGATATGATGTACCGTTTTGGAGCAGCTCGAAATGTAGTTCTGCACTTACAAACATGCTGTACGAGATGTTGTTGCTGAACCAGTGCACACAACACTAGTTTTGCACTTTGTGAAGAAGAAGAAGAAGAAGAAGAATTTGCCAAAACATTACTGTACGCAGATGTTACAAAGTACTATACATGGAACGCTATAAAATTCCAACGACGTAAACAAGCCAAGTGTGTTGCAGGCTATCAACATCCGTATTCGTCGGACGCATTGGGCCGTATTTATACAGTACATTCAAATAATACCGAGCGTTACTATTTGAGAACTCTCTTGGTTAATGTCAAAGGTCCTTTCGGAGGCTATTATCAAGCCACAGCCTGCTAATGTGTCTGCCGAGGTGCAGACATCGATGTGCGCCCCACAGAACAGGGAACGCAGTCGGACGTCTGCACAAACCGACGCCACCGCCGTCAGCCAGGAGGAAGGATACACCGTCTCTACAGCGGGAGCATCAGCAACCCCAGTGTCACGAGGCTGGGAGGTGGGCCACCAGAACAAGGCCTCTTCCCCCGTCGAGAAGAGACCACCACCCCCCGGGAAGAAGACACCGCACCCGGACCAGGAGAAAGATGACGACGGCAGCCCACCAGAAGAGAGCCACCCAGTCGCAACCCAGGACTGCTTCCAGGATAGCAGCTGAACGAAGAGCGAATCAGGAGAGGACCTCAGCGGGAAGCGGCAATCAGATGAGACCGAAACGTCCCCGTCGGCAGATCTTGCAGGGTTTCCGCTGCCAGAGGTGGGGCCACCGGCAGGATAGGTGTGGGCTCTTATTTTGGTGCAACCGCTGTGGGGGTGATCATCACTACACGGTCTGTGCGGCACTTGAAGAGGCACTGTTGTGCGCCAAATGCGCGGGCGGTCACCCAGCCTCTTATCGCGGTTACCCTGTTTACCGAGCCATGGCACGGGCCTCATTCTCCGAGATCGGAGACTGGGTACGAGGGACTCAAAGGGGGCGGTACGGTGCGGTGGGCCCTAGTGGCTATCGACGCATAACTCCGCAACCGAAAAGGGCCATGCTAGTCACGGCAGTGCCCAGACGGACCTATCCCTTGATAACCGGAATGGCGTGAATACGGATCATGGCTGGTGCATGATACCTTTTCTCTACTAATACAAACACCTGGACCTATCCAGAAAACACATCCTTGCATGTGCTATCAATCAGGTTTTAAATGTAGGCTCTTTCTTTTTCAGCTATGTGGTTTTCCCTGACCCTTAATACCACACTTTAACACCACACACCTAACACAAACTCTAGCCTTGACAGCATGTTTGACATGGAAACAGGCAGATACTCCTTTTATCACTTCCCACCCTCCCCAGCTAGCATGTCGATGTCGATTGCCACGCGGGGGGAGCGAGTTTCGGGAGCCCCCCGAAAAAAATCAGCAGTTTGTGACGTACACCTCTTAGAGAACAATAATTGAACGAGAAATGCAACTATGCAAGCTAAGGGCGCCAGTCTTTAAGTTGATGACTTAAAAACAAAAATTTATAATAAAGCTTGGACGGACTCTCATCACAGGGATGGGGTGATAGTGCACTAATCATTAAGCAGGAGAATTAGAAATCAAAAGGCTAATTAAGGCATACTGATTAAAATGAACCAAGAGAATAACATTTATTATGCTAAATAAAAATGACGACGGTTTGACGAGAACTGAATTTAAAATAGGAAATTAATTTAACAAAAAAAATTGAATGACTCTACTTCGCGAAAACTTGCAATATTTTTAACTCGCTTGCTCACCATGTAGTCTTGTTCTGCTTGTCCTGAGAACGCCTCCGTCCTTGTAACTGGAAAACTGCCGGTCGTCTTTGAGGTCTTTCCATCTGCCGCCAAGTACCATTCCTGCCTTGCCAAGTGCACGGACCACTAATTGGAAGATGGCTTCGATACTAACACTCCCTATTATGCTCTATCCCATATATTGGAGATGAGCCCTAAATCATAGTTAGAAAAACCTCCTTGGGTTATGTGGAGAGGATACTCAATTAACAATCCTTCCAACTTTACTGAAAATGTGCACCGAAGTTTCATTTCTATCTAGATTAATGCTTCCTATTGTCTTAGACTGGTACAAACTGGTCTAATACAGAGCTGTTCGTACTTCCTGATGAGAGTGGCTATACACCCATCATTCATAAATTCCTAAGTACCACGTCGTGGTAACGAAGTAATGAATGTAGAAGTGATAAACTATCACACTAGTCCACTATGGTACAACAACCATAAGACAAGTTATCAGACCTAAAGCGAAATACAAGATAGAAGAATGATGCCAAGAGCTCCAACACGCCCTTAAGTAAGCTTTTCTGGCTCTAATTACAGGTCGCTACACGTGGTCCAATCAGGTGACACGTCTCTCCCCACTCCAGATATTAAAGTTGATGGGTCCCAACCATGATATCAACTGTTCTTCTATTAGCCCTTTCACTCAGTATCCATGGCAACATGACGCTCCTTTGAAAATATAGGCGGTGATCAGTTTGAATTACTCAGCTCGAAATACAGTAGCTGTGGTTACAACGCTTGAACACGTGCTCGCTTTTCCCAGAATTTGATGTCTAAATTTGTCCTCCCTTCTTCCTCGGTGATGTGGCAAGAGAGAGGAAAATCTACTGCAAGTTAAATTTAAACGAATGTCGCAAGAATCTAAATTAATATTAGGATATTCAGCCCTCATTTACAAGTCGTAGTTACAAAGTAATGAAATGATAGTGAGCAAATGATCAAACATGAATTATAATAAAATTACATACGAAGATAAATATCATGACGTAAAAATATATCATACTTGATTTAATTAAACATAACAAAATTACCACAATTACACTGTGACGTCTGGAAAGTTACAAGTTTAGTTCCGCCAGCGATCTAGACGGTTCAGTTCTGTCAGAAGTTCAGTTGAGTGACTGTAACTGTGGAGCACAAGATGAATCAGTGGGCAGTGAAGACCGAGCGCTAGCGCTGAACTGACGGCAAGAGCGGGACAGTGCAGCTGAGCCCCATGGAACGATGAACGAAGACTGCCGTGTGTGTACGAACAGTGTACTACGTACAGCATTGTAAGACTGTGTTGCGCGCGCGCAAGCTGTGAACTGTGTAATTGTAGTAGTGTACAGCGAGCGTCATTGTGAACTGCCCTAAGGTCTAAGTGACAGTTGTAGAAGACTGCGTAGTATGATAGATCTAGTTTATAAGTGTCAAGGTGAATAGCTAGAGTGAATGAATTAGCGAGAGTAAACGAAGAGGGAGCGAAGTAGTGCAATTGTGCCTGTGCAGTTGTGTAAGCAATTATTAGTCAATAAATCCTAGCGTAAACGCTACCAGTTGTGTGTTTATTTACCCACCTGCCTTCACGTTACAATATCATGACTCCTATTCTTAGCGTATAAGTATCAGTTTGAACCAGTAGTTCCCAAAGCGTGCACTGCAGGTTTCAGGGCTGTCGTCGAACTTTGGCAACTGCACCGCACCGACTATTTTGTCGTGTGTCTGCTCGTACATATATACATTATCATTATAGACTGTCATGCCTTTCAGCGTTCAGTCTGCAAGCCTCTGAGAATTTACTAAACGTCGCCACAATCCTCGATTTGCAACTAGTGTTGTGGCCTCATTTAGTTCTATACCTCTTATCTTTAAATCGTCAGAAACCGAGTCTAACCATCGTCGTCTTGGTCTCCCTCTACTTCTCTTACCCTCGATAACAGAGTCCATTATTCTCCTAGGTACCCTATCCTCCTCCATTCGCCTCACATGACCCCACCACCGAAGCCGGTTTATGCGTACAGCTTCATCCATCGAGTTCATTCCTAAATTAGCCTTTATCTCCTCATTCCGAGTACCCTCCTGCCATTGTTCCCACCTGTTTGTACCAGCAATCATTCCCGCTACTTTCATGTATGTTACTTCTAACTTATGAATAAGATATCCTGAGTCCACCCAGCTTTCGCTCCCGAAAAGCAAAGTTGGTCTGAAAACAGACCGATGTAAAGATAGTTTCGTCTGGGAGCTGACTTCCTTCTTGCAGAATACTGCTGATCGCAACTGCGAGATCACTGCATTAGCTTTACTACACCTTGATTCAATCTCACTTATTATATTACCATCCTGGGAGAACACACAACCTGAATACTTGAAATTATCGACCTGTTCTAGCTTTGTATCACCAATCTGACATTCAATTCTGTTGAATTTCTTACCCACTGCCATCAATTTAGTCTTCGAGAGGCTAATTTTCATACCATACTCATTGCACCTATTTTCAAGTTCCAGGATATTAGACTGCAGGCTTTCGGCACAATCTGCCATTAAGACCAAATCGTCAGCATAGGCCAAACTGCTTACTACATTTCCACCTAACTGAATCCCACCCTGCCATTTTATACCTTTCAGCAGATGATCCATGTAAACTACGAACAGCAAAGGTGAAATATTACAGCCTAGTCTAACCCCTGTAAGTACCCTGAACCAAGAACTCATTCTACCATCAATTCTCACTGAAGCCCAATTGTCAACATAAATGCCTTTGATTGATGTTAATAATCTACCTTTAATTCCATAATCCCCCAGTATGGCGAACATCTTTTCCCTCAGTACCCTGTCATATGCTTTCTCTAGATCTACGAAACATAAACACAACTGCCTATTCCTCTCGTAGCATTTTTCAATTATCTGGTGCATACTGAAAATCTGATCCTGACAGCCTCTCTGTGGTCTGAAACCACACTGGTTTTCATCCAACTTCCTCTCAACGATTGATCGCACCCTCTCTTCCAGGATGCCAGTGAATATTTTGTCTGGTATACTAATCAATGAGATACCTCGATAGTTGTTGCAATCCTTCCTGTTTCCTTGCTTATAGATAGGTGCAATTACTGCGTTTGTCCAATATGAAGGTACCTTACCAACACTCCACGCTAATTTTACTACTCTATGAAGCCATTGCATCCCTGCCTTCCCATTATACTTCACCGGTCTAATTTCATCTATTCCTGCTGCCTTATGACAATGGAGTTTATTTACTATCCTTTCCACTTCCTCAAGCATAATTTTACCAACATCCTTTTCCTCCTCCCCATGAGCTTGGCTGTTTGCAACACCACCATGATGATTTCCTTTTACATTGAGAAGATGTTCAAAATATTCCCTCCACCCCTCCAGTGATTCCCTGGGATCTATAATGAGTTCACCTGAATTACTCAAAACACTGTTCATTTCCTTTTTCCCTCCCTTCCTAAGATTCTTTATTACTGTCCAGAAAGGTTTCCCTGCTGCTTGACCTAGCCTTTCCAGGTTATTACCAAAATCTTCCCATGACTTCTTTTTGGATTCAACAACTATTTGTTTCGCTCTATTTCTTTCATCTATGTACCAATCCCTGTCTGCCTTGGTCCTTGTTTGGAGCCATTTCTGATAAGCCTTCTTTTTACGTTTACAGGCTGCTCTCATCTCATCATTCCACCAAGATGTTCGCCTTTTCCCATCTTTACACACAGTTGTTCCTAGGTATTCCCTTGCTGTTTCTATTACAGCATCCCTGTATGCCATCCATTCACTTTCTATATCCTGAACCTGCTTACTGTCTACTGTTCGAAACTTCTCACTAATCATATCCATGTACTTCTGTCTAATTTCCTCGTCCTGGAGACTTTCTACCCTCATTGGTTAGAAATTATAAAATTATAACACCAGCATAGGCTGGGTAAACGCGTGGCGTAAAAATAAAATACTCTCTAGACCTAGAGACGAAAGACAACAAGTGTTGACTAAGGGAGATCGGATAGTAGAAAACGAAAGTAAGAAGCTTGTCACTAGTAAGTAGAAGCAATTTCAGACTCAGCTAGAGGCCTCGTAATTGCCTGACCACCCTCTTATTTAGGCAGCCCTTAGAACCTCCATTTGGTCGGGGAATACTTCAATACATGGAACCTTGTCCCACACACCATTTTAATTTTTCCACCATCTCACAAAATCTACTGAAGTATTTTTAGCCCACACCAGTGCATTTTATTCTCAACATGCAGATGATGCGTGTTTAATGCGATTTTCGTTATTATTATTATTATTATTATTATTATTATTATTATTATTATTATTATTATTATTATTATTAATCTAGAAATTGAATCTAGTTTAATATCGGAAAGCATGGCGTAATTCTGAATACTATTACGATGAAATAACTCCTTTACCTCGGAGGGTATAAAATATTAACTGGAGTTGTACAAAAGTACGTAACAGAAGAGAGACATGGATACAAGCTGTGTTATTTCTCCTTTGAGTGGAAAAGAGGGTTTCATCAGGACTTTGAATAAAGAGAGTAGTTTTGTTTCCTGAAGCTCTTCATAAACGGCGCTTCATTAACCTCACTTCTCCCCGACTACAGACCAAGCAAAACTCTTTCTCTCTCAGTCCTTTGTTATTGCTGAGAAAGCTTTAAGAATTAATGATTGATGAACCCTCGTGGAGGAGCTGAAGGCTATAGTGCTTCTTGTGAATTAAGTCCGTAGTCTCACTTACTACATTTAATAAGACTTAACAAGTCGTCCTAGTAATTTCAGAGCTATATACGATGATTACGATGTCTACTGAAATCAAAGAAACAGGAAGTATAAAGTAGAGATGCTTTCGGGCGTTTTCGGCAACAAATTATGGTTGGTTTTATCAAGACAGGACTGGGATTCAAAGAGTCAAGTGCAGAAAGAGTTCTTGTTATTCTTTTGTTATTTATTAAGTCTTCCGGGAATATTTATATCTCCTTGATCATGTCTGATCAATTACCTACCGCAATTTTACATTGCCTGCCATTTTTTATTTTTTTAACTATTTATTTATTAGATACAGCCTATAGGGCCATTTTACACTAATATAACAAATTTAAATAAGTATATTAAGATAACAATGGGTATAAACAACAATATTATCAACAGTAAATTAATAACAATAAAACAAGAGTATGTTGTTGTAAGCTCCACGCAGAGTGACCGTACCCCTACGGCCATGACATCACATGAATCTTAGTTTTCGTATCTGCTATCGATATTAATGTTCACCATTTCCCATCGATACCGAATACTTGTTGTTAGTGGTTGAGCAACTTTCTTTACCATTCAGTCTACTTTAAAGGCATTTATTTTTCCCTTCCTAGAAAACTTTTTTCATAATATTCACTTACTTACTTACTTACTTACTTACTCCTCGGCGCTACAGCCCATGCAGCGCCTTGGCCTCTCTAACAATTGTAGCCCAATATTCGCGATCTTCAGCATGCTTCTTCCATCTTCTTCTTCCCATATTTCTTAAATCCTCCTCCACATCATCCAGCCATCTTTCTCGAGGTCTTCCTTTCAATCTTCTGCCACCTGGATTTCCTTTGTAAATTTTCTTGACATACCTATCATCTGGCATTCTCTTTACATGTCCCAACCACCTTAATCTGTTAATTTTTATTTCAGATACAATATTTGGATGCCCATAGAGCTCTTCCAGTTCTCTGTTTTTCCTTATTCTCCACTGTTCATCTGCATTCACTGGACCAAAGATCCTTCTCAATATTTTTCTCTCGCATCTGTTAGACAGTTCCTCATCTGCTCTGGTTATTGTCTATGCTTCAGAACCATAAGTTACCACTGGTCGTATTACCGTTCGGTAAACTGCCTTCTTCAGTCTTTTACCAAGGCTGTGTGATCTGAACACTTTCATTAAAGGTAAGTAAGCCCTATTACCTGCAACAATCCTCGCTTTTATTTCCTATTTAATGCCATTATCTTTCGTCACCAGCACTCCTAAATACTTAAGCTTTTCACTCCTCTCGTAGTTTCTCCCACTTAATTTTACGAGTTTAGTTTCCGTAACTATAGTCCTCCTAGATGAGAACAAATAGTGACTTTCGGCGTTATTCACTCACAGTCCCATTTCTCCTGACTCCTTTTCTAATCTGTCCAGTCCTTCCTCTAGTTATGTCAATCTTCGAGAAACCATATCAACATCATCAGCATAGGCCAGATTCTGAGGTACACGGTTAAACAGAGTACTGTCTGGATTGCTGACCTCCAACTTTCCCATCACACTCTCCAGAACCACGTTGAAGGGCGAAATGGATAGTACATCCTCTTGCCGCTAACCTTGGCTTACTTCAAATTCATTAGTAATATTTCCTCCTACTTTACCCATACATTTTGTATTCTTGAGGGACAATTTAGGTGGGAATTCCATGTCCATCATTGTTTGATACAGTTTCCTCCTTGTCACACAAGCGTAAGCATGCCGAAAATCCACCAACAGCTGATTTATATCCACATTATATTCATTACACTTCTCCATTATTTTTGGTCTGTTTTTGATCTGCCCTGTCGAAAGCCGCTCTGATAATCCCCTAGTATCTGCTCAACGAGTGGAGTAAGTCCTTATAAACCAATCTAAGCAAAGATATACCTCTATAATTTTTAGAACTTGCTTTGTCTTTCTTTTTAATGAATTGGGCAAATAATTGCTGAACTCCAATGCTCTGGCATTCGTTCTGTTTCCCAAACTTACACAATTATCTGGTGAACAAGATGCGTCAGCTTTTCGCTCCCATATTTGATCACCACAGCTAAAATGTTATCACTTCTTGAAGCCTCATTATTCTTCAAGTACATAATTGCCGTTTTCACTTCTTCTATGGATGGTGCAGGTACTGGTTTCACATCTAGGCTAGGATCCTGGCAAGGCTGTCCATCCTCTTCTTCCTCTTGTTCCGATGTCACAGTCTCAGTAACCACATTCAACAGTTCACTAATATATTCAGCCCATCGTTCAAATATCTTGTCTCTTCCCCCAATCATATTTCCTTCTTTATCTCTACAGAATACAGAACGTGGTTGAAAATCTTTCTCTAAGTCCTTTATTTTCCCGTAGAAGATCCTAACTTCTTGATTTTCATACAGTTCCTCCATCTCCGTAATTCATTTCCTCTCTGCTTCTCTTTTCTATCTTCTGCAGAGTCTGTCTGCCAATTTTCTTTTCTTCCTAAATTCCTCTGCATGGGGTCTTGTTTTCATGCTAAGCATTTTCTTCCTTACCTCATTTCCCTCATTACCTACTCTTCTCCAATCATCATCAAACTATCTTTGTCTTTCACATTTTTCTTCCACTTCCAATACTTCATCATCAGTTTCCTGTAAAGCATCCTCACAAAAGCCCACTTTGCTTCGATGTTTTCCACTGCCCAGATTTGTTGTTTAGCCCCAAATTTCTTCTCTAGCCTAGATTCATATTGCTGGGCGATTTCCTTATCCTTCATTTTCGAGACCATATATCTCCTTGGAACATTTCCTTTCTTGGCAGATGTATAAACTGAAATGTGTTGCCTGTATTTCAATCGTACCAATTAATGGTCCGAATCACACTCAGCACCTTTACAACTGGCAACTTGAAAGATATCAGCTGCATATATCCTATCGATTACTACGTGGTCTATTTGATTAAAGGTGCTACTATCTCTTGAACACCAAGTGGCTTTCCGGATATTCTCTTGAACCATGTGCTCTTCACCACCAACACTTTTCCCATGGCAAAATCAATCAGCCTCTCTCCATTATCATTTGACAAATCATGTAAGAAGACAGAGTACATGACATTAGATCTTCGAGAAGTTGGAACTATCCACGTTGATGGTGAAGATCTACCACGAGTAGAGAAATTTAAATATTTTGTCTCTAACGATGGCAGACTTACTGATGAGGTCAACACAAGGATACATGCAGCCTGGCTGAAGTGGCGAATGACAACGGGCGTCACCTGCGACCGTCGGATGAAGGACCATCTGAAATCTATGATCTACCGGACTGCTATCCGTCCCGTCGCTCTCTACGGCACTGAGTGTTGGCCTGCTACGAAGGAGGTAGACCGTCGACTAAGCGTCATGGAGACAAAGATACTTAGGAGGACAGCTGGCATCACTGGACTGGATCATATTTCAAACGACAATATTAGGAAACGCTTTGGCGTTGCACCGATCCAGAAGAAAATGCAGGTAAACCGTCTGCGCTGGTTTGGACTTGTGTTGCGTGCAGAAGACAATACACTGGCAAAGTCAGCGTATACATTGGAAGTCGCTGGAAAGAGGGCCGAGGGACGACCAAGATAGCGATGGATCGATACAGTGCACAACGACCTAAAAGCTGGCCCGTGACCGAATTAAATGGAGACAACGAATCCACACAATGGACCTTACCACCAGGCGGGAAAAAAGCTGAAGAGAAGGAGAAGAATATATCGTGTAAGCTTTCCTTCCCAATGCCTCCCTATAGGCTTCTCCTTTGCCCACCTTAGCATTGAAATCTCCGAGTATGATTTTTACATCTTGTCTTGGGATGCATTCCACTTCCTGTACCAGTTGTCCATAGAACATATCTCTGACTTCATCCTCTGCATTTTCTCTAGGTGCATATACACAAACAAAGGTGATATTGAATACATGGGACTTCATTCTTAGAGTACATATTCTTTCATGTTTAGGCTTAAAATTCAAAACCGATGACTTATATCTGCCATCCACAAGAAAGCCAGTGCCACCTATTGTACCTCTAGCTAATCCACTATGCAGAATTGCATATTTACCACTTGTAAAATCACCATTTCCTTTTCATATAACTTACTGAATTGATGCTATTCCAATGTTGTATTCCTTTCAGGCTGTTTAGAGCCCCTGGTTTAATAAATGTTCGTACATTTCAAGTTGCAATATGCACTACATATCATATTTCCGATTCCGTTTGCATCTCCCATTTCCTCGCACGTGTCGTTTACAATTATCATCAGTCCGGCTATTCTTGCCTTTTAGTTTTGTAACGATGGGTTTTTCCTATATGGAGTTGTTAGCCCCATGATGAAACCCCCAACCTGGAAGATCTCTGTGCCTTGGGAGACCCTGCCAGGAGCTTACGTTACCGCCGGCATAACTGTCAGGATCACTTACGCACGCAAGCTCCCACATCTCGACGAGATGGAGATGCCGACGTGGGAGTGTCTAAATATTTAGTTACATAATTTCACAAATGTTCCCGTAGTATCCTGTCTTAGTTTACTGTATTTGGTAGTTTCTGCTACCTGAATATTATATTTCCTCAATTTTACATATCGTCGCTTCACCGGTAAAACGTTGTATCCCACAATACTCATCCTATCCATTGTTCTCCTTAAGACTGGTCACGCCTCCCAGCCACATATGGATACGCAGTCCATCAGAACAATGTCCGTTGTGTTCGTTTTCCTATGTCGACGATTAAACGAAAAAGAACCTTACATGCATTGTACACTAGGAGTGCGTAAATGCGTAATGGAAACGTACATTCCTACAGTACGGTACTGTAAGGTTCACTTTCCTTTACATGTGGGCATAGGAAAACGAACACAACGGACATTGTTCTGATGGACTGCATATCCATACGTGGCTGGGAGGCGTGACCAGTCTTAAGGAGAATAATTGATAGGAAGAGCTTTGTGGAATACAACGTTTTACCGGTGGAGCGACGATATTTTACAGCGTTTCTGGGAGTAATTCCTAGATTTTAAATGGGGTAAAAATCTCCACATTTCACTTTAGTCTTATTTAAATATATGTATCTCATCTACTTAGTAGTGATAGTAGTAGTAGTAGTAGTAGTAATAATAAATACATTACAATGAGAGATATTATGGTTACAATGTCTACTTTAAATTGTACAGTAATGATTAAGGTTCGGATGTTAAGGAAAAGTCATTTTTTCCTGAGCTCATTTTACCCGAAATCTGAAAGATAAGTTTGAATGACGGGTCCCTGACCACGTTCAAAGCAATTTGATGTTGCCTATAAATGAGCGTTTCGTTCATTTTGATTGTTTTGGTCATATTTTGCTCCTTTTAGTGATATAAGATCATATTTGGTTATAATTTCAGCATTTTTGTTTAAATTGAGGCGTCGTTAATAAGGTACATGTTATCTGCGTCGAGTTTCAAACACAGGATTTCCGAATTGTGTAGTAGATATATTTTTCTTTCTTTTCCCGGAACAGGCAGGTAGCAGGTTTAGAAGACCTGATGCCAAGAAGGCGCTCCTCTACGGACGTCTTTTAGCACATCTTCCTGGACAAGTTAGATTGCGACACTGTACGCGTGAGGTCATTGAACATGACGATAGTGTGTTTCCGTCTTTCAATAGGATGTCACTCCAGTAGATATATTTATCTCAGAAGCAATTAGCAAACAAGGAAATAGCTGGCCATACACGGACAGATTCTTTGGCAGGCCTCGCCTTTGGGGCCAAATCCGACAGACCGCCTGCCAGGCGTGACCTTCAGAGACCCGGCCCGCTGCTCGCCATCAACTGTGACACCAAGCCTGTCGTGTTGTGCAACATAATTCTGTCAACATTCCAGACCCTCTCGTTAATGGAATGATCCCTTTGTTCTCAGCAGGCCAAGCCTCATCCGCTGGCCTTTCAAACTAGTTTGAAATCCTTGCCGGTCGGGTCTGCCGTACTTAGAAGTGTGCGATGGACATCGAAGCAGACGGTGTCCAGAGGGGAAAAAAATGCTGTTGCGGCTGTTGGAATATGCATTTTGCTATATGTTAAATCATGCAAACAAAAAAATCGATCGAAGTGGATGAAATCATGGATAGGAGAGCGAGACAGCTTTAGTCACATAAGCCTGATACAACACCTGAAAGAAAATGAACGGGACGATTACAAGAATTACTTGCGAATGGACCACAGCGATTATGATATGATGTTAGGTAAGCATGTACCGGGCGAGTTGGCCGTGCGGTCAGAGGCACGCGGCTTTGAGCTTGCATCCGAGAGATAGTGGGTTCGAATCCCACTGTCGGCAGCCTTGAATATGGTTTTCCGTGGTTTCCCATTTTCACACCAGGCAAATGCTATGGGCTGTGCCTTAATTAAGGCCACGGCCGCTTCCTTCCAACTCCTAGCCCTTCCCTATCCCATCGTCGTTATAAGACCTATCTGTGTCGGTGCGACGTAAGCCACTAGTAAAAAATGACTTATTTTGCGTAGCTCTTACTGGAGAACAGTCTAGTTGAAAGCTTATTTACTGTGGATATTGTAGCTTCTAAGCTGAAGAAGGAGGAAAGGAGGATACTGAAGAACGCTTGTTTGCGACACCTCATATTTTAATTGTCAGAGACACAGCCGCTCTTTGTACATTTCAATAAATTTCCCTAGCCAGTGCCTGTGTCCACTCCATGCTTTCCTTACAGGAGGCTTGATCTGTGAGGCGAGGTCTTTCCGTTGAGGTGCTGACAACAGATCTGGTCTGTAGCGGATAACGCCTCAAACTGACCTTGCTCACTAACGAGCAGCCCTAGCCTGTCGGTATGCGTCACAAAAGACCTCGCCTGTCAGAATTCCTTTCCGTGTATGGCCGGCTATTGCCATGTTGTATCTCTCCCAGTAGTTCCTTGCAGGGTCGAGTTAAAGCTCGCTTCCTCCTTCACTTCCAACAGATTTCAACAGATTGGTCATGCTTGTAGTACTGCAGTGAACTCCATCATGCCAAAAGTGAAGTGTAGTGAAGCTGTAAAGTTAAGAAACTACGTGAAAGAGTTCGGTGACGAGACGTTCAATACTGACGGAACAATTCCTTTTGGTAAAGCTTGTGAAGTTAAGGTAGTGGTGATAAAGCGATTTAATGTGCGATAGCACTGCGCTACGGCTAAGCATAAAAGCTGCGCGAATCGAAAGTCTTCTGAACAGAGCAGGCAGGCTCTTTTGTTTGATACAGCGAAATCTTCGCCAACCAAACTTTCGGATTTCTCAAAAGACCTGTGCGAAATGTTGGTATCTACCAATATTCCGCTTAACAAAGTTAACAACGAACACTTCCGAAAATTCTTAACTAAATGCAAAATACAGTCGATCCCGGACGAGGCAACTTTGCGGAAAAGTTATTTGCCCTCCTGTTATGAAGACGCACTTCGAAAAATTAGAATTAGTATAGGCAACAATAGCGTCTGGATATCCATGGATGGAACTACGGATGTTTGTAGTAGGTATGTTGCGAATGTTATAATTGGCACGCTCCCCGTGGATTGTCCGGGCGATGTATATTTACTTCACTCGGAGGTTCTAGACGCAGCTAACCATTCCACAATTGCAATACTTTTTGACAATGCCATGAAGTTTCTGTGGGATGGTGAGGTTAAACGAGAACGAATCTTGCTGTTACTAACCGATGTAGCACCATAAACGGTGAAGGCAGCAAGGAAATTTAAGGTACTTTACCCAAAAATGGCCCAATTAACGTGTCTTGCTCGCGGATTGCACAGAGTTGCTGAAGAAATACGGCAGAAATTTCCTGATGTTGACCGGTTAATAGCAAACGTCAAGAAAATATTTGTGAAAGCAAAATTCATGATCACGCGCCTTCGCTTCCTCTTCCTCCTCAGCCAGTGTTCACTCGATGGGGAACGTGGCTTAACGTAGTAGAGTACTACTGTGAACACTAAAAAACTCTGCAAGAAATTGTTTCTAATTTTGACAGTAGTGAAGCATCGTCAATAAAAATTGCACAGGAAATGTTTTCCAATGATTTGTCGGGACAATTAGTATTGAACCCATAATTCTACCGTGACAAATAATTGCAGATATTTATTTCACTTACAAATAACTTTTTTGAGAGTAGCCATGTTTTATTTCAAGTGTTTTGCTCCCTCAGCGGGAACAGAACTCACAGCAGTGAGCGAGCCACCCACTCGTGAAATGCCAGGACACTTCGGTTGATATCGAGCACTCACTAATTTAGCAATTTAGGAAAAACCTTCACGACGAGAGATTCTGGCGACATGGTTAATCCAGTAATAAAGGATCGAAATTATTAATAAACATTAAATGAAGACAGAATCCACAGGGTGAATTTAAATGCAATTAAGCCTGGGGAAAGTTGGCGCCCGTACTGGCGGATTTACGGCACGTGTCTAGGATTATCCCTAAGAAAGCCCGCAAAGTTACATGTCAGAAATAAATTTATTATTCCCGTTGTAAGTATGGGAAAAATATAAAAATAACACCATAGTGAATTATAGTTCTATCTGAATGTGTGGAATAAATTTCAGGAAGATTGGTCCAACGGATGTGGAATTAGAAGATTTCACCACCAAGCTTCATAATCCGGGTAGCGTCATCTCAGAGAGTATAAAAGGAATCCCCTCCGCCCACATTTACACATTCTATCTGAAGGTCTGGGCGGTGAAACCCACGTCGCTCGTCTACAAGAAAGTGCGGAATTTGTGTCTTAAAAATAACTTATGTTATATAATCATGTGGATGGTTCAAGTAGAGTATTTAATTGAAGAGGATGTAAATTTTCCTGAGCTTCCGCCGACAGAAAACCGTGAAGGCATAGATATCTACTTAAAATACGTAGCTGATTTCATTTATTACATTGTGTGTGTTTGAAATTGTCAAAGGAGGTTTGGAGGATAGTCAGAGACAGATCTGATTTTGTTATCTTTTGAAGCACCTGGCCTACTATTAGGGTGGACGAGAGCAGAGTCCCAGGAGACAGTCACAGTCGCCAGCAGAGAGGGAAGTTCGTCGCATGCTAAAAAGTGAGGAAAGTGCGTCATTTTTTGTTAATCAATAGCGAGTGTAAAATATGTGTATTTTAAGTAATATATAAGACTAGCAAGATACCCGTGCTTCGCTACGGTATTATACTGAAATTTATAATTGAATGCTTATTGTTTTAGATATATAATCCGCCGAAATTCGCGATCTGACTCGTTATCTATTAGATTATGGCACGTTTCCTCCCATTTTTCAATCTTCCTTTCCAGCAATCGATTTCGTACTTCCTGGGCTAGGCTCAGGTATTCCTCCCGGTCAGCTGGGTCCGTAAATCTTTGCAATCTTTTCCGATAATCATTTTTAATATGGATAAAATCCTTCAGGAGATCCGGTGTGGTGTCATATTGGGTGCCTTGGCGGCACTGAACCCGCGGTCGGACTGCATGCATTCTTAGTCATTACCCGTCCAGGAGCCGTTTCCAGCGCAGTCCGCACATTTGACGACAGTCCGGAACATTATTATTATTATTATTATTATTATTATTATTATTATTATTATTATTATTATTATTATTATTATTATTATTATTATGTGTTGCTGGAGTGGATGATGACAGGGAAAACCGGAGTATCCGGAGAAAAATCTGTCCCGCCTCCGTTTTGTCCAGCACGAATGTCACATGGAGTGACCGGGATTTGAACCACGGAACCCAGCTGTGAGAGGCCTGCGCGCTGCCGCCTGAGCAACAGAGAATCCTTACAAGTACATTAAGAACAGTAAAATCAATTGGTCTCACCTCCTTCTACACCCCACCGCCGTTAAGTTTATTTACAGCCCCCCCCCCCCGAAAAAATTAAAAGAAGGCTTGTTTCTTTATGTTTAAAGGAGATTCCAAACACCAATGTTCACGTCTATTACCCTCAGTTTTGAGATATAAGTATCCCCATAAAAATAATTTACTTTTTTCACTTCATTTCACACTACTCCCCCCCCACTAAGTGAATTTTCCCGCAAAAATACTTGTTTCTTTAATAATAAAGGATCTTCTAAATACCAATTATCACGACTCTAACTTCTTCAGTTTTTTATTTGTGTGTCCTCATGAAAGGAATTCAACTCCTTTACACTCCCGAACTCCAAGATGGTTCCCCTACCAAAACGCGTTTTTCATTGTTTTTAAAGGAGATCCAAATACGAATTTTCACGTCTGTAACAACTTTAGTTTTTATTAGATGTATGTATTCTCATACAAATAAGTCAATTAATTTTTCAATTCTTTCATCCCCCCACCCTTCATACGTGTTTTACTTTTAAAGCAGATTGCAAATATCAAATTTCACGTCTGTAACATCTTCATTTTTGAGATATCAGTAGTCTAACTGAAAGAATTCAACACCATTTTCAGTCACTTTTACCCCCCTTCCACCCAAGTGGTATTTCCGAAAACTAAAAATACACGTTTCTTTATGTTTAATAGAGAAAAAAATACCATTTTTCACTTCTGTAACATGTTAAGTTTTTTAAGATATACTGTTAAAATTCTCATTTTAAAATTTCACCACTTTTGAGTTCCCCTTAAGTGGAGTTTCCAAAAACAAATCACCTTGGTTTCTTTACATTTACAGGAAATTACAAACACCCACTTTTTACGTCTGTAACATTTTACGTTTCCAAGATATTCTGTAGATATAGTCTTTCAAAAAATTCACCCCAATTTGTTACTCCTGTTTAACCGCCCTTAATTGGATTTTCCAAAATCTAAAAAATACGTGTTTCTTTGTTTTTAAAGGAGATCCCATATACAAATTTTCAGTTCTGTAATATCTTTCGTTTCTGAGATATATGTATTCTCATTAAAGGCGTTTAACCCATTTTTCACTCTTTTACACCCCTCCTATTGGGATTTACAGGAAACAAAAATATACGTGTTCCTTTATTTTTAGAGGAGATGCTAACTACCAATTTTTACATCTGTAAATTTTAAAGTTTTGAGATATAGATACACATTTTAAAAAATCACCCCCTTTTCACTCCCCATTAATTGGATTTTCCAAAAACAAAAAATAGGTGTTTCTTTATTTTTAAAGGAGATCGCAAACACCAATTTTCAGGTCTGTAATATCTTCAGGTTCTGAAATATAAGTAGACTCATGAAAGGCATTGGACCCCTTTTTCAAACTTTTCCACCCTTCCTATTAGGATTTTCCGAAAACAAAATATACGATATACGTGTTTCTTTATTTTTAAAGGAGATTCTAAATACAAATTTTCACATCTATAACCTTCAAAAGTTTTGAGATATAGATACACTCATTTTAAAATATGACCCCCTTTTCACCCCCCTTAATTGGATTTTCCAGAAACAAAAAAATACGTGTTTCTTTATTTTTAAAGGAGATCCCAAACACCAATTTTCAGGTCTGTAATGTCTTCAGTTTCTGAGATATAAGTAGCCTCATGAAAGGTATTCAACCCCTTTTTCACCCCTGTACACTCCTCCTATTGCGATTTTCCGAAAACAAAAAAATACGTGTTTCTTTATTTTTAATGAAGATTCTAAATACCAATTTTTACATCTGCAAACTTTAAAAGTTTGGAGATATAGATTCACTCATTTTAAAATTTCACCCCCTTTTAACCCTCCCATTAATTGGATTTTCCAAAAACAAAAAATTACGTGTTTCTTTATTTTTAAAAGAGATCAAAAGTACCAATTTTCAGGTCTGTAATACCTTCAGTTTCTGAGATATAAGTACCGGTATCCTGTTTAATGTCATTCAACCCATTTTTCCCCATTTTCACCCTTTTTCACCCCTCCTATTGGGATTTTCTGAAAACAAAAAAATACGTGTTTCCTTGTTTTTAAAGAAGATTCTAAATACCAATTTTTACATCTGTAAACTTTTAAAGTTTTGAGATATAGATACACTCATTTTAAAATTTCACCCCCCTTTTCACCCCTTTAGCGAAGGAATATCCCAAAATCCTCTCTTAGCGAGCACCTACACCTTAATATGAATATATCCCCAAAATTTCATTTCTTTATGTCCAGTAGTTTTGGCTCGGCGATGATGAATCAGTCAGTTAGTCAGGACAAGTTATTATATATATATAGATGATGTATTCTGCAACCATGAGTGGCTGAATCTGAGGTCAGCAAGCTAAAGTGTAGCCATAGTCTCCAAGATGATTACATTGCAGGTCTGTCCATATTTTGTATTAATGTTGTAGATAAAATTTGTTTGTCCCAATAAAATTTTCCAGTGCGTGTGTCAAATTAGTATTTAATAATGATTGAGCGAAAGTGATATATTTCCGGTTGTCGTGTAAAACTCTTCAGGGCAGTAAAAATCACGTTGAGAAACTGTAAAATGCGAAGTTTAAATAATGTGTTAAAATTCTTTGAGATATTGTTCAAATTGATTGAAGTTAGGAAGATGATAACGATAATGTAGTCGTGGTGAATACAATAATTTAGAATATCCTATAAGTTCAGAAAAAAATAGTCGAAATAATAATAATATTTACAACAGGATAAAATTTTCTGTTAAAACATGTATTTAACAGAAATGTTGAGCAAGATTTGCGTTCGTGTCGAAATCCAGTGAAGTCTGATAAAGTTATATGTATTCGTGGGAAGTTAATTTTTGTGACCCTGTGTATGTTGGTATATAGGAAATCACGGTATGTTATTTTGTCCTTGAGGTCCGAAAGTTGTAATTAAATGAATGAAAAGATTCTTATAAAATTGTTCGTCATGGGAGTATCAACGTTTGAAAGGTTTTGAAACAGGAAGAAATGGATTGTGTCGGAATGATATGTTGAGAGAATAGTTGTTTAGACGTTGAAGGCATAGGGAGCCTGTATTTCATGAGTAATACCGCCTTGATGATAGGCGATGAACAAGAATTTTTGAGACGGGCTATATTTGTCGATTGCGAAGAATTTTTGAGACAGGCTGTATAATTAAATGTGATATTTTTGAGGCAGGCTGTATATGAGATTCCGTTAGCTATCCGGAACAGCTGACTGGTTGGATGATAGTCACACTCGAACTGAGTGCGTTGTAACGCCAATTATGAGTTCAAGTCGAGAAATTCCCCATGATAAACAATTTCTGTAGAAGGCTGTAGCTGTTGGCAGTTAAGTCCAAATGACGATTTATGTAAAGTCAGCTTAGTGAATGATATAGTAAGCGACCTCAAGAATAGAAGGGCATTCTGAAAACACGGTTAGTGTTATTTAATTGTTGTAACAAATTTCCATTCAGTATATTTTCTAATATTACGAGACGAAGTTATCATTAAATCAGAAACATTGTGGGATGAGATATTGGCCGTTAGTAAAGTGTTAGTTTGGCTGTGTAGATTCAATGAAATTTTGCTTCACTGGATATTGCGCAGATAGAGATGTTTGGAACAGTGAGATGGTAGGCGATTCTGGGCCTCGCCCTAGACTTACACTGTGGATTTTGCGATGATGATGATGATTATTGTTTTGGCGATATTCACGTAAAGTTAGACGAGTGCTGATTTATTATTATTTTTCTAAATTTCACTGTGTATGTTGAGATCGTTTTCGAGTCGTGGATTGAGTAGCCGCGCGGTCTTAAATTTTCATTTCACGTTTTATTGACGAGATGGGACTTAATTTTATTTCCAGACTTGCGTTCAATATGCGGCAAGCTTCATTTCATTCTGTGCGAGTTTCGACCAGGTTTCAAGTTACTGTTAATATCAGCAGTCATGTTTGAAGTTACAATTTCGCCTGACATTTTAGAGGATGAGTATACATCCCAATTTCCGCTCGACGATAGATTTTGGACGTTCGCGTATCATAGGAGTATACTGATGAGTAGACATCCCCATTTACGCTCAACGATAGGGTTAGGGAACTGCGTGTGTATATAGATGTTTGTTAGGATGTGTAGACACTGTAGGCTCGATGACAGGTTTAGGGTGTCGTCTGTATATAGTCAAGTATTAGGTTAGGTGCTTTCGCAAAGTGACTTGAAAGATGGTAGTGTCCGCAGTAGGTATGTAATGCGAAGAGCGTTAGCAAAGTAATATTGAGGCCATGTTTCGGCACAATCCTTACCAGCTGGAAGGTGTTTACATAAGAGCATGGAACAACTAGAGGCATAAACGTGAGGGTTATCCAGCTTTGGACACTGAGCTAACGGAGATTGATTATTACTGCTGTTTGCCACGCGCGTTTGAACTTTAGTATTTTAATTTTATTTCTTGACTTAATTATTTTGTCGTTCAGACGTCCGATTGCTTAGATAGTGCCGTGTGGACACTTAGCTTATTTATGTGAGACTTGATTTACTAATGCGGTTTCGATTCGTCAGTTGTGAATATATTTATTTTCAATTTTCATTCTTTCATTTTATAATGGATGACTTTGGTCTAACAATACCTCGTAGTAAGTTTATTGGAACAAACATAAGTAGACGTATTTGTAATGGTAGTCATAATTTGTCGAATGGAGATATTTTCTTGGTTTTGGTATTGTTGTATTTTATTTGATCATGTGGATTTGTATGTTCATTAAACTTAACATAACCGTTTACAACCTGAAAGTCGGTTTTGTAAGAATATTTTTCAACTGATTTACTAATTTTTCTTTAACTTCAGTGTTTAGCATTTCTTCCAAATGCATGATGAATAAGTGTTTCCTGCATTTCGCAGTTTTGTTCCTTCAGAACGACGTAACGTAAGAGCCTCTCGGATCAAGTTGTTGTTGGTTCCTTCTGAACAGCTGTTTGGGTGATGCATGTTTCAGCATCGGGATTATTCCATAACTTAAGGGTGTCACGAGATGACGAGACATGGTGGAATTTTATTTTTAATTATGACTGCTGCTGTTAACTTGTAATGAACACCATGCTTTCCAGTAGTATTTCTCAACCTATCCAAAGCAACTGGTAGTCAATTTTGTTCGATTAAGGGTCCATTCGGCGGGTGTTCCCATATCCGGCAGTGTTTAGCATTTAGCATTTTTACTGATGGATAACCTTAGTTAAATGTAAATCTGGAATTCTACTTGTTGAAGGTCAAATTTTCCACGGATCGTGTGTATTAATTCTCAGTTATCGTTTGGATCAATAGGTGCCAGATTTTCAAGTTTTTTTACACTTAAAGAAGACTCCAAATACCAATTTCACCTGTATAACATCTTCCATTTTTGAGTTCTCACTATACTAATCAGTCCTTTTTACCCCTTAAGTGTTTTTCCGAAAAAAAGAATACATGACTCCTTATTTTTAAAAGATTAAAAATACTAATTTTCACGTCTGTAACCTGTTAAGTTTGTGAGATGTTCTTTACATATTCTCATTTTTAAAATTCACACCCTTTTTAACTTACCCTTCAGTGGATTTTCTGAAAATGAATGATCTATGTTTCTTTACTTTTACAGGAGATTCCAACCAATTCTCACGTCTGTAACAATTTACGTTTATGAGATATACTGTAGGTATACTCATCTTTTATTCAGCCCCTTTGTCACTCCTGTTCACACGTCCAGTAATTGGATTTTCCAAAAACAAAAAATACATGTTTCTTAACTTTTAAAGGGGATTTCAAATACCAATTTTCATGTCTGTATCATCTTCAGTTTTCGAGATATAAGTACCCTCGAGAAAGGTATTCAACCCCGTTAGTGGAGCTCATTTAAAAAATTTCCCTTCCTTTCACCCCCTTAGCGATGCAATATCCAAAAATCCTCCCCCTAGTAAGTGCCTATACTCTAATATAAATGTATCCCCAAAATTTCATTTAATTATATCCAGTAGTTTTGGCTCGGCGTTGATAAATCAATCAGTCAGCGTATGTTATTATACATATTGTTTGGATTCGTACTTCTTCGGAATGATTTATTTGTGGGTGAATTATGTACCAGGTGATTTAATGGAGAACTTCACATCTTAATATATTATATGGCATTATACTTCATGTTCGTATTTCCGTGCCTCAATTCTTTAATTTCTCTGCAGAATCAGCCTATCATTTCCTTTGCTCAAGAATCCTTTCCGTAAAATTCCATCTATAAAATTCTGTCTCAACTTGAAAGAAAATAATATTGACTTGAGTTAATTAAAATGGTATCACGATATTGGAAAGAATAATACCATCAAACATGAAGTCAATAAATTGCCTCACAACCGTCAATATTGCTAAAATAAATCCTCACGAAAAAAATCCGTCCTGAAGGCACTCACTATCGATATACATAAATAATATACCAACATGCCAAAAATGCTGAAAAAGAATGGAAAAAATTTACTCAGGTATAACCAGATACACAATTCACTGCTTAACATATAATTATCTTTTACCACGATAAATCCCTATAGTATCTCAATATTATCCTTAAATCATTCTTAAAGTCATTGCAATCATCCTGGTATAGTCCTTACTATGGATTAATTATCGATGTCAGTTATCTTTTTATATCATCTCTACATACGTATATGACAAGATACGTTGTCTAATTGTGTGAAAAACGATACTGACTCATCCCTTGTTACATAATAGTGTGTTAAAATAACATCTATATGGGAGAAAATCTGCCATATTTCATGAATTTTTGGTTGCTACGGTGTGAAGTTCTCCATTAAATCACCTGTTGCATAAGTCACCCACAAATAAATCATTTCGAAGAAGTACGAATCCAATCAATATCAATAATCACGTAGGACTACATATCCCTAACACATTTACCTCATTTCAGATACTTAAATATACATATCATTCGACGATCCCTACATATGCACAACATAATCAGCAATATCACTGATACACTTTACTCTCAGTAACACTCGCCTGAAAAGATTCATGGTTCTTATTTTTAAAATATATAATACTCTTATGACGTAGTTTTTATTTGAATAGTCTGAATCTTCTAATGCCGTTTAGGTTTTGCATATAATCTCGTTCGGTATCTGCTACTTGTGACCTTGTTTTTCTTTATGCGACTTGCTCTTACTTTTTAAGACTCATAAAGCATGATAGTATCGAATACTAAAAGTATTATTATTAATAATATAACATTTATTTCATGTTTATCCTACGAATTTATACTATTTGCGGCCATTTGCTGTAATGGCAAGTCATCATCGTCCCGCGACCTCGGAACTTAATTATCTATTTGACTATTTCTAACATATACATGGCTTAAGTGCATGCTCCATTTTTATTCCAAAATTTTGAAATATTGCATGATATTATATTACTCTCATAATTTCGAGTAAGCAACTGAAATATAATCTATATGTGTAATTCCAGCTACAGTGTCCGCAAAAAATAAAAACAACCGAAATGAATATAGAGCCTAAATAAACATAACCACGTTTTCATTTTCTCTTCAGTAACGTTCTGTATTTCAAACATCATGTTGTTGTTGTTTGAGTCATCAGTCCATAGACTGGTTTGATGCAGCTCTCCATGCCACCCTATCCTGTGCTAACCTTTTCATTTCTACGTAGCTATTGCATCCTACATCTGCTCTAATCTGTTTGTCATATTCATACCTTGGTCTACCCCTACCGTTCTTGCCACCTACACTTCCTTCAAAAACCAACTGAACAAGTCCTGGGTGTCTTAAGATGTGTCCTATCATTCTATCTCTTCTTCTCGTCAAATTTAGCCAAATCGATCTCCTCTCACCAATTCGATTCAGTATCTCTTCATTCGTGATTCGATCTATCCATCTCACCTTCAGCATTCTTCTGTAACACCACATTTCAAAAGCTTCTATTCTCTTTCTTTCTGAGCTAGTTATCGTCCATGTTTCACTTCCATACAATGCCACGCTCCACACAAAAGTCTTCAAAAACATTTTTCTAATTCCGATATCAATGTTTGAAGTGAGCAAATTTCTTTTCTTAAGAAAGCTCTTCCTTGCTTGTGCTAGTCTGCATTTTATGTCCTCCTTACTTCTGCCATCGTTGGTTATTTTACTACCCAAATAACAATATTCATCTACTTCCTTTAAGACTTCGTTTCCTAATCTAATATTCCCTACATCACCTGCCTTCGTTCGACTGCACTCCATTACTTTTGTTTTGGACTTATTTATTTTCATCTTGTACTCCTTACCTAAGACTTCATCCATACCATTCAGCAACTTCTCAAGATCTTCTGCAGTCTCAGATAAAATAACAATATCATCGGCAAATCTCAAGGTTTTGATTTCCTCTCCTTGGACTGTGATTCCCTTTCCAAATTTCTCTTTGATTTCCTTTACTGCCTGTTCTATGTAAACATTGAAAAGGAGAGGGGACAAACTGCAGCCTTGCCTCACTCCTTTCTGAATTGCTGCTTCTTTTTCAAAGCCCTCGATTCTTATCACTGCAGACTGATTTTTATACAGGTTGTAGATAATTCTTCGTTCTCGGTATCTGATCCCTATCATCTTCAGAATCATAAATAGCCTGGTCCAATCAACATTATCGAATGCCTTTTCTAGATCTACGAATGCCATGTACGTGGGCTTGTCCTTCTTGATTCGATCCTCTAAGATCAGACGTAAAGTCAGGATTGCTTCACGTGTTCCTACATTTCTTCTGAAGCCAAATTGATCTTCCCCCAACTCAGCTTCAACTTGTTTTTCCATTCTTCTGTAAATAATACGTGTTAAAATTTTGCAGGCATGAGATACTAAACTAATAGTGCGGTAGTTTTCACACCTGTCAGCACCGGCTTTCTTGGGAATAGGTATAACAACATTCTGCTGAAAATCGGATGGGACTTCTCCTGTCTCATACATCTTGCACACTAAACGAAATAACCTTACCATGCTGGTTTCTCCTAAGGCAGTCAGTAATTCAGCGGGAATATCATCAATTCCAGGTGCCTTGTTCCTATTTAGGTCACTCACAGCTCTGTCAAACTCTGACCTCAAAATTGGGTCTCCCATTTCATCAGCATCAACAGCCTCTTCATGTTCCAAAACGAAATTATCTACATCGTTACCTTGATACAACTGTTGGATATGCTCCTGCCATCTTTCTGCTTTGTCTTCTTTCCCTAGAAGTGGCTTTCCATCTGAGCTCTTAATATTCATGCACCTAGATTTTCTTTCTCCAAAGGTTTCCTTGATTTTCCTGTATGCAGCATCTACCTTTCCCAGGACCATACAGCCTTCGACATCCTTGCACTTTTCCTTCAGCCATTCTTCCTTAGCTACCTTGCACTTTCTATCCACTTCATTCTTTAATCGCCTGTATTCTTTTCTGCCCTCTTCATTTCTAGCATTCTTGTATTTTCGTCGTTCATCAATCAGGTCTAGTATCTCCTGAGTTATCCACTGATTCTTAGTTGATCTTTTCTTCCTTCCTAACATTTCTTCAGCAGCCCTACTGACTTCATTTTTCATGACTCTCCACTCTTCCTCTACTGTGTTTCCTTCGGCCTTTTCATTTAGTCCTTGTGCAACATGTTCCTTGAAACAATCCATCACACTCTTTTCTTTCAACTTGTCTAGATCCCATCTTTTTGCATTCTTTCCTTTCTTCAATTTCTTCAATTTCAGATGGCATTTCATGACCAACAAGTTGTGGTCAGAGTCCACGTCTGCTCCTGGGAAAGTTTTGCAATCCAACACCTGGTTTCTGAATCTCTGCCTAATCATAATGAAGTCTATTTGATACCTTCCAGTGTCTCCAGGTCTCGTCCACGTATACAGCCGTCGTTTGTGGTCCAGTTGAGACTGACTCCAGACTGACTGTCACGTGCCAGTTTCACTCATTGTAAAGACCCTTGTAAGATTCTATCAGCTTCTAATTCCAGAGGAATTGTGCTTACAAGTTATTGAGACTTGTCTTCCTATTTGCATAATGCGTCATTCATTCTGTGCAGTCAGCAGCCCCTGCAACACATGGCAACATGCCAAGCTTTGAGTTGCTGCGGGTAGCCGCTCCTTGCAACACAATGAACTCTCCTACAGTGGACAAGACAGACCACCTATTCTACTACGGAGTATTTATCTGACCAGATGCGTTGTCATAGAGATTTCTTGACTAGTTAATTCAAGAAGATGCATCTACACTTTGACAAAATAACACTGCTATGTTTTTAAATCGAGTTTAAATGCCGCCACAATACTAAACACAGCGTGTCACTTTCCTAACGTAATTAGAACTATACAATATCATTGGCAAATGTGTATTCGGAAAAAGCACAGCATATAAAAGTGTCAGACCAGAAATATATTGTGAAGCACCATAGCATGGGACGAGGTACATTAAATATGACGCTGATTCTTCTGTACGAAAGTTCACTGAGTGTCTGTGCCGATAATTCTGCATGTGTAAGAACGTTTGAAATTTCCTTAAAGACTAATGCTTGCAATGGTAAGACGCATTATTATGGTGAAATGAAATGGCGTATGGCTTTTAGTTCCGGGATGTGTTCGAGAATTTCGGCTCGCCAGGTGCAGGTCTTTTGATTTGACTCCCGTAGGCGACCTGTACCTCGTTATGAGGATGAAATGATGATGAAGACGACACATAAAACCAGTCCCCGTGCCAAGGTAATTAACCAATTATGGTTAAAATTATCGACCCTGCCAGGAATCGAACCCGGGACCCCTCTGACCAAAGGCAAGCACGCTAAACACTTAGCCATGGAGCCGGACATTATTATGGTGACAGCAATCTAACTCTCCAAATTGTCGTAAGATGGGAGCATCAAGACCATAATAAAGTTTACACTTTCTTCCTTGCGACTTAATTCAGGATGTAAACGAGGAGGAAAGGCGGGTCTATTACATATCATCCCTGACAGCGATCTCACTACCGAGCTTCATAAAAACACAATGGCAGAAGCAAACTTCATTTGAGAAGGAAATGAACAGGTGAAGAAGTGGTTTGTATTTCATTGGCACTGTGCTAATGAGTTATTTCAGCTGTAGGAGTTTATTCTCCGTAACGTAACACTAGAAGAACTGTTGGTGGTGCATTGCGACTGTACTGAACGCAGAGTTGATACAAGATATTTAAAACGTTATTCGCTAATATATGTGTATATATCCACGTGCGTGGGCGCGCGTGTGTGAGAAAGAAATAGAGACTGCTCTAAGGATGTAAAAATAACATGGGTAACGCAATTTTGGGCATAAAGTCTTCGTTTTACCTTGAGTAAATAATAAATTAGTACAGCTATTTTCTTTTTGGCAAACATCAGTTCCGTGGTCGGTTACTCATTGTCCTGTTCTCAAGATGACATGTATAATCACGGATGAGGTTAGCGGCATTTGAGAGTGTCTTAATGCGACAGATCCGAATAGTTCACTTCCAGCAATGTTAAAGAGCTCATGAGGGACAACATCCTGACGCGCCAGCGTCTGCCAACGTCTATAGCAATAGTAAAGCTGTGGTAATTGTCGCTTTGACAGAGTAAGGGTTACTGAATAACCATCCTTTCTTAACACTAATCAGAAGAAAAAATAGACGAGATCCGAAACTTTGAGTGATGTAGGTATTGGTAAAAGAAAAATACCAGCCATGAAGGGCGAGAAAATTACAGACCACCGAGGCCTCGCAAGCCCTATGCTGGAAGGATCTAAAATAATCAACAGTTGACCAAGGGAGGTCGGATAGACAGGCTAGAGTGAG
Source organism: Anabrus simplex (assembly GCF_040414725.1). NCBI lineage: Eukaryota > Metazoa > Arthropoda > Insecta > Orthoptera > Tettigoniidae > Anabrus > Anabrus simplex. The sequence goes on along the minus strand of NC_090265.1, from coordinate 247,549,175 downwards.
GAATCTGGCACACAAGCGAGCGAAAGCAATGTCAGACTCAGCAAGGAGTCCCGAGGTTGCCACCCCATAATCATTTTACAAATGTACATCTTTCCCTTTCCTACCTTATCAATTTCTATGACTTCATAAAGTGGAAAGTATACTCCTCTCTACAAACTAAACTTCGTTCCTAGTTATATTCGACAATTTTACAGAAAGAACAACACTCTTCTTTTCTGAATTTTCATTCACTGAGGGTGTTTAGTAGCTGAATTTTTACAAATACTACATTATGTTGTTGGTTCCTCTTCAAGTATGGAAAGTAGTTCGTTCCGTTCTTCACCATGTGCAGTTGTTACTGTAACATGTACAGTGTTACGTAATATTATGCAAACATTTGTTCATTATGTATTTCTTTAATAATATATACTATTTGTATATTCTGTATATCATGTAATTGAATTCCAGCAAGACTGAATATTGTAAATAGGTCAATAAGTTAGGTATAATAATATTAGTATTTATTTAAATGTTGTAAAGCAAGTATTCTGTGTAGTTACATTGGGACATAATTGTGTAGTCAAACTATTCTGTCCTCAGCCGTTAAATCATGAATTGATATACGAAGTGCTCGAGGACACTAAGTTCAGTACAAGGAAACTTATGGGAGATGTGTTGTAACTGGATGATTCCGGAAGGGATTGTTATTTCTTAGGTTAAAAGTAACCGCTACTGGTCGATAATCCAGGAGGTCACGTAGTTGAAAGTGCCATGAACTGTGAACTGATATACACCGCGTGTTCAGGAAGTGGATGTTCACTATTGTTTTGATTCTGAGTTTCAGATCATTCTATGCGGCCGGTGATTTCTGGTCGTAATTTCCATCTTATATCGGTCTTGAGTGCCAAGAGTTCGGGCACAGTTTCTGGTTGTCGTGCAAGCCACTGGTATGAAAACGGCTCTCAATATACTGTCGGAATTATAATGTGTTAAGTGAGCTCTGATTCTGATATCAGCCCAGATCTCGCAATTTATTTTAAATAGTCTGAAATCTTTCAACGGTTCAGAAAAGTGTCAGATATATGTCTGGACATTTTTGCATTACTAGGTCCAGATCAAAGGGATATCACTTCCAAGTACGAACATGTTATAGTTATATAGCTATAATTGAATATAATAGCCAGCACCTGGATAAGAAACACGACTGAGAATGTGACTGGAGACTGCATCTAATCAGGAATGAACCAAGGATAATAGGATACGATTATCAGAATAATTATAATTATTTGGCCTTATTGTTTAGTTATTTTCGACATAGTGTATACGGATTTTGAGTAAAGAAAGTACATTGTTTTAAAATAGCAGGTCCCAATGTTAATTACCATAAATACATTTTCATATAATAATTGTCAAACATTAAGTAAATTATTTTACTTTCGTATACCGTAAATCATTTTATATAAATATTGTCAATTAATTAACCACGATAAATTATCTGTTGAAGCCTAAGTACATGCTCCTCTTCGGGTTTGATAGTTTTTAGGCGTTGTAAGAAGTAAGTCCTGTGAAACAGAATATCAGAATTTCAGCATATTGCAAGTGACTTTGGAATAGTAATTTCATGTTTCTACCCATTTTTTAAAATTTAATATTGTTATCAAAATTGTCAGAAATTCTTTTGTGACCTCGTGGCGCCCACATACCAGAATATTTGGACATTTATTATTATGTATTGGAGATTGACATTACTTATTAGGTATTCTGCCACTACTTTTTAATTGCATTCGTCAGAACGCCGTACCTTTTGTAGACCTTGAATTACTGTCCCCCTCCCCTTTCATTCGTCTTTTACGACAGGCAGAGGACACTGCAATTGTATGCTTCCCCTCCATTATTTTTCATTGTGATGAGATAAGATATATGACATTATGATCTCTTGATATTCAAAAATTCGATTTCATTTGAAGAGTCTTTACAGGAAATATAAACGCAAATGTGAAGGAGAATCTGCACTTCAATTAAATGATTCATACAGACAATTTGGTTTTCATTTTGTGGTATACAGGTATGCGCTTTTTCCTCATAGTCTGGAAAGATTAAAAAAGTGCACACTTCTCATCGACTGCAACATGTTGCACCAGAATAAATATCAGTTATCTGTAGGAAAGACACACGTAACTGAAGAATTGTCCTTACATTTTATCGATGGTGATAATCAAAGATGGAATAGAGGAGAAAATGTCATATTTTGGGTGTGAATAGTGAGTAAATACGACAAGGAAGAATTCTTTTGTAATTTCTGATAATTTAATTTTGTAAACCCCTATCGTTAGGACCTGTATGGAAAATTTCGATCACCTTGGTGCGTTCTAGGCTACCTGTATGTAATCTTGCAAATGTTTGGGCATCCTAGTTTTTAAATTATTATGTTATTTTTTGAATTCCCTAGGCTTCTGCACCCGTCGAGTTTTCTTGATTCCAAATGTCTCGTGCACGTTTACTTAAAGAGAAAATCAATGTATACAGAATTTTATATATTTTCGCCGTCATGAATGTTGTAAAGGGGGTCCATGGTAACATTACTCTTGCTTCCTTTAATCCTCCTAATGGCTGCTATTGATGTATTTCCCCTTATATATTAAGTAACTGATATACTGATCGTTATTACATATTTTTTTGAATCTAGATTTCGTTACTTACGATGTTTGTAGCACAATATTTCTCTGTCAGCAGACATCATAATTGTGAGGATGGATCTTCAGTTTGAGCTTACAGAGTTACAATGTGTTGTAAGCATGAAAGTTGGATGTAAGGACTTGACAGGTAAGAAAAATCTCAAATCTTTGTCGAAAGGTAAATATCCAAACCTCGTTCATTCATGTGTTTTGCTGAAGCCTAGTCACGTCTGTGAACAACTCTTCTCACCAATGAAAGAAGAGAAAACGAAATGTATATTACGAGTGACAAACACATTTATGGTCAATTACGACTGGCAGAAAATTACATAATTCCTGATTTAGAAACGCAGTCACACACAAAATAACAAAATCTGAAGAAAATAATTGTTTAGGCTTATGTGTCCTATGTTCTTTCCTTTCTTTGTTGGACGGTGAATAGGTTACACTCTTCCCTGTACTAAATTTAAAATATTGTAGACTTATAATGCAGAAAATTATATTTGCCTTGGAATTATCAATCCCTGAGTCAGCCCCTTGGTTGCATTCACCTTCGTGTTACTTCCTCTCCATATAGGTGTTCTGCACGTTGTATTACCGGGGTATACCGTGCTGCTTTACGACAATGTACACTCCTTCCCTAATCTCACGTTTAGGATAACCCTTTCCGTTTTCGAACTCCATAGGAAATTTTAGTAACCAGGTGTTTTCGCACCTTTGTGGGTTAGGGGCTTCCTGCATGCAAACTTGTAGCTTAACATGCCTTTCAATTTTTGAAATGCTTTTGTTTAGACAGAGGAAAGGGACACTGACTATTATAATGTAGGGGAGATTATCCAGTAGCTTGCCCACACGGTATGGGTCGTGCAACTGTAAACTTGCACAAGTAAATGATGAGATCGAACCTCATCATTATCAGTCCTAAAGCTGGCTTTCCATGGTTTCAGATTTTCCCACCAGGTAAAGTATGAGATTTACCTTAATTAGCGCCACGCCCCTAGCTTCTCAGTCTTAGACCTCTCCCATCCCATCAACAAAGGAAATAAAATTTCGCGAGACATTAAACAAACATACTGTAAAATATTAAATAATAAATAATAATAATATGATTTGCTTTACGTCCCACTAACTACTTTTTAAGGTCTTAGGAGACGCCGAGGTGCCGGAATTTAGTCCCGCAGGAGTTCTTTTACGTGCCAGTAAATCTACCGACACGGGGCTGTCGTATTTGAGCACCTTCAAATACCACCGGACTGAGCCAGGATCGAACCTGCCAAGTTGGGGTTAGAAGGCCAGCGCCTTAACCGTCTGAGCCACTCAGCCCGGCTAAAATATTATTATTATTATTATTATTATTATTATTATTATTATTATTATTATTATTATTATTATTATTAATTTTAGCATAGTGCTCGTCGGTTCAGAAGGCCACGGGTTCTATTTCTGTCCAGGTCATGGATTTTAACTGAACCCGGTTAATTCCTGCAGCTCTGAGATTGCGTGTTTGAATTCATCTTAATACATTTCTTCACTTATATATAAAACATCGCACTACAAACCACCACAGAAAACCTAATAGTGAATACTTCCCTCCATAGAGGGTTTGCCTCAGGAGAGGCATCCGGCCGGAAAACTGTGCTCAGTCAACATAAAGTGCCAAACTCAAGTAGCTCAGAAAAGAGTAGGAATAACAACAATGGTAATAATAATAATAATAATAATAATAATAATAATACAGAAATAATAATTGTGTTTAAATTTTCTCCAATACCTTTAGATGCTGGGCTGTCAAAATGTCGTCCAATGAAAGTTCTATAAGTTGGTGGAAGGTTGATAAAAACTGAAGTGTCACGTTGGAACATCCTCAAATGCCACCAGCATCAGTGGAAACAAACGTGTAATCTTCGGAACAGAAGGAAGACGACTAACCGAATGCAGCAATGAGGTCATAATGGTGAACAATTGTATTCCAATCGATGCTTCAATGGAGCTCACCATTTAGTACCGCACGTTGTCCCTTATCTGCTGGACATAAACCAACTGTGGTAGGGACTTCCCTCCTCCTGCATATTTCATCGCCCTGTCAGCATACCCGCCGTGTACTACCTGTTGTGGTCACAGACAAATTGTCTTCCTTCGTCATCAGGAGAAGTGAACCTTACACGTTCATGGTCTGAGGCTTGAGTAACAACAATAGAACTCTCGAAGGAGTGAAAGGAATTGAAATTCATTACCAAATAACAAAAAATTAGTTTATTATTTGTTCTCTCTATTTGGTTTTATTTTATATCTTCTGAATATCTTCTTGATTTTACTTTTCAAAAATATTCGACGTTCTTTTATTAATCTGACGTTTGGTAGTGGTGGTGGAAGTGATCGCTGTGTTGAGAACTAAAACAACCCTATTATCAGTCTTTGTTTCCTAAATCACACTTACGACGGCCGATGGCCAGCTTTGTGTAGGTCTATTAGAGGGCCCTGGGTTCGATTCCCCGTCAGCTAGGAAACTTTTGGTCGCATCTGGTGAATTCCCGTCGCTCGAAGAATAAGGGTTTGTGTTCGTCTTCATACACAGCTCCTCATATACGCACAATTCCTCGTGCTACAAACTACCTCAGAGACGAACCATAGTGAAAACAACTGTCTGCATAAGGTTGGCGACACGAAGGGCATCCGGCCGTAAAAATGACCTAATGCAAATGTAGTGCTGTCCTCAAATAATTGGGAATGAACCAGGAAGAAATAATTTCTTAACTCATGACCCAGGGAACGACAGACTTGGAGCGGTAATGGGCGATGAATTAATTCTTGAATATTAAACACGTCTGGAAGAAAGTTGTGTTTGTTGGGATTCGAACCCACCATCTTCCGAATGCAAGCTCACAGCTACTCCACCCTAGCCCCACGGCCAACTCGTACGGTTTTAAATCATGTGCTTACGACAAAACACGTAGGCTACATTGACACCTAAAGTAATATAAATGTATATGAAACAAATAGTGTATATTAAAATCGTACTTTATGTACGAATGTCCTTTGAGTGTTAAAAACCTTAATGCCCTTTATTTTGAAAAATGCTAACAGCCTGATGCACACGTTTATTAGTAGTGTAACTTAATATCGTCGTTGCCGGGACAAAACCTCCTATGTGATAGTATTTTTGGAGATACCCGCAACACATAGTACATTATGAAGAGCGAGAATGCCTTGATATTATTCACATAATATTGCTCCTTAGATGATAGAACCTTACTCCTTCTTGGTGTTGCATTTGCTCTGTCAGTCAGTGTAGTTATCAGCAGTGTTATCAGCAGTGCCTGTGCCCCCACTCGCACAGAAGTCAGTAATAGTAAAAGGATTTGAACACTGTTTGTAATAATAGTGAAAACTTAAGGTAATTACTCACCTATGATCAAACTCTCCCTCATCACATTTCATCTCCTTCTCTTTCTCCTTTACATGGTCCCGCTCCATGGATAAATGGTTATCATGTTGGCCTTTCGTCCCAGGGGTCCCGGCAAGGTCGTGAATTTCAACCATCAGCGGTTAATTCCGCTGGCACGGGGACTGGGTGTATGTGTCATTTCATCCTCATTACGACGCGCAGATTGCCTACGGGTGTCAAATCAAAAACCCTGCACCTGGCGAACAGAACATGTCCTCGGACACTCCCGGCACTAAAACCCATACGCCATTTCATTTTCCTTTACATGAATAAGCGAGTCATTTCTCGTAACCAAGCAATATTAGGCGTATTTCGAACAGAATATGCAGTGTATTTTCAGTTAGCTCAGGGAAAGAATAAGTGTATGGTATTGTAAGTTCCAGGCATTTAATATTTTATCAGAATTAGTTTTCATTATTATCAAAATATAATTCACCTCCCATGTAGATACAAACATTGTGGTTACCCCACAACAAACATTGTACCTATAGATTCAATTGCTTCCTAGCAAACTGTACCTGCGAGGAAATTATTAAACACTATCCGCTCAGTACCTTTATTAGCGGTTGTACATTTTCTTTCGCTTGTTCCATATTTTCCTTCAATGTCCCCCGGCATTTATATTAACATTCCCTTGGTGAAAAAGTATAACGGTATTTTAACCACAAATTGATACAGATGTCGGTTTCCAATCTAATCCACTTAGATGCACCATGTTCGAAGTGCGAGCACTCCGAGTTGTATCCTCGAAATGTTCCTTTAACACGTAAAAGCTTAATTTTCCACAAAACTCTATATGCATATGGGCATATTTTGTAAGGAATGTAATTCTGAATCTTTCATGGATACTCCTCTTTTTATATGACCAACTGTTTACCAGTTTTGAATAAATCATGCACAGAAACCAAAACCGCCAGAGTTAGGACCAAAATTCCATATTAAATTCTTTTGTAGAAAATTGAAGTTGGCTCCAACTTTAAATAGGCTATAAACTCAGGCAGTGTATTCAGTTTTAAGGGTCCCGGATTCACAACTTTCCCGAGTTACTCTACAAATTTCTAAATAAGCTTTCTTAATGCTGAACGTATTACCGCAGGATGTTCAGTGGTTTTCGATATTACCCTCCGCATAAAAAAGCCAACAAATTTTCTCTCTTTGTAATATTATATACATTTCTACTACTAGTAATACGTTTTCATTCCTCCCCTTAATGGGAAGGCGGTCCTCTTAGACGGTGACGCCGTCTCTCAGGCCAGGAGATTTGTTACGGTGAAGGAGATGCTCGGAGAAGGTGAGGGGTTTGGCGACCGTGACCTATACTAGGAACTGTCCCGGCATTCGCCTTAGTGCAGGAGAATGGAAAACCACGGAAAACCATTCTCAGGACAACTGACAGTTGGGGACAGACGTGAGGTCCAGCCCTGTCCCTTCCCCCGAATGCAGAGGCCGTGGCCACCCCTCCTCTGCTTGGTTGGCCGGTTAGAGAGCAGAGCTGTTGAACCACGAACGAGCCGTAGCCACTTGAGGGCCGAGACCCACTCCGCATCTACCGACTAGATTTCTATACTTCACTAATCATTGAGAAGTGCAATCTACTTCAGTTACGTGCCAGCACTGCGGTTCAGCTGGTGGTTCTACAATTAATCTCTTCAACCATCTAAAAATAAGGTCAACATTTGTGCACTCAGAAGAGAGTCGTTGCAATCGCCAGCAAAGTGTTAATTATGATGATGATGATGATGATGATGATCTGGGTTAGGATTTGTATGCAATAATAATGGTTAAATATACGAGGGTGAATCTAAAAGTAAGTTATACTAGCTCGCCGCGAGAGCACGCTCTGCGTCGTGACAGTGGCCAAAGCGGAGTTAGCTACAGTAACTATTGACACGTCCGATAGGAAGTTTGGTGTGGTATCCCGTCGTGCTGTGTGTGCAGAGCGAGCTAGGCTCAATGGCGTGTCAACTGGATGTACACTCCAAATTGGAGGTGCGTGCAACTGCACGGACACGCATCGTGAAATAACTGCTGTATGTGATGAGCGTGCAACTTCTCGCCCAGGTATTGTAAAGTGGTGTAAGCAATTTCAAGCCGGACGGACGGATCTCACGGACGAACATCGCGAATGCAGGCCCGCAACGTCCGGTACCGTTGCAAGTGTTGACCATGTGGATGGGATCGTTAGAGAAAATCGGCGCATAACACAGCAGGAAATTGCCGGTATGCTGAACATTTCGTATGACAGTGCGTTCTCCACTGTTCACCAGCACCTTGGATTTCGTAAACTGTGTCAATGATGGGTCCCACGTCTGCTCACCGACGTTTACAAGGGACAATATTTCTAATCGTCACTAGCAACGGTATTCTATGGAGAGCAATGAGTTTCTGTGGCGAATCATCACAGGGGATGAAAGGTGGGTCTGGCTTTCACCACCGAAACAAAGAGAACATCGATGGATTTGGTGCACACCACATCACCACCAGGAAAGGAGGCCAAGGTCCAACCTTCCCAGCAGTAAAGGTAATTGCGACAGTGTTATTTGACATGGAGGGTGTGGTGCACGTGGAATTTATGCCGAAAGGCACGACAATCAACTCGGCTTCGTATTGTCAAACGTTGAACGGGTTGCGTAAGGCAATTAAAAAAGCGGTGGGTAAAATTGAGCACCGGTGTAATTTTGTTACACGTTAACGCAACACTTCACACGGCCCGCTAAACATCCGAACTGCTGCAGTGATTCAAGTGGGATTTATGGCAAAATACTCCACACAGTCCAGGCTTAGCGCCATGCGATTGTCATGTGTTCGGCAAGCTGAAAAAGGATCTCGGTGGACGACGATTCCGAAACGATGAGGAGGGGAAGGCAGCAGTCTCCAGGTGGTTACATACCGCTGGAGGTGATTTCTACGCATCCGGAATCGAAAAGTTGGTTGACCACTTCGAGAAATGTTTTAGAGTCCCTTGGGAACTGTGTGGAAAAGTGAACTTACATTGTATGTTGTCATGGCCGTGTTGCCTATGTGTAGGTGGTTTTATACATGGCCATAACTTGGAAGTGTAACTTAATTTTTAATACGCCCTCGTATACATGGGCGAACTTCTTCAACGTATGAAGTAAAATAAGGGCTAATGTTTTATATAAATGGAGTAAAATAATGTAAGGAATATATGTACCATATCAAATGTTCATACTGCATCCGTCCCTATCCCTTCAGTTCTCCGACAATATTTATAGTGCCTAATTTAGGTTTTAATCTAGTGGGCATAGCATATATAAAAGTAGAAAGCGGCTTAAAGGGTAGGACAAACATCTAATTAAAAGTGAATTAGATATAATGTAATCTTAAATACAGTACAATGGGTTTATTTACTCTTGGTGATGATGAGAATTGAAATAAGAAAATTCCACAATAACGGGTTGCAAACACAAATATGCATGTCCGCTGGACAGTTCACACGAAGTAATTTCTTGCTAATTAAAGTTAATTTATTTTCGCATTTAAGGAAATTGTGCGTTGTTTGTACAATTGTTCATGACTTAGATCAAAACCAGGTACAACACTGATAAGGTTTAGTGCTATGACCATACGCGATCCACCAAATTAAATGGTTCCATAAACAGGGGAATTATTACTGCACTGTTATTATGCGAGTCTAAGTTGAACCTAACCTACTGATCTGACCAATTAAAAATTATAATCCCCATTTAAAATACCGCCAACTAAACACACAAGAAATCTCAACACAAAATATTCTGGTTCGGAATCGAACCCAGGACCCACACAGCCAACCACAGTGTTAGAAACCTGAGTTGACAAATCAACATAAAACGCTCTCAACACATTAAAACAAATGTATAATACAACTGATCCAAATGAACACGGAACTTCACACCGTATTAGTAGAAATGCCGCATGTGGCTACATGAGGTTCGAACAGGTGATCAGAGGTCTCCTAAAATTAGCACTGAAAACCCCTAACTATCATATTCAAGAAAAAACGTCTGTATTTCACTCGGACTCTGATCCAATTACTTTAAAGGAAAATTTAACCTTTAACGAAACACAATAAACCATCTAATGTTTGGAAGTCAGTCTCCTAGCAAATTACCATCTGCCATGTCTCGCCGACTACACACACACACACACACACATAAAAGAATCAAACACATCTCCCTCTCTGACAGCCGCGGAAACTCCTCAACTTCGCAGGTGCAGCTTCTCACATTAATTATCTTGGTCAGGTAACACAGAAACCTTCTTAACACATGGGCTAAAATGTTTTAATTGAATAGGGCATTTCATCTCATCATTCTAAATACTTTCTTATTCCAGCTCCTTGGCTTTTAATTCATACTCCATGGCATACTTAAATTTAACCCGTGGATTAATTTAATTCAATGAGGCATTCCCTCGTATTTTGCGACATAGCGTGCGTTTATTCTTTCCAACTCAGAGTTCCGACCTCCAAATCCTACTGTATCTCTATGTTACATTTTGTTCCATGCTTTGACACAAAAATTCACTACCAAATGATTGGAAATTAAAAATACATCTTTCAAAGATTTTTCTAAGTTCTTAGGATAACATTATTACATTCTCAACTCACAGCCATTTATTTAATTTATGAATGAATTTTAAACATCTGTCTCTCGCCTAGCTACATGGGAGGACGTATTTCAAACCTCACGACGTTCGGCGGTTCTCCACATTCAGACCTTATCTTATAATAACATGCGCATGCGGAAAGAATGCCGATTCTAATCCTCAACTCACAATAAAACAAATACACTGACTGAATAAAAAGTGTAAGCACCCAGAAGGAGGGGTTAAAAGTGGGATGAAAGAGACAAGGCCGTTGAGAGTTACAGGTGGAATGTTGGCGCCAGGTAAGTAGGGTGTAACGACCCCCCGCCCAATATCTCTAACTCCAACTTTCCGAAAGTATCAGAGACTGCCAAACATTATAGATTTCTCACTCCAAGTTCCATTGATAAATTCTATTTCATGTACGTACATCCTTCACAGGTAGAAAAAGCAGTCAGATCAATTCAAACTAAAGCTAAACGTCCATATAATATTTTAATATCCATGATTTCTACCTGCCTTGACATATTTATTTCTGCCCTTGTGCATTTGTTTAGATTCTCTCTACAGAATGGGGTTTACCCCTCAGAATGGAAGCTTGCCAATGTCCCTGTGCCCAAAAAGAAAACACCAGCAGTCTGTAGTGATTTTAGACCTAACATCCCCTGTGCACTTAGTAATGCACTGAAAAAAATTGTTCATGAGCAGATATGTGAATATCTGTCTAAATACCACATTCTAAATCCCTACTAATCTTTCTTCAAGAAGGGCCATGGTACTACTACTGCTCTGCTGATGCTTACAGATTATATACGCGAGGCAGCTTAATGTATTATGTCTGCTTGATTTCTCTAAGGCATTTTACTCTGTTAATCATGAGTTGTTTCTTGCTAAGATGAAGTCAACTGGCTTCTCGCAGAGTGCTGCGTCGTGGTTTGAATCATATCTGTCAAATAGATCACAAAGAGTCTCGTTTGTTGACGGACAATCCTCTAGCTGGGAATCAGTAAAGTGTAGCGTACCACAAGGATCAGTCCTCTGTCCTTTATGTTTTCTATTTATACAAATGACATATCTGAAGTCTTTAAAAGCAGTACCTTTCACATGTATTCTGATGACTTACAAGCTTACTTCCGCTTTAGTCCCACTAATGCACCTTCTTGTACAATGCATTTTAACCATGACACCTATCGATTGATCGAATGGAGCGCAAATCATAACCTCCAATTAAATGTGGCTAAGACCCAGCTCATTTGCATAGGTTACGCAAACTTCTGAAAACAGTTGATGTCAAATCCCTCCCAGCAAATAATTATACATAAAGATATCCATTATTGTGACACTGTTAACAATCTAGGTCTAATATTCGACAGAACCTTTTCCTGGTCTGATCAGACGTCAAATGTGATCCGAAAAGTGTGTCACCATGCATATTTTGAAACGTAACGTGTCATGTACACCACCTTTCATGCGATAACTACTTGTTCAAAGTCTTTTATTCCTAATAATTGACTATAGTTCAGTCGTATACAACGACTTATCAGAAATTTTGAACATAAAACTGCAGAGGGTACAAAACGCATGTGTTCGTTACGTGATAAATGCCAGGTGTGATGAACACATAACACCATATTACATACAAGTGCAATGGTTGAAACTCCATGAACGTCGAGAAATCTCATTAGCTGCTGCTACGCACAAAATTTTCAAATTGAGGACCCCATCCTACCTTTATAATGCATTTAAACCTATGGAGTTGGTACATAAAAGAGATAATAGGTTTACTAAAACTACCCTTCAAATTCCCCTTCATCGTACCACTAAATTTAACAAATCCTTTGTTTGCACTGCATTACGTATCGTTAACGCCTTTAATCTTCACTGTTTCGCAAATAACACTAACTGTACCCAACTAACGCAGTCCTTACATCTATTTTCCTGGAGGAATATGCGGCATTCTTGTGTCTAACAAGCAGAATATGTATATTTCTAAGAAAATTGTTTCTCTGTTTAACTTTATATTAATTAGTTCCTTGTAGTCTAAAATAATAAATAGGCTTCCTGATTTACCTTCTTACTTATTATATAATGCATGTTTTAATTTTACTGGATTTGGTATCTGTATTTTAAATTGTTTAATGTTTAATTTAATATTTTAATATTATAAAAATGTAGGTAATGTGTTCAAAAACCTGTATTGCATTATACGAAGACGCTACGTAAAGGGGCTTTACAGCCTCACTGGTAGGTAAATCATCAATGAATTCAATTCAATTTAATTCTCTCTCTCTTCACACTAATCAAATTACAAGTTAGTCTTCGAACAAAGATGGTATAGGCAAAAGACTGGGTAGGGTCACAGCCATGTATGTTCAGTCTTCAGCCCTAAGGCTGGTTGGATCCTCAACAGCTCTCAGATGGCCTAGGCATCACTGAAGAGGCGTAATAGGGAAATGAGGAGTGAGGGAGTTTCCCATCGCTTTCCTCACCGAGCCAGAAGTTGCTATTACATATCAGTCTCCCAAGCCCACTGAAATTCGTGTACCAACCGACCCCATGAGCAACATTTTCACACCAATCATAACAGGGATTGGCTGCAGAAGGAATGGCATTACTAGCATCGCTCATACCTCAGTCATTTTCATATTGTCAAAGCCAAGGATAAGACAGGACAGATCTATGAAGTAACAAAATTGCTCTAGCCTATACCACTGTAAACGAAGGGCGTGCCAATTGAAATACTCCCTAGGCTCGAAAATTATACCATCGACGTCGGATGAGGGCAAGAGTTGCCCAGGCGTGGTCGAAGAGAAGAGATAAAAATGATGAGACTGGCACAAGTAAGTCGAAGCTATGCCAGAATTAGGTAAGGCCCTGTGGTTACCAGCTAACGCTCCCAAGTTGGGAGCCTCTGGTTTTCACTCCTTTACGTAGGAGATACATGGGCGTCGCAACCATTGGAAGAAAACTACTGAGTTCTGAGAATAGCTGAGCTGAGAAGTTAGCACAGTTTCCTTTTTTTTTACAATTTTCTTTAGGTCGCAGCGACTCAGTTAGGTCATATGACGACGATGGGAAAGGAAAAGACTATAAGTGGAAGGAATCGGCCGTGACATTAATTGAGGTACAGCCCTAGCATTTGTCTGTTTTGAAAATGGGAAACCACGGAAAACCATCTTCAGGGTTGCCGACAGTGGGGTGGATACTGGCCGCACTTAAACGACTGCAGCTATCGAGTTCGGTAGTTAGTACAGTAGATAACACTCCGGTGGGTATAACCCTGGGCCAAACGAGTTATATAATAGAATGTGCTCATAATATATGCCAGACTAGTATCAGTAGATTTTTCAGAAGGTAGAGCAACTCCTGTGGGATAAAATTCCAGCAACCAGGTGTCTCTAAAAACCGTAAGAGTAGTTATTTTGGCGTAAATGCTGTGACAGTTTTATCACGTTGCGCAGCACTCTGGAAGATTGGCGGAAACAAAGCATTCACGACAGATCCACCTTCTTCCCCGTCCCAAATTTACTGATTTTTTATTAGAGATGAGGGACTGTGGACATCACTTTTCTTTCAGTTCAACTTTGATTTAAGTAAACTGTGACTTTCCTCATGAGTAGGAAGTTTTCAATAAGAATACTCCGAGAGCTGGGTCGTTTAAGGTCACTATTCGTAATTAAGGGCTTTAAGTAGTAATAACTGCTCGTCTTATGACCGTTGATATTAAATTCTTGGCTCTGTTACTAATGTATTCTGGACTCCGAGAGAACGGTGACTCAAAGCAAGCTGTTATGAGGGGCTCTTCTTACCATGACCTGTAAACAAAAGAATTAGTACTTTTAACGCAGAGTAAGTTCTGCATTACTCATGAATATTTAAAATCTCAGGTTTATTACATTCTTCATGTAGCAGGACACAACGAAGTCCATTATTAACAGACTAGCTTAATTTTTTACTACTACACCAAGTATGTCATTTCGTTCCAGATTTGCACATTGATAGTAATCTTGTTAAGTAAAGAAAATTTTGTTTTTCTCTCTGTCACATCATCTTGTGCCTAGACTCATCATGATTTTCAGTCCCCGTCAACCACTTAAAGAGAAGACAAACTTCCATTTGATTAATTTATTACAATTCAAATTATTATAGCTTAGACATTTCAAATGCTAATTATATAACATTTAGCATGTATAACGTACAAATTTTATCATTATCGATATAAGTGAGACAAATTATGATAAGTCGCTGAAGGTAACTAAAGGTATATTTAAGGCTCATTTTCCTTTACACCCGAGCAGAGGAGAATTAACATAACGAAAATTATTATGATGAATAACAGCTTAAGTAAAGTACAGAAAACATTCTCAAAATTACAAAGATGGCAATGTAAGACCACTAATATCATATTTTGTCACACTAATTCATAACATCAGCAGTTCACAGTCATTGACAAGTTTACGGTGCGTAAACAATATTTTACATATCATAGCTGAAGAAACCAATCCTAGTATGACATGATCCTCTCCTTATCCATTATTTTCCTTAAGACTGGTGAGGCCTCCCAGGCCACATATGGATATACAGTCGATCAGAACAATTTTCGTTGTCTTCCTTTTACTATGCCTACGTGTAAAGAAAAATGGACATTACCACGCCGTTCTGTAGTAACGTATGTTTGCGCGACGAATTTACCCACTCCTAGAGTACCGGATATTATATTTGAGGCTCATTTTCCTTTACACCCGAGCAAAGGAGAATTAACACAACGAAAATTATACTGATGAACTGCATATAATATGTGACTATGAGGAGTGACCACTCTTAAGGGAAATAATGGATAGGAAGAGCATTGTCGTATTCGCGGTTTGGGCACAGGAATGACGATATACTAACTACGAGCCTAATGTAATAGTACAAGAGATTATATGTAAATAATTAACAAAACTGAAGAAACCAAAACGAAAATATAATGAAATAACAGAGAAATTATCAAGTTAGATAAGGTGCAAGAAATAATACAATAAATATAATAATATATTAAAAATATTAATTTACAAGTGTGATTTTAACATGGGTCAGTGAGTAGTGTAGTGACTTTGCATAAATGAAAATCTTGGTCCTGTCAAATGAAATTTCGTGGTTTGTTTCACATGAATACTTAGCTACAGCTGAAATGTCTGTCTTCGTTCTTTGTGTGATGGATGTGTTCTTCTTTAAGTCGGGTAGAAATCAGACGCTTCGTTTCGCATACATAGCAGATACAGCAGCAACATTAAATGTGGTAGACTCCACGGCCTGTAATTCTAATGCTAAAGTCCCCACTAAAATGACTCTATGGAGGTCCCCACCTGGTTCAAAAGAGGCCAGAGCAGTTTTCGTCCTTAGAAACGGCGATCTGAACATATCAAATTGGTGACCAATAAAAATTTGTTTGGCCATAAGAAGAGTTATAGAAATAGTGATCGAAAATATTCTTAGAACTTCCATCAGCTTTAACGAACACCAGGGCGGTTTCTACATAATGTCAGGGACAGTATTAAATACTTCTATTTTTGTGGCTTGTTTGTTAAATGAAAATTAAACACAATGTGTACATATATATTAAAGGTTACAGTTTGACATTATTTTTCTTTTGGTACATCGCTTCGTTTATACCAGTCCTTAGCAAGTGTGCTGATGCGTTGTGTTTGCTTATTACAGTTCATCAGGTGGTACCTAGGACAGGTCACGCCGCGGAGACGGCAGATACATTCTTCGTGTGGGAATCTGGTGGTTAGGCATATTTTCCCGTGGAATCCGTGGACACCGAAGCGTGAGTACACATGGCGTAGTTTGTAGTTTGGGCCCTTCCATTCACTGTTCTTCATTACTTCTGTTTCGTAGAAACTTTCAGGTGTCTGCTGGACTTTCTGTCTACTTTCTTCAAGGACGTCAGTCAATGCGGCGGTGTCTGGTAGTCCTAATGTTGTATGATGTCATCCATAAAGAATGTTTAGTCTGCCATTATGTATGCCATTCGATTCTCTGTAAATTTCGAGGTCTGCAAGATCCGTTTCAAGTACTTGGCCTTTATATTTTCATTCTTTTCATGTTTGCAACAGTTAGTTTGTTTCATATTAATTGTGTCCCGTATGCAAGTACTGGGGAAACTTTAAGCTTGAATAGTGCCATTGCAGTGCTCATTGAGACGTTCTGCGGCTTGGGGATTTCGTACATTGCTTTGGTTGCTGCCGCTGCTTTTTCTTTTACGTGCAGTGTGAAGGTTTCGCCTGTGATCTGCAGTGTGATACCCAGGTATTTAAATGATGACACGGTCTCGAGTTGTTCATTTTCGTTACGGAAGACCAGTTTTCCTCCCGTTCTAAATTTCATAACTTTTGTCTTAGCACTGTTGATGATCAACCCATGCTCTGAGGTTATTTAATGCAGTCTGGGTATCCGTGGGACCCCTGGATATCAGCGCCATGTCGTCTGCGTACATTATTAGCTTGACCGTTTCGGTCTCAAGTTAGTTTATGTTGATGGATGTCATCAGGTTGAATAGTATATGCCTCATTGGCTTATTGGGTTCTACTAAACAGACTGAGGATAACGCTACAGTGATAATTTAAACATATAAAAATGTTTATAACATTGGTCACTTGCACAAAACCCTTAAAGCGAAGAGCATACCGTCGAAATTCACACAGGTTACAATGAACTTAAAATCTGAAAATATTACTCAGATCGAAACGGAATGTGGCAAAACAAAGCCTGTGCTATTTCTTAGCTGTGTGATTCAAAGTTCACCGCTGTTTCCAGCACTCTTCAACTTAGCTATCGGTCACATTCTGGATGAAGTGAGTGAAGAAAGCTTACGCCAAGAATATGGAATAACACTTACATAAGAAATACCACCTTTGTGTCATCAGAGAAGCTCATAATTGCCAGTCACGTAGGGTAGCTTTGTCTAGCTTCCGTAATTTCAATCTAGTTCCATTGCACAAACCAGCTTTACTATCCCTACAGTGCATAGTGATTCATATATGAATCGTAAGATTTTCTAGCTTGCTTCTTTAACCTTCTTTAACGGTACCCATGGTACAACTTCAGCTGCACAACCAATCCAACACATATACCAGTGACGCCTTGTTTTTTTTCATATAGCAGACGACAAAACAGCCCTACAACCAAATGATTCCTTCCATCCCGTCAATATCCACGCGTACCAACCACCGCTTATTTTACGTGCGCCCTCCCCATCATATTACCACAGGGTTCAGAAGTACCTCTGGATCAACCTCAAAGACATTACGGTCCGATGTAACGTAGCGAGGTTGGACTACGACGTGATGGTGTGAAGGTAAGAAGTAGGGTACCCTGCATATTCAGTGTAACTGATGTTCGAATTTTTGGCCACCTTGGTTTATGCAAATTTCAGTAGGACATGGTAGAGACATTCTTGCACGCTGTAACATGTCGGGTGTAACAGCTTGTCATGCCTCAGTGATCAGTTGCCGAAGGTGACCAGGATTTTCAGGCTCCTGTGCTTGTACTACCTGCTTTAAATGACCCCACAGAGGAACGGGTGAACGGGTCCTCCCATCCATATCTATTTATTTGGATATGAAGCATGAAGATCGTTCCGGACGATTACAGTGAGTTGGGACCTCGTCATATTGAAACCATATTCGTATTGGCTAGCGCAGTGCCATGTCCTCCAGCAACTGCGGGAGTTCATTTGGTGATAATTAAGGTAGCGTGCTCCCATTAGATGCCCTTCGAGAAATATGGTCCCATGAAATAGTCACCCAAGATCCTACACCAGACATTTACTCTCAACTGTATTTGAATTCGGCCTTATCATACCCAATCGGATTCTCCGTACTGCAATAGTGCATATCGCATATTCACGGCGCCATTATTGATAAATTGTGTTTCGTCTGAAAACAGGCCTCATGGCTAAATGGTTAGCGGGCTGGCCTTTGTTCAGAAGGGTTCCGGGTCAGATTTCCGGCAGGGTCGGGAAATTTAACCATCATTGGTTAATTCCGATGGCTCGGGAGCTGGGCGTATGTATCATCTTCATCATCGTTTAAACCTCATCACGACGTGCAGGTCGCCTACGGGAGTCAAATCAAAAGACCTGCATCTGGCGAGCCGAACATGTCCTCGGACACTCCCGACACTAAAAGTCATACGCCATTTCATTTTGTCTGAAAACAGGACTCTTGGCAAATAAGATGCATTATTGGTCACAAGCATTATTATTTGTGTGCGTTGGACTCGGGAGGCTGTGGATTCGAATCCCATGCTGCCCTCCTGAAATTGTGTTCCCTCGGTTTCCCATTTTTAACACCAGGCAAATGCCGGGACGGTACCTCAATAAAAGACAAAGGCCGATTTCCTTCCCAATTCTTCGGCCCCACGTCCTTGGGGGAAAGACGCCATATAAGAGCGCACCCCTGAAAATTAACAGAAAAAAAAACTATATTGATTATTATTGTGTCTCCGCTAAAATGGAGCACCTGTGTCTTTAAAATGTTTGCCTCATGCTGGACTATAACCACAACGATGACGATATTTACACACACCTTTCGCTCCCGCCCTTAACCGCTTTATCCATGAAGTGAACATACGTGTTGCTTGTTAGCGGTTTGGTACTTAGTGTGGGCGTTCCAGCTTGAAAGTTAATATCCGCATCAAAGTTTTTACTGATGGTTTATGTAGCGTTCACTTAACTTCTTAACATTACAGATCACGTGGAATATCCTATTAATTCGATCGTATTACGGGTACCTGTGTTATTTCTTTACTTCTTTCTTTCTTTATTTTTTAATCAGTTTGCCCACCAGGGTCGATTTTTCCCTCGGATTTAGAGAGGGATCCCACCTCTACCACCTCGAGGGCAGTGTCTCGGAGCGTCAGACTTTGTGTCAGGAGATACAGCCGGGAAGGAGGACCAGTACCTCGCCCAGAGAGCTTCAGCTGCTTTGCTGAAAAAGGGCCTTGTGGAGGAATGGGAGGATTGGAAGGGACAGGTAAGGAAGAGGGAAGGAAGCGGCCTTGGCATTAAATTAGGTATCATGCCGGCATTTGTCTGGAGGAGAATTGGGAAACCACGGAAAGCCACTTGGAGGATGCCTGAGGTGGGAATCGAAAACAGCTCTACTCAGTTGACCTCACAAGGCTGAGTGAACCCAGTCCAGCCCTCGTAACACATTTCAAAATTCGTGGCAGAGCCGTGAATCAGCCTCGGGGGGTCAATTGAGTAGATAGGGGTTCGATTCTCTCCTCAGCCATTCTCGAAGTGGTTTTCCGTGGTTTCCCACTTCTCTTCCAGGCAAATGCCGGGAAGGTACCTAACTCAAGGCCACGGCCGCGTCCTTCCCTCGCCCTTGTCTATCCCTTCTAATCCTCCCATCCCCCGACAAGGCCCCTGTTGAATTTAGCAGATGAGTCCGGTTGGGCAAGGTACTGGTCATCCTCCCCAGTTGTATCCCCCGATCCAAAGTCTCACGCTCCAGGGCACTGCTCTTGAGGAGGTAAGGTGGGATCCATTGCTGAGTCCGAGGGGAAAACCAACCCTGGAGGGTGAACAGATTAAGAGAGAAAGAAAGTTCAAGTACGATGGTCTTCCATTGTTCTTGTATCCCATATGTCGTACCAGATTAAGTCTGTCAAACTTTATCGTTTTCTCAATATATATGTGGAAAACAACAGGAGCCTGGCGCAGTTCGACTTCATGCCGGTAGATGTACCAACGTCATCATGGCGATGGGACAATAACTTCGCTGACGGAAATGTATTTTCTTTTTTAAAAGTACAAAATTCGTGGTCATGAGAGATCCATTGTATTTTGGTTTTAAAGTAGACACAAAAATCTATGACTGGTACCAATTTTATCTGTTGAACCTTCCGGTTTTCTCAATATCGCTGTGAATGGCAGACAGAATTAGGCATTTCATGTATATATAGATGTCTGCCATATCTATCAGCCAAATATAATATTTCTCTTCGTCAATGGGGCGTCAACGGTTTCCTGTTTGGATCAAGACCACAGTCACTAGCTTTCAAAATTTAAAATTGTCTTTTTATGTCATAACGAAAATACCATTACAGATCATGAGGGATTCTCTGCAATATTATACAGTTGTATTTATACCTGAAATCATAATCTCCTAATATGAATTTTCCAGAAAAATTATTTCATTATTAAGATTACATACTGTAAGTTATTTATTCCGGATCTTTAAGGTCACCCTCACTGGAGGACGAATGATTTATTTTTTTAATAATTCTAATTACTAGGGATATTAGGTGTAGATAATTGTTATATTCATATTAAGCTGATAGTATTTTGAGACTTTTTAGGAAATTTAAGTGCTGGTGGCGGTGGTGATTATTGTTTTATGAGGTGTTTACGTGAGTATGTCTGTGTATTTCATAGCACTTTTAAGATGCACATTGTTTTCTTCAATGTCTATTCGAATCTTGTACCTTGTCATTAGTAGCAACCTGCAAGTGCAGGAGGTGTTTAGATAACGGTCTCCCTAATCCAAGAAAAATTCGCCAAGAGTTGAGGAGTCGCTAACTGACAGAGTGGTGTTCTTTACTTTTTAACCTAGAAAGGGATTAACGTGGAGTTTTATATGAAATATCCCTCTGCCAACAACTGCATTCACCTTCATAATGGACTCTCAGGCAGCGTATGGCGAGATGCAGTCAAAATGACATCAAATACTTCTGCTGTATGGACTACCCCGGGCAGAACTCAGGACAGTAACCTCTGACATAGATGCGACAGGGAGATACACTTTCTGGGCTCATGCCCCTGTGATGAGCTACTGAGGAACTCATGTCACTATAAAATAAGGTCTTTCATTAATTCAACCTTGTGACTCTGGCTAATAAATGGGGGTGAGATGCGAATATAATAACTCAACAAGAGAGTTCTCTTAGCCTCTCTCACCCCAATTCTCCACAATTCTACCTACACGTGGTACCCCTGTTAAGCTGAGCAACCCAGCGGAAGGTTGGGTATCAACCCCAGCGGGAATCTGGGTCAGCGAGCCGACAGGATGCGGAGGACAGTGGAAGGCAACGGGAAACCACCACTGGCAGTATCTTCCAAGACGTTCATGAGATGGACCTCTTTGTAAAAGATTCCGGAGGTAAAGATTCCCCTCATTCGGATCTCCGGGAGGGGTGTATAACGAGATTTTTAAAATATGGAAGGAAGGAGAAGAAGAAAGAAGAATTATTGCGGATAGGGACATGGAATGTTCTAACCCTTTTACAGGAAGGAAAATTAGAAAACGCTAAATATGAGATGAAGAGAAATATTTTGGATGTACTTGGAATGTGTGAAGTGAGATGGGGTGGATGTGGAGAACTAGAAAGCGGTGACTTCCAAATGTACTATTCGGGTGAAGATAATAATGGATTGCATGGAGTGGGAATACTGATTGGAAAACGACTGAAGAACAAAGTTATGAAGGTTGAATATATCAATGGAAGGATTATGATGATAAGACTGAACGGGAAAAGAAAAGACTTAGTGATCATTCAAGTTTATATGCCGACCTGTAATCATTCTGATGAAGAGGTAGAAGAATGTTATGAGAAGATAGATCAACTCATTGAGAAAGAGGAAAAGAATGCATGTATTGTTGTAATGGGTGATTGGAATGCGGTTGTTGGTGAAGGATCAGATGGTAAGACCATTGGTAAATTTGGATTGGGAGACAGAAATGAGAGGGGAGAAAGGTTGATTGAATTCTGTAATGAAAATTGCATGGTGGTTGGAAACACTTTGTTTGACAACCACAAAAGGAGAAGGTATACTTGGATATGTCGATTAGATGACAAGAAATATCAAATTGATTATATAATGATACAACAACGGTACAGAAACTGCCTAAAGAATGCTAAATGTTACCTAGGAGCAGACATTTATTCTGACCATATATTAGTTGTAGCAGAGGTAATGATTAAATTGAAAATAGTATGGAAAGGTAAGAAGAGAGAAGAAATTAATATTGAGAAACTAAAAGATAAAGACAATTGTAGAGAACTAGAGGATGAGTATTGTAACAATAATACATTAGGAAATGAAACAGAAAATGTAGAAAGGAGATGGGAAACTTTTAAAAATGGGATAAAAGAAGCAGCTAAGAAAACGCTTGGAGTCAAGGAGAGGAAAAGGGCAAAGAAGGAATGGATAACATCAGAAATGATAAGTAAAATGGAGGAACGCAGGAAATGGAAAACAGTAAATACAGAAGAAGGAAAGCGTAACTACAGGAAGTTAAATAATGAATTAAGAAGAGAAACAGAAAAGGCAAAGAAGAAATGGTTGACAGAAAAGTGTGATGAGATAGAGCAACTGGAGAAAGAAGGGAAATATGACTTGATGTACAAGGAAGCAACAAATATAGTATTCAGAGAAAAGAGAAGGAACAACAGCAATAATGAAATAGAGGCTACAGATGGCACAATGATATATGAACCCCAAGAAATAATGAAAAGATGGGAAGAATACATGGAACGGCTATATGATCGGGACAATCGACCAAATGAAGAAGAACTTGAATTAGAGGAGGAAGATATGGTTAAAGAGGATGATAAAGGGGAAACCATACTGAGGAGAGAGATCGAAGCATCACTGAACGAGATGAAAAATAGAAAAGCAATGGGAATAGATGAGATTCCTGTTGAACTGTTAAAAGCGTTAAATAATGAAGGGAGAAAGGAGTTGATTGGATTATGTAATCAAATATACATGACAGGAAAATGGCCAAAGAACTTCAGTGAAATCATCTTAATCCCTATGGAAAAGAAAAAGAACAGCAAAAAATGTGAAGAACATAGGACATTGAGTCTAATTTCACATGCAGCCAAAGTCTTACTGCGGACGCTCAACAGAAGGATATATGGAAAGCTGAATAACTTTATAGGTGAAGAACAGTTTGGTTTCAGGAGAGGAGTTGGAACAAGAGGCGCCATTGGACTTCTGAGGGTGATAGGAGAGAGGTACATAGAGAAAAACAGGAAGGTTTATGCTGTATTTATTGACCTTGACAAGGCTTTTGACTGTGTCAGATGGGACAAATTGATTACAATCCTGAAGAAACATGGAGTTGATTGGAGGGATAGAAGGCTAATAAAGAATTTGTATATAAACCAGAGAGCAAGAGTGAGAATAGGAGATGAGTTGAGTGAAGAAATTGAATTAGGAAGAGGTGTAAGACAGGGCTGCTCTTTATCACCGACACTGTTCAACATCTATCTCGAAGAAATAATCAATGAAAGTTTTAATGGAAATAGTGGAGTTTGTGTTGGAGGTAGGAGAGTAGAATGTATAAGATTTGCAGATGATACGGTTGTGATGGGAGAAAGCGAACGTGAAATGATACAAATGTTAGATAAACTCAACATGAAACTAGAAGAATATGGAATGAGAATTAATAAGAAGAAGACCAAAAGTATGATAACTGGAGGAAAAGGTAGAAGTTGTCATATTAGTATAGGAGGAGAAGAAATAGAGCAAGTCAGTAACTTCAAGTATTTGGGAAGTATGATCAGAGATGGTATGTATTGCACAACAGAAATTAAGAAAAGAATTGCCATAGCAAAATAAGGCTTTAGGAAAAAATCAAAATTATTTTGTGGACCACTAAACAAAGATTTGAGGAAAAGACTTGCTAAGTGTTACATTTGGAGCATAGCGCTGTATGGCGCAGAGACTTGGACATTGAGAAAGAAAGATGAGAGAAGATTGGAGGCACTAGAGATGTGGGTATGGAGGAGAATAGACCGAGTGAAATGGGAAGACCGGGTAAGGAATGAGGAGGTATTACGAAGAGTTGGAGAAGAACGAAGTATGTTACAAACCATTAGAAGGAGAAAAATGAACTGGATCGGACATTGTTTGGGGAGGGACTGTTTACTGAAAGAAGGAATAGAAGGAATGGTGAAAGGCAAACGAGGAAGAGGAAGGAAAAAATATCAAATGTTGTACAATATCCAAGGAAATAAATATTCGGACATGAAAAACTTGGCGCAGGACAGGCAACAGTGGAAGAAGTTCATCCCATGAAAAGACCTGCCATAAAGCAGAATACCTAGATAGATATCATTGCAAAAGAGCTCAGAACGAGAACTTTTAATATGCATGTAGAAGTTCGCGGTATATCTTTGACTGGCAGTACACGGCGGAGCGACATGGTAGCCTATAGAAATAACAAGGAAGGATTCATTACCGATCCCACTGTTCAATACAGGGCAACCGGAGGAACTACATCCCGAAAAACCAAAGAATATCTACGAACCAACAATGCATATGTACCAGCTTGTCAATATCGAAGTTGACGGATTTATGGTTTGAGTACGTGGCATCATCCCGGACTTCTTTACACATATTCTGGAAAGAGTTTCAGCTGCCTGTGAAAAGCATCGACAAAATTGTCATTGCTGCAGTTCGAGGATATGTGAACATACTCCGATCTCATTTATACGGAACTGCTTGGTTTCATGGTATAAACATAACACTTCTCCCTTAAACAATATATCTATAAAGACATGTTATTACTTTGTCAGTTTGGCAAACCGTTCATGTGGTGATTATAATAAATAAATTACATTTTTAGAATAAATTCTTATTATCTTCAATGAAAGAGCGTGTGATGTTTTGAATTGCGAGAGAAAATAATGATCGTTTCCAGGTAAAACAATTTAAAGAAACAAATGAAATCATTCTCTTGCACATCACCCGTAAAAGACCAAACGATTGAAGAGCTGCTATAGTAACCCCTGTGTATAAATAAAAGTGTGATACACATAAAGCCAGTCAGTGTGAAATGTATTGCACGTACGGTTCGGGAAAGCATCATTTCTGATTATATTATACATGTTTGCGAAACTAATAACTGGATCGATAGAAGCCAGTTCGGGTTTAGGAAAGGTTATTCCACTTCACCTCAACTTTCAGGATTCTAGCAAGATATAGCAGATGTCTTAGATTCGGGAGGTCAAATGACTTATCGCGAATGGTCTATCGAAGGCATTTCATACGGCAGATCATGCGGTACTACTGGATAAAATTAGTGTAATTGGAGTAGAGGAAACATTGACTGGCTGGTTGGCTATGATCCTGTAGTCACTAAGAGAGGAATTACTCAAGGTAGTATTATTGGGCCTTTATGTTTTCTTATATATATATAGACGATATTAGTAAAGAACTGGAATCGGAGTTAAGGCCTTTTGAGGATGGTGTTATTCCGTATAGAGTAATAAATAAGTTACAAGACTATGAGCAACTGTAAAAAAGACCTCAACAATATTGTGAGATGGACAGCAGGAAATGGTACATTGATTAACGTGGTAAAAAGACTGTGAGTTTCACTAGAAAAATTCCTCTCAATTTTAGTTACTGCTTTGATGGGGTGAAAGTTCCTTATGGGGATCATTGTAAGTACCTAGGTGTTAATATAAGGAAGTATCTTCATTGGCGTTATCACATAAACGGGACTGTAAATAAAGACTAAATATCTCTGCACATGGTTATAAGGGTATTTAGGGGTTGTAGTAAGGCTGTACAGGAGAGGGTAGATAAGTCTCTGGTAAGGCCCAACAAGAGTATGGAGAATGGTCTATCGAAGGCATTTCATACGGCAGATCATGCGGTACTACTGGATAAAATTAGTGTAATTGGAGTAGAGGAAACATTGACTGGCTGGTTGGCTATGATCCTGTAGTCACTAAGAGAGGAATTACTCAAGGTAGTATTATTGGGCCTTTATGTTTTCTTATATATATAGACGATATTAGTAAAGAACTGGAATCGGAGTTAAGGCCTTTTGAGGATGGTGTTATTCCGTATAGAGTAATAAATAAGTTACAAGACTATGAGCAACTGTAAAAAAGACCTCAACAATATTGTGAGATGGACAGCAGGAAATGGTACATTGATTAACGTGGTAAAAAGACTGTGAGTTTCACTAGAAAAATTCCTCTCAATTTTAGTTACTGCTTTGATGGGGTGAAAGTTCCTTATGGGGATCATTGTAAGTACCTAGGTGTTAATATAAGGAAGTATCTTCATTGGCGTTATCACATAAACGGGACTGTAAATAAAGACTAAATATCTCTGCACATGGTTATAAGGGTATTTAGGGGTTGTAGTAAGGCTGTACAGGAGAGGGTAGATAAGTCTCTGGTAAGGCCCAACAAGAGTATGGTTCCAGTGTATGGGACCCACGCCAGCATTATTTGGCTCGAGAACTGGAAAAAATGCAAAGAAAAGCAGCTCGATTTGTTCTGGGTGATTTCCGACAAGAGAGCAGGGTTACGAAAATGTTGCGAAGTTTCGGCTGGGAAGACTTGGAAGAAAGGAGACGAGCCGTTCGACTAAGTGATATATTCCGAGCTGTCAGTGAAGAGATGGCGTGGGATGACATTAGTAGATGGATAAGTTTGAGTGATGTTGAAAAAAGTAGAAAAGATCGCAATATGAAATAAAGGGTGGAATTCAGGAAGACAAATTGGGGCAAATATTCGTTTATCGGAAAAGGAGTTAGGGACTGACTAATTTACCAAGGGAGATGCTTGATAAATTTCCATATGCTTTACAATTATTTAATAAAGGACTAGGTAAACAACAGATAGGAAAACTGCCACCTGGGCGACTGCCCTAAATGCATATCAGTGGTGATTGATTGAATAAGTCGCTTTGTTTAAAATCTAATTTGGCTCCATGGTTATTGCTGTTGAAACGTACGAATACACTGTGCATGTAATCCCCGTTCGGGGTGGGGGTGGTAGAATAACGTCCATGGTATCCCCTACTTGTTGCAAGAGGTCACTAAAAGGAGGACCATGGTTTCTCAATTTGGGAGCCTAGGTTTGCATCCACAGTTCCCCTAGCCGAGTCTGGCAGTGCTTCCACATACTTGTGACAGACTCTTCGTCTTCATCTTTCCTATCCGAATTCCCTTGATGAAGTCTTCTTCTTTAATGACCGGGACAGCTGTTAGGTTTTTGTGGCCTATGGAGTCTTCCATTTCCACGCTCTTCGCGGACCTTCCCTTTCCTTTGCCCGTACCTTCATTTTTCGAAGTTTAGACCATCTTCCATTTTTCTCCTGATTAGTGTGATTAGAGTATGGTTACCTAGTTATACAAAACAAAAATCACCACCGCCTAACCCCCCGTTCATCACGAATTATTTTTGAGAATTGTGGTTAAATACACCTGCAAAGCAAAGGGTAATTTGCATGCGCTGAAGAAAGAGGTTTTCCTTGAAAAAAGTACAAACGTTAATTTTGCAGCTGTATTCTGGGTGAGACTTCACTTGAGCTTTTGACGCAGCGTGGAGCGGAGAGGAGACCATTAATATTGTACAGTCCGCAGCGCCATAAAGTACGCGTGTTGCTCCTCCAAGTGAATGAAGTATGTGCCGGATATGACGTTCAGTTGCGACTTTTAAAAACGTCTTTGCTTTTTTAGTGAGCATTTGTAGCTTAAAATTTTAACATTTCGATGTAGCATAATATACCTTATAATGTATTTGGTCAAATTCACAGTCCCGGGGATCGACGACCGAGGGGGGGGGGGGTGTAGAGTTACACAATGATGATGGAATATAATGAAGGTGCGTGTGCATGAGTGGTGTGCGCAGGCATGAGTGTCATTACAAGGACACTGATACAAGTTAATTATGTTGATATTCAGCTCGCAGTACGCTACGAAATCTTACATTAAAATACACAACAAGAAACATATGATCAAGGTCAACAATTTTATAGATAATGGAATATTCAGATTACAATTTAAAATACAACTTTTGATATTTCTTAGAAAATTGATTCAAGAGATCTGTTGGTTTTACATTGTCTGTGTGAGTGTTCGAAAGAGCCGACACTTTGAGTCAACTTTCACTGGTTTATTGTCAGTTTATGTTTACTCTTTTTGTAAAAATTCCATGTGGGGTGCTTCAACACCCAGTAAACACCGTTGGTTATTCCCTTTTTACAGGCCTTCCTTCAGAGATTGCTATGGTAAATTTGATTTCTCCTCCACCACAATGTACGAGAGTTTCCCAATATATTATTGATTTCTTCCACCCTCTCAACTCAACGATTTTGTAGGAAGTAGTTCATCATTATAATTTTAAGAACCACCTTGTTACCTTAAGCAGTAAACTTTTCTTGATAAAATGAAACCGATTTCTTCCTTCAACATTCATTCGCAAATTCCTCAACAGGATTTCTATTAAAATCTCCCCCTACAATGTAACAATTAATTGCAAGCTCCTGAGTGCCTTGCAACTTTGAAACGTCAGGTGTCGAACATGCAGCCCTTAACCGAGTCTGGTATTCATTCTACTCGCGTCAAGCTCCAAACTCCGAGCTCGTTTGGTCAACAGCTGTTCTTTTCTGACCCCTCTGGTGTTTGGTTTCCCTTTGGTCTTGCTGACTTCTTCAATGTTCAAGGAAACAGAGTTCTAATGTTATTTATTTTTAGGTCCCACTAACTACTTCTACGGTTTTCGGAGACGCTAAAGTGACAGAATATAGTCACTGTTTTACGTGCCACTAAATCTACCGACACGAGACTGACGTATTTGAGCTCCTTCAAGCACCACCGGACGGTGCCAGGATCGAACCTCCCAAGTTACTGTCAGAAGGCCAGTTATCTTTATTCGAATAAATACGGATTGGTTATTTAACTGTACTTCCCATCAAAATAATAATTACCAACAATTATTGAATGCAACTCAAAACAATAGTCTTAATTCCAATTTGATTCATATCCGTACAACTTGGGCTTTCTAAGAGATGGTCAGGAGAAGCTAATGAAGAAATCGCTACAATGAAACGGGAGTTTCAAGAAACATAGGATCGTGTAATATTGTGTGATTATCGCTGGTTCAGTGGTTTTCCAGTAGCATGCATGAGCTTTTATCGGTTTACGAACCACAAGAGATGGTACTGTGAGAGGTCAGAATTTATTCACCTCAAGCACGTGGGGGTGGAGTTTAGATTACCTTTCAATTTATTATTCTTATTCTTGTGAGCAACTATTTTCAGAAAAGAACATTGTCAATTTGAAATAAAGATCTCATTTGGCTTACAAACATCCGTAGGCGCAGCTAAAAGTAACTTTAACTGAAATAAAATGTTAGTAAAATAATAATGCGATTGTAAAAATATACCATTAATAGTAAGTTATTACACTTCTTATACGTTTGTGCCTCCATCTACAGGTTTCTTCTGAACTACGTGATGTTTGCTCACTTTGCGAAGTGGTTATCAAGTGATTTGGAGTTTGTCCATGCAGTCATGTTGATTATAAGAATGGTAAAGCTCCCTTTTCAGGCAGGCAAGCAAGCAAGTAAGCGTGCATGTACTAGATGGCGTCAGAGTGAGAATGATGTGTAAGTGTTTCCACAGTTTCCAGTAAATAGTGCGTGTCTGATAAAGTTTTGGCTGCAAGATAGGGTGATGCCATAAAGACTGGTAAGTGACTGCTGAAAATAAGTTATTATTTATATTGAACAGCTCGTCTTATTAAAATATAGAAACTTGATTGTGTGAGCTGGCTCGATTAAGATTAGAATGTCACGGAAGTCCAACGCCAACAAGAAAGGTGGTGCCAATAAGTCAAGGAGTACAAAGATAAGCGGGAGTGAAGTTATGCGCACCCAAGCGTAGGAAAATGATAACAACATTACTTCTGATCCTACCTCTGCCGTGAACGCTGTTCTCTCTAACTCAAGTTTCTTGGACAGTCTGTTAGATCGGCTTGTGGACAAAGTAATCGATAAATTAAAGGAGAGCATTGATTTTAACACAAATGTTATAAATGACTTACAAGACGAACTCTCCAAACGTGATCATGTCATTAAAGAGCTCTAACAAGGGTTAAAAAATGCCAAAGACAAATCGGACAATGAGACGGAACAACTACGCCAATATTATGGCGGAACAGTGTTGAAGGAGTCATTAAAGAACTGCAAATATAATTAAAAATGCTAAAGACAGGTCCGACAATGGGACGGAAGGGAACAGGTAGACCAATATCTATAGCGGAACAGTGTAGAAATACAGGGTGTTACGGAAGTACAAGAAGAAAATGTCTACAACATAATAGAGAACATTGGTAAAGCTGTTGGCTATACCATTGAAAAACAAGATACTGATATTGCTCACAGAAAATTCCGTCGAGTAATAGGTCGCAGCCAAGACCTATACTTGTAAAATTTATTAATAGATGGAAGAAATACTTATTCATAACAGGAAAGAAGAATGCTAGACTACTTTCATCTTCATCAATTTGTAACAACTCATTAAACCAGACAAACTACATCAATGATCACTTGACTCCAAGAGCAAGAGGATTATTGAAGGGGGAAGACCTAGCTCAACACAGGAAAAAAGAGGCCAATATTCATTCGATTGTTAAATATGCTACAAACGTTGTTGAGAAATTCTGCACATATCCCAGTATTGGCATGCTTCCTAGCAATTAGAAGCAACTGCAATAATGTCAAAATTCTAATTATAACATCTTAAATTAAATTTCCCGCCTTTTTAACAAGATATCACTGTTTCCCTTATAAGTTCCAAGTTTATAAGAATTTTCGTACTTTTCCTTTTTTAAAGTGTATATCAAACCCCCACCTACAAAATTAACCTCAATCACTAACATAGATTGTGATTTAGATATTTGTGTCGAGTTTTTATTCCGCGCACCTGAAAATACTAAAAATAGATATTTTATATAAAATCTAATATAAATCCCATTGACCTGAATGATGTACAGATTGTAGTACAACACTATGGGAAGAAACCCTGAAAAAATCCTTATTATCCGTGAAACAGTAAGAGAGTTATGAAGGAAACCGTGATATTTTGTTAAAAAGGCGGGAAATTTTATTTTAAGATGTTATAATTAGAATTTTGAAATTATTGCAGTTGCTTCTGATTGCTAGGAATCATGCCAATACTGGGATATGTGCAGAATTTTTCAACAACGTTTGTAGCATATTTAACAATCGAATGAATATTGGCCTGGTTTTTCCCGTGTTGAGCCAGGTCTCCCCCCTGAAGCGAGCAAAGGACTTAAGAATGAAAGGGTTGAGGTATGTATGGCCTGGAGGGGGGTGGGAGGAAAGTATTAGTAAGGAAAGATGACACATCTAATGTTGTACTTATCGGATATATTGATGATATACGTACACTTGGGTCTTCATAGTTTTAACATCCCTGCAGTTAGTAAGTTTACGTGAGCTAATGGAAAGAGGAAATAACTTGAATATGTTATGCAAATGGCCAGAGTATTCGGAAAAATGGAGTGATTTTTCTATCTTAATTAATGATTCACAATTTCCAGGTATTATAGTAAATGTTGAAACATGGTTATTTCCGAATAAAGAGAAATATTACAACTTAAGGGGACATGATGCTTATTTCTGTTCTAGAATCCGTAAAAGAGAAGGTGGAATAGTAATTCATATATAAGAGCCTTATAAAGCAATTTAAATCTTGTCTATTAATAAATTTGTCATTCCATTTAACTTACTATTACATGAAGTACCGGTACTTGTTTTCAAAATTATAGCATGTTATAATCCTCATGTATAATGTTCTAAATAGTGTATTTCATAACTTTATTAGACAATGTCTGGAATAAACATAGCAAACATATATGTATTACTATGGGTGATTTTATTATTGATAAATTAGACTCCACTTAGTAAAGATCTAAAGAAACTCTGTGACAGATTTAATCAGAATGCTTGCAAAAAAAATTTTCGCAATTGAATCACCAACAAGAGCAAAACTCTCATAGACCATGCATATATAAATTAACCTTGCAAATTTAATTTATATAACATCTTCCATGACTTTAGTGACCATAACATGTTGCTTTGTGACATAGAGATATCACTCTAGGCTAATATAACTAGAAATCTGGTAATATTTAAGAAAACTAATATTAATAAAATGAACGACTATATGTCCGAAAATCCATTACCGATTACGGAAGACGATTTTTGTGATACCATATTTAACAAAATTGTTTAGTGTGTAACAAAAGCTAGTACAGACGCTACCAATCAAAACAATAGGTAGAAAATTATTAAAAGAGCAAGAAAATTTTGCCCATGGATAACTCCCGAACTTTTAATTCTTACTCACCAGAAAAATAAATTATACAGTAAAATTAACAGGCAGAAAGTTAGATTAAAATGGGATGTGGTTATGTATCACAACAATTGAAGATAGACTACACATTGGTGTGCAATAGGGTTACTAAACTTAAGAGAGAATTAGGGAGCTCGTATTATATTAATAATTTAAGGAACACAAGTAATGAATGGAAAGTTATAAATGACGTATTAACAGAAAATATTAACAAAAGCAAGGATATTCATTTGAAAATACTGTACATGATAAAATAGTTACTAATCCAAAATAAATTTCTAGAACATTCAATGAATATTTCACTAGTATAGCGAAAGATATGGCCAGCAATATCCAATTTAATGACGCTTCTAATTTATGGACTGGATTGAGTAATTATTTTTTTAACTCCAAGTAATGAAAATGAAGTTCCTAGGTAGGAAAATTAAAAAATAGTCGTATTGAAGACTTCTATGGTATTAGCAACAATACAATTAAGAAATTGGCATATAATTTAATTCCTCGTAAAACTAAATTAATCAATAATAAATCTACACAAGAGGGCAAAGTCTCTAAAAGGCTTAAAATAACTTATGTCTTACTTATCTGCAAAACACGAGATAAAACTTAACTTAATAATTATAGACCTATCATTCCTATTCTGCTGAAAGTTTTGTAGCATATAATTACAGGTAGATTATTGAAATTTCTAGACAATAATAATTTCTTTTATAAATATCAATACGTTTTTTTTTACAAAATTGAAGCACTTACTATGCTGTCGAAGATATTGCCATTCAATTACAAGAAGCTTTAGATTCAGATCAATTAGCATCGGGCATATTTATAGATAACAAAACGTCTGTTGGTACAGATGATTGCGGTACTTTAATCAATAAGCTGGAAGCAACTAGCCTTAGGGGTGTTGAGCAAGAATGGTTGATAAAATATCCTATAGATAGGGAACAACGTGTGCATTGTATGAATACCAACAGTATAGGTAATTACCAAACTATCTCAGTCGGTGTCCCACAGGGCTCAGCGTTGGGACCGTTTCTTTTTATTATTTTACTGACGATATTAGTAACTTACATCTTATGGGTAGGTTGTCACTTTTTGCAGTTGACACCGGTGATAACATCCAAGTACTTGAACAAAATATGCAGCATGATGCAAATTTAATTGAAATATGGTTCTGTAAAAATTGATTTATAATCAATCAGAATGCCTTTGCTGGCGAGATGTAGTGTTTACAGTGCACTGTGTCTTCTGGTATGGGCTATATCAAATTTTTTACTTGCATTGACCTGTCTCAGTCTCATCCTTGGCTTTGACAATATGAAAGTGACTGTGGTATGAGTGATGCTAGTAATACCATTGCTTATGCAGCCAGTCCCTGTTATGAATGGTGTGAAAATATCGCTCATAGGGTCGGTTGGTGCATGCATTTCAGTGGGCTTGGCAGACTGATATGTAATAGCAGGGGCTGGCTCGGTGAGCAAAGCAACGGGAAACTACCTCACTCCTCATTTCCCTAGTACGCCTCTTCATTGACGCCTAGGCTATTTATGACAGCTGTTGGCGGAGCTGTAGAGGATCAAACCAGCCTTCGGGCTGAATACCCAGCACACAATCAATTAGACAAAAACCAATTATATTTTATTCATAAAACTAAAAATCATTTTTTAGATTTACATTTGACATTTTTGGGCAATCAGTACCTAAAATAAAGGCTGCTAATTTCTTGGACTAATTGACGAATCACTAAAGTGGAATAATCATGTCGAATCTGTCTGTGACAAACTGATCCCAGCTATCGGCATTCTAAATAGACTGAAATGCAGAGTTTCTCATGATTTACTTAAAATGTTTTCCGAACCCTAATTGAGAGCCATATTACTTATATAATCCATGAATGGGCATGTTGTACAAAAGAATTATTCACTAGAGTTGTTATACTGCATAAAATACTTTTCTCAAATTGCCTCTGTTAACTCCTACTGGACAATTCTACAGGCTATGTCATGTTCCCTCACTTCATACATTAAATTATTCGTAATTTGACACACTCAGATACATCATGCAAAACAAATTTAGTAATTCCTAATAATATCCGCTACACTGTTATCCATTCAAATAAATATGGAAGTATATCCATGTGGCATTATTATATTAGTCTCCACAATAAACTGCCGGAAGATATAAAGAACGCCTCTTCAATACAAATGTTTAAAAAGAAGTTAAAGAATTATCTTAAGTAGAAAAAATTTTTAGAGTTAACAAATTTTGAAACTGACTGTTACATTTTCCTTCTTGTATATTTAGTAGTTTGTTTCTCTGCTTGTTTACTCTTACAGTGTATCATTATGAAATAATTCAATCATACAAAACGAAACATATATATATATATATATATATATATATATATATATGCTTATATTTCTATGATATATTAATATTTTATGATACTAATGTAAGTTACGTGTGATACGTAGTACTTAGATCTATTCATCTAACCAAAATTATTGTTAGCTGATTTCATGTAACAAACTTATATTACTGGAGTGTACTTACTTTATAAATCCTCTGTAGACATGATAATATTAGAATTTACTGCACCACAGCGAGCTTTAGCTCAGTTGCCTTGGCAAATAAATAAATCCAAATTTTTAAAAATTCCATAGTACGGTATGTTAGACTTTTCAATCACTTGAAACTAATTTATGTGCTAAAACATTTTAACTTTTTGTTTGTTATTCTTTTTTGAGTCCTTAGTGTAGCTACCTTTGACGATTTAATATACCATATTATATTGTACTTCAATATAATTTTGAATCTGTAAAATACAGTAGAGTGTTGGTTTGTAAACTAATTGAGGCCAAGAATTGTCTTCTTCGGATTATAAGTCTGCAGAGGAGAAATATTGAGTACATTTATCCGATAAATGATGCAAGTGAAATGCCGTTACGTACCTGATCGAAAATTACTTACTTTTTAACAATACAATTCTGAATCTCTATTCATTCGTACTAGATCCCTCACATTTTAATGATTGAATCCATTCGATGTAACATTCAATAGCCGGTCAGAATGGCTCAGACCATTACAGTCCTAGCTGCCTGAGACCCAGTTTCAAGATTACATCCTAACTCAGTCAAGTGGTATTTCGTAATGCTTAAGTATGTCAGTCTCGTGTTCATAGATTTACCTGTAAGTAAAGGAAACCCTATGAGACAAAATTCCGGCATCACAACTTATCCAAAATCCACAAAAGTAGTTGGTGGTGCTTAATAATAATAGTAGTAGTAGTAGTAGTAGTAGTAAACTCTAAATAAATTTCTTCTTGCTTCTGTTGGCATCTTGGTTGACTTCCCGATACTATTAAAATACCGCTTTCTATCTTGAAAAGTCTCTTAAATAATAATAATAATAATAATAATAATAATAATAATAATAATAATAATAATAATAATAATAATAATAATAATAATGTTATTTGCTTACGACCCACTAACTGCACTTTTATGATTTTCGGAGAAGTCGAGACGCCGTAATTTGGTCCCGAAGGAGTTCTTATACGTGCTAGTATATCTACCGACACGAGTCTGACATATTTGAGCACCTTCAAATACCACCGGACTGAGCCAGGATCGAACCTGCTAAGCTGGGCTCAGAAGATCAGCGCTCTACCGTCTGAGGTACTCAGGCCGGCAGTCTGTTAAATAATAATTGTTTCAATGGCTAACTTCCTGTGCTCCCTTTTGAATAATGACCCCCTGTGGATGAAGGCAGTAGAATACGCCCAGGATATCACATGCCTGTTTCAAAAGCCTACTGAAAGGGACTACAGGGGCCCTTAACGTGGTAACGTTGGTTGGTGACTACGAGGCTCTTAGCCGAGCTCTGGTATTCCTTCCACTTACTTGTGCCAGGCTCCTCACTTTCATCTATCCTGTCCGACCTACCTTGGCCAACTCTTGTTGTTTTCGACCCCGACTGTATTAGACCATTCATGGCCTAGAGAGTCTTTCATTTTCACGCCCTTCGTGACCCTTGTATTTCCTTGGCTGATACCTTCATTTTTCGAAGTGTCGGATCCCTTCTATGTTTTACCTCTGATTTGTGGTTATTAGAGGTTGGTCACCCAGTTGTACTTCCTCTTAAAACAATAATCATCACCACCACCAACACCTTTTAAAAACATTACAGAAAACTGTCGTACTTGAGTACAAACTGAACTCTAATTATTTGAATAGTCAGATTATGGTCGTTACCTTCAGCCCACTTCGATTTAACATAAATCGTTTTCGCGTTTTCAAGCTGATGTGAGTATACTTTCTGTCACAAAGACTGAGAGGACTCCTATGTGTAAGATTTACGTTTCTCAAAGTACATTTTTCTGTTTATGGAGGTGACGAGATGCATGAATTTCGTTCACAGTTTATTGCGAGTGAAATGTTACTCCACTGAGTCGATATCGAACTCGCTAACTTGGGCTTAGATTTACAGCACTCTTCCGTACGAAGTACTCACTCAGTCTAACTTGTATGACAGAATCAGCATCAAATTTCGATAACCTCGTCTCGTCCTGTGGTATTTCATAACAAAATATTTATTTTCTTTACTCCTAAATATGCATATGTCCAATACACTATTCGCTAATAAATTTGCGTAGTTCTATTGTGTTTGGAATCTGGCAAACAGCGTTTAGAGCTTTTTCTTTTAAGTGATTTAGTATCATATTTACTGAGAACACTAATAAGGAAAAGAGAAGAAGTTACCACGGAATTCTATGGAACTGGGGCCATGATCGATCGATCATGGACAGCAGCAAATTTTGAGACGAGGCACATTTTTACAAGATTTGCAGTACATGGATTCCACCATGTCATCTGCGAAAACACAACATACCACTCATGCAAGTGTACATTATGTGGACAGTTATGTGAACGATATCACTTAGAACTCTGCAACAAGAGGACTAGATCAGAGACTATGCCACCAATGGTGCAAGTGTTAAACTGTTATAACACCTCTCACTAATGTGTGGCTATTATGCTGCAATAAATGTTTTAATTTACTGAGGTTTTTGGAGACGATGGAAACGTAAAAGGCTTCGATTGGGAAGGTACCAGCCGTCGTCTTAAAGTCACAGCCCCAGCATTTGCCTGGAGTAGAAATGAGAATTCATGGAGAACCATAAACAAGGTTTCTGATGGCTACTAATCCTCCGATTGCTAGCTTACTGATACGTGTTTGTGCCACGAAGCCAACACGTTCAATAGAGCGATTTTCCCGAATATTATAATTTGATCCCGTTCAAACAGCATAACAATGCACCCTTTCGTTTATACATATATTTTCATGTACTGTATTAACTAGCCAAGACTGAGCGAGCTGAACGCGTGGTCCGAGCATGCAACTGTTAGCTGGCATTCGGGAGGTTGTTTGTTCGAACCTCACTGTCGGCAGCCCCGAAGATTGTTTTCCGTAGTTTCCCATTCTCATACCAAGCAACTGGAGATGTACCTTAGCTAAGGCCACGATCACTTTCTCTCCCATCCTAGACCTCCCCTATCACATTGTTGCCATAAAATCTATCTCAGTCGGTGTGACAGCAATAGCTAACTCTCCAAATCTAATACCAGGTGGCTCAAGAACGCTGAGTAACATGCTGCGAGCGAGAAGCTGGTTCTTATCTCTTCATATTCTGACGTAACCTACCCGCTGGCAGTAGTGCCCCTGTGAAAATCAGTTGGTAGACATCCCATTCATCACTTGTGCATGCGGGACATTTGTAAGTAGAAAGTACGGCGTTCGGGAGCCACCTGGTATATATATATATCCGTGTTGAGAGTTGTTCCCTGTAGCATAAAGGTTATGAATATCTATGTGTTTGATGTGTTTTACATTAATGCATATGTAGTACATTTTATTTTGTAGTTATTTGCAAAATAGTCTAAATACAACTCGAGCTCCGAAGTCTACGTTACTCGCGAATTTATCGATAAAATCTGGAGGTCTTGTTATGTTACCACAGTTAACATGCTGCTTTGTTTCCTCTGGAGCTATTTAGAGACTTCTAAAACATTCAGCCAATCACTTTCTATATCAAGAAGTGTAATAGACAGGAGTAGCTGATAATATTAATAAGTAAACTCATATGGGCATTTACTGTGTATTTCGAAGACGTCCAAAATTGCCGTGTTCCGTCCGAGAGAAAAGAAAAATCTCGGATTATATACGTTCAAATTATCGGCACTCACTGTAGTTTGCTTTTCCAACATGAACATGAGCGGTAGAACACCAGTATTGGCAGCTATGAAGATGTTTTTCCATGGTATCCCGTTTTACACCAGGCAAATGCTGGGGCTGTACATTAATTAAGGCCAAGGGTGCTTCCTTCCCATTCATATCCTATTCACATTCCATCGTCGCCATAAAACCTAACTGTGGTGGTGCGACGTACAGCAAATTGAAAACATTAAAGAGTTCGAAGAATGAAATGTCCCAATTAGAGGAGAAACACATGCGTAGTTTTAGAATTGGACTTTATCCACCTTGGAACCTATAATCGGCAACGCTAATACAATCAGAAGACGGATGTTTTGATCGCCATTGACTTGACGGTGATGACGATGATGATGATGACGATGATGGTGATGATGATGATGATGATGATGACCCGAAGAAAGAGAGAAATTAAAGATTAAAAACTTTTAAAATTACTTGCAGAAAATCTCATTACCCTGTTTAATGTCTATACTTTTACGGATATTAAAGAATAAAACGTAATAATTTGGAAATTACTCAAACATTTATCTGTTGGACGTAATCCCGCCATATACGGTCTTTCCTTAGGAATGGCATCCGGTCGTAAAACAGGACCGGATACACATGTGAAATACAGTTCGCACCCAAAACCCCACAGGTGTGGGAAAAAAGGTACAAGAAGAAAGACATATTTATATGTTGGACTTAAGCACAATACTACTACTTGTATGTGACGATCTATATTCTCATCGTTCGTACCTTAATGGACTTATTTAATATTTCTTCTTTTTCTAATGCTACATTGAAAGAGTAATGTGGACTAATCGAAGTACTGAGGTTCACTCTGGGAGTTAGTATGTAATTTAAGGAGCAAGCCCTTTCTAACTCTGCTTCATGTTCAGATTTCTGCCCCAAGTTGGCTGGATTCGATCCTGGTACACTCGGATTGGGTGACAAGTGACCACGTGTATAACTTTTAAATAACTAATTTATGTTAATACTTTCATGTTATTCTTAATTCAGGCAGCTGTACCTGTAGAGTTTAACACCTTGACTGCCAGGACACATAGCAAGAAATGTCCCGGTGGCCAAAGCATTTTTTCTACTATGCATGTAGTAAATAAGCAGTAATGCAAAATTCGAAGTTATATTTCACTTAAGTGTTCAATGTACCAACGAAATACAATAAAAATTCTCAGCACCCCGAGGTACCGCCGTGGCCCCACAGAAAAGTTCACTGCATGGTTTTGCCTAGACGGCCAGAGCGGTACAGTCTAGCGGTACCAGAAGCTTGCATCGCTTGATAGTACACATTGTAGATAACAGAGCGTGCCACGATTTGTTTACTAGCGCTTAGGATTACAACCGCAAGGCACTCATTCTTTTACAGTAGCGTGTGTGTGAAATACTTGCGAGATATTTCTAAGTTATTTTACCAGTGAACGGAGAGGTTAGTTATAAAAATGAAACCGTTTTCTTCTCAAACTCGGAAGATAATGACGCTAGCCCTTCAGTATGAGATCTCTGGTAAGTAGTGTCCATGTCAAACTGGTCTATTACATTTTGCAACACAAGAAACTCTTCACCAAATTAAATTTGAAGGATATTTATTTCCTATTTACTCCTTGCCAAATGCTCAATGGTAATGCAAAATTTGCTGTGTTGTCAATGAATGTTGTGAATTTAGAAAATACAAATACGCTCATTTTTACGCTATATTTATTGCGATAACCGTAGAAATCAGCTCAGGTATGGGTACATCAATTAGGAAGGAATCAGTGTGGCCTATTGATTAGGTAAGCATAAGCTTGGGGTGAAAACGGGAAATCACAGAAATCCATAACCAGGCTCCCGACAGTAGTGTTCAAGCCCACGATCTCCAAAATCTTGAGCTTGCGAGTTAGCTAACTTGGCACACCTAAGCGCATGGCTAAACTGATTGGACAAATACTCACATATTGCCAATAAATGGAGGGTGGATTAATAAAAAATAAAGACTATATTTTGGAAACCAAGCACGCCAGGATTTGCTCCGAGGCCATAGCGGTACACTAGCATAGCGAATTCAACGGCTCAGCAGTCCGCCGGCCCGGCAGGGAAAGTCAAATAGCAAGACCTGTCAGCGGTACTTTGTACCGCCGTGGCCTCGTGAGACACTCACTCAGCGGTACATGTACCGCTCTGGCAGCCAACGTGTTAATAACCGAAGTTTGACTCGCTCCGCCTTGCAGTTTAGGCAACTTCTCTATCTTTCGTGGGTGGAGTATAGCCCAGTCGTAAGGGAAAGTTATGCTCGAACTGCTCTTCGATTCCACGGATTGGTACATTTTCCATTCATTCCTGAAAGTCAAACTGTCAGTAAATGGACGTATTTTGCCATTGTTCGCCGTCTTTATTTTGTAATGCTACGCAGGAGGTCCGTTTGTGGCAAGGATAGAATGTCTCTTCTATCCCGCTAACGCCGTGCACACTGGTCGCTTCGTAAAATACCAATCCTTTCCCAACCTCCGCATTTTCCAGCTGTTGGTCCACAGGATTATTACCCGTTTGCGAAAGCGAAAACCCTGCCCAAGGGGCCGTGGTTCACGTCGGCCGAAGAAGTGAAGACGAATGCGACCCGCGCTATATAGGAACTGGCCGAACGTGGAATGCAGGATTCTTTCGAAAAGTAGTACGGACGCTGACATAAAAGTGGCTTTGGAGGGTAGTGTGGTATAAACGGCCTTATGCTCTCTACAATAAAAGTCTCTGCACATACTCGGGTTACTTTTTTGACTCTACTAAAACTAATAATGAGCCAAGTTCGCTGCAGTGACCACATAAAACAATTATAAGCTGAAGAAATAATCATCCTCTTCGTGTTACGGAGTTGTTTGTATTTATGTTGAGTATTCACCCCGAAGGCTATTTTTAAATTAGACAGCATCTACTAATGTTGAATGAAACAACTATTGGAATATTTCTCTGTTACCTATTTTTCGTAATTTGACCTAGTGTATTGTAGCTCTAACGCTTGGAAAAGCCTATAAAATGGGTAGTGACGTTCTGAAGTGATCCGGTAGTTGAAGTCTCCCTCGTTGAGAGGTTGTTTACGCTCTTTTGTTTCTACTTTCTATAGGAATATGATCTTGTTTCACTATGTTGTCATTCTCACCCAAAGTATTTGTTCTCGTAGCCGTTAGCTTGCATTCGGGAGATAGTGGGTTCGAACAACACTCTCCGCAGCCCTGAAGATGATTTTCCGTGGTTTCTTATTTTCAAATCAGAAAAATGCTGGGGCTGTATCTTAACTAAGGCTGTAGTCGCTTCCCGTCCATTCCCGGCCCGCTCCTATCCCATCGTTGCCGTAAGACCTATCTGTGTCGGCACGATGAAAAACAAATTGTAATGAAAATGTAACCCGTAGTGGGTGACATGGTACCTGAGCTGTAAGAAAACGTTCAAGTTTTTATTCTGAATGAATCGAACTATTGGATAGCGATCTCAAGAGTGTTTTCTATACATCAGGAAATTGTAATTTTAAGAAATTGTAATTTTATTTTGTTTTCTCGGTGAAAATGTTTTGTGTATTTCGAGAAATTGTGTTTTTTGTTTTTTTTCTAGGTAAAGACTATCCGAAAATTATTTTGAAAGAAAATTGTTTAGAAACAAACTGTTTGGACATATGAAGAAAAAATGTGTTATTATGTTTTGTGTATCCCAAGAATGTTATGTTTTTTTTTCTCCTAGGCCAAAAGATTATTGATAAGACTGTTAAAGAACTTTTTAAAAAATGCCTCAAGATATTTAAGATATTTATTTGATTGTTCAATTATTCCAGTGATAACTAGAAAACTTGAAGATTGTATAATTTGGTCTTGCTGATTTTATGTTTTAAAATTTTGGTCCAGTTTAAAAACGAACTCCATATACCGACACGTGTAAGAAATTGATGGTTCAATTGTTGCGTCAGCAATTTCTTCATGGCTTGTCATTTGCTTGATGCCCATATAAGGTTAGGGTTTTTGTAATTGGTTGTAATTAGAAGTGTTGTAATTGGTTTAACATGGAGGTGTTTTCCGATTGGCGGTTTGATATCGAACGATTTCCGGTATGATGTGAGGTACGCGTGTGCTACCATTTTTCTTGTCGTCTTTCGTTTTCGATCTTCGAAGGGGTCGGACGCGCGGTCCGGGCCTACGGGGCCAACCTACCCTAAGGTAAGCACTTTTAATTATCTTAACATGTTGTAATATGTGATTTTTGTTTTTTCTTTCTAAATTTAACTTTCGTGTGTTTCGGCCTTTCTTCTTAAATTACTCGAAATGTAAATGTTCTTATCCTGCCAGGAAATCACCTCGGATCTTAGTTTGGGCTATTTCATGTATGCCTCTGTGTTACACGAGGCCACCTTTGTTTGGAGGTTTCCTTGTTTTAAAATTTATTTTATCCTTAATGTTGCAATGTGTTAATTTTCCGTCAGGTTGCCTCCAGTAGCTCTGTATAAAGAAATTACGAGAAAAGTTTGTAGTCGTCCTATGATGGACCATCCAGAAGATTGTTTGTTATATCCTATCTGGTTTATTGTTCAAGATTCAAGTTGCAGTTGTATTTCTGTTCCTTTTTCACGAACTGTTTTCTATAGGTTTCTGTTCTTTTCTTTGTTTTTCTAATTGTATTTTATACGAAGGGTATGGGCGAGTACGTTCTTTTCCTTACAACATCCTACGATCTTACTGCCTCATAGGGTCCAAGTCCGCTTTCCACACTATTCCTGTCTGTAGTTGTCATTTTCACCTTTAAGCTTTGAGTATCCTATCCGCATCTTTTATTTCATTTGCGATTTTATTTTATGTATTGAACCCTTTAGGTCCATATTGAGGGATACCTACCTTCCTTACCTATCAGCAAAGTTCATGAGATCCGTCTCTTGGGTCGTATCGGGTTCTTCGTCACTTGCTGAGGTAAAGGTAGGGTTCAGTAATTCTAATCTATCTACTGGAATGAAAGGTCTATTTAAAAGATTCCTATTTATTCAGGAAAATTCTGAAGCAAACTGATATATCAACTGTGTCATAGAAGTCAATTGTATCCACTGGACACCACAATCATTTTTACATAAATGTCAGAACACTGGTGTGAGACTTTAACGTAACTGCCTGATGGACATTCTTACTAGAAACCATTGTCTCAATGATTAATTATTTACGAAAGGAAAGTCTGGAAATCCTTAAATTCGGCTTCCATGTGAGACTACATGTACCATCATAGTGAT
This sequence comes from Anabrus simplex, assembly GCF_040414725.1. Lineage (NCBI taxonomy): Eukaryota > Metazoa > Arthropoda > Insecta > Orthoptera > Tettigoniidae > Anabrus > Anabrus simplex. The sequence continues at coordinate 247,504,794 of NC_090265.1, read as the reverse complement.
TCGTTATGGTCCAGCCCTCGTAACACGAACTCTGGACTCTGGGTATAATTAAGGCCGTCCAATTGGTGTGTGCCACACAGTGGTTCAACGGCATGGACCCTTAATTGAATCGATGTGACCTGCGTCTATGTCATGGACCGACATCTAATCTTCTAAGTTACTTTAAAGTCATTGTGGTTGATGACCGCAAGGAAATGATGCTACAATGGCATATGGCCCTAATCCAAGTCACTGAGGTTGATGACCCCCTGACCATCCAGGTTTCCAGGCTGAAGGCTAAACACAATTAAGTTACATCGGTTGATGACCAAAGTTCCACTTTACTATCCCCAGCACATTCACTGCTCAATCAATCAAAGTTCCATAATTACAACAATAGCAATGCTCACAAACTTTGTGGCAGTAAAATCCATTTCCTTAGGATATGTCCCTTTAATCGTTAATTAACTTTTTAATATTCCCCAGAAAAACAAACTAAAATTTCCAGACTGCATCTCCAAGTTATTCACTTGATTAAAGTTATTTCAAAATGCGGTTTCACTGAATTTAATAATTAAATAAATTTAAATGATTTAACGAAATGTTAAAGATTAGTAAATTTTATCTCCTCGGACTCTGGTTTCTTCACAAATTTCTGCGCAGCTGTGATGTGAATTCAATATTGCGATGTTTATCTGGCTGGAAAAGAATTTTTACATAATTCATGTCCAGTTATATATCTCGTCTCGTGATTTCACGCTTTAAAATCTAATCTAGTCCTAACCGTTATTAACACTTGGATATCCTAATAATCTACGTACAAACCAAACAACTCGCCATATCATTACGATGTCATATCTCGTCATACCATTATGAATTTTGCGCACCCCTCACAGACAAACCGATCATCACAACGATCGCTCTATATTTTGGACAACCCTGAATTTGGTTACTCTGTTCCTTATACTCGAAGTTCACGATTTCAAATGTTCATTACGTCCCCAATTAAACAAATTTTACAGTATTTCACAATACTCAGATCATTACCGGCTATGAATTTCAACTAAATCCAGCATTTTAACGTTTTCCCCGGCCGAGAATACAGTACAATCTCAATTCCACGCCTCTCCCGTTATCACAGCTGAGGCCTCTCATCCCCCAAGTTCGCTTGGCAGTAACGTGAAACACCTGGTTTATTCACAGTTGACTGGCTTCTCAAAATGCTCTCTTTAAACTCTGCCGACAAAATTAAACAAATACGATATTCTGACCAACAAAATGCACAGATTATGCTTCAAGATGCCCACACTAATTATACGCGTCGCCAATTAATACCGCTATGGATTTCTATGAATTTCTTTCCATTCCCAACATTATAAAATATTCCTCGGGCTATCGTGTCCCGGCTTCAATGACAGGACTCTAACCTGTTTCGCACATCTCATCTCAACTCATATAAAACATTCCTCGGGCTTCCATGTCCCGGCTTCAATGACAGGTCCAACCTGATTCACAAATCTCATATCAACAAAACTAACCTCTGTTTCCCAGCTCCACAATTATCATCGACAAAGAACTGGAATAAAATCCTCACTAGAAATCTCGACGTCTAATATCGCACAATGTATTAATCATGAATAACTTCGCATAAAGGATATCGTATTTAATAACTTGACTTTTACGAGAAATGACTGAAACATTCTACTAGATCTTTTTATTGTCAGTCAGACACAGTTTAAAATGGGCCTAGAAAAATGTTTCTCTCCGTGACCAAATTCATCACCCTAGGTTCTCACCTGACATCGCCCTTCCACTCGATTGAAAATGAGTAACCATGGATTATTATTATTAACGTCAAATTGCAGACAGAAAAATTTTACGTCGACTGAACATCTTAATTTGGCATCACAAAATATAGGCAGTACACTCACACGGATGACGATCTACATTGGACGTGATATCACTTCGAAACCCTATTCAATAACTTTTACAACATTATACGGCACTCGCAAGACTTCAAAAATTTATCCAAGTGGGAAATAAAACAAATGACTCTTTTAGTCGTACTCTCACATTTACAAACTTAGTAGGGGTGACCACTGCGTCGTATATCCCCATTCAAATACACTTTTAGAGACCATGAGACAAGATATAAGAGGTAGTAAGATAGATAGTCACCTACCTCATGTAGTCATAGGGCTCACCTGCGACCCTGGCATTTTATTTAGCCATTTTTACATTCATGGCTTTACAAACCATTATGTTTCTTCAGGTTTCTGGAATAAAGCATAAAAAAAAAGAAAATACCCTTCACTTGTTTGCTGAGCGCACACGATGGACTATAATTACTCCCGCACACGAATTACTTAATCACATTAGAATTTATTCAGTACTTTGACCGTCCTATCTGGTACAATTATTTCACTCAAGAAAACTATCTCCTCATGGAGTCAAGACCTAGCCACACTGGCTGAAATCTGCAGTTGAACTCAGTCTACTTTCGTTGTTTGATTTCGCAGAACAGCTCAACAATTTTCCGTCCGCTTTGTATCACAAATGCCGGAGAAGGAGACTTCATCATGGTGTCCCTTCATATTTATAGCGGTTACCCCCTCTCTTCGGATCTCTCCCTTTGCCGCCAAGAAAATTTCTATAAATTTTCTGACTTACCTAAACTGTAATTTCAAGAGTTTTGAAAGTGACTACATGCTTGCTACATTTCTGGCGGTAGTGTTCATGGACATTTAAAATGTATACGGGTTCGATTTGTGAGATGATTGACCTCCTTTAATAGGCACTATATTTTTTGACTTGGCTTTGATCACGCCATGTACACGCGCTTTGAAATAGTTCACAAAAATGACTTGAGATTCTTCCGCCGTTGACACGTGTGGCTGACGTCACGTACCCCAGAGCGTGGGACCGAAGGTAATCACCCCCTCGTCACGTGTCAAATCCATGCTATCAAGAATCCAACTTTTAGTTTAATTGTTACATTATGCATAATGTTCTTAGGGCACAAAAGTCATGGGTTCAGTATGTAGCCAACCTTATCCTTGCCTCCTTTGTGTTTTGATAACTCGCGTGATACCCTTAATTCCGTATTGCTGGTATCGGAATGATCGTGATGATTATCTTTATTATTGTTATTATTACTTCGACGTTCACATTTTATGCATCTTTTTGGCCGTGAAAATCAATCCAGGCTACATTTGTCAATCCCGGATACAGAAAAAATAACCCATAATACTGACGATTTCTGACAATGCAGTACTGTGGACCTACGACAATATTTACAGAGGTAACAGGTGAAACAAGGTTTATGAATTTCAATGACACGATATTCCACATCTGTCATGAACATGTAACATATAACTGCTTATTTAATAGCAAATATTAATATGTATAATTTTTTTTAGGCTAATGGTCATATACTGTAATATTCTAAGTTTGGTTTATAATACAGTAACGTTCAGTTGGCAGGTACGTAGAATAGTACTAGGACAGGAAGGGTAACCTCTTTGTTTTTGATAGTGTTAGAAATAATATAAAGGTAGAGGAATGGGTAAATATCCTGTCTTCTAAGGAAATGGACCACGTGGGGATTTCAATGAATTGTGTTTGGAACTTTGCTGGCGCCTCCTCAAAATGAATGACTTGTAGTAAGAGTGGCAATGTACCAATATTTATAACGAACCATCGTGTGTACACTCGTTGTCAACCACTTCCTCATGAAGCCCGCGGGAGAGCATTCTGAAGAACGTTGACGTAATTACTTGACTGGTGTATAGTCCTGTAAATATAAATGTGTAAAAAAATGCCATTGTTTTCTCGTACTACTAACTAACTTTTGACGGTTTTCGGAGATGCCTAGGTACCGGAATTTTGTCCAACAAGAGTTATTTTGAGTTTAAGTAAATGTACCGACATGAGGCTGACCTATTTGACCATATTCGAATATTACCTGACTAATCCAGGATCGAACCTTCCAAGTCGGGGTCGGAAAGCCAGCGCTTCAACCGTCTGAGCTACTCATCCCGGCTATAAATATACATCTGGCAGAAATTAATAAGTAGGCCACCCGCACTTTTTCTAAAGAGAACGAATAGTTCTGGGCGTAGTGGAACTTAATGAAATAAAACATGAAATGAAATACATTCGACAGAGCTCGATAGCTGCAGTCGCTGAAGTGCGGCCAGTATCCAGTATTGGGGAGATAGTGCGTTCGAACCCCACTGTCGACAGCCCTGAAGATGGTTTTCCGTGGTTCTCCATTTTCATACAAGGTTAATGCTGGGGCTGTACCTTAATTAAGGCCACGGCCAATTTCTTTCCACTCCTAACCCTTTCCTATCCCATCGTCGCCATAAGACCAATCTGCGTCGATGCGATATAAAGCACCTTGTTAAATGAAATACTTTCACGAACTCTTCTGTGTGCTGATATTAAAGAGCACAAGTTAGTTCAGTTCGATAATTACGAGTGTGAATGTATCATTGCTCAGTTCAAGGCAACGCGAACTTCAACTAGAAGAAATAATAAGCCAAGCTGTAAGTCAACCTACTGTTCTCTTGGAAATATCATTATTCAAGGATTCGACAGGAGATCTCATATCCGTGCAGAGATATGGAGGATGCATTAATAGAACTCATTTCACCCGCTGAAATATTTTGTAAACATTACTATCAAGCTTGGAGTACCCTATTGATACATTAATTAATTTCATTTTTATTAAACCTTAGATTAGATATTTATGTTGTTTGTCTTTTATTTTTAACCAGTTTAATTACCATCAAAAGCACGTTTGCAGGCGTGAGTGAGGTAAGATCTAGCATCGGGGTTGCAGTTCTATATCATCAGACACAGCCTGAGATGATACAGTAATTACTTTAAATGTGACTATTTTATTTTGAAGTTATGTATACAAACGTAAGCTTAAAAGTAAATGGGTGAACAGATAAAGACAAGTCAAATTAAAAACACTGCTTCCCTTTGGCATCATTCGTGTATTCTTTGACATTGTCACCAGATTTATTCAAGCATTTGTCATAAAGGAATATCAGCGTGTTGCCTCACTGAAAATAAGATTTAGCGTCCTGGTCGTTGAACAACGCTACCTCACTCATCGTCACTCTTCTGTCTCTTCTCCCATATTATTTCACTAATAGCATTAACGAATGCACCTAATGTCGATCGACGGCCACCCCACTCCTCATCTGGGCACATTCGATCGAGCCTCTGGAAATTCACAGCACCACTTAGACACTGCTTGTACAGACATAAACAAACAAAATCTTCCTGTTAATACTGAGCGGTTCTACGTCTTTGTTGGTAGAAAATAGATCACTATACAGACTTTCTCCAGTGACTACACAGGCAGTAGCTTAGCTATTTGAAACACTCACTGGCTTACTGACTTGTGCGCTTGTGAGCAATCTATCTGTTTGACTAGAAACTTTTGGATAGAATGTGAGTTCCATTAGTTTCTTTCTGAGCAACGAAACAAACTTAATTTTTTACTTACCCCCGGAATTAAAAAGTTAATCTCCCTGGTTCTCAGCACTCAAATACGTCTTAGTGTTCGCCAATAGAATTTTACGAAATGGTAAGCACAGAAAAGCAAGATTCAAACATACTGCATCTCTCCATTGTAACAAGAAATGGACCTCTTGATGGTCAAAATGTCAGTCACGTACGAAAGGTCAGCGTCAACTTTCAACACTCGAGACGGACCTGTACATCCTTTTCTAGGTCAGGTATAAATGAAGTAAGAACGTGAGATGGAAGTTGGGGAAATATTCCCTGCCATGTTCTCTCACAACACTGAAACGGTCCGACCCTGACATCAGCACAATGCCGGCGCCTCGCTTCATATGTAAATCACCCCGCGCATTTACTTAGGAAACAGACAAAGATGTTGAATGTTGTTCGTACCAACAATTCTGTTGAAGCTTTCACGGTATGTTAAAATTACTATTACATTCTTCGTCCAAGGCCAGCCGTGTCTTTCTGTGTGAAACGAAGAACCAAGCCATGGATATTTGAGCTGTAGCTAAGCATAACTCTGAGATAAATCACAACAATTCCTTTTAAAAATTTATACTCTAGCAACTGTGGCCCGAAACCCAATAGGCCATAGCCATAAACACGCAAGGAACATAAATTTAGAGAAAAGTTACTAATTAGCAGTTGTTGGGTGCCTACTATTCGTGAATTATCTGTATATAGGACTGAAAGTGAAACTTCAAACTCAGCAGGTCTAAGGGCAGTTGGTCTACAAGACAGTAGGTCTAAAAATATTCTCAGTAGAATGAGGTCTAAGGCAAGAAGGTATAATGTGCCAAAATGTCTCAAAGTAAATTAGGTCTCAGTAAAGCAAGTGTAACAGCCATTTTGCCATAATTAGTGGATACATATAATAATGCCTTACAATTACTGTGAAGAGTGACGTTTCCATGGTATCATATTTACGCTTTAGTTTTAAGATTTTCAGGATGGCAACTTTCAAGGTTTCAACAGTAAAGGAAAGAAGGTTTTCGTTCACTATAATTTTGATTATCATCTTACACTAATGAGTAACGATGGCCGGAAAATATATTGGAGGTGCTCCCAAAGGGATGTTTGCAATGTACCGTGTATAACAGGACAACCGGAAGAAGATCAAGTACATGTCTTCAAGTCTGGAAATCACATCCACGAAAAACGGCTTGCAGACGTCGGTGAGACGAGGGCGGTTTCCAGCATAAGACAATAGGGTTTTGCAGTCACCGAACATTCCTCCATCATCAATAGTGCGAGAAGAACTAGCTATAGTAAACAGTGAAGAAGCGTTAACTCTCGTGTCTGAAAGGCAGGCACTATTGAGGACCCCAAACAGATACCAGAATGTAAACAGGCCACAGCTTCTGAGGAGATTATTCCTCCCCACACTTGAACATTGAATGTCAGCAATTTCTGAAATTTGACTCTGGGCATGGGGAACATGACAGAATTCTAAATTTGTGACAGACGAAGCATTGCAGCTCCTTTCTCAAAGCTCTCTAATAATAGCATATGGGATATTTAAAGCTATCGCAACCATATTTTTTCAGCTCTACACTCTCCACAGCCTTGTTGGAGAACATGTGTGACTCTTGGTGAATTGCCTGTGCAACAGGAAAACGGAGGAATCGTACCACACAGTAATGAGGGAAATACAAATTCCTTTTCAGGGTATTGGAATACCACTTGACCCTCACAGACTCCAAGCTTACTGCAATGAACGCCATGAGGACGGCTACAAATAAGGGTTATCGTTGTCATTGGACACAATCAATTTTGAAAATAAGTGTCAATGAAGGTCTACATGAGGCGTACAACAAGGAATAAGTTATCACGGTAAACGAGGAATTAATACAGCTGCATTCACTACCATTTGTACCTCCAGAGTATGTGTTTAACAAATTCTATTTTTTTTTTTTTTGCTATTTGTTTTACGTCGCAGCGACACAGATAGGTGTTACGGCGACGATGGGACAGGAAAGGGCTAGGAGTGGGAAGGGAGTGGCCGTGGCCTTAATTAAGGTACAGCCCCAGCATTTGCTTTGTGTGAAAATGGGGAAACCACGGAAAACCATTTTCAGGGCTGCTGACAGTGGGGTTCGAACTTACTATCTCCCGAATACTGGATACTGGCCGCACTTAAGCGACTGCAGCTATCGAGCTCGGTAACAAATTCTATGAAACGGTTTCCGACGAGATAGAACCTGTTGCGAGTTTTACTGAAAAGACATACTTGAGAAGCACCCCGAGGAGAGGACGAAGGTGAGCAGTACCACTTCGATTTTATCCAGATACAAGGAATATGTGTAGACAGGTAGTGAACAGATTTCTCAGGACAACAACCTGAGAGGAAGGCCGGCACAGTAAGTTTCAGAGATTGGTGGTGTCGCATCATGTTTCTATTTGGAAACTTTTAGAGAACATAATGGAAGATCAACACGACAATGGAATGCTGATTCAACCGTCACTAGCAGGCCGTGTGAGAATAAGACACCTTATTAAGAAAAGTCACCAACAATTCAAAGACCAAGGAGACATCCTCTTCTACTTCAGGGCCTGGAGCTACCGATGAAGCTCCATACAAGTGAAATGGATGATCTTGAGGAGGACCAATAAACAAAATTATTTTTCTAAGCTACAAAAACTTGTTAACGTTCACAAGGCAATCTGAATAAATGAACATTCATAGCACAAGTTTGATATATTTCTGACCAAAACGCGTTAGACCGTTTTAATTAATCCTACTTTCATTAGTACATACTGACCGTAGATTAAAATGAAAACTCAGGATCCCCAAGTTACCGGACAGTCACACCTTCGAACCACCGGACAAGAACCATACTCTCCGTGCTCCAATGACGTTCTTCAATTTCGTGTACGCCCGAGTTTAAAAATGCAATTTGAGGCTAGGCATGGAGATAGCTTTCCAGTTGATTTTAGCTACCTGGGAGATTTATTCTCTCTTATCGAGTAGGAGAACTTGGATCACAGTGGTGGCCGGTCCAAATGGGGTACGGCACGTGTTCATAATTTCACAGCACCGATGATGCACACTGATGTTCTCTTATTAATACAGCGTGGGCCATAATTTGCTTCTCAAAATAGAATTTCAATATAAAGTAATTACTACAAACTGATAGTTGCATGCAACATAACATGGAATCAGCACGCAGACATTAGGAGCTCAGAGTATTATTCATTAACAATGCACATGAACATCGCTTCAGAACAGAAGAAGGAATACTCAGTAATATCCTGGGATGACACTTTGATGAATTAATATAATTTACAAGATTTTCAATCCGTCATAACACGAAAAATAAGTTATATTAAGTGAGTTTACACTAGAAAAGAATCGCTTCTTTCTTAACAAAATGAATTCAGATTGAAAAAATCCATTCAAGTGGCTCCAGATCCCATTTTTCCTCGCACGGAAACATCCAATGGGTTTAGCGCTGGGGAGAACTGGGTAGGACTTCTTCAATCTACTGTTCAATGTCTACTAATCCATGTACGAAATGTATAATTCAAAATGTCCTTCATAACGTGCCCGTGGTGAAGGAGTGCACCATCTTGTTGATATAACAAATTTTCCTGAATTTGTTGCAAATACTCCATTATTGGACTGTTTTCCAGGTCAATGGTGGGCAGCCGCCACTGATTAGCTCCCTTAAATTCTGTTACACAGGGTCGTCCAAAGTGTCTACTGCCATGGATCAGTTGATCGTGGCTGCACTTTGGGTACATCATAATGTTTGTTTCTGGAAAAAATTAAAATTAATCAAAAGCAAAAGTATCTGAAAATAGGGATCCTCTATGGCTCAGATGGCAGCGCGTCGGCCTTTCACGCCTGGATACCGTGGTTCAAATCCCGGTCACTCCGTGTAAGATTTGTGCCGGAAAAAGTGGAGGCGGGACAGGTTTTTCTCCGGGTACTCCGGTTTTCCCTGTCATCTTTCATTCCAGCAACACTCTCCATTCTTATTTCACAGCATCTATCAGTCATTAATAAAATCACTTTGGGAGTGGCGACCCCATCGTACTAATAGCCTATATCTGCTTCATTCATTACATCCCTGACCCGGTCATTGACTGGAAAAAAGGTTGTTGGTTTTCATTTCCATCTGAAAATAATTTCTGGTCCTTTCTACATGAAGAGAGATACCCTTCTTTATTATCCATGCCTCTTCATGTGATATTTTCTGCTTCTACCTACCATTGTTTTAGCAACCTTCTCTCAAACTAAAAAATAATCATGTCAAAATATAGATTGTGTTTAACCGAAGAACATGTAAATTTCTGCCTTCGCTTTTGCTTAAAGAACTACAAAACAGTGTTTCCCTCAACTCTAGGAAGAAACGTAGTGTCATTCTTAAATTTTAAAGTTAAGAATGTAAAAAAAAGTACTTTTCATGGTTAAAAATGTTTAACTTTTGCTTACCATATTGAAGTACGGTGAAATATTCGTAACAATAAATAAATAAATAAATAAATAAATAAATAAATAAATAAATAAATAAATAAATAAATAAATAAATAAATAAATAAATAAATAAATAAATGTTTTATTTGTAAATGCATAAAACACACACAAGCGTTCGTAACATATGCATGCCTCAGTACTATGTATTGCACCCGTCCCTACGCCTAATGGCTCCGGCATGATATCTACAGGGCGTTAACGGGTTGGAATAAAACAAATAGGCGCTTAACTAGACTAAACTTAAAGGCCTACAGGGTAGGAGACGGATCATACCTAATTACAATGAGAACACATTCGGGTTGAAGTTTAGGTTAATACAAGTGGTTTATTAGGCCTTAATGATGATGATGGTAATGACGCATTTATATACAAATGAATTACATGGATTATTATCAATTGTTGTTGTTTGTTATCGACTTTTAGTCGTATGTGATGGATCCGAGTATTATCTATCGCAGAGCGATCCATTATGACGAGATTCGAACGGGAAAACACTTATCATAGACACTGAGGCTATGTGACATCATTGATCAATAGGATTAACATGCATGCAACGAATCTGAGCAATCCCTATACTAAACACACAACTATTCCCCAACGAAATGCCAAGAACGAACTCATAAAAATGTGGAACAAACGCCCGGGTTTGAACCGACCCTCACTTGTACACAATTCACCACCCCGATGGTCAACACCATCGGCAACTCAATTATAATCACAACAAGATACATAAACCCTTAAAGAACACAAATTATATACAGTAAACACGTGAGACATCCAGCCTTCGGTTGAGCATTGGGGTACCAATGCCGCTGTCGGGAACTGAACTAACACCCCTTGGGATGGAAGTGGGACTCTGAAAACCCTAAGCTAGATTATACTCAAGTGTGTAATGACAGTAAGCTGACAAGTACTGGTAACAATCGCCGTGTCATTTATTAGCGACTACATCATTCTGGCGTGTTGAATATTTCATTATTGGGCGATTCTTCCGCCCTCATTCTCTTCAACTCAAGGCTCCCCCTTACACGAGCGAAAGAGCATACAAAAAAAACAACACTTCTCCTCACTAGATCAACTGCCCCAGCCCCTTTGCACGGCGGGTGGTCAGTGGCCTCGGCCTTCACAGGCATAACGCCCTTTCTTAACAAAACACCCCATCTCGGGGATCGTTCACTAATAAACTGAACTTCATTGTTCATTAAACAAAATTACATCGGCTCTCAATACTTCACTTCAATTCAACACACACATTCGTTTACAATATCATGATCCCGCGACGCGACACCGGTTTCTATGATACCAATACTTGCATGATTACCATAACTACAATTTATTATTATTATTATTATTATTATTATTATTATTATTATTATTATTATTATTATTATTATTATTATTGGGTTCATCATTACACCATCTCCCTACACGACTTACCTGGAAATTAGACCATACTGCATGATCATAATTAACTTCCTCGTAATAACGGTGTAATTAATCCATATCTAAATCGTGATTTCTGATAAATCGTCACACGGTAATACAATTATGAATTAAATATTCCTCAATTTGCACTTAAATTGTGATAAGCCTGCCAATTAAAATCGTACACTTCCTATCTAAATATATGTCAGTGGAGGCCTGGGATGTCAGTTCCGAAGTCATATCTCGTAGTTCTGGGTGCTCATGGAATAAAATTACACTATTTACCAGCCATGCATTATCATCACTGGACTAACTACAACCTAACTTGAATTACTCTGAATTACTAACAATTAGTCTCCTGACGCATCAATAATTACAAGTTTTCCCAAATAAAATGATTAAGTCAATCTACTACTGCATGCAAACTTATCGTATTACCCCTTTATTTACAATTGATTGCTCAGACGTGTTACTAATTAAATAAAGTAAATAGAAGCTACGTGTATCATGGTAGCACATCTACATTACTGAAGTTACAATCTTTAACATTATAGCGTCAGGTAATGATAACTGTTCCCCGCCCAATCTGATTACGTCATATTAATTATGATTTATACTCATCTCCATCTCGATGACCCGTTGTCAGCTCAGGGAGTCCATGGCTGGTTTAGTGCTGACCCATAGGCACCAAAGCAGTTACTGGAGGCACCATTCTTCTTTCCAACCGGGAGTCCATTGTTCTAGGTTGACGAAACCGCTGGCAGTATTCCTGAGGCACACAACACGTCACTATTTATTCCAAGATTTGTTTAGTTACATTCGGTGTGAACGTCCAGCCACGATATCGGACCTCACTCCGCAATCCACGATTCAGTATCGGATTCCGCGTACCTTTGTTACTACTCGACACAGTAGCGCCGTAGTAATAATAATAATAATATTATTACAAATTATATTTAATGTTCGCGACACGTCCCTGATCTTTAAAGTTTAGACACTAGCATCACGTCTATCCAATCTCTGCAATATTTACGCACAGTACGCGATTTCACTTGTAAATTAAATTGAAATTCACTCAAACAAAAGATCGCTGGAAGCTCGACGGCACGAAGCTTCGCCGTCCGTAAGCCACAAATCCCGACTGACTCTTCTCCCTTTCTGCAGTAGTTTTTACTAGGGAGCGATACCCCTTCCACTAATTTGTGTAGCGCCTATTCCCGGCGTACTCGAGGTAAAATAGTACGGATGGTCGGTGACCAGTATCTAGTTGGTGCGATTGAGACATAACCACTCAATTATCCTTCGGTGAATCTCTTTAAATTAATTAAAATATGTTCTGCTTCCCCTACCACACGGGGTGAAGTCCCTCCGTCGAGGACGTGTCATGAGACTAACCAGATGGCCCCAGTACTTTTCCACGCAGAAACAACACAGTATTCTTTCTTCTGCTGAAAGTTATCACGGAAGAGGACATTAAACACTCTAAATAAATGTCCCAGTAACATTTATCCCTTTTAAATCGGGAGATGATCCCCTAATTCGAGTTTTATTAATTTTCTACCTCGTAGGTAATTAAGTTGGCCAGTCCGATTCCAAGATGGCTCCTATATTCCGTTTCGAAAAAGTTAGTTTCCCCTCATTCTGTGAGCCTTGAGGAGGGATGTCTTCTCTCGAGTGATGTCACAGGGAATCCCCATTCGTAACCCCTCCCGGGTCTAAGTTGGCTTGGCTTCATCTGCGGGGCCCCCGCTACACAAAGGATAATACTGCGCAATAAGTCGCAGACAAAGAAATCTCGTAAAATAATTTTAAAATACACAATTTATCTATCTCAATGGTATGAATATTAATTAGTTCCGGTATGACCTCCATTAATGATATGAATATTAATCATTTTCAGCGTTCTTTCCCTTTAATAGCATTGCGTGCGTAATTACGGATATCGATATCAACCTAAGGTCCTTGGATCATGCCCCTGTCGGGTTCAGTATGAAATATATTCTTATTAATAAGAATTAATACTACGGTATCACTAAACGAACTATGGAAGATCGCAAATGATTTCCACTGTCTGAAGTAGATCACATTATACCCATGGAATTCGCTATGAAGTTTGCGTTACTTAGCTATCAGATTGCATTCGGAAGATAGTGGCTTCGAACCCCACTGTCATCAACCCTGAAGAAGGTTTCCTACGGTTTCCCAGTTATGCACCTTAGTTGTGACCACAGTCCCGCCCTTCCCAGCCTATTCCTACCCCACCGTCGCCCTTAATACCAGTTTGTGCCGATGCGATATAAAACAAATAGCAGAAAATAAGAGGTTTGTTCACTTCTGCTGTAACGTATTCGAGACGTCGGCAACGTTTATATCATGTGCATAGGAAAAAGACATCGTTCATTATTATTTCTTGTGACTAGTGCTACTCTGGTAGGGCAAACCCTCCGGTGAGCGTGGTTTGCACCTGTCTTGTTACGGAAACTGCGTGTTATAATGTTAATGGATGGTATTGTGTGTGGTGTGTGAGTTACAGGGATGTTGGGAACGCCGCACACTTCAAGTCATCGAATTAACAATTTAAGATTGAAATCTCTCGACCCTACCGGAAATTTAACCCGGGGCTCCTAGGACGGAAGGCCAAGGCACCGGTCACTCAGCGATGGAACTGAGAATAATACCTCCTACGTATAAAAATGAAGTGATGTCTCTCTGCCTTCCAAAATATCATGTCTAAACCGCAGGACGGAATTTCGTAAAATTTTGCACAAAGATTCTCAGAGAGACTTATCGCATATATAATTACGTTTTAGACTTATTTCAAAATATTGAACTAAAAATATATTTTTGCCAAATAGTCCGCGATAAATCACATAGTATCTTACACCAAGACCAGTACATGAGCAAAACCATCACATAAATTTATTGAAAGAAAGGCAAAAGCAGACATATTGATACAAAGTCTACAATTCGGGAGCGTGTTGAAAGTACGTCAGCTTGTGCAGAGGATTCCTGCACAAAAATTTCACTTTGTAGCAGACGGTAACTTTAAGAGCGGTAAACGCTCCAAGGCTCTTCAAAAGTCTAAGAGTAATTTACAACTCACAATCCCGGTATATTTTCAGTTTATCATTTTAAAACTCAATAGGATTTGAAATTCGAACTGAAGCTTAAAACCGGGTGAGTTGGCCGGGCGGTTAGGGACACGCAGCTGTGAGCTTGCATCCGGGAGATAGTGAGTTCGAACCCCACTCTCGGCAGCCCTTAAGATGGTTTTCCGTGGTTTCCCATTTTCACACCAGGTAAAGGCGAGGGCTGTACCTTAATTAAGGCCACGCCACTTCCTTTCCACACCTAGGCTATCCCATCCTCGCCATAAGACCTATTTGTGTCGGTGTGGCATAAACCAAATTGTAAAAAAAAGTAGCTTACATTTGGATGAATTTGGAAAATAACGGCATCAAGCACTTACATGTAAGATTTTTTTAAAATCTTATTTAGTCTGTTACAAAAGAAAAGTTATATAATGTTTACAGATTTAAGTTTGGCCAGCACTTTTGTTTAATCATATAGCAAACAAACAGCTGCAGGATTGTCGAACAAAACTATATTTAAGTGGGATTGCTTTCAGACCAATATTGCTGTATGGGATTTAAAATTAGGAGCACTCATGATATACTTTTCGTAAGTTAGAACTAACGGATATGAAAGTAGCGAAAATAATTGCTGATACAAATATATGGGAAGAATGACACGTCGGTACTGGAAATGGGGAAATAATAATAATAATAATAATAATAATAATAATAATAATAATAATAATAATAATAATAATAATAACAACAACAATAATAAAGGCATATGGACCCCGAAGGGGCCTTGTGCAGGCGTTGCGAATTGATTCCCTTGGGCGACGTGAACGTCCGTGAGGACGGGGTCCTTCCTAATATGAAATTTAATGCTGAAGACCGCAAACATATTCGTGCCAGAGGAATTTACCAATGAAGGTTAAAATCATCCACTTAGCTGCAATTCGAAATCAGGACACCTTGGAGCAAAGGCGAGTATGCTGACCAGTTATCAACAGAGACGGATAATGAGGAGGAAAATTATAAGATAGAAATAAACTCATTGCATGAAGCTGTACGTATCAACCAGTTTCGGCAGTGAAGTCATGTGAAGTGACTGGAGGAGGATAGGCTACGTGGGAGAATAAGGTCGAGACAAGTAGAGGGAGACGCTCGCACTCACTTTCTCATGATTTAATTTTAAGAGGTGTGGAACTAAACAATGGGTATATTCTGCTATGTTTAATTTCAATATTGTGTCCTATAATGCTGAGATCTGACCTAGTGCATTATAGTGAAGAATACGCCCACCACCAGGTGACACTTTTTTTCATAAAAGCATGCTCGTATGACCCATATTTACGAAAATATCGAGCCCCACGTTGGGCGCCATAAAACTATGTGCCCTATAATGCCTTCGTCAACGTCAAGCAAATGCTGAGATCTGACCAAGTGCATCATAGTGAACAATAAGCTCACCACCAGGTGAAACCATATGGCACATAGCTTACCTGCTCGAATATCCTCTTCATCAGCTCCGGCAGCAACAGTAACAATATGGGTTTCGGGTACAAAAGGGTCAACGTGTTAAATAAATTAAATGAAGAGGAAATAAGATAAGCAGGGTGTGAACTAACTCGAGCAAAAAGAAAACTAAAACTGAGCTGCACGTTCGCTATACTATACAAATTTATTACAATAATATTAAAAATTTTTACTATAAACCAAAATCATCAATGAAAATTCATATCATTTACAATCTTGTCATAAAAAATTGTAAATGAATTCTTGAAGTAAAGAAGCATCACATCGGGAGTTAATGTCCATATGAAGGAGATTCCTAGCCCGTGGAAACAGCCAATACTGCAGCAGCCAGCCTCCGTCAAAAGAGAATAAAATTAAATCTTAGGTTGGCGAATACCCATATTATATTTACAAAGAACAAACATAAACCTAACATAAATCTATGCCACAGTACTCGTGATTAATATAAGCTCTAAACTAAGCATGCAATACACACACTACGAACACAGGACTATCCACAAATCCTACAACCACATGACTTCAAGTATGATAAAAAACATTATTTACATTATGCAGATATATATGAATAGTTCCATAGATGGCACACGTGATCGTGTATAGAATTTTATCTTCCAGACCGCAGTATTGAAGATCACTGCTCACCCTTTTCCCTTGACAGACACGGTATGGTTCCTTCCTGCATCCTTCGGGTCGTGACGTCAAAACGACCTACTTTTAGACTGCAACACACTACGGCTTTTGTATACATGGAGTGGCCATGTTCTACCCCCATAAACCTTTCTCACGGTTGACAACTCGTAAACACAGCGGAAGGACGTCTCTCTCTCTCGCGCTCTGGTCCATTTATCTACCCTTCATTTTGCCCTCTTATTATATAATAATTATCACATGCCAATTTATTCCTTAGAGTTCAACCATTCAATACTCTATTCCACTTATGACTTGAATGCAACTGGCCCATATATGAACTTACATCTGTGCACTACTGGCACATTCATGCAGATACACATTGGCGCTTTCATTGGCACACAAATTATCAAATTACCACTTAAGCCTTTATTCCTCATGCTATTTAGGGCCTTGCCTTTATACTCTGGACATAACAAACTTATTTCTCATTACTTATGGGCTTCTCAGTACATGACCCGCTCACATTGATACGCCAGTCCGAGTGCATTAAAGAAACATAGAAGATCTTATGCTTTTCGTCGTCTCACAAATTAACACTACAGTCCACCATGCTTCATGCCTTTAGGTAATACGTAACAACTTGTTCTAGCTAGACTCATATGCGACTGCTTAAGTCATGGATAAATGAAAGTACACGAGCCTAGTTTCACTATACTGAAACCTGGTATCTATTCAATAATGACACTAACGAAAAATAAATAACAACATGCAAACATTAACTATCTAACTAAGCCTGAGTCCTGGGCACAAATTCTATTTACATGCGTCCTTAGACACCTACTTATTTATATTTTGGCGAAAGGCCGAATTTATCTGCAGCTGACCTAACCATAACCTGATGGCTGCATGCTGTGAATTAGAATTTGTCTGACCAGTGTCTTGTGATCGCATCTGAACAGTTCCCCAACGGATATTGCTAACTTAAGCCATCATGTCAGTGTTGTGGTCAGGCGACAGCAATCGTAGTTGAATGACTGGTGACATCTTAGTCTGCTGTGATGTTCAACTGCAACTCATTCAGGTGACTTGATCGCCGCCTCTTCGATGTAGTCGGTGTGCTGATTAGACGTCGCTGATGGTCCACGGTCGTACCTCGATTGCGTGAAGGATGTTCTTGTAAATTCGCTCCAAATTACTGCCTCAACGTGATGGATGAGCACCGTCCGGTCCACACGTGACGTAAGAGAAACTGTAAGGAAAACCATATTACAAAGGGTTCTTACTTCGTTGCCTAGGTCACCCCTCTAGCCTTTTATTTAATCCCGGAATGTCAGGACACATTCACAGCATTATCCTTCTAGACAGTTACACAATTTTCAGCAGCACTTTACTTCACCCTTGACTGATATTTATACTGACCGAATTGAATTAATATCCACCTTCCGAGCCTACACTAACATGTAACCTAAGTTTAGAAGAATGTTAGCCTCAGATTATGCTAGGCGACGTTATGTGACCAAATTTACTAGCAGAGAAATGTTCTCACAGAAGATCAGGTCAATACTTGCTGTATAAAATTCTTATCTGTATTACAAATGGTTGTTACAAGTCCATAGGACAAAGTAGACTCTGAGTGTGATGCTTGTAGACAAAGGTAATCTTCCCTTCGCTGCGTCGCTCCGTGACAGATACCTTCTTGACAGCGATACACCCAGTAAATGAGGCTCGCGCCCTCGGCGGCCATATATATTAGCGATCACGCACCCACGCTGCAGCTCCGTATGTGGGCTCGCAGAAGCGTGCCTGCTGAGAAAATTCTGCCACGGTACCCCGCGCAATTACTCATTCCTTTATTGTAATTACAATTAGCGTCATGTAGCTTATAAAAATTTTCAGAAAAATATGCCCATTGCCAATATTACATCCAATGATCTCTATTTCTCTTGTGAGCGGAGATATTGAATAAATTAATTTCCCTCCAATATAAGCTTTCCAGCGGTTTCACACGGTGTCGCTCGCGTCCCCACGCTGAAGTCAAGAGGTTCGCTTGGGATAATAAATTTTAATAAGCATCTTGGGAACTTCTGACGCTAAGTTCTCTTGAGAAGCGCGCAATGTGAGACACTACTGCACAATAAAATGCCATCCACCGTCCATTCTTTGTGGTCTCATATGATTACCATAATTCTCATTATATCAACGTCCTTTGATCATGAACAAAATGCTTCAATAAATTGACTTGAAAATATAATACTTACAAAAATATTTTTTTGTTCGCGTTAGAGTTTAAAATGAGATAGTGTCTTTTCAGTTATCTCACAATCACGTCCTAAACTACTGGACCAACTGATACGAAATTTGGCATGAATGTACTTTAGACATTCAGTTCAAATAAAATCGCATTCTCTTATCTTCAATACTTAATCTTTTCTAAATGGCAGCAATTAATTTATAGTTATTTACTGAACCTACGCATGTTTTGTCCAGTAAAAACCAAAATAATTAACAAACAGTTAGTCCTACGATCACATGTATCCCGGCATTTCTAAACGAAAGGCCAAATATGTTTTAATTTTTTAATTCTAATTTTGTCTTGAATTTTATGTGTTAAAGCACGCATTCCAGAGCACAAGACGGTCGAACGCTGTTCGGTTGGGTTCTTAGTATTCCCGCTAAGTTAGACTGGAGACCAGAGTGATAGGTACAAAGAGAAGTTAGTGACAGTGCCAACTCTCGGACAGTGGTATATTCTGATAATTAACTATATCACTGAGAGTTAATGGTAACTCTATCACTGAGGATTAACTGTAACTCTTTGTTCGTTGGATAACGACAAAATAGTGCAATATATTCCGTCATCATGTTGAATACTTTACCGAGCAAGTGACCGTGCGGTTTGGAGATAATGGGCTCGAGCTCCACAGTCGCAGCCCTGAAGATGGTTTTCCGTGGTTTCCCATTTTCACACCAGGCAAATGATGGAGCTGTACCTTAATTAAATCGGTCGCTTCCTTACCACACCTAGCCATTTTCTCTTCCATCGTCGCCATAAGACCTGTCTTTAAAAAAGAAGCAGCAATCCAGAAAGGAATGAGGCAAGGCTGCAGTTTGTCCCCCCTCCTTTTCAATGTTTACATAGAACAGGCAGTAAAGGAAATCAAAGAGTAATTTGGAAAGGGAATCGCAATCCAAGGAGAGGAAATCAAGACCTTGAGATTTGCCGGTGATATTGTTATTTTATCTGAGAGTGCAGAAGATCTCGAGAAGCTGCTGAATGGTATGGACGAAGTCTTGGGTAAGGAGTACATGATGAAAATAAATAAGTCCAAAACAAAAGTAATGGAGTGCAGTCGAACGAAGGCAGGTGATGCAGGAAATATTAGATTAGGAAGTGAAGTCTTAAAGGAAGTAGATGAATATTGTTACTTGAGTAGTAATATAACTATGGCAGAAGTAAGGAGGACATAAAATGCAGACTAGCACAAACAAGGAAGAGCTTTCTTAAGAAAAGAACTTTACTCAATTCAAACATTGATATGGGAATTAGAAAGATGTTTCTGAAGACTTTCCTTTGGAGCGTAGCATTGTATGGAAGTGAAACATGGACGATAATTAGCTCAGAAAGAAATCGAATAGAAGGTTTTGAAATGTGGTGTTACAGAAAAATGCTGAAGGTGAGATGGACAGATCGAATTACGAATGAAGAGATACTGAATCGCATCGGTGATCGATTTGGCTAAATTTGACGAGAAGAAGAGATAGAATGATAGGGCACATCTTAGGACACCCAGGGCTTGTTGAGTTGGTTTTGAAGGAAGTGTAGGCGGTATGAACGGTGAGGGTAGACCAAGATATGAATATGACAAGCAGATTAGAGCAGATGTAGGATGCAATGGTTACGTCGAAATGAAAAGTTTAGCACATGATAGGGTAGCTTGGAGAGCTGCATCAAACCAGTCTATGGAATGATGACGCAAACAACAACAAAACGTTTTATTGTACAATGCAGAGCTAAACGTAGCTTCCATTGAAGTGTCTTATTTATGGTTGTGACAGCATTGATAGCATTCGGAGCACGACTACTTGGTTTAGATGTTGTGAAAGATGCTACCGCACTCAAAAGGCCGGTCAATTTACAATAGTACTTTCTGGCCCAGCGAGGACAACAATGGAAAAGTATCTCAGGTCTAGGTATGCCTTGTTTGTCCCACTATGGCCCCATTATGAGCATTTACTGCTTACCTCTAACTGCATAATCTTTATTGATGCTGTTGAAAGTTCATCGGTGCAAACCCCCTCTGCATTCTTCCCGAAAATGTACAAAGATGACTTCATAAATTCAGCGAATGAATCATATTATCTCCGATGAAACACGAGACTTATTTCTTAACTGCCATTGACCATGCAGCCATTTCCTTAAGAGGATTGCAGCACTCATTGAGTAGCGGATAGCAGTTAAGCGCTCAAATATAAATCACAGGAGAGCAGTTACAGCCCAACATTGCACTAAAACCGGAGAACTCACGCCAGCTGATGGTCCATGCACTGAACCTGAACTGCGTCTACTCTGATGGATCTCCTTACGTCACGAGGAGCGTTCGCTGCTTATCTTCTATCTGAAAATGTACGGTTGATCTCCGTCAATACCATCGAACTACTTTCATTAGAGTAGGGTAGGCTACGACTTGGGTGATGAATAGAATAATAATAATAATATTATTATTAATAATAATAATAATAATAATAATAATAATGCACTCAAAACCAATAAAGCATTTACTGAAGATGGTATTTTAGTAAAACTTGGAACATAAGCAGCATCAAACACCATAAATGAAATCACCAAAATTACGCAAACGGAACAAATTCAGGAGGACTGGAAAAATTGCAATTGTTCACCCATTACACACTAAAAATAGACAGGTTAAGTCTAAATAATAAATATAGGAAAGTCTCTAGTACAAGTCACATACAGAATTATATGCCTATGTATTCTCATCGGTTTGAAACGGCAACAATTAGAAACGGAAATTAGAAATTGTCAAGTAAGATTCAAACCAGGCAGATAGTGCCCAGAGCAAATCTTAGTTATATGGCTAATACCCTGGCGATTTTCCACATCGTGGTGGGGTGGAAAATGTGATCATCTACGAATTTGGTTCAGTTTATCAGGCGTACAAACACATACTTCCAGTACCCGAGTCAGAGAATTAACCCTCCAGCAGGCGCACCTAAAATGATACATGACCACGCGCGTGGTGAACTTTATACCCTACACTTCAACAACACATAATAATAGTAAATATCTCATTTTCATCAAATGTTATTTATTCACGTCACTAATAATTACAAATGTTAGCATATTATACACTGTAGCAAGTGAAAATACAACAATAAATGCTATTTGCACGCTTGAAAACTTCTCAGAATTTTGATCCGATTCCACAAGCATCTTCTAATGCACAGGAACTGCACACGTTCTAATGTGCATGTTCGTGTGAGCCATTGTGTCATCAAAATACCTTTTTCAACTATTTTATGGAAGGAATGTATTTCATCTTTGATTCCTCTTGCATTACGTTTAGGATCAGGAAATACTTTGACATCATTTTTTGCTTTTGTTTTGCATACCTTTGAAAAATGATTTTTCCTCTACCTGGTGGTTTTGTCTTTTCCATAAAGTATTCACAACGTTTCACTTCCTTCTGAGTCAGATCCGTCCTCTGAAGTGAGACCTTCCTCAGATTCAGTTTCGTGATCACTTCATATTCCTCACCTGATACTCCGCTGTCCAAGTTGTCTTCCTCTGGCTGTTCATGAAGTAATTTGGCTATTTCCTCGGGCACCAATATCCTAAATAAACGGAAAATATATTGCAACTATAGAAATAATAACAAATTGAGTGTTTTAAATGGTGACGTGTTTGAAAATATTCGTAAATAATGCAGTCGAAGTACTTCATCGTGCGCGCGGGGTACTTTGTAGCCCGCCTGTGACACGTTCCGAATTGAAGCTACGATACAGCCGCTTTTGTGCACTCACGGAGACTCCAGACTATCACATTCAACAAACTAAGGTCACACTGGAGGAATAGCAGATGAGAAAGCAATCTTAGAAAAGCTACAGTGTTTCCAAGTTGAAAAAATTAGCAGTGGTGTACTTTACACCCCAGCGCGCCTGCTGGAGGGTTAAGCGAGTGCAGCGAAAAATCCTCAACACGGTCGGGAATCTTTCCCGAGACTCTCACACCCGAAGGTTATTACACTAAATATTTAGCCACTGAGTCAGATATTTTCAGTTTCATTTTTAAGTTATTTCGAATGGACAGTTGACATGAAGATTCCTATTAGTACAAAAAGAATGACACACATACACACACTCTAGTGGGCATAGAGCTCTCTCTATCTCTCTCTCTCTTGGCTTTTCCCAGAGTGCTCTGTCGTGGTTTGAATCATATCTGTCAAATAGATCACAAAGAGTCACGTTCGTTGACGGTCGATTCTCTAGCTGGAAATCAGTAAACTGTGGCGTACCACAAGGATGAGTCCTCGGTCCTTTATGTTTTTCTATTTATATTAATGACATATCTGAAGTCTTTAAAAGCAGTACCTTTCACATGTATGCGGATGACTTACAAGCTTACTTCCACTTTTGTCCCACTAACGCATCTTCTTGTATAACGCATTTTAACCATGACATCTCTCGGTTGATTGAATGGAGTACAAATCATAACCTCCAATTAAATGTGGCTAAGACCCAGCTTATATGCATAGGTTACACAAAACTCCTGAGAACTGTTGACCTCAAATCCCTCCCAGCAATAAAAATTCTAGAGACAGATATTCATTATAGTGACACCGGACGCACGGCCTTCACGTACATGCTTCAGAACAAGGGGATGACGGAAGACAATGGCAGAGACCAACGGACCACATTTCGGAAGCCCGACACGAAGCTACAAGTCATATGACATGAGTTTAAAATGAACGTAGATGACGCGATGATTTGAACCAATGAAAAGGAAGCGTTGTTTCAATATTGGCAATACATTGGTCGAAACGAGAGATCTGTCCTGAACGAGCATAGGATAACGTCTGTGGAGGCGAATTATTAAAAGTGACCAGCGCGTGGGTTAGCTGTCTGTTCGGCAGGAGTCTTCGAAGTAGTCAAATCGTGAGAACAAGTGTCAACTCACCGCGTGTTAAGAGTTACTTAAGTCAGGTATTACAAGTCTTGATCGTGTGTTGGGACATTCTTACACTATCTCTATATGCTGAGACTTTACTTTTCACCATGAGAAGCGAGCTAATAATATTTTTTCAGGCATGGAGGCCTGTAAGAACCATGCCGATATAATAACTTGACCATTACGCACTAACATTTCTGGGTGGAAGTGAATTTGTTAAATTCTACATTTCACCGTGTGTAAAATTTGGTAAAAGAAATTCGATATGAACATTTACACGTACAGTTGCCTGCCCATTTCAAGTTTATACTTTGGAATAAGTTAGACATTCCTACAACATGAACGCTGGATAGCACAGTTTCTAGTCCAGCATGGTGTACTGTTTGTGTACTGTTACCATATGTAGAGTTGTGATATAAAACCGAGTGAAGTGCGATGTGAGAGGTAAATTGACATAGTTACAGTGTTTGATAAGCAGTGAGTTGTCGCGCGGTGAATGGGAACTGGTTTTCACGGTCACGGAAAATTACGCCCAAGTGTTGAGAATAGTAAATGGCAGGTTGCATTGACTCAGTTGTAATACTGCGAATGAACGGAATGTTGTAGTCAAGTATCGAACCAGCAGAAGTAGAAAGACGTTGGGAACGTGATTTCTACGCCAGGATGGAGATCCACGGACCGTACGTGTTTCAGTTTGAAGAAATTGCAGTAAGAATGGCCAGTTAGAAGGAATGGGAGTCGGCTGTTCAGAAGCATGCGGCGGAATCGATAAAAGATGAGTATTAGATTTGCAATGACACAATGTACTTGTGCACGTGTTTTAATGTTGCAAAGGGGATAGGTTAAGGTTCATTATTTAATGTCAGTAGGTTTAGCCGTTGGTTGGGAGAACTACGTCTTATCTTCGTAACGTGTAGGGAAGCTTGTATATTTAAATGTAAATAACTGTAAAGTACATGTGGACCGGTTGCATGAGGTCACAGCTTGCCATTTCTTCTATCGTGGTTTTAGAGCTGAGTGGTTAATATCAGAGTTTTTCTATAAGTCAGATCCTTGCGTTTAGCCATATTTCATTATTTGCTTTTCTTTGATGTTTGAGACCCAGTGAAAGTCTCGGGGCTTAAATGTAAATCTAGATAATGGGATTTTAAAATGTGTGAAAACATGCTTTCAGGTTTTTCCCATTTATTGCATGAAGTGTGGATGAGATAGTGTATGCTGGTGGAGCTTGGATCCACGATCTTTGTTAGAGTCATCTTCATGGTTATTTGAATGTAAACATGAGTGTACTTTGGGGCGCCAGTAGCTCTCGTTGTCATTATGAGTGTGAATTTCTGATTGGTTCACAATGTCCTCGTTCGCACTCGTTCGCAGTTTCATACTTCAAGTTCGGAATATTAGAATCAGATTTATTTAAATTTTGTCATTATTAATATTATCCGACTCGTTGGCTGAATGGTCAGCGTAATGGTCTTCGGTTCAGAGGGCCCAGGTTTGATTCCCGGCCGGGTCGGGGATTTTAACCTTAAATGGTTCCTTCCAGTGGCTCGGGGGCTGTGTGTGTGTGGCGTATTTAGCATTAAAAATCATCCTAGGTAGGATCTTCATCTTCACAGACATGCAGGTCGCCCAATAGGCCGTCTACTAGAAAAAGACCTGCACCAGGCCTCTCCGGAGGCCATACGCCATTAATTAATTAATTAATTATTAATGTTATTTTAATATTATTAGCTGCCTCTGTGGATCAGTGGTAGAGTGTCGGCCTCCGGATCCCAAGATAGCGGGTTTAAACTCGGCAGAGGTAGTCGGATTTTTGAAGGGCGGAGAAAAGTCCATTCGACACTCCATGTCGTACGATGTCGGCATGTAAAAGATCTCTGGTGGCACATTTGGTGTTTACCAGACAAAATTCATTAAATCTCAGCCATAGACGCCCAAAAGAGTTTCGATTTACTCGGTCTGCCATCTAGTGGACGTAGAGTAAAACGAAACGTCGAAATTGACGAGCAGACAGCCAGATGGCGTCAAATTGAAATGTCTGCACACGGTAGCTGAGGCCATACGATTATTATTATTATTATTATTATTATGATTATTATTATTAATACGATTTTCTCGAGTGGGGCGTTTAAGATAATTCAGT
Source organism: Anabrus simplex (assembly GCF_040414725.1). Taxonomy (NCBI): domain Eukaryota; kingdom Metazoa; phylum Arthropoda; class Insecta; order Orthoptera; family Tettigoniidae; genus Anabrus; species Anabrus simplex. The sequence goes on along the minus strand of NC_090265.1, from coordinate 247,478,797 downwards.
AAGTTTCCAAACACGAATTATGTTTATTTCTAGCTATTGTTTTATAGCATAGTCAGTCAGTTTTTTGAAATTAACTTAATGAGCGTGAGTGCTCTTGTATATGACCTGCGCGGTATGGTTTCTTTGAGAGCGAAAATAAGACGGCGTCATTTTTATTTGTATCGGATTTGGCAACTTTAGGACATGTAATATACTGTATTGTGTGATGAAGAGTAACGAGACACGTTCCTCATTCTTCAAGGCCTGCATTTTCATTTTTGAGTAACTTGCCTCGGGTAGATCTGTGTGCAGCGTATGTTAAGGGTGGGACACCGGATATTTTTGGTATTTGCTGCAATTTTGGAAGACTGTATCTCCGCTTTTGAGTCAATCGGCCGTGTGGTAGGCGAGGATGATTTGTGTTTCTAACTAGGAGAGTTGTATAGCGGCCTATTTTGTTGATTTTATTGGTATTTATCCATGTCACTTTGGTTGATGCTTTTATTCCCCGACACCTAGATTTTAACTAGTTCTTAGTGATATGACCGCGCTGAGAATTATTTGTTTCATGTAATCTTATTCAGAGACCCACGTTGAGTTATGTGATGAAGGTTAAGGCCTACACTGTTTATTTTCTTGAATTTTGTACCACGCATTTTATTTTAGGAACCCACGTTGATTTATGCTCGACGTAGTAAAGTCCACCAGATGATCGGTTTTATGTCATGTAATCTATTTCAAGAACCTACGTTAAATAGTAAGTGATTGCTCAAAGTGTGAAATTTATTTCATTATTTTCTGTACCGGGCGGTACACCTCCACGCCGCTAGTTCAAATATTGCGCCAGTTGAAACTCCTCTACAGGAGAAAGCCTGAACTTTAAAAAACTGTATTAACTCAACAGTTTCTCCGAAGATGGCTCTGTGTGAATTTTGATGTGTTTTTGTTTGTAATTGATCAAGAAGGGTGGACGTTCTCTACCAGATGTCTCTACTACAAACTATGATTACGCACTCTGGTGCGATGGAATGAACTTTCCTGAAGAAATTTAGTATTCATAAGTTTTGTTATTACTATATTTTGTTCTGTTATCTTTGGGTTGGCAACATTAATCCTTTCTATCCGCCTGTTTTGAATTTAACCAATCCCAAATTTCTTTAATTTATTTCCAACCAATCATGTATGTCTTCTTCGACATAGATATGTTGATCTAAGCTATCCAATAAAAGCAAAAGGGTGTGTCTACTCATTCCTGAAAGGTCTCGAATTTTCCACGAGGGTATTAAAACTGCTGATTTTCTTGTCTCAGTGCCACTTCAGTAAACTTAGTGTGTGGATATGTAGCAGGGGGCGGGAAGCGCCTCTTTCTTCAAGCAGCAGCTCTTCAACAAGGTAATGCCCTGTTAACATCTTTATTTCTCGCTAGCTCAGCAGTTTAACTCTCGGGGAGGGTTCGAAACCTTTAGTATGTAACCTACCTTTTTAAAATGTAAATTCCTTTTCTGTCTATGTAAAGTCTATAAATCTCTTTTACTGTAAAGCGGGGATAGAGAGTGCTTTACCCTCTAGAACTCCCCTTCATTTTGAAATTGAGGTGACTACGTTTTCATAACCGTTTTTTCTCTTCCTTAAAATATTAAAGTTTTACTCATACGGGTCACCTCCTTAGATTGGGATTAGCCCCTGTGTTTCGGCCTAGAGCCACTTAGGTTTTAAAAGTGTATTTAGGAGTGCAAGTTCATGCCTCCAATCCCTTCTGTACTTTGGGCCAGTAACTTAACCTGATATTTTGTTTTCTTCTTGTGAAGGTCCAGTAGATTGGGTACGAGGTACCCCTGTGCCATTATATGTGTGCCTTGAGGGCAGTTAGTGTAAAGTCAGTTTATGGCCTCTTAAATAGGCTTGAAGACTTTGAGAGCTCATCTGCTCTTTCTTGTGTGTGAAAGGTACCTCTGGGAGGCTTGAGTTAAAAGTTGGGAGCAAGGGCTCCATGCATTTAGGGGTTTTCTGCCCTTTAGCAATTGTGGTGGTGAGCTGAGAGCTCAGAAATTAATCTTGGGGCTCGAAACCCAAATCTTGTAACGAACTGTAATTTGTTAATTTGTTGATCTGCTACTTGGTACCTGTTATTCTCTGTTATTTGTTGATTTTGAAAAGAAAATATAACCTTTGTTAAAGTTTTAAATTAACTTTAATTCTGCAGTTGAGACCTATTCCAGCCCGCACCTTCTTTCACCTCTGCTGTTCCACAGATACCTCGGAACATTTTCCATCGAGACTATGTGATTGAGAGTTCCCTGAATGCGGCATGCTTTTCTTGGTGATGCCAGGGAAAATATGACAACATGTTGTTGTTCTTTGATCTGTGTGTACTTTGTCATTTATGTGTTTTTTTGCGTGTGGCTCTGATCCATAGCTGACTTTTTTGTGTTCATGTGGATACTCATTATCGAGGTGTACATATTGGCAGGATGTTTTACCACTCAGTGTATATTTTTATGTACAGTTAGATTAGTTATTTTCACCCCGAAGTGCATTAAGACACGTTTTCCTTTTAAGGTTAGGGACCCCCCACTCTAATATAAAGAGTGTAGGACAGAGCAAATACTCATCTAAAGTGGTAATAATTAACACAACAACCAGAAGCGTGGTGCGTGCACGCAGATCACAGTGTTGAAATGCAAAAGTTCTGGAGTTTTCTTGCTGAATATTAAGTATGTGTGTCGGCATACACTTGACTAATTGTAATATTATATCTTGATCGTCCATATGAACTCTATAACCATTGAGAAATATTTGAGTCATGTATTTCTTGTTTATTTTTAATAAACACGTTTTCCTCAAAACTGACGTCATGTCTCGACTTGTATCATTTATAGCTATTAGTTGATCTTGTCTCGTCCATATTAGATATATGATCCCCATCAAATCCAGGGCGTGACTTTATTTACCTTCGTAATTTGAGATGTGCGAACTGAGCATGCCTGGGAGCGACTGAGTAGTCTAGGGCAGATTACCTTGATGATAGCAAAATGGGGCAATACGACATTTATTGTTTTTAAACTATATCGTTCTTGGTTTATTTCATGGTATGAAATTATAAATTTTATTACAACAGTGTAAAGAATCGTTTCAACGTTTAAAGCGCAATACAAGTGAATAATTCATGACAGAGAGAGCAATAAATAATCTATAATTTTATGAAAGGGATGGCGTATTATTTACTTTTTGAGTGTTCGACAAAAAGTTATCGCAGGGAGCCAACCTAGATCCCAGAATGAAAGAACATTTGAAGAGCTTTCGTTTCATTTACACACGTTCTTGGTCATATTAAAGATTCCACAGATTCATCAATGTCGAAAAGAAGTCATTAGGCGTAAGTAGATGTGGGTGATGCATTACCAAATGATACACCGGCTGAATCAGCTGCGCCTATTTTTCTTTGAACATACGCAACCTGTTAGAAATTAAATGTCTCTTAGTCGCATTTTACGCGATATCTTACAACAATTTTATTTACATATCAACACAATACATGATTCCCCGTATAATGTAAAAACCGCACAAGAGGCAATAAAATTAATTTGGGAACACTGCACATTTCTATACAGAGCAAAGTCCTCTTCTCTAATCACATATTCATTAAATATTACTGTACTGAACAAATTACATCCAGCGCCATAGTTGTCGCAGGAGAAGTGAGTATTCTCACCGTCCCAAGAGGCAATTTTATTTTAGAAGTAGGGTGGCCGCAGCATCAGAGACGCGATAGGTTGCGAACAATTAGAGACGTGCCAATTTACCACCACTTTATTTAGACCTCACTGATCAAAATTCATATATAAGGTTTCTTTTAAAACCATGGTGATAAATTCGGGACGTAAGATCAATAATCACCATTGATCTGTATTTAATCACACTCCCAGGTGACAGATTTCCTGTCTGTTGCTTACTTGGACTTTTCTTTAATTTCAAGGAATATGAAAAGTTATCAAACATCTCCCTTGATAAATTGTTCCAATCCCTAACTCCTCTTCCTATAAACGAATATTTGCTCCAGTTTGCCCTCTTGAGTTTCAGCTTTATCTTCATATTGTGATCCTTCCTACTTTTAAAAACGCTATTCAAACGTATTCGTCTACTAACGTCATTCCACGCCATCTCTCCACTGACAACTCGTAGTACAGTAAATGAAACTGAATCCGTGGCAGCAATGGCAGTGCAATTGCGATCAACGGTACTCTGTAAAAAAGAAGTGAGTTCTCGGTCGGAATTATGTTTACACCGGTCTGTGTGTAGACCTAATTTGCTGGGAGCGAAACCTGGGTGGACTCAGGATATCTTATTCATAACTTGAAGTAAAGTAGTGAGAAAGATTGGGAGTACAAATAGGTGGGAACAATGTCAGAAAGGAATAAGGAGCTAATTGCTACGCTGGGAATGAATTTGGTGGATGAAGCCGTTCGCATAATCTGCATACGGTAATAGACTAATGGAGGAGGATAAGTTACCTAGAAGAAAAATGGACTCAGCCATGGAGGGTTAGAGAGGGTGAGGCGAAGATAGGTAGACTCAGCTAAGAGGGATGGAAATAAATGTGGCCCCAAAGTTAGTTGTAAACAGAGGATTGTAAAGGCGTTTAATTAACTGAGAGAAGTTTGCAGATTAAATTCTGAAGAACTTAAGATACTATAATGATGTTTATATGTACTTATGCATGTATGTAGGCTATGTAGATCAGTTGGCCGCGCTATTTCAACGAACAGAACTGACTGCGCGCACCACCTCCAAAACCATTGTGTAACAGTCGCTTGATAGTAAATTACTGGCTCCCATCAGATTTCACACTACGAATTCCTTTTTGTGATCATTGCGCTTGAATTACTCCGACGGGAGATGCGTGTTCGATGGTTGACCACAGCATTACTCTAATTACTCTCCCAGTAATAATTAAGTTCCCTTGATTATTACATGAAAATGAATAATGTCCACTCGGCATTTTTAACTGCCCTCTTCACAGCCGACGCACACAAACACATTAATTCAATTCCAACGTGACAGCACAGCTGTGATACAGGTAAAATACATATACCTAAATGACATATTTATTAGGCTATTATTTGCAGGCGAAAGCCTTTAATCGCTGTTACATCCTAACATGCTAAGCAAAGTATTCTGCACATATCTCCAAATGATGAGTGCAATAGCTAGCTGGTAATTATTCATTCAGATTTGAATTAATTCCAAAGGACAGAAATAATCATTTTCATAAAATTTGGCATCCTGACAGAAATGACAGTGAGCACCATCCTCTAGAAGAAAGATTAGTATTAATATCTATTAAATTTTGACGTTTGTGTACGTGTTCACTGAAAGACGGCCTAATTTTATTTTAGTGTACTGCTTATGAATACAACACGATTATTTTAATATAATATTAGTGCTTGTTAACACAATATTCTCTCCCCATTCGGAGATTGTCATAAGACAAAGGCATTATAATTCCATGATTAACACAGGATTTTAAAATAGGGCTAGTTGAACGTGTGGTTAGGGCCGCGCAGCTGTGAGCTTGCATCCGGGAGGCAGTGAGTTCAAATCCCACTGTCGGCAGCCCTGAGGATGGCTGTACCTTAATTAAGGCCACGGCCGCTTCCATCCCACTTTCCTATCCCTATCCCTTTCCTATCCAATCGTCGCCATAAAACCTATCTGTGTCGTTGCGACGTAAAACCACTGGCAAATTGAGGATCTTAAAGGAAATCTTTCAAAAATACCTTGTGATTTAGGGTTCGTGGAATTGATTGCTTATGATTGCAATTGAGCCTTTTACAACAATGACTGTAATTCTCAGAAGAAATGCATGGCCCAGATGGAATTCCTTTCCGAAGAAGTCTGGGATTGTATCTCTCGCACCAATCATCAGTCCGATGACCTGGGGTTATACCCAAATTAAGGCCACGGCCGCTACCTTCTCAATCTTATCACTTCCCCGTCCTTGTGACGCCGGAAACATGGGCACCCGCAAGCCCCCCCCACCATGGAATTCTAAAAAGGTCGATGTTCAATTATTTAACATCATATCAGATTATTTCATAAAGTGAAGTTACTCACAGTCATCAAACACCTGTTATAACCAAAAATGTCTGTAAGCAATTTAATGTTGCTGACATTATATTGGTTTCTATATTCAAGAAAAATATTCTAATAATATCATACATTAGCCTACTAATGGAAACAGTGCTTCAATTTCCAATATGGTTACGCCTACCCTAGTTTTAGGTATGATTCCATTTCATTAATCATCATCATGAGTGGCGACTACCTACTTTTGCCACCTCTCGTACGGTACCTTAGTAATTTCCCCTCGGCAGTGACCTTAAGGGAAATCACCTTCTCGAGATATTTTTTTAGAAATTATCACACCTGTAGCGAAGCTCAACTCCTAAACCAAGGTCGTGTTTGCTGACTGTTAAGACGTTAGTCCCGTAAGGTTGTGCTTACAAAGCGGATTATTTATTATGCTCTCACCGAATTTTACGCCGTTTCATCTTACCGCAATCTTTGTTTGTGCTTCGAAATGTTGTAGGCTATATCGTTGCTGCCGGGACAAAACCTCCTATGTGAAATATTTTAGCTTAGAACTTTGGCCGGTAAGGTTCTGTCATCTAAGGTGCAATATTGTGTGAATATTGTCAAGGCATTCTCGCTCTTCATTATGTATGTGCTGCGGGTCAGTATATCTCCAAAAATATTATCACATAGGAGGTTTTGTCCCGGCAACGACGATATGTTATTTTTAAGGCGTGCAGTCTTGTGAAAAAAGTGACTATTACTATATAGAACGTCAGCCCGAGATTGTTGTTGAACACTAGGTCCTTAACTTGCAGTGTTAAATAATCTACAATCGAATCATTGGATAATAGTTAATTGATTCTGCTATGTTCGTGTTTTTATCAAAGCGGCTATTATAGTGAGAAGTGTTTTAGTAATTTTTATCTATTTAACTTAGCTGTTATAAATTATTGCTACTAAAATCAAACGATTTACTGACTTGAAACGGATATAGGACGGTTTTTTCAAAAAGGCTAAACTTTGTAACTTAAGTGAAGAGGCCGGAAGATCTGAGGAATCTAGTGCGTCAAGTGACAGTGTTAAACAGAACAAAGAGTGCAGTGTTCGCGAACTGGAATCTTCACAAGATACAGAACAGTGCTGTGATAAAGCGGAACTTCAACGCTGGGGATTGTTAACGAAGTGTTCCTGAAAGATGAAAGTGACAGAAAAGACATTGGCATGTACTTAACACAGGAAAATATATGCGACACTTTTCAGCTCCAATTATGTTTATAACCATGGTTTCCACAAGAAACCTACGATTTTAAAGATGATTTGCGAGCTGGAAGCAGCCGCGCTTTCAAACACCAGTGGTTGAAGAATATTATTCTACGTGGCTGTGCTATTCTCGCGAACTGAAGGGCGCTTTATGCCGAACGTGTGTTCTGTTTAAGCCGAGCGTTAAAAGAGGTCTTCAAGGATCATTCATTACGAAATCTTTCACAAAATATAAGGACTTCAATGCCAGCGCCAAAGAATATATACAATCAAACTGGCATAGAGAGTCATCAGAAAAGGCGAAAAAGGTTGTGGATATCTACGAAGGAAGGCAACTCACGGTAGCTGATCAAATCAATATTAGTCTTCACCATGAGATTGAACAAAATAGAAATAAGCTGGAGCCAGTTTGGTCAACTATCATTTTCTTTGGCAACCATGATATCTCACTTCGAGGGAAAACGGCAGACAGCACAATTTTCCATGATTTATTGGAATTCCACCTGGAGGCGGGAGATGCTCTACTACAAGAACACCACTCAAATTCTGAAAAAAATATCAAGTACACTTCTTATCGAATTAAAGTCTGACTCGTTGGCTGAACGGTCAGCGTACTGGCCTTCGGTTCAGAGGGTCCTGGGTTCGATTCCCGGCCGGGTCGGGGATTTTAACCTTAATTGGTTGATTCCAATAGCCCGGGGGCTGGGTGTATGTGTTGTCTTCATCATCATTTCATCATCATCACGACGCGCAGGTCGCCTACAGGAGTCAAATAGAAAAACCTGCAACTGGCGATCCGAACCCGTCCTGGGAAATCCCGGCACTAAAAGCCATACGACATTTCATTTCATCGAATTAAAACTGAAATGATAGGATTTTGTGAACAGGAATGACGAGAGATACTGGTTACGGAAGCAAATTCATAAAAAGCCTTCTGTGTTATTGCTGACGAGACAGCTGACATATCTGGAACCGAGCAGCTGTCAATTGGAATTCGGTTCGTCAAGAAAACATCTAGTGATTGTTTGAAAGTATGCGAAGAATTCCTTGGGTTTCAGCCTTTGGAAGAAATGAATTCCAAGTCAATCTCAAACTCAATATTTAATTTTTCAACAAGATCTGGTCTGAATTTAACCAAACTATGTGGTCAAGGATACGATGGTTGTGCTACTATGGCAGGACTTGAAGGTGGAGTTGCAAAATGAATATAAGATAGGTACCAAAAGTCTATTTTCTGTCACTGTGCTAGTCATAAAATTAACCTGGTAATCAACGACCTCAGTGCACTCTCTGTTGTGAATAATGCGGCACGTACCATCTAGGAAATAATTCGCATTTTTCGTGAAATTGCACTCCGAAGAAATCAGATCTGCAACTTACCTTTTTTCTGCGAAACAAGATGGTCCTCAAAGTACAAAAGCATTAGGCTCTTTTCTGTAAAATTTTCCAACATCATGAAGCCTCTCGAAAATATTTCTAACTGCCAAAGATTCAATTCCAAGACTCGACAACGTGTACAAAACATTCACTGTTCAGCATCGAACTCGGCCCTTATTGTTGCAATGCACGTAATGGCAAAATACAGCGGCTTTTTATAACCCATAACTAACTCTCTTCAAGCGGAAGGACTGGAGCTCTTCAAAGTTAGAGAACATATCGTGTTCGAAATCGACTTTCAACCTATTAGGTCGGGTTACGTACATGTAGTATGTGTTGAAGAGATGGTAATTACAGAACAAAAATGTTCAACCGGACACCAGTCGGATCAGTGGTAGAGTGTCGGCCTCCGGATCCCAAGATAGCGGGTTTAAACTCGGCAGAGGTAGTCGGATTTTTGAAGGGCGGAGAAAAGTCCATTCGACACTCCATGTCGTACGATGTCGGCATGTAAAAGATCTCTGGTGGCACATTTGGTGTTTACCAGACAAAATTCATTAAATCTCAGCCATAGACGCCCAAAAGAGTTTCGATTTACTCGGTCTGCCATCTAATGGACGTAGAGTAAAACGAAACGTCGAAATTGACGAGCAGACAGCCAGATGGCGTCAAATTGAAATGTCTGCACACGGTAGCTGAGGCCATACGATTATTATTATTATTATTATTATGATTATTATTATTAATACGATTTTCTCGAGTGGGGCGTTTAAGATAATTCAGTAAGTTTCCAAACACGAATTATGTTTATTTCTAGCTATTGTTTTATAGCATAGTCAGTCAGTTTTTTGAAATTAACTTAATGAGCGTGAGTGCTCTTGTATATGACCTGCGCGGTATGGTTTCTTTGAGAGCGAAAATAAGACGGCGTCATTTTTATTTGTATCGGATTTGGCAACTTTAGGACATGTAATATACTGTATTGTGTGATGAAGAGTAACGAGACACGTTCCTCATTCTTCAAGGCCTGCATTTTCATTTTTGAGTAACTTGCCTCGGGTAGATCTGTGTGCAGCGTATGTTAAGGGTGGGACACCGGATATTTTTGGTATTTGCTGCAATTTTGGAAGACTGTATCTCCGCTTTTGAGTCAATCGGCCGTGTGGTAGGCGAGGATGATTTGTGTTTCTAACTAGGAGAGTTGTATAGCGGCCTATTTTGTTGATTTTATTGGTATTTATCCATGTCACTTTGGTTGATGCTTTTATTCCCCGACACCTAGATTTTAACTAGTTCTTAGTGATATGACCGCGCTGAGAATTATTTGTTTCATGTAATCTTATTCAGAGACCCACGTTGAGTTATGTGATGAAGGTTAAGGCCTACACTGTTTATTTTCTTGAATTTTGTACCACGCATTTTATTTTAGGAACCCACGTTGATTTATGCTCGACGTAGTAAAGTCCACCAGATGATCGGTTTTATGTCATGTAATCTATTTCAAGAACCTACGTTAAATAGTAAGTGATTGCTCAAAGTGTGAAATTTATTTCATTATTTTCTGTACCGGGCGGTACACCTCCACGCCGCTAGTTCAAATATTGCGCCAGTTGAAACTCCTCTACAGGAGAAAGCCTGAACTTTAAAAAACTGTATTAACTCAACAGTTTCTCCGAAGATGGCTCTGTGTGAATTTTGATGTGTTTTTGTTTGTAATTGATCAAGAAGGGTGGACGTTCTCTACCAGATGTCTCTACTACAAACTATGATTACGCACTCTGGTGCGATGGAATGAACTTTCCTGAAGAAATTTAGTATTCATAAGTTTTGTTATTACTATATTTTGTTCTGTTATCTTTGGGTTGGCAACATTAATCCTTTCTATCCGCCTGTTTTGAATTTAACCAATCCCAAATTTCTTTAATTTATTTCCAACCAATCATGTATGTCTTCTTCGACATAGATATGTTGATCTAAGCTATCCAATAAAAGCAAAAGGGTGTGTCTACTCATTCCTGAAAGGTCTCGAATTTTCCACGAGGGTATTAAAACTGCTGATTTTCTTGTCTCAGTGCCACTTCAGTAAACTTAGTGTGTGGATATGTAGCAGGGGGCGGGAAGCGCCTCTTTCTTCAAGCAGCAGCTCTTCAACAAGGTAATGCCCTGTTAACATCTTTATTTCTCGCTAGCTCAGCAGTTTAACTCTCGGGGAGGGTTCGAAACCTTTAGTATGTAACCTACCTTTTTAAAATGTAAATTCCTTTTCTGTCTATGTAAAGTCTATAAATCTCTTTTACTGTAAAGCGGGGATAGAGAGTGCTTTACCCTCTAGAACTCCCCTTCATTTTGAAATTGAGGTGACTACGTTTTCATAACCGTTTTTTCTCTTCCTTAAAATATTAAAGTTTTACTCATACGGGTCACCTCCTTAGATTGGGATTAGCCCCTGTGTTTCGGCCTAGAGCCACTTAGGTTTTAAAAGTGTATTTAGGAGTGCAAGTTCATGCCTCCAATCCCTTCTGTACTTTGGGCCAGTAACTTAACCTGATATTTTGTTTTCTTCTTGTGAAGGTCCAGTAGATTGGGTACGAGGTACCCCTGTGCCATTATATGTGTGCCTTGAGGGCAGTTAGTGTAAAGTCAGTTTATGGCCTCTTAAATAGGCTTGAAGACTTTGAGAGCTCATCTGCTCTTTCTTGTGTGTGAAAGGTACCTCTGGGAGGCTTGAGTTAAAAGTTGGGAGCAAGGGCTCCATGCATTTAGGGGTTTTCTGCCCTTTAGCAATTGTGGTGGTGAGCTGAGAGCTCAGAAATTAATCTTGGGGCTCGAAACCCAAATCTTGTAACGAACTGTAATTTGTTAATTTGTTGATCTGCTACTTGGTACCTGTTATTCTCTGTTATTTGTTGATTTTGAAAAGAAAATATAACCTTTGTTAAAGTTTTAAATTAACTTTAATTCTGCAGTTGAGACCTATTCCAGCCCGCACCTTCTTTCACCTCTGCTGTTCCACAGATACCTCGGAACATTTTCCATCGAGACTATGTGATTGAGAGTTCCCTGAATGCGGCATGCTTTTCTTGGTGATGCCAGGGAAAATATGACAACATGTTGTTGTTCTTTGATCTGTGTGTACTTTGTCATTTATGTGTTTTTTTGCGTGTGGCTCTGATCCATAGCTGACTTTTTTGTGTTCATGTGGATACTCATTATCGAGGTGTACATATTGGCAGGATGTTTTACCACTCAGTGTATATTTTTATGTACAGTTAGATTAGTTATTTTCACCCCGAAGTGCATTAAGACACGTTTTCCTTTTAAGGTTAGGGACCCCCCACTCTAATATAAAGAGTGTAGGACAGAGCAAATACTCATCTAAAGTGGTAATAATTAACACAACAACCAGAAGCGTGGTGCGTGCACGCAGATCACAGTGTTGAAATGCAAAAGTTCTGGAGTTTTCTTGCTGAATATTAAGTATGTGTGTCGGCATACACTTGACTAATTGTAATATTATATCTTGATCGTCCATATGAACTCTATAACCATTGAGAAATATTTGAGTCATGTATTTCTTGTTTATTTTTAATAAACACGTTTTCCTCAAAACTGACGTCATGTCTCGACTTGTATCATTTATAGCTATTAGTTGATCTTGTCTCGTCCATATTAGATATATGATCCCCATCAAATCCAGGGCGTGACTTTATTTACCTTCGTAATTTGAGATGTGCGAACTGAGCATGCCTGGGAGCGACTGAGTAGTCTAGGGCAGATTACCTTGATGATAGCAAAATGGGGCAATACGACATTTATTGTTTTTAAACTATATCGTTCTTGGTTTATTTCATGGTATGAAATTATAAATTTTATTACAACAGTGTAAAGAATCGTTTCAACGTTTAAAGCGCAATACAAGTGAATAATTCATGACAGAGAGAGCAATAAATAATCTATAATTTTATGAAAGGGATGGCGTATTATTTACTTTTTGAGTGTTCGACAAAAAGTTATCGCAGGGAGCCAACCTAGATCCCAGAATGAAAGAACATTTGAAGAGCTTTCGTTTCATTTACACACGTTCTTGGTCATATTAAAGATTCCACAGATTCATCAATGTCGAAAAGAAGTCATTAGGCGTAAGTAGATGTGGGTGATGCATTACCAAATGATACACCGGCTGAATCAGCTGCGCCTATTTTTCTTTGAACATACGCAACCTGTTAGAAATTAAATGTCTCTTAGTCGCATTTTACGCGATATCTTACAACAATTTTATTTACATATCAACACAATACATGATTCCCCGTATAATGTAAAAACCGCACAAGAGGCAATAAAATTAATTTGGGAACACTGCACATTTCTGTACAGAGCAAAGTCCTCTTCTCTAATCACATATTCATTAAATATTACTGTACTGAACAAATTACATCCAGCGCCATAGTTGTCGCAGGAGAAGTGAGTATTCTCACCGTCCCAAGAGGCAATTTTATTTTAGAAGTAGGGTGGCCGCAGCATCAGAGACGCGATAGGTTGCGAACAATTAGAGACGTGCCAATTTACCACCACTTTATTTAGACCTCACTGATCAAAATTCATATATAAGGTTTCTTTTAAAACCATGGTGATAAATTCGGGACGTAAGATCAATAATCACCATTGATCTGTATTTAATCACACTCCCAGGTGACAGATTTCCTGTCTGTTGCTTACTTGGACTTTTCTTTAATTTCAAGGAATATGAAAAGTTATCAAACATCTCCCTTGATAAATTGTTCCAATCCCTAACTCCTCTTCCTATAAACGAATATTTGCTCCAGTTTGCCCTCTTGAGTTTCAGCTTTATCTTCATATTGTGATCCTTCCTACTTTTAAAAACGCTATTCAAACGTATTCGTCTACTAACGTCATTCCACGCCATCTCTCCACTGACAACTCGTAGTACAGTAAATGAAACTGAATCCGTGGCAGCAATGGCAGTGCAATTGCGATCAACGGTACTCTGTAAAAAAGAAGTGAGTTCTCGGTCGGAATTATGTTTACACCGGTCTGTGTGTAGACCTAATTTGCTGGGAGCGAAACCTGGGTGGACTCAGGATATCTTATTCATAACTTGAAGTAAAGTAGTGAGAAAGATTGGGAGTACAAATAGGTGGGAACAATGTCAGAAAGGAATAAGGAGCTAATTGCTACGCTGGGAATGAATTTGGTGGATGAAGCCGTTCGCATAATCTGCATACGGTAATAGACTAATGGAGGAGGATAAGTTACCTAGAAGAAAAATGGACTCAGCCATGGAGGGTTAGAGAGGGTGAGGCGAAGATAGGTAGACTCAGCTAAGAGGGATGGAAATAAATGTGGCCCCAAAGTTAGTTGTAAACAGAGGATTGTAAAGGCGTTTAATTAACTGAGAGAAGTTTGCAGATTAAATTCTGAAGAACTTAAGATACTATAATGATGTTTATATGTACTTATGCATGTATGTAGGCTATGTAGATCAGTTGGCCGCGCTATTTCAACGAACAGAACTGACTGCGCGCACCACCTCCAAAACCATTGTGTAACAGTCGCTTGATAGTAAATTACTGGCTCCCATCAGATTTCACACTACGAATTCCTTTTTGTGATCATTGCGCTTGAATTACTCCGACGGGAGATGCGTGTTCGATGGTTGACCACAGCATTACTCTAATTACTCTCCCAGTAATAATTAAGTTCCCTTGATTATTACATGAAAATGAATAATGTCCACTCGGCATTTTTAACTGCCCTCTTCACAGCCGACGCACACAAACACATTAATTCAATTCCAACGTGACAGCACAGCTGTGATACAGGTAAAATACATATACCTAAATGACATATTTATTAGGCTATTATTTGCAGGCGAAAGCCTTTAATCGCTGTTACATCCTAACATGCTAAGCAAAGTATTCTGCACATATCTCCAAATGATGAGTGCAATAGCTAGCTGGTAATTATTCATTCAGATTTGAATTAATTCCAAAGGACAGAAATAATCATTTTCATAAAATTTGGCATCCTGACAGAAATGACAGTGAGCACCATCCTCTAGAAGAAAGATTAGTATTAATATCTATTAAATTTTGACGTTTGTGTACGTGTTCACTGAAAGACGGCCTAATTTTATTTTAGTGTACTGCTTATGAATACAACACGATTATTTTAATATAATATTAGTGCTTGTTAACACAATATTCTCTCCCCATTCGGAGATTGTCATAAGACAAAGGCATTATAATTCCATGATTAACACAGGATTTTAAAATAGGGCTAGTTGAACGTGTGGTTAGGGCCGCGCAGCTGTGAGCTTGCATCCGGGAGGCAGTGAGTTCAAATCCCACTGTCGGCAGCCCTGAGGATGGCTGTACCTTAATTAAGGCCACGGCCGCTTCCATCCCACTTTCCTATCCCTATCCCTTTCCTATCCAATCGTCGCCATAAAACCTATCTGTGTCGTTGCGACGTAAAACCACTGGCAAATTGAGGATCTTAAAGGAAATCTTTCAAAAATACCTTGTGATTTAGGGTTCGTGGAATTGATTGCTTATGATTGCAATTGAGCCTTTTACAACAATGACTGTAATTCTCAGAAGAAATGCATGGCCCAGATGGAATTCCTTTCCGAAGAAGTCTGGGATTGTATCTCTCGCACCAATCATCAGTCCGATGACCTGGGGTTATACCCAAATTAAGGCCACGGCCGCTACCTTCTCAATCTTATCACTTCCCCGTCCTTGTGACGCCGGAAACATGGGCACCCGCAAGCCCCCCCCCACCATGGAATTCTAAAAAGGTCGATGTTCAATTATTTAACATCATATCAGATTATTTCATAAAGTGAAGTTACTCACAGTCATCAAACACCTGTTATAACCAAAAATGTCTGTAAGCAATTTAATGTTGCTGACATTATATTGGTTTCTATATTCAAGAAAAATATTCTAATAATATCATACATTAGCCTACTAATGGAAACAGTGCTTCAATTTCCAATATGGTTACGCCTACCCTAGTTTTAGGTATGATTCCATTTCATTAATCATCATCATGAGTGGCGACTACCTACTTTTGCCACCTCTCGTACGGTACCTTAGTAATTTCCCCTCGGCAGTGACCTTAAGGGAAATCACCTTCTCGAGATATTTTTTTAGAAATTATCACACCTGTAGCGAAGCTCAACTCCTAAACCAAGGTCGTGTTTGCTGACTGTTAAGACGTTAGTCCCGTAAGGTTGTGCTTACAAAGCGGATTATTTATTATGCTCTCACCGAATTTTACGCCGTTTCATCTTACCGCAATCTTTGTTTGTGCTTCGAAATGTTGTAGGCTATATCGTTGCTGCCGGGACAAAACCTCCTATGTGAAATATTTTAGCTTAGAACTTTGGCCGGTAAGGTTCTGTCATCTAAGGTGCAATATTGTGTGAATATTGTCAAGGCATTCTCGCTCTTCATTATGTATGTGCTGCGGGTCAGTATATCTCCAAAAATATTATCACATAGGAGGTTTTGTCCCGGCAACGACGATATGTTATTTTTAAGGCGTGCAGTCTTGTGAAAAAAGTGACTATTACTATATAGAACGTCAGCCCGAGATTGTTGTTGAACACTAGGTCCTTAACTTGCAGTGTTAAATAATCTACAATCGAATCATTGGATAATAGTTAATTGATTCTGCTATGTTCGTGTTTTTATCAAAGCGGCTATTATAGTGAGAAGTGTTTTAGTAATTTTTATCTATTTAACTTAGCTGTTATAAATTATTGCTACTAAAATCAAACGATTTACTGACTTGAAACGGATATAGGACGGTTTTTTCAAAAAGGCTAAACTTTGTAACTTAAGTGAAGAGGCCGGAAGATCTGAGGAATCTAGTGCGTCAAGTGACAGTGTTAAACAGAACAAAGAGTGCAGTGTTCGCGAACTGGAATCTTCACAAGATACAGAACAGTGCTGTGATAAAGCGGAACTTCAACGCTGGGGATTGTTAACGAAGTGTTCCTGAAAGATGAAAGTGACAGAAAAGACATTGGCATGTACTTAACACAGGAAAATATATGCGACACTTTTCAGCTCCAATTATGTTTATAACCATGGTTTCCACAAGAAACCTACGATTTTAAAGATGATTTGCGAGCTGGAAGCAGCCGCGCTTTCAAACACCAGTGGTTGAAGAATATTATTCTACGTGGCTGTGCTATTCTCGCGAACTGAAGGGCGCTTTATGCCGAACGTGTGTTCTGTTTAAGCCGAGCGTTAAAAGAGGTCTTCAAGGATCATTCATTACGAAATCTTTCACAAAATATAAGGACTTCAATGCCAGCGCCAAAGAATATATACAATCAAACTGGCATAGAGAGTCATCAGAAAAGGCGAAAAAGGTTGTGGATATCTACGAAGGAAGGCAACTCACGGTAGCTGATCAAATCAATATTAGTCTTCACCATGAGATTGAACAAAATAGAAATAAGCTGGAGCCAGTTTGGTCAACTATCATTTTCTTTGGCAACCATGATATCTCACTTCGAGGGAAAACGGCAGACAGCACAATTTTCCATGATTTATTGGAATTCCACCTGGAGGCGGGAGATGCTCTACTACAAGAACACCACTCAAATTCTGAAAAAAATATCAAGTACACTTCTTATCGAATTAAAGTCTGACTCGTTGGCTGAACGGTCAGCGTACTGGCCTTCGGTTCAGAGGGTCCTGGGTTCGATTCCCGGCCGGGTCGGGGATTTTAACCTTAATTGGTTGATTCCAATAGCCCGGGGGCTGGGTGTATGTGTTGTCTTCATCATCATTTCATCATCATCACGACGCGCAGGTCGCCTACAGGAGTCAAATAGAAAAACCTGCAACTGGCGATCCGAACCCGTCCTGGGAAATCCCGGCACTAAAAGCCATACGACATTTCATTTCATCGAATTAAAACTGAAATGATAGGATTTTGTGAACAGGAATGACGAGAGATACTGGTTACGGAAGCAAATTCATAAAAAGCCTTCTGTGTTATTGCTGACGAGACAGCTGACATATCTGGAACCGAGCAGCTGTCAATTGGAATTCGGTTCGTCAAGAAAACATCTAGTGATTGTTTGAAAGTATGCGAAGAATTCCTTGGGTTTCAGCCTTTGGAAGAAATGAATTCCAAGTCAATCTCAAACTCAATATTTAATTTTTCAACAAGATCTGGTCTGAATTTAACCAAACTATGTGGTCAAGGATACGATGGTTGTGCTACTATGGCAGGACTTGAAGGTGGAGTTGCAAAATGAATATAAGATAGGTACCAAAAGTCTATTTTCTGTCACTGTGCTAGTCATAAAATTAACCTGGTAATCAACGACCTCAGTGCACTCTCTGTTGTGAATAATGCGGCACGTACCATCTAGGAAATAATTCGCATTTTTCGTGAAATTGCACTCCGAAGAAATCAGATCTGCAACTTACCTTTTTTCTGCGAAACAAGATGGTCCTCAAAGTACAAAAGCATTAGGCTCTTTTCTGTAAAATTTTCCAACATCATGAAGCCTCTCGAAAATATTTCTAACTGCCAAAGATTCAATTCCAAGACTCGACAACGTGTACAAAACATTCACTGTTCAGCATCGAACTCGGCCCTTATTGTTGCAATGCACGTAATGGCAAAATACAGCGGCTTTTTATAACCCATAACTAACTCTCTTCAAGCGGAAGGACTGGAGCTCTTCAAAGTTAGAGAACATATCGTGTTCGAAATCGACTTTCAACCTATTAGGTCGGGTTACGTACATGTAGTATGTGTTGAAGAGATGGTAATTACAGAACAAAAATGTTCAACCGGACACCAGTGGGATCTCTTCAACACGTACTAAATGTACGTAATACGACTTAATAGGTTGAAAGTCGGTTTCGATTGCAATGCGGTCGTGAAAATTAAATATTCATTAACATATAGTGTTGCTTCTGGACCTTTTTAAACAACGATCAGACGCAATTACCCACTTTCAAGGAATAATGGTAGCTTCAGAGGATAGTGGATTTGAAATAACGCTCCCTCGCCTCGCAGCCAAGCAGCGTCACAGGGCAAACCACAGTGAAACAAGGGCTGATGACTATTGCATAGTTTCAATCTACATTCCCTACATGGACTCACTGATACAGTCTGTAGTATCGCGTTTTGGAGAACAAAACAAGAACAAACTGATGCTGTATTCTTTCCATCCTTGTGTTATGAAAACATTAAGAAGGGAAGATTTTTTGCATCCCATGAAAGTTGTTTCTAATATCTACAAAATAGACAGGTTAATGGTGGATGCAGAATTACGGTATGACGTGTGGAAAAACCGAGGATTGTTAACCAGATATGAATTTCCTGGAACTTTTAAAGGAACGTAAGGATTTTTACCCGAGCGTAGGTGTTATTTTAGAAATTTGTATTTCCCTGCCCGTGACAACGTGCACAGCTGAGACGAGTTTCAGAACGCTTCGTAGAGTGAAATCTTAACTTACAGTAGATCAACAATGGTAAACGATCGACTTAGTGGGCTTTGCATGCTGTATTTCGCCGTGCATGAGTGGCAGAGGACAAACAGAAGTTTATTAAAAACGTCCTCATACGATTTTCTAGAAAAGTTCCTAGAAGAGTGCAACTTATATCACCCGATTCTGATGTTTAAGTACATATTATGTATAAAAATTCATTTAAGCAATTTTTGCAGATTTAAGTGTGGTTTTCGTCCATTTATATAAAAATAATGGATAACATTTGTCAAGTGATAGATATGTTTTGATTGAATGAATGTGTGTGCACGAAATCGTATTACAAAACTTCCATATTCATAACTCTGTTAAAACAGTACTTTTTCTATTGCTAAGTTTTTCTTCTCGTTTAAGTCTGGCTCCATGGATAAATGGTTAGCGTGTTGGCCTATGGTCGCAGGGGTCCCGGGTTCGATTTCCGGCAGGGTCGGAAATTTTAACCTTAATTGGTTAAATTCGCTGGCACGGGGGCTGGGTGTATATGTCGTCTTCATCATCATTTCATCCTCATCATGACGCGCAGGTCGCCTACCGGCGTCAAATCAAAAGACCTGCATCTGGCGAGCTGAACTTGTCCTCGGACACTCCCGGCACTAAATGCAATACGCCATTTCATTTTTTTCTCATTTAAAGTAGACAGGACATTTGCCTAGCCAGTGCTTTTTACCACTGCCGTGAAACTAAATGCGTGGGGAAATGAAATGAACATCACAAAGTTTGTCACTTCGTACAAGTGTTTAATTATTTTAACAAGATATTCATGATGGGCTGTGAAGAAGGGGAAAACGTGGTGATTCATTGTAACGGTGAGTACAAAACTGGATTGTTTAAAAACATTTGGAAACATTAGTTTTAAGTAACTGTCAAATTATTCCATTGTGTGTGCTATTCTAATAATTAGCCAGGTTCAGTTTTAGGGAAATTTCTACAGTTTAATTTAACATAGTTTTTATTTATCCTTGTCCGAAATCACTACAATATATTTACAAATACTCTATTTACACTTTGTCTCTCCAGTATTCAACTGTCGAGATTGCACATTCATTGGATTCCACCAAATCCTTCATACTACATGGTTTAGGCAGATTTCTACATGTGAGAAGGTGTCCATGATCTTGCTTTTCACAACACTCACACAAATCATGATCACCATACCCCCACCTTTTCAGGTTGGTTTTACAACGTGTCACCCCAGATCTTAATCTGTTAAGTGTCTTCCAATATCCGTACTGATGTCCTGCAGCTGGCTTCTCTTTCACGTCCCATAATCCTACAGGCAACTTCCTTCTCCAGAGCTCCTTTCGCCGAGATACGGCTGATGATGGGATTGACGTTGTTGTTTGTAGGAAGCTCTTCCTCGATTTCAATCTTGATGGGTGGGAGTGAAGTCCAAAAATTGGATGTCTTGGATCTGTTTCTTGCTTCTTCTTCTCAATCTCTGCTGCAACTTGTCTCCTAACATCTGGAGGTGCTACTCCCATAAGTGGAAAGATCTTATTAACAGGAGTTGGTCGTAAGCAGCCTGTAACAATGCGACCTGTCTCATGGAGGCCAACATCCACTTGATTTGTGTGAGCGGAATTCCTCCAGACTGGAGCAGCATACTCTGCAGCAGGGAAACACAGGGCAAGGGCAGATGTACGGAGGACATTAGGCTGTGCTCCCCATGTTGTGTGTGTGAGTTTGCGAATGAGATTATTCCTGCTGCATACCTTCTGTTTGGTATCTATACACTGCTGTTTATAAGTTAGGGCACGGTCCAACTTTTCCCCTAGATATTTGGGTTGATCACAATGGTTTAATTTGTGTCCTTTCCAGGTCACATTCAACTCCTTTCTTGCTTCCTTGTTGCGCGGATGGAATGCACATACCTGAGTTTTCTCCGGATATGGTTTCAGGTGGTTCTCATCATAGTAGACAGCTAATTCTTCAAGAGCAGATGTCAGTTTTAATTCTACTTCTTCAAATGTCACTCCTTGAGCAGCAAGAGCTGTGTCATCTGCATAAATGAGAGCCCTTGTTCCGGTGTTAAGTGGCCGATCGTTGGTATAGATGTTATATAATATTGGAGCCAACACAGTTCCTTAGGGAAGGCCATTCTTTTGACATCTCCATCGGCTTTTCTTGTCCTTCAGAGTGACAAAAACCGTCTGTTCTGAAGCAGGCATTGAATAAACTGTGTCAGTCGATAGTCTCTGGCTGTTGAATACAGCTTCCTTGTCATTCACTTATGATTCACTGTATCATAAGCAGCCGTGAGATCAATAAAATCAACTCCTGTTATTTGTTTCCTCTCATATCCATCCTCGATATACTGGGTTAGATTAAGTATCTGACCAGAACATGACTTCCCCGGTCTGAAACCTGATAGTGACTTGGGGTTATCTCAAAATATATCCAGTTGTTTAGAAAGTCGGCCAACTGTGTTACATTACCATTTTAAGAACTGCTCGATTTCAAATTTTTGGATATACGACATGATCATTATATTATTTGAACCATTTTAAGAGCTGAACCTTTTGATTGTGAATCATAGAAGAGGAAGAACAAACTTTTGTGGTCAAAATCTCTGAACTAAAGTCTAAATATCCATCCATTCCGGCCATAAAGTAGCCAAGGGTTTCAGAGCAGGGAAGTGCTTCATTTAACGAAGCAAGTAAGAAATGTAACGAAAACTGGGGTGGGGCGTGGTTGCGTATCATCATCATCTAGGTAGGTAATGAAACTAAATAATATATCTTCTCTATAGCAGGAAAGTTGATCTGAAAAGTATTAATCCCGTGGGCACCCATGGACGGAAACCTTCGATCTTCACAGTAAATACTTTGCGGATTGTATGAGTACATTTTCATCCAATTTACCCGCAACTCACACTGAGCTACATTAAATATTTTAGCGCAGCTGGGATACAGATTTTGACTACAAGGTGCAATTCCGCCATACCTGGACCAGCGCCGTAGTGTAGGGGTAGCGTACCTGCCACTTACCCGGAAATCCCTGGTTCGATTCCTAGTCGATGTAAGGACTTTAATTCTGGACTGAGGGCTATAACGGTATGTATAAGGGTGTCGTCAAGCTGATCACGTAGAACTCCGGTATCTGCAGACCATCTGTCGTTTCTCCCAGCCAAGAATACAAGATCTGTACGCGCCACAATATTTATTTTAATATTTCAGGTGTTTCTCTCATAGTGGTCTATTATTGTGTACGCGGAAATTAATCATTCACATTTAATTTTAAGGTCCTTCTTGTCTAGTGATTTAAAGTATTAGCCTGAATAGAGTCGAGAATCGTTTGTTATGTTCCCTTGAAGGTCAGCTGCTGGGTGTGAAAGCGACACGCATAGTCACTTAAGTAATGTTCCACTTATCCCAGTTAATAAAGCCGAGCTCAGGGTTTAAGTGGCGCGCCTGCACCAACCGACCACATCCTGCAGGCTGTTTGCAGATCTAACACGTACTTCCTTTCCTACCGTCTAAAATGTTTAATTTCTCAAGAAACAACGCCCTGCATTCACCATCCATTAGCTGTTCCGTGACGTTTGTAAACCAAGTTACGTTGCTTAATCTCCTTTTCTTAACTTTTCCCGATTTATTAAGGATCGGAACCAGAAGTGGATTTGGCCTAGATTTACGGTCGGATGTCCTTCCAGACACCAAACTCATATGGAGAGATGTGTTCACTACAGCGTATTTCTGTCGTGGTTGGTAGTTTGGTATGTTGTACTGAGATAAAGAGAAGTGTATTAATATGAACAGAGCCACTCGCCGGAGGAATTATCCATATCTAATTTGAATCACCTTTGTAATCTCGTGAGCTCTTATTTTACTGGCTTACAAACAGTACTCGTGTCCGCTTCCATGGCTGAGTGGCCATCGTCTTCGTCTTTCGTTCTCCCGGTTCTGGGTTCAATGCCAGACCGGGTCGAAGGAGTTTGAGTTTAAAAGGTTAATTCCATTGGTTTGAAGACTAACTGTTCGTGCTATCCTAAACGCCCTTGCAAGCAGTCGTATAACACTCATATCACTATCCTCCACCACACTAACACTCAAGTTTCCCATATACTGCAGATGCTGCTCACCCCGTTCGAGGATCTACCTTAAGAGGGCTGAACCAGGCTAATAATAATCACACGAAATAATAATACCACTGCTACAATCGAAACCGGTTGTGACGACTCCGAAGGGGCCACCTATGAGCGTCCGTTATAGGCGATAGTCGCAAAATCCGGTCTAGTTTTGTTGCTAAAACTGTCATATCTGTAAGTTTCAAGCTCCACACTTAAATGGTTGATTAATAGAATAAATTAAAAACTTCAAAAAACATGAGTGAAATACGTACTGTATTTTCCGCAAGGTATTTCTGAAGTGAGACAGATAGGAGTTTCTCTTCTAATGTTTACACTGTACGTACAGCAATTACATGCCAGAAAAATATAAAATAAGACGTGAGGAAAGAAGCAGCAATAATGTAAGTAGATCAATAATGTCGCAAACGGTCTTGGCTAATAAATGAGATCTTTAGCAACGATGTAAGTAGATCAATAATGTCGCAAACGGTCTTGGCTAATAAATGAGATCTTTAGCAACAATGTAAGTAGATCACTAATCTCGCAAACGGTCTTGGCTAATAAATGAGATCTTTAGCAACAATGTAAGTAGATCAATAATGTCGCAAACGGTCTTGGCTAATAAATGAGATCTTTAGCAACAATGTAAGTATATCACTAATCTCGCAAAAGGTCTTGGCTAATAAATGAGATCTTTAGCAACAATGTAAGTAGATCAACAATGTCGCAAACGGTCTTGGCTAATAAATGAGATCTTTATCAACAATGTAAGTAGATCACTAATCTCGCAAACGGTCTTGGCTAATAAATGAGATCTTTAGCAACAATGTAAGTAGATCAATAATGTCGCAAACGGTCTTGGCTAATAAATGAGATCTTTAGCAACAATGTAAGTAGATCAATAATGACGCAAACGGTCTTGGCTAATAAATGAGATCTTTAGCAACAATGTAAGTAGATCAATAATGTCGCAAACGGTCTTGGCTAATAAATGAGATCTTTAGCAACAATGTAAGTAGATCACTAATCTCGCAAACGGTCTTGGCTAATAAATGAGATCTTTAGCAACAATGTAAGTAGATCAATAATGTCGCAAACGGTCTTGGCTAATAAATGAGATCTTTAGCAACAATGTAAGTAGATCAATAATGTCGCAAACGGTCTTGGCTAATACATGAGATATTTTCCCCGTCCTTCCAAATTGTAGGAATCGTTCAGTGTGAAACACCTAATTCCTTCGTGGTGCTGACGTTTGCTTCCCCATTTTCTAATCCTCCATATTATGTGTGACTTTCATTCAATATTAAAAACTTTCCATTTCTTTTGCGATATCTTCACAGCGATGCTTGCCTCGACTGTTTAATGGGCAGACTGATTTGAAATCTAGAATCTGCTCAAAACAAGAGTGAAAATAAGCTTTAGGTTCTGGTCAGCATTCCCCAATTACGTAACAAACAAAAATCAACATTGGACCCACTTCGACCCTATCATTCCAAATGATAAATATAAGACTCCTACAGCTTATTTCATTCTTTCTTAATCTGTTAACCCTCCAGGGTTGGTTTTCCCTCGGACTCAGCGAGGGATCCCACCTCTACCACCTCAAGGGCAGTGATCTGGAGCTTCAGACTCTGGGTCGGGGTTACAACTGACGGGAATGACCAGTACCTCGCCCAGGCGGCCTCACCTGCTATGCTGAACAGGGGCCTTTGTGGGGGATGGGAAGATTGGAAGGGATAGACAAGGAAGAGGGAAGGAAGCGGCCGTGGCCTTAATTTAGGAACCATCCCGGCATTTGCCTGGAGGAGAAGTGCGAAACCACGGGGAACCACTTCCAGGATGG
Source organism: Anabrus simplex (assembly GCF_040414725.1). Lineage (NCBI taxonomy): Eukaryota > Metazoa > Arthropoda > Insecta > Orthoptera > Tettigoniidae > Anabrus > Anabrus simplex. Next base: position 247,453,644 of record NC_090265.1, on the reverse strand, counting down.
CTGAGGTTGGAATCGAACCCACCTCTACTCAGTTGACCTCCCGAGGCTGAGTGGACCCCGTTCCAGCCCTCGTACCACTTTTTAAATTTCGTGGCAGAGCCGGGAATCTAACCCGTGCCTCCAGGGATGGAGGCTAATCACGCTAACCACTACACCACAGAGGCAGATTTTATTATTATGATTATTATTATTATTATTTGTTGTTTTTGTTGTTGTTGTTAAGTCAGTTGTCTTCAATGAACAGCGCCAGGATGTGTACATACCAGCGAAACTAGTGCATGAGTATTACTGTATATTGAGCTGCGCACGCCCTGGTTAGTGCCTTGGCATCGTGGGTTTTGCAACCCTCTCTAACGTGCGCTTTGTACGAGGCTACACAAAATAGACAAATCGTACTGAGGCATCCAAAACTACGTTACTTTATCTTTAGAATGTGAATTATTGCCTGGATGAATAGCATTTCAATATCAGAATTTGGAAAGTATTGGGGAAAATACGACATGAAACACTCATCTTTACGTTGATTTGATCTCTCACCAGGGTAGGATTTACTTTGCCTTCTCATCCATTGTGACGTCCCGTGCCAGCATTATATCTTAATAACCCATCAGGTACGTCATCTTGGTAATTTCAATACTAACTTTAAACATTTTCATTCGACCTGAAATTCAAAATATTACGATTAAAACAGGTACTGGACACTTTAGTAATATTCCAAAGCTATTTAGGCACACTCGCCTGAAATTATATATTCCTTCTTTCAAGCAATTTTATGTTATTTATGCATATATTTCATACGAAATGATCTTTAATTATGGATTGGTATCCTTAACTTTCAATCGACTTTAACGTACGATACGTCAAATATTATTATACTTTTCTTACAGTGACTAGGGTTTGTGTTTCTAACACATGAATAGTCCACCTCTGTGGTGTAGTGGTTAGTGTGATTAGCTGCCACCCCCGGGGGCCTTTGTTCGATTCCCGACTCTACCACGAAATTTGAAAAGTGGCACGAGGGCTGAAACGGGGTCTACTCAGCCTCTGGAGGCCAGCTGAGTAGAGGTGGGCTCGATTCCAACCTCAGCCATCATGGAAGTGGTTTTCCGTAGTTTCCTACTTCTCCTCCAGGCAAATACCGGGATGGTACCTAACTTAAGGTTACGGCCGCTTCCTTCCCTCTTCCTTGTCTATCCCTTCCAAACTCCCCCCCCCCCCTACCAAGGCACCTGTTCAGCATTGCTGATGAGGCCGCCTGGGCGAGGTACTGGTCACTCTCCCCAGTTGTATTCCACGACCCAATGTCTCGCGCTCCAGGACACTGCCCTTGAGGCGGTAGAGGTGGTATCCCTCGCTGAGTCCGAGGGAAAAGCTAACTCTGGAGCGTAAACAGATTAAGTGGAAGAAGAAGAACTCATGAATAAATAAGATAATCAATACATATATTATTTTTGCCATGTTATTGTTAAAAAATGCTAATGTTTATGAAGTTGCGGCCATTTGCTTTAAGGGCAAGTTACAATATTATTCCCCGACTTCGGAATTTGATTATTCCTATCGTGCGCCATCTTGTCATAAGAAAGCGCGCCATTTTTGTTCTGATTGCGAAATGTTGCAGTATCAAATGAACAACGTTTGAGTCTTAAGACTTGTACACGTAAGCTGCAAATACACAACGAACTTTTTTAATGCGTTTATTGCACGTATTACCTGTTGTCAGGAGACGCCGTGGCGAAAGTGAACAAAGTGAAGATAGGCACACATACTAATGGAAAGGGTGGACATTCTAAAGTGTGTTAGTAAACATTCATGGAGATGTTTGGAGTAAATAAGAAAAAGATTGAACTATTGGCGAAGAAACTCAAAATGGGTAGGACCACATATCGTGATGAACGTGGCAGAGCATATAACAGAAAATACACAGATGATGAGAGTATCCGACTCGTTGGATGAATGGTCAGCATACTGGCCTTCGGTTCATAGGGTCCCGCGTTCGATTACCGGCCGGATTTTAATCACTTCTGATTAATTCTTCTGGCTCGGAGACTGGGTGTTTATGTCCGTCCCAACACGCTCCTCTTCATGTTCAGACTATATGCCACACTACCAACCACCACAGAAACACGCAATAGTGATTACATCCCTCCATATAGGGTTGGCCTCAGGAAGGGCATCCGGCCGTACAACAGGACCAAATCACACGTGCGATGCAGTTCGCACCCACGACCCCACAGGTGTGCGGAAAGCGGTAGGAAAAGAATAAAAGATACAGATGATGAGAATGCACTAATAAAAGAAAATAATTTGTCAATGCCAAGAGATGTTAGCCACTATACCCGTAAAAATACATTCAAAGAATATTGAAGCCCTGACCTAAATATCAATCGCTTGTGCCAAGTATTTAAATTAAAATATCCTGAGACACGCATTCAGGAAATGCATTACAGACGAGTGTTTCTGAAGTATTTTCAGAAGTTGTCATTTTGACGACCAAGAGCAGACACGAGCAAAACCTCTGACAAGTTGAATCTTGCATCCAAAGAACTGTCACCTCAGCATAAGATTATAAAGACCCAACTAGAACTGCATCACAGGCAAGCGCAACGTGAAATGGAAGAAATGAAGAAAGATGCAATTTCTTCGACAATACCGGGCAATGACACGTGAACAGTTGCTATAGATTTCCTACTCTTCCTACACTTACTCATGCAGACATGTTTTACTTACGTCAGTTGTCATGCTATAAATTTTATGCACATGTCCTTGACACTGGTGAGTCAATTATGTGTTAGTGGCATGAAGGTGAAGGTAGCCGAGGGGCAAATCGAATAGACTCATGTCTGTTTCGTGCTTTAAATTCCACGTCAAATATTGCAGGATATAAAAATAATCTAACAGTGTGGAGTGACAACTGCAGTGCGCAAAGCAAGGACCGTGCATTGCTGCTTATGTATGTGTTTCTAGCGGAACAAAGATGTTTTGAATGCACTGAACATAAATACCTGGTATCAGGCCATAGTTTCCTAGCCTGTGATCGTCATTTCACTTTAATTGAAGAGCTCACGAGGACAATGAAATCATATGTACCTCATGATCTACAAGAAATAATTACATCATCCCGGCCAACCTCCAAGCTCCAGCTGATAGTATGTTAAATATGACAAAGTTAAACCTAAATTCTGCATCAGGTATTTGGATTGCTCATCCTGGTATTGTTTACGTTAAAAGATTGCATTCAGACATAGAAGACTGGCAAAGAGTAAATGTCTTTAAAATAGGCTGATATCAGTAGCATACATTTAACTGCATGTGACGATGATCACCAGATATCCCCTGAACAAATAAAGGATCAGGAAGCAATGATTCAATATCTCCCATATGAACATCGCCAGTTCTATGTTGACTTATGCAGTAAGGAAATAAAATAAAGACGTGCTCCTATAGTGAATTAAAATTATTTACTGAAATTATTAGTATTAGTATGTCCGACTCGTTGGCTGAATAGTCATCGTACTGGCTTTGGGTCCAAAGGATCCCGGGTTCGATTCCCGACCGGGTCGGGGACTATAACCAGCATTGGCTAATTTCAGTGGCTCGGGGGCAGGCTCTTTGTGCTGTCTCCAACATCCCTGCAACTCACACACCACAAAAAACACTATCTTCCTCCACGATAACACGCAGTTACCTACACATGGCAGATGCCACCCACCCTTATCGGAGAGTCTGCCTTACAAAGGCTTTACTCGGCTAGAAATAGTCACACAAAATTAATATGATTATTATTATTATTATTATTATTATTATTATTATTATTATTATTATTATTATTATTATTATTATTATTATTATTGATTCAGAAAGTTTGAACTAAAGTTAATATCATTTATATTTAATTTTGTTAGATGTTGAAGCTGGATATGTATTAAGGGATGGAGCCCATATAGAATGAACTATCTTCGCACGAGAATCGGTAATCCATTTCACGATTCCTTCATGAATTTAAGCGGAGCAACATGCCTGTATCCAAAAGTTTAATACGGCATGTTAAACTGATATTCTTCTACACAAGCACGTGGCTGTACGTGAAGTGCGATAAAGCTGAAAAAAGTGGAGATAGAATGGGGCAGATCACAGAGTTTATTGAACAATGCAGTTCCTGGTCCGAAGTTGTGCGTAATTCTTCATATTTCTCGGTTACATATTGTTGTTCATTTGAAACCGAGACTGGCACTCACGAAACCAATTGTTGACGATAACGTCTCTTATTATCTGTTCTATCGAAAACAGTAAAATGGCTGGATTAAATCCACTATTTATATATTTAATAATAAAGCCAAGCTTTCAGCCAAATTACATTGGCCTTCATCAGGGCATGTAAAGTTTTGCCTCCGACAGTGAGCAAAGAAATTCTCCGAAGGAACGTTGAAGTCATGCCCATACTATACTGAAATTCAACTCAAGAGCTTAGGAAAAGTATCCTTTAGCACGTCCCCTGTTCCCCCTTCCCGTCTCCGTTCTCCATCTCCCAACAACCAGCTTATCATTAAGGCCGTGCGTTTATCTGACAAGTACTTCATTCTGAAATAGTGAAGCATCAAACGAAATCACTTCCTTTCACATAGTTGTACTTCGATTACGTACCATACCTATTTATTCATTTATTGACCATGTAAAACCTACAGATTACTGACAAATACCGAGGCAAGAGAAGCAAGGTTTATTTTTATTTCATAATGCAATTTATGTGAGGCACATGGAGACTTACAACATAAGTATACGATTCCGCTCTCGTGCAACGACTGTCAGTGGCAGTTTCTCACAGTTCAAAAAGCTGAAAAACCCACCCGTGAGTGGGTTTGCAAAATACAATGTTTCCAGGCATGTAAATATTGTAGTCTCGTCATTCGGAAGGTAAAAACGAACTCATGATCCCCTCATGACAACATTTCTGCAGATAGATGGCGGTACAAATTATTATTATTATTATTATTATTATTATTATTATTATTATTATTATTATTATTATTATTATTATTATTATTATGGAATACGCCAATGATCCTATTCCCACACCGTGTTAAGGCCCTTCCTGTTTTATTTACGGCGAGTGCATAGTTTGAACTGAGCTGACACATCGACCTTTCGCTGGAGACTTGGATTTTCCGTGGAGTTTAAATTCCAAGCGAGCGGCGTAAACACTGTACATTTAAACGCCGGTCAGCTGCGCGGTGTTTTTCACCACGTCTTCCACAGTCCACAGCGGATTCTAATCTCGTAGGCTACTGTAAACGTTTAAAACAATTTGGTTTAGATTTCCTACTTAATTTTTCTCCACTTTTGTTAGCTTTAAAGTATTTCACAGAGGACTGAAGCGTCACATCATCACACACGTGTTGCTCACAGCTGGCAGCCATTATGAATACTGAACATGCTGTTGCAGCCAGTATTGCCAACAGTTTTCTTGGATCCATCTTCAACGTCGCACATATTATGCCAACTTATCAGCAATGGAATGAACTCAAACAAAGCTTAGTAAGTACACAGTGAAATAAGATATCAATATCATATTAAATAATTATTATTTTGCTACATACACCACTGTGAACAATAAGTATTCATAGCCATCTACATATGAAATATAAGAGTTGGTAACGAACACGAATAACATACAACCTGTTATATATTTTCCATATATATACAGGGCAAAAAATTTAATTCGTCAAGTCAGTTCACCAGAATATCTAACCAAACTGAAGAAAGCTCCTGACTTCAGGAAGAAGTAACAAATCTAGGGAACTATTTGGCGCTGCGGAAGCCTTTTCACCGACCAGAAGTCTGACTAACATCAAAGGGACCGCTAAGGTCTTGAGTTGACTCTCAGTATACCCACGGCCTACCACACTAACTGGACTCAAGAATCGTGGCGCTGTGCTGTGGTGGTTGGGAGGGAAGTTACTGATTCACCGCCCTCTGTCGACAGTTTGAGTGCGTTCCGCTGTGCCATGGTGGTGTTATGCATGTATTTCTGCAGTACAGGTCTCCATGTATTTGATAACTTGAAGCCGTCTTCCCTGTTGATGTTATTTGGGCGCAGCTCTATCTCTATGTCTTCCCTCACAAGACGAGCATAGAAGTCTTTTACAGGCGCGATGACCTTCGCCTGGTCAAAAAAGGATTTCATGGTCTGTCCTGTATAAATGTTCTGCTATGGCAGACTGGCTTGTAGCGTTCTCCGTGGAGGATGAAAGAGCGACATTCTTTACCGACCTGATGTGCTCTTTCACCCTGGCGCTAACAAGCCTTTTTTGTCATGCCAACATATGAACAACCACAACCACATGGAATTTCATATACGCCCGGTGTTTCAAGATGTGGTTTTTCTTTGGTTGGTCGAAACAGGGATTTGAGCTTCCGGTCTGCGGTGAAAACTGGAATTATATTGTACTTCTTAATGCGCTCTATTCTGTCAGTTATGCCTGACACGTAAGGAAGGAATACTTGTTTTCCTTTTGCTGTAGTCCTGGTTGGTACTATCCAAGTTTGACTCTTTGATCTTCACAGCTCGTGTTATATCTCCTGATGTATAGCCGTTTTTCCTCATGGTTCTTGTCAGTTCTCCCAATGCACTCGAGCGGTTATCATCGTCTGCAACATTATTCACCCTAGTATATAACGTTCGAAGGAGAGCTGCTTTTTGGGAGGGGTGGTGATGTGAAGACTTATGAAGGTATCTTTCAGAATGTGTAGGTTTCTTGTACATTGTATGGCCTAGTGTACCATCGTTCTTCTTGTATACTAACACATCAAGAAAAGTTTATTTACCTTCATTTTCTACTTCCATTGTGAACTTGATCTTACAGGTGCTCCAAGAATTCATTTAATGTTTCCCTTCCATGTGGCCAGACCGAAAATGTGTCATCCACGTAACGATAGAAGCAGTTAGGTTTCAATGGCGCTGTTGTTAATGCAATAGACTCAAACTGTTCCGTAAAATATTAGCAGCCACTGGTGACAAAGGTGAACCCATTGCTGCTCCCTCTGTCTGTTCGTAATAATCCCCTTTTTAGTAGAAGTAAGTAGATTTTAAACAAACTGCTGCCAGAGTGGTCAAATCCTCAGACAGGTATTCTCCGATGTAAGCAAGTATTTCTTCTACAGGTATATTAATGAAAAGTGACGTAACATCAAAGCTTACCAGGATGTCACCTTCGTCCACCCGTAGTCCACGTAACTTCTGCAAGAAATGTTTCGAATCTATAATGTGATGTACTGTTTTCCCTGTTTCTTGCTGTAGCCGTGATGAAATATAGCGGGCTAACTCATGAGTCGCAGAACCAATGGTACTCACGATTGGTCTTAATGGCACGTCATCCTTGTGTACTTTTGGGAAGCCATAAATTACTGGAGGGAACGGGTCTGAGTTTAGTAAGGACTTCTGCAAGTCTTCTGTAAGTGTTGAGCTCTTCACTAGTCGAGTGACTTGTGTATTAATTTTCTTAGTGGAATTCTAAACTTTCTTATACGCTTCTTCTTCTAGTAGGTTGTTCATTTTTGTTTCGTAATCAGTTGTATTCACGATGACTGAAACATTATCTTTGTCAGATGTAATTACAATTATACTCTCGTCTTTGCGAAACACATTAGCTTCTTTAAGTTCACCTTTGGTCAGGTTTTGATGTGGTGGCTTCGCTTTTCTCAGCACGTAAGGTACATCTTGACAAATTTCTTCCGCCTTATTTAACGGTAAATCTCTGATGGCACACTCTACCCCACAGAGAAATCTTCTCTACTTGGATTCTTCTCGGCGCCATAGCGAAGTTAAAACCTTTCTTTAGCACTGATGTTGAGTTCTGGTTCAGTACTTTATCAGAAATATTTACTATGACCTTGTTATAATATAATTCCGGTGGTTTGTGTTGGACCATTTTCTGAAATTTCCTTTCTTGATTGTCTCTACTATACTATTTCACACGTTCGACCTGCTCATACGTTATCCCATCAATCAAGGCCCAATGTTCAGTTTGAAAGTTAATGCTAATCTCCATGAAAAGACCGAGTGTAATTGTATTGTACTTATCCAAATCCCTCCTAGTTTGTTGAATTTGATTTCGTAGCAAACGACTGCTGGCTTCTTCTTGGCTCCAGTTGTTTTCATACGATGTTTAATCTTGATCCATGAAGGTATCATGTCACTGGCACGGCATCTCTTCAAGAAGGCTAGTCTGGCCTTCATCAGGGCATGTGAAATTTTGCCTCCGACAGTGAGCAAAGAAATTCTCCGAAGGAACGTGGAAGTCATGCCCGTAGTATCCACGGCCTACCCCACGAACTGGACTCAAGGATCGTGGCGCTGTGCTGTGGTGGTTGGGAGGGAAGTTGCTGATTCACCGCCCTCTGTCAACAGTTTGAGTGCGTCCCGCTGTGCCATGGTGGTGTTATGCGTGTATTTCTGCACTACAGGTCTCCATGTATTTGATAACTTGAAGCCGTCTTCCCTGTTGATGTTATTCGGGCGCAGCTCTATCTCTAAGGCTTCCCTCACAAGACGAGCATAGAAGTCTTTTACAGGCGCGATGAAGTATTCTTTCCTTACGTAGCAGGTATAACTGACAGAATAGGGCGCATTCTTAAAAAGTAAAATAAAATTCCAGTTTTCACCGCATACCGGAAGCTCAAATCCCTGTTTCGACCAGTCAAAGAAAAACCACATCTTGAAACACCGGGCGTATATGAAATTCCATGTGGTTGTTGTTGTTCATATGTTGGCATGACAAAAAGGGTTGTTAGCACCAGGGTGAAAGAGCACATCAGGTCGGTAAAGAATGTCGCTCTTTCATCCTCCACGGAGAACGCTATAAGCCAGTCTGCCATAGCAGAACATTTCTACAGGACAGACCATGAAATCCTCTTTGACCAGGTGCAGGTCATCGCGCCTGTAAAAGACTTCTATGCTCGTCTTGTGAGGGAAGCCATAGAGATAGAGCTGCGCCCAAATAACATCAACAGGGAAGACGGCTTCAAGTTATCAAATACATGGAGACCTGTACTGCAGAAATACATGCATAACACCACCATGGCACAGCGGAACGCCAGAGGGCGGTGAATCATTAACTTCCCTCCCAACCACCTCAGCACAGCGCCACGATCCTTGAGTCCAGTTAGTGGGGTAGGCCGTGGGTAGTATGGGCATGACTTCAACGTTCCTTCGGAGAATTACTTTTCTCACTGTCGGAGGCAAAACTTCACATGCCCTGATGAAGGCCAATGCAATTTGGCTGAAAGCTTATCTTCATTATTAAATATATAAGTAGTGGCTTTAATCCAGTTCATTTATTTATGCCAATACAATGAGCCATGAAAACCTACGTTCATGAATTAGTAAAATGGCTTTTTAATTAAACCATTCAACCCAACTTGAAATGACATGATATCCTATGAAACAGTCCATTAATGATATCTCCCTTGTTATCCTCCTCTCGAAAAGGTGTACATGAGAAAAACAAATACAGTAATTGATTTCTGTTAAGGCTGATAGTTTTCCATTAAGGTTGGTCATGTATACTTTGTGGGAGGGTAAAATAACTGTTTCGACTGCCTATAAACTCCCAACCAATCCGGGATTTAGAAATAATATTGAACCAAAAACCTACCAAAGGACAGATATAAAGTTTGGTAGAAATATTTATAGCAGTGTCCCAGTTATAAGAACTCAACAAACGGACGAACAGATAAATTGAAAAAAAAATAGAAGTCCGCTCGAAATTAGACTGAAAAACGGCCCATTAATGATATCTCTCCTCGTACTGAAATGATGCACACGAGAAAAGAGTTTAGAAATTGATGTCCATTAAGGCAGGTAGGTTTCCATTAAGTTTGGTTGTGTATATTTTGTGGGAGTGCAAAATCACTGCTTTGGTTTCGTATAAACCCCCAGTCAATTCAGTGATTTAGAAACGATATTGTCCCTAAAACCTACCAAGTACAGGTGGATTCTAAATATGAAGTTTAGTACAAATATAGCCAGTCGTTTTCATGTTATAAGAACTCAGTCAGACCGACAAACAAACCGACACACAAACAAACAGACCCCAAAGATTTAAAAAAATACGCAGATGGTCATTATTACACCTGAAACGGATAACTGAATGAAACTTTCGCCAAAATAGTTAATGTACAGACACACGGTCGTTACGATGTTATTTACGTACATAAGTAGCAAATGTACCCGTGCTTTGCTACGGTATTCTTATAGGCTATACGGATATCAAAGTAAATTACTGTACATGCAGTGAATAAGATTTTTTAATTGCATGTTTCATATCGTTATCCAGAAAAAGCAGGGGGAAGTTCCCACACGTTGTTTTCAATGTGAAGTGTGAGTTGCAGAGTTGTGATGATATAGGCAGGCTCACTTGCCTACTGCCATTCACAATCGAGTAGGGAAGTGTTCATTGTAATGGGAGGCCCCATTACCTACTGTGCAGTAACAATCGATTTGGGGAGTTTTCGTTACTATGGCAGGTGCCCTTCCCTACTTCCAGACAGATTACAGTTGATGAGTTTTTATTACAATAGCAGGCACCTTTCCCACTGCCAGTCAAAATTTAGTTGTGCTGTTATCATTATAATTCTTTTTGCTATGGGCTTTACGTCGCACCGACACAGATAGGTCTTATGGCGACGATGGGATAGGAAAGGCCTAGGAGTTGGAAGGAAGCGGCCGTGGCCTTAATTAAGGTACAGCCCCAGCATTTGCCTGGTGTGAAAATGGGACACCACGGAAAACCATTTTCAGAGCTGCCAATAGTGGGATTCGAACCTACTATCTCCCGGATGCAAGCTCACAGCCGCGCGCCTCTACGCGCGCCTCTACGCGCACGGCCAACTCGCCCGGTTATCATTATAATTACAGGCCCCTTTTCCTAATGCCAGTCACACCGAGTTGGTGAGTTTCCATTATAATAGCTGGCCACTATGCCTAATGCCAGTGACATTTTAGATGGGTAAATATGTTTATAATGGTGGGCACATTTGCCAGTCAAATTGAGAAGGGAATTATTAATTAGAATGGTAGTCCCTCCTTATTCCTGCAGACTTATCTAAGAAAGCATGTGCTGACTTGTGCAAAAATTCCTGCGCTATTAATTTAGTAACACACATTTATAAAATATCAACACGAATTATTTAACAAAAATGGAAAATAAATCTGAAGGTCCAGGACATTAATCACGAACGATCGGCGATTAACTGTGCGCATGATACCGGATGAACTACAGATTAACCGTGAATCCGTGCGACAAATCGTTACCCAGAAGTTAGGGAAGAGAAAAACGTATTCTCGTCTTGTGCCACATCACTTGACTGACGATCAGAAGCAGGCGCGTTTCGAGGCTTCACAGGATTTTGTCGAAACAATGGATGGGGCACCAAATTTCTTGAACTGTATTGTCACTGAGGATGAAACCTGGTGTCTCAGGTACGACCCTGAAACGGAACGGCAAAGCATGAAATGGCATTTTCCGGGATACCCTCGTCGAAAAAAGGTCAGAGTAGAAAAGTCAAGCATCAAACTCGCTTTGAAAGGAAAGAGATTTGACGATATTCCTGACATCCAACGAAACTTGATGAGACTTTTGAACACAATTCCAAAGGAAGCCTTCGTGCAAAGTTTCCAAGACATGTATCGCCGATCTCAGCAGTGCATAGTAATGGGAGGAGACTATTTCGAAGGACAGTAAGGTCACTGTCGTGCTTTGTTCATCTATGTTAATAGTATAGGAGTATTCACCGAACTTTTTTGTCATAGGCTGTATCAGAATTATACCGACAAAAAAATAAAAAACAGGGATGTGTTATGCTGAGATTGAGCCATATTTGTCATGCCAGAGAAGCAGATGCTGCCTGTTGCTGTGCGTCAGAGGAGGGAAGTGGGAGACAGAGGTAATGCTCGGTGCGAGTACACAACTTTCTCGTTCGTTGCCTTGCAGCCCAGTAGACAGTTTACAGTTTGTTCTGCACAAACAGACTACTATGCGAGCCCCGTAGAATGAGAAGATGAACTTGTACCAAAACTACAGGCAGCTTTTCCAGGTTGTTCGCAATACACCACACATCCTGCACAGAGTCCAAATGTCACTGCTACACCGTTGTGAACTGTGCATCAAAGTAAGAGGAGAGCGTATTGAACGTCTACTCTAATCAAACAACTGCGCGTTTTGTTTCCTTCTTTCGGTATCTAATTCCATTTACAATGTTGTGAGTGAAGGAATGCACAATCGTTGGAGGTAGCGTTGCATCTTCAAGCATGCGACCAACAGACGAGAGGAAAACCGATCTCGTGCATTCCCTGACTGACAAGTGTGTCTTACGTACAATGTCTTCCTGTGGAACTGTGGATATTGCCTGCGAGAGAAAAGAACAATGGTGTGCGAGTCTAACGAGGAAACTAGTACATACTGGAACCTTTCCCATCATCTCCCATAGCTCATGGGACCATGCGACAAAACAAATTTACCCCTATCGGTCTTAACACATGGGACCACGCGCTACAGAAAATAACAGTCAAGGGACCTTCTCTGCCTAGTGACAAATGCCCCCTCATTTGGATTTTAATGACTAATCCGAACACATGAGATGACAAATGCCCATTACAGCATAGCGAGGTCTACCGCTACCCTTCCGTTCCAAGACATGAGCACAAGCCTCAAAGGGCATGGTGCGTCCGCGGATACTAACTAGGACCAACATATCTAACTTATAGGCATAACATGAACGGAAGAGTTCAGGATGCTAATATCGGCAAAGATAGTCACAAATAAAGTTTTCCTAAGATTTAATTACCTCTCGTTGAAACATACTTTCTACAACCTTGATGATTAAATTTTAAATAAATACATTTGACACTCAATAAAGCAACGGGAAATCAGTAAATTTTTCGATCCACATCTTCACCAGTGTCTCTATGTGGACTACTGAAATTACGGCATTGAATTTAATGGTAGAACAAATCAATTAAAAACTTGAGTGTTACTTCGACATATGCTTCATGATTAATTTAAGCGTTATTATCCCGAAAGTACTTCTAAAATCAACTCCTCACGTTGGCTCTACTGTGAGTCGGCATTTGTTTTAGGGCCGGAGTCAGCAGAAACTCTATTTTTTTGTCTTCCCTCTTCACGAGCGCTCAGTTCGGGGATTTTATAATCCAGGTTAGACGCCAGGCTGGTGAAGATGTTACGCAACATGATGCAGTTGAGCTCCCATACTAACAAAGAAGGTCCAAGCATACATACTTACCACATATATATTTACGAATAAGTATTCAATGTGACGATACGGTCACAATACGTGCGGAGCATTATCTCTGTCTCCATCATACACCCCACTTCCCCTCCCTCCCCTTCTCTTTTCTGAAGCACGGCAGCGGCTTGTGCTCTGGCATAGCAAATACGGCGAGTTCTTCAATTTGTACGCGGGCCCGGAAGTAACAATGTAACCTCATTTCCTCCGCCAATCCGATTGCGCCATCGTTTTTAACACAACACGAAGAGCTTCTCTGATTTTTGTAGGTATAGTTCAGATACACCCTGTATACTGTAGATGACCACGATTTCGTACGAGTAGTACACACTAGTTTAGATCCCAATATAAACGACATGGAAGTATTAAAACTCGAAAACGTTGATATATTCATCCACTGCATATAATATTAAAATATCTTTACAGAGCGCAAAATTCTGTTCGTTTTGCCAACATTGCATTTTTGGTATAAAGTTTTTTTTTTTTGCTAAGGGCTTTACGTCGCACCGACACAGATAGGTCTTATGGCGACGATGGGATAGGAAAGGCCTAGGAGTTGGAAGGAAGCGGCCGTGGCCTTAATTAAGGTACAGCCCCAGCATTTGCCTGGTGTGAAAATGGGAAACCACGGAAAACCATCTTCAGGGCTGCCGATAGTGGGATTCGAACCTACTCCCGGATGCAAGCTCTCAGCCGCGCGCCTCTACGCGCACGGCCAACTCGCCCGGTGGTATAAAGTTTTAAGTAATTTTAAAAAGGAACTATCAAAATATTTCTACAGCGCATACGCAAGGTCATTTTACATCAGCTTTAACTAACTCTTCAGTGCCAGCCAGCTATTTTCCAGCAATTAATTATACACAGCTTTGATTTTACGATAAATGCCATTAAATTAAGGATATAGGTTACGTTAATTGCTCATTCACTCAAATTTCATTGAGCTTCCCCAGGAGATGGCCTTTTTAACTGGCTAAACAGATCGTCATAACACTACGAACGCTTGAAAACAGTTCACTGTAATCGCAGGAGGAGAGTCGTCTCTCTACAGTATTTGAAATTGTAGCTCATTGGTGATCGATATTACCGGTCACATAGTTGATTAATTTACTTCCCATTCATCAGCGTACCGTGTAAATCTCCTAGCTTTATGCCCCGTCACTCTCTGGGGCACTAGCCATTTAATATTCGCCGTCTCCCATTTGCTCTGTGTGCCATTTCGTTAATGTAACAACGTACTGAGAAAACGTAATCGCCGTGATACGAGTGGGGCCTGCTATCTTCGTCTTCAAACGCCAAATGCTATCCTTTTGGGTGCTTCTATAAAGCGATTTTGTAATTAATTGAGAGATTTTCTTCCAAAGCAGGTGACCTCCGTACAGTCTGTGTGGACACTTAGAGGAGTGGAAAGTAAAAGGCTGCTGTATTCAGCATCCCCGCCCCCAGCGATTAAGGTGGCATGTACTCATTGCTTACGTAAACTAAATGAACGTCAAACCATGTGCCTCATTTTTAAATTTCTCGACTTCCTGACGGGGAATCGAATTCACTTCCTTCCGGGTGAACAGAGCACCAGTCCCTGTTATCCTTTCAAACCTATTAAATTTGCACTTAGTTTTAAAATAAAGTAATAAACGTTCTTCACCTTATACCAGTTATTTATGAGCAACCCAGGCTCATTTTGGCTTTGGCTGGGGCTTTACAGCCGGATGTCCTTCCTGACGCCATGTGATTCTTGAAGTGAAAATCTCTACCCAGGATTGAGCGGGATTTGAGCCTTAGCCGTCTGAGTTGGAAGCCAGTAGTTAATCCACTGAGCTAATCACGCCCCCACCCCCGAGTTTTTCAATAAAATACAGATATGAAATATTTTAAAATGCGAAAAATTATATTGCATTTGAAATTTTAAAAAATATCTAGAAATATGTATGCATCATCCCATACTTTTGGTTTTGGATTAAGAAGATAGTTTGCCACGTATGTGAAGTTTCACTCTTTTGTCATGAATATTGTGAGATAATAGGAGTCTGAAGGTAACGTGCTTAATTCAAACCATAACATTCAATCACGTGTCCCTAAAAAGACAGAAATATTGGAAATAGTCACACTATAGTATATTGTCGCTGCCGGGACAAAACCTCCTATGTTAAATATTTTAACTTAGAACTTTGGACGGTAAGGTTCTGTCATCTAAGGTGGAATATTGTGTGACAATTGTCAAGGCATTCTCGCTGCATGTGCTGCGGGCCAGTATATCTCCAAAAACATTATCACATAGGAGGTTTTGTCCCGGCAACGACGATATATTATTTGTATTGTGTATGTTCATTGACAAGGTTTGAGCTTTGAGATAGTACATATTTTATATTCTCTAGATGTTTAATGATACTACTTCTTTGGAGCTGATGTGCATATTTTCCCTTCTTTTGTCAATGTCTGCGTATTAAAGAATCTGTTTTGCATTTGACTCTCATAACGCGTTCTCTGTATCTATTTTTGAAATTTTGACAAGTCTGTTCAGTGCATAATTTGAGACATTCACGGTATTTGTGTTTGAAAACGGTAGATAAGCTGTACATGTGGGATATTGGTCGGAAGAGAAAATGAGTTAACCGAGGTAGGTCAGTTAGGAAAGATGAGTATGAAAAGACTGGTACAAGTACGCGGAACCTACCGAGTTCGATATCTGCAGTCGCTTAAGTGCGGCCAGTATCCAGTATTCGGGAGATAGCGGGTTCGGACCCCACTGTCGGCAGCCCTGAATATGTTTTTCCGTAGTTTCCTATTTTCAAACCAGGCAAATGCTGGGGCTGTACCTTATTTAAAGCCACGGTATCTTTCTTCCCACACCTAGTCCTCTCCTGACTTCATTTTCGGTGGTCACGAACCTCCTGTTTCTCCTTTGGAGATTGGAATAAATAAATGATCATAACCTCCCATCTTTACCTTGAACCCTGGCTAAAAGTGCAAATGTTTGCAGGCATTATCCAAGTGTTTCTCCCGGGGTACCGTTAAGTGGACCACACCCTCGTGGGTTCATACACTGTGTGTGTGGAGAGTATGGAAATTTATTGAACCCCAAGGAATTCCTTGTTAAAAATATATCTCATCTATCAACGCTTTTTAATCCTACTCCTACTGTACGTCTCGTAAGGCTATAGCTCAAATTCTAGTTTAAATGGCAAAATAATTACCTCGTTGGAAAGCTCTCAAGCTGCAGTATTTTGATCGCTCATCCTCGGTAACTGACAGTCTTTCCTCTTTTACCTAGATTACAGTTAGAAACACCATTTTGTACGATTTGGTGGTATAGTTCATACAATTTGAACTGTGCCTATTCACTGAATTGTATACCCTAGTGATATGGTGCAAGTGTGTTTTTCTTCTATCATATTGTTCTAGAGCACATCCTTTTACATTTTTGTCTCTTCCTGGATGCCGCAATCCAGTGCGATTCAAAAGTGGGTACCTAATAAACAATTTCAAATTATAATTGCTCTGGAGGTCAACATCTTGCGTTAGTTTAGGCAAGTCGTATGTTAACAAAGAAGTTTACGGAAGCTGCTCAGTAGACAGTAAACTGCAAGGGACACGACAAAGCGGAGTGGTATGATGAGTTACCTTGGACAGAACATCTCCCGAGAGACAACATCGAAGGCTTAACATAGAAAGGTATGGTAGATTTAAGTCCACCAATGCGTATGTTGCTTCATGACAGCTAGCATGCCTGAAGCGCCAAGCACAACGAATAAAATCAACGACGAATAGTCCGAAGGTCAGCGTACTGGCCTTCGGTTCAGAGGTTCCCGGGTTCGATTCCCGGCCGGGTCGGGGATTTTAACCTTAATTGGTTAATTCCAATGGCACGGGGGCTGGGTGTATGTGTTGTGTTCATCATCATTTCATCCTCATCACGACGCACAGGTCTCCTAAGGGAGTCAAATAGAAAGACCTGCACCTGGCGAGTCGAACCCTTCCTGGGATATCCCGGCACTAAAAACCATACGACATTTTATTTTCAACGACGAATAGAATAATTTGACTATCGCGCAATTATAATTGATGAAGTCAACTGGAGTGAGTTTTAAATGGTAATAATTCAATCGTTTTATTCACGCCGCCACAATCTGTATTTGTAACTAGTTCTACGGGCTCGTTTAGTCCCATACCTCTTATCTTTAAAGCGTTAGCAACTGAGTCTAACTACCGTCGTCTTAGTCTCCTACGTCTCTTACCATCCATAACAAAGTCCATTACTCTCCCAGGTAAACCGATCCTCCTCCATTCGCCTTACCTAACCCCATCACCAAGGACGGTTTATGCGTACTGCTTCATCAATCGAATTCATTCCTACCTTATCCATTATCTCCTCATTGTGAGTACCCTACGGCCATTAATCCCACCTGTTTGTACCAGCGATCATTCTCGCTACTTTCACGTCTGTTACTTCTAACATACCGAGCTCGATAGCTGCAGTTGCTTGAGTGCGGTCAATGTCCACTATTAGGGAGATAGTGGGCTCGGCAGCCCTGAAGATGGTTTTCAGTGGTTTCCCATTTTCACACCAGGCAAATGCTGGGGATGTAATTTAATTAAGGCCACGGACGCTTCCTTCCCATTCCAAGTCCTTTCCTATCGCTTCGTAGCAGTAAGACCTACCTGTCTCGGTTCGACGTAAAATAACTTGCTTACTTCTAACTTATGAATAAGATATCCTGAGCCCACCCAGCTTTCACTCCCGTAAAGCAAAGTTGGTCTGAAAACAGATCTATCCAAAGATAGTTTCGTCCGGGAGCTGACTTCCTTCTTCTAGAATGCTGTTGATCGCAACTGCGAACTCATTTCATTAGCTTTACTGAGCCTTGATTCAGTCTCACTTAATATACTACCATCCTGGGAGAACACACATCCTAAATACTTGAAATTATCTATGTGTTCCAGCTTTGGGTCTCCAATTTCCAAAGAGGCTACCCAAAAATTTCAAGGTCAGGTGGCAATAGCGATCAGCGTGCGCATCCTCTATTTTGTGGCGAGTTCGGAGCTCGGATCGGGTGATACGAGTAAGAATAGTATAACTCGCAACCAAGATTTGACAGTATGTACTGCGGTGTGTAGTGTGTTTGGCCTTTAAGACATCTAGCGATATTTTTAATAATATCTGTGAAAAAAATGACTAGCTGCTGAGTGAAAAATTATTGTGAAATAATTGAGCATTTTGTGAAAATTTCCAAAATATCTCTACATGTTAATTCAAAGAAGGCCGAATCCCACTGAAATTGAAAGTAAGAAGAATGAGTCAAAGAGAATCGAATAAACCCATAAAACTGGGTCAAGTACGATAAATATCGTTATTTAACAACACCAGACCACAGGAGAAGTGGCAAAGAATTAAAGGAAAGAAAGAAAGAAAGAAAGAAAGAAAGAAAGAAAGAAAGAAAGAAAAAAAGAAAGAAGTGGAATTGTGCATCATCATTGACTGGAAATGTACACGTTCTCGGCCATGATGAACAAACGTTAGCCTTGAAGTGAGCATACCCGCGGCACAGTTAAGGTAGAAAAGTTGCCTATGTTACGTCATAGCCTTCCGTAACTCCCTGAACGCCTCGTGCACAGATCCGTGTGACACAGGTCTGTGAGTGATAACGACAAGTCTGGTCGATATATACACCGAGCTTGAAAGGATTCAGTTTAAAATATCATTTTGCACTCAAAAAATTATGTTTTATGATAGTAAGGGCAGGAACGCCTTACGAAAAGGAAGGAAGCCCTGAAAACTTTAAATGAAAATACAGTAACTTATTATTATTATTTCTCTACCGCTTTCCCCACAACTGTAGGTTTGCGGGTGCGAACTGTGGAGCACATTTTTATTTGGTCCTGTTGTACGGCCTGACGCCAACGCTACGTTGAGGGATGTAATCACTATTGCGTATTTCTGTGGTGGTTGGTAGTGTGGTGTGTTTTCTGAATATGAAGAGGAGAGTGCTGGGACAAACACAACTAACCAGTCCCCGAGCCAGAAGAATTAATCACACGATATTAAAATCCCCGACCAATACGGGAGTCAAACCCAGGATCCTCTGAATCGAAGGCTTCAACGCTTACCATATAGACAATTAGTGGGACAAAATGCAGTAACTGATCGGGCATGTTAGAAGTGACATGATGTCACGTTACCATCAGTTTTGCATGGAACCCAAGCCTCTGTGTTCGTTTTACCATACCTATCCTGAACAATTTCAGCATATCTGCTTCCGATAGCGTGTTCGTGTTCTCTGAGTGAGGACGACAAACTCATCTACTGTATGCCCTACATGTCGGAATACCTAACAGAGAGGGATGAGTCCGAACAGGCCCAGAATTTGAAAGCGTATTTTGGCGACATGGGGCCATTAAGTTAATCTAATATTGCTTCTACATTTGTGCTTGGCTCCTCACATTTATCCCAGGCAACGCTTGTTCTCTTCCAACCCCGATAATATTTTGTTTAGAAGGCCTAGAAAGTCATTTTCACAGCCTTCGTGGTCTTCCCACTTCTCCTGCTAATACCTTTAACTTTCAGGTCTGGAAAGTTGTAAGTGGGGAAGGATTCCTAATTTACCTCCCCTTAAAACAACCACCACCACCTGTGTCGGTTTAAACAACAGGTGCCCTGGTGAGAAGCCAGAAATTGCTCGGCTATAACGTTTCTACCCATGATCCATCGAGGCAGATACTCATAAAAATGGCCACAAAATAACTGTCATTTACCTGCTGAAAGTAAAATAGTATAGTGAATCTTCACAAGTTTATTTGTGAGAATTTACAAGGTGATATGAATAATATTGTTATTATCGAAACATATATCTAATGATTTGTTTATAAACATATCTTACGTGATTGTGGTGAGAAGAATTGCCCAACTTTCTGTAAATGATACACAATAATTGCCCAGTACTGAAAAAACGATTTTGAAATTATTTGTATCGAAATTTTGTGGAATTTCTTCCCTACTAATCTTAACAGTATTTATTAACCTAAATTAACCTTCCAGAAGAATGAGCAACTTTAATAAGGAAATTCATTAATTATCGTCGAGATTTCCTTATTGTTGTCACTGTTTATGTTTAAATGTAAACAAAGTATATTTGTTTCAACACAAACCTCCGTGGCCCAGGCGGCAGAGCGCCGGCCTCTCACCGCTGGGTTACGTGGTTCAAATCCCGGTCACTGCATGTGAGATTTGTGCTGGACAAAGCGGAGGTGGGACAGGTTTTTCTCCGGGTATTCCGGTTTTCCCTGTCATCATTCATTCCACCAACACTCTCCAATATCATTTCATTTCATCTGTCATTCATTAATCATTGTTCCAAAGGAGTGTGACAGGCTTCGGCAGCCGGGACAATTCCTATACTCGCCGCTAGATGGGGCTTCATTAATTCCATTCCTGACTCGGTCAAATGACTGGAAACAGAGTGTGTATTATTATTATTATTATTATTATTATTATTATTATTATTATTATTATTATTATTATTATTATTATTATTATTATTATTATTATTATTATTGTTTGTTTCAAAAATGTAACAGCGATTACCCTGTTCTGTCTTTTGCATGAGAAGTATAGGTGTGAATTTTTATTTTAGGAAATAGTTGAAACTTACTAGGGTTGATAGGAACCAGGCGGATAAGGGTAAAATATTTCCAGGATATCAAAATTTGACAGAGGTACGAGTATATGGATACGTTTGGTGAAAATTTCCGAAGAGTAGGGAGACAAGTAGTTCAGGTTCGTCGGTTATTCTTGGCTTTCTAAACCGGGACCGCTATCTTACCATCAGATACGTCCTGAATCGTGATCGCATTGGCTGAATCAGCGTTGCCAGCCCTAAGGTTTGAACCGTACATGTATGGTTTACAGCCCTCTATGTACGGTGTGCGGTTCGAATGTCTAACCATACGCGTTATATACGGTTCTGCGAAATTTTTAAATGAACATTTATTATTGGAAATGTTCATATTTTGTATGATTTTTTTCTCCTTTTGAACATACCTCATTTCGTGGACCTATATGACGTGGCCTCCGTTCTCTAGGGGACTCCCAAGCTTTGAATTTTGTGATTCACGTTTGAACTGTTTTCAGATCAACAAATGAAGCACCTGAACAGTCCGTCTGTCTCACTCTGTGGCCGGGATTACTCTACTTCAAACTTTATCAACTGTGAATCTCGTAGTAGTATATTTATTCACAGTCACATTGTTGATCAGCCCACACAGAAATCCGTCCGTCGTTTCTTAAACAGTGTGAAATGTGATGAAAGCTCAATCATGGAGCAGTGCAGCGACTATTTGTAAATCTTAAACATAACGTGATTTCGTCAAACTTATGAATAATATTGTGATGTGCTTACAAATTCTTTTGCATGACAGTGCAGTGCTTCAATTTCTTGTTGGTTAGCTTACTATTCATTAAGTGTATATTATTTTCTTGGGCGTTTACTTTGCAATTTTTTTTTTGCTAACTGCTTTACGTCGCACCGACACAGATAGGTCTTATGGCGACGATGGAAAGCAGGAAAGGCCTAGGAATGGGAAAGAAGCGGCCGTGGCCTTAATTAAGGTACAGCCCCAGCATTTGCCTGGTGTGAAAATGGGGAACCACGGAAAACCATCTTCAAGGCTCCCGGATGCGAGCTCGCAGCTGCGCGTTCCTAACCGCACGGCCAACTCGCCCAGTCGTATACTTTGAATGTTGAATAAGTAAAGATTCTGTTAACTTCTGATTACAAAAATAAAACAGGGTCTTCGACAACCAAAAAAATTAAAACATCCTGTTAAATCACCCAGAAGGAAACAAAAATACAGGCAATCGTGGGAGAGTAAGACAGTATAGGAAGTGGATGCGTCCTGATCCAACATGTGAAGAAAGGGCTAAGTGTAGGCCTATATGTTGCATTTTCTTACTTCCACTGATATGTTTCTATTAAGTATTCCTATTTGATATTGTTGTCACTTGCTATTATTCCACGCATTCTATCGAATTTTGGTGTGTTTGAGTGAATATTAGTACTGTACGGTTTTACGATAAAGAATATGGTTTATTTTTAATTTCTGTACGGTTTCTCAGTTTTCGGAGGTTGGCAGCGCTCGGCTGAATGGACCTCGGACCAGCCCTCAGATTCAGATAAAAGTCCTTTACCTGCATGGGAATCAAACCCGTGACATCCGGGTGAGAGGTAGGCACTCTACCCCTAGACACTGGGGCCAGCATTCAAAGGAGTAGAAACCAAAATATGAATGTTGGATCAATTTAACGTTTAGGTGCTCTTAAATCTAGAAAATAAAATTATTTTCCACAGCATCACGAGTGTTGAATGCATTAGATCTTCACAGTTTATAGATACTTGAAACCACACGTCTCTCAAAAGCACTTGCCATTCTGTTTCTTGAACGAATACAATAGCTCTTAACTAGTAAATGCATTAATAGAAAAATGGATTGGAATCTGAGGTGTAGATTTTTCTTGTAAATGGTGTTCATTTTATTTTTGTTTTTATGGTTTTTTGGTTTTGCTAGTAGTTTAACCTTCAGCTAATACATGGAACGTTTTCGGCGACGTACTATGTATGTGAAAGGGTCAGGATTGGCAAGAAAGCACCCATGGACTTGCGCCATGCACAGAAGCAAGGAAACACTGAATACTTGTGCTTTACCAACCAAGTGGCGAATATTTAGAATCTCTTCCCTTCACAAAGCGTGCCTGATTTGACTTGAGCCAGTATCTAATGTAAGGTTTCAGACGGTTATTTATGATATGTAGGCATATTTTACTTGCTTGTGATATAGTGAGATAGCTCGTCGATTCCCACAATTCCTTTATGTGAAGTGGTATGAAGATGGGAGTGAGCCAGTCTTGTGGCAATATGTACCTACCCTAGTGCATTAAACTTATTTCTTCTTCTTCCCTTTCGTTAATCATTTCCCCAGACATGCCATCACTTCCTAGTGGTTTGTGGTTTTCCACTTGTTTAATTGCTTCTTCTACTTCTCTCCTCCGTAAGTTCTCAGTCAGACATTGCGGATGCAGTTATTACTGATATTCTCATCTGTCTGTATATTTCCAAAGTAACTTTTCCATCCTTCAATGGCTACCTGTTTTTCTCCAATGTGAGTACCATCTTCATCTTGCACAACCCATGAACTGGGTTTGACATCACGGGTAATTTTCTTGACCTTCGTGAAGAGATTACGGTGTTGACTATGCTGCTCATATTGTTCAATTTCTTTATTGATTTCATTAATCTGGTTTGCTTTACCCAGTCTGCACTGATCTTTAATTTGCCGAGAAAGTGATGTGTACATTTGTAAATATTCATCAGTTCTATCGCTATTTCTTTTAGAGCTTATTTCTTTCCTCTATTACCGAGATAGATAGCTGTAGTCGCTTAAGTGCGGCCAGTATCCAGTAATCGGGAGATAGTGGGTTCGAACCCCACTGTCGGCAGCCCTGAAGATGGTTTTCCGTGGTTTCCAATTTTCACACCAGGCAAATGCTGGAGCTGTATCTTAATTAAGGCACGGCCGCTTCCTTCCCATTCCTAGGCCTTTCCTGTTCCATCGTCACCACAAGGCATAACTGTGTCGGTGCGACGTAAAGCAAATAACAAAAAAAAATTATGTCCTCTATTAGCCGGAACTTAACTATGGCTTCCGAGATATTGAGGTCCTTCCTTGAGTATTTTCTGACTCGCACTCCTCATAGTGGTTTTTAGATTGTTCCATACTACTGAATAGTTTTAAAACCTTCATGAAAAGAAGTCCTGTATGTTATCGAACAAAGCTCATTCAGACTGTAAACATCAAAATACGAGTTTGTTTTAGAAGTCCTCAATGTATCTTTTTACAGGAAACTTCAAACAGAGAATAATGCTAGGAAATAAATAGTGCATATCAAAAATCCATTACTTTTCAGAAAGACCTAATGAAAAGGAAATTAAAAATAAAATTTTCCGCTCAATCCCTGAAGTTCCTCGGAGAAATGTAATGTAAAGACTTCCTCTATCCTTGACCTCGTTACTGAGTGAGATAAGGTGGAGTGGTGGTATGTCTGGATGCCCCTAGAATCAACCTAGTACTGCTATGATATTTGGCTCAACCTACAACAAAAATAAGTCCCAGGTTAATTCATGGCGACAAAAGCAGCCAGGCATAGAGCTAACCGCTGAATTCCACTTTCTGGTGAGGTTATGGGTAGTGGTTGCATTTACCTTCCACTCCTCCAGGGATCTTCATAGCCAGTACGGAGAAGGGTTTGCTTTCTTCTGTTTCGGCCTTGTGGAAATGTAAATTATACCCTTTTGATGCCTACAGTGTCCATGGCTATAACCTCGACGTAAGGTCCCCTAAAACAATGTCGTCTTCCATGGCTATGACCATCTCGTTGGACCTGAAATTCTAATTCAGTAGGATATTTCTGAAAGAGCGCCAGGATTTCTTTTTGTCGATGTTTGTGCCAATGATTTATTTCTCTTTCAAATCCTCGTAACTTATATACACGGGAAGTAAATTTAAGTTCTTGTTCGGCATTTACAAAACTAAACTATCTCGTTTCAAATCAGTTCCAGATAACCGGATCACTGCGTTACCCTGCTGATGAGATTTCCACCCCTTTCTGTTTGAGGTTACTAATTTGTTACGTTCAGCTTGCTACCGTGAGTGCCTGATTGCCACTCGTTAGGTGTGTTCATCTGGCCTTTAATATCTCCATACACAAAACAATTTTAAACTCATATTTCTCCGGCAATATGATTTGGCTACAGGGATAATTAAAATAGAAAAATATTATACATGCACCTGAAACAATTTTTCAAGTATTTTATATGTTGAAAGCCGCATTAAAACTATTTAAAATAGTTCAATATATTTTCAGTAATATAACAAATGTAGGAGACATCAGTGGTTTGTATTCATCATTAGTTTGCCATTCATCAAGCAGGCATAATTGGTGAGCCACATTTTACGAAATTTGCAATCATGGAAATGGTTTCCTCTGGTTAACCCAGGGGCCACTTATCAGATATTATCAGGATATTCGCATTATAGGAAATATCGATGGCTTTCTTTTAAAACCTCGTATGTCCAAATGTTCTTCCTACCTATTATATCCCTTAAGACTGGCCACGCCTCCCGGTAATATATTTGTATGCAGTCCATCAGAATAATTTTCGCTGTGTTCATTTTTCTTTGCTAAAGTCTAAAGGAAAATGGACCTTAACGAACCGAATTGTAGGGATGTTGATTGCATGGCAAATTTACACATTCCTACAGTATAATGTATTTAAGGTTCATTTTCCTTTACACATTGACAGAGGAAAATGACCATAACGAAAATTATTCTTTTGGACTGCATATAAATATGGGACTGGGATGCATGACCAGTCTTAAGGAATATAATGGATAGGAAGAGTATTCGGACTTACGAGGTTTTTAAAAAAAGCCATCGATATGTATTATTTTGAGCTCAAACATATGTCATGAGAGTTTGTCATAAAATTTCAAATCTTGCATTGTGTGGGATACCTTCTTAGGTTAAATTACGGTAGGGCGGCCAGTTCCTTTCCACCCCAATAACGCGTGGGCTACAGATTCAAGTGGTGACCACGCTCAATGTAGCTTAACTTAAGATATCTCACATGGTCAGGAATTCAAAATGGCTACGTCACGGGCCCACTTGAATTGGAAGAAATAATTTATATTGAGCATTTCCCAAAGACTTAATTCACAGCCAAAGCTGATCTTCCCCTCTGAATGCTATCATACACTACATCGATGGTAGCTCCTGCCTGATGTAAAAATAGACTAAAAGGGAGAAAACCTGCACTCATTGGAGTGTAGGTTGGTGACCATGGATATCTCAGCTGAGTTTAGCATTGCTTATACTGTATTTGTGCCAGGCTCCTCATATTAAAAGTAATTGTTTCGAATATAGTACCATATCTGAAGTGCTTATTTGATTATGGTATTCAGAAAGACCGGAGAGTTGCTATAATAGCCCCTGCGTACAAGGGAAAGGGTGATACACATAAAGTCCATAATTTCAGTCCAGGTGGATTGACATGGCTTGCATGTAAGGTATGGGAAAGCGTTCTTTCTGATTTATTAGACATGTTTGCGAAATTACTAGTTGGCTGGATAGAAGGCAGTTCGGGTTTAGGAAAAGTTATTTCACTGTATGATTCAAGGAAGGTATAGCAGATCTTTTAGATTCAGAAGGTCAAATGGACTGTATCGCGGTTGACCAATGTAAGGCTAGATAGGGTAGATCATAGGAGACTACTGACAAAAATGAGTGCAAGAGGACTAGACAAAAGAGTGACCGATTGGGTGACTATATTTATAGGAAATAAAACTCAGAGAATTAGAGTAGGTGAAGCATTATCTTATTATGTAATGATTAAGAGGAGAATTCTTCGGGGCAGTATTATTGGACCATTATATTTTATTTATATAAATAGACTAATAAATAAGTTACAAAAATGGTGAGTGACAGCAAGAAGACCTGGACAGGCTGCTCGACTAAGTGGTATATTTCGATCTGGCAGTGGAGAGATGGCGTGGAATGGCATTAACAGACGAGTAATTTTGAATGGTGTTTTTATAGGAAATATCGCAATATGAAGATAAATTTGGAATGCAAAAGGAGAAATTGGGGTTGTTCGTTTATATGAAGAGGAGTTCGGAATTGGAATCATTTTTTTCTTTCTTTTCTTTCTTTCTTTCTTTCTTTCTTTCTTTCTTTCTTTCTTTCTTTCTTTCTTTCTTAATCTGTTTACCCTCCAGGGGTGGTTTCTCCCTCGGACTTAACGAGGGATCCCACCTCTACCACCTCAAGTGTGGTGTCCTGGAGCGCGAGACTTTGGGTCCGGGGGATACAACTGGGAGGGATGGACGAATACCTCGCCCTGGCGACCTCACCTGCTACGCTAAACAGGGGCCTTGTGCGGGTGGGAGGGATGGGACGATCGGAAGTGATAGACGAGAAAAAGGGATGGAAGCGGCCGTGGTCTTAAGTTAGGTACCATCCCGGTATTTGCCTGGAGGAGAAGTGGGATAACATGGAAAACTACTTCGAGGATGGCTGAGATGAGAACCGAACCCACCTCTAATCAGTTGACCTCCCGAGGCTGAGTGGACCCCGTTCCAGCCCTCGTACCACTTTTCAAATTTTGTGGCAGAGCCGTGAATCGAGCCAGGTCATCCGGGGGTGGCAGCAAATCACGTTAACCACTACACCACGGAGGCAGAATTGGAATAATTTACGAAGGGAAATGATTGATAAATTCCCAAATTCTTTGATATTGTTTAAAAGAAGACTAAGTAGACAACGAATGGAGAAACTGCCCCCTGAGCAGATCAATAGTGATGATGATGATGAACTGATTCATTCATTTATTCGTTCATTCGTTCATTAATTTTCCTGTTCGTGCACCCTTTGTCAAGATTTATTCTCTTCCCACCTCGAAGAAATTAGGCTTGTGAGAACTAGGGAGTCTTTTCTTAACCTTTGTCTTCACGCCATTCATGACCCTTCTCTTTCTTTTGGCCAATTCTAAAAATTTTCTTAGAATCTGACTTCTTTCTTTACCATGTCTGATTACTATTCACAGTGTATCGTTATCTCGTACTTGTCTTTAAAGCAACAATCGCACCACCACATAAGTGAACTTGTATCGTTTATTTCTTATGAATTTGAGAAACTATGTCAAGTAGTTTGTATTGGGAATGTCACATGAAGGTATCCTCCATCTCACAATGACAACAAGCCTGGATTCAGTTCCAAAACCTACAACGCAAATTCTCCAATGTTTTCAGTTACTTGTCGTAAAATCTCGTCTTCTAAAATGAAGCATCGCTTCTTAGAAGCAAACCACTCCACTCTGTGTCAACACTCGGCCGGTTCTCGGTGACGCCAGGGCGCTCTCGACATAGCGCCTCGTTACGCACCAGACGCCGCGCCGGTCTGGCGGCTTCATATTTAATCTGCTTGACAAAACTTGTTGAGCCATGTTTTACTGCCGGCATATGTCTATTATTGCGAGCGTCTAGGTGCGGCAATGTGATATAACATGTCGGGAACCGACGCGTTCTCCGCTTAATAAAATTCATTTAGCATTCTTTGAGTTGACAATAGGTGTTTGATGAGCCATTGCTAATGGCCGGTGGCCAGGTGGCCGTCACCGTTCAGGCGTCAGCTGTTTGTGGTCTGACACCGTGGTCAGGCGGTTCGTGGATTATCTTTTTAAATATCAGCATCACAATGTAGGCCGGCACGGTAGGAGAGGTGATGGTATACAATTTCTTATGACTCGTTTGCAATCCAAGGGCCTGAATTCAGTTTCAAGTCTTCCCGTAGTGTTCATACGGACTGAGGGTACATGCCGCTGTTGGTGGTCATTCGTCCATCGGAAGACGATGTTAAGCCTTGATGTTAATCGACTGGAGTAGGCTATGTGCCGACACCGGTGGTTTAGACTCCCCTCCCTACCTCATTATTAATATCATCATCACCACCATCCTACATCGAGACGCGCAGGTCGCCAATAAGCGTCAAACATAACACCTGCATCAGGCGAGCAGAACATGTCCTTGGGCATTCACTATAAGCTATGCAATAAACAAAATAATTGTTAATGTTCTACAAAGTTTCTAGACTTCACTAATAACTGATATTATTGATACCGAGTGAGTTGGCCGTGCGGTTAGGGGCGCGCAGCTGTGAGCTTGCATTCTGCAAATAGTGGGTTTTAATTCCACTGTCGGCAGCCTTGAAGATGGTTTTCCGTGTTTTCCTATTTTCACACCAGGCAAATTCTGTGGCTGTACCTTAGCTAAGGCCATAGCCTCTTCCTTCCCACTTCTAGCATTTTCCTATCTCATCGCCGCCATAAGACCTATACGTGTTGGTGTGACGTAAAAATAACTAGGAAAAGATTTATTATTATTATTATTATTATTATTATTATTATTATTATTATTATTATTATTCGCCTCTGTAGTGTTGTGGTTAGTGAGTTTAGCTGCCACTTCCATAGGTCCGAGTTCGATTCCCGGCTCTGCCACGAAATTTGAAAAATGGTACGAGGACTTGAACGGGGTACACTTAGCCTCGGGAAGCCAAATGAGAAGAGGGGCTTCGATTCCCGCCTCAGCCATCTTCGAAGTGGTTTTCCTTGGTTTTCCACTTCTTCTCCCTTCCTCTTCCTTGCCTTCCTTGCTTTCCTTCCTTCCTCCACCCCCTCCACAAGGTTCCTGTTCAGCATAGCGGGAGAGGCTGCCAAGGCGAGATGCTGGACCTCCCCGACCAAATATCACGCTCCAGGACACTGCTCTTGAGTTTCTAGAGGTGGAATCCCTCGCTAAGTACAACATCATAGTGAGTCCACAGTACTGCAGGGCTACTTCATGGAAGCCTACTTCCTTCATTTTCTTCACCATCAACCGTGTCGTTTCAGGAGGATGTTCTCCTGGGACAGCGTAAACCATGTGGTTTTAATACTATTGCACAGTAGTCGTCCGCAAACCATCTGAATCCTACATATCCTGGCCGATGGAAAGAAAGGGGAGTATCTGTAACTTAGCCCGCCAGATCACCACCACTATTGAATGTCTTCCCGGGGGTAACTTAAGACCAATGGTGGCTGCCTGCAATTGGACTAGGAAGGCTCGAGTCTGAGTAACAGAGAAAGAACTGAAAGAAAATACGTCGACTGGTCTTCCATCAAGGCACAATTGTATTAGTAAGAGAAGGCCATTGTGCGTCTTCGGTGCGGTAGAATTGTAAACACATGCCATGAACTCTCCCAGCTCCATTTGGACCGACCGCCGCTGTTTAAAGCAAGTAGTCTCCTCTTCAGTCGAAAGATCCCATTACAGCGGCCTGACTATCCCATTGCACATATTCTACCATGATCCACAGTACCAAGCTGAACATCGCTCCTAGATATGCATTATTTAAGAATGGTATCGATTCGAGCAGCTACTTCGTTAGTAAGGCAGTATTCGGGTATTCGCG
Organism: Anabrus simplex; assembly: GCF_040414725.1. Classification (NCBI taxonomy): domain Eukaryota; kingdom Metazoa; phylum Arthropoda; class Insecta; order Orthoptera; family Tettigoniidae; genus Anabrus; species Anabrus simplex. Next base: position 247,423,295 of record NC_090265.1, on the reverse strand, counting down.
TTTCCACCAACTGGCCATTCTGTCCTCGTCCAGCTCTGCCTTCCTAGTCACATGAACATTCAGTCACTAAAATACGAAGCTCCCTCTGTGGATCAGTGGTAAAGGGTAGGCCTCCGGATCCCAAGAAAACGGGTTTAAGCCCAGCCAAGATAGTCGAATCATTGAAGAGTTGATGAAAGTCCGTTCGACACTCCATGTCGTAAGATTTCAACATGTAAAAGAACTCTGATGACACATTTTCTGTTCTCCGGGCAAAATTTATAAAAAATCGCAGCCATAGTCGCCCATCTAGTTGGCTTAGAGTAAAAGGGAGCATCGAAATTGACGAGCAAGCAGCCAGATGTCATCAAATTAAAATGTCTGCACATGATAGCTGAGGCCGTAAGATTATTATTATTATTATTATTATTATTATTATTATTATTATTATTATTATTATTATTATTAGTATTATTATTATTATTATTATTATTATTATTATTATTATTATTATTATTATTATTATTATTATTAAAATTGAATATTCGAGACAACATTTGACAAAGTAAAGGGTGATAAACATTCAATGCAGTCCCTTCGCGATTTGAATCTGCACTCACATGACATATTCACAGACAAATTCCTCGGCCGTTCCAGCTGTGCTAAATAATCACCTGATGGTCTTTTGGCAGATTACAACCTATAAAAGGGGCAGTATATCAACGAGGTGTACACTTCGACATGTACAAATTTTATGCACGGTTAACACATGCAGTCGGTAGCGCTATTATTCCACAACCCACGTCATGATACGTTCTGACCGCTAGGGATCATTAATGACACAATCCGCATTGTCACTTATGCACCTCCATTGTATGTGTCTATAAATCGCATGTGGCCTGAAACTATTAAATAAGGGGCAGAAGTATCTTGTTGCATAAACAATCGATGTACGTGCGTACATGCAACTAAGGCAATCAAGAAAACTTTCATAAAGTCTTAGAGAAAGGCTGGAATCTAATTAGTGTCGAAATATCTGATCCTTCAGTACACTAAACACTAATAAAATTGGAACAAATATTAGCAGAGATGAATTAAATCAAGATAATTATCGGGCAAATGCCCAGAACACCAAGAAACAATAGAGGAGCAAAGTATTCGAATTTTGGTGCCTGTTGTTTTGTAAAGGGAAAGGAGTGATTTTGCAAGTATACATCCTCAAACAGCTCAATGGGCAAAGTAGAAAAAGGCCTGACCATCAATGTGTCAGCGCTCACAACGGTACCTGGCAGATTCCAAGACGGTAGCAATTGCAGGCGATACCACAATGAGTCTGAAACCAACTGACATGTCGTGGGATCTTACATCTGTGGGGATCGGCTTCGAAGCACAAAACACCATAAAGTGAGAGCAATGATGGGTGATACTCTGAGAAGCAATGTCCTCTAGGCACATGAAGAGGTCATGGAACAGCCGACGGCACCAGGACGAGACGTATCGACATGATCGCCATTGATCGTAACAACTCAATTGAGACCACTTGCAATAAATCTTGTAGCGGCAAACCTAGCGATATAACAAAAAAGAATACCATCTACATTCCAACAACATCTTGTTCAAAGTAAATTAAATGCATTGGTATTATTGAACAGATGATTGGCACCGAAGAGCTTTTTGCTTATTTGTAATGTGAATAAGACTCGGTATTTATATCCATCACAGTTCAGCCGGCAATAAATGTTATAATCACAGGGTTTACAGATAGTGTTCATTCTCATAAGTCACTTCTACACGTCATTGGCGTTGATTTAATTTAGCATTTAGGATTTACATTTTCGTTGAGAGAATACTGTCTCTAGGCAATATTTCGTCGTGGTTCCCCAAAAATGTATCTATTTGAAATATTTCAGCATTTAAGGTTTATTTTCCTTTACACATTAGTACAGGAAAATGAACGCAACAAACGTCACTCTGATGGACTACATACCGATGGCTTTCTTTAAAAATCTCGTAAGTCCGAATACTCTTCCTACCTATTATATTCCTTAAGACTGGTCACGCCTCCCAATCCCATATGTATATGCAGTCCAAAAGAATAATTTTCGTTATGGCCATTTTCCTCTGCCAATTTGTAAAGAAAAATGAACCTTAAATACATTATACTATAGACATGTGTAAATTTGCCATGCAATCAACATCCCTACAATTCGGTACGTTAAGGTCCATTTTCCTTTAGACTTTAGCAAAGGAAAATGAACACAGCGAAAATTATTCTGATGGACTGCATACAAATATATGACCGGGAGGCGTGGCCAGTCTTAAGGGATATAATAGGTAGGAAGAACATTTGGACATACGAAGTTTTAAAAGAAAGCCATCGATATACACGAACGGCTAGTAAACTTCCCCCATATCTTATTTATTTATTTATTTATTTATTTATTTATTTATTTATTTATTTATTTATTAGATACAGCCGATGGGGAGCCACATTACACTAATAATATAACAAATATAAATGAGTATAATAAGCTAAAAATTATTATAAACAACAATATTAGATATCAACAGCAATGCCAACAACAATAACAAAGTAACAGGAATGGCAGTGATAACTAGCAAGGGTCGGTTAACCGAGTTAGCAAGAGGAAAGGTCAGAAGAAAGGGCAGAAGAAAAACGGACACCTGGAGAGGAATTCAGATTATATTTTTAATTTTGTGATTGAAGGGTGCACAGGATGTGAATGTGTCAATATCGGGTAGTAAAATAATAATCGTATGGCCTCACCTACCGTGTGCTGACATTTCAATTTGATGCCATCTGGCGGTCTGCTCGTCAATTTCGACGTTCCGTTTCACTCTGGGCCCACTATATGGCAGACCGAGTAAACCGAAACTCTTTTGGGCGTCTATGGCTGAGATATAATGAATTTTGTCGGGTAAACACCAAATGTGTCACCAGAGATCTTTTACATGCCGACATCGTACGACATGGAGTGTCGAGTGGATTTTATTCCGCCCTTCAAAAATCCGACCACCTCTGCCGGGTTTGAACCCGCTATCTTGGGATCCGGAGGCCGACACTCTGCCACTGATCCACACAGGTAGATAATATCGTGTAGTGAGTTACCAAGAGTTGGGAGACGGTGGAAGATAGAGCGTCGCGTCGTTGTACAGTTATCATAGTTAATGATTTTAATTGCATGTTGCCCATCATGTGACTTTGATATATACCTCCTAGAGCACATCTTTTCTTACAAAAGAGATTTACGGTCCAAGTTTAACAAGGCGATTTTGTGCCCCATAACGTCAAAAATTTCTCACCAACAAGATTCCCGTTGAAAGACATTAATTGTCAACCTCTCTAAAATAGAAACAGGAAGTGTTCACAACCATCTGCCAATTACTTTCCAGACATTTGACAACGAACAGCTCAGTATTTTTTAATTGTTCAACCCGTCGGCAACGGGTTTGTTTCTTTACAATTGCAGCAATGCTATCAAGGGAGATGAGTGACAGCAGAAGGACAAATCATACCTCAGTGTACAATAGTTAGTCATTGCAATGTTCTTTATTGCTGACACGGCAGCCACGCTCGCTGTTGATGAACTTGGTACATAAATCTTAATTCAGGAATATTTTTATTATAGCTCTTAGAGAAAACTAGTATTGATTATAAATGATTTGAGATGGTATTTTGCATAATTTTGGTTATATAGAAATACACTTTAGAGTTTAAAAAATATTTCTGGAGATATTTGGACATGTATAAAAATGGTAATAACCTCAAATATCTCACTTATTCCGCCTCTGTGGTGTAGTGGTTAGCGTGATTAGCTGCCACCCCCGGAGGTCCGGGTTGGATTCCCGGCTCTGCCACGAAATTTGAAAAGTGGTTCGAGGGCTGGAACGGGGTCCACTCAGCCTCGGGAGATCAACTGAGTAGAGATGGGTTCGATTCCCACCTCAGCCATCCTCGAAGTGGTTTTCCGTGGTTTCCCACTTCTCCTCCAGGCGAATGCCGGGATGGTACCTAACTTAAGGCTACGGCCGCTTCCTTCCCTCTTCCTTGCCTATCCCATCCGATCTTCCCATCCCTCCACAAGACCCCTGTTCAGCATAGCAGGTGAGGCCGCCTGGGCGAGGTTCTGGTCATTCTCCCCAGTTGTATCCCACGACCAAGAGTCTGAAGCTCCAGGACACTGCCGTTGAGGCGGTAGAGGTGGGATCCCTCACTGAGTCCGAGGGAAAAACCGAACCTGGAGGGTAACCAGATGATGATGATCTCACTTATTATTGTTCGCGTGGCAAGGATGTGTAAAACAAAATATCGCAATTTATTTTGAACAATTTTCATTATATACAGTGTTTTAACGCAGGTAACGTTAACGGATAAGTTTGACATTTCCTGTTTCGGCTCCCTTTATATCTGCGCTCAGATGGCCTTCATTTAAACCGCAGTGGTACGTATAATTTAGGAAATTTGTTTGGAAGGGTAATAGGGAGGTACATTCAGGGAAACGGGATGGCCTAGGGAGCGGTGATAAGGGAGCAGGGAACTGGAAATCAAGTAGGGATGACATAAAATTGTTAGTGTTGAACTGTAGAAGTATTGTAAGGGAAGGAATAGAATTAAGTAATTTAATAGACATATATTTACCAGATATTGTAATAGGAGTTGAATCATGGCTGAGAAATGATATAATGGATGCAGAAATTTTCTCACGGCACTGGAGTGTGTATCGTAGAGATAGGATAGGAAGGGTAGGAGGGGGAGTGTTCATTCTGGTGAAAGAAGAATTTGTAAGCTACGAAAAAGTTAAAGATGAGACACATGAAATTCTAGGTGTAAGGCTCATTTCTAAAGATAATAGGCAACTTGATATATTTGGAGTGTACAGATCGGGAAAGGGTAGCACTGACGCGGATTCGGAATTATTTGATAGGATAGTCAGCTATGTGGGAAACGACATGGAAAGAAATGTGATTGTAGCGGGAGATCTGAATTTGCCAGATGTCAATTGGGAAGGAAATGCGAACGACAGAAAGCATGACCAACAAATGGCAAATAAGTTAATATGGGAAGGACAGCTGATTCAGAACGTGATGGAACCAACCAGAGGGAAAAATATCCTGGATGTGGTGCTGATAAAACCAGATGAGCTCTATAGGGAAACTGAAGTAATAGATGGTATTAGTGATCATGAAGCTGTTTTTGTGGTAGTTAAAAATAAATGTGATAGAAAGGAAGGTCTTAAAAGTAGGACTGTTAGGCAGTACCATATGGCTGATAAAGCAGGCATGAGGCAGTTTCTAAAAAGTAACTATGATCGCTGGAAAACGGTAAATAAAAATGTAAACAGACTCTGGGATGGGTTTAAAGAAATTGTTGAGGAATGCGAAAACAGGTTTGTACCATTAAGGGTGGTAATTAATGGTAAAGACCCACCTTATTATAATAGGGAAATAAAGAGACTAAGAAGGAGGTGCAGACTGGAAAGAAATAGAGTTAGAAATGGCTGTGGAAGTAAGGAGAAATTGAAGGAACTTACTACAAAATTGAATTTAGCAAAGATGGCAGCTAAGGATAACATGATGGCAAGAATAATTGGCAGTCATACGAATTTTAGTGAAAAATGGAAGGGTAGGTATAGGTATTTTAAGGCAGAAACAGGTTCCAAGAAGGACATTCCAGGAATAATTAATGAACAAGGGGAGTGTGTATGCGAGGATCTTCAAAAGGCAGAAGTATTCAGTCAGCAGTATGTAAAGATTGTTGGTTACAAGGATAATGTCCAGATAGAGGAGGAGACTAAGGCCAAAGAAGTAATAAAATTTACATATGATAACAATGACATTCACAATAAAATACAAAAGTTGAAAACTAGAAAAGCGGCTGGAATTGATAAGATTTCTGGGGATATACTAAAGACAATGGGTTGGGATATAGTACCATATCTGAAGTACTTGCTTGATTATTGTTTGGTCGGAGGAGCTATACCAGATGAATGGAGAGTTGCTATAGTAGCCCCTGTGTATAAAGGAAAAGGTTATAGACATAAAGCTGAAAATTACAGGCCAGTAAGTTTGACATGCATTGTATGCAAGCTTTGGGAAGGCATCATTTCTGATTATATTAGACATGTTTGTGAAATTAATAACTGGTTCGATAGAAGGCAATTCGGTTTTAGGAAAGGTTATTCCACTGAAACTCAACTTGTAGGATTCCAGCAAGATGTAGCAGATATCTTGGATTCTGGAGGTCAAATGGACTGTATCGCGATTGACCTGTCTAAAGCATTTGATAGGGTGGATGATGGGAGACTACTGGCAAAAATGAGTGCAATTGGACTAGACAAAAGAGTGACTGAATGGGTTGCTATATTTCTAGAAAATAGATCTCAGAGAATTAGAGTAGGTGAAGCTGTAATAATTAAGAGGGGAATTCCTCAAGGCAGTATTATCGGACCTTTATATTTTCTTATATATATAAATGATATGAGTAAAGGAGTGGAATCGGAGGTAAGGCTTTTTGTGGATGATGTTATTCTCTATAGAGTGATAAATAAGTTGCAAGATTGTGAGCAACTGCAACGTGACCTCGAAAATGTTGTGAGATGGACAGCAGGCAATGGTATGTTGATAAATGGGGTTTCACAAATAGGAAAAGTCCTCTCAGTTTTTATTACTGCGTTGATGGGGAGAAAGTTCCTTTTGGAGATCATTGTAAGTATCTAGGTGTTAATATAAGGAAAGATCTTCATTGGGGTAATCACATAAATGGGATTGTAAATAAAGGGTACAGATCTCTGCACATGGTTATGAGGGTGTTTAGGGGTTGTAGTAAGGATGTAAAGAAGAGTGCATATAAGTCTCTGGTAAGACCCCAACTAGAGTATGGTTCCAGTGTATGGGACCCTCACTAGGATTACCTGATTCAAGAACTGGAAAAAATCCAAAGAAAAGCAGCTCGATTTGTTCTGGGTGATTTCCGACAAAAGAGTAGCATTACAAAAATGTTGCAATGTTTGGGTTGGAAAGAATTGAGAGAAAGAAGAAGAGCTGCTCGACTAAGTGGTATGTTCCGAGCTGTCAGCGGAGAGATGGCTTGGAATGATATTAGTAGACGAATAAGTTTGAATGGCGTTTATAAAAATGTAGGAAAGATCACAATATGAAGATAAAGTTGGAATTCAAGAGGACAAACTGGGGCAAATATTCATTTATAGGAAGGGGAGTTAGGGATTGGAAATACTTACCAAGGGAGATGTTCAATAAATTTCCAATTTCCTTGAAATCATTTAGGAAAAGGCTAGGAAAGCAACAGATAGGGAATCTGCAGCCTGGGCGACTGCCCTAAATGCAGATCAGTATTGATTGATTGATTGATTGATTGATTGATTGTTATATTACTGTATAGTAATCAAATAATATATAGCCTAGTGCACAAGCTTGGTATCTCTGGACGTCAATACCAGGTTTCGAACCGTTTTCCCGTGATGTCATAACAAACAAACAATTTTCGAACCGTTTTCCCCGTGATATCATAACAAACAAATAAGTTGCAGGCCGTTTTCCCGTGAGTCATAATAAGCAAACAAACAAACAAACAAACAATCATCATCACCATTTTCATCACTATCACTATAGACTGTTATGCCTTTCAGTGTTCAGTCTAGAAGCCCCTGTGAAATAACTAAGCGCCTCCACAATCCCTTAATTACAACTACTGTAGTTTTGTGGCCACACCACTTATCATTAAGTCATGAAGAACTGAATCCAACCATCGTCACCTCGGTCTCCCTCTACTTCCATTACCCTACCCCCCTCTATTCACCTAACATGACCCCATCAACTAACCTGGCTTATGCGCAAAAGCCGACTCCATGGCTAAACGGTTAACGTGCTGGCCTTTGGTCACAGGGGTCCCGGGTTTGATTCCCGGCAGGGTCGGTAATTTTAACCATAATTGGTTAATTTTGCTGGTACGGAGGCTTGGCGTGTGTATCGTCTTCATTCTCATCACGACGCGTAGGTCGCCGCCTATGGGCGTCAATTCAAAGGACCTGCATCTGGCGAGCCGAACTTGACCTCGGACAGTCACGGCACTATAAGTCATACACCATTTCATTTCATTTACCATACCCTGCCATTATTCCCACCTGATTGTATCTGCAACCATTCTCGCTACTTTCATGTCTGTTACTTCCAATTCACTAATAAGATATCCTGGGTCCACTCAGCTCTACTCCCGTACTTTAAGGTCGGACTGAAAATAGACCAGTATAAAGAGAGTTTCGTCCGAGTCCTGCACAATTACTAATTATAGAAATGTAAGCTAAAAATCAACTATAGTATTAACTAGGCTACTCTTATGGAGGATTCTGCATATCTATTGTTTTCGTGAATTTCTTATGTAAGATCATGTAAGTGCGTCTGAAGTATTGTACGCACATTCACTAGTAATAATTGTTAAAGAGGGAGCTTGTACTACAAGGTTGTGAAATGATGTTAGCCAATTGGTACGTAAAGACATGATAATTCCTTCGTGGAACCACAAACAAGAATTGTGCGTGTTATGCAAGTAAATCTCCGGGGAACAGTTTCATAAGAGCTATTTAGTAATGAAAATTGACTTCTTGTTTCCTCTCAAAGGGTCGTGTGTTTGTTCAGAATAGCTGTGAGTCATCTGCCACACCCATGCCTTGCTGTGGACTGTAGTCTCATCAGGTTTACCCTAATTACCAGAGAGTGTTACTGGTGGTGATCATTGTTGTAAGAGGAAGTAAAGCCTGGGTAACCATCCTTCCTTAACACTAATCACAGAAAGAAGGGTAGAAGTCCACCCCTTCAAAGAATGAAGGTAGAAGAAGAAGGCGTGTTGAAATAAGATTACCTAGTTTCGCAAACCTAATACCGTTTGTGTCGGACGAGAACAAAAGTTGGCCAAGGAAGGTCGGTAAATAAATATGAAAGCGAGGAATCTGACGCGAGTGGGAGGAACGCCTAATTCAGGTTGATGAAATGTGGCCACCAGGTTGACATCCTCTAATGGTAACTCCTGTTAGTCACCTCTTACAACAAGCGTAAGATGCCGTAGATCTATCCTAACATACCAGTGAGAGGAACCTACGTATTTCTTAAAACTCGACGAGGTGCGGTACCCGCCGTTGACGAGTTAGTTTTGTACTATTACAGCATTATTGTCATCTACCGAAGATAACCGGCAGGAGTAGAGACAGGGCATACTTCAGCTAACCACAGCCGGTCAGTGTAATGTTACTGTTGGTTAGTTTTAGAGACTTTGGAAAGCCTGCTTTAACACATAGACCATTATCGTTCAACCGGTTGGAGTCCCGTTGGTGGAAAATCATTTCCCCATCGGAATGTTGGCCGAAGGGTTGGACAAGTGGTGTTATACAATTTCTAATCACTACACTGCGTGCCAAAAGGCTGAATTCAATTCCAAACCACCCCGCTGTTTACATCTGGAATGAGGGTGTATGGCATTGTTGATAATTCGACCGTTGGATGAGGACGTTAAAGCCTCGAGCACACCTTTTTTTTGTAGGCTATGTGCCGACACCGGGTTTCACCCTCTCCCTACCTCATAATCATCAACATCTCACATTCCGACGGGCACGTCGCCAATGGGATTCACCTGGCGAGCCGAACATCACCTCGGGCACTTCCGACACTGTAAGCCATGCGCTAATAATAATAATAATAATAATAATAATAATAATAATAATAATAATAATAATAATAATAATCTCATATATGAAGTCTTCAACATTTACCCCGTATATTGCACTTGAAACCCGCCTATTACGCTTCTTCTTCTTCTTCTTCTTCTTCTTCTTCTTCTTCTTCCTAGTACTTTCCCTTTTATATTACAGTGTCCGCTACTTCGCACAGAATTCTATATTTCGTCTTGTTGAGGACGTCATCAGGTCTGGCCAAAAGTTTCAAACATTGTCCATGAAGAAGTTCACAGAATTTCCATTACTGGCTCTAGTATTCGTCGAATAAACATCATCGCCTTTGATGTAAACAAAAAGCGGGAGTATAATCGATCCAGTCGTCAGATTCGAGGCCAATGCGACACTGTCAGTAGAAGTCGACAAAGAGAAATAGATTCGATACAGCCTTTACTATACACTGGATACAATCCTCACTATACACTGGATACATCCCTTACTATCCTAGGAAATATCATGACTTCGTGTCTTCTTTCAGACGATCAAGCCACCGTGTCTTGGGACGGCCGCGTAGTCAATTTCCTCCAGAGTTGTACTTAATAGCTGTCTTAGTTTTGCTATTTGCTTTACATCGCACCGACACAGGATGTCTTATGGCTACGATGGGATAGGAAAGGCCTAGGAAGTGGAAGGAAGCGGCCGTGGAGTTAATTAAAGTACAGCCCCGGCATTTGTCTGATGAGAAAATGGGAAACCACGGAAAACCATCTTCAGGACTGCCGACGGCTGTCTTAGTAACCTTCGACCTTCTCTTCTCATGACATATCCGTACCAAGTGAGGCGAGCTTCTCGTATCTTGTCCGAAATTGGTACAACTCCCATCCGTTGTCTGACATGGTCATTTCTGACGAGGTCGAGTTTCGTAAGTCCTAACGGCCAACAGAGCATTCCCATTATATGGAGGTTTGTTCATGTCTTACTGCGACTAGCCAGCATTCTGAACCATAGATTGCAACTGGTATAACCATGGATTTATACATTTTCCCCTTGAGAAAATAGTTTGTTTTTTTTTTTTCTTGTCGCAGAGAACTCCGGCGACTTGCCACCATTTCAACCCATGCTCGAGCATCAAGAAGCGTTTCACCATTTGAGCTGATGTAGGAACCAATGTATTTAAACTGGATGGCTTTAACGAGATCTTGACCATTAACCTTCATGGTGCTATCCGTTTGTGGATCACATTCAAGGTACTATAGTCCATTTTCTTAATCTTGAGCCGCAGACCATTTTTACTCATGCGGTCATTCCAGTTCTGTATCCTTTCTTCTAAGCTCTGGCGGGATTTATCTGCAAGAAACACGTGGTCAGAACTGTACTTCGGCAACACTGTAACGCTTATGGTTTTAATCATGACAACGTTGTGAAGAAATACTGCAAGATTACGTGTTTGCACCGAACTTGCAAACCAGACGACTATTTTAGCCGCGCCATGGGGAGTAGGTGTTTGTGTCTGTTGTAATAAAACACCCTGTATTCACACACAACACATCACATCACTAACCATAACAAAAACATGCAAGTATGTTGGTGTAAGCAAGGCCATTTGGCCCTAAGAATAAAAGGAAGATATATTTTTGGTTTATGTAGTATGAAAGAGATAGGCTTAAATTTGTAAGTTATTCTTCTTCACCTTGAAAGGACCGTTCTAAATTTGCAAAACTAATGTAGTAATGAGTGGCTAATGGGGAAGAATATGATCTGTATGGTTTTGGCCATCCCAGGTTTTAAAGTGAACAAACCATAAACAATGCTTCCTGAAATATCCGTCGAGGAAATATTATGTCGCTTGTTATCACAGATGTGCTCCTAAGGCTGAAAAAACCCAGTGCAATTTACGAGAAGGTTTTCGGAATCTGGGTAGTAAGCTTATATGCATCATGTTTTGTTTATCTTCCTCAAAACATTAAATTAAGGAAGTTATTTGTTCTTTAGGAATACGTCCAAGTAAACAAGTAGGTTTGAAATCACCAAGGAGTCACTGACAGTAAATGGCGTGGTGGCCTCAAGATGGCTGTCAGTACAGCAGCAATACGAGTTATTCCGAGCTGGACCTACGACGGTAATCGTTGTTGACATTGTCGCATGGAGATCGAACCCTTGCCTCACATCTCTGGACATTGCGCACACAGAGAAACTATAATTGATGTCAGACATCAAAGCAATCGTTCCGTCCTGGCCAAGAGCTTCAAACATTGTCCATGAAGAAGTTCACAGCATTTTCATTACTGGCTCTAGTATTCATCGAATAGACATCATCGCCGTTGATGTAAACAAAAAGTGGGAATATAATCGATCCAGTCGTCAGATTTGAGGCCAGTGAACCACTGTCAGTAGAAGTTGACAAAGAGAAATAGATTCGATACAGCCTTTATTATACATTGGATACGTCCCTTACTGAAAATGAAAACCAACAACCTGTTTTCCAGTCATTGACCTGGTCAGGAATGAAATGAATGAATCATATATAGGCTATTAGTACGATGGGGTCGCCACTCCCAAAGTGATTTTATTAATGAGTGATAGATGCTATGAAATGAGAATGGAGAGTGTTGCTGGAATGAAACATGACAGGGAAAACCAGTGTACCCGGAGAAATACCTAACCCGCCTCCGCTTTGTCCAGCACAAATCTCACATTGAGTGATCGGGATTTGAACCACGGTATCCAGCGGTGAGAGGCCGACGCGTTGCCGTCTGAGCCACGCAGGCTTTACATCCCTTACTATCCTGAGAAATAGTATCGCAAGAACCTTCACGTCGTGGTACTGCTTGTGTTCGGAGCCAGATAAGTCTTTCTTCGACATCTGCAACAGATTCAGAATCAGCAAAGATGTTATCCGAACTGCTGCCCCCACAACAGCGAAGGGATTTATCTGGATGCTGAGACATCAGTTACACCCATTTCATGTTAAGGAAGCCAATGTACCGCAAATCGAAAATATTTTCGATATTTACTTTCACTTCGTTTGTTAGTAACTATTGTAGGCTATTAATTTATAAGCTGTAAAGTTTTAAATCCTTTTGATCACCTGCAATTTCAGGCAGGTTAATAAAAAAATAAAAAATAGTAAGAAATATGTATAAATATGAAATACCACCCACTTTTTAGGATATATGGGAACAATAAAACCGACGGGAATAAAATTTGCCATGGTTTCTTTTAAGTCATAAGTAATTGCTATCGGAGCGATAGGTAGGGGGCTGATATGATAGTTTATTTTGATGCTACATGGTATATCTCTTGTCATGTCTCTGTGTTGTGGCAGGCACACCACATTTTGAGAAGGAGCACGTAACAACTCTGCTTCCTGTTTTGATTTGTTGGTTGTAAGTGAAGTATTGTACGTGTCTGGTGTCACAAAAATGCGAAAATCCATTGTTTTAACTTGCCTTTGGAATGCATATTTGGACGAGATAGTGGTTCCTCACTATGTAGTGGCTACCAGAGAAGGTGATGGTTGTCTCTTCTCCTCGCTATCTTATTTAACATACGGCGCAGATTAGAATACCCGAGGGATTAGAATGAGTGTAGTAAAACTGGATAACTTACAAAATAAAAGTATATAATTGTATTAACACAAGAATCCGGTGAACGACGGGTGACTATGCTAGCTTTATTATAAAAATCAGCAGGTGTGAACCAGTGCTAAAAATAACTGGCATGTGTGTTCGACCGTATCGCCGACATCGATTTTTCCATTTACATCCAATGACTAGAGAACATGCTACTTTACGAGGCACTTCATGACATATCCTATACAAATCACAAATGAAAACTGTTTAGTAAATAAAATGGGGGCTAACAGCCAGTTTGCGTGTTGTGCGGTTCCTTCTCCCTCTGTCATGACCAATGGAGTCCCACTAAAATCGTTGTTTGCCCTCGTACACAACAAGACTGATGCAATAATTCTTCACATGTGGACAAGAAATAATGTATATCATCGAACAATACCAATTCAATAGATATTTTAATCAGAACCACATTTGTAGTAGTCAGCAATTGCGTACAGAGAGAGAAGCAATATTTGTCTAGCACGATGCTGTTATTGTGCCATGATCAGAACAGGCTAGAAAGAGCAACATCAAACAAAGACATAGCCGTCGTAATAAAGTTATTCAACAAATTCAGTAAAGATTAATCATACTTAATGTGACTTCATAAGTTTTAAACAAACATTTGAGCCATTTCCTTGCAGGACACTTCAAAACGAGACTGCAACATCCTGTAGCTCTTGTGTGACGTGCTTTTCATACTGAACTATTGTGATGTATTAATTTAATGAAAAACAAACAATCTAAGCCTACAAAACACTATCAGCTCTAACACCTACAGTACCTTATTTTTCATACGATAATACAATTTCCTGTCACAGCCTATTATGAGACATTTATTTAAAAGTGAAGTGAAGTATCTATACACTGATATACTAAATTTCCAACTCTTTAGCTAAGCAACACCACAGTATATTTCACGGCATGTTTTTACCTGTGATCCACCCATAAGCATTTCACCCGATCCAAATCTTTACTTAAAACTCTTCTTGCGAATCGTGGAGCTATGTTGTGGAAAATTAACTCCATTAAGCGTTAGTAACTGCGATATATCAGCCTCCTTCAATATATATTTCTCCTGTGAATAGCCAGCTTGTTATGGATGCGATAAGAATGAAGTATCATTTAAGTGTGCCTATTAATTCAAAAATGAATGGGTATTTAGAGTATGAGGAACGAGTACGAGAATTTGAGGGAAATAATCAAGGTTCTAACGGAGGGGACGAATGAAGGTAGATCCGCCTCAAGCAATCTACAGCGTACGGCAGGTAGACAAAGCGAGGAAAGGAAGTTATGACAGGTCAGCTAATATTTTAAGGGGAAGGAAATTGAAGGCTAACGGGACCTGTCATGGAGTGATTTCTGGAGAGGTACATGTGAGGAATTGATATGAGTCATTGTTAGTTGAACAAGGGACGAGAGTGGTACAGAGACCGGGGTGGGGTGCGGTAAAAAGAAAGGAAAAGTTGGGAAAGAGAAACGTATAGTATAGGGTAAGAAGGACGTGGAAAATGGTCAGGAGAGGGAGAGAAGAGAAGAGGAAGTATGGAGGATACGAGATACCAGTTGGGAATGGGATATAATGAGGTAGGTGGTATTGAGGCCCTGGTTATGGGGTACTCTATTTTTAGGCACTCTTGGAGAAAGTGTGTGGATGAGTGGGAATCCGGGTAGAGTGTTATCAATAAATTAGGTTAAGGCAGATGTTGAGGAAAGTAAAAGGGAAAGAGGAGGGTACGGAGAAGGTGTTAGGGCTGGTTTACACGGGTAGAGTAGCGAGGCGAGTAGAGTGGATAGTAGAGCTACTAGCATCGTGTAAACGACTAGGATAGTAGCAAGTAGAGTAGAGTAGCTAGTACGCAGTAGAGTAGAGTGGGTTTCCGCTGTGGTAAAGTAACTCCACCACTATCCTACCCCCTCCACCGGAACCGAGCTCCGAGAGCTGGCGGAGAAGGCCGAGGACGCTCGATTTTTCAGTTGACGCGTCATTCGCCTATTCCATGTGTGTACTGACGGTATTCCGCTGAGTAAACTGAGCATTTTTGTGTGTTTATTTGGTGGCAAAATGAAGGGTACGGAAGAAGAAACATGCAAATTTGTAGAACTGACAGTAGAAAAAGAATGTTTATGGAACATAAAAAGCATTATTTACAAAAACTAAAATATGAGACGGGCGGCGGAAGAGAACTTGATTACGAAAATGGGTAAAGAGGGTTTTGGTTTTATGGAACTTAAACCGATTTTTTTTAAAATACGATGTACCTACAACCAAGAACTGACGAAAATTCGTAAATCCAAGAAGTCTGGAGGTGGTGCCGCCGACATCTACACTCCCTCTCTTAAGTGGTTTAGTAAAGTATAATTTGCAAGGTAAAGATTAGCTGCCACCCCCGGAGGCCCGGGTTCGATTCCCGACTCTGGCACGAAATTTGAAAAGTAGTACGAGGGCTGGAACGGGGTCCACTCAGCCTCGGGTCAACTCAGTAGAGGTGGGTTCAATTCCCACCTCAGCCATCCTGGAAGTGGTTTTCTGTGGTTTCTCGCTTCTCCTCCAGGCAAATGCTGAGATGGTACCTAACTTAAGGCCACGGCCTCTTCCTTCCCTCTTCCTTGTCTATTCCTTCCAATTTCCCATCCCCACCAGGGCCCCTGTTCAGCATAGCAGGTGACACCGCCTGGGCGAGGTACTGGTCATCCTCACCAGTTGTATCCCCCGATCCAATGTCTCATGTTCCAGGACACTGCCCTTGAGGCGGTAGAGGTGGGTCCCTCGCTGAGTCGGAGGGAAAAATCAACCATGGAGGGTGAGCAGATTAATAAAGAAAGAAGAATATTAAAAGCCACAACGTAACATTATAGCTCAGTGATATTAAGGGGAGGTGCACCTTTGGAGGTCAAACAAATGCAGGTGTATTGTCCTATAAAGGAGAACAGACCTCTCTCATTTCGATGGAAGAAGGATTTAAAAAAATACCTAAACCTGTAATAGTTTCGAAGATGGAACAACAAATATAAACAAGTGTCAGCTGGATTGTCCCTTTAGATGAAGGTTTCTCAAGTTTCAGTGTTACACAGCGTGTTCATCATGTGTCTCGACGTGTTTAAGTTAGACAATGATGCAGGACTGTATACTTTAATCATATTAATAACATACATAGGGATTTTCTACCTCGTATCACTTGACAATGCCAATAATTTTAAGCAATAACAGTAATGTCCACAACAAATAGAATAATTTTCATATTTTGTTTAGAATATCCAAAATAATTATTGTTTACAGTACAATGTCAGGTCTTGAAACTTAATCTCTACACCTGGGGCGTACAAGCAACGAACAAACGAATTATATAAATAGATCAGTAATTGGGGTATTTATGGCAAAGAAGCTACTACAAATTAGGCCTACGCCAGCGTGACTTACAGTGTACTGATGGCTATTATCATTGGCCAAGAACTTCAGTCACCTCAAGCTTAAATCTCGGTGTTGCATTTCTCATCACTGTGTTGTGTCTTTGAATTTGCGGTGTTATAACATCTAACAGTGTCTGGAAGTTATCAGGCTTCGATCTCATACACTTTCTGTATTCTTCTTTATACTCTGTCGCAAGTTCTCTCAGAATTAATATTGATGCCCCGAGAGTATCTCTCCTAAGCCAGCCTCTTACCCATTCCCTTCTTTCCTCATTTGCTTCTTCTAATGCTTCACTAACCTCTTGCATTAGTATGTTTGCAAATGCCTTTAAACTCTTCGTTACGATGTGCTTGCGTCTTGACATGGTGCTACTACTCTACTCTACTGTATGACTCTACTCGCGTATGAACGATACAAGTGTCAACTCTACCAGACAGTGGTAGAGTAGAGTAACGTGGCTACTCTACTATCTACTCTACTCGCCTCGCTACTCTACCCGTGTAGACCAGCCCTAAGTTATTCAAGTTGGTATCAATATCGTAAGGCAAGAAGAAACAGGTACCAATATATCTGGGGATGTGTGTGATCTGGTTACGGCAGCGTAGGGAAAGTTTCAGGGAGCGGCGATAGATATCGGTGGGATACTGTGTAAAAAGGGTACTGACTGCAGGGCCATCGAGGATTTAAATGAGACGGTAGAGTGGGTATGTAGAAAACGAGGATTGAGATCTGTAGATTCTATTGGGCGGGTAGGAAATAAGGATCTGCGCTCAGGTAGCCTTCATATGACCCGCAATGGTAACTGTTTACGGGATCTATTTAGAAGAGTTTTAGGGAGGTACAGTCAGGAAAACGGTATGGACTACAGAGCGGTGATGGAATGTAGGAAACTGGAAGTCAAGTAAGGGTGACATAAGGTTGTTAGTGCTAAACTTTGAAAGTATTGTAAAGAAAGGAACAGAATTAAGCGCAGTAATTTAATGGGTATACACTGTATTTACTAGATACTGCTATAGGAGTTGAACCGTGCTTGAGAAGTGACTGCGTAAACGAAACTATTCTCTCGGAACTTTACTGTTTATCGTACAGATACGATAGAATCGATGGGAGGGGGAATATCGTATTTGGATCACATAGCTGTGAAGTTGCATTCGGGAGATAGTGGGTTTGATCCCAAGGTAGGCAGCCAGGCTTTCCGTGGTTTCCATTTTCAAGCCTTAATTAAGGCCATGGTCACTTTCTCCCCATTCCTACTGCGGTCCTATCCCGCCACCATAAGACCTCTCTTTGTCGGTACGACGTTAAAAGGTAGAAAAAATAATTTCTGAGCTATGAAAAAGTTAACGATGAGGAACATCGAACCCAGTATCTCCCGGATGAATGCTCGCAGCTGGGCGCCCGTAACTGCACGGCCAACTCACCGGGTTATTATTATTATTATTATTATTAGTAGTAGTAGTAGTAGTAGTAGTAGTAATATTAACTGAAACGATTGATGCGGAATTATTTGATAAGACGATCAGTTATGTGGAGAACGACACAGGAGGTAACGTGATTTTTACAGATGATCTCAATTTACCAAACGTTAATAGAAAGGTAATCTCAATGACGGGAAGCATAACCAACGAATAGTAAATTACTTAATGGCGGAAGAACAGCTGAATCAGAAATTGATGGAACCAACTAAAGGAAATCATATTCTCGACGTGGTGCTGATCCAACCACATGAAATCTATTGGGGTCCTGAAGTGACATATGGTGTAAGTGATCACAAAGTTGTTTTTGCTAGTGGTGCAAGGTCGCACTACCATATCACAGATTTTCGGCGATGCAAGGGTTGCAAAGGGCTAGAGTTGGGAAGGTATCGGCCATGGCCTTAACTAATGTACAGCCCCAGCATTTGCCTGTGTGAAAATAAGAAACCAAGGAAAGTCATCTTCGCGACTGCAGACGGTGGAATTCAAACTCACCATCTCTCGAATGCAATCTCACAGCTACGCAAATCCTCAGCACTCGTCGAACACGCTCGGTCGTAGTCTAAAACTTAACTAATCCATTAATTAAATATGACAGAAAAGAAGGTTATAAAACTGGAACTATTAAGCAATACCATATGGCTGATAAGATATACTGTATATACACTGACTGACAGAGCAAATGCAACACCAAGAAGGAGTGGTCAGAACTTTATGCCAATTGCAGGGTAGACTGACGTCACTGAGGTATGCTCATGATGTGAAATGCGCCGCTGTGCTGTGCACGTAGCGAACGATAAATGGGACACGGCGTTGGCGAATGGCCCACTTCGTACCGTGATTTCTCAGCCGACAGTCATTGTAGAACGTGTTGTCGTGTGCCACAGGACACGTGTATAGCTAAGAATGCCAGGCCGCCGTCAACGGAGGCATTTCCAGCAGACAGACGACTTTACGAGGGGTATGGTGATCGGGCTGAGAAGGGCAGGTTGGTCGCTTCGTCAAATCGCAGCCGATACCCATAGGGATGTGTCCACGGTGCAGCGCCTGTGGCGAAGATGGTTGGCGCAGGGACATGTGGCACGTGCGAGGGGTCCAGGCGCAGCCCGAGTGACGTCAGCACGCGAGGATCGGCGCATCCGCCGCCAAGCGGAGGCAGCCCCGCACGCCACGTCAACCGCCATTCTTCAGCATGTGCAAGACACCCTGGCTGTTCCAATATCGACCAGAACAATTTCCCGTCGATTGGTTGAAGGAGGCCTGCACTCCCGCCGTCCGCTCAGAAGACTACCATTGACTACACAGCATAGACGTGCACGCCTGGCATGGTGCCGGGCTAGAGCGACTTGGATGAGGGAATGGCGGAACGTCGTGTTCTCCGATGAGTCACGCTTCTGTTCTGTCAGTGATAGTCACCGCAGACGAGTGTGGCATCGGCGTGGAGAAAGGTCAAATCCGGCAGTAACTGTGGAGCGCCCTACCGCTAGACAACGCGGCATCATGGTTTGGGGCGCTATTGCGTATGATTCCACGTCACCTCTAGCGCGTATTCAAGGCACGTTAAATGCCCACCGCTACGTACAGCATGTGCTGCGGCTGGTGGCACTCCCGTACCTTCAGGGGCTGCCCAATGCTCTGTTTCAGCAGGATAATGCCCGCCCACACACTGCTCGCATCTCCCAACAGGCTCTACGAGGTGTACAGATGCTTCCGTGGCCAGCGTACTCTCCGGATCTCTCACCAATCGAACACGTGTGGAATTTCGTTGGACGCCGTTTGCAAACTCTGCCCCAGCCTCGTACGGACGACCAACTGTGGCAAATGGTTGACAGAGAATGGAGAACCATCCCTCAGGACACCATCCGCACTCTTATTGACTCTGTACCTCGACGTGTTTCTGCGTGCATCGCCGCTCGCGGTGGTCCTACATCCTACTGAGTCGATGCCGTGCGCATTGTGTAACCTGCATATCGGTTTGAAATAAACATCAATTATTCGTCCGTGCCGTCTCTGTTTTTTCCCCAACTTTCATCCCTTTCGAACTACTCCTTCTTGGTGTTGCATTTGCTCTGTCAGTCAGTGTATCAGCGAGTTATTAAAGATGTACATATGATCAGTGGGAAACGGTAAATGAAAATGAAACCAACCTAAGAAATGGATTTAAAGCAATTGTTGAGGAGTGCGAAAGCAGATACATTCCTATAAAGGTGGTAAGGAGTGGTCAAGACCAAGGGAAATGAGATTAAAATGGAGGTGAAGATTAGAATAAAACACAGTTAGGGATGGTCGTCGAAGTAAGGAGGGATTGGAAGAATTTACCAGGAAATTGAATGTAGTAAAAATGTCAGCTAAGAAGGATAACGTTATGGCAAGCATAATTGGACAGCTTTTATATGAAAGGAACCAAGTACTAACATTTTTTAAATATACCCACGTGTGAATGCATGAAACTCGCTCAATGTTTGAATTAAATGGAACCAAGCGTCATCTAGATTGTGCTGACTTCTGTGAGAATTTGAACCAATAAACAAACATTTTTTTTTTTTTTTTTTTTTTTTTGCTAGTGGCTTGACGTGACACCGACACAGATAGGTCTTATGGCGATGATGGGATAGGAAATTCCTAGGAGTTGTAAGGAAGTGGCCTTGGCCTTAATTAAGGTACAGCCCCAGCATTTACCTAGTGTGAAAATGGGAAACCACGGAAAACTATCATCAGGGCTGCCGACTATCTCCCGGATGCAAGCTCACAGCCGCGCGCCCCTAACCGCACGAAACAAACAAACAGCAGCGTAGTTTGCTTCTTTCATATAAACAGAACCAAGTGATCTTAGGCAGTTAGAGTTTACGAAAGCATATTTTGGTTTATATTGGAAAGAAAGCAACAGATCTCATTTTATGATTACACTTACATGGAGGAGGTTGGTTGCTCAGTCGTACTTTCTCTTTAAATAGTAATCACTACCAATCATCTAGGGGCCGGAACCAAGACCTCAAAATTGTACTTATGATTAATACATTGTTTGATAATCCAAAAACACGGAATTCTATAACAATGAAGTTTCTTCAGAAACAATTATGATTTTGGTGATCTGCCTTAAAACATCAACAGCAACCGTGTACCTTGGAGTTTTACCTTAAGAAAATGGAAGGATGTTGCAAAAAGGGAACATTTATTGTGTCGGAAATGCAGAAGATGACACTAAATGGACCATCGAAATAGGAAAAACTCACTGAGAGAGATAGACACCCAGGGAAACAGAACCAACTGGGACACTTTTCATGAAATTAAAATGGAGAGGAGCAGATAATTTGTCGTTCAGATGGAAACTAACCATCGAAAGCGGATGTTATTCGAGTCTATATTAAGAGCAAATAGCGAGTAAGTTCATCAGCATCAGATAGTTTTTCATTCGGCTATGGTGATTATTTTAGGGCCAAACGGAAAGTCTGCAAGCAAGGAAATCCTTAAGGATATTGAATCTTTAAATCATCTCAGGATCTCCATAAATTTCATCCCACTACAGAGGTTGAAGGTGAAATAGGTAGATTTGGAAATTATGCAGTCTTCGCAGTGGATGATGAATAAATGCTAATATGTATTATATGAAAAGGTGTTTTAATTAGTTTCTCATACGCAACTCTTAACGAGCAGTTATTTTGTCTATGTATTTAAATTTACCAACTCATACTCGTATGTTACCATCCAGAAAACTTGGTTCTTTTGCTTTTACTTAAAGAGAAAAAATAGCATTTTTTTTCATTAACTTATGAGTAGAGAGGAATCATTAAACGAATGTATAATGGTTACAGAGGTTAGATATGTACCTGAAGTTATCTTACATTGTTTTATGGAAATAAGTGCTTTGTATTGCCCTTTTTTTAATTTAAGTTTTCAGAGATTATTCTCAGTTGTGATTGATGGTGCGTGAATTTTTTTATATAAAACGATCCAATTGGCAGTTTTATGAATATTAGTGGAAAAAGAATGGGCATCTGTAGGTATTTTAAAGCAGAAATAGGCTGTGAGAAGGAAATTTCAGGAATCATTAATGATTGTATATGTGATAATTTAGAGAAAGCAGATGTATTTGGTCAGCAGTATGTAAAGATAGGTGGAAACACGGATCATGAACAGACAGAGGTGACCAGTACTAGTGAAGTAATGAAATTTACCTATGGTAGTGAAGATATTTACACAGAGGTGCAAAATCAGTCCGAATTGATGCGACTTCTGGGAATTTTCTAAGGCAGTGGGTTGGGATATTGTAACTTATATGTTTACTTCTTGAATGAAGAAGTTATACGAAATGAATGGACAGTTGCTATAGTAACCCCAGTGTACAAAAGAAAGGATGATAAACGTAAATAGGTTAATTAAAGGCCAGTCAGCTTGGCATGTGTACCGTGTGAGCTCTGAGAAAGCAACTTTTCGATCATATTAGACACGTCTGCGAAATTCTTAACTGGCATGAAAAAGGAAAAGTTTTGTTTATTAAAGGTTATTACAATGAGGCTCAACTTTCATGATTCCAGCAAGATATACTGTAGCAGATATTTTACATATAGGGGATCAAATGGACTGTGTCGGAAATGACCTATCCAAGGCTTTTGTTACGGTAGATCATGGAGGACCACCGATGAAAATCAGGTCTATTTGAATAGCAAATGTTTGACCGAGTGTTTGGCTAAATTTATAGAAAACATTATGATACTGTAGTGATTAAGAGGAGCATTCCGCAAGGCACTATTATTGGACTATTATTTTTCTTTCTTTCTTTGCTAGCTGTTTTACGTCGCACAGATAGATCTTATGGTGACGATGGGATAGGAAAGGTGTAGGATCTGGAAGGAAACAGCCGTGTAAAAGAGGGAAACCACGGAAAACCAACTTCAGGGCTGCCGACAATGAGACTCGAACCCACTATCTCCCGGATGCAAGCTCACAGTCGCGCGCCCCTAACCCACGGCCAACTCTCCCGGTCATTACGTTTCTTATATACCATATTACATACTATAAATAATGTCCGCCACCGTAGCGTAACGGTTAGTGTTATTAGCTGCCTTCTTCTGAGCTCGGCTTTGATTCCAGGTACTTTGAGAAATTTAACAAATGCAGGAGGGCTGGTATGTGGTAATGGTGCACACTAATGAACTACCAGTCTTTGGAATTGTTTTGATCGCATTGTAAGAGAGGTTGTGTTTGTTTCACACAATACAAGGGACTGAATGACGAACAACTGATGCATCTACTGAATAATAGTGATGC
Source organism: Anabrus simplex (assembly GCF_040414725.1). NCBI lineage: Eukaryota > Metazoa > Arthropoda > Insecta > Orthoptera > Tettigoniidae > Anabrus > Anabrus simplex. The sequence continues at coordinate 247,399,849 of NC_090265.1, read as the reverse complement.
AGAATTATCTAATGTGGACATGTGCGATTTTCATGTAAAGATTGAAGTGGTCGCATATGATGGCGGTGGTGGCTGTGGTAATGTTGAGAGTGAATGTGAAGCCGATGATCCCAATGATGACCAACGTCCAGATTAAATTGGACCACCTAATGATAACCGTGACAAGGAAAATAACCGTAATAAGATACCAGTTGCGCTAAAGTAGCCAATGCGACATCGTCGCCGTCTTCAAATCAAGTGTTGGAAAAATTATCTGGAAAACTAAAATGTAAGTTTGCTTATCATGTATTGTACTTTCTTCATCGAATGGAAGTGAACCAGTTTCTAAGTGAAAACAATGGTCCAAAAAGGATGGAAACAAAGTTAATATTTCAATCCCATCACTTGTGGAAGTTATAATGAAAAGATCGGTGAAATGGATTCGGGTGATCGGGTTTTGTCCTACTACAGGTGCTATATACGCCTGCCCGAGTGCTCATTCACGACGTTGATTTGGTAATAGTGAATTGTTGGGTTATGTACCTTAGATGGTGGGGGTAAATGATGTCCCAAAGAAAAACAGATTATCTTTGCTGAACTACAAAATGCATATGGGTACAGCCATTATAAGCTATCAATAAAATGCATACCCAGTTTCTTCCAGTAAAAGAGGAAGGCCTCTCATTGCTATAACGTTCAGGTGTCAGTCAGGAAACACAAATGGAAGAGGAGCAAGTATTCCAGACAAAGAAACCACGCAAGGTTTTAGTAGCACCCGTTCCCGAAATGAGACCGGGTTTTATTGATCACATACCTCAGGTTTTTTTATGCAAAAAGTGCACAAAATTACTCTACCCTAGCTGTAAATCGAAATCAAGAATAAATCGTATGAAATGTAAACTCTATCTGTGTGTTAGGAAGAACACCTATCTTCGGCTTTACCACACACAGAGTGTAAAAGTGGTATTGATGTCTGGAAGAAATATGAACAATACCCTTCGTCGTACATATTTGGTTAGTTCCCTGAGATGTTCAGAAACTTAATAAAACATGAAGTATATATGTACGTAAATCTTCGCATGTTTGAGGTGGACCACGCGTCGCTCTTACATGTGCCACGTTTAAATTCGAAAATGTGATAGGTTGTTTTCTGGTATCCCAAAGATCAAGAAAATATAATCAGCATAATTTTTCTCAACTTTCCAAGTCCCATGACTGGAGACGTTTGGAGAATATACTCCTAAAATGGACATCTTCAGGAATTTAGTAAAAACAAATATAGAATGTGTTATCTCTAATCTTCAAGATCGGATTTTGCGTGCATTGTTCTGTTCTTAATAAATGTGTTTTCCATATGAAATTATTTTCTAGAATGCCTTCCTTCTAATTCACTCTAAATGGCCTTATGGTCAAAGGGGTCATCCGTATCTGGAATTATTGGCTTAATTATATCATGTTTACATAGATTGCATAGACGAGGTTCTAATACAGACCTTGTCCAGGACTCTCTTAGAGTTTATGCACTCCGTTGTTACAATCATCTAAGAAAAACTACCTATACATTCTGCTTAACATTTTATTGTTAGGTTTATTGAATTTCCATCAGCAGATGATCGTTATGACATCTTTGCCGTCATAGTGGGGCGTAGTCAGCTGCGAGATCGAAGAAGACATCCACGTGACCGACATTATGGAGAAATACACGCCTTCGTTTTACTCTTGTAAACTAGAGCCTAGAGTAGACTTATATCTAACATTTAACAAGAGCTCGCATATTCTTGTATGGCCTATAGTTGGCTAATTATTATCCCCACGTGATCCCATTCAATTCATTCGACACGGTACTGTGCTTGTTCCGTCCCAGTAACCACCAGATCGTGCTTTGATTAAGAAACTTCTCATAGTGGTTCACGTTCAGCATATATCACCTACATCCTTTCATAAACTTTAAGCTGCGTAAGACATTTGGAAATAGTGCATGATATTCATGACAGATTCGACCTCCTTACATATGGTATGTTAAACTTTCATACTATCAAAGGTACTGAATTTCTGTTGTTTCATACTACTCAACGTAAATACATGGAATAAAAATACTTGGCCTGGTAGCAGAAGCACCTTACACATATCTGATACCAATATTGGTCATGAAGAGACTTTGATATTGTACATGAAGACATCGTTTTGAATTTGAGCGTAAACGTGAAGGTAGTAGACTTCGCCATTAGAAGTTAAGTGGAATGCTGCTGCTGATGATAATGATAATGATAATGGAATACGTTATTTTTTTAAACCCCTTAAGTCACTCATTTCGTCATTGTCGTGTTATGAGAGAAAATGAAAGCTGAAACATAGATGCATCATCCTATGAAGAAATCCCGTAATTCTGATGAATAGAATGGAACTTTCGATCTGGTTTTGAAACTCTGTGAATAATTGATTTGCGGGGTTTCTCAATGAAACTATTGTTGACTACAAATTATAGTGGCCTCCACTGTTCAAGAAGTCCGTCCTGCCTGTTGAATCGCATGGGAACGGAGCGCCTAGAAATAAGAAAATAATATTTCAGGTGTCAGGTTATACTGTGCATATCAACTGTATGTATTCTAGGGACCATTTTGGTATAATACCAGCCAGTATGTTCTTGTAAGCTACAACCTCAAGCTTCTTAATAGTACTCCCAGTGCAATTGTGATGCCAGAAAAAAGAGCGTACAAATAGAATCTTCCAATAAATATAAATAAAATAGAAGATTTTAAAAATGGAAGGGATACATACCGAATGAAGGGGAATTTTAAAGATTCTGGAAAAAGGTGTATGGCTGGAATATCACAGACAAAGAGATTGGTTGAAAAGGACATTCATTTCAAAATCAATTCTATGGTCATTTTCTTAAGTTTTTAGCATTTTTTACTAACTGACACATTAATAATTATCCAGATGAATACTGTAATTCAACATATTATTGTAAGAAACATGTGCCATGTTATGATTTTAAAAATCTTCATTATATTTTGAAATCCCATAAGTCATGAACTTGTAAACCAGACCAGCAACAATTGTGATATTTACACAACTCTATGGCATGCCCAGTCAAGGTTTTAATTTCAGATGTAATAAAAGTATATACAAGTTCTCTAGGTCATTAATTTTTCAGTTTTTCTTATTTTCCCACAAATTAACATTTCTTGACTTGAGGGGTTTTAAAAAATAAACGATTCAATGATGATGATGTAATAAATAATAATCTTATTAGTTATATATCCCTCCAACTTACATTCTGTGTTTATGAGATTCCGTTGTGCCGGAATTTTGTCCGGTAGGAATTCTTGTATTACGTGTTGCTAAACGTAGTAACACGGGGATGATGTATTTGAGTACCTTCAAATACCACCGGACTGAGCTGGAATCGAACTTACTAACTTGGGCTCAGAAATTCATTGCTGTAACCCTGTGAGCCACTTAGCCCGGCTGTTGGATGTTGTTGATGATAATAATAATAATAATAATAATAATAATAATAATAATAATAATAATAATAATAATAATAATACGGGTGGTATATGCGTGGTATAGTCCCTCACTTCACACCAAGTTGACCGTGGTTCGAATGCAGGTCAATGCACATGGAATTTTCGGAATGGAACATAATATCCCCATGGTTCCTCTTTGACATAAAACTGAAGGTCCTGTGATTATGATCACAGCATCAAGTAATTTAAAACTAGAAGCTTTATGTTATAATAATCTAACAATAATTATATTAACAACCGTATCACTTCAGCTTCTATGTACAGGTACTTTGATGTAACGTCATTTAGACTGCCTACATGTCAATTTCCACGTTCAATTTCACTTCAGCAGATGGCAGAGAAATCAGAATTATATTGAGTTCCCCCTTTTCCGAGGTCCTTTGATTAATTTTTCAAAATAAATATATTGGTATGATTGACTGAAAAACTTAAAAAACGCAACAATATAACTACTAATAAATGGAAGTTGAAGTGTAGTGATGCATAAAATTAGTGAAAGTTGTAGTGTACTGATGCATAAAAGTAGGTAAAAGAAGTGAAAATAGATAGGAATTAACAAGGCACTTCAGGCATCCTGGAAAAATAAAATTTAATACCGGAGAACCTTATACATCGGTGATCCCTAACGAAATTGAAAATTATCAAATCCCACCTGGAGGGGTTAGTAAGGGGATAACGGATAGGGTAGAATTTAGAAAATATAAGGAAAATAGCACTTCTACTTCCTTATGCCAGTAAGAAATCATCATGATATATATTTTTCGTACGCTTAGATTTTCCTCGAAGTCCAAATTATTATTTAGCATCAAATTATGTTGTGGGAAATTTACGACGTATTTAGTAGGTACATTACGAACACGTCCTTAGAGTAATGACTAACACTGTTGACAGAAGGGCTGGAGTTGTTGCTGTGCGAATCAGTATATATATCAGGATTAATAAAATACCCTTCACTAAAGAAAGCTTTCTTCAATTTATCTCAGGTAATTCTGGGGTCACTGGAGCCACACGGGCTCATTTTTAGTTTGTCTGGGGATTTAAGACTGGATACCCTCCTTGACGCCACGTAATTTCTCAAGTGAAAATTCTAACCCAGTATTGAGCGGTATTCGAACCTCTGCCTTCCGGGTGCATAGCCAGCAGCTAAGTCACTGTGCTAATCACAACCCTTAATGAAGTAACCTACGTAAAATAAAGTGGTATAAGTTGCGTTGAAACAACGTGCTTAGGAACAAAACACGTGTATCAGTAATCATCATCATCACAATTTGTTTGCACTCCTAAGACTCACCAATTGCCGTAAATCATTTCCATATCATCCCGTTATTCACATCTTTTTCCATCGATACATCAATATGCGCCCTGATGTTACTTAGAATTTGCCTGAAGAAGGTATTTCTACATCTTTCCTGTGGTTAATTTATTTCACTGAAGCCTTCTGCTATAGTTCTCATTAAATTGTGTGACCCCACAATGACACAATGCGCCATTATAATATACCAGGTGGTCTGCGAGCGCCGTACTTTCTTCTTATAAATGACCCACATGCAAAATTGATGAAGGGGATGTCTAATAACTGATTTTCACAGGGGCACTACTACCAATAGGCAGGTTACGTCAGAGTATGAAGAGACAGCAACCGGACGGTCACTCGTAGCATGTTCCGAAGCGCTACCCGTCTAATGCAACGGCTTGCATTAGTAAACCTAGTATTCGACTTCGTAGTACTAGGGTGGTGTATCGTACATCAGCACTACATTTGCTGTCTGCATATCGGCAATGGCTAGTGTGTTCAGTAACGATGAATACACAGGCATCATTTTAATCTATAGGTAAACTGGTCGGAATGTAGCCGAAGCTCGCAGACGGTATCCACAGGAGTTTTCAAACAGACGTGTGCCTTCTACACAACTATTTCGCCGAACAGCATTAGTTTTTGTTCCATACAAACTACTCTTTTATAGAGTGGAATGTCTGCAAATGTATAAATTAATAAGTTATTAACGCTTTTTTGTTTCTGAATCTTTGGCGTATTTACAAATACGCTTATGGGAAGTGTGCAGTAAAATTACTGCTATTTGTTTCACAACACAACAGGTTGTAGCGGTCCTTCGATAACAAGTGATCAGGCATCCCATGCATCCCCAATGAATGCGGGATATTTGTAATTAGAAAGTACGGCGCTCGCGTACAGCCTGGTATAATTATTTATAACTGTGTCCTATCAAACAACATTTCTCCTAAACGTAGCAGCAGATATGGTTACACCACTGGCTTCGACAGTATCTTGATCCGTACAGGGTTGTTTTAACTGTGGGTTGGTCACCAAGTTGTCTGGGGACCCGGAATGAACCTGTCCGAAGATTTGTATAATATATTGTACATTCGGACGTTCACTGAGCAAAGGTACAAACACCGGCTGATCGTTCCACAAACGTTGCAAACAACGTCATTAAAGTAACACAAATTTTAAATGAATCTATACTGAGAGTTGCTGTTCGGAGTCAAGTAGCTGTGAGGTGGTGGGTTTTGATCCCACCATCGGCAACCTTGACGATGATTTTCTGTAATTTCCCATTTTCAAACCAGGTGAATGCTACCTTATGAGTCATAGATGTTTCCCATTCTTACGTCACTCAAAACCTTCGATGTGTTATTGCAAAACTAATATAAAGAAAAGGAGCATTATCTGTACATATCATTCTGTATATCTTGACCCTTGATTATGGAGCTGATTCATTTATTTATTAACACTATCATCTAGTGTTATTATCCCATTGGTGTCCGACTCGTTGGCTGAATGGTCAGCGTACTGGCCTTCGGTTCAGATGGTCCCGGGTTCGATTCCCGGCCGGGTCGGGGATTTTAACCTTAATTGGTTAATTCCAGTGGCCCGGGGGCTGGGTGTTTGTGCTGTCCCCAACATCCCTGCAACTCACACACCACACATAACACTATCCTCCACCACAATAACACGCAGTTACCTACACATGGCAGATGCCGTCCACCCTCATCGGAGGGTCTGCCTTACAAGGGCTGCACTCGGCTAGTAATAGCCACACGAAATTATTATTATATCCCATTGGTAATATGCATCTATCGATAAACTATACTCTTAAAATCTCATTCCGATTTTTACTCGCAGCGAACCTCCCAGGTACTGCTATAATGTTATAAGTCCAATTTTACAAGGTTAGTAGCACAAATCAAAAGAAGCAACGTCCTCAATATTAAACAACTCAATGCTTTAGAAATATATGTTTAAAATAAAACTGAATTAACCGCGGGCGTGAGACTGGGAAGGTAATGAAGAAACTCTCTGCATTATATCAACCAAATTTAGATGTAACCAAAAGTATCTTACACCGAAATTGCACAATAATCTCCCACACAAATTAAAAGAAAGTAGTGGACATTTCAGAATCCACAAGAATTTTTTCTCTTTGAGCAGAAACTAAAAAATGAAATAATCAACTGTGATCGAAAACGGAGGAAGATATGAGCCGTGTGGAAACCCTAGTCAATATCCTCTGCTAGACCAAGGATCGCTGATCAAGTATCCTGATCCAGAATTTACTGGCGGTAGGGAAATAAATGAAATGGCGTATGGCTTTTAGTGCAGGGAGTGTCCGAGGACAAGTTCGGCTCGCCTGATGCAGGTCTATTGATGTGACTCCTGTAGGCGACCTGCGAGTCGGGATGAGGATGAAATGACCATGAAGACGGCACATACACCCAGCCCCCGTGCCAGCGAAATTAACCAATTAGTTTTAAAATTCTCGACCCTGCCGGGAATCGAACCCAGGACCCCTGTGACCAAAGGCCAGCACGCTAACCATTTAGCCACGGAGCCGGACGGCGGTGGGGTGATAGTTTCTTTCCGCACCTGCTATAACCAACATCACGTGTGCTACCCATCCACGTGGTGACCACGCTCAATGTCGCATAACTTCAGAGATGTCATGGGATTCGATATTTCAACATGTCTAGGTCATTGGCTATCATTGGCTACAGACGTAATGAAATATATTTCTATGTACCATGACAATCAATAGAGAACTTATAAGTAACATCCTCAGGTATATTCAATAGTGCTAAATTACTTCATGAATATTATATTTCTTTAAATGTGTAATTTAAAGTCCGCCCCTGTCTTATAGTGGTTAGTGTGATTAACTGCCACCCCCGGAGGCCCGGGTTCCGATTCTCGGCTCTGCCACGAATTTCGAAAAGTGACACGAGAGCTGGTACGGGGTCCACTCAGCCTCGGGAAGTCAACTGTGTAAGTGGGGGGGGGGGTCGATTCCTTCCTCAGCCTTCCTCGTAGTGGTTTTGAATGGTTTCTCACTTCACCTCCAAGCAAATGCCGGGATGGTACCTAACTTAAGGCCACGGCCGCTTCCCCTCCCTCTTCCTTGCCTACCCCTTCCAACCTTCTCATCTCCCACCAAGCCTTCGCTGAGTCCGAGGGAAAACCCAACCCTGGACGGTAAGCAGATTAAAATAATACTCTAGAACAAGTTGTATTATGCATTATTATTGCAAACGTTTTTGAAAAGACGAGTAAAATGTGATTTTTTAAAGGCATGTGATACACAGTCCACGCTGCTTTACTTCATGTGGCATTTTCTGTTAAAGATTAGTGTCATGTTATGTTTATGATGTACTATTTAATAAATTAATGTAATGTAATTAAAACAATAAATAAATGCACTATAAAATGAAAAGTAATATAATAGTTCAGGTCCAGAAATTTATCTTCGACAACTATGCCACCCACATTCAATACTCTGTGCTTTTTCCCATTCTTAGTAAGCGATACTTGTTCGTTTACAACTTTCCACTCTACTTCTTCGAAAGTGATGTGAACAAACTCTATCCTCACCACCACTTACCTTGATTACTGTTTTGTCCCACTCGCGTGTTGTGGAGAGCATGCAGTAAGCAAGTTGAATGTTTTTCACGAAAGTAAAAAAAATATATATTCTCACGCGCTATATGGCTCAGAAACACGACAGGGGTAAAACACTTCCTTGCTGGAAATCCCTGGGTCAATACATGAAAACTGGGGATCCTAAGCGGTGGTTGCTAAACCGATTCAGAGCGGTGAATACAAATCTCATAGTATTTGTAATTTTTGGAGGCTTCTTGTTTTAAAAGTAGAGTAGAGATTGTCAACAGTCCGGGAGTCTTTACCCACAGCATGAGCTCATCCTGGGCAGGGGCGAAGCGTCAGGGGAGACAGGGTAGACAGCGTGTATCCCTTAACATTTTGTGAAATAAATATTGTCTAGTTAATTCAATTACTTTTTAGGACATTAAATATTTTCAAATTCGTGACATTATTGTATTCCCTGCTTGACTTATTTTCGTCTCACTTCGGCAATGCTAAGGCTCGCGTTAGTTACACGAAGCACGTAGGCGAAAGTAGACGCTGTCCATTCTGTGTATTTTCCCTTTGATTTTCAAAGCTTTCAGATAGAGCAACACCAACGCTATCTGTAGGTGCTGACTGTGGAACTATGACTTTCCTATTGCGAGATGTCTCCGTCCAGTAGACAGACTTACCAGCGTCTCTTCTTGCTCTCATTGGCTAGTATTTGGATCTCTCTTATAAAGGTGCTCTTATTGGCTACCATCTTAGACATGCTTTTAATGTTATTAATTTGAATTTAGTTTATTATAAGACACGTCTAAAAATAAATTAATAATATTTAAATATGAAGTATAGTAAACTTACACCTAATAAATGAATGACAGCATCAAAACCCTTCAAATACGTGCATTTTCTTGCCCGCCAATATTTGTTGCGGTATTATAACCCCAATAACTATTGGCTTCCAGTCTTAATAAGGTACTCCAGAGCACGCATGCGGAAAAAATTGCTTAACTTGATGCTGTACATTCCGTTAAAGTAAGTTTCTAGTGAACGCGCTATGAGTGCATTCAAATTAATTAAAACGTATTTAAGGAATTGGATGACCAACCAGAGACTGTCTAACTTGGGAACTCTAGCTATAGAGAAGAAATTTCTGTGGAATCTTAGCAAGACGCCTGACTTCAAGACGAGAGCAATAGATATATTTGCCGAAATGAAGGACAGGCGGATTAAACTCATTTACAAGAATATTGTTTAAGGTGACTTGTACGAACAACTATTTATTTCTTATTTCTCTTGTTAAATCTACATTACAATGAAATATATTGTTATTTTTATTCTAAAAGTATGTTGTTATTTGACAACTCCAGCGGCCTATTTCGTCTATATTTAAAAATAAAGCAAGTGCACGTAGGGTTATAGGTTGTTAAAGGGTTTGTCTTATTTTCAGAGTCATTAATATAATACTGAATACAGATGCATGCGTCGAAAACAAAATTCCATATCGTCGCTGGAAAGGTAAAAGGTTGTATTCCGCAAAGCTCTTCCTATCCATTATTCTCCTTAAGACTGGGTACGCCTCCCAGCCACATATGGATACGCAATCCATCAGAACAATGCCCGTTATGTTCGTTTTCCTATGTCGACGATTAAACGAAAATTAACCTTACATGCATTGTACACTAGGGGTGCGTAAATACGTAATGCAAACGTACATTCCTACAGTACGGTACTGTAAGGTTCATTTTCCTTTACACATGGGCATAGGAAAATGAACAAAACAAAATTTGTTCTGATGGACTGCATATCCATACGTGGCTGGGAGGCGTGACCAGTCTTAAGGAGAATAATTGGTAGGAAGAGCTTTGTGGAATACAACCTTTTACCTTTCCAGCGACGATATAATAATATGATTAAAACAGTTTAAATAAAAGAAATCTCTGTCTACCCGCTTACATAGTTCACGCTTCGCCACTGATCCTGGGTATGTAAGTGCATCATGCTTCACTGTAGAATGTTCAGGAATGATTATAAAACACTGATATGACGGTACTTTAGAACTTGGATACTTGGAGGTCGGAAATGGCTCCACCGATAGGCCAATGTTTGTGTTGTCAGTGGATATGGAAAATTAGGAATCGCGTTCCAAAAAGTGAACTGTGCGAAGACAACTGTATAAACTAATAAAATTGGCACGGGCAAAACAGAGAACAGGTGAAATCAAAACTAAGTTAATATATTTTACGAAACATTTCAAATAGTTCACGTTCATATTTTCTCAAATTATGGATTCTCTGACAGATAAGTACGCAGATTATGTTCAGTTGTGCGACGGAGCCTTATTTAGGAAAGTAGTTTCACTCGTCTCTCAGAAGGCACACTTGTACCAAATCCAGACGTTGTTGTACAACACACAAGAATGCGATAATCTCTACAAACCGTGGATGCCATTCCCATTGTGAATAATTGTGCGAATAATTTTTATAATACATATCGTAGCTGTTATCCAAAACCGCGAATTTGACAATGCTCTTCCTGTCCATTGTTTCCCTTAAGACTGGTCACGCCTCCCAAACATATATCAATATGCACAGGAATATATCGTCGCTCCACCGGTAAAACGTTGTATCCCACAATGCTCTTCCCATCCATTATTCTCCTTGACACTGGTCACGACTCCCAGCCCCATATGGATACGCAGTCCATCCGAACAATGTCCGTTGTGCTCGTTTTCCTATGCCGACGAGTAAACGAAAATGAACCTTACATGCATTATACACTAGGAGTGCGCAAATACGTAATACAAACGTACATTCCTGCAGTACGGTACAGTAGATTAATTCTCCTTTACACATGGGCATAGGAAAATGAATACAACAAAATTTGTTCTGATGGACTGCATATCCTTCCGTGGCTGGGGGCGTGACCAGTCTTAAGGAGAATAGTCGATAGAAAGAGCTTTGTGGAATACGTTTTACCGGTGAAGCGACGATATGCTTATATGACGTATTTACGCATTCCTACAGTATGGTTCATTTTCCTTTCCACACCCGGCTAGGAAAATGAATCGAATGAAAATTGTACTGATGGACTGCATATCCATTTGTGGCTGGGAGGCGTAACCAGTCTTAAGGAGAATAATGGATAGGAAGAGCATTATTACATTCGCGGTTTTGCCATAGTAGCAACTATATGTTTCGCTATTAGTACGATAATGGTACAGATTCATGTAGAAATAGATTTTAAATTTCCTGGGGACTATAATTCTATTTCCTATTGTACCGGTTACGACCTGTACTTGCCGTATTTTTTGGCTATTCATTGTACACTGACTGACAGTGACAGTGCAACACCAAGGAGGAGTGGTTCGAAAGGGATGAAAGTTGGGGAAAAACAGAGTCGGCACGGAAGAATAATTGATGTTTATTTCAAACCGATATGCAGGTTACACAATGCGCACTGCATCGACTCAGTAGGATGTAGGACCACCGCGAGCGGTGATGCACGCAGAAACACGTCGAGGTACAGAGTCAATAAGAGTGCGAATGGTGTCCTGAGGGATGGTTCTCCATTCTCTGTCAACCATTTGCCACAGTTGGTCATCCGTACGAGGCTGGGGCAGAGTTTGCAAACGGCGTCCAATGAGATCCCACACGTGTTCGATTGGTGAGAGATCCGGAGAGTACGCTGGCCACGAAAGCATCTGTACACCTCGTAGAGCCTGTTGGGAGATGCGAGCAGTGTGTGGGCGGGCATTATCCTGCTGAAACAGAGCATTGGGCAGCCCCTGAAGGTACGGGAGTGCCACCGGCCGCAGCACATGCTGCACGTAGCGGTGGGCATTTAACGTGCCTTAAATACGCACTAGAGGTGACGTGGAATCATACGCAATAGCGCCCCAAACCATGATGCCGCGTTGTCTAGCGGTAGGGCGCTCCACAGTTACTGCCGGATTTGACCTTTCTCCACGCCGACGCCACACTCGTCTGCGGTGACTATCACTGACAGAACAGAAGCGTGACTCATCGGAGAACACGACGTTCCGCCATTCCCTCATCCAAGTCGCTCTAGCCCGGCACCACGCCAGGAGTGCACGTCTATGCTGTGGAGTCAATGGTAGTCTTCTGAGCGGACGTCGGGAGTGCAGGCCTCCTTCAACCAATCGACGGGAAATTGTTCTGGTCGATATTGGAACAGCCAGGGTGTCTTGCACATGCTGAAGAATGGCGGTTGACGTGGCGTAAAAGCGGGGCTGCCACCGCTTGGCGGCGGATGCGCCGATCCTCGCGTGCTGACGTCACTCGGGCTGCGCCTGGACCCCTCGCACGTGCCACATGTGCCTGCGCCAACCATCTTCGCCACAGGCGCTGCACCGTGGACACATCCCTATGGGTATCGGCTGCGATTTGACGAAGCGACCAACCTGCCCTTCTCAGCCCGATCACCATACCCCTCGTAAAGTCGTCTGTCTGCTGGAAATGCCTCCGTTGACGGCGGCCTGGCATTCTTAGCTATACACGTGTCCTGTGGCACACGACAACACGTTCTACAATGACTGTCGGCTGAGAAATCACGGTAGGAAGTGGGCCATTCGCCAACGCCGTGTCCCATTTATCGTTCGCTACGTGCGCAGCACAGCGGCGCATTTCACATCATGAGCATACCTCAGTGACATCAGTCTACCCTGCAATTGGCATAAAGTTCTGACCACTCCTTCTTGGTGTTGCATTTGCTCTGTCAGTCAGTGTACTTCATTCGTCACGTAAGACGTTCTGAGCGATGTTGGTTTGTTTACGTTCGGAGGAACGAGCAGGCGAGCCAGCGACTGCTGTGTGTGTGACGTAGTTGCAGGGATAGTAGAGACTACCCGCCTGACGCCACGTGTAGCCTGCATGGCCTGGTATGTTCTGGATATGAACGTCACGCCTTCGCGAACATTCGATTGAAAAATTTCAAAACTTCTATAATATTAATCGCAGCGACTTGAGCGATACGTCATTTTGAAGAAGATAAAAAAACGTCTCAAATTGTAAATCTCAAGTAAATCCGTCGAGGGATTCACGTTATATGATGACGTAGGAGCCCCGAACTGAATATAAGGAGAGCTCACTTTACCCAGATCAGACAGTCGTAGCTGGGGGGGCAGCCTGACTCTCCACACTACAGTGTTGTTGTTCGTCGGAGTGCTGACCGAGGCTATCTTGAATATTCAAAGTCTCCATGTGGGACTTAAAACTCTGACTGTCAAGTCGAACTTATAAATTGTGCGCGTGTGAACTCTAATGTGTAACAAAGTTTTTATGATGGACATTGAGTCCAGAAATCAAGTTGAACTTACAATTTTTGCGTGTGTTGGAACTCTGTTTGACAAGTCGTGTATTGGACTTAGTGACAACAGTAAAGTAAAACTTATGTTCTGTGCGCGTATAGAAACTTCTCAATATAACTTACTTTCTTTCTTGTTGAACTGAGTTTATTACCACGTTACCTGTGTGAAAGTCTCTGAACAAACATTATTAATTACAATGTGACACTGCTGCGATATACTAGGAACTGTGATATTTATTTTTTTAAATCTCAGTCAGGAGAACTTAATCTCTGAACACATATTAATTTCAGTGTGACACTACTACATTATACTATTAACTGTGACATTTTGTTAAATCTCAGTCAGCATAATTTCATTAATAAACTAGGGTGTTTATGAAAGCGTTCGAACTTTCACATGAATGTTAATGCAAGTGATTACCATAATCGTGTGCTACGACACCAAGGTTTAACTTCGAACTCGAACTGTGTTCTTTACCCAATTCAAACAAAATTGTTCATTATTTCTTCTGAACAGTGTGTAAATTATTTGTGCGTGTCTGACAGAAGTATCTTTGATAAACTCTCGAACAGTCACCTATTTTATTTAATGTCAAGTGCGCCTAAAAACGAACTGTGCTTTTCATTTCAACCTTATTTCTTCGTTAAAGTGTTTAGTATTGTTGCATGACTGACAGCAGTGTCTTTGATAAACTCTAGAGCAGTCATACATTTCTTTCAATGTCAAGTGCTCCTTTATTTAGTGGAAAATCGCCACGAACTGCGCCAAGTGCGTGAACAATTTTCAGTTTAATTATTTCCATTCATGAACTGTGCTTTATTTTTATTAAAATCTCGATGCTACCCATATCTTCATCTTTAGTGAACTTATAAATTCTATCTACAAGATTAAGAGTGAATTCGACTGCATATCACAACCACATTAAATGAAACAGTGCCGTTAAATCGAAGTGTCGGGGGACTGTGTAAATTTGGACACTCGTGTAAGTTATGTGACCAGTGATTACCCCGCAACATCGTCGGAGATCGTCGGAGATCGTCGAAGAACGTCGGAGAGCTTCGGAGAACGTCGGAGATCGTCCAGAACGTCAAAAATTTGAGACTCAAAGCCATATCAAACCGACCTGGGTGTTCCGGCCCTATCTCAACGTAATATTGGCAACCTGCAAATCGTGTTCCAGTCCCGTTCATCCCGGTGAACTGGGAGCACGGGTCATCAAAGGGCGATGTTGAAGACAATGACTATCAACAGTAAGGTAATGTGCACTTTAAAATGCATTTCTGAATAAAAAATATTATTCAAACTATTTAAAAAAATTCTTGTAGATAGGACCTTGCCTCCCGTACCAAGCCCTAGCTAGAAATCACCCAGTATTGCCCTGAGAACTAATTCGTGCTAACTTTCAAATGAATTATTAAAGTCGGGCTATTTTACTGGTACACTATATTTGTCAATGATGTGCAGTCACTCATAAAAAGCGCGTGGTATTGTATGAATTCCTCGCTGGCTCACTTCTCTCAGAAACAAGTGAGCCTATAGATATAATTTTCGTTGTAGGTATAGATAGGATTTTTTTCTACATGGGAGGTGAACTACATTTTGATAATATTGAAATTAAGTTTGGTAAAATATTAAATGCGAGGAGTATAGAATATCGTACACTCATTCTTTTTGTAATGTAAGAATTGCGCATACGTGTACATAATGAAAAAATATCGCCTTTCACAATAGGAGATGACTGAGTTTGTTCTTTTTTTTACAGTTGGTTATATATCTGTCACACGGCAGGTTTCAGAGATCACATACACAGACCTGTTGAGGTTCGTGAAATGTTTTGATTTGACGTATTTTGTGATGGTAACCATGCACTGCCTTTGTCAGATGACGAAGGTCTTGTTGAGGTCCTGTCCATGACCTTTGTGGTGTAAACCTCCGGCCATATTGTTTTCATCTCTTATCTTTTTTATACAACTTTCACCCAGTGAGTTGCGAAGGGGAGAGGTAATCTTATTAGGTCCTCCATCAGGAAAGTTTCTTTCGCGAGTTAATATAAATGGGCCTTTGTTTTCTCCAGATTCTTGAGGTCCTTTACACTGAGATTTTGCCAAATTATTTCTGTACCGTAACATAGGGTCGGAAGGTCTTAGCTTCGAAGAGTTTTAAGGCAGAATGTCGAACAATCTCTTGATCACTGCCATAGCTTTCTGCATAATGTGTATTCGAAACGACTTTATTGTTGGCTGCAGAGTTACTCCCGGCTACCTGAAGAAGTTCACAATTTTCAAATGCGCCTTCTCTTTTAAAAATTATGTCTTCCTTCAATCATTCTCCATCTTTTCTAAACACAATTTGGACTGTTTTCTTCTGATTTACTTCCATTTTATTTCGGTTCACCCAGTTTGTAAGGTAGATAAGTGATCTTTGTAAGCCTTCTTTTTAAGCCGATGGCAAAGTCATCAGCATAGATGTAATAATTTTATAGGCTTATATATTTGTGCAATTTTTGAGCAATTACTACATAGTGCTAATTCTCTAGACTAAGTTGCATTATCCACTATTATTGCAATTGTTTTAATTGGTTAAATAAGGATTGTTTTAATGTATGGAATATACAATCCACAATGCTTTACTTCATGCTTTACTGTTAATGATTATTTTCGTAAAGTAGCTTTATATATTTGTGCTCAAAGCTAAGGAAAACATTCTTCTTATATAATCTAAAATGTAATTAACTTTAAAGAAGTGATTTTAGAATTAATACCTTTCTTTGTTATTTCCTTTTGCACTTTTGTAGCTCTGTGCATCATATTATTGCTTGCGGTAGTTGCAACGTACTGAGCATAATGTATATTTCTTAGAATCCTATATAATTAATTCTCTAGAAATTAGCATGACTCAAGTACAGTATTGTTTCCTATTTTCTTCGGTTTATACATCCATAAGTTCATTTTAGATGTTTATGTACACAGTTGCAAATAACATGTCGTCTATGGTCTTATAGGGCCAATAAAATAATTTCGAAGAAGACGGAGTATAATTCTTCACTTGTATTTTACGAGAATGTTATCCATTAAACCAGCTTGTCGGCATTACTCGTGTTCGAATTCTTGCTCAGAAGCGAACTCCTCTCTAATATGACCCCTTTCCATTGACTTTTGGACGGTGGTTCACTCACGACCAACATTCGAGAAGTGCGACCCCACTCGTTGCTGATGTCTCCCGGGCGCTGAAGATCGTATCACCTGATTTTTACATACTTGGTTACAGGGGTCAATTAGATTTACTCTCATCTATCGGCTGCCTATTCTAAGCCATATACCTCCTCCAATTCTCCAACAGAAGAATGATCTCTTTTGAGAATAAAAGAAGGCAACTTCGTATAAACAGAGTAAGGAGATTACTATTTTGGCAAACAGCAATTATGACTGCTCGGGTGTTAACCATGACAGACTTCAATGCTGCTAATCACCGGAAACAAACCTGGCAAGATATCTGCCCTCAAAGCAGTTGAATTTTGCCTTGCACCATAGGGAAAATGCGTGCTTTGGAGCTGCCTCGTAGAATAGTGTCTGAAATTAAAAGTCTTACTCGAATCTCTCCTTGGGAGGAGTAGTTGAGAGCAACTAAACAGACAACGAAGTTATAGAATTCTTCTCTTTGGGATTATCGAAGAGAATCCATGGTGTTGAGTCGTCTGAGAATCGGTAAGAGAGTAGGCTCAGACTCTTATTTGTTAAATATTACCGTGCCAATATGTCATTGCATTGAACATGGTGGAAAATCAGTATTTTGATGCGAACTTCTGTGTTAAGTACCACTTAGAAAGAGAATAATAACGGGTTTTGAAGTAAAATTAATATTAACCCATATATTCACAGTAAAAGTACAAGTTGATGATCATCCTACGGGATATTCTTAAATAGTTTATACAGTATTACTGACAATGCTGGAAGCTTCCACCTTACACTTCAGTGCTGTGATTGTAGCGCTGTACTTACAATATTTCACACGACAGGAGATGACTCCATCATTATATCCAATTAGTACAACATAGGAACGTCTCTCCTGTGCGTAACAACAGCAGAGGAAGTACAAAAATCTAATTTTACTTCAAAATACTCCATTTTCGTTTATATTAATGCAATAAACTACGTCGTTTAATTACAGAAAACACATCACACTATCGCGTTTAAATATCGACTATGAAATTCATAAATACTCATTTAATTCAGTAGCTTTTTTAAAATGCTATTTGTTCGGGGCGTCGACCTATAGAGATTTTTTGCCCCTAATTCAGTAGTTAAAGCAAAGTTATTGTATGGAGCAGAAATGTGTGGAGTAGATGATGGATTTGTAGCATTGGATGTAGTCGTAAGTAAATTTTGCAGAATAATAATGCCATTGCCAAGCTGAAAGGGATGAGTATACGATCTGATATTGTTAAACGAATAGTTAAATATTTGTTGAGACTAAACACCGAGCAGGAGGAGACATTCTAAGAATAACGTAACAGCATTACGTAAAACATCAAAACGAGGGTTACTGGGTGGATGGGGTAAAAATACTACATGAAATAGCAATGGAGTACCATTGGGAAAAAAGTATATGGTATATGGTATTGTGTAAGAAGGTGATGTTAAAGGGGGAAAGACATGGAAAGACAAACAATGAGGAGAATGCAACAGCAAGAGAAAACTCGCAGAATTTTGTCAAAATAATTTTAAAATACTGTGTGACACTGAAGCCTGAAATTTTAGCAAAATAATAATAAAATAGAAATGCGAGGGACAATTTGGTGGTTGATGGGAGTAAGTAATAACAAAGCCATAAGAAATAATATTACGTAAGGCGCTGTACATTATGCAATACATGTATGGCAGTAAGGAATTAAATTTTAATAAAAAGGGAACTGGGACAAAATGAGGAAAATTGTGGATTTTATGCAGTAAGGATGTGGAAGTAGCACATTGTACTGTAAATAAACAATTATAAAAACTAAACATGCATGAATGGGAAGGAGACAGGTAAAATTAAAAACGAACCCGAACTGTACACAGTTGTTAAGCTATCAAATGTGGAAGAAACTAGGGAGAATAGCAAAACTCTGTAATATTATTAGAGGAGTGTAGAAAAAGAGATCTGAAGAAGGCGGAAAGCGAGAAGATGTGTGTATAATAGTAGTAGGGATATGGATAAGGCGGTATCCTAGACTGTATGACTTACTTAAAGTCTGGGAAATATCACAGTCTATGTTTATCTAACCATGAAAGATACTCCAAAAAAGTATTTATGTAGTATACAATATATCGTCGTTGCCGGGACAAAACCTCCTATGTGATAACATTTTTGGAGATATATTGACCCGCAGCACATACATTATGAAGAGCGAAAATGCCTTGACAATATTCACACAATATTGCACCTTACGACAGATCCTTACCGGCCAAAGTTCCAAGCTAAAATATTTCACATAGGAGGTTTTTTCCCGGCAGCGACGATATGTATAATAGCTTAATTATTTTTTTAACATTTTCTTAGTTGGATTTTCTTTAACACATTAAAACCTGCCTAAAGTGGAACGTGACCGATCCCTTTTTATTTTTCCTTTAACGGAGGTTTCCCTTTTACGAAGGATTATGTTTTTATAAAGAGTACCGCATTACTGAAAAAATTAATAACAAGTTAGATTTATTCGCTGAATCACTCACATAGATGGAATCTCTCCTGGTTTCTAGCATGTTATGTTTATGTCTCGCTAAAATAGAGTACGAAGCTATTGACGTCCGTAGCGAAACGTTCAGCACTATTAGTTGCCATCCTCGGGAGCCCAGGTTCGATTTTTGATACTATTAAAAATTTAAAAATTGGCAGGAGGGCTGGTATGCTGTTAAAAATATATATGTAGCTCATATACACTGGAGATTTACACTCCATTAGGAACAGCAGCTCTTCGTAATCTTCTGCAGAAAAAAAAAGAGAAAGTACTCAGCCAAGAATAATGTAGAATCATAGGGGACCTTGTAGAAGGCAGACACCGAAGGGTGGGTTAATGGTTCCCAGAAGTCCATGTTCACTTAGTCTCAAAATAATGCTTTGCTTGGTGTCATCATTGTAATTAAGGTGCAGCGGTGATATTTTTTCCTGTTTGAAAATGGAAAAGCACGGAAGACATTTTCATTGCTCCTGATTGTGGGATTTGATCTCAGCACCAAATGCAAGCTCGCAGCTACTCTACCCGAACCGTGTAGCCAATTCACTTGGTAAAACTATATTTCATTTACATCAGCAGACAAGATATGGCAGCCTCCATGCATATTGTTAAAAGAACATGGCCTTAAAGCTGAGCAAGATGAATAATTCTACCAAGTCATCGAGAACAGCTATATCTGTAGCAGGCCTCGAACCGACTGCAGACACTACAGCGTCACACTTTAGCCTAGAGTTACGCTTGTAGGCATATCCCACACTCAAACGATGGCATATGTGCTGTAGGGTATTAAACACGACCACTCTGATCATAGAAAAACAATGTCGGAATATCTTCCCTAGATGATAGTCCTCGCTAGGTCTGAGCTCTATTAGATGTTTCTACTATATCAGAATTCTCTCTGGAACTGTTTTACACGATACTAGTTGATGCCTCAAGATTTAACATTGGTTCGAAAAATAAAATAGGACTAAAAATGTGTTGATACGGAATATCTCTCTGGCCACCACTTTGCCTACACCCTGTTGAGTTCGCGGGTGCGAAATGAGTCTTACGTATGGATTTTTACAGCCAGATTCCCCTCCTGATCCCAACCCTATGTGGCGCTATGTACTGTATTCAGAGTTTAGTGGGCTGGGATAAAAATAAGCACCAAATTCTCGAGCCAACTGAATTAACCAGACCTGGTTACAATCCCCGAAGTGACGTGATATTGCACCCAGGGCACTCTGAACCGAAGGCCGTGACTCTGATAACTCAGCTAACAGACCCGGACCTCTCTTGCATTACACAACAGTACAATATTTCGAGTACAGCTTAGTCGGCCCCAAGATGAGAGATACGGGATGAAATCCGCTATTATGCATGTAGAGTCATATTATCTGACAAACTCCACCAGGCCTGCCAAAGACGCTGGCCACTACAAGAACGTTACGGCAAGCACGGCAGTCGTGGTACCGGTAATCGGCTGCTGGCGACGTACTTTACCTTGGATCAGTGCGCTGTACGCATTGAATCTACAGTATAATCGGAACAATATAACTTCGGGATACTGTACTTATAAATGGAAATTATTACTTTCAGTTCATATTGAATGTATATTCGGTAACATTTCAATAGATTTTACATTATGGAATCACGGAGAAATTGTGACAGTATTTTTTAACTGTTTGCTTTACGTCCCACCGACACAGATAGATTTTATGGCGATGATGTGACAGGAAAAGGCAAGGAGTGGGAAAGAAGTGGCCGTGACCTTAATCAAGGTAAAGCCCCAGCATTTCCCTGGTGTGAAAGTGGGAAACTAGGGAAAAAAATTTTGAAGGTTCGAACCCACTATCTGCCGAATGCAAGCTGGTAGCTACGTGACCCAAGTCCAGCAGCCACTTGCTCGATCTGACAGTAAATATAGTTGATTTTTAATATTATCATTTTGAATTTCACGGCCCGTGTAACTATTAATAAATAATCATGTTATTTGCTTTACGTCCCACTAACTACTTTTACGGTTTTCGGAGACGCCGAGGTGCCGGAATTTAGTCCCGCAGGAGTTCTTTTACGTGCCAGTAAATCTACCGACACGAGGCTGTCGTATTTGAAGCACCTTCAAATACCACCGGACTGAGCCAGGATCGAACCTGCCAAGTTGGGGTTAGAAGGCCAGCGCCTCAACCATCTGAGCCACTCAGCCCGGCGTGTAACTATTCATGATGTATATTTTGGGTTTATGGCGTGCAATGAACTATATAAACTCTCAACGCGTTTCAAAAGGAACCATTGAGCTTGCACCCGGGAGATAGTGGGTTCGAATCCCTGGAGATGGTTTTCCGTGGTTTCCATTTTCACACCAGGCAAATGCTGGAGATGTACCTTAATTAACGCCACGGCCGCTTCCTTCCCACTCCTAACCCTTTCTTATCCCATCGTCGCCATAAGACCTATCTGTGTCTGTGCGACTTAAAGCCACTAGCAAAAAAAGAGGGACCGTGCCTTTCTTCATCAGGAGGAACAGAAAAATGAAACATGACACATCAAACGTTGATAAGAGAAAGCAACGAGGAACTTAAAATTGTGCCCTAAGATGTAATAGGGACGCCATTTTAGCCCCATGCTAGAGATAACGAATGGCAACAGCAAAGCGTCATTTTCTAATGGTTTTGATAATAAGTAGCCACGATTCACTGACTTTGTAGTCTATATCGCGGTTGAAATTGTCTGGGGGTTTACGTATTTCAACCGTCTCCCTGATCATTCTGTGGGAATTTCATTTTATCCGGGCAAGAACATCCAATCCTTGGAACATGGCACCATGACCAGTGTTAAGGCATAATCAGCAACAGCTGATTTATCAGGTTGGTTGAATCTGATACACCTGTTATGTTCTTTGATGCGAGTACATATTGTTTCCGAAGCCTGCCCAATACAAACCTTGGCACAAGTACAGGGAACTCTGTACATACCAGGTTGTTGCAGTATAGGCAAACTGTCCTATATGAACACACAGAAAAAATGAAAAACGTAGTACTATGTACAATTCCACCCTAGGAAATAATAATAATAATAATAATAATAATAATAATAATAATAATAATAATAATAATAAAGCGTATGATTCCATAGATCGGCAGACCCTGTTCAACATACTAGAGGAATTTCAAGTCGACAGGAAAACGAGGGAATTGATTAAACAAACTCTGACCAACACAACATCAAAAGTTAAGTTCTTGGGAGAAATTTCTGAACCGTTCGAAATCAGAACTGGCGTCCGACAGGGAGATGGACTATCCCCACTACTATTCAATTTAGTTTTGGAAAAAGTGATTCGTGAATGGAGAAAAGAAACTAAAGGTATAAACATTGGCAGACTTCTTAAAGACAAAATTCACCTTGACTGCTTAGCTTTCGCAGATGACCTTGCGATCCTTTCGAACAACAGACAAGAAGCAATCCAATCCATAGAAAAATTGAATGAAATAGCCGCAAAAACCGGACTTCAAATTTCATTTGAAAAGACGCAGTTTATGGAAGGAACTAAATCAAGATTCGACAATCAACCATTAATCACCAACTGTGGAATAATTTCCCAAGTAGACAAATTCAAATATCTAGGTGAAATTATTCGGCCAGCAGGGTTAAATCAGGAAGCTAACAAAGAAAGAACTGCTAAACTGCAAAGGGCTTACAAAATCACATGGAACAGATACAACAAAAGATGTATATCAAAAAATGCAAAATTACGACACTACAATACAGTCATCAAACCAGAGGCACTTTATGCATCTGAAACACTGATCATTGGTGGCAGGTCACAAATGAAAAGCATTGAGAAACAAGAGAGGAAAATTCTCAGAAAAATCCTAGGACCAAAGTTCGAAAATGGAATTTGGATGAAAAAGAAACCACACGAAATTTTTCAATTCACAGAAAAAATCACAGATACCATCAGAAAGAGACGACTATAATTCTACGGACACCTACACAGAATGGATAACAACAGGCTGACAAAGAAAATTCTAAATCTAGCTCTAACCCTGAAAATCCGCAACAATTGGTTAGCAGAAATTCATGAAGATCTACAAGAAATGGGTATTGAGGACGAAACCATTCAAGATAGAATGAAATTTAGAAGCTTAGTAAACAAACATAAATTTGCAGAGAAACCAACAAGAAAAAATACAGGCTGGACAGAAACACGCAGAAAGGAACACAGTGAAAAAATGAAGAGATATTGGGAAGAAAAGAAGAAGAAACATTGTGCAAAATAAGTTCAAACGCGCTCCACAACTGGGCACAACGAATCAAATAATAATAATAATAATAATAATAATAATAATAATAATAAAGTCCGCCTCTGTGGAGTAGTGGTTAGCATGATTAGCTGCCATCCCCGGAGGCCCGGGTTCGATTCCCGGCTCTGCCACGAAATTTGAAAAGTGGTACGAGGGCTGGAACGGGGTCCATTCAGCCTCGAGAGGTCAATTGAGTAGAGGTGGGTTCGATTCCCACCTCAGCCATCCCGGAAGTGGCTTTCCGTGGTTTCCCACTTCTCCTCCAAGCAAATGTCGGGATGGTACCTAACTTAAGGCCAAGACCGCTTCCTTCCCTCTTCCTTGTATATCCCTTCCAATCTTCCCATCCCCAGCCAAGGCCCTTGTTCAGCATAGCAGGTGAGGCCACCTGGGCGAGGTACTGGTCATCTTTCCCAGTTTTATCCCCAGCTCCAGAATACTGCCCTTGAGGAGGTAGAGGTTGGATCCCTCGCTGAGTCCGAGCGAAAACCAACCCTGGAGGGTAAGCAGATTAATAATAATAATAACAATAATAATAATAATAATAATAATAATAATAATAATAATAATAATAATATGGCCCCACCTACCGTGTGGAGCCATATTAATTTGACGCCATTTGGCTCCTTCCTGGCCAATTTCGGTGGCAGAGTAAACCAGATCTCTCTTGGATATCTATGGCGGATTTTTAAAAATAATGTTATCGTGTAGACACGAAATGTGTCACCAGGGACATCGCCGACATCGTACGACAGGGAGTTTCGAATTGACCTTTTACCACCCTTCAAAAATCAGGCTACCTGCGCCGGGTTTGAACCCGCTATCTTGGGATCCGGAGGCCGACATTCTACCATTGATCCACCGAACTACCTAATCCAATCAATCATGAGCATCAATCTATATATTATATGTATGTATGTATGTATGTATGTATGTATGTATGTATGTATGTATGTATGTATGTATGTATGTATGTATGTATGTATGTATGTATGTATGTATGTATGTATGTATGTATGTATGTATGTATGTATGTATGTATGTATGTATGTATGTATGTATGTATGTATGTATGTATGTATGTAGCTAACTGACACATCTCATCCTGAACCACTGGAGCAATATCAACCAAACTTGGTACACTGATAACATAATATTTGGGGACGAGCACTGTAGAGGTAAGCTAGCCCTAGCACCCTTAGTGGTGGGCGATAGACGAAAATAGTGTGGAATACATAGTTTTCGGTGTCGCTGAGATGAATAGATAAACTCTGAGATTTTTAAGTCAGAGGTCAGCCCCCATTTGGAGAGGGGGTGAGGGGGGAGTGATTTATAAAAATACTCGAAATAGTGCTGAATCCATAGTTTTCTGGGTCGCTGAGATGAATATCGACACTCAAGATTTTTTTATCTCTTAGCACTTGGGGACGAGGGGTGAGGTAAAAACTAATCAAAAATAGTGTCAAATCTATAATTTTCGGTGTCGGTGAGACGAATAGTGTTACTACGGAATTTTTTGAAGTCCAACTTGAGTCCCCTTTTTTGGAGGGGGCGAGTGGTGAGTGATATACATAAATAATCGCAGATAGTGTCGAATCCATACTTTTCGGGGTTGCTGAGATGAATAGTGACACTCCGGAAATCTTTAAAGTACAAGTTCGGGCCCCTTTGGGGTGGGGGGCGCACAAATGTTAAATAAAATGTGGGAAAATAATTTGGGGCAAGACGCCACTAGAAACCCTCGGGAAGGGGGTGAAATATGTGCTATATTCACAAATTGAAATCGGTTTGGAACGATCTATATATAAACTGTACTGTAAAATTAAGGTAAAGTAATGAAAATAGACGTGAATTAATGAGGCACTTCCAAGCATCTTAGAAACTTGAAACTTGGTACCAGAGAAGCTGATTACTTCAGGATCCCTAGAAAAATAGAATATTTTCAAAATACCGTGAAAGGGCCACGCTGGGAGTCTCAAATTTTGGGCACAGCATAAGAACGCATTCGGATATATTTATTCAAAACGGTAACCTATAGGTTTCATGAGCTTTGGAGTTTCCTGAAAGTCCTAATTTTTAACCCGTCCCCAAATCAAGATGGCGTCACAATCTGCCAGAGTAGCCAGAAAATTGAAAATTGGAAAAATTATAGCCTTTAGCCTGTAACTGAGGGTAAAATTGTCCATGTTTAAATTTTTCACTTTACCCCCAAAAACATCGAAATATGGAGGCAATTTTCATGACGGTTCAGACCTTCCTTTCGAGGTATTTTGTGGCTAAACGGTAAATCGTATCATAAAACGGATGCCACAATCTCTGTTCAATTTGGAGTGATTTACAACTTTTGTCCTAAGACATTTTGTCGTATCTCTACCCCCTTATACCTCAAATTTGGCTCTATTTCTGGATTGTACGTACATTTTGCACTTTATACAAGTATATTTGATGGTTTGAACCACTTATATTAAACATAGGATCATAAAATGCTGCACAAACATTGGCCCACCCAGTAGCTACATGAGAGCCAATTTCTATGTTTGTAACTCTCACATGTATCCGAAAAGTAATGCACTGTGAACAATCCTTACCAACATTTCACAATATTCCAAGTCCTTACTCAATCCTACCCATAAATAGATGACATACGAGGAAATATCATAGGACCAGCCATCCAGACCGCTAAATCTGGCCTCTTATCGTACATTTCGGTTGTCGATATGATGTACCGTATACCAGCAGTTAAATTTTAAATGAAGGTGAACATGCATATACTTTCTTATGTCGATCTATATTTATTCACTGAAGTCGATTTGTAGCAGTCTACAAAGGGTGTGTGTGCCGTTATAATTAATTGGCGGTAGGAATGGGGTCCTTCTCCAACTCCTGTGTACAATTATAATGATTTATTTCCTTCTCGATTTAATTGGGTTGGGGAGCATGGATTTTTTCAAGACTATTTTACCTGATTGTATTTGGCAGTAAAAAAGGGTGTCCGCCATAATAAACAAATTCACCCATCTAAAATGTGACTGACGTTAGGCATAGGGGCTTGCTATTATAATGGAAACTCACCAACTCGGTGTGACTGGCAGTAAGCTGACTGGCATTAGGAAAAGGAGCCTGTGATTATAATGATAGCAGTACAACTCAAATTTGACTGGCAGTAGAGAAGGTACCTCCCATTATAATAAAAAGTCCTCAACTGTTATCAGTCTGGAAGTAGGAAACGGGGCCTGCCATTGCAACGAAAAGCCCTCAAATCGATTGCGACTGCACCGTAGGTAATGGCGCCTGTCATTATAGTGAAAATTCCCATCTCGATTGTGAATGGCAGTAGGCAAGTTGACCTGCCGTTATCATCACAGATCCATAACTCGCACTCTGTATTGGAAACAACGTATTTGGACCTCCCAATGCTGCTTCTCGAATAAAGAGACATTGAATTTTAAAAAATGTTATTCACTGCATGTACAGTAATTTAGATCGGTATCCGTATACAATGTAGAATACCGTAGCGAAGCACAGGTACATTCGCTAGTATACATATAAAAATGAATGAATGTATGTATGTATATTGTGCCCTTGCAAAGGCACCATATGCGGTGATCTTCTTTCTTCATATGTGCGCCGGCTGCTCCTGTAAATAATGACATTTTAAAATACTCACCGCTGCATGTAGACTCTTCTTCCTCAGTCGTGGTGCGTCCGAAAATATCCCACGGGTTGATGGCCACACATCGATCGGGGAATGAGGAGATGAAAAGATGGGGTAAACTAAACTATAAATGACGGTACCCAAAGACTGAATTAAAATTTAAATAAATAAACTAATTTATTGAACAAAGTGCAAGTGCCAAAAATCGAAAATAAACTGGTGGAAAATAAAACAAAGTGAAATGAAATAGAAATTAAACAAACACAAAAAATAGAAGATCTACCTTACAATAACTCAATTATCTGCATAATAAAATTGACTGAAGGTCGATCAAATTTAAATTATTCCAGATTACGTCGACACTGTCTCAAAGACGATGACGTGAATAAATTCAAAACTCTGGTCAGAAAATACCACCTCATTTGAAATACTGAATTGTAATACATTGAAAAATGTCTATCAAAATAAACTAGTGTAGTTAATTAATTAATTGGTTAAGTCATCAAATCAACACTGACTCAGAGGTGTTTATCAAATATTTAACACATGTGACTCAGTTGGGAAACACCCAGCTCTAAATAATCATGGACTGCACTAACTATGTATAACAAATAAGAGAAAGAATTTAAAGAAACAACCATGAACATTGTACTTCATCTACCACATAACCATTGCCACATTTTAAACTACTCGTGGTTTAAACAAGAAAATTATTGAAACATGAACCTGAGTGTTACAATCACTCATTTAATTACTTAAACCTCACTTGCATGACTGTGATAGCCTGGACCTCTTAACATATAAAATTAATTAGGCCAAGTGCCTCATGTTTACATCTCAAATGAAAGCGATCCTTTTACATTAAAAATTTTACTTAATTTGCCGCTGACTGCATTTTCATTACGAATTCATTGTTTGTGGTAGCACCACTAGATGAAGGCAGATCCCATCTCATTTACCTCATTCATTTGCGGCATTTATGATACAATTGGTTTATTAAAGATCGCTTCATTTTCCTAATTGAAACGTAGTGGATTTCTAAGGCTTGGTAATTACTGAATGTCTGGTATGAGCATACCACTACTATGGTTTTGACTATGAACTAATCGATGATCTCTTATCCTAACACATGAAATCTTATTTACATAAATGAACCTGTTAATGGAGAAACACTGCTCCAACAAAAAAAACTGAAATCAAAAATAGCCTAACTACACCTATCTATTTACATCAATCAAATACAAATAATTCACGTATGATCAGATCCTACAAATAAACGGTGATAAATGATACACAAAGAAAGAATATAACAAAAATCTAGATCCCAAACATCGCTGCCTGCTGAAAATTAAAGAAATAAAATAAAATGCGCACATATCGGAGTCTAAAGAAAATTTTACCCAGCTACAAGTAACAAAAATATTGTGAATTTGACGGCAATCTTCTAACCTCAGACGAGAAATGTCTGGCCATGACACTATTCAGCCTTTATGGACAATAATTACTGGTATTACATGTCATCCATGATTCTACATGGCTATCAAAATACACATTGATTCGTCGCTCTGCTCACATATTACCTCGTGCTTTAACTCGCATATTTGCCGAGCATCTATTTTCCCTGGAAACTATTTGAAACAATACAGGCTTCTGCCTACAATCATAATCCATGTCGTTACATATTTAACACTCTTGGTTAAATTATTCATCTCTCAATTCTATCTACTCATCATTATTCGCGACATAGTAACTCATAATACGGCCTCGCTCATATCCGGCGGGCGAAATAACTGTCGTGCACACCTCTATTTCTCACGACACTGTTCATGACATGGTCCAAATATCACATTTCCATTATCAACGCAGATCATCAGGGATATTATTCACTTAGCTCGATCTTTAGATCATTCTCTGCTTCACATATTACAATATATCAGAGCTGACTTATCAATGGCTTCCTGTCACTAACTGTTTACTAAAATGACGAGATTGCCTCTCAAAAACACGGCTATTGACAAATGTGTAACCGCAACTACACACAGAAATAAATATTCGCGTGTCCACCAAATCGTCGCAAAAATACACGGTATAAGAGCTACCGGAAAACGGTCATCTGAATGATGATTACACAACATGAAACAAGCTGAATGCGCTAGTAGCAAAAGTAAGCATTAAAAATCAACAAGGCGGGATCTACAAAATCATAACTTCAACAGAAATATCGCTCATAACTAACGTTATAATAACATGATTATTATTATTTATAAATCTGCATTACACTCATTTAAATCTCATAAGATAGCATTCTAATCTGTCAAAGTGACTTATTACAAAATGATCCATAAATAATATGCAAACGCATTTACGTAAAGAGAGTACGCAAATAACCCTAGCTCACACTTATTATTATTATTATTATTATTATTATTATTATTATTATTATTATTATTATTATTATTATATATTATTATTACGTGAATTATTTACAATCCTATCTAAAAGTCTAAACTACATTTGATCATCGATTGGTTCATAGTCCTACATATTTATTTATACATTTTTGTTGCTCATTACCTTGGTGCTGGAGGCAGGTTGGATCACCCTCCGGGCTCTGTCATGATGAATTAGAATTCCATCTTGAAGCTGATGTGGTACTCCGAATTATCACATACGCATACTTGATACATTTTTATAAAGGCTTTACACACGTTCACATTTACATAAACACTCGCACTTTCTAGCACTTCAATGAAGATTATACAATAACACTGCATAAACACCTGACGTGAAGTCGAAAGTTTTCTCTCCGCTACCTGCCTGGCGTCGTGCTGTGGCTCACATACCCCTCTCAGTTTGCTTGTTTAAGGCTTACCGGTTGTTCACCTCTTCGGAACATAACAGTGTAGTCAAGGTCTTAACACCGCGGCCTTCCATTAATGAAACAAAGTCATTCTCCTCCCTGTAACTGCTTTAACTAATTTCTCCCCCGTAACATCTCGCTTGCCATAACAGTTCATTGAAAGTGGTGAAAACAAGCTAAAAGTACTGCTTCCAATGATGTGTGGAGATATTTTATACTAATCGTCCTCCAAAATAAAAGAATAAAATGACCTTTCAACAAATATCCAAACTACACGTGGATTAGAAAAATTGTATGCAGTTACGTGTTGCGACATGTTCCATTGTCCCTCTCGGTTGGTTGTGTAAGTTCATTTAAGGCAAGTGTTGAAAAGTGTAGCTATTGCCTGATTATCTCTGCATAAATTCAAATAAAATAAAAGTTTGTTAAAGTGTTCATTTCTCCTGAAATATTACTCTCACAAGTGAATACATGGCTCACTCGGATGCCAACAAGTGTCTCTGATCGCGTTCCTACCAGACTCAGAATTCACAAAGACAACGTTCACACAAGACTGAACTCACTCCATACAAGACTGAATTTGACATCAACACGTCTGGATTAAACACCAACTAACTGAAGATTCACCACGCTGCTCGTTGGTTTTGTAAACAGTTCTCCCCACTTCAAAAATAGTTCTGTGGAATGGATGTGGCGTAGTAATCTTGCACTTGGGACCGCTTTATTATACGTCCGTAGGTTAAAGCTTTAAGAAATATGTACAAAATCTTCCTAATTTCGGTCTGGCTTACTTGTTCTATTGCTCCGTGGGAAATGATCACAGGGTAATCCATACGATGGCGCGCGTCACCGGCGTTATTTTCTTCCTGCGAATGGTCTCTTCCCGCCATGATGGTTCAGTTCCTGGGCGATACTACCCTTCCATATAAAGTTAAAATTTTCTTAATTAACCACTAATTAATCACATATTTGCACCGATAAATTTCCAAATATTATTAGGAAGTCAGGACACTGTTTTTCCACAACTACTCCGGGCTCCAAATAGCGAAATACTGGCTGTAGATTCCCGCTATGACGAAACATTTAAATTTGCAATTTTGTGATTGGCTGAGACGTTTGCGCTCTCCGCAGCATGGATGCTTCCATTTTCTGCCAAGGGTTGACGGGTATTATCGTTTTCTCTCTTGCACTTCTAAGTAGGTCAGATCTCAACGCGTGATTTTCCCGTGAGAACCGTGTAGGAAGTTCCCACTCCTTGTCGGCACCATAAACTTTATTGGATGTACCACTTAGGCCAGGTATATGTTGTTCGTGCCATGAGAAAGGTTTTGCGGATCTCCTTGCTGCCTGACCGGCGCCAGAATGTTGCTTTGTGACTGCCAGCTTTCACAGCCTACTGTGGTATTCCAATATGCGAATTATTCAAATTTTAATTCGTACATTAATTACGCAAATTCGCTTATGGGGGCAATATATATATATATAAATGACACATCTCCTCTTAAACCACTGGAGCAATATCAACCAAACTTGGTACACTTATAACTTAATATCTGGGGACGAGCACTGTGGGGGTAAGCTATCCCTAACAACCTTAGTGGTGGACGATAGAAGAAAATAGTTTGGAATACATAGTTTTCTGTGTCACTGAGATGAATAGATAAACTCAGGATTTTTAAAGTCAGAGGTCAGCCCCCTTTAGGGAGGGGGCGAAAGAGTGAGGTAAAAATAATCGAAAATAGTGTCGAATCTATAATTTTCAGGGCCGCTGAGATGAATAGTTACACTCCGGATTTTTTATAAAGTCCATCTTCAGCCCCCTTTGTGGTGGGGAGCGACGTGGGAGTAATATATAAAAAATAATCGAAAACAGTTTCGAATCCATACTTTTCGAGGTCGCTGAGATGAATAATGACACTCTGGATTTTTTAAAGTACAAGTTCTGTCCCCTTTGGGTAGGAGGCGTACAAATATTACCTACTGACTGGAAAAATACTGTGGGGACAAGAACCCCCTAGAACCCCTAGGGAACGGGGTGAAATATAATCTACGGTATATTAATAAATGGAAGTCGGTTTGGAGTGATCTATATATAAATTAAGGTATAAAAATGGAAATAGACACGAATAAATGAGGCACTTCCAGGTATCTTAGAAACTTAAAACTTGGTAATAGAGAAGGTGATGACTTCAGGGTCCCTAGCAAAATGGAAAATTCTCAGAATTCCTGGAGGGGGCCACGCTGGGAGTTTGAAATTTGGGGCTCAGCATAAGAACGCAGTCGAATATATTTATCCAAAACGGTAACTTATAGGTTTCATGGGATTAAACGTTTCCTGGTAGTCCTATATTTTAACCCCGTCCCCCAAATCAAGATGAGGGCACAATCTGCCAGACGAGCTAGAAAATTGAAATTTGGCAAAATTGTAACTTTTAGACTGAAATTGACGTTAAAATTACGAGGTGTTAAATTTCTTCACCTTTTACCACCGCAAATATAGAAATGTCCACCTCGGTGGTAAAGTAAACTCGTGTCTTCAAACCTCTGTGGTGTAGTGGTTAGTGTGATTAGCTGCCACCCCCGGAGGCCCGGGTTCCGATTCCTGGGTCTGCCACGAATATTGAAAAGTGGTACGAGGGCTGGAACAGGGTCCACTCAGTCTCGGGAGGTCAACTAAGTAGAGGTGGGTTCGATTCCCACCTCAGCCATCCTGTAAGTGGTTTTCCGTGGTTTTCCACTTCTCCAGGCAAATGCCGGGATGGTACCTAACTTAAGGCCACAGCCTCTTCCTTCCCTCTTCCTTGTCTGTCCCTTCCAATTTTCCCATCCCCCACCAAGGCCCCTGTTCGTCATAGTAGGTGAGGCAACCTTGGCGAGGTACTGGTCATCCTCCCAAGTTGTATCCCCTACCCAATGTCTCACGCTCCAGGACACTGCCTTTAGGCGGTAGAGATGGGATCTCTCGCTGAATCCGAGGAAAAAACCAACCCTGGAGGGTAAGCAGATTAAGGAGCAGAGGAAATATGGAAATATGGAGGCAATTTTAATGACGGTGCAAACCTTCGTTTCTAGGTATTTGGTGGCTAAACGGTAAGTCGTATCGCAAAACGCGTGGCACAATCTTAGTTCAATTTAGAGTGATCAACGACTTTGGTCCAATGACTTTTTGTCTTATCTCTACCCCATGTACGTTAGATTTGCTCTAATTCTCGATTGTACGTAAATTTTGCACTTTTTACACCTATAAATGATACTTGAGATCACGTATAGGAATTATAGGATCATCAAATTCTACAAGAACTTTGGCCCTCCCCGTAGCCATATGTGAGCCGAATTTTATGTTTGTAGTTGTCACATAAATATCCGAAAAATAATTCACTGTGAGAAAACCTTACCCAAATTTCACACTATTCAACGTTTCTAACCCAATATTACCCATAAATAGATGAGATAAGAGAAAATATCATTGGACCATCCATTTAGACCGCTAGAAGAGGCGTCTTATTGTACAATCCGTTTGTCGATATGACGCTCCGTTTAGAGCAGTTAATCTGTAAATGAAGGCCAGCATGCATATACCTTCGTATGCCGATCTATATTTATTCATTGAAGTCGATTTGTAGCGATCTAGAAAAGGTGTGACTGCCATTGCAATTAATACTTTGTAAATCGATAGTTACTGTCAGCAGGAGGGCGTCTGCTATTGTAATTAGTACTCCCCACATCGGCTTTGACTGGCAGTAGGAATGGGGACCTTCTCCAACTCCTGTGTGGCATTGTAATGAATAATTCCCTTCTAGATTTGACTAGCAGAAGGCAAGGGACCACGCATTTTTTTTCAAAACTCCTTTACCCGATTGCTTTTGGCAGTAGGCAAGGGTGCTCGCCATTATAAACAAATTTACCCGTCTAAAATGTGACTGACGTTAGGCATAGTGGCCTGTTATTATAATGGAAACTCACCAACTCGGTCTGATTAGCAGTAAGCTGACTGGCATTAGCACAAGGGGCCTGTCATTATAATAACAGCACAACTCAATTTTGACTGGCAGTAGGGAAGGTGCCTGCCATTATAATAAAAATTCTTCACACCTGTAATCTGTCTAGAAGTAGGAAATGGGGCCCGCCATTGTAACGGAAACTCCCCAATCGATCGTGACCGCGCAGTAGGCAGTGGGGCCTGCTGTTATCATCACAACTCCGCAACTCGCAATTTACATTGGAAACAACTGTAACCTGACAAACCCCGGTCAGATATTATTATTATTATTGTCATTATTATTATTATTATTATTATTATTATTATTATTATTATTATTATTATTATTTATTCATGTGCATATTTCAATTATGTGTGTATTTAGCCGTCGCGGCTTAGTAACTCTTTTTGGAACTCTCGTTATTATGGATACTCTCTATATTTTATTTGGGACTAGTGTGTTTCGAATCACTCAGTTTATCTCCCGGTTGTGTACGTGACGAGTCTCCGAGCGGGGGTTTACGTGTTGACGGAGCTGAGGTGGAAAATTCCAGGAACTGGGCTATTTTAAGATGCTGTTGTGTTGGCTTGGGCTAGTGTGGTGCAAGCACGCGTCGGGAGTTGGAAGTTGCAGCTTGCAGTGTGCAGAGGTGATACTGGTGGTAATCTGAGAGGTGTTTTGTACGAGTTGTGGGAAGATGTCCCATGCCATGTTGGGAGTTCGAGATCTGCTGTTGAAGGAACCAGGGAGAAAGATGCTGGAGTGTAACAACATTCTATGGTTATGAATGTTAGCCATATATAATTCTACGGAGAGTCTACGTAAGGTAACGTGTTGGGCCTTTTCAAACTATACCAACGCCATCAGCAAAGTGGAGTCCATTCTTGAAAAATGAGTCATGGCTGCGTGTGAATATTTTGCGTTGCGGAATAAACTGAGTACCAGTTATTGAGAGAGAGTTATTTCATAAATTAAGACATTTATTATTTATATCAATATTCTCTTTATTTTGTTATATATGTTCAAGGGTGTATCACGACGAGCTCTGCTCGGATTTCTAGGTAAATACAGGTTTAATTGACTAAGTAAATTGTA
Source organism: Anabrus simplex (assembly GCF_040414725.1). NCBI lineage: Eukaryota > Metazoa > Arthropoda > Insecta > Orthoptera > Tettigoniidae > Anabrus > Anabrus simplex. The sequence goes on along the minus strand of NC_090265.1, from coordinate 247,364,543 downwards.
TGAGAGTAATATATATTCTGTTTAATTTCTATGGGTGGTGGAAATTACCAGATGGACTCCTTTTCCAATATTAATTTTTTAGGTATCAAGTGATTCAGATCTCCTTGTCACAAGGCAACGACCCTGAAGATGAGTTTCAACAGCCGGCAAAGTTTAAGAATTATTTATTTGTATATTTATGGCTCCCAAATTCCATTAGTCATTATTATTTATATTTATATTAACAGAGAGATTTCAATGTCGCTAGCAACGTGGGGCAAGACTGATCTGAGTCACGATAGGGTATGCACACAGAAATGGTATAGTTGCTCTCAGATTTCATGATATGTACAGTTGTTGTGGAGATTTCTTGTTCGCTGTGGAGTGTACAATATGTCTTGTGGAAATTTTGCGTATGTGGGAAACGCAAGGTGATGAGTTGGACGAGAGAAAATATTAATCTGTTAAAATTAAGAAATAGGAGTGTGGAAAGGAAAGTGCATATTAATTGTAGTACAGGGGGAGCAAACTATACCGTTGACATGATTAATTCAGAGAGTGAAGCCACAATGGGCGATAATAATTTAAATGTTGTGTTAGATTCGATGGTAACCGGGGACAATGCTTCATCATCTCTATCAGAGCAGAGTAGCGATAATAGTGACCAGCAGCTAGACCAATTAGTTCATATTTTGAGTGAATTTACTAATAAACTTGAAAGTAAACTTAGAGAGCAGAATGATGAGTTAACACAGAAACTTGAAAGTAAACTTGAGGATAATAATCAGAAAATGGAAATTAATGTTGCTAAAATTGAAAAACAAGTTCAGGAAATTAGTGATAGGATGGATAATCAAGTAAAGAGGTTAAGTGAGAAAGTCGATTCAGGTATTATGGAGATGAGGAAGGAATTAAACTATCAATGTATAGAAATTAATGGTAAATTGTCTGAGCATGATAGGCAAATTGAAGAAATTAGGGGTATATCTGAATCAAATAAAAGTGAATTTAACCGAGTAATTTGTAACGTTGCTAATAATCTTGAAGCTAAACTTGTTGAAAATAATTCTAAATGTCAGGATAAAATTTTAGATAACTTTAACAGTATTCACAATGTGATAAGTAAACAAGGTGTAATTGAACATCAGATCAGAGAGAACGCTAGCCATATTGATGCATGGAAGGCAGATGTATTACAGAGGGTTGACGAAAAGATTCAATCAGTCAGGTCCTCAGGTGATGTTCAGAGTTCTAGCATACAAAGGCATATTATTAAGGAAATTGAGCTGCCTAAGTTTAATGGTAAGCAGTTTAACCCTCTGGAATTTCTCAAGGTAGTGGAGAAACGTTTTACTAGGAGCTTGGAAGAAGGTGTGTTAGAGTGGGACTTGGTAGATGATATGTTAGCAAGTGCGTTTACGGGTGAAGCTAGGAGTTGGTATGATGTTTATAGAGGTCATATTAAGGGTTTAAGGGGATTCAGGGAGTTGTTTATGGATAAGTTTTGGGATGAGGAGATTCAGGGTAGGGAAAGAGATAGGATTATGGCTGGGAAGTATAAGGGTAATGAGGGTATTTCTCGTACGGAGTATTTTCTTGTGCACGTGGCTATTAGTCAGAACTTAGAAGAGAGTTTGCCAGAGCAGGATATTGTTAGGAGGATGGCTAGACATTTTAATGAAGATATTCAGTTGGCCATGTGCATCCAGCAGGTTAAGACCATTAAGGGAATGGAAGGGCTGTTGCAACGTTTCGATTCTTTGGGTAGGCAGGTAGGACATAGGAGTGTGGGGGAAAATAATCACAGGAGAGGAGTAGCATTTGAAAGTAATCGTAGGAATGGGAATGACTATAGCAGAAGGGATCAGGGTAATGGGAATAGGCAGGAAGAAACCAGGATTAATTTCAGGAATCAAGATAGTAGGAATTTTAATTCTAGTAATCAGTCTAGGGATTTGAATGATAGGGGGAGAAGGGATGAGAGAGGTAATAATAGTGGTAATCAGCAGAATCAGAATTTAAACTCCAACGGGATGTCCTAAATAGGTCCGTTAGGAGATCCCCACTTGATGTGCAAATCCATGTTATCAGGGAGGCTTTTGAGATTGATGTTGGTAAGGATTTGTTGTGTGACCAGGATAGTGCTAAGGAAGGTGGTTCGTCTGAATTATTGATCAACCCAGCTATGGAGGCTACCATATGGGGTGTGAAGGAGAAATTGCTTGTAGACTCGGGGAGTCATAAGTCTTGTGTAAATTTTAAATTTTGTGAGGAAGCTCGTCGCAGAGGTGAGATTATTGAGGAGATTCCTGTGAGGAACACATTTATTATCACAGCAGCTGGTGCTAAGAGTAATCGTATTCGTAGTCAGGTTATTGTTCCTATTGAGGTTGGTGGTCAGACCATGTTGCAATGTTGTCTTGTTGTGCCTAATCTGGTATATTCCGTTATACTGGGGAATGACTGGCTATCTGAAACCAAGTGTGTGATTGACTATGATACTGCTGTTTTGAAATTTCTTGTTGGTGAAGAACGTAAACCGATTAAGCTTAATTATCAGGTGGATAGGAGTAGTTTTGTGCTTCATTGTAGTCATATTCAGGTTATTGAGGAAATTGTTGAGGATGAAGTCGATGTTAAAGTTAATAATGCAAGTATCAGAATTAATGACAGTATGGTATCGGAAAGTCAGGATTTGGTCAGTGAGGTGGAGAAAGCGGTGCGACAGACATGCCTGGAGGAGCAGCAGAAGAGGGAACTTTTGAATGTTTTGATGGAGAACAAGGAGGTGTTCTCTGGTGAATTAGGGTGTACTACTGTGTACGAACACTCATTTGATATTTTAGATAGGTCTAGTTTTAATAGTCCTAGATATCCGATTCCTCATGCTCATGCTCAGGCGGTACAGGAACTGATACATAATATGCTTACAGGTAAGATTATTGAGCCTTCCTGTAGCAAGTACGTTAATCCTTTGGTTGTTATTGGCAAGAAGGATGGGTCTGTGAGACTGTGTTTAGATGCTAGGCTTATGAACCGTCGGATAGCTGAGGATCAGCAGAGGCCTGAGAATATTGAGAGTTTAGTTCAGAGATTTGAAGGTTGTCATTGGTTTACTGCGGTTGACTTGCGTAGTAGTTTCTGGCAGGTACCATTACGGGTGGAGGACCGGCCTTTTACTGCTTTTCTCTATAAGAACAGGTTGTTTCAATTCACCAGAATTCCTTTCGGAACCAAGACGTCGTCATCAGGGCTTTTTAGAGCCCTATCTATTGCACTAGGGCCGGACACAGAGGAATTCACTACGTGTTACATTGACGACTTGGTCCTTGCATCTCGTACATTTTCTGAACACATGACACACTTACGGAGTGTTTTTACAAAATTAAGGGAAGCGGGCTTCACTTTGAAGCTATCTAAATCTAATTTCGCAACGCATCAAATTAGTTTTCTGGGGCACACCATCAATCGGAACGGGGTCACACCACAGGGGGAGAAACTGGACAGCATCTTCAATGCTAGCACCCCACGCAATGCGAAGCAGTTAAGGTCCTTTTTAGGTCTCTGCAATTATTTCAGGCGCTTTGTAATCAGATACTCTTGTTTAATTGAACCTTTCCGCGAGTTATTAGTAAAGAATGCGAAATGGAGATGGAACCATGACCTCAATGAGGCATTTGAGCGCCTGAAAAGTGGATTCCGCCAAGCTGTCACGCTGAAATTTCCATGTACTGAGAAGCCTTATATTGTAATGACGGATGCGTCTAATTCAAGTATAGCTGGTGCTCTCTGTCAGCGTGATGAACAAGGTAATCTAGGCATTGTTTCCCTGGCAAGTCGAGGACTTAGCACAGAGGAACGGCGGTATACTACGAGCGAACAGGAACTTTTAGCGATTGTTTATTCTTTAGAGAAATTCCGCATTTACATTTTAGGCCATTCTTTTGAGATCCATACAGATCATAATGCTCTTGTCTTTATGAAAACGTGTAAGTTAACCTCCAACAGGATGTCACGCTGGATTCTGGCGATACAGGAGTATGACCCTAAAGTTGTTCATGTTAAAGGTACTGATAATGTGTTAGCTGACTATTTGAGTCGGAATATTTCTGTGACAGCTGATGAGGTCAGCACTGATTTTAGTGAGAATATCTTGGTATGTGCTGATAAGTATGACGAATGTAGGGAGGAGAGAAGGAAACTCTCGAAGATGAAATTGGAACAGGGACAGGATGAGGAGTTGTGTGATGTTTTATCTGAGTTAGAGGCTGCTGAGCCTGACACTATTGTGGAAAAAGGGAATATGAGGTATAAACTTCTGAGTGGTTTAGTAGCTCGCATATGTCATAAGGATGTATGGAGGGTTGTAGTGCCTCAAGCCTTGCGGAAAGACATGATTTGGTATTTCCATAAGGAATTAGGTCACTTTGGTGCGGAGAAGGTATTATGTGCAATTCAGTATCACTTTGTGTGGCGCAATATGGGTAGACAAGTCCGTCAGACTTTGGCTACTTGCGATGTGTGTCAGAAGTGTAAACACCCAAATAGGTATATGCACGGGCCGAGGCAGGCTGTGATAACCGAGGATATAGGTGAGTTACTGTGTGTGGACATCTATGGACCGTTGGTTAAGTCTAGGTATGGCTACCGATATATATTTGTAATACTTGACTCGTTCTCTAAATTTGTTAAATTATACTCACTTCGGAAGGCTTCTGCTAGAGGATGTGCCAATGCAGTGAGTAAGTATTGCGAGGAATTCGGTAACTCTAGGAGGATCCTATCCGATCACGGCTCACAGTTCACTTCGAACATCTGGAAGAAGACTCTACAGGACAGAGGTATTCAGGTAACATATTCGTCTATAAGGTTTCCTTGTGTAAACATGTCTGAGAGAGTCATGAGGGAACTTGGACGGATGTTTAGGACCTATGTAAGTCATAATCATAGCTCTTGGTATGAACATTTAAGTAGGATGGAAAATTGGCTCAATGTCACAAGACATGAGAGTACTGGTCTTACACCCATTGAGGTGCACTTTGGGAGAAAGCCTGATTTTGAGTTGGCCAAGATATTGAGGTTGGAGAGCGTGGAGGAGGTTCCTCAGGATCTATTTGTACAGCTTGCTAGGGAGAAGCTGGTTAAGTCTGGTCAGAAACGTGCTAGGATAGTTCAGAATAGGTGCTCTGATAGTTTAGAGGTAGGAGATGAAGTATTGTTGCGAGTGCCTCACCCATCTAACGCTGAGGATAAGACCATGTCTAAGTTTTTTCAATTGTTTAAGGGTCCTTTTATTGTTGCGAGAAGGATAGGGAGGTGTGCATATTCCTTAATTGATGCTAATAGGAAATGTATTGGAACTTATAATGTGTTCAATTTGAGGAGATACCATCGGGATCCCTAATGTTGTATATTGTATATTTGATGGGTAGTTTGAGGAGCTGTCCTTGGGCCATCAGCCACCTGATTTGTGTTGTTTTGCCAACATTTGCATCTGTTGGAAAACAAAGGGGGAGTATTGTAACCTGACAAACCCCGGTCAGATATTATTATTATTATTGTCATTATTATTATTATTATTATTATTATTATTATTTATTCATGTGCATATTTCAATTATGTGTGTATTTAGCCGTCGCGGCTTAGTAACTCTTTTTGGAACTCTCGTTATTATGGATACTCTCTATATTTTATTTGGGACTAGTGTGTTTCGATCACTCAGTTTATCTCCCGGTTGTGTACGTGACGAGTCTCCGAGCGGGGGTTTACGTGTTGACGGAGCTGAGGTGAAAAATTCCAGGAACTGGGCTATTTTAAGATGCTGTTGTGTTGGCTTGGGCTAGTGTGGTGCAAGCACGCGTCGGGAGTTGGAAGTTGCAGCTTGCAGTGTGCAGAGGTGATACTGGTGGTAATCTGAGAGGTGTTTTGTACGAGTTGTGGGAAGATGTCCCATGCCATGTTGGGAGTTCGAGATCTGCTGTTGAAGGAACCAGGGAGAAAGATGCTGGAGTGTAACAACATTCTATGGTTATGAATGTTAGCCATATATAATTCTACGGAGAGTCTACGTAAGGTAACGTGTTGGGCCTTTTCAAACTATACCAACGCCATCAGCAAAGTAGAGTCCATTCTTGAAAAATGAGTCATGACTGCGTGTGAATATTTTGCGTTGCGGAATAAACTGAGTACCAGTTATTGAGAGAGAGTTATTTCATAAATTAAGACATTTATTATTTATATCAATATTCTCTTTATTTTGTTATATATGTTCAAGGGTGTATCACGACGAGCTCTGCTCGGATTTCTAGGTAAATACAGGTTTAATTGACTAAGTAAATTGTATGAGATGAATATATATTCTGTTTAATTTCTATGGGTGGGGGAAATTACCAGATGGACTCCTTTTCCAATATTAATTTTTTAGGTATCAAGTGATTCAGATCTCCTTGTCACAAGGCAACGACCCTGAAGATGAGTTTCAACAGCCGGCAAAGTTTAAGAATTATTTATTTGTATATTTATGGCTCCCAAATTCCATTAGTCATTATTATTTATATTTATATTAACAGAGAGATTTCACAACGTAGGCCTATGTGAACCTCCCTATGCTGTTTCTCGGATAACACTAGGAGACACGCAATTTTTAAAAAATCTTGTTCACTGCATGTACAGTAATTTACTTGGATATCCGTACACAATGTAGAATACCATAGTGAAGCACGGGTACATATGCTAGTGGCATTATAAAGAAAACCAAAATATATGCATTTTAATCAGATTAATCTCTAAAAACTGAATATTCATGACCATGAGTAACCAATTATACTCGCCAATATTATCAGTACTGTAAGAACTATGTCGAGAAATCAGTATTACTTTCTGATTATAATGACAAACACCAGTGTATCAATTTATTGGTTAAGAAACAGAATGTGTTACCCTACTTCTAACATTGGGATCATTCAAAAAACATTAATCCTCAAAGTAAATCGCAAAAATCCCATTCACGCCGTCAGGTGGGGAGAGAAGTGGGTACGAGTAGGTCAGTCCACACTGACAAGCGTCACGCAAAATATGATTGTATCTTTCTTTCTTCTTTTTTCTTTCTTTCTTAATCGTTTTACCCATCAGGGTTGGTTTTTCCTTCGGACTCAGCAGCGAGCGCAGCGATGGAACCCACCTCAACCGCCTCAGGGGTAGTGTCGTAAAGCGTGAGACTTTGGGTTGGGATACAACTGGGAAGGAGGACCAGTACCTGTCCAGGCGTTCTTACCTGCTATGATGAACAGGGGCAACAGGGGCCCTGTGAGGGGATGGGAAGATTATTGGAAGGAATAGACAAGGCAGAGGGAATAAAGCGGCAGCCGTGGCCTTCATTTAAGCACCATTGTGGCATTTGCCTGGAGGAGAAGTGGGAAATCACGGAAAACCACTTCGAGGATGGCTGAGGTGAAAATCGAACCCCTCTACTCAGTTGACCTCCCGATTCTGAGTGGACCGCGTTCCAGCCCTCGTACCACTTTACATATTTCGTGGCAGAGCCGGGAATCGAACCAGATCTGCTGGGGTGGCAGCAAATCACACTAACCACTACACCACAGGGGCGGACAATATTATTTTATACGCACGAAAATGAATTTCAAAGAAACATGCGTGTGAAATAATACGTCATTGCGCTTTATGAATCTCTCTGAGTCTGGAATTTTCCATATGGGAAGTACATACTTCAATTATCGGGAAGCTCCAGTAGTGAAAGTGCAAAAGAAAGTCAGCTTCTGGCAAACAGCGCGGTCGCTCAAATTCGCATGCGTCTGCAGCGCCAGTGTTGGTGTATATTTTACTCACTCTATGGTACTGACAGCGGAACTAGACCACACTGATTACAATGAAAGTTGATGGGATTATCAAATAAGACGAGACCATCGCTGCACACCTCCCGTTGTTACATAGGCTTTTCGCAACGTAACAAAGTGAGTATTTCTGTGCAGTTGTCAGCACTTTCCTCGTCTGTGCTATTAAAAATGCATGAACGTTTATAAATAGATGACCAAGATTTCATTCTACATAATATTTTTGCTTTCATTATAAACGATCCTGAAGTATTAATTTCTTAATGAAATTTAAAACCTCCAACCTGTTTTCCAGTCAATAGCCGGGTCTGGAATGGGATGAATGAAGCCCCCAACTTGTGGCGATAATAGGAATTGTGCCAGCTCCGAGGCCTGTCGTTCTCCTCTGGGGCAATGATTAATGACTGACGGATGAAATGATAGTGAAGAGTGTTGCTGGAATGATATATGACAGAGAAAACTAGTCCCGCCTCCGCTTTGTCCAGCACATGGAGTGACCGGAATTTGAACCACGGTATCCAGCGGTGAGAGGCCGGCGCGCTGCCGCCTGACCCACTGAGGCTCTTAATATCTTAATGTTATGATTTATTCATATATCATACGTGTCAATAAAATAGGTTTGTACCGTCGAGTGTAAAATTCTTTTAACATTATCAAAATGCCATTTCAACTATGTTTAATGTAACTTTAAAACAGAACATTTGTCGGCATATTTCTGGCGTGCATAGGCAAACTCCGAGCCACCCAGCTGTTTTTCAGTCTTTCTTTCTTTCTTTCTTTCTTTCTTTCTTTCTTTCTTTCTTTCTTTCTTTCTTTCTTTCCTTATCATCTGGCTTTTAATGCCAGGAGCATCCGACAATATATTCAGCTCACCTACAGTAGTGTATATCCTTCTATTTGACGTCCATGGGCGATATGCGCTTCTTGAAGCGGAATGATGATGCTAATGAGGTAGGGAGACTTAACGTCTCCATCCAAGGGACGAACCACCATCAACAGCGTCAAATGCCCTCACTCCGTTTGATCACTGCGGAGAGGTTAGGAATTTAATCCAGACTTTATGGCACGCACTCTAGTGATTAGAAATTGTCCGACTCGTTGGCTGAATGTTTGTGTCCGTCCCAACACTCTCTCCTCATTATATTCAGACAACACACCACACTACCAACCACCACAGAAACACGCAATAGTGATTACATCCCTCCATATAGGGTTGGCGTCAGGAAGGCCATTCGGCCGTAAAACAGGGCTAAATCCACATGTGCGACGCAGTTCGCACCCGCAACACCAAAGCGGCAGGAAAAGAAGAAGAAGACTCTAGTTATTATAAACTGTATACCAGCAACCACTCCTACCCTGCCAACCAACATTCTAATGATGAATTAACTTTTCCACAACGAGGCTTGAACAGGCGAACCACGGTGTCAGACCATATAGACTTGATGCCTTGACTAGCCACCAGACGGGCTAATTAATTATAACCAGGGCCACATGTTATGTGTAGTAAAAATGGTTAAATATGTATTTACATATGGTCCAAAAATTAAAAATATATAATAAAATGGCTTAAACATCAAAGCCATAGAACGAGAGTATAACATTTTTGATAAGTCATAGTGGATTGAGCGACGGCACCAAAGCCAACAAGAAAGAAAAAAATGTGAATAGAGCATAACTTGTTTTTCATATTTAGTGAAATACGAGAATACAGCTTTCAAATACTGATGCTAGTAAAATCAATTTCAAATTACTTTCTGATAAGAAAAATTTATATCATAAAATATCGAAAATATGTAAAATAAAATGTTCAGTTGTGTAAATGTATGTTCTTTTATGCTATTTGTTCAAGGCGTCGACCCATGTGGATCTTTTGCCCCCTACAAATATATGCTAGTTTTCCTAAAATATTTAAAGGCATGTACTAAAGCCGGAGATATGGACGATACGGAAAAATAAAATATGTTGTTAATCGCTCCGAATATCCCAATTCGTAAATAAATGGCGTAATATCTACCGAAGCTGATGAAGAAACAAATGTGCATTTACAAAGAAATCCCAGCCGTGATTATAACGCTACTGTTGATTTTACGCAGAGTTAGTGTTACCAAAAAAATTAGGATTTCTGAACTGATCGTTCACCCAAGTTTAATTAAACCTGTCCTTGTGAGTGAGGGCTGATAGAATGTTTCTTGTGGAGAATCACAGCAGAGTACTAGTGGTCCTGTTGCTGCTGTTACTACGACTAAGACCGTCGGTAGAAACAACGTTTCTTTTATTGGACAATACAATATTGAGCATGAGCGTTTCAGTGAAGTAGGGTTATTGCTGCATATCGTCGCTCGACCGGTAAAAGGTTGTATTCCACAAAGCTCTTCCTATCACTTATTTCCCTGAAGACTGGTCACGCCTCCCAGCCACGTATGGATATGCAGTCCATCAGAACAAATGTTGTTGTGTTCATTTTTCTATGCCCGTGTGTAAAGGAAAATGAACCTTACTGTACCGTACTGTAGGAATGTACGTTTGCATTACGTATTTACGCACTCCTAGTGTACAATGCATGTAAGGTCCATTTTCGTTTAATCGTCGACATAGGAAAACGAACACAACGGACATTGTTCTGATGGACTGCGTATCCATATGTGGCTGGGAGGCGTGACCAGTCTTAAGGAGAATAATGGTTAGGAAGAGTATTGTGGGATACAACGTTTTACCGGTGAAGCGACGATATAACTTAACAGATATTCACAATCGCAACGACGACACTACGGATGACAAGTGGAAATGCGGGTGAAATATACCAGCTGAATTTACTGAAGGATTCGGGTTGAAATATCTTCTCTAACTACCTTATTTATTTATTTATTTATTTATTTATTTATTTATTTATTTATTTATTTATTTATTTATTTATTTATTTATTTATTTATTTATTTATTTATTTATTTATTTATTTATTTATTTATTTATTTAGCGTATTGCTTTACAGACACAACACACAATGATTTTGAAGAACAAACTATATATTTATATCCAGGTTATTTATATAGCTAACTGTCTCTGGAAGTGCATGAGCAAAGTCACTGATATCGCCACTCTACTTTCTTTTTGGTCATTCGCTGATAATGTGCAGGATGGTCTTCTTAGAGGCACCACAGTCGCAGTTAGGCGTAGGAATTATTTTCCACTTGTAGTGGAAATCTGCGCAGTTACCATGGCCCGATCGTATCCTGTTAAGAGTAGATCTAACTACTGTATTAGCTTTCTACTCACTTTGTGGAGGGAGAAAAAAAATCGTAGGTTGAAACTTTAATGTCGCTGCGTACAGATCAGGTGTGCCTGCTTAGCTTGACAAGAAAGGGAGAGGGGTCTTGATTGAACATAATGAAAAATACAAACATAGACATTTATTTCATACAATACTGATACAGGTGCATACATAGGTAATACGTACACAAAAAATTAATACATGTTATATACTTACTGTTCGATAACTATTATTTACTACCATACACTGATGAGCAACTGGATTAGAAATACCTAGCTAGTTGCTTGTAGCAGCCCCTTTCACACTGATGACGATGGCGATACGGCGTGACAGGAACTGCACAAGACACCGGAAGCGTAGGAAGTCATACTGTTCCATGAGGAGTGCACAGCCTCCCGTAATTCATAGAGATTGTTAGCAGCAGGGTCAACGGCACGCACATCCCTCTCGACAGCATCCTAGACGTGCCCAATAGGATTGAGGTCGACAGACGTTAGGGACCAAGGCAAGCATCCCCATGCCCATGGAGCGCTCATCGAACCGATCAAGCACAGCTCGGGAGCGACTGAACTGTGCATTGTCATACTGTACGTGCAGTGTTGTGGAGGTGGCAGGACATGATCTGTATCGTTCGTCCATGAGGAATGTTTCCAAGTGTTCCAGGGATTCCAGTTCATCCCACGTGAACACTTAATGATACAACCACCTCTGGACTGAACTGTCTCCTGCTGACAAGAGAATGCATTGCCTCGAGTGCTTGGTGACGCACTTGTACCCTGCCATCGGCGTGACAAACAGGTAGCAAGGCTCATTTGTCCAGACGATCTTTCTCTGTGCGTTGAGAATTCATTGGTGGTGTTTCTGTGCCAATGTCATTCTATTGGTACCTAAGTAGAACTTTGGCTTCTGTACATCATTACTGGGAGGTAGTCATGGATATCCAGCATTGAATTCGTGAGTTTTCTGTTGCACAGTGACCCGTCTATCCGCTCTTACTGTCCACGTCAGTCGACGGTGACCTCTGCCATCAACACGTTGCACTCCACGGCAGTTGACCCTGGCGACGGTGAATTTACCCTATTCTACGTACTCATGGTACACTCTGGACACACTTCGAAGTAGGAATAGCCCTACATATGGCACTGACAATCTGGCCGCGATCGAACGCGCGGAGATCTCGTGTCTTACCCATCCTGTGCTCGCATGTTACTCACACAGCCAGTACGAGTTCCGACAACATCATAGTAACATTCGCCGAACATTCGCCGGCCCGACCACAGCGCAATTTTGCCAAAGCGGCAGCTACCTATAATTCAATTGCTCATCGGTATATAATTACCATTCAATCAGCCAGCCACTTACTACTTTGTATATTCTGTTCTGTATATACATAGTGTCTTAGAAATAATTTAAAATATGTATTTTGCTAAATGATAGTGGTTTGATCTTGTGGTAATCATTTTACCTTTATTTCAGTGCTAATTTCATAAAATCTTCGTTAATATTTCGTCAAAGTATGAAAACTATCTTTACATACATCTTGGAAATATCAATGAGAATAAACACACATTATTACATTAATATATTGTATTTGTATGTAACAATATGGCCTTCAAACCCCGTTACTAATTTTAATGACCCTTTGAGGAACATAATTTTACCCACATTACATATAAGAAGTACTGAAAAAATACCCAACCTAATCCACAAAACGTAAAGAAATTCAATCTGAACCCAAACAGAAAATCATAGGGTGTTGGGTATGACCTTCGAATTGTTACAGCATGTCCAGTGCGTCGCCGATCATTATAATACCATATAAAAGTTGACTCTTACTGCCAACTTATCGAACTTGATGTACTAGTGAGGTGAGTTTACATTAATAGGTTTTGTATGGTCAGGTACATTACATTTTGTCATATTTGGCTCAAGAGCATTGAATTTTCAACGAATGATAGTTTATTTACGCTGCTAATTAGCAATAAATTATGTTTCCGTGGAAGAACTTCTCTTCCATAGAAGTACTTATTTGAAAGTGTCATATTCTTCAAGTAAATATAATTTAGTTTATGGAAATTCTTTCCATATTCCTGTCATGTTTCGAAAAGGTTCTCTGTGTCGTTAATGTCCCAACGTCACACCCCAAGTCACTGAATGCACACAACGTAAAATAACGTCACAATTCCAAACATGTTTTTGAAATCGCAGGATCACATGTTTTATATTGTGTAATATAAAAATTATAGTATAAATCGAAAAATCGATTGTCCGTTAGAAGGACTTAAACATTTTAGAAATGTTATTGGAAGCAAGTATTAAGATATATATTGTACCCGAAATGTTTACATGTATGAATCCATTCCGATGTTTCCCCGGGTGCATGTATGCCGTCTTCACAGTATGTTCTTTGGACCACACGGTAATACTGGGAAATGATACATCTTTCCGCCCCACGTTTTTGGACAACATGGAGGTGAATAAAACGGACGCAGAGAAGAAATTTGTTCTCTTTATATTACAGGACAATTTATTTACAACAGCGAAGTGCTTGTACGTTGTCAGTTGTTCGAAACCTCGAGAAGGTTGTAATGAAGTTAGATAAAATGTAAACAAGTGTTCATGAACGTTACTTTCTTCAAGATAGTAGTTTCTACCACGTCGAGTTGGGTGCTTGGATTTTGAACGCTTACTCACACTAATGCTAGCATGCAAGCGCTATAGTGTATAAATGTGTTGGAGCATTTGTTAAATTGTTAAATTGAACCGTAATCTTGATGTGTGACAGTAGAAGCCAACACACATTCGGATAGGACATCTTGGAGCATTAATGTGAGTTACTTGGAAATGAACTGCCAAACGCAGAGAAGTAACATAAAATTAGCGTAAATATCCAGTGATTTTGTTAACAAAACAATGTTCTTGTGTTTTACAAACTGTTACATTTGCACCTCAATCCTTGACATATGGTTAAGCAACATTTTCTTTTATGTGGTTCATCATGTTGAACTTGAGTGTGTTTAAACATGAATAGTTTATAATCCTAAGCGGAAAGCAGATATACACAATTATTTCAACGAAGAGGTTATCTTGGGTTAAAGTACAAACTTACAATCACCTTGTCTTACTCATGGTGGTAGATATCGAACAAGTTCGAGATGATCGTTTCGAAAAAGTGAAGCGCAAATCTATCAGTTCATTTCATCGTGGCACGAGTTCATCAGGGATAAGGTATCATGTTATGACCTTCAAGACTTCACAACAATGTCCACATCCGTATTCAGCATGTCAGGAGTTCGATGACGACCAACCAACCAGCAACCCTTTTCAATCCGAAGATGGAAGCTTAAAACTTGGAGGAGAGCTGAAGAGTATCACATGTTGTAAAGGACTTCCCAAAGTGACAGCAATGAGGTACGAATCGTGGAGACCGCCATGGCCACATGGCGGGTGCAGAAGATCTAATGGGAGTTTTTTATCCAACTTATTGTTTCGTTTAAGTGAAATCACGTCGTAATAAATTGACACAATTCCAGCATAACATTTGTTTACATTATGACAGGGATGTCTTTCTTCTGTATGAGTATTTTGGATTCGAATGGATATGTTAATCAAACTTACATTTTCGAGTTCAAGCGATAAGCAAACCATATTTCAACCTTTATCATGAGTGTGAAGTTTAGATTCAGAATGTCTTTCTAATCAGTACGCAAAGTTCTCAATTGGTGAACTTCGGTGACAGTACAAGTAAATTAAGGCAAGCTTATTTTGTACTGCCAACGGCCGTAGCCGTGTTGAAACACCGGATCTCGTGAGATCTCCGAAGTTAAGCAACGTTGGGTGTGGTCAGGAGTTGGATGGGTTGCCACGCACTGTTGGTGGGGGGTAAGGGAATGGAGGAGTGGAAAGGAACTGGCCACCCTACCGTACGTAAACTCCGGCTTAGCAACACCCCTGCGGAGGTTCGGACCTGCCTTCGGGCAGAACAACCCTTACCTTACCTTATTTTGTACTGATTAATTAACATTTAAATATTTATGAATTGCCTGGAGGAGTGTGATATCTGCCATTTAAGCGTATTTGACCTAATTTTCATAAGATGGCTATGGAGTACTAAAATACATGGTTTGAAGGTATTAAATCAAACAATATAGGACATTCAAGTGACTATGAGTGTTAATAAAGTGAATAATTTAATAACTCATTACAGTAGAATTCCGCTGTAACGAACACCAGTATAACGAAATTTTCAGAATAACGAATAATTTTTTTGGTCCCTTCCTTTTTCCCTATTTGTTGTATGTTAAAATATTTCATTTTAACGAATTTCGTAGTTTCAGTTTAACGAAATAAAATTGAGCTCTTTTCTTTACCAGTTTGACCATATTTTCTCAAATTAAAACCAAAATTCTTTCTGTTTTATGACCAACATTTTTCTTGTTACATTATTTCGTTATTCAGACGATATGATCGCCATTTTCCATACATGCACCGTACGCGATCGAGAAGGCGTATTTTGTGTAACCAATACGCTTCGCTCATTTCTCACATATGGTATGGAACTTATTTGAGAAAGACTAACGGTGTCCGACCTTCGAACTATTGAAAATGTAAAGGCCAGATTTCTGAAACGAATACTGGGCATCTCCAGGATGTCACCATCACGATTTGCGTATGAATTATCCAAAGAAACTTTTTTACGGGAAGATTTGAAAATAAGAATGCAGCTTTCACATACGCAGCGAGTAGTAGTTCTCCAAGAGAGAAAGAGAAAACAAGCAGAAATCAGCCTGGATTTTTATTCAGCTGATGCTATGATTGACCGCAGCTGGACCGGTCCAAATAATGACGTGAGAAGTGCTTTGAATAGGCTGGCGGTACATGAGTTTCACCATAGTCTATGCCGGCGATCAGACTTTTGCGATCGCTATCATTTCAGCAAGTGCAACAAGAGAACAAAATCTTCACTAGAATATGCGAAAGATTAATGTATTTTTTCTTTTAATGCACATTTGTACGCTATTAAATAAATAAATAAATAAATATGCTTCGCCCGTCATCCAATGTAAGACGTCACTCTATTAGCTGAGTAGGAGCGCCAAGTTTGCAATCCACCAATGAACGCTACGCTTTGCGCAACCAATAGGCTTGGCCCATCAACCAATGTAAGACGTCACCCTATTGGCTGGGTAGGATCGCGATGTTTGTAATCCACCAATGAACGCGACGGATGCATTGCATCTTTCTTCTTCGTATTTAATTCGCAAAGCACTTCTCACATTCTCTTTGACTTCTCATGTCATTATTTGGACCGGTCCAGCTGCGGTCAATCAGATGAATAAAAATCCAGGCTGATTTCTGCTTGTTTTCTCTTTCTCTCTTGGAGAACTACTTCTTCTTGCTGTTAAGGTTATATAATTAAACTTGCAAAATTCGTGTGCATTTCGTTAAATAAATAAGTACGGTACCGTACATATCATCGCAAATGGATAAGCAGAAGCGACAGCAGTTTTCGTTGAGTGAAAAACGTAAAATACTTGCGGAAGTAGAGAAAGGCGGAAAGAAAGGAGGTGTAGCGAAAAAGTATGGCATTAGCTCGTCAACACTTTCTACGTTTTTAAAACAGAAAAGCAAGATAGAGGAAAACATTGATGCTGATGCCCTAGGTCCACAGCGTAAGAAGATCAGGACAGCCGACTACAAGGAGGTGGACCAAGCCGTCTATACGTGGTTTGTGGAAATGCGGAGTAAAAACATTCCAATAAATGGCCCACTGTTATGTGAGCGTGCGCGATCTTTCGCACATTCGCTTGGGTCACCTGCGTTTATGGGTAGTACTGGTTGGCTTCATAGGTTCCGGGAGAGATATGGCATATCCCACAAAATTATAAATGGTGAAGCTAACGATGCCCCGAAGGAAGTTGCGTCTTCATGGCGGCTGGAGACTCTAAAGGATGCCTTGAAAGAATATTCGCCGGCAGACATTTATAATGCAGACGAAACTGCTTTATTTTATAAACTAATGCCGAACAAAACCCTTGATTTTAAGGGAAATAAGTGTTTTGGGGGCAAACGTTCAAAAGAACGTATCACGGCTCTTTTGTGCACCAATTCCACAGGGACGGACAAACTGAAGCCTCTCATAATTGGGAAATTTGGGAAGCCAAGGTGCTTCAAGGGGGTGCAACATCTGCCCTGTGAATACAGGCACAATTCTAAGGCATGGATGACATCTGTGCTATTCAAAGAGTGGTTGTTGGACTTGGAACGTCGGATGAAGGCCGAAAAGAGGAGAATTCTTCTATTATTGGACAATTGCTCTTCTCATAATTGTGTGCCTCGCCATTTGGAGCATGTAAAAGTTTTATTTTTGCCTCCAAATACAACTTCAATTCTGCAGCCGCTGGATCAGGGTATAATTCATGCAGTAAAGCGGCATTACCGAGCTCGCGTAGTCCGTCGAATGCTGTGCAACGTTGCCACGAATAGAGCCATTAACGTCAATATATTGGAAGCAATGCAGATGTTTAATGCTGCATGGAAATCCCTGAATGCAGACATCATCACAAACTGCTTTAGAAAAGCTGGAGTGGTTTTTACAGAAGATGTCGCAGAAAGTGAAGTGTTCGATGATGTAGAAACCGAGGAGAATTGGAAGCGTTTGTGTACAACATTGGATGTGCCATCTACGGTAAGTCTTACCGACTACATCAATGTAGATAGTGATGTAATAGTCCACAAAGAAATCACAAATGAGGAAATTGTGGAGGACATTATGAATGATAGAGATCCATGCGATGAGGAGGAAGAGGAAGACAACCCCCAAAATGATTGTGATCGACAGAGCTTGACTCTTCAGCAGGCAACGAACATGGCACGTAGCCTTCAAGATTTTCTCGTGTCACGAAGTGATGTGCCAGAATCTGTTTTAAATTCATGTGCAGTGGTTGGTGACTATTTGGAACGAGCTTTTGTGTCTGGATCTGTTCAGAAGAAAATCACAGACTTTTTCAAAAAAATGATGTTCTGGAACAGTGTGTGTAGACTTGCTGGTACAATGTAAAAATAGATTTTCTGAAAACATCTGTCAGTCTCTTATTATTATAATGGTATTTTGAAGTTATATAGATCCTGAAGTTGATATAACAGGGCAGATGACCTCGTAGTTATGGCCCTAAAAACAACAATAACTAATGGATATAGTACTAGGTGAGTTCTTACGAATTGACTTATTTCAGTATAACAAAATTTCAGTATAACAAATTAATTTCAGAGGTCCCCAAAATTTTGTTATACTGGTATTTTACTGTATAATAGAAGAGGAAGTGAAGCCACAGTTGAATATAAAGCTTATGTTCTGTTGTTTAGTTGAAATATGTCAAGGTAAATTATTAATCACTAATGACTATGCCATAGCACAATTTTGGTTTATCAGTAGTGTAACTTTCCAGCAATGTGAGAGACGTCATTCTGTTTCAAATCTCTTAATTTTAATTTTTATTTTTGATGAATGTTTGCCTAAATTTGTCATCAGAATTATTACTGGCTGATATCTGTTATATTTGGTATCAAGCAGAGTTTGCGATGTAATGTTACTTCCCAAAGTTTGTCTTTTGTAATACACATACTGTATATTCTTGGATGTTGTTGTGTTGTTTTTCTCATTTAACTATAAGCTTCTCTTTGTGAGTCTAGCCATCGCACTGCAGTCATTGTTCCATACTGACCCGTATCGACCCGAGATTTCATGCTCACCTACATCCCTAATTCCTTTCAGGGCACTATATATCGTCCCTGTTCTGCCAAAACGGCGAATGTTACAATGCTCTTCCTATCCATTATTTCCCTTAAGACTGGTCACGCCTTCCAGCCACATATTGATACTCGGTCCATCAGAACAATTTCCGTTGAGTTCATTTTCCTACGTGCGTGTCTAAAGGAAAATTAACCTTACTGTACCATACTGAAGGAATGTATGTTTGCATGACATTTACCCACTCCTAGAGTGTGATGTATTTAAGGCTCATTTTCCTTTACACACGCGCATAGGAAAATGAACTCAACGAAATTTTTTCTGATGGACTGCATATCAATATATGGCTGGAAGGCGTGACCAGTCTTAAGGGAAATGATGGATAGGAAGAGCATTGTAACATTCGCCGTTTTGGCAGAACAGGGACGATATATTAAATATCCTGCCATGCTTATGCCAGGGCTAAACATACACATGTATTAGTTTTCCCCTTGAGCCATTCATTTCTTAGTTCATCAAAACGTTATCTACTCTGACATTCTTATTTTCCAGATAAATATTCGTAGTATGTACACAGTGAAATGGATAGAGATTTTGTCAGTAAGGATAAGTTTTTTTCTATTTCTGTTTGTAGCAGTATTGACACAGGCGTCGTTTCATGGGGCATAACATGCTTGCGAACAGAATCTGTTATTCTTAAGATATCACTTTCGTTTTATGCAAATTCTGAAGACAGTTTTATTCTCAGGGAAAGGCAACAAAGGATTGAAATTGAAACCTAGGTCTCCTCCCAAACTGATGAATGTCCCTCAGGTGTGCCGAGTAGAAAAAACGTTTACGGTCACATAGTTCTTCAATTAACGTTAAGGGAAAGTAGTGTTGGTGATTGTTGTTTCAACAGAAAGTACTACCGAGTAACCATCCTCTGTTAACACTAATCAGAAGAAAACTGGAAGAGATCTGACCCTGTGCAGAGTAAACGTATCCACAAAAGAAAGAAAGGGCCGCGCGGGGCGTTAAAGCGAGACATTCTAGGTCTGGCAAACCTAATACGGTTGAGGTCGGGAGAGAACAAGACTTGACCAAGGCAGGTAGGACAAAAATGATGAAAGCGAGTTGTCAGTGGAAGCAAAGCCAGAATTTGCTGGGGTCCGTGATCACGAAATTAATATTCTAAAACAGGTTTCCTTAGTGCCAGTGAGGAACACGCTTTAACACCGCACAGAAGTGAGAAGCAAAGCTTTAATTTCTTGAACTCCTTTAACAGAGATTGTGAGTAAATATTCCACGGTTGATGTTATTATGATAATTGCCCGACTCTTTAGATGAATGAGTAGAGGTACATAGGTTCTCGGATTCAATTCCCGGCTGGAACGATGATACTATCTTTACATCGGTATGTTTTCTGACCAACCTAAATGTACGAGAGTGAAGTGTGGGTGGCCTCAGGATGTATTATTCATAAGCGAAGTTTCTAATATTAAATGTAAGAGGTAGGGAGCATGGCTAGTTCTAAATAGAGGATACTGTGGAGGAACTTGGTTCGTTCACAGAGGCTTATAGACTGAACACTGAAAGTTATATTATAACTGGTGGTAGTGATGATTATTGTTTTAAGAGGAACTACAAATAGGCAATATATTGTAACGCTCCCTTAAAAGAGGATATACAAATGTATGTACTCTATGCACTGTAGGTATTATATGTAGGGCTATGTAAGGTAATAAATTGATAATCCTGATTTGGGGCGCTTTCAAAACCAAGGCTAGGCATTCACGGAATTTTCAAAGACCTAATTGCTCAATAGTTAATAAGGTCTAATAATAATAATAATAATGATGCAATTACCGGGCGAGTTGGCCGTGCGGTTAGGGATGCGCAGCTGTAAGCTTGCATTCGTGAGAGAGTGGGTTCCAACCCTACTGTCGGCAACCCTGAAAAAGATTTTCCGTGGTTTCCTATGTTCACACCATGCAAATGCTGGTTCTGTACCTTAATTAAGGTCATGGATGCTTATTCCCACTCCTAGCCCTTTCCTATCCCACCGTCGCCATAAGACCTATCTGTGTCGATGAGACGTAAAGCAACTTGTAAAATATATTAAGATGGAATCCTACCTGTAAAGAATTCTAATGTTGAAGACGGCACACACACACACACACACACACACACACACATACACACACACACACACACAAAGACTCCGAATCATCGGAATGAACAACTTAAGGTTAAAATTCCCAACCTAGCCGGCAATCGAACACGGGACGCCCAGGACCAAAGGCCGGCACACTAACCATTTAGCAATGGAGCGGGACAGAAGTTAATTATATACCATATAAAGAACTAGAGAGTTTGATATTCTGTGGAGTACAGTCGCAAATCACTCGTTTCATGTTTAGAGAAATGAATGACAGAGGGTTATGAGGCAGCTTCTAGAAAATTATAATATGAAGTAAAAGTTTAAATTCATTATATAACGATCTACAAAATAACCATTAAACAAGCCACATTAGTGCAGAAATAATTCTTACTGAGTTACATCTGCAGCTGTATTAATGCAATAAGAGTGGCTGCATGTGGATGAGATAACGGAAAATAAGTTTTTACACTTCTATTACGTACTTGCGTGACAGTATGAGTACAATTCTAGACTCTGAGACAGATTTTCGCTGATAATTAATTACCATGGAAAGCTATTCGTCACTATTAGAACTGCACATTAGCCCTTTCATGAGTCATTAATGGAAATTTTATCATTAACAGTAATCACGAACTTGAACATGAATCCACTGAGTGACCTCAGGGTACGCCTACGTATTAGGACTCATGTACCAAGGATCCCTGCTCTGCCAGAGATTTAAATTGTGTGACGTAAGGGATGGAATGGGGCGAACTTAGCCTTGAGAGCAATTAAGTAGAGGTGGATTGAAACCCCAATTCTCGACCATACTTGAAGTGCCTTTCCGTGATTTCCCACTTCAACTGTAGCTTTGAGCCATGGCTTAAGGCCATGGCTGAATCCTTCCAAATCTCAGCGTATTGCTTCGTAATTTCCATCCTTGGAAAAGGTCTCGTCTAATGGGTGCGGCCACCTGGATGGTGTTGGTGGTTGTTTTGAAGGGAAGTGCAACTAAGAATCTATTCTCTCCTAACACTAATCAAAAATGAAAATGGAGGGGGAGCGACCCTTCAAAATATAAAATTATTAATAAAAGGAAGGGCCTCAAAGTGTGCGAAAACAAACGACTCCCTAGGCCTTGCGAACATAATATCGCCGGGTTCGGGAAGAGAATGAAAGTTGACCAAGGGATTTATGAGATTACCTTAAAGACAATTGAAAAAGATACGAATATGAATTGACGATTTTTATCCCACATAATTATTATGTTTATGGTGGATGTGTACCACTAATTTTTATCATATATTTTGCAATAAATTTCATCTCACGTTGTGACTTTCTTTCATTTTTTTTTTGTACTATTGTCTGCTAATATAGCCGTAACTTTACTTTTCCTTCTCCTGGTATTCTCTTTAATAGTTTACGAGATCTCGTCCATGAAATACAAGGAAGTTACTTGTACAAAGTTTCATTCTGCTCATCTTCGAAAATTGGAAGGCTTAGTATAGGTACTTTAAGACAGAAACCTGATCCAAGAAGGACATTCCAGGGATCGTTAATGCACAAGGGGAGTGTATTATTGTAGTGAGGCTTGACAGAAAGCTGACGTATTCAATCAGCAGTATGTAGAGTTACAAGAATAGAGTCCAGGTAGACGAAATGACTAATACTAACGAAGTATTGAAATTTACCTACGACGACAAAGATATTTAAAATACGATACAAATTCCGAAAACAAGGAAAGAACTTGGAATTGGCGAGATTTCTGGGAATATACTAAAGGTCATCGGTTGGGATGTAGTACCATATCTGAAGTAGGCCTATTTATTTGATTACTGTTTGAATAAAGGACCTATAGCATATAAATAGAGAGTTGCTGTAGTAGCCCCCATATATAAAGGAAAGGGTTATAAACATAAATCCGATAATTACAGGCCAGTCAGTTTTACATGTGTTGCATGTAAGCTTTGGGAAAAAAAATATTTCTGATTATATTAGACATACGAAATTACTAACTGGTTTGAAAGAAGGCAGTTCGGATTTAGGAAAATGTATTCCACTGAAACTCAAATTGTAGGATTCCAGCAAGATATTTTAGATTCAAGAGGTCAAATGACCTGAATCAGATTAAGCTATCTAAGGCGTTTGATATGGTAGATCATGGCAGACAATTTACTAAAATGAGTGAAAATGAACTAGACAAAAGGGTGACTGAACAAGTGGCTATATTTCTAGAAATCAGAACTCAGAGAATTAGAGTAAGTGAAGCATTATCTGATCCTGTAATCATTAAGATGGGAATTTCTAAAGGCACTATTATTGAACCTTTATATTTCCTTGTATATTGCGACATAAATGATACGAGTAAAGAACTGGAATCAAAGATACGCTTTTTCCGTCTGATGTTGTACTATATAGAGTAATAAATAACAAGATTGTGAGTGACTGCCAAATGACCTCAGCAATGTTGTGAGATGGACAGCAGGCAATGGTATTATGATAAACGGGATGACAAGTCAGGTTGTGAGTTTTACAAAGAGGAAATACCCTCTCAGTTTTAATTACTGCGTTGATGGGGTGAAAGTTCCTCTTGAGAATCACTGTAAGTACGTACCTAGGTGTTAGTACAAAGAAATATCTCCATTGGGTTAATCACATCAATGGGGGTTGTAAATAAAGGCTACAGATCTCTTCCTATGGTTATGGGGGCATTTAGGTGTCGCAATACGGATGTAAAGGAGAGGGCATATAAGTCTGTGGTAAGACAATTAGAGCATTGTTACAATGTATAGGACCCCTCACCAGGTTTACTTGATTAGAAAACTGGAAAGCATCCAAAGAAATGCAGCTCGATTCTTCTGGGTGATTACAGACAAATGAGTAGCATGCCGAAAATGTTCGATAAATTTACAAATAGGCCTACTATAAATGATTTAAGAGTAGGTAAATAACTGATATGGAATGGAGGTCAAATGACTTTAATCAGTTTGAGCTCGGCGTTTGATATGGTAGATCATGGCGGACAATTTACAAAAATGAATGAAAATGAACTAGACAAAAGATAGCCCTAAATGCAGATCAATGGTGATTTGATTTGATTTGATTTGATTTGATTTGATTTGATTTGATTTGATTTGATTTGATTTGATTTGATTTGATTTGATTTGATTTGATTTGATTTGATTTGATTTGATTTGATTTGATTTGATTTGATTTGATTTGATTTGATTTGATTTGATTTGATTTGATTTGATTTGATTTGATTTGATTTGATTTGATTTGATTTGATTTGATTTGATTTGATTTGATTTGATTTGATTTGATTTGATTTGATTTGATTTGATTTGATTTGATTTGATTTGATTTGATTTGATTTGATTTGATTTGATTTGATTTGATTTGATTTGATTTGATTTGATTTGATTTGATTTGATTTGATTTGATTTGATTTGATTTGATTTGATTTGATTTGATTTGATTTGATTTGATTTGATTTCGGCTATGACTCGCTTACGAGTATGATTTTCTTCCTCGAAAATGTTAAGATTGAGAAGATAGTGGTCGTGGCCTTAATTAAAGGTACATTTACCTGTTGTGAAAAAGGTAAATTGCAGGTTGCCGACGATGGGATTCAAACTCACCATTGTCCGAATGCAAGTTCACTGCTACGCGACCCCAACCGCTGGAACAACTCGCTCGGTCCTTCCACATTGGTGGCACTCACTGTCAAAGTTAAAATTCTATTGATGAGTGCTGTTTCTTCCGAGATCACCCTCTCTTTCTTAGCATTACGTTTGTCAGTTTCGTCTCTGTCCCTTGCCCTATTCGAAGTGTTGAGAACTTTCGTGGACAAGTCGATGCCATGATAGGCGGTTAGATGCTGTGACCTCACTGTAGCGGCGTTTATTTGACATTTCTTTATGCTAGACTTTAGAATAGGATGTTGAGCATGCATGATCCTCTTTGAAAGATGAAATTCTGATACGCCTTGTAAGAACTACATGACCTGTTTATCGATGTTGGTGTTTGCTGCTTTGCAACTGCCTAAACACTAAACGTCAACGAGATCATCCAATTTATTCTTAAAATCTCTCGGTATCGTCAAATCGCTTTGAACAGCTGTGGTTATATGAACAGAGAGAAGAGACCTTCACTTGATCTTGGTTGTTCACAACATTCTTCGTAAATTCACGTCCCTTTGTTCGGATTCCACGTAAAATTAGAGGTTCTGTGGCTATATTCACAGTATTGCAGTAATGTAAAACTTCAAGCTCGCTTATAATAAGTTAATAATCATTTCTTTACATAATTTCGTACGGTCTCGGTCCTTTACGTTACCTGGACGACATCGATGTTCTCTTCTCCCCAGCAAGTCGTATCATTCTACTTACAGCGCTTCTGGTTGTTAAACTAGAATATTCAAAGTAGGTTAATTAAAACGCTGTGAGAATGTATCCAGATGGACAGGGTTCATTTAAATTTTGACATGGAGTGCTATAGATTATCTCACTTTGAAATCTAATAACCACGACTAGTATGGAAGTTAAGGTCTCGAATACAATAAATTAGCACGGTTATCACTCGACCTGCTGTATGAGTATGTTTGCAATAATCAGTCCACTACGTCCCCAGACATACTGTAGTCTTCCTTAGGTCACAAAACACACGCCCTTCGATCAAATAAACTGCCGTACTTATAGCTGTCCCCTAGCCTCTTTGGATTCAGACCATGCCACTCAACTGTGTCGCTGTCGCAGAAGAGAGTAGGAGAGTATATATAGGGTCATTATTTCGCTATGAACAAGACTAAAGGACTACATGGCATAAATGCAATTCAGAGTATTTCTACTGTTGTATCTACAGAGGTAGAAACATCACATCCTGAATTCAAAAGTGTCGTAATTCAAAAGAGTTGATTTTATGTTACCGACACCTCCACATACAACCTTTAGAGAGCTATCTTCCTGATAAACTACTGTAATTATAACTTTAATCAATTATGATACAAAACACAGATTGGAATTTCTATAAAAGTTGCATACTATGCATAACTATTGTATATAGAGTTATGCCAGTTTTGCCACGTGATGTTAAAGTATTTGTTAGGTTTAAACGGTCGTTTGTGAAATAATTTCTAAATCCCAAATTCCATAAGCATATTTTATAACCGTGTTGGAATTATAAAACGATTTCTGAAGAAACACTTATTTCGAGTTACGACACTTGTATTCAGGCTGTGACATGATTGTTGAATGTACTGTAGGTTCTTAAAACTGAATCCATCGTACAATCCTGTGGACATGCTTCCACTTGAGTTGAACAGTGGCTGGCTACTCTAACATAAAACTACAAGAAGAGAGATCAGTTCTAAAGTAGTGAAGTCGGGACTCCTCCTCGGTTTAAGGGGTAGAAGCCACTAGGTTGGTCCAGAAGGTGGCATAGTTCTTCACGACGGATCCCCTGTAACATAAGAGAGAATAATATAAGTAAAAGTTTATTTAAATCAAAATATACTGATGAATCATCCATTGGTTGTGTTCAGAATGCATTTGGCAGCGGGTGAGCGTTGCACTCATCTGAAGGACACAGCAACTATTTGCAAGCCATTGATCCTCGCTTCAACCCTCATAACACTTGAGTTACGGTAAGGAAGGATTCTGTTTTTTAGCCCCACGACTGTTGAATCCAGCGATATTTGAGAACAAAACAGTCACCACGCGATCAATGGCTGGTTAACATAAACGATTCGAACAGCGCTGTGTCGGGGTCACGGATGCAGGTTTTGACGTAAAATACGTACCGAGTAGATTGTGTCGAAATAAGGTATCTAGTCAGTATGGGTTCGAAATTTCATTGTAGGAATTTCATTTATTAACTCTAAACAAATATACACATCTTCAAGAGAACCTTCGTGGTTCAGGCGGCAGTGCGCCGGCCTCTCGTCTCTAGGTTCCGTGGTTCAAATCCCGGTCACTCCACGGTAGATATGTGCAGGACAAAGCTGAGACGGGACAGGTATTTCTCCGGGCACTCCGGTTACCTCCCTCATTCTTCATTCCAGCAACACTCTCCAATATCATTGCACTTCATCTGTCAGTCATTAATTATTGCCCCAGAGGAGTGCGACAGCTTTCGGCAGCCGATAAAATTCCTATCCTCGCCGCTAGATGGTGGTTTCACTAGTTCCATTCCTGACCTGCTCGAATGACTGGAAACAGACTGTGAACTTTCATTTTTCATGGCCATTTATTCTTTCACTAGAAGGAGCTCCAGAAACTCAAAATTGGCCTCACGACGTTTGGCCACTTTAATTTTGAGACGCTTCCAGCATGCCTTTGACGCTCGACGTTGGTGATTTTGGACCATTTGAAATTCTAACAAACCGCCGTATTCTCTCGATCATTTTAAGGCTATATATTGTCCATATGCCGTGACATTTTATGAAAGACTAAGTTTTGGCACTTCTTCACACTACAATCTTCTCAAATGTTCGTTATTTGATTTGTTTTGCCTTAAACGCGTAGAAACCCCTAAGTCGAATCAAATGACGCTCCGTACGTTGTACTACCATACCGGAATCCACAGCCGCGTGGCACTGCGATTTTAGTACCTCAAGATGGCAACACAATTACATCACCGAAGCCCGCCTGGTGGGCATATATGGTCTGACACCGTGGTCAGTCGGTTCGAGTCCGGTTGGTGGATTTCTTTTTTAAATGTCACCATCAAAATGTTGGCTGGTAGGGTAGGAGAGGTGGTGGTATACAATTTCTAATTATTATATTTTGAGTTTGTGGTCCCCAGTCGGGCATTTTTCTAGTGAAACCCCCCATATAGGGGCGAGGATAGGAATTGTGCACCGGACGAGTTGGCCGTGCGGTTAGAGGCGCGCAGCTGTGAGCTTGCATCCGGGAGACAGTGAGTTCGAATACCACTGTCGGCAGCCCTGAAAATGGTTTTCCGTGGTTTCCCATTTTCATACCAGGCAAATGCAGGTGCTGTACCTTAATTAAGGCCACGGCTGCTTCCTTCCAATTCCTAGGCCCTTCCTATCCCATCGTCGCCATAAGACCTATCTGTGTCGGTGCGACGTAAAGCCAATAGGAAAAAAAAAAAGGAATTGTGCCGGCTGCCGAAGCCTGTCGCAATCCTCTGGGTCGATTCCAAACCTCTCCGCAGTAAGTGAGGGCATTACGACACTGTTGATGGAGATTCGTTGATGAAGATCCACCAACGTCGAGAGTCAAAGGCGTACTGGAAGCGTCTCAAAATTAAAGTGGCCAAACGTTGTGAGGCCAATTTTGAGTTTCTGGAGCCTCAGTCGGGCACTTTTCTAGTGAAAGTATAAATGGTCTTGAAAAATGAAAATTCACAGTCTGTTTCCAGTCATTAGACCAGGTCAGTAATGGAACTAGTGAAACCCCCATCTAGCGGCGAGGATAGGTATTGTGCCGGCTGCCGAAGACTGTCGCACTCCTCTTGGTTGATTCCAAACCTCTCCGCAGTTGATGGAGATTCGTCCGTCCGATAAAGACGTTGGCCTAAAATCTTGAGCAGAACACCTTGGTGCTCTTTGACAGGAGTAGGCTATGTCCCGGTACCGGGTTTCACCCTCTCCCTTCCTACGATCGTATATCACGTTACTCATTTCATCTCATTTACTCGTCTCATGAGGGTGACACCAGGTGGGGCACATGGTCGTAAAAACTCGCTACAAAGATTCATTCCCGTAGAGAAACGGGACAAGGGTTGGATACATGCATATGACGTTATACCGAAGCCAGACTCTTGTTACTATATATACTACATTGGTTCTTTCTCTTTATAATGAGATATTGAGCTCTGTCGTCGCACGTATAACGTAGGAGTTATTTCCATTTTATAACATTCATGTTGATATAACACTCGCCGGGCCAATACGGTTCAAAAATTATAGACTATTCTGTGTCACAATATGCACACTGTGAGCTATGGTAGATAAACAAACTACTAAAATTGCTTGCGAAGAAGGGAATGCACACGCAATGACTCTATGAGGTGTTCCGTTCCCGACTTAGTTGGCCGTGCGGTTAGGGGTACCCAGCTGTGAGCTTGCATTCGCGAGATAGTAGGTTCGAACACCACTGCCAGCAGCCCTGAAGATGGTTTTCCGTAGTTTTCCATTTTCACACCAGGCAAATGCTGGGGCTGTATCTTAATTTTTTTTTTTTGCTAGAGGCTTTACGTCGCACCGACACAGATAGGTCTTATGGCGACGATGGGATAGGAAAGGCCTAGGAGTTGGAAGGAAGCGGCCGTGGCCTTAATTAAGGTACAGCCCCAGCATTTGCCTGGTGTGAAAATGGGAAACCACGGAAAACCATTTTCAGGGCTGCCGATAGTGGGATTCGAACCTACTATCTCCCGGATGCAAGCTCACAGCCGCGCGCCTCTACGCGCACGGCCAACTCGCCCGGTGTATCTTAATTAAAGCCACGGCCGCTTCCTTTCCACTCTTAGCCCTTTCCTGTCCCATCGTCACCAAAAGACTTATCAGCACGAATAAGTTTGTTAGCTACACCCGCAAACGAGATGTTGCAACTTCACTGGGGCACTTAATCTTTATCAGAAGCTTTCCCACGCGTCTAGCAACCAAAGGAAGGCTGGAGTTTTATATATGGTGATCCTAGCCGTGGGACCCTGAGTTTCAAATGAAATTTGAACTAAAGGATCTAGCTTCGATGGGCGCACCGGAGTCTCTTCACCAGTATCGACAGCCGTGAGTTCCAAATCATTTTCCACTACAGCCACAGGGGCAATAGATGTGCTCAGCTGCAGCTCCATTAGCGAGGAATTCGCCTCATGACGCTCGGTATTGGTGATTTTGAAATGTTTAATTCCGACAAGCAGTTCTATCTTCTCGAATGCGTTTTCGGTCAGTTTATTGTCACGACATTTTGTAAAATATATTTTTGCTCACCACCATTTTCCCAAAATATTCTCTATTCGATTTTTTTTTTTTCGTCATGTATGTTTGAAACT
Organism: Anabrus simplex; assembly: GCF_040414725.1. Lineage (NCBI taxonomy): Eukaryota > Metazoa > Arthropoda > Insecta > Orthoptera > Tettigoniidae > Anabrus > Anabrus simplex. The sequence goes on along the minus strand of NC_090265.1, from coordinate 247,334,553 downwards.
CACTGAGACGAATCAAACTATATCTTGCACGATGAGTTACTACAGCGGAGCCCACAGCTACAGTACATGATAACCACGCGCCACGGAGACTTTAGTACCTCAAGATGGCGGTGCTGTTGCAGCACCCAATTACGTCATAGCGAGGTTAGAGTAGAGGTGGTGATTATCGTTTTAAGAGGAAGTACAACTGGACAATCATCCTCTATTAACATTAATCAGGAGGAATGTGTGAAAACGGTCCGACACTTCGAAAAATGACAGTATATGGACCAAGACTCCCTAGGCCTCGAATGCTCTAATACCATCTGTGTCGGAAAGGAACAAGTGTTGACCAAGGGAGGTCGGATATGATAGATGAAAGTGAGGAGCCTGGCACAAGGAAGTGGAATTAATTACCGAGATCAGACTCTTGTTGCTGGGTACGCTGGATCTTCGTCTTTACAATGATATATTGGTACAGTCATTGCACGTGCTGTATAGAATTCTTTTCGATTTTAAATGGATGCAGGGATGAAATCTCCTTGTCCTCGAAAACCCCTTTTATAAAAATAATACTCCATTACTAGAGTACTTGAAGACATCTCACAAGGACTATGTAAACAACTGATCAGGGTATATTCCACCTGGGCGGCAACGCAGATCAGTGGTGATTTAATGAATACAAATTTTAAAATGGCATACAAGGAGTGTGACAAGAAGTAGTAGAAGAAGAAGAAGAGTAATAATCTTGCACCGACTCGTCTTATCGCCACCGAGCGACTGGCCACGTGGTTTGGGGCACGTAGCTGTAAGCTTGCATTCGGGAGATAGTGGGTTCGAATCCCACCGTCGGCAGCCCTGAAGATAGTTTTCTGTGGTTTCCCATTTTCACACCAGACAAATGCTGGGGCTGTACCTTAATTAAGGCCATAGCCGTTTCCTTCCCGCTCCTAGCCCTTTCCTATCCCATCGTCGCCGTAAGTCCTACCCGTGTCGGTGCGACGTAAAGAAAATTATAAAAATAAAATATATAAAAAAGTCTTTTCGCCGACAGAATGCTATATCATGCATGAAGTCGTTGCAAGAAACACGCATTGCAGAGAGATTGCCCCCATGCTATTAAGCCATTCACGCTTCCTTTGTGCGTCTGACATTTGTATAACTTAATACATCATACGAACGCCATGATTCGATCCATCACTTAAGCAAAGACCTGTGAAATGCAGACGAAACGCTCCCATAATTTATTCATTCCGCTCGTCGCGTCAGATAGGAGTCGCGCAGGTCTCGCTAGCAGTGACGAATGTGAGGAAAGCTGCACTCTAGTGTAGGACTCATTAACTAGCGATGGTTTACACTGACCTCAATAGATGGATCTCTGGTACTGACGCGACAGTCCGTTAGTCACAGATTTTAAATGCGTCGTTATTGTTTTACCACCCGGGGCTTTAAATTCTTCATTAATTTGAATGAAATACAAGAGTGGAGAGGTCGACTCAAGTAATGAGAGAAGAAATTACTGTAGAAAGTGAAAATCATTTAGTGTGAACGATGAAAGACGAGATAATTATACAGGAATAAAAAGTACGGTGTAGAAAGGTTTCGCTACAAGAATAACAAGAATCATGCTGCAGCGGTGAGAATAAACAAGCAAGAAACATGAAAGAGAACCTGTATTTCAGAAATGAATGAGGTGGAGCTGCATCTTCTCTTCTCTTGAACATGTACATAGAGCAGGCAGTAACGGAAATGAAGCAAAAATAGGAAAAAAAAGGGGCCATAGTCTGAGAAGAAAGAAAAAAGATTTGCTTGTCGATCATATTGGCATTATGTGACTTTGCCGAGGATCTGGATAATTACTGTTACAAAGGAGTTTGGATACAGAGTTGGAGAAGGAATACATTATTTAAAAAATGAATGTAAGGCAAAGGTAGACTGTAGCAGAATGAAGTTGGGCAATACAGGGAACATAAAATTAGGAAATAATATAATAAGAGATTGAAGAAATGTTATTTCTTAATCCGCCTGTGCGGTGTAGAGGTTAGCGTGATTAGCTGCCACCCTCGAAGGCCCGGGTTCGATTCCCGGCTTTGCCACGAAATTGGAAAAGTGGTACGAGGGCTGGAACGGGATTCACTCAGCCTCGGAAGATCAACTGAGTAGAGGTGGGTTCGATTCCCACCTCAGCCATCCTCGAAGTGTTTTTCCGTGGTTTTCCACTTGTCCTCCAGACAAATGCCGGGATGCTACTTAACTTAAGGCCGCGGCCGCTTCCTTCCCTCTTCCTTGTCTATCCCTTTCAATCTTCCTATCCCTCACAAGGCCCCTGTTCAGTATAGCAGATGAGGCCGCCTAGGCGAGGAACTGGTTCTTCTCCCCAGTTGTATCCTCCGACCCAAAGTCTTACGCTCCAAGACACTGCCCTTGAGGCGGTAGAGGTGAGATCCCTCGCTGAATGCGAAGGAAAAACCAACCCTGGAGTGTAAGCGGATTAAGAAAGAACGTTAATTCGTAGCCTATGTATTAATAGTAAAATACAGTAAGTAACGGGGACAGAGGCACGGATAGGGTTGGCTACACGGTACGCATCATTCAGCTGTGAACTTGTATTCGAGAGAAGGTGGGTTTATACCGCCCCGTTGGCAGTATTTTCAATACTACACGTTCATTATCCAAGCGGTGAAGAAAAACCTGATGCTTAGTGCGACGGTAAACCTTTACATAATAAAGAAGAAACGAACAGAGGCATCAAGAGTTCATTCCTAAATTCCGAAATATCATTGGTAGTGTAACAGGGAACATCAGCAACAATGGCTTGGCTTGCAAACCTGTATTAATTCAATGGATAATTGTCCACAGTATTTTCGCAACGGCACTGGAAAGTTCAGTCGAAGCAAATGAAACGATGATACGATGAAGCAAATCCGGGATTTCTCAACGGTTTCAAAATATCAAATTAATTTGGACTTGCATAAAGCATTGGGTCAGCTACTAAACTTGTCTAGTTTTTTGGATGACCTTACTGGAGCAGCCGGTTGGTTGTTCTTTCCCAAAGGTAGCATATTCCATTCTTGCTGAGGTCAATAGCATTTGAGAGTGTGAAAACTTTATGGCATTGCCTCATGACATGTTAAAGAACTTAGCAAAGCAAAGCACAGTCACCTCCGTACAGGCCATGACGGCCCTTGGAGGAGTGGAAGGTAAAGGCTTCCACCATCGTTAACCTCGACACGTGATGGGGTAGAGTGGTTAACTGTACGTCCGGCCGCCTTTACCCACAGGAATTAACTTGGTACTCATTTTTGGTGTAGGCTGAATGAACCTCAGGACCATATGCACCTCCGGAAGTGGGTATCTCGTTTCTTAAATTTTACGACTTCCTGACGGGGATCGGAACCCACGTCCTTCCGGGAGAGCCGAGGACGCCTTTACCCCCTCGGCCACGTAGCCCCTGTTAAAGAACTCATGTAGGACAAAATTCGAACAGCTGAATGCTTAGAGGGTAACGTGTTGGCTGTGTGAACCTGATTTGCCGGGTTTGATCCCGGCTTAGCCTGGTGATATTTTGTAGGTGCTCAAATATCCTATTTTCTTGTCGGTAGATTTAAAGGCATGTACAATAACTCCTGCGGGGAAAGAATCCGGTACCTCGGCCTAAAACTGCAGAAGTAGATAGTGCAACGTAAAGCCAGTAGCAATTAAATTCCAACAATCGGCGTCTCTGAATAACTTAACCAGTTGAAGGGTATTACATGGATTTACTACAGGATGAAGAACACCTTCTGGTTTGTTAGCATTTACCATCGCCGTGCACATAGGAAGATGCCTTTCAGGCCAATGATAAAGCTGTCCTCGAAGCCAAATATTGTATCAGAAGTGTATCTAGACAAGGAAAATAAATAAATCCTTTATTCTTCGAACGATTATTTTTTCTTTGTAAGAATACATTAACCAAACCTTCTGGTACCGACTGGTGCCAAGAGAGACTGCCTGTAAATATTGAAGTATTACGAGGTCAGCGTGACGAAATTCTCAATCCTATCGCTTGGATTTTCGATAGGTCACAGTTTCTATAACATTTATTGCTCTGTTAGGAAAACAACTAAAGATTAGTTTCACATTCTGGTAACTACTTTTACGGTTTTCGGAAACAACAAGGTGCCAGAATTTTGTCCGCAGAATTTATTTTACGTACTAATAAACCTAGCAATACGTGGCTGTGGTATTTGAGAACCTCCCAATACCACCGAAATTAACCCCGTCTACTTAGTCTCAAAAGGCCAGTGCTCTAGCGTCTGAGATACTCAGTACAGAGAATTTAGTTCTGAAACGACTTCTCTCGAGTCCACGACGTTCGAAACAGGCAGCTTGAGCTTAATCAGCTACGTTTCAAATCCGACCTAGAAAGGAATTCAACATAATACTGTATGTCGTCTACGGATAGGGAATCATTTCAATATTCCAAATTCTGTCAAACTAAGGGAAGTGAGAAATAACACTACACATTTAACAACATCTACTCGGTTTACCACAACGACAAAGAATCGATTTTGCTTCCACCACTCGTCTCGCTGGTTGCATCATGCCCACTGGGTTATGAAATTGCATGCACGGTCGTTCCATTGAACGCATCAGCGTCGCAAATACAGTAGTTCGCTGTGAGAAAGAAAACCAATAGACTTAACTTACTTACTTACGTAATTAATTAAATTAATTAATTCACTTTAGAATCAAGAAATGCGCAGTCACTTGTCCCGTCAGCAGCGGCGATTGGGAATTAAAAGTACGGGGCCAAACAATTGGTACAGAAAATAAAACGTGCCCGGGTTTGTGGTATATAGCGGGGAGCGGGGGGGAGTATATACACGAAAAAAGTACTCAATAGTAAATTTTTTTATGTTCTCTGCGCGAATTCGCCAATGTAAAAATATTACATATGAATTACACATAAATGTAACTATGACGAGACTTTACAGTTAAAAATCAATTAGTATTTGACTGCACACTGAGAAACTAACAGACACTAAAGAGACTGCCAGACTGACGAGTGTCCATGACATTGGCAAAAAAATATACCCCTGCTACCCTTCCTCACATCACATGCAAAGTCCCCACTATTTGCTGTGCCGCGATGAACGACGTTTTGTGCGTATTATCGATAATATTTTTCTTAATAATTAAAGAGAATAAAGGAAACAATGAGCTGATAAGACAACAGAGCTTGTACAAGCTGCTTTTTGTTAATAATTCATATAATCCCTTGTTTCAGCCAGCTAAAATGGAATAAAAGTGTAATATTTTCTCCACAAAGTGGGGGACCACTACCCCCCCCCCCTCGCCCTCCCCTTAATCACCGCTACTGTGCCCCGTACACTTATTGTACGTATTATACATAGTGATTTACCTAAGAAGTTAACGTTAAATAGTCTTTAAACCGTTAAAGGTATCGGTATCTTGTTTTCAAAGTAAATGTTAATAAGGGACTCATAATAATGAATATTGATATTGGACATATTAGATTAGTAAATGGTGCGGTTAGGAGCGCGCAGCTGTGAGCTCGCACCCGGGAGATAGTGGGTTTGAACCCCACTGTCGGCAGCCCTAAAGATGGTTTTCTGTGGTTTCCCAATTTCACACCAGGCAAATGCTGGGGCTGTACCTTAATTAAGGCCACGGCCGCTTCCTTCCCACTATTAGGCCTTTCCTGTCCCATCGTCGCCATAAGACCTATCTGTGTCGGTGCGCCCTAAAGCAAATAGCAAAAAAAAAAAAAAAAAGTAAATTAAGTGTTAAAGTATGTACAGTGGGTGAATATCATTATTTCCGCAGTAGAATAATTACTGTTATGATATTGATATAAAATTCAGACTATCACAAGCACACGTAACCTAGTAATTTGCTGGCCTTCTGGCTGAGGAGCGGTCTCTGAGTAAGCTCAGGTCCATCATCAGGGCTGTAGTGCCATAGGGTTTTCAGCACAAGCAAGGAAGGCTTGTGCAGATACAATCGAAGATTTTTGTGTGGAGTATGGCACTGCATGGAAGTGAATCATGGACTATAACTGGCACAGGAAACAGAATCTTTTGAAATGTGGTGTTGCATTAGAATGAAGGAGAAAGGAACCCTGTAGATTCATGTGACTGTTGATGTTGTGGTAATAACCACGGGACACTTATCTTTATGTTTCGTTTCAAAAATTCCACATTTTACCGGCCAGGACTCGAACCTCAGCCTCCTTGTTAAGAAGTTAGTGATCCAGTCGCTCGGCTAACCCACCTCCTCCTAACCGCAGGAACGTGAATTTACATTTCAAAACTGCAACATCCATTAGCCGGGAACCGAAGCATGACCACACTGATGATATGTCATTGATGATGTCACTCTGCTATCATTCTCTCACTTTCCAGGAGACTTCAAAATTCGAATATTACATTCATACTTTTGAGTAGTTTTCGGAAGGGCTTGTTAACTAGGGAACGCTTTCATAACTGGTGGCGTTTTACTTCATCTCTCTAACATCCAGGTGTAACAATATCCACTCTCATAGTGTGTATGTCACCATCACTCACAAAGAACCATTACGTGAACGCAGCAGGTGTTTCAGACAGTGGAAATAAATCTGTTCATGACCAATATTGGTGGGATATTATTCATGTTCTTGTTGGTATGCGATCGTTAATCTTTTACATACTGCAGTAGCATGCAGCTACTCTCTATGCTACAAAATAATAACACATTCGCTTGTGTTGATCAAACAGCCAAAGAAGCTGATCAACATGAATCTTGCCATTTGAATGTCCCGAAGTCAACTCTTTTATAAAGCCCAATATCTAAAATATATCGCTTTAGAAATTATAAACAATTACGGCCATTCATGTTTTATTTTATGGAATTGATTTTTTTTTGCTATTTGCTTTCCGTCGCACCGAGACAGATAGGTCTTACGGCGACGATGCAATAGGAAACGCCTAGGAGTTGGAAGGAAGCGGCCATGGCCTTAATTAAGGTACAGCCCCAGCATTTGGCTGGTGTGAAAATAGGAAACCACAGAAAACCATCTTCAGGGCTGCCGACAGTGGCACTCGAACGCAGTATCTCCCGGATGCAAATTCACAACCGCGCGCCCCTTACCGCATGGCCAACTCGCCCGGTATGGAATTGATTAAGTCCAGTACTGTGCGTCCAGACATCCTAAGGCGCACGGGGAGAGAGGAGTGAGTGAGTTTTCTATTTGCTTTCTTCAGTGACCAAGAAGGTGCTCAGACCCACTGAAATACATACATCAGTAGACCCTACAAGTGAAATTCTCACACATTCATCAGAAGAATTGGCTGTATAAGGAAGTGGTATTGCTAGTATCATCTTCGAACCCCACCGTCGGAAGCCCTGAAAATGGTTTATTTGTTGTTTCCCATTTTCACACCAGGCAAACTCTGGGATTGTACCTCCATAAAGGCCACTCTTAGTCCATTCCTATCCCATCGTCGCCATAAAACCTGTGTTGGTGTGACACAAAACAAATTCTTAACAAAGGATAGAAAGAAAAATGTATCATTTATGCACCAGTTACCTTCATATTGTCAGACTGAGACAGATTCTTGCTCTAGTAAAAAGAAAAATATATGTCTAGACACCCGAATTATAGGCTTAGTAATTTTTAGATACTAATTTTAGTTTAGAAATGATCTTTTATGCACTGATGCGTGTTATGATCTTGCTTAAAACCAGAAATATTCAAAATAATGACTTATAATCTCTTCATTTATAATAAATGATCAGCTACCACAGTATCTTCTATATATTAAATTCTGGATTTACTCATTTTTCAAAGTAATGTTGGTATTTTCCTCTTTTTTCTAGTGCTTTAACGTAGATACCCAGCATTTTCCTCTAGTGAAAATGGGAAAACACGGAAAACCATCCCAGTGCTGCTGACGGTACGATTCGAACCCACGGTCTGCCGAATGCAAGCTTACTGCTACACGTCCCTAACCAGAGGATCAACTCACTCGGTCTTTCCTGTTGTATTGCATGTTTAATAGTTCTGGCGTCGAACGCAACACTGTACTCAAAACAAGTTTAGAGCTTAGCAACCAGTTTTCATTAAAAATGTTACTATTGTAACAACATCTGAATAAAAATTGATATTATTTTTTATTTGCTTAAATTAGTATTATAATTCGTTTGTATAAAAATGGTTGTATGCAGCGCTCCGCAAAGTGCGTATTAAACTCACATTTGGTACAAACAATCACAAAGGGAGAGCCACATATCCTCGGGTGTTGCGGCAGTAGTTTCTTGTTGCTTTCAACAGTGTGGCAGTATCTGGTAAAATGCTAAACGTCTGACAAGAATATTTCAGATATTTAAATAATATCACTTTACATCCTATAAACATTTACTCTCATTTATGCTTAACTTTATGGAATGGATTAAAGTCCAGTACTGTGCCTCCAGACATTCTGATTGCCATGGCTTATGCCCAACATGTAAGAAAACACCGACGCGAAGATTAAAGTCGTGACTCGGCATTAACGTTGCAAATTCCCATAGCAAAACAAGATTCACTGCTAGTCAAAATTACATCATTAACTTCACGCAGAGATCAGATGGGAAAGTACCAGCTTTTCGACTCCAGGTTGGCTTGTTCGATCTCGGATCAGTAAGGTAGTATTAGAAGGTACTGGAATTTCTGCACCTCAATATTTCCGAAAATCGCACTGTAATTAGGGGGACGTGAAACCATTCTCATTCTTATTTTTTTATTATTATTATTATTCATGTGAAAATGGATTACACAGCAGTACAATGAGACTGACACAACAGTTATTTTACGAAGCAAGGCGGACAATCCCGCACACGCCATGAAGATTCCTGGAGTCGCGGAAGGTAGCCTAAAGGTTTCCACTGCCTTGCACGAAGTGGGATATAGCGGTTTGCTCTATGGTCGGCCTCTTTTCCCCCAGGAATTACAGTAGCTGGTACTAAATTTTGGTATGTGTTGAATGAAACTGAGATCCATGTGACTCTCCGGAAGAGGAATACTTGTTCCTAAATGTTTCGACTCCCTGACAGGGAATCGAAACCACTTCTTTCTGGCTGAACGAAGCGCATTTTCATCTTCTCGGATAGGCAGTCCCTCGGATTCTTTTATAGGCAAATGAGATTCCTTGGAATCAAAATTAACTCGATGAAACCAGTTTCACAGAAAATATTCTGAAAAAATATCCCTTTGACATTGTACGTACGAGCTGACATAAATGATAGGTAATAATAATAATAATATCCTTCGAAAAGACGGAACTAATGATTCAGGACAAAAAGGATCCGACACAAAATATAGTCACCAAATATGGAACAATTAAAAGAGTACAGAAGTTTAAATATCTAGGGGAATGGATAACCCCAACAGGACTGCCAGGAATAGCATTACAGGAAAGGGCAAGAAAGATGGAAGCAGCATACCAGTTATGTCGAAATGTCTACAATAAAAAATCAGTTTCATTCACTGCAAAAATCAGACATTACAACACTGTCATCAAACCAGAAAGTCTATATGCGATCGAATGTATTCCACTGAACAGGAAGGGCTTACTAGAAAACATTGAAAAGACAGAAAGGAAGATCTTGAGGAAGATACTAGGGCCCAGGAAAGTGGGTCAAGAATTTAGACTGCGACCAAATGAGGAACTATACAAAAGGACCGAAAAAATCACAACATCCTTCAAGAAGAGAAGACTCTGCTTCTACGGACACATTAAAAGAATGCCACCAGAGAGAACAGCCAAGCGAATTCTGGAATACATGGAGAACAGGAAGACACAAACTAGCTGGCTTAAAGGGGTCAAGTAGGATATGGAGGAAAATAATATATCACAGCAGGCAGTATACAACAGACAGGAATACAGAAAAATCATCAACAAAATTAAGGGATTCCAAGATCAAAGTAGCAAAAAACGGACCGGCAACAACTGGTCACGAGAACGTAAAGAAGCCCACTCCGAAAGGATGAAGAAGTACTGGGCCGATCGAAAGAGGAAGAACCGTAAATGAATGATGCTTAACGTGGTCCATAGTAGACCTATTCGAAAACAAGAAGAAGAAGAAGAAGAATATGAGAAATGGTCAACTGGTACAAAGTAGATGGGTGGATGAAGGTGGTGCACTAGACAGCGAGCCAATGAAACCCTATGGAATCAAACGAAAATTGAATAAAGGCCAAAATGTATGTTGAAACTTAGTGAGGTCCCTAGTTGGCCGATTAGCGAATCATAAAAATAAAAAAAAAATAAGTCAATGATGTTAGGCCTTTGAAATTAGATCTCACACTCTGTGATTTTGTTTCTACGTCGAAACGAAGGGCTGCGTGGTTTCTGATGAGCCGATTCAGCGTCACGCGGAACTAGCCTTGATTGCATAGTTATCCTCGTGGAAAGAAATAAGTAAAATATTTTTTCTTATTCCATCACAGAAGTAAAATGTCAAGTTTTCAGATTAGTTAAGGTTGCGACTACTACCATTCTATCCCTTTACTAGCCAACTATAATTAAAGTCCACATTATTTAGTGGTGCGTTAAAAGGAGAGAAGTAGATATTCTATTAGCAAGGGAAATGTTATTTTGGACCAGACAAATTGCAACTGAAATTGTTAGGATGATCAATTATTAAGATATTAGAACATCGCTGAATGCCTGCCCTTGTTACACGGGATATACACAACATAAAATATGAGTATTTCTTAACAGGAATCCGGTTCTTCCCTCGTTTGTGCTAATAAGAAATGTATATTACATAATATTGTAGCTTCTATTTTAAATGTCGTAGAACCACAGTATTTGGATATATTCATACAGTGATCGTTTTAGTAAAATAGGCTTGTAGAGCGTGAAATTTTGTTCGTGATGTCAACATTCCATTTTCGGTATAAAGTGTTTTATTGTCGGTGTGTTTCTACAGTGCATAAGCAAGATCTTTCTATACCATAATCAGCTAACTGCTCCGAGATGCACACCTGCGTTTTAGTAATTGATTGTTGCACTACCATTGACATCAGAGCAAAATCATTAGCACCTTTAAATATCGGCTATATTAATTGATCATTCATTGAAGTTTGATTAAAATCTACCCGATCTAACGCAAATAGTTCCCTTATGAGCTAGCTTCCCATTAATATGTTTATCATTATTATTAGTAGTAGTAGTAGTTTTACTATTCTCTTCCTTGGCCTTTTACTAATTATCTGTGGGGGGCACTAAAGTTTCTCAAGCCCACTTTTACGGACAGATGCCCTTTCTGACGCCAACCCTAAGTGGAGGGATGCTTCCACTATTGCGTGTGTTGGTTTATAGTGTGATGCGTTGCGTGTCGATGAAGATGTGTATTAATACGATCACAAACACCCAGCATAAATCAGAAGAATTAACCAAATGCAGCTAAAACCCGTGATCCGGTGAAGAATAGAACCAGGAGTCCTCTGATTCGAAGGCCACTTCGCTGACCTTTCGCCAAGGCGCCCGGCCTCCTTGTGAGTTAGCCTGTAGCTCTTCATACGTATTCAGTCGCTGTTTTCCCAGCCCACTGTCACCGTAAAGCCAGTGACGGGACCACGATAAACAACAATGATATGCTAGGCCCTATTGTGAATCCAGTTTTTAGCGAACCATAACACCAAACGGAATGTTATGAAATTAAGCTCTAATCCAATTTCATGCTCAATGATTGCCAGCAGGGAATTAAAATAAGATTGCTTCTATACATCCCTTGAGTTTCATTAAGATATTTTTTTTCGTCTGTGTCCCTAAGGACGTAATTAGCCTACTAGTCATACTCGATGTCCCAAGACGTTGGGTATTCCTTGCGTCATCAAGTTCCCTAGAGGTCTGCCTTTGTTACAGATAGACATAGATCATTACATTACCTCAGATTATATTTGTTAAAAGAACCAAGACAATATTTACGTTGTGATCACTGAAGGATGTACTCCGTAAAACTAATATGACTTGCTACCTAGCGTAGTTGATCAGGCGCTTTACTTCTACGCTTAAGAGAGTGCGTAGCTGAGGTGGAAAAGGTGTGCTACGTATACCCAGTAGTTTCGATTGCCTGTAAAGAAGTCTAAACATTTAGAAAAAAAAAATTATTTCTGGAAAGGCAATTGGGGTCTGGAGTTCACTAAGCCTGCATTCAAAAAAGTACCAGCTTTATCCTGAGGGTGAATGTGGCAGGCTTTCAGCTGACCATTTTATCCCACTTAGCGCCTGAGCTGTGAATAATGGAAGCCTTTACCGTTCACTCCACCGAGGTCTTCCATGGCCTGTACCAGGATGGCTTTACTTTGCTTCTATGCTTAATGCCCAAGATCAAAATCCAACCCAGCTGGTTGGCTTTTAAAACAAATTACATTCCAGAAGAATGTCTTAAAATTACTTTCCTAATTCCTACATCAGTGTTCGAAGTGAAAGACCTTTCTTGCTTGTGCTAGTCTGCATTTTATGTCCTTATTTCTGCCATCGTTAGTTATTTTACTGTCCAAGTAACAATATACATATACTTGCTTTACTATTTAATTTCCTAGTAGTAGTAGTAGTAGTAGTATTTATTCATTCATCATGTCGTTTACATATTTACAGGACTCTGTTTTATATATACATAACTCTTCTAATAACATTATTACTTGAGAAATATTAATCTTATAACTAAACCACATATATTACAGAAGTAGTAGGACATATTATCAACATATTAATACTTAAAATAAATTGAACTACTAACTATCTCTTGCACACATTAAATAAATTATTATTATTATTATTATTATTATTATTATTATTATTATTATTATTATTATTATTATTATTATACAAAATCACACCAACCTCATCAGAGTCGAGTAGGTATCAGTAAAATACCACGTAAGGTGAAACCTTGTGTGTGGTAATTTAGAATATTAATTACATAGTGAGAAATATATTTTAAATGATGCCTGAAATACGAGTATGGGTATGAGTGAATGACGGATATGATCAACAGCACATGGTGGAGCATTGAATAGAAATTGGATATGGTGACGTGATATTCTCATTTAGTTATTTCTTCCATAACAGTTTTATTATCCCTGACAAAGGATTTAAGACACTTCAGACTCATTTTCTGACCTAATAAAGTAGTTTGTAAAGAACCAGGAAGGACATTAAAGAATTTTGGAATGAAGTACAAGAAATTGCGCTTTGTTATGCTAAGTTTGGGTTTGTATAACATACAACGGTGGTTCATCTTACTGCGTGTTGAATATTCATGTTTAATGTTCTCAATTATATTTTTGTTTTTGTTAATATATTTGTATATTTCTAGGGCATAGAGCTGTTTTACATGAAATATATTTGCTTCAGCATATAATTGACTACTTGGGTATAATCTTCCTTTCTGGTACATTATTCGTAATATAAGGTTTTGAACAACCTGTATTTTATTGATTACATTTTTGTAGGCTCCTATTCTAATATTTTCTGCATCACCTAACTTCCTTACTGCACTCCATTATTTTCGTTTTGGACTTATTTATTTTCATCTTGTACTCCTTCTTCAAGACTCCATCCATACCATTCAGCAATTTCTCCAGATCTTCTGCAGACTAAGATAGAGCAACAATATCACCGACAAATCCCAGGAGTTTTTATTTCCTCTCCTGGGATTGTGATTCCTTTTCCAAATTGAACTTTGATTTCCTTTATCGCCTCTTCTGTATAGATAATGAAAAAGAGGGAGAAACTGCAGCCTTACCTCACTCTTTTCTGGATTGGTGCTTCTTTTTTCAACGCCCTCGATTCTTATCACTGCAGACTGAATTACAGATTGTAGATTATTCTTCTTTCTCGGTACCTTATCCCGATCACCTTCAGAATTTCAAATAACTTGGTCCCATTAACATTATCGAATGCCTTTTCTAGATCTACGAACGCCATGTACGTGGGCTCGTCCTTCTTAATTAGACCCTCTAAGACCAGCCGTTAAGTCAGGATTGCTTCACGTGTTCCTACATTTTTTCAAACCAAAACTGGTCTTCTATCAATTCAGCTCCAACTTGTCTTGCCATTCTCCTATAAATACACTGACTGACAGAGCAAATGCAACACCAAGAAGAAGTGGTCAGAACTTTATGCCAATTGCAGGGTAGACTGACGTCACTGAGGTATGCTCATGATGTGAAATGCGCCGCTGTGCTGCGCACGTAGCGAACGATAAATGGGACACGGCGTTGGCGAATGGCCCACTTCGTACCGTGATTTCTCAGCCGACAGTCATTGTAGAACGTGTTGTCGTGTGCCACAGGACACGTATATAGCTAAGAATGCCAGGCCGCCGTCAACGGAGGCATTTCCAGCAGACAGACGACTTTACGAGGGGTATGGTGATCGGGCTGAGAAGGGCAGGTTGGTCGCTTCGTCAAATCGCAGCCGATACCCATAGGGATGTGTCCACGGTGCAGCGCCTGTGGCGAAGATGGTTGGCGCAGGGACATGTGGCACGTACGAGAGGTCCAGGCGCAGCCCGAGTGACGTCAGCACGCGAGGATCGGCGCATCCGCCGCCAAGCGGTGGCAGCCCCGCACGCCACGTCAACCGCCATTCTTCAGCATGTGCAAGACACCCTGGCTGTTCCAATATCGACCAGAACAATTTCCCGTCGATTGGTTGAAGGAGGCCTGCACTCCCGGCGTCCGCTCAGAAGACTACCATTGACTCCATAGCATAGACGTGCACGCCTGGCATGGTGCCGGGCTAGAGCGACTTGGATGAGGGAATGGCGGAACGTCGTGTTCTCCGACGAGTCACGCTTCTGTTCTGTCAGTGATAGTCACCGCAGACGAGTGTGGCGTCGGCGTGGAGAAAGGTCAAATCCGGCAGTAACTGTGGAGCGCCCTACCGCTAGACAACGCGGCATCATGGTTTGGGGCGCTATTGCGTATGATTCCACGTCTCCTCTAGTGCGTATTCAAGGCACGTTAAATGCCCACAGCTACGTGCAGCATGTGCTGCGGCCGGTGGCACTCCCGTACCTTCAGGGGCTGCCCAATGCTCTGTTTCAGCAGGATAATGCCCGCCCACACACTGCTCGCATCTCCCAACAGGCTCTACGAGGTGTACAGATGCTTCCGTGGCCAGCGTACTCTCCGGATCTCTCACCAATCGAACACGTGTGGGATCTCATTGGACGCCGTTTGCAAACTCTGCCCCAGCCTCGTACGGACGACCAACTGTGGCAAATGGTTGACAGAGAATGGAGAACCATCCCTCAGGACACCATCCGCACTCTTATTGACTCTGTACCTCGACGTGTTTCTGCGTGCATCGCCGCTCGCGGTGGTCCTACATCCTACTGAGTCGATGCCGTGCGCATTGTGTAACCTGCATATCGGTTTGAAATAAACATCAATTATTCGTCCGTGCCGTCTCTGTTTTTTCCCCAACTTTCATCCCTTTCGAACCACTCCTTCTTGGTGTTGCATTTGCTCTGTCAGTCAGTGTAATACGTGTTAAAATTTTGCAGGCGTGAGATACTAAACTAACGGTGAGGTAGTTTTCACACTTGTCAGCTCGTGGTTTCTTGGGAATAGAAACTGTATAACAATATTTTCTCTAAAATCAGATGGCACTTTTTCTGTATCACACATCGTATACACGAAATGGAAAAACCGCGCCATGCTAATTTATCCTAAGGCAGTCAGTAAAGCTGAGGGTATGTCATCAATTCCCGGTGTCTTGTTACTATTTAGGTGTCGCAAAGCTCTGTTGAATTCTACCTTAAAATTAGGTCTCCCATTTCATCAGCATCAACACCTCTTCTTGTTCCATAACCTTATCATCTACTTCTTTCCTGTTTACATAAGAGGTAAGATAACATGCGTATTAAATACTTAAATGACACGTTTCATCTATATGTTGCCATCTTCAGATTATCAAACCACAACAATAAAAAATTAAAACTCATATTGGGAATGAATAGATTAGACATGTTACATACAGATGTTTTTAATAATATAAAGTTGTTCATCTCATCAAGGAATAGGGTTTCATAATTTTGAAAATATCAGTCTTTCACCTACTAATCCGAGGACTGGTACTGCCAACCAATTCGGATGATAGCAGAGAGACAGATAAAAGTAATTTGGAAATAGTGTAAATTTTGAATAATAGAATATCAGAAGGTATAATAATGAAAAAGCGTTATTATTATTATTATTATTATTATTATTATTATTATTATTATTATTATTATTATTATTATTATCGAGCTCGTTAGCTGCAGTCGCTAGAGTGCGGCCAGTATCCAGTAATCGGGAGATAATGGGTTCGAGCCCCACTGTCGGCAGCCCTGAAGATTGTTTTCCGTGGTTTCCCATTTGCACATCAGGCAAATGCCGGGGCTGTAACTTAAATAAGGCCACGGCCACTTCCTTCCACTTCCTAGGCCTTTCATATCCCATCGTCGCCATAATATATATCTGTGTCGGTGCGACGTAAAGCAAATAGTAAAAATTATTATTATTATTATTATTATTATTATTATTATTATTATTATTATTATTATTATTATTATTTGCAGTATTGCTTTGTCCGCCTCTGTGGTGTAGTGGTTAGTGTGATTCGCTGCCACCCCCGGAGGTTCGGGTTCGATTCCCGGCTCTGCCACAAAATTTGAAAAGTGGTACGAGGGCTGAAACCGGGTCCACTCAGCCTCGGGAGATCAACTGAGTAGAATTGGGTTAGATTCCCACCTCAGACGTCCTCGAAGTGGTTTTCCGTGGTTTCCCACTGCTCCCCCAAGCAAATGCCAGGGTGGTACCTAGCTTCAGGCCACGGCCGCTTCCTTCCCTCTTCCTTGTCTATACCTTCCAATCTTCCCATCACCCCGCAAGGCCTCTGTTCAGCATAGCAGGTGAGGCCGCCTGGGTGAGGTACTGGTCATCCTCCCCAGTTGTATCCCGACCCAGAGTCTGAAGCTCCAGGACACTGCCCTTGAGGCGGTAGAGGTGGGATCCTTCGCTGAGTCTGATGGAAAAACCGACCCTGGAGAGTAAACAGATAAAGAAGAAGTATTGCTTTACTTTTGTAAGATTACAATCAAATGATGTAGGTTGTAAACGATAGCGGTAAGGCGTAATCAAAGAGCCCTAACTTCGCCACAAGTGAGGACGATTTTGATTACATATCTGTGTTAACGCGACGTTATCCGTATCCATGGCAAACTGGCCTTTGTTCCAAGGGGTTCCAAGCGATTTTAACTAAGTTAATTCCTCTCGCTAGTGGGTTCAGCACTGGATTCATTTTAGGTAGGGCCCAATCCTCACAGACACGCAAGTCGTCTATTAGCGTCAACTCAAAAGACCTGCACCAGGCCTCTCCAGAGGCTTTACGCACTATTTTTATCACCGCGACGTTAAACACATTAGAGGTTTATAAAACTACCTTCAGCTTATTATTATTATTATTATTATTATTATTATTATTATTATTATTATTATTATTATTATTATTATTCAAGGAACTATTCTAGTGACAATTAGTACACTTCATTCTATGACGTGGGGTGTAGTCAGCTGTAAATGTCTCCTAGTTTAATGTTTAACGTCGTCATAATCCATCAGATATGCACAGTTGAGAGCTCCAGCTAAAGGGGTTATTCTGCTGTTATCGGGCAATGATTATGAGATCATTAATTTTCCATTTCCGATGTCCACCTCACGAACTGACATCACTGTCCACTGCGATTACTGCCCATGATCAGCTTGACTCAAATAACTGTTCATCTATCTTTTGTTAGACTTATTCTGGAATATCAAAGTATTGTGCTCGTATATTGGGGGCACGTCAGCGAATTAGGCTAGTGTCCCAACCTGAATTTGTGGATTACGTTGCGCCAGGTTGAGTAGCTCTGACAGTAAAACACTGGTCTTCTGAGCACAAACTGGCCGGTTAGATCCCACTACAATCTGGTGGTGTTTGAAGGTGTTCAGATACACCAGTCTCGAAGGGATAGATTCATCATATGACACGTATAGGCCATTAAGTCCCTTGACCAACCAAGACGACCGCTGCCCAATAAGATCACCGATAGATACTGGACTGTCACGTGGTCAGCGAGATTACATGCACAGCCACAAGGCCCCTGTTCAGCATTGCAGGTGAGGCCATCTGGGCGAGGTACTGATCATCCTCCCCAGTTTTATCCCACGACGCAAAGTCTCAGCCTCCAGTACACTGCACTTGAGGCAGTAGAGGTAGGGTCCCTCGCTGAGTCCGAGGGGAAAACCGACCCTAGAGGGTAAACAGATCAAGAAAATAATAATAATAATAATAATAATAATA
This sequence comes from Anabrus simplex, assembly GCF_040414725.1. Lineage (NCBI taxonomy): Eukaryota > Metazoa > Arthropoda > Insecta > Orthoptera > Tettigoniidae > Anabrus > Anabrus simplex. The sequence goes on along the minus strand of NC_090265.1, from coordinate 247,316,209 downwards.
ATAATAATAATAATAATAATAATAATAATAATAATAATAATTCGACTACCATGGACACACATTTGTATTTGACATTTTCTAGGCTGTCTTTGCGTTTCGTTTTTCTCTACGAGATCACAGAACAAACGGCTGAGTTTTAATTAATTTTGTCCGATAAACACAGAACGTGCCACCAGAGATCCTTTACCACCCGACGTCTTAAGGCATGGAGTGGCGAATGGAATTTTTTCCATCCTTCAAAAATCGCTTTACCTGTACCAAGTCTGAATCTACGATCCTGGGACGCGGAGGCCGAAACTCTACAATCTAAACCCTTCACTATTCGCAGCCTGTCTAAATGCGTTAGAATATTGTACAGCTGGCCGCCTTTTTCCTACCCAGTATGGCCTACTTGTATTCCTTTTAGGCTGAATTTCAGAGTCATGTTCCTCTCCAGCAGAGGAACACTAGTTTCTAAATCTCTCTACTCTCTACCGAGCAAGTGGCCGTGCGTTTAGGGGCGCGCAGCTGTGAGCTTGCATTCGGTAAATAGTGGGTCCGAGCCCACTGTCGGCAGCCCTGAAGATGGTTTTCCGTGGTTTCCCATTTTCACATCAGGCAAATGCTGGGGCTGTAACTTAATTAAAGTCACGGCTGCTCCATTCCCACTCTTTGCTTTTTTCTATCCCATCGTCGCCATAAGACCTATATGTGTCGGCGCGACGTAAAGCAAATTGAAAAAAAAAAAAAAAAAAAACGCTAATCCTTCCAGGTGAATTCAGTGCTCCTTCACTGTCCCGATACGAACATCTTCCCTAGTTTGTGTAAACTCCGTTTCCATTTCAGATACTCATCAATAATACTAGCAATAATTTAAACAATCGAATACTTCTACAATTTATTTTGTTTTAATTTCATATTCAACATTAATTTATTAATTTCTCACCCAAGGGAACTGGACTCCATAATCAATGAGGTGATCGATTGAGAAAGGATAGTTATTAAGAACTGCATTGAGGCAACGTTGAAATGCATTGGATTACAAACAACCTTCACGAAATTGCATTACCAAGCAGAAGGACACGCCCAAGGAAACCGAACTTTCAGAACCTAATTGACAAGCCCTGAATGCTTTTAACATAATTTATCTACTTTAGTGTCGCAATTATGACACTCAAAAGAATATGTAATGGCTGACTTTACAGCACTGTCACTCTACTTAACCAAGGTACCGTAACTCAAATTAGCCTGGCCGAGGCGGTAAAGGCGTGCTCGGTTCGCCCGGAAGGACGTGGGTTCGAATCCCCGCCAGGAAGTCGTAAAATTTAAGAAACGATATTTCTACTTCCGGAGGTGCATATGGTCCTGAGGTTCACTCAGCCTACACCAAAAATGAGTACCAGGTTCATTCCTGGGGGCAAAGGCGCCAGGGCGTGGAGCTAACCACCCTACCCCACCACGTGCCGAGGTTAACAATGGTGGAAGCCTTTACCTTCCACTCCTTCAAGGGCCTTCATGCCCTGTACGAAGGTAACTTTGCTTTGCTTTACCGTAACTAAATTGCAGCCGTGAATGAATGCAAAGTAGCTGACACTCAAATCTAATAAATATTCTAAATTTTGAATTCATTTCCCTTCAAGTATGTCTCCTTGGCCGAATGGTCAGCGTACTGGTCTCCGATTCAGAGGGTCACAGTTTCCAATTCCCGAGCCGAGATTTTTAACTGTGTATGGTCGATTCCTCTGGCTCGGGGACATGTCTGAGTTCGTCTCAATGCATTTCTCTTCACACACCACAGAAACACACAGTAGTGAACGCATCTCTCCATACACGGTTGGCGTCAGGGAAGGACGTAAGGCCGTAAAACTAGGCCAAATATGCATCAAGTGGCGACCCCAATAATTTGGAGAAAGGGACAAGACGAAGAAATTAATTTCCCTACAAAGTAGATAGATATTATTTTTATCGTAAATAATTATGAGCGTATACAAGGTAAATACTGTTGTAAATGTTACGTAAAGCAAAATAAATTAAGATTTCACACCCCCCCCCCCACCCCCGAAGATTTAAATTTTACCAAAAATTTACACATTCTCTCTTGATATTCTGCAGAATGTGCCAGAAATCCAGAAAAAGCAAAGTTATCTCTGTAGTGACCTGGAAGACTGGAGGCTTTCATTATTCATAATTGCAGCAGTAAGTATGACTAGTTTTATAACCGACCGCTTTCGGCCGCAGGAATTAACAAGACGTTCATTTTTGGTGTAGGCTGAATGAGGTTCAGGGCTATGTACCGTACACCTCCGGCTGGAAATCACCTTCCTAAAATTTTCGACTTTCTGACGTCTTTACCGTTCGCCTAGGCAGCACCATAAGTAAAATTACCTGCCATTACAGTTTTCTATACACGTACTTTCTGACCTGATTTGAAGACTCCAAAGCATTCCATTTAGCTGTCGTGGTATAAACTTACTTTGTCCAATTCGATGAAGTATTAAACTTTCACTAGTTCCTGATTTTGTAATTGTTACACTCAAATATTTAAAGGCATCTACACCTTTCACCAACCCACGATATAAGACTAAATCTCTGTTGTCATTGTTTACAGGAATATATTCCGTTAGTCCCTATTTAATTTTACATTCCTCATCTAATTTTTGTAAAATGTAGTACACACCTTCTTTCCCGGCCATTATCTCCCTGTGGGTGGGGGCGGTAGAATAACATCCACGGTATCCCCTGCCTGTCGTAAGAGGCGACTAAAATGGGGCCCTACGGGCTCTTAACTTGGGAGCGTGGGTTGGCGACCACGGACTCTTATCTGAATCCTGGTATTGCTTCCATTTTCGTGTGCCAGATTCCTCACTTTCAAATATCCGATCCTACCTCTCTTGGTCAACTCTTGTTCTTTTCCGACCCCGTCGGCCTCATTTTCACGTTCTTCGTGGCCCTTGTCTTTCTTTGGCCGATATCTTCATTTTTCGAAGTGTCGGATCCCTTCATTTTTTTTTCCTCTCTGATCAATGTTAATAGATTACGGTTGCCTAGTTGTACTCCCTTTAATCACCACAACCACCACCACCACCACCACCACTCAGCAGTTATCATCTACGAAAGGAACTCAATTCTGGCACCCCTGCTGTTAATCTATCTACAGTAAGAGAGACATTTCTGAAACAACATCATAAACGTTTTCGTATGCTGATGATCTTATATTAGCTGCCAGACACAAGTGAATGAAGCAGACTGAGAACTGTCTGATGGAAGATCTCTCTCTTCTTGCGGATTACTTCTGCAAACGGTACTGAAGTCTAACTAGTCTAAAACAAAAGTAAGGTGCTATCACCTGATCAACCACTTTTTGACGAAAGCCTTCATGTATTTTTATGGAGTCCTACTTTGCAACAACAGAACACCGAAGTACCTTAGTAGATAGAACTCGGTCCTATAAGGAGCACTACTATATACTAATATTGCTAGTAAAATAAGAACCAGATAAACGATCTTGCAAACGATGTGCACTAAAACATGGGAAGCCTTTGCGGCGCTCTTATGTGGTTCAGCAATCCATATGTAGGTAAAGTTGATGCTCAGCTAAATGATTCAAAGAGACTGATATCTGGTATCATCATATCTACCCCCACATTCTGCCTTCCTGTGCCCTCTAGCCTGCGCCGCCAGCAAGCCTTCGTTGCAAAATACCGGAAGACAAGCAACAACATCACTGTCTTTCCTGTCCACCGTGATATTTCTGATGCTACGGGGATCAGAAGACTAAAACCTCGAAGTTGGTCTACCACAACAGCCCAACAGTTAGAAAAATGTCTACCTTACATCAAAGTGGGAAAGAACAGTTAAAAATCTAAATAACCCCTGAGTTGCATGGCTTCCCGGATATATTCAAGAGACCCCTTGCCTTTGAACTTGCCAGAAGAAGTTGGCCAGCCTTGAAAAGTGTCAGAACCAGACATGGGAGATGTGCAGACTTACTGCATGATATATTCTCCAGAGTGCGAGTGTGGGACGCCTCGACAGACTGTCTCACATACAAGCATAGAATGACGTCAACGAACATACCATGGATATTTTGAAGATCACCTGAAGGTCGTCCTATCATCAATTCAGTGGATTATCGAGCGAGTTTGCCATGCGAATAGGTTCGTGGAGCTGTGAGCTATCGGCAGCCCATTTTCACACTGGACAAATGCTGGAACTGTACCTTAATTAAGGCCACGACCTCTTGCTTCCTACACCTATCCCTTTTCTATCCCATCGTCCCCGTAAGTCTTATGTGTGAAGGTGCGACGTAAAGCAAAAAGAAATAAATTCTCAAATATCTTCGTTTAACACTGATTCTATCGATAAGTGCTAGATAAGAAGTTGTGTAAAATGGCATTTATTATCCTACGCAAGTACAAATTGATCCGATACGAATAAATATGGAAATATTCACGATTTTATTTATTACCTGGGTCCTATCGTTGTTAATGTTAACTTTACCGGTGAATTATATCTAACAAGGAAGGAATTGCAAATTCTGATCTTTCATGTCTCATGATATTCTTACGGTAGTAGAAAGGTTACTGCTCCCAATACTTGAAAGTGCTGCCTGTCCCAAAGTAGGCTGTGAGCGGACGTCTGTATAACGAACGCGCTATGTAGGAGAGTTATCTCACCGAATGGAGCAGCCTTTCTCTGAATACTGGCGGGAAGAAGCTGGGAAATGTGATAACTTTCTTCTCTAACTCGCGTTCCTCTTGATCATAGGCTACATATTCTAATACTCGACACATTGGTCCATCGTAGTATACGAGCTATTGGATTCGTACTGTGCAGAGGGGATTTACAGCCGCGAATCAGATCTCTTTTCTCTATTTACCTGAACCACCTACTGTACATGGCTGGCAATCACACAGATACGATAGCTAGTTACAGTGAGATGTGAATAGAGCAAATCTGTATTTGTATTTACCGGCCTGAGTAGGCCTACCTCAGAGCGTGGAGCTCAAGTTGGCGGGTTCGATCCCGGCTCAGTCCGGTGGTATTTCAAAGTGTTGAAATACGTCAGCCTGGTGTCCGTAGATTTTCTGGCACTTAAAAGAAGTCCTGCGGAATGAAGTTGTCGTCACCTCGACATCTTCGAAAACTGTAAAAGTAGTTAGAGGGACGTAAATCCAGTAACATTATGAACTGAAGGTCTGTGGTTAAACCAGAAGGTATAGGCCTACCGGGCGAGTTGGCCGCGCGATTAGGGGCGCGCAGCTGTGTGCTTGCGTCCGGGAGATGGTGGGTTAGAACCCCACTGTCGGCAGTTCTGAAGATGGTTTTCTGTGGTTTCCTATTTTCACACCAGGAAAATTCTGGGGCTGTACCTTAATTAAGGCACGGCAATTTCCTCCTCACTCCAAGGCATTTCCTATTCCATAGTCGCCATAAGACCTATCAGCGGCGGTGCGACGCAAAGCAAATTGTAAAAAATAAAAAATAGAAGATAAGTAGAATGTTACTGGGAGTGAAATCATTAAATTTCAGCATTTTTAACAGCACCAGCGTAATAACATTTCTCATCATCTGAAACCGAAGTAGCCTACACAGTTGAAATATTTAAGATTGAAATAACAAGTGAATTCATTTGAATTAATATAACGTCAAAGGCAACCAACGCTCTGCGCTCCATATAGGACGAAAGATAAATTGTTCTACTATTCGTATCCTACGCACTAAGACTGCAGAATTTAATAAGATATTCGTTTCTGTTTTAATGAACTGCAATGCTTCTCCTCGTGTAGAAGTCTCCCATCTAAATCCTACCCTCCAAGTGAACCAAAAGCACCTTTACCGTTTCGACTACTGTAGGCACCTTCATATTCTCGGAATATATATTGAACTAGTTTTGACTCACACCTCGTCTGGGACTGGTAGTATTCTGTGCTTTTTTGTGGTTTCATACTTCTACTTCAGAAATCTGCTGCAATGGTGCCTCATGTACGGCCACGATGCCGTTCCCTCCCATGATTCCCGTCCGTGTCCGGCTCCATGGCTAAATGGTTAGCGTGCTGGCCTTTGGTCACAGGAGTCCCGGGTTCGATTCCCGGTAGGGTCGGGAATTTTAACTACAATTGGTTAATTTTGCTGGCACGGGGGCTAGATGTATGTGTCGTCTTCATCATCATTTCATCCTCATCACAACGCACAGGTCGCCTACGGGCGTCAAATAAAAGACCTGTATCTGGCGAGCCGAACTTGTTCTCGGACACTCCCGGCACTAAAATCCATACGCCATTTCATTTTTTTATTCCCGTCCGTGAAAGGCCCCGTTCAACCTAACACGTTCGCTTGAAAGAAGGACAAATCCTTCCTCCACTCCTTCCGGAAGGGACAAGCGAAACCAGAGAATCAAATTATGAAGAGATCTGGTTGTGGTAAATTCCTCACCCGCGGCTTATACGGTCGATTTGGGCATTTTGCTTGCCAAGACGACTGCTGTCCAATCACATGGTCTGTAGATATCGCAGCACTAAGTGTTCAACCTAACGTCATTGTCAGTGCTAATGCTTGGGTTTCGTGACCAGCTGCTAAATTGTTCTGAAAAAGGAGAATGAAACCCGTTCCAACCTTCAGTCCAGGATTAAAATCCTTAGACCTACTCAGAATCGAATCCGGGGCTTTCGCGTAAGAGACATGTACATTACACCACACAAGTTAAAACTACACAGAATTCGGTTTTTCCAGTGTTGCCAACCTATTTGCAATGAAAATCCGTTGATGACTTCTAAAATTTGTAAACATTTCTAAAAAAAATATCCGCTGATTTTGTTCAATATGTCGTGAAAAATGTTTTCTGCTGTTAGAGGTAAGGCAGGTATGAGCTGGGATGAAATGTAGTTAATACTGTCGCATACAGGTGGCAGGGCAGTACTACCTAATGTTGTAGTGAAGAATAAAAGTAAGGCCAGTAATTTCAGGAAAATTGCATTAAGAAACATATTGCTGTCATCAGTATCTAACATTATGTTAATCAAATTCAGAAAATTTAAACCCTGAAATCGGTTTGCAAGTTCTATACAAGTTCTAGAAAAGAAAATATTCAATTAAAACTAAAAACAAATTCAACTAAAAAAATATGAACCCGATTAATAATGTAATTACCAAATTAATTAAGCAAGTGCCATTGCAAAAGCATACCAAACCAGGTTTTAAAAATCTGTACATATGATCCTACATTTATATAGACACTACACAACAACTCTATACTTGGAGAATCCGATCGTTCCGCTCAGTACCTATAAAGTGGACGTCATTCCAACCAGTGATGGGCAGATATAGGCCCTAGTCATCGCAGCAGTGCAACCTTTAGGATGTCCACTGCTCTCATGGTTGACTAGTATGAAATGCAGATAATATTATTTAATAGAGTTCGCTGAAAAGTTATTAAATTAACATGTCTTATATTATTAATTGCTCACTTAAAAAGTGAAATAATGCCTGATATGTATTTTAAAATATCCGTTGGGAGTGGGGGAGAGCGTGGTTAGCTCAGTGGCTTAGTTACTAGCTTTCCACCCCGTAGGCTGAGTCTCGAATCCCGGTCGATTCTGGGTCGAGATTTTTATCTCAAGAATCACGTGATGCCAGGAACGGCATCCGGTCTTAAATCCTCGGGCAAAAACCAGAATGAGCCTAGGTGCCTCCAGCGACCCCAGAAATAACTGGGATAAGCTGAAGAAAGTTTTATTTAAAAATATCCGTCGATCCAGTTGTAAAATCCGTGTATCCCTAGATGTCAGCAAAATTCCCTACATCTATGAGCAAATGTGTAGAGTTAGCAACTCTGGTTTCAAGACATTTGGACTACGTTGATCAGAAACTCAACTGAACTGAAGCGTTACATCTTTCCGGGCCGGAAATATTCTTGTAGGTCGATGAAAGTGGAACGAAAGCTGTTTCGATTGCACACACGTCTTGTTCTCAGCAACTACAGCCGTTCCCACGGGTTGCATAAGCATACACGACGGTTACCCGGTCGTGAGCCAGCTGATGTTATTATGACCATAAGTCAAAATTACGTAACCTTTATCGAGAGTAGATCAGCGCACTGGCGACAAGAAAGAGACGAATTCCGGAAATCATAGTTATGTGCTCATATCAAATTCTAGACCCCGCTTGAGTTGATTTTGCAGGCTGCCAAGAAAAGATTTGAGTGCTGGATATATCCGAACATGTTTCAGATCGCTTAAGCGGTAAGTGAAGAGATGCGGTAACTGTATGACTAACAAGAGATCAACGAAACGTGGGACTCAACAATGTGGATCATTCTCATATTTGTGTTGGTGAGTACCAGCCTATTATGAGTTCAAAGAACTTGTTTCTGACATAATCGGAGGTCACTCCCCATTGAACTTGGTAGGCTGCCTGTCGTACCCAGTGGAGACTACCAACACTCCAACAGTGCATTTTGTGGCGGTTGACGGTACCATTACTGTGGAATCGCGATTCGTCCGAGTACAGGTTTTTCGACAGGAATGCTGCAATATTTTCCTGATTTCCTAACATTCACTGACAAAAAAACCATTCGAGCTTCCAAATCTCAGTCGTGGTGCTCCTGGTTTAGCTGCGCATGGTAAACGTAGGGGTAGTATTTATACTCATGCGGTATTCGTAGCACGGAAACCTGGCTGATGTTCACCTGTTGTGCAGTTACCCGTGTACTCGTGTAAGGTTATCCAGAACAGCCTCCCCATTCTCACCAGACGTTAGGCCTTCTCTCAGACAGGTGGTATCGTCTGCAGTACCCTTACTGTTCGTACACGTCTTTCAACTCTACAAGAAGTCTTTGCAGTCGGATGTCGCCTGTCCCGATAGCTTTCCTGACAGTGGCGGCGATAAGGACCCCGCGGGGCAGGGAGGGGGGGCGAGCATGGCTTGTGAGGGTGCCATAACTGTTTCCTAATTCAGTAGCTGAAGAGTAATTTTACATATTGATAAAGCTACAGCACACAACAGAGTATTATTTGTATTACAGAGTGTTATTCCAAACTTAGGCTGTCGTAGTGCAGAGCTCCTTTCGTCAACAGGAGTACGGTACTTATTTCTGAAAGAACCTGTTTCAATAATAACTATCCCTTGCTGCCACTCACAACAATCCACAAGGCTTTTGAAGTAATGATCCAGTTCTGAGAACCCAGTAGTCAGCGAAAATACCATAACAAAGACATCCTCCTTATCTAAACTCTAAATGCTGAAGTTTCGAGCCGGTTTATAACTCTCGGCAGTCAGTGTAGCTAAGTAGGCCTATGATGGACGGTTGAGTTGTTAATAGTAGTAAATTATTTGGTCCTAGGAACGAGATTAGTTCTTAATATTGTGACGGTCAGCGTGTTTTGGTTGCTGTAATTGAAATATGCATGTGTTGTGTGTGTGTGTGTGTGTGTGTGCGTGTGTGTGTTTGTGTTTGTGTTTGTTTGTTTGTTTGTTTGTTTGTTTGTTTGTTTGTTTGTTTGTTTGTTTGTACCATATACGTGTATTATTATTTTTCTTTCGGATTTGAAAACGAAATTGTGTAACTTATTATTATTATCATTGTCGTTGCTGTTCATACAATATACAACAACCTCGTACTACGCAGGAAACGAGGGTACCCGTTTTTAGTTATTGCGGGGGGGGGGGGGAGCTTCTTAGCGCCGCTTCTGTATTCCTGATACCGACGCAGTACTTGTAAAGATTTCTCTCTTGCTTCTCTGTAGATAAATAGCATGTCAACGTATTGGCCCTTGGAATACCTGATGAATGACTGAAGTGACCGTATAGCAGTACAGAGTGCGCAGCGTACAAAAACAATAATATCATCGTTTTGCTGTTTGCGTGTGACACAGTGTTTAAGCACTGAAGCTTCATATCAATATTAAGTTCCTTTAATTGGTAGGCTAACGTTTGACCATGTGTACTACACCACAGCTGCGACTAAGACTTTTCTTAAGAATGCTTAGAATACGATATGTAATATCCAGTCTGGTATTTACACTTTTTCTCTATAAAGCCAAGACGTGGATTCATCATGCTAGAGACCTGAAGAAAATCGATTCTTTTGAAATGTGGTGCTGGCGAAGAATGTTACGCATACCTTGGACATCATTTCGCACCAGTGATTCAATTGTCATTATAAACCAGTTCATCCTCAGAATCAGATTATCATTAATATGTAAACAAAGAGTTTGTTACAATACTTTGGACACACTATGTGACGTCGAAATGACAGCGTAGAAAAACTGATCATTCCTGGAAATGTTCCCGGCAAGAGAGATCGTGGACGAGTCCCCACTCGATGGTCGAACATTATCAAGTGCAACACGTATGGCCGAGGACCGCAAGAGATGGAGACAGTTCACCAATAGCCTCCTCGGAGATAAAGATCTCAGAAGTGAGGAAGAGCGAGTACGATACTCCTCTAGTTCTCTGATCTCCACTTCGCTGTATTGTAGGCTACAGTAGTTTCAAGCGTTAATTTCGTGTTTTGCTACACCCGATCACCTGGCACATCTTAACGTACTGAGGCTAATCAACCAAGACTGAGACTGATTTTTTTTCACAGATGTTTATTACTCCATTTCAATGTTTACATGATCGTTTTCAAAGTAGTCCCCTCCTACTTCAATGCACTTTTTATGGCGTCTCTGCCAGTCCTTGAATACATGCTACAGACCATTCTTGTCAGGTACTTGAGAATCGCCACACTTTTCTTGAGCACTGCTTCAGAGTTATCAGATCAAATGCCCCTAAGCTTTGCCTTTAGTGATGGGAATTAAAAAATCACAGGGTGCAAGATCAGGACTATAAGGTGCCAGTGCTAGCTAGTGACTCCATTTGCACCCGGCCTAGCTCCTTGCGGAGTCATCGCAATCAACCGGGAAATCTACACTTACATACTTATCGGTTATTATAACCTTATTTTTTATCTGATTGTAGTCCGGATCCTTGACTGAATGGTCAGCGTAGTGGCGTTTGGTTCAGAGGCCCCGGGTTCGATTCACAGCCGGGTCGAAGATTTTGACCTTAAATGGTTAATGCCTTTGCGTCGAGGATTTGATGTTTGTGATCCCCACCACGCAGTTTCCTCCTCGGAGGGGCTTCACCAGGTTACCAATAGCCACACGAAATTAAATATTATTATTGTTATTATTATTATTATAATAATAATTATTATTATTATTAAATTGTATATTCGAAAATAATCCGTTCTTCCGATCATTTACAGTATCGATTCTGAAGTGCGAGTGTACATCGTTGATGCTTATTTTCATGAAACTAGAAGACCATGTTATTACGTTTGATTCCTATGCTAATAAATCCCAACGAAAAAGAAGTTCTCGTAATACGTGATACGATCTCCGTCGCGATCAACTCGTAGCCTATTTAACCACCGTTAACTACCGTCAATTAATTGTTGAAAAGAAATTCGTTTGTAGTACCGATGGCAATTATGATTGACGATGCTGATTAATTATCAAACAACAATACATAGTCAAGTAATACTTGTTGCGTATTATAATTTATTGTAAGTGCACTCAACCGCACAAAACTGGCGTCGCCGAAGATTGCTTTCTTTCAAAATCTTCTTGTTTGAAATAGGTTGAGCATATTGCACAGGTGGTAGGATTACAAGTATCGTCTCTTCGGCCACCAGCTATGCACAGTTTACGAGTATCGTCGCGTTTCGAGGAATTAAATATTTCTTTACCGACCAATATCAATGCGGTTGAGTGTACCACACAGCAGGTATCGTTATAATCGCCAAACGTGTATCAATATGCGTACTCGCACGATTCATCTTTACTTGTGCAGGTCTTTAGTCTCTATATTCTTTATTTGCAAATGACTATTCTTTTCACTACGTCGCACCGACACAGATAGGTCTTGTGGCGCCGATGGGATAGGAAAGGTCAAGGAGTAGGAAGGAAGCGGCCGTGGCCTAAATTAGAGCCTCAGCATTTGCCTAGTGTGAAAATGAGAAACCACAGAAAATCATCTTCAGGGTTGCCGACAGTGGGATTCGAACCCACAATTTTCCGAGTGCAAGCTGACAGCTGCGCGCCCCTAACCGCACGGCCAACTCGCTCGGTACAAGTATGTGTACGAGGATATGAAGTAGGTAAATGGAGTAAAATGATTTAACAGTTCAACACTCGTAGATATCACAAGGGTATTTTATTTTTAGTAACAAAGACCAGAAAATACTATCACTGTATGAATTAATAAAAGCTGGAAAAGTACAACGGAACCCATGGTTGTATCCAATGGAAGATATCGGAATATGAACACCTAGAAGTGTTGGATTACAGTTTCGTTATAGATCGGTGAATGTGTGTGTGTGTAAACGCGGCACAAGTAACACTCGACGGTTCTGCCTCTGTAATCAGACCCTACAGTTATTTATGGCCTCGGCGCATGTACTACTGATTCTAAGACGGCTCATTGAATACGACACCTCACGATTCACGTCATGGAGTACTGAGTCACGGATGCAACAGGAAGACAGTGCGGACATTGTGTAACACAAGTTACTGAAAGGAGCGGCCAGTAACCCTAACCGGTTCTCCTGTTGTGCAACATCAGTTACGTAACAGTTCCTCGGTCAATGCTCCTCCGCTAGAGGGCACTGGTGCGCTCCGTAGCGTGTGGTAGTGAACTCATCACTGTGTCCTTGACCGTACGTTCATTCATTTCGTTAAGGAACATCCATAAACATAACTGTCGTGTGGAATCTTCCTTTTTCTCAACCTCCCCTTCTTCCTTGTCCTCTTCATTCATCTTGTTCACCATTCTAAACTTCCTTCCCCATCCTCCCCTCCCATTCATGTCATTCCTCATTTTCTTGTTTATATTTTCGCCTTCTTCCTCATCCTCACCTTCCTCCTGTTCTTGATATTCTTTCTCTGCTTCCTCAACCTCCTTTTGTATTTCTCTTCTTAATGCTAATGTTATTAGATTTACGCCCCATAAGCATTTTTACGGTTTACGGAGACCCCGATGTGCCGGAAGTTTGTCCCGCAAGAATGTTTTAAGTGCGAGTAAATCTATCTGCATGAGGCTGTCATATTTAAACACCTACAAATAGACCCTACCACTGGACTGAGCAAGCATCCAACCCTCCAAGTTGGGCTCAGAAGGCCAGCGCTCTACCGTCTGGGCTACTAAACGCGGCATTCTTCTTCCTCTTCTTCTTACTACTACTACTACTACTACTACTACTACTATTTTCTCCTTGGGATCCTCCTGATACTCTTCTTGTATGGTATATGATATTCATGTTCTGCTTTTCTTCTCCACCTCCTCTGCAGTTTCCTCCTCACCTTCCGCCTCCTGTTTTAGATCTCCTCCTACGCCTTCCTCCTACCCTTCTTATTCTTCTCCTTCCTCATCCTTCACTTGCCCTTCACTTTGTCGGCCCGCTCCTTCTCTTTCTCTTCTTCGCCGTCTTATTCCATTTTCCTTCCTCCTACTCTTCCTCATATTCCTCCTATAGCTTTCTTCTCATTAATCTTCTTTTTCTATTGTATTTTTCTCAAGAAATATTCCCCCTAATGGGGGGTGCTATTACTAGGCCTATACTACTTACTGACCGAAACTTAAATACCTCATTCTTCGATCCCGCTGATGGTGAAGATCCCATTATTTATCAACACTTTTTTTGATTTTTGAGCATCCAGAAGTATATATTTTAATTCTCCCTGAGGTACTAGAAGGCTCAGTGATGCCATCAATGGCTTTGCAACCCTTTCGTTGGATGTGAATGTTTTATAATTTATTAGAACATGGCGCTCTATCGTGATATCCTCTATGGTAGTTGTTCGTCTATCTGTTTGCTATTTGGTTCGCAAAGGTGAATTTCAGAAATATACCTTCCTTTCCCCATTTTCCTAGTACTTTAACATCACACTATCTTAGAAAAGCCTACGATTGGGAATGTATAGGCCATGACGTTGTTAAGGTACCATACAACACCATAATTTGCCTCGCGTAAAAGAGCATAATTGCCAGGAAAAGTGGCTTACATGGTAGAAAAAGCTAAGAGCTCAAATATGCCAACCTCGTGTTGGTATATTTACCAACACGGAAACAATGTGACGAAGGAAGTGGAATTTGATGGGGAGCTATTAATATTAACGGGGCTTATGGAAGAATAAGAGTAGAACTGGTTGAGTCAGCAAAGAGGATGCTTCTGGGTGTGTTAGAAATTAATGATATTCGGGTAAGGGGAGATAACAAGGAGGAGAGAGGAGATTATAACGTGTTCCTAACAGGTGTAAACAAGCAAAGGGCAGAGTGTGGGGTAGGACTGTCCTTGACGAATACAATTGCACGTAACATGGTTCCTGTCAGACATGTTAATGAGCGAATCATGTGGGTATATTTAACAGTTGACGGAATTAGGATGAGGGTGCGGATGGGGATGAAGTTTTATCAAGCAATGAGTGACAGCATCAACATCAAGGATAGGATAGTTCTAATGGGTGATTTCAATGCGAGAGTTGGAAATAGAACAGAAGGATATAAGTACGTAACCAGTAAATGTGGGAACGATACGGAATCTACTAGGAATGGGAAGCGATTACTGGACTTCTGTGGTAGAATGGAATTATTATCAGTAAAAAATAACATTCCTGAAATATAAGGCTATTCACCGCTACATATGGAAGGATGCATGTCTTATCAACAGTATCATACAGCCTGATAGCCGTGAAGTAAATTGTAAACAATATATATATATGTGTGTGTGTGTGTGTGTGTGTGTGTGTGTGTGTACATAGAAGACTAGCAGTTGCCCACGGGCTCCTCCCGCAACGTAGCATGTTGCGCATTAATATTCCCACGGATGTACTTGCAAATTTTCGAGGTAATAAAATAATACACATGAACTTTTGTGGTAATAGAACGTAATAGTAATAATTTCGTGTGGCTATTTCTAGCCGAGTGCAGCCCTTGTAAGGCAGACCCTCCGATGAGGGTGGGCGGCATCTGCCATGTGTAGGGAACTGCGTGTTATTGTGGTGGAGGACAGTGTTATGTGTGGTGTGTGAGTTGCAGGGATGTTGGGGACAGCACAAACACCCAGCCCCCGGGCCATTGGAATTAACCAATGAAGGTTAAAATCCCAGACCCGGCCGGGAATCGAACCCGGGACCCTCTGAACCGAAGGCCAGTACGCTGACCATTCAGCCAACGAGTCGGACAAAGTAAACTCGTGTCCTCCCGAGGTGGTGCAGCTCTTTTCAGGCACACCCCCATTGGAGGTGAGCTGCATGTACCATTTCAACCACATACCAGCCCTCCTGCCATTCTTAAATTTCTGGCAGTACCGGGAATCGAACCCGGGCCCCCGAGGACGGCAGCTAATAACACTAACCGTTACGCTACGGAGGCGGACACGTAGAGGAATGAAAAACTATGGTACATACGATTGAAGCAACTACAGCGATCCATTCTACAACTAATGCTAAGTCTGTATAGGTTGGAACAAACAGAGTCAAGAAAATAAATCTGAAAACAATCACTCAATAATCATTCTAGGCAATAAATTGCAATGTTGTATCACAGAGAAAAGGCCACCACCTATAAGCAATCATTTGATTCTCATTTATGGAATAGAGGGCAATTTTCCGGAGAATAAATCACTACATTGTATCATAGATATTGCTAGCTTATTTACGTTCCATGCTATTCGTTTGTCTAGTCTATACATAAAGTGTTTTGGTATGAAAAATCGCGTCAACTCATAAAACATTCTACACAGTATCACACATTATGGCAAGTTTTATGAAATCTTTCGCGGCATAAATATCTCTACGACCCGTTCGATGTATGAGATTGGGGTTAATTTTCCAGAGAATAAATCGCTACACTGTATGAAAGAGAAAAATGCAGGGAATAACCAACAAAGGGTATAGTCCCGTTCCTCTGTATGAGGTTTGACCATTTTCTTTGCTATTTTAAGTCTATGCTTTTCGTGTGTCCTGTCTATTCCTTAAACGCTTTGGTATCAGAAATGGCATCAGCACATAAAACCAACTTTTACTAAATCTTTGGCGATATAACTACCTCTACGACCCGTCCGAGTGCCCCATGAGCCTTGGCGCAAATATTGGTACTCATCAGTGAAGGCGTGTAGATTTGTATGACGAACAAACATAGATATAGAATATCGTGGGGGCGTTTAAGTAAATTCACAGTGGCTTGCAGACGGAACTCTGAAAGGCATAAGAGTCTATAATGAAGATGTATATATGTATGCATGTATATAAAAGAAATCCTACGGGACAACTTTACCGACACTTAGATGTCACCGAAAACGATAGTAGTTAGTTGGATGTAACACGAATCACTTTCTAATCACCATTCTACTTTTCCTTTTCCGGACATTTTCCCAATTACCTGAGGTCGGTATTATTATTATTATTATTATTATTATTATTATTATTATTATTATTATTATTATTATTATTAAAATGATTTCCCTTTGCTGGCAGGACCTAGTGTTTACAGTGCACTATGTCTTCTGGTATGGGCTAGAGCTATTTTGTTACTTTAATTGATCTGTCTCTGTCTTATCTTTGGCTTTGACAATGTGAAAGTGACTAAGTATGAGCGATGCTAGTAATGTCATTCCTTATGCAGCCAGTCCCTGCTATGAATGGTGTGAAAAAGTTGCTCATAACGTCGGTTGGTGGGTTTGGCAGACTGATATGTAATAGCAACTTTTGGCTCGGTGAGGAAAGCAACGGGAAACTACCTCACTCCTCATTTCCCTAGTAGGCCTCTTCAGTGATGCCTAGGCCATCTATGACAGCTGATGGCAGAGCTGTTGAGGATCCAACCAGCCTTAGGGCTGAAGACTAAAAAAATATATATAGTAAAATGATAAACCACAAAAGAACCATGATGTTAGAACGCTCTAGTTCTCCCCAATGAAAGCCTACGACTACACGATTCTTAATGGGTGTGAACTCGCTCCGTGTGACTGTTCCTATAGCTAATATCCACATAAGCTGATGTATTAACAAGATATGAATTATTAGTTGTAATAATCGGAAAATACTTTTTTCATGAAGTAAATCTGAGCCAGTTCTATGTTTCAAGAATATCCAGATTTGCAAATCATCTTTTCCTTTCCTTCCTCCGTTTATCGGTTCAACGTTGCACTAACTCTGAGAGGTTTTTAGTGACGCTCGTAAATATTCTGTTCTTCATTTGGAATCTTAAAATTTAATTAAAATGTCAGTTTGCTTAATATATCATCTGAAATAGTTTTATTTACACCTGAGCCTAAATGTTCAAAACATCTGACAGACCATTTCTCGGGTTTATAAAAATGGGTAAGTGGATTCCTTAATTGATCAACGCCACCCACATTATCGTAATGTAGTTCTCTCCGAGTAGGGGCGGGGGGGGGGGGGTGCCTGACGGAGGAGTTAATAGCTGCTTTCCCCGTCAGGAGTCGAAAAGCAAGCAACACAGCAAGCGGCAAATTATACATCTTTTTCTCTTCTCCCTTATTTCATTTAGAGCTTCGTACAAACTTAACATTTTGCATTCAAAATGTTCTCATTTTAATTTTAAACTACTCTTACAATGTCAATGGTAGTGTTGATTCTGAACGAAGTGGCTTGACATTTTATAAATACTGCTTTTTTAAGAAAGAAGTCATACTTTCCAGTGTCGATTCACACTATTTTCATTCCTTGTTAAATAATGTGGTTTTCTTTACAGGTATGTTGTAGTGTAATAATTATATTTAATTTGTGTGTTTGACAGACTGGAAAGATTTCAAGTTACATTTAAGTTACAAATGATGTTCCTCACAACCTTCAATTTCACTTCGCTATTGTTAATTTAAAATAAAGTTTGAAGGACATTTCGCAACCCATTGCACATATTTTAAAATTCAGACTGCCAGCACACATATATTCTTTTTATTCTTCTCCTTCATCTCCTTCTCAATCCGTTTACCCTCGAGGGTTGGTTTTTCCGTCGGACTCAGCGAAGGATACCATCTCTACCACCTCAAGGGCAGTGTCCTGGAGCGTGAGACTTTGCGTCGGGAGATACAACTCGGAAGGAGGACCAGTACCTCACCCAGGGGGCCCCACCTGCTGTACTCAACAGGGGCCTTGTGGGGGAATGGGAAGATGGGAAGGGGTCTAGAAGGAAGAGGGAAGGAATTGTCCGTGGCTTTAAGTGAGGTACCATCTCAGCATTTGCCTGGAGGAGAAGTGGGACACCACGGAAAACCACTTCAAGGATGGCAGGAGTAGAAATCGACCCCCTACCCCCACCCCCACCTTCTACTCATTTGATCTCACAAGGCTGAGTGGACCTCGTTCCAGCCCTCGTACCACTTTTCAAATTTTGTGACAGAGCCGGGAATCGAACCCGGGCCTCCAGAGGTGGCAGCTAATACCACTAACCACTACGCCACTGAGGCAGACCCACCACACACACAGTATACTGTACTAAAAATGTATTGCAGCACAGGGGAGCAAAACCTGTTGCCTATCATACAAATTTTCTGTGCAATTTTCATTTCCAATGTTGTGTCTGAAGAAGTTTTCTGTTCTCCGAATTACAATTTTTACTGTCAGAAAAAATATACATCAAGTGATACACAACCTTCGTAGTCTTGGGTGAAATTATTTGAGTTTATTGTTTAAAACAAAGCTGGTCACTTTCATCTCAGAGCAAGAGTGGAATATATGAACTATAACCTCCCTATTTTAGTATCGTTAATAACAAAATAGGGATCTAGATGGCTATTAATAAAATATTTATCATACAAATATCAGCTTGTATAAGTTTGTATTTATTGCAATAGCCGTGGGGCTGATCCGTTGTTAGTGTCGAGGTTAAGGATAGTGGAAACCTTTACCGTCCACACCTCCAAGGGCCTTCATGACCTGACAAAGATGATTTTGCTTCTTTTTCCTTATTCTTTTAGCAGAGAAAAAACCGTGCAACCATAATATAATTATTTTTGAATTTGGAGTAGGCCTATCTCTGCACAGGATACATAAACTGCCCTAACAATTAAAACTTAATATTAACTATTAAACAAGTGACAGAATATTGAGAGTTGAGAGACTAACCTGCAAGTAGCAAGTTCGAAATCTTTACTTTTCGCCCTTATTTAGAACTCCATTCGAATCCTTAAATCCTTCGGCTCGGAGACTGGATGTTTGTGTTGGAGCTAATTCACTCCCCTGAATTCACACGCATCCGACTCGTTGGCTGAATGGTCAGCGTACTGGCCTTCGATTCAGAGGATCCCGGGTTCGATTCCGGGCCAGGTCGGGGATTTTAACCTTCATTGGTTAATTCCAGTAGCTCGGGGGCTGAGTGTCTGTGCTGTTCCTAACATCCCTGCTACTCACACACCACACATAACACTATCCTCCACCACAATAACACGCAGTTACCTACAAATGCCACATGCCGCCCACCCTCATCGGAGGGTCTGCCTTACAAGGGCTGCACCCGGCTAGAAACAGCCACATGAAATTAATTAATTCACACGCAACACACAGTATTACTAAATGGGGGACGATATTGTCGGCAGTGTCAATAATTGTTCAGTAGTACTGGTGTTGGAAAATTCTACGCTTAACGTATTATATTCCAAATATACTTATTTGAATAATTTTATGATTTCGAATAATAATAATAATAATAATAATAATAATAATAATAATAATAATAATAATAATAATAATAATAATAATGCTGGTTTTGCGTCCTACTAACTACTTTTACGGTTTTTGGAGATACCGAGGTGCGAGGTGCCTAAATGTTGTTCCGCAAGCATTCCTAAACGAGCCAGTAAATCTACTGACACGAAGCTGACGCATTTGAGCACCTTCAAATACCACCAGACTGAACCGAATCGAACGCGCCAACTTGAACTCAGACGGCCAGCGCTCTACCGTCTGGGGTAGCCAGCCCTATTGCCTACGAGAGTGCAAAAGTAATGTAAAATATACAATTTATTTTATCCCTTTTTAATGCTTCTTTCAACTTCATTGTTTAATTGCATACAAGGAGTAGGAAACGTACTAGCCAATAAACACTGGCGGTGGTAAACCGGATCAGGGTAGTTAAAAAGAGGGATCGCACCCTTGGCTGAATGGTTGGATCTTCGGTTAAGATGATCTCGGGTTTGATTTCCGGCCAGGTCGGGGATTTCAGCAGAATTCTGTTGAATCTTTTAACTCGGGAACTGGGTATTTGTGTTTGACCTAATCACTCTTTGTAATTCACACGCAGCACGCCATACAACCAAACACAACAGAAACGCACAATAGTGAATGTCATCACGAAGGGCATCCGGCCGTTAAACTGGGCCACACACACACACACACACACACACATGATACAATTCCCCAAGGATCCCACCTGAATGCGGGTAAAGCAGTGGAGGTACAAGAAGGACAATTAAAACGAGGATACTAACTAACCCTCTAACTCGAGAGTAAACTATAATTTACCACGTGGAAGTCTGCGGCTGTTATGATTGGTCCCAGTTCGATAAAAAGAAAAATGAACTGGCGTATGGCTTTTAGTGCCGAGTGTGTCCGAGGACATGTTGGGCTCACCAGGTGCAGGTCTTTGGATTTGACTCCCGTAGGCGACCTGCGCGTCGTGATGAAGATGAAATGATGATGAAAACGACACATACACCCAGCCCTTGTGCCAACAAAATTAACCAATGATGGTTAAAATTCCCGACCCTACCAGGAATCTAACCCGAGACCCCTGTGGCCAAAGTTCAGCACGCTAACCATTTAGCCATGGAGCCGGACGTCTCAGTTCGATTTTTGCTTTCGACCGATAGTATAAGTGACGTATCTTGACAATTCATGAAACTTAGACACCTTAGACGTCGAAAGGGTTACTTATGAGGCATTTCGGCCGCAGACCTTGTCTAAAACGACACTACGTTACTTGTTCCCCCTAAATCCGAATGAATATTGCACGTTAGAGGGCTGGTTCCTATCCTCATTCAATTCCCATGATCCGTTTGTCACGGCCTGTCAATATCGGATGACATTTTGCAAACACCCTGGACATTTGAGAAATGTTTCCGATAAGCAGACTCCATACTTTGGGTGGAGAAGACTATTCCATGCGCGGAACCTCCGACAGTGATTTGACATCCACGATCCAGCAATTCTGATTCGAGAAACACAAAGTAGGTGTTACTTCTGCATAATGGTTGCCAACTTTGTGCGAGGTGAAAATTCTTTTAATTTATGTATTCACTTAAATGTCAGGATTAAATACTAGAGCTGTGTAAAACTACATGTAGACTCATTCAAAGTCTTCTATAACAGAGGGGTCTCGTTCAATGTTCCAAAGTTTAGACTCGTTCAAATATTCCTGCTCAAGCACTCTGGTCAATGAATGTTTGAAAGAATGAAACTCGAAAAGACGTTCAGCTTCATTGAAATCAGACTGATAAAAATAACCAGACCGAGTTTGGGCAGAATCGAGCAGCTCGGAAAAAAATAACATGATGGCAAGCATAATTGGTGGCCATACAAATTTTATTGAAAAATGGAAGAGTACGTATAGGTACTATAAGGCAGAAACAGGTTCCAAGAAGGACATTCCAGGAATCATTAATGAACAAGGGGAGTGTGTATGCGAGGATCTTCAAAGGGCAGAAGTATTCAGTCAGCAGGATGGAAAGATTGTTGGTTACAAGGATAATGTCAAGATAGAGGAGGTGACTAATACTAAAGAAGTATTCAAATTTACCTGACAACAATGACATTTACAATAAGATACAAGATTTGAAAACTAGAAAATCAGCTGGAATTGATAAGGTTTCGGGGGATATACTAAAGGCAATGGGTTGGGATATAATACCATATCTGAAGTACTTATTTGATTATTGTTTGCATGAAGGAGCTGTACCAAATGAATGGAGAGTTGCTATAGTAGCTCCTGTGTATAAAAGAAAGGGTGATAGACATAAAGCTCAAAATTAGAGGCCAGTCAGTTTGACATGTATAGCATGTAAGCTTTGGAAAAGCATTATGTCTGATCATATTAGACATGTTCGCAAAATTAATAACTGGTTCGATGTTCAATAAATTTCCAATGTCTTTGCAATCATTTAAGAAAAGGGTAGGAAAACAACAGATAGGGAATCTGCCACCTGGGCGACTGCCCTACATGCAGATCAGAATTGTATGATTGATTGATTGATTGATTGATTGATTGATTGATTGATTGATTGATTGATTGATTGATTGATTGATTGATTGATTGATTGATTGATTGATTGATTGAAACTTCCAATGCTGCACTTGTTGGCACAATGTTGCCAAATGCAATGGTTTTCGACACATCTTTATCCTTGTGTTCACCATCACTGCATATACAGTACAATAACACTTGTGATGCACTCATGTGAAGCAGAAACAAGGCAACAACTCGCAGTTTCATCATCCACTGAATGATTGAACAAGTGAGTGGACTGGCATACCGAGCATATTACCGAGTTTCGGGTTTAGGTTGACACACAGAGCTCACTGTTCAACTACTGTATGTACTTCGACTGAGCAGAAACGAGTCTGGTTCGTGCCTGTCCAGACTCGTTCATTTATGAACCTCCCACTGTTCGTTCTACTAGCAGGCACGTTCTCTGACCAAACTGGTACAGTAGTAGAACTGAAGAGGTATTCTTTATTCTATCTAGTACTAGCATGTGTACCCATGGACTTGCATTGGATTACATGTTTCTTTCACGAATTCATGAGAAGTAACATGGCTCTATTCACACGTCTAATGCGGCATATTAAAATTATTTTTTTCCTTCAAAAGTGCGTAGCAGTAACGTGAAATATGATGAAGTTGAACAAAGTCGAGAAAGAGAATGAGGACGATTTCCGATTCCTGGTCCGAAGTTGTGCGAAATTTTACATGGTTCTCAGGTTGCATATTGTACCTCTGGCCACTAGCTTGGCGCTCTGACGTTGATAACATCTCCCTTAATATCTATCTTATCAAAGAGCGTAAAATAGCTCTTTAGTTTTTACCATTACCCACCTTGAAGTGACAGGCATGTCTTGTCCCACGGGATTTGGACTGAACATCTAATGTGGCCCTCCATTGTCACCAAAACTTACTCAACGTGCACCTTATATCAGAAATAATGTATGGGGTCCTCCTCGTTTTATTTCTTGGATAGCACTAAGAGGCAAGCAATTTAATATCTCACTGCGTGTACATTAATTTACGTAGACATCCGTATACGAGGTAGAATACCACAGCGAAACACGGGTTGATTTGCTAGTTAATTAGTAAAAATACTCAGCATAAAAATCCACCCATCGGATTTCGTTCGAACCACTTCCTAAACCGTCTCAGAAGTAATAAGAACGAATTGTGAAATTTTCAGCGATATCTGTCCAGTAGTTTTTGAGTCCGTATAAGACAAACACACACACACCAGCATAGTTTCACTTATACAGAGAGAGATTTGCCTTATAGTACCAGGAGTGTCTGAGGACATGTTCGGCTCCCCTGGTGCGTCTGGATGTGAGATGATAATGACGTAGGGAGAGGGTGAAAGCTGGTGTCGGCACGCATCCTACTCGTATCCAATAACTCCAACGGGCCTGCTCAACGCTTAACGTCTTAATTCAACGGACGAATTACCATCAACAGCGTCATATACCATCACTCCATATGGATATTGCGGAGAGGTTTGTAATTGAATCCAGACTTTTGGCATGCAGTCTAGTGATGCAATCTACTGGCCAACATTCTGATGGTAATTTTTTCCACCAAATGGGCTCGAACTGGATAACCACCGCGTCAGACCATATGACCTTAACGATCATAGGCACTAGGGTTAAGAAACACAATTTGACCGAATGACCTCGGGCTCGCTCATTGTACGGTCCTATTGAATAATAATGGCATGAATAATAGCACTGTTTCAATGGAACAGAAATTTGAAACTTATCGTCTAGCACCGTAGAGTAGAGCACGAGAAGGTGGTGAACACAGTTTTATGAAAATACTACACACACAAAAATGACCAGGAATTGCATATTACGTGAACACTCTAAGAATAAAATGTTTTTGTCCACAACAGCGGACAATGGATTTGAACAAGTTGTACATTGACGTAAAAATACAAGCCAGAAGAAGCACTATAACCAGAAATCTACCCAATAGCAGAGAGGCACTCACGTAAAGTAGACTTGTCCACCCTGGGTGTCTCGGGGCGCTGTCCACACCAGCGTCGCCTGAAGTTTGTCCCTGTTGTCAGCGTGAGTGACGGCGGCGCACTCAGGGATACCATTGGTGTTTGGAGCGTCATCCCAGCTGCCGATCCAATCGCCCGTCTGAGCGTCCCGCGCCTGCATGAAGAATCCTCGGAACGAACTTCCTTGTATGACCACTGCGAACAATTATCAGGCTTTTCTGTAACGTACCTTCAATACCTATAATAACCTATTTATTTATTTAATATATAATAATAATAATAATAATAATAATAATAATAATAATAATAATAATAATAATAATAATAATAATGTTATTTGTTTTACGTCCCACTAACTACTTTTTAAGGTCTTCGGAGACGCCGAGATGCCGGAATTTAGTCCCGCAGGAGTTCTTTTACGTGCCAGTAAATCCACCGACACGGGGCTGTCGTATTTGAGCACCTTCAAATACCACCGGACTGAGCCAGGATCGAACCTGCCAAGTTGGGGTTAGAAGACCAGCGCCTCAACCGTCTGAGCCACTCAGACCGGCTATTTAAGTTGTAAGAAGTATGTATTTTTACATCAATTCATCATGGCACAAGTGAACGTCACTTGGGAAATAGTGTATCTCTTCGTATCAGCGTAGTTCTTGAATGAATTTGATAGCAGCTCATGCATTTACTCTATTCAACGGATTGAAGGAGCTCAATAATAGCGTTAATTTGAAATGTGTTTGGAACTTTTAGGATATGGTTAACGATGTTAACCTCTTCGTAGAGTACTGTGGATATTAGAACAATAATTTTCCATAACAGGAAAGATGTAAGCCCTTTTATTATGAAAACATTTTAGTCAATAACATTTTTAAATTTATATTTATTTACTAATTGCAACTTCTTGCAAGTGGCGATGTTTGAACAACAACAACAACAACAACAATCACTACTGATCTGCATTTAGGGCAGTCACCCAGATGGCAGATTCCCCATCTGTTGTTTTTCTAGCCTTTTCTTAAATGATTGCAAAGAAATTTATTGAACTTCTCTCTTGGTAAGTTATTCCAATCCCTAACTCCCCTTCCTTAAAACGAATATTTGCTCCAATTTGTCCTCTTGAATTCCAACTTTATCCTCATATTGTGATCTTTCCTACTTTTAAAGACACCACTCAAATTGGTTCGTCTACTGACATCATTCAACTCCATCTCTCCACTGACAGCTCGGAACATACGACTTAGTCGAGCAGCTCGTCTCCTTTCTCCCAAGTCTTCCCACCCCAAAATTTGCAACATTTTTGTAACGCTAATCTTTTGTCAGAAATCACTCAGAACAAATCGGGCTGCTTTTCTTTGGACTTTTTTCAGTCCTTGAATCTAGTAATTCTGGTGAGGGTTCCATTAACTGGAACCATACTCTAGTTGGGGTCTTACCAGAGACTTATATGCCATTTTCTTTACATCCCTACTACAATCCCTAAATACCCTCATAACCATGTGCAGAGATCTGTGCCCTTTATTTACAATCATATTTATGTGATTACCCCAATGAAGATCTTTCCTTATATTAACACCTAGATATTTACAATGATCCCCAAAAGGAACATTCATCCCATCAACGCAGTAATTAAAACTGAGAGGATATTTCCTATTTGTGAAACTGACAACCTGGCTTTTAACCCCGTTTATCATCATACCATTGTCTACTGACTATCTCACAACATTATCGAGGTCATTTTGCAGTTGCTCACAATGTTGTAACTTATTTATTACTCTATACAAAATAACATCATCTGCAAAAAGCGTTATCTCTGATTCCACTTCTTTACACATATCATTGATATATATATATATAAAGGTCCTATATTACTGCCTTCAGGAATTCCCCTCTTAATCATTACAGGGACAGATAAAGCTTCGCCTACTCTAAATTCCCTGAGTTCTTTTTTCTAGAAATATAGCAACCCATTCAGGCACTCTTTTGTCAAGTTCAATTGCACTCATTTTTGCCAGTAGTCTCCCAAAATCTACCCTATAAAATGCCTTAGACAGGTCAATCGCGATACAGTCCATTTGACCTCTTGAATTCAGGATATCTACTATATCTTGCTGGAAACCTACAAGTTGAACTTCAGTGGAATAACATTTCCTAAACCCAAACTGCCATCTATCGAACCAGTTATTAATTTCGCAAACATGTCTAATATAATCAGGAAGAATGCTTTCCCAAGACTTACAAGCAATGCATGTCAAACTGACTGGCCTGTAATTTTCAGCTTTATACACAGGGGCTACTTTAGCAACTCCCCATTCATTTGCTATAGCTCCTTCATGATAATAATAATCAAATAAGTACTTCACATATGGTATATCCCAACCAAATGTCTTTAGTAAATCCCCAGAAACTCCCGTGGAGTGGACATTACGGACAGTGTGTAGGTGGCCATGAGAAGTTCAAAGAAAAAGAGGTAGGTGGGTGAAAATATAACAGAACTCAGCTAAAGCAAAATGAAATGGCGTATGGCTTTTAGTGCCGAGAGTGTCCGAGGACAAGTTCGGCTTGCCAGATGCAGGTCTTTTGATTTGACGGCCGTAGGCGGCCTGCGCGTCGTGATGAGGATGAAACGACGATGAAGACGACACATACACCCTGCCCCCATGTCAGCAAAACTAACCAATTATGGTTAAAATCCCGACCATGCCGGGAATCGAACCCGGGACCCCTATGACCAAAGGCCAGCACGCTAAGCATTTAGCCATGGGGCCGAACTCAGCTAAAGTAGTTTGTAAAAAAAAAACAGGCAGGCAATCTGACAGAGTTCGAAAGTACAAACCTCGGGCAGTACCGGGAATCGAAACTAGCCCACCAAGGACGGTAGCTAATAACGCTAAACGCTAAAGGTGGACAAATTAAACGCGTGTCCTCGTTCTGAGGTGGTGCAGCACTTTTCAGGTACAACCCCAATACAGGTGAGCTACACGTACCCTCCTACTGTTCTCAAATATCTGGCAGTACCAGGAATAGAACCAAGGCCAACTAGATATACAGGCCATAAGGCTCCCCCTCCACTTCGGGCGCTACGTCACACTAGTCGCCAGCCGCTTCACTTCTCGCCAGTGACTTATAAGCTGATCTGAACTTCGCAGCAGTGAGGTTATCGATGGTGTTGAATGATTTAAACGTGTGTGAACATTGTGAATTATGGCCACGTCGTGTTGTATACCTGGTTGTAGAATAAACTACAGTTCAAAACAGCCTAATATTTCAGTGTTTAAATTTCCTACTGGCGTGTTTCGGAAACAAAAGTGGATCATAGCTATCCATCGAACCGAATTCATCCCTTCAGCAAGCTCAGTTGTGTGCATAATACACTTCGACGAAGTTTCGTTATTAGGGACGATTCCGTTAAAAGACCTGATGAGTCTCTTTTAACTGTAAAACCTAACCATTTAAAACTCTCAAACGATGCTATTCCTAAGTTTTAAAATGTGCCTGCCTATCTGTATAAAAAATCTTCCAACAACGAGCAAAAATCCTATTCAAAGACAAGAAGAAATTGAAAAACGGGAAGAGGAAGGAAAGAAAGAAAGCTGAGGAAGAATATGACAGGATCAAGGACTTCGACGACGTTCAGGGTAATTTCAGTATTAAACGCAAATTAGATTTGGACAAAGTTTCCGTCAACTTTAACAGCCAAAGTCTGTATTTTCAAAATGTATGTGACTGAGGAAAATATTCCGAAAATTGGTACTTCCTTAACATTAACCGAGGCTCTTGATTTTAAATCCATTAAACATGATATTTTCATGAGTTATAACCCTGATATACGTGCATTAGGTGATGGTGGCAAGATATTAAAATGGTCAAATTAGAAAAGTATTTATAACTTCCTGTTTAGACCTGCTCGTAACTCAAAAGTGACTGTCCACGACAAAATAGAATCTGTACACAAAATAATCGATGAAATTGAAAGTGAAGTTAATGAGTGTATCATTACTGATAAATTATATTTTTTTAAGGAACAGTTAAATATAGCCTTTGCAAAGAAAGTATCTTACTCCTGTATTCTAATAACATGGTTCACTTCAATATTTTTCGCATTTCCTGGGGCGTAAAAGAAGATAAGACAGTCAACGTTTCTTACAATGCCCCACTTGGTTATTCACAGTCTTTTACTGCAAAACTAGGCACGAGAAATTCGGGTATTGATGATTCACATTGGAATTACTTGAAAAAAGAAACTAAAATTGTTAAAGGAGCATGAAATATTTTGTAACTTGTTGAATGGAGTCTACATAAAACGTGAGCTGAACTATAAAGGAGGAAAGGTTTTATTTTTGTTTTTGCCAGTGGCTTTACGTCGTACCGACACAGATAGGTCTTATGGCGACGATGGGATAGGAGAGGCATAACAGCTGGAGGGAAGCGGCCGTGGCCTTAATTAAGGTACAGCCCCAGCATTTGCCTGGTGTGAAAATGGGGAAACTACGGAAAACCTTCTTCAGGGCTGCCGACAGTGGGATTCGAACCCACTATCTCCCGATGCAGGTTCACAGCCGCACGCCCCTAACCGCACGGCCAGATCGCCCGCTAGGACGAAAGGTAGAGGGAGTTGCTTTTAGTAGTAAAAGCGGAGAAAATAACACTACATTAGCTACAACTGCACAAACTTTTATGTTGTCATCCAGTCTTGAAAAAAATAAAGACGTTGTTGATTTGTTTCCATGTAAGAACCTAATATGACATTTCTTAGAAGAACTAACTTTGCAAGTCTTTAAAGTATTAACAGATAGTCCTATAGCTTATAAGGTAGAATGCATAATTTCTAATAATAGCAGGAAAATGTTTGAAAAGCTGTGCAAAAGCAATTTACAAACCACTTTTCAAAATCCATTTGACGAAACACACACACACACACAAAATTGTTTGATACTGGTCATTTATTTAAAATCTTAATAAATAACTGGCTTAATCAAGCTGACAACTTATCCTGACTTTGATAACTCTGAGTCAGACAAAAAAATGTCTGAGTCTATCTAGTGCGGCCTTGGCTTGCTCCTGCCCTGTACCAAAAGGTGTTGTACCAGACTCTTTTAGAGCTACAAAATGTAAACCTGTATGCTAATGTTTTTACATGAGGATTCTCAGAGAAAAATTCTGACTTCGCTTGTCAACAATGTTCTGGAAAACGAAAATGTTTAAACATGCTGTGATTAAATAAATAGTTTTAAACATTTCGTTGACAGATGTATATACATCTTTTGTAATATATTATTGAATAACAATAGAAAAGTTACCGTAGATAAACTCATCGCTGAGAAGAAGAAATCCTCAGGAAAATAAAAATGTATAAACTGAGACCTTAGGAATTCTTAGGTAAGTTTTAAGTTGCAGCTTAATTTCTAAGAAAGGTTTCAGACTTTTGTTGTGAATTGCCATCATGCATTTTCCTAGTAACATTAAAACTTTTTGTATACGTATTATGCGTTCTAATCTTTTAAAGATACCGTGTTGAGTTACAAGTGACAGATGTCATCATAATTTTACGTAAAGAAATGTACATGTACTGCCCTTCCAGTTTTCTCCCCGCATAAAACTCCTGTAGTATACAAGCCTAAGTAAAGCCACAATTGAAGGAGTGTTCAATTTTATCGTTAAGGTTGAATAAATGAACAATATCATGGTGAAAGTGAGAGCGGGCCCTACACTGCCATGCTGAACGCCAGCCACTAGCGTGACGTCACGGTCCGAGCCTTGTGGCCTGTCTATCTAGTGCGGCCTTGATAGAACCCGGGTTACCGAGGACGGCAGCTAATAAGCTACGGAGGGGGTGACATCATTGCTCGGAGTGACTGTGCTGTTGTACTTCAGACAGGGAGCGCTGTGGCCTCAACTGGAGCACTTGTCCGTAACCTTGCTCAAGTAGTGTTGAGAGACATGTAAAAGAGCTGGTTTGCCTTGGCCTTCCGAGCTAATTCATTGTTTCTAGATCAAACCAGTGTTAGCACAGCCTGAATGAGTAACGGTACTCTGATTTCAACTCCCGCTGAGCAGACATTACTCGTGGGTGGCTATGAGAAGTTCAAGAGGTAGGCAGCTGAAACTGTACTAGAACTCACTACAGTTAATTTGTAAAGAAAGGCAGACAGTCTGACCGAGTTCAGCAATCCTGCGCAACTGATTTACCCTTCTTCTTCTTCTTCTTCTTCTTCTTCTTCTTAATCTGCTTATTCTCCAGGTTTGGCTTTTCCCTCGGACTCAGCGAGGGATCCCACCTCTACCGCCTCAAGGGCAGTGTCCTGCAGCTTCAGACTCTGGGTCGGGGGATACAATTGGGGGATGACCAGTACCTCGCCCAGGCGGCCTCACCTGCTATGCTGGAGGATGGGAAGATTGGAAGGGATAGACAAGGAAAAGGGAAGGAAGCGGCCGTGGCCTTAAGTTAGGCACTATCCCGGCATTTGCCTGGAGGAGAAGTGGGAAACCACGGAAAACCACTTCCAGAATGAGTGAGGTGGGAATCGAACCCACCTCTTCTCAGTTGACCTCCCGAGGCTGAGTGGACCCCGTTCCAGCCATCGTACCACTTTTCAAATTTCGTGGCAGAGCCGGGAATCGAACCCGGACCTCCGGGGATGGCAGCTAATCACACTAACCACTACACCACAGAGGCGGACACTGATTTACCCAAATGTGCATGATCATTTTGAGACCAAACTTTGGTTAATAAACATTCCTAGTCGTATGCAATGAGAAGGTAAATTTTCAAATATCTTTTTTCTTCCACCGCTCTTCCCACACCTGTGGGGTCACAAGTGCCAACTGCGTCGCACATGTGGATTTGTGCTTGTTTTACGGCCGGAGGCCTTTCCTGACACCAACCCTATATGGTGGGATGTAATCTCTACTGCGTGTTTCTGTGGTGGTTGTTAGGGAGGTTGTGTTGTCTGAATATGAAGGGGAGAGTGTTGGGACAGACGCATACACCCAGTCCCTGAGCCAGAATAACTAATAAGAAGCTATTAAAATTTCCGACCTGACCGGGAATTGAACCTAGAAACTTCTCAACCAAAGGTCAGTACGCTGATCATTCAGCCAACAAGTCGGGCGTAAGATTTCAGATACCTCGGATTGAATTGTCACATGGACCGATGATCTAGATGTTAGGCCTGTTTAAACAACAAGCATAATCAAGAATTGTTATATTTGTTAAACAATAGCCTATATTTCTGCTGTATCAAACAAAGCATTGACATTGAAAGTGCAAAACTGAAAAGTCCACGTACCTGTGGCTCGGATTCAATATTAAACTGGACGGTGCATGGTAACGGTCACGATATCAAAATACATACACACCGAGCGAGTTGGCCGTGCGATTAGGATCGCGCAGCTGTGAGCTTGCCTTCGAGAGATGATGGATCCCACTGTCGGCAGCCCTAGGATGGATTTCCGTGGTTTCCCATTTTCACACCAGACAAATGCTGGGGGGCTGTACCTTAATTAAGGCCACAGTCGCTATCAATCCTGGCCTTTTCCCATCGTTGGTCGCCGAAAACCTTCGATGGGTTAATATTTCGTTAAACCAACAGACAGCATACATACATCTTCATTATGGACTGTTATGCCTTTCAGTGTTGAATCTAAAAGCCTCTGTGAATTAAACAAGCTCCTCCACAATTCTCTGCTTGCAGTTAGTTCTGTTTCCACCCTTCTTATTTTGTTAACATTGAAAATAACTTTCGTTGCCTTGGTTTTCCTCTGCTTCTCTTACACTGCACGGGTGAGTTCATCACTCTCCTTGGTAACCTATTCTCCTCCCTTAAACTCAGGCGCCTGGCCGAGTAGCTCAGACGGTAGAGTGTTGGCCTTCTGAGTCCAACTTGGCAGGTTCGATCCTGGCTCAATCCGGTGGTAAGTGAAGGTGCTCGAATACGTCACCCTCATATCGGTAGATTAACTAGCATACAAAAGAACTGTTGCGGGACAAAATTCCGGCAACTCTCCGTCTCCAAAAACTATAAAAATGTAGTTAGTGGGACGTAAAACAAGTAACATTATTATTATTATTATTAACCTCATACGACCAGGCCACTGAAAGAAGTTCATCCACGCACCTTCATTGACACTACGCATTCTTCTTCTCCTCCTCCTCCTCTTCGTTCTTATTATTATTTCCTAGCCTTTTTTCAATTATCTGGGGTCTGCACTAATGTAGATAAGTCCAGATTTATAACCGGATGCCCATCCTGACGCGAACAATATGTTGAGGTATATATTGCTATTGCGTGTTTCTGTGGTGGTTGGTAGTGTTATGTGTACTAAGACATTCATAAACACATAGCCTCCAAACTGGAGGAATTACCCAAACGTAGTTCGAATATACGGCGCGGTTGGGCCCGTCTGAACCGAAGACTAGTACGCCTTTCTTGTACCAGCTATGAGCCTCAGTATACGATACCTATGAAGAAGATGACTAGCAACTTTTCACACATTAGTCCTTGTCAGGATGGTTAGCATGCAATTGGAATTTTGTCAAATGCATTTCCAGGTCCATTGTGTGCATCATTAATTGTATCTCTGACAATTATTATTTTTGTTTGTTAAGAATTAATTCAGATAATAATAATAATAATTTCGTGTGGCTATTTCTAGCTCAGTGCAGCCCTTGTAAGGCAGACCCTCCGATGAGGGTGGGCGGCATCTGCCATATGTATGTAACAGCGTGTTATTGTGGTGGAAGATAGTGTTACGTGTGGTGTGTGAGTTGCAGGGATGTTGGGGACAGCACAAACACCCAGCCCCCGAGCCATTGGAATTAACCAATGAAGGTTAAAATCCCTGACCCGGCCGGGAATCGAACCCAGGACCCTCTGAACCGAAGGCCAGTACGCTGACCATTCAGCCAACGAGTCGGACATTAAATCAGATAAGGTTCATTTAAATAATTTAATATTTACCCTAACTTATTTCTGCATTTTTTACTTTCACACCCTGAACATCTTAGATCCTCGGGTTCGATTCCCGTTCGGGCCGTGGATTTTAACCCGTGCTGCTCCACAGCATTCGTTATATATAGGTCAGATAACTCATCTTCGTATGCTTGTCGTGGTCATATTGTTTCGCCTGCCCCTCTCAATGGTCTTATGAACATTTAATGAGCGCGTTATGATATGCCGCAGTTCGTAGTCAGAATTCATCAGTTCTGACGTCATCATGCCGCCTGATTCGTAAAAATCTATCCACATATTCGTTTTTTTTTTTTTTTTTTTTTTTTTAATCCTGCGGTTCCTGTTGTAAAGCTTGGTACGGTGTCGTAGAAGGCAATGGCATTTTCAATCGCAATTCTTCTATATAGAACGGTTGCCTTGTGAGCTCATAGGTTAGTCTCGAAGGAGCGTTTTCTTGCCAGGCAGAGAACATTTTAACATGCATGCTATGCTCTTTGTAATGCAGCTGGGTTTTCATTCGATAGGTGTTACCAGATAATCTCTAAGGCGTATGTCATAATGAGGTCTGTTTGTACCTAGAATTTTTTTCTCTTAGCAGCATGTAAGTTATTAGGAACGCTCTGCCATCTGTTGAATATGTTTGGAATCTGAGAAAGGTTAGAGAATCAAAGAGTATCTAGCAGGGTATAGCATTTTTCCGTGTTCAGAGGAAGTGCATACTCTCTGGCTTGACAGGTAGAAATCAAACATGGCTGCATGCAGTGGCATTACTCATGATGAAAAGCACATATTAGTCGCTTAGCAACCAGCTAATTACAGAATGTATTGCGGGTTAGGGTAAGCCTTCGCCTGGAATCATTGCAGTGATCATTTAATGATTTGATTTTATGATTACTCGAAGTTGGCTTAACTTAGAGACCTATAAATGTCTCATGGTTCATCGGCAAGTAATTCTGGAGAGATTAAAACAAAAACGAAGCAAATCGGTCCAGAAGAACGGACGGACGAACGGATTTGCCAAAGCTGTTTTTAGTAAACTCTTTTAATATAGAGATGATTAATTTCTCTGGTTCGGGAACTGGGTGTTTGACGTTCGTCTCAATACACTGTTCTTCATACATAGGCCTACACAACACACTACACTACTAACCACTATGGAAACACTCATTAGCCAATTCCTACTTCCTCTTAAAACAATTATCACCACCACCATTCCACATACGGTTGCTATTTGGAAGGGTAATCTGTCGTAAAACTGGGCTAATGCATATCAAATGCCGGCCCCAATAAAAATTGGGATTAAGGCCAAGAAAAAGAAGAAGGGCCCCGAGTATCTCCATAAGATTAATGTAAGTGACTGTAAGGAAAATGTAATTGGGGAGACCTGCCGTAGTATATCGTCGTTGCCAGGACAAAACCTCCTATGTGATAATATTTTT
Organism: Anabrus simplex; assembly: GCF_040414725.1. NCBI lineage: Eukaryota > Metazoa > Arthropoda > Insecta > Orthoptera > Tettigoniidae > Anabrus > Anabrus simplex. Next base: position 247,281,578 of record NC_090265.1, on the reverse strand, counting down.
GCAGATATACTGACCCGCAGCACATACGTTATGAAGAGTGAGAATGCCTTGACGGTATTCACACAATATTGCACCTTAGATGACAGAACCTTACCGGCCAAAGTTCTAAGCTAAAATATTTCACATAGGAGGTTTTGTCCCGGCAACGACGATATACTCGACTACAGATAGTGGAAAACTTGACCTTCAACCCCACTGCAGCATTCGACATGTTTTAATTATCAGTAGCGATCTAAGGTCTATGTTTTCAAAGTGTGGAGCCCTCAGTAGCATGCAATATATGCCATGTAATAATAATAATAATAATAATAATAATAGTAATAATAATAATAATAATAATAATAATAATAGTTGAGGTTTTCTTCTCAAAACTTGGGGCAAAGTTCTCTGCGAAACGTAAAGAATTTCACGTTGTTTTCTTGACACCCCATAAGCCGTAGTACGGGCCGTAAAAGCATCAATGTTAATAATAATAATAATAATAATAATAATAATAATAACAAAAATAATAGTACTGGAACACCTACCTGAAATTTTGGAACCGGGTCTGTATGTACTGTCTGAAGCTGTGATGGAATAAGGGCTGGATCCCTCTGGTTGTGGTTGGGCCTGGCCGTGGTACGGCTGATTCGGGCGACTTTTTACACAGGCGTCAACAGGAGCGCCGTCGGGGAAGCCCCCAACCAACAATGGAAGAAGCACTAAGAGTGAGATTACACACGTGTAGCCTTTCATGGTGACTGGTTAAAGATTGTTCCTAAACAACTCTAAAATTACAAATATAAACGTACAGCTGGTCGTATAGAAAATGATGGTTCTGAATTTAATCTGTTCTGACACTTTGGTAGTTAGAGACAAAATTTTGTTTATCGAATTAAAAATAAGTTAGGTACCAGTTGCTGTGAAAATATTGTCAGACTTGTAGCTATCTTCTTAAAGACTTGTCTTTGAAGAAGACTTTGCTCAAGTCCAGTTACAATAAATTACTTCCTAAAGGTCTTTCTTCAGCCCAAAACAATCCAGAATTCAGAAACAGCGAAGTGCAAGTGCGTATTATTATGCCACTCAGTTGCTATGCAAAAGCAATAGTCTCTAAGGCAGTATTCTGCGATAATGAGTAGTGTTACAACTCGTGCTGCCTTAGTACTGGTCGCTGTACTGTTAACAGAATGAATTAGCTGTTAGAGAAAAACTAGGAAGGTAAGGTAGCAATCCCCACCTACTAGACCGTGGGTGCGAGTTTGGCGGGGCTTGTTGTCTTCCAGTTCCGTGACATGTGTTGGTGGAGGGGTAGGATAGAGACTCGTGATTGGTCACTAAGCGTGGACCATCGAACAGACTTTCACTCACGACCTGCTGTATAACACCAAAATATTGCGTTCACCGTCTTGTGTTAGCTCTCTTTTCCAAGAACCTTGTCTCAAGGAAATAAAGATAACTGTACTTACAAGAGATTTTGCTTGCTTCTTCGCCACCTACAGGTTCAATACGGGCAGCCATTCTTTGTTCTGCACCTCGCGTAGTTTGAGAAAATAAAATACCTTCATAGCATACACTGCCTGACGTAAGAGCAGACAAAATAGGGCATTTTCACAGAAGCTTGGTGGTAATTATTGTTTAAAAAAAAGAAAAGGTAAGATTGTAGCTTTATGTGATCGGACCTCCAGTTATACGTGAAATCCGAACCACAGTAATCTCACAAGTATCGGCCGCTTTGGAAAACACAGCGGTGGTGCCACTCGACTATCGCACACTCAGTTAATATTGTTTCAAGGAGGAAGTACAACAGAGCAACAATCTCCTATTGACACTAATCAAACAGGAATGAGAAAAGTCTGACCCTTTTAAGGAATAACGGACCGGGCGAGTTGGCCGTGCGGTTAGGCTGTGAACTTGCATCCGGGAGATAGAGGGTTCGAATCCCACTGTCGGCAGCCCTGAAGATGGTTTTCAGTGGTTTCCCATTTTCAAACCAGACAAATGCTGAGGCTGTACCTTAATTAAGGCCACGGCCGCTTCCTTCCAATTCCTAGGCCTTTCCCATCGTCGCCAAAAGGCCTATCTGTGTCGGTGCGACGTAAAGCCACTTGCAAAAAAAAAAAAAAAAAAGGAATAACGGTATCTGCAAAAGAAAGAGACCGGCCACGAAGACTTCCTCAGCCTCGCCGGGGATCGAAAGAGCACAAGTGTCGACCGGGGAGGTCAGATAGGAAACTTGATTATAACGGGGCTGGAGACAATCCTAGACTCAGCTAAGGGCACCATGGTCACTAATCTAAGCTCCACAGGGCGAGTTGGCCGTGCGTTAAGGAGCGCGCAGCTGTGAGCTCGCATCCGGGAGATAATGGGTTCGAACCCCACTGTCGGCAGCCCTGAAGATGGTTTTCCGTGGGTTCCCATTTTCACACCAGGCAAATCCTGGGGCTGTACTTTAATTAAGGCAACGGCCGCTTCCTTTCCATTCCTAGGCCTTTCCTCTCCCATCGTCGCCATAAGACCTATCTGTGTCGGTGCGACGTAAAGCAACTAGAAAAAAATCTAAGCTCCAAATTGAGATCCCTAGAAATCACCATTCACGGCAGACAGGATATGTGTAGTATTCCATTCCATGCCTCCATTCTTTCCTAGAGACTCTCAACTTTGGTACCGAGCTCAATAGCTGCAGTCCCTTAAGTGCGGCCAGTATCCAGTCTTCGGGAGATCGTGGGTTCGAACGCCACTGTCGGCAGCCCTGAAGATGGTTTTCCGTGGTTTCCCATTTTCACACCAGGCAAATGCTGGGGCTCTACCTTAATTAAGGCCACGGCCACTTTCTTCCCACTGCTAGCCCCTTCCTCCCTCATAGTCGCCATAAGACCTATCCGTGTCGGTGCGACGTAAAGCAAATAACAAAAAAAGAAAATAACAACTTTGGTGACCATGGGGTTCTCACCTTCCACTAGGTAGATAGAGGGGGCGGAGGGGATATAATACTGAAAGGAATCACTGTCCGGTAACAAAAGATTCCATCTGTTATTGTTGTTGTTGATTGGGTCATCAGTCCATATAATGCTGATACAGCTCAATATTCAATCTTACCCATGCTAACCTCTTCACTTCTACACAGGTATTGCATCCCACACCCCCTCCATTGAAGGTTGCCTTGATAATTGAAGTATTACATATTTTTACGCAAGTCAAACGTAATTTACTTCGTACAAAGAACTATTTTACGCTGACGTTAAAAACGAATTTTCTTTCATAAATTAGTAACATGAACATTAAAAGCATTTACGCTCTTTAGGCTTCTCCAATCGTGAAATTGCCAGCGTTTCATCCCAGTGTAACAGTGGGCTCATAAGTTGAATTACTATACCTTTTTATAAACATTGTAAACATTCTATAATATAAACAGCCTATGAACATTGTTTATACAACCATCCACAAATATATCTTAAATATATAACCAAAAATATGGCTTCCGATTGAGATAGCTAAATAAAATTCAGGAAACTAACTCATCAAAAATTACCAGTGTTTCGTCCCTGTGAGCCTCCGTGGCTCAGGCGGCAGCGCGCGGGTACTCCAGTTTTCCCTGTCGTATTTCATTCCAGCAACACTCAACAATATCATTTCATTTCATCTGTCATTCGTAATCATTGCCCAAGAGTAGTGCCACAGGCTTCGGCAGATGGCACAATTACTATCTTGGCCGCTAGATGGGGCTTCATTCATTAAATTCCTGACCCGGTCGAATGGCTGGAAACAGGCTGGAGATTCTTTTGCCCCCGTACTGCATGGGTTCATTAGTTGTATACCACACCTTCCCAAGACATTGGCCAGGTAGTACGCCGGTAGCGACACCACTGCAAGGTATCCTGTGATAAACACAATGCAGTCCATGGAATCCTGTTGGACCGCCTCTGTGGTGTAGTGGTTAGTGTGATTAGCTGCCACACGCGGAGGTTCGGGCTCGATTCCAGGCTCTGCCACGAAATTTGAAAAGTGGTACGAGGGCTGGAACGGGATACACTCAGCCTCGGGAGGTGAAATGAGTAGAGGTGGGTTCGATCCCCACCTCAGCCATCCTGAAAGTGGTTTTCCGTGGTTTCCCACTTCTCCTCCAGGCAAATTCCGGGATGGTACCTAACTTAAGGCCACGGCCGTTTTCTTCCCTCTTCCTTGTCTATCCCTTTCAATCCTCCCATCCCACCCTCCACAAGTCCCCTGTTCAGCATAGCAGGTGAGACCGCCTGGGCGAGGTACTGGTCATCCTCCACAGTTATATCCCCAGACCCAGAGTCTGAAGCTCCAGGATACTGCCCTTGAGGCGGTAGAGGTGGGATCTCTCGCTGAGTCCGAGGGAAAAGCCGACCCTGGAGGGTAAACAGATAAAGAAGGAGAAGAAGAATAATGAATCGTGTTGCTTAAAGAAATGTTGATCCATATAGGCCTACAGCGTCACTAGTAGTGAACGGGGCTTGGATATATTCATAAGCTTGAAGGGTAGACAAATATATACCTAATAAGATACAGAAGAATAATCTTTGAATGAATGCCGACGTACTAGAGGAGAATTGCACCTCCACTCTCCTTCCCGGGCTAGCATGACGAGCTAGCTAGTACGCCGGCTCTGCATTATGCTTATCACTTATCTATCACTGTATAGCTTGCAGTGGTGTCGCTACCGGCGTGCAAGCCGGCCAATGTCTTGGGAAGGTGCGGTATCCAACTGATGAGCACATGCCGCACTGGGGCGAAACACTGGTCATTTTTAACGATTGAGTTTCCTGAATTTTATATTTTAAATATATTTTTTCACATATTTCAAGAACTTAAGAGATCTTTTGATATATAGGATGTAACAATAACGTAACCTTCTGGGCACATTCCTCACACGCAGAAGAAGAAACTATGTTATACTAGCTGAAGTACCCGTGCTTCACAACGGGACATAAATAAATTAAAGTACACGGCCGGCAGGTACACGTGCAGGGAATAGGCGAGGTGCGGCGCGGACGCTGTGTTTTATTAGCACGAATTTAGGTTTTACTCGCTAAACGTTGGAGGTACCCGAAAAGTGATAAGGACCTTTCGTATAGGAAAATTTATTTTAAACCTCGTATATGCCATCAAAACTTTGCTATTTCTTAGCGTTCTCTTTTTTTTTTAAATGGAATTACGAACGTTTGAAACCAAAGGGTGTAGTGACGTTACTAAAATGGTCGCCATCTTTAAATAGTGCAAAATATCGAAATAAAAAGTAGCCTATATCTAACCATGTAAATAAGCTTTATTCATGCGAACTTTCATGTAAATCGGACCCGTGGCTATTGCGTGATTGAGTAGCACACAGACACACACCATTTCATTTTTATATATTAGTACAGAGTATACCGGGCGAGTTGGCCGTGCGCGTAGAGGCGCGTGGCTGTGGGCTTGCATCCGGGAGATAGTAGGTTCGAATCCCACTATCGGCAGCCCTGAAAATGGTTTTCCGTGGTTTCCCATTTTCACACCAGGCAAATGCTGGGGCTGTACCTTAATTAAGGCCACGGCCGCTTCCTTCCAACTCCGAGGCCTCTCCTATCCCATCGTCGCCATAAGACCTGTCTGTGTCGGCGCGACGTAAAGCCCCTAGCAAAAAAAAAAGTATAGAGTATAGATGTACATGAGTCCGGGAACTCTTTAAACATAGGAAACACATAGGAAAAGAACGTAGCGGCATAACACATTAAAGTTCAAAATGCCCTCCGTTAGTACTGATGCATAGGCTACATGTTGTATCGCGCGTCTGGGATTCAGAGCGACGGCAGGTTGATGCATACATGTTGCAGCGCGCGTCTGGGATTCAATGCGACGGCAGGTTGATGCATACATGATGTATCGCGCGTCTGGGATTCAGAGCGATGGCAGGTTGATGCATACATGATGTATCGCGCGTCTGGGATTCAGAGCGACGGCAGGTTGATGCATACATGTTGCAGCGCGCGTCTGGGATTCAATGCGGCGGCAGGTTGATGCATACATGATGTATCGCGCTTCTGGGATTCAGAGCGATGGCAGGTTGATGCATACATGATGTATCGCGCGTCTGGGATTCAGAGCGACGGCAGGTTGATGCATACATGTTGTATCGCGCGTCTGGGATTCAGTGCTACGGCAGGTTGATGCATACATGTTGCAGCGCGCGTCTGGGATTCAGTGGTACGGCAGGTTGATGCATACATGTTGCAGCGTGCGTCTGGGATTCAATGCGACGGCAGGTTGATGCATACATGTTGTATCGCGCGTCTGGGATTCAATGCTACGGCAGGTTGATACATGTTCTGTTCCTGTGTGCTTCCTATGATTAGAGTTGCAGATAATTATTTCTAACAAGACATTAAGCTTTTACGACCCATATCCATATAAAATAATTATTTTATTTTTTGTATGTGTGACCTGGAAGTTTGGTCATACTTTATTGTTATACTCTGTACACAGTACGTCTGATATTAGTACTTGTAGAACGACAATTTATTTCGATTGAATTTCAAGGCTTTTCCTTTTGCTAGTTGCTTTACGTCGCACCGACACAGATAGGTCTTATGGCGACGAGGGGACAGGAAAGGCCTAGAAATGGGAAGGAAGCTGCTGTCGCCTTAATTAAGGTACAGACCGCACGACCAACTAACAGCTTGAAAATCCTTCAGTAGGCAATATTTTCACACATTGTTTAGATTATATATTTGTTTTACTACTCTTATGGCGGCATAATAATAATAATAATAATGGTGCGTGGCCTCCGGTGAGGTCCTCTCTTTATTTGAATCCCGTAGGCGACCTGCGCGTCGTGATGAGTATGAAATGATAATATACCTAGTTCCCGTGCCAAGGGAATTAACCAGTCATGGTTAAAATTCCCGATCTTGCCTGGAATCGAACCCGGAACTCCTGTGACCAAAGGCCAGCACGCTAACCATTTAGCCATGGAGCCAGACTTTATAGTGACGATAGGATAGGAAAGGGCTAGAACTAGCAAGGAAGTGGCCATGGCCTTAATTAAGTTAGGGCCCGAGCATTTGTCTCGTGTGAAACTGGAAAACCATCTTCAGGGCTACCGACAGTGGGATTCGAACCCACTATCTCTCGAATGCATGCTTACAGCTACAAGACCCAAACCAACTCACACGGTGGTTGGTACATAAATAGAAGCAACACTTCCGTATATACGCAGGGAAAAGAACTCAGTGTCTCTCACCAATTGGCTACCACACGTTACGTCGTAACGTACCTCACAGTAGACCTACATTCGTACTCTTCCATCCAGCGGTCCGTGCATGTACCGCGGGTTGGTGATATGACTGTGAATGTACCGTATTACTGTTAATTCCTGGAACATAATCTGCTCGTGTGCTGCTGAGTTATACTGTACGCTCGGTGGGGTTGGGAATTGCTCTACCATTTACCATATTCCCAAAATTAAATCCCTGAGATTCTGATTTGCTCCGAAGATGAAGGGACTTCTGGAACTGCCCCAGACATTCTTTAGGCGATAGACAGCTCTATTCTCTCAGCCAGAGAACAAGGCGCTGCGACAGATATACTACGGCTTCCGAATCACTGGCAGCAAGTTCTAGACAATGCCGGTGACTACATCGAGAGACTGTACAGGTTTAACGAATGTTTCTCTATCGTATCAGTTGTACGAAATAGTTGCCACTATTTAAGTACCACCTTCGTATGCCACACCTCCGTAAGAACAGTGACACAATTCAAAAATGAACGTTTCTAAGAAAACAAGTTTAAAAGTTTAGAACACCATATCAAATCAAGAATAATATTTTATCAGACTACTTCAATATGACCGAGCTCGGTAGTTGCAGTCGCTTAAGTTCTGCCATTAACAAGTATTCGGGAGATAGTGGGTTCGAACCCCACTGTCGGCAGCCCTGAAGATAGTTTTTCGTGATTTCCCACTTTTACACCAGGCAAATCCCATCGTCGTCATAAGACCTATCTGTGTCGGTGCGACGTAAAACAACAGTCACTGAACTCTTAGAAAGGCGGTCGTGATTGAAGTCTCGGCCAATGCATGTGTGAATTTTGAAGTGAGAAATCACTCCGAGTGTTTCGTAGGTATTCTACGTAAAATTTGATGTCCCAGGGCAGTGCTCACGTTCTTGATATTCACGTAAAAATACAAGCTTTTTTTGCTTCTCTCTAACCGAACCAGTCCTTTTTCACCAACTTGGTGCACACTCTCTTCATTTGAGACACGATCTACCTATTTCACCTCTAGCATCCATCTGTGGCACCATTTTTCATCCATAAGCTTGAGGGTTCGATTCCTATGCAATGAGATGATATTTGAAGGTAATCAAATACGATAGCCATCTTCGGTAAAGTCATTGGCATGTTAGAGAACCCATGCAAGACAAAATTTCGGGACCTTGACATCTCCGAAAAATCTTTAAAATAGTTAGTGGGACTTAAAGAGAAATAACGTTATTACTTCAGTTGAAGTCCCCTCCCGCGGATTTTGATAAAGTAAGACGTTACACAGGTAAAAACCATGACAGAGTAAAGTACAACAAAATCTAGCGTCACTTATTCAACAACCATGTGTAATTATTCACTTACTCGCATGGGTATTGTGAGCTATAGAAGCCCGAACGAATCCGTGTTCGTCGTTGACTGTTGCCCTTTTACATTTATATTCTTGTGGATTTCAGCTTCCTCACGGTAAAATACTCATGCAGAAGCTGTCCATTAGGGACAAAGCAAAAGATGCCATTAATCAATGTTACTATTAAAACACTGTCTATTTTACTGATCTAATTTATTCTAGGATGGTCTACATTAGTATACACACAATTATATCTGAGAAAGGATGAAATGTGTTCCTTAATTACTGACTGTTTACAAAGTCTTTAGTCCTCGCAGCATATCGCCTGCTCTGGTATTGGCCTGGAACGACGATCCCTTCAGTAAGCTTGATTGACAGTAAATGTCACCTTTCACTTCGCTTCGGACGCATATTCACTCCACTCAGTAGCTTCACGCATACAGGTTCGAACACACCGTATGTTAGCAATCACGACATCCGGCGGCTGTTACTTCCCTCGACTCCAGAGAAGTCCGTCACTTACTCGATCATTTTACGTGGTCGCTCCACACGGTGAACTACACGGCAGATATAACTCGGTAAGACAATAACACAACACCACTAAATATCAGCAACCGCACTTAACATTACTCTCCAACAGTCCACCACGACGACACTCTCTCGACACTCTAACACAACAAGTTGTTCGCCGCGAGCATGGTTTTATATCTCTGGTGATGAAATACTGGAATCTTCGGGATGCGGCCAGAAAAGGAGTATTCTCGTTTCGCCTTCGAGAAGGCTCACGGGGGGACCAAACGAAGAGAGGCCGTCACTTGCCTCAGATCACCTGGGAGCACCCCTCTGACTCACTGATCCCTTCCAGGAAATAGCGAGGAAAGTTACAGAGGGCTCGCAGTCTACGAGCACGTAACAGTGCGGTCTTGTTGCATTTCGACGAAATCTAGCGTAAATCAATCTAACGTTCAGTAATACTTCATTACTGTAGACTATACAGATATCCCAAAAAACACCGACAAGGCTTAGTATGTTGTGCGGGATGGCGGACTGATCGGTTTTCAAGAAGGAGCCCCTGTCCGGAAATGCACGGGTTTGGACACTGGAGAGCGTCGAAGTCTGAGAACGGTTGTGACAGTTTGTTCCGATTTGGTGTCTTAATACGGAAGGTATGCAACCCTTTAGCCATATGTGCACTGCGGATGGACGATCTTAGCCTAATAACATTCTTGCGCATGCGGTACATTCCTCTACACAGTCCTTAGTGCGCATCTTACTGCGTTACTTGTGTACTGAAGGCTGCCAGTGCAATAACTTTGTTAACAGCAGTGCGACATTTACCAGAACACAACTGTGGAAATGACCGATATTGTGCTTTCATACGGCAAAGCAGATTATAATAGATGAGCTGTTGCAAGATTGTATGCGGAACGTTTTCCAAAGAGACGTACCCCACAACATTCCACGTTCGCGGCCGTCGAGAGACGACCAAGAGAAGCCGGATAGTTCCACATATGTACTTTCTGCCTGACGTGTGTCCATTGAACAGTAAAGCAGTAGCACTTTGTGCTTGTTACTTGCGAATACGTACTATCCCCAGTCTACTGTTTGTCCTCCGTTAGGTACCAAAACGTGATGCGGGACGATCACGCTCGGCTCGAACATTAAAGTTTGAGGAAGATGTGCTGACAATGTTCGAAGAGGATCCATCCACCAGCTCTCGGCAAGTGACACAGGCGCTGCACACAGGTAAAAATGCCGGGTGGCGTGTTGTCCACGAGCAGAAGCTCCATCCATACCATCTGCAGAAAGACCAGGCAGTACAGGAGGAGGACTACCCACGACGATTATAGTTTGCGCAGTGGTATTTACACCAATTCCCAAGCTTGGTGCTATTCACAGATGAATGTAATGTTACTAGAGACGGCATATTAAACTTGCACAACATGCATGTTCGGCTGGAAGAAAATCCGCGTGCGCAGGTGATTCGAAATCACCTATACAGGTTCGGTATTAATAACTGGCCAGGGATAATTGGTGACCATATCGTTGGGTCATATCTGCTGCCAAACAGACTGACAGGGCAGATCTACCTCACAGTTATTAAAGATGTTCTGCCTACCCCATTGGATGAAGTGCCACTAAATGTTCGGCAAGTAATGTTGCTGCAACACGACGGAGCTCCAGCACACTTTGATGTAAATGTGCAGAATCACCTCAATGTCGCATATCCAAATCGATGGATTGGCAGCTGTATGTGGACGTGCATTGTCCTGCTGGAAAAGCACTTCAACTTCCTGTCGAAGAAATTGCAGTAGCACGGGGACAACAACCTGGGCAATGTAACGGCCACTGGTTGCGTTACCCTAGTAACTGATGGCCCTGTCCGGTCCCGCGGTGTAGGGGGCAACGCGTCTGTCTGTCACTCGGCGGCCCCGGGTTCGATTCCCGGCCAGGTTAGAGATTTTAATTGAAATGATTAATATCCCTGGCCTGGGGACTGGGTGTTTGCGATGTCCTTAATCTTCCTTTCCTCACACACAACATTCCACACTACCGCCGTTTCAATTACTCGCAGGTTCACTAGGGGCAGAAGATCCAAATGGGTCGACACACCGAACAAACAGCATTAAAAAATCTGATGGCCCTCCTCACCACGCAGCCTGGGGTGGGACCTGGTTGTCGTGGGCGAATGCACTCTGGAATAGGCCACTCACCAGGTCTACGCCGTACACGTGTACGTCTGGGGTGGGACCTGGTTGTCGTGGGCGAATGCACTCTGGAATAAGCCACTCACCAGGTCTACGCCGTACACGTGTACGCCTGGGGTGGGACCTGGTTGTCGTGGGCGAATTCACTCTGGAATAGGCCACTCACCAGGTCTACGCCGTACACGTGTACGTCTGGGGTGGGACCTGGTTGTCGTGGGCGAATGCACTCTGGAATAGGCCACTCACCGGGTCTACGCCGTACACGTGTACGCCTGGGGTGGCACCTGGTTGTCGTGGGCGAATGCACTCTGGAATAGGCCGCTCACCAGGTCTACGCCGTACACGTGTACGCCTGGGGTGGGACCTGGTTGTCGTGGGCGAATGCACTCTGGAATAGGCCACTCACCAGGTCTACGCCGTACACGTGTACGTCTGGGATGGGACCTGGTTGTCGTGGGCGAATGCACTCTGGAATAGGCCACTCACCAGGTCTACGCCGTACACGTGTACGTCTGGGGTGGGACCTGGTTGTCGTGGGCGAATGCACTCTAGAATAGGCCACTCATCAGGTCTACGCCGTACACGTGTACGTCTGGGGTGGGACCTGGTTGTCGTGGGCGAATGCACTCTGGAATAGGCCACTCACCAGGTCTACGCCGTACACGTGTACGTCTGGGGTGGGACCTGGTTGTCGTGGGCGAATGCACTCTGGAATAGGCCACTCACCACGTCTACGCCGTACACGTGTACGTCTGGGGTGGGACCTGGTTGTCGTGGGCGAATGCACTCTGGAATAGGCCACTCACCAGGTCTACGCCGTACACGTGTACGTCTGGGGTGGGACCTGGTTGTCGTGGGCGAATGCACTCTGGAATAAGCCACTCACCAGGTCTACGCCGTACACGTGTACGTCTGGGGTGGGACCTGGTTGTCGTGGGCGAATGCACTCTGGAATAGGCCACTCACCAGGTCTACGCCGTACACGTATACGTCCATCGCTTGCATACTCTCGTCACTGAAGACAACACACCGTCATTCACCTCTCCGGTCGACTCTTTCACGATACCAGAGTAACTGTTCTTGGTGGTGTCGTGGTTTCAGTGGTAGTCTGGCCTGACGCACACGTGATCGTAATCCTGCGGCAAACAGACGGTTCCCAACGGTCCTTGGTGTCACAGCAAGTGCAAAATGTGACCGGATTTCTTTCCTGGGTTGTCGGCCACCGCTGCTCGCACAGTGCGAACTCTGGTCTACGGGTGTGGGAATGTTCCACAGATCTCTGCTGAAAGCAGCGACACACCACCGATACATTGTACCCAACCTGTGCAGCAATCCGTCGATACGAACATTCAGCTTCCCGCAGGTCCAGTATGCGGACCCGTTCAAATGACTGCAGTTGTTCAACAAGAGCACATACTGGTCGGCGGGGCATGGTTAAAAACAAATGTTGAAAACACTGTTCATCTCTAACCTCACCACAGTTCCTGCCTGCAGAGTCTAAACAGAGTGCGCACGGACCGGTATCCTGAGCGCCATCTGATCGCCGATGTCCAGGACAAATGAATCACTAACACAACTCCTCAGTATGCACATATTATACCTTGGTGCAACTTAACATAGTCCTTGAGGATGTTGCATGTTTTATTTCAGCAGTGTATATCAGTATTTGTTATACACAGAGTCTGACTACGTAACATAAGACTTCAAAATTTCGATTTATACATGGTATACAGCAAGTCACAATTATTTAAAGGATTATAAATTCTGTATCGGTATGTAGGTCTATTTTTTTTGCTAAGGGCTTTACGACGCACCGACACAGATAGGTCTTATGGCGACGATGGGATAGGAAAGGCCTAGGAGTTGGAAGGAAGCTGCCGTGGCCTTAATTAAGGTACAGCCTCTGCATTTGCCTGGTGTGAAAATGGGAAACCACGGAAAACCATCTTCAGGGTTGCCGATAGTGGGATTCGAACCTACTATCTCCCGGATGCAAGCTCACAGCCGCGCGCCTCTACGCGCACGGCCAACTCGCCCGGTATGTAGGTCTATACTAACATATATACTATAATACATACGACATGAAAAAATGTATTAGATAATGTATGTCATGACTTTAAGGTTAGCCTACAGTAAAAAAAGAAGTTTAACGTTATCATAATCCTGATTATATGGTTTTACATATCAGAATATACAACGCAGTATCATCAGACTACAACTATAGGCTCTATATAGAAATGTACCTTTTATGTATGACTTATCGGTACGTATAATTTTAACATGTGCAGAAAAAGAAAAATTACAATCAGTTAGGCCTGTATTAACGGATGGGTAGACAAAATTATATTACCTAGCTCCATATTTACGGATCATTCTATTCATTGTACTAATATAGCTAATAACGACACCTGATACTCTTTAGTGGTGATATAGTGCTCTGTTAATGGTGGCTACGGTTTGATCCACGCAATGTGCAATTAAATATTGGTATCACTATACAGTATACTTGGAAGAAATACTACTTGTTGCTGATGAAAACAGCCATTTGTCCTGGTCCTGGGGTACTTGTATTCAGGACTCGGTTACCAACCACCCGCCCTTTGATTCCCATGATATGCGACTAATTCTTTGCCACAGTTCGGTCAATATTGGTAGATATCCGCTGTATTTTAAACATTATATTTCTTACTATCGGTTTTGCTATTACATTGTTATTATTGATATCATGATTATGGATGAGAAAACACAACTGGATGCTAGGAAGCACTTATAACTTGGTTCATTAAGAGAAGAGTAGCCATAAAAGTTTGAATTCGAGAATATATCCATCATGATAGATCATACGGGGAAAAGGAATGGGATATAAATGATCAGAACAGGCTATTGCTGTAACTTTTGTTATGTACAGCTTTTGGATAAAACAGATGCTTTCTGAGATATTTGAATATTTGTAGACAATTTAAAAAGTTTGAGCATCGCCGTTGTTTTTCCTCGCATGGTAAAATCGCATGAAACGTAAAAGATTGTAAAACATATCCTTAACAACTTTCGTTAAGTACAGGTTTTCGATATGGCTAGTATTAACGGAAAAATTTGGCATTTACTGCCTTGGCCTCCTTAAAATTGCTAACCCATTTTGTTGTTACTATTACCATTATAGTGCATAAGAAAACTCTACTCGTTGCTAGGCGCGTCTTATAACATGCTACCTTGAGAGCTGAAAATAAACAATTATCCAATTTCCTTTTAAAATCCCTTTCTGAATCTGCTTCTGCATGCATAAGCAAAGCAGACTAGCGTGCTTCAACACTCAGACCTCAGAAATACGTAAATAAACACACACTTTTCAGAACTAATAATACCTAATAATCCCCTGTGCTTAATAATAAAATATTTTGGTGCAATTAATGATAAAACACTTCACTGTCATTGCATTAAGAATGATCTTACGCTGTGCGGAATGCATACGTTTAAATCAACTGACAGAACATTTGGCTAAAAGATGGCGGAACCAATCAGGAGAAAGCACTCGTTGGCCTCACTGTACTGAGACCTAATGCGACGGGCAGTGGCATGCATAACTACTGATAACTACGTAAGATGTGTATATGAATCACACTTATGGAATACTTCAGCAGATGGACAGTTTACAGTATTTGCGAGATGATAATTCCCTTATCTCCTTTGTGCGTAAGAAGAATCGGAATTAACACAGCATATGACATACACAGCTTCCTAATTACGAAGATTTCATTGTAATTACATTTAAATCATCTAAACTCCCAAGGAATATCATATATCCCTAATAAGTTGTTAGCACGCGATAGTTTTGGCGCGACATTTACTACTTTCAGTCTCAACACTAGATCATATACACTTTCTGATGCTTAGGTATGTATGTATATTTTTTATATCTATCCTCTATGCACTCTACCGCACGTAAACTCCGGCTCAGGAACACCTCTGCGGAGGTTCGGACCTGCCTTCGGGCAGAATAACACTTACCTTACCCTCTATGCACCCTTGTGAAGATACCGGTAGCTAGACTTCAGTGGAGTGTGCATATACTCACCTTCTCGAGGGAAGGTCTGTTCACTGGAGTTTGCATCGTAGTGAATAGAGGTTAGAAATAAATCCACATTTTGAAATAAAATACAGAAATAATCGAAGACAAACTTTAATTGATCGAGTTTAAAAGTTTACAAACTCCCAACAAGAATAAAATGTAATGGTTATCCACTTGGTCAACAACTGAAGAAATGCTCGTATAATTGTTAACTAACACCTTAAATAATTTACTCTGGACCTCATTGTTCCAGTCTTCTGCCTTATACACTGTGAATGATGAAAATCCACTAAGCTAAGATGTACCTGAATCACCAACTAGGCATGACTTCGGAGGAAAATTTACGTACTGCTGCAAAATAATTTAAGTTATCTAAAATTATCATCAATTTTTCAGAATGGCCTCCAAAAGCTGTCTTAAATAGAGGCATAATATTTCATCGGTGTTAGTGAAACAGGTACATTGCACATATAATATATCGTACTTCTTGGTGTTGCCGCCTCTGTGGTGTAGTGGTTAGCGTGATTAGCTGCCAACCCCCGGAGGTCCGGGTTCGATTCCCGGCTCTGCCACGAAATTTGAAAAGTGGTACGAGGGCTGGAACGGGGTCCACTCAGCCTCGGGAGGTCAACTGAGTAGAGGTGGGTCCGATTCCCACCTCAGCCATCCTCGAAGTGGTTTTCCGTGGTTTCCCACTTCACCTCCAGGCGAATGCCGGGATGGTACCTAACGTAAGGCCACGGCCGTTTCCTTCCCTCACCCTTGCCTATCCCTTCCAATCTTCCCATCCCCCTACAAGGCCCCTGTTCACCATAGCAGGTGAGGCCGCCTGGGCGAGGTACTGGTCATACTACCCAGTTGTATCCCCCGGCCAAGAGTCTGAAGCTCCAGGACACTGCCCTTGAGGCGGTAGAGGTGGGATCCCTCGCTGAGTCCGAGGGAAAAGCCGAACCTGGAGGGTAAACAGATGATGATGATGATGATGATGATGATGACTTCTTGGTGTTTCGTAAACATTGTCGTATTAGGCTAGAACAGCGTCTCAACCTTCTTCAACCCAAGGACCAGTAAAATATCAGAAACATTTCTACGGATAACTAACTTATATGTTCTAATTTCTTACTTACATGTACATTATTAACATTTGGGAAATATTACATTGTACCATTATAACATAAAAATATGGTGACGTGAACGCTACTGATCCACGAAATATCACTGTAATATTTGTCACAATGTGAAAGGTTATCATTGATTTACTCAAATAAAGTCTCAAATCCCAGGTAGATTAAGAAATACCGTCGTTACTAGCAAGAAATATGAATACGTACTTACGAGCTGTAAACAGGAGTCCATCATGTTGCATATCGCTGCTCGCGCCGTCTTTTGTTTGTTTCTTGAGGTCCAGGGCTGGCACCGATGAATGGAAGTGCCATGTCTGTGGATT
This sequence comes from Anabrus simplex, assembly GCF_040414725.1. NCBI lineage: Eukaryota > Metazoa > Arthropoda > Insecta > Orthoptera > Tettigoniidae > Anabrus > Anabrus simplex. The sequence continues at coordinate 247,264,767 of NC_090265.1, read as the reverse complement.
CTCATTATCTTTGTACATTTGTCTAGCGCGGACAGTTCAAAAAGCAAAATGGAGGTGAACAACATTAAGGATGTTATCGCTTTTTTTGAGGACGAAAATCACCATTTAATAAGGAAATTACAAGACCTAAATCTCGCGCCGAAGCAACCGGAAAATAGCATGATCCCTGGACCAATAGATATATTACTTTATTAAAGGAACAGCACTATTAGACAATTGACAGTTGAAGTGACACGACACCAAAGCATTAGCGTGAGCAAAGACATGACACACGAAAGTGTTGTGTTACACACAAACAAAACACGGAAGCCCTGCGACGCAGAAAAAATTGTATATAGCTGTAAGGCAGTAAAGTATGTATTCTGTAAAATTAAATATTTCCATTATTTCTTAATCTACCTGGGATTTTAGACTTTATTTGAGTAAATCAATGATTACCTTTCATATGTGACAAATATTACAGTGATATTTCGTGGATCAGTAGCGTTCACGTAACCTAAAAATATAAAGCATGTATAGAATTATTACGTTAACACAGTTTTGAAATTGGAAGTGATCTATTAATAGTCAATTATTTATTAAACACGCTTTTAATATTTATTAACCAAATGAATAATGATATTATGAGCCTACAAAGAGAGAGAGTACACTACGGAAAAAAGGATAATACTGTAATAATATGTTATTACTCACTGTTAATGAGATGGCTGACCTTGTCGCTCCTTGCGGAGTTCCTGGAAATCTGGTTCAATCTTAGTCGAATTCAGTATAAGGTCGGCCTGTATATTAAGTCGGTTTCTGTATTTTATTTTTATTCGAAATAGAGACGAAAATCATTTCTCACAAATACAGCTTGTTGAAAACTGCATGTCGATTATCAGTACTTATTCAGATAATTGGAGACATTCACTTCTCACTGAAGGTGAGATCCAGAATCGAGGCAAACCAATATAACGGAATTGCATTTTTTTTTTTGCTAGGGGCTTTACGTCGCACCGACACAGATAGGTCTTATGGCGAGAATTGCATTTTAGCTGACTGTCATTTGAAAGGTCGATAACGAAAAATCATCCTCGTAATTGTGGTCCTAAATTGGGTCACGAAACCACATGCATTTCTCATAAAACGTTTGGAAAATGTGTTTCCTAATATTTTTTTCACAGTTTTGAGGTGGTTACAAACCCTTTCAAGAAACTGAGAATCAACACAAAAATATAATCTTCCACCAAAAATGATTCCAGTGTTGGAAAAGTGCAAATTTCCTTCCTTTTATGTCACTCATCCATAAAGCTTGTTTTTCTTGAAGGTCTTTATTTTGTCGTATGCATCAAGAACAAAATATTTTCCCTGAACAGAGATTTAGCTCATGTGATTTAGAAAAAAATATCTGAAAGGTTCACTTACAAATAATAAAACTTCGTGCCTTAATTGAAATAAACTTGCTTATACTTTGCCCCTGGAAAGCTGGATAATTTCAGAATTAAGCAAAAGTTGTGTGTATTCACAGCCCATTTCATCGCACAATTACGAAAATAATTTGTTATTTAACAGTCGAGCCTTGAAAAAATTAACTAGCTGTACAGCGCTCTCGAGGACAGTTTAAAATACTGGTGGCATTCCTTTTGGAGACCAATGCTTCCGTATGTAAGAAACAATGCACCCAATTCATATCTGGAGCTACTTAGAAACAACCTCACTATGCCTGCCTGTAAGTGTGTGAACTCTGTCTGTGCAGAAGCCCACGGGGGTATTAAAAATGAAGTGATTTGGAAGAAATGCTCTCTGATACAAGCCAATAAATTACTACTGCAACCCATATGACTGTTGCAAGATTATTTAATACAGCAATGCAAATTTTGTGGCCTGGTGGTGTGAAGTTCGACATTATTTTTACGGTTATTTACAGATACTGCAGCATATATTAAGAAGGCAAGGAGGCCGATGACCTTCGATGTTAGGCCCCTTTAAACAACAAGCATCATCATCATCAAGAAGGCAAGGACAAGCATTCTTGTTATTTATCCTAAAATGATCCGTGTTATATGTATTGCACACGTTCATACACAGACTATGTAAATAAATTAGTGAAGCATATCGTAATGTGGATAAATTGATTTCTAATGAAAAGAGTCGCCGAGAATAATTAACGTATTCAAGACTAAAAATCCCTAAGTACCACTGACAACCCCCACCCCACCCCACTCTCCACCCAGTAGCAACGCGGTAAGGAACTTGGCTCGATGCAGTCCAGTATTGTGCTGAAAATTTTGATAGTTTTGCACCTGTAATTAATGAACTGGACAAAGATGACGCAACTTCAATTGGAATTCTTCAGGAAATGTTAAGTGACAGAGTGTTAAAAAATTACTTGGCATATATAATTGCTTACTTCTGTTTCCTTAGCAGCACAGTTGACCAAATTTAAAAGTGGGGGATTCTTCTGTCAGAAGCACTTCAGCATGTTCATGACGTCAAAAGAAATCTTAACAGTCTTAGTGGATCTGCAGCACAAATATTAGAAAATAAATTTAAACCTGTGTTTGAAAACAATCGTGGGTTTCATACTACGCGTAAAATGTTTGACCTGACAAAAATCATATTTTATTGCCTTAATACTGTACTACTACTGATATAAAATTTTAGTAAATAAATACACATTTTCCGCTAAACCTTCCGTCTTACGTTCTGCTTTCACTTTAAATTCAGGTTAGTAAACAATGGCGTACTACTATAACACAGATCTTAATGGTGTCCTCCCTTATCCCTCGTGTTAGGTTGACCTTTCTTCAGGGTGTATGCAGAGATTAAGACACCGCTCTGTATTCTGGTGCACCGTAGGATCTGTATTGGCAAATTACGGCAAGCAGCGATATTCGTCTGTGGAGCACAGCTGTGTTTCGTGGACCTGTGCTTTTAGATGCCCCTTTAGAAAGAAATCTACGGGTGTGAGGTCCAGTGAACGAGAGGGCCAGGATATAGGCCCGCCATGGCAATTCACCTCCGCGGATAGGAGGTGCAGCTGCAGCTGAAGATTATCTAAAAGATAACTGTCCATCACCCCGATTCTTCGCGAAGACTAAGACATGTTCTCCATTGAGATCACCTTCCCGAAAGACTGGTCCAATAAGGTGATCTCCTAAAAAAGACCACCATCCATTAAGCTTCCACCGAATCTGGGTATGGTGCTCACGAAACCATCGAGAATTGTGATCCTCCCAATAAATCATGTGACGGTTTACGCCGCCAAAATGCCACCACTACAGATACCTCCACAATCAGACCCAATTACACTGGCTCTGGCAACCATTCTCATCGTGACGCACTGGAAATGAATGCAAAACCAAGGTGGATGCAAAATTTCAAAATGATTTATTCTTACGGGATAATCGCAACGCTTCGTTCTTATAACATTTAAGCAACATGGTTGTTTCAATAGGAAGTACAACTGGATAACCATCCTCTATTAACATTAATCAGAGGAAAAATTTGGAAAGGGGCCAAACCTTCTAAAACTGGCATCGGCCAAAAAAATAAAAAACAAAGACCACGAAGGGCGTGAAAATGAAAGATTCCCTTGGCCTCGACACCTAACACCGTAGGGATCGGCAATGAACAAGGGTTGATCAACGGAGGTCGGATGAGATAGATGAAAGTAATGAGCCTTGCACAAGTAAGAGAAAGCAATGCCAGGACTCAGCTAAGGACCCCGTGGTTACTGACCTCCTCCTCCTCTCCCCCCCCCCACGCTCCCGATCCCGTTTAGTACCGCCTCTTATGGCAGGCACCGGATACAGTGGATGATATTCCACCACCCCCACCCACAGGTGGACATCTTGGTGGAAGAGTGACCACTTCACCCCACGGGAGTTGTGAGAGAACTGCCACCCACATCAGCACTAGGGGACGACGGGAGGGCTACCATATCCCAACAACACTGGCACACCGAGAATGTGTCAACTATACAGAGTTACACACAGTTAAGCAACAGTGGACGTGGTGACGTTTGGGATGGGTACCCACTCACTCGCACTCGCACACACAAGGACGCACACGATGAGAGCATCTCCCTTATAGCCAATAAGCAATAACAGTAGTCATGTCTCCGTGGCTCATTGTATTAACGTAAAGAAATGAATGAATACTGGATTGAAGCCACTATATGTATATAATGAAGCCGAGGGCAGAATTTAAAGTGCCCTGATGTAGGCCAATGCAATTTGGCTGAAAGCTCGGCTTTATTAAATAAATATAGTGGCTTTCATCCAGTATTCATTTATTTCTTTTCGTTAATAACAGTAGTTGTTTTGTTTATATTGTGTTTCCCATGCTACTTCGAAATATCAGCCCGCCGGGGTCAACCGACAGTCCACAGTGTGACTGTGTCGCATCTCTCTCAACGAGAGACACGAGCTACAGCGCAGTGCATCTCCGCGCGTATTTTCACCACTTTCAATTTTAAAACACAGAGTTAAATACTAATTTGGGCACGTTTGGCTTTAAATTTTGGAACGTATGCTAGCTCAACTACCAGCATAAAAACTTCGAACGGAATCTCAGTGTAACACCTCAAAGACTTGCTTTGAGCAAGGTTCTCTCCATGGCCACTAAACTTACGCTCCTAAACTGACAGTCCATGAGGAGCAGAATGTCGACGAATGTATGTATGTATTTATTGAACTGAACATAACAGGCTTTCGCCAAGTTACAATGTTCCAATATGCAATTCAAAATAAAACACTTACAGACTATTTATAGCTAAGCACTTACTACTTACTACGTAACTACCTCTAAATCTACTATGTAGCATCTTGCACATGGGCGGATCGCCAGCTCCACACGCAACACACCACCTCTACTTAGAATTAAACTAACTACTTTACTACATTACATATATACTAACTCTATCCTAAATCTGTCTGGCCGCGACATCACCCCTGGTGAGGAACTCGTACCACCCTTCCCTGGGATATCACGACCAGACATGTCTCATGAGGCTCGGAAACCGATACCGCATAGACCCCTTAAGCTGTCAATGTTATTTCCTCACCACTCCTTCATGTAACATCCCACATGGAGTCACAGTTATGGATCAGTTTTTGACTGCATATGGATGATCCACCGAATCCGAGTATGGGCGAATCTAAGTTTCTAACATGGTGATGTGGTTTGAAGTTCCATGCCTATGATTCCCAGTCTCTTATAATAGTTTTATTCACGAAGACTGACAGCGAGAGATACGTCCAGGGAATTCTGCAGGCATATATACCTCCCATCCTGGAGCATCTCCAGACCCTTAATCCAGCAAGGCAATGACAGTCCAAATACAACATAGATGGTGTCTTGACTGCCTTCATGATGTCAGTATGATTCGATGATGAGAGGAGCCCCAGACATATCATCACCCATTGAGAACGTGCTGAAACACATGGGAAGGCAACTACGACCAGCGTCGTATGCCATGTTTTTGGGGCGTCAATTGCAACGGCTGTGGTACGATGTTCCCCAGGAGCACTAAGATGTACGTATGGCTGTCTATCCGACCGGATCATGAATATTGTCATGCCAAGTATTTTATTAAGCTCTCCCCTTAATCAAATCAGCCTACGCGAAAACAATTCAAGAACCATCTGTTAGTGAAATAGTAGTCCCGGTCCAGAAAGCCAAGAATAACCACCGATATGAATCGTTACGCTTACCAAGCGCCACCTAATCTACAGGCTTTCGGGATGAGCAGTGGTCGCTTGGTAGCCAAGCGTCATTACGGCTGTAGTGCCATAGATTCTCTTAGTTGAACGTTTCCCAGCAATGTATGGTTGTTATGGTCTGATATTTAAAACATAATTTATATTCCTATCCCTGTACCTGGTTTCATGCCATTTTCACAATTACTTCGGGATAGTAAATCGTATTTACTAGTGAGCTTAAACATATGTATTCAAATGTAATGATAAGTTATAATATGTAGATTTCGTGGGTTAAGAATCGGAACCTCACTAATATGGAGTTTAAGAGGTTCATACATCGTGGAAGCAAGATATGCTTTTTTGTTTTTTAAATAGTGGTTTAACGTCGTTCTAACAGATCTAAGTTACTGGGCGACACAGGGATAGCAAACGACCGTGGACTTAATTAAGATACAGCCCCAGTTGCATGGTGTGGAAATGGGAAACCACGGAAAACCGTCTTTCAGGGCTGCCAAAGGTGTGATTCAAACCTTCCATCTCCCCAATGCAAGCTTATAGCTACGGGACCCTAACAATGCGACCAACTCGCTCAGTAGATATGTTATCAAATTACGTAAAATGATTTTCCTTCTTTCATGACTCGTGTCATTCTTCAAGCGATCGTTCCTTCACGAATTTTTGCTCATTTTTTAATTATCATCTTCACGATTTTTCTTGTCGATATGGACCGATGATCACGCGGTTTTAACACCTTAAGACAGTTACGACAAAAGCCATCACCAGTTAATACTATTAAACAATATCAAATTCCCAGGAAGTACTGTATAAGTGTACACTGATTTTGACGTAGAATATGTCTATAATTTCGGAACCATACTTGCGCCAGTGAACGTTACAAAAATCAAACAGTTTAAATCGAAATAATTTCTAGATATCACGTGCAAAGACAGTGTTGAATATCTGATAACAAAGAGGAAGGACAAGTATACAAGAGTCTGACTTCAGTATGGCGTTATCAGACGATCCAATAGCGCAGCCATTTTGTGACAGTAAAGTCGCCGTACCTCGCGGCTAATAATTAGTTTAGTTATGGACTCCGGTATGGTAACACGTCGTTGAAGTGTCTTTCTATTCGTCTAAGTGGATTTTATAAGAATACGTCAACAGTGAACATTTGAAAAAATGTGGTGTGAAGGAGGATGGAAATTCCGTAGTTGGCACAATATCACGTCATCTGTAGAATAACTGACTTCAAAATCATCAGTAACACATTCGAAAGAATAGAACACTTTACCATAATTCCAAAATCTCCAAATTCACAAATGCTGAGCGTCAAAAGGCATCTCCGTGGGCCTCGGATTTCAGGCGGCCGAATGTCATGAGACGAGTTTCACGCTGCTGTAGCCCCAGCCGAGCACATCTGTCACCCAACTGGTGAAAAATTCCTTGGAACTCATGGATTTTGATAATGATGAAGAAGCTGCGGTACAATTATCACGAGTATGTAAGAAGGAGTGATTACGGTAGCATTCTGCCACCTGGGCGACTGCTCTAAATGCAGATCAGTATTGATTGATTGATTGATTGATTGATTGATTGATTGATTGATTGATTGATTGATTGATTGATTGATTGATTGATTGACTGATTGATTTCAACGCAATGTTCTACAATAATAAATTAGGACATGATTTTTGTAGGCTGTATGTTTTATCTGTTTTAACAACAACAATAATTATAACAAAGCAATGTTATTGGTTATACGTCCCACTAACTACTGTCATGGTTTTTGGAGACGCCGGGCTACCGGAATTTAGTCCCGCAGGAGTTCTTTTACGTGTCAATAAATCTACCGACATGAGGCTTTTGAGCACCTTCAAATACCACCGGACTGAGCCAGAATCGAACATGCTAAATTGGGGTCAGAAGGCCAGCGCATCAACCGTCTGAGCCACTCAGCCCTGCTATCTGTTTTAAAATTTGAAACAGGTATAATATAATTCGTTTCCCTTTGTGCTAGATATTCCACTAGCTCCTACTTCTTTTTTGTTAGTGGTTTAATATGGTTCGTGGTGTGGGTTACTGTAGTCACGTCCTAGTTCGCGAACCATTGAGAACGGCTGAGTGGCCTATTAAGTACAGTAGTCCTGAGAGCCGGGAGATACCAAATGGTATGGAATGGGGGTGGGCATCTTGGACATATCATAATATATTTAACGCGCACAATGTGCAAAGAATTACTATATAAAACATTAATCTTCGTTGCAAAATTTCACCAATGATTCTGACCGCTGTTTACAATTTAAAACATGGTACCTAGTACAGTGTGCACCACATCTTAAACATACACAGTTCAAACCTGGTTCATGATAACGCTTTATATTAGGCCTACACAGTTTATAATGGAACCCATGAACGGAGAATCTTGTCAGCAGGTGTCGCAGTTCATATCCACCTTGAACCCACTCGCGATTTAGCATGGCATCGGTAGAGTAGAAATCTTCCCAGATGTCAGCCTTCTTCGATCGTAGGTCTCGAAGCAGATGTATATAGGGTGTTGTTGCTGGAAGTAACAACTGTAACCTTAGCTCTTCCACATAAAATCCCTCTCTGGATAGCTCATACACGAGCCGGGAAGGAGAATATTTGGAGAGGCACAGAGCCCGTTTCAAGTAGATTGCCTTCAAATTCTCGATTTTATCTAACTGTTTCATACTCAAATGTTCCCAAATGTTTTCCAAGCCATATGTTGCTATAGGGCTGATTTTTAGATGAAAGAGTTTTATGGCCGTTTCTAAAGACAAGTTTCTCAGATGCTTAATGTCAGATATTGCTTTCATAGATGCATTTAGACGGTCCATGAGATGGAGGGTGAAAACATTACCTTGGGTTTGAAAAATTACACCCAAGTATTTAAAATGCTTTACGGACTTAAGTTCTTGGTCTTCATAATAGAAGATTCCATGAGGCTCCCCTCTTCTAAACGTCATGGAAACTGTTTTTTCTACATTCAGTTTGAGCTCATTTTTATTTGGTTGAATGATTCCTGGAGTTCCTTCTCTGACGTTGATGTTAAGACCATATCATCAGCGTACATTAATAGTTTGACGCTTTCCTGGTTTTCCAAATCTACCATGTCTGCTGTCGCAATGATGAATAATAATGGACTTAACGGATCTCCCTGTAATACCCCGGTTGTTTGTTCCAAAATAATAGATTTGGTAATGCCATCATCTACTTCTATTGAATTGTTGAGCAGTAAGTTCCTAATCAGCGGTATAAGGTAGTTCGTACTACCAATAATACTCTCCAATTTTTCTAACAGTATGGTTCTGCTTATGGTGTCAAAAGCTTTCGAATAATCTATAAAGATGGCATGCAATTTACCCCCTGGTTTCTTTAAGGCTTCTTCTATGTCATTCTGGAGACAGCGGATAGCTAAAGTCGTTGATTTTCCTTTATCTAAATCCGAATTGCGACTCCGGTAGGTTATTTTCCACCAGTTTAATGAGACGTTTACCTACTAATGAAGTTAAAGTCTTTAGTAGAGTACATTCTAGCGCTATTCCTCTATATGAGTTGGGATCTGCGGTATCACCTTTGCCTTTATATAGCATTTTAATAGTAGATTTTCTCCAGTTGTCTGGTATCCTACCTTGCCGCAAGCATTCATTCATTAGGTGAGTGATGGATTCACCCAATTTTGGGAGAGCAGCTTTAAGATGTTCATTAAAAATGTGATCTGGGCCACATGCCTTGTTATCTTTAGATGCTGTAATAGTTGATACAACCTCATTAATTGAAAATTCGTCAATTTCAGGGATTATTTGAAAAACTGGCACGAAATAATTAGTAGGTCGTGTGTCTCTCTCTTGAAGCACTGCACTCAAGTGCTTTTCCCAAACTTCCATTCGTAAGTTCCTGGAGAACTTCGGTTGTCTAGGCTTCAGAGCCAGGTAAGGATCTAGACTGGCACGTTCTATAAGTTTCTTCTCTTCTTCCTCTCTATAATGATTTTTGGCTTCTTTATAGAGAGGAAGAAGGACATATACTATTCTGCGCAATGGCCGTCCTTGTGCTCAAGCGGCAATGACTATGTGGCTATGGTCCCAAACCCATTAAAGAAGAGATCCCCTCTGGGACTATGCGCAAGTAGACTAAGAGTAGCATCCTGCTTCAGATAATTTTCACCGAACACGCTCTGAATGTTTTAAGTAAGCCTTGGACATATGAGAGTGACGAAGCGCCACTCCCATTTGACAGGCGAGGGGCTCCTTGGAAACAACTTGGCGAACGAAATGGAATTCGATTGGGAGCTATCATTATTAATGGGGCTTATGGAAGAAAGAAAGAAAGAAAGAAAGTCAGACTAGCTGAGTCAGCAAAGCGGATGCATCAGGATGTGTTAGGAGTTATTCGGATAAGGGAAGGTGACGAGGAAGAGGTAGGAGATTATAGTGTGTGCTGGACGGGTGTTAAAAATTGAAGGACATAGTGTGGGGTAGGACTGTTCATCAGGAATACTATTCCATGCACCATAGTTTCTCTTAGGCACGTAAATGAGCGAATGATGTGGGTAGATTTGGCAGCTGGCGGAATTAGGAGGAGAATATTGTCTTAGTGTATTCAACATGTGAGGATAAAGCTGACAGGTTTTACGAAGCATTCAGTAACATCGTAGTCAGGGTCAACAGCTAGGATAGGATAGTGCTATTAGACGATTTCAATGCGAGAGTTGGGAATAGAAATGAAGGATATGAAAGGGTGATTGGTAAACGTGGGGATTATATGGAAGCTAATAGGAAGCGTTTGCTGGAATTCTGTGATAGTATGGAATTAGCAGTTACAAATACATTCTTCAAGCATGAGGCTATTCATGCTACATTATAGGAGGGGAGGAGCACCAGATCCATAATAGATTATATCTTAACCGACTTTGAATTCAGAAAATCTATTAGGAATGTGAGGGTTTTCCAAGGATTTTTCGATGATACGGACTATGTCCCGGGCATGACATTAAACTGCATCTACCGAGTGACCACCGGTATAAGTGGTCCCCTTCTAAAAAGTGCCAACGGCCTCCTCTGATGGCGGATGAGCAGGTAGAGGTCCAGGGCACCCTCTTGTCCTTGGGATGAGAAATCATCCCTAAAAGCGGATGAACTGGGAATATAGTTACTAATCATGGAAGTCCGAAGCCAAGATTCGGCAGGAGTGGAAACAGCAGCAAAGCCTCTCCTGTCGTTATCATGCGAAATACTTGCAAAGAGAACAGGGATTTTGAAAAATATAGAGCATTAAAAATTTAATAACAGACAAATGTCGCTTAGCAAAAGACAGCTGCATGAATGAAATCGGTGAGGACATTGAACAAGATTTAAAAGCAGGGAATCTAGAAACCAAACTCCACGGTCAACAACATTAGGATGCAGACGGCAACGGTAAACCACTGCATTAAAGATCCTAGGGATATCCCTTGTATAGCAGCCATGCCAAGTTGCGGTAATAGCATTGTAGTTACTAATCATGGAAGTCGGAAGCCAAGATTCGGCAGGAGTGGAAACAGCAGCAAAGCCTCTCCGGTCGTCATCATGCGAAATACTTGCAAAGAGAACAGTAAGTTCAACTTAGGTACATGGAATGTGAGATCACTAAGTAAGCTTGGAAAATTCGAAGAAGTAAAGAACTCAATGATCAGAAAAGACGTAGATGTGCTTGGTGTATGTGAAACTAGATGGGCAGGAAACGGAGACTTTCAATCAGGGAATGATAAAGGTGGAATGAATGGAGTAGCAATAATCCTAAAAGGTAAATGGTGTCAAAATGTGATGAACACCCTTCATATTAGTGACAGGATTATTATGGTTAAGATAAAAGCTGACCCTGTTGACGTAGTCATTATTCAAGTATATTTTCCAACCACAAACAGTGAAGACGATTTTGTAGAAGAAATGTGTGATTGTAGTCAAGAACTCTTTGAGTTAGTAGACACCAAAGCTAATATTATCTTAATGGAAGACTTCTCTGCTAGTTGTTTTACGTCACACTGGCACAGATAGGTCTTATGGCGATGATGAGACAGTAAAGGGCTAGGAGTGGCAAGAAAGTGGCCGTGGCCTTAATTAAGGTACAGCCCCAGCATTTGCCTGGTATGAAAATGGGAAACCACCGAAAACCATTTTAGGGCTGCTGGCAGTGGGGTTCGAACCTACTATCTCCTGAATACTGGATACTGGCCGCACTTAAGCGACTGCAGCTATCGAGCTCGGTATGGGAGATTTTAATGCTTCAGTTGGTAGTCATGAAAATCTTAAACATACTGGTAAATTCGGACTAGGCGAAACAAACTCGAGAGGAGAAAAATTGCTCGATTTTGTGAACAACAGGAACTATTAATAACTAAGACATGCTTTGATGTTCACGAAAGACGACGTTATTCTTGGAAGGTTCCTGGAGATAGTAGAAGACATATATTGGATTACATAATAGTAAAACAGAGATACAGAAACGAAGTGCTCACCAGTCACAGTTACCCAGGGGTTGATGTAGACAGCGATCATGTATTAGTTGCAGCGAAGTGCAGTATTGGATTCAGAAAACATAAAGCGTACGGTTCGAAGAAATTGTGTTTGAATAACTTACACATTGCAGATTTGGCTTCAAAATTCAAAGAGAAAACTAATCAACTGCGCAGTAAAACTACTGGATGGGAAAATGTCAAGAATAGCTTAATGACAGCCACTTCAGAAATATTGGGTAAAAGGAAATTGGAACCTAAGAAGCCTTGGATGACTCAAGAAATTTTAGATCTCTTTGAACAGAGGAACAAAATGAGAAGTAGGGATTTTGAACAATATAGAACATTAAAATATTTAATAACAGACAAATGTCGCTTAGCAAAAGTCAGCTGGATGAACGAAATTGGCGACGACATTGAACAAGATTTAAAAGCATGGAATCAAAAAGCAAAATCCCATGGCACAACAGCTCTGGGGGGGGCCTTGGCCTACCAAGCGACCGCTGCTCAGTCCGAAGGCCTGCAGATTACGAGGTGTCGTGTGGTCAGCACGACGAATCCTCTCGGCCGTTATTCTTGGCTCTCGAGATCGGGGCCGCTATCTCACCGTTAGATAGCTAAAAGCAGGGAATCTGATAAGACATACCGTATTTTAAAATAAAATCATTTCAGAACAGGAAAATAACCAGAAGTAATGTGGTTAAAAGCAAAGCAGGAGAGACTCCTTTTGAAAATGAGGAGGTAGGTGATCGCTGGAAGCAATATATTGAATTATGTAGAGAATGAGAGCCTGATTGAGGTAGAAGGGAATGTCCCACCAATTACAAAAAGTGAGTTTAATATGGCGCTACACTTATTAAAGGATAAAAAGCCGTAGGTGTTAATAACATTTCAGCAGAGCTCCTAAAGAACTGTGGAGATCATGAAAGAGAGATTGTTTGATATCATTACAAACTGCTATGGAGAAGGAATCATACAGCCTGATTTCATAAAGAGCCGGACAATAACACACCCAAAGCAAGGAAATGCCAAGAACTGTTCAGATTGCAGAACAATAGCCATTCTATCCCATGTTTCTAAAATCCTACTGACAATACTTAAAGGTCGAATTAGCAGGAAAATTGAACAGAATTTAGATGACGACCAATATGGCTTCAGAGCAGGTAAGGGTACTAGAGAAGCAATTCTAGCTCTGCGTCAAATCCTGGAGAGAAGAGTGGAGGTTAACAGGAAAACTTATGTAACTTTTGTGGATTTAGAGAAAGCATTCGACAAGGTTTACTGGAAATTAATATTTTAAACTCTGAGAACGTTGGGTCTTGTTTGGAAGGACAGATGTTTGCCTATTAACCTGTACAGAGCAAAAAGCACAGAAATAAACATCAATGCAACGACGACAAGCAAGAATAAGAAGAGGAGTGCGCAAGGCTGCCCCTTATCACATTATCTGTTTAATATCTTCATAGAATTCGCTATTAGAACAGTAAAAGAAAAAACCAAAGGGATACATTTTAATGGTAAACAAATTCATAGTCTTCGCTTTGCAGTTGGCCGGCCCCGTGGTGTAGCGTTAGCGTGCTTGCCTCTTACCCGGAGGCCCCGGGTTCGATTACCGTCCAGGTCAGGGAATTTTACCTAGACCTGAGGGCTGGTTCGAGGTCCACTCAGCCTACGTGATTAAAATTGAGGAGCTATCTGACGATGAGATAGCGGCCCCGGTCTAGAAAGCCAAGAATATCGCCCGAGAGGATTCGTCGTGCTGACCACACAACACCTCGTAATCTGCAGGCCTTCGGGCTGAGCAGTGGTCGCTTGGTGGGCCAAGGTCCTTCAAGGGCTGTAGTACCATGGGGTTTGTTTCGTTTGTTTTGCTTTGCAGATGATATTGCACTGATAGCTGATTCAGAGCACAAAATGACTAGGATGCTGGGTATACTAACAACACGTTTCAGAAGTTCAGGCTAAAAATAAACACAAAGAAAACGAAAATGATGGTCATTTAAAAGAAGAAGACTGAATTGAAAACAAACATGAAATTAGGCTGTGAAAAAAACAGATCAGGTTAAAGAGTTTTGTTATCTGGGTAGTATTATTACCAATGATAATCAGTGTCTGACAGAAGTCAAAAGAAGAATTACTATGGCAAAACAAGTGTTTCAAAGTAAGAAAAATCTATTTTTAAATAGGCACATAGGAATTGAAACCAGAAAGAAATTTGTTAAAAACCTTTGTTTGGAGTGTGCTAACTTACAGTTGTGAGACCTCGACTTTGGGAAAACAAACAGAATCAATACTAGAAGCTGCGGAAATGTTGTTCTGGAGAAGACTGACATGGACGAGTTGGACAGAAAAAAAGACTAATATCCAAATCCTGAATGACGTTAATGAGAAACGGACCTTAATTTATTCAATAGAGCAGAGGAAAGCTAAATTTCTTGGACACGTGCTACGACATGACACCTTTCTCCAGAATGTCTTCGAAGGAAAGGTCCTAGGGAAGAAGTTGAGAGTTGATGATGATGATGATGATGATGATGATGATGATGATTATGATGATGATGATGATGATGATGATGATGATGATGATGATGATGATGATGATGATGATGCTTGTCGTTTAAAGGGGCCTAACATCGAAGGTCATCGGCCCAAAAGTTGAGAGGAAGACCACTTCTCTCGTACTTTAGGAACATAATCACTCAGCTGGGTTTTTGCTTCCTATGTCACGATGAAAAGGACTGTTGAAGACCGTGGGATGTGGCTGCAGAGACAACGTTTAACCTTTAGATAATGGATGGACAGATCATTATCGGATCTGTAGTGAACCAAGTATAATTTGGCCTGCCTAGGATAGAGAAAGTGAAATCTGTCTGCTGATGAATAAGGCGTAGAAAATCTCTAGGACGAGGAAAGACAAACGTACATGGATATTATTAGTGAAAACTGCCAAACAATGGACTAAGCAAGTTCAGAATATAGAAAAATAATGGGTGGCATACAGGGATGCTGTATTAGAAACAACAACGGAATGCTTAGGAACAACTGTGTGTAAAGATGGGAATGATGAAGTGAGAGTTGCTCCTTAAAAGAAAGACGTATCAGAAATGGCTTCAAACAAGGACTGATGCAGATAGGGTAGATGTACGTAGATAAAAGAAACAGAGCGAAGCAAATAGTTGTTGTATCCAAGAAGAAGTCGTGGAACGATTTTGATAATAACCTGGAAAGGCTAGGTCAAACAGCAGGGAAACCTTTCTTTTGGACAGTAATAAAGAATCGTAGGAAGGGAGGTAGCCTCTTTGGTGTAGTGGTTAGTGTTATTAGCTGCCAGCCCCGGAGGCCCGGGTCCGATTCCCGGCTCTGCCACGAAATTTAAAAAGTGGTACGAGGGCTGGAACGGGGTCCACTCAGCCTCGGGAGGTCAACTGAGTAGAGGTTTTCGATTCCCACCTCAGCCATCCTGGAAGTGGTTTTCCGTGGTTTCCCACTTCTCCTCCAGGCAAATGCCGGGATGGTACCTAACTTAAGGCCACGGCCGCTTCCTTCCCTCTTCCTTGTCTATCCCTTCCAATCTTCCCATCCCCCACCAAGGCCCCTGTTCAGTATAGCAGGTGAGGCCACCTGGGCGAGGTACTGATCATTCTCCCCAGTTGTATCCCCCGATCTGATGTCTGAAGCTCCAGGACACTGCCCTTGAGGCGGTAGAGGTGGGATCCCTCGCTAAGTCCGAGGGAAAAGCCAACCCTGGACAATAAACAGATTAAGAAAGAAAGAAAAGTAAGGGAGGGAAAAAGGAAATGAATAGGGTAAATCCGGTGAATTCATTATAGATCCCAGGGAATCACTGAACAGGTGTAAGGAATATTTTGCAAATTTTCTCGACGTAAAGGAAGTCTTCCTGGTGACGTCGCGAGCAAGCGAGCTGATGGCAACGAGGACAATGGCGTTGAGAAGATTTTCGAAATACTCCCTTCTTTCCTGCTGGAAAAATGGGAAACCACGGAAAACTATTTTCAGGGCTGCCGACGGTGGGATTAGAACCTAACATCTCCCAAATGCAAGCTCACAGCTACTCGACTCTAACCGTACGACCAACCACGACCAACGCGCTCGGTAGTCCTTCTTAAATGGTGACCTAAAGATGTAGGAAACTCACGTAGTTGTGAAGGATCGTCTTTATTCCGTGTTTTCCCATCTGGTGATTACATATTGTGACGGCTATTTCACAATGTTCAAGACGAACTGAAAATGCAAGCTAAAGCCAATGTTGCCCAAAATGGCATTACTACTCTAATTATAATAACATTAGGTTAATGTGTGTGTGTGAGAGAGAGAGAGAGAGAGAGAGAGAAAGGTAGACATGTCCATCTTAATTATGGTACATAAATAACCAATGATGTGTAAGACAAAGAAACAGATATTTCCATTTTACTTGCGACAGCACCGAAATAGTCTATACTTCCTGTAAACAAACTTTAACATGACAGTAGGGAGCTTTTGTCATAAAGAAATAATAAGAAGAAGAAGATTTACGGTGGTCCACAGTGGGTAGAGGAAGGAGCGGAAGGACCATTGGACTGGACGAATGCAATAAGGATCACCACATAAAAAACAAGACTCTAATATACAGTATTTAATATTTATTTTTGTCTTTCTTTTCAACCAAAATAACAACATAGCGGGTGATCGATCACTCTGAATAACAATTGGTGATAGTAGCCCTATATAACATTTACAAGGTGTGAGGAACTTGCAGTAGGCAGGGTGTCCTCAGTGCCTAAGGGATAATAAGGGCAATTTGAGTTCTCATTTTCTAAGGCTCGCATGCCTTCTGGCACCAGGGTAAGCACAGCCAAAATACTCGTTGTCCTTTTATCAGTAAAGGAATGCAACAACTACACAACATACGAAAGGTGGAGAATCCCAAACACAAACAGGAGCAAACCTCATATTACAAAGAATCCAAGATATTTTTAAATTCCAAAAGTAAATCAGAATGAAATTTTAGAAAATCGGCCAGCACAAATTCGAAAAGGGGTGCTGAAACCTACAAAGCGATCCCATGACATTTATATTACAACAAAACCTAATGGGGTACGAGGCCTAGTAAAACAGGACTTACAGACGAAAAGGGAAGGTTATGAAAAGGTGAAGTGAGAATCCGCTCTCGTACTTCCTTTTAAAATATTACACCCATTAAGGGCACCTACGTATGTTAAAGGAACCAGAAAAGCCTGCATAATTCTAAAATAATTAGCTGAGAAAAATCCTAAATTAAAATGGGGAAGCAAACGGTAGTACCCTAAAAATAACATTCTAAGGTAGCAAAGTATCTCCGTCGGCCACTCGATGTTTTTTTATTTTACAATTGGCTTTTTTTTTGCTATGGGCTTTACGTCGCACCGACACAGATAGGTCTTATGGCGACGATGGGATAAGAAAGGCCTAGGGTTGGGAAGGAAGCGGCTGTGGCCTTAATTAAGGTACAGCCCCAGCATTTGTCTGGTGTGAAAATGGTAAACCAAGGAAAACCATCTTAGCTGCCGACAGCGGGGTTCGAACCCACTATCTGCCGGATGCAAGCTCACAGCTGCGCGGCCCTAACCGCACGGCCAACTCGCCCGGTACTCGATGTTGCCCGAGTTACATGATGTATACGATGTAGTAGTAACCTACCTTATGGTTAGCCCAGCATGGCCAGCCGCCTTAAGCGAGGTCCATACCGCAGCCGATGATTAGAAGATACCTTCTGCAGGCAACTGCGAACTCCTTTTATTACAGTTGACTGGCCCGCTGATTGGGCGCAGAAAAAAATAGTTAGTGGCAACCTTAAGCAGAGAAAGTTAAGAGTTGCCAATTCCTAGTCACGACAGTTCTTTCTTTTTAAAAAAAATGGCTCCAATACGGACTCCTACGTGACAACACCAAACAGTTGATTCTAGTTAGGCTAAAGAACTGATATCCTGAGAGAGTCCAACACCTCCCTACTAGATGACACTAATACCACATGACTAAAGAGTTCTTTCTTTCTTAATCTGCTCACCTTCCAGGGTTGGTTTTCCCTCGGACTCAGCGAGGGATCCCACCTCCACCGCCTCAAGGGCAGTGTCCTGGAGCTTCAGACTCTGGGTCAGGGATACAACTGGGGAGGATGGCCAGTACCTCGTCCAGGCGGCCTCACCTGCTATGCTGAACAGGGGCCTTGCGGGGTGACGGAAAGATTGGAAGGGATAGACAAGGAAGAGGGAAGGAAGGGGCCGTGGCCTTAAGTTAGGTACCATCCCGTCATTTGCCTGGAGGAGAAGTGGGAAACCACGGAAAACTACTTTCAGGATGGCAGCGGTGGAAATCGAACTCACCTCTACTCACTTGACCTCCAGAGGCTGAGTGGACCCCGTTCCAGCCATCGTACCACTTTTCAAATTTCGTGGCAGAGCCGGGAATCGAACCCGCGCCTCCGGGGGTGGCAGCTAATCACACACCACTACACTACAGAGGCGGACGACTAAAGAGTTAAAAGACATAAGAATAAGAATAAGAATAAGAATAAGAATAAGAATAAGAATAAGAATAAGAATAAGAATAAGAATAATAATTAGAATAAGAATAATGGCATTGGTTTTGCGTCCCTCTAACTACTGCACGCTTTTCCGGGCTCAATTCGATGGGTGCACTACATTATTCCGCTTTGCGGAGACACCGAGGTTTGAACTTTGTCCAACAGGAGTTCTTATACGTGCCAGTAAATCTACCGACACGGAGCTGGAGTGTTTGAGCACCTTCAAATATCACTGAAGTAAGCCAGGACTGAACCCTCCAATTTGGTCTCGAAAACCAGTGTCCATCAAAATTATGACAGCAGTTAGCTAATGGTTGTTTCCCATAAACGTACTGAACCCATGACCTTTGACCACCAAGGGTTGAATACATTACCATCATAATAAGAGTTCGTGCAACATATTCCTTTTTCTAAAACATTTATCGACACTGCGCTAATACGCATGTAATATATTGTCCTTAACTAGGCATTCAAATAGGTTAACCATATTTTATTTTCGGAACAGGTTCCAAGTTATCATTCGATAAACAACTGTTTGTCATGCTCTCTGATCCACTGCATGACGGATATTGTAGTAGGCAAGTTAATGACGCCCCAAAAGTCATCCCAAGAGCTGCACTCAGCACAAAAGTCTCAGTCACTCTTTGACGTTCGTGGTTGTCTGGTGGGCGAAGTACCGGTAGATAGAGGTAGATTACTACCCTCAATTTGTTCCTTACTTTTGTCCGATTTCATCAAATGACTCAATGATTCATCTTTAATTGGCTTAGCAGTGGATTCCTTTGCTCGTTTTCAGTCGTTAGAAGATATTGCTATGTCCAAATCAATGGATGAAAAGTAACCCAAATGATCACGAAAATGTGCTTTCAACTTTTAGTCTAATGATTCCCAAACTTTTGACACATGAGGTTCTCATTCTCTGCTGATAATTTTCCGTGCCGGTCTACTGTAGTTACAATTATATAAGTCGGGTATACTCTGATCCTTGTACTTACTTTTGGATATGTTGGAATGGAGAAATGAATTTCAGTAGCAGTAAAGTGATTTATATCAAAAAGAACCTACAGCGCATTTATGTTTATAATTGACTTTGTACAGTGATCTTAATTTTCGCAGTTCTGGAAGAACACTTCACGTACTCAGAAAATTACATAGTATCTGTTATAAAATACAGGATCTTTATTTATGCTTGGCAGGGACTTTGTCGCTCGAACTTGGCCGCTGATGACAGGCCACCACCGGCCGCTGGCACGCGCGGTTTCCGGCACTTCTGCAGTTGCTGAGAGCTGAGCTCTGAGATATTAGGGTGTTGAATGAAGCTACTGCGTACTGTATGTCGTATTGTATATTTTATTGTGATTTTGTATAGTGCTGTAATGTATGTGAAACATTCGTTACGTGAACGTGTATAACTGCAGAATACTTATATTAAGTGCAGAAAATCGTGCGCTAGGTCAAGACAAAAGTTTCAAGCGAAATTTCCAGGGAGACCCATTCCTATCAATCGGACAATAAAACAACTGGCCAAGAGGTTCAAACCTACAGATTCATTAAACAATAAAAATAGACGTAAAGGTCGTTATCTCCTTACTGAAGCGTGTTTGGTACGAGGATCATAAGTAAAAATCTGTGGTCCCCTCGTATCCCAGATTTAACGGCAGGTGATTTTTATTTGTGGGAAATGTAAAAAATATAGTATATGGGAACAACCCTCACACACTAGATGAACTTAAAGGCAATATAAGAGCTGCAATTGTATCCATCAGTGCTGAAGAACTTGGTAGAGTAACCGAAAACTTCATTAGGAGATGCCGATTATGTTTGACAGCGCATGGGGGACATTTTCAGCATAAACTGTAAAAATGGTGAGTAAAATGCATGATAATGATTTTGAGCACCGTATTCTGCCGTACATACGCACGCGCAGTAGCCGGCAACTGAACCGTCACTGGCGGCCATGGTCGAGCGAGAAAGTCCCTGCCAAGCATAAAGACCTGTATTTTCAACTCAAAACAGTTTCTTTATCATAGCCCAAGAAACTCATGGTATACGTGTATTCAGTTTCACTGCCCTAACGAGAAGGATCAGCCTGTTTTTCTTTCATTAAATCATGGTATTTCAACGACGTTTATCAGACATTACAGTACGTTCTTCGGGTCAACTTTATTACAGCTATTGCAGATGAGCCACATTCACAAACAAAAGAGGAAGTGAACTATAGCAAAGTACAGTTCTTCTTGATAATATCGGATATTTTCTTCAATATTAGACTAATACCCGTTCAACTACTGCGTATAGAACCTTGATTTCAATGTTGACAGGAAATATAAGATGATGAATGACAAAAAGAATTAACACTATTCCTAGTTTATGTACCGAAGCTAGCACTGAATAGATATACGAATGTTCTCAGTGTGGCGCTCTCGACAAGTACGTTAGCACCCCACGGAGGCGCGGCGCACACTCTGGGAACCACTGTTCTAGTTGGTCGCAACTAGGGCCCGGATTTTTATATAATATCAAAGTACGAAATATGTAGCAGGTATCAGAGAAATATGTAATTAAATATATAATATTCATAAAATATTGAATAGTCTTAAGACCCTAAATTTACAAAAATTGTCGTATATTCCTTTTATTATGACCTATGGTTATGATATCGTCGCTCCTGTGTCAAAACCGCGAATGTGGCAATGCTCTTCCTGTCCATTATTTCCCTTAAGAGGGGTCACGCCTTCCAGTCACATATTGATATGCAGTCCATCAGAACAATTTTCGTTTCCTTTACACATGCGTAAAGGAAAATCAACATTACTGTACCGTACTGTAAGAACGTATGTTTGCACAACTTATTTACCCACTCCTAGAATGATGTACTTAAGGTTTATTTTCCTTTACAAATGCGCATAGGAAAATGAACTCAACGAACACAGGTCTGCAACCAAGAAACTGTTTTCATAATTTTATCTGATTCTTATGTTTTTGGAGGCGCCAAATTCGAAAATGACCACCATTTCTTCCTGGGACGTCAGTATTTTTCACAATCGAAATGTAACTTGGTCAACCAGGTAGCTGGAAATCGCTAAATTTCACTTCAATAAGTAGACTTCTGTGTTTGAGAAAATCAATAATGGCCAGTTGTTGAGTTTTGGCAGCAACAATATGAATTCAATAGCATACTAGAACAGATGATTTTGTTTCAATCTCCCGCTCTCTCTCAAAAGGAAACCATTCTTCAGTGCTTGCTTCATTTCAGTCGTCATCCCGCTCTTGTCTGTATGATTCAAATAAGTGCAATGCCTCTAAGATAGTGTGTAAATTCGCCTGACAGTTTCTGTTTCTTATGTGGAGAATTCGTGGTGAAAAAGCAGCAGTTGAATATTACGGATTTTGTTAAGAAATGTTATTTCCAACTTTCAAGCTTCTTAGAAAATAGATTCAGAATTATGCGCCTGTATTTATTTAGTTTATTGTTTATTGTCAGTTTCCGTTTATTTCCTTTTTGTAAAATTTCCACGGGGAGGAGGAATTCTAACCCCCCAGTAACACCCCCCCCCCTTGGCTACGCCCCTGGACAGCCATCTGACCTTGAAAGCCATTATAATAGTCTCTTGGACTTAACTTTTCAGGTCAGTTATATTTTCGTTAGCTTTTATAGTTTTGAAATTGCTGAAGGAAGGCTGGTATGGGCTTAAACATATTTTTGATGCACCGATTTTTATCGAGCGGTCCACTTCTGGAACGTATTCTACCTCAACAGGAGATACGTCTCTATGTGTCGATAATAGTCTCAGAGAAATGCATCATCTATAGCTGTGTAGCTACATCAACAGAAATTACTTAACAACAAAAGGAGAAGTTGTTTAAAGGCAGACCGATTAGAGGTAAATAAAGAGATAATCGTGTGGTCCACTTTCTCCGTGATTTCCTCGCGGAACACCATGCACCACAATAGGGAGTGGTTCTCGCCTGCTCACATTGCACAACGACCAGCACGTAACATGGTAGGTCATTGTATAACAGGGAGAGCAAGGAAGGAACTGGCAAGACAGATACTATCTTCCAACTAGACGACGATGACTGCATTCTTTGTCCCCGTTACTGGGTTTCAGGTATTTTGATTACAGCCTCCTGTGTCTTGCATGTTTGCTGGTGATGATGTCCCTGTAGTGTCTCGAGGTCTTCCTTCCCGCATAGGAAATTCTGTATCACAGTGTTCCTATAATGCAGGCCTCTCATAACTGAAGAATTAGTATCTCTTCACCAAGTAGTGGTGGCTGGAATCAGACTTGTAGCTCATGCGAATTTTCTTTCACCACATTCTGCTACTTTGCAAACTTGTCGCCGATCCATCCATGTGTTCGTGTTTACCATGTTGCAGAAAAATCTCTCACATTGTAGGAAGGAACACAAGCTTTCTTGAAATGAAATTTATGGAAAGAAATAATATATGTTTAGAATATCTTCTTCTTCTTTTCCTACCGCTTTTCCCACACCTGTGGGGTCGCGGGTGTGAACTGCGTCGCACATGTGGATTTGGCCCTGTTTTACGGCCGGATGCCCTTCCTGACGCCAACCCTATATGGAGGAAGGTGATCACTATTGCGTGTTTCTGTGGTGGTTGGTAGTGTAGTGTGTTGTCTGAATATGAAGAATATCTGTTTAGAATATACTGTCAGAATTATGCTCTGTGTAGGATAGTTCCCAGCAACATCTTAAACACTTCCAGCATTCGGAGGGAAATATTATTTCTTTCTATGATAAAGGAAACGAAGTGAATAACTATGAGGCAAGTGAAAAACTAAAAGACTTACGATTATACTGAACTCATTGTAGCATATCTCCGAAGTGATTCATATGAAACCCATGCTATTCATTATGGGTTATTCAACGGGAATGGCGCTAATAACATTGTATTGTATATTAAATACACAGAAAGCCTTTACTTTATGCTTGTATAATAACAAATGTCCTCACTTCACCGCAGGGCACAACCGAATATATCATATCATGTTCCTGGTCGCTGAAGCGTTGTAATGAAAACACCATTGCCTTTTTGAGTAAGTGTTCTCTTTGAATTTTCGAAGTTTGATGGCATGCAGCGAAGATTCTGTCTTCAGATAACTCCAGAGGGGAAAGTCTTGTAATATCAAATCCTGTGATGTGTGTGGAATATTTAGACTGCGTAAATCTAATACATTTCGAAATACAGTATGCAATATGGAATATTATTATTGGCAATCGTTGTAGAAATACGATATAACTTGCAGAAACACTGGAATCATTAATGCTCTACAGCCTATTGTTGGCCTTCTTCAAATGTTTTCACCATTCTTGTTTGTTTAGCGCCAAGCTCCTCCAATTTCTAACTCCCAGTGTCCGCATATCTTGCGTCACACATTCTTCCCACCTCAGCTTAGGTATTCTAACTTTCCTAGTTACTTCTGGCGTGGTAATGAAGAACTTCTTGACCAATATGTTGTCATTCATACGTTGTAAGTCCCAATCATTTACACTTTCTGGTCTTTTTGGTTGCAACAGTATCTGGTTCATTAAACAGTTCATAAAGTTTGAAGTTATACCTTATTTTTCACATCCCTCATTCTCCAGCTGGCCCATAAATTTACCTTCATCTTTTCCTTTCAAACACATTCAGCTATCATTCATCAAATGTTGATAGGATGTTAGTTTCACAAGTATATGACAGTACCGGTCTCACTAGAAATGTATACATTACTAACTTTTGTATCTGCTCTTCGCACGGGAATTTGCAATGGATTACATGTTTCCTTCATGAATTTTTGCGAAGATACTTGCCTGTATTGAATCGTTTAATACGGCACGTTAAACATATTTTTCTACGAAAGCACGTGGCAGTAACGTGAAGCGCGATAATGCTGAACAACATCGAGATAGAATGAGGGCGATTACAGAATTAATTGTGTGCTACAGTTCCTGGACCGAAGTTGTGGGAAATTCTCCCTGCTTCTTAGTAACATATTATGTTTTCTCTGACCACTGACGTGGCACTGTGATTAAAGACTCATGCAACGATAACCTCCCTTATTATCTGCTCTATCAAGAAGAGAAAAGTGGCTCTCTAGTCACGCCCGTTAACCCACCTTCAAGTGACATGCACCGGACTAAAAATCCAAATTTTCGTAATTATTGTCCATAGTACGCATAAGTAGTATACGGCATAAAGTAACAGAAATAACATATTCTTAAACGTTTGTTAAATACAGTCTTTGATAGACCTAATTTAACAAATATATTTGTGAATAATCTTCCTGTAACTCCAACGGGTGGGTTGGCCGTGCGGCTAGGGGCGCGCAGCTGTGAGATTGCATCCAGGAGATAGTGGGTTCTAACCCCACTTTTGGCAGCCCTGAAGATGTTTTTCTGTGGCTTTCCATTTTCACACCAGGTAAATGCTGGGGCTGTACCTTAATTTCTTTTTGCTAGGGGCTTTACGTCGCACGGACACAGATAGGTCTTATGGCGACAATGGGATAGGAAAGACCTAGGAGTTGGAAGGAAGCGGCCATGGCCTTAATTAAGGTACAGCCCCAGCATTTGCCTGGTGTGAACATGGAAAACCACATGTACCTTAATTAAGGCCACAGCCGTGTCTTCCCACTTCTAGGCCTTTCCTATCCCATTGTCGCAGTAAGACCTATATGTGTCGGTGCGAAAAGTAGATTGTAAAAAAAAAAAAGAAGACACCTTAACTCCAGGTGATATCTTGACATCGAATGCACCTGACAGCACAATCCTGAATTATTGGATTACAAACACGTAGTTAGTTTTAAATATGCCCAACAGTTTTCCAGTTCTGGGAACACAAACAGATTCATAACCTCGCTGCCTTTTACCAAGATACTGGGTTTGATTCTGTCTCAAGTTTATGGTATGTGAACATCTGTAGCTTGAGGAAATCTGGATATCTGCAAAGCTCGTGTCGGTAGGATAGATCTACCTTCACATAAATGAACTATTGCGGCACAAGATATTCGGTTCCTCGGAGTCTTCGGAAAATTTGGGGCTTGAAACAACTTTCTTAAAGCATGCCCAGGTGTCTTAGATTTATAATGACGTTGTCTCTGCGAGCTGAACCTGGCCTGCTATCAGCATCGCTCTCCAAATGTCTTACTAATTATGTCCACATTCAATCCAGCCTCACATTCAAAAGCATTCTCAGACGCCCTAGAATTGGACTGGTGCTTTTAAGCTTTGAACGACGATTTTCCGAGGGCAGCTTGTTGGTTGTTATTAGCGGTCATAGTAAAAAGCACCAACTCTTAAGTGCCACGATCCACCCATTGAGTCTAAATTTCTTATTAACGGAGCGTTATGCGACTTAATGAATGAAACAGATTGCGAAGGGAAAATGCACGGAATAAATAGATAAAAAAAAAGGCAAAAATAAAGCAGTCACCTCCATACAGGCCATGAAGTCCCTTGGAGGATTGGAAGGTAAAGGCCTCCACCATTGTAACCTCGGCACGTGATGGGGTAGAGTGTTAGCTCTACGCCCGGCCGCCTTTGCCCCCTGGAATTAACCTGGTATCATTTTTGGCTGTAGGCTGAGTGAACCTCAAGGCCATATGCACCTCCGGAAGTAGAAATCTCATTTCTTAAATTTTACGACTTCTTGACGGGGATTCGAACCCACGTCCTTCCGGGAGAACCGAGCACGCCTTTACCGCCTCGGCCAGGCAGCCCCCCACGGAATAAATAGTGCGTAATATAACTCAAAGAAAGGAGAGTATAGGTATCGGGATTAGCACCCCCAAACATACGGAGAAATTAAGGCAGTTAAGAAAGTTGACGATAGTTGAAGATAGAATAGGATAGATAGGATAGGACAAATACTTAAATACTATATGGATGCGTTTGAAAAATGAAATGTAACCACTAAATTCTGTAAACAGAAAGTCTCCAGTCGGAATAAACTGTTACGCAAAGTGACGTAGTCAGCCACAGACTATCTGCACGTCAGCAAAAGGCCTTTGTTACTCAGTCGCAGGGTATGCACGTCCAGTTTTGTACTCGTCATCTCATATCAAGCAGATGGATGCGCCCCTCACTGAGACCTTTGTGTTGGCGATAGGCTGTTTAAAGTCTGCTCCGGTCGACAAGCTTTACCGCGACATATCCGAAGAGAAGTGGCTGCGAACAAGGAGAGGTCAGGAGTTGAATGAGGAAGTACTCATCGATTACTTGGCTATGTGTTCCCAACTAAGCGACTGAAGTGCAGGAACAATTTTTTTTCGAACAGATCAGGTGTGGACAGATCTAAAGTGACCTTAGCGAGACGGGGTTACATCGATGCTGACAAGATGAAGTGTGAATGCGGGGAAGACCATATTCTGAAGCACATGCTTCAACGTTCGCTGGTGCTCATCCTTCTGTATAGAAGATAAACTCTTTCAAGACACACAGTGCACGTGATATAGCAAATCTGAGTCATCTGAAAACTTGGGTTACGGAGGTTAGCGTAACGGAAGTGTTACCCTAGCAAGCATGCAGGCAATGATGTAAGGTATGGATGGCCAGAAAATGTTACCTTTCAACCGTGCAGACTATGGTGAAAAAAGTGCTAAGGACCTAAATTGTAGCAAATTTTGTGAAGATTATTTTAGTGTAGTACGAAAATTAGACTTTCCAAGACTAAATTGATGTCAGTAGGTAAGAAATCCAAGAGAAGTGAATGCCAAATTTGGGATACAAAGCCGAAACAGATAGATAATTTCAAGTATTTAGACTGTATGTTCTCCCAGGATGACAGTATAGTTAGTGAGATTGAATCAAGTTGCAGTAAAGCTAATGCAGTGAACTCGCAGTTGTGATCAACATTATTTTGTAATAAGGAAGTCAGCTCCCGGACGAAATCATGTGGTCCCGATGACATACCCACATTAGTTTTGAAAGAATGTTCATTTGAGCTAGGAAGGACACTTAGCATCATAATACATATGTCATTCTCGTCAGGGTATTTTCCATGTGAGTGGATGAAAGGTTACGTAATACCAGTGCTCAAGAAAGGAGACAAAATGGTGTTTGATAACTATAGGCCTGTTTGTGTTATTATCCCTGATTTCAAAGGTGGCAGAGAAGATCGTGTATAGGAGATTGTACAGTTCAGCTTCACAGTATATTAATATAGCTCAGCACGGTTTTATACAGAAACGCTCTACCGTGTTCAATATGGCGATGTATATCAATTTCATTTCAGAATATCTGGATAGGAGGCAACAAGCCTTTGATTCAGCTCAACATGATGCTCTACTCATCAAATTGTCAGCATATGGGATAGGAAAAAGTTCTTTAGAGTGGATTAGAAGCTATCACACTAATGGGGTTTGCGTGTTAAAAGCTGATGTTATTATGTCAAAGCCGTACCACCCTACTTCCGGTGCCCCCAAGGCTCTTTACTGGGCCCTATTTTCTTTGTCATATTCACAAATGATATAACAACATTTATACAACACAGTAATTGCCATCTCTATGCTGACAATCTGAGGATCTTTAAGGTGATACATAGTGAGTTGGACTGTAAGCTGCTACCGTCTGACTTAAAAAGTGGCTGCTTGGTCTGAATACTTCAAAATACAATGCAATTACATTTTCACTTAAGTTTGTACCATTAAATTACCCTTACCAATTATGCAAATTTCAAATAGCTCGCTTGAATGAAATAGATGATCTTGGTGTTACACTTTCAAACTGTTGCGGCCTTTCCTTCGAAAAACATTTAGACAAGATTTCTAGGAAAGGTTTCAAATGACTTGGCTTTCTAAAAAGAAACTGTGCCGAATTTGTTTCTCCTAGAACTTTAATAACTTTGTTTTGCACTCTGACCAAGCCATCGTTAGAATACTGTTGCGAGGTGCGGCTACATTCTCAGCAGTATTTAATACAAAACTCAGAAAGAGTCCAAATAAGGTTCATGAAATGGAGCAGCTACAAAGGTTTGGGTATTTCTCTCTCTTCGTCCGATTACTCCCACCGCAGATGTGCAATTGCCCTCTTTCTTTATAAGTGTCTGACGGGTAGAGTGGATTGCTCAACATTATTGGAGTTGATTCCATTACTTGATCCTAGTCGAAATACGAGGCAAATGTATATTTTTCATCTGCCTAAAGTGAGAACTGTGGCTCGGACTAACTCATGGCTTCCGAGGGCACTAGCATCACTGAATGAGGTGGATGAATCAGTGGATTTATTCCACTCAGCCCCGTCTAAAATCAGACGTGCCCTAACGACCTCATGAATGTAAGGCCCTCTCTGTTATATATGTAAATATGTGTACGTAAATGTTTCTAGATGTAGATTATTCATGATAATTATTTAAGGAGATTGAGTTTTATTTATTTATTAGCTGATGTACCCGTGCTTCGCTACGGGATTCTCAGAAAGATTGACTTGGTGGTTTTCCTAACTGAAGTCAACTTAGGACATTACAAAAACGTCAGTAGAAATGTAGCGATTAAAAGCAATGTTATCATATAAAACACTCGATCAAATGAAAAACAGCACATTTTCTCACTTTTAAAGAACAGTACTACAGTGCCGATCTGACAGTCTAAAGTTCCAGAGCTGGAATGACCAGGCCGCAGATAGCCGTGAATACTTCTCTGCCCTTATTCCGTTAAATATGCACACCGTTCATTCCAATCAGTGCCTCAGAGTAGGGATTGAATAGCTCGAATTCTATGATGAACCAGTGTGTTACGTACCAGTAGTATCAGAAAATTTATGAACCAGAGGAATGGCATGCTAAAGAAGAAAGTATCTAACTCCCCAGCTACTTCCCGCCAATATTCAGGCAGCCTGTTACACCCAGTACGACCGGGCGAGTTGGCGTGCGCTTAGGGGCGCTCAGCTGTGAGCTTGCAGCCGAGAGATAGTGGATTCGAACCCCACTGTGGCCAGCCCAGAAAATGGCAATCCTTTGTTTCCCTTTTTCACAGCAAGCAAATGCTGGGGCTGAACCTTAATTAAGGCCAAGGCCGCTTCCTTCACACTCCTAGTCCTTTCCTATCCCATCGTCGCCATAAGACCTATCCGTTTCGGTGCGACGTAAAACAATTTTTTTAAATACTCAGTACGCAGCAGTAATCCTATCTATCGGGGATGAGAGGCAACAGAAGACACAAAGCACATCACAACAAACAATGATCAATGTAATGTTATTGTTGATCAATTTTATGAGCTTTCTATATTATAGGCCTTCACATTTAGTTTTCTTTAGACTCTGTGATAATAGGGCATCTTATAAAATTATTTATAGCGTAGACTGTAGTTCCTTATTCTCCGACTTTACATACCGATTTTCACTAAATCCTGTTTACCCACTTTCTCGTGACTTGGCGCTGATAAGGACTTAGTAACAAAAATCCAAATTCATGTATATGTCTGATCATAGCCGGTACGGTAACAATATATAAGACATAAATGATCGGAAATTTATCGATACGACCACTAATATCAAATATTTCAGAATCAAATTTTTGGCCTTCCCCTAAACTACAATTTCACTCAGTTTGAATAAAATTATTTATAGCGTAGACTATAGATACTTACTCCCCGACTTTGCATACCGATTTTCATTAAGATAGGACCACTAATAACATAAATATCTAGGAATTAAATTTTAGGCCTTCCCCTAAACTACCATTTTCCTCAGCGTGAATACAATTATCTACAGCCTAGATTGTAGTGACGTGTTCCCAGGCTTTGCCTACCGATTTTCATTAAGATACGACCACTAATAACAAAAATATTTGAGAATTAAATGTTAGGCCTTCCCTTAAACTACCATTTCACTCAGCGTGAATAAAATGATTTATGGCCTAGATTGTAGCGTCTTATTTCCCGACTTTGCATACTGATTTTCATTAAATTCTCTTCAGTCGTTTCCTCATGATGCGTGTATATACTTACAGACAGACAGACAGATAAACAGACAGACAGACAGACAGACAGACAGACAGACAGACAGACAGACAGACAGACAGACAGACAGACAGACAGACAGAAATTGCGGAAAATTAAAAAATGCATTTCCTTGTTACTGTGTACACGACTGATACAGAAATACCATCCTTTTTTAAATTCTGAGCAATGTATAGACAAAACTCTTATTTTATATTTATTTATTTATTTATTTATTTATTTATTTATTTATTTATTTATTTATTTATTTATTTATTTATTTATTTATTTATTTATTTAAGGTGTTGTAAATATGCATATGTAAAGGTCTCTAGATTTAGTTTGAACTTGGTTATTATTTTAGGAAATTGGTGTTATTTATTTAAGGTGTATCTGTTGTATATTATGTTTTATTGAATCATCTTTAATTGGGCATAGTAAAAATAATAGCGTATGGCCTCCGGAGAGGTCTGGTGCAGGTCTTTTTCTAGTAGACGTTCTATTAGGCGACCTGCATGTCTGTGAAGATGAGGGCCCTACCTAGGAGGATTTTTAATGTTAATACGCAATACACACCCAGTCGCCAAGCCTTTGGAATTAACCAATTAAGGTTAAAATCCCGACCCGGCCGGGAATTGAACCCGGGACCCTCTGAACCGAAGGGCAGTACGCTGACCATTTAGCCAACGAGCCGGAGTTTAATTGAGCAAATAAGCTGTTGATGATATCTGTCTATCTATTTATCTATCTATCCTTACACCGGTCTGCTTTCAGATCAACTTTGCTTCACGGGAGTGAAAGCTGGATCTTATTCATAAGTTAAAAGTAACATACATGAAAGTAGTGAGAATGATTTCTGGTACAGACAGGTGGGAACAATGGCAGGAGAGAACTCACAATGAGGAGATAAAAGGCTAAGTTGGGAACGAGCTAGATGGATGAAGCTGTAGGCAAAAATCGGCTTCGGTGGTGGGGTCATGTGAGGTGAATAGAGGACGATAGGTTACCCAGGAGAATAATGGACTCTGTAAAGGAGGGTAAGGGAAGTAGCGGAAGACCAAGACGACGATGGTTAGATTCGGTTTCTAACCATTTGAAGATAAGAGGTATATAACTAAACGAGACCATAAAACAAGTTGCAAATACTGTAGAGGATTGTGGCAGCATTTAGGAAATTCACAGAGGCCTGCAGATTGAACGCTGAAAAACATAACGGTCTATAATGAAGATGTGTGTATGTATGTATTTTAGTATAGGGTAATGTTTTGAGTTCTAAGCAAAACAAAAAACGGCTATAACTCAAATTACAGGAATTTTTTGTTGGCAAACCTCAGATTCGTAATCAGCATCCCAAGAAACATAAAGAAGCAAACAAACAAACAAACAAACAAACAAAAATCATAACTGCTCCACAATTTGTTGTAAACAAACTACCTAATTAATGGAATATGGTGGTCATCTGAAAATGATAATTGATTTTCATAAGGGGAAAAGTGTTTTCTTTTCGGTGTAAATCTGTATAATTTGAATTGAATATTTTGGATGCTTCTGACACGAGAATAATAATAATAATAATAATAATAATAATAATAATAATAATAATAATAATAATAATAATAATAATAATAATAATAATAATAATAATAATAATTTTCACAGTAATAAAAATGGTTTAAAGCCGAAGGGAATGTATAAGGTACTGTATCATATAGTTAGAGGGTGAATGTTATTTGTCGTTGCTGTTGTTGTTGGTTCTGGTGACCTGGTGATGATGGTTTAAACCCCGATAATCATAGCCAGGAACACACACACACACACACACACACACACACACACAAAGAGCGATGGTGTGAAAGAGTGATCAAATCCTATATTCATTCGCGGAAGCAAGGGACTCACCTCTTAGGCTAATTAGGTTGCAAAGGTGGTTACTCCTTCTAGGGCTGACTCTGTAATCACTGCATGGACTCTTCATCGTGGGATAGGTTAGCTCGCAGCAACGTAGACCCTAAGGACAAGGGAACTTATTAAGCACAACTCAGGTGAAAGAGTAACTAGATCTGCCCCTCAGCGTGGAGGTGGACTGACCCTTCTTTAAATGTCAGTGTACTCATTAACAACACATTTGCACGAAATGATTACCATTGTACATGGCTGACATTATGGAGGTGACGAAACTCACAGACAAATGCAACCAGTACGTTCCCTTTCATGAGTTTTCTTAGCGCTTGCAACTAATAATGTGCGTTTAAAACTAAATTATCTCGCAATATTCTGAGCGTGAGTGAATAAGATTTCTGTACTACTGCGAATTTGTAACACATCTCGATAGTCAGATCATTATAGTCATTATCCTAGCGAATGTAAGGCTATGCAGCAAGAAGAGGTCTGCACGGGCTCTCTCTTAAATTGACAAATACTAATTGGTCCTTGGCCGAGCTCCCGCATAATAATATTAATATTAATAACAATAATAATATTGGCGTTACGTCCCTCTAACTACTTTTACGGTTTTCGGAACTTAGTCCCGCAGGAGTTCTTTTACGTGCCAGTAAATCTACCGACACGAGGCTGACATATAGGAGCACCTTCAAATACCATCGGACTGAGCCGGGATCGAACCTGTGAAGTTGGGTTCAGAAGGCCAGCGTCTCAACCGTCTGAGCCACTCAAGCGATAAAAAGGTTAACAAATGAATTTATGGCATTTTGTCTATCCGTGAATTATAATTAGTTTTGGAAACACATTACAATAAATAGCGAGTACTACACCCTTCCTGGCCAGGCTGACATATTACGGTAGATGATGTGATACTTACCAGCGTCGTCTCGGGTTGTCGAATGGGTTAGCGGATACGTCTCCTGCGTTGGGATAAATCATTCTATCTACGTTGTATGTTGGGTATTCAGCACGAAGGCTGGTTTGGTCCTCCACAGTTCCGCCAACAGCTGTCATAGATAGCCTAGGTGTCACTAAAGAGGCATACTAGGGAAATGAGGAGTGAGACAGTTACCCGTTGCTTTTCTCACCGACCCAGAAGTTACTATTGCGTAACAGTTTGCCAAGCCCACTGAAATGCATGCACCAACCGATCCTATGAGCGATATTTTCACAGTATTCATGACAGGGACTGGCTGCGAGGGCATTCTATACTAAGCAAAAATAATCAGACCAATGACTTGCTTGAAAATGTTTTAATAAATCAAAGTGAATATAGAATGAGACGGCGGTGGTTGGAACTCATGTATTTCAGCGTTCCTGCCGCGAGGTGGTGCTAGAGTCAATTGGTTTTGGTGCGACTGCATACCGTTCTATAAAACAGGTGGAAACTGTCGGCACTAGACGGCTATAATTCTGCACACAATTTAATTAGAGACTAGTGCGCCTATTATTGGGTAGCCTACTCTATACAGTGCACCGAAATACTGTTTACAGAAATAACAGTCAAAGAAATTTGATGCAGAGTACATACAATTGAAAATACTCATCTCCAGTTGCAAGAAAGTTTCAATCCTTCCTTGCCGCTTTAGAAGTTGACCTGGACTTCGCCTCTTTTGATATTTCCTTCGCCCGAAAAATTAATCTAGAATTAATGCAATGGAAACCATTTTGGGTAAATCTAATCTCAGATTATTTTCCAAACAGCACAAATTTCGAAACTCTTGAAGTTCGTACATCATATCCACACATCAACCCACAGCGCGTCTTCTCCTTTTAGCTTTTTTTTTTTTTTAATGCTGGTGGATTTAAGTCGCACCGACACAGATATGCCTAGGTCTTATGGCGACGATGGGATAGGAAAGGCCTGGGAATTGGAAGGAAGCGGCCGTGGTCTTAATTGAGGTACGAAAAACCATCTTCAGGGCTGTCGACGGTAGGATTCGAACCCACTATCTCCCGGATGCAAGCTCACAGCCGCGCGCTCCTAACCGCACGGCTAACTCGCCCGGTAGCTTTTGTCTTACACCTTTCACTGTTTAGCACGTCATGGAAGACCAACGAAGAATATTTGTGGCATTTAGAGTCACTACCGCCGAAATTCCATACTTAAATAAATAACGGTTACATCACTAAGGAGACGCTGAGTTTCCAAAACACATTCCAAAGATAGTTTTAAATTCATTCTTTTTACAATTTGCTTTACGTCGTACAGATACAGATAGGTCTTATGGCGACTACGGAATAGGAAAAGGCTAGGAGTGGAATGGAAGCCACCTGGCCTTAATTAAGGTACTGCTCCAGCATTTTTCTGGTGTGAAAGTGGAAAACCACGGAAAACCATACTCACGGCTTCCGACAGTAGGGCTGGAACCCACTATCTCTCGGATGCAAGCTGAAAGCTAGGACGACTTGGCTATGAACATTGACATTCCCATGGTAGGCTGCGTACCAGATCTTAACTTTTGTTATGTTTGTTATATTTTATTATGAAAGTTTACATTTGTTAATTTGTCTGTTGACAGTACAAGTGAAATGCGCTCAGTGTATCTGTATCTTGTGCTTTGTGAATAAATAAATAAATAAATAAATAAATAAATAAATAAATAAATAAATAAATAAATAAATAAAGAATAAAGAAATAACTCAAACAGCGTAGCCCCTTAATCGGTTTCTAATGATTTCACAGACTCACCGCATGGTACAGCTTTCTTTGCTGCTATGGAAATCAAGAAGTCACATAAATAATGCACAAGATTGTCGCCTGCTCTAGCTGAGCTATAGGACTGGGGCCTGGTTCCATATCTGTCAGTGTAACAGTGTCGCTTATCTGTTCTTGAATATTTTCTTTTACTTTCCTACTTCTACGTCTTCATCTCGCGCCATTGATCTTACATGTTGCATGAAGGAAGACAGGTTGTGGTCAATAACATCCTCAAAGTTCGCTGTAGAGGAAAGAAATCCTTTCACTGGTACGTACACACACTGAAGCAAAAGGAGATTTTAAAAAAGGATGAAAGGGTTTGTGGGGGTGGAATGTCGTCACTAATTAAGCCCTCTATAAGACCAAAATGCCTTTCAGCAGGGTCTTGGTTTGATTTCACTCCTAATACATACTTGTATACAGAAGACCAAAGGAAGGAAATCAAATCTAGTATGTTCTAGATAGTGAATCGACGGTATTTTAGAGTTACAGTAGATGCACAAGACCATAACGTTGGATAACTTCGTGGATCTCTTTCAATGTGTTTTAATGCTTTTCATTGCGACAGACTTTGAGTGAGATTATTTATTTTGAAATAATCTAAGTGATTGATATCTAACCGCGTTATATGTAGGTATTAGAGAAACGTTCATCTACAATTGACAATTCCAAATCCATAGCATCGAAAACGTTGTTCATATTACGTGTAAATATTTCAGTTGCTTTTCTGTTTTCGAAATCATGAAACCAAGTTCTCTATAAAACGCCACATCTATCGCAACTGACCTACTAAAAAGCTGCTCTTTGGCAACTTGACATTCATCTTCTGATAAACTTTATGTTTGATGTGAGCAGATGTTAGCCACCGCGTAACTCTCCTGCCAACATTTGAACTGGTTTCAGTGGCATAAAGCTTTCCTTCATATTTTGTAAAATCTCATATGTTTACTAAATCCACCAAAACTGCACATAAATGCAAAGAAAAGTCATCTCCGTACAGGCCATGAAGGTCCTTGGAGGGGTGGAAGGTAAAAGCTTCCACTATCCGTAACCTCGGCACTTGATGGGGTAGAGTGGTTAGCTCTACGCTCGGCCGCCTTTACCCTCAGGAATTAACCTGGTACTCATGTTTGATGTAGGCTGAGTCAACCTCAGAGCCATATGCACCTCCGGAAGCGGAAATCTCGTTTCTTAAATTTTTCGACTTCCTGACGGGGATTCGAACCCACGTCCTTCCGGGCGAACCGAGCACGTCTTTACTACCAAAACTGCACATAGCACAGTTATATCTGATATCCTCCCTTAAATTCACATCGTCAAATATCAGTGCATAGTTACGATGATTTTCATCACTTTCTTCCATACCGTATAACTGATATGTAGCTAGAGACAACTGCCATAGCATGAGGGTATGCTTATTAGTTATTCTTCAGTACTCGAGATATTTTTCTTAATAATGAAAGTGATGTGCCACGAAATTTGAAAAGTGGTACGAGAGCTGGAACGGGGTCCACTCAGCCTCGGGAGGTCAACTGAGTAGAGGTGGGTTCGATTCCCACCTCAGCCATCCTGGAAGTGGTTTTCCGTGGTTTCCCACTTCTCCTCTAGGCGAATGCCGGGATGGTACCTAACTTAAGGCCACGGCCGCTTCCTTCCCTCTTCCTTGCCTATTCCTTTCAATCTTCCCATCCCTCCACAAGGCCCCTGTTCAGCATAGCAGGTGGGGCCACCTGGGCGAGGTACTGGTCATACTCCCCAGTTGTATCCCCCGACCAAGAGTCTGAAGCTCCAGGACACTGCCCTTGAGGCGGTAGAGGTGGGATCCCTCTCTAAGTCCGAGGAAAAAACCGAACCTGGGGGGTAAACAGATGATGATGATGATGATGATGAATGAAAATGATGACAACGAAAGCAGTTTATGCTATTCCCAAAGTTCGTACACTTCTGGATTTTATGACGAAAAGAAAACTCCCCAAAATAAATGATGGCTCATAACGCAATCCACTAGACTTTAAAAATATATTTTCGGTTGTGATATGAATTGTCCGCCTCTGTGGTGTAGTGGTTAGCGTGATTAGCTGCCACCCCCGGAGGCCCGGGTTCGATTCCCGGCTCTGCCACGAAATTTTAAAAGTTGTACGAGGGCTGGAACGGGGTCCACTCAGCCTCGGGAGGTCAACTGAGTAGAGGTGGGTTCGATTCCCACCTCAGCCATCCTGGAAGTGGTTTTCCGTGGTTTCCCACTTCTCCTCCAGGCAAATCCCGGGATGGTACCTAACTTAAGGCCACGGCCGCTTCCTTCCCTCTTCCTTGCCTATCCCTTCCAATCTTCCCATCCCTCCACAAGGCCCCTGTTCAGCATAGCAGGTGAGGCCGTCTGGGCGAGGTACTGGTCATCCTCCCCAGTTGTATCCCCCGACCAAGAGTCTGAAGCTCCAGGACACTGCCCTTGAGGCGGTAGAGGTGGGATCCCTCGCTAAGTCCGAGAGAAAAACCGAACCTGGAGGGTAAACAGATGATGATGATGATGATGATGATGATACGAATTGCCAGTTTCTGCTTGTACGGTAAGCTGTCTATGTAATAATTCAGTACAACATTAATTAATTTTGCAATGTATTTGGACTGATCACATCGTTTCTTTCAGCTTTTAACGATAATGCATTTTAAGCATTTCACTTTCCTGCAGAGTCGAATCAATACAATCCAAAGTTGTTAGGTGATATAACTATCACAGTTAATAGCAAAGATACCTGACCGAGGTGGTAAAGGCTTGCTCGGTTCACCCGGAAGGACGTGGGTTCGATTCCCCGTCAGGAAGTCGTAAAATTTAAGAAACGAGATTTCCACTTCCGGAGGTGAACGTGGCCCTGAGGTTCACTCAGCCTACAACAAAAATGAGTACCAGGTTAATTCCTGGGGACAAAGGTGGCCGGGCGTTAAGCTAACCACTCTACCCCACCAAATGTCGAGGTTACGGATAA
The DNA here is from genome assembly GCF_040414725.1 of Anabrus simplex. Taxonomy (NCBI): domain Eukaryota; kingdom Metazoa; phylum Arthropoda; class Insecta; order Orthoptera; family Tettigoniidae; genus Anabrus; species Anabrus simplex. The sequence continues at coordinate 247,226,441 of NC_090265.1, read as the reverse complement.
TGGAAGCCTTTAACTTCCACCCCTCCAGGGGCCTTAATGGCCTTCTTTCTTCGATACAAAGATAGCATAGTGATTCTATCGATTCTATCGAACTCCCTTCAGTTCCATTGGCAGCTTTTATTTTCTTGGTTGGTGAAGATTTTCAGTGGGCTCTTCTTTTAAGGGGTTTGAAACTTAATTTTGCTTAAGTATAAATAAGTGCCTACCATCCCCTTTATTATACTCAGATGTACAATCTGACACAAAACAGCCTGGCATGTTGAAAGATGAAAATCTACAGCCTGTTTCCAGTCATTCGACCGGGTCAGAAATGGGATGAATGGAGCCCCCATCTAGCGGCGAGGGTAGGAATTGTGCCGGTTGCCGAAGCCTTTCGCTATCCTTTGGGGCAATGATTAATTGCTGACAGATGAAATGATATGGTGAGTGTTTCTGGAATGAAAGGTGACAGGGGAAACCGGAGTTCCCGCAGAAAAACCTATCCCGCCTCCGCTTCTTCCAGCACAAATCTCACATGGAGTGACCGGGATTTGAACCACGGAACCTAGCGGTGAGAGGCCGGCGCGGTGTCGCCTGAGCCACGGAGGCTCCTAAGCATGGCATCTAATAACAACGCTCAAATTCACACGGAGACAATATTTCGCCCTCTGATACTGTAGCCTACATCGTGTCTGCACAACATTGCATTCAACTGCTGCTCGTTTAGGCCAAACAGTGTGTGCGGTCCGTGGTGTTGGAAAAGGGAGCTAGCTTCTCTGGACAATGGAGCTTTATGGAAGTTTCAACACTTGATAATCTACTAGCCCTGATATTGATCATTAAATAGTGATCACCGCCTCTGTGGTGTAGTGGTTAGCGTGATTAGCTGCCACCCCCGGAGGTCCGGGTTCGATTCCCGGCTCTGCCACGAAATTTGAAAAGTGGTACGAGGGCTGGAACGGGGTCCACTCAGCCTCGGGGGGTCAACTGAGTAGAGGTGAGTTCGATCCCCACCTCAGCCATCCTGGAAGTGGTCCGTGGTTTCCCACTTCTCCTCCAGGCAAATGCCGGGATGGTACCTAACTTAAGGCCACGGCCGCTTCCTTCCCTCTTCCCCGCAAGGCCCCTGTTCAGCATAGCAGGTGCGGCCGCCTGGGCGAGGTACTGGTCATACTCCCCAGTTGTATCCCCCGACCAAGAGTCTGAAGCTCCAGGACACTGCCCTTGAGGCGGTAGAGGTGGGATCCCTCGCTAAGTCCGAGGGAAAAACCGAACCTGGAGGGTAAACAGATGATGATGATGAAATAGTGATCACACTTAATACTGGATGGGTCCGTAAATTTTATAACTATGAAGTCTGCTCATCTATAAATTTAACAGCTCGTTAACAATAACAAACATTCCTAAAACCAGAACAAACACTATCTAACCAGACAAGACAATCCTAAAAAGAGTTTATATCACAATATGGATGATTTATAAAGTGCCGGGCTGAGTGGCTCAGACAGTTCAGGCGCTGGCCTTCTGACCCCAACTTAGCAGGTTCGATCGTGGCTCAGTCCGGTGGTATTTGAAGGTGCTGAAATACGTCAGCCTCGTGTCGGTAGATTTACTGGCACGTAAAAGAACTCCCGCGGGACTCAATTCCGGCACCTCGGCTTCTTCGAAAACCGTAAAAGAGCAGTTAGTGGGACGTAAAACAAATAACATCATTATTATTATGATTTATAAAGTATACACTATAGTGCTATTCAGTTTTACTCGAGTGTTTTGTGTGATATTCATTAGTGGTATTTCTTTACTTCCTTTTGGACAAAAGATTCCTCTCCTCGCAAGATATTTAACATTTTCATATCAGGTAATAAATATTAATGCTGAAACAAACTAACTAAACTTGGGAGGAGGTTGCCCAAATATTATATAACAATGCTGCCAGAAATATTGGAAAAGAGACAATAACATGATAACAAGAATAAACATTCAACGGTGGCTCTTCGTGCACGATGATGAAGAAACAATTACAATACATATCAAACACACACAAAATATACATGCACATGCAATAAACATAAAATCATATTAAGAAGACAGTATCTGAAAAATACTTATTTTATTATTACGAGGGTTGGGGCATACGGCATGGCAGCTATTGCTTTTTCTCGCACGAATACGGGATCTACAATACAATGAGGTGCTCTGTACTGTATGAATAATGGCGAGTAGGTTTACCAGGTGTAGGATACACAGCCAAGAGACTGTTAGCCATGAAATACTTCCGAACCGGATTTTAGAAATATCACAAACAACGAAGTAGAAATGAAAACCCTAGTCATCCAAATAAATATGTATCCCCATTAACACAATCATATGAATCTAAGTAAGTTCCATCATGCTTGTTTATTATGCATAAAACCTGGCCTATCCTCCTCATAAAATTACCCAAGTTAGCTCTGAAAATCTGAAAAGAAAGATAATACAATATTTACACAAATAACAAAGAAATATGGAATGTAAGCAAATAATCACATAGGATGGCTTCGTCTGCTCCTTCGATATGGGATGAAGTTCACGACATTGTCCTGTCAGTCTCCCTCCTTTGGGCTCGTTTAGATATCGCTTAGATGATTTGAATATATCAAATAATCTCACTAAAATTTGCAGTAATGAAAAACCGTGAAGAAAGACATGAATTCTTTATCTAAGCAAACCATATCTCGTTTCTAAATACGTCACACTTAAATGATCATAATTAGTACACACTTCAACCCGTGCAGTCTGTGATAACATGGGTGTGTAACCATGAATTCAATACGCCCCCACAACGTAACAAAGGACACTATACATCATCGCGGATCAGTGGTAGAGTGCCGGCCTCCGGATCCCAAGATAGCGGGTTCGAACCCGGCAGTGGTACTCGGATTTTTGAAGGGCGGAAAAAAGTCCATTCGGCACTCCAGTCGTACGATGTCGGCATGTAAAAGATCTCTGGTGACACATTTGGTGTTTACCCGACAAAATTCATTAAATCTCAGCCATAGACGCCCAAGAGAGTTTCGGTGTACTCGGTATGCCATCTAGTGGGCCTAGAGTAAAACGGAACGTCGAAATTGACGAGCAGACAGCCAGATGGCGTTAAATTGAAATGTCTGCACACGGTAGCTGAGGCCATACGATTATTATTATTATTATTATTATTATTATTATTATTATTATTATTATTATCGCGGAAGTCATATATGAAACTTCATTTGTGGTCAATACTTTCAAATATAATCCTATTGCTCATCATGGATGTCGCAGCTTATTCATTATATATGTATTTAAAGATCCCTCTACTATCTTATACCCTATTCGTATGTCATCGAATACTTCTATCATAATTATAACTCGTAGAACCATATTAAACCACTGTGCACTCGAGTTTCGTGATAAAACTGAGAGCTAAGAGAACGAAACGGATTAGCGTAAAGGTACATTAACTATAAATGAAACAAGAGCTGTAAATATATTGCAAACAATACATTTAATCAAAGCGGGAGGTGAAATGTACCATGACGCTATCCCTAAAGTAGAAATATTAATGAGATCGGAATAAATACAATAGCAGGCGGTGGCTTTTTTTTTTTTTTTTTTTTTTTTTTGCTAGTTGTTTTACGTCGCACCGACACAGATAGGTCTTACGGCGACGATGGGACAGGAAAGGGCTAGGAGTGGGAAGGAAGCGGCCGTGGCCTTAATTAAGGTACAGCCCCAGCATTTGCCTGGTGTGAAAATGGGAAACCACGGAAAACCATTTTCAGGGCTGCCGACAGTGGGGTTCGAACCTACTATCTCCCGAATACTGGATACTGGCCGCACTTAAGCGACTGCAGCTATCGAGCTCGGTAGGCGGTGGCATCAAACAGAGTAAATAAGGATACAATGTCGTAGGAATCCAGATTAGCAGAGTAGCACAATACATAGAATCATCCTGACCGTGCAAAAGACAAGGAAATGAGATTTGGATTATTAAGACGGGACAATAGTAGAAAACAAAATGAACGACTATTTTATCGCCAATCCAAGTACTCAGATGTAATTCAGCCAAGATAATAAATGTATATTACAAAAGTGCAAAAAGAAGAGGAAATACTAATCTGAAAGCGTATTAAGAAGTGTAGCTTGCCAAATTAGCGATATTCATTTGCAAAGAAGAAATAAGAACACGCTTTTCCACGAAAAGTACAACTTGGAAAACTGGGAGATGACTAGAGCATTTTACGCCTATACAATCGCCGCACGGAAAAGGAAAAGATCAAAATTAACGATCAGCTACAAAGTATCCCATATAAAGAAAGTAAATTTACGCCGTCGTTATTTAATTAGGGAAATATTTGAGAAGATAATCACTTAAAAGAAATTAGAGACCAGATTAAATTATACGAGGGCTAACATTTAATCAATTGAATGCTGGAGGAAACTTCATTAACATGCATTGTCTTATCCAATTCATCTGTTGTATTTTCATGAACGAGCTGAACGTTATGGAGAAGTTTTAACCGCATGGGGTAAAAGGATTACTCAGAGCCGTCCGATCCAACCTAAGATGATCAGCCGAGAGTCCAGATGACAAGAGCCGTGCCGCCGCTAGCCGCAAGATTCGCTGGCAGTATTCAAGCAGACCAGTCCGTCCCAACACCGCGGAGGAAATGAGATACGTTTCTTATTATTTTCAAATATTTATGTAGTTTGATAGAATATAATGTTTTTTCTTTTGAAAGTGTGAAATAATCGTTGTGCCTATTGTGATCGAGGAAATCAACTTCTTTGACATGCTTAGCTCTCATGATTAAAATATGTGTCAATCCATGTATAATGAAGTAAGAAGTAACCGTAGTATAAATGAATCCAAGTCTTACCAGTTGATTAAATGCCGTAAGAGAGCATTACGAGAATTTGTGTAGACCCCAAATCATAGCCAATACAAATATAGATCTCAATAAAGAAGTAGCGATGATGATGATGATGATGATGATGATGATGCTTGTTGTTTAAAGGGACCTGACATCTAAGGTCATCGGCCTCTCAAGAAGTATCATAGAGGTTATACGTTGTATTTAATAAGACTTTATGGAAGAGTGATGTTGTCAGATAGGGTAAATGTTATAAGATATTAAGAAGAGATGGACCCTATGTTGTTACGAAGGGAAATAGAAACAAGTAATACGTAGTGATGGCAAAACTTTTCAAAATATCGATATATCGGTTTTTCGATACACAGACATTAAAATATCGATGTCATTGAAATATCGGTCTTCAAAATATCGATATATCGACGATATATCCGTTTTTAAAATATTGGTGCTATTATCCATTATTGTAAGTCTAGTTTTATATTTAACACAATGATTAAATGATTCATTACGTTTAGGTCTAATAAGTCTTCACATAGATCAAAAAAAGCTTAAAACAATGACGAAGTAACATGACTTTTCCACTACAATGACACATTATAAAAAAACATTTACAGCCGAAAGATGTTATGATGCATAGAAAAACAGTATATGCAAGGTGTCTAGTAACGAGCTAATAACTTACACCGAAAAACATATGAAAAAACTACAAACGTATAATTTGTCTATGAAGTACATCTGATAATTATCAGAGCCCTATAAAATAATAAAACATTTTCTTCCCAACTTCTTCTTCAGCACTGCAATTCCATTTGTTCGAGAAAAAAACATGATGGTGATCTTACGTCAGTTTCCAATACCTCTTAGGTTAGCCATTTAGAAAAAGCAGCTTGGATAACAGTTAGCCATTTAATCGGTTTCTCTTTTCCGTGATGGTGTTACTGGCCTTTGAAAACTGTCTCTCTGCTGGGACAGAGGTCGCTATAATGCCTATAATGCCTAGCTAACGTGTAAAGCTATGCATACAAGGTATGCACGATGAATGAGTTGTGACATTAACACTATATTTACGGAAGTGAATTGAGAAATGAAAATTCAAATTTCGTAACTGTATCATGCAAATATTGAAAGGGTCTGAAAATTAATCAAATCGTAGCCAAAATTATTAACTTAGACAGAAATATCGATATATTGGGCACAAAATATCGATATCGATAATATATCGGACATCGAAATATCGATATCGATATATCGATATTTCCATCTCAAAAATCTATATTTCCGATATATCTATATTCGTTTGCCATCTCTAGTAATACGTCGAGAGAAATATTCCTGCAATGTAGAGTTGATAGTAAGAAGAGATGTGATGTGAAATAATGCAATCATTATAAGGTAGAAAAATTGAATGAACTGAAATATGGAATATGAAATACATTATACTATTTCCAAGATGCTTATTACACGAGTACGTACTGCTGAACAGCTGATCCTGTATTAATACAACAATATAACTCTTCTTGCTGTCATCTTCAATTCATGGTTAATTAAATGAGGTTATTTACTCTTCTTCCATCTCATAAATAATATCTCAGTACGGCTTACCGTTTAAAATACATCTCTCACTTGAAAATAGAGATATTTCCTATCATATTTTCACTGAATTCGAATAATTCATGTTCCAGTATAAGTTCCTTAAAATGACCTAAATTATAAGTATCTAATCTTCTTAAGCTGGATTTCAACTATCATCCTTTCTTTAATATCAATTCGAATTTGAATCGGAATTTCATCACGGACTTCTTAACTATTTAAGCTTCGGAATATGCGATAAGTTTCTTGTAAAGTGCAGCTCAAATTTCGCTGCCATAAATCCGCTGTACCTAATTTCAATATCACACCTACAATTCACATTTTCAACACATGTACAACGTTAACAAGATCAAATGTGTCACATCTAGCTCATTTACTATCTGTGTGCCGTTAAAATGTATTAAGGCTCTCAATATCTTAAGATAAAATACTTCACAAAATCACATATTCTCTCTTGTGTGCCACTAACCTAAATTATTTCGTAGCTTTCAACCCTGTTTTGGTTCATCTCGAAGACTGTAACTCAATATAAGCTGACTAACCGACGTCATAACCTAGTATTAAATCATTTGTTTATAATATTGAGGTTATCAGGTGACAATACTCCACTATCTTTATTCGTATTTCAGCTTGAGTACGTTGAAATTGTGGTAGGATCCATATTCTCTAATCTTCTTAAGCTGGATTTCAACTAGCATCCTTTCTTTAATATCAATCCGAATTTGAATCGGATACATTCATGTGCAATTATGATCCTATTTGACCTGTATTACTACTTAACATATTCCATTTCTTCTTTCTTACGCCAACATAATCAACTCCATGTACTTCATATTCCATACTTCAGTTCATTCAATTCTTCTACCTTATAATGATTGCATTATTTCACATCACATCTCTTCTTAATATCAATTCTACATTGCAGGAATATTTCCCTCGACGTACTACTTGTTTCTATTTCCCTTCCCTTCTTAATATCTTATAACATTTACCCTATCTGACAACGTCACTCTTCCATAAATAGTCTTATTAAATACAACGTATAGCCTCTATCATACTTCTTTACTGACATCTATATTAACCTAGGCTATGATTTGAGGTCTACACAAATTCTCGTAATGCTCTCTTACGGTATAAAATCTGTTGGTAAGACTTGGATTCATTTATACTACGGTCACTGTTTACTTCAGTATACATTAATTGGCACAGTATGTTATTATTATTATATTATTATTATTATTATTATTATTATTATTATTATTATTATTATTATTATTATTATTATTATTATTATTATTATTATTATTATTAATGGTAAACTACCTAACTTCCCATCTTGCCTGTAATGCGACAATTTGGGTTAGTGTAATTGTGCAATTCATTAAGCGGCTCACGTCATTTTTCGTTTTCCCTATAACCTCATAACCTGATAGTGCTGTTTCGTGACCCGACCAACCCCCAACAGACAGAGAAATGAAAGTCAAAGTGTTGTGATGTATAAAAATAGGTATTAAAACATAAAGAGAGATGACTTAATGAGGCACTTCCATGCACCCTAGAAACTTGATATTAGAGATCCTAATACTCTTACGATCCCTAGATAAATGGAACATTTTCAAGACTTTCCGAGGGTAACGATGTGGGGAACAGGGCCTAATTCAAAATCGGGTTTTTGTTGCAAAATATTATCACTTAAGTATTTTTCACCCAGTAGGAAAGATTTTTCAAAAGGATGCTTAGTGACAAAAAACGCAAATTGATACTTAAAAATATAAATGTAAACACATAATGAAATTCAGACGTTTCAAAAATGAGCGCATGGTACTGCGAACGTTCCTCACAGGTACACTTTCTTCAGAAACAATTGAACCTATAAATCTGTATGTCGCGGGTATTCATAGGGTTTTCATCTACACTGGAGGTGAATTATATTTTGAAAACCATAAAAATTAAATCCTAAAATAAATGTCCGGAACATGCAATACCATATGCTCATTCTTCTTTTGAGTATCTTAAGGAATATGTTTTGTCATTCAGTTTTAAAAATACCATGGATGTGGTTCATCACTCCATTAAGGAAGCCATAATTGCACCAGTCATGAAGAGAGATGAGAGCCGGGAATGTAAAAAATACCTAGGAATCAGTTTCCTTTTTCTTTATTGATAAAGTTTTTATGAAGATACTGCAAACATGGCTCAAAAAATATCGAGAACAAATGATTCGCGAAGAATACGTAGATTTCCTCCCGAGTCGAGGATATGGTGGCTAAATATTCTCCATCGGCCAACTAATGGAAGAACGAATCTTATGTGAGAAGATATTAACAGTCAACTTCATAGATTACGAATCGGCATTCGACGGTATTTTGTTTGCTATTTGTTTTATGTCGCACCGACACAGATAGGTCTTATGGCGACGAGACAATATTTTTGCTCATCATTGTGGAGAACTTCAGAAGATGAGCATGTGCCAGAAAAAAATATTTACATCCTTCAAGCATCATACATAGATTAATCCTGCAGCGTGAGAATTCGAAACGTACTATCAGAAAAGTTATTAACTGAAACAGGAGTCTGTCAAGGTGATGTCGTCTCTCGATCACTTTTCAACATGGTAACTGACCCACTTAGGAAGATTTTCAGGATGGACAAAGAATTCAGTATGATGAACATTTCTTCCTGACCAATCTCATTTTTTGGTGATGACAGAGCTATTTTCCCTGATCCTAATTCCGAAGCTACGCACATACTTGGGCGTGTAAGACATATGGCCTGAAGATAAACTCAGAGAAGACCAAAACCCTAATAACAGATGGAATGTCGGCTAAGGTTCAACTCAATACCAATCGTATAAGTCCAGCAATTCAAATACGTGGGGTGATCCGGGAGAACGAAGGAGCATCGATTGCAGAAGTATATAACAGAATTAAACAGGCAGTGGCAGCATTCACATCCCTTAGGTGATATTTGTGGGGAAAGTAACGTCAGAATTACGAGGAAGATCCACCTCTTTCGAACACTGATTCTACCACTCTTTCTGTATGGTTCCGAGGCATAGACCCTTCTAAGATTTTCCGAAGGTAGAAGTCTTGCAGATGAGATGTCACCGTCAGATTCTCAGCATTACCCTCTGTGACCACTTAAGATATGAAACCATTCGGAAACAAAACAAAGTGATAAACAGCCAAGTATTGAAGAAGCAATCCACATGAGGAGACTTGACCATGTCTGTAGTATGAATGAGAACAGGTTATCATACAGGCTTCTTTGGTGGCAGCGACCAGCACAGTGTAAGGTTCGAAGAAGATCTGGGCGTGACCTGCGTAACTGTGACTCAAGCCCGTGCCACAGCTACCGACAGAGAAACCTGGAGAAAGGCGATTAATGGAGTCCGAAAACTGGCGGCACCCACAGCAGCGTACCGACTGCGGAGCAAATCCCAACCTATCGTCGGCTAGGGAACTAAGAAGAAAAATCTGGATCTTGCATTCCCAACATTGACGGGCTAATTTTAGTAATTGCAGCAATAATACCATCTGGTTGTGATGACTGGTGCAGGTGTATCTCATGGTATGATGTGGAATTTTTTGTGACAGTTATAGGATTCAAATATGTGTTGATCCGATGAGGGACACCCACAGAGGAGAAAGAGGTGTACTTTCCGGACACAAAAGCTAAGCAGTACAGCTGAGGATGCCGTAACGCTGACCTTATGCAACTCCGATATCTGAAGGACATCCAGCTGAGCACGAGTCGTCTTAGCTCGACAAGACCAGTAATGGACTACATGTGCCACACGTTTGGGAGAGGGTTGTCCAGCATTAATTCGCTACAGAATATAACAATTGTAAACCCGAGTGGATCACTATCGCCGATTATTATGGGTTCTGAAATAACTAAAGATACCAAGCTCCAATACGATGCTTGCACATCAAATCTACCAAAACTCCTCGTTATCACAGTACCTTGTGGTTGTTTATTCCGTGATATTCTCGTCATTTTCTACTACTACTTCTACCGGACGCTATTCTTCAAAATGTTCTGGACCCTTGTGGAGAATACATCCCCACGTCGGCCGATCACACACTCTCAGATTTTCAGTTGTCATGTCAATTTTTGCTGTCCTCCCTGGTTATCTTTTCATCCTTCAATAGAGAATGCATCGCTTGCTTTGGAAGGTGGGTGTTATGAATGTGTGCGATGTTGCTGACCCTTCGAAGTTAATTTACAATCAGTGCCTCAAAGACTCTTCCAAGACACTGATGTTTGTTCGATGGTCCTATCATTTTATCCTGAATATACTTCTCAGACGTAAGTAAGTGGTGTCTATGACACCTGTAGCATTGTAAACGTATGGACTGGAGATCATTGTTAAACATTCCTTTGAGAAAAACACCAAACTCCGCACTAGTGGATCGGAGGCGTATTTCTTTGCATTTGTCAAAAATACTTAGGAAAAACGTTTTTGAGAAAGAAACAACAATAATTCGAAAACGAGTTTACCACTGAAACGCGGTAAATAATACTTAAGTGAAAGTTGAACAGCCTACGTAATTCGATAAATAAAATGCCGAAAATGCACATCGGATAAAAGTAAAGGCAGCAAGATATTGAAATCGTCCGGATACAGTTGGGAGCGCCAGCACCGAAGCTGTATATGTAGTTGGATTTTTAAAATTCTGCTAGCGATTTTACGGCGCACCAACATTGACGAATTTTCAGGGGTACAAGAGATACCTACGACTTGGAGGGAAGTATTCTTAGCCTTAATTAAGGTATAGCCCCGGCACATGCCTGGTATGAAAATGAGAAACTATGAAAGAACTCCTCAGGCTGCCAATGCTTGAATTTGAACCCAATATCTTCCGATTACAAAGCTATACCTGCACGACTCTTACTACGTAGCGTACTTGCTCGATACTTAGTCTCGATAGCCATAGTCTGTCGGACCTCCGACAAATTTTTCAGCGTAATTTTTCTCCCAACTTATCAAAAACCGGGTCGTAATTGCACATTCCTGCAAAATTGTAACGGATAATAATGTGTCCTTAGGGACAATATAAAACTTAATAATCAAAGAGCACATCTTGTGTTACCCTCATGAGTAAAAACATACCGTTATTTTTAGGATTTAAATATAAACTCGAAAGGAAAATAAAATTAGAAGGAATATTGAATTTGCGTATTGTATTTTCTTTCAAAATATAAGGAAAATTGATCTCTTTCATCAACAGCAAGCTTGTAGTTTAACGTGACGTGACACCGAGTGGCTTCGGCTCTACAGCTCTGCCTTCGCCTTCTAGTTAGACTAGAGCAATGTCTCTGTATTGTGGCTGTCCTCAGAACTGCTTTCATTGGTTTTCCATTCTCCTTACTGAGGTGAATGCCGAACAGTTCTTTCTATAGCTCACAGCCTCTCACCCTCCCCCCGCAGTTGAAATCACTGCAACACATCACCTGGCCTGAGAGAGGGAGTCATCTTCTAGGAGGCCCGCCGTACCCCATCAGGGTACGAAATGAGAACTTTTAGTAGGTGGGTATACCCTGATCATAGCCACGCAGTACCTCCAGTTTTACGCGGAATTCCAATGGTCTTCAGTTTCAAAAATCCCTCGTGCATTGCTCGGGACGCGAACCACAGTCGCCTTGGTGAGAAATCAGCAAGGATATTCCTCGACAATCATGCTTCTTAGTTTCTTTGTACTTTTATGTATGTCTTGACATTTATTCGATAAGTAATGTATTTATTTAAGTCTGCCTCAACTCGTGAGGTTGTCTTACGACGACGAATATAGGTACATACAGTATACTTTAAGGAAAATGTTATAAAATGAAGATAATGGTGTTTGAAGACGGAGGGTAATACAGTAAATTATAATTTTGCTTTTTTACAATACATCTTCATGTTTGTGGGTTACTGTAGTCACGTCCTAGTTCGTGAACCATGGGCAACGGCTGAGTGGCCTAGTAAGTGGTCCTGAGAGTCGGGATACCAGTTGCTATGGAATGGGAGTGGGCATCTCGGACATATTCTGAGTCATGGCCCTCCTTGTGCTCAGGCGGCTAGGACTATACAATTCACCGGTGGTTCATAACCCGTTAGAGGAGAGGTACTCACTTGGACTATGTACAAGAAGGGTAGCATCCTGCTTCATGAATTTACCGAGCTCAGCAAGTCTTGGACCTATGGGAGTAACGGAGTCCCACTCCCATGTGACAGGCGAGGGACTCCTTGGAAACAACTTGGCGAACGAAATGGAATTCGATGGGGAGCTATCAATATTAATGGGGCTTATGGAAGAAAGAAAGTAGAACTGGCTGAGTCAGCAAAGAGGATGCGTTTGGACGTGCTAGGAGTAAGTGATATTCGGGTAAGGAGAGATAACGAGGAAGAGACAGGAGATTATAAAGTGTACTTGACGGGTGTTAAAAAGAGAAGGGCAGAGTCTGGGGTAGGGCTCTTTATCAGGAATACCATTGCACGCAACATTGTTTCTGTTAGGCACGTAAATGAGCGAATGATGTGGGTAGATTTATCAGTTGGAGGAATTAGGACTAGAATTGTGTCCGTGTATTCACCATGTGAGGGTGCAGATGAGTATGAAGTTGACAAGTTTTATGAAGCATTGAGTGACATCGTGGTCAGGGTCAACAACAAGGATAGAATAGTACTAATGGGCGATTTCAATGCGAGAGTTGGGAATAGAACTGAAGGATACGAATGGGTGATTGGTAAATGTGGAGAAGATATGGAAGCTAATGGGAATGGGAAGCGTTTGCTGGACTTCTGTGCTAGTATGGGTTTAGCTGTTACGAATACAGTCTTCAAGCATAAGGCTATTCATCGCTACACATGGGAGGCTAGGGGTATCAGATCCATAATAGACTATATCTCAACAGACTTCGAATTCAGGAAATCTGTCAGGAATGTACGAGTTTTCCGCGGATTTTTCGATGATACAGACCACTATCTGATCTGTAGTGAACTAAGTATCTCTAGGCCTAGGGTAGAGAAAGTGAACTCTGTCTGCAAACGAATAAGGGTAGAAAATCTCCAGGACGAGGAAATTAGACAGAAGTACATGGATATGATTAGTGAGAAGTTTAAACAGTAGACAGTAAGCAGGTTCAGGATATAGAAAGTGAATGGGTGGCATACAGGGATGCTGTAGTAGAAACAGCAAGGGAATGCCCAGGAACAACTGTGTGTAAAGATGGGAAAAGGCGAACATCGTGGTGGAATGATGAAGTGAGAGCAGCTTGTAAACGTAAAAAGAAGGCTTATCAGAAATGGCTCTAAACAAGGGCCGAGGCAGACAGGGATTTGTACGTAGTTGAAAGAAACAGAGCGAAACAAATAGTTGTTGAATCCAAAAAGAAGTCTTGGGAAGATTTTGGTAACAACCTGGAAAGGCTAGGTCAAGCAGCAGGGAAACCTTTCTGGACAGTAATAAAGAATCTTAGGAAGGGAGGGAAAAAGGAAATGAACAGTGTTTTGAGTAATTCAGGTGAACTCATAATAGATCCCAGGGAATCCCTGGAGAGGTGGAGGGAATATTTTGAACATCTTCTCAATGTAAAAGGAAATCATCCTGGTGGTGTTGCGAACAGCCAAGCTCATAGGGAGGAGGAAAGAGATGTTGGTGAAATTATGCTTGAGGAAGTGGAAACGATGGTAAATAAACTCCGTTGTCATAAAGCAGCAGGAATAGATTAAATTAGACCTGAAATGGTGAAGTATAGTGGGAAGGCAGGGATGAAATGGCTTCACAGAGTAGTAAAATTAGCATGGGGTGTTGGTAAAGTAGCTTCATATTAGACAAAAGCAGTAATTGCACCTATCTATAAGCAAGGGAACAGGAAGGATTTGCAACAACTATCGAGGTATCTCATTGATTAGTATACCAGGCAAAGTATTCACTGGCATCTTGGATGGGAGGGTACGATCAGTCGTTAAGAGGAAGTTGGATGAAACCCAGTGTGGTTTCAGACCACAGAGAGGCTGTCAGAATCAGATCTTCAGTATGCGCCAGGTAATTGAAAAATGCTACAAGAGGAATAGGCAGTTGTGTTTATGTTTCGTAGATCTAGAGAAAGCATATGACAGGGTACAGAGGGAAAATATGTTCGCCATACTTGGGGGACTATGGAATTAAAGGTAGGTTATTAAAATCAATCAAAGGCATTTATGTTGACAATTGGGCTTCATTGAGAATTGATGGTAGAATGAGTTCTTGGTTCAGGGTACTAACAGGGGTTAGACAAGGCTGTAATCTTTCACCTTTGTTGTTCGTAGTTTACATGGATCATCTGCCGAAAGGTATAAAATGGCAGGGAGGGATTCAGTTACGTGGAAATGTAATAAGCAGTCTGGCCTATGCTGACGATTTGGTCTTAATGGCAGATTGTGCCGAAAGCCCGAAGTCTAATATCTTGGAACTTGAAAATAGGTGCAATGAGTATGGTATGAAAATTAGCCTCTCGAATACTAAATTGATGGCAGTAGGTAAGAAATTCAACAGAAGTGAATCTCAGATTGGTGATACAAAGCTAGAACAGGTCGATAATTTCAAGTATTTAGGTTTGTGTTCTCCCAGGATGGTAATATAGTAAGTGAGATTGAATCAAGGTGTCTTAAAGCTAATGCAGTGAGCTCGCAGTTGCGATCAACAGTATTCTGTAAGAAGGAAGTCAGCTCCCAGACGTAACTATCTTTGCATCGGTCTGTTTTCAGACCAACTTTGCTTTACGGGACCGAAAGCTGGGTGGATTCAGGATATCTTATTCATAAGTTAGAAGTAACAGACATGAAAGTAGCAGGAATTATTGCTGGTACAAACAGGTGGGAACAATAGCAGGAGGGTACTCGGAATGAGGAGATAAAGGCTAATTTAGGAATGAACTCGATGGATGAAGCTGTACGCATAAACCGGCTTCGGTGTTGGGGTCATGTGAAGCGAATGGAGAGGATAGGTTACCTAGGAGAATAATGAACTCTGCTATGGAGGGTATGAGAAGTAGAGGTAGACCAGGACGACGATGGTTAGACTCGGTTTCTAACGATTCAAAGATAAGAGGTATAGAACTAAATGAGGCCACAACACAAGTTGTAAATCGAGGATTGTGGCGACGTTTAGTAAATTCAAAGTGTCTTGCAGACTGAACGCCGAAAGGCACAACAGTCTAAAATGATAATGTATGTATGTATGTATGTATGTATGTATGTATGTATGTATGTATGTATGTATGTATGTATGTATAACAGTGAATGACTATTACGAGGGTATACTCCAAAGGACAATGTTTTGGGTATAAGTGGTTTCGTAGTGTGTAGATTGATGCTTTCTTTGATTCAATGGCTATTTCCTTAATGATATTTGTGGGGATGCAAGAAGACTCTACAGAAAGGAAATAAATACTTGGTGATATTTCCTCGTCACCAATGGGAAATTACTTCAATATCCTTAAGACTGTATGTGTTTTTATACTAATTAAGGATGGTCGGTTCGTAAATATATTTCTTTATCGAACTCGAATCGAATAGCCGGATCTACTACATATATAGCCTTTCTTGGTTCCGTGTTTGGAAAGCAATGGTGTCCATAAAGCGGACTCTTCTATTATCTGCTAAACTATGAACTTCTTCGTAGATGTTGTATCCACTTTTCTGTAGCGCGGTGGTAATAATGGGTCTGATTTTGTAGTGCCTGTAGTTACGAAGGATTTCGCCATGTGACCAGGATCCCAAGGCATGTACAAGAGTTTCAGTCTCGCTGTGGCATCGTGTACAAAGGTTATTGTCTTGGGACCTGCCCGGTATCGCACGAACAGGAGCTACATTAGCAATCATCTTCATAGCGTTTTTCCATTCAGATTTTATTGACCTTTCCAGTTATTGGCTGGAGTGTGTTCGTGATAAAAACATGTTCATTTATCCCGTCTGTGGCACGGCACTTAATACCATTTGGTGTACTCCGCCTGACGCAAAATTGTCCTTATTTTTCTATAAAGAGATTTTCCTCTTTTGCTCATTTGATGGAGTGTGATGTATTTCAGAATATTTAATAGTAATATTTATTCGTGTCACCAAAAAGAGCCATGTTTCAGGTCCACGGCCTACTTATTGGTTTATCATTTAGAATCTAGTGTCCGATAATGATCACGGTAGGCTGCAAGTATCTCAACATTAATGCTCTTTTTCTTCTTCTTCTGGTAGCGTGGAAGGAAGACTGAAGGAAATAACTGAAAAGAGTATATTCCATTCAGGGAAGGTTTTGTCAGAGCACCGAAGAAGTTCAATACTCTGGCCTTTCTGGAATTATTCTTCTTTTGCTCTTTATCTTTTTCTCCTTCTGCCGCTTTTACTAAGTCCTAGTGGGGTTGTGAATACAAAATGTGTTGCACGCATGCACCTAGGTTCAGATTTATGGTCAGATGCTTCTTTCTGACGCCAACCTTATGTGGTGGGATGTATTCAACTGTACATGTAGTTGGAAGGATGGTTGCCTAGTTGTGCTTCCTCTTGAAACAGTAATCATCACCACCACCACCATATTATAGTGCTTGGCAGCGTGATGTGTTGCGAGTAAATTAAGACTCGTGTATTAAGGGACGAGATAAACCTTTATGAGTCTAAAAATTGCATTTTAATTGATATTTTTCTCTACAAAGTACACAATCCTCTTTAATCTGCTGAAAATATAATTAACTCCACGATTTAAAAGATTTGTTTAAGAATGTCACTCGCTACGTTATATATGTTTCAAACATTTGAAAGGAAGCTCCTGAGAAGGACACTTGGTCCAGTGTGCGATAGCGGCCGATGTAAAAAGCGGTATGTGCAGAACTGTACTGCATCTATTCTGATACACTAGTAACAGACCCAGGTGGGATGAACATGTGATGAGAATGGAGGCATCTGAAGTACCAAGGAAACTTCTATTTGGGAACTCTGGAGGACAGCTTGTACGAGCTCGATCGAAAACCCGAAGACTGGAAGGAGAGGCGGAAGACCTACTGAAGTTGGGTTGTCGTAACTGGAGGACTACAGCATGTGATCGAGTCAGATGACCGAAGCTCGTTGAAAAGGCCAAGGTTCACAATGGAATATAGTAGGCCTAGAAGAGAAGGAGTAGAAGAAGAAGAAGAAGAGTAGATTTTTCAAAATGTTAACATTATTCCAAGGTTGGTGACCTTTTTTTAAATTTCGTGTGGCTATTTCTAGCTGAGTGCATCCCTTGTAAGGCAGACCCTCCGATGAGGGTGGGCGGCGTCTGCCATGGGTCGGTAACTGCTTGTTAATGTGGTGAAAAATAGCGTTATGTGGTGTGTGAGTTGCAGGGATGTTGGGGACAGCACAAACACCCAGCCCCCGGGTCATTGGAATTAACCAATGAAGGTTAAAAATACCCGACCCGGCCAGGAATCGAACCTTTGATCCTCTGAACCGAAGGCCAGTACGCTGACCATCCAGCCAAGGTAATAACGGCGGGTGGCCTCCGAAAAGGCCTGGTGCAGGTCTTCCGAGTTGACACCGTATAGGCGACCTGCGTAACTGGGGCTCTGTCTGTATCGATTTCTAATAATGAATGCGACACACACACCCAGTCCCGAACCATCAGAATTAACCAATAAGGTTAAAATCCCCGACCCGGCCGGGATTCGAACGTGGGATCCCCTTGACCAAAGGCCTACACGTTAACCATTTAGCCATGGAGCCGGATATGATTGGTGATGAATGAATGTAGTGGCCCAGCTATTAAAATGGTCCCCACTTAAAATAAACATTTCCAGTTAGGCTTTATGTCACGCAGAGCAAGTCCATTGACCTGAGGCCATCAAGATCCTACTTTCTCTTCTCCCGAGTAATTACGAGGTGGGTCTCTTTTGAGCAGCTCCGAGCAGAAGTGTAGCTCTGCAAGTTGCATCATTGACTTGGAGAGTGTCAGAATGTGGTATCAAGCTTCATGGTTTAATCCACGTAAAATGAATAGCTAAGTGACGATTTGTGGACTGCAGAAACATGTACATTGGATTAAACACACTTTGTGTTGTATCTTCGCAGTTTGCGAAGGTTATCAGTTTGATGCTAAACTTAAACGCAACGATGAGACAAGGTAATATAATGGCGTGTGGCCTCCGGAGAAGCCTGGTGCAGGTCTTTTGATTTGACACCCATAGGGTGACCTGCGCGTCGTGATGAAGATGAAATGATGAAGAAGACGGCACATACACCCAGTCTCCGTGACAGGAAATTAACCAATTATGGTTAAAATTCCCGTCCCTGCCGGGAATTGAACCCGGGACCCCTGTGACCAAAGGCCAACACGCTAACCATTTAGCTACGGAGCCGGACAGAGACCAGGTGACAAGTACAAACAAAGAAGTAAATAAAGATTTAAAACTGCGGAACTTCGTTCTGATTCATTTCCATTAGAGATACATTCAAGATCGAATACCGACGCTGTCAGGTGGCATTAGGGTGAGCAACTATTGAAGGAAGAAATGACGGACAACACAGTAAAAAATAAAGGAGAACATTCCACAATTTGGCGGGACAACTACAAATTTGGCTATAGTTTTAAAACGATAAAAGTTGTAACATTTTCAAAAGCATTGTGTTGCCAGTTTCCCTCAGTTTTTTGACCAAGAATACTCTTACTGAAGTAATAACAGCAGCAGAGCTACGATCGGCCGAAGGGGGGAGGGGGTTATAGTTACAAAATGGTGATAGAAGATAATGAAGGTGCGTGAGTGGTGCAAGACTTGTCATTATAAGGACAGTGATACAAGTGAATTATGTTGACATTCAGGTCCAAGTACGCTGCAAAGTCTTACATTAAAATACAGAACAAGAACAATATGGTCAAAGTCAACCGTTTTACAGCGAGTTGTATGTTGAGTTTACAATATAAAATCCTATTTTCGAGCCTTTTTAGAAAATAGGTTCAACAGATCTGTTGGTTTTAAAATTATGTCTCTGAATGTTTGTTCATTTTATTGTCAGTTTCTGTTCATTTTCTTTTTGTAAAAATTCCATGGGGTGTTTTAACCCCAGTAACCACCCCCTTCCCTGACTACGCCCCTGAGTAATAAACACAAAAAATTCGTTCACTCATCTTTATAGTATGTGGATTGAAGACGCTTCATCCATCAGAAATACTGAACGTCTTCTTGCAAAGTTTGCAAAACACCGTGCAGATGTAACTCCGATCAGGAGATATGTATAACGTGTTGGTTTCACACTTTGCATTATATGCATGCACGCGTTTATTTTTTCCGTTTGCCTTCTTGCGTTTAAACGTTGGCTTTCCTTTTTTGTGACGAGGTAGAAATACAGTCACTACTATCCAACACCGAATTCCATTTCAAAAATCGCATAAACTTAAAGAAAAACACCAGTTAATACAACACGTCTACGTTCATGCGCTTTATGCCGTAGAGTGGCCACGGACTAACGGTAACCCGAGAGTCCGAGGGTACATCCGGAGCGCTTGTCCTAAGATGCTATCTCTTCACACAGCACGCGGTCCAGCTCGCAGATATTACCTGGGAGACGGTAATCGTGATTGACAGGCCTTTCACTTTCGCTCCTGCGAGCTCAGTCCCTTCACGTGCATTGTTCGAACTTGAGACGGGCAACCGAGACGAAGCAACATGTGCCTTGCTGCATATGCAACAGCCATCACGCCTGACTGGAGCGTGTAAGCTAAAATGTCCGAGATTGCTGCAGTTCGTTCGAGAGGGCATATTGAAGCGAAGTTTGCCGACTAGCGGGGATGACCTTGCTTGCTTTACTGACGTTGCAAGCCATGTGGTTAATCCTGATATGAGTAAAACCCCGTTTACATAAAACAAAGGCCGGGAATTCGGAGGTAAAAATGGATGATGGAATGGTTGAATTAACCATTCGTTTAGAGCTGAAGTTCACCATGCCACATGAATTCAAAGCAGTGAATATAAACTAATTAAGAGATATGGGCTCAGTTCTGATGTTTGGATGAAATTCCTGCTTGTGGTCACTGCAGACAACCAGCAGGCAGGGTATGTTTCCTGTGACTCGTGCAATGCACTGTTAACATATAAATTCGGTAAAACTCACTAAAGAAAACACGTTTGCAAATTCAATGCTGGCTCCTCTCGCCAAGTATTGCACAGCAATACAAAGCAAACCATAACTATCGCGAAAGATTTCATGCCTGTCAAAGATTTTCAACCGTTTCACATTTTTTTTCGGAGAAGGCTTTAAAGAATTAGAGCAAAACCTAATTAATATCGGGCCGGGCTCAGTGGTTCAGACGGTTGAGGCGCTAACCTTCTGACCCCAACTTGGCAGGTTCGATCCTGGCTCAGTCCGGTGGTATATGAAGGTGCTCAAATTCGTCAGCCTCGTGCCGGTAGATTTACTAAACTAAATTCCGGCACCTCGGCGTCTCTGAAAACCAGTGGCGTATGCTGAGCCCAAGACATGGGCTACCATTAGACTTAGGTTACCTCTTTGCGATTGTTGGTTTAGTGAATGACAAGCCTTTTGAGCGTTTTGAGTTGCAACGAAGAACAGTTGCCTAATGGATAATACAGGATAAACAGGGACATAATTACCCATACTACATGGCCTTAAGAGTAAAAGAGAAATGATTGCACATAACCGGCCATTAACAAAAGGCAAGGAGGCGAAACTCCAACACTTCTTATAGAAATTACTAAAAACCTAAGTGAACTTACGGCGCAAACATACAGAGGTTCATCCCTTAGTACAAGAGGATGACTAAAAGAGGAACCTTTGAAACCGAGACTAGATTTACAAAATTTAGAGTTTGAAAACTTTAGTCACCTAATTGCAAGGTTGAATAGGAGACGGGAGACAGTCACCACTCTTCTTTCCCTTGCATTACATATTTCCCGGTAGGGAATAGAAACAGTGTCCTCTGACTTCGCCGACATTCCTACATTTAAACCACCAGTTTAAAAAATTACATTAAAAGGAGACGGCTAAAACCTTCCCCTCAAACTACATGCAGGTGCTATCACATATTTAGAAAATTCTGCCATTACCTTGTATCGCTGGATATTCTTCTGGTAGGCCGCGCCCCTGCCTCCTAGGCCTTCGTCAAGTCACACTCCCAGGCACTGGAGCAATTCAGACAAGACGGTCCTAAAGTGCCCTGCTTATGTAGTTCTGTAAGGGGAAGCTTCCCGATTAAATTGAACCACACTTTACTGATAGGCTGGATTCCTCTACACAACCCCGGTTTTGATTGGCTAGAGAACATGTTTACAAGGGGCTGCCTGGCCGATGCGGCAAAGGCGTGCTCGGTTGGCCTGGAAGGACGTGGGTTCGAATTCCCGTCAGGAAGTCGTAAAATTTAAGAGATTTCCACTTCTGGAGGTGCAAATGGCCCTGAGGTTCACTCAGCCTACACCAAAAATGAGTACCAGGTTAATTCCTGGGGGCAAAGGCGGCCGGGCGTAGAGCTAACCACTCTACCCCTTCACGTGCCAAGGTTAACAATGGTGGAAGCCATTACCTTCCACTCCTCCAAGGGCCTTCATGGCCTGTACGGAGGTGACTTTGCTTTGCTTTTGCATATTTACAAGCATCTGATAGTTATATTACAGTAGAGGAGGAACCAGAAAAACAAAGGTTTACTAATAACAAAAATGAAATTTCCTAAATTCTAGGTTCGTTTTTAGTGCGTGAGAGTGAGCTAGCAAATCGATGTTAAAGACATCTGATTGTAGAAGACGAAATTCTTTGGGAGTTTCCAAGTTTCATTTTCAAGCCCTTTATGATGCTTGTATTTCTTTGGCCAAAACATTCATTCTAAGGATTGTTGTAAATTTTCATAATTTGCTTAGGATGGTTGTTCAGTTATACTTCCCCTTGAGTCAATAGATACTTGATAAACTGCATTCCTTCAAACCATTTACAAATGAAACTGACCAATTAAAGTATGATGTACATGAAATACAGGTATTAGTGTAAGTAACCACCAAACAAACAATTTTCCACTACTTCCACTACTACTAAAAAGCTTTCATCCCCCCCCCCCCCCAGATGAGGGTGGCGGGCCTTTTAAACGATGACGCCGTCTCTCAGGCCGGGAGATTTGCGACGGCGAAGGAGATGCTCGGAGAAGGTGAGGAGTTTGACGTCCGTAGCCTATACTAGGAACTGCCCCGGCATTCGCCTTAGTGCAGGAGAATGGAAAACCACGGAAAACTACTTTCAGGACAGCCGACGGTTGGGGCCAACCGTGAGGTCCTCCCCTGTCACGCCTCCCGAATGCAGAGGCGTAGAACCACGGAAGAGCCGTGGCCACCACTCCTCTGCTCGGTTGGCCAGTCAGAGTGCAGAGCTGTTAGACCACGGACCAACCGTGGCCACTTGAGGGCCAAGACCCACTCTACATCTACCGACACACTTTCCTTGAAATACAGTATACTGGTGATTCAAATTTTGCACAATGAATTACGACGACATTACATAGATAATAATAGTTTGTATGTAGATACGATACTAAGCTTTTGGGCTTTCTTTTCCACAGATAACTTTGCTCTGCGTCTTCAAAAGGTAATTTGGTAATTTCGTCTGTTCACGAGCAAGACTTCTCTAAAAACGAATGAAGGTTTGAATCACTCGAACTTTGCTTTACCATTGTCTATATTAAGTAGTACTCTCGTTCGCCACTCGATGGCTCCCTGTGTGCAGTGTAAACCATTTCGTGATGAGAATAAGAATTTGGAAAAATCGTAAAGAAGTAATAATACTGAAAGGACAGGGAGGATAACTACCTATATAAATCCTTAATGGCTGGTAACCACGTATTACTTAAGTGACAGTGAGTGTCCCTGTTGAAATACGTATTTCCACCGCTTCCCGTATAATTCCAGACCTGTAATGTTTAGTGTGGGGTAGAGCTCGAATATCTGGTCGGCAGATGCAGAGAGAGTCTGGGCCCACAAGTGGCAACTGATGGTCCCTGGTCCGACAGCTCTGCACTCTGACTGGCCAACCGAGCAGAGGAGGGGTAGCCACGGCTCTACGCCTCCGAATTCGGAAGACGGAGAGAGCTGGTCCCCACCTTCGGCTGTCTTGAAAGATGTTTTCCGTTGTTTTCCATTCTTCTGCACTAAGGTGAATGCCGATTCATTTGCTAGTACAGGCCACGAACGCCTAGACTCTCACTTTCTCCAAGCATCTCCTGGTCTGAGAGACGGCATGACCGTCTAAGAGGCTCACCTCCCCCTTCAAGGAAGGAATGAAAACATGTTAGTAGTAGTCGAACATCTTGGAACGCGACATTATGATCCGTTGAAAGGGGGGCGCTCAGCTGTTGCTGATTTTTCTGGCTGGTTGAGACGGATATTACGTTCGCGTTCCTTGATACGAGTACCAGTGAAACCGGAATGTTTGGCCAATGTATACTTTGCCTCAACTACAGGGAATATTGTACACCCCAGGGTGTATTTTGTGTGGCTTATTAGTGAGTCGTGCAGTCTTTGTAAGGTAGCCCCTTTAACGATGACGGGCACCATGTGTTATAAGTACAATGTACCTTTAATAAAATAAGGAAACATCTTGCACGGAGAAACTTTATTTTACAGGCAGATAAAATAATACATGGTAATACACATTGCTATTCAACATACTCACTATTCTTATCCAAGTTCTTGTTCCTCTACATCTAGACATCGATGTTGGCAAGACAGAAATCTGCCTCCAGTTTCTGAAGCCACATCATGACGTTCAACCTCGTGCTTCATCAACGATCCGAAGAGATGGAAATCACTGGAGGCCTGGTCGGACGGTCATCGCTCAGCCCAGCTCGACAAGGTTTGCCTTTTTCTAGGTGATACAGAGAGACTAGAGCTGTGGTAGTATGTGCTTTTTTTGGGGGGGGAGGGTGCCGTGAGGCTCCGCCCCGCCTCACAGCCCGTGGTGACCTACCTGTTTGGACAAATGACCGACAAGCGAGTACTAACGCAGGAACATAGCCTAGTACAAGAGTACAGAATAACTTGAGGTGCAAAGGCTAGTCTTCTGCCAGCTACTTCCACCCCTCCGTAAAGGAGAAGTTATGAGAAACCTCCCTAAACCCACCAGGCAATCCCATATCTCCTTTCGGCACTGGTTACCCTGTCGCGGTCATACCAAGACATCCCCGGCGCTAGACCACTGTCGCTCAAGAGCCACTGTCACCCCCGGTCCATGGCCGCCTTCAAGGCTTTCAAAATAGAAAATGGAGAGGTAATAAAACAAAAAAAGAAATTTTAACGCGCGGTCGAGAGAGAATAAATAATTAGTCTTGCAAACGACCATGCGGATGGCCAGTAATGCGAAAGCTCTTCCCAAAGGAGCTACTTCGCATACCCCCTTCAAATTACGATATTATTTCAGCAGCTACTTATAACATTAAGGACGGACCGCATAGAGAATGTGGTGCCGCACCATTGTTGTCACAGCGGTGGTGGTTTTAAGAGAACGTACACTGGGCAATCATCATCCGATAACACAAATCGCGGGGAGGGGGGAGTATAGGGGATCCGACAATTGGAAAAATGAAGATATCGGCAGAAGAAAGACAAAGTCCACTACCGGCATGAAATTGAAGGACTCCCTAGGCCTTGTGACCTAATACTGTCGGGGTCTGAAATGAACAAGAGTTGATCAACTGAGGTCGGGTAAGACAGATGATAGTGAGGAGCGCGGCATAACCAATACCAGGGCTCAGCTAAAGACCCCGTGGTCACCAAGCCACGCTCCCAAGTTAAGAGACCCTAGAACTCCTTTTAGTTGCCTCTTACGACAGGCAGGAGATATCGTGGGTGTTATTCTACTGCCCCCACCCACAAGGCAAGTTAAAGTATATTAAAGCTCCCAAAAACTTTAAGTCTGGTAGAAGAGAAATAACTGACATGGCGAGCATCACACCTGGACTAGCATTCATCTCTGGTCTTCTGGGGGTAATTCCCGTAATATTAACGTTGTTACTGCTGACTGTTTGACTAGAAACTAGCGAATAGTACAGGGCAAGGTATATTGCGGAAATCATATTAAGGAGGTTGTCAAGAAAGGTTACAGATTTCTCCACACGGTTATGAGGGTATTTAGGGGGTGTAGTAAGGATGCAAAGGAGAGGGCGTATAAGTCTCTGGTAAGACCCCAGTGTATAGGATACTCACTAGGACTACTTGATACGAGAACTGGAAATAATTCAACGGAAAGCCGCACGATTTGTTCTGGGTGTTTTCCGACAAAGGTGTAGTGTTACGAAAAAAGTTCGAACTTTGGGCTGTGAAGACTTGGGAGTAAGGAGACGAGATGCTCGACTATGTGGCATGTTCCGACCTGTCAGTGGAGAATTCGTGTAAAATGATGTAAGTAGACGAATAAGCTTGAGTGGTGTTTTTAAAAGGGTTACGTGTCAGAAGCGACCGTGCCGGATGCGACCCGGGCATTATCGTGCCAATAGCGACCGAGTGGATAAGCATCGTGCCGTATGCGACCCGTCAATTACAATTGATCTGCATTTAGGGCTGTCACCAAGTGGCAGATCGCTCATCAGTTACTAAGTCCTTTCTAAAATACAGGTCTGATGCCGTGGTTAGCCGGTTCAAGTGTCGTTGGACGAAAAAATAATTATAACAATGTTGCTAGCTTTACGTTCCAGTAACTATGTTTCTGGTTTAAGGTGCCAGAATTTAGTCCTGCGGGAGTTATTTTACGTGCCAGTGAATCCACCGACACGACGCTGACGTATTTGAGCACCTTCAAACATCAACCGGACTGAACCAGGATCGAACCTGTCAAGTTGGAGTCGGGAGACCAGCATCTTTATCGTCTGAACCGCTTAGCCTGGATGAAAAAAAATTCACCATCAGAATGTAGGCCGGCAGGGTATGAAAGTTGGAGGTATACAATTTGTAATTACTAGATTGCGTGCCAAAAGCCTGGATTCAAATCCAAACCTGTTCGCATTGTTAAAATGGAGTGAAGGGATATGATGCTGATGATGGTGATTCGTCCGTCTTTGAATAGACCCCTTGGTGTTATTCGAGAGGAGTAGGCTACCTGCCGACACCGGGTTTCACCCTCTCCCTTCCTCATTATCATAATCTCACATCCAGAAGCGCAAGTCGCCCATGGGAGTCAGGTAGAAAGACCTGCCCCAGGCGAGCCGAATACGTCCTCGGACACTCCCGGCACTAATAGGACACGATAAGTAAGTAGGCCTAAGTCATAAATAATTTCAGAGAATTAGGAAATTTATCGAACATCTCCCTTGGTAAATTATTCCAATCCCTAACTCTTCGTCCTATAAACGAATATTTGCCCCAATTTGTCGTCTTGAATTCTAACTTCATATTGTAATCGTTCCTACTTTTAAAAACACCACTCAAACTTATTCGTCTACTAATGCCATTCTCCGCCATCTCTCCACTGACAGCTCGGAACATCCCGCTTAGTCGAGCAGCTCGTCTTCTTACTTCTAAGTCTTCCCAGCCCAAGGTTTGCAACATTTTCGAAACGCTACTCGTGTGTTTTGTTACCAAACATTATCGATTGTTTTCTGAAGGGGTTTCAACCTTAATTTCGGAGTCCGCGGTACAGCTTAATTAGATTCTGAAACAAATTTAGATATGACTAGCTGATGTGCCCGTGCTTCGCTACGGAATCCTACATTGTATTCAGAGTTCTAGATTAAGTACTCTACACGTTGTGAGTAAGATTATAATAAATTGCATAGTTCTTAAAGTTACCCAGAAAAGCGACGGGAAAGTCACCATGCGTCTTTTCTCGTGTGAAGACTGGGTTAGGGAATTATAATGGCAGTTCCTCTTGCCTACTATCAGTCACATTGATTTTGGGGAGTTTTCATTACGATGGCAGGCCCACTTCCTATAGCCAGTCAGTCGAGTTGGGCAGTTTGGTGATAATGGCAGACAATCACTCTCCACCTGCCTTTTTACATCCTTAGAAAGGCTGTCTTTGTGGTTTTCCCAACTGAAATCATCACAGGTTATTACAATGAAGTCAGTAGGAATGTCACGATTACAAGCAATATTATCATATGAAATAATCAAATATAAAATCGCACATTTTCTCATTTTTGACGAACAGTGCTATGCTGCCGATCTAACAATCCAAAGTTTCCGACCTGGAATGACCAGGCCGCTGACGGCCACGAACACTCCTCTGCCATGATTCCTTTAAGAGTGCACACTACTTATTTCAATCAGTGCCTCAGAATAGGGATGAAATGCGTGGAACACTATGATAAACCTGTGCATTACGTACCAGTAGTATCAGACAATCGATGAACCAGAGGAATGTCATGCTAAAGAACAAAGTTATCTGACTCCATATCCCTCTGTGGGTGGGGGCAGTAGAATAATATCCACGGTATTTCCTGCCTGTCGTAAGAGGCTCTCAACTTGGGAACGTGGGTTGGCGACCACGGGGCACTGAGTTGAGTCCTGACACTGCTCCCACCTGCTTATACCAGGCTCCTCACTTTCATCTCTCCTATACCATCTCCCTTGGTCAACTCTCGTTCTTTCCCGACCCCGACGGTATTTAGCCTCCTAACTGGGCATGGCGTATATATTCATACGCTGAATGTTACAGGGTAATGAGCATGATGAATATATACGCACTCGTCTTTGATCGCGAATATCTCCTGGGTATGACGAGCTACTTTGCCGCGTCGTGTATGGTCGTCTTAGTTGACGTTTTTCCTACTCGATGACAGCAAATACCACATGAAGCTAATTTGTTTTTATTTTATAACTGTGCGGTGCTACTTGTCCACAGTAGGCCAAATACGGCAGCATCTAGTTCAAAGCGTAAGTTCGAAACGCTCGAAGACGCTCGAAGAAGACGAGACTATTCAACACTTAGAGAATGATGGTGACGATTTATCTTCTCAGAAATCCAAAGATGAGTGGTTTGATACAGATGAAGGTGAGTCTGATAGTGAAAGTGGTTCAGAGAATGAGAACGAAGAATAAGGTGAACAGCATGACGAATCGGATGAAGACGAAAATCTAGACATGTTTCAACCTTTCCCGTCGCGTGGTATTTCACGTCAGAAATTCGTACTCTCTGGTGATAGTAGTGTACATGTGGACTTCGACGATGAATCCAATGTGTTGAAATATATTGAACAGTTCATAGGTGATGATATGTTTCAACCTATTGCCGAACAGACCAATGTGTATGCTAAACAGATTTTAGAAGCCCATCCGAACTTGAAACCACGATCGCGAGCGAGATTTTGGGGGATACAAATCCAACTGAGATAAAAACTGTAATTGAATTTTTAATGCTGCAGGGGATAGTTCATAAGCCAGAAAACAGTATGTAATTCTCAAAACGGGAAAGTACCGCAACCCCTTACTTTTCGAAAATTATCTCTGAGACAAATCACTGCAGTTCTAGTGGGGTAAATGACGTACCTGACCGTCAAGTTAATGTAAAATCTTTCACAATGTCACTAGCATGATGTGCAATTCATAAATATTCCTTTATTTTATTTGTTTTAATTTTAGGTGCTAACATATGAACAAAAAGAAAGTAAAATTTCAACCAGGTAAATGACCTTGCAGTTAATGAAAAATGGTTGAGAGTGTCACATGCATGATGTGGTATTTATAGACATCCCTTGTTTTTATTTGTTTCAATTTCCGGCTGTAAAATATGGGCCAAACTCACAAATTCAAACCAGGTAAATGATCTTGCATGTTAATGTAAAAATGGTTGAACATTTCTCTAACATTAACTAAATTAATTAAAACTCGTTTATTTTACTTTTTGTAACACAGATGAATGATAGTAATGATATTACTAACTTTTCTGCCTATCCTGCCGTGTAACAACAATCTGCTGAAAAAATACACAGGGCAAGTTACACCAAACACATCAGTATTACCCAGTTAAGTGGTTAGGGGGTCTTTCACTTTCACGCCCTTCGTGGCCCTTGTCTTTCTTTCGCTGATATTTTCATTTTTCGCAGTGTCGGATACCTTCCATTTTTCTCTCTGATTATCACCACCACCACATTAACACGTAGCATTTCTCATCTAATGGTTGGCGTCAAGAAAAACATCCAGCCGTAAAAGTCTGCCAAATCTGCTACAAAACCTGACCCGCAGTAAAAACCGAATAAAGTGGGGAATAAAAGAGACGAGCCCAGTGGCATCACTGCTCGCTTCTCAGCATTGATTCCCGGCCAATATGTGTGGGATTTACGAAAGTAAATGCCACGTCCTATGGGTCGGATTCTACATAAAAATGGAGGTCCTGTGACTTATGATCACGAAAGTAAAAGTCACGTAAAACTCTAAGCGTATTTACATTTTAAAAGAAAAACATTAAAACAACGACAAAGCGTTCATGTACCTTTTAGAAAATACCACCCTTTAACAGATTGGCCGTGGGAAATAATTTTCGTTGTTACAGCAGTGTTCGAAAACACCATTGGCGGCAATTCATGCTCGGCACCTTCGGAGAAAGTTCTCTTTAACACGCCTCAGTACCTCGTTTTTTTGATGATGTCCTGAGCAGCTTCCAAGACACATTCCCGGAACTCTTGCAGAGTTTCCATTTCTCTGCGGTAGACCTTAGATTTCATGTACCCCCAAAAGTCATCCAAGGGGTTTTGATCGGGACTTCTTGTCGGCTGATCCATCGCTGCGGATAGGCGGCGTCCAGGTGACGGCGCACTGCGTTGGTAAAGTGCGGGATTGCTCCATCATGTTGCAACCACAGATGCCGTTGTGTATGGAGTGGAACATCCTCTAGTAGCAATAGTGCTAGATTTGATTGATTGATTGATTGATTGATTGATTGATTGATTGATTGATTGATTGATTGATTGATTGATTGATTGATTGATTGATTGATTGATTGATTGATTGATTGATTGATTGATTGATTGATTGATTGATTGATTGATTGATTGATTGATTGATTGATTGATTGATTGATTGATGTTTGTTGTTTAAAGGGGCCTAACATCGAGGTCATCGGTCCCTAATGGTACGAAATGAGACGAAATGAAATGACAACTTATAAAATCCAAAATCTTCCACTGACCAGAATTCAAAGCGTGAAGACGAAGAATGAATGAATGGGCGGATATGAATTTAAAACGATCAGTGGATCCGATCCACAGAGGCTCACATGCACAGAAGCTGGCAGGAAACAATAGTATTACTGACTAAGGGACTGCTTCTATAGCACGATGCTGAATCGATTATGCTTATAGTCGAAATGGGTCCAAAATCCAGGTCATCGACTCCTCATAATGGTATTGATCGCTAGGAAAGTAGAACCATGCTGTGTGTAATGTTGCGGTGCTAATCAAACGTAGCGGAGACTCGCGGTATTCCATACATTATGGTACTATTTACAGGTAGTGTAATGCGCACAAGTAACACAGGCCTATGGTGTTTCGCACATTGCGGCGCTATTTGCAGGCAACGGAAACCTATGGCATTCCTTACATAAGTGGACTAACCACAGGGACTCGTACTATCCCGTGGAATTCCTCACATAGTGGGAACTGAGCATAGGTTAGGCAGAACCATGGTGTCGCCCATATAGGAGTACGAATCATAGGTACTGTAGGACCCACCTCCTGATTCACACGCTGTCGCTACTAATCAAAAACCTATTGCGTACCTAACATAGTGGTACTAAGCGCAAGTAAATGCGACCCATGGTGTTCCCTGCGTGATGGTACTAATTACAAGTAGTCTCATGGTTCTAATCGGATCATCCCTTGTGAACCATTCTGTTCATGGGAGCAATTGTATTAATTGGAGTATTGGATATTGGAATAATACTAGGCCACCCACGAAGCCGATGTCTTACAGTATATGTCATAAAGGGGTCCAGAAGAAGCGTTCTTATGTGAAGTGAGCGCGAGCGTCATTATTAGAAATCTCCAGAACCCATTAGAAGGAGTTATGTCCAAAGCGAAGCCTCTTGATGAAGCTTGGGGACGCGTTCCAGTTCCCGGCTAAACTTATTCTAGGAGGGAAGAATGAAATAAATTAATATCTTTGGTTACAGAAGAGTTGCATTGGATTTGAGACAAGAATTGCAACCTGTATTATATCTGCTTTATTTTGATAGGCATTAGGGCTGCATTAATTAATGCATTCGCTAAGTTGCGCTCATGATAATTAATGCGGGAAAATTTTCCCGGGCACGCTAAGATTGCACGCAGCCAAGTGGCTTGATGACGCGACCCGGAATTATAAATTAAGGCCACCAGGGCATATCAGAGTCATTCGTGAACCGAGAGGCTGCAGGAACGAATCGTCATACGGCGTGTTGGTACTGAGAACAACGCTTTGTCTTCAAGCTACAACGACTACCTGTACTGCTATTTCTGCAAAGATGTAAGTAATCAACTTGAATATTCAGATGAATTGAAGATTTTACCTGTGAGATTATGCTATGGGGAGATGAGGTACTGCTTATAAGAGACTAATGAACTAGGAGCTTCATATTTCTGTGAGGTCAAGGGATTTCGGACGAAATGCTAGAATTAATAGTGGCTCAGGTTAGGAATTCTAAACTTAGATGTTGTCCATGTGATTGGGTGATAGAACAGTGACGGAGTGTAGTGAAGAAACTCTTGTGTACCAGGTTAAAACTCTGAACGAGACTTGGTCAGTGTAACGTGTGAGACACGCTAACAGTGAAGACAGGCATCGAGTTTGGACAGTCTGTAATATATGAATTTATTTTCAGTTACCCCAGCATCAAGTCAGAACGAGTGTGTGACAGCATCATTGCAAAGAAGCCACAACCAGGAGCTGAAGCCAACACAACAACGGGCATCGATCCAAGAACGTGGGGAGCACCTGACCAGCACAACATCGAAGAGGACACCTTCCGACTACAGAGGGAGCTGTACGAAGACGCCACACCAGCAAGAATGTCTCCAAATGGTCAGCAGTATCTGATGCAAGCTCTGCAGTCTATCAGAATGTGGTAGATCCAGTGGTCCACAGGGATGGCTGCTCCGCTAGGTCCTCTCCAGAATGCTAAATTAAGGTCAGAGCTTTCCAATTCTGTTTCAAGCATGTCATTTAAATTTAGATAGGAATATGGGGGCCGTCAGTCAGCAGAAATTTGTGGGAATAGGAGAATTTCCCTTGTAATTTAGAGCTAGGCCTCAAACTCGAACCCCGTACTTTAAGGTAGATGTTATTGGTAGAGTCCTTGTTAGCGTATTTATAGTTCATTTTGATTGCGTTATTTTAATGTACGTGTTTTTGTAAGGGTCTGATTGAACTCATTTTGTCATAGGAGGTTAGTCTACAGATAGGTACTTTCATTAGATCACATTCAGGCATTTGTTTCTGCAGACGTAGAAGTGTATAATTATGACCAAGTTGTGACCAAGCCGTGACCAGTAATTCACCCAGATTCATTGATAGAGCGAGCGAGTCCAGGTATTTAAGAGATTTGAGCCCATAAGAGGCAGAAGTAAAATTTGCAGTCGGCATGAGAGAGCCCAACCATTGAGAGTTTATGGATTATATTTTGGAAATGCCAAGTATGGCCACGTGACGATCGCTTAAGGATTAGTGTTTTGTAGCACCAGGATTTAGCCCATGAGAGGCATAAGTAAGATGAGCGAGATTGCTGAAGGTATCGAGACGAAGGCAGATCGCCCAGGTATATTTAAATGAGGGCTTTAGCAGCTGACTACGTGAAGTGTTCTTTTGAAAGGCAAGATTTTAGCCTGGCTCCCCGGTAGAGCTCAAAAATTAGGGGGACTGCCGCCAGTGGTGGGGTGAGAATGGAGGTCATTGAGCTTGACGTCACAGGCGGGTGTGTTGGTCGTCTGCAGTATTTCAAGTATGCCAGAAGGGGAAGAAACGACCTTCATGGTTTGAGAGCAGAGAGAGATTTGTTTTATGTCCTATTTGATTTACGTAATCTTTTAACACTGGCCCGTTTTTTTTTTTGACTGACACCCTTGTAGGTGTTGATTGGATCCTTTTATATTGTTTGCATAGGTATCTTGGACGCCTTACCTGTCATAGGACTAGGGTTCGTGACCCAGTCAGGTCATTGTAAATTTTGTAGTGATTTTGTTGGCACCGGGGTTCGACGGCGCGAGGCATTGTAAATATTTTTAAGGGAATCATTGTTTTTGTGTCATTAAGCAGATATCCATCCTTCTAAACTTTGTTACTTACACTAGGGTTACATGCTTGTTGCAGCTCACGAGTTTCGTGAAGGCAGTGAACTGATTGCCATCGGATCAGCGTCATTTTCCCATCTCATATTGAAATGATCTTTTATTTGTAAATAATTCAATTTTATGTAATAAATCACTATTTGTTAAACTTTGAATGCAGCGGTGTTTTCTGTTAGATAGTTTATTTTATTTTTTATTTTCGTCGAATTCTTACCTAAGTAGGGCACACTTGGTCACCCCTTTTAGTCGCCTCTTACGACAGGCAGGGGATACTGTGGATGAATTCTTCGTCTTCGTCCCCCACCCACAGGGGGTTGTGTTTTTGGTCCGCGAAAGGTGTTTTATTTCCCTCAAGTCCGCCGGTAAGCCGGTTAGGACCCCCCTATCCGCCACCTGGGATGCGCCACGTGGCAGTATCACCTCTCCCCCTGCTACGCCAGGGTAACATGTTCTTGGAGTAGTGGTAGAAAGATAGATAAGAAATGGGTGAGCCCTGTCTTCGCAGAGCTCCACACGTAGGTCTATGAAGACCCTTTGTGCCCCTTAAACAGGTTTGCCTAGTCCAGCCCTAGTGCTCCTATAAAGGATACCAGTGTCCGAATATTGGCATTCCTGATGTCTTCCAGGCTCACAAAATGTGAGCCAAGGTATCGATGTCTAGTGCTTGCAAGAGCCTCGCACTGACATAACACATGCGCGGAGGTCTCCTCCTCCTTACCGCATCTTCTACACATCGGATCCTGGGTGATTTTCATGATGTGTAGGTGTCTCTGTAAGGTATTGTGGCCTGTTAACATTCCAACTACCATTCTCATTCTGGTCCTATTCAAATTCATTAGGACCTTTTTATAACTTTGGCTAGGCCCTTTGATAAGTTCACGTGCCTGCCTTGCTATAGTTAACCTCTTCCAAATATCTAAGTGAGACTGGTTTGTCCTCTGGGATATTACTAGTCTCACGCTTCGGAGTGACACTCCCAGGAAGGGCTCAGGTCCTGTGAAAGAACCTTTTGAGCCTTGTTTCGCTAGTTTGTCAGCTTCTTCATTTCCACTGATACCTGTGTGCCCAGGGACCCATAATAGGGTGACTGAGCTAAATTCACACAGCTGATCTAACATCCTTTGGCATTCCCATACCAGTTTTGATGTTGTTTTAACTGCGCATAGTGCTTTTAGCGCTACCTGGCTATCACTGCAAATAGTGATGCGTCTTCTATGTCCAGGCATATTCCATATATATACAGCACAGGCTAGTATTGCGTATACTTCGGCCTGGAAAACAGTAGCATATTTACCCATAGGAAGGGAAAGCCTTGTCTTAGGCCCCCAGACCCCGGCGCCTGTGCCCGTCTCCGTCCGCGAGCCATCTGTGTACCATGTACAGCCCCCAGACTTAAGACGGGCCCCAGCATCCGCGGCCCACTCCTCCCTTGTGGGTATCACCACTGTAAATTTATAATTCAAATTAAAGCTAGGCTTCATCAGATCCCCGATCATCATTGTCATAGGGCAAGTCTGGTGAAGCCTTGTAAGAATAGAGGCATGACCTCTATTCGGGTTTTTGAAGGACCATCCTCCGAGTGACCAGAGGCGATAGGCACTCATTCCCGCTATTACCTTAACATATAAATGTAAGGGGGGGAAACCTAGGATGGCCTCCATTGCATATAATGGTGTAGTATCCAGTGCCCCTGTTATTCCTAGACACGCAAGTCTTTGGACACTGTTTAACTTGGTGGTCACAGTTTTACTCTCCGAACCTGGCCACCAGACTAAAGATGCATAGGTGATCGTGGGCCGTACAATAGAGATATAGAGCCACTGGACCACCTTAGGTCTTAGGCCCCAAGTCTTCCCGACGGCCCTGCGACAGGCCCACATAATCTTGCGAGCCTTATCCACCTTATAATCTATATGTTTCTTCCAACTCAGTCTTGCCTCAAGGATTACCCCTAGGTACTTAACTGAGGTTGTCTTAACTAATTTTTTCGCAAATAGGAAAGGCTCTGACAGTCCGTCTAGCCTCCTCCTCCTGGTAAATACCACGAGCTCCGTCTTATCGGGATTAACCGACAAGTCTGTCTCGTGGCACCATCTTTCCACCCTACGTAAAGAGCTCGGAAACCGTGCTGGGGAAATTTCCTACCGCCATCAGGCTTATGTCATCTGCATAGCCTTGGGCGTATATACCTCCAACATTTAACCTGGTAAGTAGTTCATCCACTACCAGACACCATAATGTTGGTGATAATACTCCTCCCTGTGGACACCCCCTGTCTATATTAGCTCTCAACATTGCAGCGTTGAGGGTAAACAGAACTTGACGGCCCTGCAGTGAGGCCATAATGCATTTTATGAGCATGCTGCTCACTCCTCTTCTCTCTAGACTACGTTCTATGGATCCCAAAGATGTATAGTTAAAGGCCCCTTCTATATCTAGGAATACAACCATAGCAAGTTGTTGCTGATCCAAGGCACTCTCCATCCTAGAAACTAGCTGGTGTAGTGCTGTCTCAACCGACTTCCCTGGTTGATATGCATGTTGATGAGAATGCAGGGGAAAGTCCCTTAATACTTTCTCCCTGATATGTCTATCCACCAGTCTTTCCAAGGTCTTAAGTAGAAAAGACGTTAGACTAATGGGTCTATAATCCTTAGGCCTAGTATATGAAGACCTTCCGGGTTTAGGTATATACACCACCTTCGCCTGACGCCACAAGTAGTACACGTACCCCATAGTGAGACAAGCTCTAAAGATTCTGACCAGGTATAGTATAAGGACCCCCCCCCCCGCTTCCTGAAGAAGTGCCGGGAAGATCCCATCCACCCCTGGGCTTTTGTAAGGGGCAAAAGATTCTAATGCCCACTTAACCCTTCTTGGGGTAACAATCTCTGCGGCTTCCTTCCAGCCACTTTTATCGGGTCTGAAGGATCCACTCGATTCTACCTCACTATTCGTGACTACCGAACCTGGAAGGTGGGCATCAAGCAGTAAGTTCAGGGTCTCCCTCTCTGTGGATGTATATCCACCCGAAGGCGACCTTCTGTCCAAGGTTAAAATTTTATGAAGCCTTGCCGCTTCATCTTGACTTTCAATGGATTCACAAAACTGTCTCCAAGATTTCCTAGAAGCCTTTTTGACTTCTGACTTGTACCTTCTTTGTGATTCTTTGTAAGAATCTAGGCTTTCTTGATCCTCAAGTTCCCTGTATTTATTCCAGAGCCTTCGTGTATTTCTCCTCAGGTGTTCAATGTAACTATTCCACTTGAAGCTTCCTGTTACTCTTTTTGCTTTAACAATAGGGCAGTTTAATTCATAAGAGATAACCAGTGTCCGTGTGAGAAAACTCACACTGAGCTCCAGCTCCTATTTGTTTTTAATTATATTTGAGGGTCCTCCCTCCAGTTCCCTCCTCACGTCCTCCCTAAAAGACGTCCAATCGGTTCGTCTAGGGCAGGGATGGCAAACCTTTTCCAACTAGTGTGCCATTTTAGGTCTGGATTATTATTTTCAACTGTCTACTGAGCCACTTGTTATTTTCATTTGCAATGGATACAACCCCCTCCCCCACTCACCATCGCCATCTTCGACTTCTATCCCTAATTCCAAATTATGTTTGATAATATGTTATTACATATACATATATATATATATATATATATATATATATATATATATATTGCAAAATACCAAATACATGTAATTGCATGTTCCATGGTCGTATTTTGCGAATACCGAAAAAATACATAGTAGCTTTGTTATTTATGTTAGGTTCATAACTTGTCTTCACAACGTTCATTGTAGAAAATAGCTGCTTGCAGGCGTATGATGACCCAAACAAAGTAAGTAGCGCTGTAGCAAGTTTCTTCATGGCCGACAACTTTTGTGGGAGATTGTTCCATTCTTCAAGTATTAAGTTCTCCGGCTTCTGGAGAAAGTATTCACCTTCAACAGCACACTCGATTTTCACTAATGCTTCATCATATTGTACGACCTTTTTCACCGAAACATACTTTCTTAAAATTTATCATCTCCATTTCTAAACTGTCAATATCTAATCACTCAAAAAAAAAAGACTCATTTGTGCAATATGAGGTTTTGAAATAAAGTGCGATAGTTTCTCCAAATCTCGAAATTGGGATAATTTCTTGGCAACTATTTGTCTTACAAAATTCACAACAATAAACAGTTACTCACTAAGAATAATTACGCGATGCTGGCAACCAAAAACAAACCAAACTTCACTAATTCACTGATATGGCTGAGCGAATGGCTCGTCGGCTGCATCTGACATTTATTTCACTTGACTTCCGAACCTATCAGTGTTGTAGTGTTGCCATACTGCACGTTCGAATGGAACTAGAATTTAGATTTTCGGTATTTATTTCTTAAACGTGAAACTTTATGACTATACGATGCACGAGATATGTAGTCTATAGTACACAATGTACATACAAATTTTAATATGTGCATGTGGTGTGCCACCGACACCGTGTTCGCGTGTCACCTGATGACACGCGTGGCATAGGTTCGCCATCCCTGGTCTAGGGTTTCTGTAAGACGGGATCTCGAGGAAGCCCTCTATATAAAACACAATGTGTCTATGATCTGACAAGGAAGGCTCCAAAGAAACCTTCCAGTCTTTAACTTCCTGTATGATTCCCATGGAACCCAGGGTAAGATCTATGATCCCCTCACTCCTATTATTAATGAAGGTAGGGGTATCACCAATGTTCATGACCTCAAGATCAGTTGTACATAGAAATTCTATGAGGTGCTCTCCCCTTCGGTTTGTATATTTACTTCCCCAAATGCTGTGATGAGCATTGGCGTCACATCCTACTATGAGGTTTAATCCTTGTTTCCTACAGTATATCACCAGTCTCTTGAACTCCTCCGGCGGGGGTGGAGATTCAGAGTCTCCTGGGAAATATGCAGAGCAGACAACCAAGTCTTTTGGCTGTCCGCCCTCTTCATATCTCACTAGGACTGCCACCAGGTCTCTAGTAATGAAGCCTGGTATAGCCCAGGCGTTGTGATCTTTAACTAGTATACTTGCTGTAGGCTTCTCCTCTGCTATTCCACTGAATAAAGTGAAACCTGCACATTTTTGATATGCCCCTGTCTAAGCCAGGGTTCTTGTATCAGGGCGACCGAAAACCCGCCCTTCTGGATACTTCTAATAAGTACCCTAGAGGCCGCTATGCAATGTTGTATATTTGCTTGTATGAAAGTAATCATTCTTACCTTCATGCAATGCTTTACCTTATGCGGTCTCCGGAACGTGCTGCTCCGTCTCCCGCGATGAATCTTGAGGCTTGGCTGGCCCAGGTTCCTGTCCGGGCTCCTGCTCTTCGCCCCTGTTAGTCTCAGTATTTTCTGTGGTGGGGTTGGTCCTCTGCTTGTCACGCTTGCCCTCCACCAAGGTGAAGGTAGCCACATGCACCCCGCAGAAGATCTTCTTCCCCACCACTTTCTCCACGTCTCTGGAGTCCATGCTGACCACAAGTCGGACACCTCTCTTCTCCTCCTTGTGGTCGTAGACCCTCCAGCTGGTGGGATTTAAGCCAAGGTTCTGGCGTGCCATTCTTCCCAAAAGGACGATATTGTCCTTTGGTTGTCCTGGTATCCAGACCATGACTCTCTTGTAGGAAAGAATTTTATCCATGCCCACAATTGTGAGCCTGGCTCCTTCCCACGGTTGTATACCTGTAACAAGACTGGAAAGCCATGCTACGGTCTCATCGTTCTCGGCTATAATGACGGCCGCACCTCTCGACAGATAGCAATCCAGGAACTGAGGCTTAATGGGCCCCTGCTCCGGAAGCTCGTCTATCAGATTGGTGATAGCCTCTTCCACAGCTTCCACCTGTTTCTCGGTTAGCTGCTGGTCAGGATATCCTACAGGTACTATGGCCATTCTGATCCCAGCTTTAGCTATCCTGGCATATTCCACCTTGAGTTTTTTGCGGGTCTGCCGGTCTTCTTCTGGGGTTGCCCCCGACAGAAGTCGTTTCCCCGCTGGCATCTTGGTGGGTGGGGTCCTCTGTGCCCTAGAAGCAGAGCCCTTTTCAGGGTCCCGCCTCTTGTGCCCATTGGATCCCCCCCCCCCCAGTTGTTACTGTCGTGGTATTGGAAGGCCCCTCAGCTCCCGGAGTTAAGCCCTCTTTGGCCTGCTCCCGGGCCTTTAAGGCCTTCTTATATCTCCTGGAGTAGTGGTAGAGCGCCTTCTAGAAACTGTAGATAAGATACGCTAGCTTTTCTATGAGGTAATATCACAGATCCTCTGATAATGCTCCCCAAAATCCCTGTCCAAACATTAATGGGAAAACCGAACCTGGTAGTGGGAACGTTCTTGTTCTCCAATTACACATGCATGTTGTCAAAACTGAAGCTGCCATTCCTCGTAAACGAGACCTCATTTGTGAACATGAAGTCTTTGGGTTGAGGATTGACCTATTCACAGAAGTCTATCTGCGGTGCATAATTTATTTCCAGTAGTGCTGAACACACTGCAAATGATACTGATGTTGCCGGTCTTCCCATTATGTTCGTAGGACGGTCCACTCCTACCACTGCCACGATTTGGCGAGTATTGCTGCTGGGGGTCCTCTCCAGTAAATTCTAATATGCGGTCCTCTGTACGAAGATCAGGCCTAACCCACCAGATTCACGCATGGGCATGGCGTTTCCAATGTCAGCTATTCTCTGTAGGGCCTATACCTACTACAACACTCCTCACTAGAAGACACAACAAATCATTGATTGATTAACATTTTTTAGCATCTGGCTTTTAGTGCCAGGAGTGTCCGAGGATGCATGCTGTGTGAGGGTGTTGCCTGAGAGTGTAATTGCACGGGCTAGAAATTGGAGGAAGGTGCCATCAAGGCATTTTCCTGAAGATGAAAATGGGAAACCACGAGAAAACATTTTCGAGGATGGCCAACGGGGTTATCGAACCCAGCAGCCTACCGAAGTAGCTTTAACTAGTCGTGCTGCAATGCACTGACCTAACCTGCTTGGTACCTTCTCCCAGACATGGAAACGCAGATCGATATATGGACATATTTTAGGAAAACACGTAAACGCATCACCATATTTCGTGTTGTAAAATGAGTTTCCCCCAGAAGTGTTACATAAAATAGGCGCAGCAGCTGCTTATAGGACTTGTTGAAATGACATTACACTCCGTACTGGTACATCACAGGAAAGTTCTTGAAAAGCAACTGAAGAAGATGCTGCTCTGTCATATCTGTTTCCCGAAAATCCAGGGACTGGTCCTGATGATCCTCAAGAGCTGTACTTAGAGATCAGTTAACTGTAAAACAAATAATCCTTGTTAAAATGTAACCGAATTTGTGTTATTCTAGTATTCAGCAGAAGATTACCTGGTTGTACATTTCCCCCAAATTTTTAGGATTTTGTCCTTGAAATATCTCTTGCGTTATGCCTATTTATGACCCATCT
The DNA here is from genome assembly GCF_040414725.1 of Anabrus simplex. Lineage (NCBI taxonomy): Eukaryota > Metazoa > Arthropoda > Insecta > Orthoptera > Tettigoniidae > Anabrus > Anabrus simplex. The sequence goes on along the minus strand of NC_090265.1, from coordinate 247,185,280 downwards.
ATGGTTTCTTTGGGGAAGGAATATCTCGGTTTATGGCAAACCAAATTATACATTACACTGACATATTTCAACGAGTTCTTGAATTGTGGGTGTGTGTGAAGTGATGTATGTTTTATTTAAATTTTCGTAAGAAATATACTCATGCATTATTATTTATGAGCCTTTAATGCAATCGTTCGAATTGTTCTCCGTAAAGAGCTGTATGGGTTGCATTTCCCGATGACTAATTCAGTGTACATTAATGATGTGCACAGTTTGCGGTTTAGTAGTTGACCAGAACAAAAACAATTTCATTCCCTACCCCGTAAGCAGTGTTCTCAATATTTCGCCATTTTTCTAACCCTTTCTGTTTCTGATTTAGCTTACCTCTTCTTGGGTGATGACAAAGCTTATCAAATGACAATCTGCTTGTCAACGCCGGTCGCATCCGGCACGGTTACAGATTATGCGGTCGCTAGTGGCACGGGTCTCATGCGGCACGGTCGCATCTGGCACGCCACCTTTAAAAGTACGAAAGAAATATGAAGATAAAGTTGGAATTCAAGAGGAAATTGGGGCAAATATTCGTTTATAGGAAGAGGAGTTAGGGATTAGAATAATTTACCAAGGGAGAAGTTCAATATATTTCCAGATTCTTTGCAATTATTGAAGAAAAGACAGCGGATATGTCACCTGGACGACTACCCTAAATGCAGATCAGTGGTGATTGATTGATTGATTGATTGATTGATTGATTGATTGATTGATTGATTGATTGATTGATTGATTGATTGATTGATTGATTGATTGATTGATTGATTGATTGATTGATTGATTGATTGATTGATTGATTGATTGATTGATTGATTGATTGATTGATTGATTGATTGATTGATTGATTGATTGATTGATTGATTGATTGATTGATTGATTGATTGATTGATTGATTGATTGATTGATTGATTGATCAGTGGCGTATGCTGGGATCAAGACGTGGGCTACCTGTAGACTTAGACCCTTTTCGATGGTTGGTTTAGTGAGCGTCAAGCGTTCAGCGTTTTGAGCTGCAGCCAATAGCCAACGGAGAAGCCTGCCACTGCCCTGGCCTCTGCTGCTGCCGATGTTTAACCCTTGATCAGTGGAGATGGAGCCTAGGTTTACCAAATTAAAGCCCAGCTTTATGGCTAAATAGACAGAATGCTTGCTTTTGGTCCGATGGCCCCGGATCAATTTTCAGAATCAACCTCCTCATACTGTTAGTTCCCCTGACTTGAGACTGGGTATTTATGACGTCTTCGCCATTCATTTTATCCTTATAAGGACACCACCAACCCTGCACCATTATTATTATTATTATTATTATTATTATTATTATTATTATTATTATTATTAACTACAAATGCTGAATTTTACAGCGGTCGTATCCATCGTTCACTGGTTTATTAGCTTTTTCGGGATATCAGTGGTGGTGTCTGACCCTTGATCATGGGTTCGATTCCAACCAACAAAAGAGAACCTGAAAGATTGCATTTCATTTTAGCAGTTGTACCTATAAAAATAAAAGTATATTGCTCCTATAACAGCAGCCCTGCAATGTCTTCGTACAACGATGTAGAAGGAAACGGGAGTGAAATACCAGCACTCTGTTATCTATATGATTAAATCAGAAGTATGAGATGAGGAAGTATATACGATGAGTAACGCATGGTTGATAGCAGTGGCGATCTGACGGACCGAAGCCTAGCACACTAATTCCTCACCCCCCCCGCTGTCCCCGCTCATATCCGATATACAGCAGCAAGCCGCTATGGTAGAGTAGAGGGGAGAGGGACGAGAGTCTAGGCTGCGATATCAGTCTCCGATGCTTAGCTCTCAGAAATACGTGCGTCGTTTCTTCTCACTGCTCTCAAGTTTTGAAAATGGAACAGTGTGTCAGATGCTTACATTATAATGTGCTTTATACTTCCATCGTTCTCAATAATTGAGGTTTGGGCATCACCGATAGCCTTGGTAGCCTTCAGTATTCGCCACTGCTGAAAACTGTAAAAATAGTTAGTGGGACGTAAAGCAAATAACATTATTATTATTATTATTATTATTATTATTATTATTATTATTATTATTATTATTATTATTATTATTATTATTATTAATTAATTAATGTCTGTGCGAATTTTGGTAAAAGTAGATATTGTTGATGTGTTACCCCATCCTTCCACCATTAGTAGAAACGTACAGGCAAAGGCACATGAAATGCGAAGTAAAGTAATGCCTCTGATTATTTCTGCCATGCACGACAAATGATGGCTTGGCTACTTTTGATATGCGGACTGACCGTATCCATTATCTGCCTCTGACTATGCAGCGTATAGGCAGAGAGTGGAAGCTGTTCAGTAATGGACTTTTTACTAGAAAATTTCCAGATACAAAGAAAACAAGTGAAAGCATAATTGAGGAAATTTACGAGTTAAACATTCCACAGTGTAATTATAAAGACATGCTTTTCGTAACGGATCGGGGTTAAACAATAAAGAAAGGTTTTGAAAATCATAGACGTCTGCCTTGTGCTGTTCACTGCATAAATAAAGTACATGCGCACGTATGTGATGAGATGAGATTTCTTATCGAAGATACTCCAGTATGTGCAAACACAATAAACGCTGCAAAGGGTATGGTGAGGTAACTGAAGAAGAAAAAAAAAGGTCATGCTGCCCAGCTTCAAGAAAAGATACAGCAAGAAGTAATTACTAGGGGGATTAGCCTCTATACGATGTTACAGTCTGTTTTTAAGCAGTATGATGTTATACAGTGAACAGCACAAGGCAGTCGTCTATGATTTTCAAAAGCTTTCATTATATTTGATCAGCAGTATGTTGCGAAATCATAAGGCCTTCCATAAGTGAGATGGCTTCCTATATGAGGTTTAAGAACAGATGGTGGCTTTCCTTAAACCAATCACAAATGACCTGGAACATGAAACAGCACCAACAGTTTACTCAATACTCTTGTGGTTCCATAAACTGCTGCAGCACTGCTCAGTCAGTGAATCAGACTATGAAGTATTTATTAATTGTTGACTTCTGCAGTTTGTAACTGAAGTAATATGCATATAGTATTTAAATTAATATACTGCTGAACCTTGATATTACATCCAGGGAATTCGCAAGATAAGGATCAGAGCTCACAAGCTCTTAAGTAAAATAGAAATGGAAATGGCGTATGGCTTTTAGTGCCGGGAGGTGTCCTAGGACTTTGGCTCGCCAGGTGTAGGTCTTTTGATTTGACTCCCGTAGGTGACCTACGCATCGTGGTGAGAATGAATTGATAATGAAGACAACACATACACCCAGTCCCAGTGACAGGGGAATTAACCAATTATGGTTAAAATTCCAGACCCTGCCGGGAATCGAACCCTGGACCCCTGTGACCAAAGGCAAGCACGCTAGCCATTTAGCCATGGATCCGGACAGCTTTTCAGTGAAAAGGTACAAGTCTCAATTGTACAAAAAATATCCATATTACTAGGCCTCCGCTTCGCCACATGAAAATGTTAGAAGAAGATGACAGGAAGACCGTAATGGACAAAGTCAGACGCATCTGTGTAACAGATCTGTATATCAGGTTCGTAATATAAGTTGCGTCCGTCTATGCGGTGTAGTGATTAGTGTGATTAGATGCCACCCAAGAGGCTACGGAATTTGAAAAGTGGTACGAAGGATGGAACGGAGTCCAATCAGCCTCGGGAATACAACTGAGTAGCGGGGTTCGATTCACGCCTCAGCCATCCTCGAAGTGGTTTTCTGTTGTTTCCCACTTCCCCTCCACGCAAATGCCGGAATGGTATCCAAAATAAGGCCACGGCCATTTAATTCCCTCTTCCTTGCCTATCCCTTCCAAATTTCTTATCCCCCTTAAGGTCCCTATTCAACATAGTCAGCATAGCGTAAACGGATTGAGAAAGAAAATATAACTTGCTATGTGTAGTTACTTAAGTACTGGTATCCCAAACTCCACCAAACACTTTGTTTAGTTAAAATGAGAAATAAAGTAACTAAACAAGGTGTTTTGTCTCTCTGTAGATCCTTCATGTCGCACTGTGCATGCATCGACCAGTCTACAAGAGCCTCCAAAATAAAGAACAGTTCAGTGAGTGAATAAGCGACGACTGAGCTACTGGTGACGAAGTAGATATGTACTGCGATATGAATGCTAGTGAAGATGGCGACGACCTACAGCGCTGGTGGAAGGAGCATGAAATCAGTCTGCCCACTCTGTCAGTAATTGCTAGACATATGTTGTGCATTCCAGCAAGCAGCGAAAGAAACTTTAGTAAGCTGGACTGCTTTCTACGAGTCGAAGGTATCAGCTAGACCTAGACCAAGTCAATGACTTGTTATTAATACATAATAATCGTAACAATAAATAATTATTTTGCAATTCATTCCAAATTTTTAGCAAAGATGATTTTTTTTCCATTAATTATGAGGTTTATATCTAACTTTATGTGTTACTAGCAAATGTACCCGTGCTTCGCTACGGTATTATACCTTGTATATGGAGTTCTACGTAAGTTACTGCACACGCAGGGATTAAGATTATATTAAATTGCACGTCTCATGGCGATATCCGAGAAACAAAAAGGGCAAGACCCCATTCGTTGTTTCCCATGTAAGGTGCAAGTTGGGGAAATTTAGATGATAATGGGAGGACACATTTGCTCCTGTCATTCACAATCGAGTACGGGAGTTTCTACAATAACAGCAGGCTCACTTACCAGCTGCCATTCGCAATAGAGATGGGTAGTTTTCCTTATAATATCAGGCCCCCTTTTCCTAACGATAGTCCTACTCGAGTTGGAGAGACTTGACTGTAACCGAGACATGCTTCGCTATCCCAAATATAAAGAATCGAGATACGGCAATAAGGCATAGCACCAAAGTTGAAGATCTCTCCAAACTGAGCAGCGATGTCTAATCTGCTGTGTGAAATGACTTATGGTTTAGAAAGCAGTTACCACGAAACCGTCGAGGAAATTGCCTCCATATGTCGATATTTTTCGAGGACTAATAGTAATACATTTGAACAGCCTGGAATACTCACTCAAAGGAAAGAGTGTGCAGTGACCAAGCGAAATCTATCTATATATATATAAAATAGCTTGTCCTGACTGACTGACTGATTCATCATCGCCGAGCCAAAACTACTGGACATAATGAAATGAAACTTTGGGGATACATTCATATTAAGATGTAGGTGCTCGCTAAGAGAGGATTTTTGGATATTCCGTTGCTAAGGGGGTGAAAAGGGGGGGGTGAAGTTTTAAAATGAGTGCACCTATATCTCAAAACTTTAAAAGTTTACAAATGTAAAAATTGGTATTTAGAATCTTCTTTGAAAATAAGGAAACACGTATTTTTTTGTTTTCAGAAAATCCCAATAGGAGGGGTGAAAAGGGTGAAAACGGGGAAAAATGTGTTGAATGCCTTTAATCAGGATACCGGTACTTATATCTCAGAAACTGAAGATATTACAGACCTGAAAATTGGTACTTTTGATCTCTTTTAAAAATAAAGAAACACGTATTTTTTTGTTTTTGGAAAATCTAATTAATGGGAGGGTGAAAAGGGGGTGAATTTTTAAAATTAGTGAATCTATATCTCCAAACTTTTAAAGTTTGCAGATGTAAAAATTGGTATTTAGAATCTTCATTAAAAATAAAGAAACACGTATTTTTTTGTTTTCGGAAAATCGCAATAGGAGGTGTGAAAAGGGGTGAAAAAGGGGTTGAATGCCTTTAATGAGGCTACTTATATCTCAGAAACTGAAGATATTATAGACCTGAAAATTGGTGTTCGGGATCTCCTTTAAAAATAAAGAAACACGTATTTTTTGTTTCTGGAAAACCCAATTAAGGGGGGTAAAAATGGGGTAATATTTTAAAATTAGTGTATCTATATCTCAAAACTTTTAAAGGTTATAGGTGTAAAAATAGGTATTTAGAATCTCCATTAAAGATAAAGAAACACGTATATTTTCTTTTCGGAAAATCCTAATAGGAAGGGTGGAAAAGGTTGAAAAAGGGGTCGAATGCATTTCATGAGTCTACTTATATTTCAGAACCTGAAGATATTACAGACCTGAAAATTGGTGTTTGGGATCTCCTTTAAAAATAAATAAACACGTATTTTTTGTTTGTGGGAAATACAATTAATGGGGGGGGTGAAAAGGGGGTGATTTTTTAAAATGAGTGTATCTATATCTCAAAACTTTTTAAGTTTATAGATGTAAAAATTGGTATTTAGAATCTCGTTTAAAAATAAAGAAACACGTATTCTTTTGTTTTCGGAAAATCCCAATAGGAAGGGTGTAAAAGGGTGAATAATGGGTTGAATGCCTTTCATGAGGATACTTATATTTCAGAACCTGAAGATATTACAGACCTGAAAATTGGTATTTTGGATCTACTTTAAAAGTAAAGAAACAGGTATTTTTTCGTTTTTGGAAAATCCAAATATTGGGGGGTGAAAACGGGGGTGAATTTTTTAAAATGAGTGTGTCTACATCTTAAAACTTTAAAATTTAAGATGTAAAAATTGGTGGTTAGAATCTTCTCTAAAAATAAAGGAACACGTATTTTTTTGTTTCCAGTAAGTCCTAATAGGAGGGGTGTAAAAGGGTGAAAAATGGGTTGAATGCCTTTAATGAGGATACACATATCTCAGAAACGAAAGATATTACGGAACTGATAATTCGCATATGGGATCTCCTTTAAAAATAAAGAAACACGTATTTTTTAGTTTTTGGAAAAGCCAATTAATGGCGATTAAACAGGAGTGACAAATTGGGGTGAATTTTTTGAAGGACTATATCTACAGAATATCTTGGAATCGTAAAATATTACAGACGTAAACACTGGGTGTAAATCTCCTGTAAATGTAAAGAAATATAGGTTATTTGTTTTTGGAAACTCTACTTAAGGGGAACCCAAAAGGGGTGAAATTTTAAAATGAGAATTTTTACGGATATCTAAAAAACTTAACATGTTACAGAAGTGAAAAATGGTATTTTTTTATCTCTATTAAACATAAAGAAAAGTGTATTTTTAGTTTTCGGAAATACCACTTGGGTGGAGGGCGGGGGGGGGGGGGTAAAGTGACTGAAAATGGTGACGAATTCTTTTAATTAGGCTACTGATATCTCAAAAATGAAGATGTTACAGACGTGAAATTTGATATTTGCAATCTGCTTTAAAAGTAAAGAAACACGTATTCTCGGAAAATCAAATAAAGGGGGGGGGGGTGAAAGAATTGAAACATTAGTTGACTTAATTGTATGAGAATACATACATCTAATACTAAAGTTGTTACAGACGTGAAAATTCGTATTTGGATCTCCTTTAAAAACAAAGAAAAAGGCGTTTTGGTGGGGAAACCATCTTGGAGGGCGGGAGTGTAAAGGAGTTGAATTCCTTTCTTGAGGACACATAAATCAAAAACTGAAGAAGTTAGAGTCGTGATAATTGGTATTTAGAAGATCCTTTACTATTAAAGAAACAAGTATTTTTTTGCTGGAAAATTCATTTAGGGGGAGGAGAGATTATTGTGAAATGAAGTGAAAAAAAGTAAATTATTTTTATGGATACTTATATCTCAAAACTGAAGGTAATAGACGTGAACATTGGTGTTTAGAATCTCCCTTAAACATAAAGAAACAAGCATCCTTTTAATTCTTCTTCGGGGAGGGGGGGTGGCTGTAAATAAACTTAACGGCGGTGGGGTGTAGAAGGAGGTGAGACCAATTGATTTTACTGTTATTAATGTACTTATAAGGATCCTCCGTTGCTCAGGCGGCAGCGCGCCGGCCTCTCACAGCTGGGTTCCGTGGTTCAAATCCCGGTCACTCCATGTGGCATTCGTGCTGGACAAAACGGAGGCGGGACAGGTTTTTCTCCGGATACTCCGGTTTTCCCTGTCATCAGCCATTCCAGCAACACATAATAGTAATAATAATAATAATAATAATAATAATATTCCGGACCGTCGTCAAATTGCGGACCGCGATGGAAACGGCTCCTGGACGGGTAATGACTAAGAATGCAGTCCGGTCGCGGGTTCAGTGTCGCCAAGGCACCCAGTATGACAGCACATCGGATCTCCTGAAGGATTATATCCGTATTAAAAATATTATAGGAAAAGATGGCAAAGATTTACGGACCCAACTGACCTGGAGGAATACCTGAGCCTAACCCGGGAAGTACAAAATCGATTGCTGGAAAGGAAGATTTAAAAATGGGAGGAAACGTGCCGTAAAATAATAGATCGGGAATTTTGGTGGATTCTCGCAGAGAACGAGTCAGATTGCGAATTTCGGCGGATTATATATCTAAAACAATAAGCATTCAATTATAAATTTCAGTATAATACCGTAGCGAAGCACGGGTATCTTGCTAGTAATGTATATAACAAAGGGACGTTTCACATGTAGTCCACGGATTTTACAGAAAATCAGTAGTATAAGAGAAAATGGAAGGAAACTGTTGTTGTTTCCTATAAACCCCCATTCTATTCAGTGATTTTAAACCATATGCATATCTAAACCTTCCCCTGGATCAGTACACTCTATATGTGAATTTTGGTCGAGATCTATCCAGCCGTTTCGCCATGATGGTGGAACAGGCGGACAAACATACAAACAGACACGAAAGCTTAAAACCACTGATACGGCCTTGAGTTGACTTAAATCGGATAAATATCTGAAAAATTGGCAAATCAAACGAAGTTACAGACAGCGGACCTCCTAGAATTTTATTTATATACATAAGCATGAGCACGTTTGTAAGTGCAGAACTTCATTTCGAGATTTACTGCTTTTAAACGGTAGGTCATATCAACAAACGGATTCCGTCATCAGACGCCCGTTTTAGTTTTCTACAAGGTTGGTCCTATGACATTTATTTACGAGTTAGACTGGATTAGAAGCTTTAAATAGGGTGAAATCTGGGTACAGTTTTCACACATTATATTTTTTCGGATACTTATGCAGCAGCTGGAGTCATAAAATTGCCGGTCTGAGTGGCCCAGACGGTTGAAGCGCTGACCTTCTGACCCCAACTTGGCAGGTTCGATCCTGGCTCAGTCCGGTGGTATTTGAAGGTGCTCAAATAAGTCAGCCTCGTGTCGGTAGATTTACTGGCACGTAAAAAGAACTTCTGCGGGACTAAATTCCGGCACCTCGGCGTCTCCGAAAACCGTAAAAGTAGTTAGAGGGACGTAAAGCTAATAACATTATTAAATCATAAAATTTGGTTGACATATGAGCAAGGGTCGTGTCAATGTGCATACCGCACTTGATGATTCTATCTTTCCTATAAGTGTGCCAAATGATAAGATATACGTGTAAAAAGTACAAAATTAACCTAAAATTGAGAATTTTTTTTGCTATTTGCTTTACGTCACACCGACACAGATATGTCTTATGGTGACAATGGGATAGGAAAGGCCTAGGAAGTGGAGGGAATCGGCCGTGACCTCAATTAAGGTACAGCCCCGGCATTTGCCTGGTGTGAAAATGGGAAACCGCGGAAAACCATCTTCAGGGGTGCCGACAGTGGGGCTCGAACCCACTATCTCCCGATTACTGGAAACTGGCTGCACTTAAGCGACTGCAGCTATCGAGTTCGGTAAAATTGAGAAATACAGCTCTATCTAACATTTAAGGGTTCGAGATACGACAATATGTCATAGGACCAAAGTTGCAGATCTCTCGAAATTGAAATGCTATTGTGCATTCTGTTTTGTGATATTACTTACCGTTTATCCACCAATTATCCCGAAATGAAGGTCTGCACCGTCATTGAAATTGCCTCCATATTTCGATATGTTCCTGGGCCAAAAAGCCATACATATGAATAGATTGCAATTTTTCCTCAAAGGAAAGAGTATCCAGGTTTCTGGATTAGCACTCGCATACGTACGGAGTAATTAAAGAAAATATTACAGTCAACAAAGTTGAAATTAATACAAAATAGGATTATAACTGAGGACAGCCGGATGGGACAAATAGCCCTATGTAAATACCAAGTGGATGTATTGTAAAATGAAATGCCCCTCATTAGTGATGATATGAGTTAGGATATCAGAAGGCAGAAACAGAGGAGAAATTTAGGCGCAGGGATTCTTAGGTAAACAGACAAGAGCATGACTTATGGTGTTATTACTTAAATCTAAAGAGGCAAGAAAGAGGCAAAAAATTAAAGCTGAAACCAGAAGTAGAAGAGAAATGCAATACAATTTATAGCAAATGCCAGAAAACACCTTATGGTGTGAAATCTTGGGCTACGCTCCTCTGTAGTATTCAAATGTTAACAGCCCCTTTAAAGCTATTCGACGACGATTGTAACCTCCAACGGGATTCCGCAAATACACTATTCCGCAGAATAGCAGCATGACGTCTCTCTCGTCTTCTACGCAAGGAATAACCAAGAGTTTACAGGAATTTTGAAGAAAATTACATTAACCTATGTTACTTCACTGATGGCAAGCAGCCAGAGACGTTGCCATGGTAACCGGTAGGTTCGTTGTCGATCAATGCAGAGCATGATATCTGCCCAAAGTAGTAATTTTCTCCGTTATTTGAAGAGTAAGCGAAATTATACTCAAACAAAAGTCGTTTAAAATGAAGGGACGTTTTACATGTAGTCCATAGATTATACAGAAAATCAATAGTATAAGAGAAAATTGAAGAAAACTGTTGTCATTTCCCTATAAACCCCCATTCTCTTAAGTGATGTCCAAATCATATGCATACCTAAACCTTCCCCTGGATCAGCATAGCCTACTCTATATATGATGTTTGGTCGAGATCTATCCAGCCGTTTCGCCGTGATATTGGAACAAACAAACAGACAAACAGACACGAAAGCTAAAAACCACTGATACGGTCTTGAGTTGACCTAAATCGGATAAATACCTAAAAAATTTGCAACACAAAGGAAATTACAGGCAGCGGACCCCCTACAACTTTATTTATATAGATAATGGCATTAATTTGCGCAGTTTGTGTATTAACTGTCTTTGGTATGGCTAGTAGCGAAATATACGGTTTATGCATTAATGATGTGTATTTAGTTCAAATCAAATCAAAATCTCTTTACTTGCAAATGAGGTGTCTACCGCGGTGGCAAATGGTACACTAAAATACATTATTGTCAAGCACTAAATTTTAAATTAACAAGAGAAGAAGAAAATTTTCCTAGAATACAATATTACACAATTTACGCTAACAATTTTTTCTATTAAACACACAGCTCAGCCTTAATAAATTTATATTGTTTACAAAATTCTACTTAGAATATCTTCTGTACTTAAAAACATAGTCTACTCATATACAGTATGTGGAATTACTTCAAATAATACTATAAAATTGGTAGAAGATTAAAATTTACATTGCATATACTCACTTTTTTTACCCATTTTGGAACCTAAGTAGCATAACGACCTGCTGCGTCTTAACCAGAGCTCCTTTTGCCACCACTTTTCAGAGTTCCTGAAGGGCCTTCACAGCTACTGTAGCAGTCCCAGGGCCCTCGAAGTCCCCACTGTACTTCACCCCTACAGGCAGTCCCCTACTTCGGCTGTCCTAACTCCATAGACCAGGGGATGGAATTAATTTATTCACACACATTTTTTATTTACAATAACCTGCACTGGTCGAATGCCCTCTAACATTTAATTTATTTTCTCTGTTGCTGTTTATTCTCTTCTTGAATATCTGTACAGATTTTGGAAAAGGATTAAACACTACCCCTGCTAAAATGTTCCACTCCTTCACGTCCTTCCCAATGAATGAAAATTTACCCCAATCGCTTCTGCTAAAATTCCTTCTAATTTTATACTTGTGGTCAGTTCTGCCAATATAATTATTTTCCAACTGAAGCCTCTCACGGATTTCTCCCCATGCTTCTTCTCCTGTATAGGCTCTATATAATCCTATAAGGCTAGTTTTCTCCCTTCTCTTACTTAAAGTTTCCCACCCAAGTTCCTCTAATATTTCTGATACACTACTTTTTCTCCTGAAATCCCCTGTTACAAATCTTGCTGCTTCCCTCTGCATACTATCTATTTCTTTTATTAGGTATTCTTGGTGAGGATCCCAAACACTGTTTGCATATTCCAACAATGGACGAACCACACTTAAGTAACTTTTTTTCTTAATTCTTTGTTGCATCCTTTAAGTAGCGTCATTATGACATGTAAAGATTTGTATGCTTTCCCAACAATGTCATCAACATGACCCTTCCAGTGCAAATTACTTTCAAATCTCACGCCTAAGTATTTGCACTTGCCATCTTTTGGGATAACTATCTCATCCAAAGTATATTCAAATTCAGTGTTAAAGTTCCTGTTTGCAAGTGTTGTAACAGTTGATTTGCCTCCATTAACCTTCATATTATTTTCTTCAACCCATTGTTGGATACTCTCAAGGTCCCTTTGTAATTCTGAACAATCCTCAATGTTATTTATTTCCCTGTAAACAATTATGTCATCTGCATACAATCTTATTTTTGATGTTATATTGTTCCCTAAATCATTTGCGTATATTAAGAAAAGTAATGGACCGATTATACTACCCTGTGCAATTCCCTTCCAAACTTTCTCTTCCTGTGATATATTATTTCCTACTTTGACTTTATGAACCCTTGAATTTAGAAATGTTCTTATCCAACGTATAACCCTTACGTCCAGTCCTATTCCCTCCAATTTCTTTAATAATATTCCATGTTCCACTCTATCAAAGGCTTTGGAAAGATCTATGGCTATGCAATCTAACTGGCCTCCTGAATCCAACTGATCTGATATGTCCTGCTGAAATCCCACCAGCTGTGCCTCACAAGAAATTTTCTTTCTAAATCCATACTGGCTCCTCGTGAACCAATTTTTATCATCACATATCCCTCTGATGTACTTTGCTATTAAACTCTCCAGTATTTTACAAACTATATTGGTCAGGCTGATTGGTCTGTAGTTCTCTGGTTTCTTCTTATCACCCTTTCCTTTATGAATTGTATTATTATAGATTCCTTCCATTCCTTTGGTATTACACTATTATTTATACATAGTCAAAGATAAATTTTAAATAAGGCACTATGTACCACCCCGTTGTCTTTAATACCTCCCCAGTAATTTGATCACTTCCTGCTGCTCTTCCTTGCTGAAGCGGTTGGATTTCTCTGTAAATATCATCATTCGTGAATGAGAAGCTTCTTGTTTCCCTATGTGTCCCTCCCTCTCTGTTACGGTTTCCAACTCCTGACAATCTTCTACTGAATCTCTGAATTCCCTACTAAATAGCTTTCCTTTCTCAGTATCTGTTGAATAGTGTTCACCCCCTTCTCCCACCATTGTAGGAATCTGGATTCCTTTTCCTTTTTGATTCCTAATATATGAATACGTTTCCGTATATGAGAGCGGTAAAGTACGCTAGCCGAAAGGAATACACGTAGCAGCATGTGAAATCCATTAACGATTTCTCCCCGTACTGTGTAGAAACATAGTATAAAAATATGAGTTTAATTATTGACAGGTTCGTGCCCAGTCATGAGTCCACCATTGACGCAAAAGCGTAACGTTTCGTGAGATAAAGGTACGCGAGACAAAGAGCAGAGTACGGCTAAGCAAGGACGGAGGGAGGCGAGCATTTCTACCTGTGGCTCAGATAGCACGGGAAGGAGCGAGTATCAAGGAGCGAGTATCAAGGAGCATGCTCCAATGAACATAGCTCGCCTCGCCTCTGAAAAGCAAATTCGGTCATAGCCATACTCGGTAAATATGAACCGAGCATAGAAAGTGTTTTGCACGACACTACTTCACACACACAGCTGTACGCAGAACTTTGAACACAGAGCTGCTTATTCTCACAACACACGATGACTTATTTGACTCGACTGCAAAGACGGTCCAATAATTCACACAGTCAAATACTGTTCCGCACAGACTCTAAGACAGTCTACAGTCCACGGTAGCGCAAGCACACAGTACTCCGTTCGGTACGCGCTGGGAGCTACCCGGTCGTCAGATTCACTAGTCCCTTCCAGGAAGTACCGAAAGGGTCTGCGACAGGGCTGGCACCTAACAATATGTTCACATCTGTCCATGCAAATTTTAGCATAAGGCACCACATTCTTAAGAAACTCAGCCACTTCTTTTCAATCTCTCACCTTATGAGCAATACATTGGTGACCACTCATACGTGAGACACTTATTACCCGTACAACAATGTGGATATATATTCAACAACCTGAGATTATATTCATATCTCAAATGAAAATCTATTTTCAGTCTAACGGAAATGAAAGCTGACGCTACACCATCTCCATAAAATTAGTATGTGCTCAGCTTGTGAGTAAAATTTCAGAAAGGTACTATGTGAAGTGTATTTCGTCAGGAAAGTTGAGTATATAGGTTACTCTCCATACTCAGTACTCATGTTTATTCATACCACCTAATGATTCGACACTTCGAAGACCTAAAGTGAAGTAAAGGATATAGAATTGTTGTTGTATGAGTCATCAGTCCATAGACTGGTTTGATGCACCTCTCCACGCCACCTTATCCCGTGATAAACTTTTCATTTCTACGTAACTGCTGCATTCTACATCTGCTCTAATCTGCTTGTCATGTTCATACCTTGGTCTACCCTTACCGTTCTTACCGCCAACACTTCCCTAAAAAACAAAACAATTGCACAAGTCCTGGGTGTCTTAAAATGTGTCCTATCATACTATATCTTCTTAAGATCAAATTTAGCCAAATCGATTTCCTCTCATCAATACGATTCAGTATCTCTTCATTCGTGATTCGAGCTATCCATCTCATGTTCAGTATTCTTGTGTAACGCCACGTTTCAAAAGCTTCTATTCTCCTTTTTGAGCTAGTTATCGTATGTTTCACTTCTATGCAGTGCCACACTACAGACGAAAGTAATCAAAAACATCTTTCTAATTCGTATGTCAATGTTCGAAGTGAGCACATTTCTTAAGAAAGGCCTTCTTTGCTTGCGCTAGCCTGCATTATATGTCCTCCTTACTTCTACCATCGTTAGTTATTTTACCATCCAAATAACAATATTCATCTACTTCCTTTAAGACTTATTTCCTAATCTAATATTTCTTGCATCACCTGACTTCGTTCGACTGCACTCCATTACTTTTGTTTTGGACTTATTTATTTCCATCTTGTACTCCCTACCCATGACTCTGTCCATACCATTCAGCCATTTCTCCAGATCTTCTCCAGTCTCATATAAAATAACAATATCATCAGCAACTCTCAAGGTTTTGATTTCCTATGAAAGGCGTGAAAATGAAAAAACTCAGAAATACTATGGGAGCAAGAGTTGAGTAAGGGAGGTTGGATAGGAAGGAAGTAAAGGAGGTATTTGGCACAAGTAGGGAAGGTGGCTCCTTTTTCTCACCAGGGGTGGATAACACGACCGGGCAGTAGTCATGCATAATCCCATCCATGCATTTATCCTGCCAACCGAATGCTCTCTCCTCAGTTGGTGGCTATCCGTGACTGGGAGGGAAGTGTTCATTCATTTATTCATGCATGCATGACAATATTATTCGGTCATGGAATCATAAAAAAAACCTCATTCATGCATTTATGTACACCTATGTATAGTGTCTGTGAAAATGGAGGAGAACTCTGTACAGACTTATGATAAATAAATAAATAAATATATTTGGCACAAGTAAGTGGTGATAATATCAGAGATCATCCCTCACCATTTACGGTCGCAAGTTAAGAGCGCTATGGGGAGGTGCATGTGAGGACGGTAGGACGTCGTTTACGTACAGTAAAGGAAAAGGGTGCACGGACAGGTGTGGTAGTTGCCGATTTATAACTAGGGACTACAGTGGGTTAGAAATGGGTCTTGGAGGTGAGAAATACCGCTGTAGCCTATCCAAGTACACAGATTGGGTGGCAGCAATGACTGCTCAGGGTCAGATGCGAGCGTACAGCTGGAGAGGTTGCGTAACACAGTGAACTAAGGTATTAAAAGCACAACGGTTTTGTAATAACGTATTAAGCGAAGGTAGACTGTTATCAAAGCCAATAACAAGGCAACTTGGAAAGGAGTGGATTGTAAGTCTAAAGATTGTTGTGCACTTACTAGGTTCACAGCAGATGTTCTAAATGTTTACCACAAGTTCCAGGCATTGGCCAAGGCGTTTGCATCTATTATCAAAAACGTCTACCAATATTTCACTACGCACGGAGTTCACAAAATTTGTTATGGCTACTTTTAATTTCTCAATTGTTATAAACTGAGGATTTGGCGGCACTCCAGAAAAAATTGTCAGGAGGTGACAAATCGGGACTACGTAGAGGCCAGAGGACTCGTGAAATTATTCATTCCCCGAATATATCACTGAAAAACTGCGATTGGAGGTATGAGCTGTGGCTCTGTCTTGTTGGAAGAATGAGCCCATAATTGAACTCTGCCCTCAAAGAAAGTTGTATTTCACATTTGGGAACTTTACAGGAATGAAAAAACATCTCTTTATATAATGGAGGTCTGGTTTTAATTCTTTCCGTAAATGAAACTTAAACTTTCTCCTTCTTAGTTAATAATATATTTGCATGTAAATGCTATCATACAGTGATAAACCTGTGAACTCCCAGGAAGAAAGTTATATATCACTAGATATTTAGAATGTTGTACATCACATCATGAGTTCTGTAGTACCTTCGTGTTTTAAATACACGCCAACCCGAAATTTAATTTTTTTGTAAAACATACAGTATCAAGTAAGGAAAATGTGTACTGTTATAACTTCAATGGCCTCGAAATTAAACAAACAACCTTTGAGAGTGCACCCCAGGGCCTAAAATAAAATCAAACATTTCAGTAATAAACTAGTTTGTTAAATAGTAAACGTATTATCAGACATATTGTTATGAAAAAAAAACGTTAAGCGAATATAGTCCTTAAACAGCCGGCTATGTGATGCATTTCATTATGGTCCGTATGGACGATTGATCACTATACCCAGTTTGGTAGGCTACGTGATATACAACGGTCTTCCCTTACCTGTGTTGAACGTTGCTTTTCTTCCACTGCACGCCCTGATGTTGCTTCTTCCGCAATCCCTCAATCGTTTGCGTACGTTGTCCTTCCAGTTCAGTTGATTAATATTTCTCTTCCTGCTCTTATTCAGTGATAACGTCGATCGAGGTGACACACTCCGATTGCGGACTTCGGCCATGTTTGTTGATGTACAGGGAAGCCAATTTTCAAACAAAAATATCTCTCTCATTTGTTTGAATATAGAGTAACCTTCTGGTGCCAAGATATTCCTTAGATGATATACAGTCTTATTTCATAAAAATCTCAAATTTTCCAAATACGGATATACAACGTTCTTTAAGGGCAGGCTTCAGTTTCTGTTTTATTCAGTTCTACAATGAATGGGTGCAATATTTCATTACAGTAAACTTCTCAATCTACCGTACCGTTAAAATAGATTGACCCAATAATTCGTGGATGTGAGACTGCAATCCACACGCCAATCTTTTGAGAATGAAGTTGTGTTGCACGAATATCATGTGAATTTTCGGATGTTCAAAGTCGGGTATATTGACTGTTTATGTAACCAGTCACATGAAACCAAGTTTATTCGGTAAAAGTATGTTCTCTCTAACACTTACTTCCTATGATGATTAACATACTGTCGAGACCGCTTGCAATAAAAGTCCTTGCTTCTCTATGTGCTGTGGAGACAAATACGCCAGTTTGCTGAGCCAATTAAGTCCTGGATTTAAATGACCTTTTAAGGAGCCTTTGGGAAATATCCAAAAGTTTCTCTTTTGTTAATTTTTTTATGCTATTGGCTTTACGTCGCACCGACACAGATAGGTCTTATGGCGTCGATGGGACAGGAAAGGGCTAGGACTGGGAAGGAAGCGGCCGTGGCCTTAAGGTACAGCCCCAGCATTTGCCTGATATGAAAATGGGAAACCACGGAAATCCATCTTCTTCAGGGCTGCCGACAGTAGGGTTCGAACCCACTATCTCCCGAATACTGGATACTGGCCGCACTTAAGCGACTGCAGCTATCGAGCTCGGTCTCTCTTTCGTTAAAATTGATGGTCTACATCCCTTCGAAACTTCGAATACGGCGTCGCAGCTACGAAATTTTCTCATTAAATCTAGCACAATATTACGATCTGGTAGAACTGAATCGGAAAACTGTTCGCGACATCTTCTTTTCACGGGTGCAATATCTCTGATTCTACCGTGCTGTTAAAATAGATTGACTCAATAATTCGCGGATGTGAGATTTGTATTTGTCACCTTCGTGGAAATTCTACTCCACTAAAATCGTTCGTTCCTCTGTAGTAAACTTTAAGTCTCGCATGCTATTGACGACCGACCCCGACCTTCACTTTAACAGCATTTCATCCCGGTCTACTCTTTGTCATTATACTCAGTATCACCGCCCCCCAAGGTCACTCCGGACACTCATTTCTAACGCACTGGTATCTCACACGAGTACCAGCTAAAACAATAGTGACTGGCTAGAAAGGGGAATCATTTAGTTGGCAAGGAATGTAGAGATGAAATAATTCTATCCATCCGACTGTACATACAGCTGACCACAAGAGTCCAGAATAACTACAGAATTATTACACATTTCAATCAAAAACCTAATATAATACTGCCAAATCAATTCTAAATTAGCGAAATAATCTCTACTGTTTAAAATTACAAATGGTGTTGCAAAATATTTCGAGAGTTCCTTCTTTTCACAGACACGGCGATATCATGCAGGAAGTCTGCAGAAAAACCCAGTTGTGACAGAATGCCACACGCAACTTTTGTTTTCTAGCTAAGCCTAGTGCAAAAATTCATACAATTTTAGGAAAAATAAATAAAATATAGCAGTGATTCCAAATGGAATATAAAAGTGTTACTTAGGAAATTCACAGAAACGATATGAAAGTTAGTGATTCCAATTGGAATCATAGGCCTGGAGAGGGTTAACTGAGTCTACCTATCGTCGCCTTCGTTTCTCCTCACTTTTATAACCCTTCACGGTCTTGTCCATTATTCTCTTAGGTAACTTATCTTCCTCCATTCGCTTCACATTACCCACAACCGAAGCCAAGTATGGGTTCATTCGTCGAGTTTATTTCTAACTTCTCCTTTATCTCTTCATTCCAAGCACCCTCCTATATTTGTTCTCCCCTGTTTGTACCAGCAATCATTCCTGCTACATTCATGTCTGCTACAGCCAACTTACGAATAAGATATCCCGAGTCCACACAGAGTTAACTGCCGCACAGCAATTCGGTAAGAAAACAGGCCGGTATAAAGCGTTTCGTCTAGGAACTCACTTCTTTCTTATAGAATACCGTTAATTGCAACTGAGAGCTCACAGCAGTAACTTTGCTGTACCTTGATTCAGGTTGATTTACTATTATTGCCCTTCGAGATTACACATCCATACTTGAAATGATCCACTTGTTCCAGTTTCGCATTCGCTGCCTGACATTAAATTCTCTTAGGTTTCTTCCCTATTGATATCACTGTAGTCTTGGATGTGCTAATTTATATATCTTTCCCTGCACCTCTTTTCCAGCTCTAGCATATTGGATTGCACACTTTCAGCACATACCAACAACGTAATGTAAAACTTTACCTCAAGATACTATATCCAGAACCTTCCAGAGGAATATAATCGAAGATAATGCTGCCAGATCCTTTCAGATAAATGTTGGTGGGTGAAGTAGTTTTAGGCACATGACAAAAGAACTACTCAGCATTATTGTAAGGTCCCTTTATTGGTAATATCTAGAGGTAATACAGATCATCTAATGCCTTTTTAAATGATCACTATGGCACGGAGACTCTAGTTCTATAGTAATAAGAAATTCAAGTGCATACAAAAGTTGTTAAGGATTTTCTTATGCAGTACGTAGCCCCGCATTATAGATTTACGAAGGCTACATCAATCTCATAAGGTTTTTTAATGATAGTCAAACACTTCTCATGAACATTAACCCTTGAATCGACAATGTTGGAATTTATACTGGCAGCCATTTCTGTGTTGTTGTTATTACAGTATTTTGCGAACAGAGCTATCCGACATTGAAGGTGATAAAAGTCCATTTTTAAAGTTACAAAAAGCCACCTCAAAACAAGGTTCGCGATTCAAGAATTCCATGCCATAGACTGTCGTACCGACCGATTGCATGAACCATGTGAACACTGTACATGCTCTTTGTGTGGAAGGTCATGCAATCGATACCACGTGCTCTTCTGTGAAAACCGCCGTATGTCGCTCGAGAAATTCTGCTTGAACGAGAATACACATTACTAACTGACAAATGTCTAATTGAAAATGTTTCGTTTTTATCTTTTTAATGAATGTGAGTTTATCTATGTCCATTGTCTGCAATAAACGTATTATTATAAAAGTCACATAAAAATGGAGTCAAAATTTGAAAAGTCTGGAATGATTTTCGAAAAAATGAAATTTTAAACTACAAATAATAGATTCCAACATGAAATGTGATGCACAAAATACAATATAACATGAAGGTACTATACGAATTTATTAGTTAGAGTTAATACTAAATACAGTACATTGCTCCAAACTATATTTGCCGTAAATATGCGAAGAAGTTCTGTTTGGGCTATTTTAACAGTAAGCTGCTTATTTGGTTCAATTGTGAACATAAAGCATTTTCTTGGCTGCTTTTCGTATCACGAAAATTTCATGTCATGTGGTGCGTTAGAAAACAAGGTAACATGAAATAGCAAATACGTCGATGGATCCATACATCCACAAGAGAGCTCAAAGTTTGCCTGTTCAAGGGTTAATGTAATATCTTACATAGTTGAGTTTTGTTAAATCATCACCTTAATCTCTATTTATTTTCTTCAAATTTGCACTGAATTCTCCAAACCTCAAAGAATTTACTAAATGAATCCTCACTGTTTATCACAGGATATATTTGAATTCGTGATTTCAATATAACACTGAGATTTTAGGCATATTTTCTACAAAGTAATAATATCAACATTCACTAAAATGAATTCAGGGTAACAGAATTTATTGATAAATGGTATTTCTTTGACCAAAATAATTATAAATGCATGTTTGAACTAATATCTGTGTAGAACTCAATGCAATCACAGTGTGTGAGGGATGAATCTATTTTGAAATGAACAATGGATATGATAGTGATGACATATTGAACAACAAGATGTCTGAAAATGTGCGCAAGTCAAAGATGACTAAAATTAAACAATAGAAATAGTGCTTTTGTAAATTTTGTTATCTCATTATTTCAATTCAGGTTTGACACTCAAGTGAACAGAATCGTACATTAAATCTAGGAGAAAAGGACGTGTATTCTGGTGGAATACATTTTGTGCACAATCCTCGTATTTCATGATCTCCGTATTTTCCTTTTATTAGGTAATAGGATAAGAATTTTGAATGTACATTGTGTTTATTCTCTTTGGTATTTCAAGTGGCATAACAACATGCTAGTTCCTTTCCTTACCTGCTTTTGAATAACCGTACTCCATGTTCAATTCCAGTAACATTTATTATGGGACAATAAAACATAACTTTTTCCCCAAGTCGCAAATATCAGTGACCTTTCATGAAATAGGTAAGAATAATAAATACATGTCTAATATTAAATACGATTTCTTGAAATAGATAGGAATAAGTATGCCAGTCTGCAAAGAGAAGCATTGAAGTCACTTAATATTTCAAGCTACAAATTCAGAAATTTTGTTGCTGACTCCTCAATATCCTTCCACATTTTGAAGTGCAAGGATGAAGCATTGTTTTACACTTATACTGTATAACTAATGTATGAATGAAGGCTTACAGGAATTGTTGGTAAGTAGGGTAGTTCAAGACACGTCTTATTGGACTGCAGGTACGTCAATGCTACTTATGCCACAGTAGGTTTCCGAAAATAGGGAACAAAGGAGGCTGTCTATCTGTGAAATACGAGGATGTGTAGTACATTCTATCAGCTAGGTAGTAACACAACAACATTTATTTACATTCCACTATTAGTCATGAACTCTCTAATAAATAGGCTAGCTCTCTCTGGTAGCATAATGCTCGTTTGACCTGGTCGAATTGCTTAAAAGGAAGGCACATTTTTAGAAATAGCATTACTCTACAGATTTAGAAATGAGTAACGTTCTCTCTAAAGTATATCAAGTTTCAAGTTTTCAGGTGGTCATTTACACTGCTTCACTTAAGAGAGAGAGAGAGCCAACTAACTCCGTTCAATCTTCTCACGCTAGCGTCTTGACGTGTTGCGCCAACCACTCGGAAACTGTAGCTTCGTGTTTCTGCCGCCAGAGGACTCTCAGCTGCACTTTCTCAATGGCTTGCGCCATGGTGCGGGTGATACTCGTGAAAGTCTCCTTGTGAGCTTCCTGGAACTCCAGAAGCTGGAATAAAAAAATACCATAAACGTAATATAAACCCGTTTGGGTATATCATACAAAAGACCAGTTGTAAGTAGCTATGTATAAATCTCCAAAGTATTCTATTAATATGAAACAATATGAAAATTATGATCTCCAGTTTGGTAGAATTGTGTAAGCTCACGGTTTCCAAACAGAACTTTATTCAGATATTTCTAGGGTCACTGGAGCCACCCACGCTCATTCTTTTGGTTTTAGCCTGGGGTATTAAGTCAGATACCCTCCCTGACGCCACGTGATATTCATATGAAATTTCCTACCCAGAATCGATCAGAATTTGAACTCAATCACCCGAGCAGAGAGCTAGTTGCTAATCCACTGCACTAATTACGTTTCCCTGCAAGCTCACGGTTCCTGTATGATTAAAAAGAAGGTAGACCGTGGTTTTACGTGACTTTTTATCTTGATAGTGTAATCGTAGCCACGGGGCCCTCTAATTTTACACGCGGTATTCGGACCACAGGAACGTGTCATTTCATTCCAAAAATTTCACGTACCTTGACTGGGATTCCAACCAAGGCCACCTTCGTGAGAAACCAGTGAAAGTGACCCCACCCCCACCCAGCTATCACCCCCCTGGTGTGTATGGTTAGCTAATTAGCTAAAGTTCATTTTAATTCTGAATTATTTCACTATTGTGTCTCATTAAAAATAAAATAGTGTATTCTCTGCTCCACACACGGGGGGCTGTCATTGTCGAAGAGATTACACTGAGAAATCTTGTACTTGTTTGATATTTACTTTTAAAATTTTGTTCATATCGTATTGTTATCTACTACTGTATCAGCGTTATTTATTAATATTCTGATTGATTTTCGAGAAGTTCGGGGTTCCATTCACGACCCTCTTTTGATTAATTTTGGAATGGGGTCAATTTCCTGTTTGTAACCCAAGATAGTGTCCGCCTCTGTGGTGTAGTGGTTAGCGTGATTAGCTGCCACCCCCGGAGGTCCGGGTTCGATTCCCGGCTCTGCCACGAAAATTTGAAAAGTGGTACGAGGGCTGGAACGGGGTCCACTCAGCCTCGGGAGGTCAACTGAGTAGAGGTGGGTTCGATTCCCATCTCAGCCATCCTCGAAGTGGTTTTCCGTGGTTTCCCACTTCTCCTCCAGGCGCTTCCTTCCCTCTTCCTTGTCTATCCCTTCCCATCTTCCCATCCCTTCACAAGGCCCCTGTTCAGTATAGCAGGTGAGGCCGCCTGGGCGAGGTACTGGTCATTCTCCCCAGTTGTATCCCCCGACGAAGAATCTGAAGCTCCAGGACACTGCCCTTGAGGCGGTAGAGGTGGGATCCCTCGCTGAGTCCGAGGGAAAAGCCGAACCTGGAGGTTAAACAGATGATGATGATGATGAACCCAAGTGTAGTTATAGACACAATACCATAAAAGATGTATCAAGCAACATTTGTACTTGCCCAAAATGTCATGCATTTTGAACCATACGCCTATGACAAAACCACGAGATAGTGGAATGTTTTAAGGGATGATGATAATACTCTCCTAATTCTAATAACAGGAAAAATACGAAGAGTTCTGACTCTTCAAATAATCATCATCAATGACATCCTAACTTTGCCGATTATGGGTTCTTGACTGGCTGAACCTAAGCCCCTGCAAGCTCACGGTTCTTGTACTGTACGATTAAAAAGAAATACATATATAGAGCCACAAGCTCTGCCGCAATGTTGGCATATCAAATCTGTGAACCTTCCTTGTTCTTGTAGAGCCTCCGTAGCTCAGGCGGCAGCGCGCTGGTCTCTCACCGCTGGTTTCCGTGGTTCAAATCCCGATCACTCCGTATGAGATTTGTGCTGGTCAAAGCGGAGGTGGGGCAGGTTTTTCTCCGGGTACTTCGGTTCTCCCGGTCATATTTCATTCCAGCAACACTCTCCAATATCATTTCATCTTTAATTCATTAATTATTGCCGTAGAGGAGTGCGGCAGGATTCGGCAGCCGGCACAATTCCTATCCTCACCGCTAGATGGGGGGCTTCATTCATTCTCTTTCTGACCCGGTCAAATAACTGGAAACAGGCTGCGGATTTTCATTTTCCTTATTCTTGTAGAACCTGGCCATCATTTCCGCTCTAATGATCTCTTTTATCGGACTCGTGTC
Organism: Anabrus simplex; assembly: GCF_040414725.1. NCBI lineage: Eukaryota > Metazoa > Arthropoda > Insecta > Orthoptera > Tettigoniidae > Anabrus > Anabrus simplex. The sequence continues at coordinate 247,160,657 of NC_090265.1, read as the reverse complement.
TCTGCCACTGTTCTTCGTAATGCCTCGAGAACAATACATCACCACATCGATGGAAAATGAATGTATCAACAAAAGGAAGGAGTGGAAATGAAGCATAATACCGACGGTGTCGAACGAAAACCAGAATTCATCACAGAGGTCAGTTAGAAAAGATAAAAGTGAGAGGCATGGCAAAGTAAAGTGAAAGCAATGTCAGATTCAAGTAGGTGTCCCCTGGTTGCCACAGCACGCTTCAAAGTTAAGAGCACTATTTGGGGATTGGGGAAAATTCAAGGTCACTTAATAAATCTACCATTGCCTGTACTTGTATAGCACAGATGGAAGTGATGGAGCTCAACGCCTCAAACGAAATCATGACTTTGCAATAGGGAGCAAGAAAAAGAAATGTGTCCTCTCGAGACCTGAGGCTGACTCCTAAGAAAAGGACTATCTTCAAAATATAATATCTCCGCCGTTGTAAAAGAATATGAATTAACAGAGTGGAGGTTGACATACGTAAATATGTTGAAACAATGCCGAAATGATGTGGGGTCCGATGGTCATACTCATATTACATTAATTGTTAGTCACCGGCGTAAGTGTGCAGGATTCGGACTAAACATTATATTGTATGTGTATTCTCATTTAGTTCATCTCGCTTCTAATTATGACGGAGAAATAATACATATATATCTCAAAAGTTTACTAAAACAGCTTTGGAAAATCCGTCCGTCCGTTCTAATGGGCCGATTTGCTTCACTTTTGTTTTTTATTCTCTCCAGAATTACCTGCCGGTGAATCTTGAGACACTGATAGGTCTCTACGGTCAGCCAAATTTGAGTAATCATAAAAGCAAATCATTATAATGATCACTCTAATAATTACAGGCGAAAGCTTACACTAACCCTCAATACATTTTGTACTTAGCAGGTTGCTAAGCGACTAACACTTTCATTAATAATACCTATAATATAAAAGGAAGTATTTGTCTGTCTGTTTGTCTGTCTGTACGCGATGCCCAGCAAAATCTACAGCACGCAGAGATCTGAAATTTTGAACATAGGTAGATGCACCGCGAAGCCGGAATTTTCATTTTCGCTTTCGTTGGTGAGTTATGAATGAAAAACGATCGGAAATCGTGCATTGGGATATCACAATACAACGTGCTGTCACCAAGATTAAATGCATAGAGTCGCTGTCGCTAGGCAACGTACATAAGATAAGTAGAGATCACAATATTCAAGGAGCCATTTTAAGTCCAGGGCGTAGGAAACCGGTTTTGGTCTTATATGGTGTGAGGGCATATGACGCTGTTGATGGTGATTCGTCCGTCGGATCGGGATGTAAAGTCTCGAGCTATTCGAGAGAAGTGGGTTATGTGCCGGCGCCGGGTTTCATTCTCTTCATTCTTACTATCATATATAATGTCATTCATTTCATCTCATTAACTCATCTGATTAGGTTGACGTCATGAAAGTCATCCGGTCGTAAAAATTCGCTACGAAGATTCATCTCACTTCATACCCAAACCCCGTAGAAAAAGGGGACAAGGGTTGGACACTTATACATTTAGAGGAAACATATATGACACAAGATAGAGGATAATAATAAACAAGGAATAATACATAAATCAGTCAGGATGCCATTGTAAGTCCGTGGAATAGGAAGCCATTTTCCTTCAATCCATGATGTCTGTCTGTCTGTCTGTCTGTCTGTCTGTCTGTCTGTCTGTCTGTCTGTCTGTCTGTCTGTCTGTCTGTCTGTCTGTCTGTCTGTCTGTCTGTCTGTCTGTCTGTCTGTCTGTCTGTCTGTCTGTCTGTCTGTCTGTCTGTCTGTCTGTCTGTCTGTCTGTCTGTCTGTCTGTCTGTCTGTCTGTCTGTCTGTCTGTCTGTCTGTCTGTCTGTCTTCATGTGTGCGATCCGCAGCCATATCCACGGCAAACAAAGATCTAAAATGTTTGTCATAACTGAGCACAGGTTTTCACCTAAGACGCATGGCTGTGTCTGAAAGCAATTCTTGTTCCAAGACATGAAGCTCAAGAATTATCCTGTTTCCTATAAATTGAAAAGTCTATCGACACGACATGTCATACAGATGAGGCTGTCAACTACACCACAGAGATCTGGAACAATTTGGAGTCACCTGGAGTACCCTCGAACATCTTGGGGTGGACGATTGTGGCACCGATTATCCTTCTCAGGAATATGAATCTTTCCCTCTGCAATGAAAACGGCTCTGAAACTGATCACGAACATTATTGAAGCCACCATCATGACTGAGCATGCCGCGGGCGAAGTAGTATTCCTCGGACTGTAAGTCCATTGAGTAGGAAGCCATTTTCAGCCCGCGACACGAGGATCCATCAGCCCATAATATTCAGTAGTGTTTGTGTGTATGTGTGCCAAGCCCAGTCAAATCTACAACACACAGAGATCTGAAATTTTGACATAGGACAATCGCTTAAAGTTGTAGGACTCCATCTTCGAAAACGGTGCTTTTGCCATTGTCAATTGTACGTGGATTGTTCAAGAGTTCGAAAGGTAAACACAATAAAGTATACATCTTACTTCCAAATGGAAGGGCATTATTATATTTTATTCCGAAGCTCTAAGGAAACAATATATTTTGTATTACATAACATGGTCTTTTACATGGTTTCAATATTATTTGTACCATCCATCAACCCGGTATCTTAAGCATTGAAAGTAACAATATAATAAAAATAAAATAATGTATTTCATGCAATTTACGTCAAAACGGTGTGAGTTAATAAATATAATGTTTTAATTTGCTTTTAAATAAATAGTTTTTTTTTTGCTAGGGGCTTTACGTCGCGCCGACACAGAGAGGTCTTATGGCGACGATGGGATAGGAAAGGCCTAGGAGTTGGAAGGAAGCGGCCGTGGCCTTAATTAAGGTACAGCCCCAGCATTTGCCTGGTGGGAAATAAATAGTTTAGAAACATCTAACGGTTGAATTATTAAACGCGGGCAAAGCCGCGGGCACATGCTAGTTCTGATATATGAGTTTCATTCTAAGTAATGTCAGTGCATGAAGCCATGTTTGATTACTACCTGTCAAGCCAGAGAATATACACTTCCTCTGACCACGGTAGAATACTATTCCCTACTAAATACGCTTTGATTCTCTAACCCGTCCCAGCTTCAAAATATATTCAACAGATGGCAGAACGTTGCTAATATGTTACAAGCTGCCAAGAGAAAAAAGTCTACGTTCAAACAGACCCCATCATGACATACGCCTTAGACTTTACCTAGAAACACCTATTGATGGATAACCTCGGTACACTAGAAAGAGTGAAGGCCATGTATCTTTAAAAATTCTTTGTCTGGCAAAAAACGCTCCTTCGAGACTAACCTATAAGCTCACAAGATAACCGGTCTATATATAACTGCGATTAAAAATATCATTGGCTCCTACGACACAATACTAAGAACAGGAGAATAACATAAAAAATATAATATATTGTACCGGTTACGACCTGTACATAAGTATTTTTTGAGCATAAGTTACGTTTATTTACCACGCGTAATGTTTCGAGCGCGCCTGGTTTGTTTACCAGCAGCGAGGACCAGCTAGCGAGTGTATGACGACTGTGAGCTGTGACGTAGCCCCAGGGGCTAGCTAGACCGCCCGCTCGTCTCAACACGTGTTACCAGCCTTGACTGGTATTTTCTGGATTCCACGTCACTTGTTCTAGAGAGTTCGATGGAGAAAATTTTGAAATTTCTTTAATAATGATGCTAGCGAATCGAGCGATATGTCATCTTGTTTGGGATAACCTAAACGTCCCAATGCTCGAGTTTCAAGCAAATCCATCGAGGAATTCGGGAGATATTCAATCAAACCGTATTATGACGTAGACACCCCGGATTGAATAAAAGGAGGACCTACTGTAGCCTATTCACACAGTCTCAGCTGAGTAGTCAGCGGGGACACTCTTGCTGCTACTATCCTCGTGGAACTCTGTCATTATACAAGTGTGGGAAGACGATTCTTCCAAGTACTCTAAAGTGGACTCATAAGACTTCGAGTGTTGTAGAAAATTTTCTAAGTCTTCGTAATTGAATTTAGAATATTTCTAAGTGTTCATTGAATGGACTTGTATTATTTACGTGCCTTCGAGACTAAAACTTTTCTAAGTGTTTGGACTTGTATTGTTTACGTGTCTTCGAAGCTGGAATTTTTCCAAGTGTTCGTGAAATGGACTTGTATTATTTACATGGGTTCGAGACCAGAATTCTTCTAAGTGTTCATTGAATGGACTTGTATTATTTACGTGCCTTCGAGACTGAAACTTTTCTAAGTGTTCACTAAATGGACTTGTATTATTTACGCGTCTTCGAAGCTGGAATTTTTCTAAGTGTTCACTGAATGGACTTGTATTATTTTCATGTGTTCGAGACCAGAACTTTTCTACGTGATCATTGAATGGACTTGTATTATTTACGAGTATTCGAGATTGGAAATTTTCTAAGTGTTCGTGAAATGGACTTGTATTATTTACGTGGAATATTTGCGACTGTTGAGGAACTCATCCTTCTAATAGACAGTGATTGATTAACATTGCTAGTGATGAACTTTAACTTTCCAACGGCTTTAAACGAAGTTAGGATTTCACTTACATTTACTCAAAGACTTGTACATTTGCCAGTGTTGGTTTAAAAGACTTATAAATTTCGTCAGTGAATTTATTTATGTGGAAGGACTTGTGTTTTCGTCAATGGTCACTCAAAGACTATGAATTTCACCAGTGATAAACTTTAAATATATTCAAACTTCCAAGTGAATGGACTTGTGTTTTTCATTCGAGTTTAGACAAAGACTTGCACCTTCGCCAGTAATGAACTTTGAGTTTAACCATAATTTCACAAGAAGGGACTTGTATTTTTCGTTGCCAAAAGTTATTCAGGGACGAGGATTTTCCTAGTGATGAACTCTAAAATTATTAATACCACTGATATCGTTTTAGGAGTGTTGGAAGTCTTGATGTACAATTATCAAGAACTCTGTTTATAAGTTGATCATCCAAGGTTTTCATGGACTCAGTGCTACTAGTGACCTTGGCAACATCAATCCTCTCAGTCTCATTGGGCTGAGGTTGTACATGACTATCTACAACATCGCCTAGATCACCGGGGTTCAACCCGGGCCTCAGAGTTCGAGACATCTCTACTTGCCGTCAATCGAGACAGTCCAGCTGCCTCTGTCTGGGGTATCTGGAGTCCCTGGAATCCCTGGAGTCTTCTGGAACGTGCTTCAACCAGCTTGGCTTGGTGAGCTGGAGAACCCGAACCATACTATTGGAATACGAGGAAGACAATCCATTTCTACTTAAGAGGTGATGTGCCAATTCATGACTTATTTGAATAAACTCTTGTGCAATCAGAGTCAAAGTTTTTCTGTAGATAGGATCTACCTCCTGTACCGAGCCCTAGCTACAATTAATCCAGTTTTTCGCCCTGAGAACTATAGTCATGCTACTTTAAAATTTAATCTGAGAGTCGGGCTCTTTTACTGGTACAATATGGACAGATTTTTACCTAACAGACGACATGATGACGTCAAAATGGATGAACTCTGATTACGAACTGAGGCATACCATAGCGTGCTCCTCATTAATTGTTCATATAACCATTGAAAAGGGCAGGCAAAACAATATGACTACGAGTTATCTGACCTATCGATAACGACTACTGCGGAGCAGCACGGGCCATCTAGTTTTAGATAAAATCCAGATTACCAATAAGTAAAGTATTTGAGTATATACAAAATAAACGCACAGATCTACTTCTTGAGGAATATATTGGTTGAAAGCAAATAAAAAGAAAGGCAAAGGCTTCCACTAACCGTAACCTCGCCACTTAGTTGGATAGTGTGGTTAGCTCTACGTCCGGCCGCCTTTGCCCCCAGTAATTAACCTGGCACTCATTTTTTGTGTAGGCAGACTGAACCTCAGGTCCATCTGCACCTCGGAAAGTGGAAATCTCGCTTCTTAAAATTTTCGGCTTCTTGAAGGAAAGGCAAATAAAGAACAGAAAATCTACTGGTGACAGAACACATTTCACAATATTCTCAAGATTCCTTTTGTGCACGTTTTCATACACAATGTTGATTTGCATGGCTTTCCACGACTTTGAAGATATTACAGGTCTCTTTTTTTGCCTAAAGTATAATAAGGGTGCTAACAATAATGTTTTTGTACTTATAAAACTATAGAAAATGTCCAGAGAAGTTAATTGTTGTGTTGTTCATAAGTAGCTAAAAATTACGTTTTTATAACAAGTTAAGTCATCATACTGTCCATTAAGGCCCTTGAACTGGTGGAATGTAAACGCTTCTACTATGCGTAATCTCGGCACTTGGTGGATTAATGTGGTGAGCCCGATTTTTTATAACCAGAGAGAACGTATTTTAGTAAGATCTCGCTTATAATGTAGGGGCTGTCTGGCCGAGGCGGTAAAGGCGTGCTCGGTTCGCCCGGAAGGACGTGGGTTCTAATCCCCGCCAGGAAGTCGTAACATTTAAGAAACGAGATTTCCACTTCCGGAGGTGTACATGGCTCTGAGGTTCACGCAGCCTACACCAAAAATGAGTACCAGGTTAATATCTGGGGGCAAAGGCGGCCGGGCATACAGCTAACCACCCTACCCCATCAAGTGCCGAGGTTACGGATAGTGGAAGCTTTTACCTTCCGCCCCTCCAAGGGCCTTCGGGGCCTGTACGGAGATGACTTAGCTTTGCTTTGTTTTCGCTTATAATGTATTATTTTTATAATATATATTTTTTGTCCCGCAACAGTTCGTTTACATGCTGGTAAATCCACCTTTAAGAGACTGACGTATCTGAGCACATTGGGATACTGCTGTACTCAGCCGGGGTGGAATCCGCCAACACAGGCTCAGAAAGCCAGCGTTCTACCTTCCCAGCACGATGAGAGTGTATGTAGGCCTATGCATGTAATGTATACAGGTCGTTTGATTAAACGCTCTATATTTCCTACTGTAATTCTAAGGGCTACCAGAATGCACAGCTATGCGTGGAGTTACATGTCTATGTGAAGATATAAATGCACAAAGAAAAAACCAAACCCCATGGCACAACAGCCCTGGAAGGGCCTTGGCCTACCAAGCGACCGCTGCTCAGCCTGAAGGCCTGCAGATTAAGAGGTGTCGTGTGGTCAGCACGACGAATCCTCTCACCCGTTGTTCTTGGATCTCGAGACCGGGGCCGCTATCTCACGTCAGATAGCTCCTCAATGGTAATCACGTAGGATGAGTGGACATCGAACCAGCCCTCAGATCCAGGTAAATATCCCTGGCCTGGCCGGGAATCGGGGCCGGCTATAAGTGCACAAACAGAAGTAAAAACTAAAAAGGTAAGGATTTACCGGTGAAGACTAAAGAAGGAAAATGGGACTGAAATACTGAATACAGGGTACAACATCATGACCCGGGCTGGCCACAACGAGGCTCGCAGGCCGCATGCGGCTCTTGGGTAAGTTTTTTTTTAAATTTGTTTTTACGTCGCACCGACACAGATATGTCTTATGGCGACAATGGGAGAGGAAAGGCCTAGGAATGGGAAGGAAGCGGCCGTGGCCTTAATTAAGGTACAGCCCCAGCATTTTCAGGGCTGCCGACAGTGGGGTTCGAACCCACTATCTCCCGATTACTGGATACTGGCCGCACTTAAGCGACTGCAGCTATCGAGCTCGGTAGGGGTAAGTTTCGTGCGGATCTTGATACCAAGCTTATAGTAAAATTAATTTATATAATATTAATCGAAACTAACAACATCTCGCGGCCGGCGGCAGTCAGTAGTAGCGATGTGCGGCTTATCGCTATTTAATGATTTGAGATGACTTAAATCTTCATTTTCATTCCTGGAAATTCCTTTTGCTGTTGATGTTGTGGGCGATGGCTGTCCTGTTTCATCACCAATAACAAAGTATACAGCAGCTGTAGAATTGGAGCTACTAGAAATGCAAGAGGACGAAGGAGTAAAAGGACTCAAACGAAGTGGCGTTTCTACCATAGAATTTTGGAAGAATGCTCCAGAAGAAAAATACCCGCTAAGAAAAGAGTGTGCTAAGAGACTTATCTCAATCTTTGGGACTATATATCTGTATGAATCACTGTACTAAACGCTTAAATTCATTAAGTCTAAATATCCATCATAACTAACTGATGAACTTTTAAGTGAACTTATGAGAACTGGGTTTACCAATTATCAGCCAGATTTCAAAAACTAACAGCAAAAATGAACACTCGAAAAATCACTTCTCAATAGTAACATCTCATTCCTTGATGTATACCTGAATAATAATGTTCTGTGTAGTGTAGAATATAAAGGTTCCTTCATTTGTTATAAAATGAAAAACGTGTCTTCATTTTATGAACATGCTCCCATTTTGTCTCCTAAATTTGCTCCTAAATTTGCGGCTCCCACAATTAAGGTTAGTGGCCACCCCTGATGTAGACGAAGAATACTGGGCAAAAACAGTAAAAAGGATGTCAGATGGAACAGGAATAGAGGACTGCAGAGTTAAAGAGATTCAGAATGAAGAAAAGGTGCTGAGTATGAAGGTACGGTAACTGCAAGAGTGAATGATACTGAGATAGATGGTGATGCTTGTTGTTTAAAGGGGCCTAACATCGAAGGTCATCGGCCCTATACTGAGATAAAGATCATGTCAGATTGTAACACAAAAGGAACATTACGAGATATCTGTGAAATAAGCAAAAATATGACAATGAAGGAAGACTTACAAATAGAGAAATAAGGGGTGTGGTGTAGTAGTTAACGAGTAAACACACGAATAAAGATCAAAAACAGAAAGATTGTAAGAATCATTATTTGTTGTGTGGAGGATTAATGAAAGAAGTACAGCATTAAGAGTCTGTAGGGTGACAGAATCTCTTCAGAGTCAAATATTTTGATACCTAATCTGAATAGAAAGAGAGAAATAATTTGACACGATTGTCAAAGTATTAAATATAGAGTGGATCGTGCCAGGAAAAGCAACAATAGGATTAGTGTAATAAAACATCTGTCGCAAAAGAACATAAAATAAGTGTTAAGAACTGGGCGAATACCAGGCAGGATTCCGGAAAGGAAGATCGTGCAGTGAACACATTTTCAATTTGAACTCCATAATACAACTGCGCGCACTCACAGCCAACAATTTAGTGATTTTATTTGTTGACTTCAAGAAAGCGTATGATATGGTTGACAGAACATCGTTGATGAGCACTTTGAAGGAATTTGGGGTTGATGAAGGAACTAAAAATGTAATCAAGGAGACCATCACTGACACTACATCACAAGTAAAGTTTATGGGTACGGTCTCAAAACCGTTTAAAATTGGAACAGGTGTCCAACAAGGGGATGGAATGTCACCACTCCTGTTCAATGTTATACTTGAAAAAGTGGTCAGGGAGTGGAGGAAGAGATTGACAGAATTAGGGGTGAAAAATGGAATAATACTGGGGAGATCTGGAATCAAAATTGACTATCTAGCGTTCGCAGATGATACGGCAATTCTGGCAGAATATGCAGAAATTGCTGAGGTACAGACTGAAACGCTTCAAGAGATTACTGTAGAGACAGGACTTCAGATATCGTTTGAAAAAAAACAGAACAGATGATTCAGAGTAAAAATGACCCAACAAAGACTATTGTCACTAAGTATGGAACAGTTAAAAGAGTGCAGAAGTTTAAATACCTACGAGAGTGGATAACCCCAACAGGACTACCAGGAATAGCGTTACAGAGCAGGGCAATAAAGATGGAAACAGCATAACATTTATGTCGAAATGTCTATAACAAAAAATCAATCTCAATCACTGCAAAACTCAGACATTACAACACGGTGATAAAGCCAGAAAGTTTGTATGCAATCGAATGGATTCCATTGAACAGGAAAGGATTACTAGAGAACATTGAGAAAAAAGAGGGAAACATCTTGAGGAAGATACTAGGGCCTAGGAAAGTGGGACAGGAATTTAGACTGCGACCAAATAAGGAACTATACAAAAGGACCGAGAAAATCACAACATCCCTTAAAATAGAAGAATTTGATTCTATGAACACATTAAAAGAATGCCAACAGAGAGAACAGCCAAGAGAATTCTGGAGTACATGGAGATCAGGAAGACGCAAACCAACTGGCTTAAATGAGTCAAAGAGGACCTGGAAGAAAAGAACATAACACAGAAGGCAGTATACAATAGACAAGAATACAGGATGGTCATCAACAAAATTAAGGGATTCCAAGATCGAATGAGCAGAAAACGGACCGGCAACAGCTGGTCGCTAGAACGCAAAGCAGCCCATTCCGATAGGATGAAAAAGTACTGGGCTGATCGTAGGAAGAAGAACCGGAAATGAACGATGCTTAACGTGGTCCATTGTAGACCTATCCGAAGATAAGGTGAAGGAGCGTTAATGAACGGGATACATTTGTGTCCTAGAACACTGTTTAACATCCAGGACTTAAAAATGTTTGTGTATGTGTTGAGTACTCAGCCCGAAGGCTGGTTGTATCCTCCACAGCTCCACCATCAGCTATCAGAGATGACCTAGGCGTCACTGAAGAGGTTGTCTAGGATCATTAGGAATGGGGGTAGTTTCCCGCTGATTTCCTCACTGAGCTAGAAGTTGCTATTTCATACCAGTCTGCCAAGCCCACTGAAATGCATGCCCCAAGCAACCTATGACCGATATTTTCACACTATTCGTAAGAGGGACTGGCTGCAAAAGGAATGGTGATACTAGCATCGCTCATACTTCAGTGACTTTCATGTTGTCAAAGCAAAGCATGAGACTGAGACAGGTCAATGAAAGTATCAAATTTGTTCTAGCCCGTACCAGAAGAACACTACATCTCACCAGCAATTGCCATAAAAATGGTTATAACGTGTAAAATGGATATAAAATACTAGCAAGAATTAATTATAATTTATTAATCGACACCAATAATTGTAATATTGTTTGCTACAAAACGCTTGTCTCAAAACAATTTTGATTTTAATAAGCTTTTGCTCTTCTTCAAGGGCGTACCCCCACCCCCTATGGAATTATTAAAAAATAAAATAAATAGGAACTGACAACAAACAATAAACTAAACAAACATACAGAGACACAATTGCAAAACCAACAGATACTTTCTAAGAAGCCTCGAAAATTGGATTTTAGATTGTAAACTGAACATACAATTCGCTGTAAAACTGTTGACCTCCATCACATTGTTCTTGTTCTGTATTTTAATATAAGATTTGTAGCGTACTACAATCTGAATATCAACATAATTCACGTGCCAGTGTCCTTATAATGACACTCATGCATGCACGCACCTTCAATATGTTCTATGATCATGTTGTAACTCTACCCCCCCCCCCCCCCAATCGGCCAGTTCTGGCCACGCTAATTCCCTCTTCTCACTTTCTAGTGGTTCGAAACCAGGGAAAGGGAGTACCGGTATTCTATTTTATTTCATGCTCTTTTGTTCTATTCTATTCTATTCTATTCCAACAGTTCTAGAGGACTAGAATATTGATTTTCTTTTTGCCCCTTAATGTAAACGGCAACCTTCTCTTTATTGTGACGTACATGTGAAATTCCTCAAAACAACTTCATCAGATCATGTCAGAACGTAAGACAATAACAACATTATAATTATATTATAATTATAATTAATACCAGCCTGCCAAGCCCACTGAAATGCATGCACCAAGCAACCTATGACCGATATTTTCACACTATTCGTAAGAGGGACTGGGACAAAAGGAATGGTGATACTAGCATCGCTCATACTTCAGTGACTTTCATGTTGTCAAAGAAAAACAAAAATAAGCAAAAATAGAAGAAAACACAACTTTTCTTTAGAGGAACTGGGCTCTTTCAAGAAAACGTTCCACTTAGGGCCGGCCATTCATGAATACAGTACATGTTTATTGCTCGGTAACGCTTCGTGAGTAGGGCACAGAGGTCGCGGTGAACCAATACTAACTGAAGGTCAGTTAGATATCCATCAAGTCACGAACAGCACTTAATATGAGTTGCGCAAGCTTGTGTAACATACTGGACAGGAAGTATTAAGAGTCGGAGAGAAAGTATGAATGATGGAAAGTTTCCATTGACGAGGAGCAGTAGCGGAGATTAGGGGGGGGGGTGACTGCCCCCAGTCGCCCCCCCCCCCCTCTTTCTGGAAAAATATATTATATTTTTATTTAGGCCGCTTTAAACTAGGAGTTATTTTTAAAAAGTTTTTACAAGCCCTGCTGTATTATCAGCTAGTTCTTTGCTTTATTTTCGTTAATTATTAACAGGAATACGCACAAAATATCATTCCTCCCGGCTAACCATGTGACCTTGCCGCGGTGGGGAGGCTTGCGTGTCCCAATGATGCAGATAGCCGAGCCGCAGGTGCAACCATATCGGATGGGTATCTGTTGAGAGACCAGACTAACGAATGGTTCATCGAAAGGGGGGTAGCAGCCTTTCGGTAGTTGCAAGGGCGACAGTCTAGATGATTGACTGATACGGCCTTGTAATAATACTCAACATGGCTTAGCTGTGTTGATACTGCTACACGGCTGAAAGCAACGGGAAACTACAGCCGTAACCACCTCCCGAGGACATGCAGCTCTCTCTGTATGAATGATGTACTGATGATGGCTTCCTCCCGGGTAAAATATTCCGGAGGTAAACTAGTCCCCCATTCGGATCTCCGGGTGGGGACTACACGAGAGGGGGCGATCATCAGGAATATGGATACTGACATTCAGCGAGTCGGAGCGTGGAATGTTAGAAGTTTGAATCGTTGTGGTAGGTTAGAGAATCTGAAAAGGGAGATGGATAGGCTAAAGTTAGATGTAGTTGGTATAAGTGAAGTACGTTGGCAGGAAGAACAGGATTTTTGGTCAGGCGACTACCGAATTATCAACACGAAATCAAACAGGGGTAATGCAGGAGTTGGTTTAATAATGAATAAGAAAATAGGGCAGCGGTTAAGCTACTACGACCAGCATAGTGAAAGAATTATTGTCGCCAAGATAGACACCAAACCAATGCCCACCACAATAGTGCAGGTCTATATGCCTACTAGTTCAGCGGATGATGAAGAAATTGAAAGAATATATGAGGAGATAGAAGATTTAATACAATATGTCAAAGGTGACGAGAATCTAATTGTGATGGGAGACTGGAACGCAGTGGTAGGCCAAGGAAGAGAAGGTAGCACAGTAGGAGAATTTGGATTGGGACAAAGGAACGAAAGAGGAAGTCGGCTGGTTGAATTCTGCACTGACCATAATTTAGTCCTCGCCAATACTTGGTTCAAACACCACAAACGACGGCTGTATACGTGGACGAGACCTGGAGACACTGGAAGGTATCAAATAGACTTCATTATGATTAGGCAGAGATTCAGAAACCAGGTGTTGGATTGCAAAACTTTCCCAGGAGCAGACGTGGACTCTGACCACAACTTGTTGGTCATGAAATGCCATCTGAAGTTGAAGAAAATGAAGAAAGGAAAGAATGCAAAAAGATGGGATCTAGACAAGTTGAAAGAAAAGAGTGTGATGGATTGTTTCAAGGAACATGTTGCACAAGGACTAAATGAAAAGGCCGAAGGAAACACAGTAGAGGAAGAGTGGAGAGTCATGAAAAATGAAGTCAGTAGGGCTGCTGAAGAAATGTTAGGAAGGAAGAAAAGATCAACTAAGAATCAGTGGATAACTCAGGAGATACTAGACCTGATTGATGAACGACGAAAATACAAGAATGCTAGAAATGAAGAGGGCAGGAAAGAATACAGGCGATTAAAGAATGAAGTGGATAGAAAGTGCAAGGCAACTAAGGAAGAATGGCTGAAGGAGAAATGCAAGGATGTCGAAGGCTGTATGGTCCTGGGAAAGGTAGATGCTGCATACAGGAAAATCAAGGAAACCTTTGGAGAAAGGAAATCTAGGTGCATGAATATTAAGAGCTCAGATGGAAAGCCACTTCTAGGGAAAGAAGACAAAGCAGAAAGATGGCAGGAGCATATCCAACAGTTGTATCAAGGTAACGATGTAGATAATTTGGTTCTGGAACATGAAGAGACTGTTGATGCTGATGAAATAGGAGACCCAATTTTGAGGTCAGAGTTTGACAGAGCTGTGAGTGACCTAAATAGGAACAAGGCACCTGGAATTGATGATATTCCCTCTGAATTACTGACTGCCTTAGGAGAAACCAGCATGGTAAGGTTATTTCATTTAGTGTGCAAGATGTATGAGACAGGAGAAGTCCCATCCGATTTTCGGCAGAATGTTGTTATACCTATTCCCAAGAAAGCCGGTGCTGACAGGTGTGAAAACTACCGCACTATTAGTTTAGTATCTCATGCCTGCAAAATTTTAACACGTATTATTTACAGAAGAATGGAAAAACAAGTTGAAGCTGAGTTGGGGGAAGATCAATTTGGCTTCAGAAGAAATGTAGGAACACGTGAAGCAATCCCGACTTTACGTCTGATCTTAGAGGATCGAATCAAGAAGGACAAGCCCACGTACATGGCATTCGTAGATCTAGAAAAGGCATTCGATAATGTTGATTGGACCAGGCTATTTATGATTCTGAAGATGATAGGGATCAGATACCGAGAACGAAGAATTATCTACAACCTGTATAAAAATCAGTCTGCAGTGATAAGAATCGAGGGCTTTGAAAAAGAAGCAGCAATCCAGAAAGGAGTGAGGCAAGGCTGCAGTTTGTCCCCTCTCCTTTTCAATGTTTACATAGAACAGGCAGTAAAGGAAATCAAAGAGAAATTTGGAAAGGGAATCACAGTCCAAGGAGAGGAAATCAAAACCTTGAGATTTGCCGATGATATTGTTATTTTATCTGAGACTGCAGAAGATCTCGAGAAGTTGCTGAATGGTATGGATGAAGTTTTAGGTAAGGAGTACAAGATGAAAATAAATAAGTCCAAAACAAAAGTAATGGAGTGCAGTCGAACGAAGGCAGGTGATGTAGGAAATATTAGATTAGGAAACGAAGTCTTAAAGGAAGTAGATGAATATTGTTACTTGGGTAGTAAAATAACCAACAATGGCAGAAGTAAGGAGGACATAAAATGCAGACTAGCACAAGCCAGGAAGAATTTTCTTAAGAAAAGAAATTTGCTCACTTCAAACATTGATATCGGAATTAGAAAGATGTTTTTGAAGACTTTTGTGTGGAGCGTGGCATTGTATGGAAGTGAAACATGGACGATAACTAGCTCAGAAAGAAAGAGAATAGAAGCTTTTGAAATGTGGTGTTACAGAAGAATGCTGAAGGTGAGATGGATAGATCGAATCACGAATGAAGAGATACTGAATCGAATTGGTGAGAGGAGATCGATTTGGCTACATTTGACGAGAAGAAGAGATAGAATGATAGGACACATCTTAAGACACCCAGGACTTGTTCAGTTGGTTTTTGAAGGAAGTGTAGGTGGCAAGAACGGTAGGGGTAGACCAAGGTATGAATATGACAAACAGATTAGAGCAGATGTAGGATGCAATAGTTACGTAGAAATGAAAAGGTTAGCACAGGATAGGGTGGCATGGAGAGCTGCATCAAACCAGTCTATGGACTGATGACTCAACAACAACAACAACTGATTTGTATAGCAGCACAGCAAGTTGTGGAGACTTTGCATGTGCTGTGAGGAAGGGTAGCAGGTAGGTTTTTTTTTTTTAAGTCATGTACACTGAGGTATGGTTCACCCGTCTGCCGCGCGCATATGTCAGTCTGGCAGTCTCTTTAGAGTCTGTTAGTTTCTTACGAGTAGTATGTAGTATGTAGTCAAACACTAAATGATTTTAATTCTATGAAAAAATGAAATGTCGTATGGCTTTTAGTGCCGGGATATCCTAGGACGGGTTCTGCTCGCCAGGTTTAGGTCTTTCTATTTGAATCCCGTAGGCGACCTGCGCGTTGTGATGAGGATGAAATGATGACATGTACACTCAGTCCCCGTGCCGGAGGAATTAAGGTTAAAATCCCCGACCCGGCCGGGAATCGAACCCGGGACCCTCTGAACCGAAGGCCTGAACGCTGACGGTTCAGCCAACGAGTCGGACTTTAATTCTATGATCGCAGCGTACTTCATTTTAATTCTAATAAATGTGCAATATTGTTCCTTTGGTGAAAGTTTTATTGTACCGTTACACTATTGAATCAAAATCTCAAAAAACTATTATTACCGCACTTACGTTGGTAAACTGTCAACCTTTACCTCTCTGTAGAAATTCGCGCAGAGAGCATAAAATAAGTTACCCTTTTGTAGCTTTCCTCTGATGTATATCCTTTCCCATATCCCATCCGCTACATCCCAAAAACCCGGTACTGTTTCTTGTCTGTATATTATTTCCCCCGCACTTTTATTTCCCAATCGCCGCTACTGACGAGGAGGATATTCTCCTCTTGTAGTTTCGATCGATGTCGATCATACAAGTAATGTCATAATATCATTATAACTTTGTGAATGAATTCCATTTAAAGGAGCATTAAAAACAGTTAGGTATATTACTTTCTGACCTTCAAGAGGACATCCCAAAGATCAAGTCCTGAAGGATGGAAACTGAAGGCAAGACAATTTCATGTTATTAATACAGTCGATACAGAGTAATATAAATTTAGCATGGAAAATTGCGACTCACCATTTTGAGAACAGCTGACATTGTTCTATCTTTGTCTTTTTTACGCCGCACCGACACAGATAAGTATTATGGTGACGATGGTATAGAAAAGAACTAGGAGTGAGAAGGAAGCGACCTTGGCTTCAGTTAAGGTACGATCCAGCATTCGCCCAGTGTGAAAATGGGAAACCACAGAAAACCACCTATCTGTGTCGGTGCGACGTAAAAGAGGCAAAGAACACTGTCAGCTGTTCTCAAAATGATGACTCATAATTTTCGATGCTAAAGGCTCCCGACAATGGGGTTCGAACCCACTATCTCCCGAATGCAAGCTGATAGTTACGTGACCCAAACCACTTGGCCACTTGCTCGGTAGATGACATTGGTATCCCTCCCCTTTCATTTTACATTTATTTATATCCAAGCCATGGATTATTTCAGTAATATACGAGGTACGGAGTACGTACAGTTCTTTTCTTTCTTTCTGTCGTAATCTGTTTACCCTCCAGAGTCGGTTTTTCCCTTGGACTCAGCGAGGGATCCCACCTCTACCGCCTCAAGGGCAGTGTCCTGGAGCTTCAGACTTCGGGTCGGGGGATACAGCTGGGGAGGATGACCAGCACCTCTTCCAGGCGGCCTCCCCTGCTATGCTGAACAGGGGCCTTACGGGGGGGATTGGAAGATTGGATGGAAAAGACAAGGAAGAGGGAAGGAAGCGGCCGTGGCCTTAAGTTAGGTACCATCCCGGCATTTGCCTGGAGGAGAAGTGGGAAACAACGGAAAACCACTTCTAGGATGGATAAAGTGAGAAACGAACCCACTTATACTCATTTGACCTCCCGAAGCTGAGTGGGCCCCGTCCCAGCCCTCGTACCACTTTTTCAAATTTCGTGGCAGAGCCGGGATTCGAACCCGGACCTCCGGGGGTGGCAGCTAATCACACTAACCACTACACTACAGAGGCGGTTGTACGTACAGTTCCTGACACAAAATTTGAGCAACACTAGTACCGAAGAAGCAGCATCAAAATGTGTACACCTCGTCCCGTGCTTTGATCTTCTGTAATAAAATATTCGTTATATCCATATTTAAATAGGGAGGGGATTTCCAGCACAAGAGGTCTGGGCGTGCTCGGCTCACTCCGAAGGACATGGGGTTTAATTAGCTTACACCACAAAAGAGTATCGAGTGAATTACTGGAGGCAAAAGCAGTGCTCTATCATACTTAGTACTGAGGTTTCAAATAGCCTTTACTTCCGACTCCTCCAAGGCACTTCATGACCTGTATGGATATTACTTTTTATTCTTAATGGTTTTATTGTTGTTAATTGACAAGGAACGTTCAGGGCGATTTGTTGTGGAAGTTTTCGAATGAACTAGTCCTCATTTTATAGATGCGCACCTTTTTACTGGCAAAATGTAGATAAAAATCCTTGCTTTCGGTCGTTTTTGTACTCTGGGACTAAGAAATCTTCCGTCCGATCTGTTTTTGTGTCAGGCAGTGTTCCCAGTACAGTAACAAAAATATTTACAAGTTAGATGAGCATCCACATAGCACTCCTAAATATTAACATTACTTTCTAATTTAAAATTGCAGGGAACCTAAGAAGAGATCCAGTACTTTGAAGAATGATCATATCGGCAAAGGAGAGGGATAGACCATCAAAGGCATGAAAATGAAACACGTAAAATTTGTCGGGTTCAGAAGAAAACAAGAATTGGCCAGTGCAGATGGTAGAGGGAAGATGAAAGTAAGGAGCTTGGCACAAATTTGTGCGAGCGATGTCACTCCCACATAAATGCCCTATGGTTGCCACACCATCCTTCCATTTTGAGAGTAGTTGAAAAGTTGCGCTTTCTAGTCGCTCTTTCCATAGGCAGCGCATAAGATGAATTTATTACAACACCCCGCACCGGTGAAATGCCGTTAAGAATGCCACTGATAGTATTTATACACCGATTGAGTTGGCCGCGTGGTTTTGGCCAGGTAGCTGTTAGCGTGCATTCGGCTGTTCGAACTCCACTGAAGGCAGCACTTAAGACGGTTGTTCTTTGTTTCCCATTTTCACACAATGCAAATGCTGAGGCTGTGTCTTAATTAAAGCCACGGCCACTTACTTTCCATTTATACCCCCGTCCATCTCCATCGTCACAAAACGACTTGTCTGAGTTGGTGCTACATAAAAACAATGTCAACAAAATTAATTCATGTTATAAGCTCTCCTGGTATTGTATGAGTGCATTTCTGAATTGTAGGCAGTCAACCTACGAAGTTATGACATATACGTTACCAGAACTCATGCTCTTTCTCGTAGAATATTCAGAACGTAACATATAATGTTGTTTGCTCAAACCCCTTCAATTACTATGGATTTTATAAAACGCCAGGGTACCAGGAATTCTTTAGCGTGCTGTAAGCCATTGACACTGAGTTATTCAGATATCTCCCAAAAATCACTGACCTCAGCCCGGTTTAAACCCGCTATCTTCGTAACAGAATGCCACCGACTAACCAATGTACCACTCACTATTCGTCAGTGTTGATGCAAACATTCGGTAGATTATACAACTTACTGAAGACTGGAAAAGTACCATAACATACGTAAATGGCAGAACCGCTGAACGAACATCGTCTTGGAACGGGCCAGTATCACGTACATAATGATTAATTTTATAATTTTATCAAACATCAACTTCCATTGGCCAGCAACGTCACCTCCACCCCTAACACACACTTTACAATGCCTATCATGTGTTCTCAATTGAAAAATGCACAATATAATCACGGAGAACTGCAAAAGCCGTACAAGGTCGTCATGAAGGCGAATATGAATTGGTGTCAGATTGACACCGGCAGGTGGGAGAATATAGCGTCTGACTGGCCGAAGTGGCAACGTTTAGTTCATGAGCGCCCGCAATATCCACGAAGGCCCAATTCTGATAGAAGAGCGAGAAAGTCAGAGAAGAAATGACAACCAGGTTCTACAACAACAAGGGGTTTAAGCAGAGCAAGCACTGGAACAGAGCTTGTGGTTCTAGAATTGTTTTCTTCGGCCAGCTGAGAACCGCCACAATAGGTGAATTGAATGTACTCTTAAGATAACGTTACCCTCACCAGTAAGTGAATATCTGTGATGATAATGATGATGATGTTGATGATGAGTAGAAGGAGGAGGAGGATTACTCGGTAGATGTTTTGTTATTAGTTTTGGGTAGCACCGACTCGGACGGTCGTATGGTGACGATGGGATAGGGCAGGGCTGGGACTGGAAAGGAAATGGCCGAGTCCTTAATTTCATTTACAGCCCCTGGCGTGAAAATGGAAACCAACAGAAAACCATATTCAGGGCTACTGACATAGGGGTTCTAACTTACCATATTCCGAGTGCATCGGTAAATGTTAAGATGGAAAAGTTTATCCATTAATCTCTAAAATATTTAAAATGAGAGTAGTTTCACATCTCACTAACAATTAACGCACCGAGATCGATAGCTGCAGTCGCTTCATTGAGGCCAGTATCCAGTATTCGGGAGATAGTGGGTTCGATCCCCACTGTCGACAGCCCTGAAGATGGTTTTCCATGGTTTCCCATTTTCACATCCGGCAAATGCTGGGGCTGTACCTAATTAAGGCCACGGCCGCTTCCTTCCCACTCCTAGCTTCTTCTTGTCCCATCGTCGCCATAAGACCTGTCTGTGTCGGTGCGACGTAAAGCAAATAGCAAAAAAAAGAAACAATTAACGCTTTTGGAAGACGCGTAAATGTCAAAAGGTTTGCCCCACAGGAGTTAATTTACGCTTTGTTAAATATTTTGATTCCTGTGCCCGGGAGTTAACGTTCGTTCTGCCTCGAGTATTCCTACAAATCACAAACTAAACTTCCCTCGATTACTACCTAAGCGATGATTAGAGCTCGGAAGTTCAGGCATTTATTTTGGCTAAAATAGGCAGGAAATATGCTTTTAAAATTTAGGAAATAGGCAGTAAATTCAAGAAAATATGCAGTTATAATGACGAAATTGGGCACTGAAATAACAAACATGGATTAATGTGAGATTCTTAATACATATCTAAATCACCTTTTAGTACTTAATTTCACACCAGTTCGCTCGTGGAGCGAGATTTTTAACAGAGATATACGAAAAGCAGTACAAAAATGTCGTTTGTGAATATAATTTTTATCTATTAATTTAAAATGAACTTGTTTTATTTTTATTAATAAAGTGCATTGAACTTATTATTTTATCTCCATCGATTAATGTTAATAAGTAAATAATAGCAGAAAATATCCATAGAAACTCAAAAAGGAAAGGCAAAGGGAAGAATTGAACTTTCAAATAGGCAACGGAAGCTAGAACAGGCCGTTCCCAAAAGTACGGAAACATGTTTATCTGACACTTCGACATATCCACCCAGATAAAAGAAAGGCGTTTTCCCTAAGTTCCAGGCTCTAGTGATGATGCAGTAACGTAGTGTGCATGGTATCTTGCAGTAAAAGTAATGCTCAAAATAGTAACTAATTTCGTATTATGTAGCTATAGACCGTAAAGAGTTTAACATCATTTTTAACATCGATGGTGATGCCTAAAGAAAGAATAAAGTTAACTCATAATTTTGAAACATATCTTCCGGTACCAAACAGTTATTCACTGGTAAATGATATTCATTCATTCATTAATTATTTATTTATATACCATAAACTTGTACAGTACCTATGGAAGGCCAGGAGAAAAGTACAGGCCTCCTACATGTAGTATCCCCTGACCTTCTGAAATAATCACCTAAATCCTTAACTAAAACAATCATATACACTATTTACAGGTAAAATAATGAAGTATAATGTATACATATTTCTCATTTACACAACCTTTCACTCCCTGGTTCATTCTTCCACATATTCACATACATTTTCTCAAAGAATGTACTTCCTAACATATAATTTAACTATATTTACATTTTTACGTTTAATTTCTCATCTACCTATCTGAAACAGGTTGATAACGCTCCTTATTTTCAGAACCTACCCTTCTTGCAGTGTACCATCTTTTTCAAACCTAACTGTAGGGTCGATTCAGTCCAATTGCTTGGCTGAAGGATCATCGTATTGGCCTACGGTTTAGAGGGCCCCGAGTTCGATTTCTGGCCGAACGGGGCACTTTAACAGCGTGAGGTTTATTCCTCTGGTTCAGAGACTAGGAGTTTGTCTTAATGCAAAACACTGCCAACCACCATAGAAGGTATTAGACCATAGAACTAGGCCAAACACAAATTAGTGTCCACCCCAGATAATGAGATGAAGAAGAAGGAGTAGAATTGTAGGGTCGATGTTAATACTTACATTTTTGAGATCCATTTCTGTGCTCAGTCCTGATGTAACGCCAGAGATCACGCTCTTGAGAATGAAGTCGAGACCGTCGTACCTGTAAAAGTCAACAATCATTTACATCATTGGCCAGCTAGATCACATGAATACCTACGCGGCACAAATTATACATTATGCACAGTCATTCATAAGAAGAGTGGGCGCTTGGTATTGCATACATTTCTCCCAGATGCACTTTTCTCATAAATAATAATTGAACCTATAGATATAATGTTTGTTGTGAGTGTCCACAGTGATTGTATCTACATGGCAGGTGAATTATATTTCAAAATCATTTCAACTAAAATTGATAAAATATTAAATATGAGGAACATACAGTAACATAGTATACATTTAATTTGATATTATTCTGAAGTATGGATATCACTCTGTAGCAATTCCTATCAAAACTAACTGGTATAATACACGTAAAAAATTCGATGAATTTATTTGCGGCCTTTTATTGGGCCCCGTTTGCACTTGTAGGACAATGACAGAAAAGTGTGTAATAATTGCAAGGAAGAGCTCAATTTTTAAAGTTCCAAGAAAACAGACCATAGTTTTGAGGCAATAGTAAGGATGGTTTATGAATTGAGGTGTACTGTAAAAAGAAACTTTGGTGGTAAAATATGATGTGCCATATTGAATTTACCCAACCCACCAACCAAATCACATGTAAGGTCACAGAACATATAAAAATCTCCAGAAACTGTAGCTGAATCTTCAATGACAGAGGCTACAAAAGAATCCATCAAAGTAAACGATTGTAACAATATCATAGAAGATTAATGTTATGAGCATCAAGCTATCACGAAAGCTTTTTTGGAATGAACATGAAAATATTTTACCTGCTGAAGATGTCTTTCCAATTCTGTCGCACGTAGCGGAAGGCGACATTAACTGCTATGGGGTTATCGTCTAGCGCCTGCCACACTGATCTAAAATCCTGTAACCGAAAACTGCTGTCCTTTTCCACAGTCTTCTCCAGCAATCTGAAACATTCATTACCAATATTAGACATAAACCAAGACTGTTGAATGTACACAAAAATAGCTTTGAAAACACAGCATAAACTTTGAAATGTAATACAGAAAGAACAAAACGAACACATTTCCCTATGAATGTAATCAAACTACTTTATAATCTAAATAATGTATGAATGTATTTAGGGATTACAATACGTAGGCTGTGATCGTGATTTTGTTAAAAAATATTATGAGTCATCCCACAATGCAAGAGACATTCAGTCGTATATAACCTCAGACTAATTACATGTAACTTCAGATGCCTCTCTAATGTTCAGTTTGCTTTATCAATTGCTCAACTGTCTCAGTGATAGTATGTATGTATGTATGTATGTATGTATCTATGAGGAATATTGGAGTGATGTTGAGAGGGAACCTTTTTTTTTTTTTTTTTGCTAGGGGCTTTACGTCGCACCGACACAGATAGGTCTTATGGCGACGATGGGATAGGAAAGGCCTAGGAGTTGGAAGGAAGCGGCCGTGGCCTTAATTAAGGTACAGCCCCAGCATTTGCC
The DNA here is from genome assembly GCF_040414725.1 of Anabrus simplex. Lineage (NCBI taxonomy): Eukaryota > Metazoa > Arthropoda > Insecta > Orthoptera > Tettigoniidae > Anabrus > Anabrus simplex. The sequence goes on along the minus strand of NC_090265.1, from coordinate 247,137,076 downwards.
TGGTGTGAAAATGGGAAACCACGGAAAACCATTTTCAGGGCTGCCGATAGTGGGATTCGAACCTACTATCTCCCGGATGCAAGCTCACAGCCACGCGCCTCTACACGCATGGCCAACTCGCCCGGTAGGGAACCTTTCAAATAGATCTTAAGGTGTACGACCTTTCCTTAGTCAATAAGTGTTTCATTCCCTTACGTGGTGATGAGGTATGTGTTCCGAGTACACGTGAGGCTTGACAACAGGTACTGTCGCTCCACAGGATCGTCCTCCGCCTCAAACCGTGACCACATCTGATTCCAGTCTCGAACTGTTCCCGAACGTATACCAGCACAGTAGACGTTCATCCGGAAATCAGAGGGAATCCTGTACACAAAAATAGCTTTGAAAACACAGTATAAACTTTGAAATGTAATACAGAAAGAACAAAATGAACACATTTCCCTATGAATGTAATCAAACTACTTTATAATCTAAATAATGAATAGATATTCTGGTGCTAATGATTACATACAACAGAATGGTAAATACTTTTTTTCAATTAAACATCACCGAAGAAAATTTTACTCTGTCATGAAATAGTTGCCAGGGCCTTAGAGATATAATATTATATGATTCGTGCATGCCATAGCTTAAATATTGATTTTTAATAGATCTCTTATTGTTTTAATGAGCTAAATAATGAATTTGATTCAACGGGACTATTTAAAGCTATCTCCTTTCATGTTCTGTAAATCAGAACTCGCAATTATAGATTATTCAAAACTTCCTGTCACCTGAACTCACAACTTCACAAAACATTATATTATGTTGTAACAAATAATAATAATAATAATAATAATAATAATAATAATAATAATAATAATAATAATAATAATAATAATAATAATATGATGATGATGATGATGGTGACGAGGAGAAATGTTTTCTGTACTAAGTGAAAAGTAATTGAAGATGTGAAATGAACATGTTAATGTATCTTACGAAAAAACTTCCAGGATCAGTCACAGTAATTAATAAACAATTCATGATTTGTATTTCCAATATATAAATTCACATGTTATGTCTATGTTTTGTCATCATTTATTCTCTGTTAATGTATTTATTATTGTTAATATTTACATATTGTTAAGACTTTTTGTCTTTGCTTTACTTAATGTATAATTCTTCTTCTTAATCTGCTTACCCTCCAGGGTTGGTTTTTCCCTTGGGCTCAGCGAGGGGTCCCACCTCTACCGCCTCAAAGGCAGTGTCCTGGAGCGTGAGACATTGGGTCGGGAGATACAACTCGGGAGGATGGCCAGTACCTCGCCCAGGTGGCCTCACCTGCTATGCTGAACAGGGGCCTTGGAGGGGATGGGAAGATTGGAAGGGATAGACAAGGAAGAGGGAAGGAAGCGGCCGTGGCCTTAAGTTAGGTACCATCCCGGCATTTGCCTGGAGGAGAAGTGGGAAACCACGGAAAACCACTTCCAGGATGAGTGAGATGGAAATCGAACCCACCTCTACGCAGTTGACATCCCGAGGCTGAGTGGACCCCGTTCCAACCTTCGTAGCACTTTTCAAATTTCGTGACAGAGATCGAACCCGGGCCTCGGGGGGTGGCAGCTAATTACACTAACCACTACACCACAAAGGCGGACTTTAATGCATAATTTCAATATAAAAAGTATTGTGCGTCTTTATATAGGTTTATTAAAGGCCTCTTCGGTTCATCCGGAAGGACGTGGGTTCAATTTCCCATCAGCAAGCCGAAAAATTTAAGAAACGCGATTTCCACTTCCGGATGTGCACATGGCTCTGAGGTTCGCTCAACATACATCAAAACTGAGTAACAGGTTAATTCTTGGGGGCAAAGGTGGCCGGGCATAGAACTAACCACTCTACCCCACTAAGTTCCGAGGTTACGGATAACAAAAGCCTTTACCTTCCACCCCTCCAAAGGGTCTTCATGGCGTGTTCAGAGACGACTTTGCTTTGCTTTGTTTTGCTTTGCTTTATTTCTTCATTCATTTTAAAGAAAATTCTGAGATGGACCATGCAACAGTTCAGGAATCTGATCAGTGAAGCAAATGCTTAAGAAATTAATAAACTACTCCTTAGATATGAGAAACGTACATAAAGTGATGGAAATATGAACAAATTGTAGCAAAAATGAGGTCAAGAAGGATGCTTCCATAATTATGACCAATACATTTCATTTAGAGTCGACTAAAGCATGCTCATTTTAAGTTTATCAGAATTTAAAATGTGGTATAGCATCGAGGTCCTAGGCATTACTTGTTAACTAATACGCTTACTTACGGGTTAGTGGTATTGCTGTTCAGCCAACGACGGTAGAGGTTAAGGGCGTTGTCTACGTGGCGCGGCACCTCAGCGTCCAACATGTGCTGCATGATTGCCCTGCGCAGGAGACGCTGGGTGTGGGTGTCATTGGGCTGCACTTCCATCCCCAGTAATGTCTCCACCGGAGTCAACAAAGTTTCCATATACCTCTGCACAACAACAATAATAATAATAATAATAATAATAATAATAATAATAATAATAATAATAATAATAATAATAATAATAATAATAATAATAAATAATAATAATCATGAGAAGGAGAATTTGTTTCCTGTACTATGTGAAAAGTAATAATTGAAAAGTAATTATTGCAGTAGACTATGCTAATGTTGCTACTTGCACCAAAATGACAGTGTCCCTCACTAAAAAAGAGGCATTTTACTGCACTGTGAAAAAGCCAACCATCTGGAATTCCACCTTACCCAAATCATATCTCTACCATGGAAATACCTACAACGAAACATCGACGATCACCGTTTAATACATGTCACTCCACAAAATCAGTGGCGACACACAACACATCGCTTCTCGAGGACACACACCGCTTCAGAAGAGGACGCGGATACCTTAGCTCTTCGCAGACAATTCTCCTGATATGTTTTGCCCAGCCGGGTGGCTCCACATGTATACTTCACCTCACAGCCGGCAACAAAAAAGAAAAACGGCTGACAACAAAACTTGGAAGTCAGCCTCCCCAACTTACCTACCTCTCTATCCATTATGGCTACCACCACCACTACGACGACGAGTTCCATCTTCCACTTCACCTACCCTCCCATCACGACTCTAACGTATTCCCATCCTTCGCCTCTCCTTACGACTTCATGTCACTTGCCTTCATACCGTGACCCGCCCAGCTACTTTCAACGTCCGTCACCAGCAAATACTTCCACTCTCCCTAACCTTCAAACCCCTGCTCAACCTAATCTTCAGCCACTCGACGCAGTTTCCGCCATCGGAGCAACCACACCATCGCAGATATCATCACCGCCACCGCCATCTTCTCTCGCCACAGACGAAGGACCTGCCACGCCTGTCACCACTTCAGCTGGCTCCGCACAACCACCGTTGACACCACCATCTTCTCAAGCCATGTATAGCTGCGTAATCCGCGCAGTCGATCCTAACCTCTCCGACCGGGACATACTACACGAACTACAGGCAAAAGGTGTTCCAGCTCGCCGAGCCTTTCGAGTCTTGAACGCCTCTGGTCCCATCTATATGGTCCGACTCCATCTGCCCACCGACGAAGATGTAACGCGACTCATCAGCAATGGTGCCTACATCTACCGCCATCTCCATAAGGTAGAACCCTATCGCTCCCCACCCCAACCTTTTCCTCGCCATCCTTCCAACACACGACGTCGCACCCGGCCAGCTTCTCCTCCATTTCAACCTAATCAACCCGTCCGTCCACCCGTACCCCCAACTAATTTCTTCTATCAACCTCCTCCGTAGTTTGAACTCCTCCGACTCCTCACCAACTCATTATGTAATATCACAGCCACCCTCCACCTTCTAACCCTTCAACTCCATCCTAGCACTATCAGTTAAAACTTCACTCCTCAAACACATCCCCCAACATTTACACCCTTTCTCCTCTATCAGCTTATCTCAGCCTTTCCCACCTTCTTCATTCCACACATCTCACTGTTCTCTCCACCTCTCCCGGTCCGAGTGAGCGCGTTACGCTCGAGGGGGCCCGCCCCTCCCCCCGGAGAGGGGAATGAAAACTTTAAAAAAATCAGTGGCAAGTGTTCATTCTCACGGATTTGGAGATAGTTTAGTTCCCTGCGCCGGATGGTGAAGATTCATTAACTTCTATGATAAAATACACTGACTGACAGAGCAAATGCAACACCAAGAAGGAGTGGTTCGAAACGGATGAAAGTTGGGGAAAAAACAGAGACGGCACGAACGAATAATTGATGTTTATTTCAAACCGATATGCAGGTTACACAATGCGCACGGCATCGACTCAGTAGGATGTAGGACCACCGCGAGCGGCGATGCACGCAGAAACACGTCGAGGTACAGAGTCAATAAGAGTGCGGATGGTGTCCTGAGGGATGGTTCTCCATTCTCTGTCAACCATTTGCCACAGTTGGTCGTCCGTACGAGGCTGGGGCAGAGTTTGCAAACGGCGTCCAATGAGATCCCACACGTGTTCGATTGGTGAGAGATCCGGAGAGTACGCTGGCCACGGAAGCATCTCTACACCTCGTAGAGCCTGTTGGGAGATGCGAGCAGTGTGTGGACGGGCATTATCCTGCTGAAACAGTGCATTGGGCAGCCCCTGAATGTACGGGAGTGCCACCGGCCGCAGCACATGCTGCACGTAGCGGTGGGCATTTAACGTGCCTTGAATACGCACTAGAGGTGACGTGGAATCATACGCAATAGCGCCCCAAACCATGATGCCGCGTTGTCTAGCGGTAGGGCGCTCCACAGTTACTGCCGGATTTGACCTTTCTCCACGCCGACGCCACACTCGTCTGCGGTGACTATCACTGACAGAACAGAAGCGTGACTCATCGGAGAACACGACGTTCCGCCATTCCCTCATCCAAGTCGCTCTAGCCCGGCACCATGCCAGGCGTGCACGTCTATGCTGTGGAGTCAATGGTAGTCTTCTGAGCGGACGGACGCCGGGAGTGCAGGCCTCCTTCAACCAATCGACGGGAAATTGTTCTGGTCGATATTGGAACAGCCAGGGTGTCTTGCACATGCTGAAGAATGGCGGTTGACGTGGCGTGCGGGGCTGCCACCGCTTGGCGGCGAATGCGCCGATCCTCGCGTGCTGACATCACTCGGGCTGCGCCTGGACCCCTCGCACGTGCCACATGTCCCTGCGCCAACCATCTTCGCCACAGGCGCTGCACCGTGGACACATCCCTATGGGTATCGGCTGCGATTTGACGAAGCGACCAACCTGCCCTTCTCAGCCCGATCACCATACCCCTCGTAAAGTCGTATGTCTGCTGGAAATGCCTCCGTTGACGGCGGCCTGGCATTCTTAGCTATACACGTGTCCTGTGGCACACGACAACACGTTCTACAATGACTGTCGGCTGAGAAATCACGGTACGAAGTGGGCCATTCGCCAACGCCGTGTCCCATTTATCGTTCGCTACGTGCGCAGCACAGCGGCGCATTTCACATCATGAGCATACCTCAGTGACGTCAGTCTACCCTGCAATTGGCAAAAAGTTCTGACCACTCCTTCTTGGTGTTGCATTTGCTCTTGTCAGTCAGTGTATATTTTAACTAAACTTTGCAAAGAGGATGCTCATCATTGTAATGTTTTTGTAACATATATCGGAACCAATTCCAGCAGCCTTCGTAATCGTCATAGTACTATACTGTATCCTGATCAGGAGGTAAATGCTTTACGTCTCATCACCTGATTGACGTTGCTCCCTTAGTACCACCCAGGGGTCATGTGTTGGGTACTTTGAGGTTAAGCCTTCGTGAACTGCCGATGCATGATGATGTCGGTGATGCAAATACTAATCGCCTGCGTTCAAGAATACCACCAACAATAGATGCCATGAACTTGAGGAACAGCAACTACCCAACTTCCGTTGAAAGGAAGAAGAGATTCAAAGACAGAGACCACCCAAGAATGGCTCCTGTGAAGAAGATTCCACTAGTATTACACAACAGAAGATCCGGCACAGAATTACCGACTGTAAGACAAGAAAGTATAATGGCAATGCTAGTGACTTTGCTCTCGCGACTCCAGAAATCATAAACTACATCCAAAATATAGATATACGTATATAGAAGTGTAGATCATAATCTAAGACAGACATTGTATCTCTAGCCATACGCTAAATAAATAAATAAATAAATAAATAAATAAAAGAAGAATTATAAGGACAATATTAGGTCCTCTAAGAACTGCAGAGTTTTGGAAATTAAGAAGTAACAATGAGATTTACCGGAACATAGAAACATATCAGAAACAATAAGAAAAAGAAGATTGCTATTTCCTGGACACATTTATAGAATGGGTGACAATGGACTAACTAAACGAATCTTCAAGTACCTTTGGGAAAAGAAATCAACCACCAACTGGATTCAAGAAGTCAAGAAAGGCCTGGAAGGGAACAACATAGGATAAGAAGAATTATTGGAAACAGAGATTTTTAGGAAGAAAGTCATACAAATGGAAGGATTCCAAGGGAGGAAGGAAAAGAGAACAGGCACAAAGTGGACTGAATAGAGGAAAAAGAAGCACAGTGAAACAATGAAAGAATACAGAAAGAAAAGGAAAGAACAACTAAGGAAGAAGAATTGAAATTGTAACGTGGTCCTTAGAAGGCCGGAACGCAAGAAGAAGAATAAAGAAGTAAATAACTAAATAAATAAATAAATAAATAAATAAATAAATAACTAAATAAATAAATAAATCAGCAGCCTTCTAAACGTTCTCACTTTCTTAGTATGGTTGTGAAAGTCGATACCACTCAGAGCACGACCGACGTAATGAACCACTTTACTTAGCTCAGCGTAGATCTCGTTGGCCGTACTCGAGATTCGTAGTTCGAACTCATGCCGATAGACAGAGATGTGCAGAGCTGTGCACATCAACATGGCAAAGATGGTACAAACACTGAATTAAATTGTTTATTTCTTTAAGCGATTCAAAAAACGTGATCATGAGTAGGGTTCACCTTTTATTTTTCCTTAGAGGGGAGGTAATAAGCTATGGTTAGTGATTGTTCCAACTTTTGACACCTTACCGTTTTCTCAGTATTACTGTGAAACCGACACAAATAGGGATTATATGTATAGAAGATTAGCAGTCTACGCTTGTCACCGTCGAGTTAGTAATATTGTTTCGCTCTTAAGCTAAGTTTACACGGTCGGAGTTATGAGCAAGAATAGATCGCAAGATATATGAATATGGGCAAATGTTCAAATGCTGAACTTCTCTTACCCTCGAACGAGCTCTCATGAGAATCGTGAGTGACAGTAGATCTCAGTAGGTATGGATATAGTTAAATATTCCCATGATGGGTGTATACAACTTCCCTCACCCTACGAACGGGCTTTCATGACAGTTGTGAGTTCGATTACGTTTCAGGAGGTGCAGGTGAATGTTCAGACGTTGAGAATATAGAGCATCTCTTGTCCTGTGAACGCGCTGTCCTGAGAGTAGAGCTCGTGGGTCCGTACTCTTCCACTTCAACACAAGGCAAATATTGGGATCACGACCACCTCCTCTTATATTTTACCCCAAAGCTTAAAAAAACCATCTCCGTACAGGTCATGAAGACCCTTGGAGAAGTAGAAAGTAAAGACTTCTAATATTGGTAACATCGGCACTAAGTGTGGGTTTGCTTTACGTCACACCGACACAGATAGGTCTCATGGTGACTATGGTACAATAATAATTTCGTGTGGCTATTTCTAGCCGAGTGCAGCCCTTGCAAGGCAGACCCTCCGATGAGGGTGGGCGGCATCTGCCATGTGTAGGTAACTGCGTGTTATTGTGGTGGAGGATAGAGTTATGTGTGGTGAGTGAGTTGCAGGGATGTTGGGGACAGCACAAACATCCACCCCCCGGGCCATTGGAATTAACCAATGAAGGTTAAAATCCCCGACCCGGCCGGGAATCGAACCCGGGACCCTCTGAACCGAAGGCCAGTACGCTGACTATTCAGCCAACGAGTCGGACACTATGGTATAGGAGGGCTAGGATTGCGAAGAAGCCGTGGTAGCCTTCATTAAGGTACAGCCCCGCCTACTCACGTGGTCTGCACTGCGTGTAATAGAGTGGTTAGTCTAAGCCCGACCACCTTTACCCCCATTTTTGGTGTAGGCTGAATGAACCTTAGGCCCATGTGCCTCTCGATAAACGAGAATCTTGTTTCTTTAGTTTTTCGACTTTCTCAATGGAAATCGATACCCAATCTTTTCGGGTGAACCGAACTCGCCTTTACCGCCTCGGTTAGGTAGGCTCTTAAATTCTACCACCTTCCTAATTCCTTCCTTAAAGATATACTCCATTCATTCTAGAGAGCATGGTCTGTTGGTGAAGGACCAATCTCCATCCCCCGTTGTAGTCAATTTCAGTGAAGTCAAGCTTCAGGACACTGCGTAACTACGGCATTGAGGTAAAATCCTCCATGAGAGGCGATCGAGCTACTGTTGCTGAGTCCTAACATAATATTTAGGAAGATGGTTGGAAATATGCGTAGAACACTACGAAATACCTGAGGATGTTCCTGTAGACGAAACATGTCATTCCACTTATAATTTTTCATTTTCGTACAGGTATTTCATAGTATTCGTGTTCAACAGACTGAAAAGGTTATGAATTACGGTATATTACTTAACATCGAGAAGGAAAATTACACAGGTTTCATAGACTTCTTCCCCATCCTCCCAAATGTCAGTGAGATCGTTCTTCATTAGATATAGAAGCTCGGTCTGCCTAACGACGGTATTGAGGTAAGACCATCGATCTCAGGAGATCGAGCTACTGTTGGTAAGTCCTAAAATCTTATTTAGGAAGACAGGATTTATAATTTTTGAAGATGTGTGTAGATATTATATTCCCCTTTCGAGAGTTCCTGGAATTGACTTGATAGGTCTTGGAGTAAAATTATATCCCAGCACCAGCTGGCTGCTTACATGTGAAGAATTGTAGCACTGGCGCGTTGAAGAATCTAGCTTCGAGACAATTTACTATGCCTCCACCCCATTTTCTCTTAATGCCAATAGTAATTGAAGGGAAGACAAACACGTAATCGCACTGATGCGCAACCGTTTAATTATATTTCCGTTTAGCTATTTGGGTTCACAAACAGAGAACGAACGGAATTCAGAAGTCTTCTCTCAAATTTCGTGTTTTCCGGGGTATTTCTTTTTTTTAATAGGAAGATCTTTATAACATTTGGAGGACTTGGCAATACCGGATCAGCTGAACCCGGAGAAAAGGTAATGTAAATTTCGAATAAAAATTCCTGAATAGTAAATTCTAAATTCTCTAAAATCTGCTTTAAACCATCATTTTAAAGATTCCTTCCAAGATTTTCAGCATTTAGAAGTGATTTGTAGTCGATAGTCAGATTAACAAACCTCTCATGTGTTAAGATATTTTCACTGAAGGAAAAATAATTTTAGAACTTCGAAGTATTGACATGTTCTTTATAAAATATTTTACAACAAACTTTCTATTAATTACGGACTAAATAATGAGATTCAGATTACATACAGCATCAGGAAGGGCATTCATGCAAAGTTGCACGCCGTTTTGTTAAGAACTGTAGAAGTTGTGCCGTAAATGGTTTTCAAAGTGCCATTTTGAGAAAAACAAGTGATAAATGTAGACGTGACAGCCTGAAGTTTATTTTGATGTCGACCAATTCTGGACACGTTTTAATTCACAACTCGGTCAATTTTGTAGATAACTGAATATGTATTCACAGATGTGCACACAGATGTGTTCATTTTAGTTTAATATGGTAAAAATGAAAAAAATTGATTTTCTTTGACCCTGGAAGGTGTATGTAAACCCTTAATATGATCTCAGTGGAAGTTGGAGAAAATAAAATATCAAATGCATTTATATTTCGTAAAAAGAGTAATATGTCCGCCTCTGTGGTGTGGTGATTAGTGTGATTAGCTGCCACCCCCAGAGGCCCGGGTTTGATTCCCGGCTCTGCCACGGAATTTGAAAAGTTGTACGAGGCCTTGGAACGGGGTCCACTTAGCCTCGGGAGGTGAACTGAGTAGAGGTGGATTCGATTCCCACCTCAGCCACCCTGAAAGTGGTTTTCCGTGGTTTCCCACTTCTTCTCCAGGCAAATGCCGGGATGGTACCTAAGTTAAGGACACGGCCGCTTCCTTCCCTCTTCCTTGTCTATCCCTTCCAATCTTCCCATCCCTCCGTAAGGCCTCTGTTCAGCATAGCAGATGAGACCGCCTGGGCGAGGTACTGGTCATCCTCCACAGTTGTATCCCCGACCCAGAATCTGAAGCTCCAGGACACTGCCCTTGAAGCGGTATAGATTGGATCCCTCGCTGAGTCCGAGGAAAAACCGAACTTGGAGAGTAACCAGATAAAGGAGAAGAAAAGGAGTAATACATTTCACGTCTTAAAACATCTAAAAGACAAATCAGTCGCGTACGGTATGCACTTTTTTCTAGATAAGGGCTTGTTAAGACATGTTAATACGGTTTCAAGTCCAAATTATCGTTTCGAAATATATCTTAACAGTGAATTAATTATTTTTTTAGATTATCTCAGCTTTTTCGAGGGTCATCCCGAGTTTTTGGTTAGTGGTTTACGCCCGTATAACACTTTCTAGCACCACGTCACTTTTCAGGTGAAAAATTCAACCAGGTTCCACCTAGACTTGGACGTTTGCCTCCTGGGCTGTAAGATAACAGTTAACCTTGTGTGTTAATCACGCTCTTGATCGTGAATAAAAACTGTAAATATAACATTCCTCGCTTGTAATGAATATTGCATTTATTTACAATTTTAAGGAATTCCACCTCATAATATTACGTGTGTCGAGCTATCTTGAACCTGCTCATAGGTTTCTTCAACTGCAATTATAGCTAAAATCATGTGAAACTGGTCTCTACAGCAAATGGAAAATATGGTAGACCTAAATAATTTCAATCATTTCTGTAAACTTATACTGTTAGTTACAAAAATGATTAAAGATTACCAAAACAAAGGGTGTCCGACTTCTTGGCTGAATGGTCGGCGTAATGGCCTTCCGTCCAGAGAGCACCCGGTTCGATTCCCGGCCAGATCGGTGATTTTAATCGAGTTTGATTAATTCTTCTGCCTCGGGGACTGGGTGTTTGTGTTTGTACCAACACAATCCTCTTCAGACATATACAACACACCACACTAACAACCGCCTCAGAAACACGCAATCGTAAATATTGTAGGATTCTTCCACATAGAGTTGGTGACAGGAAGGGCCGTAAAACACGGCCAAGTCCATACGTGCGACCCCATCCCGATGTGGGAAAAGCGGGAGAAGAAGACGATTATCACTATCAGAACACGAGCTGCAACACTGGAGTCTCATCTACCTGAGTCCATTATTCATAATACTTAAGATGAAATCCAACACCATTTAAGTTATGAAGGCATTCATGCAAGCCACTTATCTCCTTCTTCTGCTTCCTTTTCTTCTACCACTTTCCCCACACCTTGGGTTCGCGAGTGCGAACTGTGTCGCACATGTGAATTTGTCGCTGTTTGTTCGGCCAGTTGCTCTTCCTGACGCCAACACTATGTGGAGGGATGTAATCACTATTATGTGTTTCTGTGGTGGTTGGTAGTTAAGTGTTTTGTCTGAATATGAAGGGGAAAGTGTTGGGATAAATATAAATACCCAGCCTCGGGTCAGAAGAAACAATCAAACGCGATTAAAATCCTCGAGCTGGCCAGTAATCAAACTCGGGACCCTCTGAACAGAAGGCTGAATGATGACCATTCAGCCAATGAGTCGGACCATGGCAGGTATCTACTTACCCGATATTATTCCAATTAGCCTTTCAGTCCTAAAGGAAAATAATATATATTAATCAATTACATTCTGAAATATAATAGTAATGGTTTTCACTTAAAGGACAATATGAACGATTTACGTTGACAATAGTTCAACTCCTTGCAAATCATAAAAACGCTGCCAACATGCGAGTTAAAAGATAACTTCAAAATGTTGCATCGGAAAGCAGGATCTTCCCATTGTAAGAGTTGCAACAAAATCACAAACTTCAGTAGTAATGGTAAGGTTTCTCCCGTATGGACAAACGTTAGTTGACACTGACTATACGTGCACTGCGCACTACTCTAAGATTAAGGTAAAATTAAACTTTACAGATATCTGAAAGTGTACCCATAGCAAGAGACACATAAATCTATGTATCTCAATTATTTCGTATATACCGTATCTCATATACTCACGACTAAATTGCCATAAGCGACGGTCTCCCTCAGCATAAGGTCCAGGTAATAGATGCCTTTGAGGAAGGCCTGCAGTGGAACGTAGCGCCTTTCTCGACTCAGATATAGACTCAAATTTAACGCCTTGCCATAGTTGAGGAGTCCAGCACGGGCGAGATTGAAGGCGTCGCCCACCAACTGAGCACGCGTCGCTGTTGGTATATTCTCGACCGGCGCAGTCTTCAGATAGTTCGTTATCAGCCTCCAGTTGGTGTCATCATAGTTGACTCGATAAAATCCTGCACAGAAAACAAATGTTTTAAGAATAAAATCACAATCATCATCATATAATGAGCGAAATGTATACGCAGTACCAGTCATGTAGTTACGAACTTGCATTTGAAAGCTCGTGGTTTCTAAACACACTGCTGCGAACCCTATAGATCAGGGCCTCTCAAACGCCCAAAATCTCACGCGTGCAGATAGAGGCGCAAGAGCTCCGTGGACTGTGCATCGCTGCCGCTCGGCATGGCTCGGATCAACGCTTCGTCTCTGGGCTACTCGGCTAAGCTCGGCTCACCTCGCCTCTGCTCGGCTCAAGTCAGCCTGGATTTGGAGCGCTACGGCGCAAGTGGGGCAGAGGGAGACAGGCGGAGCGAGCGAGACAGGCGTGAGTAAAGAGAGAGTAAGCGCTATTGCTCCAAATCGAGGAGTGGGGGGTCTGCACTCTGTTCGACCAAGCCAAGTCGTCTCTTGCACCGTGCACAGTGCATGCACCACGCGCATGCACCCTGAGAGGCCCTGCTATAGATGAACAAAAAGTTCTCAAAGCCTAGCGGTGTCATGAATCAGCAAACTGTCATGCAAGTAGGCGCTAGCCTGCAAGCATACAGAAATAAATGGTGACCAAAAATGTCCACGCGAATCCCAATCAATCAATACTGATCTGCATTTAGGGCAGTCGCCCAGGTGGCAGATTCCCTATCTGTTGCTTTCCTAGCCTTTTCCGAAATGATATCAAAGAAATTGGAAATTTATTGAACATCTCCCTTGGTAAGTTATTCCAATCCCTAACTCTCCTTCCTAAAAATGAATATTTGCCCCAGTTTGTCCTCTTGAATGCCAACTTTATCTTCATATTGTGACCCTACTTTTATAAACGCCATTCAAACTTATTCGTCTACTAATGTCATTCCACGCCATCTCTCCGCTGACAGCTCGGAACATACCACTTAGACGGGCAGCTCTTCTTCTTTCTCTCAATTCTTCCCAACCCAAACATTGCAACATTTTTGTAACGCTACTCTTTTGTCGGAAATCACTCAGAACAAATCGAGCTGCTTTTCTTTGGATTTTTTCCAGTTCTTGAATCAGGTAATCCTGGTGAGGGTCCCATACACTGGAACCATACTCTAGTTGGGGTCTTACCAGAGACTTATATGCCCTCTCCTTTACATCCTTACTACAACCCCTCAACACCCTCATAACCATGTGCAGAGATCGGTACCCTTTATTTACAATCCCACTTATGTGATTACCCCAATGAAGATCTATCCTTATATTAACACCTAGATACTTACAATGATTCCCAAAAGGAACTTTCACCCCATCAACGCAGTAATTAAAACTGAGAGGACTTTTCCTATTTGTGAAACTCACGACCTGACTTTTAACCCCGTTTATCAACATACCATTTCCTGCTGTCCATCTCACAACATTTTCGAGGTAACGTTGCAGTTGCTCACAACCTTGTAACTTATTTATCACTCTATAGAGAATAACATCATCCGCAAAAAGCCTTACCTCCGATTCCACTCCTTTACTCATATCATTTATATATATATAAGAAAACATAAAGGTCCGATAACACTGCCCTGAGGAACTCCCCTCTCAACTATTACAGGGTCAGACAAAACTTCACCTACTCTAACTCTCTGAGATCTATTTTCTAGAAATATAGCAACCCATTCAGTCACTCTTTTGTCTAGTCCAATTGCACTCATTTTTGCCAGTAGTCTCCCATGATCCACCCTATCAAATGCTTTAGACAGGTCAATCGCGATACAGTCCATTTGACCTCCAGAATCCAAGATATCTGCTATATCTTGCTGGAATCCTACAAGTTGAGCTTCAGTGGAATAATCTTTCCTAAAACCGAATTGCCTTCTATCGAACCAGTTATTAATTTCACAAACATGTCTAATATAATCATAAAGAATGCCTTCCCAAAGCTTACATACAATGCATGTCAACTTACTGGCCTGTAATTTTCAGCTTTATGTCTATCACCCTTTCCTTTATACACAGGGGCTACTATAGCAACTCTCCATTCATCTGGTATAGCTCCTCCGACAAAACAATAATCAAATAAGTACTTCAGATATGGTACTATATCCCAACCCATTGTCTTTAGTATATCCCCAGAAATCTGATCAATTACAGCCGCTTTTCTAGTTTTCAACTTTTGTATCTTATTGTAAATGTCATTGTTATCATATGTAAATTTTATTACTTCTTTGGCCTTAGTCTCCTCCTCTATCTCGACATTATCCTTGAAACCAACTATCTTTACATACTGGTGACTGAATACTTCTGCCTTTTGAAGATCCTCACATACACACTCCCCTTGTTCATTAATTATTCCTGGAATGTCCTTCTTGGAACCTGTTTCTGCCTTAAAATACCTATACATACCCTTCCATTTTTCACTAAAATTCGTATGACTGCCAATTATGCTTGCCATCATGTTATCCTTGGCTGCCTTCTTTGCTAGATTCAATTTTCTAGTAAGTTCCTTCAATTTCTCCTTACTTCCACAGCCATTTCTAACTCTATTTCTTTCCAGTCTGCACCTCCTTCTTAGTCTCTTTATTTCTCTGTTATAATAAGGTGGGTCTTTACCATTCCTTACCACCCTTAAAGGTACAAACCTGTTTTCGCATTCCTCAACAATTTATTTAAACCCATCCCAGAGTCTGTTTACATTTTTATTTACCGTTTTCCACCGATCATAGTTACTTTTTAGAAACTGCCTCATGCCTTCTTTGTCAGCCATACGGTACTGCCTAACAGTCCTACTTTTAAGACCTTCCTTTCTATCACATTTATTTTTAACTACCACAAAAACAGCTTCATGATCACTAATACCATCTATTACTTCAGTTTCCCTATAGAGCTCATCTGGTTTTATCAGCACCACATCCAGGATATTTTTCCCTCTGGTTGGTTCCATCACTTTCTGAATCAGCTGTCCTTCCCATATTAACTTATTTGCCATTTGTTGGTCATGCTTCCTGTCGTTCGCATTTCCTTCCCAATTTACATCTGGCAAATTCAGATCTCCCGCTACAATCACATTTCTTTCCATGTCGTTTCCCACATAGCTGACTATCCTATCAAATAATTCTGAATCCGCGTCAGTGCTACCCTTTCCCGATCTGTACACTCCAAATATATCAAGTTGCCTATTATCTTTAGAAATGAGCCTTACACCTAGAATTTCATGTGTCTCATCTTTAACTTTTTCGTAGCTTACAAATTCTTCTTTCACCAGAATGAACACTCCCCCTCCTACCATTCCTATCCTATCTCTACGATACACACTCCAGTGCCGTGAGAAAATTTCTGCATCCATTATATCATTTCTCAGCCATGATTCAACTCCTATTACAATATCTGATAAATATATATCTATTAAATTACTTAATTCTATTCCTTTCTTTACAATACTTCTACAGTTCAACACTAACAATTTTATGTCATCCCTACTTGATTTCCAGTTCCCTGTTCCCTTATCACCGCTCCCTAGGCCATCCCGTTTCCCTGAATGTACCTCCCTATTACCCTTCCAAACAAATTTCCTAACTTATATGTACCACTGCGGTTTAAATGAAGGCCATCTGAGCGCAGATCCCTATCTCCTACCCACCCATTAGGATCTAGAAATTTCATTCCCAGTTTCCCACATACCCACTCCATAGTCTCATTTAAATCCCCAATCACCCTCCAGTCAGTATCCCTCCTACACAGTATTCCACTAATAACAATCTCCGCTTTCTTAAACTTCACTCGTGCTGCATTTACCAGATCCCACACATCTCCAACTATGTTGGTACTTATATCAGCTTGCCTTACGTTGTTGGTACCAACGTGAAACACTACCACCTTCTCCTTCCCCTCCTCCCTCTCTTCTACTTTCCTCAACATCTGCCTCAACCTAATTCCTGGATAACATTCTACCCTGGTTCCTTTTCCTCCACACACTTTCCCCACGTGTCTAACGATGGAATCCCCCATGACCAGAGCCTCAACCCTCCCCACCTCATCTGATCCCCTCCCCTTCTGGTCAGCCCTATCTTCTCTCACTGCTGCAGAAGCTACTTCCTCCTCCCTTTTCTCCTTCCCATGACCCTGTTCCACCTGTCTTTTCCTATCCTCTACTCTACATTTCCCTTCCCTACCTTTTCCTTTCCTCCGACTTCCACGCATCTCAGCAACAGTTCCCTGTCCCTCATCTTCCCTCTGTTGTTCTACCTGGAGTGACAACAAAGGGGCTTTTCCTAAACGTATCAGCAACTTTAAAACGAGTCCTATCAATGACCTAAATAGTTCACAGTTCGCATGAGGAGCCTGGTACAAGTTATAGGATGGAATTCCAGGCTCAGCTAAGGGCTGCTGCATCTGTTGTTATCATTATGCTAACGAGTTCTTTTTGACTCTATCTCGCAAAATAAACACGTCGAGAGTGATTACTTAATTACGGGATTTCACTTCACCTGAACGTTGTTACTGACTGAGCAGCTACAAATAAATAAATAAATAAATAAATAAATAAATAAATAAATAAATAAATAAATAAATAAATAAATAAATAAATAAATAAATATATTATATATATATATATATATATATATATATATATACAGAGAGAGATAAATGGATGGATGTATGTTCCACATCTCCTCCTAAACAACTGGACAAATTTCAACAAAACTTGGAGCACATACGACTTACTATCTGGAGAAAAACAATGTAGGGCACCTCTAGAGGTGGGAGTGGAGAGGGAAACATAAAAATAAATGAAAATAGTGTCGAATCTACAGCTTTAAGGATCTCTGAGGTAATAATAACACTCCGGGTGTTGTTTAAGTCAAAGTTCTATCCCCATCGGAATAGGGGTTAGAAGATGTGAAACCCAGTATCTGTGCATGTTCCAGCATAGCTCTTAACCAAGCTTGATACAAATATGACCTACTACCTGAAATAGAAGTACTATGGAGGCAAGGCACCCCTAGGGGAAGCAATAAAGTGAAAATATCAGTGGCGTATACTGAGGGCTACCAAGGCTATCAGTGAAGCCCAAATCTTAATTGAGAATGATGGAAGTTTAAAGCACATTATAACGTAAGCATTTGAAACACTGTTCCATTTACAAAACTTCAAAACAGTGAGAAAAAATCGTCGCACATATTTCTGAGAGCAAGGCATCGGAGACTGATACAAGCCCAGGCTCTCGCACCTCTCCCTTCAACTCTCCCATGCGGCTTGTTGCTGGATATAGTATAGGAGCGGGGACCGGCGGAGGATAGATGTGCTAGGCTTCGGTCCGTCAGATCACCACGTTCTGTTTGAAAGCAGCAGTGCCAGTCCTGTAGCTCAGATCCTTTCAAACAGAACAAAGATGGCCTAGGCCACCATAGCTCAATTGGTAGAGCAACCGACGCGAAATCGGGAGGTTGTGGCTTCAGATCCCACTGGTGTCCGACTGGCCATTTTTGTTCTGTACTTAACATTTCTTCAACACGTACTAGATGTACGTAACACGACCTAATACGTTGAAAGTCTGTTTCAGTTATAACTTACTTTTATTATTTATTTGAGCGGATCAACTACTTCCCAGACAATCTGGGCTGCCATAAGGACAAAATTTAACTAAATAATCTCAAACTAAATCAAGTATTGAGACACACAATAATAACTCTAAAACTACAGAAGAGTTCGTAAAATGTCAATCAACGTCTGAATAAAGAAATCCACAAAAATTCACAGGAAGATAACAAAAATCCTGAAAGTAAAGATTCAAAAATATACCCGGACAAAGAAAGAAAGGTGTTGATTGTTTTACAGGTATCATGCTAATAATAATAATAATAATAATAATAATAATAATAATAATAATAATAATAATAATAATAACAATAATAATAACGAGAATGATGTCCACATTTCAATAATACTAATAGTAATAATGATAATGGTGGTTGCCATGAGCCAAGCTGTTTACATGCCAGCGAGTTAGGCTTCTCCTGGGAGTGGTGGTGGTGGTGATTATTGTTTCAAGAGGAAGTACAACTAGGCAACCATTCTCTATATAACACTAATCAGAGAGAAAGAATGGAAGGGATCCGACACTTCAGAAAATTAAGGTATCGGCCAAAGAGAGACGAGGGTCACGAAGGGCGTGAAAATGAAAGACTCCCTTGGCCTCGGGAACATAATACCGTCGGGGTCAGAAAAGAACAAGAGTTGACCAAGAGAGGTCGGATAGGATAGATGAAAGTGAGAAGCCTGGCAAAAGTGTAAGCAATGCGAGGACTCAGCTAAGGGCCTCGTGGTCGCCAACTCACGCTCCCAACTTCAGAGCCTCTGAGGCCTCTTTTAGTCGCCTCTTGCGACAGGCAGAGGATACCGTGGGTGTTATTCTACCGCCCCCACCCACCGAGGGAGCTTCTCCTGGGAGACGAGGTTCATAAAGGCTTGTGATGCCTACAGCTGGAGAATTTAATAATTATGTGAAGTTTCGCAGACACCTTCCTAGGATTTCCTGTGTTGAAGAGACGTTGTAAAAAGTAAGTAAGATTCATTCAGTAGAGATGATGCCGTCATGCTCGTACATCTGGACAGTTAGGCTAGGGTCCCTCCGTCGAAATCCCTCTTGTTAATGATAGCATTTCTTAGGTAGGATCCAGGCTAGATGTGTGGTAAATAGCTCTGGGTAACTCATCGCGGGGAACGTGAAAGCGACTTCATGGCCCCTAAATGGCCATAAGTTCGACCCATACGGATCGGGGTTCGACCGTTACAGGTTGCAAGGGTCGCTGTTTTTCCCCAGTTGGTCATCGTTTCGGCCATCAGAATGATTGTATGATTTTTATGTTTTTGTTTTCAGGCTTAATCCTACGCATTGCATGGCTCAATTTAATAAACTGCTCCTTATGCGTTTGAGAAGGAAACAGTTCCGTTATCTTTTTCTTGTAGACAGTTGGTCCTCCCCGTGGAAACCGATAATGTTATCTTCCCTATCCTATTGTGGAGATTTCTATCCCAGCCCCCTTCCATTTAACGTGGAGGAGCCCTTACTCCTATAAAATTTTGCATGCTCAGTTCACCCCTGTAGTATTACTTGAGCGCGTTATTAGTATATATTTTGATTTTAGAGACGAACCGAACATCCCCGAGATAAATGTTAATTTGGGACTCAAGCGTGAGCATATCCAGTATACATTTAGATAATGATAGTAACAAAATATTTGGCCAAATGGAACTACAAAAGTTTGCAAAAATGAATAATACCTTCCGAGCCGATGGTTATCCATGATTGGTAAGAATTTTTTTTAAAAAAGGCGTATTCCCCAATTCGAAGAAAAAATTTGTGACACTAAGATGACCTGTTCTTTAAATGGAATTACTATATGGGGCAGAAATTTAGGGAGTAGGCAATGGAATGACTAAATACATATGTCTAAGGACAACAATGAATATTTTCTACCCAGCCGATGGTCATCCATGATTATGAGGAAGAGTATTGTAATTCCTAGAGTTCTAAGAAGAAAGGCGAATTCCTGTGAAGAAGATAGAGTTCCTATGAATATGCCAAACAGACGAATGAAAGAAAAATTAAAATAGAATGACCAAGTCTCTAATATGTTAAAACTGAAGGAAGGTGTTTGATCGACAAGTGCTGAGTTCTGACCTGTTTGTTGCAGATTAACAAGAACCCAGTTGTCGGAACCAGGCTTGGTGACGCCTTCGACGCGTCGATCAGACTTAACATCGAGCCACACTCGTGGTCGGGTCTCGTAGACACGCATCTCCTCCTGGTTCGTGTAGCTCACGGGGATGTACCAGCGCTCGGCGGCCGCCTTGTCTGTAGTGTTACTGAGCGTGAAGCGCTGTTGGGACAGCATCATGGAGCCGTCGTTGTAATCCCGAGTTACTGTCACAACAGGGAAGCCCTCCTGACGAGTCCAAGAATCCATCACCTCCTTGACTCCAGCGCCTGCTGGCAGCAGGCCTGTCTGGTTCGTGGTGGCTGCAGTCAGAGCTGTCCACAAATCATCCTCGTTGGCGTTCGCATACATCCTGGAAACACACTCGTTATTCATTGAAATATTCACAGAATATTCCTATCACAGGAATATTTATGAAAACAGAACAAAGAACATAAATGAAGAACAATTTTACCTGCAATTAGTCTGTTATTTACAATGATAAAACTGAAAACATTGAAATTTAGTATGTCTCTCAACAGAATAGTTCCTAAACTGCTTGAGCAAATTCCGATAGGACAAGCTAGTTTTAGACCCCATCGCAGCTGCAGTTATCTAGTGGTTTCATTATCTACATTCACTGAGGCTGGGATCCAGCAGTGCCTGAAGACCTTCGCGACGTTCGTCGACATGAAAGCTACATTCGACACTGTGTGCAGAGAAAGGTTAGTATATAAACCGATTCTTGTAACGTCTTTGTAGAACCATAATATAACTTGTAGACAACATGCTGAGTGAGAGAGTGTTTAGGGTTGTTTTGGGCAACGCCACAAGTGGCAAGGGAAAACTTAATGGTCTTCCTAAAGGTCCTCATCTAGCTTCCCTTCTTTCCAACATGTATGGTATATAGCTTACGTGCCTGAAAGAAAATCCCAGAGATTCGGTTATTTGGACGATTTGGCTCTAGCTACAAGCAAGAATACCGGGTTAGAAGGGACACAAGATATTCTCAGTGAACATCCTACAAAATTGGCATTTATTTCAGCAAACAGCGTCCCCAGCCCAGAACGACCTAAATTCAAGTCTTCTCGTTCCCTCTAACAAACCACTTGGCAAAGAGAGACCTTCAAGTTCATTTCGATAATACATTGTTGGAAATACATCCTGAAAACACACTCTCAGATATTAATATTCACTTATAACTTAATAAGAGTTCATTATGTACTAAATGAAGAAATTAAGGACTACAAAGAAAGGTGGCCTACCATTTTAAGAAGACGTCCGAAAGTTTATTTAAGACTCGAAATAACCGTAAATAGGACACTGAATTTTAAATAACATCTCACAAATGTAGCTGAAAATTAAACACTTGGAATAACGTCGTTCAAAAACTATGTGGTTAAACATAAGGCTCTAATTCTGTTTCCCTTCGATAATCAGCCATTGATTGAATGGGTGAGATTTAAAAAAATCCACTTTTTGGTCAAATTAAACCAAGATAGCTGTTGTGTAGCTTTTATGCAGTCGCATCAAAAAGTGGAAACAAGGAAAAGAGTGAATGAAGTTCTATGGCGCTATTGGAGTTTGAAGTTCAGAGTGATTTTAAAAAGAAAACATTCCAGTAATTATTTCCTCCTTAAATTCAACTTGTTACCAACTTACTTTTGTAACGCCAGGAAAATATGTTAAAATGATCATAGAGGCAAAAATGATAGCCCTTTCATTTTGAGTTCCCACGGTACTAAATGAAGAAATTAAGGACTACAAAAAAAAGGTGGCCTGCCATTTTAAGAAGACGTCCTAAGAGTTCTTAAGACTCGAAATAATCATTCAAAATAAGTAAGTACAACATCTGACTTTCAAAATAGAGGAACCAGGGTATGTTGCAGCCAAGGAGTTCGTTGACGACCTGCTTACCGAAAGCTTCAGACTGTTTTAGAGGAGGAAATCTGAACCTTCCTTCACAAAATACATATGGCGGAGAAGTTCCATTAAGGAAAAAACTATATGGCGTCGCGAAAGTCATGAACTATATACCTCATTAACACAAACAGTTTTATGAGAATATTTTAACTTGTCCATCAACAAGTGATCCAGGTACTGATGACAGTGACTAGTGTTACAAGACATTATAGAAATTCTTTGTATGAAATGATCAGTATAGCCTACTAAAAGAATATTATTTTACGTTATGAATAATTTATCAAACATTAATGATAAGATTGAGTAAAAAAGCAAATTTCTAAATGATTAAAAATATTGTGAACTCTTAGCATTTCCAAACTCAGTGAGATATAGAAGGAGAAAATTCCATTGACTTTAAATTGATCCAGGAGCCAGAAAATTAATACTACTTGGTTATATACGTATGTTGCAGCATGGTGGCTAATATACAGTACAAACAAACAAACAAACATGTAATTGTACGTTTATCAATCTGAGTAATAGTTTTTGTAGTAAAACAGATTTTTTAGTTTACCGAAAACTGTGGAAAGCAACGGGAAACTACATCACTCCTCATTTCCATAGTACGCCTCTTCAGTGAGGCCTAGGCTATTTATGACAGCTGTTGGCGGAACTTCAGAGGATCTAACCAGCCTTCGGGCTGAATACCCAACATACACATACCGAAAACTACTGCGAGTGGAATCTTTTCCTTTTTCATCTCACACATTCTATTGCTTTTTTTATTTTTTTAATTTTTTTACCGCTGACTACTGTGACCCAGTTTATTTAGCTTATCAGTCCTCATTTCAACAAAATATAAGGTGTTAACCTTAAGGCTGATTTCGGGAACAATAAAACCCATCATTAACTAAGTGGTTTCCTGTACGGAGTCACATCTATCCGCCACACTTTCGCATATGGTTGGAAAGTATCACAATATCTGTAGGAATCATTAACTATCGATTCGCAGTGATCTTACTGACGTACAGCCTAGCATACTCTGATAAAGGCAACCACCTATTTCCACGGTCTATAACTGGTATCTAAAATACGTTCCTAGACAAGACGGTGGCCGTCTGTTTAGAAGTAATTCGTTCCTACAAAATTAGCCGCCTCTGTGGTGTAGTGGTTAGCGTGATTAGCTGCCACCTCCGGAGGCCCGGGTTCGATTCCCGGCTCTGCCACGAAATTTGAAGTACGAGGGCTGGAACGGGGTCCACTCAGCCTCGGGAGGTCAACTGAGTAGAGGTGGGTTCGATTCCCACCTCAGCCATCCTGGAAGTGGTTTTCCGTGGTTTCCCACTTCTCCTCCAGGCGAATGCCGGGATGGTACCTCACTTAAGGCCACGGTCGCTTCCTTCCCTCTTCCTTGTCTATCCATTCCAATCTTCCCATCCCTCCACAAGGCCCGTGTTCAGCGTAGCAGGTGAGGCCGCCTGGGCGAGGTACTGGTCATACTCCCCAGTTGTATCCCCCGACCAAGAGTCTGAAGCTCCAGGACACTGCCCTTGAGGCGGTAGAGGTGGGATCCCTCGCTAAGTCCGAGGGAAAAACCGAACCTGGAGGGTAAACAGATGATGATGATGATGATGATGATGATGATGATGATGACAAAATTACTAGACTTAAGTCATCTGCCTACAGAAATTTGTGTCTAGATGAGAGAATCCGGACTAATATGGCGTATGTGCCGATTCACTACACAAATGAAATAAGTTACCTGCTCTCCATTGCATTGTGTGTTGAACGACAGACAAATAGTACCTAAGTGCTTTCTGAGGATTTTGTCAACGCAACAACTGAGTCGGTAGTCTGCATATAGAATTAGGATATTATAAACTATAATAATAATAATAATAATAATAATAATAATAATAATAATAATAATAATAATAATAATAATAATAATAATAATAATAATAAATATAATCTTCGAAATCATAAACTCACTTTTAGGTTGATTACAATACATTGATCGATCAATTCATCCGAAATTCTCTCCAGTGAAAGATTAGAGTTCTGAAAGACTTCTTGTTGGAGTACTCCATTTAGTCAGTTTTCCCCTGAAAGAGGGGATTTAAGCTGTACCTTTCCTGCTCCTCTTCCGGTAACTGTCCGGCTCCATGGCTAAATGGTTAGCATGCTGACCTTTGGTTCAAGGGATCTTGGGTTCGATTCCCGGCCGGGTCGGGGATTTTATCTTTCATTAGTCAATTCCTATGACCCGGGGGTTGGGTGTTTGTGACGTCTTCAGCTTTAGAGTTCATCTTAGGTAGGGCCCCATCCTCACAAACGCGCTCGTCGCCTCTACGGCGTCAAATCGAAAGACCTGCTGCTTGCCCCTCCGGAGGCCACACGCCGTTATTATTATCGTCACTTTTGTCCCCGTCTGATTCTCTTACCCTCCATGTACATTATTCGTCACAATAACGTATCCTGCTCGCCACCATCGAAGCTGGCTTATGCGTACAGCTTCTTTCATTCTTTCCTAACTTAGCCTTTACATCCTCATTCCGAGTACCCTTCTGCCGTTGTTCACGCTTGTTTGCACTAAAAAGTAATTCCCGCTATTACTTCTAACTTACGAATAAGATATTCTGACTCCACCTAGTTTTCCTTCCCATACACCAATATTTGCCTGAAAATAGACCGATGTAAATATGGTCTCGTTCGAGAGCTGACTTCTTTCCTACTGAATACCGTTGACCACAAGTGCGAGCCCACAGCATTAGCTTTGCTGCACTTAGATTCAATTTCACTTACGATACTACCATCTAGGGGGAATACACTTCCTAAGTACATGAAATAATCCCCCCGGGCTAGTTACATACTCCTGCATCGTTTTTTAGGTCCTAGAGACTTTCAGCACAGTGTAAACTGTTACTAAATTTCCACCCAACTGAATCCCTCCCTTTCAGTAAATGATCCATGAACATCATAATTTGAACAATAAAGATGAAATATTACAGCACCGTCTAACTACTGTAATTACTTTGAATCAAGAACTCATTCTACCATCAGTTCTCACTATGACCCGACTGTCAACATAAATACTTTTGATTGTCGGTAATAAGCCCTCCCGAATTCCATAATCCTTCAGTACAGTTAATATTTTCCATTGGTACTCTGTCATACGCCTTCTATAGATCTACGGAATATGTATATAACTGTATATTCTTGTCGTAAAATTGTTCAATTGCTTGACGAATACTGAAATTCTGGTCCAGTGAGATCATCGGTGGTCTGAAACCACACTTATTTCTTTTCTACCACTGATCGCATCCTCCTTTCCAAAATACCTGTGAACACCTTGCCTGCCATACTGATTAGCGAAATCCCTAAGTAGTTGTTATAAAATTCCTGTTCCCTTGCTAGTAAATAGGTGCTATTATCGGTCATCTTACTCAATGTCACCCGCATTCGATGTTGATCATATTACTCCATGTTGCTATTTTATCCCTGCCTTCCTACTATATTTCACATTTCAGATCTGATTTCCTCCATTTCTGCTCTTTTATGACAACGTAGTTAATTTATCATTACCATCATTATAATTTATCAATACCACTTCCTCAAACATAATTTCACTGACATCATTACCCTCCTCCTCATGAAATGGGTTGTTCGCGACTTCAACAGAAGAATTTTCGTTTACAATGAGGAGATTTTCAAAGTATTCCTTTCATCTGTCCAGCGACTCGCCGGTATCTACAATGAGTATCTACAGATATCTACAGATTTACCGAAATAACTAAATATTTCAATTTTCCCTCCCTTTCTAATATTCATTATTATAGCCCAGAAATTTCCCTGTTGTCTGACCAAGACTTTTCAGTTTATTTACAAAAATGATTGCATTAATTTTTCTTTCACTCTACACGATTTGTTTCACTCTCTCTCATTGACGTACAATTACCTATGTACATTGGATCTTGTCTGGAGCTGTTTCTGATATACACCTTTTAACGTTCATATTTGCCATGACTTTATCATTCCACCAAAAATTTCGATTTCTCAAGCCATTACACACAATTCTTTCTAGGTATTATCTAGCCGTTCCTATTACAGCATCCCTGTAAGCCACCATTCAATTTCTATATCATTAACCTGCTGATTGCCTGTTCTTAGGAACGTTTCAGTTATCATTTCCATGTACTTCTGTCCAACTTCCTATTTTAGAAATTGTTTTCCCTTATCCGCCTACATTCAGACTTCACTTTCTGTAGTAGTACAGTAATATTCATAAAAAACAGAACATCTTGAAAGACTAGCGATAGGAAGTTCATATTCAGACGACATGTTCATTAGAATGTTCTGCAGAAACGATCAGCATTTCAGTCACCTAGGTTCATCATGTTTCCTGTTACCTGGTAGGCACTGGGTCCTCCATGGGCACTCATAATTTTTTCCATGCGTGATGGCATCGACGCGTATAAGATGCAAATTGCGTCCTAGGGTATAGCCATCCATGATACATTCACCTGGTTCCACAGTTCATCTTTCGTGGTTGGCACTGGGTCACGGCGCCGCTCCTGCCCTTTCGCCACATCCCACACATTTTCAATTAGCGACAAGTCTCGTGTTCGGGAGGGCCAGGGCAACAGTCTGACATCCTTTGACAACAAGAAGTCACGTGTTCGTGCAGCAATATATGGTAGCACATTTTCCTGCTGAAATGTGGCGTCTGGGGTATCGTGCAGAAAACGTATGGCCACGGGTCGCAGGATGTCATTCACGTAGGTCAAACTGGTCACAGTGCCCTGGACGCGCTCTAACTGTGATTTGTGGTTGTACCCAACCGCACCCCACACCATAAGGCATTGAGTCGGCGCTGTATTTCTTGTGCGAATGCAGTCAATGGGATGCCTCTCCCCCTGTCTGCGGCGACCCAAAATGCGGCCATCATTTTCAAACAAACAGAACCTGGATTCGTCTTTTAAAAACTATCTGCTACCATTCCTGCCCCCAGTGACGTCGTTCCATACACCATTGCCGTCTAGCATGTTTATGCACATTAGTCAAGGGTAGGTGGAGAAGTGGACGACGCGCCGGTAACTCAGACCGTAACAAACGGTAACGGACTGTCACTCCTCTGATAGTGTACGATGTGTTACTCTGTTTCACTGTTGCGCTAGAGCCGAAGAGGACGCAGATCTGTCCTGCAATGGCATTCGGGTGAGGTTTCGATCTTCTCCGGGGAGGGGGGGTGTAGCTTGGATGGTCGGACCAGACCCATCTCGTCGTATTCTACGGCCTTCTGTGAACCATTCTGTACACATCCGTTGCACTGCCGACACACTTCGACCCACACGAGCAGCAATTTCCAGGACGGATGCATCACGTTCTCACATGCTAATAATGCGCCCACTTTCAAACTCACTCGCATACGTCTGCGAGGCATCCTGCACGTCTGCTCCATTACCTTTGGTTTACAGTAACAACGAGAGCCGCAGGCATATTTTACCAGTCAGAGGTGGTGTGCCGAGATATTGATGTGGACCTTGAACCTGAGGGCCGACATCGTTCAAATGCTAATCATTTCCTCAGAACATATTAGTGCACATGTCCTGTGAATATGAACTTCCTATCTCTAGTCTTTGAAAGTTTTCTGGTTTCTATGAACATGAGTGTATTTGTATTCACTTCCTCTAATACTGGCGATAAAAGTATGGCTGATTGCATGCGTTCAGATACTTTCGGGTCAATCGTAACTTAATCTGGAAAAGCGCATTGTTATAATTTAAACGGAACGTCATTGGAAAACTTTCCTATCAGCCTTCAACAATCATACAAATGGGGAGATGTTATAAAAATGAAGGTATACCTTCAAAATAGGGAGGAAATGAGAAATGTCCAAGACAGATCAGATAAGAAAGGTAAAAAAATTAGGAGGTAGATACAAATAAGTTTAAACAATATTAGACGTAGTAAAGAACCCCATGGTTGCCAACCCACGCTCCAAAATTGAGAGCACCTGGGAAGATTATCTCTTTCAGTCATGTTTTATGCCAGGCATAAATACCTTCGGTATATTAATGTCGACCAAGAGGTTATAGAGAGAAATTCTTTAAGATATTCCAATCGAAATTAAAGTTTTACACAGGGTTTAAACTATCGTTACCCTCAAAGTTGCTTTTTATTTGATTGTTTAACAATCTGCTTTACGTCACACTGATACAGATAGGTCTTATGGCGACGATAGTATAGGAAAGGATTAGGAGTGGGAAAGAAGCGGCCGTAGCCTTAATTAAGGTAAAGCCCCAGAATTTGCCTGGTGTGAAAGTAGGAAACCACGGAAAACCATCATTAGGGCTTCCGACAGTGGGGTTAGAAACCACTATCTCCAGAAGACAAGTTCACAGCTGCGCGTCCCTAACCGCACGGCCATCTCGCTCGGTGTTATTTGAAAAGAAATACCATTGAACTACAACATTTGTATTACTCCTATAGTAATCAAGTAAATTTTCCAGATAGACAAAACACATTTATTAGAAATACGAATTAATTATTAGAAATTGAAGATTAATGAATTAAGCCCAGTAAGAGACAAATTTCATGTTTTCTGAAATGGAGCGAATCATTTCTTCAGCAAATACCACACATGCGAGGGAACAGGAAACATTTCGTAGTGAGCTAAATACCGTCCCGTTGGTACTTACTGGAACTGGAGCAGTTTACGAGCGATAACGTAGCTTAATGGAGAGCATAGCTTTATAGCCCATTGTCCCGTTACTCCATGTTCTATCCTTCCAATGCATGTTTCAGCAAGTTACACTTCTTTCAAACTTCGCTGGTACGAAATCATTTTAACTCTACACTCGATATTCTGAGAATGCATGAAGAGGAACTTCTTCATTAGACATTACAATGATACTTCAGATATTCTAGCCCTCCATTTGTACTGTGGAAAGACAGTCATGTAAACCAAGATGATTTGTCATTAGCTGTACTCAAGTTGTATCAGAATACTCAATTTCATCTTTCCTATCCAACCTACCTAGGTCAGTTCTTGTTATTTGTGTATTACTTATCACCACGAAGGTTCCAATTAGCCAGAGAATTGAGGTAGGGACAGCCATTTAACACACATATAGTAACACGCAGAATCAGTTAAAACAATTGCGGAAAGTTATGACTTGGAAAGGGAAGTCCTATTAGAGTAAAAATACAATCGACAATCGGCCAATAGATGAGAACTCCTTTTTCTTCAGACATTGTATGTGAAATGTTATTTAATGACGATAACGACGTGGAGAAGAAGCTGTATGTGTGGGACTATTTGACAAATAGGTTACTCAAAAAAGATGTGAAAACAAACAATTATGTAATTTTATAAAACAATGGCTGTACCAACTTTTCTTCAAGGGTGTGAGACATGGATGAATAAAGAGAATTTTTAAAATGAAGTACTATTATTCGAAATCGAATTTCTCGATGCATACTCCCTTCAAGATAAAGTAAGAATGAGAGACATAAGACATCGACTCACTTCCAGAGAAAGTCTTAAATAGTAGGAAAACTTGAATAACCATGTGGGCAGGAAGACAGAATTTCCAAAACTTGCCCTCAACAACCATCCTGCAAGAATGGGAGGTGTTGATCGTCCTATAGACTAGTGATGAGGCATCTGAGGTCGTAACAGGTATAACAACATTT
Organism: Anabrus simplex; assembly: GCF_040414725.1. Taxonomy (NCBI): domain Eukaryota; kingdom Metazoa; phylum Arthropoda; class Insecta; order Orthoptera; family Tettigoniidae; genus Anabrus; species Anabrus simplex. Next base: position 247,107,211 of record NC_090265.1, on the reverse strand, counting down.
CATGAGCATGAAATAAGTGAGTATGTGTACGGTTGCTACAGTATTTCATGCTAGATTGCAGTAACAAAAGTCATAGGATAAAGGTGTAGTATCGTGTAGGCCCTCTTCTAGCTCGGCCAATCGCAGCAACTCTTTGCGGCATCGATTCTCTAAGTGGAAGAAACACCTGTGGAGGGATTCTGACCCATGCCGTTTGGATAGCTACCGAGAGCTTCCTGCTATTTGTAGGTGCAGGGTCTTGAGTGTGAATCGACCTCACCACCGCGTCCCATAAATGCTCGAAAGTATTGATATCAGGCGAACGAGGTAGATAAAACAGTCATCGAAAATTTCCAGAACGCTCCTCGAACCAATTCTGGACAAATTGGGCCCGATGACACGGTGTATTATCCTGCTGGTATATCTCATCGTTGTGGGGGTATGTAAGTCCATGAAGAGCTGAAAGTGGTCACAAAGCAGTTCAACATAGCAGTCACTGGTCAACGACCTCTTTAGTTAGATCAGCGTACCCAGCCTATTCCACGTGGAGCACACACCACACACAATTATAGAGCTACCTCCAGTCTGTATGGTACCTTGTTGAAAACTAGGATCCATGGATTCATGGATCCTATCCCACATCCGAACCCTAAAATCGGCTAGAAACAACTGGAACAGTGACTCACCGGAACAAGCTACATGTCGACAGGCCTCCAAGATACAACTAGCAACGTCACGCGCCCGGGTAAAACGCTGTGCTTGGGGTCGTGGTGTTAACAAGGGCACTCTGGTAAGTCTTCTGACGTTACCAACACTGGCTGCAGCACTGAATGTGCATTGAGTATGTATGTCAACTGACATGGATAAACAGTCAAAAAACACTGCGGAAGCCTTTTCATTTCTGTTATAAATGAAAATATGCTATGCCCATTGTTATGGACACTGATCCTGAAGGGGTTAAAGAAATCGGACCTGCTTGCTATTGAATGTTGATGTGATTTGAGCCAGTCTGGCTTGTTTGTTACCACGGGAAATTCTACCCGGATGCCACTAATCATGATCATTAAGCATCCGTGGTCGGCTACTTCGAAATTCACTGTGGATGATAATGCCTTCCACGAGGTATTCCAGATACACACGTGACACCGTCGATCGAGGAATGTTAAATGGAGAACATCAACAAGAAAAGTTATTTTCAAAGGAAAAGGGAAAACCTCATACAGAGGAATAGCCCTCGAAAACACATCCTTCAAAATATTCATGGAAATTTTAAACGGCAGTCTTACTGATGAAGTAGATGTCCTAATACAAGAAAACTAATTTGGCTCTCCATGCTGTGAACTGCTTACTAGAACATGTTCAAGATACAATAAGACATCCAGGGATAAAATATTCTGTAATCTTCATAGATTGTAGAAAAGCCTTCGACTTCATAAATAGTGAAACAATCATCCGAAAACTCAGTCTGTTGATTGGCGAAGCACATCAAGTAACTAAAATACTTCATATTAAAATACAATTTCATCCAAATATCTGATGACATCACCTTATCTAAGAGTTTAATTCAAACTAATGGTGTTCTACAAGGAGATCTGATTAGCCCATTTCTGTTCAATGTCATGACAGCAGACATTACAAGTATCATTAAAGACAGTTCAGCAATACTTCTACTCTATGCAGATGATATAGTAATAGGTTCAGAAGACAGAGAAGAGCTCCAGGAGGTACTAAACAGACTTATTTCATGGGCCCTAAAAATGACTTACAAATAAATCATGACAAAACTAAACAAATGACTTTCAGAAAAGGTGATAAACTCTCTCCAAATGATACATTCACCCTTCAAAATAAACCTCTAGCAGAAGTACCAAAATTGAAATATCTCAGAATTACTCTTCAAACAACATTGGTATCTTTTAACAATCATATCAAAGAAAGAACACCATCAGCAATAAAAGCAATTTACAACATTCAACAACCACAAAGACTTTCAAGAAAAACAGCAATGATTCTATTTAAAACAGCTATAACACCAATGGCAACTTACGGGTTCTACATAATATGGGATAAACTTAAAATTGACTACCTGATAACGCTAGAGAAAGTTAAAGCTCTTTATATGAAACGAATCCCGGGTATTTGGAAGACAGCACCATCAAGACTGACCTACATCCTAGTAAAAGAAACTTTCTTCATAGAAGACATCAGAATGCAGATACACGTGCCAAACACTAAGGCCTATGAGAACAAATTCCAAATTCTTATAGAAAAACGCACCTATATCTGGAACGACTTTTATTCAACGGACGCTATAATGGCGGATGATTGGAAACAAGCATATTACGAGCTTCGACACGTGATAACGCGACATGCAACTAATGGTTTTCATCATAAGTTCTGCCAAAATAACAGATCGTGTATGTGAATTGTGCAATGAACCCTGGAAAGATATGCAAATATCTGCAGTAAAAGACAAATATCCATAAGAAAACTAGGACTAGAGTAGTCTAATAAAGTGATTGTATTTTGAACATTGTGCGCATTTTCGTTAATAAATAATAAAATGTCCGTACAACTACGACAGTGCGATGTTCCATTCATCTGGCCCCCATTTTCATACTCCGTTCGAAAGACCATAAATCACGTCCCTTGCCACGGCCAGCACAGGCGGAGATTATACTCTCGAGATGTAAGATCACACCTGATACAGGTCTAGGCACTTCCCAGACGTTACGGTACGGTGGCGTCACCGACGATTACCTACTATCCCATGACTTTTGGCATGACAGTGTGCTTTATACTGAAGTCATTTTTACGCCTTTCCAGTCCCTTTGCTACCAAACTAATATCAAATTGAAGAAAAAATATAATCGTCAAATGTTTTTCCATACGTAATAGTAGAAAATGTTAAGAATCAGAGTGAATTTAGTTGAACATGCTATAGCGATCACCTCACCGATATTAGGTCTTCGGTTTTAGTGTGGCTGTTCGAAGAAATGAAACTGTTATGACATTATCTACTATCCCAGTACACTGTTCAACAGCAGTAGTGAAGGTCTACTTACCATGTATTGAGGTAATCACGAACACCAGTCTTGAACACTGTCTCCGTCAAACTGTGGTTCAGCATCCGTATAAGACAGGCACCTGAGAAATGAAATTGCAAAATTAGCAGGAAATTAAGATCAGTAATGAACGTTTGTACATAAGATACCTAAATAAAACAGTGTTTTCAAAGCTGCTCATAGAATTGTGCGCAAAATTCGAAGCAGAACATCCTGAAATAAGCGAGGTTGTGTCAGCCCTGATGTGTTACTTCTACAGAGAATACGTGTCATGGTGGCGTGGGAGGCACCAGACGAGCAAAAGTACAGGGTCTTTTTTTTTAGCTGGCTCCGCAGCACCACTCAGAGCAATACATCTCTCGACAAATGACTCACCCGGCTATCGCCTTCCGTGCGTGTTCCCCTGACATACGGAGCAAGCCATAAAAAGACCCTGTATATTCCATACTTTTTAAAACAAATTCAAGCTACATCAACATCTTTATATCCTCAGCATTTTAATTGTATTGTACAGTGAATGTAAATATCTATAATATCAATAATAAGACATGTGCAAGTATTCACGATATTGTTTGTTTTCTCTTTCCTTAATAACCGACATTCCCGTTAATACAACACCCCACCGGCCCGTTTACGTCGGAGAAGCGGGGTGTATATTATACTACCATGTATGACTATAACTGGCAGATGAACTTCTTGTCGGGCTGAGTAGCTCAGACGGTTGAGGCGCTGGACTTCTGACCCCAACTTGACAAGTTTGACCCTGGCTCAGTCCGATGGTATTTGAAGGTGCTCAAGTACGTCAGACTCGTATCGGCAGATTTACTGACACGTAAAAGAACTCCTGTGGGACTAAATTCCTGTACCCCGGCGTCTCAGAAAACCGTGAAAGAAGTTGGTTGGACGTAAACACAAATAACATTAACCGGAACTTCTTTTCTTTATTTTATCATAATTATTACTGAGTGCTTTTTGCATTGAATATTCAGCATTGAGATCTTCGGGTCAGAGGGCCCGCGTTCGATTCCCGGTAGGGTCAGGGATTTTAGCTGAGTCTAGTTAATTTCTCTGATTTGAGGAGTGAGTGTTTGTCCCATTTATTTATATACAGCACACCACACCACTAACCACCACACAAACATGAGAGTGAACTACATCCTGCACATGGGGCTGACAACAGAAACGGCATCGGCCGTAACACATGGCTAGGTCAATATATACAGTACATAACGGATTGGAAAACTCCTCAGGATGTGGGGAAATTGATGGCTAATGAAACATTATTATTATTATTATTATTATTATTATTATTATTATTATTATTATTATTATTATTATTATTATTACGCTTGAACTTATTTAACTGATGATTTTGCTTCCTTCCCTTCCCAAAATCTCTTCATCCTACAGACATGATATAGGCATTTGGGCTTATGCCGTGTCAAGAAACTAAGGTGAAATTCTTTACGTTTCGCAGAGAACTTTGCTCTGCGTCATCAGAAGAAAATCTCGACTGTCCACGAGAAAGACTTCCCAAACAATGAGGTTTGAATTTAGACGTTATAATGGAAGTGGAAAGCCTCCGTGGCTCAGACGGCAGCGTGTCGGCCTCTCACCACTGGATACCGTGGTTCAAATCCCGGTGACTCCATGTGAGATTTGTGCTGGACAAAGCGGAGGCGGGACAGGTTTTTCTCCGGGTACTCCGGTTTTCCCTGTCATCTTTCATTCCAGCAACACTCTCCATTATCATTTTATAGCATTTATCACTCATTAACAAATCACCTTGGGAGTTGCGATCCCATTGTAATAACAGCCTACATCTGTTTCATTCATTACATCCCTGACCCGGTCAATGACTGGAAAACAGGTTGTAGGTTTTCAATGGAAGTGGAAATGGTACGTGCATTCATCACCAGATGGCTCCACGGACGCGGCACAGCGCTAGCGTTCGAAGCGGAAGCTGACCGAACCATCAGAATCAGTCTGAGAGGGTCACATAACATAACAGGCGTACGCACATGTGAAGGTATGACATTGACACAAGTCTGGATGACACATCGGGCGATGAGGAAGTACGAATTTTGAAAACACCGAAACGAAATAACAATAGTGAAGGGACAGGGAAGGGAAGTACCTACGTACATCCTTAATGGCTGGCAACCAGCTATTACTTAATTGATAGCCGGTGTCCCTGTTGAAATTGTTAGGATTTCTATATATTTCCACAGCTTCCCGTATAATCCTGGACCTGTAGTGCCTGTGTGGGTAAGAGCTCGAGCATCTTATTACATGACATCATGACACGACGATAGAGCGTGCTCAACAATTGCCTGATTAAGACGAATATTACGTTCATGTTCCTTGATACGAGTACAAATGGACCGGCATGTTTGGCCAATGTATACCTTACCGCAAGTACAGGGAATTTCATATACCTCAGGATGTAAAAGTGCGGACAATTTGTCCTTGGTTTTACGCAGACTGTGAGCAACTTTAGTGACAGTGCCAAGCACGGTTTTTACAGTGTGTTTGCGGAGGACCTTGGCAATTCTATATGTGGTGTTGTGAACGTAAGGCAATACTTCTTGATTTTGGGGGAGGGGCTAAAATTAGGATTTTTCAGGAAACTAAGCTACAAAATATGCAGATGGTCATTATTACCCCTTAAACGGATAGGTGTACGAAAATTTCGCAGAAATAGTCAATGTACAGACACACGGGCGTTACGATTTTATTTATATAGATATATAAGGAATCTGCTCCACGAACAACATCTTTTGGGCTATGTCCGCTGCACTTACCCTGCGAAAGCGACCGTTCATGATATCTCCCTTATTAGTCCTCCTGTCGAAAATATGCACAGGAGAAAACAGTTTTAGAAATAGATTTCTATCAAGGTTGGTTAATTTCTAGTCAGGTTGGTCTTGAATATATTCTGGGAGAGTAAAGTCACACACCTCTGTAGTGTAGTAGTTAGTGTGATTAGCTGCCACCCCCGGAGGCCCGGGTTCGATACCCGGCTCTACCACGAAATTTGAAAAGTGGTACAAGGGCTGGAACGGGGTCCATTCAGCCTTGGGAGGTCAAATGAGTAGAGGTGGGTTCGATTCCCACCTCAGCCATCCTGGAAGTGGTTTTCCGTGTTTCCCCACTTATTTGAGACTTTCCTAACTTGCTGACTAACTTCACAAACATATAAATCTGCATTTAACTTGAAAAATCTAAATATCTGCATTTTTAATGGAAGTTATGAAAATTAATATTCATTAAATAAAATACACACTCGTCGAACCTTGTACTCACACTTACTTGTTACCTGCTTACTTACACATACGTTATTTGAAGGGCGCCAGCTGTCACTCAGTACAGCAATAATAGAATGAGACTCTTGACCATCTCTAGGGTGTGGGGTAATAAGCTTACTTTTGACAACATACCATATAAGTTCTGGGAAAAGGAGATTGGCGTTCGGTTTCCCCATTAATTTTGAGGTTAAGATATTTTACTGTCAATGAAATGAAACTATGAATTCGTTTGATAGAACAATATATATTCTTTAAATAATATATCAAAAAATAGTGAGTCTTGTTGCGATAAAACAGATGAGAATATGAAATTATGACATTGCAACTGAAAGAAACTGGGCATGAATTTGAATTCGACTTGACCGGACATTTAACAATTTATACGAAATATTTCCCTCACTGATTCACTTGACTGTACCTTCAACACTTTGAGTGTAATTACGACGTAATCCATTGCTCTGGTGTTTACTGTAGATGTGTCACGCCTAACGTGGTGATACATCCTCGCGACTGCTTCTTCTCCATATCTTCTGACTTCTTTGTAAGTCAATATGGTATGACCTCTTGGCAGGTCCAGGGTTGCCCTCTCTGACTCCTTGGTAAGCCTTGCGTCCGCGTCTTCCACTAAGTGACGGACCAACCATTTGGTCTCACTCTCTCAATGACCAATAATTAATGGCTCACTGAGTCTTCTCCATCTCTCGTTCACACTCGTTGGCTGACCACCTAAGGCCTCTTGATCTAGTAGACTACTTCACTGTACTGCATCCGTATAAGTAATGACTGACGCTACAATATGGAGCTACCTTATATAGACGTAGGTTGACACAGCTACGTAATCTCCAGAAATAACAATGACATACTCCCACCTACGCGACAGATATTACATACAGTGGTGAAATAGCCCCGCGGCGATTGAGTCGATGCGCGCATATCTAAATAAATACGATGACATAGCCAAGGCGCGGCGATGACTTGGCAGAATCTCCACTGGTGTCGCAATATAACAACGTCACTTCCAATCTCTGATATATACAACAATTCTCACTGTACAGGTATTGAGTGTTATACTACACATACGTATATATGTATACATCTAAGTGCAATCTTGCAAGCAACAGGCAATTGCAAAATTGAATAAAACGGATAATTACAATAATAGTACAATATCACAGATAACATAATAATAATACTAACATAATAATAATAATAATAATAATAATAATAATAATAATAATACAGATAAAATCATACAATAATAAAAATACAGATATCATCTTGTAACGGGATTTGAACCGTTACAATTCGCCTCCCTCATAAATAAATCGAAGAACAAAGAATCGATTGATTTATGAACAACATAATATAAATATAACACTGACACATATAAACACTTTAAATAAGTATACAACAATAATTTTCTTTTTCAGCATCCATACATTTTATAATACATCACATATGAGAATTTTTCTCGCACATTGCCATCGTAGATAACTGTTCAGTGTCCCATTCTCATACAATTCACAAGAGCATAGCCCTTAATTTAACACACACAAATAATTTTCAATCAATATACAACATTCTTCTCCTTTTTTTTAACATATCAAAATATTTTGTGAAAATTCACTTATATGAGAACTGTTCTCGCATATTGTTATCGCAGATAACTGTCCAATGTCCTGTTCTCCGTTTTTTTTTTTTGTCACACAGTACATGACAATGTAGCACTTATTCTTCCAATACACCAATACGACACTTGGTTCACACGCATATCGCAGATGTTAGTTTTATTTTGCCAGTTTCTCACAAAATTTAATCATCTTACTCTTATTTCAACAAATCTCACGTGAAATACTTCTTTACATATATAATACTACAAATACCGACAATATCCCCTTCCGGATCTTTTAAGGAATATGCACACTTCCCGATACGGTTCACAATAGTGAAATACCCCTGATACAAAAATAACTTAGAAATATTTCCCGCCTCTGCAGATGATGAAATGGAACTCTGAGTAGCACTCTGTCACTCAAACTGAATCAATTTTGCCCTTATTAACTTACATATCTCAATAAATCACATCCTTCCTGGCAACAATAATTAAAGAATCAATACTATGGCTACAAGATGGTTTAATTATTCCTTAATCCAGCATAATGTTTATTTGTTCTTAGACTTCACTAGCATTTTTAAGTTGAATGGGGTACTTACGTCCCACAAACGATGAATGGTCATGTACTACAAATTTATGTTCATATACGTGTTCTTCCTCACTTACCACTAAATACATCTCGATGCTTACCTAACATCGAACAAAATTACTCCTCCTGTAATTCACTCAAATTACCTCACGTCACTGCCTCATACCGACTATCCCTCAGATACTGGTCGTACAGGCACGTAACACACCCAACACATTTCCTCTCACTAGGAACACCTTCATCTTACCTCTCATATATCTTCAAAGAACACACGTTACCCAAACACTTACCTCAGACCATCATAATTAACACGTACTTCTTTGCCAGATTACTCCCAGAACAAACACACACTACCTAAATTAAAGTCTACTCTACTTCCATGATTTGCAACCAAGTCAGCTCCCATAATAACCGAATACACAAGCTTTGGTACAACAAGGCATAGTTGAAACTTACATATATCTTCAATTGACTGGTACCGCTATCTTATTTACTCACTGTGACTTACCCAACGCCTGTTACAATATCTAATAGCACCTTCATTTACCTTCTTCATCTCACAATTTCCATCATCGGAGTTACTACTTCACTACTTACATCATATTCTCAGTATTATAAGTACTTACATCACTTAACAGAATACTTCTTACGTCGAACTTACTACTACCATTAATTACTTCATTATCTACGACTACGTCATCACTTAAATATCTCACTTAACATTACTTAGGTCACAATCACACTATACTCTTAAATCTACTTTCACAACATAACTACTCGCACTAAATACTTGTTCATCTTCTACCTGCAGCCTGTCTTACTTAACTTACCCGATTCCCTGTGAATCTGAAATACTCTGGCTCGATAACGACACCTTGATAACCTTCATATTCGGCTTATCATAATCTCTCTGATAACTCATATCCGTACGCCTCCCATCCTCCGATTCTCTCTGATTACTCTTCTGACCTTCTCTCTCATAACTCAAATACATACGCCTCCCATCTTCCGATTATCTCTGATTACTCTTCTGATCCTCTCTCTCACAACTCAAATCCATACGCCTCCCATCTTCCGATTCTCTCTGATTACTCTTCTGACCACTATCACCATCAACACAACTATTAATCCTCTGCGGATCATGATCACTACTTCTCTGATACACGGCTAACATTTTACCCCTTCTCTCTACACTACCACTTTCCCCAGACATCATGCGCTCTCTCTCTCGCACGCGCCCTAGCACACATTCCTCCCAAAGCCTATCAATGAACACTTTAATCTCTCCTAAATTAGACCCATTATCCCAGTATACTCGAAACCATATTCTACTTTCACCGATAAAAACATTAGACAAAATTTCCAGTACGTATTCCCATTCAGTATTATTATTCCTCAACATACTAGAAAATCTTTTCTCAACTACTTTTACAAATTCTATAGAACTGAAATGTTCTCCAGAAAACTTGGTTAAATCATGATCCCTACTGAACAAACCACTCGCTATTATCACCTCACACGCCGGCTCACCTGTACCTTTCTGCCGTACCTCTCCCTGGCAGTTCACAACTTCTTCTTCTTCTTCTTCTTCCGCTGCTCTCTCAGCATTCTCGTCCACTATTCTCACGTCTTCCTGCAATTCTTCCTCTCTCTTTCTCACCTGCTGTGATAGCGTTTCCTGTTCGTTCCGCAGTTCACTGACTTCCACAAGTTTGCTTTCAATTTGTTCAATTCTACTAATCTGTTCTCTCGTATCTTCCCTAACTGCATTGTAAATTTTGTCCAATCTTTTCTCGACTACCTCATGAATTTCTTCCCGATTACTCGAAATTTTATTTCTTAACTCTTTGATATTCTCTGTGCACGTTCCTTTGACATGCTCAATTTGAGTATGAAGATCGCTCCGACTCGACTCCATTTCTTCTCTAAGGTCAACACACTCTTTGTTTAACTTATTTTCTAACTTGCATATTTGACCAGTTACCTCTACTATCTTAGTATCTATTTTAGAATTAAGTGATTCACTTAACCCATCTATTTTATCATTGATCACCTTAAGATTTTCGTTACAACTACCAATTAATTCTTCCATTTGTTTCTTATTATTTTCATTACTAATACCAATCATTTGTTCCATTTTATTACTTAGAGAGTTAATCTGTTTATTACAATTTTCATTATTAGTACTAATTAATTCTTTCATCTCTTCCTTACTATTTTCGTTACTATTAATTATTTGTTCCATTTTATTACTTAGAGAGTTAATCTGTTTATTACAATTTTCATTATTAGTACTAATTAATTCTTTTATCTCTTTATTATTTTCACTACTACTACTACTAAAAAATTCTTTCATCTCTTTCTTATTATTTTCACTATTAGTATCAATCTTTTCCTCCATTCTTTTCTGACCTTTTTCACTACTACTAAAAAATTCTTTCATCTCCTTTTTATTTTCCTCCATTCGTTTCTGACTTTCATTACTGATCTCGGTAAATTTGGCCATCAGCAAATTTAGAAAATCTTGGTTCATTCCCCCCGCGATTTCCTTTTGGGTTTCAGTGTGCTTCTCAATTTCTGCACTTTCCTGAATTATCCCAGAACCTTCCATCGTATTCACCTGCTCCCTACTCTGAATTTCACCTTGGATGTCCGCAGAAGCAATGACCTCGTCCTCACATGACTTGTTATTGTCTTCCTTGTCCATCTTTGGTTCACTAGTGATAGTACGCGATCTCAAATTAATTTACCCTCTTCAAATCCCTTGACATATCCCCAAAATACAAATATATATCACAAAATTACACTCTTGACATTTACCGGTAATAATTTCCGTTGGCTTAAATGCGCACACTCTTCCCAAAATGAACCTATGATATGCTGTCATTCAGAACAAATTCTGAATTTATTCGAGTCCCACGTTGCGTCGACACATTGAGACTTTCCTAACTTGCTGACTAACTTCACAAACATATAAATCTGCATTTAACTTGAAAAATCTAAATATCTGCATTTTTAATGGAAGTTATGAAAATTAATATTCATTAAATAAAATACACACTCGTCGAACCTTGTACTCACACTTACTTGTTACCTGCTTACTTACACATACGTTATTTGAAGGGCGCCAGCTGTCACTCAGTACAGCAATAATAGAATGAGACTCTTGACCATCTCTAGGGTGTGGGGTAATAAGCTTACTTTTGACAACATACCATATAAGTTCTGGGAAAAGGAGATTGGCGTTCGGTTTCCCCATTAATTTTGAGGTTAAGATATTTTACTGTCAATGAAATGAAACTATGAATTCGTTTGATAGAACAATATATATTCTTTAAATAATATATCAAAAAATAGTGAGTCTTGTTGCGATAAAACAGATGAGAATATGAAATTATGACATTGCAACTGAAAGAAACTGGGCATGAATTTGAATTCGACTTGACCGGACATTTAACAATTTATACGAAATATTTCCCTCACTGATTCACTTGACTGTACCTTCAACACTTTGAGTGTAATTACGACGTAATCCATTGCTCTGGTGTTTACTGTAGATGTGTCACGCCTAACGTGGTGATACATCCTCGCGACTGCTTCTTCTCCATATCTTCTGACTTCTTTGTAAGTCAATATGGTATGACCTCTTGGCAGGTCCAGGGTTGCCCTCTCTGACTCCTTGGTAAGCCTTGCGTCCGCGTCTTCCACTAAGTGACGGACCAACCATTTGGTCTCACTCTCTCAATGACCAATAATTAATGGCTCACTGAGTCTTCTCCATCTCTCGTTCACACTCGTTGGCTGACCACCTAAGGCCTCTTGATCTAGTAGACTACTTCACTGTACTGCATCCGTATAAGTAATGACTGACGCTACAATATGGAGCTACCTTATATAGACGTAGGTTGACACAGCTACGTAATCTCCAGAAATAACAATGACATACTCCCACCTACGCGACAGATATTACATACAGTGGTGAAATAGCCCCGCGGCGATTGAGTCGATGCGCGCATATCTAAATAAATACGATGACATAGCCAAGGCGCGGCGATGACTTGGCAGAATCTCCACTGGTGTCGCAATATAACAACGTCACTTCCAATCTCTGATATATACAACAATTCTCACTGTACAGGTATTGAGTGTTATACTACACATACGTATATATGTATACATCTAAGTGCAATCTTGCAAGCAACAGGCAATTGCAAAATTGAATAAAACGGATAATTACAATAATAGTACAATATCACAGATAACATAATAATAATACTAACATAATAATAATAATAATAATAATAATAATAATAATAATAATAATAATAATAATAATAATAATAATAATAATAATAATAATAATACAGATAAAATCATACAATAATAAAAATACAGATATCATCTTGTAACGGGATTTGAACCGTTACAGTGTTCCATTGTTCGTTCCGATATTTTATGATTTCTCTTTTACTTTTGGCGTGGAGGCGATTAAATTCTCGTTTATCTTGGAGGGATTTAGTGTGCTGATATTTAGTCCTGGCTTTATTTTTATCATGTATAATTTTAATGATATGGTCCGGGAGTGTGTATGGCCTGGGGTGTTTGTAGTGTGTGCTGGCCCTGGCGGCTGTTAGAATTATATTGGTGAAGGTGGTGATAACTGGGAGAGTAAAGTCACCCACCTCTGTAGTGTAGTAGTTAGTGTGATTAGCTGCCACCCCCGGAGGCCCGGGTTCGATACCCGGCTCTACCACGAAATTTGAAAAGTGGTACAAGGGCTAGAACGGGGTCCATTCAGCCTTGGGAGGTCAAATGAGTAGAGGTGGGTTCGATTCCCACCTCAGCCATCCTGGAAGTGGTTTTCCGTGTTTCCCCACTTATCCTCCAGGCAAATGCCGGGATGGTACCTAACTTAGGGCCACGGCGCGTTGGGACTTGTGCTGAGAAACCGCCCGGTAATGATGTTTCCCTTATCAATCCTCCTATCGAAATGATGCACATGAGGAAAAGTTTTAGAAATTGATTTCCATTCATGATAGTAGACTTCCAATAGTTTTGGATGTGCATATTTTGTGGGAGTGCAAAATCATGGTTTCGGTTTCGGATAAACCCCCAGTAAATTTAGGTATTCAGAAATAATATTGGCCCTAAAACCTACCCAAGGACAGGTGGTTCTAAATATCAAGTTTGGTTGAAATATATCCAGCAGTTTTCAAGTTATAAGAACTCAGACAAAAAGCAAACAACAGACATCAAAGCTAAAAATTATGCAGACGGTCATTATTACACCAGAAACGGATAACTGTAGGGAAATTTCGCTAAAATAGTCAATGTACAGACACTTGGTCGTTACGATTTTATTTATATAGATCATTATTTGCTTTACGTGCCACTAACTACTTTTACGGTTTTCGGAGACGCCAAGGTGCTGGAATTTAGCCCCTCAGGAGACCTTTTACGTGCCAGTAAATCTATCGACACGAGGCTGACATATTTGAGCACCATCAAATACCACCGGACTGAGCCAGGATCGAGGCTGCCAAGTTGGGGTCAGAAGACGAGCGCCTCAACTGTCTGAGCCACTTAGCCCAGCATTATTATTATGATTATTGTTATTAGTATTTTTTTGCTATTTTGCTTTGCGTCGCACCGACACAGATCGGTCTTATTGCGACGATGGGATAGGGAAGGCCTAGGAGTGGGAAGGAAGTAACCGTGGCCTCAATTTAGGTACAGCCCCAGCATTTGCCTGGTGTGAAAATGGGAAACCACGGAAAACCGTCTTCGGGGCTGCCGACAGTGGGATTCCAACCCACTATCTCCCGGATGCAAGCTCACAGCCGCGCGACTCTAACCGCACGGCCAACTCGCCCAGTATGTTGTTATTATTATTATTATTATTATTATTATTATTATTATTATTATTATTATTATTACATTAATCACTATTATATAGAAGTATATCTTTACCTTCGTTACCTTCTGTGCAGTTATTGCATCATATACAGTACCTTAATTTTTACTTCCTGACAACAAAACCAGTATCTCCGTTTCAAAATTGATTCAGTGCCACGGAGTTCCAGCCATGGGGATAGTATTTAATTGTACTTCGCCTTAAAATAGTAATAATCACCACCATTCCAGTCATAATGAGGAACAGAATGTCATAAAATAAATTAAATTCGCGTCTTTATCCTGAGGCGAAACAGTTCTTTTCACGTATATCTCTAATGGAGGTGAGCTGCATGTACCCTTTTAACCGCATGCAAGCCTTCATCATCTTCAACCATATTACTTCGCTTACATGACTAAGCTCGCTGTCTTTCATATCAAGCAACTCTTTAGCGGGTCTCATGAGAAAGGGAATATAACTCAAATTCTTAGACCAACAATAAATCCTCGAACTGGAGTTGAATCGGGGCTCCCTGAGGAAGGGGTGAAGACGCTTACACTACATTATGGTGGTGGCACACGTAAAACAAAGCTGGTGCAGTCAGTTACTGCTTGTCCTTCTGCTCCCAAGATTCTGGCTTAGGTCGAGGACATTTGAAGGTGTTTGAGTGCAACAACTCCATATTCTTGGCTTCAAGTGTGTTAACTCTTTACAACCCGCATCATTTGTATTATATTTTTAACATTTATCGAAAACTTATGTATTGCTATACCATGGCTCATTGGCTGAACGATCAGCGTCATGGACTTTGGTTCAGAGGGTCTCGGATTAGATTCCCGTTAGGGTTGATGATGCCTGTTCGTACACAACAGCTCTCCCTTCCTATAAAACCCCGATAAGTGTTCAAAAGTTTCTCTCTGAAAAAGGGCTGTATTTAAGGTCCTACCAGCAACAGATCGCACCACACATAGGTCACTTGACATTTTGATGGCGTTGACATATTCTGAAGGAGGTATATTCCTTTTCTATAAGTTCGCCTTAGGGTTTCTTCATATATTCGGGCTCCTTTACTTCTTAGTGGGAGCTGGCACTATGATTCAAAGGATTTTACGTAATATTTCAGGGGGCTGTTTTGCTTTTGTACTGGGCTTTATGATGTTCCTGGAATCTTCAAGCGATCGAGGCTTGTCGTTGTAAGATATAATAATCGTCAGATACAGTTACAAAATAGCTATAATGGTAGCGTTGGTTGTTGTCTACGTTGTGGTTGCCATATATTGTACTCTAGTGGTTGAAATACAGAAGCAGTTTTGAATTACGCCTAGTCTTGTTATATGCTTGTGCTTGTTATGTGCTGTACCCTAGTGGATAAAACTGAAGCGTTTCGTCACACAGCCGCTGGCACTTTCTCAGCTTGAACAACAGATACAAACCCAAGCCTATCACGGTGCCGTATATTCGAAAGCGGCGGCCGATGCGATCTGGTTCAACAACTCAGACAAGCGCCGCTAGAGCGCTTGTCGGCTTGCGCACTCCTTCAAATGAAGGCAGAATAAGATATGCATATATGTTCTTGAAATTTAACATAAACTGTTCTTGAGAGGAAAAGAATCTCATATTATTTTCTTTATTACATTGGCTGTGCCATGGCACAAGGCAACTACCTCACGAGCCGCCCCTGATACTAAATCAGGTAGAGCCGCCCCTGATACTAAATCAGGTAGAGCAAGTCCTAGAACAGATACAGCAAAAAGAAAAGAAAACAAAATAAAATAATAATAATTAATAATTTTAATGCTCTTTGCTTTACGTTCCACTAACTACTTTGACGGTTTCCGGAGACGCCGAGGTGCCGGAATTTAGTCCCGCAGGAGTTCTTTTACGTGCCAGTAAATCTACCGACACGAGGCTGAGCACCTTTAAATACCACCGAACTGAGCCAGGACTGAAACTGCCAAGTTGGGGTCAGAAAGCCAGCGCCTCAACCGTCTGAGCCACTCAGTCCGGCAATAAAAGAAAAAAGAAAAGAAAATAAAAATAAAAGGAAGAAAGAAAGAAAGGACGGAAGGAAGAAAAATGTCTAACTTTTACATTTGTAAATAAAATTATCCAAAACATCATTCATATTCAAAACGATATTAACTATGCATGGATTGTAAAATGCGATGAAAAGAGTTGAACTAATTATTGAACTAATTACTTAATGTGTACTTTTCTGCACAATGTCCTTACAAGGTTGTTGGAGCGTAACATTTTAGCCCAGTGTAGGCTACCTCCTTGCGACAGTTTCAGATGCTGACATGAAAAAAATATTACTGAGACGATAAAAATTGTTCGGCCGTGCGCGTAGAGGCGCGCGCCTGTGAGCTTGCATCCGGGAGATAGTAGGTTCGAATCCCACTATCGGCAGCCCTGAAAATGGTTTTCCGTGGTTTCCCATTTTCACACCAGGCAAATGCTGGGTCTGTACCTTAATTAAGGCCACGGCCGCTTCCTTCCAACTCCTAGGCCTTTCCTATCCCATCGTCGCCATAAGACCTATCTGTGTCGGTGCGACGTAAAGCCCCTAGCAATAAAAAAGAAAAATTGTTCGTATTTGAGTGAGAAGAAGACTGCTCTCAAACCTTTCACTATCACACAGAGCAGAATTGAAATAGTCTCAGCACCACACCCTGCAGATGAACCACCTAGAAATAACAGCCGCGCTGAATGATATTGCCCTCACTTAATGCCGATCTGCCTTGTCACCGAGTTAATATCATCAACAGCTGTGAAAAGTTATCTCATTCATGCTTGATTATAGAAAAATGTTTTAGTGACAAGAATTGTTTAAAATTAAATTTTAAGTAACATTCATTTGAATAATTTCTAAACGAAGTCGACCGTTTTCAAACTAGGACCAGAGTAACATTTTCTAGGTTACTCGCAGTTATGTCAAAACAACTGTAATGACACAAAATGTTCAAAATTGAATTTAAAGTAAGTTTTGTTTGAAACATTTCTCAATAAAGCAGATCGTTCTCAAAATATCAGAAAGAAACCATTTCAACAACGTCTCAGCATATTGTACGCTAATGTCAATCAGCCCAGAATACATACTGTACATACAAATATGCATACATTTATGCCAACAGGACATAATCACCAGTCTCTAAACCGAGCGAGTTAGCCGTGGGTTTTAAGGTCACGCAGCCTCCATACAAAGTTGGTGGGTTGGAACTCTACTGTCGGCAGCCCTGAAGATGACTTTCTGTGGTGTCCCATGTTCACACTAGGCAAATGCTGGGCCTGTATCTTAATCAAGGCAACGGTCCCTTCCTTCCTAATTCTAGCTCTTTCCTATACCGTCCTTGCTGTAAAACTTATCTGTGCCGGTGCGACGTAAAGCAAATTGTAAAAACAAAATAATTAAAATCTAGTCTATAAGATCTTCATGACGCGGAAAATTGTATTAGTCAAACAAACTCATCATTTTCATGACGTAAAGACAAAAGAAACGTTTTATTTATTGAAATTATGACTGTTAACCTTAATTATTGGCTAGGTGTGATATGAAATTCAGCAAAATACAAGAAACATGTACGTCTGAAAAATGTTGAAGAGCATGACGCGAAGAAAAACAATGAATAAACCTAGATAAGAACACAAAGAATATTTTTCTTAGTTTTAGAGAGTATGTTGACAGCATGCAGAGATCTCAAACCAAGAAAATATTATTTCTCTGTAAGCAATGTTATTGTAAACATATGACGTAATGCTCCTTTCTCTCCCTTAGAAACACGGTGAGACCTGGCAAATCTCCAGCATGCTTAAGCACATGAACAACATAACCTTGACATGCAAATCTCTAGTGCAGTCAAGGTTAATACAGAAAGCAAATATGTATCTACTTCTTCATGTGCACATTTAGTTGAGCAATGAATCTTCCTAGTCATTATTTAAGTTTTACTGTACGTTCTAAATGTGCATTTCTAACGTAACATCGGCTAGATGATCTCATTTATAATCAATTAGTGGTATCTGAGCGTTTGTACGGTTTTTTTGCTTGAATAGTCAGAAGGCACCAAGTCCGATTCCCAGCTAAACCAAGGATTTTAACTGCGTATGGCCAATGCCTCTGACTCGGGGACTGGGTGTTTGTTTGCCTTAATGCACTATTCTCTATATACACACTCAACATACCGCACTACCAACCATGACACAATGTCTACTGTACAAATTTTGTATATCGATGGCTTACTTCTAAAACTTCGTAAGTCCCAATGCTCTTCCTACCCATTATATTCCTTAAGAGTGGCCACGCCTCCCAGACACATATTTATATGCAGTCCATCAGAATAATTTTCGTTGTGTTCTTTTTCCTCTGCTAATATGTAAAGGAAAATAGACCTCACAGTACCGCATTGTAGGGATGTTATTTGCTAGTGAATTTACACACTCCTACAGTATAATGTATTTAAAGTTCGTTTTCTTTTACACACACTTATAGGAAATTGAACTCAAAGAAAATTGTTCTGATTGGCTGCATATCTATGTGTGGCTGGGGGCGTGACCAGTATTAAGGTATATAATGGACAGGAAGAGCATTGGAACAAATGAGGTTTTAGAAGTAAGTCGTCGATATATTATAACCACGTGTACCTCACGCAATTTTCAGTCGGTGGTGGACACCAGATCTAGAGATTTAGACCTACTTTGGAGGCAAATATGATATTTTGTTATACACGCATATCATATTATTTTCACGGATTACACTATTTTCAATTTATGGGGTCACTGATATTAACGCTAAATGCACTCTCACCTACATTTCTGTTCAACTCTTTATCATTGATATGAGCGTACACGAAGGAAGCAATATTTATTCAATTATGGTAATTAATGATGGCCTACATTCTACTATTTTGAACTCTACGATATTTTCTGTCGTTAGTTGACATTCCGTTTACAAGTACGTGAGTGCGGTACGACACCTCACGTTACTGGAGTTGTGGTCACGCAACACCATTCATTTAATGAACGGGGACGTGCGTCAAGACAGTACCTTAACAGTGGCAAGTAAGAGTAACCGTAAAGTGCGCACCTAAGTAAATTAGATATTTTTAATGCATTAAGAGGATCGTCGCACCTGACTAATGTAGACAAGTGAATCATGTGTATCAAGTTTGTGAACCTGTAGGCCTAAGCATTAGTCCCTGTGCAACATCATGGTATGTAAGAATTAAAATTCAATGTGTAAATTTAGGTATGATTTTTAAAATACATTTTGATCGAAATCATTGCTTGTTAGGTAATGACAGGCTCCACGCGCAGTCAAATTCGAATTCAGGGTGCCGGTCATTTTGCGGGTAAACTTCGAAATCTACAGCAGATGCTTCACACGTACCAAAAGGAGTTATAGGAGAACAAGGATACTCTGCTACAGTTTCTGTGTTATTTAAAAAATATAGGTCTGTTTATATACATATGCATCAGCTTTGTTCCAGAGTCTGAGTAGATGATCCACATACTTCTTTATTCCCCGCTGAATCAAGGTATTCCGTGAGGAGACAGCACAAGAAAGAGAAAAAGAAGAAGAAGAGTTATTAAAGGACGAGTAATGAGTTGAAACCTATTTCGGCTGTAGAGAAATGAGAGAACAACAATTATCCTTAGAGTACCTATTGTGTATCAGCCTTCCCAAGTAGTCACCATAGCTTCGCCGCCACTATTTTATGGAGTAAATATCACTTTTAATGGAGTTTAAAACAGTGAGACACTAAACGTCAACTGTCTCCGCTCTAGATATTATATTTTAGTTTCTTTTAAGCTACCTTATTTACCTTTGTTGTAAGACACCGAGTCGAAGACTTCACTTATCTGAGCAGGTGTGCTGACGGGTACATAGATGGCATGGGTGGAGTGCAGGCTGTCGATTTCCATACCATAACTGACATCCTTTACGATGATCTGGTCCAGTGTTTCCCACGAGGGCTCCACCTGGTAACAAAAACACACTCTCTTTATAGCAGGCTGTGGTCTGTGAAAAGCAATTCATCTTAAAACAATAATCACCATCACCACCACTCTATGAAAAGCACTGAAATTTGTAAATTCTGTTCGCAAAGTTAGTCAGAAACACTGTTTTATGAATTTACATGCCTTGTCGGGGCTCTTCAACTCCAATGCAGCGTACATTCTGCGAACATTACCAATCGTTGCCAAGAAAGCTAAATAAAGCTAAGAAAAGCTGCTTTTTACATTTTATACAGGAGTGAATACAGAGAGTAGACAGAGTGGGCTGAGCTCTCCCCAAAATGTTTCAAAGAAATAAAGCGGATTATTTAATTTCAATTTAATATACTTCTGAAATGGGCACGTAGTGCATCCTTGAAGCAAAGCCTTAGCCTAGCAAGCAAATAGTACAGTATTTCGTCCCCATCAGAAAAGCCAAAGTAAGCGGAGGGAACTCACCCTTCGCTGGTCACCCGATCATAGAACAGCGGCTAGAGGAGCTCGCTCACTGATGCGCACGCCTATACATATTTCATAGGCATTTACTAAACACAGTGTTTAGGCCGGCTTTTCCCGCTGAGGTTTGTTCCACAGAGTAAGAAATAACATTTTATTGCTATTTCACAAAATATTTGTTAGCCTAACGTTTTGAAAAGAAGATAATAGGCATTTACAATTTATACAGTGGGCTCGCAGATATGTGGGAAGTAACTGATGTGAAAATGGGAAACCACGAAAAACTGTCTTAATCACAGCTACTCTAACCGCACGTCCATCCCGCTCGTTAGTTTAGTAAGGAACTGTGTTAAAGTCATATTTACAGCCACCGTATAAGTTGTTATCCATGGCTTCCCACTACAACACCTGGCGAATATAGGAATGCTACTGGAGTTTCGATATTCCAGATCGAAGAAAAGGGGGGAGTACTCCACACTTCCTCAATTCTGTCAATAATTAATATTTCTTCATTTTGTATGTATGTTGGGTATTCAGCCTGAAGGCTGGTTTGATCCTCTGCAACTCCACCAACGACTGTCATAAACAGCCTAGGCGTCACTGAAGAGGCGTACTAGGGAAATGAGGAGTGAGGTAGTTTCCCGTTGCTTTCCTCACCGAGCCAGCCGTTGCTATTACGTATCAGTCTGCCAAGCCCACTTAAATGCATGCACCAAGTGACCCTATGAGCGATATTTTCACACCATTCATAACAGGGACTGGCTGCATTAGGAATGGTATTACTAGCATCACTCATACCTCAGTCACTTTCATATTGTCAAAGCCAAGGGTCAGACTGAGACAGGTCAATGAAAGTAACAAATTTGATATAGCCCATACCAGAAGACATAGTGCACTGTAAACACTACATCTTGCCAGCAAAGGCATTTCTTCATTTTAACATCGTTTATTTTTTTAGAATAGAATGTTTCTCACTTCCTTGAACTTTTCGAAGAAACTCTTCGAAATTTTATTTTGTCATAGACTGCATTAAGGGCCGGGATTGAAAATGATAACTGTATAATTTTCAACAATCCAATGAATTTCTCCTCAGAACGTCTGCTCATGAAATTTGCAAAGCAAATGTTCTACTTCACATACATACACATAAGAGGACATTCAGTCTTATAATCTTCCTTGAATTAGTACTTAGAATTATCCTTCGTCATCTCCATCTCAATCCGACAGTCTAAACAAAGAACAGCCAAACTAAACTTCATGGCACTACAACACTGATGGGCCGTGGCCTATAAGTGACCGTCAATCAGCCTCGAGGCCTGCAGATCACGAGCCGACACGTGATCAGCGCAGCAAATCCTCTCAACTATTCTTGGCTTTACAGATCGGGGCCAATATTTGACCATCAAATAGCTTCTCAGTTGTTCTCACATAGACTAAACGAACCTCGAACCAGCCCTCAGATCATATCCAGCTAAAATTGCCTGACCTGAACAGGAATTAACCCCATGTTCTCCGGGTAGGAGGCAGGCTCGTTATACCTAGACCGCAGGCCGGAAAGGAAGAAAAACCAAGAAATACTACCAATAAATGCTGACTGTCCAGTAGCAAGTGCTCCTTGTTAGATGACACAAGTAGAGGAGGAGAAACCGAGGTACTTTCCTGATACTGGACCCAGTTAATGACAGTACAAGCATAATATCAGTACAGTGTTTTCAGACAAAACCTTTCTCCCTCTGGCACACACACACACACACACACACACACACACACACACACACACACACACACACACACAAGGGTGGGGGATAGATTATCAGTAAGTCTCGAGCTCTGGCTTGAGACCTACAGCAGCCACTACTTCTAGAAAATAGTTTTAGTTTCATCGTCCTAACTGACTTGCGTTGTACCTATAATCTTGACGTCGTCTTGGACTCGAGGCAAAGTTTGTCGTCAAGTATGTTTGAATCCAACACGATCGTTACTCAGTCTTTCAGAATAAAGATCTCCTCCGTACGATTTCAAGATCTGAACGCGAAGCACATTCAACAACTGTACTGATTGCAGTAATGGCACTGCATGTCTCAAAAATCATAATATTCGTACCTTATGTAAGTCAAATGTCTTTGCTGGCGAGACATAGTGTTTACAGCGTACTATGCCTTCTGGTATGCGCTACAGTAATGTTGTTACTTTCATTGATCTGTCTCAGTCTATTCCTTGGCTTTGACATTATGAGGTATGAGCAATGTTAGTAATGCCATTCCTTATGCAGCCAGTCCCTGCTATGAATGGTGTGAAAATGTTGCTCATAGGGCTGGTTGGTGCATGCATTTCAGTGGGCTTGGCAGACTGATATGTAATAGTAAATTCTGGCTCGGTGAGGAAAGCAACGGGGAATTACCTCACTCGGCATTTCCTTAGTACGCCTCTTCAGTGAGGCCTAGGCCATCTATGCCAGCTGATGGCAGACCTGTTGAGGATCCAACCAGTCTTCGGGCTGAGGACTGAACAAACAAACATACATACATACATACATACATACATACATACATACATACATACATACATACATACATACATACATACATACATACATACATACAAGTCAAATCTGTGAAATACTGTCTTAAATGGCTGTGTTAAACTATTACTATACAGCTATACAGTTGTCAGGCTGGTGTCTTGGTCAACAAAAGAACAAACTACCTTACAGCATTGAAGGTTCGTTGTTATGGTAACAGCGAACCCGTTATAGTGCGTGTGTGTGTGCCGAGCCGCTTAGTTGTCGGCCGTTGTTAGCGCCTGTATTCTACGTTATTAACTATGTTTCACGTTTCAACCTTCGGTGGCGATATTCTTTCTGGAGTTATTATATTTTTGTACTCAATGTTGGATAATGTTTTATTCACGTTTTTCGATTATTTTTTACGAAGTTTCATTATCTCTCCTTTACAGCTGCTTAATGCGTTGTCTACCTCCATTGATTTGAAATTGTCTTATATTTCCGTGGAATGGAGCAAAGTTTTCTTTCTGCAGTTTGTCTCCTTTCTCGCAGCATAAACCGAAAAATAATATCATGTCAGTTATCCTGAACTGTGAAAGAAACAGTCTATACATTTATAACATTAGGCTATCACTGCCACAACCCTATACTCTAAAGCTGGTTTACAAGTGTGGGTGTGGTGTGGTAAAGCAAGCCATAGAATTTGTACTACCGATTCATTGGTCACGACCTGAGATATGTTCTACTAAAACAACCATAACATTTATAAATGAAGCCTAGTAAAGGTACCTTTCAAATAATACATGGCAGTTTCAATAACAGTAATTCAGTGCAAGCTGGTTCCAAGAAAACTGTACTTGGTATGACTTTTCATAGCTGTGTATATCCTAGTTATAACTTTCAGGTTCTCAATGTGCAGGAAAAAGTTGATAAGAGATTTCATTGCAGGGAGATAAGAAATATCAGCACTAAAGAAATCGGGGTGCATTAAAACGTGCTGAATGAAGTACATAGTGTACAAGTAGGAGTTACTCCACGTAGATACTGCATGTGGCATATAAGAGACATGTCCGAAGCCAGAGCAAAATACGAATTATTTGCTTCTCATTCGTAGGCTGTCGTTACTGGCGCCATTATTATCTAATGATACTTCTGGTGTGAACTGCACCAATGGTATGACATTTTCAGTGACAACGATACGAATAATTATTGGTCTATGAATGTACTTTCCTCTCGTAATGAATTCTTCGTGAGGCTAAGTAAATGCAATACAGTTATTAGAGATATTATTATTATTAATAATAATAGTAATAACAATAATAATAATATGCTTGTAAGCTGTTATTTATTTATTCTTGCACTTTCAATGAGCCCTGATAAATGACTATGTGAAATATAAAGTAAAAGCAGCGAAGTCTATGAACACCTAAAAGCCACATCAAAAAGTTATTAAAATATGACGAAGAATATGTTCGTTATATCGGACACTGGGTCTAAGTGGATTAACCATATTTCTTCTCGCGAAGGCACACAGATATGTAAGATACAGCTCGTAAATGAAAAAGAAAATTTTGTACACAAGAGAATATTGTTATTATGACCATCTCCTATATTTGAAGTCGCCAGCGCATTGTCTATGAATTACGTCGTGTGTCGTGGATCAGTAAGTTGTGCACTAGATCATCTACACACAACAAGGTGCCAAGGGTGAAACGGGCGATTTATTTGAGTTGCCACAAGTGATGATTACCGGATTCCGGGCAAAGAGTGCCGTATTTCGAAAATAGTCTAGTTTGTTAACAGTTCACATACTGCTTTAGAGAACATGTGTCGTGGCTGACCAAATAGTGAACAACCGACGTACTGTGGACTACCATGTAACATTGATGTGAGAGGTAAACGTCGGCTATGAAGGTACATGAAGACCGACTGACACGCAACAGTGGAGCAATTCATTGTTAAGGTAAACCGAGGAGGGTGCCAGAGGTGTCTTCAAAATAACAGTTCAGCGAACTCTACTGTGTATCGGGATAGTAACTGCACCTATGATAACGAATGTAGTAGAAGGTAGTATCAGGACTGGATCTCCTCTGATTGGTAAAGAGTTTCCTTCTCTGGTGAGTCCTGCTTTTTGCTTCATAGAACGAATGGACGTTGGCGCGTCAGACGAAGAATTGGCGGAGAATAAATTCTTGCGATCATTGTTGAATGAACAAAAGCCGGTGGTGGCAGAGTTATGATCATAGAAATGTTTTCTTAGCATTATACGCGTCCACTCATCCATATGAAAGGCACTATGGATTAATAAGTTTTACGAATATCCACGCAGATCACACACACTTATACATACTGATTGTCTTCCCAGAGATTTGG
This sequence comes from Anabrus simplex, assembly GCF_040414725.1. Lineage (NCBI taxonomy): Eukaryota > Metazoa > Arthropoda > Insecta > Orthoptera > Tettigoniidae > Anabrus > Anabrus simplex. The sequence continues at coordinate 247,081,436 of NC_090265.1, read as the reverse complement.
GATCTTCTAGCAAGACACTGCGACATGTTACATGGTTAGAAATGTCCAACAGTAGTTGTAGGAGCATGGCCAAGACTTCCAAGTATTTGTCAGGCCACCTAATTACCAAACATTTAACTTAATTAAGCATCTGTGGGACTTCCTCTATCGTTGTATTGATTCTATTATCTTCCACCAAATACTTTCCAACAGCTGTAAGATGCACTGCTGGATGTATGACTTGAGTTACATGTGATAAAATAATGGCACCTTATTCAATCACACTATGCCCGTCTAGCTATTTCTTCGCTGCACATGGTGGTTAACTGGTGGTCATGATAACGTGAACCACCTGTGCATCAGGAGTGGACCCTCTATTGTTAGAATAGACATGTTGAATGTACACTTACATGGTCAGTTCCGATCTTAGCAACGTACGTAGCGAAACCCTCATTGAGCCACAGGTCTGCCCACCAGTCCATGGTGACGAGGTTCCCGAACCACATGTGAGCCAATTCATGAGCGATGGTCGCTGCGATGCTCTGCTTGGTCCCCGGAGAAGAGGTGTTGTCGTACAGCAAGCGGTTCTCCCTGGACATTACAGGAACAATGTGAGAGCATTTCAAAGGCAAATAGCTATAAGCAATTTTAATAAATACGTCAAAAGTCAATTGTTGATGGTCAAGCACTCCATGATTATCCTCTTATAGATCATTTACAAACAGTATTACATTCACTCCATACCCAAAAGATCAGTCGGTAGGCGTACAGGGACACTGTGCTTTTTACTCACAGATATCGAATGTATTCCCTCTAGTGCTTCAGATTACTCATGATGCAGGGCCGGGAATACAGTAGACACTCAAAATGCCTGTAAAATTACCACCAGCGCCGTTTAAGAAGAATATTTAGGGGAAAATGATAGAATCATCGAAAAAGCATTAGTAACTTGAAAGAGGCCAATACCGCGAGCATTGCAACAGTGGTTATCAGAATATAACTTCGATGGGCTACCTACGTCAACCGCATGCCAAACACAGGCCATCCAAAGCAAGTTATATATTCTCAATTGAAGGGTGGACAACGCCGTAAGGGGGAACTGCAAAATCGATGCATAGATCTTCTTAAATCTAATATGAAGAACTGCTAAATTGGCATTTGCAGCTGGGAGGATGTAGCGCATGATCAGCCGACGTGGTGACGTGTTGTCCCCGAAGGTCCACAACATTTATAACAATACAAATAAGGCGCTATAGAGACCCTAGCTGAGTCTCTTATTGCTTCCACATACTTGTGCCAGGCTCGATCATCTCTATTCAACTCTTGTTCTCTTCCAAATACCGACGGTATTAGGTTTGTGAAGCGTAGGATTTCTTTCGTTTTCACGCCTTTCGTGGCACCTCTTTTTCTATTACTGACACTTCATTGTTCGAAGTGTCGGAACTTTAAGGAAAGTATGTTTTCTTAGCGGCACTTCCTCTTAAAATAGTATAATTACTACTAGCAGCAGCAGCCGACCCTGTAGAGTGACCCTATTTAGTCGTGTCTTGTGAAAGAATACACAGTAAGAAGTATTCTACGCTCCCTTCACAGGGGAAATAGATGGATGATTTGTACATTCACAGATATTTAAGGTCTGAATGGAAGTAAACAATTTATCTCAGTTTGCGAAGTAGGATTTCGTTTTAGTACGACTCAGAAACATCAGAACTTGTGGGCTTTATAACAACCGGTGTAGTTAAAGTTATAAATAACGTCATTTATTCATTCATTCATTCATATCCTAAAGGCAAGGCCTTGTCGCTGCAACCACATTTGTCTCTCCACTGATGTCCATGACGGAATCCAGATACTTCTTCCTCGGCCTTCCTCTTCCCTTCTTACCCAGAACCTTTCCTTCCAGCAGAGTCGTGAGGAATGTGTTACGTCGAAGTGTGTGGCCAAGGAATTTGGTTTTCCTCTTTTCTATAGTGTTGATCAATTCCCTTGTTTCGTCTATTTCCTTAAGGACCCTATTGTTTGACTTTTTCTCTGTCCAACTAATTTTCATCACCCTCCTCCATATCCACATTTCCATTGCTTCCGGGCGTTTTATATCCTGTTTTGCTAAGACGCTTGTTTTGCAACCATACAACAAAACACTCAACACAAACATTTTGGCAAATTCTTTCCTAACTTGAATGTTAATGTTCCTGCTTGTCAGAAGCTGTTTCTTGTTACTGAAGGCTTGTTTAGCTAGAGCAATCCTCCTCCTGATTTCTGAGGTGTACCTGTTGTCCTGAGTGATAATGCTTCCCAAGTAGCAAAATTGACTTACTTGTTGTACATTTTCATCACCTACCTTAATGTTTATTGGTATTTCCCTCAGTTTATTTCTTGACAACAAATACTTTTGTTTTCGAGGTGTTCAGTTTCAATTTTGATTCTTGTAGTGTATATGTTAAAACTTGTAGCATTTTACTTATTTCCCTCATTTATGAAAGAAGATAATACTAACCTCTTAATTCTGCCAAGGATGGCAGTCTATAGATGTTACACACTGAATTCTGTGTCTTTAAACTTGTATCTGCCAACAGCCAATTCTACAAATTGAGGTGACTCGAAATAATTCTGCCATGTCAAAAATCAGTCATGTATCTGGACTCTGGAAATTCAAGACGGTACTGGTCATGTTTTATCGTCATCAAAAGCTAAATATGTTGGGGAATATAATTCGCTATTGTATTAAAAAATGGAAGACTTTTACACTGACAACAATATGAATAATTACGAACTATTGTTCTGTTAAATTAATGTGTATTTTGTAATGCTCTGAAATTTATGTTGACTGTCCCTGCAATGTCAAAAAAAGCACAGTGTTGCCATTATTTATTTTTAATTTTTGTCATTATAACTGTTATGAAGTAATGTTTAGTAAAATCATTACAACAGTGACAAATTATAAAGGCATAAGGAGAACTTTACATTTTTCAATATGTATAATTTTCCAAAGACAGCGTTTTCTAATTTTGTAATATATTTTCTATTATTATTATTATTATTATTATTATTATTATTATTATTATTATTATTATTATTATTGGATTGTATTTTTATTGTGTACCAACAGTGCCAAAGGATTAGGCACAATAACGTTTCATTGTTTTTACCCAAAGAAAATAATTACCGCTAATCAATTATTGTCAGAGCAATGTAAGTACGTTCAAGAATCAACAAGACAGTGCAAGTGTAAAGGACTTCTTCGTAGCAAAGGAGAAATGTACTACGTAAGAATACCAAATAAAAACATGGAAAATGTTTTTTTCTGACAAAATAAATCATAATCGTCACTGATTCAACGACCTTGTGTACTCGATTGGAGGAAGACATACTCTGTCATGCCCTGCCTTTTAAACCACTCAGAGGACGAATTTTTCATCAACAGCATTAGTTCCGTCAAGGATGATTTCAACAGAAGAGCACAATGTTATAAAAGGGCAGGAATTCTAACTGGTGAAGTGTACAAACACAGTATCCAGATGCTCTCCATCATTTTCTTCACAAATTAAAATTTCGCGCCTTACGAAACATGTTTTTTATGAACTCCGTCCAAAATATCCTTTCTCTGATGTTCTACCCAAACAAGAATATAAACCCTTACGCAGGTACTTATAATTAATTACAAATTTATTAATGCCTCACGCAAACAAATTCAGCCAAAGTTGACCAAGTAGAAACCCATTTCGAACAAACTTAGGACTGTTGTTACTGCCAGTATGATGAAAGTGTTTCATATAAGGTAGTATTGTAAAATAAGTGCAATTGCTTTATACTCCATCATTTTAGATAAAGAAGATTCCTCTTTTTATATAGAAATTTTCTTCCCATGTCTGTTCTCACTGAAATGCACGTTACACACTGAATGTGTTTAAAAAACTGAAATACATGCAAGCCTAAAATGTCGAGGCCTAATTTAATTATCCACTTTCTTTAATCACCTTTAATGAGGCTGAATTCGTCAACAGCCGGATGCGTCCTCCAAAGAATTAATTTCAAGAAAATATTGTGCAGACCTCCAGAATTGTTCTTCATCATTGAACTCGCCCATCATCAGTTCCATAGAACACTTACGAAAAGCTAGTCAAACGTCTGAATACAACACTTACAGCAATATCAGTACTCACATCACACACTGCCCCCCTTCTAAACGTGTACAAGGATTTGATCTTCCAAGGCGACAGTGGAGAATCATCAATCGGATAAGAACTGGACAAGGGAGATGTGGTTATCTATTCGGCAAATGGGGTTGGACTAGCTCTGCAAATTATGATTATGGTGCCCCTTCTCAGTCAATCCACCACATTATTGCTGACTGCCCAATTCGAGCTTTCAAAGGAAACCTAATTAACATTCACCGCACATTGGATGAAGCAGCTGAATGGGTCAAACAACTAGACCTAGAGTTGTAGTATTGTACGGACTTGTGACTATGCACATTTATCCTGAAACGATATATATGTACATATATTCATCATACGACAAATGAGTACATAAACACATTGCCTGTCTGGACATACCTGTACCAAGTCTCATAAATGCTGTAGGTAGGTTAACTCTGCCTCACCTATACGTTATGAGTCCCCAATTTTCCATGGCTCCCGCTGCGAAGTCCGGTATAGCAACCATGTCCAGTTTAGGGAGAGGATACTTTATTCCAAAGTATTCAGCGTAGTAGTTGAGAATCTGAGGTCCAATACTGAGGGCATAATCTGCGTTCTTCAGCTGCCCCTTGCGAGCCAGCACACTGAACTTAGGGTCGATTCCAGTCGAGTTGAGCGCTCCGAAGTCGGACACCAAAACAGCCACGAGATAGGTAGACATTACCGGGGTTGGCTCAAAACTGTCCACAACCCAGCCAGGCTGATCAGGTCTGGAATAATAATAATAATAATAATAATAATAATAATAATAATAATAATAATAATGGGTAGATAGCACAATTTCACTAAACAATAAGCTATATAACATTGAGATAATGAAGAGTGGAGAAGAGAACAATAATACAAAGTAGAGTAGGCTCTTATAAAAAAGGTAGATGTCACCCACCGTACTTTGGTACACAGACATTGAACAAGTAGTGATTGGGCCTACATACCGAGTAAGAATTGATTCATAGTGAAGGTTGAAGATAATACGGATGATATTGTGACAGGAAATTTTGCCTTCCCTGATCCTAGGCAATACCTTTTGCACTTTGCTTCTGTGTCATCTACTGTAATTCACCTAGAAATTTTATGCCCTATGTTGGCAACGCTATGAAATAGTTAGTCATTCGGATTGTGACGGTCGTGAGAGGAGGGCTGTTTCATGGCTAGTGGACACAAAAGGGTAGGAAATGGCTATTTAGAAATCAGTTACGTCGAGTTTTCCCCTTCCTGGTTGAGGGAGATATTTTAATGTTATATCTTATATCTTAGCTTGTGAATTTTTATGGGTTCGGCAATTATTTATATTCTGTTTTATTTTTAAATAGGGCCGATGACCTAGATGTTAGGCCCTGTAAATAAGAAGCATCATCAAGCATATTTTTCAATAATGCAGGTAAATTCATAGTCCTTTCTTGGGCCGTCAATTGGGGAAATTTGCCTTTCATTCGTATAGCCATGTGGGGATAGCTAAAGTATTAGACCTTGCTTCTATTTCTCGAAAATCGCCGGGTTGTTCAAATGTTTCCCTCGGAATCCTCTTCACCTTCTAATCCGCTGCGACTCGGTTTTCCTGAATTTAACCTCCTTTAGTATGAAGTTAGCTATTTTCTGCTGGATGGACCTAGTTAGAATCTATTCGTCTGTGACTCTCCATGTCTTCTTTATTCCAGGTATTCCAGGTAACTGAGTGAATGATACTCGAATTCCCTCCTGGTAAGGTCAATATATTAAGTGATCTTGTGTTCTAAAATCTATTACGTGATAAAATGTGACCTTATATGCCAGTCCTGTTTGTACTACGGTGTATAACTTTTTGAGTGGGGTTTTCGCTACGCGCCCTTCGAGCCTTTTAAATTTCGTTTATCACCACTTTCTTAATCTTAATCTCTTCGGCACTGGTACCTTCAAAATTTTCTTTAAATTATTATTGAAAATGAAAATGAAAACCTACAACCAGTTTTCCAGTCATTGACCGGGTCAGGGATGTAATGAATGAAGCAGATATAGGCTGTTAGTACGATGGGGTCGCCACTCCCAAAGTGATTTATTAATGAATGATAGATGCTATGAAATGAGAATGGAGAGTGTTTTGCTGGAATGAAAGATGACAGGGAAAACCGGAGCACCCGGAGAAAAACCTGTCCCGCCTCCGCTTGGTCCAGCACAAATCTCACACGGTATGACCGGGATTTGAACCACGATATCCAGCGGTGAGAGGCCGATGCGCTGCCGTCTGAGCCACGGAGGCTCTACCATTCCTTATTCTAACATCTACATATTATATTTTAACATTCTGGATGTCCATGGTCACCTTATATGTAAGGCAGCCGCCTTCTCGGATTAATAAAAATAAAACAGACTTCGAAAACTATGATTAATATTTTCAAAACATATTTTGAAAAATCTGAGAACGTTTGAGGATATCTTTACCTTTCATTAAGAGAATTGTAAAACAGTTATTGAAGAATGTAATATTTATGAGATAAAGGCAATTTTATGAAAAAAGTGAATGAAAATTTAAATTTTAAATTTAAATTAGTTTAGTTTTATGACAATAGATGTGTATTTCAGTTCATACAAGTTTGACAGATTGTTTTTATCGTGTTATTTTATACAACTTAAAGATGTTAGTAGAAGACAGTTTAATGAAAATCCAAATAACTAGGATGTTTTTATAAATTGCTCAGAATAAAGGAACTATTTTCTTTTAAATATGAGGCTGTGTTCCGTTTTCGCGGTTTTCGGAAAGGGGTTTTGTATTATTTATAATGTGAGGGTAATACAAACAATGCATAGGATAATAATAAAACAGATTGAAGGAAAATAGAATTTTAAACATTACCAAAACTTGCCATGAATGTTTACTATTTCTGGACATTCTACGAAATGCCTGTATTTACTTTCCCTTGCTGAAAGCATTATGTAAGATTAAAATAGAGATTTTTAAAAATTGGATTTCACCTGAAATATTATTTTAAAAGAGATGAAGAGAATCTAAGATCTTACACGAGCTGCGAGCTAACGAGGGGCATGTTGCTCACAGAGGTGAGGTTGTCCTTCCTGAGGACATGTATTTCAAACTGGGCCTTCATAGCAGGTTCGTCGAAACATGGGAAGACTCGGCGTGCGTGTGTTGCTTCCATGTGTGTTACAGCCAGAGATCTGGAAAGAAAGTAACATGGATATGTGTTAAATGTCCACTTCAAACATAAAAGAAGGTAAAACATGCTTGATTTTCAAACTAGACGTCCACCTTTGTAGACTCATATAACATTTGATAGGTTCACACATAATGATATGAATATTATCTTTAACCAATGGTGATTATGCCTAGTGTTAACTTTTCTAACCCATTTAGAACTAACATCAAAAATAATGGAAACATTTACCTTCCACTTCTCCACGAGCCTTCATGGAATGCATAGAGGTCGAAGACTAGAATATTATGCACGGGCACCGTGCTTTACATCAAGAAAAGTGAGTATTGCTACTGAATGATTTCCCACTAGGACTCAGTCCCGACGGTGGTGACAATACAGCGAGCTATTTCCTGCTTTTATAGAAGTTAAATATTTGAAATTTTGTTCAAAATATTTTGAAAAATATGATTGATATTTTCAAAACAGTGTGTTTGGCACTCTCTCTCGCGGCAGCTACGTATTACCGGTGTGCGTAGAGGTAGCGGAGTTACACTCTCATCATGCCTCCTTGTAAGCTACTGTGTGGTCACCGGGCGAGTTGGCCGTGCGGTTAGGAGCGCGCAGCTGTGAGCTCGCATCCGGGAGATAGTGGGTTCGAACCCCACTGTCGGCAGCCCTGAAGATGGTTTTCCGTGTTTTCCCATTTTCACAAGAGGCAAATGCTGGGGCTGTACCTTAATTAAGGCCACGGCCGCTTCCTTCCCATTCCTAGGCCTTTCCCGTCCCATCGTCGCCATAAGACCTATCTGTGTCGGCGCGACGTAAAGCAAATAGCAAAACTGTGTGGTCGTTTACACATCCACCACGTACCCATCCAAGGGATGACCACAATAAGTTGCTTAACTGTAATACGCGTTGTTTGTCCCCTCCTTTTTACTAGAGTTGTTACGGTGAGTAGGGACGCTTTCTTTGTGCCGGAAGTTTCCTCACAGTTCCCGTGGTTTAAAAGTAGTATGAAGTAGTATCAACAGAGATACAAACTAAATTGAATGAAAGTTGAAACCATAATTTCGATAAATAAGACAGAGATGGGGGTCTCACAGTATATTTCCCCCTGTCTGTGGGGGCAGAGGTAAAATATTCTGAGAGTCACGAAAACCAAATCCTGTGGCGATATGACCCTGGTGGGTCTTGGCTTACTTATCGACCGCTGCTCAGCCTGAACGCCGGCAAATTACGAGGCGACGCATGGTCAGCGCGAAGAATCATCTCGGCCGTTATTCTTCACCAAGGCCGCTATCTCGCCTTCAGATATTTCCTCAGTTGTTTTCACAAAGGCTGAGTGGACATCGAAACAGCCCTCAGAGCCAGGTAAAATTCCCTGACTTAGCCGAAAATAGAACCCGGAGCCTCCGGGTTAGAGACATGCTAGCTGTCCCCCGCCAGCATTCTGAGAACCACTGCCACAGACAAATTTTAATGCCGTCACTAGATTTCATATCCAAACTCGAAGATGTTCAGCGAAATACCTAGCGAAGTGTGCCGTTAACTAAATACGACCAAGAAGAAACCTTTCGAGCTACACATGATGATAAGTTGACGCAGTTTAGTAGTTTATTTACATAAGCAGCTATGTGGAACATAATTTCAGATGTTGATCAAGGAAAATTTGGGGGATATAAAATATGGTCCTAGTGTAGGCTAGAATATGATACTCACTTCTTTACTCCGTTCTCATCGGTGTAGACGCTGCGATATAAGCCCCTTAATCCATAAGTGATGTTCCCCCAGAACGGTATCTGTAGAGTATAGTTCATGCCAGGTTCAAGGACAGGATCCATCTGGATGGTGATGGTCTCGTTGCCGGGATCTTCTGACTTGGCGATTATCTTCAACATAGAACCACCGACGTCATCCACGGTGCTGAGCGCCACATCGTCGCTCTTTGTAGTGTTACCGTCACTCTTTGTTGTGTTACCGGGGAACTTCTTGGGCAGGCCTTTTTTGGTTTGTGTCCCATTCGGCTCTGTCCCCTCCATTACAGTGGTCAGAGTTACTTCATCCCACATGATGTGCAGTTGTTTGGAATGGAGGGTAATACTCTCGCACTTTTGATCTCCATTCTGACAAGAAAGCAGGATGGAAACCCGGCCTTTGAAGGTGAAGTTTGAGTCATTCTCCCCAATAAATGGCTGGAGACGCACGTTGTAGTAGTAAGGCTTGACGTTCCGAGAGAGCCGGACATTCGTCTGAGGAGCTAGTGTTGTCCCCGGGCTTTCTGGAGGTGCTACTGTCGTCGAATTCACACTCGAATCTACCACTGAACTTGTGCCAATGCTTGGAGTAGACTGACCTGCAGGTGATGATACAATTGGCTGAAACAGAAAACGAAATATCATTAAAAGTAAGAATGCAGTTCAGTAAAGAAATAAGGAATTTACGTGATTCCTGAAAGTATAATATATACACATCACCCTTCTTCAGCCTTGTAAGGTTAATTGCTTAATTAACGGTTGATTCATCCTGGTAGAATTAAGGTAATGGAGATTTTAATAGCAGAAAAGAACATAATATGAAGATAAGTTTGAAATTCAAGAGGACAAACTGGAACGACTGTACGTTTATAGGAAGAGGAATCACCAAGGAAGATGTTTTATAAATTTCCAACTTCTTTGGAATTATTTAAGAAAAGTCTGGATAAACAACTGATAGGAAATATGGCACGTAGGCGACAGCCCTAAATGCACATCAGTGGTGAATGATGCCCAGTGGCCTCCTCTGTTATCCAAACAGCCTCAGATGTTACTTATATCAAGTCACTTAGGTTGTCTGAAAAATATACTAAAAAATTCTGAGAGTGAAATGGTAGGAGCGTCGAAGAAACATCAGTAATCTTCAAGGAGACCAGTACCACGGCCAGTGAAGCAATGATTACAAAATATCAACTTCGATGGGGCGACCACGTCACTCGCATGCCTAACACACGCTTTCCAAAGCAAGTGATGTATCATCAATTTAAGAATGAAGAACGTAATCAGAGGAAAGCAAGAGCGATACACGGACGATCTCAAATCTAATACACTGTATAACAAAAAAAAACGACGCACCAGGAAGGAATTGTCCGATGGCGATAAAAATTGGTGAATGTGAGGAACAGACATAGAAACACAAACCATCAAAAGTGCAGAACAATCGAATGATTTATTGCAAAGTTAAAGTGTTACAAACTGGGCTAAATCGGCGACATTCCGGGATGTTCTCAATCGCCTTCCCATGACGTCCCAAATGTGCTCTATGGGAGAGAGATCAGACGACCGAGCTGGCCAAGGAAGGATAGGGCAAGCTTGAAGACAGTTCATAGCAACACGTGCCGTGTGCGTCCGGGCATTATCCTGTTGGAAAGTAAGACCTGGATGTCACTGAAGAAACGGTAACACAACCGGCCGTAGAATGTCATCAACATACCGCTGTGCTGTCAGTGTGGCAGGAATGACTACCAGAGGGGTCCGGCTATCGAAGGAGATGACACCCCAGACCATCACCCCCTGTTGTGGGCTGTGTGGCGTGCGATAGTCAAGGCAGGATCCCCACGCTGGCCTGGACGTCTCCAAACACGTCTGCGGTTGTCGTCAAGGCACCGTTGGAAACGGGACTCGTCACTAAAGACTATACATCCCCAGTCAGGGCAGTTCCACGTTGCTCGAGCGCGGCAGCACTGTAATCTGGCTTGACGGTGAACAGGCGTGAGTGGTAAGCGGCGTAACGGGCGGCGCGAGCGCAAATTCCTCTCGCTCAGGCGTCTGTTGATGGTCATTGTGGACACATGTGTGCGGGTCACACGCTCGATCGTTGATAACGACGACTCCGGTGCTGTGACAGCTGTTCTGACAAACGCTCTGTCTGCCCGTGCTGTTGTGGCCCTCGGTCGACCAATGCCGTCCTGACGCTGATGTTGCTGACCCACGCTTGCCAGCATCGTCTGATCGCCGCATCACTTCGACCCAAATGTCCAGCGACAGCTCGATTCGACCAACCAGCTTCTTTCAATCTGATCGCACGACCTCTTTCAAACTCTGACATCTACTCGTAATGAGTACGAATCCTTCAGTGTGGCATTCTTACAGCCGACGTTAAGTTATCGCAGTCGAATGCAACAGTTACTTTGAGCATACGCTTCAGAATCGCGCCTTGTATACAACTGATGCATGTGCAGTTCGGAAGCGCGAGAGCTCCCGCTATTCATTCATTGGACACGAAACTGTAATCATTTGCATGTTCGGTCCGAATGTCTTTGCATACGTAACTTCCTCACAATCGGATAACGCCTTCCCGGTGCGTCTTTTTGTTTTTGTTGTTATAGAGTGTATAAGGAAGAGTGAAATTGATATCAGCAATTGGGAGGATGTAGGCATGATCAGCCAATGTGGTGAGGTATCGTCCATGAGGGCACACAGCATTTTGAACAACAGCAACGAAGGCACGAGTCTGATACATTAGATCGTAAAAAAGAGCAAAAAGTGAGATAAGGAAATGACCACCAGATTCTACAATAACACGGATCTTTGGCAGTTTTGATGTGTCAACATCGCCGCAGACCTTGTGGTTCTAGGATTGGTTTCTTCAACCATCTAAGAATCCATAATCGGCTACCTTGATGCACTCGGCAGACATTATCACACCCCCAGCAAGTGAATGCCTATGACGATGATTATGATGATATCAAGTATTGTACTTGAAAATTAAATATAAGTGTGGGTATGGCCATTGTCGTTGACGCTAATCCTATGTGGAGGAATGTATTCGCTATTGCGTTTCTGTGGTGGTTGGTAGTGTGGTGTGGAGTATGTAGATGGAGATAAGTGTAGAAAGACGAATACGCAGTCCCCGAGCCAGAGGAACTAACCATACACAGTTAAAAATCTCTATCCACTCGCGAGCAGAACCCGGGGCTCTCTGAACCAAAGGCCAATACGCTGACAGTTCAGCCGTGCTTTTCATTATTATTAAATTATTATTATTATTATTATTATTATTATTATTATTATTATTATTATTATTATTATTATTATTATTATTATTATTATTATTATTATACCGTGTATCCTACATCCTTCTGGGGTCGGGAGTGCAAACTGTGTTCCAAAATCGACTTGGCTGTGCTTTACGGTCGTATGCCCTTCCTGACACCAACCCTCTGTGGAGAGACGAATTCATTATTACGTGTTTCTGTGGTGGTTGTTAGTGCGATGTGTTGTGTGAATATGAAGAGGAGTGTGATGGAACAATCTAGGGGCCTAAGTACCCGACTCAGCCTGGAATCGAACCCATGACTCTCCAAAATGAAGACCACTATGTTGGCCATTCAACCAAGGAGCCGAAGTTCATCATTACCGATAATTAACAAAAAGCCCCAGTAGATTTCAATGACCGAACGAGTTGGCCGAGGGCGCGCAGCTGTGAGCTTGCATTAGGGAGATAGGGAGATAGTGGGTCCGAATCCCATTGTCGGCAGCCCTGAAGAGGTTTTCCGTGGTTTCCAATTTTCACACCAGGCAAATGCTGGGCCTGTACCTTAGGCCACGGACGCTTCCTTCACACTCCTAGCCCTTTCCTATCTCATCGTCGCCATAATACCTATCTGTGTCGGTGCGATATAAATCCAGTTATAAAAAATGAATGACTCCTCATTTTAAAGAGTATAGTTAGGACGTCGTAAGAAAAATAGTTTAGAGATGATTCAAAATTTTCGTACATATTTATCTTCTTCAAGCATTTCCTAGGTCTTCAGTTAGGTAGGCCTACCGATGTATTTCAGCACTAATTCCGGTCTAGAAAACCAATAAAATGGCGACTGACCCTGTGTCACCTCGTACTCTGCAGGTCTTCGGGCTGATCAGCGGTTACTTGGTAGGTCAAAGACGCCTGGAGAACGATAGCGCCAGGGTATTTATTTTGCTTTTTAGGACGACTGGGACGACTGGATGACTCTTGTGCATGTGTGCACCTTGGCCTTCGAGTGAACGACCACCTTGCTGTGATGAAGAAGTCCACTGACTGGTCTTCACTTAATCCAGTCTGCACTGATATGAGGATGGGCACCGGGAGAAGTGTTGTAATCCGCGCCGATAATGGAGCCAAGGTACTTGAGCAGCCCTACTTTGTTGAGGTCCTGTACAGTCAGCCTGTCGTTCACCCACAGTTCAACCTGTTGTCTGTAAACTTCGTGTTCCAAACGTTGTTCAAAGTTGTCAAGTATTAGGACATAGAGAAAGCCATTCATAATAAAAAATTCTCTTTCCGGGGGGAGAAGAAATAATTTAAACTTCCTCATTCGGCCTTGACTCCTTCCTCGATTCTGGCACCAGTTATTTACAGGTATAACCATCATATATTACACCACAGAGATACAGACCGGATGATGCTGATGATTATTATTATTACAAGGAAAGACGTAATAATCCCCTATTAACACTCTTCTTGGGAGAAAAAGGAAGACGTTCGACCGTCCAAAGGATTAAGATATCTACAAAAGAGGAGGAAGGGCCACGAAGAAAGTGAAATTTAAGAACTGTCTAGGTCTCGCAAATGTAACACTGTCCGAGTTGCTTTTTTTGCTAGGGGCTTTACGTCGCACCGACACAGATAGGTCTTATGGCGACGATGGGATAGGAAAGGCCTAGGAGGTGGAAGGAAGCGGCCGTGGCCTGAATTAAGGTACAGTCCCAGCATTTGCCTGGTGTGAAAATGGGAAACCACGGAAAACCATCTTCAGGGCTGCCGATAGTGGGATTCGAACCTACTATATCCCGGATGCAAGCTCACAGCCGCGCGCCTCTACGCGCACGGCCAACTCGCCCGGTGTCCGAGTTGAAGGAGAAGAGGTGATCTAGGGAGGTTTAATAGGAGAAAATATATAAGGTGAGGAACCTGACATATGTTTTCTTATTATTATTGCAGGACATTTTCCCAATTTAAAGGGGTCGGCATTTGATATGGATTCGGCTCAGTTTTACGACTGTATGTCCTTCCTGATACCAAACTTATGCGAGGGGATGTATTCACTACTTCGTTTTTCCGTTGTGTTTGGCAGTGATGTGTGTTGTGTGTAAATTAATATGTGTGTTAAGACGAACACAGACACCTGAACACCGAACTAGAAGAATTAACCATACGCAGTTAAAATCCTATGGCTTGTTGGGAATCGAGTCCAAGGGCCTCTGAACCAGACCAGCACGATGACCATTCAGCCAAGGAAACGAACAGGAGTCTGACATAGGCCTAAGTAAATGGAAACAATACCAGACTCAGCTAGGGTTCAGATGACTGTCTCTGGAAGCAAAAGCCGTGGTCGGTCGTGATTTACTTCTAAAGGCACGGGACAAAGTCTTCTCGAAACGTAAAATTTTCCTCCAGTTTGTCTCTTTCACATGGCAAAAATCTTAAATATATCAAGTCTATTATTCAGAGCTGTGAAAAAGTCATTTTAAATAGTACATGCATTAGCTACTTTCTAGAGCATTCGTTGTAATCTTCGACTAACGAGGCTGATGCTCTGTGCTGTATTATTGTTTCCCGTTGTAAGTGCGCACATGGCCTGTGGCGCTTCATGCCGGTTGTTATGCAACTCTCTGGGATTCACAGGTGAAGGCAAACCACAAATGAAGTCATATATCGAATAATACTCGAGCTGTTCTTCCTCATTCGATCCTAAACTATGCATTGTAGTCATTCAAGAATCCATCATAAACCCTCAAATCGCTGTACTTGTCTCTCAGTCCGATATTCCTATAATTTACTCGTTATAAAAGTCATTGTAATAATCATCATCATCATCTGTTTACCCTCCAGGGTCGGCTTTTCCCTCAGACACAGCGAGGGATCCCACCTCTACCGCCTCAAGGGCAGTGTCCCGGAGCTTCAGACTCTTGGTTGGGGATACAACTGGGGAGAATGACAAGTAACTCGCCCAGGCGGCCTCACCTGCTATGCTGAACAGGGGCCTTGTGGAGGGATGGTAAGATTGGAAGGGATAGGCAAGGAAGAGGGAAGGAAGGGGCCGTGGCCTTATGTTAGGTACCATCCCGGCATTCGCCTGGAGGAGAAGTGGGAAACCACGGAAAACCACTTCCAGGATGACTGAGGTGGGGATCGAACCCACCTCTACTCAGTTGACCTCCCGAGGCTGAGTGGACCCCGTTCCAGCCCTCATACCACTTTTCAAATTTCGTGGCAGAGCCGGGAATCGAACCCGGGCCTCCGGGGGTGGCAGCTAATCACGCTAACCACTACACCACAGAGGCGGACCATTGTAATAATAATAATAATCATCATCATCATCATCATCATATACTATTCCTTTTACGTGCCGCAAAATCTATCAGCAAGCGGCTGAGGTATTTCACTTCTGTCAGACACTACAGAACTTAGCTCTGATCGAACTCACACCTTCGACTAAGAAAACCAGCGCTTTAACACCTGACCCACTCAGTTTGGCAAAAGAAATCAGTCTAACAAATAGCCTTCAAAAAATAGGATAATAAATACTATAGTTAGTACAAGTAATAGGGAGGTAATAGTGGCAATAGCGGTGATCACACATAGCCGACCACTATCAGACCACTATAGGGTTATCCTGAACTAGTACCAATAGGTAGCGCGCGTGTACTACTCGGACTACGCCATTCCGCCTTCATTTGTTTCAGGGCTTGAAGGTTGGAATATCGCTGTCATTTAATGCATTAGCCGTGCGCGTAGAGGCGCGCGGCTTTGAGCTTACAGCCGGGAGATAGTAGGTCCGAATCCCACGATCGGCAGCCCTGAAATAGATTTCCGTGGTTTCCCATTTTCACACCAGGCAAATGCTGGGGTTGTACCTTAATTAAGGCCACGGCCGCTTCCTTCCAACGCCTAGGCCTTTACTATCCCATCGTCGCCATAAGACCTATCTGTGTCGGTGCGACGTAAAGCCCCTAGCAAAAAAAAATGTAATGCATAAATTACTTATAAGAACTATTGTAGTATCCTGAGATTCAGTGAAAATTCCGGATTACTGTTGTGTGCCATTGTGCAAAAACCAAGGCATGCTATTTTCACTCCTTCAGTTTCCGAAAGATGTGAAACTTAGAAAACAGTGGATACATTCAATCAAAAGAAAGAATCTGAAACTCAACCAGATTACGAAGAATGATAGAGTCTGTTCAGCACATTATAGGAGCGATGATAATAGAACGACGTTATTAGGTACGTAGGTAAGTATATAAATGATTACTAGTACGCCTATAGGCTATTTAACATTAAATATGTTAAAGTGTGTGTAGAGGTACAGCAGAGAGGTAGATGCCACTTGCAATTGAATTTGTAATCGTAATATTATCATCGTTCGAATGACTATGAATATTTTGATTTTGTAGGTGAAAAGTCGCGGTTGAAATTACATGCACTGCCATCTGTATTTCCCTGGACTCTTGACACCGGCTCAGATGTAAAGATGAGAGAGGTTAGGGCACGTAACAGAGGAAAGAAGAAAGATAACCTGATGACAAGGCAAGACACAGCTGTGTTTCTGGACACCAAATATTTACCTATAGCAGCACTGAAGAGTGTCAGTAATCTAGTGTTAACGGAAATATGAACCTTCCATTATCAAGTGGTACCGGTAACTTAGTTAGGGATGTTGCATGCCAAACCAAAGACAGTGAGGGTGTACTTGACATTGAAAGACTTCTAACAATATCTGGTTCAGTGCGCATCTTCACAGGTTTTAACAACAGGGCTCAATTTAATTTAGTGTTTCAAGCCCTGGGAAGGGGTATATTTTGTCTGCAGGTATTTCCAATTTCACCAGAATACTGTTTCTTTTGAACAATGATGAAATTGAGAATGACCAAAACAGATAAGGAACTTTCATATGACTTTAGTTGAAATGTAACGTACAGTAGGGCTAATTTTTTCTGTATGGATGAATTTTATGTATTGCCAGTTCAAAGAATGAAATATTTGGGTTGATCAGAAGACTGTGAGGGAAATCTCCCGTATGGAATTTAAGAAGCAATATCCTAACACAAGAGTAATTTTAGACTATACTGAAATTCCAATCATGAAGCATAAGAGTTCTAGTACCCAACAGGAAACATTTTCTACGTAAAAAAACGGTAACACTGTGGAGGTACTGATTGGAATAAATCCATCAGGATTTGTGTGTTTTATATCACATGCGTATGGTGGATCAGTTTCAGACAGGCAGTTGTTTATAAAATCTAATATTACTGACTTGTTGCAAGAAGGCAACTCAGTAATGGTTGACCGAGGATTTCAAATTCAAGAACCTACTTTGCTCAAAGGGAGTAAGTGTAAATATTCCACCCTTCTCGAAAGGGAAAAGGCAGTTCTCTATCATGGAAAATACCATGACAAGGAGAACTGCTTCCAAAAGAATACACATTGAAGGGGCTATAGGTTTAAGGAAAACATACAAAATTCTACAAACAAAGCTTCACATAAGCAAAGTTCCTCTGTCAGGTAGGATTTTTTTTGTATGTTACATGTTGTGCAATTTCAGGAGATCAATCATGTGATAACTAGTATGTACATATTTACAATAAAATTAGGCGTACTAAATCAAAACATGGTAGGTAGACTATATTATGTTACAAGTGAGCAGTTGCTGGTAGCATGAAATAAAAACAATCTTATTTGTTCATTTATACCAAAGGCCCTTGGACTTAGTTCTCCATTAAAGCTGTAATAAAGCACTCATAGTAAAATTTCTCAAGCTGTGGTAGCATTTCTTGAATAAACTCCTCATTCCTCTCAATGTCAATTATTACCACATTAACAGCTGTGTAGACAGCAAAATTACATTTAAACACCTGCATTTGCACTTGAAAGTAACAGTTGTGTGACTGCTTTAAATGTATGCCATTTTTGTCCTCAATTAAATAGGTGCAATACTGGCAGATACTTTGTCATATTCATGGCTTGGCAGACATCTAACTACGGAGGTTCGGACACGTGACCAGTCTGTAGGAACATAAGGGGTAGGAATAGCTTTGGCACATACGAGGTTTCAGAAGTAAGCCATCGCTACGTTCGGCCCCGCGGTGTAGGGGGCAACGCGTCCGCCTGTCACCCGGCAGCCACGGGTCTGATTCCAGGCCGGGCCACGAGGATTTTTAATTGTAAATGATTAATATCCCTGGCCTGGAGACAGGGTGTTTGTGTCGATTTGTGTCCTCCTTAGCGTTCCTTTACTCACATTCAACACTTTACACTTTCGCAATTTCCAAATGCACGCAGGTTCCAAACATATGGTGCAAGTAGGGGCAAAAGATCTTTCTAGGTCTACGCCCCGAACAAGTAGCCTTTTCAATGTAAAAATAAAAAGCCATCGATATATTGAATGAACCGTCTAATTCTTCTTATTATTATTCTTTATCTCTTTACTCTCCAGGGTCGGATTTTCCCTCGGACTCAGCGAGGGATCCCACCTCTACCACCTCAAGGGCAGTGTCCTGGAGCGTGAGACATTGGGTCTGGGGATACAACTGGAGAGGATGACCAGTACCTCGCCCAGGCGGCCTCATCTGCTATGCTGAACAGGGGCCTTGTGAAGGGATGGGAAGATTGGAAAGGACAGGCAAGCAAGAGAGAAGGAAACGGCTGTGGCCTTAAGTTAGGTATCATCCCGGCATTTGCCTGAAGAAAAAGTGCGAAACCACGGAAAACCACTTCCAGGATGGCTGAGGTGGGAATCGAACCCACATCTACTCAGTTGACCCTCCAAGCCTGAGTGGACCCCGTTCCAGCCCTCGTACCACTTTTCAAATTTCGTGGCAGAGCCGGGAATCGAACCCGGGCCTCCGGGGGTGGCACCTAATCACACTAACTACTACACCACAGAAGCGAACCCGTTTAATTCCCTCTACATTTACATATTAAACACCCTCTGTACAGTGGGCAACCCTTAACTTCGGACATTGGACAGCCATTAAATGACAGTTTGGACAGGTTCAAAACTATTATGCACTGCTATTTTGTATTGGTTTAGTGCATGCAATTTTAACATTGTAATTTGAAATGCTGCCTGTCCAAGATAATTTAAGATCAATAATGTTAAGAGAGAGAGTCTTTCTGCAATTTGGTTGATAAGTGTAACAATGCAATCGAATTTACACGACGTGTGACTGTCTTCAACAAAATTAGCTGGACCAATGGTGCTTTGATGGACGTGTCTAAAGAAACAATAATATTGTGAAATTTGTAAAATGAAGAATTGAGATGTTTCCCTAAAGTCCTTCGCAGTGAACTGTGTGACGGTGATTTCGATAATGTGTTTATTTATTTATTCGTATCAGAAGCATTAATACTATAAATACATATATACTCTAACTGAATTATATACATTATAGACAAAGTCACACTTATCAACAAAAAAAAGTCTATACTACTTTTGCCCAGAAATTGGCGACATCCAGTGCATTTTCTGATGCCTGAAGTAGACCTTGTACTGTGCATGTTTTAGGGCACTTACTACACTGCAACAAATGAGACGTCGTCTGGATTGCACCACACTCACACAATGAAGACTCGATGTTGAGACCCCACTTCTGCAGGTTGCTTTTACATCTTGTCACGCCTGGCCGTAATCTGTTCAGTGATCTTCAAGTACTCCATTTCTCCATGTGACCAGGTGGTAGTTCTTCACTTGGTGTCAGCCATTCTTCGGAGCGAGTGCAGCTTGCGCGCCACATATCAATTCGGGATTGCTGAGGTGTCCCGTTAAGAGCCTCTGTTGTTCTGAGGAAGCTTTTCCTTGATTTGAGTCTTGCAGTAACTGGCCTGTATCCATACAGAGGGTGAGCTTCAGATGTTTCCGCCTTCTTCCTCTCGTTTTTTGCTGCAACCTCTCGACGGATATCAGGAGGGGCAATACCAGCAAGACTACACAATTTGTTCAACGGGGTAGGTTTTATACAGCCGGTAATGATGCGACAGGTATCGTTTAGAGCAACATCTACCTTCCTGGCGTGACTTGACTTGTACCATACTGGGGATGCATATTCCGCTGCAGAGTAACATAGAGCAATGGAAGAGGTCCTCACAGTATTGGGATGTGCCCCCGAGGTAGTACCCGTTATCTTCCTTATAATATTATTTCTAGCTGCCACTTTTTGCTTGGTGTTCGAGCAGTGTTTCTGGTAAGTGAGAGCGCGATCAAGGGTAATTCCAAGATATTTTGGTGTGATGCAATGTTCTAGTGTGGTTCCTTCCCAAGTGATTTTGAGAGTTCTGTTTGCCATTTTATTTTTGAGGTGGAAGACACAAGTCTGAGTTTTACTAGGGTTCGGTCTTAGCTGATTCTCTTTGTAGTAATCAGACAGCACTGAAAGTGCATTAGATAATTTCTGCTCAATAGCGTCAAAGCAGCTGTCTTGAGTGGTAATGGCACAGTCATCTGCATAGATAAAGCTCTGTGTTCCTTCGGGTAGCGGCTGGTCATTGGTGTAGATGTTGAACAATGACGGAGAGAGCACACTTCCCTGAGGTTATCCATTCCTCTATGATCTCCACCTGCTTCTTTTCCCCCGAAATTCAACAAAAAATCTTCTATTTTCAAGGAAGTTCCTTATGAAGCAGGTAAGCTGGTAGTCATTAGTAGCACTGTATAGTTTCACAAGGAGTCGTCTATGGTTGACGGTATCATATGCAGCTGTAAAGTCGACAAATACAGCTCCAGTGATCTGTTTCCTTTCGAAACCATCTTCGATATGCTGCGTTAGCTTCAACACTTGAGATGTACAGCTCTTCCCAGTTCTGAATCCAGCTTGCTGTGGAATGAAGATTGCCTCTAACTTCTGCATTAGCCTATGGAGCATGAGTCTTTCAAGGATCTTGTACAGATGACAAAGGAGCGAGATAGGCCGATAACTCTTTGGACCATTTGGATCCTTACCTGGCTTGCGAATAGCTATAACTCTGGCTTTCCTCCATAATTTCGGAATCTTGCATGATTGGATGCAGTTGTTCATCAGATCTATTAGCCAGTGCTTTGTGGCTGGACCAAAGTTCTTAATTTGCTCAACTCTTATGTCGTCAAGGCCAGCAGCTTTACCATTCTTAGTTTTGCTCAATACATAATCAAGCTCAGCCTGAGTGAAAGGTTGATATAGAATGCTGGTTTCTTGATCAGGTTTTCTCTCAAATGTCTTCTTACTAGTCTTGATGGTTCTAGTAGTTTTTCCATTTTCAATGAGCTGGTGTGCAATTTCATCTGCTTTGACATTTACATGTGTACTTGTTTGAGAACGGTCATTATTTAGGCGCCGTAGCAATCTTCAAGCCCCTTGGCTGCTTCTACTCATATCATAGTCTGCCATCAGTTTCTCCCATTGGTCTCTCTTTGCCTCAGAGATAGAAGATAGAATACGCGTTGCAACGTTGGAGGTTTCCTCACTAAATGGATTTTTGTTGTAAGATTTGTAATATTCATCTAGTAATACTGCTGTCTCTGCAGTTACCCCTTGGAGATAGTTTGTCCTACAGCCTCTTGGAATACATGTCCAAGAGCATAGATTCACAACATCAACAAAACGTTCATATTCTTCAGGTACAGCTGGGATAGTCTGAACTTTCTCATCTAACATTTCGGAAAACTTAGACCAATTAGCCTTTCTAAAGTTGTATCGTCGCCTGAAGCGAGTTTCTTGAGGTCTTATTACAGGAAGTAGCTGACACATTATTGGTCTATGTTGTGTTTTTGGGATCGGTGAGCACACAGATGTATGACAATGTTGTGCTATACTCTCGCTTACGAAGAGGAGATCTGGATTAAATCCTCGTTGCCATCTTCCACAATTGAAGGATGGAGGTAGTTTGCTGTCATGGATGAGAGAGAGGTGGTTACTTTCAGCTCAAGAAAGAACAGCTTCTCCGTTTTCATCTTCATGTGTGTATCCCCACACGTGGCTGTGACTATTGAAATCTCCTATTACTACAGATGTCTTCTCTGAATAGAAATTTTTAGGTGGGGCAAAGGAGAATCTTTCTGAAGGAGGCTTATAGACGGAGGTGACTACACAATTGCTGAGTCCTAGGGAGATTATCTCGATGTTGTGGTTGATAGTACAGTGGACACTCTCAACTTGAATCTCTGGTTTGACAAAAACGGCACTACCATGTTTAGGGTGTGGTATTTCTGCAGCTAACTTCAGACCTGGTATATATGGTCGATTCTGATGGTTATCTTTATGTGTTGGAAGTCCACGATGATATTCGTGGAACAATTGATGGATTGTTACAAAAAGTTACTTCTTCAAAAAGAAAGAGTGTCTTCTGAAGAAGAAGAAGAAGAAGAAGAAGAAACCGTTTCTGTCCCCAAGGAGCTACCTATTCATAAAAATGCTGTGCAGTGTATTAATGAGTCGAAACTATATTCCTTTGTGTATAACCAACTGGAAATGATTGAAACTCTATTATGTAGAAAAAAAATGAATCAGAATGAGCATGTACAAAATTCGGAAAACAAAACTTGTGACTGATTTTTTTCAATAAGCAGTAAAGGGTGAGTACGGTAAAGTACAATACACAAAATAAGACAACACTGTAGTGCTCTAAAAAGTTTTAGTAGGCATGAAATTCAATGTACTGTAATGCATATAAATTCAAGGAATCACTGCTTTTATTATGTACAGCACACACTAGCTCAGTGTACCCTTGAAATACTGTATACCTCCCTGTGGATTGGACATCTCACTGCATTGGACACATTTTTAACGAACTGTAGGTGTCCAACTTAAAGGGGTTTCACTGTATACTTGGAAACAGAGGTAGAGGGCCAATACCAGGTTGTACAACCAAGAACGTGAGGAATCAATACGTTCAAATCTCGCATTGCAGTCGGGGAAGGACAATGAATCATTTCACGAATAGAGGAGTGTGGAAGAGGCTTTTCAAAAGTACTTTGGAGACTAGAACTGTAAACTGATGGTGGCGAGAAGGGTAAATTGAGCAAAATCCCAGATGACTCTGATTTCATAAATGTACACTGACTGACAGAGCAAGTGCAACACCAAGAAGGAGTGGTCAGAACTTTATGCCAATTGCAGGGTAGACTGACGTCACTGAGGTATGCTCATGATGTGAAATGCGCCGCTGTGCTGCGCACGTAGCGAACGATAAATGGGACACGGCGTTGGCGAATGGCCCACTTCGTACCGTGATTTCTCAGCCGACAGTCATTGTAGAACGTGTTGTCGTGTGCCACAGGACACGTGTATAGCTAAGAATGCCAGGCCGCTGTCAACGGAGGCATTTCCAGCAGACAGACGACTTTACGAGGGGTATGGTGATCGGGCTGAGAAGGGCAGGTTGGTCGCTTCGTCAAATCGCAGCCGATACCCATAGGGATGTGTCCACGGTGCAGCGCCTGTGGCGAAGATGGTTGGCGCAGGGACATGTGGCACGTGCGAGGGGTCCAGGCGCAGCCCGAGTGACGTCAGCACGCGAGGATCGGCGCATCCGCCGCCAAGCGGTGGCCGCCCCGCACGCCACGTCAACCGCCATTCTTCAGCATGTGCAAGACACCCTGGCTGTTCCAATATCGACCAGAACAATTTCCCGTCGATTGGTTGAAGGAGGCCTGCACTCCCGGCGTCCGCTCAGAAGACTACCATTGACTCCACAGCATAGACGTGCACGCCTGGCATGGTGCCGGGCTAGAGCGACTTGGATGAGGGAATGGCGGAACGTCGTGTTCTCCGATGAGTCACGCTTCTGTTCTGTCAGTGATAGTCACCGCAGACGAGTGTGGCGTCGGCGTGGAGAAAGGTCAAATCCGGCAGTAACTGTGGAGCGCCCTACCGCTAGACAACGCGGCATCATGGTTTGGGGCGCTATTGCGTATGATTCCACGTCACCTCTAGTGCGTATTCAAGGCACGTTAAATGCCCACCGCTACGTGCAGCATGTGCTGCGGCCGGTGACACTCCCGTACATTCAGGGGCTGCCCAATGCTCTGTTTCAGCAGGATAATGCCCGCCCACACACTGCTCGTATCTCCCAACAGGCTCTACGAGGTGTACAGATGCTTCCGTGGCCAGCGTACTCTCCGGATCTCTCACCAATCGAACACGTGTGGGATCTCATTGGACGCCGTTTGCAAACACTACCCCAGCCTCGTACGGACGACCAACTGTGGCAAATGGTTGACAGAGAATGGAGAACCACCCCTCAGGACACCATCCGCACTCTTATTGACTCTGTACCTCGACGTGTTTCTGCGTGCATCGCCGCTCGCGGTGGTCCTACATCCTACTGAGTCGATGCCGTGCGCATTGTGTAACCTGCACATCGGTTTGAAATAAACATCAATTATTCTTCCGTGCCGTCTCTGTTTTTTCCCCAACTTTCATCCCTTTCGAACCACTCCTTCTTGGTGTTGCATTTGCTCTGTCAGTCAGTGTATATTGAGCAAAAACTGAGATATCTATATTCAGCAGGAAACTCCACAGATAAGTTATTACATTGAGCAAATTAAATATTAAGGTACGTACACACTTGCGAGCATATTGTGAGCAGAGCGGCTCATGAGCCACTCGTGGAAAAATAAAATATCCGAGCACTGCTTGAGCCATTTGCGCGCGAGCAAGATCAGTCTGTGCCTTGTTTCCATCAGAAGATGTCTTCTGAGCAAGAAACTCTGCTGTTCGTGTAGTGCGACTATTTTCCTCTTTGCTCCTTTCCCTCCGGTGTGACCCCAAGAAAGAAATACTTTTTTTTTACATTTATCCGCGGGTCGTCCAATTGTTGTACAAATATCCCATGCATCCTCTTTCACATTATTTTTAAAGTGATCCTCATTTTTCGGGACCCATAGAACAGAATGTGTCCGATAAAATAATGTCTATTAACGTAAGCATTTCTACATCCGACCAGGTCGCCATGCTCGCAGGATGCTCACTGGTCGCGTACACGCTTGCGAGCACGTTCGTTTGCCGTCCACACTGAGCGCGAGCATCCCTTTGTGCTCG
The DNA here is from genome assembly GCF_040414725.1 of Anabrus simplex. Classification (NCBI taxonomy): domain Eukaryota; kingdom Metazoa; phylum Arthropoda; class Insecta; order Orthoptera; family Tettigoniidae; genus Anabrus; species Anabrus simplex. Next base: position 247,056,104 of record NC_090265.1, on the reverse strand, counting down.
CCTAGAAAACCGACTCCAGTGGGCTCAAGACCGAGCGGCTCAACGAATGCGCGCATTACGCCAAGAACCCCGTCCACAGTTGCGAGCATAGTAGTGTGAGCGACTCACAATATGCTCGCAACTGTGTACGCACCTTTAGAAAAAATTTCCTTCTCTCTTTTACAGACTGCCAGTGGATGTATCGGGTGGTAAAAAAGCTCGTGCTTTAAAATTTATTGAAATTAAAATAAGTATATTACAGCATATGGAAATCTCACAGAAAAAAAACGTCTTCTTTTTGAATCATTTATATATTAGCGGTTCGCCAATTTTTAAAATTTGTCATAGTATCTTTATATGAAGCTGTGGCAAATATAATTCTATGTACTGTATGTCAAGGGTTGGCAAAGGGTACAGAAGATCGACCATTTAGGATGTTTACTAATTGAGATATGGGTTCAATATCATGATATAAAAACCGATTTGAACAAGCACGAGTGACATTCTGTCGGTTGATGAAAATATTATGTAATATGAACTTAAACATTCATCTTAGAACACGAGTTCTTAATTGTTATGTCTTCTTCATTTTGTTTTACTGTGCGGTGGCATGGACATTCACGGCCGTAATTATATTTCTTCTTTCTTCATCTGTTTACTCTCCAGGGTTAGGTTTCCCTCGGACTCGGCGAGAGATCCTACCTCTACCGCCTCAAGGACAGTATCCTGGAGTGTGAGACATTGGGTCGTGGGATACAACTGGGGAGAATGACCAGTACCTCACCCTGGTGGCCTCACCTGCTATGCTGAACAGGGGTTTTTTGAGGGGATGGGAAGATTGGAGGGGATAGACAAGGAAGAGGAAGGAAGCGGCCGTGGCCTTTAGGTACCATCCCGGCATTTGCCTGGATGAGAAGTGGGAAACCACGGAAAAACACTACCAGGAATCGAACCCACCTCTTCTCATTTGACCTCCCGAGGCTGAGTGGACCCCATTCCAGTTCTCGTACTACTTTTCAAATTTCTGGCGGTGGCAGCTAATCTCATTAACCACTACACCACAGAGGCGGACACCGTAATAAACAAACGGTTAAATACCTTTGAGCTCTAGTGCTAACGTCGTATGCTCAGAATATCGTCGCTGAGCCTAGAAAAACCGTTATGTGATCATATGTATTGAACCCATAATTCTACGGTGAGAAAAATTTTTATTTTTCACAAATATTTATTTGGTATTCAGAAACTACTGTATGTTTGAGGGCAGCCATTTTGCGCTCCCAAGAGCCCGATGTCGCGTGGGGAGGTTCGTACCCAAGGCGAGCTCGTGGATTGCCGGGACACCTCGGCGGAGCTCGAGTGCCCGACAATTCTCTCAATTAATGGAATTCTGCACTATGAGGGATTTTGACAATGTAGCAAAGGATGAAAGAAATAAGCAAAATTATTCATACACCCTCTGTGAAGGTAGAGACACCAGGGAAAATTTTAAGTGCAGTTAAGCCCAAGTGCATGGTAGCGTGAGACCAGCGAACTAGCTACACGTGCCAAGGTCATGGAAGGAAGAAAACGCGCGAAACGCACGGGCATAAACAATTTATTTCTCCGGTTGTGAGTGTAGGAAAATTATAAAAATTAACATCGAGCATAAGTGCAAGTCTGTCCGGAGTCCTGGGACAAGTCTTATGAAAATTGGTCTATTAGAAGCAAATTTGGCAAATTTCACAACCAAGCCTCATAGAGGGGATAGCGTCCTTCCGGAAATTATAAAAGAAACCCCCCACCGTAGATTTTTCAGTGTCGATCTGGAACTTGAAGCCGCGGGAGCTTGTGCCCGTCGTCATTAGAATTTCGCGCCAGATTGACCGACAATATTTCAATACATGTTCGTGGCTAAAGTCCATATATTTAGTTAAGAAGAAAAGTGATTGGAGAAGCTGTGAACGTTTGCAGACGAACTGGGAAGGTGTAGGCTGGTTGGAAAATACACAGCAGATTTTATTTTATCATTTCCTGTACTCTTGTAAGTGAAGAAGGTCTGGGGAAGCGATTCAAAATAGTTCGACTCCCTTATCGGCCGAACACCTGTTCTTGTTGAAACAACGGGGAGAGAAACCACTCTGGGAGACGCATCAGACAGTTATAGCCGACTGCAGAACGAGGGAAGTTCGTGGTGCAAGTTACAAAGAAAGTGCATTATTTATGGTAATTGTAATCTCGTGTGTGTGTGAAGGGTAGTGTTTGGATGAGTGAGTTTTTAAATATGAAAATGTTATCTGTGAAAATGAGTGGCTAAGTACGAGGTTGCTGGAGATGTAATCAGAATGCTGAGAATGTCACCAATGTGCAGGTCTGTCTATTTTACATTATGTTGTAGTTAGTTAGTTAGTTACTGTCTGTCCTAACCAAATTTTTCCAGATGATTGTCGGGTGATATGCGTAATTATCAGGCGAAAGGCGTTGTAAATTTTGGTCAGCGTGTGAAATTTTCAGTGTGTAAAGTTCATGTCAAGAACGGTAACATGCGACGCTTTAAAATTTTGTGTTGAGATGAGATATCATTCAAAGTGCGGATTTGTGAACATTATAAGTGTAAATTTGTCGTGGCGAATATTGTAATCTCAGGTGTCAGTTGCATTCAGAAATGTTGGTTAATAATAATAATAATAATAATAATAATAATAATAATAATAATAATAATAATAATAATGTTTACCGCGGGATAAGGAAATTCCTCTCTGTTAAATTATATTTAACCAGTTATTTTTACAAGGATCGTAGACATATTTAGATAATGGCAATAAAATTTGTTAGAGTCACAGTCATTAATGGGAAGGAAATTTTGAGACATCGTGTATACTTGAATTGCGAAAGGTCGATGTGTGCTCTTGGATTCTTGAGGTCCGAAAGTCTTAATAATAGTAAAGTAAGAGATGTGTTTATAATGGTTGTCGTTTTCACCAGGGGATCGATGTATGTAAAAGGATATTGAAGGAAAAGGAATTGAGAGCGATGAATTGATATGTGTGTGGAGACGAGATAGACGGAAGTAATACCGCTGGAAAGCGAGGAGAAAGAGTGTTGAGACAAGCTGTATTTTTGTAGAGGAAGTATTTAGGAACAGGCTGTGTGAGGCAGGCTGTATTGTTTTCCGCAATCAATCCGAATTTGAGATGACTATGATGTGAAGCATTGTGAAATTTATAGAAAGATTCCAAGTGAAAACGACTCTTGTAAAATGTTAAAGTCTGGGTAGTACAAATCCAGTGATCTATGTTACGTAAAGCCCGTATGGATGATATGAGAACGAACGATCGCCAGGATCAAAGAGTACTTTGGACACACGGTTGGGTTATATTTAATTTGTTCATTGGAGAGGTCATGGATAAGATGGTTGGAATTGATGATAGGCGATCTGAGAATTTCGAATGCGATGGTGATGATTATTATTTTGAAGGCATCCACTAAAAGGGGAAACGTGTGTTGGGAATTTTCATTTGCTTCCCTAACACGTCTGTGCACAGGCTGAGATTGTGTTCGAGGTGGAGAACCGTTCGTCACGTCTATTTATTTTTGAGTTCACATATTATAATGATGTAGACACTTACTGTATTTTTCGAGAGGTAGACACTTGCTGCGGTTCGACTTGCATTCATTTGATAATAGAGACGTTGGTTCCGTAATGTGGTATTTGTTTGACGAAATCTAGTGTTAAATATCAGAGTTGTTTGAGAATTGCATTTCGCCTGATATGTTAAGGGAGGCGTAGTACGACCCACTTTGACGCCCGACGATAGATTTAGGACGTCACGTGTTTATTCTTGAAGTCATTGATGATGAGACGTCCTAGGTCACGCCCGACGATAGGATTTGGAAGGCATCAAGTATATACTGATTAGGTTTAGGGTGTACAGATTTCAAGTGAGCCCGACGATAGGTCTGGGATGGTAGCTGTACACACTCAAGTCTCGGTTTAGATGTTTTTCTTTCTTTTGTTCTTTTGTGGAAGGGGCCTGGAGGAAGGTAGCCGTTACAGTACGATATGATTTATTGTAGAGGGTCTATGCGAAGCTCTCATTGAGATAACGGGACTGCTGTTGACAAACGAGGGCTGTCCAAGTGTGGGACATCGACCCGATCTAGATTATATTTTTACTGTGTTTCTTCGTGCGTGTTAAGCTGTATGACTTCGAGATGTTCGTTTATTTTTACGGACTTTATTGTTTCCTCGTCTTGACGTCCGTTTTCGTTGATAGTGTGCATATTGACACTTAGTGTTTTAGAGTGAGACTTGAGTTGCGAATGCGGTTTCGATTCGTCAGCCAGTAATTTATATTATTTTCATCTTTGGGACAGACAGTAAATAGAGAGATCTGTACTGGTAGCATTGTTGTCAAGGGAAAGAATTCCTTAAAATTGTAGTAAATTTTAGCGTGGACTGGTAAATTTGTTAAGCATAATAAACCCATTTCTAACCTGAAAATCGGTTCAATAATAATATTTTCAAGTGACTTTTCACTTTTTTGATTAACTTCAGTGTTTGGCATTTCTTCTAAATGCATGATTAGTAAGTGTTTCCTGCATTTCGCAGTTTTGTTCCTTTAGAACGACTTAACGTAAGATCCTCCCGGATCATGTTGTTGTTGGTTCCTTCCGAACAGCTGTTTGGGGTGATGCACGTTTAGCATCGGGATTACCTTATCACTTAAGGGTGTCATGAATGACAAATACATGGTGGAATTCTATTTCAATTGTGAATGATGCCATTAACTTGTAGTGAACACCATGCTTTCCCATAATATTTCGCAACCTATCCAAAGCAACTGATAGTCAGTTTGGTTCGATTAAGGGTCCATTCGGCGGATGTTCCGTATCCGTGAAGGGTATTTGACTGGTGGATAACCTTAATTAAGAGAAAATCAGGCGTTCTACTTGTTGAAAGTCAGATTTTCCACGGATCGTGTGGATTAACTCTCAGTTCTTGTTTGGAATGATAGGTGCCCGGTTTTCAGGTCTTCCCTTTTTCAGTTTTTCAGTTTCGCTGTCCACTAACATATTAGCTTCTCTGAAGCAACTCTTCGACATTGGAAGAAACGAAGTGACGTTATGTAATGTGACTGTGTTTGGAACTTTTCAAAAATCAATAATTAAATTTTTCTATATTTTTGTGGCAAGAATGCATATTAAATTAACGATGTTATCGTGCTCTTTCAGTTTAATAAAAGTTAGTAAGCACATTTTTGCTCCTCATTTCAAGTAGTTAGGCTTTCTTCTGAACCCCATCGTTTGGTTAAGATCGTGACCGAATTTATTCCCGCAACGACCCAAGATTTAAGAGTTCTAAATTGTCCTACCGTAGCAGCCGTGGCCGACCAACGATGGAATGGTAAGTTCAAGGGTTCAGTAGGTCACCCTAGAACTCTGACCAGAAATGTTCTGTCATCTAAGGTCCAGTACTGCACTAACCCTATCAACGAATTTTCGTTGTGTGGTACATGTGCCGCGGGTCAGTATTTCTCCCCTCAACATTGTCACATAACATGATTTCGAGTCGCAACGACGATACCTTGGACTCGTTTCGCAACGAACGAGATGGTTATGCGCACATGAGAAACAATGTAACAAAAACCATCAATTAAAGGAATAGAGCATACTTTGGCCACGTGATTTGTATGGAGGAATACCATCTTCAACAACACATTCTGCAAGGAAAAGTAAAAGGAATAAAAGGCCATCAGCGACGACACAGTTACTAATTGGGAAACCTGCGTCAGTGGTTTAGTAGGCCTACATCATCAGTTTATTTATACACATAAGTTGTAGGGAGGCTTGGGCCAGATTGACCGCCAACGTCCGTTAAGGATATGGCACTTCAAGAAGAAGATGAAACGGGAATTACAAATTCATACCGAATAACCTTATTCGTTTCGTACTGCTGTCATTTTGTAGGCCTACTTGTTCAAAATTCATTCTCATTGATTTGGAGTCGCTCTTCTCATTTTTATGTACGCATATACTTCCTTAGCACAGAGATAAACTGGTAGATATGAGGATGATGGTGGTGAAAGGTAGCGTGAACAAATTCACAGGCGTTTGTTGTTGTTTTACACATATCCGTAAGTAGTTGTACCCATATAGAAGGTAGGAAAGTACTCTATTTATTGATGTAATAATCCACTAAATGATCGCAGAACCCATTAATCGTTTCAGGTTTCTTAATAAACAGTAAAATGTTCCACAAAACACTCAGTAGCTTCATCGAGCTCTAAAATCTTCAATCCGAATAAATAACGTAGCAATTTTCCCAATTCACAGTCCTCTTTGATGAACATATTTACCATTCCTAATTGTTTGGAACTTCCGGAACCGTACTTGCCCAAAATGGAAAGTACATCTAAGAAAACACGATTAATACAGTCACCGGGGCTGATTGGTCAGCTTTGGGGCCTTTGGTTCAGAGGGTCCCGGGTTCAATTCCGGCCAGATCGGGGATTTTAATCGCGTCTGATTAATTCTTCGGGCTCGGGTACTAGGCGTTTGTGTTTGTCCCAACACTTTCCTATTCATATTCAGACAACATACTACACTACCAACCACCACAGAAACACACAATAGTGATTACATCCCTCCATATAGAGTTGGCGTCAGGTAGGACATACGGCCGTAAAACAGGGTCAAATCCACATGTGCGACACAGTTCGAACCCGCGACTCCACAAGTGTGGGAAAAGCGGTAGAATAGGAAGAAGAAGACTGTGACCGGGGATGTACGAGCAGCAGACTGAAGATTTAACATTCACTCCCTCGTTTTCATTCCCGCTGTTCACTCGTCGTGGTAACGAATTAACTGTTGTAGTGATTGTTCTTATAAGGTGCAAAATCGCGTGGTCATTCGTGAGAAAGGTAATGAAGGTGAAATAATAAGAAAAACGTGTTGGAACGATCACTCGAAGAATGAGGGGAAATAGAATCATAAAAGGCGGAGAAAGGTAGGGTTTGAAAAGCGTAGACCTCAAATATCCTAATATTGCCGGACCGGAAGTAATTGAAATGTGAAAACCTACAATGTTCTAAGCCCCAAAATTTCTCAATAATGACTATTGTTGTTAGTTCAGGTGTGCTTTACCTGTTCTGCCGCCACTCATTTCCGTTAGATGGTGTTCCTGCTGTAATTACAGAATAATAATCCGTCATCAAAGAGTACACAAGAGTTAATCCAACATTTCATACAATAACCTAATATTGCATACAATGACAATATTCATTATTTATATTTTACACACATTTATAGGCCCAGGCGAGATCTAGTGTTTACAATGCAGTATATTTTCGGGTATAGACAAGAACATATTTATTACTTTACTTTCATTGATCTGTCTCGGTCTCATCCTTGGCTTTGACAATGTGAAAATGGCTGAGGTATCAGTCATGCTAGTAATGCCATTCATTATACAGTCAGTCAATGACATGGATGGTGAGAAAATGTAGCTCATAGGGTGGGTTGGTGCGTGCAATTTGGTACGCTTGGAGGACGGGTATGTAACAGAACCTTCTATCTCAGTGAGAAAAGCAACGAGGAAATTATCTCACGCCTCATTTCCCTGCTACACATCTTCTGTGACGTCATGGTTATTACGACAGCTGATGGTGGAACTGTTGAGGATCCAACAAGCCTTCAGGCCTAGAAGTCAACAAACACGTATTTCTACACACAATTTATTGCACCACTCATGTACGTACGTAACACACCGATCCATTAGAGTGTCGTTATTATTCAGCTTAGCTACATGTGTACCAACTTGAAATGACGACTCCTTATACTAACTTGTGTATAATTATTGTGGTAAACAAACGCTTGTCCTCGTTCCGAGGTATTGCTGCTCTCTTCACCCCATTAGTGGTGAGCTATAGGCACCACTTTAATGACATTTTTAAATGTGGCCTTCCTGCAATTCTTAAATATGACCGTACCGGGAATTGAACCAGAGACACCGAGGACATCAGTTAATAGTGCTCTTACGCTACGAAGGCGGATCTAATGCTGATGGTTATTACTTTATTCATCTCATCGTCCTCAACTTCGTCCATGATCCTATGATGGACTCTAATTTATCATCTTCCAACCAGTCTCATTTTCCTATAAGTTTATCGTCTTTCAACCAGTCTCATTTTCCTGTAAGTTTCCAACTCCCGAGAATCTACGATTTTGAAACTTAAATCTCTTATCTTCCATTCGTTTTAACATGCTCAGTGGCCGAGAACAGCTCATTTAAAACTACTAACACTAACATTATCATTAAGTTTGTTGTGTCAAATTTTCAGACTAACTTGCTTATCGATTGATGAGGTGGGTGGCAAACAAAAGTAATAATTATGTCGATAAGATAAGCATAGAACGAACTAACTAAAATAAACAGATGGTACTTAGAATTCTGTAACACTCATAACTTGAAAACGCTGTATATTCCTTTCGAACATGTGGGGTGTCGTAGGTGGCGAGGATAGTTATGACGTGTCCCACCCAACAATTTTCTAGATCATATCAATGTATTACTTTTCTACAATGCTAGAAAAGTATTGTGGAGTATTATCGGGATTCATAAAACTAAAACTACTACACAGTCTGGTAGCGTGTTTTTATATCCACTAAATTTGCTGAACTATTATTTACAGTTAATTATAAGTTCACTCACGTTTGAGTTTTCCACCCGACGAACATTTTCCTTACTCACACTCACCCATTCACTCACTCACTCACCTACTCACGCAGACGATCACACTGCACATCGGCAATCGAACTTCTGTTCTCCACACGACTTTTCTCAGGGCAGAGTCATTCCAGAACTGTTCACAACTAGCAAGGCAGTTTGAACTCTGCGTTACCGATTGACGGACTCACTCCCAAGAATGACTCGTCACGGACTAGTGACCGTCTGTTTACGTTCACTCGTTATTGATGCACTCAAGGCTGACTCACTCGAGAATGACAGACGTGTGCCAGTTTAGCTCTTCATATAGGTCCTAAGAAGATACCAATAGTTTTCACTTCCAGATCATTCTGGGTGCCAGGTTCATCAGTTTCCATCTTCTTTTAGAAGCTTCTTTATCGCGAGCTTCAACAATTCGCCAGCACTATTGGTTTACTCGCCTCTGATCCCGTCTACAATGTCGTCGCTGCACCGCAGTTATTGGGTGGTGTGAATAAAAATGAGCACGCACTCTTTACTCGCGAATTTAGAGCAGGCACTCGCAATGAGGTGAATAAAAACCGCCTGTCGGAAGCAGTCACTCACAGCAGATCTGTGACCTTGAGCACACACTCCAGTTGTTCGAGTAGCAGAGTGGGCGCTCCAGATTTCTGGTGAATAAAGATAAAGCAGGCACTCTTCCCGGTAAGCGCCTGCTCATGTTTCCTTGAGCTAACTCAGTAGGTGACTCCAAATTATAGTGTCAAGTTCAATAGCATGGCAGATGTAATGCTGGTGGTTAATCGGAAAAGAAAATTATATAAACTTCGCAGAGAATGATCTCAATTTGATTACAGAGTGTTATAAAGGTCCAGTAAGGAGCATGCTGAAGAGCCTCCGTGGCTCAGACGGCAGAGCGCCGGCGTTTCACCTTTGGGTTCCGTGGTTCAAATCTCGGCCACTCCATGTGGGATTTGTGTTGGACAAAGCGGAGGCGGGACAGGTTTTTCTCCGGGGACTCAGTTTTTCCTGTCATATTTCATTCCAGCAGCACTGTCCAATATCATTATATTTCATTTGTCAGTCATTAATCATTGCCCCAGAGGAGTGAGATAGGCTTTGGCAGCCGGCACGCTTCCTATCCTCACCGCTTCATTCATTCCATTCCTGACCCGGTCAGATGACTGGAAACAGGCTGTGGATTTTCAAGGAGCATTCTGAATGGTTAGCGGAGCATGTTATGTTGGTGACCCTGGGTTTCAGAGTGGAGTTGGTGAAGACATCTCGGATAACTGTGTCAAAAACATTTTCGCAGGTTTTGACATTAACAGAAATGAAAGCAGATTGTGAGATAAAATTCCAAGAAATGTTGCTCAGATGCAGGAAGCACGGGAAAGGAAGGATTCAACCAGTGTAGATGTATCACGACCTGACTCTGTCTATGACTCCCGAATTTGGAGAAACTCCGACGTTTGCAGAGTTATGACGCCTCTGTAGGAAGTCGAAGGGATGACAACTTCTGCAGATCTTGCAACTTGCTTACGTCACGCCGACACAGATAGGTCTTATGGCGACTGGGATAGGAATGGCGTAGGAGTAGAAAGGGAGCGGCCGTGGCCTTAATTAAGACACAACCACAGCATTTGCCTTGTGTGAAAATTGGAAACACCGGGCGAGTTGGCCGTGCGCGTAGAGGCGCGCGGCTGTGAGCTTGCATCCGGGAGATAGTAGGTTCGAATCCCACTATCGGCAGCCCTGAAAATGGTTTTCCGTGGTTTCCCATTTTCACACCAGGCAAATGCTGGGGCTGTACCTTAATTAAGGCCACGGCCGCCTCCTTCCAACTCCTAAGCCTTTCCTATCCCATCGTCGCCATAAGACCTATCTGTGTCGGTGCGACGTAAAGCCCCTAGCAAAAAAAAAAAAAAATTGGAAACCAAGGAAAACCATCTTCAAGGCTGCGAACAGGGGGGATCGAACCCACTATCCCCCGGATGCAAGCTCACAGCTGCGCGCCCTTAACCGTACGGCCAACTCATCCGGTCCTGCAGATCTGGCCCCTTAAAAATTTCATTCAATTGTCAATATATTTTTTCAACATAATTGATGTTTGTTATTTACGTTATAGGCCTACCATTTTCCTCAAAGTATTAATGTCGTAATATTCAGGCTATGATGTCTTACCTTTCAGACGGCCGATGGTAGGGTTATTCTCCCGCTGCATCAGATTCATCAGCCGCTTCTCCCATTATTTTAACGATATGCATTTGTTTCCCGTACGCTTTAATTCTACTTTATATTTCAGTCTTATTTTGATGTTTTGTAATTTTTTACCAACAGTTGGACGGAAAACCACCTCCTTCTACCGCTTTTCCACCTCTGTGGGGTCCTGGGTCGAATTGTGTCACACATATGTGGATTTGGCCCAGTTTTACGGCCGTAAGCTCTTCCTGACGCCAACCCTAGATGGAGGGATGTAATCACTATTGCGTGTTTCTGTGGTGGTTGGTAGTGTAGTGTGTGTTGTGCGAACATGAAGAGGAAAGTGTTGGTACAAACACAAACACCCAGTCTCCGGGCCAGAAGAATTAATCAGAGGCGATTAAAATGCCCGACCCAGCCGGGATCCCCTGAACCGAAGGCCTCAATGCTGACCTTTCAGCCAATCAGACAGTTGTTGGACGGAAATGTTTAAGTTAAATTTAGCAAGTAGTTCACACTGAACTGCATTTATTACACTTATATTCTTGTGCTTCTTATCCGGTAACTGTGACTCTGAAAACATAATTGTATATTCCTTTAAAATGGAGATAAAAGCGGAATGGAATTCCACACTGTCGTCGCCTGCCATGTTAAGTATTAAACTTCCCGGACGTCATCGAAGTGTAATCACAGTCTAAGGTGTTATATACATGGCACGTGCACGACCTTGATCAGTGACACTGAGAGGCTGCTCCAGACACTCGAGTGTACGATGTACTTCCGCTCTATATTTTTATTCATCGCAAATGCGGAGTGGAAGCTCATCGCCAGGAAGACACTAAGGCACTCAGCGAGCACACGCTCACTCGCTTAGACTCATTTTCATTCACACCACCCATTGTCACTCGCTGGTATTATTGTCGGCCGCCCTGCACTCGGCCTTCATTGTCACGTTATTACAGAAATAAGGTAGTACCAGTAAAGCTAACATGAATATGCGTGGTGGTAGGGATTATTGTTTTAAACAGAAGTACAAGTAAGGTAATCATTCCCTATTAACACATCACAGGGGGGAAAATAGCTCTGACACTTCGAAATATGCAGGAACAGGCAAAAAAAGGAGAAGGACCTAAAAGGTCGTGAAACTGATGGACACCCTAGGCCTCGCTAACCTAATACCATCGGTATGAGAATAGAACAATAATTAACCAAAGGAGGTCGAATAGGAAAGATGGACGCGAGAGAGCAATACCAGAATCAGGTAGAAGGCCCCTGGTTACCAACATACTCTCCCAAGTTGGAAACAACCGCGATAACCTCCTTTAGTCGCCTCTTACAGGAGATACTCTGGAAGAATTCTATGCCCCCATACAAAAGGAGTATGAATGGTTATGCGTGTGTTATATAGTCCGCATTGCCAATTATGCACAAGTGACACTGAGTGTCACAAAATCTTACATCATTTGTAATAAGAATTATGATTCGAAGAATGGAGAATTCCTTATAAAACCCTACACCATTCTACTTGATCGAAGAGTAATTTATCACCAAGTATGTCTACTTATAACCATTATTTCTATATATTAGGCTACTGTAATAATAACTGCAAAGGCAAGATACTGGAGAACTTCGCGATAAAAACAGGGGTGAGACAAGGTGACGGACTTTTCCCACCCACCTTCAACTGCGTCCTTGTAAAAGTTGTGAGAAAATGGCACAGTGGGATGGTCAACTTGGGTATCCAGAGTGGACTACTTAGGTCACAAGAGGGAAGAGATGACAGTGGATTGTCTCGCACCGATCGCTGAATCTCTGGAAATAACGGTAATCCAAGTCATTATCTCAGAATACAGGTGCCCTAAGAAGGGCTCCAACTGTCACTGGATACACTTCACCAGCATCAAAGAGACTTATGCAGGTCCCACTAGAACAGGGTAAAATTAAGCGAGTGGAGAAATTTAAGTACCTCGGCGACTGGACAGAACCCAACTTGTCAGAGAAAGCAGCCCCTCGTGAAAGATAAGTTAGAACTGGCATCCTGGCTATCTCAAACCACAAACAACAAGCGATGCCTGTCACGTAATCTGAAGCCGAAACACTACACAACAACCATCCGGCATTTATGCCATGGAGTGTCTGTCACTAGACAGGAAAGGCTTGAATAAAAAACTGGAAGTCAGAGAGAGAAGAATTCTCAGCAATGCGCCAGGCCCCGTACTGGAAGAGAGGATAAAACCAAAAACATCACAATTCAGAGTTTTACTGCAAGATAGACAGAGGCTTTATGATCATGTCGTAAGATTGTCTCTCAACAGACAGAAGTCTGCAACCTGGCTGACGGAGACTGAAAACGACATAAAAGAACTGAGCCTGAGAGACTTCCAAAACAGGCAGGTTCTGACAAAGCTGCAAAATATCCAAAGGAAAGCAGCTCGATTGATTCTGGTAATTTTGGACAAAGGAGTAGTGTTTTGAAAATGTTGCAAATATTGGGAGACGAGCTACTCGACTGATCGATGTTCCGAGATGTACGTGGAGCGATGGCGTGGAATGACATTAGTTGAAGAATAAGCTTGAATAGAGTTTTCAAAAGCAGGGAAGATCATAATATGGAGGGGAAGTTGGAATTCAAATGGACAAATTAGGGCAAATATTCGTTTAGAGGAAGAGGAACTAGGGATTGGAATAATTTACCAACGGAGATGCCCTCCTAACAATGTGCGAGTAGCCCAGTGAAAATAGCCTAAGTGCCAATGGTACTGATTTTCAAAAGCTAATTCTCGTTATTTTTGTTTTGTTTTGTTTCGCGTTGATTTGCATGTGTCTGATTTATGAAGATCTTCTAAAATTAATACTTAGCTTGTCTAAATTATTAGAATTATATATAATTTCGTATGGCTATTGCTGGCCTGGTGCAGCCCTTGTAAGGCAGACCCTCCGACGAGGGTGGGTGATATTTGCGGTGTATGGGCAACTGCATGTTATTGTGGTGGAAGATAGTGCTATGTGTGGTGTGTGAGTTGCAGGGATGTTGGGGACAGCACAAACACTCAGCCCAAGGACGAGGTAAATTAACCATTTAAGGTTAGAATCTCCAACACGGTCGGGAATCGAACCCGCGGCGACTACGCTGACCATTCAGCCAAGGAGCCAGGCGTAAGTAGAAATGAGAACAGAACATCATGCCACCTACCTATTTTTATATGCATAAGTTTTATAAAGTGTTTGCGTGAAGTATTAGCAACGTTATTGATAGTGTATTGAAAATCCACAGCCTGTTTCCAGTTATTCGACCGGGATAGGAATGGAATGAATAAAGCCCCCATTTAGCGGCGATAATAGGAACTATGCCAGCTGCTGAAGCCTGTCGCACTCCTCTGAGGCAATGATTAATGAGTGACAGATGCAATGAAATAATATTGGAGAGTGTTGCTGGAATGAAAAGTGACAGGGAAATCCGGAGTACCCTGAGAAAAACCTGTCCCGCCTGCACTTTGTCCAGCACAAATATCACATGGGGTGACCGGGATTTGAACCACAGAACCCAGCGGTGAGAGGCCGGCGCGCTGCCGCTCGAGCCACGGAGGATTGATAGTGTATTATTTCAGTGTAAATATAATTATAATTTGGAACTACCCAGCTATTGTGTACCTGTCGTTGACGGGTTACGTTTTCGTAATTGCACCAGTAAAACCATCTAGCGGAGATGAGTGGCAACAGAAAAAGCAGAGCACACCCCAACTAACAACATTATCAATTAATCACTACTGATCTGCATTTAGGGCAGTCGCCCAGGTGACAGATTCCCTATCTGTTATTTTCCTACCCTTTCCTTAAATTATTGCAAAGAAATTGGAAATTTATTGAACATCTCCCTTGGTAAGTTATACCAATCCCTAACTCCCCTTCCTATAAGGGAATATTTTCCCCCATTTGTCCTGTTGAATTCCAACTTCATCGTCATATTGTGATCTTTCCCACTTTTAAATACAACATTCAAATGTATTCGTCTAGTAATGTCTTTCCACGCCGCCTCTCCACTGACAGCTCGGAACATACCACTTAGTCGAGCAGCTCGTCTCCTTTGTCCCAAGTCTTCCCAGCTCAAACTTTGCAAGATTTTTTAACGCTACGCTTTTGTCGAAAATCACCCAGAACAAGACAAGCTGCTTTTCTTTGGATTTTTCCAGTTCTTGAATCAAGTAATGCTGATTAGGGTTCCATCCAATGTGAGATCTTCCTAACTCGCTGACTAACTTTACAAACATATAAAACTGCATTTAACTTGAAAAATCTGAATATCTGCATTTAAGATGGAAAATCTGAAAATTAACATTCATTAAATAAAATACACACTCGTCTGACCTTGTACTCACACTTACTTGTTACCTGCTTACTTACACATACGTTATTTGAAGGGCGCCAGCTGTCACTCAGTACAGCAATAATAGAATGAGACTCTTGACCATCTCTAGGGTGTGGGGTAATAAGCTTACTTTTGACAACATACCATATAAGTTCTGGGAAAAGGAGATTGGCGTTCGGTTTCCCCATTAATTTTGAGGTTAAGATATTTTACTGTCAATGAAATGAAACTATGAATTCGTTTGATAGAACAATATATATTCTTTAAATAATATATCAAAAAATAGTGAGTCTTGTTGCGATAAAACAGATGAGAATATGAAATTATGACATTGCAACTGACAGAAACTAGGCATGAATTTGAATTCTTCTTGACCGGACATTTAACAATTTATACGAAATATTTCCCTCACTGATTCACTTGACTGTACCTTCAACACTTTGAGTGTAATTACGACGTAATCCATTGCTCTGGTGTTTACTGTAGATGTGTCACGCCTAACGTGGTGATACATCCTTGCGACTGCTTCTTCTCCATATCATCTGACTTCTTTGTAAGTCAAGATGGTATGACCTCTTGGTAGGTCCAGGGTTGCCCTCTCTGACTCCTTGGTAAGCCTTGCGTCCGCGTCTTCCACTAAGTGACGGACCAACCATTTGGTCTCACTCTCTCAATGACCAATAATGGCTCACTGAGTCTTCACCATCTCTCGTTCACACTGGTTGGCTGACCACCTAAGGCCTCTTGATCTAGTAGACTACTTCACTGTACTGCATCCGTATAAGTAATGACTGACGCTACAATGTGCACCCACCTTATATAGACTTTGGTTGACACAGCTACGTAATCTCCAAAAATAACAATGACGTACTCCCACCTACGCGACAGATATTACATACAGTGGTGAAATAGCCCCGCGGCGACGAGTCCGTGCGCGCATATTCTAAATAAATACAATGACGTAGCCATGGAGTGGCGATGACTTGGCAGAATCTCCAACAATATTGCACAATGCACCAACGTCATACCCAATCTCTGATATATACAACAATTCTCACTGTACAGGTATTGAGTGTTATACTACACATACGTATATATGTATACATCTAAGTGCAATCTTGCAAGCAACAGGCAATTGCAAAATTGAATAAAACGGATAATTACAATAATAGTACAATATCACAGATAACATAATAATAATACTGACATAATAATAATAATAATAATAATAATAATAATAATAATAATAATAATAATAATAATAATAATAATACAGATAAAATCATCCAATAATAAAAGTACAGATATCATCTTGTAACGGGATTTGAACCGTTACAATTCGCCTCCCTCATAAATAAATCGAAGAACAAAGAATCGATTGATTTATGAACAAAATTATATATATAACACTGACACAGATAAACACTTTAAATGAGTATACAACAATAATTTTCTTTTTCAGCATCCATACATTTTATAATACATCACATATATGAGAATTCTTCTCGCACATTGTCATCGTAGATAACTGTCCAGTGTCCCATTCTCATACAATTCACAAGAGCATAGCCCTTAATTTAACACACACAAATAATTTTCAATCAATATACACATTCTTCTCCTTTTTTTTAACATATCAAAACTTTTTGTGAAATATCACTTATATGAGAACTGTTCTCGCATATTGTTATCGCAGATAACTGTCCAATGTCCTGTTCTCCGGTTTTTTTGTCACACAGTACATGACAATGTAGCACTTATTCTTCCAATACACCAATACGACACTTGGTTCACACGCAAATCGTAGATGTTAGTTTTATTTTGCCAGTTTCTCACAAAATATAATCATCTTACTCTTATTTCAACAAATCTCACGTGAAATGCTTCTTTACATATATAATACTATAAATACCGACAATGTCCCCTTCCTGAATTTATAAGAATATGCACACTCCCCGATACGGTTCACAATAGTGAAATACCCCTGATACAAAATATAACTTCAACATATTTCCCGCCTCTGCAGATGATGAAATGGAACTCTGAGTAGCACTCTGTCACTCAAACGAATCAATTTTGCCCTTATTAACTTACGTATCTCAATAGATCACATCCTCCTTGGCAACAATAATTAAAGAATCAATATTATGGCTACAAGATGGTTCAATTATTCCGTAATCCAGCATAATGTTTATTTGTTCTTAGACGTCACTAGCATTTTTAAGTTCAATGGGGTACTTACCTCCCACAAACGATCTATGGTCATGTACTACAAATTTATGTTCATATACGTGTTCTTCCTCACCACTAAATACATCTCGATGCTTACCTAACATCGACCACAATTACTCCTCCTGTAATTCACTCAAATTACCTCACGTCACTGCCTCATACCGACGATCCCTCAGATCCTGGTCGTATAGACACGTAACACACCCAACAACACATTTCCTCTCACTAGGAACAACTTCACTTACCTCTCATATATTTCAAAGAACACACGTCACCAACACACTTACCTCAGACCATCATAATTCACACGTACTTCTTTGCTAGTTATATCCCAGAACAAACACACACTACCTAAATTAAAGTCTATTCTACTTCCATGATTTGCAACCAAGTCAGCTCCTAAAACAACTGAATACACAAGTTCTGGTACAACAAAACATAGTTGAAACTTACAATTATCTTTACTTATGATTGGTACCGCTATTAATTTATTTACTCACTTTGACTCACCCAACGGCTGTTATAAGATCTGATAGTACCTTCACTTACCTTCTTCATATCACAATTTCCATCATCGGAGTTATTCCCTCACTACTTACATCACATTCTCGGCATTACAAGTACTTCCATCACTTATCAGAACACTTCTTACGTCTAACTTACTGCTATCATTAATTACTTCATTATCTACGACCACGTCACTACTTAAATATCTCACTTAACATTACTCAGGTCACAATCACACTACTCTTAACTCTACTTTCATTACATAACTACTTATACTAAATACCTGTTCATTTTCTACCTGCGGACTGTTCACTTTATTTACCCGATTCCCTGTGAATTTGGAATACTCTTGCTTGATAACGACACCTTGATAACATTCATATTAAGACTATCATAGTCTCTCTGATAACTCAAATCCGTACGCCTCCCATCTTCCGATTTTCTCTGATTACTCTTCTGACCTTCTCTCTCATAACTCAAATACATACGCCTCCCATCTTCCGATTCTCTCTGATTACTCTTCTGATCCTCTCTCTCACAACTCAAATCCATACGCCTCCCATTTTCTGATTCTCTCTCGTTACTCTTCTGACCATCTCTCTCATAACTCAAATACATACGCCTCCCATCTTCCGATTCTCTCTGATTACTCCTCTGATACTCTCTCTCACAACTCAAATACATACGCCCCCCATCTTCCGATTCTCCCTGGTTACTCATCTGACCCATATCACTATTGACATAACTCTTAATTCTCTGCTCATCAGGATTACTACTTCTCTGATACACGGCTAACATTTTCCCCCTTCTCTCTACAATATTACTTTCCCTAGACATCATGCGCTCTCTCTCTCGCCCCTGTAAACATTCTTCCCAAAGCCTGTCAATGAACACTTTAAACTCTCCTAAATCAGACATATTATTCCAGTATACTCGAAACCATATTTTACTTTCACCGATAAAAACATTCGACAAGATTTCCACCACGTATTCCCATTCATTAATATTATTCCTCGACTTACTTGCAAATCTTTTCTCAACTACTTTTACAAACTCTATAGGATTAAACTGTTTTCCAGAAAACTTGGTTAAATCACGATCCCTACTGAACAAACCACTCGCTACTATCACGTCTAAACCTGTCTTACCTCTACCTTTCTGCCGTATCACTTCCTGGCAGTTTACAACTTCTTCTTCTTCTTCTTCTTCTTCTTCTTCTTCTTCCGCTGCTCTCTCAGAATTCTCTTCCCCTATTCTCACTTCTTCCTTCAATTCTTCCTCTCTTTCTCTTACCTGCTGTGATAGCGTTTTCTGTTCGCTCCGTAGTTCAGTGACCTCCACAAGTTTGCTTTCAATTTTCTCATTTCTACTAATCTGTTCCCTCGTATCTTCCCCAACTGCATTGCAAATCTTGTCCAATCTTTTCTCGACTACCTCATGAATTTCATCCCGATTACTCGAAATTTTATCACTTAATTCTACGATATTCTCTGTACATATTTCTTTGACTTGCTCGGTCTGAATATGAAGACTGCTCCGATTCAACTTCATTTCATCTTCAATTTCTACGCACTCTTCATTTGACTTACTTTCTAACTTACATGTTGACTTAGATGTTTGATTATTTATCTCTAATATCTTAGAATCTATTTTACTAATGGTCACATTAAAATTTTCTTTATTACTGCCAATTAATTCTTCCATCTGCCTATTCCTATTTTCGATACTACTAATAATCATTTCTTTCATCTCTTTATTATTACTTTCATTCCTACTAATTAATTCTTCCATCTGTTTACTCCTATCTTCACAATAAGTATCAATCATTTCCTTCAACTTGTTCATTTCGGCCTTCAGCAGATTAAACTGTTGTAAATTCATTGCCCCTGAGAATGTCTTTTGAGTTTCAGCGTGCTTCTCAATTTCTG
Organism: Anabrus simplex; assembly: GCF_040414725.1. Taxonomy (NCBI): domain Eukaryota; kingdom Metazoa; phylum Arthropoda; class Insecta; order Orthoptera; family Tettigoniidae; genus Anabrus; species Anabrus simplex. Next base: position 247,036,207 of record NC_090265.1, on the reverse strand, counting down.
TACTTTCCTGAATTATCTCAGAAGGTTCCATCCTATTCACCTGCTCCCTACTCTGAATTTCACCTTGGATGTCCGCAGAAGCAATGACCTCGTCCTCACATGACTTGTCATTGTGTTCCTTGTCCATCTTTGGTTCACTAGTGATAGTACGCGATCTCAAATTAATTTCCCTCTTCAAATCCCTTGACATATCCCCAAATACAAATATATATCACAAAATTACACTCTTGACATTTACCGGTAATAAATTCCGTTGGCTTATATGCGTATACTCTTCCCAAATGAACCTATGATATGCTGTCATTCAGACCAAATTCTGAATTTCTTCGTGCACCACGTTGCGGGGCCAAAATGAGATCTTCCTAACTCGCTGACTAACTTTACAAACATATAAAACTGCATTTAACTTGAAAAATCTGAATATCTGCATTTAAGATGGAAAATCTGAAAATTAACATTCATTAAATAAAATACACACTCGTCTGACCTTGTACTCACACTTACTTGTTACCTGCTTACTTACACATACGTTATTTGAAGGGCGCCAGCTGTCACTCAGTACAGCAATAATAGAATGAGACTCTTGACCATCTCTAGGGTGTGGGGTAATAAGCTTACTTTTGACAACATACCATATAAGTTCTGGGAAAAGGAGATTGGCGTTCGGTTTCCCCATTAATTTTGAGGTTAAGATATTTTACTGTCAATGAAATGAAACTATGAATTCGTTTGATAGAACAATATATATTCTTTAAATAATATATCAAAAAATAGTGAGTCTTGTTGCGATAAAACAGATGAGAATATGAAATTATGACATTGCAACTGACAGAAACTAGGCATGAATTTGAATTCTTCTTGACCGGACATTTAACAATTTATACGAAATATTTCCCTCACTGATTCACTTGACTGTACCTTCAACACTTTGAGTGTAATTACGACGTAATCCATTGCTCTGGTGTTTACTGTAGATGTGTCACGCCTAACGTGGTGATACATCCTTGCGACTGCTTCTTCTCCATATCATCTGACTTCTTTGTAAGTCAAGATGGTATGACCTCTTGGTAGGTCCAGGGTTGCCCTCTCTGACTCCTTGGTAAGCCTTGCGTCCGCGTCTTCCACTAAGTGACGGACCAACCATTTGGTCTCACTCTCTCAATGACCAATAATGGCTCACTGAGTCTTCACCATCTCTCGTTCACACTGGTTGGCTGACCACCTAAGGCCTCTTGATCTAGTAGACTACTTCACTGTACTGCATCCGTATAAGTAATGACTGACGCTACAATGTGCACCCACCTTATATAGACTTTGGTTGACACAGCTACGTAATCTCCAAAAATAACAATGACGTACTCCCACCTACGCGACAGATATTACATACAGTGGTGAAATAGCCCCGCGGCGACGAGTCCGTGCGCGCATATTCTAAATAAATACAATGACGTAGCCATGGAGTGGCGATGACTTGGCAGAATCTCCAACAATATTGCACAATGCACCAACGTCATACCCAATCTCTGATATATACAACAATTCTCACTGTACAGGTATTGAGTGTTATACTACACATACGTATATATGTATACATCTAAGTGCAATCTTGCAAGCAACAGGCAATTGCAAAATTGAATAAAACGGATAATTACAATAATAGTACAATATCACAGATAACATAATAATAATACTGACATAATAATAATAATAATAATAATAATAATAATAATAATAATAATAATAATAATAATAATAATAATAATAATAATAATAATACAGATAAAATCATCCAATAATAAAAGTACAGATATCATCTTGTAACGGGATTTGAACCGTTACAAATGGAACCCTACTTTAGTTGGGGTTTTACCAGAGACTTATATATTCTCTCCTTTACATCCTTACCACATCCCCTAAATACCGTAATAACCATGTGTAAAAATCTGTACCTTTATTTACAATCCCATTTATGTGATTACCTCAATGAAGATCTTTCCTTATATTAACGCCTAGGTACTTACTTTACAATGATCCCCAAAAGGAACTTTCACCCTCATCAACGCAGTAATTAAAACTGATAGGACTTTTCCTATTTTGGAAACTCACAACCTGACTTTCAATCCAGTTTATCATCCATCTGTCCATGTCACAACATTATCAAAGTCATTTTGCAGTTGCTCACAATCTTGTAACTTATTTAATACTCTGTACAGAATAACATCATCCGCAAAAAGCCTTATCTCTGATTCCACTTGTTTACTCATATTATTTATATAATACGTAAGAAAACATAAAGGTCCAATAATACTGCCCTGAGGAATTCCCCTCTTAATAATGATAGGGACAGATAAAGCTGCGCCTACTCTAATTCTCTGAGATCTATTTTCTAGTAATATAGCCACCCATTCAGTCACTCTTTTGTCCAGTCCAAGTACACCCCTTTTCTTCCAGTAGTCTCCGATGATCTACCCTATCAAATGCCTTAGATAGGCCAATCGCGATACAGTTCAGTGCAATACTGTTGTTGATGGGTGCAATACTATTCTATACTAATCTTATAAAGAGGAAAAATTTGTTTGTTTGTAACGAATACGCTCAAAAACTACTGAACCGATTTTAAAAATTTCTTCACCTATAGAAAGATACATTGCCAGTGAGTAACATGGACTGTATTTTATTTTCAAAACAATTCGATGTGAGGGGCACGGGGGAGAAATATAAAAATAATAGGCTAATATAGGCAAAATATCGAATTTGTCGTATAAGGACGAGACAAAGCTCAATTTAATGATCTTGACGCAAAGAACAAAACTTGGTAAGCCCTACGGGCTCGAAAACCATGTTTTAAGGCCCTAAAACCAACCGTTACGGAGATATTGGCACCACACTACCCCTGCTCTAGGAATCGGCTAAAGAAATGAACTGCCGTAACCATGGCAACGTCAGCTACAGGATTCTAGAGCAGTGAGATTACTTATGTACGTTTGAGCATAGCTGCCAACGAAAACTGGTACAAATAAGACTTAATATCTGGAAAAAAATATACTGTTGTGTAAGGCACTCATAGGACTCCTTTGGGCGGGGATGGAAAGGGGGTGAAGTACGAGTATAAAAATCTTACTATATATAGAAATGGAAGAGAGAGAGAGAGAGAGAGAGAGAGAGAGAGAGAGAGAGAGTGAGAGAGAGAGAGAGAGTGTGTGTGTGTGTGTGTGTGTGTAAATGACACATCTCCTAAACCACTGGAGCAATTTCAACCAAACTTGGTACACGTATTACTTACTATCGGGAGACGATCACTGTAGGGGGTAAGCCATAGCGCCCTTAAGGGAGGGGGTCAGGGGGTTAGTTTTAATAATAATCGAGAATAGTGTCGAATTCATAGTTTTTGGGGTCGCTGAGTTGAAAAGTAATACTCTAGAATTTTTTTTAAAGTCCAAGTCCAGCCCCCTTTTAGGTGGGGAGCAAAGGGGGGTGAGATATAGAATTAATTAAAAACAGTTTCGAATCCATAGATTTCAGGGTCTCTGAGATGAATATCTACAATAAATCACAGAAACGTAACATGTTACAGACATGAAATTTGATATTTGGAATCCCCTTAAAAAATGAAAGAACAGAAAGATTCCTTTTCAGAAAATCCACTTAATGGGGGAGGGGGTGAAAAGAAGTGAGGAAGGAGTTGTATTATTTATATGATGACACATATATCTCAAAAATGAAGAAGTTACAGACGTTAAAATTGGTACTTGCAATTTCCTTTAAAAATGAACACACTTTTTTTGGAAAATCCACTTAAGGGGGTGAAAAGAATAAAAAAAAAGCGGGTGAATTTTTAAAATTAGTATCTTCTTCTTCTATCGCTTTACCCACACCTGTGGGTTTGCGTGTGCGAAGTGTGTCGCACATGTGGATTTGACCCTGTTTACGGCTGGATGCCCTTCCTGACGGCAACCGTATGAGTAGAGACGTAATCTATACTTCTATACTAATATATAAAGAGGAAAAATTTGTATATTTGTTTGTAACGGATAGACTCAAAAACTACTGAACCGATTTTAAAAGTTACTTCACCTATAGAAAATTGCATTGCCAGTGAGTAACATGGGCTGTATTTTATTTTCAAAACAATTCGAGGAGGGGGGCGACGGGGGTGATATAAAAATATTAAAATAATAGGCTAATATAGGCGAAATCGAATTTGCCGTACAAGGACGAGACAAAGCTCATTTTAAGCCCTTGACTCTAAGAACAAAACTCGGTAAACCCTCGGGGCCCGAAAACCATGTTTAAAGGCCCGAAAACCATGTTTAAAGGCCCTAAAACCAACCGTAATGGAGATATTGGAACCACACTACCCCTGCTCTAGGAATCGGATAAAGAAACGAACGGCCGTAACCATGGCAACGTCAGCTCCAGGAGTCTACAGCAGCAAGATTATGCACGTACGTTTGGGCATAGCTGCCAACCAAAATTGATACACATAATGACTTACTATCTGGAAAAAATAAACTGCTGTGTAAGACGCTCATAGCACTCCTTTGGGCGGGGATGGAAAGGGAGTGAAGTATAAAAATAATAGTCCCGGAGATCTCCGTAGTACAGCGACAAGCGGTTGCCGACGGGCCTCCGTGTTTACGTACTGGCTTAGGTTTCAGCATTTTGCGAAGTCTGTTACCTATAGTTTAAACTATTTTCTATCAAATCATGGAGTAGTCGGATCACTGATGTCATTAGTGCCGATATTTTTGTCCACTTTTACGATCATCGTAACCATGAAAACAACCTATATACTGTGCCCAATTGTCAACATTTATACTCACATTCATTATATTATGTGCGACATAAGTGACAAGCCCAGAGAGTTACAGTTCTCGATAATTATAGTCGTTTCTTTTATGCATCGCGTATTTTCTTGATCATTTGTAATAGTTACGAAATATCGGATCAAACAAATACATTCAATAATATTTAGCCTATATTTGTGGTGCTATCTAGCGGAAGTATACTTACACTAAACCTGCAGCTTTGTGAAGGGAGCAGGTATATCTAGGTGGGATTGAAGGAAAAACATGGTAGCAAGAGATCTTAGAGGTCGACGCTAATTAGGAACTAATATTTAGAGGCCCCATGAAGAAAAGAAGAAGATACACTATAATTCCAAACATGACAAATAATTTCTACGTACTTAATAAATACACCAGTGATATAAATATCTAATGAAGTCAGTCATACCGATAGTATGAGTAACTAAAGCCAGTTTCTGATAACCCGTACGAAGAACGGGTACTTCTGCTAATGTTGGTATATTTCGGGGCGATACAGTTCAGTGCAATACTATTGTTGATATATTTCGAGGCGATACAGTTCAGTGCAATACTATTGTTGATATATTTCGGGGCGATACAATTCAGTGCAATACTATTGTTGATATATTTCGGGGCGATACAGTTCAGTGCAATACTATTGTTGATATATTTCGGGGCGATACAGTTCAGTGCAATACTATTGTTGATATATTTCGGGGCGATACAGTTCAGTGCAATACTATTGTTGATATATTTTGGGGCTTAGTTTACTTCCTGCTCGAAGATTCTAGGGAATTCCCCTCGTTCTCTGAGAAATTGGGTCTCACAAGAGTTCTTTATCGTACCGGAAACCGAGTTCGCACTTATTTTGGAAACAGGAAAACGTGTAACCAGCAGTAGTTGGTTTAAAACAGCGAGTTTCCTTTGTAGTCAGACCACTAACTCGAGGTATACTTTCCAGTTTATGACACATTCATTATTGTTCAATAGTTTTATAGCGTAATAAAATTTGCGTTAGTAATCCATTGTAATATTACTCACGTCTGGTTCTGCACTTTACATTTGCTGCTACATCAGCTTCACGTTTTTAAACCAACGGAGGATCTTAAAGCGGATCTTACAGTCAATAACTTCAACTTGAATAACCAATGCGTGCATGGTTGGAAAAGATTCTACCTACAGAGCTTCATAATATGACATACAGTATATCACAGAAAAGGTCCCTGGATTTGATCTGACACAAAGAGTGTGGTCAGTTCTAAACCACATAAGGACATGTCTTTTCCCGCTGCTTGTTTAATGTCGCACTAACGCATTGAAGGATTTCGGCGACGGAAAGATGGGAAATGGCTTGGATTGGGAAGGTGGCGGCCGTAGCCTTAATTAAGGTACAGCCCCTGTATTTTCCCGGCGTGAAAATGCGAAAACCCAGGGAAACCATTTTCAGGGCTGCCGATGGAGGGATTTGAACCCATCATCTCCAGAATTCAAGCCCGACACTAACCGTATGTCCAACTCGCTCGGTATAAGCCATCTTCTCTACAAAATAGAATCCCTTCTCCACAGCGTGAATGTGGAGCTGAGAGGAACAACTCAGCAAGTCATTCAACTGTAAGTCGAGACGAGCATATTTTTTTTTTTTTTTTTTTTTTTGCAAGTTGCTTTACATCGCACCCACACACAGATAGGTCTTATGGTGACGATGGGACAGGAAAGGACTAGGAATGGGAAGGAAGTGGCCGTGGCCTTAATTAAGGCACAGCCCTAGCATTTGCCTGGTGTGAAAATGGGAAACCACGGAAAACCATTTTCAGGACTGCCGATAGTGGGGTTCGAACACACTATCTCCCGAATACTGGATACTGGCCGCACATAAACGACTGAAGCTATCGAACGAGCATGTTTATGAAGGAGACCCAAAATAGGTGTTTTCTATTAACACCAAAGGCGACATTGAAAGCCTGAATTTTAAGTTGTAATATCTAATAATTTTGTAGTTCTTTTTGGCATTCAGTGTATCGAAAAAACATACATTTAAATTAAATCACGACCATTGCCATGCGAACTGTTGTACGTGGAATATGGAGCACAAGGATGTGGATTTTAACTTCAAACTCCTATATACATTACTTGGGATCTAATCCGGAGCCACATGAGTGAGAAGTCAGTGGCCATATGACTCGTATGTCACGAGTTTGGTATAAAATTAACCATTTTATCTGTGCCGAAGTTAAATACAGTGCCAGTTTCCACTCCTTCAGGGGACTTCATGCGCTTGAATCTATCATTGTGGTCCAGCTGTTAGAATAGTGGCTTTTTGCGTGACTGGCATAGGTTCGATTCCTTCCTTTGTTATTATTTTTACACTGGTGTTATAAACTAGAACAGAGTGCCCACTGATAGGGTTCTACAGTGCCTGTCTTAAGTTCATCAGCCCTTGACCTAGTATATTCTATACTATGGTAGTACTACTAATAGTCATCATCATCATCTCGGAGACCATGAAGAAAAGAAGACTGGTATTTACTCGGACATCTGTACAGAATGAATTAAAGCAGACTTTTACCAAACAATATTTTATTACATCCTTCCTTCCTTCCTTCCTTCCTTCCTTCCTTCCTTCCTTCCTTCCGTCCTTCCTTCCTCCCTTCTTTCTTTCTTTCCTTCTTTCTTTCTTTCTTTCTTTCTTAATCCGTTTATCGTCCAGGATTGGTTTTTCCCTCGGTCTTAGCGAGGGATCCCATTTCTACCGCCTCAAGGGCAGTGTCCTGGAGCGTAGAAGTTTGGGTCGGGGGATACAACTGGAGAGGAAGACCAGTACCTCGCTCAGTTGTCCTCATCTGCAATGCTGGACAGGGACCTTGAGGGGGTATGGGAATATAAGAAGGGATAGAGAAGGAAGAAGGAGGGAAGTGGCCGTGGACTTAGGATAGGTACCATACCGGCACTTGCCTGGAGGAGAAGTGGGAAACCACGGAAAACCATCCTCGAGGATGGCTGAGGTGGGAATCAACCCCCAGGAATCGAACCCGAGCCTCCGGGGGTGGCAGCCAATCACACTAACCACTACACCACAGAGGCGGACATATTCGATTGCGTTTGGAGAAAAAAGATTACTAGAGCATGGATTAAGGAAACTAAGAAAGATATGGAAAGGTTAAACATTTAGAAACGCAGTGAAAAATTTAGAAGGGGCTCAAACCACAGGAAGAAGTAAGAAGACCGGAAGAGCCTGGACAGGTGAACAACGGAAGTAGGCCAGCGAACGCATGAAGGATTATTGGACACAGAAAAAACTCCGCACGAAGAGAAAGAAATGAAATGGTCCATTCGCTTGTAAAATAAATAAATAAATAAATAAATAAATAAATAAATAAATAAATAAATAAATAAATAAATAAATAAATAAATAATCCGATGGCCTCAGCTACCGTGTCCAAGCATTTTAATTTGACCCCATCTGGCTGCTTGCTCGTCAATTTCGACGTTCCGTTTTACTCTAGGCCTATTACATGGCAGGGTAAACGGAATCTCTCTTGGGCGGTTATGGCTGAGTTTTAATGAATTTTGTCGGATGAACACCAAATGAGTCACCAGAGATCGTTTACATGCCAACATCGTACGACAAGGATTGTGGAATGGACTTTCTTCCGCCTTTGAACAATTCGACTACCTCTGCCGGGTCTGAACCCGCTGTCTTGAGATCCGGATGCCGACATTCTACCGCTGATCCACAAATGAGGTTTAAATCGTGTTCTCTTCCTGAGGTGGTGCAGCTCTTTTCAGTTTCATCCCCAATGGAGATGCATGTACCAATGTATCCTCATACCAGCCATCTTTCCATTCTTAAATTTCTGGCAGTACCGGTAATCGAACCTGGACTCTCGAGGACGGCAGCTAATAGTGCTAACCGTTGCGCTACGGAGGCGCCCTTGCCTATTTAGCTAAACAATTTCTACTTATATGGTCAGATGTGTTACAATAGCACTTTCTCGTCCATGAAGAAAGCAATGGCAAACTTCATAACTCATTGAGCTCCAAATATCATTACTCAGCACTACCCATATCTCAGCAGCTTGCGTACTATCATAGCCATAAGTGAGACAGACTTCGGTAGAAGCTACATTTTGTTCTTACTTGTGTCATGAGACAGATCAACCGAGCGAGTTGGCCGTGCGGTTAGGAGCGCGCAGCTGTGAGCTCGCATCCGGGACATAGTGGGTTCGAACCCCACTGTCGGCAGCCCTGAAGATGGTCTTCCGTGGTTTCCCATTTTCACACCAGGCAAATGCTGGGGCTGTACCTTAATTAAGGCCACGGCCGCTTCCTTCCCATTCCCAGGCCTTTCCTGTCCCATCGTCACCACAAGAGTTATCTGTGTCGGTGCGACGTAAAGCAAATAGCAAATAGCGAGACAGACGTAGAAATGCTGTTCCTATACAACAAAATAGCTACAGGTTATTGAGTATACCCGCAATAAGAATAATAAATCTACCAAGTAAAACTAAAATCAGAACGTGTACTCGTAGATAGTAATCAAGTTAGAAAGTCTCTAGCTACGAAAAGTATTTTCTCTATGAAATAAGGAGAAATAGAAGAGAGATTATGAGAAGTACCTGGAGACCACCAAAAACGGAGAAAGACGAGTTTAGATAGAAAGAATGAAGACATCTATATAAACGAAGAAAGTGAGAGATGACAGATACAGTCACATAGATAGAGGTTATTTCTTCACCCATACAATAAAACAGACTCACAAAACGAATTTTCAACGATGTCTACAAGAGTAAGAGTGGCAATCAGTGCGTCTAAGAGGAAAAGAGAGACGTGGACGTAGAAGACATAATACAGAATGGAACAATTTCTGGACCACTCATGAAAAGTTTTAATGACAACCAAAAAATAACGTATCAGTCACCATTGATTTGCATTTGCGTAGCAGTTACTTCATTCCAGTTACAAAGTTGTGAACGTTAAATGTGTAACAGAGCCACAAAATAATTACTCTAGTTATTATTATTATTATTATTATTATTATTATTATTATTATTATTATTATTATTATTATTATTATTATTATTATTATTATTTGTTATTTGCTTTACGTCGCACCTACAGAGATCGGTCTTATGGTGACGATGGGACTGAAAAGGCCTGAGAATGGGAAGGAAGGTTTCCTGAAAGTCCTAATTTTTAACCCTCTCCCCCATATCAAGACGGCAGCACAATCTCGCAGACGAGTTAGAAAATAGAAATTTGGCAAAATTATAGCTTTTTGCCTGTAACCGATGAAACACGAGGTGTTTAAAAAATCTATTTTTTTACCCCCAAAAATATCGAAATATGGAGGCAATTTTAATGACGGTGCAGACCTTCCTTTCGAAGTATTTGGTGGCTAAACGGTAAGTCGTATCACAAAACGGATGGCACAGTCTCTGTTCATTTTGGAGTGATCTACAACTTTGGTCCTATGACTTTTTGTCGTATCTCTATCCTTTATGCTAAATTTGGCTCTATTTCTAGATTTATATAAATTTTGCACTTTGTACACGTATAATTGAAGGTTTGATTCACTTATAGGAAAGATGGGGTCATCAAATTCTACACGAATATCCAGCGAAATTCTATGTTTGAAGCTGTCACATAAGTATATGAAAAGTAATTCACTGTGTGAAAACCTTACACAAATTTCACCCTATTCAACGTTTCTAAAATAACCTTGCCTTTAAATAGATGAGATACGAGGAAATATCATAGGGCTAGCCGTTTAGATCGCTAAATGAGGCCAGAGGCGTCTTTTCATACAATCCGTTTTTCAATATGAATGCACCGTTTAGCAGCAGTTATTCTGATAATGAAGTTGAACATGCATATACTTCCGTATGTCGATCTACATTTATTAATTTAAAGTCGATTTGTAGCGATCTAGAAGGGGGTGTGTCTTACATTGTAATTAATACTTTACAAATCAATAGTGACTGTCAGCAGGAGGGAGTATGCTGTTGTAATCAGTACTCCCCACATCGACTTTAACTAGCAATAGGAATGGGGTAGTTCTCCAACGCCTGTGTACCATTGTAATGCATAATTCCCTTCTTGATTTGACTAGCAGAAGGCAAGGGAGCGTGCATTTTTTTAAACTCTTTTACCTGATTCTCTTTATCATTAGGTATAGGTGCCCCCGATTATAAACAAATTTACCCATCAGAATGTGACTGACGTTACGCATAGTGAATTGCGGCAGACAATGGACCTGTCATTATCATCACAACTCTGCAACTCGCACTTTACATTGGAAACAACATCTGCGGACCTCCCTATGCTTTTTCTCGGATAACGCCAAGAGACATCCAATTAAAAAATTCTTATTCACTTCATGTACAGCAATTTACTTCGATATCAGTATATTTTGTACAATACCGTAGCGAAGCACGGGTACATTTGCTAGTATACTTATAATACTCGATCATCACGATAGATAACTCCTGCTATGTTAGACGGCAAGTTATATTATATTTACGCATTTGTTTGTACGCGACGTTCCTCAAGCTTATATTTATTCGTGACTTTATTGTATGTGAAAACCGACGAAGCACTTCTGGGATGGCTGGGAACGAGACTTAAACCCATGCCTCAACTCATTTATCTTACTTGAGATTCCTGCTTAAATCCGGGGTAAGTGTCATTGCAACTGGAGTTACAGTGCTAACTCCTTGATTAGTATGGCCACTTACCTGAGCTGTCTTGTCCTTCCTGCAGGGAGCCAGGTAGTACACTAAAAGTCCAACTAGGACGAGAGCAGCCACGACCATAAGTAGCAGTCCTAACGCCTTCTTCGAAGACACAAACCAGCCGCCGGAACGACCATATTTGATGTCGGAGGGCGCATCTGTTTGTTGTAGGAACTCGGTTCGACTCCCAGACAGCGGCATGACACCTTCTCTCCTGGAAAAAAAAAATACAGACAGTGAGTAAGGTGTGCTTCATTCGGTTTTCATTAAAATTACAGAAGTGATACGATAACCTCCCGTGACATCATGATTATAAGATCTTGAAGAAATCTATGCGAGACATCGCCTACCTTCAATTTTTAAATATGCAATGAGAGCCTTACAATTTTTCGAACTCCGGTCATTTCCTCTTGACAATATCAGAGGCAATCCAGACAATATACTATAATAAATATATCAAGGAACTAACAAAGAAAGTGCATGAAAATATGCTATGAACATGAAAGTTTGTGTAAAGTATACACTAACAGTCTATCAAAGTACCACTCGGTAAATCAGTTAGTTAAAGCATGAGTGACTAATAGGCCTACACGTTGGGACAAAAGTCGCTTCCACTCATAGACACATATGCAGCTGTCATAACTTTAAAAATCGAGCTACTCCGTGTATACCTTGTGGGATTCAGCAACTACTGTATGTTGATCGCGTTCCGTATTTCATTTGTTTCCCTATGCTCGATTGTTATTGTTTATTGTATTGGATTATGTCTATAATACTGTAACTGCTCGTTTCTTACAGTGTATCGCAAATCAACCAAAGATCAACTTGTTCCTGTGCTAAAATATTGGTGAAAACATAATAAAAACATAGCGTTGGTGACAGCAGGTATTTCCTGATGTTCAACCACCGTCACGTCAAGCGATAAGAAATTTGAACAAACGGTTAGGAGACATGTAATATTATGGATCTAGCACAAAGCGCATGGCCACGAACTGTTAGAACGGAAGGAAATACTCATCTTGTGGCTAATACTTGTGTCCTCAGTCAAGGAGGTTCGCCAGAAAGGAATCTCTCGAATTGGAGAGTAATCATTTTTATGATCTCAAACTGAGACCATAGCTTCTGCAAGTGCTACATAAAGATAAGTCGTACCATCGTTTGGAGTACTGCGAATGGTTTCTCATTCGACATTAAGCTGATCCTGCCTATTGGACAATTCTGTACAGCGATGAAGCTTAATTTAAGCTGAACAACCGAGTAAACTGGCACAATTGTGCTTATTATGCTATGTAAAGTTCACATGAAGTTTTCTTGGTTACTTAAACACCCCTAATGTGATTGTCTCGGGTGGAATTAGGAGGAAGAGGTGTCATAGAACCATTCTTTATTCATGAAAAGGTTACCAGTGATCGATATTTTGAGATGTTACACGAGGTAGTTATTGCAGTACTTGAAAATGCCCTCGTTTTTCCGATCTGCAATGAATATGGCAACAAGATGAAGCTCCTCTTCACTTTGGTTTACGGATGAGGAACTTCTCAAACCAGCAATTCCCTTTCATTTCAAGACAGAATTGCCACCGAGAGCATGTGACCTAACTCCATGGTAATTTGCATCTCAAAAAATGACGTTTCTCTCTCTCTCTCAGAACCGTTAGTTCTGCATCACATGCAACAGGTGATCCAACTGTAATGTGTGGAAATCGATAAAAGTTGCCAGTGTGTGCCTATCAGATGTAAATTGTGCATCACGGAACAGGGTCTTCAATTTCAATAAACTTTTTAAGGAAATGAACAATCTTAGATCTCAAAGTTGTGGCGAAAGTTACCCTGTACCTTCCACATACCCTAAGCTAACTCTTCACTGCTCTCTTGATTTCACTTGAAATTTAACAACTAACTGAGCTCGCTCTACGGTCTGAATCTGAAGATAAGCATGCTCGCTATAGAAACATCACACTTTACTCGTAAATTATAAAACAAAGCGCTATGATTTTGCTGCGATAAGTCACGAGCATGCAGTATTACGAAATACGGGAGAGAATGAATGCTAACAGGAGGAAAGTGGTATATGTGCTCTACAAACAAACAAAACAAGAAAATATCCCTTACAGACCAAACAATATTTTAAAATTCGATGGGCACTCACTGTAAACACTCGAAGATGTCTTTGATGCGAACACCACATTCATTTCATTAGAGATAATATTGCTTCAACAAAATAGATTGAAAAAGGCTACTTTGCTCTTTGCGTGAGGTATATTCTGCCTGTCGTAACAGGTGAATAACAGGAGAAACCCCAGGGACTCTCTACTTTGGATTGTGGACGGAAACCACAGGACTTCTTGCTGAAGATGGCATTTCACTTGCTCCAGGTACCTCAATTTCATCTTTCTCATGCGATCTCTCTCTGTCAACTTTTGTTCTGTTCCGACCCTGGGGTATTAGGTTTATGAGGCCTAGGAATCCTCATTTTCAAGTCATACTTATCCTCTTATTAGTGCTGAGAGGGTATGGTTGCCTATTTATACTTCCCTTTTAAACAATCATCTGATCTGTTTTCCCATTTTATCACCAGGCAAATGCTGGGGCTGTACCTTAATTATTAAGCCCACGGTCGCTTCATCCCCACTCCTAGCCCTTTCCTATCCCACAATTACCGTAAGACCGATATGGGTAGGTGCGACGCAAAGCAAAGTGTAAAAAATGATATTAAAAACAATAATTATCATTACCGCCATTAACTTCCATATCAATAAATTAATTAATTAATTAATTAATTAATCACCACTAATCTGCATTTACGGCTGTCACCCAGGTGGAAGATTCCCTGTCAGTTGTTTGCCTGGTCTTTTCTATACTAATAATGAGGAGGTAAAGTTTGTTTGTATGTAATGGCTAATCTCAGGAACTACTGGACCGATTCTAAAAATTATTTTACTAATGTAAATATTCAGTTCTAACGGACATGGGCTTATTTTATTTTCAAAACAATTCGACGGGGGGCACGGGGAGAGGTATAAAAATACTAGGCTAATATAGGCGAAATATCGAAATTGTCGTACAAGGACGAGACAAAGCTCAACTTAAGCCCCTTTACGCAAAGAACAAAAATCGGTAAGCCCTAGGGTCCCGAAGCTCATGTTTTAAGACCCTAAAACCAACCGTTATGGAGATATTGGCACCACACTACCCTGTTCCAAGAATTGGATAAAGAAATGAATTGCCGTAACCATGGCAACATCAGCTCCAAGATTCTACAGCAGCGATGTTATCTACAATATATCATAAAAACCTAACACATTACAGACATGAAAACTGGTATTTTGAATCTCCTTTAAAAATAAAAGAACACAATTTTTTTGTTTTTAGAAAATCCACTTAAGGGTTGATTGGGGGGTTGAAAAGAGTGAAATTCTTTATATGATACATATATCTCAGAAACTGAAGACGTTACAGACGTTAAAATTGGTACTTGGAATCTCCTTTAAAAATAAATGAACACACTTTTTTGAAAAATCCACTTAAGGGGGTGAAGGAATACAAAAGCGCGTGATTTTTTTTTAATGAGTATCATTTTCTTCTACCGCTTTTCGGGGTCTCGGGTGCGGACTGTATCGCAAATGTGGATTTCGCCCTGTTTTACGACTGGATGCCTTTCCCGGCGCCAACCCTATGTCTAGGGATGTAATTACTATTGCGTGTTCCTGTTGTGGTTGGTAAAGTGGTGTGTTGAGTGAATGTGAAGAGGAGAGTGTTGGGACAAACAAAAACAACCTGTCCCCGAGCGAGGAGAACTAATCACACACGATTTAATTCCCCGACTCAGCCCGAAATCGAACCCGGAACCCTGTGAAACGAAGACCTCAGCGCTGACCACTCAGCCAAGGAGTGGAGCAGTTTTTAAATTGAGTATATGTACAGTATATCTCATAAACATAACATGACACAGACGTGAAGATTGGTATTTGTAATCTCCTTTAAAAATACAGAAACACGTAATTTTGTTTTCGGAAAAACAACTTAAGCTGGAGATCGAAAATAAGTGAAGAAGGGGTTGAATTCTCTTTATGAGGACACTTATATCTCAAAACCTAAAATGTCACAGACGTGAAATTTGGTATTTGGAATCTCCTTTAGAAATAAAGAAACCCTTCCTTTTTTTTTCGACTTAAAAGAGGACTGTTTCTCACATGTAGAGTTCCATGTCGCATGTAGTGCTGGCAAGCGAAGGCGGTTCTCCGTTGATTGAATCGGAGATACGATCGAAATGCCCCATCCGGTTACCTCCGGTAGTACCGACGAACAGAGGGCATATTTACGGAGGAGTAACAGAGAGCGGTGGTAGTAAGAAGGGTTGGAGAAGGGAGGGCATCCGGAGGTGTCATACGATTCGTCACTAGCCAGTGCTAGGAGACAGGTTTGCGAAGTATAGACTAAGTAACTTACAACTGGGCACGGCAGTAAACAGTAGAACGGATTCGTGCAATCGCTCGTTGTGTTCAAGGTACGTCGGATATTTTCCAATGCCAAAACGGAAATCGGAGGTATGGCATTTCTTTGAAAGAGATGTCAGTAGAAAACAGGCAAAATGTTCTTTATGCGGTCGGTTAATTGCAACAGGTGGGGGAACATCGAATCTTCTGGGCCATTTAGGGCGTTTCCATAAGGAGAATATTGAAGCAAATGCTGGTAATGATAGTGTAACACCGTAGTGATGTATTGCGAAGATAACGAGGAAAAGAATAAGATTGACGAAATGCTAAGGAGATTCATTGTAAGTGATATGTTGCCATTTATTCTGGGTTAAGGGAAATACATCGAAAGGTCTAAGTGACGTAGCCCTCTGGTATCTTCCTGTTCCAGCCACCTCTGTACCTGCCGAAATAATATTTTCAACGGCTGGGCAGATCATAACGGATCGGCGAAATTCACTCTCTCCAGAATCACCTAATAAGTTAATTTTTCTGAACGGGAACAAAAGGTATTTAACCGAACAATGCACACAGTTCGTTTGATTTATGCACATTACCTAGGTCCATGTTTATTTAATTTTTCACAGTCAGCAGTAATGTAGATATAACATTATTCTTTTTTCATTCACTGTGATCTGTACGTAAGCTACTTGGCACTGTACTGCGTTACTTTTGTTTATATGATACCAATAACATTGTCGGAACATGATCCTATCCAATCCACCATGTAGTAAATGTATCAGTAACAATTTGAAATTACCGCGTGGCAGATTACTCGTAAGTAAATCGGAGCTCCGAATGAATAAGTGCCAAACATTCACTCCGGGAAAAACAGCTCCGTTACCAGTACGAGTCGCATGTTCCAGATTTAACTCTGCCAGTAGCTTGGTCATCTTAGCCCCAAAAGGCAATGCCACGTGGTTTACAAAGAGGTACCGAGGAACAATTTCGTAATACTAATCTGTTGTCAGAAATCACTCAGAGCAAATCATGCTGCTTTTCTTCGGATTTTTCAGTTCTCGAATCAAGTAATCCTGGTGACGGGTCCTATACACAGGAACCACAGTCTCATTGATGAGTATCTGCTCAAAAGGTGTTATATCCACCTTATGAAAGTTATGGGAAAAGCGCAACAAAAGTACAATAAAGGGCGCAAGGAACGCACCTACGATCGTGTTTGGTACAACTTTTAAGAAATTACATCTTGCTGATGATATTCAGCTACTGTAATGCATGTGAACGAAATACTGATTTATTTTTTGGAAGTGGAAATAGCAACTTTTGAACAGACACTTCCCAATTGTGGTTTTACCAGTGACTTCAATCTCCACTCCTTTACATCCTTACTACAACCCCTAAATACCCCTATGACCTTATGAAGAGATCTGTAACCTTTATTTACAACTCCATTTATATGATTAACCCCAAACGAAGATCATTCCTTATATTAACACCTAGATACTTACAGTGAACTCCCCTCTTAATCGTTACAGAATCAGAAAATATTTTACCTACTCTAATTCTCTGAGTTCTATTTTCTAGAAAAGCAATCATCTATTCAGTCACTATTTTGTCTAGTCCAGTTGCCTCCCTATCTTTAAATCCAAAGATGAGACTTTGTGAGACAGATCGTTGAAGGTAACAAACTTGGCTTTAGCCCATACAAGACAGTGTACTGTAAACATTGTATCCTATCGTATATACGAGCTCACTTCTCTATGCAAACGTCAACATTCGTGTTCTGGTCAGTTTGGTTTGGACTTTATTGAATGCGATAGGCCGCGTTCAAGAAACAAATTCTTCTTATGTTACCTTAACTGGTGCGAAGATAAAGGGGTTGGGGTGATTAAGGGGACTTAATCTCTCCCAGAAGCTGACAACGTACAACAACAGCTAGAGCGACGCATCAAGTCGGCCGTGATTTAATAACAAAAAGATAGGCGGGGTCTCGCGAGGGTGGTGGGTGTAAGAAACAAGTGAACGCACTGAGTATCGGCTTAGAGAGATCTTTTCTTGCCTAATCTCCCTTTATTGCGAATGTTGCGAAATCATCATATTCCAACAGCAACGAGGAATCTAGTTGGCCGTGAATAAACACTTCGCTTTTCCTTTTCACATAATTAAAAAGTAAAGACAAATTTTTCCTTGGATTGTACAACTTCCAGAGAAATACCTCCCGATAGCCAGCAGAGTGACGAACCGGTACTCTGTCAACAACTACACATTCCACGGGTATATTTAAATAATGGGGTATTACATTTATTACGATTACAAACACGCAGAGTCCTTCACGTTCTGCCAAGAGAATGAAAGAAGGAGAGTTGCCAACTGCTCCATCTCAAAATACTGGTTGCCACAACACACACAAAGCCACAGTAACATTCTTAGCTGTTAACTTTCTTCAGCTTATCCCAGTTATTTCCTGCGTCCCTGGAACCATCCAGGCTTTTTTTCCGTCGGAGGTTTAAGACCGGATTCCCTTCCTAACGCCTCGTGATTACTTCAGCCTTCAGGTTGGGTATCCAGCAACTAAGCCACTGAGCTAATGACGCCCCTCGTTTCTTAGGTGTTACTTATGGACTAAGAGGAACAAATGTGCCAAATTTTACTCTCATCGGCTTGGTGGCTCCTGAAATATCGTGAAAAGCGAGAGAGTGGGTGAGATTAAAATACAAAGTTAAAAGAAATTGATAGCTTTATTACTATTTAAGCTACCACTGTCATAGCATAGCCTATTAACGCTAAAATATTCATAGGCACTATGTGATGTAAATAGTACTTCCTATTAACAAAAGCATTATCAGTCGTTAGAAATTAAACCCGGCTCCTTCACTGAATGGAGAGCGTAGTTACCTCCGGTTCAAAGGTGTCCCGGGCTCGAAAGCCGGCCACGCCGGGGATTTTAGCCACGTCTGGTTAAACACACCGGCTCGGGGAATAAATATACGTGTTTGTCTTAATACCATCCTCATTTACATAAAACACATCGTACTACCAACCAACACAGAAACTTACCTCCACATAAAGCTGGCGTCAGGAAAGGCTGTAAAACTAGGCTTAATCCACATGTAGTGCCGACCAAAACTAGGCTTAATCCGCATGTAGTGCCGACCAAAACTAGGCTTAATCCATATGTAGTGCCGACCAAAACTAGGCTTAATCCATACGTAATGCCGACCAAAACTAGGCTTAATCCATATGTAGTGCCGACCAAAACTAGGCTTAATCCATATGTAGTGCCGACCAAAACTAGGCTTAATCCACATGTAGTGCTGACCAAAACTAGGCTTAATCCATATGTAGTACCGACCAAGACTAGGCTTAATCCATATGTAGTACCGACCAAAACTAGGCTTAATCCGTATGTAGTACCGACCAAAACTAGGCTTAATCCATATGTAGTACCGACCAAAACTAGGCTTAATCCATATGTAGTACCGACCAAAACTAGGCTTAATCCATATGTAGTACCGACCAAAACTAGGCTTAATCCATATGTAGTACCGACCAAAACTAGGCTTAATCCATATGTAGTACCGACCAAAACTAGGCTTAATCCATATGTAGTGCCGACCAAAACTAGGCTTAATCCACATGTAGTGCTGACCAAAACTAGGCTTAATCCACATGTAGTGCCGACCAAAACTATGCTTAATCCACATGTAGTGCCGACCCAAACTAGGCTTAATCCACATGTAGTGCCGACCAAAACTAGGCTTAATCCATATGTAGTGCCGACCAAAACTATGCTTAATCCATATGTAGTGCCGACCAAAACTAGGCTTAATCCGCATGTAGTGCCGACCAAAACTAGGCTTAATCCATATGTAGTACCGACCAAGACTAGGCTTAATCCACATGTAGTGCCTACCCCAAATCACTGGGAAAGGCCAGAAAGAAGAATAAGAAGTCGTTGAAAATTAAATATTGAACAAGTGCATGACAGAATGTGAATATCCGAATGTTTTTTGTGGCTTGATCGGGAGGTGGCGATGAACATGTCTACACTTGAACTTAATGGAAGTAGTTATTGCTTCAAGCAAAGGAATTCCGACATCTTCAGTCTTATAGTGTGTATTACGTTTGACCTGTTAACCTGTGTCCATGTGGTGTTTGTACTAGGTCGATTGTTGACTGGAGCAAGGACTGGTTTTGAAGCGCTCTTGACCTGTACGTTTAACACCATTGCAGCATGCGGCAGAATTTAGTGAAGGGTCCATGGAAAATCACATCTAGAATGACCTATATTAGAATTTGAAGCCAATTCTATGGCGACCTTACCAGTACGGTCAGCTAGTGGACAGTATTCTGGTCCCAAGGTAGCGGGTTAAGAGCTGGCTGAAGCCATTGTTATTTAAGGGTAAGTGAGGGAATGTATAGTACTAACTATATAGTAAAGACGATGGAAATATGATTAGCCACTTTGTCTGACAAAGATTGCAAGAAGATTTCGAGTAGTTACTGTTTGGGGGTGGTGGTGGTGATTGAACATTGTTTAAGAGGAAAAACACCCGGGTGACCATCCTCTCTCAACACTAATCTATATCTACGTACATATGGATATATAAAATAAGAGTTTTGTCTGTACATTGCTCAGAAATTAAAAAGGATGGTATTTCTGGATCAGTCGTGTCCACAGTAACAAGGAAATCCACTTTTTAATTTTCCGTAATTTCTGTCTGTCTGTCTGTCTGTCTGTCTGTCTGTCTGTCTGTCTGTCTGTCTGTCTGTCTGTCTGTCTGTCTGTCTGTCTGTCTGTCTGTCTGTCTGTCTGTCTGTCTGTCTGTCTGTCTGTCTGTCTGTCTGTCTGTCTGTCTGTCTGTCTGTCTGTCTGTCTGTCTGTCTGTCTGTCTGTCTGTCTGTCTGTCTGTCTGTACACGTATCACGTGAAAACGGCTGAAGATAATTTAATGAAAATCGGTGTGTAAAGTCGGGGAATAAGTTGCTATAATCTAGGCCATAAATAATTTTATTCACGCTGACTGAAACGGTAGTTTAAGGGAAGGCCTAAAATTTAATTCTCAAATATTTACGTTATTAGTGGTCGAGTCTTAACGAAAATCGGTAGACGAAGTCGAAAAATAAATTTCTACAAGCTAGGCCATAAATAATTGCATTCACGCTGAGAAAAGTGGTAGTTTAGGGTAAGGCCTAACTTTGATTCTCAAATATTTATGTTATTAGTCGTCCTATCTTAATTAAAATCGGCATACAAAGTGGGGCAAAGAGTCATTATAATCGAGGCCATAAATAATTTTATTCACACTGAGTGAAATGGTAGTTTAGGGGAAGGCCTAAAATTTTATTCTCAAATATTTATGTTATTAGTGGTCGTGTCGATAAATACCACTTAACTAATATTATATAGTATTAAATTTCCAATCATTTATGTCTGATACATTGTTATCGTACCGGCTATGATCACAGATATATTCATGAATTTGGATTTTTGTTACTAAGTCCATATCAGCGCCATGTCGCGAGAAAACGGGTAAAGAGAATTGAATGAAAATCGGTACGTAAATTCGGGGAATAAGGAACTACAGTCCACGCTATAAATAATTTTATAAGACGCCCTAATATCACAGAGTTGAGAGAAAACTAAATGTGAAGACCTACAATATAGAAAGCTCATAAAAATGATCAACAATAACATTACGTTGACAACTGTTTGTTGTGATGTGCTTTGTGTCTTCTATTGCCACTCACCTCCGATAGATAGGATTACTGCTGCGTACCGAGTTTTTTTTTAATTTGCCTTACGTCGCACCGACACAGATAGGTCTTATTGTGACGATGGGATAGGAAAGAGCTAGGAGTGTGCAGGAAGTGGCCTTGGCCTCAATTAAGGTACAACCCGTGGGAAACCACGGAACACCATCTTCAGTGTTGCCGACAGTGTGGTTCGAATCCACTGTCTCCCGGATGCAAACTCACAGCTGCGCGCCCCTAACCACACGGCTAACTCGCCCGAATGTACCGAGTATACCAGCCTGCCTGAGTAATGGCGGGAAGTAGCTGGGGAGTTAGATAAGTTTCTTCTTTAGCGTGCCATTCCTCTGGTTCATACATTTTCCGATACTACTAGTACATAACATACTGGTTCATCATAGCATTCGAGCTATTCAATCACTACTCCGAGACACCGATTGAAATGAGCAGTGTGCATATTAAACGGAAAATGGCAGAGGAGTGTTCACGGCTGTCTGCGGCCTGGTCATTCCAGCTGTGGAATTTTGTACTGTCGTACGGCACCGTAAGAGAAGGCCTAATGGCCTTAACTACGCCAATAAAGACATTTATCTTATCTATCTAGTACTGCTCGTTAAAAGTGAGAAAATGTCCGGTTTTTCATTTGTTCGAGTACTTATATGATAACATTCCTTTTAATCGCTACTCTCCTACTGGCGTTTTCGTAATGACCTATGTTGACTCAGTTAGGAAAACCACAAGGTCAGAATCCCGTAGCGAAGCACGGGTACTTCAGCTAGTAGATCTGGTCCTTCGAAGAATGAGAGTAAGCTATCGACAAATGAAAGGGAAGAACCTCAAAGGGCGTGAATATAAAAACTCGCTAGGCTTCTCAAATGTAATACCGTCTGGCTGGGAAGAGAACAAGAGTTATCCAAGAGAGATCAGATAGGAAAGACGAAAGTGAGGAGCCTGCCAAAAAAGCAGTGCCAGGTACAGCTGGGGGGTCACTGGTCGTCAACCCACGCTCCCAAGTTGAGAGCTCCTGGGAGTTTCTCCCTTCAGTCTCCTCTTACCACAGATAGGGCATATCGTGGATGTGTTCCGGACCCGCTGTGTAGAGGTAGCTTGTCAGCCTCTTACTCGGAGGCTCCGGACTCGATTTCCGGCCAGGTAAGGTAATTTTACCTGGGTCTGAGGGCTAGTTCGAGTTCCACTCAGCCTACGTGTTTATAGTTGAGGAGCTATCTAACAGTGAGATGGCGGCCCCGGCCTAGAAAGCCAAGATAAACGGCCGAGAGGATTCGTCGTGCTGACAACACGTCACCTCGTAAACTGCAGGCCTTCGGGCTGAGCAGCGGTCGCTTGGTAGGGACTGTTCCGCCATGAGGTTTGGTTTTGGTTCACAGACCACCTGGGGTTACCTCTTTCAGTACCCTCTTAACACAGGCAGAGGTATGGTAGATGTGTTCCACAGAGCACCTGGGGTTACCTCTTTCAGTACCCTCTTTCCAGAGGCAGGGGATATCGTGGATGTATTCTACAGCCCATCGGCTATCGACTTGGGCAGTATTGGGACCGAAAGAGGCGTGACCTGTATCCCGGCATTCAGTTGAATCCACGAGAAACCACTTCTTACATGGTCAATACTGGAACTACTAGAACTCGAGTATGACGATCAAGCACAGTCGGTTAGTCGTTGGCCTTCTATCCCCCAAGAGACGTCAGCGGCATATACTGTAAGTGTGAATGAATCGGTGCCAACAATATACCAAGGATGAAGGATGCGATCGGCAGTACAGATAAATTCAAAAAGCATGGTAAATAATGCAGTTAGATTTATGTCACACTAAATATTTTTACAGTTTTCAGAGGCGTCAAGGTGCAGGGCTGTCTGAATATTCTCACACAGGAGTTCCTTTACGTTCCAGTAAACCTAAAGTCAAGAGGCTGTCGTATTTTGGTGCATTTACATACCAATGGACTCAACCAGGTTTGAACCACTCAACTCGGACTCAGAAGGCCAGCGCACTAACGTCCAAGCCACGCAGCCCGGTTTAGAAAAGTATAGAATGTGTATATTTATAACCATCGCCCCAATATTGCACAATTCATTGTATCCATCAAGTATTGAAAACCTACAATTACTAAAACGTGAAACTTTAATCTTACATCGCTGGTGATTTTTAACACTAACATTAATTTTGTACTAATTACGTCAAGTTTGATAGGAGTAGCATTAGCCGTTCTGGTAGTGAAAATTTTTTAAAGTAGTTTCCATGAAAACACTGAAACATCGAATGTTTTTAATGAAACGACACTAACATGTACAAATGAAAAATGTTAGTGATAATATTTTACTATCTGACTTCAATCACTCCTTTCTAAAGAAACTTCCATCTGTCCTAAGTTTCAAGTACCAAAGGATTAAGATGGACGTTATTTGATTAATACTGCGTAACTATGTGTTTATAATTATTTGTAACTTAAAAGCTCATCAGTCTGTCGAACACACAGGTTAAATATGAATATTACACTACAATACACCCATAAGAAAACATTATTAAACAAGGGATAAAAATCCACTCTATTAAACAAAGAATGGCATTTTCGTTCTTAAAGGAACAATATCAGATTCTATCAAGTCACACTGTCCGCCACCATAGCGTAATGCAGGGCCTCTCAAACGCTCAAAATCTCACGCGTGCAAATCAAGGCGCAGAGACTCCGTGCACTGTGCATCGGTCCGACTCGGCTCAACTCGGCTTGACTCGGATGTTGAAGTGTGCTGAGAGCGACGAAGCGTTCGGTGGTAGCCGGCTTATTTATCAGTGAAATACATAAGCGCAATACAACATAATAATCGAGCAACCTGTTTCGAAGAAAGCAAAGACTTCCGAAAGTCCAGGGTTGGGTTTTCCCTCGGACTCAGCGAGAGATCTCACTTCTACCCCCTCAAGGGTAGTGTCCTGGAGTGTGAGACTTGAGTCGGGGATACAATTGGGGAGAATGACCAGTACCTCGCCCAAGCGGCCTCACCTGCTATGCTGAACAGGGGCCTTGTGAGGGAATGGGAAGATTGGAAGGGATAGACAAGGAAGAGGGAAGGAAGCGGCCGTGGCCTTAAGTTAGGTACCATCCCGGCATTTGCCTGGATGAGAAGTAGGAAACCACGGAAAACCACTTCCAGGATGGCTGAGGTGGGAATCGAACCCACCTCTTCTCATTTGACCTCCCAAGGCTGAGTGGACCCTGTTCCAGCCCACATACCACTTTTCAAGTTTCATGGCAGAGCCGGGAATCGAACCCGGGCCTCCGTGGGTGGCAGCTAATCATGCTAACCTCTCCACCTCAGAGGCGGACTCATAATACTTCTTACAGATACAAATTCTTAAATTTCTTGTGATAATAATAATAATAATAATAATAATAATAATAATAATAATAATAATAATAATAATAATAATAATTTCGTGTGGCTATATCTAGCCGAGTGCAGCCCTTGTAAGGCAGACCCTCCGATGAGGGTGGGCGGCATCTGCCATGTGTAGGTAACTGCGTGTTATTGTGGTGGAGGATAGTGTTATGTGTGGTGTGTGAGTTGCAGGGATGTTGGGGACAGCACAAACACCCAGCCCCCGGGCCGCTGGAATTAACCAATGAAGGTTAAAATCCCCGACCCGGCCGGGAATCGAACCCGGGACCCTCTGAACCGAAGGCCAGTACGCTGACCATTCAGCCAACGAGTCGGACATTTCTTGTGATGTATTATAAACATTTTATTTCATTGCACGATTTTGTCTTATTTACGATGTGCATTGGTTTTTCTACCAATTCAAACTTCGTTAGTACTTATTCAGGTACTCACATATTTTAAGCCTATCATTGAAGAACATTTTATTCGTGGTGGTTACAATGAGTGAGTGGTACAATCTTATAGGAGTTTGAGAACTTCTGGTTTATGGCAACAAAGACCTCGCCACAGTACAGTACAAACTTGTCCTGTATGGCTTTTGATAACGCTGTTCGTATGCACTTTTGACCTCCGAAAAGGCTACATTTTTCTTTTTTCTTTTTTTTTTCTATTTGCTTTACGTCGCACCGACTTATGGCAACGATAGAATGGAAAAGGCCTAGAAATGAGAAGGAAGCTTTTTTTTTTTTTTTTTTTTTTTTGCTAGTTGCTTTACGTCGCACCGACACAGATAGGTCTTATGGCGACGATGGGACAGGAAAGGGCTAGGAGTTGGAAGGAAGCAGCCGTGGCCTTAATTAAGGTTCAGCCCCAGCATTTGCCTGGTGTGAAAATGGGAAACCACGGAAAATCGCCTCCGAAAAGGCGTACTCCACATTAAAAGACGTATTTATCTGTTGCTTGCACTTGACAATTATGACAAGATTAAAATGTTGTATAGTCAAGCGGGCGATTTTCAGTTTCATCAAATTTTGAGCATTAGTCAGGAAGATACTAAAGGACACACATACCGGCACAAACACAGAGAACATGCCTGCATATAGGGCCTAGTCGTTAAGCGCTGTTTTATCAATGTGGAGGTCGTTGTCATTTGAGTATATGATTTTATAAGTGATATCTCCACGTCGTTGTTTTCAGACACGTGAAGGAACTCTTTCTTGAGTAATTCTGACACCCTGGCAGCTCTTAAAATCTGAAATGTATAGAAGTTTGTTTGTTTGTTTGTTTGTTTGTTTGTTTGTTTGTTTGTTTGTTTGTTTGTTTGTTTGTTTGTTTGTTTGTTTGTTTGTTTGTTTGTTTGTTTGTTTGTTTGTTTGTTTGTTTGTTTGTTTGTTTGTTTGTTTGTTTGTTTGTTTGTTTGTTTGTTTGTTTGTTTGTTTGTTTGTTTGTTTGTTTGTGTTTCTTTTTAATTTTCTTATGGCGATGTTGGCAGGTAGATAGATAGATAAATGTCTTTATTGGCGTATTTAAGGCCATTGGGCCTTCTCTTACACTAAACCAATTAGTATACATTAGAGTCATAATTAATACTAGATAAAACACAATTTAAACACAATCAAAATATAACTGAAATAAAATTTGACCACAGTGAGACATACATACAACAGCAATAATAATAATAATAATAATAATAATAATAATAATAATAATAATAATAATAATAGCTAGTAATGATATTGTAGTAGCACGATCAATGAAAGATCAAAAACGCACAGTTTATTCGCATCCTGCTGTACCTCTTAACGTTCTTTTAAATGACACTGTAGCTGTTATTCCTCTTACGTCGTCCGGTAAATGATTCCATTCTCGTGCGGCAAACACCGATAATGAGCTGTTATATGCGGCAGTTCAATGGTAAGAGATGTTGTGCAGGTTGGATGTTTGAATCCTTCTGTCATAAACATTTGAGAAGTAATGGAAACGCGAAGAAAGGTAAGATGGGGGAAGATGTAGATGGAGGAGGGACAAAGTATGCTGGTTACGACGAACATGGAGTCACGACCACTCTAGTTTTAGGAAAGATGGTGACACGTGGTCGTATTTTCTTAAATTGCATATATATCTCACACATGCATTTCGAGCGCGCTGTAGCCTTAGGGAAAATTGCGGACTCACGTCATAAAAAGGCTAGGAGTGGGAAGGAAGGGAGCGTGGCCTTAATTAAGGTACAGCCCCAGCATTTGCCTGGTGTGAAAATGGGAAAGCATGGAAAACCATCTACAGATCTGCCGACAGTAGGGTTCGAACCCACTATCTCCCGAATGCAAGCTCACAGCTGTGCGACCCTAACCGCACGTTTGCTTGCTCGGTATAGCAGTTATCGAGATGTAAAATATCATTATTATTATTATTATTATTATTATTATTATTATTATTATTCGCATTATGGTGTTATGATCTTATAAACTGAGAGCAGGATTAGCATAGTGACTTATCTATGTCCTGTTCGTCCGAAAGGCCGATGTCCGAATGTTCGATGTTCAACTCCCAGTTTAGTATCTATGAAGGGCGTCCTATCTCAAACTCTCGACTACTACTCAAAATGAGCTAGAGTAAAGGCTCCCACATACAGACACCAAACAAATATTTCAATTCAGGACGATACCTAATTATATTGCAGTAAATGGAAGCCCGCACACGGGCGCGATATTCCCGAAGGTGCGATAATCGCCTCTTAGGCCTATTTCAGGTCACGGATACCACTTAGGTATAGTCACGGATCTACCTTTGGAGGAAGTTCTACTTCTGACAGTCACTCTTGATGAAAACGAAGGTGAACACCCGTAATTCCTTTGCCTGCACTAAATTTTCATAGGTAGATTCAACATGCTGTTTAGTTTATATGTAGACATATTTATAAGTGCATAAAGAGTTTCGTAAGTGAAATATGTGTCAGTAGTTGTTATTTCGTCGCTGTCCGGGCAAAATGTTATATCTCACATTGCTCTTCCCATCCATTATTTCCTTAAGACTGGTGACGCCTCCCAGAAACAAATGGATATTTAGTCCGTCGGAACAATATTCGTTGTGTTCATTTTCCTTTGCTTACGTATAAATGAAATGAACCTTACCGTACCACACTCTAGGAATGTATGTTTGCATGACTTATTTACGCACCCCTACGGAATAATGTACTTAAGGGGAATATTCCTTTACACGTTAGCATAGGAATTTGAACACAACGAAAATTGTTCTGATGAACTGCATATCGATAATGTGGCTGGGAGGCGTGACAAGTCTTAAGAAGAATGATGAATAGAAAGAGCATTCTGAGATATAACCTTTTGCCCGAACAGCGACGATTTATGTTCTTATATTAGGCGAAAGGAACGAAGCATTTCAGTCTATGATATAAACATGTCAAGAGAGGAACTGAAAACATGTTATACTCCCATTCGCCAATTCCTGAAGAATGAAAAACGATTTTATACAAACTTCAGAATGAATACTGGAAGTTTTTATGAAATTCTGAGAGCCATAAGAAATTACAGACATTTTTCTGCTTCACGGAAATACAGATTCTAAATGTCTGAGTCACGACCAGCTGGTTAGCAAAGATTCCAGATTGTCGTGTTAGTGTGAGCAGTTTGCTCGGTAAACAGAGATAAAATAGTCGGAGCCAACATCGTCCCAAATCGTCCTCTCGACAATATATGCTAAAATAGAAGCTGAAGTACAGTATTACCTCTGGTGTGCACATGGGATTTTTAAAATGAAAAGACACGAACCCGTGGCTCGGATTACGCGTAAAATTGGATGTCCCACGTAAAACTACAAGCTTTCTAAAACCATGACCTCAGGAGTCCGAACCAAGCTTTATGTTTACACTACTATAGAAATTACATGTTACAAATTTCATATTTGGTCCGTATTGAAATGTACATCAATTTAAGATATTACCAAAATTTATTAGGATCAACCTTCTTGACATGTTTCGCCCTTTAAAAGGGCATCATCAGCCTTTTTACACTCATACTCAAAGATAAAAATCAGGATCCTGATTGCCGTGGTAAAAAACATAAAATGAGAATATAAAATTAGAGTGAAATTATACAATGTGAGAAATTGTTATGAGTTCTTAAATAATAATTTCCAATAAAAATTCATTTAAAATGTTTGCGAAGAAAAAGTTGAAGTTGGTATGATATTACACTAGTAATTTTAAAATGATTTTATAAATTAGACAAACTAGGCCTTAACCACATAATAACAAGAAGGTCTATGGCTAAAGTTGCCGTATCAAAGTTCGAGTGAAATTCGGCTGGAAGCAACTTGATTTACATGTTGAAGAGAAGGTTAATGGAACTTAGTAGCCGCTTGAGATGACATTGAAACTTTCTTGTTGAAAAGTCGTAATATTTAACTGTAGTATGGCGCTATGTAGATTATAAAGTTGTATCCAACTAATCCATTAATCTCGTTATTTACGCAGTGGGTTCGCGGTCTCCGTAGTTTTGTTGAAGGAGTTATAAAGAGTTCATAATTGAATTGATAATTGATCCTAATAAATTTTGGTAACTACTATAGAAATACCAACAATATGGACGTGGCACTTGGAATACCTTCAGGGAACACTTAAAATATGTGGAAAAGTAACTCCAGCATTGTTTTAGAAGAATACTAACACAACGTACCCGTCGTTGACGGGTTGATAGGTGGCAATGTGATTTTTGTGCGAACTCTCCGTTGTTGTGTAATTTTTAAACAGCAACCTTCGCAAACTCTGGCGTCTAGCCTGAATTAGCAGGACCTATCAAGAGCCGGCCAAATATCCAGCCGAACAGCGCTCGGTCGGCTGGTGTTCCGAAACCCGTACTTTAATACACGAAAGCCGATTTTCCTCGATAACCATTAGAAAAGTGAATTCCAAGTACATATTGCACCCGAATTGCCTTAGGCAATATGATGGAATATTTAATTCATTAATATCTGAGTAAAAACGAAGTAGCATTCGGCAATTCTAGCAAGGACTGCAGAATTGTCACAGCCAACCGACGTATAAGATTTAAGCCACCTTAGCAGAGGTAGAGCATGTTCTGTTCGGGTTTCTTAAGCAATTGTATCATAAATGCACTTAGAAAGGAGCTACACCCTACAAAGGTTATTACCGATGTGAACATTTGCACGCCGCACCCTGGGAACCGAAAGTTTCTAAATTTTCCACACATCTGTGTAAGACAGAAAAACGTGAGATAAGCGCAAAGGACAGAGGACGAGTTTGGCAGTCACAGCGAGAGGACGTACGCTGCGATTCGCATGAGTTACTTCGCCAACTCTAAGTTATGAATTTTACGAAGTTTTCAACATAACGTCAGAATAATTGTGAACTTCTAAGAAATAAATGATAAATATTTTGTATTGTTTACGTAACAGTGAGTTGATTGATACAGTGCTGACCGGATGTGTAGAAGTGAATCAAGGTCTGATATAACTGAAAATATCGAGCAACAAGCAAAATTAGAAAGGAATAAATTCCCGCAAGAGGAGGAAAATGTTACGTTGAGTTACCAGTGAAAATAATCCTGGATTAGCAAGTGACGAGCTACGCTCCACAATGGGAGCCAATGTCCACGAGTAAGGATGGAAAGAATGTAAAGAAAGCTACGAGTAAATAATGAGAGTAATAGAAATAAGAATCTACGTTGAAAATAAGAAATGAAATAAAGAGGGACTAGCCGCTTTATAATAGAGAAAGGCAGGTGTATGCTCATAAACGCTAAAACACAGGATATAAAGACAGCCATAATTACAACATCCAAACGCAATGGGAATATTTAGTTGATACTGAGTTGATTCCAGATCGTGTATTCTGATATGAAGCACAGTTAAATGGATACCCAATTATTTTATACTTTAAAATTACACCTGTGAATAATAATAACAATTTAAAAGAATATTAAATACCTGACACGGTAACATGTTGCTTCGGAGGTTAAATAATAATATTTATGTCCATGATTATTTTTGCTTGACTTTTCACTCGTGATTTTATCATGGAAGGATAATTAATGGAGAGTTTACGAGGCTCTTACAGCCGGATGTATTTTTATGCCTATTTATTTCTGATCTGACTCTTTTGATGCTAAAGCTAAGCGACATTTTAAACTAATTTAAATTATTATAGTGATCATGATATGAGACAATTTGACTTGGTCACACACACTGTCCACATTGAGACATTACTATATCCACTGTGACGAGTGAATTCATCAGAACATTAAGTAATATTCAGTCATTTGACTGACAGATGCGGTCAGCATCTTAGATGTAAATAACGGTCAAATTGGTACGTGATTGTATTGTTCTGTGTAAATACTATGAGTTAGATATGATAGCGTTTCTTCTCTCTCAGGAGTCGATATAGAAGGTAGAATTGGGATAACAGCGGCTTAGCTGATACTTTCTCTTGTCATTTAGTTTTTATTGATCAACGTGGGAGGATTCACCCACACTAATATAAATATGAGGTCAGTTACCTTAGGGAAGGAAGGCAGCTTGGTTACGTATTTTAAAACAACATTTCGCTTACAGTATCCAAGCAAATTGCAATTGAATAATGAAATCGCTGAACAGGCCTCTGTAAAAATGTAAATAAATAGGACTAAGTGTAAAGCTGTAGACGTTAAGACGCTTCTTTATTAACCGGGTAAAATATATGCGAACCATGCAGACCCAATCGAGTTAAACATTTGGATGTGTAAAACGCTAATATGTAAATGATTTATTCATAAAAAATTTAACTCAGCGAATCCATGTTGGCAACACAGTGATCATAAAATATTTACTGATAAATTTTGTTTGAGTATCCATCCGATACTCGGTCATGAAAGGCCAGTTGAGATCATATCTAATTTTATGGTGATTTAGATAAGGGTATTATAACAGGGAACGGGGGATGCCTGGCCGAGGCGGTAAAGGCGTGCTCGGTTCGCCCGGAAGGACGTGGGTTCGAATCCCCGTCAGGAAGTTTTAAAATTTAAGAAGAAATGTTTCCACATCCGGAGGTGCACATGGCCCGGAGGTTCACTCAGCCTACGGTTAATTCTTGGGGGCAAAGGCGGCCGGGCGTAGAGCTAACCACTCTACCCCATCAAGTGCCGAGGTTACGAATAGTGGAAGCCTTTACCTTTCACCCCTCCTAGGGCCTTCATGGCCTGTACAGAGATGACTTTGCTTTGCTTCTTTTTCTAATATAACAGGGAGCAGTAAACTCCCAAATTGAGTTGTGCTCTCAGGAAACTCCTAATTATTTATTGGAGCAGTTAATTCATACAATTCAATGTAATTTTTATGGTTTTAATTTTGGTAATTGTCAATTAACTAAAGATCAGGTCTAAGACTGCACAGAGTTACCTTATGTAACTATTACTGTATTTGACACTTTTAAATGAAAGATAACTAAGGTTACGTCAACCATTTAATCCATATTGCACACCTGTGGTGTCAGCAATCAGTTTCAGATTAATTAATCATGTATGGAGAATTGCTGTTTATGGCGTGACCTAACTGTTGATTGTAAAGTTACAATTTTGATTCAAATTTAATTATTTTAGTGTACGCATAAACTTTTGGAATTTAATTAATTTCACAAGACAAATAAAATAATTAGTAAAAATTAATCTGGTCCATTCTCATTTAGTAGCGATAGTCCCCGTAGTATTTAATTCCCTTATGTACCAACTTTAGAAGAAGAATGTCAAAACCAATCACGCCCTAAGCAGGTGAGAGTCTCCGAGCGGTAAGTACATTTTATTACAGAGCGCCCCTGGCAGAACCCAAGAGCAGATGATCGCCTATTCGACATTTACAAGGGTAAAGTATGGTGAGTCTTATTTTATAGAAGTGATTTATTTTATTTAAATTTGTAAAATGGTAATGTGTATGACGCTATCATAATCAGCATCTAGTTAATTGCGTCAATATAGGGCTTACACAGGGGCGTAACGTTAGGGCCTGCAGGCTTTTACAATTTGTGCATAGAGAAATTGGCATTTGGCTGCATCTAGCAGCAGTTATCGTATTTGTGTTGAGTACAACACAGCGCAGTTGTAATCAATGCTTGCCGTTGTCATTGCTTCTCACAAAGACCTGCACCAAATTATTAAAATATAATTACAGCAATGAAAATTGATACCAAAATATCATATTTTAGTTAGAAATTTGTTCTTTCTTGATGTGTAGTGTACGTGAGATCGTATTATGCACAATGTTTGCTTTATCATTTAACATTTACACATATTTATTCGATAACAACGTATAATTCTAACAATAACTTAGTGTAGTAACAATCAATCAACTCAGTTTCGAGCGAGCTCTCTGCGCGAAGGTTACTTGATGTACTTACACCATGGATGATAATTGTACCGGAGGTACACCTACTCCGTACATTTAAACCAAGCGCCTTTTGAAAGGCCACCTGTAATACGAACAGTGAAACCTGTAGTGAAAGAAGTTTGAACGTTTATCGTCAGATGTCTCTACTGTCGATTGATGTGCTGCTCTGGTGAGAGGATGGACAATTCAATTTCAAGAGTATTTTGGTATTCATTGGTTGCCTAAACTGAATTGTTTTGTAGATTGTTTTGGTGTTCTAAGGTTACTAGCACTTTTCTATCTCTTCCCGCCTGTTTAATATTGTTGCCAATCAAGAATTTTTGATACTTATTTAATCAGCCAATAGTATTTGTGGGTGGGTCCAGGGCTTCGGGCTAGAGAATTCTGGAACCTTCCTCTCCACTCTAAAAGCTGGGACCTTTTGGGCCATGTTGTCCTACGACCACTCCAGTCAAGAGCTTTAGAGTGTGTTCATAGAGGAGGCAGGGGGTTTTCCTCGTCCATCTCCGGAAGGCCCACCAGCTTAAGGTGATGGCAGACATATTTTAATCATTTTAAAGCCTCAGAAAGCTAACTCGAGGAGAAGGTTTCAAAATTATGTCTTAATGTAAATCTTAACATCATCTTTTCTATGTAAATTTTCCAGCAAGTCTAAAGACTTTAGTCACACTTAGGGAATAAAGAATGTGAACTCTCTGTTATTCCCCTTCAACTTGGTATTGAGGTGACTATGATTTTGCAAACATTAAAATTTATCTCTTCCTTTTGTAATTTAAATTTTCTGTCCATCTAGTCACCTCCGTAGCATAAGCTTAGCGTCTGTTTTCCGGGCCATAAGCTCACATAGGGTTTTATGAATTTCAAGTGAACTTTAAAAGAATGCAAAGAGTTCGCCTTCTAACATTTAGATTTACGGCCAATAACTTTAATCTTTTCTTTTTCCACTAATGCCATGTAGAATGGACACTTATTGCCTCTGTTAAAGTTTACTTTCAATTTAAATGTAATGTAGACTGTCGAGCGAGTAAGACAGTAGTATCTGGTTGTATTTTTACCTAATGTAAAAGTCAAACTGTGCCTTGGAAAGGCTTGAATCTTGTACATTTTGGATAGTAGCCTCGTAATTAATTGTGTGAAGCAAAGTCGCTCTCTCTAATGTTGTAAATTTCGGAGCCCTGTCTCCTTACTTGCAATTGATTGGAGCAGTAGTGCTCTTGATAATAGTGTAACGTTTTCATCTTTTAAAAATCATGATGTCTATTGTACCTGATTTGAATAACTATTTGTTTAAGAGCTGAAGAACTCCCTTTCTGACTATCCGACTGTTACTTGTTTACAAAGTTTAAGATCTGAAAAGGAGCAAAAAGGTAAAAAACAAAGGAAAGAAATAAAATTCTTATTTTGGAGTTTTAAATTATAATTTGGTCTTCTCTCTGTTCACCCATTCATGCCCGCACCTTCTTACACCTCTGCTTACAAATATATCCCCGGAACAATAAGATTAAGCTTACAATTGTGCGGTTAGATATTTTTCTAGCTTTATCTGAACAGTTTTTCATTTAATTTTATCCGTATATTGTTTGCGTTGTATTCGAAAAAATCATTATAACTGTGACTTCAGTATCGGTTACAGAGAATAGTTCTGTTGATACTGAAAAAGAAACTGATTTAAGTACGAACATCAAAGCAGCTTAGCCGTTAAAACACGGGGGCAGTCAAACAAAACCCTATTAAAATATTGTGTTTAATAATCTTACAATAGTGAATAATCCTACTGTTCATATAATTTCACTATACATTGTATTACTTCTACTTCCTCTAAATTACATTCATATTGGTTTTTCAAAGGTTTTACATTTCATTTGAAGGGCCAAGAATTTTTATTTTGGCAAGCGGGCCCCTGTCACATTCGTTACGCCCCTGGGCCTACATCTCCCTTCAAGTTTCAACTTTTAAGAAAATCGTTCATTTTTATGTTTTTATGTTCTTTTACGTTTGCCAATTGCACAATACGATTGCGTAATGCAGCGTAATGTCCGAAGTGCTGTCGCAACTGGTGCAACATTTTTCCTAGGATCTAAAGCGTTATGCTTTCGGAATCATAGGGTAGTGAATGTGAAAGGGGTGTGTTTTGAGTTAGATTCGAATCACTGCCAACTAAGGAGGGACTAAATGAAGTTTGGGAGGAAAACATCACAATTCACTGCATGTCATGGATTCACACGAAGGATGATTTTAATTTTTAGTAACATCTGGAAAATTATAAGATATCAAAATTGTCCTTCAAATTTTGCAAGTAATTTCACATACCTTTCATTTTTATCAGAATAACGTTTCTTAAAAGCTACTCCATCAATCAACTTGAAATTATTATACTACCGGTACGTTTACAGGTTCTTGTACAGTAAGCAGATGAGCAATAATAGTGTTCATGCTCTTCACAGAACATGAGAAAAATGTTATTAGTTTTCTAGATGATGATAAGTTTTGAAAAAGGAATTCTTTCTTTCCTCTTTCTTAATCTGCTTACCGTTCAGGGTTGGCTTATCCTTCGGACTCAGTGAAGGATACCACCTCTACCGCCTCAAGGGTACTGTCCTGGGTCGGGGGATTAAACTGGGGAGGAGGACCAGTACCTCGTCCAGGCGGCCTCGCCTGCTATGCTGAACAGGGGCCTTGTGTGGGATGGGAAGATTGGAAGGGATAGACAAGGAAGAGGGAAGGAAGCGACCGTGGCCTTAAGTTAGGTACCATCCCGGTATTTGCCTGGAGGAGAAGTGGGAAACTACGGAAAACCACTTCAAGGATGACTAAGGAGGGAATCGAACCCACCTCTACTCAGTTGACCTCCCGAGGCTGAGTGGACCCCGTTCCAGCCCTCGTAACACTTTTCAAATTTCGTGGCAGAGCCGGGAATCGAGTCCGGGCCTCCGGGGGTGACAGCTAATTACACCAACCACTACACCACAGAGGCGGACTAAAAATAAATTAAGGAAAATAATCTTTCGTTGGTTGTAACGTTTGCATCTTCTCCATATGTGCCTAATATGGAATTCCTACTTTAATACCTCATAAATGTATGGTACCTTTAGTTGAAAGTTAAAGAGGAATTCGTTCATTTATAATGTTGCTGACAGAGAAAGATCCTTCCTTTTAGGATTTTAACCACTATATCTCGTAAAGTGTGCTCAATTATCTATGTGTATAGATTTGAATTTAAATTGAATCAGTAGTTCTGATGATAGGAACATAATTCGGTCAGTTAGTGCCCCGTATGAATAATGTCAGTATCCTCGCACTTCCCTTCAAGTTGTAAGTCCTACACTTAAAAATGTTAATTTGATTATTTTCATGTTCTTTTATTGTTATCATTTGCACAGTGCAACGTAGCGGAATTTTGTCGTCACTGGTACAACATCTCCCTAAGACCTAAAGCATTATGCTGTCTGAGTTGGATTCGAATCTCAGCTGCCTAAGTGAAGCAACTAGCAACGATGATGAGATGTTGTAAAGTTCTTGAGGTGAGCAATATTGCCTACCAGTAATCAGCACTCTTCTAGAGTGACCTTGAGACGCCTGTGTGAGCGGAAGTGATTGCAGCGCCGTTCCATGCATCTGATGACACGGCCGGCGCGGCGCTTGTTCTTCCCACGTCTCGTACTTACTGCCCACGAGACAGCCACGCGACTCCACCAGCATTTGTCAGCAGATATGGGCCATTAAGAGGTACGCTAATTGGAATGGCCATTACGAGAATCCAAAACATAACATCATGATGTCACTCCCCACAAATCTCTCTTATAACTTACAACGTAAGTTATTCTTCCAGAAACGCTCTGGAATATACGAGTATTAAATATTAAACTACTAGCTTTCACATACGTATTAAATAAAATAATTCAACGCTCACAGAAGACGTTCTCTGTACAAACGGCTAGGAAGTTACTGAAGTTAGAAACTTATAAGATTATTGTGGTGGCTCGGACGCTTGAGGTTTGACAGGTTTGATCCTGGTTCATTTCGATGGTATTTTAAGGTGCTCAAATATGTCAGTCTTGTGTTGATAGATTTACTGGCATCTAAAAGAACTCTTGCGGGACAAAACTTCCGACATCTCCGTAAACCGTAAGAAAGTAATTAGTGCGACGGATAGCTAAGAATATTATTATTTTATTGTAGTGCAAGAACTTAATGCTGGTGATCTACGATTTAATATTACTTTCTGTGAATGGGTTGTTAATAACGTATATGACAGAGTTATTGATCCCTATCTCATTCTGCTTTCAGATGAAGCTTGATTCCACTTGCACGATTATGTTAAAATTCAAAATTACCGAGACCGGAATTTCGAAAAACCTGATATGCGGCATAATAAACCCTTTCATGACCAAGGTGTGGTGCGTGCGCAGTTAACGGACAAGGAGAGATGTTGTCCCATACTGCAATGAACTACTTCAAACGACTGCAGATGCCAGTGCCAGCAGAATTTTATATTCTCGTTGTTTCCGATCCCTGTTCAGTCAATTTTAAAATATTCTACCCTCTAACCAAAAATTATTTTGAAACTAAAAATAGTGTACATTGCTGGAGATCCCAACTTTAGTAAATATTGTAAAATATTGTTTGTTTGTTTTTCGTTCTTGTATTTCACATCTTAATGCGAATGCAATTCTCTTTCCAAAAGTAGCAGGACAAGTTAAAGTCATTAATGGGGCTTGAAAGTTGAGGAAAAGTCTTTTTTTTTTTCGAGTGTCCGAAGACGAGTCCGAACATAATATTCATTCATTCTGGGTCATCGTAAGCCAGAAAATGGTGGTTTTGTTTGTCCATTTCTGCCTTTTTCGGCGTTTTTGGCTTAAAGTCCTTTGATATAGATATTGATTACCGTAAGAAAACCGAAATGTTTGTCCCGAATGAGTAAATTTATAATACCAATATAAATGATCATTTTTAACTTTTTAACAAGCACGGAATATCTCCTTTTAACTTGGTATTATCAATAATACTAATAGTGATATTATTGGTATTATAAATTTACTCATTCGGGACAAATATTTCGGTTTCTCAATGGAAATCAACATCTATATCATCTGCTGTCCAGACAGGCATCAATTTTTGGTAATGAGACAAAGTCTCTCATAGTGCATTGGCACTGCTGGTGGCTCCAAGTAGGCTACGCAGTGGCCTCCACGGTATGCAGTAGCCATGCGTCTTGTTATGTGTGTTGTTTACCAACTGATGAGCCCAACTTGGCACACTGGGGCGAAACGCTGGCAACCAGGAATGAGTTAGCTGGAAAATTTATAATGTCCAATAACGGACCATTTATATTGGTATTAAAGGTCCTTTTTAGACTGTTTTATGTTTTCAAGGTTTTTCAACTTTACCTTCTTTTCACTACATCTGTACTGCCCGTTCTCAATTCGAATCATCATTAGTTCGGCCAGCACCTCTTAAACATCTTTTCTGAAGTAAGAGACAAACGAAATGAAAAAAGGAAACTAATGCTTGAAAAACGAGGAGTATCAAATCATGTGCATGATAAGTGAAATATTGAAAGGAGAAAATTTTGATGCGAGTGTTTTTTAAGAGGAAGATCTCACTTGCTTCAAGTATGAACCCTTTACATCCGTTGATATGGATTGAAATTTCTTGGCATTTCGACACGTACTGTCTGAAAACCGACCATTCTTTACAGCTAAGAACCTGGAGATGACAATTGTGACATTCTGCAAAGTTAACTGAGGCAAAGTTTCTGTAATCCTAGTGTGGTTAAGCCAAATATGACTCCAGTTAAAGTAATTTCAATTTCTTTCTCCAGGATGTCCATTGCGGGTTCGCTGAATTTATTCTAGGTGGAAAAGTATTTCATTCTAAATTCTGCAAGTACTTGTTTAGTAACACGGAATTTCTTTTTTAATTGTTAATCTAGAAATATATAATGTCTGAAATACTCACACATATACTCACATAGATATGCAGCCCATCAGAACACTTTCCCTTGTGTTCAGTTTCCTATAGTTGCGTGTAAAGGAAAGTACATTATACTGAAGGAGTGTGTAAATTGGCTAGCAAACAAAATCCCTACAATACGGTATGATACGGTCTATTTTTCTTTACAAATTAGCATAGGAAAATGAACACAACTGCACATAAATATGTGACTGGGAGGCGTGACTAGTCTTAAGGAATATAATGGGTAGGGAGAGCATTGGGACTTACGAGGTTTTAGAAGTGAGCCATTGATATATACTTCACTGTATGCTGCATACTAAGAGAATTTTGCATTTTAAAACATAAAACATAAAACGTAATTAAAACTAGAATTAGGAATGAATTTGGATCGCATTTTACGTCCTTTTTGCCGGTTTTTAGGTCCGTTTTGGATATTTTTATGTCTTTTCAGGCAATTTATAGGTCTTTAACTTCCGATCCCTAGTCATTAACCAACAACCAAGAGGTTCTGAACATTTTTAAAGGTGATAAAATAACGTAGAGTTGTTCAGAAATGAGCGCGTGGTATTTCATAAATTCCTTACAGACACACTTTTCTCTCGAAGACAGGATTACACACTAGTTATATTATATCAAAACGCACTATACATTTAGGTTTTTTTCTTGAATTGTAACATATTGTCCATATAGGGTGGTTTTTCAACATAGCCGAACGTTTTACTAAGCACTTGTAATTTAAAAGTTCAATATTGTGGCAGATAACCCAAGAATTTCCCGTGAAAACAATGAATACGGTTAAAAAAGATGTGATGAAAGTAATCAAGCCAGAAAAAATTGTACGCTAAGTACTAATGAGGGACGATTAGATATAGGCCCTATAACCCTTCATTGCCCTGTTGCTTTTCTTCAATTTCAGTACTTCCACTTGTAGGCCATTCCATAATGTCATCATAGAAGCTCACTGCCACATGTGTCCACCTCCGTCCTCTGTGGCCCAGGTTCGATTCCCGGTACTGCCAGAAATTTAAGATTGGCAGGAGAGCTGGTATGTGGTTAAAATGGTACATGCAGCTCACCTCCATTGGGGGTGTGCCTGAAAAGAGCTGCACCACCTCGGGATAAGGACAAGAATTTACTTCGTCCGGCTCCATGACTAAATGGTTAAGCGTGCTGGCCTTTAGCCGCAGGGGTCCTGGGTTCGATCCCCGGCAGGGTTGGGAATTTTAACCATCATTGATTAATTTCGCTGCCGCGGGGGCTGGGTGTATGTGTCGTCTTCATTATCACTTCATCCTCATCACGACGCGCAGGTCGCCTACGGGAGCCAAATCAAAAGACCTGCACCTAGTAAGCCGAACTTGTCCTCGGACACTTCCGGCACTAAACGCCATACGCCATTTCAGTTCAGTGCCACAGGTTCAATATAATATACTTGTTTTTAATGTCATTCATCTTTTTAGAATTAATCGAGTCTTTCTATTGTTTGCCTCCTCTTGTGGCACAGGGAGAATATTTAACTGAGGCTATTCCAAAGAAAAGGTGTGATACACTGGAGAATAAGACATATATAAAAGTATTTTAACTCAGTGCTCCTTGAAACTGGTCAAATACACCGCAAGAATACTGAAAGTCTGATTCTGGAAAGGGTTTGTACACAAAAACGAACTTAACAGACAGTTACAACACAGTGAAGTATGATCGTATTAGTATCTGGTAATCCCAGGCCCTTACACAGAGGCTGTCGCTGATCATAAATCAAAAGAGAACCAAACTCTACAGTACTAAGATAGTTCTGGATGGCTAAGAAACTGATCAACCTGGTAAGGACCTGCCTGAGTGAAACCCA
Source organism: Anabrus simplex (assembly GCF_040414725.1). Lineage (NCBI taxonomy): Eukaryota > Metazoa > Arthropoda > Insecta > Orthoptera > Tettigoniidae > Anabrus > Anabrus simplex. The sequence goes on along the minus strand of NC_090265.1, from coordinate 246,994,893 downwards.
CGGTAAGAAGATTTTTTTTTGCTATGGGCTTTACGTCGCACCGACATAGATAGGTCTTATGGCGACGATGGGATAGGAAAGGCCTAGGAGTTGGAAGGAAGCGGCCGTGGCCTTAATTAAGGTACAGCCCCAGCATTTGCCTGGTGTGAAAATGGGAAACCACGGAAAACCATTTTCAGGGCTGCCGATAGTGGGATTCGAACCTACTATCTCCCGGATGCAAGCTCACAGCCGCGCGCCTCTATGCGCACGGCCAACTCGCCCGGTACGGTAAGAAGACGGCTCTCAGACAAGGAGACTGTCATCTCCTACCCTGTTCAATTTTACCGTTGAGAAAATCATACGTGAGACTTTCCGAGGGAATTTCCAAAGGAACCAAGACGAAGAGAAGACATGCATACACTCAACCTACGCAGACGATATTTATTAACTCACATGCTCTGAGGATGAGTTGATACGAATGGCCAGAGCACTGAAGATAGCAGCCAGCAGATTCAAGTTCCTCATAAACGAAGCAAAGATGGATTTCCTCGTTGTGACTCGAGGGCAAGTTCAAGTTTCTCGACACCAGTCACTGCGGGAGATCGATCCTACAGGAGAATCTGCGAACTCAAATGCCTGGGAGCGCTTATCACAGAGGACTCGTCATGCAATGCGGAAATAAACGCCAGGACCCAGGCAAGAAACCGATCTTACAGCTTAACACAACTGTTCCGATCCAAAATTATCTAGAAACAGTTCAATATTTGGCTGTGTAAAACCCTTATCCAGCTCGTTTTACTATATGGCTGTAAAATCTGGAGTAACCGAATGCAGGTGTTTCATAAACTCCTCGTAATTGGGAGAAAAAGTTCTGCGAAAGCTCTTCGGCCCGGTGTTGGACGCAACACAGGCGAATGGAAGATCATGCACAATCGTAATCTAGAGGAACTATACCAAAATGCCACATGGCAGGGAGCATCAGAGGCAAACGACTGCAATGGACTCAACATGTGCATGGGTTGGAAAACCACAGATGGCCGCGGAAGCCCCTGAATTTCATCTCCAGAGGAAGGAAATCCATGTATAGACCAACCAAGAGGTGGAGTGATGACATCCATAAGGGCCTGGAAAAGTCAGCGATAGATACACAGTCTAATATATACAGTTGCGAAGCTCTAATAAGAGGACTGTTCATCCACTTGACAGCTGGAGCGACACTAGCACCTCTAGCGGCGAGGTAGAGGCAACTTGCTAGCAGACAACAGGGAGCAAATCACCACTACAGTCTAAAATGGACCGGGCGAGTTGGCCGTGCGCGTAGAGGCGCGCGGCTGTGAGCTTGCATCCGGGAGATAGTAGGTTCGAATCCCACTATCGGCAGCCCTGAAAATGGTTTTCCGTGGTTTCCCATTTTCACACCAGGCAAATGCTGGGGCTGTACCTTAATTAAGGCCACGGCCGCTTCCTTCCAACTCCTAGGCCTTTCCTATCCCATCGTCGCCATAAGACCTATCTGTGTCGGTGCGACGTAAAGGCATTAGCAAGTCTAAAATGGTCATAACTTCTGAACCATTCATACAAATAATGTCCTGACAAGGTTATTGTAATCCTTATGAAATAGTGGAGGAGATCAAATAATTTATTTCGATGAGGAGTTCGAGGATAATATCGAAATATGTATTTAATCTTAAGGAGTTATGTTTTTTTACCGCGGACTATAACATAAAATCGCTTGTAGAGGGCAACCGGTTCGAAATAGGTATATACCATCGCGGACTTTTTTGTAGAGGTTTCTATGCTCTACATTTCTTACGCTTACACTTTGGGTCTATCGTTGACGATTCAGGCAGCGTAAGTGACGACCATGATAGAGCGCTGCGCTGGCCTTCTTAGCCCAACTTGGCAGGTTCGATGTCGGTCGGTCGCTTGCTTTCTTGGCTTACGCTGCTGTCACCGTCAACGATAGACCCCATGTGTAAGCGTAAGAAATGTAGAGCATAGAAACCTCTGCGATGGTATATACCGATTTCGAACCGGTTGCCCTCTAGAAGCTATTATATATTATAGTCCGCGGTAAAGCAAAATAATTCCTATAGATGAAATAAATATTTCGATATTATCCTCGAACTCCTCATCGAAATAAATTGTTTGACCTCCTCCACTATTTCATGAGGATTACAATAACCTTGTGAGGACATTATTTGCATGAATGGTTCAGAAATTATGACCATTTTAGACTGTAGTGGTAATTCGTTCCCTGTTGTCTGCTAGCAAGTTGCCTCTACCTCGCCGCTTGGAGAGCTGTAGTCGCATTGGATGAAAAATATCATCAGAGCTTCGCGACTGTATATATTAGACTGTGATAGATATCAATGGATGGATTTTGGCAGTGATGGATAGAACACGATGGAGGAGGGGCTTGTTGCGGCGCATGGATCGTTCGACATGAAGGCGTGAAATAATGTAAAATAAGTAAATCACGAAGTTATACACTGATCAACCAGAAAATTATCAGCACCTACCTAATAGCCGCTATGTACACCTTTGGCACGGATAACAACGGCGACGTGTCTTGGTATGGAAGCAATGAGGTTTTGGTAGGTTGCTGGAGGGAGTTGGCACCACATCTGCACACACAAGTCACCTAATTCGCATAAGTTCCGGGGAGGGGGCGATGAGCTCTGACGCCACGTTCAATCACATCCCAGATGTGTTCGATCGGGTTGAGATCTGGCGAATTGGGGGTCCAGCACATCAATTACAACTCGCCACTGTGTTCCTCGAACCACTCCATCACACTCTTGGCCTTGTGACATGGTCTCTTGTTGAAAAATCCCATTCCCGTTGGGAAATATGATCATCATGAAGGATTGTATGTGGTCTCCAAATAGCGTACGACAATTCTCAGCCGTTATGGTGCCTTGCACGAGCTCCACTGGACCCATGGATGCCCACGTGAATGTTCCCCGGAGCATAATCGAGCCGCCGCCAGCTAGTCTCCGTCCCGCATTACAGGTATCAAGGAGCTGTTCCCCTGGAAGATGACGGATTCGCACCCTCCCATCGGCATGATGAAGAAAGTATCGTGATTCATCAGACCATGCAACGCTCTGCCACTGCGCCGGTGACGGTGGTCACGTACCCATTTCAGTCGTTGTTGCCGATGTCGTGGTGTTAACATTGGCACATGCATGGGTCGTCGGCTGCGGAGGTTTATCCTTAGGAGTGTTCAGACACACTTGTACTCTGCGCAGCATTAAAGTCTGATGTTAGTATCGCCACAGTTCGCCGCCTGTCCTGTTTTACCAGTCTGCCCAGCCTACGACGTCTGACATCTGTAATGAGGGGTGGCCGCCCAACCCCTCGACGTTTGGACGTGATTTCACCTTGGTTTCGCCCCTTGTTGAGGACAATCACCACAGAACTCCTCAAATACCCGACAAGTCGTGCAGTTTCCGAAAAGCTCGTGCCGAGCCTCCGGGCCATCACACTCTGCCCTCGATCAAACTCACATAGATCGCGCGCCTTCCCCATTCTACACATGGACAGCACGCTCACAGATACTACATGCACAGTGCATGTGTCTGACTAGCAGTCATTCCCCGTCAGGTGACGCTGCTATCTCCTGGACGGGTTTATATCGATAGTAGGTAGATGGTCATAATTTTCTGGCTGATCAGTGTAAGTGTTTCAATTGTGCAATATAATCATTAACACTTGCTTACAGTTCGTATATAGTTCAATTTAGGTAGCTTCCCCGCCCCTTGGTGTAGGTAAATGAGTGAAAGAACGATATTGTGCACAGAAAGGAAGTAAATATTATGAAAATATGATTCTAAGCACATTACTGTATGTTAACAAATTGTATCAAAGTACGATAAACCAATAAACTGAGCGAAATAACGATTCTGAACACAGGAAGTCTGTAAGTTGCATGAAAGCACGATAATGAGAATAGAAAATCAACAAGTTTTGTAAAAACAAGTTGCTGAGTGTACAAAGTCAAGAAATTGTATTGAAAAACGATATGAACTCAGAATGTCAAAAAATTGAACTCAGGAAGTCAAGAAATTGAGTGAACGTACGACAAAGAACTCAAGAAGTCAAGAAATTTAATAAGGAAGCATGATATTAAACTCAGAAGTCAACAAATCTTGTGTAAGTACGATTCTGAACACAGGAAGCCAACAAATTTGCATGGACGATTGATACTGAACTCAGGACGTGAACCAATTGTTTGAGAGTAGGATGCTAAAAAACAGAAAGTCAAAATATTGTGCAAGCATGATACTGAGCAAAGGAAGTCAACAAATTGTGGGAAAGTACGATTCTGAACACAGGCAGCCAACAAATTACGTGAATGCTCATACCGTGTACAGTAAACCAACGAGGTATGCTGGAAGTCGAAGTGTAGTGGTGTGTAACGATACAAAATTCAAAATAAAAATAAATTAATGAGGCAAACCAGGTAAACTAGAATTTAAAATTTTATTCCAGAGAGACTGATAGCGCTAACATCCATACTTCATCTTCATTTTTGACCTCTTTTTCCAATTAACTGACGTTGCCACTAATGTAGATTAAGCCCAATTTTATGGCTGGATGCTTTTACTGACGCCAACCCTATTTAGAGGGGTGAATTCACTACTGCGTGTTTCTGTGGTAGTTGGTAGTGTGGTGTATTGTATGTAAATGAAAACGTGTATTAATAGATCACAAATACCCAGACTCCGAGCTAGCAGAATTAACAAAGCGCGACTAAAATCTCCGTCTCGGTCGGGAATTGAACCCAGGCCCCCAATGAACTGAAGGGGTACTATTCAGACAAAGAACAGAGCACCCTCAAGGATCACTACAAATATCGAAAATATCTCCTCCACAAAAAAGCCGAAGTGTTCGAAAACGTTGTTTAATGTCCTATGTTAGACAATACCGCTTAAAGAAAAAATATACACCGTACTAGATTAAAATTTGACTCTCAGAATCTGGAAATGAATGTGGCATATATTTAACATTATTTGACCGATAAATAAATAAATTTCGTGTGGTTATTTCTAGCCGAGTGCAACCCTTGTAAGGCAAACCCTCCGATGAGGGTGGGCGGCATCTGCCATGTATAGGTAACTGCGTGTTATTGTGGTGGAGGATAGTGTTATGTGTGGTGTGTGAATTGCAAGGATGTTGGGGACAGCACAAACACCCAGACCCCGAGCAACTAGAATTAACCAATGAAGGTTAAAATCCACGACTCGGCCGGGAATCGAACCCGGGACCCTCTGGACCGAAGTCCAGTACGCTGACCATGCAGCCGACGAGTCGGAAAATTAGACTGATGAGTTCTTTTGAAGAAAAATGCTTTTTTTGGTACCGACAGGATTGCATATGTACGCTACATACTCTCTGCTACGTGTCACATGTACTTTCCAGTGCAGTCGATTACTCATGTGACATCACAAGCACGTCACCTTCACTTTACTTCTCATGAGTAATATAGTGTGAAGTACTGAGTGTACATTAGATCATCTCAGACACGAGCACAAGTGACTAAGTGATGTATATTAGATGCACTAAACTTACTCAATCGGAGTGGTTGATTGCAGCAGACTTATTTCTTCACTGAGATTTTATGAGATGTTTAGAAAGCAAATCCCAGTATTGATTATTCAGAGCTTCAGTGGCACTTACCTTTAATTGGTAAGACCTTGCGGATTCCACTACCATTGTTTCCCTTTTTCAAAAACCATTCTTCTTTCATTTAATGATAAGAGGGGCTGATGGTGTCGAAGTTCCTCAAGAAAAATTCCTGCCGTTGTCTCTAACCCCATGATACATAGGAAATGATTAATGAACTCACTTTTGATTGAATTATCATACCTTCCACTTACAGAGACGACTACAAACTCTACTATCCTACCGGCTTAGAGGAATGTTGTCTTTCAAGATAATGTTGAATGTTTATTATTTCATTCCATATTACAGTATCACAATTTAGGATGGGTTCCAAAATTCTTAGACGGTCGTACCACTAAAATAATTTTCATTGTAGATGCATTTGTAGATTATTTGACAGAAATTGGGAAAGAATGCGCAGTCCATAGAATCACATTAAATACTTAGGTATTTTGATTGACAACGACCTGAAATAGAACATAAAAGAGTACAATAAAGGAACTGAACATCAGTACAACTCCCAATAATAGTAAATCATTACTTTTACTACCAGTATGAGAGAGTTAAATAAATTAATATGGGAATAAAATCAACAAATGGACAAAAAATCTACTAGGGCAATTAAAGGATAATACAAATAATAATGTTATTGGCTTTACGTCTTTCTAACTACGCTTTTACAGTTTTGGGAGACGCCGAGGTGCCGAAATTTAGTCCCGCAGGGGTTCTTTTGCGTTCCAGTAAATCTATCGACACGAGTCTGACGTATTTGAGCACCTTCAAATGCCACCGGAGTGAGCCAGGTTCGAACCCGACAAATTGGGGTCAGAAGGCCAGCGCCTCAACCGTCTGAGCCAATCCACCCGGCGACAATTAAAGAATTAGGACTGCATAGAGTAGACTGAAACCATTAGAGCATATCTCTGACCTGTCATTATCGAACGGAACATTCCCAGAACAGCCTCACAATTGCAGTAACTTCCCTGATACATGAATATGGACCCTAAGAGAAAATGGAAAATCATAGAACAGTATCTGTAACTTCACACTTTTAGAAACTAGAGAAATTAATTCAAGTAAGGATCATAGAATTGTTAGATGTACATAAAATATTATCTCCGAAGCAATATGGATTTAGGGAATAGAAACTGAAGATCCTATTTATGCACCAACAGATCATTTGTATAAATTACTGGAAACCGGACAATGGCAGTTATTTCTGGTCCTAAATCAAGCTTTTGACACAACTGATCATAAGGTATTGCTTCAGAAATTAGGTAAGGTAGAGGTATTCCAGGAATCGCACATACTCGTTTAGTCAGCTTTCTCCAGAGTACAAACAGTTAAAATACGGGATAAAATGAAGAAAACAAAAAATGGTAGAAACAGCACTAACAGAGAAAACCGTACTTCGACCAGTATTATAGCTATTGTACGTGAATGACTGTTCTGCTTAACAGGTAGATGAAAAAAAATTCTCATACGCTGTAGTGGCTAATAACGGCGTGGTTTCCGACGAAGACTTTCAACAAATATAATTCATCATTGTTAGCAAAAAGTAAATGGCTAAAAAATAGTAACTTTTAGGCTCAACATTGCAAATACTAGACTATTTAAAAATCAAAATCCATGTGAGTAAATGTCCAAATGATGATTCTAGTTGCAACGCGGTACAAAAGGAATTACATTAAATACTTAGGTATTTTGATTGACAACCATCTGAAATGCAATTATCGTTCCTTCCATCAACAGAGACGACTACAAACTCTGCTATTCTACTGGCTTATGCGAATTTTGTCAATTCGATAGTACAGTATGGCATTAGGTCTAGAGCTGGAATTCCCAAACAGCTTCCCTGTTGACTAATCTGGGCTACGTGTTCACAAAAACAACACATTTTTTAATAACAAACCTGTATTGTTCCCGCTGGAATAACGAACCAACCGCTTGTTTCGTATTTTTTTTCACGTGATTTGTGTTTATTTGCCAACATTTCGCCAAATTACCAACTATGTTTCGTCATTCTTCAAAATTCTCAGATTCCCGGACAACCACACGACTTTCTGACACACCAAGCAAAGCTGAAAAGAATGAAGTTCCAATATGTGGGAATATAAATTAGTGATTTTATCACGTGATACATTGATACAAACTGTTTTCAAAAATCTTGCGAATGACTCTGAGTATATGCCTTTGCGTCCGCCTCTGTGGTGTAGTGGTTAGTGTGATTAGCTCTGTTCATGGAAGGAATGATGATTGCGTTCCCGGCTCTGCCACGAAATTTGAAAAGTGGTACGAGGGCTGGAACGGAGTACACTCAGCCTCGGGAGGTCAAATGAGTCATCTGGTTTTCCACTTCTCCTCCAGCCAAATGCCGGGATGGTACCTAAGTTAAGGCCACGGCCGCTTCCTTCCCTCTTCCTTGCCTATCCCTTCCAATCTTCCCATCCCTCCACAAGGCCCCTGTTTAGCATAGCAGGTGAGACCGCCTGGGCGAGGTACTGGTCCGCCTCCCTAGTTGTATCCCCGACCCAATGTCTCACGCTCCAGGACACTGCCCTAGAGGCGGTAAAGGTAGGATCTCTCGCTGAGTCCGAGGGAAAAACCGACCCTGGTGGGTAAACAGATTAAGAAGAAGAAGATATGCCTTTGCTGGCGGGACCTAGTGTTTGCAGTGCACTATGTCTTGTGGTATTGGCTTTGACAATATGAAAGTGACTGAGGTATGAGCAATGTTAGTAATGCCATTCCTTATTGAGCCAGTCCCTGCTATGAATAGTGTGAAAACGTTGCGCATAGTGTCGGTTGATGCAGAGGGCTTGATAGACTGATATGTAGTAGCAACTTCTGGCTCGGTGAGGAAAGTAACGGGAAACTACTGTGTAGAAATGAGAAGAATGCAAGAATGAGGAATGTGGCCTGCAAGCACATATTTCCTGTTCTGCCCAGACAGATCGGCTCTTATCTGCTACACGAAAATATCGACTCAAACTTTGCAGTTTGCTGGATTACAACTGACAAGAGCGAAGAGCTGCCAGTAGAAGATAATACAAATTCGCCTGGGCAGTAGTGGAGTTGCTATGGTAACCATTGCGTCACTGGCTCAGCTAGTGAAAACCCCTTCGCCCCGTGCCTCGCCGGGTATGCGCATTCTTCTGATCTCTCAACAGTATCTCACTCCTCGTTTCCCCAGTACGCCTCTTCAGTGATGCCTAGACCATCCATGACAGCTGATGGCAGAGCTGTTGAGGATCCAACCAGCCTTAGGGCTGAGAACTGAACATAACTCTGAGTATTTCGACAAAAATAGCCTATGCTATGGATGTTATTTCATCTTACGGCAGAATTTGTAAACGTATGATTACTTTAAGAAGACTTGAAGCAAATACGACAGAAATATGATAAATTGACAGTAATTTGGATCTAATGTTTCAAAATGTAAGATATTTTGGAATTACTGAGAATTCTTCCCCAGCCCCGGACAGACGGTAAAATGTCCGGGAAAGGGCGACGTCTAGTCACCCTGTCTGTGCCCATCCCCCTACACAGAAGATGAAGGAACTCTTTCAAGGCACACATAATGCACTTGATGTAGGAAACCTTTGGTCTAAATCTGTGTAATGTTACTGTGTGTAATTTCAACTCTATATTCTAGGTCTCTCTGACACGAGAATAACAATTATTCCACACCTGTTTCAACCAGCGATCTTCTAGCTACTTTCACGGAATTTTTAACTTCTAACTCAGGAATAAAATATCCTGAGTCCACCAAGCTTTACTCCCATGCTGAAAAATCGGCCTAAAACAAATAGTTTCGTTAGTTGATAGTAATTACGAACACACTGCATTACTTTAACTATACCTCGATTCAATTCCAGTTAGTATTTGTATACTAACATCCTGGGAAAAAAACATATCCTAAATTATTGAAATAACCGAACGAATTGGTCGTGCCCTTAGAGACGCGCACCTGCGAGCTTGCATTCGGGAGATAGTGGGTTCAAACGCCACTGTCAACAGCCCTGAGGACGGTTTTCTGTGGTTTCCCATTTTCACATCAGGTAAATGCCAGGGCTGTGCCTTAATTAAGGCCATGGCCGCTTCCTTCCCACTCTTAGCACTTTTCTATGCCAGTCGCCATAAGAACTGTCTGTATCGGTGCCACGTTAAGCAACTTGTAAAAATACTTGAAATGATTCACCTGTTCCAGTTTTGTATTCCCGGCCTGAAATTGTCCCTTTACGTTTCTTCTCAAATGAAATCACTTCACTCTCGGTAATCTTACTTTTCATATGATATTCGCTGCACATCTTTTCATGTTCTATGGTATAAGTTTGCAGGTTTTCAGCACAGCCTGCCAATAAGATGAAATATTCGGCATAGTCCAAATTGCTTACTCTATTGCCACCCAAGCGAATCCCTCCCTCCATTTTCAATAAATGATCTAACTAAGTATTATTATTAATAATAATAATAATAATAATAATAAATTGTACCAGGTGTTCCGCTTCCCCGGCTATTTAAACTGCGCGCCTTCTCTAAGGCCATCTATGTCAACAGACTTGAACTTGTGAACTCCCAGAAACTTCCGTCTTCCACAGTTAGATGTTTCTACCATTGATTTAGCTGCTCCCTCATCTGGACTAAAAACTAATAAAGTGATAATTATTTTTGGAGTTGGTAAACCTTTTTCTGAGGATTTTTTCTTTTTTAATGTGCCAATGTTGTCAGCACTTCAGTTGGTTCCCCCTCGATTGTAATCAACTTATCAGATGCTGGTAAATATGTTATCTAGCCAATTAAAACCCGGGGTGTGTACAGGAATCCAGCCTACCAGCAAAGAATTCTGGAAACTTCCCCTTAGGGTACTATAAAAGGAGGGAACTTCAGGGCCGTCTTGTCTGAATCGTTCCAGTGCTTGGGAATGCGACTTGATCTAAGGGAGGCAGGAGCGAGGCCTGCGTGAGGAAGATCCAGCAGTTCAAGGCAACGGCAGAATTTACCTAGACATTGGCCCTCTGTTCTTTCCCATTCAACCTTGCATTGGGTGACTAAAATTGTTAAAACTTCAAACCTTCGGCCTTAATGTTCCTCCTTTAGTAACACCTCATAGTATAGGATTAGCCTCTGTATCTTTGGGCCATAAGTCCACTTACGGTTTTAACAATTTCTATAAGGAGTGCAGGTGTTTTGCCTCCTTGAATTTTGTTAATGGCCGGTTACGTGCATCCATTAAGTCCATGTTGTATGGGCAATTGCTCCCCTGTTTATTCGGTAACATTTTCTGCGTCTTGGTTCGCTTTAGAAACAGTGATTAATGTTATTGCAATTGTGGAGTAATTGATAAACACACTAAAGCGAGGTCACCCGATGGGTTTCCTACTGTAATTTCTATGTATCAATGGAAACTGAAGCCCTCTGCGAGGCTAGACTATGGTATTTCGGAGCTCAGACTCCTGAGTAGTGTACCCTCTTGGAGAAAATCGTGCTCTTGTAAATTACTGTACCTGTCAAGAACAAAAATGCTCTTTTCTATGTAAATTAACTCCCTGGTAATTATCACAAGTTTTTGTACCTGATTTTCGGGCTTCTAAATCTCTGTTATTGTTAGGGCTGATGAACTCATTAATAACCTGTTCTATTTGCTTGTTGTTCATTCAGGTTTTCTATCTTTCAATTTTACAAAAGGAAAGAAATACAATTTCCAAATTTGTTGTGTTAAGTTTTGCTCTAGTTAATTCCTTGTCCAGCCATTCAGCCCAGGCGCTTCTTATCCCTCTGTGAGGCACGGAAATCCCGTATCAATAATAATAATAATAATTGTTACCGTGTTTTGGTGGTAGGTAGAGGTGAAAGAAGGTGCGGGCGTAAATGAGTCTCAAACTACGGAATCAAAGTTAATGTAAAATTTAACAAGGTTATATTTTCTTTTCGAAAACAAAGAAATAACAAGTATGGCAGGTACAAGGTAGCAAATCAAAGGGGAGTCACAATATTCACATAATTGGGGCTTCGAGCCCTGAAAACACAATGCTTGGGCAATCAGCCCAGTTTTACCTCCAAAACACAAGTTTCAACAGAGGGGCAGAAAACCCCATTCATACCTCGGAGCCCTTGCTCCAAATTACACCGATAAGCCTCCACGAGGCATACCACAATTGATTTTTAAAAGAGCCACACGCTCTCAAATTTAAGCCTTCTCCCAGGCCACACCAAACTCAACCTTCAAGTTGTCCTCAACGGACTTAAACACAGGGGTAAAATACCCAATCTACTGAGGTCTAGGAAATAAAAAAAAGGGTTAATTAAATGACCTCTAAGGTAACAATTTGAGAGGAGGCGAACTTGCACTCCTAATACACTTTGTCTTTAAGACCTATTTTGGCTCTTAGGCCACTGATGCAAGGGCTAATCCCATACTACAGAGGTGACTTAAGAAACTACTAACTTACATAACTGAAGAATAGGTTGCGAAAAATAAGTTCACCTCAAACAATGTGAGTGGGAGCTCGAGAGGGTTAACACTCTCTATCCCAGTATGTCGCTTTACAAGAGAATAGAAGAAAAGAGAAGTTACATTTTAGGAAAAGGTTACATAGGGGAACGCTTAGAACCTGCCCCGAAAGTTAAACTGCTGAGCTGGCAAAGAAAAAATTTATTAATCGGCCATTACCTTATTGTTGACCGCTGCCGAGGAAAGAGGCGCTTCCCGCCTCCTGCTATGTACTTAATACACTGAAAGATGGAACAGAAGTGGCCCGGAGACCCTAAAATCAGCAGTTTAAATACTCTCGCAGAAAGTTCTAGGCGTTAGGGGAAAGAAAACACCCTCCCACAAAGATTTTATTGGGTAGGACCCCGCAACAGATTCAAGTTGGGGAAAGATACACCAGATTGGTCAGAAATTAATTGAAAAAATTCGTGATTGGATACATTCAAAACAAGGGGAAAAAAGGGGTAAATATTGCCAACTTAAACAATGACAGAAAGAAATTTAACAAAGAACAAACTCCTGAAATTAAATTTTCTCCAACAAAATAGTTCTTTGACTCCGCACTAGGGTGCACTATTGTTGATCTTCAGTAGTGTCCTCTAGAAGAGAAAGTTCACACTTCTTAATACAAGCAAGACAAAAGTACGTCGAAAATGACACAGTTCACAAACTCAAAATTTTCCAGGTAGTGACATCTTCTGAGAAATTTGGAAATTAAGACCGTAGATAAAGTTCAGACTTCCTCCAGAAGAGGAGTTTCAACTGGCGCAACTTTTAAATAAACGGTGTGGAGGTGTACCGCCCGGTACAGACCTCCCCCCCCAAAAGTTCCTCCACGGGGTAACACAGAAGAACATAAACTTTTGTTTGAAAATAAGTTCCAAGTTTTGATGTTGATATTAAGATAACTTGCAGAAGTATTTGAGAAATTTCTTAATTCGGTTCCAAAATTTTGTTGTTGGAGGTGAAGTGAAGTCTTTAGGTTTATAGAAGTTGAATTTCTGAAGATAAGCTTTTACTACTTAAAAGTGAAGGAAAAATTTGCAATGTCCATCAGATATTGCTGTTGAATTCCCAAATGTAGTTATCTCTTATAGTAACTGTCCATGTAGTTGATGTTGATGAAGTTGGATGGCCGGACCGGCCGTTGCAGCTTGCGTCCAAAAGGAGGCCGCTCGGACCCCTTAAGTACCCTGAGATACCGCTCGCCCGCACTATGAGGGGAGCAGAGGTGTTGAAGCACGCCGCGCCCGCGGTGAACATATACAGGCTGCGGGCAAGTAGCAGGTCGTGCGCCGCACATCAGCCTTGGCCGGGAGGAGAGCTCCGGCTCGCCGTGCACATGTCGTCCTCGCTGGAGAGGAGGGGGCCCATCCCCCTCCCCAGTTGCTGCACGGCGCTGGGCGGCTGCGGGGGCACTGAAACATTAAGGCTAGGCGGCAGAATTGTGTTGGACCATCGTCTTTTTGAAGGCACAGGCATTATGGAGAGGTTGAGGGGCCAGCGGCGTGTAGATATCCGTGGCATTTAATCTAATGAAGCCACAGTGTAAGGTGGAGCAGGAGACGGGAGCGTGGTAATGGCCGAGGCAAGAACAGGATGGCAGTTTAACGGATCGGGGGAGGTTTACAAGAAATTCTTACATATAAAACAAAATATTATAGAAGGAGCAGAATGCCTTAAGCGTGGAACTCAAAAAAAAATATATAACCATCATATTCCTATCAATTATATGAAGCAAGTTGACAGAAAATTTACACCGGTTTCACCTGTGACAGGTGAACCCTAAATATCCTCTCGGTGGCTGGATTGCTTACTAACAATGTAACCGGTGTGAGAAAATCGAGAATGATGCATGGCCCATGAAATCTGGGGGCAAGCTTGCCCGCGGGAACAAAATTTTTGACCATAACCTGGTCACCTACCTTCAAAGGGGTGGGTCTCCGTCCACGATCATACCTTTCCCTAACCTTTTCATGAGACACTTTAAGATTGGCTTTAGCCTTCTTCCAAAGATCTTTAATGTTATCCGGATCTATTGTCTCGGGTAGAATGTCATTCAGAGACCAGAGGTTAGAGAGCGGCGAGTTGGGAACAAACTTGAACATCAAAGAAGCTGGAGTAAACTTGTGAGATTCATGAACCGCTGAATTCAAAGCAAAAGCTATCCAATGCAGGGACGTGTCCCACCTGGAAGGATCTTCATGATGATAGGCAATGAGTGCGGACCTGAGATTACGGTTAACCCGTTCAGCCAGAGATGGTTGAGGGTAATAAGCAGAAGTAGTTACATGAGAGATGGATAAGTCAAAACAGAATTTACGAAATAAATTAGATGTAAAAGCCTTAGCATTATCGGAAACTATGTATTGACAAGGACCAAAAGAAGCAAAGATAGTATTAAGACAAGAAATGGTGGACTGAGCGGTAGCCAGCTTAGTCGGAAATAACCAAGAAAATCTAGTAAAACCATCTACACATACAAAGATGAACTTGTTGGCATTCCCCTTTGACTGGGGGAAGGGTCCCACATAATCAATATACAGGCGCTCCATGGGGCGCGAAGCTTGATGAGGAGACAAAAGACCTACCTTAGTGGACATGGTCGGTTTACTAAGCAAACAGGATTTACATGCCTTTACTAATTCACGGATTTCACCGTCCATACCTTTCCAGATGAACATATCACGAATCTTTTCACGAGTTTTAAAGATACCAAGATGCCCTCCTAATGGGGTCTCATGATAATACTTGAAGATCATAGGTACAAGAACCGCTGGAACAACAACTTTCATCATCTTGTCATGCCTCGAAGGGCAACATAAAACACCATTCCTCAGAACATAAGGGACAACATGTTCCCCAGAAGAAAGGGTTTCCATTATCGGAGCCAGCGTCGGATCTTCACGTTGGTATTTCTCGATATCCCTAAAAAGCATGGGAGCATCTGTTAGGATGGCATTAACCTCAGATAGCATGGACTCGGGAGGTGATGAACTGTCGACCGGTTCGTGGGTCTCGACGTCGTTATGAAACATACGGCTGAGTCCATCAGCAACAACATTTTCGGTACCTCTGATATGTCTAACATCAAACTGGAAGGCGGAAATACGAATAGCCCAGCGGGCTATACGACCAGTACGACGCGGCCTACCTAGGACCCAGCTTAATGCTTGATTATCTGTCTCCAGGTCGAATTTGACGTGTTCCAGATAGAGACGGAACTTTTCTAAGGCGAATAAGACTGCCAAACCTTCGAGCTCATAGATGGAATACTTGGCTTCTTGAGCCGACAAGGTCGTAGAGGCATAGGCGATAGGTCGCCTCCCTAGTTCAGTCTCTTGAAGAAGGACTGCAGCTACTGCTGACGACGACGCGTCGGTTCTGACGATGAATTTCTTCGAGAAATCAGGCATAGCAAGGACAGGGGCATTACAAAGCGCTAATTTAAGATCTTCAAAAGCGGCTTGTTGAGAAGGTCCCCACTCGAATTTGATGCCTTTCCTACGAAGAAGGTTTAAGGGCGCCGCTCTATTAGCAAAGTTAGGAATGAACTTTCTGAAGAAATTCACCATACCAATGAACCTGGCGATACCTTTAATGTCCTTGGGAGGTTTAAAATCACGGATGGCCTGTGTTCTAGAATGATCGACTGCTACACCATCAGGTGACACAATATGCCCTAGGAATGACATAGAGGGCTTAGCAAAAGCGACCTTGGACAACTTGACAGTTAACCCAGCCTTACGAAGGCGATTCAGAACTTCTCGCAAATGATCTAGATGTTCTTCAAAGGTCTCTGAAAATACGACGACATCATCTAAGTAGTGATATAAGTACTCGAATTTGATGTCGGAGAAGACCCTATCTAGTAGCCTAGTGAGTACAGCTGCTCCCGTGGGGAGCCCGAAAGGTACGCGGTTGTATTCATACAAATTCCAGTCCGTGGCAAACGCTGTAAGGTGTTTAGACTCTTCAGCAAGGGGAATTTGATTATAGGCCTGATTCAAGTCCAAGATAGTAAAGAACTTGGCCTTACGAAACCATGAAAAGCAAGAATGAAGGTCGGGAAGGGGCACAGATTGTAACACCACCTTCCGATTGAGAGCCCTGTAGTCAATTACAGGCCTGAAGCCCCCTTGGGGTTTCGGGACTAGAAAAATAGGCGAAGAATACGCTGACTTAGAGGGCCTAATAATACCATCCTTCAACATCTGATCGATGATTTCTTTCAGAGCCTTCATTTTAGGTGGAGATAGCCTATACGGTGGAAAACGGACAGGAATCGAATCCGTGACCTCAATTTTGTATTCAATAAGGTCAGTAACACCAAGAGTATCAGAGAACACCTCTGGAAATGACTGACATAATTTACGAATACTATCAGCCTGCTCCTCAGGTAGATGTCTAAGGTCTAACAACATCTCATCCTGGGTAGGCGAAATAGAAGAACATGACACAGAATTACACTTTAATAGTGGAATTTTACAACTAGAAGCAAATTTGAATGTGCACGACTTACTCTGAAGATCGAGCACAAGACCAGTGTGAGAAATAAAGTCCGCTCCCAGTATGATGGGGCAAGACAGGTACTTAGCCACAAACAATTTAATTTTCCATGTAAATTTAAAAATACGAATTTTGACCAGTACGGAACCTAGAATTTCTAATGGAGATGAATTAGCCGAAACATATTGAATAGGAGATGAGACGTAGTCAGGTAGTTTACAAACAGCTTTCAATTTAGAATACCATTCAGCCGAAATAATCGAACAAACACTGCCTGAATCTAAGAGAGCTGTTATAGGCTCGTTATTTAACTCAATCTTAAGAAAAGGAACAGGTGCGGGGGTATCCGCCGCAATCCTAAGGCACTCTTTGGGGCATTCAAAAGATGTATTCGAAGACTTATCGTTCCCTGAATTCTCGACCTTTTTGCCAGGGGCTGAGCCTTGGGAAGTAGAATTAGTTGACTCAGCCGCAGCCACTAGTCACTTTTGATTGTTGTTGGAAGTTACACCAGAAGTTGAGCAGGAGGGGGTGCTATTCGAATTGGGACAATTCTTTGCGATATGTGAGAAAGCCCCACATTTAAAACAGCCTTGTGATGAACCAGCTCCATTATTTGCCCTACTAGTTTTGATCAGAGGACACTTATTGCGCAGATGGTCAGGCGACCCGCAAGCATAACATTTACGGGGGGTGACTGATCGGCGAGGTGGAGGCCGAGTATTACTAATGGAAGGCGGGGGTTCTTTCGCGACACGCAAAGAATCGGCGTATCTAACTCCTTCCGCCGAGACGGCCAACGCTTCAAGTTCCGAGAAGGTTTGCGGGCACGCCGCGAAACACAAATATGACCTATAGGGAGGTGAAATTCCCTCTACAATAGCCTGCACAATCTGATCTTCAGGAAAATGAAGGGCAAACACCCTAGTATAAAACTTAATGTCCTGTATGAAATCAGCCAAGTTTTCATCCAAGCGCTGTACCCGATAATAGTATTTCTGAATCAGAGATGACCTCGCGCGGGCAGGAATGAAATTTGCAAGCAAGTGTGCGTGAAAATCTTCAATAGATGACTGTTCAGCAATAGCTCTTACTATTTTATCTGAGAGAACCCCAATAGCATAAGGATAGATTATTTGTAAAATTTGACAAGGGGAAAGAGAAAACACAAGGGCATGATCCTGGAATTCCACTAGAAATCTTAAAAATGAAATTACATCACTGGTGGTATTAACGGAAAACTTAGATATACCTCTGAGCAACATTGCCAATGGATGAGGCAAGCTACTAAACCCGGGTGACATAGTAGGTAAAGGTTTCAATGGCAAGGAAGTTAATTCAGAACGGATGTTACTCAGCGATGCACGGCGTTCAGACTCGTTGTCCAATGGGGCAGGGATAGTTTGAGCAGCAACGGTTATTCTATTAACTTCTCCCTTGGGAGGCGCTTTCTCACTACCTGCATTTACTATGGTGGGTTGATCAGATTTGGGAGGAACTTCCCCAGTTAACAATTGAGTGACCTTACTAGATAATTCGGAAATATTTTCCAGGAGCGTACTAGCTTCCTTCCTCTGAACATCATTCAGTTTTAGAGACAACAGATCATTAACTCTATTTGAAAAATGATATAGCCTGCCTTGCACACGCTTAATTTGATTTGGAGACGGATCATTTTCATCAAAAAAACTAACGACCGATGCTAGCCCAGTAATATTCTCCGTGATCGTGGAAAGAGAGTCGTCAATTTCTTTCTCTCCCAAATTGGGGATAGAAATGGGCAAATCAAGGGACTCTCTAAGTTTATTAGTGTCTATTGCAACCGTGCCTCCAGATTGCACATTTCTGATAGTTAATTCATAGATCAACTCCTCCTTACGCAAATAGTTAAGAAGGAGAACATCGCGAGGGCCGGGCATGATAACAGAAAAATTTTGAAAAACCTCAATAAAAAATTTCCAGCAACTGAGAAAATGGTTAGAGTTCGGATCAAAACAGAGTTTAGCCGTCAAAAGGGGCTAAATTGAGACCCATTCAACCACGCTCTGCTACCACTTGTTACCGTGTTTTGGTGGTAGGTAGAGGTGAAAGAAGGTGCGGGCGTAAATGAGTCTCAAACTACGGAATCAAAGTTAATGTAAAATTTAACAAGGTTATATTTTCTTTTCGAAAACAAAGAAATAACAAGTATGGCAGGTACAAGGTAGCAAATCAAAGGGGAGTCACAATATTCACATAATTGGGGCTTCGAGCCCTGAAAACACAATGCTTGGGCAATCAGCCCAGTTTTACCTCCAAAACACAAGTTTCAACAGAGGGGCAGAAAACCCCATTCATACCTCGGAGCCCTTGCTCCAAATTACACCGATAAGCCTCCACGAGGCATACCACAATTGATTTTTAAAAGAGCCACACGCTCTCAAATTTAAGCCTTCTCCCAGGCCACACCAAACTCAACCTTCAAGTTGTCCTCAACGGACTTAAACACAGGGGTAAAATACCCAATCTACTGAGGTCTAGGAAATAAAAAAAGGGTTAGTTAAATGACCTCTAAGGTAACAATTTGAGAGGAGGCGAACTTGCACTCCTAATACACTTTGTCTTTAAGACCTATTTTGGCTCTTAGGCCACTGATGCAAGGGCTAATCCCATACTACAGAGGTGACTTAAGAAACTACTAACTTACATAACTGAAGAATAGGTTGCGAAAAATAAGTTCACCTCAAACAATGTGAGTGGGAGCTCGAGAGGGTTAACACTCTCTATCCCAGTATGTCGCTTTACAAGAGAATAGAAGAAAAGAGAAGTTACATTTTAGGAAAAGGTTACATAGGGGAACGCTTAGAACCTGCCCCGAAAGTTAAACTGCTGAGCTGGCAAAGAAAAAATTTTTTAATCGGCCATTACCTTATTGTTGACCGCTGCCGAGGAAAGAGGCGCTTCCCGCCTCCTGCTATGTACTTAATACACTGAAAGATGGAACAGAAGTGGCCCGGAGACCCTAAAATCAGCAGTTTAAATACTCTCGCAGAAAGTTCTAGGCGTTAGGGGAAAGAAAACACCCTCCCACAAAGATTTTATTGGGTAGGACCCCGCAACAGATTCAAGTTGGGGAAAGATACACCAGATTGGTCAGAAATTAATTGAAAAAATTCGTGATTGGATACATTCAAAACAAGGGGAAAAAAGGGGTAAATATTGCCAACTTAAACAATGACAGAAAGAAATTTAACAAAGAACAAACTCCTGAAATTAAATTTTCTCCAACAAAATAGTTCTTTGACTCCGCACTAGGGTGCACTATTGTTGATCTTCAGTAGTGTCCTCTAGAAGAGAAAGTTCACACTTCTTAATACAAGCAAGACAAAAGTACGTCGAAAATGACACAGTTCACAAACTCAAAATTTTCCAGGTAGTGACATCTTCTGAGAAATTTGGAAATTAAGACCGTAGATAAAGTTCAGACTTCCTCCAGAAGAGGAGTTTCAACTGGCGCAACTTTTAAATAAACGGTGTGGAGGTGTACCGCCCGGTACAATAATAATAATAATAATAATAATAATAAGGGGCCCAAGAAAGAACGTGCAATGTACTGTGTGGTACTGTATGTCCGTGCTTTAATAATCATACCAAGTTCATAGTTTTAAATGGAACTTATCACATACGTAGTTGGTCGTAGACAATTTTTTCCACAGTCAGGCCTATAACACTGGTGAACCGGAGTATCAGATGAGTTACCCTGTATTTCACCATTTCAAATCTAATTTCATTTATTTCCACTTCTCTACGATGCTGTAGTTAATTTACTATCCTTCTGAGTTCCTCACACATAATATCATTGCTGTCATTGTTCTCCCCCTCATTAACTCGAATGTTCGGGACTTCAACAGAAATATTTACGTTTATTTACAGAAGATGTTCAAAATATGCTTTCTATTTGTTTAGTGATTCACTATGACCTACATTGAGTTCACCTGATTTACCAAATATACTTTTCAATTTGCTTTCACTCCCTTTCTAAAATTATTTAACCGAGCAAGTGGTGGTTGTTTAGGGACATGCAGCTGTGAGCTTGCATTCGGGGAGATAGTGGGTTCGAACCCCACTGTCGGCAGCCCTGAAGATGGGCTTCCGTGGTTTCCCATTTTCACACTAGGCAAATGCTGGGGCTGTACCTTAATTAGGACCAGGGCCATTTTCCTTCTCACTCCTAACCCTTTCATATCCCTTCGTCACCATAAGACCTACCTGTGTCGGTGTGACGTAAGGCCAATTGTAAAAAAAGAGTATTTATTACAGTCCGAAATAGCTTTCCTTTTGCTTAACCCAGCCTTTCCAGTTTATCACTAAAATCTTCCCATGATATCGTCTTGGACTGCACAATGACCTGTTTTACTATCCACGTACAAATTTTTATCTACATCAGTTCTTGTCAGGAGGAATTTTTGATACGCTTTCTCTTCACGGCTACAGTTCCATTTCATTGTTCATTTCATTTCATTCTTTGATTTCGTTATTCCAGCAGGATAGTCGTTTCTCCCATCTTTACATGCACCTGTTCCCAGGCATTCCCTTGTCGTTTCTTGTATAACATCTCTGTATGCCGCCCATTCTCTTTCTAACTCCCTATAATTTATACCTGCTGGTTGTCTATACTTAGGGATATTCTAATAATCATATTTATGTACTTTTGTGCAATATCCTCGTCCGGGAGTTTTTATACCCTTATACGTCTGCAGACGGACTTCATTCCAACCTACGCCTATCAGACAGTGGTCTGTATCATCAAAATATCCCCGGAATACACGTTTAGTCGCTCAAAACAGTATAATCGCATGGCATTGTATGTTCTTCGTATTCAAGATTCAATCAGGCTTAATTTTCATTATGATCAAAATATAATTCACCTCCTATGTAGACACAAACCCTGCGGATATACAACAAACATGGTGTTTCTGAGAAAAGTGTAGCTACGAGGAACTTATACAATACCATGTGTTCATTTTTATTTTATTTTTATTTTAACCACTCTTAATTCATAATAGAGTTCCTGATAACAACAGCTAATCCCATACTAACACAAAAGTCCACAGTCCCGTTCTTATTAGTCCATATTTTCCCCACATTTACTCGTTATCTTTCCATATCTCGCAGTTCTATTTCTTGTTCTTGCATTTAAATAGATTATAAACGCTATCTTTTCTTTGCTGTTGACTATGACAACGACGTCACTCAGCGCTTCATAAAACTTGTCTACGTCATTCTCATCTGCTCCTTCACATAGTGAATACACTGAGATGATTCTCGTCCTAATTCCTGAAGCAGCCAAGTTAATCCACATGATTAATAGAAATTATGTTACGTGCTATGTATTTCCTAATGAACAATCCCACATTATAGCCTACTCTGCCCTTCCCATTTTAACCCCTTACTCATAACACATCCAGGCGCATTCCCTTTATTGTTTCAACCAGTTCTACTTTCTTACTTCCATAAGCTACACTAATATTGATAGAACCCCATAGAATTCCATTTCGTCCACGAAGTTGTTTCCAAAGAATCCCTGGCCTGTCAAACTAATTGAAGTGGGACTCCGTCAATCTCATAGGTTTGAAGCTTGCTTAAAACGTTCTGAGCATGATTGCTGAGTATTTCTGTAAAGTAGGATGCTGGCCCTCAGTCTCAGTAAAAATTTCTCCTCTAACGTCATACAGACCCCCAGTGAACGCAATAGTCCTAGCCACCTGAGCACAAAGTGGGCCACAACTCAGAATATGTCCGAAATTCTCACTTCTGTTCTGTAGCAACTGGTACCCGGACTCTCGGGATGTGTCGTCTATGGGTCGTGAATCAGTATGTGACTACAGCATCCTACACCACGAACGACTAGTACTAGATCTGTATAGGATATTATGGAGACGCCTAGTTCGTTCATGGAGGCCTCCACATATGTCTTCTATTCCAACAGAAATGAAAAATGAAATGTCGTATGGCTTTTAGTGCCGGGACATCCCAGGACGGGTTCGGCTCGCCAGGTGCAGGTCTTTCTAATTGACACCCGTAGGTGACCTGCGCGTCGTGATGAGGATGAAATGATGATGAAGACAACACATACACCCAGCCCCCGTGCCATTGGAATTAACCAATTAAGGTTAAAATCCCCGACCCGGCCGGGAATCGAACCCGGGACCCTCTGAACCGAAGGCCAGTACACTGACCGTTCAGCCAACGAGTCGGACCCAACAGAAATGATAACGACGTAGTCCGTCGTGAGTTTGTGCAACCTTGGCAGCACATATGTATCATTCCAAGTATTCCTAGTTTACCTCTTTCAGGAGAATACCACCTGCACCGTCCAAGAATCCCCTGCAGCGGTTCCACGTCTTGGATATAGCGACATGTGATTGTGAAATGTGACATTCAACCATCCGTGTAAAGTGTGCGATAGAAAGCTGAACAGGCTTCGACCTTCACGGGTGTGACTGGAATTGTAAGTGAAACTGACCGTGCTGCGCTCCCGGGAGATGTTAATCAACTTGGCACATTACGGGGACATCTCTAGAAATAAACCAGCCGTATCCAAGTGTTCATTGACAGTCCTTCACTTACATAGCATTGTAGTAACTCTCTCAATTAGCTGACCCAGTTCAAAATCCAGCCCTGATACGATTATAAGGCATTTCTTCGGCTAGCTTAGCTAGATATCACTGTTTTTATATTAACTTCGTTCTTCATGAGTGTGACGTCATATAGTGTCAATGTACGAAGTAAATCTCTGTGCAAAATCTTATGAGGCGCTCATGCCTCCACGTACTTTTATTGGTCACAGAGTTACTCAACTTCAGTCTGTACACTTTCACTGTCTCTGTCATAACAGAGGCTTATTGTGCAGTGTAATACTGTGTGTCACGTCCTTATTTTTTCTTTTACCTCTATAAAAAATTGCAACAGTTCTATGTCGTCCGGTCTAGAAAGCCAAGAATAACGGCCGAGAGGATTCGTCGTGCTGACCACACGACACCTCGTAATCTGCAGGCCTTCCAGCTGAGCTGCGGTCGCTTGGTAGACCAAGGCCCTTCAATGGTTGTAGTGACATAGGGTCTGGTCTACGTTGTAGTTCTCCCGTCCTCTAGCAAAGCAAACCAAAGGTCATCTCCGTACAGGCCATGAAGGCCCGTGGAGGGGTGGAAGGTAAAGGCTTCCACTATACGTAACCTCGACTCTTGATGGGGTAGAGTGGTTAGCTCTACGCCCAGCCGCCTTTGCCCCCAAGAATTTTTTTTTTTTTTTTTTTTTTTGCTAGGGGCTTTACGTCGCACCGACACAGATAGGTCTTATGGCGACGATGGGATAGGAAAGGGCTAGGAGTTGGAAGGAAGCGGCCGTGGCCTTAATTAAGGTACAGCCCCAGCATTTGCCTGGTGTGAAAATGGGAAACCACGGAAAACAATTTTCAGGGCTGCCGATAGTGGGATTCGAACCTACTATCTCCCGGATGCAAGCTAACAGCCGCGTGCCTCTACGCGCACGGCCAACTCGCCCGGTACCCCCCAAGAATTAACCTGGTACTCATTTTTGGTGTGGGGTGAGTGAACCTCAGGGCCATGTGCACCTCCGGAAGTGGAAATCTCGTTTCTTAAATTTTACGACTACCGGACGGGGATACGAACCCTCCCGTTTTCTAGAACTTTATAAAATTTAAATTTACAATCAGGAAAGGTTTCACCACTTTCGTTATGCCACTATCATTACAGAGTTCATTTCCCAGCTGTTACCACTACCTCATTCGAAATTATTACGTTATATTGATGTCGTGTACTAACAATACAACAACGTTTGAGCAAGAGTGAGTTTATGCATCCTGTGACGTTGCTAGGTAAAATAATAACGTTTAGGTATATAATTTCGTATGGCTATTGCTATCCTGGTGCAGCCATTGTGAGGCAGACCCTCCATGATGGTGGGCGGCGTATTCCGTAAATGGGAAACAGCCTATTATTGTAGCGGTGTATGAGTTGCAGGGATGTTGGGAATAGCACAAACACTCAGCCATCGTGCCAAGAGGATTAACCAATTAATATTAAAATTCCCTACCCGTCCGGGAATCGAGCGCGGACTCTCCGAATCGAAGGCAACTACGCTGACCATTCAGTTGAGAAGCCATAGGACGTTTAGGTGGGAGTTGTGAATTTTACGTCATCTGGTAGGGTATAATGGCACGTCTGAGTAGCGATAAATAAAAATCCACAGTTTTAGCCCTTCAGGCAAACAACTCAATGTTGAAAACTTCCTAGGGATATGAGCTTCGAATTTTAGGTAAATAGAATACAATAAAATGTGAGAATATATGGATGGCTTACTTCTAAAACCTCGTATGTCCCAATGCTCTTCCTACTCATTACATTCCTTAAGACTGGTCACAACTCCCAGCCACATATTTATATGCAGTCCATCAGAGTAGTTTTTTTTTTTTTTTTTTTTTTTTTTTTGCTAGTTGCTTTACGTCGCACCGACACAGATAGGTCTTATGGCGACGATGGGATAGGAAGGCCTAGAAGTTGGAAGGAAGTGGCCGTGGCCTTAATTAAGGTACAGCCCCAGCATTTGCCTGGTGTGAAAATGGGAAACCACGGAAAACCATTTTTAGGGCTGCCGATAGTGGCAGAGTAGTTTTCATTGTGTTCATTTTCCTATGCTAATATGTAAAGGAAAATAGACCTTACCGTACCGCATTGCATGGATGTTGTTTGCAAGCGAATTTACACACTCCTACAGTATACTGTATTTAAGGTTCATTTTCCTTTACACACCACTATAGGAAAATGAACACAAAGAAAATTGTTCTGACGGGCTGCATATCTATGTGTCTAGTCTTAAGGTATATAATGGACAGGAAGAGCATTGGGACATACGAGGTTTTAGAAGTAAGCCATCGATATTCTTTATTTATGCCTTAAAATTACAATCCTTTTCTTCATCATCGTTATCCCGTCGATTAGATTAGCACTTTGCCTTTTTCTGTCATTACGAGCGCTAATGTGAGTCGATGCATTGTTTCACTTAAGCCCTTATAACTACATTCGGTGTGAATATTTTCCAAAAGAATCAAAAACTTCGCCTGAGGGTATTGAACCAAGGAACACATTACAGAAAGAATTATGTAAATAAGTTAATTTGGCTTGGATTTGAATTTTAAAAAAGGGAACACGAGTAAAAAAACAAGCGATTTTAGGCTGTTTTTCCGGAACTGCATTTAGAACGGATGTAATTTTCGAAATCTGTTTTCTTAGTTTGATAGATCTATCCAAGACTCACAATTTGAAATCTTTCCGGGACCTTTAGCCCTTCAACTTTCGAAGGAAATTGCTTAATTTACGTTTTTCGCAGTATGAGGTCCCTACTTTGTCTGCGAAGAAATGTTTTCAATATTAAAAGAATGACAACGTTACGCGGCGCAAGTCTGACTTGCAAGAAATAACGGTAGACAGTCAATACAATTGTATATACAAACTAGAGGACCCGTGCGGCTCGGCATCATTCGTTGCTAGTAGGTCGGATACACCAGTGTTGCCAACTTAGCGGATTTTCCGCTAAATTTGGCGGAACTCGAAGACTGTCGGCGGAGAAATATATCATTTAGCGGACAGCGGATTTTTTGGCGGAATTCTAGATTTATTATAGCGGAATTTAGCGTTTTATCTATTTTACGATTTTTTTAAATTTGTTCTCCAGTCTGTCTCCGAGTTATTACGTATTTCTTGTCAGGAGCTAGCAGTCACATGAGGAAAACATGTTATTTGGATTTGATGTTATGAGATTATGGTATCATGAATTTGTAATGCGTGGGGAAAGGGTAATTATCTCTTAGTTGACGAATGACGACAGATAATGAAACTGTAAGAGAGTAGCATTTATATTTATGCTATGACGGAAGACTGTTTGAACGGGCCTGTTCTCTGTGTGTGGCCCTTGAGGTAGGGGATTCCCCTAGTTCGCACCCGGCACTAAAACGCCTACAAGTTTTAGCTCGCCGGTTCGCAGGCAGGGATTAATCCCAGTGAAACTCACAGATCAGATGAGTGCAGACATTTACTTTTATTATTATTATTATTATTATTATTATTATTATTATTATTATTATTATTATTATTATTATTATTTCCGGCTCCATGGCTAAATGGTTAGCGTGCTGGTCTTTGGTCACAGGGGTCCCCGGTTCAATTCCCGGCATGGTCGGGAATTTTAACCATCATTGGTTAATTTCGCTGACACGGGGACTGGGTGTATGTGTCGTCTTCATCATCATTTCATCTTCATCACGACGCGCAGGTCACCTACGGGGGTCAAATCAAAAAACCTGCCCCTGGCGAGCCGATCATGTCCTGGAACACTCCCGGCACTAAAAGCCATACGCCATTTCATTATTATTATTATTATTATTATTATTATTATTATTATTATTATTATTATTATTATTACTGCTCATTATTTGAGATCGGATTTTTTGGCGGAATTTTAGCGGATTTTAGTAGTATTTAGCGGATCTTGAAAATATAAGTTGGCAACACTGTCGGGTACATTCTAAATGTTTACTTTTAGAATTTGTGTCACCTCTTAATGTGTCAAGTGAATTGTTATTGATTATTGTGACATTATTGGTATTTTACGAACTATTTTGTACTTAAGAGGTTTTCTAGTTAAAAGTTGTAGTGTTAGATTATTTTGTTTCAAGTGGAGTTTGTCCTTGTTCAAGCCCATATTTGAAAAATAGTTGATCCCTTCAAATAAATAGTAAAAAAGTTATAATTGTACGTATTTTCGCGTCGCCCTCAAGATATCATGTATATGATTCCATCTGTCAGTGAGGCTGTCACCAGTGAGCCAGCAAGCCCGAAAACTGTGGATTCAACACTAATCTCTACCATTTTGGACATTTTCTTATTCACGCCTTTTCAAACACCCCACTCCCATCCCCCAGTGGCGATGGAGGCTGAACTTGGACTTAAACAGCATTCAACGTATCACAATTAATCCGAGAGTGACACCGGAAAGTACGGAGTTCACACTAAGAGTGGTCGTTTCCGATTATTTTTAAATATCACTCCCTCCAAACTCCCAAAACATAGGAGTGCTAAATATGTCTTACCTTCACAGTATTTTACTCTAGACAATAAATCATATATGTACTAAGTTTGGTTGATAGCTATGCTGGAAAATACATACTATCTGTGTCTCACGAGAAGTCGCGGCTTGCTTGTAGGTACCGCACGAGTAATAGGTACTACACTAAGCTACAAACATAAGTCACGATAAACAGTGCGAGCTCTCTGAAAGAGATGCGTGTTCATTATTAAACTGTTCAATATTCAGTACTTGCAGTAAATGTGTAACCAAAGCACAATTGCACCTCCAATTTGAAACTTCACAGCAGCACCTTAGTTCACAAGAACCTATGTTTATTGTCAGGCCTTAAGATTTGAGATTGGCGCATGCGCAATTATTACCCCACATGCACACGATTTATCGTCAGACCAATATAGTACATCCATAATCTGCCATACTGGACATTATCTTTCTTACCCCTTAACCCCCACCCCTTCCATACTGATGGATACTTAAACAGTATCGGGAGTGCCACTAACCATCTCAGTGACCCCGAAAAGTATGGATTCGACACTAATATTGGTCCTTTTCGATGATTTATAGATGTCACTCCTTCTCAACCCAAACCGTAGACACCGAGTCGGTAGATGCAGTCGCTTAAATACGGCCAGTATCCAGTATTCGGGAGATAGCGGGTTCGAACCGCACTGTCGCAGCTCTGAAGATGGTTTTCCGTGGTTTCTCATTTTCACGCCGGGCAAAGGCTGTACCTTAATTAAGGCCACGGCCGCTTCCTTCCCACTCCTAGGTATTTCCTATCCCATCATCGTCATAAGACCTATCTGTGTCGGTGCGATGTACAACAGCTTATAAAAAAAACGTAGAAGTGCTAAGGATGTCTTACCCCACAGTATTTTTCTCCAGATAGCAATTGAAAGTGTACCAAGTTTGGTTGAGAGATATGCTAGAACATACACACATACATACGTATATAATCTCGGTCATTCTGAGCATTTTCTTTTTCTCTCCTTCTCACCCCCTCATTGCAATGGTGGCTGAACTTGGACTTAAATGTCATCCGGTACGTCACTATTCATCTCAGTAACCCCGAAAATTATGGATTCAACACTAATATAGGTAGTTTCAGATTATTTTTACATGTCATTCCCTCTCCCCTACGCCCCTAGGGGTGCTAAGTGTGTCTTACTCCCACAACATTTCTCTCCAGATAGTACAGGCTATGTATACTGTACTAAGTTTTGGTTGAAATTGCAGTTTTGCCTATAGTCGCTGTCATTTTTAATCGTTTAGCTTCCATATATCTATGCTGGCAGGATGTAGTATTTAAAGTGCACTATGTGTCCGACTCGTTGGCTGAATGGTCAGCGTACTGGCCTTCGGTTCAGAGGGTCCCGGGTTCGATTCCCGGCCGGGTCGGAGATTTTAACCTTCATTGGTTAATTTCAACGGCTCGGGGCTGGGTGTTTGTGCTGTCCCCAACATCTCTGCAACTCACATACCACACATCACTATCCTCTACCACAATAACACGCAGTTACCTACACATGGCAGATGCCGCCCACCTCATCCGAGGGTCTGCCGTACAAGGGCTGCACTCGGCTAGAAATAGACACACGAAATTATTATATAATGCACTATGTCTTCTGGTATGAGCTAGAATAAATTTGTTACTTTCATTGACCTGTCTCAGTCTCATCCTTGGCTTTGACAATATGAAAGTGACCGAGGTATGAGCGGTGCCAGTAATACCATTCCTTATGCAGCCAGTCCCTGTTATGAATGGTGTGAAAATATCGCTCATAGGGTCGGTTGGTGCATGCATTTCAGTGGGCTTGGCAGATTGATATGCAATAGTAAATTCTGGCTCAGTGAGGAAAGCAACGGGAAACTACCTCACTCCTCACTCCTCACTTCCCTAGTACGCCTCTTCAGTGACACCTAGTCTATCTATGACAGCTGTTGGTGGAGCTGTAGAGGATCAAACCAGCCTTCGGGCTGAATACCCAACATACATACATATCTTTACGTAAAGATATTGCTTTTTAACTGTGTGCAACCCGCTAAGTACAGAATGTGTTGTGGTTTAGGATAAGCCTTCACCTGCTATTATTGGAGTGGTCATTTAGTGGTTTGATTTTATCATTACCCTACTGAAAATTGACTGAACTTAGAGAGCTATCAATGCCTGAGGATTATCAGCTGGTAATTCCGGAGATAATGAAATAATAATGAAGCAAATCGGTCCAGTAGAACGGCTGGACGGACTGGACAAAGCTGTTTTTAGTAAACGGGTATGAATAAATGCCCAGTGTAACTACAGTGTCCGGCTGGTGGCCTAGCGACAAGGGTGACGAATTGAATGGGTGCTCGCGAAAACGGGCTAACCAACAAATTCTTTTTTTTTAATGGAGTTATGTGCTGTCTCTGCCTGCTGTCATTTCTTGATGGATACAGTACTTTTGCATCCATCTCTTGGCACTGGCCAGAGTAAAGTGTAGCTTCCACCGAAGTCCCAGTCAACATCCATGGCTGTGACAATATGGAAGCTGCTGGGGTATGGGTAGTGCTGAGTAATGACATTCAGAGCACGACTAGTGCATCTGAATGTTATGAAAGGTGCTGCTCACAGGGTCAGTCGTGCTGCAATAGTACTTTCTGACCCAGTGAGGAAAGCAATGGCAAACTACCTCACTCCTCATCTTGCCTAGTACGCCTCATTTTGGTGCTGCCATTGGTTTTTGGGGTTTCCTTATAACCGCATAACCTTTGGTGGTGCTATTTGAGGATCCAACCAGCCCCTGGGCTGTTGACCTGACAGACAGACATGTGCTGTCATCTATTGAGGAAGGTTCAAACTATCTTCTGTGAGGAGGGTTAACATGAGGGAATCTTGTGTGATGAGATACAAAGCTTTCAGTTTTATGCCATTTTATTTACAATAATTTTTAGTGCAAAATGAAATGGCTTATGGCTTTTAGTGCCGGGAGTGTCCGAAGACATGTTCGGCTCGCTAGGTGCATATCTTTTGATTTGACTCCCGTAGGCGACCTGAAATGTGGTGTTATAGAAGGATGCTGAAGGTGAGACACGTAGATCGAATCACGAATGAAGTGATAATGAATCGAATTGGTGAGAGGAGAACGATTAAGCAAAATCTGACCAGAAGAAGAGAGAGAAGGGAAGGAAAGTGCTTTTTTACTATTTTCTTTACGTCCCACAGACACAGATAGGTCTTACGGCGACGAGAGTAACGAGATATGACTGGGAAGGAAGAGGCCGTGGCCTTAACTAAGGTACAGCCCCAGCGTTTTCCTGGCGTGAAAATTGGAAATAACGGAAAAACATCTTCAGGGCTGACAGCAATGGAGTTCAAGCCCACTATCTTCCGAATGGAAGCTCACAGTTACGGGACCCTAACCGCCCGGCCAACTCCCTGGGTTTTGAGCTAGTGTAGGTGGTAAGAGCGGCAGATGGAGACCAAGGTGTGAATATGAAAAAAAGATCAGGGTAGTAGTTACGTAGAAATGTCCAAAAAGCACTTTTTTCGTTTTTCATGTTTTTTCATCATCATCATCATCTGTTTACCCTCCAGGTTCGGTTTTTCCCTCGGACTTAGCGAGGGATCCCACCTCTACCGCCTCAAGGGCAGTGTTCTGGAGCTTCAGAATCTTGGTCGGGGGATACAACTGGGGAGTATGACCAGTACCTCGCCCAGGCGGCCTCACCTGCTATGCTGAACAGGGGCCTTGTGGAGGGATGGGAAGAGTGGAAGGGATAGGCAAGGAAGAGGGAAGGAAGCGGCCGTGGCCTTAAGTTAAGTACCATCTCGGCATTCGCCTGGAGGAGAAGTGGGAAACCACGGAAAACCACTTCCAGGATGGCTGAGGTGGGAATCGAACCCACCTCTACTCAGTTGACCTCCCGAGGCTGAGTGGACCCCGTTCCAGCCCTCGTACCACTTTTCAAATTTCGTGGCAGAGCCGGGAATCGAACCCGGGCCTCCGGGGGTGGCAGCTAATCACGCTAACCACTACACCACAGAGGCGGACTTTTCATGTTTTTTGATAGTTTATAATACTGCTTGTTTATTTTGCACAAGCCATCTCTTAAGGTCTCAAATGTCATTTGAATGTCACCGCGACAGCTGAGAGTACATCTCCTTTATGTATAACAGATGTATTCTTGCCGCATTTAAAAAAAGATGAATTTCGCGGTTTGTACTCTCGTTCTAGGGTTGGTGCAAGTGTTGTGGCATGGCGGGTGACGTCTGTCTTCTGTTTTATGTCATGGCTGTTGTTTTGATCATGTCTTGTTGTGGAAAGTAAAGAAGTATTTTTGTAGGATGCCTGGCTCAGGTAGATTGTTCAAGAAACGCCGTGGAGGCCCTGGAAGGAAACCTAAAGCAAATATTAACAGTAATGTTACGTTGTCTGATGTTGATAGTTCTGCTGAATGAAGTACTATACGCGAACTTTTTCTTGAGCCCAATTTTTATGGGGTGACGGGTAAGGAGGGAGCGCTGACGGTTCCGGTTTAACTGCCAACTGGATGGAAATGAAATCTGAATTGAATCGATAATATGATCGGTCGATATGAATTTTCTAAACATTTATTATCTTACGCCAACAACTCTGTCACACATATATTATTTAATATTATATAACATTTCTCGATGCGAATCTTGTTCCTACCATGAATTATATAGTTTGGCTTTGCTGTGTAAACAACATCAGTACTAGTTCGTAAAGTGTACGCCAGATGTCGCACAGCGATGCATAGTTTGTGTTTCAAAGGTTGCCAATATGGATGTCGAAGATAACCGAGGTCTACCGATTCAACACTAGGGAGCTCAGGGCTCAAGAAAAGGTTCGCGTATAGTAGTAGTAATGTGAGTGTGAGGTTATTGAAGATGCCTCTTTGTAGTGAAATAAAATCAACTGCAGGGACCAGTAAATCACTGACCCTAGTGTAAGTAAAATATGTGACAGTGAATCTTTGAATGAAACTTATAGTGACAGCAGCAGTGAACATGTATGCCATAGAAACCATGTAATTGATCTTGCATTACTTTCCACTGCTTTGAATTTTTATGTGAAATGTAAAAACTGTAATGAAGAACATTCCATAACATTATGTGAGGACATTTATAGTAGAAAAGGTTTAACTGCTAAATTAGTTCTAAAATGCATAAGCTGTAATAGTTAACATGAATTTTTCTCCTCTAATTTGACACCACATGGATAGGAGACCAGCATTAGATTTGTGTATGGCATGCGATCAATTGGAAAAGGACTAGAAGCAGGGAAGACTTTGTGTGCAGTGATGAACTTACCCAAACCACCAACAAAGTTCAGTGAATTCAATGCTATTTTGATCAAAAATATAAAAGTGTGTGCTGAAAACTATGCAAAAGGCAGTAAAGGAAGCTGTGTTAGAGAATGAAGGCTCAACAGATTGACAGTTGCATTAGACGGTTCCTGGCAGAAACGTGGGCATACAAGTGAAAATGGTACAGTCTCTGCAATAAGCGTGGATACTGGGAAGGTGACAGATGTTGCAGCTCTAACGAAACACTGCCAGAAATGTGAAAATGTGAAGTGTTAACATTCATTGAAACAACATAAAGACAGTGGTGAACGTAAAGTAAACTATGCAGGTGTTAGTGGAGGGATGGAAGCAGCTGGAACAGTTCAAATTTTCAATCTTCACTGAAGTTCTATGGTGTTAGATACATAAAATGTTTGGGTGATGGGGATAGCAAAGTTTTTAAAAAGGTTCTGTACAGTAATCGTAATGGTGATGTGCAAGTTGAGAAATGGGAATGCATAGCACATGTCCATAAAAGAATGGAATGTCAGCTCCGTAGGCAAGAAACTAGATGATGGAATGTTCATATCTGGGCACGATAGGCTAACTCCTAAGGAAATAGACAACATAGAGACATATATAGTATAGCTATAAGGGGAAATACAGATAGTGTGGATAAAATGAAGCAGGCGGTCTGGGCAATATTTTTACACAAGTGTTCGACAGATGGGAATCCACGTTTTCTTTATCCGAAAGATCAATCAAGCTGGTGTATGTACAATAGGTCCCTTGTTATTAATGAACCATATCAGCATAAGCATTGCCTTCCAGATGAAGTTATAAAAGTCATCAAACCAGTGTTCAGAAATGTAGCAGCTCCTGACCTCCTTCGTCAATGTTTACATGACAATACACAAAATGTAAATGAATCGGAACCGGGTACCCAAAACAGTATTTGTTGGATGCGATACCTTATGTGTGGGATTGTCTGGTGCAGGTTTATCTATTGACACCCACGGGCGACCTGCCCGTCAGGGTATGAGATTATGTTGATGATGCTAATGATCCAGGGAGATGGCGAAACACATTGTGGACACATAGGCTACTCCTGTCAAATAATACCAAAGGGTCTACTCAAAGCTAAACTTCTCCATCCGACGGACGAATCACCATCAAGAACGTTATATTTCCTTGCTCGAAAATGGTTTTCCGTGGTTTCCTATTTTCACACCAGGCAAATGCTGGGGATGTACCTTAATTAAGGCCATGGCCGCTTCCTTCCCACTCCTAGCCCTTTCCTGTCCCATCGTCGCCGTAAGACCTATCTGTGTCGGTGAGACGTAAAACAACTAGCAAAAAAATTCCTTGCTCCATATAAACATTGCGGAGAGTAATTGAATTCGTGCTTTTGGCACGCAATCTAGTGATTCGAAATTTTATACCACGGCATCTCCAACCTGCCGTCCAATAATCTGATAGTGAAAATGTTTCCCACCAAAGGGATTCGAACCGCCTGACCACTGAGTCAGACCATGAAAGACTTGACGCCTTAACAATAATGGCCACTAGGCTGCAATTTAAAACGCAGACATTTTAATAATGTAAATGAAGGAGAATCTGTGTCATTTGGGGAGAATCTCAAGCTTCCTCTAGCATTCCCCCTTCGGCGCCTCTGATCCAATTCCATGTTGATACTTTTCTGCTTGTCCTGTTAACACCCATGTGTTTTACCAGGCTCCCGAACACAGTTCAAACTATTGTGCTAAATCCGTAACAGAGTGAAAGTCAGCAGTTGAAGGAGAATATGTATCGTCCTATTGACCGAGATAATCACCGTACTTTATTTCTGTGTGTGTTGGAATTCAGTGAAAGTCGAGGACTCGCAGGTCGATCATTTTCCTGACAGGTGTCAATGATTTGCACATTTGTCGTACCGTTAGACCGAGGCTCTGAACCTAGCAGTTGTATGCCTATACATGGAACTTTTCACAGTTACTCAAGTTTAAAGCTCTAACGGGCTGGTGAAAGGTTATTTGACTATCTGTCAACACACAAAGCTACATTAATTACTACATTCTCTAAGGACGACAGAAATGAAAATCTCATTTTGAAATGTTTCGACTTCCTGAGAGTAAATCGAAACCACGCCCTTGCAGGTGATCCGAGAACGCCTTTAACACCCCAGCTAGGTATCCCCTCTTCGGAAGATTTACTCGCATGTAAATGAATCATCATCATCATCATCATCATCATCCGTTTACCCTCCAGGTTCGGCTTTTCCCTCGGACTCAGCGAGGGATCCCACCTCTACCGCCTCAAGGGCAGTGTCCTGGAGCTTCAGAATCTTGGTCGGGGGATACAACTGGGGAGTATGACCAGTACCTCGCCCAGGCGGCCTCACCTGCTATGCTGAACAGGGGCCTTGTGGAGGGATGGGAAGATTGGAAGGGATAGACAAGGAAGAGGGAAGGAGGCGGCCGTGGCCTTAAGTTAGGTACCATCCCGGCATTCGCCTGGAGGAGAAGTGGGAAACCACGGAAAACCACTTCGAGGATGGCTGAGGTGGGAATCGAACCCACCTCTACTCAGTTGACCTCCCGAGGCTGAGTGGACCCCGTTCCAGCCCTCGTACCACTTTTCAAATTTTCGTGGCAGAGCCGGGAATCGAAACCGGACCTCCGGGGGTGGCAGCTAATCACGCTAACCACTACACCACAGAGGCGGCATGTAAATGAATAATATAATAAAAATCTTCCGGGCTATTGTAGCGTGGTTTATTCCTCTCATTCATTCCAGAAGCTTCTTCTACTGCTGCGGTAATTATCTTCTGTGGCGTCGTGTAGGTACTCTCTCCTGTATCCCGCTGGCGACTGCCAATTCCATGTTGATACAGTTCTGCTTGTCCTGTTAACACCCATCTGTTTTACCAGGAGTGGACCATGGCACAATAGCCCGGAAGATTTTTATTTTATTGACACCGGCCGTGAAAGCCTTCATACTTAAATGAATAATATTCTGCGAGTCAAAAATTTCCGGTTACTCGGCATCTCCTAGGACCGTAACCAATGAAATAGCCTAGTTAGTGGAACGTAAAACCATTATTAGGTCTATTATTGAAATGAAATGAAAATCCAAAGCCTGTTTCCAGTCATTCGACTGGGTCAGGAATGGAATGAATGAAGCGCCCATCTAGCGGCGAGGATAGGAAATGTGCCGGCTGCCGAAGCCTGTCGCACTCCTCTGGGGCAATGATTAATGAGTGATAATGATATGATATTGGAGAATGTTGCTGGAATGAAAGATGACAGGGAAAACCGGAGTACCCGGAGAAAAACCTGTCCCGCCTCCGCTTTGTCCAGCACAAACCTCACATGGAATGACCGGGATTTGAACCACGTTATCCAGCGGTGAGAGGCCGGCGCGCTGCCGCCTGAGCCACGGAGGCTACTATTAGGCCTAATAATAATAATAATAATAATAATAATAATAATAATAATAATAATAATAATAATAATAATAATAATAATCTGTCTATATATAAATACGAACTTTGTGTGTATTTTGGTTAGATATTTTGTTTTTGTTTACAATTAACTTTACGTCGTACCGACACAGATAGGCCTCATGGAGACGATGGGATAGTAGGAAAGGACTAGGAGTGGGAAGCAAGTGACTGTGGCCTTAATTATGATACAGCCCCAACATTTGCCTGATGTGAAAATGTGAAACCACGGAAAAGCATATTCAGGGATGCTGACAGTGGGGCTCGAACCCTCTATCTCCCGAATGCAAGCTGACAACTACGTGACCCAAATCACGCAAGCACTCGCTCACTGTCAGAATTTTAAAAATTGGTATTTCTTGTGTCGGTCGTGTCCAGAATGACAAGGAAATGTATTTTTAAGTTTATGTGCCTTATGTACCTATGTATGTATGTATGTATGTATGTATGTATGTATGGATGGATGGATGTATGGATGTATGTATGTATGTATGTATGTAAGCGCATCACGAGAAAACGGCTGAACAGAATGCTAATGAAAATTATGTATTTTAGGTGAGTGGAGGAAGGCACTACAATGTGGGCTAGAAACAGTTTTATTCAAGCTGGGTGAAATGGTAATTTAGGCAAAGGTCTAAAAAATAATCCTACACTCCGTTAATACTCGTGCTATTGATAAACGCTGCATAATAAAGTAGAAGATACGATCTTCTGTTTCTTGCATTATACCGCATGAGGAGTGACCACAGAGATTTTCACGATTATGTTTTACAAAAGTCCGCCTCTGTTGTGTAGTGGTTAGTGTGATTAGCTCCTACCCCCGGAGGCCCGGATTCGATTCCCGGCTCTGCCACGAAATTTGAAAAATAGTACGAAGGCTGGAACGGGGTCCACTCAGCCTTGGGAGGTCATCTGACCAGAGGTGGGTTCGATTCCCAACTCAGCCATCCTCGAAGTGGTTTTCCGTGGTTTCCCAATTCTACTCCAGGCAAATGTCGAGATAGTACCTAACTCAAGGCCACGGCCGCTTCCTTCCCTCTTCCTCGTCTATCCCATCCAATCTTCCCATCCCCCCACAAGGCCCCTGTTCAGCAGGTGAGGCCGCCTGTGCGAGGTACTGGTCATCCTCTCCAGTTGTATCCCCGACCCAGAGTCTGAAGCTCCAGGACAATGCCCTTGAGACGGTAGAGGTGGGTTCCCTCGCTGAGTTCGAGGGGAAAACCGACCCTGGAGGGTAAACAGATAAAGAAGAACAAGTTTTTCACAACCTGACAAATATCTCTGCAAATAATAGCTCTATTTGAGTAGTGTAGGGGATATAGCAAACTTTATAGAAGATTTAATTCTCAATCTGTTATACCTCCTACATTTTTACTGCTCGAGCAATAACAATGAAAACATTCACATTTAGATTTTTATTGCCAAGTCCACCAACGACGAGCATCGTTGACGTGGAAATATTGTTCAGTCATCATAGTAACGAGCTAACTGACAATGATGGTGATTATTGTCGTGATTGTTTTCAAAGCTGAAAAAACTGCGTGGTCTTTAGCGTCTATTAATGATGAAGTTAACGAAAATGTCTATCGAAACGAGAAGAGAAAAAGTGAAGGAGCAATCACTTGAAGAATGAGGGAGGGGAAAGGAATCGTAGAGGGGTAAGGGGTTGTAAAAGTTAGGCTTCGAATGTCCTAATATGTCGAGCCGGAAAACTAAGATGAGATGACCTGCTATGCCCTAAGTCCCGAAAACTTAATAATAATAATAATAATAATAATAATAATAATAATAATAATAATAATAATAATAATAATAATCGTATGGCTTCCGCTACAGTATGCAGGCATTTTAATGTGACGCCATTTGGCTGGCTGCTCGTCAATTTCAGTGTTCCTCTCCTGTGATCTATGTGATTCGCCCTGTGACGGGCTATGGTATCCTTAGCCTCTCAAAAGTGGTGACTGAAAGATCTAATCCCAGGGGATCTCAAATAGGGAGTGTTTGTTGGTGATCACAGGCAACCCGCCTGAATCTGACATTGTTTCCATTTCTCGCTTTCGTTTTTCCTAATTGACTTCCTTTGGTCGACTCTTGTTCTCTTCCGACCCCAACGGTGTTAGGTTTGCGAAGCGAAGGGAGTCTTTCATTTTCATGTCCTCCGTACTATTTCCCCTTCTTTAAGAGGCAGATATCTTCCATTTTTCTTGTAATTAGTGTTGAAAGGATTGTCCAGATGCACTTCCTATTAAAACAATAATCACCACTACCTGAGCTGTGTGACCTTGCCTCTGGTGGTAGGTTATGTGTTCCAACGAAACAGATAACCGAGCCATAGGTGCAACCGTATCCGATGAGTGTCTGTCGAAGAAAGAGCTGCTAAGTCGAAGTGGTAAAGACGATTTATAGGGAAGGACGTGGATTCGATTCCCCATCAGAAAGTTGAAAAACGAGATTTCCACTTCTGCAGAGGCACATGACGCTGAGGTTCACTCAGCCTACTTCAAAAATGAGTTTCAGATTAGTTCCTGGGGTTACGAAGAGTGGAAGCCTTTATCTTCCACTTCTCCAAGGGCCTTCATAATCTGCACGAAGATGACTGCTCTTGTTTTGCTTTGTATCTGTCAAAAATCTAGACAGACTAATGGCTCATCAAAACAGCCTATTGGACATTGCAAGGCATAAAAGTCTGAAGGAATGGCTCAGCTATGTTGATACTGATGCACAGCAGAAAGCAATGGGAAACTATGACCTTAACTCTCGCGAATGTGCATCTCTCTCTGTATAATTGGACGATGTACTGAAGATGGCTTCCTCCCGGGAAAAATATTTCAGAACTAAAATAATCTCTCATTCGGACCACCAGGTGGGAATGGCACTATCAAGAAGGAGGAACACTGACTTCTACGAGTTGGAACGCGGAATGTTAAACGTTTGAAATACATTAGGCCAAGGCGTAAATATCACAAACAGATTAGACTAGGTGTAGGTTGCAGTAGAAATGAGAAGATTAACACAGGAGTGGGTGACATGGAGAGTTATATCAAACTAGTCTATGGAGTGATGCACCAACCTGTCCGGCCCCGCGGTGTAGGGGGCAACGCGTCCGCCTGTCCCCGGCGGTCCCGAGTTCGATTCCCGGCTGGGTCAGGAGTTTTAAATTGTAAATTATTAATATGACTGGCCTGGGGACTGGGTGTTTGTGTCGTCCTTAACGTTCCTTTCCTCACATTCAACACTCTACACTTCCTCCATTCCAATTACACGCAGGTTCATATCACACGGTGCAAGTAGGGGCAAAAGATCTCTATAGGTCGACGTCCCGAACAAATAGCATTTATAAATTAACAAAAAAGATGATCCAATCAACAACTACAATAATAATAAAAATAATAATAAAAATAAACAGTACAGTGCTGGCCGTACAGTTAGAGTCGCGTAGCTATGAGCTTATTCGAACATCACCATTGGCAGCCCTGAAGATTGTTTTCCATGCTTTTCCATTTTCAGACCAGGAAAATGCTTGGGCTGTACCGTTACCTTCCCAATCCTAGTCCTTTATTATCCTTGCATCGCCAAAAACCTTCGATGAGCTACTGCGACGTTGAACCAATAAGAAGAAGAATAGTAATAATAATAATAATAATAATAATAATAATAATTTGTGTGATTAGGTTGGTGGCTTAACTGCTGCTTTCCACCCAGGGGGTTAAGGTTCGATCCAGGTAGATCCCCAGGAATAGTATCTGGCTAAACTCTAAAATGGGGTCAGGTTAATCATTTTTCAGCTACCATTGGTTGCATGAGATACCAGAGAGTTTCAACATTACCCTGAAAACCTACTTTCAATGCGCAGTGGACAAGTGAGGATAGTTTTATACCCACAAATGTTTTAACTTAGACCTAAATTGCATAGAACATGTTTATAGATATTTTTCCGAGATTGTGTGTCGGAAATAGAATACAGTTGTAAAATTCAATAATGTCTCACAAGTTATTCTTAACAGGATTGTATGACTTGAACCTCCAGGTGGAGACAACTTCTGGTGATGGTGGAGATATTATTTTAAGAGCATGCACAACGAAATAATCATCCTCCCTTAATTGTTATCAGAACACAAAAGGAAAAAATCCGACCTTTCGAAGAAGGAAAATATCGAGAAAGTAAAGGAAACGATCCTGAAAGGCATCTCGTAAACCTAAGAGCGTTCGGATCAGAGTATGATTTGACTCGCCGGGCTGAGTGGCGCAGACGGTTGAAGCGCTGACCTTCTCACCCCAACTTGGCAGACTCGATCCTGGCTCAGTCTGGTGGTATTTGAAGGTGCTGAGATACGTCAGCCTCGTGTCGGTAGATTTATTGACACGTAAAAGAAGTATTGCGGAACTACATTTCGGCACCTCAGCGTCTTAGTGGGATGTAAAGCAAATAACTATTATTATTAGTAGTAGTATTAGGGCTCGGAAGTTGAGGAAAAATCTTTTTTTTTCTCGAGTGCCCGAAGACGAGGTCAAAAAATGGTGGGTTTTACTTGTCCTTTTTCGGCATTTTTGGCTTATTTGTCCTTTTTAGCCATTTTTAGGTCTTAACGGCTTTTTTTTGTAACTTCACCTTCTTCGACTTTATTTTTACTGATCACTCTCAATTCTAATCATCCTTTACCTCTTAAATAACTGTATTCTTCTTATTCTTCTTCTCCTACCGCTTTTCCCACATCTGTGGGGTCGCGGTTGCGAACTGCGTCGTATGTGTGGATTTGGCCCTGTTTTACGGCTAGATGCCCTTCCTGACGCCAACCCTATATGGTGGGATGTAATCACTATTGCGTGTTCCTGTAGTGGTTGGTAGTGTGGTATGTTGTCTGAATATGATGAAATGGCGTATGGCTTTTAGTGCCGGGAGTGTCCGAAGACATGTTCGGCTCACCAGGTGCAGGTCTTTCGAGCTGACTCCCGTAGGCGACCTGCGCGTCGTGATGAGGATGAAATGATGATGAAGACAACACATACACCCAGCCCCCGTGCCATTGGAATTAACCAATTAAGGTTAAAATCCCCGACCCGGCCGGGAATCGAACCCGAGACCCTCTGAACCGAAGGCCAGTACGCTGACCGTTCACCCAACGAGGCGGACATCTGAATATGATGAGGAGAGTGTTGGGACGAACACATACACCTAGTCCCCGAGCCGGGAATCGAACCTGGGACTTTCTGAACCGAAGGCCAGTACGCTGACCATTCAGCCAACGAGTCGGACCTCTTAAATGCCCTTCCTCTAGTACTATACCAGATAAGAGAGAAAATGAAATGAATATGAAATGAAAAATGGAAGTGGTGTTTGGCAAAAGCCATAGGTATCAAATTATGTGCAAGATAAGTGAAATATTGAAACGGGAACATTTTGATGTGAATTTATTTGAAGAGGGAGATCTTACTTGATTCAAGTATGAACCCTTAACACCCGTCAAAGTGGCGGGAAGTATCTCAACGTTTCGCAAAGTACTGTCTGAAAATCGACGATGCTTTACACCTAAGAACCTGGAGATAACTCAGGTAAGGTTTCTGTGACCCTGGTGTAGTTAAACCAAATATGATTTCAGTTATACTAATTTCAGTTTATTTCTCCAAGATGTCCATTGCGGGTTCACTGACTTCATTCTAGGTGGAAAAAATATGTCATTCTAAATTCTGCAAGTACTTTTTTAACAAACATGGAACTCCTTTTTTAAATTGTGTCAATCTGAAAATATATACTCTCTGAAAGAAGATGTATTATTTTTGCACAGAATGTTGCATACCAACAGAATTTTGCATTTTTAAACATTATATTCCTTAATTAAGTATGCAATTAAAACTAAAATTATGAAAGAATTTCGATCGCATTTTTAAGTTCTATTGTCAGTTTTAGGGGCTGCCTGGCCGAGGCGGTAAAGGCGTGCTCGGTTCGCCCGGAAGGACATGGTTTCGAATCCCCGTCAGGAAGTCGTAAAATTCAAGAAACAAGATTTCAACTTCCGGAGGTGTATATGGCCCTGAGGTTCAGTCAGCCTACACCAAAAATGAGTACCAGGTTAATTCCTGGGGGCAAAGGTGGCCGGACGTACAGCTAACCACTCTACCCCATCACGTGCCGAGGTTAACAATGGTGGAAGCCTTTACCTTCCACTCCTCCAAGGGCCATCATGGCCTGTACGGAGGTGACTTTACTTTGCTTGCTGTTGTCAGTTTTAGATTTTTTGTTATTTTGAGGTCTTCTGATAGGTCCTTTTTTGGCCATTTGTAGGTCTTCAACTTGCGATCCCTTATTATTATT
Source organism: Anabrus simplex (assembly GCF_040414725.1). NCBI lineage: Eukaryota > Metazoa > Arthropoda > Insecta > Orthoptera > Tettigoniidae > Anabrus > Anabrus simplex. The sequence continues at coordinate 246,951,996 of NC_090265.1, read as the reverse complement.
ATTATTATTATTATTATTATTATTATTATTATTATTATTATTATTATTATTATTATTATTAGTTGACTAGGAGTGGATACGAAAGAAGTGAGAACCCTAGCAGAAGTAAGCAGATGCAATTTCAGATTGAACTAGATGTCTTGTAGTAGCCAACTCACATTCCAATTTATAGCCATGGTGTGAAGAAACTCATTCTCCCAGGCATTTCTTTCTGAACCGAAACAATGTTATCACCTTAGCGATACGGAAACAAATTTCAACCACGGATAGCTTATCGCTTATCGCTGAGAATGTTGCACGGCTCTACAGCCTGGAAGATGTTATTCCAATTTATCACTGGTCATGAAACTTATGTACTTACAACATTCCTTATTAGAAAACCAGTATATTTTGTGACAATGAGTATGAGTATAGAACCTTATTTATGACCCGCTAATAATGGTGAATGTGAAATGAAAACGTGTGCCACCTCAAGTTATCCATATTGCATGTGTCACAAATAAAATGGATCAACGAAAATGCAGATGATAACGTTTGAACTAGCTGATGTTTCCGTGCTCGCTACGGAATTCTACACTGTATACAGAATTGTAGGTTAGGTAGTGTACACGTTGTGAGCAACATTGTATTATTAAATTGCATAGCTCTCGTTACCCTAGAAACGCGACGGGGAAGTCGAAGGCTGGGTGAGGGAATTGTCATTGTAATGGTACGCCCACTTGCCTACCATCAGTCACAATCAGGCTGAGGAGTTTTCATTATAATGGCAGACACTCACTCTCCACCTGCCTTTTTGCATCCTCAGAAAGACTGTCTTAGTAGTTTCCCTAACCGAAATGAACATAGGTCATTTCAATGACGTCAGTAGGAATGGCGCGATTAAAAGCAATGCTTTCATATGAAATACTCGATCAAACGAAAAACCACCCATTTTCTCACTTTTAACGAACAGTACTACGCTGCCCATCTAACAATCCAAAGTTCCAGAGCTGGAATGACCAAGCCGCAGACAGCCGTGATAGGTGAACACTCTTGGTCTTTTTTTTAGGAGGGGGAGAGGGGTCGAATAGTGGAGAGTCCCGGGGCAAAAACTATGCCCTGTTACTAATCTGTTTCCTAGGAGTACCCGATGAGTCGGAAAATCTCAATTCACTACACTGGCGGTGGATAATCTATCTGACTTGGAGGCAAATTTTTCCTCCAAGCATCTCTTCACTGTTAATTTGGAATAAAATGACTGTAGAACTTAATAAAAGTGAAAAGGAGAAAGCTTTTCTTAAGAAAAGGCTCTTTTCATGGTTGAATTTTGAGTTATTCAGTGAACTGTGGTGCTATAATTTCGAATAAACCTAAATTGTAATTTTAGACCAGGTCATAGTACTACTACTAAGTGAGCCTCTGCCTTAAATGTGCACACTGCCCATTCATAACAGCGCGTCAGAGTAAGGGTCGAATAGCTGGAATACTATGATGAACCAGTGTGTTACGTACCAGCAGTATCAGTAAATGTATGAACCATAGGAATGGCATTCTAAAGAAGAAAGATTTCTCTAGCTCCCCAGCTATTTCCCGACAATATTCAGTCAGGCTGTAATACTCGATACGCAGCAGTAATCCCATCTATCAGAGTTGAGTGGCAGCATAAGAGACAAAGAAAATCACAACAAACAATGGTCAATGTAATGTTATTGTTGATCAATGTTATGCGCTTTCGACATTGTAGGCGTTCACATTTAGTTTTCTTCCGCCTTTGATATACCACTCTTATCATAATCGGTACGGTAAAACTGAACAAAACATAAATGATCGGAAATTATATTCTCTCTAACTTCTGTTATGTAGTAATTTTCGATAGGACCAATAACATATGTATTTAAAAATGAAATTTTAGATGCTTTCCCCTAAACTACAATTTCATCCAGGGTGAATAAAATCGTTTATAGCTTATATTGTAGTTTCTTATTCCCCGACTCTATATACTGATTTTCATTAAAGACTGTTAACCATTTTCTCGTGGCTCGGCGTTGATAAGAATTTAGCAACAAAAATACAAATTCATGAATATCTGTGTTATCATAGCCGGTATAGTATAAATGTATAACTTTAATATATCTTTAGTTATGTAGTATTTATCGACGGGACCATTAATAACATTAATATTTGAGAATTAAATGTCAGGCCTTCCCCTAAACTACCATTACGCTCAGCGTGAATAAAATGATTTATAGCCTGTATTGTAGTGGGTTATCCCCCGACTTTACTTACCGATTTCCATTAAATTCTCTTCAGCCGTTTTCTTGTGATGCGCATACATACATACATACATACATACATACATACATACATACATACATACATACATACATAAATTTATACACAGACAGACAGAAATTACGGAAAAATAAAAAATTTCATTTCCTTGTTACTGTGGACACGACTAATACAGAAATACCATTATTTTCTAATTCTGAGCAATGTACAGACAAAACTCTTATTTTATATGTAAAGAGATCTCCACTATTGCAGCAAACAGTCTGAAATGAAGATGGGACAGACAGATATTTCAGTAGGACAGTTCCACAACTTTGGATCCACGCACAGGACAAAAGAATGTAGGAAAACAGCAGACCAACAGATGGGCATACAGACCCACCATCTAGGATCCATGGATAGAACGAAGGAATAGGAAGACTAACCGGTGGGAATACAGACCCACCTCCTGGATCCAAGGACAGGACGAAGAAAAGCAGGAAGACAGAAGACCAAGAAGTGGGGAAACAGACGCACTGTCTGGGATCCAAGGATAGGACCAAGGAAAGTAGGAAGACAGAAGACCAACAGTTTGGCACATACGGTAGACTCACCAACTAAGGTCCACGGATAGGCCGAAGAATATTAGAAAGACAGAGGACCAGTAGGTAAAAAATAGTAAATAAATAAAATAAACCGGTAGTGCTTCCGTTCATCAATCGCGGGCAAAAAATGATAGGAAGGAAGACACTAAACGATAGTACCTGAAGTAACGTAGATGAGAGATCCTTCGTTAATGGTTGCCAGGGAGCCATCAAACCATCCCTAGAAATATCCTTACTTATATAGAAGAATTGTAACTGAGAAAAATCTGGGAAAATCGAACATTTTCTAGGTTGCTATTGGCCGGCTAGGGCCAGCTGTGAGCTGTGATGAAGACATGTGCGGCTTCAGGGGTGCTACAGTTGGTAAAAATAAGAAAAACCGTGCAGTTTGAATTTGTAATGGCGTGCTCCGGATAACCTTACTTTTTATCACTGATTCTCTCCGTGGATCCCGGGTGCTAAGTCTATGTGCCAACCTCTTAATCTCATGTCTTCCTACTTTCCTTCATATTATCCGTGGATCCTAGCATTTTTGCATCTTTACTTTAATAAAAACCGTGGTCGCTTCCTTCCTATTCCTAACCCCGTAGTATCCCATCGTCAGAACATGACCTATCTGAGTCGGTGTGACGTAAAACCAATAGCATAATAATAATAATAATAATAATAATAATAATAATACTATCTTTATGGCCACTTATTTAGAAAGGAAGACAAGCGGTAGACTAAGAATATTTTACCATACTCGATAGTAGACCCAACACATGTGAGGTTAGGGAGAATCTGAAAAAAGTTGGACTAAATCGTGAAGACATTGTTAACAGAACCAAGTACCGACACCATATCAATAACTTCAAGGGCTTTCGTGAAGAAGAACAGATGGACAGCAAAAAAGGAGACAGGCTGTCAGAGAGAGGACGCAAAGACACTGGGCTACAAAGAAAGCTTATAAAAAGTGTAAATTTTACTTATTGTGGTTTCTAATAGCCGTAAGCATCTAATAATAATAATAATAATAATAATAATAATAATAATAATAATAATAATAATAATAATAATAATAATAATAATCTAAGGTTGGCTTCTTTCTTTGAGAAATCTATTTTCTAACGTAAATAGTGGCTTTCTTCATGTCTGTGGAAGTAATAACAATGCTACCAACGTGACAATTGTATTTTAACAATAGCTGACTCAGAAAGAAAAATAATAGATGTTTTTGAAATGAGGGTGTAATAAAAATGCTGAAGGTAGCATGGGTAAATTAGAGCACAGATGAAGAGATACTGAATCGAGTAGGTGATGTGGCGAAACCAAAGTAATAAATGAGATACTGAATCGAGTAGGTGATATGGCGAAACCAAAGTAATAAATGAATTGATGGGACATATCTTGAAACATCCAGACTTGTTCAGCTTTTGAGGGAAGTAATGAGCGTACGATAATGGAAGAGGAGGGTTAAGGCGTAAATTTGACAAGCAGTTTAGAGTAGATGTAGAATGCAATAGTTGCAGGGAAATGAAAATATTAGTGTTGGATTGGGTGGCATTACAAGAAGCATCAAACCAGTCTATGAACTGGGGACTCACATAACATAGTGAGATATCTCGGGATCTGACAAAGGTTGCACCAGAACATATTGCCAGAGTGGGTAACTTCAGAACTGATCAATCAACTAATCAATTGAGCAATTAATTAATTAATTAGTCATTATTAATCTGCATGTAGATCTATCGTCGAGGTAACAGATTCCCTGTCAATTGTTTAGCTAGTCTTCTTCTTTTCTTAAATGACTTCAAAGAACTTGGACATTTATCGAACATTTCCCACGATAAATCATTCCGTTCTCTAATTCCTCTTCCTATAAATTAATATTTGCCCCAATTTTCCCTCTTGAATTCCAACGTTATCTTCATAGTGTGGTCGTTCCTACATTTAAAAGCTCCACGCAAGTTTATTCATCTACTAATTCCACACCACTTCTCCACTCAGTGACAGGTCGAAACATCTCGGAACAGGCCTCTGATGTTACTTTCCATACATAACTGTTTCTGTTTTCCGCTGAAGCTTAAAACTGAACGACTTACTTTCAACTTCCTAGTCAACAAAAATAATTCACTAATCAGGTGAGTCGAGTCGGCACTTACCAATCTGGCGTAACAATGACGAAAGGTAAACCTGGCGGCAATCACACGGTATGAAATACGCGATAGCTTGCTGACACGTTTACAAGGCAAAACGTATCCATGATACATTTCACGAACTGGAAATAAGATTAGCTAATATTTGGGTTAAAATAATGTAGTTAAAAAATACGTAGTGTTTCAAGAAGAATGATTGAAAAAAATAGAATTTAATGAAAATGAAACTCAAATAGATACAGCCTATGTTGAATAAGTATTTTATCATAAACCTACCTGAAACTTGTCTTCCTGCGACAGAGGGAGTTCAGTAATTGACCACGGGAGCACACGATCCTGCTTCGCCGGTGCACAGATAACGTCACATATCACACACAGGTACTGAGGTCTGACCACAGCTCGCGAAGGGCAGCGGTACCAGGAAGACGGAGGTGTAGAGGGGGTCGTGCGGCAGGTGATTGGAGAGGGGGTAACACTTGAGTCGTGTAACTTGGACAGGAGTACTTTTACGAACTTATCGGGCGTTAATCTGCATTGAAAGGCAGACTGAAATCAGTTCTAGTGCCTCAAACTAAGTTGAAATACTCCATCACATTAATCGCATGTGGCAATATATCATTACAGATTTACGAAGTCCGTTGTTGTAGGGATAGGGTTCAACGCTTTGGCTGGTCAGCGTAATAACCTTCAGCCCAAAGGACAACGGTTTTGATTCCTGGCCGGGCCGGGGATTTTAATCTTGTCTAGGTAATTCCTGTACCTCGGGGGCTGGCTGTTAATGTTCGTATTAATAACTATACGTCTTCAAATATATATATAGTCTATATATACACTCAACAAACCACCATAGAAACACGCAACAGTGAATATATTCCTCCACGTAGGGTTGGTGAGAGGAAAGGCATCCGGTCGTAAAACTGGGCAAAATCCATTCAAAGTACGGACCCCGGGTAATGGGGAAGAAGAAATTCAGGAAATAGCGGGTTCGAACCCCATTGTCGGCAGCCTTGAAGATAGTTTTCTGTGGTTTCCCGTTTTCACACCAGGGGGCTGTACCCCAATGAAGGCCAAAGCTGATTCCTTTCCGCTTCTAGCCCTTTCTTATCCAATCGTCGCCATAAGAACTTTTTGTGTCGGTGCGACGTAGAACTAATGAAAAAGAAAAAAGAAGGTGATTTGTTGTTTGTGAGTTTTGTGAGTTTAAAATACACCGCAGGTTATTAGAGAGGGGTTGCCTGGCCTAAGCGGTAGAGACGTGCACCGTTCATTCGGGAGGACGGTGGTTCGATTCTCCGTCAGGAGGTCAACAATCTTGAAAACGAAATTTCCATTTCTGGCAAGTAGGCCTTCAGGTTCACTCAGCCTTCATAAAAAATGTATAACGGGTCAATAACTGGAGATAAAGGCGGCCACTCTAACTCCGTTAGTTCCGGATACCGGAAGCCTTTACCTCCCACTCCTGCATTGGCCCCTGCAGTCGCTTAACAAGTCCTAATACCCCGACATAATTAAATATAACTATCTAAGTCTATTACTGTCACGAAAGAATGTGAACATTTTAAATGATTATCCCGCGCTTTGCTATGCATTTTGTCTGCAGAACGAGTTGTGTGTTGTAGGCCACGTGTTGTAGGGTTAGCGTGCCTCTCTCTTACCCGAAGGCCCCTGGATCAATTCCCGACTCGTGTCTTATTACAATCCTAGTCTGAGAGCTGGAGAAGGGTTTACTCATCTTCGTCAGACCAATTGAGGAGCTGCTTGACACGAAAGGCAGAAGACCCGGTTAAGAAAGGCAAGCAACACGCTTGAGGATGTCACGTTAGTCATATAGCACTCCAGTATCTTTACTGGGTCTGGTTTGGCAGCAGTTTCTTTGCAGGTCAGGACCCCTCATGCACTGCATGTATCACTTGTTTGTTAGTACTACTTGTGGATTTCTTTGGATCTGATTAGAAACAAACACTTTTACAAAGAATTTCGGAGGTAACGTTCGTCTGATTTATTTTCTTAATTTCAGTGGCTAGTTTGAAATTTTTACAAAAAATGTATGCATCTGCCCGTGTTCTTTATACGCGAAACCTGTATGGTAATCTGCCCTGTGACAGTGACAATGTAACACATGTTTTACACATTCGCTTCAGGAGTGAAGTATTTTGTGTATCCCTATCAAAATAAAAACACATACCTACTTCCTCATAAATCAGAGGAGAACATATTTGTTTATTATAGGAAGCTGATGATTTCTGCTGAAATATAGATTAATTAAAATTGTGTTTAGGCCTACCGCATATTCAATCAAACAACGTAGAATATCAGATCATTAAATATTTAGCGACCATTTCTATGGTCAGAAATAAACATAATCTTGAGGAAATCATTTCTTACACACAAATCATACATAGTAACTTGACTACGTGTAAAGAATGATAAACAAAGAGTTTTGCAACTTGAGTCAGCACTCCACAGATTGGTTTGATGCAGTTCTCAGTTCAACCCAGTTCTGTGCTAACCTTTTCATCACGACATAACTAATGTAATGTCCATGTACTCTAAATTCCTTGACCTTCCCCATACCATTCTTACCCAACACACTTCCCTTCATTGATATACTGTAGGCCTACGTATAGGCCTCCTGAATGTCTCAAGACATGTTCTATCAGCCTGTGTTTTCGTTAGATCAAATGTGGCTAGTTATTCCAAGCAAGCACACATGATATCTGCACAGATGAACCAGTCAGCGAGTGTACTTATTGTTGACCAGACACATGCTCACAAGATTTCGAATTCATTTGCAAATTGATCACGTGTTGATCGACACAATTGGTCAAATTACGGGTTTATATGTATTTAATATGATTATCTCACCTGGTGGCCAAGATCGTTAAGGCCTGCCACCGTGGTTGGCCGTTTCGAGTTCCGTTGGCCGGCAGGGTAGGGGAGGTGGTGGTATAAAATTTCTAATCACTAGATTGGGCGCCCACAACCCCTAGATTAAATTCCAAACCTCCGCGGTGCTCATATGGAGTGGGGGCACATGACACTGTTGATGGTGATTCGTCCGTCGGATGGCGACATAAATCCTTGAGCAAACCCCTTGGATTTATTCGACAGGAGTAGGATATATGCCAGCACTGGGTTTCACCCTCTCCCTCCCTGCTATCAAAGATCACGTCATCCATTTCATCTATCTCATTAAAGGTCTGCACACACTAACGCGGACCGAGCTCGATAGCTGCAGTCGCTTAAGTGCGGCCAGTATCCAGTAATCGGGAGATAGTGGGTTCGAGCCCCACTGTCGGCAGCCCTGAAGATGGTTTTCCTTGGTTTCCCATTTTCACACCAGGCAAATGCCGGAGCTGTACCCTAATTAAGGCCACGGCCGCTTCCTTCCTCTTCCTAGGCCTTTCCTCTCCCATCGTCGCCATCAGACCTATCTGTGTCGGTGCGACATAAAGCAAGTAGCAAAAAAAAAAAAAAAAAAAAAAAAAAAACCACTAACGCGGGACGCGGAAAGCGGGAGCGGGAGCGAAACTTACAATCCCGCGGTCACTGCAAAGTTCGTCCTTGTTTTCACACCGCAGCGGGAAACAGTAGCGTCTGATGAGGAAGTGATTCTGCTTCTAGCAGTTGCTGAGGATGATTAATTCATATTATTAATAATTATTATAATTATGAATTATTGTGGAGCCTCCGTGGCTCAGGCGGCAGCGCGCCGGCCTCTTACCACTGGGTTCCGTGGTTCAAATCCTGGTCACCCCATGTGAGATTTGTGCTGGACAAAGCGGAGGCGGGACAGGTTTTTCTTCGGGTACTCCGGTTTTCCCTGTTACATTTCATTCCAGCAACACTCTCCAATATCATTTCATATGTCATTCACTAATCATTGCCCCAGAGGAGTGCGACAGGCTTCGGCAGTCGGCACAATTCCTATCCTCGCCGCAAGAGATGGGGCTTCATTAATTCCATTCCTGACTCGGTCGAATGACTGGAAACAGGCTGTGGATTTTCATTATTATTAATTACTACTACTTTATTTAGTTTATCCCAGTTATTTCTGGGGTTATTTCTGTGACCCTAGGCTGTCCGTCAATGAAACTGCTTTAATAGGCAGACTCTTCCTTCTCAAAAATGTTTTAGTTTCAGGCACGAAAACAAACGCGCGTGATCTCAGCAGAGGGGAGCCATAGTACGATGATATATCGGGAATAAGCAGGGAATGAAGTGGTGTAGAAAAATCATTTTAAATCTGGATAAGAAAAATTGAAATAAACCTCGGATTTAACGGAGCCTCGGATTTCCGAGACTCTACTGCACGTATTTTCCTTCAGATTTATGGCTACTGGAGATTCCTATTCTAAAATTGGTCACGGTTTCCGCGTCGAATTGACAACAGTTGGTACTATTGTGCGAGATGATTGTCAAGCTATTTGTGACAGAATGCAAGGAATATACACGCCAGAACCATTTACCGAAACATGGGTAGAATCAGCTTAAGGATAGTAGAGAATGTTTCAGTTCTCAAGCTGTATTGGTATTATCGATGGAAAGCACGTTACTATAAAATGGAGGAACAGTGTATCAAATTATTTTTGTTACCTGAATAAATTCTCTATTATGCTTTTATCAATTATTAGTCCAGATTACAAGTTCCTATGTGTGGATATCGGAGTGTACGGAAAAAACAGTGGTGGCGGTATTTTGCAGGACTCTGTAATTGGACAACGGTGAGAAGCGGGTGGTCTTGGTGTTCCGAAAGACAAAAATGTTCGTGGACAGCATGTCCCTGCGTTCTATTTCATAATCGGCGACGAAGCGTTTCTGTTACGTTTCTGTGTTGTTGTTTTGAATATAATGGTTAGTTTTATTCGTTTGGGGGTGGATTGTATAAGAGGGACTGGTATTCAACCGGCGGACCTGTCATGCATGCCGAGTAATTTATTACAGACCCATGATGTTAATGTGTACACAACTAACCTTATCGATAGAACAACTTTCATTCTACACAACTACCTGTCAGAAAATTCAGCATATTACGAAGATTTAGATCCACTGGAATCAGAACTCGAAGCCTTAGAAAATGTTGACAATATGCACGACGAGCACCCGCTGTAACTTTCACTGATAGTGAGATATTTATGGAGTTGTTTGGCATGCACAACAACAGTGTATAGATAGTTTTAGCATATATCTTACATGTATCTGGATGTTTACGAGCGGAGAAATGTGTGCAGAAAAGACACAAACAGACAGTGATAAATAAGGAACTGATATTTACCAGGTATATGCAGTTCATTTCCTATTTCATTGCACAACATACCTTACACTTCCCTACATTCTTATGATCTTCATTAGTCATGTCGTAAAGCATTGGATGTTTCTTAATGCACTCTATGAACAGTTCAGTCGCCATTGTGATTGTTTGCAATGAACTCGGGACGCGGGAAAACGCTGCATGCAGCGAACTGAAAATGGTCCGCTGCAATCCCGCCATGTAGTGACACTCCGGTGAAAATGGATTCATCCCGCTGTACTCATAATAGTTCGCGACAGGATCGCTCCCGCTCCTGTTCCCGCGTCCCGCGTTGGTGGGTCAGACCTTAAGGCTCCTTTCACACTACACGGTTCCGACCGTACGGCAAAAGAACCGTACGGCTCTTTGCCGTGGAGATGTTGCTTTCACACTACAACGGGTTTTTTCTTGCCGTACGGTTTTCTTGCCGTGGGGAGCTCAGTGCATGTCTTGATGCTAGTCATACAAGAGAGTCATTTTAATAATAGGATGATTTCTTAATATTAGTAGTTTGTGGCTGAACATTAAACTGTGAAATTATATCATAAGTATATATTTGTGAATCTGTATTATGTAATAATATACACTACATATAATATACTGAAAATACACTTACCAAACAAATTTTTTTCTTAATCTTAAATTAGATCAAAATCTGGTTTCATTTCTAAGTAAATTCACGCCAGGCATTTCTTGTCGCATTCCGATCTTTATAAATGCAGTAACGGCGATTAGGGGGGCGATGGGGTGCGGTCATCCTCGCCCCAATTTGTGGAGAAAACATTACATTATTATTCCTTTTTAGGTGGCTGAAACTAGGACTTATTTTAATTATTTAAAAAAGCAATTTGTAAAAGCCCTGTTGTCGTATCAGATAAATCTTTCTTTTATTTTCTTTACTTATCAATAAAATTATTAGCGGGAATACGCACAAAATGTAGTTTGTCGCGGCTAACCGATTTGTATAGAGCCATACCATGTAGTGGAGACTTTGCACGTCAGTCCGATACACGTTCATAGTACAGTTACGTTTTCCTTGTGTGAAATGATAGTTGTGGTGTGTGAATATAAGAAATACGAATCCCAGTATACATTAATGGAATGCTGACAAGCAATATTAGTGTCGGCTAACATGAATATGTTTCAAATGAACGGGTAATATAAAAAAAATCGTCACACTACGTAGTGAGTTATTGACTATAGAGTACCGATGATGATGATGATGATGATGATGATGATGATGATGATGATGTTTGTTGTTTAAAGGGCCTAATATCTAAGGTCATCGGCCGCTCTCCCGGCGTCCGCTCAGAAGACTACCATTGACTCCACAGCATAGACGTGCACGCCTGGCATGGTGCCGGGCTAGAGCGACTTGGATGAGGGAATGGCGGAACGTCGTGTTCTCCGATGAGTCACGCTTCTGTTCTGTCAGTGATAGTCACCGCAGACGAGTGTGGCGTCGGCGTGGAGGAAGGTCAAATCCGGCAGTAACTGTGGAGCGCCCTACCGCTAGACAACGCGGCATCATGGTTTGGGGCGCTATTGCGTATGATTCCACGTCACCTCGAGTGCGTAATTATTGTACTGTGATTAAGGTATGTGCAGTTGTAGGAGACAATCAGCCTAATCAGTACATGTTGTTAGACTAGCCAGGAAGTGCTCCATAAATGACCAGTGACGCTCACGTGGGAACAAATAAAGTCAATAAGTATTTCGCTCTATAACGAACGGGAATCGAGAAGCGAACTTTAGGGACAGTAACCGCTACTTGGGTAGTCCATTCGAGTCTATGAGTGGGTCTATCAATGTCATGTTACTCGAAGACATATAAACAGTGCTTCAAATAACCAATTCCTAATTTGTTCGCATGTACTGTATGTGAGTGCTCGTCGAACCCAGGATTCAACGCTACAAGAACGCGCCTGTGTGCCTGCGAAATTGCTGTTGGATACAACGCAGAACTTCCAACAGTAGGAGATTGCAGATCAAGATACCATGGATTCGACCCCGAAGGAGATTAACCTGGGATTTCCGAGAACTAAGTCCATAGGGGTACCCTCAAACGACAGCAGGTTACACACAGCAAATGATAAGTGCACTCCATGATATTTCTAAGCATGAAAAATCAGACGTGTCGCATTAATATATAAAACTTAACTTTGTAAATAGAATTTTTCAGCATGCACTTTGATGTTTGTTACTACGAGTAGGTGTCACAACATGCGCGTTTCAATGGGGTAAAGTTTCTTTATTAATTTGATTCGTTTTGTCTTCTGTGATTATTGGTTAATCACAAAGTTATTCCGTAGAATTTTGCATGAAGTAGTATATAAGGCCCTATAGAATGTTATGTTTGTGTGAAACATTCGTAAGGGTGGATTTAGATCATTCAGTGGACTTCATAATCCATTCCAATTTCAATCAGATGATATGGATCTCCTCAATTTTTCAAATGTAGATTATTTAGATGCTTCACAACTTTAATTCATGCACAGTCATTTTTTCCTTTTAGTCTTAAGGATGCTGTTAACTCAAAGGGGAAGGATGATTCGAGGTGCGAACTGACCTCATATACCTACGCGAGTGAGTGTTACGTCAAGTGAAATACCTATCGATTAGGATATTCTCAATTTGTAAATAACGCGGATTCGAGGTACACGCGTGTGATAATGAAGGGTGAAACCGTATATGTAAAAATGTTTAAGATGACAGATTAAGAATTATATAATAATAACAATAATAATAATGATGAAGTGAATCAACACTGAATATGACTGAGGCCTTGAAACGAAATTATATTTAAAGGTAACGATAAATGATCAATATGACAGGAGAATACTATATAATTGAATTAAGAATTACGTATTTTGTACCTGGGCGAAGGTGAAAGTGTTTGCTCAGCTGGCGAAAAGCATATGCTGTTCTCGGAGAGAGAGATTTATGGCCTTCAGAATGAATGACAAGAGGGGAAGTGCCAGGCCCTAGAGGCTGGTCCTTTTAAGGTCGGTCAACCACTCGCAAAAATCACATAAGATGTTTTTCCCGTTACACACTGTATTGAATATTCACTTGTCAATAATTTGTTACCATGTACGTTTCATGATCCGATAGGTGACGCATACTCCTCCAATTTTATATTCAAATAAGACCGTGGTATGAATTTTCAGATAGCACCTCGAAGTCAAGCTAGTGTGGTTCGATACCCGATTGGTATCGATGTCCTTGGATTGATACCAGGAGATATGAAAGGGGTCACAGTTTCAGAAAGCATTAAAGTGTGTGTATTCTAGGTTGTGTTTATGTATTTACAGGTTATTGTTTCGTTTTATATGTGCTCATATTTATGTATTACATGAGTGTATGGTGATTTATGGAGATTTACAGGATACCAACGTCGTGTGTCCGCTTTGTAAAATTTTAGTATAAGTTATTACCCCGAAGAAATGCGTATATTCGATATTGCGATGTATAATTAATGTGACAATGTAGATTATATTAACAAGCGACGGCATGATTTTCAGGATGGGATAAATGCGCAGAATTGTATTTCATAAAATGTCATAACACAGCGGCACTATAAAATATTATTGTTTTTCTTACGAAAATGCCATTCTTTTCATATAATATTTGTGTTGTCATCTAATAATACAGTGGATGCACACGGGTACCAATATTTAGATAAAGGTACAGATACCTATTGATTAATAATTGAAATGTATATGTGCAGTGTTAATGAGTCAATTTTAGAATGTGAGAATGAGACTCAGAAGTGACAAAGACTGATAAAGGACATTTAATGGCATTAAACGTATGATAAATTTCAGTGTTTATAATTGCCACGTAGCCAATAATATGGCATCAGTAATTAAAATTGTGATTTTGAATTTGGAACAATCCATTCTTATCATTTAGTAGAGTAGCGTATTCCTCTTATTATAGCACCCTATTTTCAATATATTTAGATTAAGTGCCCACTTTACCGAACAGAACCATTGACCCGTAGCCGTTGTGCCAGTTGAAAGTAGGGAGGATGGGACTTCGAGGCCCGGGTTTGATCTCCGAAATTCATCATTCAAAAGATTTCCATCCAGCATGATATTTGTGGAATTAAATTTTATATTCAGCACTCTGTTGAGCCCGGGACAGGTGCATTAATTGGCGCCCAAATATCGTTTGGCGATATTAATGTTTGTGGCCATTTTTCTCCCCACGTTACGGTGCATTTTTGACGCTCGTAACGTTAGGGGCATTTGCAGCATTTGCATATATGACCAATTGATGACGTTACATTTGTTTCACAAATATGTAGCCAGATTATAAGGCTTGAATTTGAATACCGCTAGTGTAAATGGGAATACCCAAAGTAAAGTAGTATTACCGAATTGGTATGGTTGAAATCAAGCGGATGGAAATATTGAATTTTATTTCGAATATTATTATTTTGTTATAAAAGATGAGTACAGATATATTTTTTGCTCGTGGCTTTACGTCGCACCGACACAGATAGGTATTATGGCGACGAAATATAGATATAGGGAATAATGACGTGTGAGTATAGTACTTATGACAGATGAATGTGTCGGATGGTGTGCTTAAGCCACAACCACAGATTATCTCACACGTAATGATATCCAGATGAGTGACAGAAGTAGCGTAAATTTACGTCATATAGTGTGGATAAGAACGGAAAGGTTCTGTATCCAGTTTAAATGGAAATGTACACGACAATCACTCAAAGTTATAGCGGACCCGAGAAAACTACGAAATTGTGAAATTCCGGAGAGACGACAAAGTGGTTCTCTCAATACTGAGGAGAAAGTGACTGGGAAGAATTCTTCAAATTTTACCAGTTACGGGTCTCGGCTAAAGGTGTTACATTTGTAGAAAACCTTGGTATTTTCAGGGACGTGTCCCACTGTTAATGAGTTAGACATCGCGGTTAAGAGGGGAATCCTCATCCCGACACTCTTAAGTTTTGTATGATGAGTACTGCAATGTTGCCAGTTTAGGGACGGTAATTGTCTGCTAAAGCATCCTGCCAATCTCAAATCTGACGACATCCAATGTTTATTAAATATACCATGTTCCTGGTAAACGTAAATATCGAGCCCATTGGAGATCGCGAGACTTCCGGCATTTTTAATTCATGAAGGGCTAAAGTAAATTCTCTAATGAATATATCGGAATGTTAATGACAGATATGTTATAGATATACTGAGAGAGTCGCTAATAATTATTAGGAAGCGTGACACACCTATTTTGAATGAAGCTGATTTAAATTGATTGTGATTTTAATTTTCGAAGAAAGCACGCCTAAATATAGAAATTTGAGTCGTGGTGTTGAGACAGTGTAATCTTGCTTGATTTTGGGTGTACCGATTTCTCAAATAGTGTTGTTATGGATCTGGAAGCAGTGAGGGAGATGATGGCCAAGTTGATGGCCGAACAAAAGGACCAGATGATGGTCCAAA
Organism: Anabrus simplex; assembly: GCF_040414725.1. NCBI lineage: Eukaryota > Metazoa > Arthropoda > Insecta > Orthoptera > Tettigoniidae > Anabrus > Anabrus simplex. Next base: position 246,936,239 of record NC_090265.1, on the reverse strand, counting down.
GTGAAAAGCAGGCGGAACTTTCGAAGGGATGTTTTGAGGAGCGTTTCCATGGGCAAGACCAGTCAAATAATGACACTAAGGAACGATTTAATAAATCAGACGAGCGTCTCGATCAGCTCAATTAGAGATAATACGGAGCGTTTTGATCAATTAGAGAGAGATAATAAGGAACAATATGACAAATTTGACAAGCGTCTCGATCAGCATACTGCGCAAGTAGGGCATCTCACTAGACGTCTAGACTAGCAGAAAGCATTTTGTAAGACCCAGGCCGCAGAATACAAAGAACTTTTGGACACACACCACACTAAGTTAACGGAGAAAATAGAGTCCGTAGTCACACAATTGGAACAGGTGGAAACTCGCTTAACAGACCGAATGGGAGTGATCGAAGAGAAGATGACAACCCAGGAGGGTAAAGTTGAGAGTCTCGAGGTCCAAGCAGTAGCCAGGCTCACCTTAGAGAACTAACGATTAAATCTGAGGATATCGAGGGACGGTTAGTACAGGCCGCGGAGAATAATGAAGCTAAGTTCGAGGCGGTGCACGCCCTAATCGACAGGAAAATGGAACAGATAAAAGAGGACGTTAGTATGGACATTGGAGGAAAGCAACAAGAAATTCGAGGTCATTTGCAGGAGTTAACCACGCAGACTGACAAGTGGAGTCAGAAGGCTCATAAAGCCAGCATTAAGACGGACATCCATGAAGAACTGATTCAAGAACTCCTAGAAGAGCTTCAAGAAATTAAGGGGGAAGCAGTGATGAAATCAATTCTCAAGAAGCAAAAAGCCGTGAACCTGAAATTCCAGCCGATAGTCTAGACCCAGGAGTAATGGGTGAGTCATCGCAAATGAGTGATTCTATTCCGACACGTCTTCCGCAAGGTTTTAGTTCGACCCCACACGAAATTGGCCGGCTTCCGATTTATAATTGTCTACGGATGGCAAACGACGAACCCAAGAAATTCGGATTTAACGTTCACACAACTCCAAAGGGATTTCTTGCGGAAGTAGACCAATACTTCACTGACCATTAACCAGTTGATAAACGTCTCAGAATCGTTGAGCGCTACCTAAAAGAACAGCCGTTAGTATGGTTCAAAACGTTTAAATATTGTTTCGACAGTTATGAAGAGTTCAGGCGTCGATTCCTAGAGAAATGTTGGGGAATTGAGACACAGAAGATCCTACGTTTAGAACTCTATTCGAGGAGATATTCTGCTACGGGATAGACACGATTCCGAGAATATTTCGTAAACTAATTATTGCGGATGAAGGAATTGGACAGTCCACCATTGGATTTTGAACTGATATCCGCAGTAGGGAAACAGTTGCCTCCCGAAGTTCCTCATCCAGATGGTTTCTATCCAACTTGATATTTGTGAAATTAAATCTTATATTCATCACTCTGACGAGCCCGGGGCCAGTGCAGTATAACTAGGCAGCCATCCTATGTTAACACTAATGAGGGGAAAATGTGGGAAGGGTCCGATACTTCTAAAAATGAAAGTTACAACTAAAGAAAGACAAGGGCCACGAAGGGCGTGAAAATGAAGGACTCCACAGGCCTCGGGAACCTAATACCGCCGGGGTCTGAAAAGAACAGGGTAGCTGAAAGTGAGGAGTATGGCACAAGTGGAAGCAACGCTAGGACTGAGTGAAGGGCTCCATGGTCGCCAACCCATGCTCCCAAGTTCAGAGCCCCTGGGGCCCTTTTAGTCGCTTCTTACGAAAGCTGTTGATACCGTGCGTGATATTCTACCACCCCCACCCACAGGGAGGCATAATTCGCAGATATGTTTATCATTAGGATAATGAAACGCTCTTGTCCTGCAAGTTTTGTGATAAAAATCGTGAATAGCCTATCTTTTAACAACATGTCTTATTTTTATTCGATTCCGTCCATTCTTCCGAACATGGCATTCGAACTGTAAAAGTCTTCTATTTCATCTTTTTTCATTTATCTTCTGCATAGAAATTCTTTACGTGATAGAGCTGTTCTTCCTACTCTCAATTCAAATTTCGGGAAAAGTGCTTTCATTTCTTTTCTCAGTCTCACTTGTTACTTTTTCCCAAATGAGTTCTAGACCATATGTTACTATAGGTGATATTGTGGTTTCAAAGAGTGTTATTGTTGTGCCTAAAGATAACAGCGGTAAGTTTCGTACGTTATATATTGCTGCAGTTTTGTCCTGTATGTGGTATCTGAATGCAATGAAATTTCAAGATATTTAAATTTGTTTACTATTTTCAGAGGCACTTGATGATATGTAATTTACAGAGGCCTTTGCTCCTTTCCTGAAAGTCATATTGAACTGTTTTTTTCTATATTGATGTATAACTCATTTTTATCTACCCATGTCCCAAATTCCTGCAAAGCATCCTGTACGTTTTTCTTATTTTTCGATCCCAAGACCATGTCATTTGCATACATAATTAGTGTACTTCCTGGTGAAAATTTTAGTATGTTAATGATGTTGGATGTAACTATGTTAAATAGTAATGGACTATTGTCCTTTGTTTTTTAACTGTGTCTGACATTGTGACATCAACATCAACTTTAATAACATTACATTCGGTTATTTTCTATATCTCAAAAAAGGGAGTATGTTTCACCAATATAGTTCTCGATGTTCTTAATTTATATGTTCCCGTTTATTATTTCGCCAAAGAGCTTCATGTAGTCCATAATGCATAATATTTCTCTATCTGGTTCCTTGGAGTTTCCTCAATTTCACTCGTGCGCCTGCCCGTCCTAAATTTAAACTGGCATTTAGATATCACCAGTTTCCGTATTTTCGTTCAAGAATGTCAGTCAGAAATTTCATGAATATTTTAAATATGTTTTTATCGAGGGCTACTCCTTAACATGAGTTTGCGTTATATTTATGTCCTTTCCCTTTGAAAAGTATTTGGATTCTATTGTCTTTCAACAATCCGGTATCAACCCTGTGAGTAAACATCTGCTAAAATATATATGCCCGTCTAAAGAGGAGTTAATAAGTGTTGCAAACATTTTATATACTGTATATTCCGTATAAATTCGATCCAGAACAAGCGCTTCTTTTGTTTTCCTTTGTTTTTAATGTATTTTTTTGCTATTTTGCTTTACGCCGCACCGACGATGGGACAGGGACAGGAAAGACCTAGGAATGGGAAGGAAGCGGCCGTGGCCTTAATTAAGGTACAGCCCAGCATTTGCCTGGTGTGAAAATGGAAAACCATCTTCAGGGCTGACGACATTGGGGTTCGAACCCACTATCTCCCACATGCTAGCTCACAGCTGCACGCTCCTAACCGCACGGCTAACTCGCCCGGTTTTTATATTAGGTCTTCAAGTTAGCTGAATTGATATGGTATTCGTGTTTAGAAGTTTGGCTGTGTCTTCAGTGCATGTGTTGATGCTGATGTCTTTATCTTATCTGTTCAGAACACCTCTAAAGTGATTTTTCCACACCTTCATGGAGATGACGAAGATTTTCACGAAGTTTATCAATAGTGAGCAACACTGACATGAAAATATTGCTAATCGTCGTGGTAACGAGTTAACTGACGATGGCAATGGTTGTCGTTCTCATCGGTGGTGGAGGTAGTGACAGTGATTATTGTTTTAAGAGGAAGTGGCAACCATCCTATATTAACACTAATCAGAGAGAGAAAAAATGGGAGGGTTCCGATACTTCGAAAAATGAAGATACCTGCCAAAGAAGGATAAAGGCCACGAAGCATGAAAAATGAAAAACTCCCTAGGCCTCGATTGCTCTAACACCGTCGGGGTCGGAAAAGAATAAGAATTGATCAATGGAGGTGGGACAGGATAGATTGAGGAGCCTGGCACAAGTAAGTGGAAGCAATGCCAGTACTCAGCTAAGAGACAAGTAGTTGACCAGAAATGTACCTTTTGAGCTTAAGACAAGGGCTTTTATGTCAACAAATTCGTGTCTAATTGGCTTCTCCTGGCTGTGAGTTGTTAACTAATCCGTCAGTATGGCTGATCTCTTTCCATAAATAAAGAGTAGGAGAGATGGACTACAAAAACCACATTCTAGTTTTTGTACAATAGTTGCTGCATCTACATATTCCTCGCACCTTATCACTGCACTATGATTATTGCAGGGATTGTACAAATGAGGGCAATTATATTTAAAAATAAATGATATTTCTTTATTGAGTGGTGAAATTCCATTTGCTGTCGTAATATCACTACAGGTTTAGAGGAAAAAATAAACCTCCAGAACAAGTATAATGGTAATACAGCACAGTCCTCATATATCGAGAACAATGCAATCGATTGTTGAAGCAGAACACAATCACTTTAGTGTATTTACGCACGTGGTATATGGTCAATCATGGCTCAAATTATCCTCTGCTTTGTCTAACTTCGGTGGAGGTCAGTAGAAACATGAGCTCAACTATTTGCAGTTCCGTTGTGCTGCTAGCCTGAAGCGTAAATTTTCTGGCTTCTACATACAAGCGCTATCCCTACACGTACAAATAACAATGAGTTTTCACAGAAACGTTCAACAATAATTGCAATGGAAGTAGCCGTGTTAAATAATAATAATAATAATAATAATAATAATAATAATAATAATAATAATAATAATAATAATAATAATAATAATAATAATATCCATGGGAAAGTCATGGTCGCAGTCCAGACTGAAATCAGGTTGAACCTTAGGAGTAACAAATTAATCTACCAGAACGTGGAGAAAATTTCGGGGACGATGAGGCTGACATTTCTCTGTCACCTGTTTAGAATGGACAAAACGGACTAACAAACCAGATATTCGACTATCTTTGTATAAAAAGAGCTCTACGGTATAACTCAAAGATGCTCGAAAAGACCTTCAAAGGTCCAAAACCCCGGAGTTCCAAAATTGTTAGAAAGAAGTACGTTTCGGAGTAAAAAATTTGGGTGTCAAGTCGAAAGAAGAACTACAAACACTGGTAGAACATGGACAGAAGAGCAAAGAGTATGAAGGAGTACTAGAGAGAGAGGAAACTCCAGGCAAAGAAGACAAATGTATCGCGATCCCAAGTGATTAATTCGCAAATAAGAAGAGAATAGTATTTTCCTCAACGCTTTATCAGGGTTGATATTAAAGTCAATTTGGACTTTCAGGAAACGTTTAAGCTCAGAATAGTTGTACGACACCACATTGATAATACGTTCCACATTGGGTGAACTCGGCAGCTGCGGGAAAGCTCAAGTTGTTTAGGGGTCATGGAGGTACATAGTGTTCTGGCACTAAGTTTTAAGTGTCTCATTAATTCCATACGGTATCTGTTTTAACACTTCCTATGTCATTACACTTCGATTTCAATGTTTATTATTCACCACACCAGGGCGACTGGAGTGGAACACTGATGATAATGATGTTAGTATAGCCTGGCTCTGTTAGCAAACTCCCCTATCCCCTACTTCAGAGGTCGAAGATTTTTCGTGGAATCTTTAGGTTCTAGCATCCGCTCGTATGGCTTCGAATGAGGCATTTAACTCTCAGTAGGTAACGGCCGGTTAAATTGTTGGATTATCATAGTAACTATCCTGAATTTCCCAGTTCCAGTTCCGACTTATAACGAATCTAAGACAGCGTAATTGGAATAGAATGGGATGCGCTTAACCTCAGGTATTATGTGCCCAGGCCTTTGGTAAAAGCAAGTGAGCGTTTTAGCGGAGAAGCGGAACCTGTTTCGCCAATACACAGACATATAGTAAATAGACTGGCAGCGCTGTATCTCGTAGCATTGGTGCTAGTCAAGGTAGTTAGAGTAAGAGGTAGGGATCACGCGCAGGTCTCCCCACCAAGCTTGGCTGGCGATGACGTCACTTGAACCCTCAGCGCCTTGTCCTCTATATGAGGTAGGCTAATACACAGCTGTAAGCTATTCTGTTTTAGCCACAAGTTAGAGATAACTTCATTGATATTTTAACATCACCTAAGAAAATGCATTCCACTTCACTATTACAGTAGAGTAATAATAGGAGATCAAATACAGTGTGAATCCAGCAGCGTTTCTGAAGTATTTCGATCTGTATAAAAGGATGTACCAATGCTAAGACTGTAATAGCAGTGGAATGGCCATTCCATATGTTCATGTTCTCAACACCTATGATAACAATAACAAGGGGCTCTAATTGTTACAGACTCGAATATAAAGCTTGATGACTGCAAGAAATATGTCCGTTGTTACAAGCAGTATTGGGAAACTATATACACCGTCACCGTTTAGGAAACTGTCCACAATACAAACAGTACAGTAAATGTTTTCCTGCAAGTGCCAAGAAATGACAAATTCCACGTTAACATTAGATAGGCCATATTCATGAGCCTGTATATCAACATTCTTAGCACTGGTTTCATATACAACATAATAAATTGCCTTTCATAAAAAAAATAATTATAAAAATAACGGGTATATTATACACAAAGAATAATGCTGATATTAAAAATATATGTAACAAAACACACTTATCCATAGCATCAGTGGAATTTCGTTGCTTTTCTTCTTTCTTTATCGGTGTTGTATTAACAGAAACCCGGTCTCTTCAATGTCTTACTTTTGTTTAAAGCGTCCATTGGAATAAAAGAACGGCTTCTCACGAAGCAACTTGCAAGCTCATAAATTTCGGAGAATGTCTTTTTCAGGATATCCGTAAGGTTTGTGATGATGTTAGAACCCTCTTTCAGTTCTTTCCCGTGATAAAATTGAAACTACCGAGCTCGATAGCTGTAGTCGCTTAAGTGCGGCCAGTATCCGGTATTCGGAAAATTGGGTTCGAACCCCACTGTCGGCAGCCCTGAAGATGGTTTTCCGTGGTTTCCCATTTTCACACCAAGCAAATGCTGGGGCTGTAACTTAATTAAGGCCACGGGCGCTTCCTTCCCACTTCTAGCCCTTTTCTGCCCCATCGTCGCAGTAAGACCTATCTGTGTTGGTGCGACGTAAAGCAACTTGCAAAAAAAAAAAAAAAAAAAAAAAATCTTTTTGAAATTTAATTTCCACCCCTTGTAGTTTGACCTGTTTTCTCTCCGTAATTACTTTCTATATCGAGGTTCTTCTTTATCCTAAAAGCTATATAGCCAGTGAAGTCTTCAAGCAGCTCCTTGGTTTCACGACTCCCCTCGAGCTGTTTCACTAGATCTTCAAGGGCTTTAACGAACCCTTGCTCATCCTCCGATAAAAAATAGGATGTGGGCTCAACGCTGGCCTTAGACTGGCACACGATATCCGAGTTTTGATCGAGTTCATCAGTACATATTTGGACGTAATATTTCATAATCTTCCGGAGAACAGTTGGAATTTCTTATCGCCTTGGAAGCATTGAGGCTAGAAGCAATGATTTCACCTTTCGCGTCACAGCTGTCGGAAGAGGATCGTCATAAAGCCTTCCGAACCCTCGAAGCTGAGAAAGATAGCTTTCGATAATGTCTTGATTACTTCTGTCGCCATTTATTTACGTCAGTGGTTTTAGGGAATTCATGAAAGTGTATGTTTCGTTCCTTCGCGTGCCTGCTATGATTTGTGCAGCCTGCAATGGCATGACAAAGCATACTGAAAAGTGTACATTATTACTGTTTTTTACGTTTTATCTCATAAAATAAACACACACGGTTTCTTATACACCACAGATATGTTACTATCGTGTATTATTAGCACCTAGCTTCTGCGTGCACAGCGATTCTTACTCGAACTACCTCTACCTCACTCTGAGCAGATTCAACGCGAGGGTCCTGCGTGACGTCACAGCTCTGCTTTGCCACTGCGCACCTCTCTCGTGATCCCTACCGTTGCCTACGTTATCATAATAAGGCCTCAGCATGGCAGCTTACACTGCGCGAAATACGTTCTAGTTCCAGACTCGCCACTAGACTTCGTGTTAGTCCTCCACTGTTTAACATTGACGTATATGGAAATTGTGAAGCACAATGTTAAGTTAGTGAGTTTTTAGGCGAGGTTGACCATAAAAATATTTATATAAGGTGTTGATTTGTGTATTCAGCTTGTAGGAAGTATGTAGTTCCTATTTAAACGTAAGTTTAAGATAATTTTTGGTGCATAGTTATAAATATGCGAGGTTTTGTATTTACCGCCGATGAAACGTCTGATTCCTTGGCTAAATGGTCAGCATTGAGGCCTTCGGTTCAGAGGGTCCCGGGTTCGATTCCTGCGCGGGTCGGGGATTTTAATCGCGCATTACATATTACATTCTTCTGGCTTGGAGACTGGGTGTTTGTGTTTGTCCCAACACTTTCCTCTTCATACAAAATACCACACTACCAACCACCTTAGAAAACACGTAATAGTGGTTACATCCCTCCATATAAGGTTAGCGGTAGGAAGGGAATCCGACCGTAAAACAGGGACAGATCCGCATGTGCGACACAGTTCGCGACCCCACAACTTTGGGTAAAAGCGGTAGAAAAATAAGAAGAAAAATAATATTTATTGTAAACATTCTATTCACAGGATGGTTATTGCGCGTCCTCAACAATTGTTTATTGCTGTGAAAAATTATGCGAAAGTAAACTTCACAAAGGTAGCGGAATTTCTTTCCACGAGTTCCCAGAAAATACAGAATGACGAGAAAAATAACGTGTGACAACCTTCCTCGAAATCTGTAGTATGTAGTGAACACTTTGAAAACACGAACTTTAGCATTTGCTAAAAGCAGACGATTTTTTCCAACTTCATTTCTAACACTTCTAACACGCGTAAGCTGCCCAAGAAAAGAAGCTATGGAGATGCATTCTCGCAGGCAAATACAAATGTTTCAAACGACGTACAAGTAGAGCGAAGAGAGTGGTGGTGGTGATTATTTTAAGACGAATTACAACTACGCAACCATCCTCTATATAACACTAATCAGAGAGAAAAATGGAACATAACGACACTTCCAAAATGAAGGTATCGGTCAAAGAAAGACAAGGGCCACGAAGGGCGTGAAAATGAAAGACGCCCTAGTCCTCGAATACTCTAATACCGTCGGGGGGAAAAAGAACAAGAGTTGACCAAGGGAGGTCGGATAGGATAGATGAAAGTGAGGAGGCAGCGCAAGTGAGTAAAAGCAATGTCAGGATTCAGCTAAGATCCTCGTGGTTGCCAACCCACGCTCTCGAATGTAGAGCCCCTTGGGCCGCTTTTAGTCGCCCCTTAGGACAGGCAGGGGATACCGTGGCCGTTATTCTACCGCCACACCCACAGCGTTTACTGCCCGAAGCAGAGAGGAATGAAATTTAAGAAGGTGATAATAGAAAGGTAGATACAGACATGAAGAAAAATGAGCACAGACACCTCTCAGGTCACCTTGTTAGTCTGGCCCTACTTTCCAGTCGCAACTGTATGATCAGTCTCGTATGGAGCTCTTCTTGAATTACTGTGTGATATATTTATTTTTCTTTATTAAACGTCATAGAAATATCACTTTTCTGGTCAAAACGCAATGTTTTATCTTTGTAATGTGCTTCTATGTGCAAGTTATTCTCGTAAACGCCAATTGGAATCGTGCTGAGGAATGGAGGGATAGCCTGGCATCTGGCGGCTCTATTTGAACTACTGCTACTCTGCCAATTTAATACTTGAAAAGACCGCGCATGCAGAGGCCTTTACTTATCTCGTAGGCAACGTCCCTACCTTGTATTCTACGTACCTTGGGTGCTAGTGAAGCCGGAAACTTGCGGCCGCCACCATCTTACGTCACTACAGATCCACTGTAAACATATATGTTACTGTGTTACGTGCAGTTTTAATTTACGTTCTTTTTATGCACATTTCACTTTTATTTTCATCAAAATACTGTGTGGTAGAATGGTGAATACCTGCGTAGTGTTTGGGTGTGGTTTTTCCTATTCACCAAGAAAAAAGAACGAAGGAACAGAAGTTCCACACCGGTAAGTGGCTCACATGTGCTCATGTACTCTTGTTGCCCAGTTATTAATGCTATTAAATTTACTATTAAAGATGGTTAATTATGTAGCATACAGAGATAACTTCCTTCCGATGTATATTTGTTGGTGTTAGCCCCCCTTGTGATGGAGTGCGGGATGATAATAATAATAATAATAATAATAATAATAATAATAATAATAATAATAATAATAATAATAATAATAATAATAATAATAATAATAATAATCTTGTAAATATTTGTAGATATTTGTATAGTTTTATAACCATGAGGGGAACTCCTTGCTTAGGCCGAGTCAATCGATTACAGTATGTTACCGGCACAAGCCGAGCCTTCCTAAATGGAGGTAACAACAACAACAACAATAATAATAATAATAATAATAATAATAATAATAATAATAATAATCCAAACACTGAGTGAATACGGACTGGAAAACAAGACTCAAAATATCATCAGACTAACTCTCACCAAGTAAAATTCACGGGAAATATATCTGAAAATTTTCAGATAAAAACCAGTGTCTGACTTTAACATAGTCCTGGAAAAATCATAAGAGAATGGAAACAAGCTTTAAAAACTCAAGGAAATTCACAACCATTAAGTATGACCAGAAAACATGTAAAAATCTCCTGTCCTGCTTTCACAGATTACCTCGCGATCCTCGCAACAAAATAATAATAGGCAATCATCCAAATCGAAAACCTCAAGAAATGCTCAGAAAAGTTCGGCCTACAAATCTCCTTATAAACCAACGTCATGTGCAACCACTGCAACCACCAGAATTCGAACACGAAATTTGACACAATCGAAAAAGTAACTGTGTTCCGATATCTTGGATAAATTGTAATACCAACAGGAAAAGAACAGATGGCCCTCGAGGTCCGCATCCAGAAAATGAAGAGAGCCCTCAGCGGAAAGCAAAACATTTACAACAAAAAATGCCTCCCAATCATCACCAAAATTCGACATTACCACACCGCGATCAAATCTGAAATACTATACGCGAGTGAAACACCGGATCTCCACAGAAAAACAGTACTCGAAGACATCCTAAAAAAAGGAACGTAAAATCATCAGAAAAATTCTCGGCCCAAAACTGACTGACGAAGGATACCGACTGCAATCTCGTACGAAAACCGAGAAGGAGCTCTCAAACGTTGCGACCGACATCAGAAAACGATGCCTGAAATATTGCGGACACATCAAACGCCTTCCAGAAAATAGACTGACAAGAATCTTACTAGAGGCAACAGAAAACGTCAAAATAAATAGGTGGACATCAGAAATCTGCCAAGACCTGGAAAAATCAGGAATCAAAGTGGCCGACATCGCGGACCGAACCTGCTACAGAACGAAAATCAGCAAGTGGGAAGTAGAGTCAGAGAGAAATCACAAGAAGACGGGAGCCAAGTGGACAGAAAAACGAAGAACCACCATGAGAGAGAAATTGAAGGCTGTCTGGCAAAGAAGGAAATGCAGAACTTCTTCTAAGTGAGATTTGTGTGATCAGTTTTCTGGTCTTTTATCGCATCTAATAATAATAATAATAATAATAATAATAATAATAATAATAATAATAATAATAATAATAATAATAATGCAACACTTCGTTACAGGTTTAGTTTTTTTGTTTTTGTTTTATTAATATTTAAATAATAGTGGTCGTTGTCTCTTCTGTTTTTAAGGACATGTTGTAAGGATGTCAAAATTACTGTTAAAATTAGAGTGGAAGAATTAGTAAGCTCACAAAATCGATAGGTGTTGAGTTTATTTTCTTTCTTTCTTTCTTTCTTTCTTTCTTTCTTAATCTGCTTACCCTTCGGACTCAGCGAGGAATCCCACTTCTACCGCCTCAAGGGCAGTGTCCTGGAGCTTCAGACTCTGTTGGGGATACAACTGGGGAGGATGACCAGTACCTCGCACAGGCGGCCTCACCTGCTGTGCTGAACAGGGTCCTTGCGGGGGAAATGAGGAGATTGGAAGGGATAGACAAGGAAGAGGGAAGGAAGCGGTCGTGGCCTGAAGTTAGGTACCATCCCGGCATTTGCCTGGAGGAGAAGTGGGAAAGCACGGAAAACCACTTCCAGGATGGCTGAGATGGGAATCGAACCCACCTCTACTCAGTTTACGTCCCGAGGCTGAGTGGACCCCGTTCCAGCCCTCGTACCACTTTTCAAATTTCGTGGCAGAGCCGGGAATCGAACCCGGGCCTCCGGGGGTGGCAGCTAATCACACTAACCACTACACCAAGAGGTGGACCTAGTTTTATTTTCACCGAATATTATTGAATATTTCTCAGGACTTTTGGTTAAAATGTTAGTCAATTCTCTACAATGTGATACTTGTAAGGAAGCAGCTGTACAAAAAGAAAATCCTTATCCATTCATTTCTTTGAAGAATAAGGGTAATCTCTATGTTCCTACTAAAGATGCTGTTCATGTGTGAAAACTTACTTAGATGTATTTTAGACAGAATACATGTAATGGTTTAAGCTCAGTCATGACAGGGAACATGCCTAATGAAGCCACAGCTCATTTATATAAAAGAAATTTGTTTTCAAGGTACCCTTTACTGCATACTGTTGCCCTCAGGCAACATACAACTTTTCACCTGTATAAATGGAAATAGATTGTGGACAGAGGTAGTTTTACGGCACACCTTCAACTGTACAGTCATTTAAAGACATATACCACATATATATATATAACATAAGACAAAACAGCCCTACAACCAAAGGTACTCCTTCCACCCCGTCAGCATCCACGCGTACCAACCACCGTTTATTTTCCGTGGGCCCTCCCCATCACATTACCACAGGCTTCAGGAGTACCTCTGGCTCAACCTCAAAGACATTACCGACCTACGGTCGTGCAAGTATACTTGCGCCCTGCAATACGTACCCATGGCCAGTAGTCAGTAATGTTCGGTCTTTGAATGTTAAAAGCTATTAGCCCTAGTTAAGAATTGCTGGTAGATCTAAAACACTGAACGTAAGTTGAACAGTGAAGCTTGAAATTTTCTTCACCAAACGAAAACGAAAAATAATTCATGCAGTAAAGGGTTAAGCTCACATGTTTTAGATCTAAACCCAATGGACACGCATGTTTACCCTCTTAAGTTATTGACATAATTTCATCACTGTTCTTGAAAACACGTGTGAATCATGCTTTAAAAGAATTGAATGCAAATAGATCTGACCATAGATCGGCCTTAAGAGGATGGCGATTTTTAAGCATTTGTAAATTGATATACCGACGTTTCCGTTTTTGAACAGTAAAATAAAGGAGCTAATAGATCTAATTAATCAGTATTATTGTTATTATTTCGATGTGCTATTAATTATTTTAGTTATCTCCTTTCAAATATTCCTGTTTCGGCTACTATTGTACATTAATGCATCGGAATAGTGTAATGACGGAAGATGGCGGCGGCCGCACGCTTCCGGCTTCAGAATCTTGCTGTACATCTATATGTCTGTGCACCAATAACCTGCATTCGTTTCACCTCCTCTCTTCTATAGTGGCAGTGTTGCAGCAGCATACTGGCGTTTGCATGTCTCCTCCACGAGTAGTGAGCTCAGCGTTGTGAAAATGTGGTCGCAAGAGTTTGCGATTTCGCCATACAACTGCAATCTAAACCCTATCGAACTGATCTGGACGCATTTGAAATCTGAAGCAAGGAGAAAAAATGTGACCCTTTCACGAACTGTTAGTGTGTACCAAGTGTGACAAGAATGTGCATTGGTCACTGGGGTCCCGGGTTCGATTCCTGGCCGGGTCGGGGATTTTAACTTCATCTGGTTAATTTATCCGACTCGGGTGTTGGTTGTTTGTGTTCGTCTTAAATGTATAAGTTCAATTCTTCAAAGTCAGTTCATAATTAATAATCAGACACATACCAAATTGTTTAAAAAAATTAAAAGGATATGCATTGACCACACAAAGAAAATAGAATGTGAATATTCCTCGTAATTCTAGCAACAGCAGAAATCCGTTTATTGTCAGCATAAGTGACAGCACTAGCGAGGAGGAAATAAGTTCGGAAGAATAATAGAGCGTAAGTAATGCATTATTTTTAGTGGTGTAATTAATTATATTTTAGTGTTCCTCCTATCTGCTGGCCCCGTAGTGTATGGGTAACATACGTGCTTCTTACCCGGAAACCCCAGGTTCGATTTCCGGACAGGTTAGGGATCTTTACCTGGATCAGAGGATTGGTTCGAGGTTCACTCATACAATTGAGGAGCTATCTGACGGCGAGATGGCGGCTCCGGTCTGAACAACCAAGAATAACGGCTGAGAGAATTTGTCATGCTGACAACACGACACCTCATAATCGTTAGCCCATCGGGCTGAGCAGCGGTCGCTTGGGAGGCCATGGCCCTTCGAGGCTGTTGCACCATGCGGTTTGGTTTGGTTCTTCCTATCTATGAAATACAAGGTGAGCCATGAGAGTAAACAACACAGACCGCGGTGTTTTCGACTAACAAGAACGAGAAACCAATTGTCTTCCACTAAGATTTCTGGTTAATAACTGCATGATCACACCAATGTATAAGGAAAATGGCAACGACGCATTCTCTGGAACTCTGTAGGTGACGTAGACCTGGATTGCTTTATGTGCCGCTCGTTAACGGGAATAATGTGCGAGCAACAACACAAGAAGGAAGGTTTGAAACTGATTCATGGCAACAGAAGAATTGGTTGTCGTGGTTTCCCAATGAAATTCCAAACGAATTTCAAAGTTGTGTCTCATACATCGACTACTGCCGCTTCCTCCTCAAGTGTAGTCCCAATTCAAACATTAGGATATCATAATCACACAGGTTGTCAGCGCACAGAGACTGTTCTCAGGGACGGTTCTAAATTACTAGGTTCAATCCCAGTTGGGGTCGGTGCCATTCAAGGGTATTAAGTGCAACAACTCCGCGTTATATGGCTTTCGGAACATTAAAGAATTCCTGAAAGACACATTCCTGACAGCCTAGTGCTTCTTAAGGCCGTTAGCAGTTAGAACAGTATTATGGGTGGTGGTAGTAGGCCTACACAATGTTCTTGACATCAGTGTACTAAGCATCTTAAATAAAGCAATAACAAATTGTAGATACAGACTATTGGATACAGTAGTAACTTCATGAATGTATTAATCACTCTATTCCAAGCCCCGTTCATGTAGAAGCAACTACAACAATTTACCATAACATTTTCTCTTTTTTCGGAACAACATTCTTAAAGATAATGAATTGGTGGATTCAGGAATTCTTGCCTCTGAGTTGAAGATAACAGACATGAAAGTAGCAGGAACTGAGCTGGTATGTACCGGTGGTAACAATGGTAGATGCGTAATCAAGAGACGAATGATATATAAGGAATGAAAATATCGCATCAAACTGAGAATAGGTTTTAGACGACGATGAGATAGGAAAGGAGAAGGACTGGGAGGATATCAATCGTGACGTAAATTAAAGTAGAGCTGTATTTGCTTGGTGTAAAAATGAGAAACCACGAAAAAACCATCTTCAGGGCCACTGATGATGGAGTTCGAACCTTGCATCTGTCGACTGTAAGGTTACATTGGGTTTAACTCTCTCTTTAAATAAAACATACGTTTTGTCTGTATTTTATGAAAATGATAACTTCGTTCGGCGAAAAAAAACCTGTTCATGTCTATTAAAGACGTTGGAGGTCACTGGTTCAATCCCTGCATGTATGCCGATACCTTCGTTCTTCCAAGGATTGAACCTCTTTCTTCGTATGTATAACAGTATATATGCATGCACGCGCGTCGTTAATCATTGTTTAATTTATTCTACACCACCAAATGTAGTTTGGATTAATTGCAACAATAAAACCTGTAGTGAAACAGATTAATAATAATAATAATAATAATAATAATAATAATAATAATAATAATAATAATAATAATAATAATAATAAAGTTACTGGCTTTTCGTCCCACCAATGACTTTTACGGTTTTCGGAGACGCTGTGGTGCCAGTATTTAGTCCCGTAGGAGTTATTTTACGTGCCATTAAATCTACCAACACGAGGCTGACGTATTTGAGCACCTTCAAATAGCACCGAACCGAGCCAGGATCGAACCCGCCAAGTTGGGGTCCGAACGAGCGCCTCAACCGCCTGAGCCATTCAGCCCGGCAGTGAAACAGACCTATGAGAACTTAATCTTAAGTGAACAGGAACCATTTCAACTATAAATCTAAAGATGATGTATAAATCGCCCAATACAACCCGAGATTACGACAGTTCAACCCTTGTTAGTAACACATTAGTGTAACAGTGCAGGTGCAAAGCGCAAGCTGATTATTGCTTCAACTTACCACTCACCAGTGCCAATCCTCAATTACTGGCAAGAAGTTATCA
Organism: Anabrus simplex; assembly: GCF_040414725.1. Taxonomy (NCBI): domain Eukaryota; kingdom Metazoa; phylum Arthropoda; class Insecta; order Orthoptera; family Tettigoniidae; genus Anabrus; species Anabrus simplex. The sequence goes on along the minus strand of NC_090265.1, from coordinate 246,919,938 downwards.
GAATCTAGAACATGAACGGGGCTTACCTCCTTGCTCGGTGTGGGCACGATAGGCTTTATACACCAAGACCATTTACACAAAGTGGCTATAACTTTTGTTTCGATGAATGACAGAAGAGAGGCACAGTTTGGTACTCGCCATAAGACATTTGCATTGGCAACTTAGATGATGTCCGCCTCTGTGGTGTAGTGGTTAGTGTGATTAGCTGCCACCCCCGGTGGCCCGGGTTCGATTCCAGGCTGTGCCACGAAATTTGAAAAGTGGTACGAGGGCTGGAACGGGGTCCATTCAGCCTCGGGAGGTCAACTGAGTAGAGGTGGGTTCGATTCCCACCTCAGCCATCCGGAAGTGGTTTTCCGTTGTTTCCCACTTCTCCACGCAAATGCCGGGATGGTACCTAACTTAAGGTCACGGCCGCTTCGTTCCCTCCTCCTTGCCTATCCCTTCCAATCTTCCCATACCCCGACAAAGGCCCCTGTTCAGCATAGCAGGTGAGGCCGCCTGGGCGAGGTACTGGTCATTATCCCCAGTTGTATCCCCAGACTCAGAGTCTGAAGCTCCAGGACACTGCCCTTGAGGCGGTAGAGGTGGGATCCCTCGCTGAGTCCGAGGGAAAAACCGACCCTGGAGGGTAAATATATTAAGAAGAAGAAGAAGAAAATCTGAATTAACAACAACAAATAACACTTAAAGAGAATAACAATGAGCTCGTCAGCTTTGATTAAAACAACGGACTATCTGTCCAAAAATCAGGTACAATAGCGAAAATTATTGACACAATAATAAGGGCTGAGCAATATAGCTCTGAACAGGTACACTCATTTGCATTCCGGGAGACTGAGCTCCAACAGGTACTACAGTCCAGCCTCTCAGAGGCACAAGATTCTTACAAAATTATGCTTGATAAACTTCAAACACTGCGTTTACACTCACTTTTGCTTACTCATTTGTCTATCAGTAATTACACTTTAAACGGGGCCGTGGGTGCCCATACTAAATGCGCTTAATGCGTCCGGCATCCGACGGACAAATCAGCATCAGTAACGGCATATGCCTTTACTCCATATAAGTACTGTGGAGAGATCTGAAAATGAATCCAGGTCTTTAGCATGCAATAGTGATTTTAAAAAAGTGTATACCACAGGCTCTCCTACCATGTTAGCCAATATTCATGGGAATTTGTTCCCCCATCGAGACTCAAATTAGCTAATCACGGTGATCGACCATAGGACTTGACGCCTTAATCCTCATGGCCACCACTGTATTATGCAGGTAGGCGTGTGTAGTGTACAGTACTTGGATGCTGGGATGAGTAGCTCACACTGGATACACCGCTGAGTAGCCTATATGTTAACAGCTTAGGCTAACAAAGTGAATTAAACATTTAGCTGAAGTTGGCGGGTTCGATACACGCTCAATTCGGTGATAGTTTGAAAGTGTTTTTTTCTTCTTCATCATCTTAATCTGTTTACCCTCCAGGGTTGGGTTTTCCCTCGGACTCAGCGAGGAATCCCACCTCTACCGCCTCAAGGGCAATGTCCTGGAGCGTGAGACTTTCGTTCAGGGGATACAACTGGTAAGGAGGACCAGTACCTCACCCAGGCGGCCTCATCTGCTATGTTGAACAGGGGTCTTGTTGGGGGATGGGAATATTGGAAGGGATAGACAAGGAAGAGAGAAGGAAGCGGCCATGGCCTTAAGTTAGGAACCATCCCGGCATTTGCCTGGAGGAGAATTGGGAAAACATGGAAAACCACTTCCAGGATGGCTAAGGTGGGAATCGAACCCACCTCTACTCAGTTGACCTCCCGAGGCTGAGCGAACCCCGTTCCAGCCCTCGTACCACTTTTTAAATTTCGTGGCAGAGCCGGGAATCGAACCCGGGCCTCCGAGGGTGCCAGCTAATCACACTAACCACTACACCACAGAGGCGGAGAGTGCTTTATTATTATTATTATTATTATTATTATTATTATTATTATTATTATTATTATTATTATTATTATTATTATTATTATTATTATTATATGTTTATGGACTATAGCTTTTTCCAGAACGCAAGTTACAATAGTTCCTTAAATTTCTTTTTACAAATAAAAACTTAAGCTTCACGTTAAAAAATAATCTGTGCATGGGCTATCGACGCTGATGTATGTATGTATGTATGTATGTATGTATGTATGTATGTATGTATGTATGTATGTATGTATGTATGTATGTACGTATGTATGTATGTATGTCACGTGAATTTAGCACCACCGGGAAAGTTGGCCGTGCGGTTAGGGGCGCGCAGCTGTGAGCTTGCAACAGGGAGATAGTGAGTTCGAGGCCCACTGTCGGCAGCCCTGAAGATGGTTTCCCGTGATTTCCCGTTTTTACACCAGGCCAAGTTTCCCACTCCTAGCCATGTCGCCATAAGACCTATCTGTGTCAGTGTGACGTAAAACAGATTGTAAAAAAGGTAGCAGGGTCTACTTTTATGAAACTTGGCGTATATTTTTTAAGTGTGTTAACGTAGATGCTAAGCTAATTAGCACTACGATATCAAAGGAGGAAGGGTGCTAAGGGTAGGTTGAAAAGGTTTCTTGTTGATATCTTGAATTCATTCTTCTGTCTTTATTTATCTTTGTTGCAAATATGTCACATCAAAAGCGAAAGTCAGAACATAGTCGTAGAGTTTAAATGGACCATAGTAGAGTAAGTTGAGTTTATAGAAAATAATTTTAATGAACATTAATTCTTTACGGCACAATTTAATTAGCCTGATCATTACAGGGTGGAGGAACCACCACTACCACCATCCACCACTTTCCTGACTTTCATTCTTCAAAGGTTCTGAACCCATCCTACTTCTCCTCTGATTAGAGCGTTAACCTCGCTGTCTTTCCCTTCAAAACAACAGTCTTAAGGTCTGTTAACCAAAGATGTCCTTCATCCTGATATGAGCAACACTAATCCCAGAATAGTTCACAGCTGCATTTTGATAAACAACCGTTACGATCGTACAAAGGAACATAAATTATAAATTATTTGCAATGTGACTAAAAGGGCTGACTTTCCAACATCCTACACTTCATAAGAGGGACGGTCATTACTCTAATAGTGTTAGCATTCCAGGGGAGATATAAAGCTCGTAACACAATACGCTTATAAATAATAGGGAGAGGGGAATTATACAAAGACTTTATCAGACGTAGAACGTGACTGCTATGAGTCAACATCTTAGTGGCGATAAACAGAGCCATAACGATATAGAGCTGGCCAGCCGAGCACTTTCTGGAACGACTGTTTGGGGAAGGGGCTCAGATTATCTCCTATTATTTAGCTGAAATTAATGAAAGCTCCTAGTGATGATGATGATGATGATGATGATGATGTTTTACGTGACTGTTGATCGCTCGATCATAACCACAGGACCTTCAGTTTTACGTCGAACCCGAACAACAGTGACGATGCTTCTCATTTCAATAATCCCATATCCACTGATCGGAAATCACAGCACCTTGGTGGTAGGTTAGCGATAATAATACTCGGATATCACAACCCCAATGATGGTCAGCTGGCTTCGTGGCATAGGAGTGAGGTAGGAATATCGTGGGTCGATTCTAGGCCAGTCCAAGGAGTTTAATCGTAGAGTGAGGGCTGGAAAGGGGTCACCTTAACAGGCCAAGTCTCTTAATGGGCCGTGTATGACACGTATTTTCTTAGTATTGATTATGGTAATGATTATGATGATTAAATTGGCGAGTATGTTTTTAAAAAGAATTAATCCCACTTAAAAATAGCTGAAGTAGAAATTTTGAACCTCTGAAAAATCAAGTTATTGGGGTAAGGAAAGAATAGACCAGAGTTGTGCAGTTAGGCACCCGCTGAACAAGACCAGAGCTGGGCTGAGTGGCTCAGACGGTGGAGGCGCTGGCCTTCTGACCCCAACTAGGTAGGTTCTATCCTGGCTCAGTCCGGTGGTATTTGAAGGTGCTCAAATACGTCAGCCTCGCGACGGCAGATTTACTGGCACGTACAAGCGATGGACATACATCCATGAAAGTGCATGCCTTCAGTCTCTTGTAACTTCTTGGGAGACATGTGTTAACCGTAATTAAAAAAGAAAAGGAAGAGGTCTGGTTTTTGACAAATGAAGCTTTCACCAAAATAATCCACTTTATAGACATTACTCATGGAATCGCCTGCCGAGCTTCAACGTCCTGCTCTCGCAACAGGATGTGTTACTGGAGTCAACAATGGCCAACGATGCTAGTGAATAGTTGTAGTTTGGTCAGCTGCATGTTTTCTACCACCGCTTTGCAATTCGATGAGTACAATTTAGCAAGTTAAGAATTTTCTCGTCTTCCAAAATCCACCCCTTTCTGCCGGTATTGAACCTTTGAAAATACACTCAGATTTAATTCCTGAACCATTCGACCAGTGGTCGGAATTGAACTTTTAATCTTGAACATAAACGTTAGCACTCGAACTATTCGATGAACAGCTATGACCAAATATTTTATTTATGATTCTCTCGAATCACTCAGCCAACGTCTTGGGTGGATCTTTTGAATTTTTGAATTTTTTGGGCATGTTGCAGTAAAGAGCTATTTCGGACTGTTGAAAGCCTACACAAGAGAGCATTAAAAATACTGTTTAAGCTACCTACATTGACACCAACAGCTTATCTATACAAACATTGTAATGGTCTTCCACTTGAGGCTTTACGTCAAAAAGCTTCAGCTGTGATGGTCTATAAATTGATAAATTATCTGGCTCACTCCAATACCTTATGTGTGACAAATTCTGACATACATTCATACAATACATGAGGTATCAATAAAATTCACATTGAATTAATTACCTCAACTAAATATGGCATCAAATCTGTATGGTACTACTCAGCACATGTGTATAACTCACTTCCTGAACATATTCGACAGGCTGCTTCATTTACTCTATTTAAGCAGAAACTTGTGAAATATTTACATAAAATGCTATGAGCATCTGTGATATCTTGACTATGTAATATGTAGGCCTATACGTTAAATGTATCGTACCTCTATAATGAGTTTAACTCACTTTACGTTTATTCTCATGTAAAACGTTTAAGATTATGTGTTATCTTCAAATTCTGCTACATGTATATCAGATATGTATTGCACCTATATGAGCCATGGCTCAGGTGCCCTTTACGAAACAAATAAATAAATAAATAAATAAATAAATAAATAAATAAATAAATAAATAAATAAATAAATAAATAAATAAATAAATAAATAAAGAACAAAATAAAACGTCGCTTCCAAAGCTATCCAAATACAGCTAGAATTAAATCGTTGGGCTTCGACGTCACGTTTAATCTCTCATCACATGTCCACCAGCACTTGCCACCACTTGGGGAATGCCATCGGTATCAGAAAAGTTTGGAATTATAGAAAAAGTATATCAGTGAATTAGGATATATCCGAATTTTCCCACAGTGTCGCTATAATAAATCGTTGTTTTTAGTTTTTTTAAGGATACTCACCTCCCTTTACGCAAAATTTTATAGCTAATATTTTACTGGTCAGTTCACCTTTCAGTTTTGGCCTCTATATCCTTAATGATTATGTTATAAATTAGCCTCATTCAGTATTATACTTTAACCAGGGACATACGTTCTTCGAAAATTAATTATTAAAGACGTATAAAATGTCCACTTTGAGGGATCTGGAGTGATTGTGCAAGTAGACGGGAGCTTGATTACGAAACGAAAATACAGCAGAGGTCACTTAGTCCGTGAAAAATGGGTTTTAAGGATGTATGATACCCAATGACGACGTGGAAATGTGATGTACGTTGGTCAGGAGGAACAGGGCAAATTTACTTCCCAATTTTATACAGCAGTATGGCCTCCTAAAGTCAACGATTTATACTGACAAATGGAGAGCTTATTGTGGAGCTAACGACTCAGGCTACGTTCATCAAACAATCAATCACTCACGAAATTTCGTTGCTGCTGTGACGGGGATAAATATAAACAACGTATAGGATTACTGGGGTTTAATGAAGACATTTCTGTGAAAAATCGATGCTCTGAAGATTTCTTTACTACCAGAACACATTGATGAATTTTTATAGCATCAGACGTACTGTAGGGATCGAGATGAAGCCTATCGGCTAATCGTTCCCATATTAGAGAAAGATATCGTATTTAAATTGTGACTGTCAGTTATGTGAATAACATAAACTGAACTAAAATCTCCATAAAATGAACTGAAATCTTCTGTTCCTTGCTATTGTAACTTCCATGCTTTGCTATTCTTAGTTCAATGCTTTCCGTGTGTGTTTCTTTGGTATCAAATATGGCTTCAAGGCATACTCGTAAACCCTCCTGCCCCGTATATCACATATTACAACCAACATTTTTATGCATTACTCTGCTGGGTCACAGTATATCAAAATTGAATGTTGAGTATATGTAAATCATTTTCAAAGCAATATTATAATTATTGCCAGTCCCCTACTTCTTTACAAGCACGTTGGCTGGGAATCGAACCACATATGCCTTGATGGGTAGGTAATTACAATGCCATGGTTTAGTTCCAATGTCACTTAAGCACTTTGAAGTCACTCAATACTACTGATCTTGATTTGAATGAGATCTATAACCTACCTCCGATGTAGGGAGACGAACCGGAGTTCGCTGTCTTCAGACATTGATCTAACTTTCATGCCACGAAAGTTTTCTTTTTTTTCTTTTCTGAACATTTCTTAGTTATAGCTTAAGCACGTTTCCTAGCAAACATAACGACAATTCCTTGTTCGAAAACAAAACACAATCCACGTTCAACGGTGATGGATGTTATACGAGGGCTGTAAATGAAGTTGGCAACGTAGTCCATACTCTTGCGGGAGATCGGACATGCGCAAATAGAATATGGGAGCGATCAGGTGGCGGTGTTGTCGATGTGTAACGTGCATTTGACGTGCATCGAGTTAGGAGTGTTGTTGCTGTGTGGCGTTGAAGTGAAGAGTGTCGATTCGACCGCTCTAACGAATGTTTTCAAAAGATGATCAGCATTCGTGGTGGATTAAAATCAAGGTTGCTCATGGACAATATGCTTCAGAATATTATCAAAGATTACGTGAAGCCTGTGGGGAGAATGTATTATTGTATAGAACAGTTGCACGATGGGTCAAGCGTCAAGCTCTTATTTCAACGGTGTCATTGGCAGGTCTCGAAACATCCTCTGTATTCACCAGACATGGGTCCTTGTGACTTCGACCTATTTTCGAAGTTGAAGGAACCACTCCGAGGCCTCCGATTTCTTCACGTGGCATCAGTAGTCCAAGCAGCAGGGCGCTCCGTCGTTGTCATCAACAGAGAACGCCTTGCCAACGGTCCCCTACGGCTTCCCGACATTTGGAAAAATGTAACAGACTTCACGGGTGACTATTTTGGAGGAATACAATGCATTTGTACTTGTTAATTTATTTTTACTGTACCGACTGTGATAACACATATATTCATGAATTTTTATTTTTGTTGCTAAGTCCTTATCAACGCCGAAACTACAGTCTAAGCCATAAACAATTTCATTCACCCAGGATGAAATTGTAGTTTAGGGGAAGGCACCTACAATTTCATTTTTAAATACCTATGTTATTGGTCCTATCGAAAATTACTACATGACAAAAGTTGAGAGAATACATCTATGTTCTATTCAGTTTTACTGTACCGACTATGATAAGAGTGGTATTTCAGAGTCGGAAGAAAAGTACAGTAAATGTGAAGGCCTACAATATCGAAAGCGCATAGCAGTGATCAACAATAATATTACATTGACCATTATTTGTTGTGATGTTCTTTGTCTCTTATGCTGCCACTCAACTCCGATAGATGAGATTACTGCTGGGTACTGAGTATAACAGCCTGACTGAATAATGGCGGGAAATATCTGGGGAGTTGGGAAACTTTCTTCTTTAGAATGCCATTCTGGTTCATACATTTCCTGATACTGCTGGTACGTAACACATTGGTTCATCATAGCATTCCAGCTATTCGATCCCTACTCTGATAACTGTTATGAATGAGCATTATGCACATTTTAAGGCAGAGGCTTACTTAGTAGTAGTAGTAGTAGTAGTAGTAGTAGTAGTAGTAGTAGTAGTAGTAGTAGTAGTAGTAGTATGACCTGGTCTAGAATAACAATTTAGGTCTATTCCAAATTATAGCACCACCATTCACTAAATAACTCAAAATTCAACCCTGAAAAGAGCCGTTTCTTAAGAAAACCTTCTTCCTCTTCACTTTTATTAAATTCTACATTCATTTTATTCCAAATCATCAGTGAAGAAGGGGTTTCTCCTCTGGCTTAGAGGAAGAATTTGCCTCCAAGTCAGATAGATTTTCCGACTCATCGGGTAGGTACTCCTAGGAAACAAATTAGTAAAAGGGCACAGCTTTTGTCCTGGGAATCTCCACGACCCCCACCACACGCCGAGAAAGGACAAAGAGTGTTCACGTCCAGATCTGGAACTTTGGATTGTTAGATCGGCAGCGTAGTATTGTTCTTCTAAAGTGAGAAAATGTGTGACTTTTCATTTGATCGAGTATTTCATATGAAAGCATTGCTTTTAATCGCGCCATCCCTACTGACGTCATTGAAATCACCATAGGAAAACTACTAAAACAGTCTTTCTGAGATTGTAAAAAGGCAGGTGGAGAGTGAGTGTCTGCCATTATAATGAAAACTCCCCAACCTGATTGTGACTGATAGTAGGCAAGCGGGCCTAACGTTACAATGAAAATTTCTTAACCCCGTCTTCTTATGAGAAAAGACGTTTGGTGATTTCCCCGTCGTGTTCCCAGGGTAACGTTAAGAGCTATGCAATTTAATACAATCTTGCTCACAATGTGTACACCATCCTAACCTTGAATTCTGCATACAATGTAGAATTCCGTAGCAAAGCACGGGTACATCAGCTAGTAACATCTAACTAAGAACATGCGTTCTTACAGCAACGTACAGATGACGCTACTAGCCTAGCATACACAGATGACGAACACTGGTTGCCATGGTTACAATGGCGTCGAAAAATTGATAACGTTAATTCCAGACAGAACCCCAGAACAAAAAATATTCATGTCAAAAAGAAAGCCATGCTAACTAGAACTAAGGAGCATATGAATAGAGCTATTCATTTTAGATGCAAAACTACGGTTAAAAAGGTGCAAAAAAAAAGGTGCTTTAATTTAGTTGAAAAGGGTGCAGAAAAGTGCACATTTTTCATGTAAATATTCATACAGACATTAACAAAACTATTTTACATCATATAAAATGATATAAAATTCACCTATGTTGTCATGTATTAAAAATCTGTCTACAACAAGCCCAAGAACACAGTGGTATTAAAATTACATGTCCAGAAAACTGTCAAAACAGATAACATTTCAATGTTATTTTCAGTGGGGTTGTATCTCCGGTCACTAAGTAAATGCATACACATAGAAAGGGAATGTTCAACGTCAACAGACACAAATGCTGCATATTTTGCTTGCAGTCGATATTAAATGGCTGTTTGTTGCAACATCCTTAACATCAGGGTTTTGGGCTAAGATCCGTTTTACGAGTAGTATCTGCTTTGCAATACCATCCAGTGCTTCCTTCACATCCATCACAACAGCCCATTTAAGTAATTTAATAAAGGTTCCTCATTCATCAAATGTTTTGCCGTAGCTAAATACTGCATAACATGATTACGTTGGTGGCTTTTTTTTTTTTTTTTCTTTTTGGTACCAGTTGTTATTGATATATCACAAGCATTGCACCTCAGAACTGACCCGTCGCTCTTAATACCATCAGCACTAAACTGTTTAGCACTGTCAAGTATTTTTTCGGCGTTCATTTTCTGTTTCAGTATACTTGATACTGATACTACAGTAAAAGCAGATAGCGAAATGATGATGATGATCCTTGTTATTTAAAGGGGCCTAACATCTAGGTCATCGGCCCCGCAAATAGAGTAACACATAGTCAAAGTGTTTTCTGAACCGTCACCTATGTCATAATAACAAGGCCGGCAAGCTATGTCAACAATCATCAGGTTCGTACTTAAGCTCCTGATTAGCGCAGTATAGGAAGCCTACGATTTTAGCGACGAATTGAGGAACTACACAGAACCAAGCTTTATAGACGAAATATTCGACTTTTCTTGTTTAATTTCTTTAGGAGTAAAATCCGATAAAGGAGCCAAAATAGTATTAAACAAGTGGAGAAAGGCGCTGAGATGAAAAGGTGCCAAAAGGGGCTAGCATTGAGAAAAGGTTCAAATAGATGCAACTAAAACACAGTAGGGGTGTTCATTTTAAGTTTTCTTTGTAAGACAAGCTAATTTGGGCATTTTAATAGCGAAAAAGAATTGAGATTCAGCACCAAAATTCGTAGCTCTACATATGAATGATGAAATAACAACACAACCACGGCTTTATATGTCCATATATCTGAACGGGTTCAATAACAAAATACAAGTGTCTCATTCCTTAAATCTTTCTTTCTTTCTTTCTTTCTTTCTTTCTTTCTTTCTTTGCGGTTAGCACTATAAGTGGGTCAGACCCAGTTTTTTCGATCGGATATCCACCGCGACGCCAGCTCCTTACACATATTTCTAAGCAATAAAACATGGAATGTCGTTTTTTAACTTAAACTTGTAACTCCATATACTTTTATTTACCAAAGGAAAGTTCAGGACTGGAGTTGTCACATACGTATCAAATATATCAATTAGTTAATCAATCAATCAATCAATCAATCAATCAATCAATCAATCACCACTTATCTGAATTTAAGACAATCGCCCAGGTGGTAGATTCCCTATCAGTTGTTTACCTAGTATTTTCTTAAATGATTTGAAAGAAGTTGGAAATGTATCAAACATCCACCATGATAAATTATTCCAACCCTTAATTCCTCTACCCATAAACGAGTATTGCCCCAATTTGTCTCTTGAATTCCAACTTTATATTATTATCTTCCCTACTTTTGAAAACTCCATTCAAGCTTATTCATCTACTAAAGCCATTCCATTTCATCTATCCACTGACAGTCCGGAACATTCCACTCAGTCGAGTTGTTCGTCTCGTTATTCCCAAGTCTTTCCATCCTGAAGTTTACAAAATTCCCATAAAACTACTATTTTGTCAGAAATCACCCAGAACAAAGCGAGCTGCTTTCCTGTGCATCTCTTCCAGTTCTCAAATCGAGTAATTCCTTGCGAAGACACGTCTCAAACTCGTACCGTGTTATGCTAATGCGCATCTCATGTGTAGTTGCTGTGCTACCTTTCCATACCTGATAGGCATAGTAACTGCTGAAGTGAAAAGTGCCGTCTAACTTGACACACTTGATGATATTTTTAAAGCTATTAGCACACAGCTCAATAAACGCACAGTTCCAATGAACTGACAAAGTTCGTGTACGCTAATTTCAGTAACTTACAGAGACCGAATTACGACAAAGTTCATAGTCCCTCCTTTACTTATACCAGAGGTGCTTAGCTGGGCGCCCGTTCAGGCTTGCCCAGTGCGGCCGGGCTGGCGTAACGTAAATGCGGGCAGCTTACGTAACAGGCATGCGTCACACTGAAGCGAGAGAGCGAACAGACTTTGCAGGGAAGGAGGGGAGCACTGACGTTCAATTGTGATTAAGAAGCTCTCCCCAACTACTCAGCGAAATGCTGATTGGGGTGTAAAACAAAGCGCTATAGTCGAAAAAATCCTGGCCTTTTCAACTTATTCCGGATTGATTTATATTGCGTTCGATATAAACAGTCAGTTTTATTTTCTTATGTATATATTTCAAAGAAAACTGACACGTTATAATTTTTGTTACAATATCCAAAGGTGCAGGGTTTAAGCGTACAAGCTACGATTTACAATTCTTCGGATTGCAACACAAGATCTGGCACTTCCCTCGCTATTCCTGTCAACCACTCTTCAATATATAACAGATCCTTCGTTGTGGCTGGGTCAAGACTTTGGAATTCACTCCCAGCTGCTGTCACGAACTCAAACTCAATATCGAAATTTAAGACTGCATTTAGAGATTACCTGTTGAATATCGCTGATTGTTTCGTGTGTATGAAGGTTGTGTGATGATGATGATTATTATTATTATTATTATTATTATTATTATTATTATTATTATTATTATAGTGTAATGTACATAATATTTAGCTTCTTACTCATGCATATAGATCACTTCTATGACCATACTTATATTTCCATTTATTTTATTACTTATTGTATTCTCTTTATGCATTGCTTATTTTTTCAGTTTGTATCTTACTTATTTATTATGACTTTGTCTCTTTCTTTATATCTTTACGCTCTGAATTTATTATTTTATTCTATTTTATTTGTTGAACTCTGCGTTCTTCATTTCATGTTGTCCAAATCTGTAATTTTTTGCTTATCTTTGATTTTATAATAGAATAGTACATTTATTTGATATGTGTATTATCTGTAAATTAATTTTGTGGTTAAGTGTAAGAGAGGGCCATGAGCCCTAACTTCGCCACTGCTTAAGTAAATAAATAAATAAATAAATAAATAAATCTATATAAATAAAATTGTAGGGGGTCCGCTGTCTGTAATTTCTTTTGTTTTACCAATTTTTCAGATATTTATCCGTTTTAGGTCAACTCAAGACCGAATCGGTGGTTTTTACGTTTCGTGTCTGTTTGTTTGTCTGTTTGTCTGTTTGTCTGTCTGTTTGTCTGTTTGTCTGTTCCAACATCACGTCGAAACGGCTGGATAGATTTCAACCAAACTTCATATTTAGAGTATACTCATCCCGGGGAAGGTTTCGATATGCATATCATTTTAAAATCTTTGAATAGACGGGGGGTTTATAGGAAAACCAGAATGGTTTTTCCACCATCACGTCGAAACGGCTGTATAGATCTCAACCAAACTTCATATTTAGAGTATACTCACCCGGGGAAGGTTTTGATATGCATATCATTTTAAAATCTTTGAATATACGGGGAGTTTATAGGAAAACCAGAATGGTTTTTCCACCATCACGTCGAAACGGCTAGATAGATCTCAACCAAACTTCATATTTAGAGTATACTCATCCCGGGGAAGGTTCGATATGCATATCATTTTAAAATCTTTGAATAGACGGGGGGTTTATAGGAAAATCAGAATGGTTTTTCCACCATCACGTCGAAACGGCTGGATAGATCTGAACCAAACTTCATATTTAGAGTATACTCATCCCGGGGAAGGTTTCGATATGCATATCATTTTAAAATCTTTGAATAGACGGGGGTTTATAGGAAAACCAGAATGGTTTTTCCACCATCACGTCGAAACGGCTAAATAGATCTCAACCAAACTTCATATTTAGAGTATACTCATCCCGGGGAAGGTTTCGATATGCATATCATTTTAAAATCTTTGAAAAGACGGGGGGTTTATAGGAAAAGCAGAATGGTTTTCCTCCATTTTCTCTTATACTATTGATTTTCTGTAAACTTCGTTTACCGTACGGGAAACGTCTCTACATGATAAACAACTTTCGTTATGTTCATAATTTACCTTACTCTTCACATGACGGAGAAATTTACAATTTTCCGCTGGTATCATGCTCTGCATTGAGTGACAGACAGACCGACAACGAACCTACAGGATACCACGGCAAAGTTTCTGACTGCATGCCAGCAGGGAAGTAACTTATTGCCATTTTTCTCATCATGCTTTTAAATTCGTGGTTGTTCCTTGGGTAGAAGACAAGAGAGGCGTCAATCGGCCTACCTGCGGGATATTGGCGGAATATCGTTGGTTGTTATAACCGCCCTCGAATAGATTAAGTAATAACACCATTAGTCATCTTCTTCTTATTTGTTTACCTAGGAATCACTGGACCTAAATTTCTCCTCTGTTACCGCTTTATTATATCCATAACTCACACTAGCATAATTTATTGAGGGGCATTTGATTTTCCAATACATTCACTTTCCATTTACATATTTGTCGTTATCCGGCTGTCCTCAGTTATAATTCATTTTCTATTAGTTTCAACTTTCTTAACTGTATTATTTTCTTCCTTAATTACGCCGTATGTACGCGAGTGCTAGAAACTACTGGATGTATTTCCACCAAGACTCATATTTAGAATACGCCTGTCCTTGACAGGTTTTAGGGCAAATATTGTTTCTAAATCCCTGAACTGACTGGGGGTTTATACGAAACAGAAACAGGATTTTGCACTTCCACAACATATACACAACCAACGTTATTTTAAATCTACCTGCCTTGGTAGAAATTAATTTCTAAACCTTTTTTCTCATGTGCATCATTTCGATACGAGGATTAATAAGGGAGATATCATTAACGGACCGTTTTTCTGTACAAGTCTCATCGGACTTAACTCACGAGCGGGTGCGTGTAAAGCGTATTCCTTACAACTTGAAAACTACTGAAGACATTCGAACCAAAATTTATATTTAGCATCCACCTGTCCAAAGGTAGGTTTTAAACGTAAATATCATTTCATGTTCCGGAATGGACTGGCGGTTTATAGGGAACCGAAATGGTGATTTTACTCTTCCAAAATATATACAGAACAAGACCAACCTGACTGGAAATCGACCAAACGTGATGAAATTCCACCTCTAAACCTTTTTTTCATGTGCATTTTTTCGTCAGGAGGATTAATAAGGGAGATACCATGAATGGTCAGTTTTGCAGGTTAAGTCCAGCGGACATAGCCACAAAGGTGTTTTACATGGAGCAGATTCCTTATTTATATAAATCAAATCGTAACGACTGTGTGCCACTACACTGACTATTTTGGCGAAATTTTCGTACAGCTTTCCGTTTAAGGGGTAATAATGACCAGCTCCTTAATTTTTGGTTTAGTTTCCTGAAAGTCCTAATTTTTACCCGCCTCGCCCAAAATCCAGATTGCGGCATAATCTGCCAGAAGAAAAAGAAGATAATTGAAATTTGACAAAATTATACGTTTTAGCCTGTAACGAACGGAAAACATCCTAGATCATTAAATTTTTCACTTTTTATCCCCGAAGAATATCGAAATATGCAGGCAATTTTAATGATGGTGCAGACCTTCGGAAATTCCTATCACATAACGGATTGCACAATCTCCGTTCAATTTGGAATGATTTACAACCTTGGTCTTATGACTTTTTGCCGTATCTGTATCCCTTTTACGTTTGATTTTTTTCTGTCAATCGATGTTAAGTCAATTTGTAATTTTCACATGCATAATTCATACTTTCGATTACTTATATGAAATACAGAATCATCAAACTCTTCACGAAAATTGGCCGGCCCACCGAGTAGCCATATGGGAGCCAAATGCTGTGTATGTAGCTGTCACATAATTATCCGAAAAGTAATGTAATGTGAGATAATCTTACAAAACCTTTACCCTGTTCCACGTTTTTAACTCAATCTGACCCAAGAATAGATGACATATCATAGGACCAGCCATTTAGGCCACTAAATCCGGCGTGTCTTATGGTATAATCCTTTGTCGATATGACGTACGTTTAGTAGCAGTTAAATCTGTAAATGAAGGCCTTCAATATTGCAAACACGCATATACTTTCGTATGTCGATCTATATGTATTCACTGATGTCGACTTTTAGCGATCGAGAAAGGGTGGGTCTGCTATTGTAATCAGTACTCCCCACACCGACTTTGAATGGCAGTAGGAAAGGGTTCCTTCTCCAACTCCTGTGTAACTGTCATTAGTAAGGAAGGCCTACAATTGTAATGAATAGTTCCCTTCTCGATTTGACTTGCAGAAGGCAAGTGAGCATGCAGTTTTGTTTAAAACTCCCCTACCCGATTGTGATTGGCAGTAGGCAAGGGTGCCCGCCATTATAAAGAAATGTCCTCATCTAAAATATGACTGGCATTAGGCATAGTGGCCTGCTATTTTGATGGAAACTCACCAACTTGGTGTGACTGGCAGTAAGCTGGCTGGCAGTAGGAAAATGGGCCTGGCATTATAATGATAACTGCACAACTCAATTTCGAGTGATAGTATTGTAATTTCCTGCCATTATAATAGAAACCCCTCAACTGTAATCTGTCTGGAAGTAGGAAAGGGGAGCTGCCATTTTAACGAAAACTCCCCAAATCGATTCTGTCCGCGTAGTAGGCAATGGGGCCTGCAGTTATAATGTAAACTTCCCAATTCGATTGTGAATGCCAGTAGGCAAGTGAGCCTGCCGTTATATCACAAATCCGTAACAAACACTTTACATTGGAAACAACGTACGGGGAACTCCCCATGCTCTTTCTCGGATAACGCTAAGAGACATGCAATTTTAAAACAATCTTATTTACTGCATGTACACTATTTACTTCGATATTCGAATACAATGTAGAATACCGTAGCGAAGCACGGGTACATTCGCTAGTAAATAAATAAATAAATAAATAAATAGATAGATAAATAAATAAATAAATAAATAAATAAATAAATAAATAAATAAATAAATAAATAAATGACAGTATTTCCATATTTTAAAAGTAAAATTCCTGTTATTCATTAAGCAAAAAGTAATATAATTGCATAATTAAACAAGTTAACTGCTTGATTTTACGCAGTGTTGTAGTGTTGTGTGACTTTCTCTGTACACTGAATTTCTGAAAATAGTACTTAAAATTTAACAGGCGTCCGATGATAATAGCTGGCCTCTAAATGGCGAGAGAGAGTGAGGACATAGATATTTACTATGCAACATTAAAGTACACAAACAATGTTCATATATCTACCAGATAGATATAGAGTATGCCTTCAAATAAAAACCTAACTGATGTTATTCTCGGTAAGCATGATTGGATTGTTGGTGAATTTATCAGATAATTTAAACTCAAACAACCACAAGCCACAGCTTATCCACCTTAACTCCGTATTGTATCAGAACTGTTTCTAAAGCACCTCTTAAAATGTAATAGTGACAATTGTAATTCATTACGTACATTATAAATATATTCGAGGTTGTAGGCCTAACTCTTTATTGTATCCGGTCAAAATACATAAACTGCAATGAATGTAAATAACTTATTTCATACAGCGTAAATTGAAAATTACGTAGATTTCTGCCCTCTTTCGTTCATTATTTTCTAACTCCATTTCAAACACGGGTATCGCCGCAGTGAGGGGGAGGGCTTCGGCCAACATTCACGGCCTGTGAATAACATACGCTCATCGCCTGCCTCCCCGCCCGCTTACACTTGCTGGGCGCCCGCGTGATCACCTCTGACTTATACCATCAATAAACTGACCTGGCGACATAACTGTCTTACAATAGTTCGTAGCTACTGGCACAATAAAATATAACAACACTTCTTCACGCCGGCCTCTCACCGCTGGATACCGTGGTTCAAATCCCGGTCACTCCATGTCAGATTTGTGCTGGGCAAAGCGGAGGCTGGACAGGTTTTTCTCCGGGTACTCCGGTTTTCTCTGTCATCTTTCATTCCAACAACACTCACCATTAACATTTCATCTGTCAGTAATTTATCATTGCCCCTGAGGAGTGCGACAGGCTTCGGCAGACGGCACATTTCCTATCCTCGCCGCAAGATGGGGGCTTCATTCATTCCATTCCTGATCCGGTCGAATGACTGGAAACAGGATGGGGATTTTCAATTTTTTTTTCAATACTTCTTCACAAACTGTGCAAATATGACTGACAACACAACACATTGACAACAGTCATGGCGAGTGGAATAGTATAGAATCGTCGTCTGAATAATTAATAAGTATTGAGTCGTGTGAATAACACTTCCTTCGTTTATGTATCACAGTACATTTTCCGTTGTTTCACCTTTCCAACATAACTTCAGCGTCAGTTATCTCCGTTCCATATCAAACCAGGCTACAGGTATTTCGGTGAGCTGCGTTAAGATAATTGTAAAGGTTAGGAATAACTGTCTCCAGGAGGGAAATCCATTTAGTACTAATACTAAGATAAACTAAAACAGACTTCGATGGTTTAGACAGATTCGGAGGACAGTGAATGAATATCACAGAACAGATGGAGAAAGAGCTACGTTAAAATCATTATCCCATCCTCTAAAATCCAAAATTATATTTCTGGCAATAAATGGGCTTTAATGAAGGTGCTCAGAGATTTAGGTTTCAGATGGGGAAAAAAATGTAAATAACCGGAAAGTTAATTGATAAACCTAAATTTCGGCATTTGCGTTGAAATCAATAGCGTTATACAGGAACGAAGGGTGGCCGATGATCTGTAAGGATGAGACCTATGTTCATGCATCACGCACTTAGAAACATGCCTGACGTGATCAGAACACGTGTCTTCTAACTGCGGTTTCTAAGGACCAGGGAACTACCACTGTTCATGCACGTGGGGAGGAGGGTTTTGTCTCCAGCGCTTTCCTGATATTTAAATCGGGCATAAATTCTGGAGATTTTGTATAAAGTCCGTAGTCAGCAAGCAAGTCATTAGATAGAAACACCATTGGAAAGGTATCACACTTTAAGTACCTAGAACACACACGAAATACAGGGATGTAAAAATAGAAACCAGAGTAAAGGCTTTATTTAAGATTATTTTTGAAATAGTTAATAAATAGTTAATAATGCAAGAAGAGGATTTCTGAAATTAAAACATGTGTGTAACCGTGATCTCCGAATCGAAATTCATAGATGAGTCGTGTGAATTGTTATGTGTTAATGGTGTTGCTTTATGGTGTCGACGGATGGGTTCTGCCGGCCTTTGAAACGTGCATGTTGCGCAGAATATTCAAGGCCCTACGCGTGGACCACACGTCACCAACGTTCGTCGTACTGGTGAAGTTTTAAAACAGAAAAATAGACTATTTCGGTCGCATCTTCCGAAACAAGAATTACAATGTAATACAGCTTATCATAAAAGGCAAGAAAGTAGGGAAACGTCGAATATGGCGAAGAACATTTTGGACGCGAAACCTCTCACAGTAATTCGACATCTACTATAGAAGCTTGAAATATGAAACATACTTCCTTATGCTTGCCCACCCCTGAAGAATGAAATGAAATGAAATGAAATGGCGTATGGCTTTTAGAGCTGGGAGTGTCCGAGGACATGTTCGGCTCGCCAGGTGCAGGTCTTTCGATTTGAGTCCTGTAGGCGACCTGCGCGTCATGATGAGGATGAAATGATGATGAGCATGACACATACACCCATCCCCAGTGCCAGCGAAATTAACCAATGATGGTTAAAATTCCCGACCCTGTCGGGAATCGAACCCAGGACCCCTGTGATGGAGGCTGAAGAAAAAGATCGCGGGATATTGCTTTTCATTTTAATATTTGGTTTACGCCGCACTGACGCACATGTAGGTCTTATGGTGACGATGGGATAGGAAAAGGTTATGATTAAGTAGCCTTAATTAAGGTGCATTTGCCTGGTGTGAAAAAGGAAAACCAGGGAAAACCATCTTCAGGGTGGACGACAGTTGGGTTCGAGCCCACTATCTCACGAATACAAGCTGACAGAGGGGTATCGTGATGTTCTTAATTTCCTTTATAGCTTCTTCATATCAATTTATCAATGCATGTTGGAAACTTAGTTGTAAACTTGAGAGTTTAGGGTAATAGTTTGCTGCACGTGGTTAGTGTCATTTCACTTGATGTCTGACACATGATTTCTATGTTATCAGCAAGGAGATGTCGTTACACTTACGTTGCTCTGTAAACAAAGTGTTCAACACGCACAATGAGCCCAAGGACACTGGACACATTGTTCTTCAGGAGGAAATTAACTTGTTTACATCATGCTCGTCCTTTACAACTGTGTCACCACTTGCAGTAGTTTGGAAAAATACATTAGGTGGACTAATCCGGATCTAGAAACACTGGTAAGGCACCAGGGGCACTTGCAGGCGGAGCCATGACATCTGTACTAAATATAAAAACATGCGTAGCGATAACTACGCCGAGAAAGTAAACGTTTATTTATTTACTAGCAAATGTACCCGTGCTTCGCTACGGTATTCTACATTGTATTCGAATATCGAAGTAAATACTGTACATGCAGTAAATACGATTGTGTTAAAAATGCATGTCTCTTAGCGTTATCAGAGAATCAGCATGGGGAGGTCCCCATACGCTCTTTTCAATGTACAGTGCTTGTTTCGGATTTGTGATAAAACGGCAGGCACACTTGCCTACTGCCATTCACAATCCAGTTGGGAAGTTTACATTATAATTGCAGGCCCCATTGCCTACTGCGCGGTCACAATCGATATGGGAAGTTTTCGTTACAATGGCAGCCCCCCTTTCCTACTTCCAGACAGATAACAGTTGAGGAGTTTCTATATATAATGGCAGGCAACTACCCTACTATAAGTCGAAACTGAGTTGTGCAGTTATCATTATAATGTCAGGCTCCTTTTCCTACTGCCAGTCACACAAAGTTGGTGAGTTTCCATCAAAATAGTAGGTCACTATGCCTTATGCCAGTCACATTTTAGATGAGGACATTCGTTTATAATTGCGGGCACCCTTGCTTACTGCCAAACACAATCGGGTAGGGGAATTTTAAACAAAACTGCATGCTCCCTTGCCTTCTGCAAGTCAAATCGAGAAGTGAACTATTCATTACAATGGTAGGCCTTCTTTACTACTGCCACTTACACAGGAGTTGGAGAAGGACCCCATTCCTACTGCCAGTCAAAGTCGGTGTGGGGAGTACTGATTTTTTTTTTTACAATTGGCTTTACGTCGCACCGACACAGATAGGTCTTATGGCGACGACGGCATAGGACAGGCCTGGGAGCGGGAAGGAAGCGGCCGTGGCCTTAATTAAGGTACAGCCTCAGCATTTGCCTGGTGTGAAAATGGGAAACCACGAAAAAACATCTTCAGGGCTGCCGACAGTGGGGTTCGAACCCACTATCTGCCGGATGCAAGCTCATAGCTGCGCGGCCCTAACCGCACGGCCAACTCGCTCGGTAGGAGAACTGATTACAATAGCAGACACACCCTTTCTCGATCGCTACAAATCAACATCAGTGAATATATATAGATCGATATACGAAAGTATATGCGTGTTTACAATATTGCAGACCTTCATTTACAGATTAACTGCTGCTATTCGTACGACATATCGACAAAGGATTGTACCATAAGACGCCGGATTTAGTGGCCTAAATGGCTGGTCCTATGATATCTCATCTATTCTTGGGTCAGATTGAGTTAGAAACGTTGAACAGGGTCAAGTTTTTGTAAGATAATCTCACACTGCATTACTTTTGGGATAATTATGTGACAGCTACATACATAGCATTTGGCTCACATATGGCTACTGGGTGGGCCAATTTTCGTGAAGTGTTTGATGATTCTATATCTCCTATAAGTGATTGAAAGTATGAATTATGCATGTGAAAAGTCCAAATTTACTTAACATCGATTAATAGAGAAAAATCAACCGTAAAAAGGATACAGATACGACAAAAAGTCATAAGACCAAGGTTGTAGATCATTCCAAATTGAACGGAGATTGTGCAATCCGTTATGTGATAGGACTTCCCGAAGGTCTGCACCATCATTAAAATTCCCTCCATATTTCGATATTCTTCGGAGATAAAAAGTGAAAAATTTAAAGATCTTGGAAGTTTTCCGTCCGTTACAGGCTAAAACGTATAATGTTGTCAAATTTCCATTCTCTTTTTCGTCTGGCAGATTATGCCGCAATCTGGATTTTTTTTTTTTTTTTTTTTTTTGCTAGTTGCTGTACGTCGCACTGACACAGATAGGTCTTATGGCGACGATGGGACAGGAAAGGGCTAGGAGTGGGAAGGAAGCGGCCGTGGCCTTAATTAAGGTACAGCTCCAGCATTCGCCTGGTGTGAAAATGGGAAACCATGGAAAACCATCTTCAGTGCTGCCGATAGTGGGGTTCGAACCTACTATCTCCCGAATACTGGATACTGGCCGCACTTAAGCGACTGCAGCTATTGAGCTCGGCAATCTGGATTTTGGGCGAGGAGGGGAAAAATTAGGACTTTCAGGAAACTAAACTCAAAAAAATATGCAGATGGTCATTATTACCCCTTAAACGGGTTGCTGTGGGAAAATTTCGCCAAAATAGCCAATGTAGAGGCACACAGTCGTTGCGATTTATATAGATAGATAAGGAATCTGCTCCACGTACAACACCTTTTGGGCTATGCCCGCTGGACTTAATTAACCTGCAAAACTGACCATTCATGATATCTCCCATATTAATCTTCCTGACGAAAAAATGCACATGAAAAGAAAGTTTTAGAGATGGAATTCCATCACGTTTGGTAGATTTCCAGCCCGGTTGGTCTTGTACTGTGTATATTGTGGAAGAGTAAAATCACCATTACGGTTCCCTATAAACCACCAGTCCATTCCGGGACCATGAAATGTTATTGACCTTTAAAACGTACCTTTGGACAGGCGGATGCTAAATATAAAGTTTGGTTCGAATGTCTTAAGTAGTTTTCAAGTTGTAAGAAATACGCTTTACACGCACCCGCTCTTGAGTTAAGTCCGATGGGACTTGTACCGAAAAACGGTCCGTTAATGATATCTCCCTCGTTAATCTTCGTATCGAAATTATGCACATGAGAAAAAAGGTTTAGATATTAATTTCCATTAAGACAGGAGGATTTCCATTAAGTTTCGTAGTGTATATTTTTTGGGAGTGCAAGATCACGGTTTCGATTTCGTATAAACCCCCAGTCAATTCAGGGATTTAGAAACAATATTTGCCCTAAAACCTACCCAAGGACAGGTGGATTCTAAATATGAAGTTTGGTGGGAATATATTCAGTAGATTCTAGCACTCGCGTAGATACGAAGTAATTAAGGAAGAAAATAATACAGTCAAGAAAGTTGAAATTAGTAGAAAATGGATTATAACTGAGGACAGTTGGATAACGACAAATATGTAAATGCCAAGTGAATGTATTGGAAAATCAAACGCCTCTCAATAAATTATGCTGGTGTGAGTTATGGATATAATAAAGCGGCAACAGAGGAGAAATTTAGGCGCAGTGATTCTTAGGTAAACAGATAAGAAGATGACTAATAGTGTTATTACTTAATATATTCGAGGGCAGTTATAACCTCCAACGATATTCCGCCAATATTCCGCAGATAGGCCGGTTGGCGCCTCTCTTGCTTTCTACCCAAGGAACAACCACGAATTTAAAAGCATGATGAGAAAAATGGCAATACGTTACTTCCCTGCTGGCATGCAGTCAGAGACGTCATGGTAACCTGTAGGTTCGTTGTCGGTCTGTCGGTCACTCAATGCAGAGCATGATACCCGCAGAAAGGAGTTCATTTCTCCGTCATGTGAAGAGTAAGGTAAATTATGAACATAATGAAAGTTGTTTATAATGAAGAGACGTTTCACGTACGGTCCACGGAGTTTACAGAAAATCAATAGTATAAGAGAAAATGAAGGAAAACCGGAACGGTTTTCCTATAAACAACCCGTCTGTTCAAAGATTTTAAAATAATATGCATATCGAAACCTTCCCCGGGATGAGTATACTCTAAATATGAAGTTTGGTTGAGATCTATCCAGCCGTTTTGACGTGATGGTGGAACAGACAAACAGACAAACAGATACGAAAAGTAAAAACCACCGATTCGGTCTTGAGTTGACCTAAAACGGATAAATATCTGAAAAATTGGCAAAACAAAAGAAATTACAGACAACGTACCCCCTACAACTTTATAGATTTATTTATTTATTTATTTATTTATTTATTTATTTATTTATTTATTTATTTATTTATTTATTTATTTATTTATTTATTTATTTATTTATTTTATTTATGTCCGACTCTGTGGTGTAGTGGTTAGTGTGATTAGCTGCGCCATCCCCAGAGGCTCGGGTTCGATTCCCGGCTCTACCACGAAAATTTGAAATGTGATACGAGGGTTGGAACGGGATCCACTCAGCCTCGGGAGGTCAACTGAGTAGAGGTGGGTTCTATTTCTGGAAGTAGTTTTCCGTGGTTTCCCACTTCTACTCCAGGCAAATGCTGGGATGGTACTTAACTTAAGGCCACGGTCGCTTCCTTCCCTCTTCATTGTCTATCCCGTCCAATATTCCCATCCCCCGTAAGGCCCCTGTTCAGCATAGCAGGTGAGGCCGCCTAGGCGAGGTACTGGTCCTCCTTCCCCGTTGTACCCCCGACCCAGATTCTGAAGCTTCAGGACAATGCCCTTGAGGCGGTAGAGGTGGAATCCCTCGCTGAGTCCGAAGGAAGAACCAACCCTGGAGAGTAAGCACATTTATTTATTTATTTATTTATTTATTTATTTATTTATTTATTTATTTATTTATTTATTTATTTATTATTCGCTAATCGGCCAACTAGGGACCACGATACGCTTCATTATACATTCTGGCGTTTATTCAATTTTCGATTGATCCAATAGGTTTTACATTAGCACGCTGTATTGAGGACGGCGTTCATCCGACCACTTTGCAGCAGTTGTCCACTTCTCATCCTGAAAAGTTCCAAAAGTGATGATGCTTCTTGTGAAAAGGTCTCGCTTGTGCGCGTCATCTGGTCGCAGGCCCATTTCTTCAAGGTCTTTCTTGGCGTTAACGTGTCAGGGAATTGTTTTTGGTTTTAAGTCAAATAGGGGCTGCCTGGCCGAGGCGGTAAAGTCGTGCTCGTTTCACCCGGAAGGACGTGGGTTCAATTCCCCGTCAGGAAGTCGTAATGAAATGAAATGGCGTATGGCTTTTAGTGCCGGGAGTGTCCGAGGACAAGTTCGGCTCGCCAGATACAGGTCTTTTTGATTTGACTCCCTTAGGTGACCTGCGTGTCGTGATGAGGATGAAATGATGATGAAGACAACACATACACCCAGCCCCCGTGCCAGCGAAATTAACCAATTATGGTTAAAATTCCCTTCCTGCCGGGAATCGAACACGGGACCCCTGTCACCAACGGCCAGATTTCCAGTTCCGGAGGTGCACATGGCCCTGAGGTTCACTCAGCCTACGCCAAAAATGAGCACTAGGTTAATTCCTGGGGGCAAAGGCGGCCGGGTGTAGAGCTACCCACTGTACCCCACCAAGTGCCGAGGTTACGGATGGTGGAAGCCTTTACTTTCCACTCGTCCAGGTGCCTTCATGGCCTGTACGGAGATGACTTTGTTTTGCTCTGCTTTTTAGTCAAAATTATTTAAAATGCGTTTTGTCCATCGAGAGTCGTCCATCCGTTTTAAGTGACCGTAGAAGCGAGCCCTGCGTTTGCTCATTGTGTCCATGACCTTCTCTATCTTAGAGTACAGTAGATAGCTCGTCTGGATTTTCTTATGTAGATCCCGTTTTTATAGTTTGGGCCAAGCTCTTGTGGACAATCTTCCTCTCTTTTTGCCCTAACCTAGCGAGTGCACATTTGTGAAAGAGGATATGGCATTCTGACGTTTAGAGATACCGTATTATTATTATTATTATTATTATTATTATTATTATTATTATTATTATTATTATTAATCAGAAGGAAAACTGGAAAAGATCGACCCTTGACCCTTGGAAGAATGAGGTTATCAACAAAAGAAAGGGAAGGGCTATGAAGGCTGTGAAAATGAAAGACTCCCCAAACCAAACCAAACCCCATGGCACTACAGCCCTTGAAGGGCCTTGGCCTACCAAGCGACCGCTGCTCAGCCCGAAGGCCTGCAGATTACGAGTTGTCGTGTGGTCAGCACGACGAATCCTCTCGGCCGTTATTCTTGGCTTCCTAGACCGGGGCCGCTATCTCACCGTCAGATAGCTCCTCAATTCTAATCACGTAGGTAAAAAGGCCAGACCTGGCCGGGAATCCAACCCGGGGCCTCTGGCTAAGAGGCAGGCACGCTAACCCCACACCACGGGACCGGCTGAAAGACTCCCCAGGCTTAGCAAAAACAATACAATACCATCGGTCTTCGAAGAGAAGGGAGGACATATAGGAAAAATGAAAGTGAGGAGCCTAGCTCAACTAGGTGGATGCTATGAC
This sequence comes from Anabrus simplex, assembly GCF_040414725.1. NCBI lineage: Eukaryota > Metazoa > Arthropoda > Insecta > Orthoptera > Tettigoniidae > Anabrus > Anabrus simplex. Next base: position 246,893,905 of record NC_090265.1, on the reverse strand, counting down.
AGACTCAGCTAAGGGATTCGTGGTCACCAAACCACGCTCCCATGTTGAGAGGCTATGGGGTTACCCCTTTTAGTCACCACTTACGATAGGCTGGGGATACTACGAATGTATTCTAACGCCCCCACCCAAAGGTGGTATAAATAACGACATCTGTCCAGAAGGGTGAAAGGTGCCCACAACCAGCAAATGTTATTCTCACAATGCCTTTTTTCTCACATTTTAAAACAAACTATTATCTATGTACTCTAGTACAAGGGCACTCGCCGTACATGAAATTCACTCTGAGCTATAAGATTTAAATATGTTGGAAGTTTTTGAGAAATGTAATACTAAAAGATGGTATATAACTCCATTAAATTAGTAGAACATGTAATATACGGGAATTAAAGCAATCAGGCCACAGTACAAGTCAGAAATGAAAATAGCACGAAGTTTTTTGAAGAACTGCATATTCTTTGCCCTTTCTGATGCATAGTCATTCCACAAAAGGGGTTTAAGTGCGATATGAAAACCTACAACCTGTTTTCCAGTCAATGACCGGGTCAGGGATGTGATGAATGAAGCAGATATAGGCCATTAGTACGATGGGGTCGCCACTCCCAAAGTGATTTATTAATGACTGATAGATGCTATGAAATGAGAATGGAGAGTGTTGCTGCAATGAAAGATGACAGGGAAAACCGGAGTACCCGGAGAAAAACCTGTCCCGCCTCCGCTTTGTCCAGCACAAATCTCACATGGAGTGACCGGGATTTGAACCACGTTATCCAACGGCGAGAAGCCGACGCGCTGCCGTCTGAGCCACGAAGGTTCTCTTTAAGTGCGATATATCAATAATAATTATGATTTTGTGTAATAACCATATGAAAATATTTTTGTAGGCTAATAATAATAATAATAATAATAATAATAATAATAATAATAATAATAATAATAATAATAATATTAATAGTGGTTCGTGGAGAGGGTTACTCCACCCCCCCCCCACTGTAGGTGGAGACGGTAGAACAACACCCACGGTAATCCCTGCCTGTCGTAAAAGGCAGCTAAAAGAAGCCTTATGGGCTCTGAACATGGGAGCGTGGGTTAGCGACCACGGGGCCTTAGCTGAGTTATGGCAGTCCTTCCACTTACTTGTGCCAGGCTCCTCACTTTTATCTATCGTATCGTATCCGCCCTTCCTTTATCAACTCTTGTTCTTTTCCGACCCCGACGATATTACGTATGGGGTCTTTTATTTTTCGCCCTTCGTGGCCCTTGATTTTCTTTGGCATATACCTTCAGTTTTCGAAGTGGCGGATCCCTCCCTTTTGTTCTCTCTGATTAGTATTATATAGAGGATGGTTGCCTAGTTGTAGGCCTACTTCCTCTTAAAACAATAATAGCTACCACTTACTGTACTCACGTCCTAGTTCGTGAACCATGCGCAACGGCGGCGTGGCCTAGTAAGTGGACCTGAAATTTTGGATACCATTTGTTATGGAATAGGAGTGTACATCTTGGACATATTGTGTGATATGACCCTTTTTGTGCTCCGACGGAAGAACTGTACAATCCACCGGTGGTCCCTAACCCGTTAGAGGAGAGATTCTCACTGGGACTATGTGGAAGTAGGGTAGCATCCTACTTCACAGAAGTTTTACCACATCATTTTACAATTTGTTTTACCGTCCCACCGACACGAATAGGTCTTATGCCGACAATGGCATCAACTGAGGCATTAACCCCACTGTCGGCAGCCCTGAAAATGGTTTTCCGTGGTTTCCCATTTTCACACCAGGCAAATTCTGGGACTGTACCTTAACTAAGGCCATGGTCGCTTCCTTCCGGTTCCTAGCTCTCTCCTGCCCCATCGTCGCCATAAGGCCTATCTGTGTCGGTGCGACGTAAAGCAAATTATAAAATAAATAGTCTTACGTGGATCCTGAACGAGCTCGCTGTCGTTTGTAATGTCCACTCTAGATATTTAAAACGTATTTTGTAGCGGTTTGTGTTTGAAACACTTTCCGGGAATACACGTCCTCCCTTCTTGAAAATCATGTGCTTACTCTTCTCTGGGTTTACCTGTGATTCGTTGTTATCTACCCACTTCTTCAGAGCCTGGATCATCTTTCGAAGGTCTTTGATATAACAAGACTCCAGAACTATATCTTTTGCGTAGATGTTTCCTTCGAGTCTTCTCTGATTGCCCGAACTAAATCGTGTGTAGTGACGTTGAAAAGCAGGGGGTTAAGGGGGTCTTCCTGGAGTACGCCATTCGTCTGTTCGATCTCTCTTGAAACTATTATGTGGTCGGAAATACGGACGTTGTTACTCCTCAGCATGTTGTGGATCAGTATTGTGAGTGATTTGTTCTCCTTCACTATCATATCTAGTTTCGTGGAGACGGTGGTCCGACTCAGATTGTCGAAGACTTTCGAAGAATCTATTAATACTGCTGTTTTGATATGCTAATTGAAAATACATATGCTACTTTGGATCTCTTCTCGTTTAACATAACGATGAAGTGTTCCTCCTAGATGGTTATATCGGTTTTCCCCGTAAATTGTGTTCTTCTGGGACTTAATGCTAAGGCGAGGATACTTGTCTGTTTCTTCCACCATCCTGACTGTTTCGAGTTCAGTGAAATCCTTCCGCGTCTTCTTGAGTAAGTTCTCCTTGAGACACAAATAAGGTGCAAGGTCTTCGTGATTATCGCTGGCTTTTGCTATGTAGATGGCTTGCAGGATTCTTTTTCCCTCTAAGTAGCAGGTTTGATTGAACCATGTTTGTTACTTTCGTTCCGTTATTGTAGTCGTTGCAGATCTAATGGTATCCTTAGGGCGAGGGAGGGAAAGTCGAGATCATTCACCTTTATTTTAACACTAAAGTGAATGATTTTGTCTGTACTTTTCTTGCGTGTATTTTCATTCAACTTCCGGAAGGTATTCTTTGCAGAGCTTAACTTATTCTTACCTTATGCATCACCAGCTGTATCGAAGGTTGTTGCTACAGGGCAATGCTTCTTCAGTGGCGTTTCTTCTCCTGATTTGATCCCGCCTCCCTTAATGAAAATTAAATCTACATTGTGCTTCTTTCTTTCCAGTTTGTGTTACGTCGCACCGATACAGACAGGTCTTATGGTGACGATGGGATCGGAAAGGGCTAAGAATGGGAAGGAAGCGACCGTGGCTTAATTTAAGTGTCTGGTGTGAAAATGTATAACCAATGAAAATCATTTTCAGGACTGCCGATAGTGGAGTTCATACCCACTATCTACCCAGTGCAAGCTCACGGCTACGTGACCCAAACCGCATAACCACTTGCTCTGTAAATGTATTGTGCTACTGTCATTGGTCCTCTTTTCTATCGACGAGAGATCCTTCTTCTTCCATTAACCGACATTAAATTCAGGAAATCTGTGAGGAATGGATGGGTCTTTCGGGAATTTTCGATGATACAGATCCCTATCTGATCTGTAATGAAATAAGTATTTCTAGGCCTAGGATGGAAAAAGTGACATTTGTCTGCAAGCGAATATTCTAGTGATGGACACTCTAACAGCAGACCTGCACTGTTCTTTACCATCGACGCTTTCTTGCGCTGAAGATGTCATCTTGGCCTGAGAGCCAGGTTGATCTGCAACGGCAAACCCTATAATGGAGCGATCGGCTGGCTCAATACGGCCTGCGTCTCAATAAGGAGAACTGAATATATGACGTCAGATCCATAAGCAATCGGAACCATTCAGATAGACGGTGAGAACCTGCCGCGAGTGACAAGATTCATGTTCAGTATCTTGGTTCCAGGAGCGCTGACGATGTAGTCGAAGAGGTTAGTGGGAGGATAACCGTAACCTGGATAAAATGCCTAACAACAACCTGCGTCACGTGCGACCGGAAGATGAAAGATAATAACAAATTAAACGTCTATCGTACTAACATACTGTCATCCGACCGGTTCTAGGACATTTCGTTCTACCGGACAGTTCGTACCACTTGACCGGCTGATTACCTGCGAAGTGTCAGCTTTTTCTTCTTAAGACGCCGTCTCCGAGCGGAGTTTGGCGATCTACGTAACTAGCTCTGATCTTGACAGCGCAGAATGGAATGCCACTTCTGAAGTACAGCAGTGCCATCTTCGAAGGTCTTTCAGCCATAAATTTCTTCTTCTCCCAACAGATCTCTTCCCCTGTATCTTTCCTTCGATAATAAGCTGTAATAACTATTACTTCTCACCTCTCATGATATGTCCTAGGTATTGTGTTTTCCTCTGTTTTATGGTGAGCAGTAGTTCTTTTTGCTTTTTCGTCCGACTAAGGACCTCGACTTTGGAGATTTTCATTACCGAAGTGTCAGCTAATGACTTTTAAATATTTAGGAGAGGACATTCCGTACCACTTGAAAGAATGGGAAGTAAAACGATATCCGAATTAATGTATTAATTTTTATATCTATTGTCCACCAGTGGCGCAGAAGCCTCCGTACGGTGTGGCCACTACTGATAACCAGTATTGCCAACTTAGCGGATTTTCCGCTAAATTTGGCGGAATTAGAAGACTGTCAGCGGAGAAATATATAATTTAGCGGACAGCGGACTTTTTGGCGGAATTCTGGATTTATTATAGCGGAATTTAGTGTTTTGTCCATTTTATGTTTTTTTTTTAAATTTGTACTCCAGTCTATCTCCAAGCTATTCCGTGTTTCTTATCAGGAGCTACCAGTCACATGATTAAAACATGTTATTTGGATTTGATGTTATGAAATCAAGGTATCATACATTTGTAATGCGTGGGGAAAGGGTACTTATCTCTTAGTTGACGAATGACGACCGATAATGAAACTGTGAGAGAGTAGCATTTATATTTATGCTATGAAGGAAGACCGTTTAATGAACTGGCCTGTTCTGTGTGTGGCCCTTGAGGTAGGGGATTCACCTAGTTTGCACCCGGCACTGAAACGCCTACAAGTTTTAGCTCGCCGCCTCGCAGGCAAGGGGTTAATTCCAGTGAAACAGATCAGGTGAGTGCAGACATTTACTATTGTTATTATTATTATTATTATTATTATTATTATTATTATTATTATTATTATTATTATTATTATTATTATTATTATTCATTTTTATTGCTCATTATTTGAGATCGAATTTCTTGGCGGAAGTTTAGAGGATTTTTAGTAGTATTTAGCGGATCTTGAAAATATATTAGTTGGCAACACTGCTGATTACCTTCCGTCGGACGCAAATGGTTTGATTGGCACACGTGTTAATTCTTATCTCGTATTCGTCATTAGCTACTTCCACCTTTCCGTAGTTTCCTGTTTCCGCGTGACCTTCAAGCCCATATCGACCAGTTCATCAGAATCTTTTATTGTACTTACTTGATAATGATTAGTAACTACAATTCTATTACCGCAACTTGGCATGGCTGTTATACAAGGGATATTCCTAGGATTTTTAATGCAGTGGTTTCTCGTTGCCTTCTGCATCCTAATGTCGTTGACCAGATCAAGCCAGTTCATTCGCCTTTAGGGATGATTTCTCATCCTAAGGACAAGCGGGTGCCCTGGACCTTTACCTGCTCATCCGCCCTCCAAGGAGGCCGTTGGCACTTGGTGGAAGGGGACCACTTATACCGGTGGTCACTCGGTAGACCTTTGTTTGGAGTCTGCTAAATTACGGTTGTGAGTCCTGGACTTTTGGAAAACAAGCACAATCAATACTAGAAGCTGCGGAAGTGTGGTTCTGGAGAAGACTGACAGGGACGAGTTGGACAGAAGAAAAAGACTAATACCCAAATATCGTCGCCATAAGACCCATCTGTGTCGGTGCGACGTAAAGCAACTAGCAAAAAAAAAAAAACCAAATGTTGAATGACGTTAATGAGCAAGGGACCTTAATTTATTCTATAGAGCAGAAGAAAGCTAAATTTCTTGGACACGTCCTACGACATGACACCTTTCTCCAGAATGTCTTCGAAGGAAAGGTCCTAGGGAAGAAGTCGAGAGGAAGGCGACGTCTCTCATACCTTAGGAACATAATCAGTCACCTGGGTTTTGCTTCCTATGTCACGATGAAAAGGACTGCTGAAGACCGTGGGATCATGCAGCAGCGCGCCGGTCTCCCAGCTGGGTTCCGTGGTCCAAATCCCAGTCACTCCATGCGAGATTTGTGCTCGGCAAAGTAAAAGCAGGACAGGTTTTCCTTCGGGTACTTTGCTTTTCCCTGTCATCTTTCACTCCAGCAACACTCTCCAATATTTTATTTTATCTGTCAGTCATTAATCATTTGCCCCAGAGGAGTGCGACAGGTTTCAGTAGCCGGCACATCTCCTATCCTCGCCGCTAGATGGGGCTTTATTCATTCCATTCGTGACCCGGTCAAATGACTGGAAACAGGGTGTGGATTGTCGTCCCAGTTCTAATGTCCTTCACAGTTTCTGTCAGCCAATTGGTACTATCACTATAGACTTATTATTTATTAAACTTATTTTAATCTAAATAAGATTAAGTTACGGAATTATGTACATCTAATCCGAGCGTACAGACAAAATTTTCATTTTATTTATTTAGGTGAAAGTGGCTGATTGGTCGCGCTACAGCTATGGAGTCAAGCTCTGCATTTGGGAAACCTGCAGGTTCGAACTCCACCGTAGGCTGTCCTGAGAATGGTTTTCTGTGATTTCATATTTTCACTTCCAAGCAAATGATGGGACAGTTCCTATTCATAGCCCACAACCGATTCCTCGCACATCTTTACCCAATTTTATTCACCATAATACATTTCATCTTCATTAGCTCCTCAACTAAGGTTGGTAACAGGAAGGGCATCTGGTCGTTGAAACATGCCGTATAAATTCTTAGCACCACATCGCCGATCCCAAATCAAGAAACGGGATTAAGGAGTAGACATAAAGGTAAATGAAAATAGGGTAATAATATTTTAAGTACTTGTGTACTTCACGTGTCAGTGTGAATATTTGATTCATAAAGGGTAGCACTGTCGAGGATGCAGAGTGTTACAGAATGTTTTGAATTTGAAAAGTGTAAAATTCCACGGTTTTAATACGCCCTCCTTTTGTCCTTCTTTTCAGAACTAATTTGACCGCATTTACACCCACAACCATTCAGTAACTCTAAATAAAAGGTACATGTGAGCCCTATTTTTAGTCTGTTTCTCTATCCCGATATTAACGCATCAGGCTCAAGCGGTAAATATAAGTGATTTAATGTTTCAATATCAGAAACCTAGCACCTAATTTTCGTCAGTTACTTGAGGGCTGTCTCCCTGTACCAGTCCTTCAGAAGGGAATTTCCAATCCTGTGTGTTTGTAAGTCATTATGTTTTCACTGATAAGAGTGATCACAAATGGTACAATGCTTAACATGTCAAAAATAAATTAATCTTGCGTTCTACCTGATGATCGCAAATGGGGCTGATCGCAAATGGGACGACACCTCTCAGACCAGATTTAAAAATAACCTTCGGCTCCCTGGGAGACGAACCGGTAGCCTGGGTAAGAGGTATGCACAGACTTCCCATATGTTTATCACAGGACTGACAGTAACACAGCCTTAGGTTGGTGCATAATTCGTAGGTTCTTTTTCACTGTATGACAACAGACCTCGTTGTCACATTGAAATACAAAGGAGACTAGTATCAATAACTTTTTGCCAACCTCGGGATAATTTTTTTTAGTTCTACGACTAAGGAAATGTGTTGGAGTTAAAAAGTCGTCAAGCAAAGTTCGAAGAGCATTTTCATTAACACAGGAGCTTCCTTGGATATTTTTGGGTTGAGAAGGGACAATGTGGAATCTGAGGGTGCAGTATTTTTATTTTATTTTGTACAATCTTGGTTTACTTCGCTCCGCCACAGATAAGTCCCTTTGCGACGATGGGATAAGAAAGGGTTCGGAGTGGGAAGGAAGTGATCGTGGCCTTAATTAAGGTACAGTTCCAGCATCTGCCTGGTGTACAAATGGAAAAGTGAGCAAATGGCTGTGCGGTTTGGGTCCCGTAGCTATCAGCTTGCATTCGGGAGATAGTGGGTTCGAACCCCACTATCGGCAGCGCTGAAGATGGTTTTCCGTGGTTTCCCATTTTCACACCAGTCCTATCCTATCGTCGCTATAATACCTATCCGTGTCGGTGCGATGTAAAGTACATTGTAAAAAAAGAATGGGAAACCATGCAAAACCATCCTCAGGGCTGCCGACAGTGGGGGTTCGAACCCGCTATTTCCCGAGTGCAAGCTCACAACTGCGTGACTCTAACCGCACCGCCGACTCGCTTGGATAGTGCAGTATTGGTTCAATAATCGGGATATGGAGAGGAACTTCCCAATTGCTCCTGTCAAGCAAGCGAAGTGCGGGCGTATATTATCGCGTTGCCGCTATACTTGATGTCTTCTGGCTGGTCAGTTGTTTTGCACTCCGGCTGGAAAGCGTCTGAGCTGTTGGCAATACGCGTCAGTAATAATGGTTATACTGTGTGGAAGCAATTTACAGAACAAGATGCCATGCTTGTCCCATCAGACACTTAATATTATCTTCTACAGACTCGTGTTATATTTGTTTGACTCAACTTTTCCTCTCTATTTTGGATGTTCAATGAAAGGTACCATTTCTCGTCCACAGTAACATTCTTGGACAGGAACGATTGATGCCGTTCATAAGCTAACCGATAAAGAGCAAGCAAATAAACACAAGTGGCTACCCACTGATTTCTTTGCCAAAACGTGCGGTATCTACCCACCTTTCCCATGGAGTCCAAATGTCGCACGTGGTTGATACAGTTCATAACATTAGCTAATTCTCTGGTTGACTTACAAGATCATCGTCAATCAACGCGCTGAGGCGATCTTCCTGAGCATATAGGCTGCTATACAATCATTCATTTCGAAGTACCCCAGCTTAAAAGGATTAAACCATTTCTTCGCCATATTTCCTTCGATAGCGTTCTCCCCGGATACGGCGTACGTGATTCAAGCCGCCTCCATCGCTTTCGCTCCTCTTTTAAGCTCAAACAGAAAAGATGATGAATTCTAATGCTGAAGACGTCACAGGTACCCAGCCCCTGAGCCATCGTAATTAACCAATGAAGGTTAAAACCCCAATCCGGCCGGGAATCGAACCCAGGACCCTCTGGACCAAATGCCAGCACGCTAACCATTTAGCCATAGAGCCAGACACGGAGCAAGTGATACACACGGATATTAAAAACATAATTTTTTGAAAAAGTGGAAATAAATTTTCATATCATTAAAGAGGAAGTATTGTCTCTAACGATGAAATTAAATTGAAAATAGAATGATTTGTCCCATAAATAAGTACCTCACCCTTTAAAATGCTAGTCGACTATTCTGGAATACTATTCTGTAACCTGGAGCATAGATAGTGAGCACCTAACCAACGACGCAATCCATCCAGTCTCAAGATCCTCATCTTAAAGTAAAGAAAACCAAGTTTACGACTGCTGTAGCTAAATCAAGACATGCTTCCCTCTTATCAAGTGCTTGTCACTACACCGGTCATATCTTCAGCAAGAAGTCACAGATTTCCACTAATCTCTGCTGACTCAAGGATATGAAATGTCATTTCAGATCAAACAATTGCACACATAGTTAAAGTCACCACCTACGCACATCCGCGTACGGTGATGACATCAGACTCGCACGTTTTATTGCTCTGGTAAGCAATTAAATGCCGATAATTTCTAGAACTCGTGATGAGATTATTTGTCAGCGTGTGGATAATTTAGTATCTTACACATTGCACATTTAGACGAAAGCATGTTGGAACTATAATGAATTTCTGTGTTTTGTGCGGATCAGAGCTTTACTCGGAGAGGAATTCGAAAAAGAACTGAAAGATCAGCTTTAGAAAACATACCGTTAAAGCTTTTTGACTGCCGCTTCAATTTAAAATGGAGACGTTTTTAATAATATCTAAAATTAAAGTAAAATTATGTACTTCCTTAAATTGAAATAAAAACGTTTGAAGAAAAGTACGTTTAAAATTCCCTGACAAGTGTGCTTTTTTTGTTTCATTTGGCTCAGAGAAATATAGGAACATAAACAATTTGCCTGCAATAGTCGATCTATACATAAAAGAAGAAAGAGCTTAAAATAAGTTCACGAATTTCTACAGGAGAGTTTATAACTTTTACCCACCCCGTTAGTTATCATACCAAGAAGTTTATAAAATGGATGTGTGAACTGATCCACGGGAGTTGGACTTTATCGTAGAATGTATCCCACCAAATAATTCCCCAGGTTACCCATGTTTAAGTAATACTACACTACCACATCTAACCTAGATTAGGCTCGCAGAAGAATACATTACATTAAAAGGGGAAATTCATTAACTATCATGGGACATCATTCGTGATTGTTCGCAGTATTTTATATTTACATGTAAAAAAAAACACGTTTGTTTCACGAAAGTAACAGTCATTAATCTGTCGTGTCTGCAACGTGAGATATACACCTGCAAACAATAATTCAGGATTATCTAGGTTAAGAGATTGTAATCATAGCTAAACATAACATAAAATATTTAAAAACTTTCCGATCACTCCGACATCGAATTGGCTTCAGCCATACGATTAACATTCGGATAACCATTTACGGCGTACATCAGTCAGTTTACTAGTATTGCTCAATCCTCGCTCACGTTTGCATTGTTAAAGCCGAGGATGAGACTGAGACAGGCAAATTAAAGTATTATATAAAATTAAAATACTCTAGCCCATATTGTAACAGTACATATATCACATTCTCGCACTGTATTCAGAAAGAAGAGAGATTAGTAATGTCAGTATTCGATTTATTATTTTATTATTATTATTATTATTATTATTATTATTATTATTATTATTATTAAACCATATATGTATTTATTCATATTTTTTACGCTGGAAGGTCTCCATATGTGGTATGAGTAAATTTTCGTACAAACAGATGGGAAAGCAGTGCTAATTACAACTCGGAAAGTTCTATGAGTCATGCGGGCATCCCAGAGTCCGATGAGCTGGCCTTGTTAATGTCTTGTGCCACAGAAGAGGTTCAGGGCTTGGTCTTGGCAAGAGGATCTACTCGTGATTAGCTGGCCAGGATCAATCTCGACGTATCCTGTGGGGAAAGGAGGAAGCTGAGGTGTATATAGGCATGTGATCAAAAGGCGAGAAGCATACTGGACTGGACTTCAAACTTTGGTGGACAAGACTTGACTTAAAGCAGCGGAAGAGAGGAGATGTAACTTTTGAGGACCGTGGTCTTATTATGTTTGTGGAACGTGGTTGACCTACAAACTGTGGATTGCTTAGGTACTTGGTATTGTATCACTTGTGGCGGCTTGGTTTTATATGTTGATGAGAGCTATGGAGGGCTGTATTTCAGACTTTCCATAATTTATGTTTTGGAACGACAAGCGTGTGTTGCTCAAGTGAATGTATCTTTAACCCAAGTGTTAGAGTCAGTGAACACAGTATTATACAGGTACAGTATCTGTGTGATACAACAAGTGCCAGTTATGAGAATATGCAAGTTGTGTTGATACACAGAGACAGTGAAGGGTATTTTTGAAGGGCGGAAAAAAGTCTATTCGACACTCCATGTCGTACGATGTCGGCATGTAAAAGATCTCTGGTGACACATTTGGTGTTTACCCGACAAAATTAATTAAATCTCAGCCATAGACGCCCAAGAGAGTTTCGGTTTACTCGGCCTGCCATCTAGTGGGGGCCTAGAGTAAAACGGGACGTCGAAATTGACGAGCAGACAGCCAGATGGCGTCAAATTGAAATGTCTGCACACGGTAGCTGAGGCCATACGATTATTATTATTATTATTATTATTATCCACATATATAAGCTTTGTATTGAACTCTCAATGGACGAACAGCAAATTGTAGCTTGGTCCTCGCTTTTGGTTTCCCACTCTTTTGTTGTTTTTGTTACTATTGTTGTTGTTGTAAATATGGAGTCATTCAGCGGTATTTTGTGAGTGTATTTCATGAATATTTTGGTGTGTTGATAAAGTGTTCATGCACGGATATTGTTCAGAATATAGTAAATTATTTTAAAATCAGTGGAGTTATTGATGAACCTAGGGGTGCAATTCCTACCTATTTAGTCGTTTTCAGAAGGTTAGGTAAGGCCTGAAGCAGATGTAACAGTACGCAGCATTATGTACACGCCTTGGGAGAGAAAGAATTATCATGCTCTTTCAAAATTTGAGGGATCTATTCTGGTGAACTCTGGCGCCCGTACTACGGACATTTCGATTAATTATTTATTAATTTATTTTATTTTGATTAAGTTAGTAATTTATTAAGTTAGTTATTCGTATACTATGAATTAGATTACAATTTACGCCCAAGCGTGAGGTGATTATTTTATTTTATTCATATTCGATTATTTTAATCATATTGCAATAGTTATTCATTATTATTCATATATATCATCATTTTCTAAAGGGTTTGTCTCGTCGCTGCAACCATTGATATTCATATACACTGACTGACAGAGCAAATGCAACACCAAGAAGGAGTGGTTCGAAAGGGATGAAAGTTGGGGAAAAAACAGAGACGGCACGGACGAATAATTGATGTTTATTTCAAACCGATATGCAGGTTACACAATGCGCACGGCATCGACTCAGTAGGATGTAGGACCACCGCGAGCGGCGATGCACGCAGAAACACGTCGAGGTACAGAGTCAATAAGAGTGCGGATGGTGTCCTGAGGGATGGTTCTCCATTCTCTGTCAACCATTTGCCACAGTTGGTCGTCCGTACGAGGCTGGGGCAGAGTTTGCAAACGGCGTCCAATGAGATCCCACACGTGTTCGATTGGTGAGAGATCCGGAGAGTACGCTGGCCACGGAAGCATCTGTACACCTCGTAGAGCCTGTTGGGAGATGCGAGCAGTGTGTGGGCGGGCATTATCCTGCTGAAACAGAGCATTGGGCAGCCCCTGAAGGTACGGGAGTGCCACCGGCCGCAGCACATGCTGCACGTAGCGGTGGGCATTTAACGTGCCTTGAATACGCACTAGAGGTGACGTGGAATCATACGCAATAGCGCCCCAAACCATGATGCCGCGTTGTCTAGCGGTAGGGCGCTCCACAGTTACTGCCGGATTTGACCTTTCTCCACGCCGACGCCACACTCGTCTGCGGTGACTATCACTGACAGAACAGAAGCGTGACTCATCGGAGAACACGACGTTCCGCCATTCCCTCATCCAAGTCGCTCTAGCCCGGCACCATGCCAGGCGTGCACGTCTATGCTGTGGAGTCAATGGTAGTCTTCTGAGCGGACGCCGGGAGTGCAGGCCTCCTTCAACCAATCGACGGGAAATTGTTCTGGTCGATATTGGAACAGCCAGGGTGTCTTGCACATGCTGAAGAATGGCGGTTGACGTGGCGTGCGGGGCTGCCACCGCTTGGCGGCGGTTGCGCCGATCCTCGCGTGCTGACGTCACTCGGGCTGCGCCTGGACCCCTCGCACGTGCCACATGTCCCTGCGCCAACCATCTTCGCCACAGGCGCTGCACCGTGGACACATCCCTATGGGTATCGGCTGCGATTTGACGAAGCGACCAACCTGCCCTTCTCAGCCCGATCACCATACCCCTCGTAAAGTCGTCTGTCTGCTGGAAATGCCTCCGTTGGCGGCGGCCTGGCATTCTTAGCTATACACGTGTCCTGTGGCACACGACAACACGTTCTACAGTGACTGTCGGCTGAGAAATCACGGCACGAAGTGGGCCATTCGCCAACGCCGTGTCCCATTTATCGTTCGCTACGTGCGCAGCACAGCGGCGCATTTCACATCATGAGCATACCTCAGTGACGTCAGTCTACCCTGCAATTGGCATAAAGTTCTGACCACTCCTTCTTGGTGTTGCATTTGCTCTGTCAGTCAGTGTATATATTTAATTTATTTGTAACATTTGTAAATACCAATTAATAAATAATAGTAATAATAATAATAATAATAATAATAATAATAATAATAATAATAATAATAATAATAAGGGAGCGTTATGTGATATGTGATAGTACATATATCACACCCTCGCACTGTATTCAGAAAGAAGAGAGATTAGCATTGTCAGCATTCGATTTATTATTATTATTATTATTATTATTATTATTATTATTATTATTATTATTATTATTATTATTATTATTATTATTATTATTATTATTATAAATCCATAGTTCTCGGGGTCGCTGAGATGAATAGTGACACTCCGGATTTTCTATCACTTAGGGACAGGAGTCGAGGGGGGGAGATATAAACATAATCGAAAATAGTGTTGAATCCATAGTTTTCGGGTTCTCTGAGATGAATAGTAACACTTCGGATTTTTTCCAAGTCCGATTTCGGCCCCCTTTGGGAGGGGGGGCAAGGTGGGGGTGAGATATAGAAAAATCGAAAATAGTGTCGAATCCATAGTTTTCGAAGTCACTGAGGTGAATAATGACACTACGGAATTTTTAAAGTCCAATTTCAGCCCCTTTGTGTGGGGGCGAGGGGGTAGTGAGATATAAAGACAATCGAAAATCGTGTCGAATCCATAGTTCTCGGGGTCGCTGAGATGAATAGTGACACTCCGGATTGTTTATAAGTCCAAGTTCAGCCCCCTTTGATATAAGGGCGAGAAAAAGTGAAAAATTAAATGATCAAAATGACCGAGATTTTGGGATGTATGTTTGTGTATTCCAGCATAGGCTAGATGACAACTAAATTTGGTACAAATATTTCTTACTATTTGTGAGAAACGCTGTTGGGGAAAAACACAGCTGGACCACCCAGAGAAGGGGGTGAAGTATATAAATAAAAACGACCGATATTAGTCTGAAGCCATAGATTTCAAGACTACTGGAGCGATTTATACCCAACTTGGTACACATATAACTTATTATCAGGAGACTAACCGCGTGGGGATAAGACATCCCTAGCACCCTTAGTAGGGGATCCGTATGGTATACAGTTCGGAAATAGTGTCGAATCCACAGCTTTCGGTGTCGTTGAGATGAATGGTGCTACTCCGGATTTTTTTGAAGTTCAGCTACCCTCGACTGGTAAAATAATAAAATGACCAAAAAAGATCTCGCAGAAGTCGGCGTTGACCCACTGACAACTACACGGGCTACATTTAGACACAAAATTAACTTGTACAGCTTTGCAGCCAGACAATGTACAAGAAACTTGAAACTCCAGGAGGCATGGACTCAAGAAAGACGACAGACTCACAGTGCGAGGATGAAGAAGTTTTGGGAGGATAAGAGAAACAAGAAGAAGAATGCTAACTAATGGTTCTACGTGCTCCTTAGAGGGCCTAACGCATGTATGTATATATATAATGACCAAAATGATCGAGATTTTGGATGTATTTGTGTATTTTCCACCATGGCTACCAAACAAATTTGGTGCAAATATTACTTACTATGTGGGGACGAAACACCCCTAGAAACTTTAGGGGAAATAGTGAAATACAATGCCTCAGTCTTCTTGTGTATTCGCTTCGCTAAAACATTCTGATTGGTTTTAATTCTATCTATTTCTTCGACTTTATCTTCCACTCTTTTTATTCTCTTATCACATTCCTTGCTGTTTTCAACAAATTCCTTCCTAACTACTTTAAATCGGCTATCAATTTTCTCAGTCACTTCCAAGCATTATCCACCCCGTTAGTTATCATATCAAGAAGTTTGTAAAATAGATGTGTGAATTGATCCATGGGGGTTGGACTTCATCGTAGAATGCATCCCACCTAATAATTTTCCAGGTTTACCCATCCTAAGTAATAGTACACTACCACCTCTAACATAGATTAGCCTTGCAGAGAATGCATCACATTAAAAGGGGAAATTCATTAACTATCATGGGACATAATTTGTGACGGTTGGCAGTATTTTATATTTACATGTAAAAAAAAAAAAGTTTGTATCACCAAAGTAACAGTCAATAATCTGTCGTGTCTGTAACGTGAGAAATACTCCTGCAAACAATAATTCAGAATGATCTGGGTTAAAAGATTATAATCATTGCTAAACATAATATAGAAGATTAAAGAACATTCCGATCACTCCGACATCGAATTGGCTTCAGCCATACGACTAAGATTCGGATAACCATTTACAGCGTACATTAGTCAATTTACTAGTATTGCTCACTCCTCAGTCATTATTAAAGCCGAGGATGAGACTGAAATAGGCCAATTAATGTATTTTTTAATTAAAGTATTCTAGCCCACATCATAAAACATAATGCAGTGTAAACTCTATGTCTCAGAAGAAATTGATTCCATTCTGGAGATGGTGGGTTCGAATCCCACCGTCAGCAGCCCTCAAGATGTTTTCCGTGGTTGGGGCTGTGCCTTAATTAAGGTCACGGCCAATATCTTCCGAAGCCTGGCCCTTTCCACTCCTTCCGCCGCCGCAAATCTCCCATGTGTTTGTGCGACGTTAAACCAAGAGCAAGAAAGGAAAAGAAAGTGATCCGTCATAAACAAGAAACGACATCTAGATGATGCAGGAGTATATTAAATCGTACCGGAACCTGTCAAGGCAGATGTGGAACCATATAGGATTTGAATACCCCCTTTCACTTTCAAAAGTACCAAGAAAATATCAAACAATCCTCCTTTTTTTTACGATTTGTTTTACGTCGCACCGACACAGATATGTCTTATGGCGACATTGGGATAGGAAAGACCTAGGAAGTGGAAGGAAGCAGCCGTGGCCTTAATTAAGGTACAGTCCCGGCATTTGCCTGGTGTGAAAATGGGAAACCACGGAAAACGATCTTCAGATCTGCCGACAGTGGGGCTCGAACCCACTATCTCCCGATTACTGGATACCGGCCGCACTTAAGCGACTGCAGCTATCGAGCTCGGTAACAATCCTCCTGTCTTGATTTACCCGTCTAAACTTACAGCTATGATTTGCTAACTTGAGAATGAGTAGGTCTGTTAGTTCATTTATTTAAATTGTTGTATGTACATTTTTCCTCCTTCATACGCTAAATAAATAGTCATACGTAATTATAATATATATGTCCGTATCTGTGGTGTAGGGGATAGTGTGATTAGCTGCCCGCCCCCTCAGGTCCGGGTTCGATTCCCTGCTCTGCCACGAAATTTGAAAAGTGGTACTAGGATTGGAGCGGGGTCCACTCAGTCTCAGAAGGGCAACTGAGTAGAGCGGGATTCGATTCCCACCTCAGCCATCCTCGAAGTGGTCTTCCGTGATTTCCCACTTCTGCTCCAGGCAAATGGCGGGATGGTACCTAACTTAAGGTCATGGCCGCTACCTTCCCTTTTCCTTGTCTATCCCTTCTAGTCGTCCCATCCCCCTGTTCAGCACAGCAGGTGAGGCCGCCTGAGCTAGGTACTAGTCCTCCTCCTCAGATGTATTCCCCCGACCCAAAGTCTCACACTCCATGACACTGCCCTTGAGGCCACTGAGTCTGAGGCAAAAACCAACCGTGGAGGGTAAACGGATTAAGTAAGTAAGTTATATTATAATTATAATGTCTAAAAGCTGCTCTGGGCTGTGTTGAAATGACTTTACTGGTTCTAGCACTGTAGGCTTACATTACTTAGTTCCTAGGAACACACACTGGCTGCTGGGACTGTACTCGGTTGGAAAAATCTGTGTGTTATTACACCTCCGAGCCTGTTTTAATTGCAGCTTTAAGGATTATTACTCTGTTATCTCGCCGTGGACTATAAAGCAAACACGTGAGGCCTGGCAGTGATTTAGTACTATTGTTCATGAGGATTAGGCAGAGACTGTATCTCTAAGACAGGAAGAACAAAGGTTTTGTGAAAAAACAGAAACGGATTCATACTACGTATAGGCATTCACTGTGTTCCGAAACCTCTTTCGTTATAGTTGTGCTTCTTTCATCCTCAGACTACGTCGTTATAGTGTGTGTAGTATTTATTGTGAGGTCATTAATGGCAGCAGACGAATTGTTACACCCGGGCTACTCGAGTTACGCGATGTGTTGAGTGTAAACATCTCCAAAAGGTATATATGAATTATGCGCAAATTAAGACATTGCAACGCGTTTTCCTGTTCTTGTTTTCTGATAGTTTTGCACTATTATATACCTATAGGCCTACTATGTGAATACTAAGTTTCCCACCACACTACCCTCAGTGGATGGGGCTGTATAACACATGGTATCCCCTGCCTGCCGTAAGAGGCGACTAAAAGGTGCCCTAGAGGCCATTAACTTGGGAGCGTGGGTTGGCAACCATGGGGCCCTTAGTTGAGTCCTGACATTGCTTACACTCACTTTCATTTATCCTATCCCACCTCCCTTGGTCAACTGTTGCTCTTTTCCGACCCCGACGGTATTAGAGCATTCGTGGCTTAGGGAGTATTTTATTATCACGCCCTTTGGCTCCTTGTCTTTCTTTGGCAGTTAATTTCATTTTTCGAGGTGTCGGATCCATTCCATTTTTTCTCTTCGATTAGTGTTAATCAATGATGGTTGTTCAGTTGCACTTCCTCTTAGAACAATAATCACTACCACCACTACACTTATGAGCTTCAGAGTCTGAAGCTTCTGATAGAACAGCGGGTGCTAGTGAGGCTTTCCATCCTCAGTTCAGTAGTGTTTTCAACAGTCCGTATCCAAATATATTTTATTTGCCCTCGCAAGAATGTTCAAATCATTCAAATAGAAATATATATGTCAATACTCAATCCTCTGACCACCCCCAAAATCTATCAAGAAGAAATATAAAAATGAGCATTTCCAAATAGAAATATATACGTCAACATTCAATCCTCTGACCACCCCCAAAATCTATCAAGAAGAAATTAAAATTGAGCAATTCCAAATAGAAATATACATGTCAACATTCAATCCTCTGACCACCCCCAAAATCTATCAAGAAGAAATATAAAAATGAGCATTTCCCAATAGAAATATATATGTCAACATTCAATCCTCTGACGACCCCAATAATCTATCAAGAAGAAATATAAAAATGAGCATTTAAGCATAAGTAGTGAGTATTACAAACATGGAAACATAACTAGAATGCAGGACATAAAAATGCGAGCCAGTCTCTTACCCGTAGGCCCAGGGTTCAATTACCGACTAGGTGAGAAATTTTTACCTATATCTCATACCTGGGTCAAGGTCAACTCAGCCTATATGGGAACAATTGAAGAACTACCTGACGGTGAGATAACGACCGTTATCTAGAAAACCAAGAATAACTGCCGAGAGGATTTGTCACGCTGACCATGAATCACCTCGTAAGCTGCACGGCTTTGGGCTGAGTAATGGTCGCTTACTAAGCGATTTAAAAAGGCTTATACTAATAAGAAAAGAACTGGACTATGACTTTTAACAGCACTTTATAACTGGACTATGACCTTTAACAGCATTTTATGAGAGGAGAATCCCAATCATTGTGTATCATTCACTGTTGTATGTTGGGTAATCAGCCCGAAGGCTGGTCTGATCCTCTGCAGCTCTGTCAACAGCTGTCATAAAAAGCCTAGGCGTCAATGAAGAGGCGTACTAGGGAAATGAGGAGTGAGGTAGTTTCCCGTTGCTTTCCTCGCTGAGCCAGCCGTTGCTATTACACATCAGTCTGCCAAGCCCACTGAAATGCATTCACCAACCGACCCTATGAGCAATATTTTCACACCATTCATAACAGGGACTGGCTGCATAAGCAATGGTATTACTAGCATCACTCATACCTCAGTCACTTTCATATTGTCAAAGCCAAGGATAAGACTGAGACAGGTCAATGAAAGTAACAAATTTGATATAGCCCATACCAGAAGACATAGTGCACTGTAAACACTACATCTCGTCAGCAAAGGCATCATAAAAATATAATAGGGAGAACTCTCATTCTGACACAATTTGGTGGTAAGGCACAAAGGATATCAACGAGTGCATATTAGATGAGAGTAGGTGCATAAAATGCCTTAATGGCCACCTTGGCACTAAGAAAATCTGTGTCCTCGTCCCGAGGTGGAGCTGCTCTTTTAGCCATGCCCCCGACGGAGGCGAGCTGCATGTGCCATTTTAATCCCATATCAGCCCTCTTACGATTCTCAAATCTCTGGCAGTACTGAGAATCGAACCCAAGCCTCCAAGGACGGCAGCTAATAGTACATTTGCACTAAAGTGATAAGAACAAGGAGTTATTGCTGTCAACATTGCCCGATCCCTTCCCTGCCTTCCACATAACCTGCACCCTACGACAACGGGAATCGTTAACTGTCGTACTTCGAGATACAGATAGTACCATTTCACTTCCCCTCCACCAGATATCTCTCTGTCACCGTTAGACCACGCTCGCTGCGCATACCATAAGGATAGTAAAAATGAAACCGAGGCTTTGGTAGGCACGTCGTTATTCGAAAAAAGAGAACATTGCGCATGCGTCGGTGGATGATTATGTATGTCAGTAAGAAATCTGGTTCCGTCAGAAAGTGTCTGTGTGCCACTTGCACGTGTGGAGGCAATGTGATTAGGTACTTTTTTGCTATGAATTCGTCCATTATTACACAGCGGTGATTATTAAGTTTACGCTGGCAGATGATGTTCACTCAATCAGTCAGTCAATCAATCAATCACTACTGATCTGCATTTATGGTAGTCGCCCAGTTAGCATATTCCTTGTCTGTTTTTTTTCCTAGCATTTTCTTAAACGATTGCAAGGGTAGCTCGCTCTCTATTCCCTGATTTCGCTAAGTTCTATCGACTTGTTTGAAATTTACATTTCAACTTCGAAATCTACATTTGAGAAAATGAAAATTTACACTACTAGAAATTTGTAACTTTGCCCTCGAGCTACATTTCAAAGACTATCACATGGTTAATCAGAATCTGTCATTGCCTTAAGCTGGTCGACTTCCCGAAGATGGACGAGTCAGCGTCCGCCTCCATTACGAACACGCTCTAGATTGGAGCAATCACAAAGACAACATGGCTTGAAATGTGCCAGCTTTTATAGTGGATAGGAAGGTTCCAGAAAACTCTGGGCCAAGGCCCTGACACACCCCCAATTTTCATTGGACAATCAAATAAATATAGAAATTTTACCACTGGTGAATAAGTAAATGTAGAAAATCTCTTATTGGTAGAAAAATAATATTGGCGGGAAGAGATAGAAGTGTTGATAACTTCTGAATATTAAAAACTATAAATAAACAATTAAGTTTAGGAAACTTTAACATACAAAATTACTCTGAAAATTAATAGTTCATCTTCACCCAAGAGGGCACAACATAAGTGGATAGTAGAGACATCTGTCGAAAAATGTCCAAACTTCTTGTACTAGTAGTTTCAATGTTTACGTTACAGATGGCATTATACAAGGCGCTTAATTTAAATGCACGGGGCGGGTGTACCTCCGGTACAATGATGATGATGATGATGATGATGATGATGATGATGATGATGGTGACAGCATTGTATCCTTTTCAAAACTAATCGCACAGCTTCCATGACGCAGTGAAATTTGAGGTTACAGAGTGGACGAAGACTAATGAACAGTTTGGGCTTACAACAGCATCAATCATTGAAATATTGAGTAAACTAATAGATGAAAGTGAAGAGGAAGGCTTAGAAGCGAAAGAGCAGCAAAGAGGCCTCATTGTGAGGGTTTTGCATTGGACTATGTAGAACAACAGTCAGACACCATGTTACCCAAGCGATGACCCAACAAGATCGCAGAGAAACGGCGCAATATCCTGAACCAGAACATGCAGAAAGAGTTCTTTATAAGAAATAACCCCAATATGTTACGTACTGTTGTTTCTAGCTAAAACAGTCTGAGATACAATATTATAAAACCTCACATTGCTTCGACAAGTACCAGGCTCCTCACCCCCATCATTCCTATCTACCTTCCTTAGTCAACTCTTGTTCTAGGGAGTCTTTTATTTTCACGCCCTTCGTGGGCGTCCTCTTCTTTTCCCGATACGTTAATTTTCCATTTTCCTCTGTTTAGTGTTAAGAGAGGATGCCTGCCCAGATGCACTTCGTCTTAAACATAATCATCACATAACCTTACAGAATAAATATCCACCGCAGCCCTTACATTTATTACGGATTATAGCGATAAATATAGCATTAATAGCACTTCCCTCACCTACTTGGAAAACACATATTATTATATTTAGTCTCTGAATGTTTCATTTGATTAAAGAATTTGCAGAAAGGAAAGCTTAGCATCACCAGGGCTGTTAATTGGGTTAGTATTTTTTCTGGTGTACTTTCTTTTATTTGGGTGATGAGCATTAGGAATTATCCAGCACTTCGAAACTAATTTCATTGGACAGTACCATCAACAATTGCAACACCCTCACTTTTATGCATATCTATTGGTATCAAATGATGATGATGATGATGATGATGATGATGATGATGATGGTGGTGGTGGTGGTGGTGGTTGTGGTGTTTGGCTACCAGAGAGGCCTGGTGTAGGTCTATAGGTGACCCGCATGTCTGTGAGGACGATTTCTAATGCTGAAGACATCATAAACACCCAGCCTCCGAACCAATCGAATTAACCAATTAAGGTTAAAAATCCCCGATCCGGTCGGGAATCGAATCCGAGAACCCTGGGCCAAAAGCCTGCGCGCTAACCATTTAGCCATAGATCCGGATTTGTATCAGATATGCTCATTGTCAGAACAACATTTTGTCTCTTTTTAAGCAGTGGGATAGAGTGCCTTTCTTGACAAATTCGAAATCAGTTTTAATAACTTTTTCAGAATGGAATAGGTGGTACAAGTCTCTAGTATCGGTTAAAAGTGCTTGAAAGTGTTTGAAAACATATTTGTTAACAACTATTCCGAAGTGCTGCATGATAAAAGTGTCCAGGAAATTGACAAAAAAAACTTGAGAAACAGGCACAAAAACTGAGGAACTTGGAGATAAAGCGAGCAAATGCAAGGAGTTAAAACTCAGCAGCAAGTAAGGTAAATAGAGTACTATTTTACATTCCTTTATTGTTCTGTAGCATTTGAACCAATTTCCCTTGGCTAATCTGGTTATCTTCATCCACCTTCAAAGCTTAACTCATTCCTGTAATATTCTAGCCCCCACCTCCTCACCAATTGCCGGTGGCTCTGCTCTGTAATATCATTGATAATTTTGTTACTGTCTCAGGGCAAAGGGCAAAGGGCAAAGGGCAATCAGTTATTTTGTGATAGTTCTCATGAGAGTGAACAAAATGAATAATTTTACTAAACATTCGAAACGATGTTGTAAAGTTATTTTAACATTTTTATCATGTATTCCCATCCATCCAGTGAAGTGAAATCGAAGTGAGTGCTATTATTTGACTAAATGGCATTTCTAAATAATAAGCTTGTTCCCTTTTTAAGTTACTGGTGGGGGGGCTGTCCATTTATCTTCTTCTTTTCCTTTTGTTCGATTTTGGCAACTATGGGCCACGGAGTAACAATAACGGTATCCTGGATAATCTTTTCCTTCCTCTGGCTTTGATGTTCTGCCAATACAACTTCATTCGTTGGCTTATCTCCTTTCTTTCCTCCCGGGTCCCAGGTTCAATTCTCGGTCGGGTAGGAGTTTTTAATCGTGTCTGGTTAATTCCTCTCACTCCGGAATTGGGTGTTTGTATTTGTCCCAAGACATTCCTCTTCACTCACAAGCAACCTATAACATACTACTGTCAACCACAGAAACCTGTAATAATGAATATCAGAGAGTTTATGTGAATAAGGGCATCTGCTCGTAAAACAAGGCCAAGTCCACGTGAGTGACGCAGTACGCACTCGCGGCTGCACCAGGATGTGGGAAAAGCAGCACAAGAAGACGAAGAAGAAGAGGAAGAAGAAGTTTTACTAATTAATGATTTGACAGTAATATAATCTATGTAAGTTGCATAAACTTTACATTGGTACAGCGTAATGAGGAACTAAGCTCTGCTAAAGTTTTGATAACTTGTCCTTGTCAGGTTCAGTGTTAGGCATTGCGATATTTCCTTCCAAGTGGCTGTTCATAAACGCGGGTGCTGCAAAATAAAGTTGTCATTTTCAATATCAATTAACTCCATCCGAAACATTGCAGGCGCAGTTTCAACATCAACATGAAAGGGGAATGAAACCTTTTTCGAATTTCCGAACACCATGTAATCTCTTGTTAAACTCAATGAGGTTAACATATTTCTCAAAATCAGTTAAGCAGGTAAATTCAGTCACTTTGATCATAGCCGGAAAACTGACCAATATTCCAATTAGTAATTGTGTCTGCCAAGTTATGCCAAAGTTTTGTTTCAACATATTGTATTAAGTTGAACAGGTTTCTACCTAGCCTTTCCGTAGTTATCTCGTTAAGGTACTAAGTCATGTCACCCAAAGAGTTGAAACCACATATCTATCCACTGCTGTCCAATTCGTCTCATCTTTGAGTAATGATAAATTTGCAAACAGCCAACTCCATCAGCATATACTAGTTTCAACATGTCATCTCGGCCCTGTTTCATAGAACTAACTAATAATATTACCTAATAATATTAGAACTCACATAAATAATTATTATTTAATCAAACTCTGTTTCATAAATATGTACACATACATACATACATACATACATACATACGTACATACATACATACATACATTATCATTATAGACTGTTATGCCTTTCAGCGTTCAGTCTGCAAGCCTCTGTGAATTTACTAAACGTCGCCACAATCCTCGATTTGCAACTAGTGTTGTGGCCTCATTTAGTTCTATACCTCTTATCATAAAATCGTTAGAAATCGAGTCTAACCATCGTCGTCTAGGACTACCTCCACTACTCTTACCCTCCAAAACAGAGTCCATTATTCTCCTAGGTAACCTATCCTCCTCCATTCGCCTCATATGACCCTACCACCGAAGCCGGTTTATGCGTACGGCTTCATCCATCGAGTTCATTCCTAAATTAGCCTTTATCTCCTCATTCCGAGTACCCTCCTGCCATTGTCCCCACCTGTTTGTACCAGCAATCATTCTTGCTACTTTCATGTCTGTCACTTCTAATTTATGAATAAGATATTTTGAGTCCACCCAGCTTTCGCTCCCGTAAAGCAAAGTTGGTCTGAAAACAGACCGATGTAAAGATAGTTTAGTCTGGGAGCTGACTTCCTTCTCACAGAATACTGTTGATCGCAACTGCGAGCTCACTGCATTAGCTTTACAACAACTTGATTCAATCTCACTTACAAAATTACCATCCTGGGAGAACACACAACCTAAATACTTGAAATTATCGACCTGTTCTAGCTTTGTATCACCAATCTGACATTCAATTCTGTTGAATTTCTTACCTACTGACATCAATTTACTCTTCGAGAGGCTAATTTTCATACCATACTCATTGCACCTATTTTCAAGTTCCAAGATATTAGACTGCAGGCTTTCGGCACAATCTGCCATTAAGACCAAGTCGTCAGCATAGGCCAGATTGCTTACTACATTTCCACTTAACTGAATCCCTCCCTGCCATTTTATACCTTTCAGCAGATGATCCATGTAAACTACGAACAACAAAGGTCAAAGATTACAGCCTTGTCTAACCCCTGTAAGTACCCTGAACCAAGAACTCATTCTATCATCGATTCTCACTGAAGCCCAATTGTCAACATAAATGCCTTTGATTGATTTTAATAATCTACCTTTAATTCCATAGTCCCCCAGTATGGCGAACATCTTTTCCCTCGGTACCCTGCCATATGCTTTTTCTAGATCTACGAAACATAAACACAACTGCCTATTCCTCTCGTAGCATTTTTCAATTACCTGGTGCATACTGAAAATCTGATCCTGACAGCCTCTCTGTGGTCTGAAACCACACTGGTTTTCATCCAACTTCCTCTCAACGGCTGATTGCACCCTCCCTTCCAAGATGCCAGAGAATACTTTGCCTGGTATACTAATCAATGAGATACCTCGATAGTTGTTGCAATTCTTCCTGTTCCCATGCTTATAGATAGGTGCAATTACTGCTGTTGTCCAATCTGAAGGTACCTTACCAACACTCCACGCTAATTTTAGTACTCTATGAAGTCATTTCATCCCTGCCTTCCCACTACACTTCACCATTTCAGGTCTAATTTCATCTATTCCTGCTGCCTTATGACAATGGAGTTTTTTTTACCATCCTTTCCACTTCCTCAAGCGTAATTTCACCAACATCATTATGCCACCAGCGCAGAAGGTCACTACACTAGCGGTTAGCAAACATGCACCGGCTGGTACTACCTATAAACCGGTGTTAAATAAACAAAGTTTATTAAACAAATTAAGGAAATCAGTCACAAGAATAGGAAAATAACATCCAACAGATACTTACCCAGCAAGGCCCAAATAAAACACCCAGAGGAAATGGATAAAAATTCCTTGTTTCGGCGCTGAACCACACAGATAATAAAAGGAGACACTGGTTTCAATCAAATAAACTTTTAATTGAAGAATGAAAACTTAACAGGAAACCAAAAAAAACATCGTCCTATCTGAGGGAATAAAAATATTTTAAGTAGTCCAAAAACAATTAGTGAATAATAGAAAATACACAGATGAAACTGAAAAACGTAGTCCTCTTCAGAAAATGATACTGATGGAAATCATTAGCTTAAAACAGAAGGTTGTACTAATTAAAGGCACTAAATCCATCACTAGAAATAGTACACCTTGGTAATATTACCATAATAACAGAAAATGATTCGAATTAAAACTTAAATTGTTCACAGAAGGTTAAAACGGGGCCCGTTTGTTAGACTTACTAAAATGAAATTAAAACTAACGTATTAAACCTAGGGAAAGCCACTCAATTAACGAGTTTCATTGCACCTTCTTAATAAGAGGAGGCTTCGCAGGAGCATAGAACTCTAGCCCAATTAATAAACTACGAGGGGTCAAATAAGATTAGCGCACGGAAAACACACACAGTAAACAAGGGGAAAAGGAAGAAAACCGTAAGAGATCAAGTGAGGAGCAAATAAATCCTCCACCGAAAGCGGAAATTCTAAAGCAAACTCAGGCTCCACAATAAAACACGCAAAACCAACAAGCAACAATCACCATCATCTCCCGAAAACAAATCGTTACCATAGCAACGAAAACATACGCCCGCCAAATCAAACATGGTAGAAGCACAACAGAGGCAAGAAACAAAATAAAATCAGGAAACACCAAAGTTTAAAATACCAGAAAATAGAAGCAAGGTTTTTCTTTTTTTTTTTTTTTAAACCCAGGAAACCAGAATTATATGCTTCTGCGGAACCTCACGCAGTATAAAGGGCATTAAGTGCCCGACACATATTGAATTTACATGATCAATGAAAATCATTAACGGGTGAAAATGATAGTTAATTTTAAAAGGATTTCCTTATTTACGCAGTCTCTACATACCAATAATTTTGAAATATTATTAGAATAAAGCACACGTGCGTCCTTTTAGTAATTTCCAAAAAAATTATTTTCACGAAATTCCACCTTGAAGGAGTTAATTTTCAATACACGAATCACACGAATTTCCTTGCCGTTTCATATTCACAGGATATAACTTGCCAAATGATGAACCCACTTACTTGGGTGAAGCTGACGCTCAGCCATGATGAGCTAGTTCCTCACATACTTACAGATACTTCCTGATGAGTTTGCTTTTCCCTGGTCAGAATTAGTTGAAAAGTATCATAATAGGACGATGCAGGAAACAAAGTAATTTGGGTTTAAAACCCACATCTCAAGACTCTCAGCCGGGGTCTTCACACCAACACGACACCAACATCTTAAGGATCCAATAAACACAACCGCACGCCATGACTTCTCAATGCGTACTCTCGGGGACAAAATGGCGAGGTTTGCTCCATGAGGAAGTAGCCGCGCTCTGATAGGAGAAGAGCGCTAGGGGAGGGGAAACTCATTGTGGGTGTCTGGCAGAAGATAGCAGCACTTATTGTAAGAGAAATGAAACAGTCCGTACAATTCAGAAATGCGATAATCCAAGGACGTTGCCATCAGTCCACAATAAGAATTATAAATAAGTTCGATGAGTATCACCAAAGCACGTAGTAGTACGAGGGAATCCGTCCGCTTAGACATATAGAAAGATTAAGATTTTCTACGGCGATATTGCCAGTTCAAAATAGGTTCACAGGGTAGGATAAATTGCGTTACACCGTAACAGCCCTCTCCCCCCGAAGCTTAGTGTATTCACTGATATAGCTTCCAGCTCAGTTTAGTGGTCAAGAAGTAAGCTAAATTTCCAATCGTGTCCACATTAGATAGAGACCACAACTGACTTCATGTATGTATAACAATAACACACCGACCTTGAGTCATTTTAATATCACAATCCTCACTTCAGTTCAAGTTGGTGGTGGCAAGAGTTTAGTAAAGAGATCACGCTTCCCTCAAACAGGGTTCCATTTATCTAACGTCTAAAACAGCTAGCTTTAGCTGAATTTACACTCTTTAGGCCGTGCGCTTCCAGTAAAGCCTGTTACATATTACAATTCACCCGTTTAAAGAATATTAAGATTAAGTACTTTATTACAGGTTAGGAAATAAATATTCTCTAGGTTTCCAAGAAATGCAATATCTCGCCCATTTCCTTTTGACATAATAGTCAATCATACAAGCAAAAGAAAAGGAAAAATCACAAGGAGAGAAACAAGTCCGGTGATTCATACAGTAAAGAAAATTTATAAAATCAATAATAAATCACACATAGCTTAACTTAGTAGAAGGCGGACTCAAGACTAAATCGTACCAATTGACCCACCAAACAAAATAACACAAGATTACAACACATAATAGATAGACACAAGCAAGGGTAATTTAAACCCACCCTACTCCAAGGGTGAAACATAAATGCCAAGCTTACAGTACTTACCACAAAGTACCAAATGGTTCAGTACACTAAACTTAAACGTAGGAGGAAAATGAGAACAATGGACATGACATCCACTAAGGTTTTCTACCTATACAGGGAGCCACAAGGAGAACAATCAATTCACGTGCTCCACCGGAGAACCCTTACCACAATAAGAAAAATCCCCAAAACCAGTAATATTCAAAGATACAATCCTCCAAAACACAGCTTTAGTTAAACACCCACAGACGGATAAGATGAGAAAGAACCCCTACTTTTTCCTTTTTTTTTTTTTTAAACAGACTGAGATCTACAGATCAGTGAGCCACTGGTTCATTAATTGTTAAGAACCCACCATGACTCAACCCAAGTAACTAATTAGATCATAAGGTATGGCAGATTTTAAATCATAAGTAATTGACCACGCATAACCCCGAAGAAGAGATTATTCAAAAAGGACACATCAAGTAGAGCAACTACCGACCATAGCACAAACATTGTGAAGCCATAACTGAGTTAATGGTAATTGTCTTTCCGAGCAAAGGAAACCCTAGGTAGAATGAATTGGAGACCTCTAGTACTATCAGGTGTAGGGAGCGCAACAGTTTGTCATCGACAATCATTCCGCGGGGGTACACTAAGCAAGGAACAAACTAGCACAGAGGAAAGTACCATTCAAGAATTGATGGACAAGGCTTCAGGAGGATATAACACGGAGTCTCATAACCAACCCACATTGGGAAAGGAAAAACTAGAGCACCTTCCACAATAGTGCACCCAATTAAAACAGAAAAGGTAATGAGATACCTCAATTAGATGACTACTGGGGACGTGATGGGCAATAACCCAACATACCGAATAAAGGATGAATTCCACTAAGGGATCATCAAAATTAATGGGCAGGATGACTCCAAAAAGGAGATAGCACCTAGGTAAGCAATAACACGCTCAACAATCCAGAATGCAGAACGGTAAGCAGACAAATCAACGATAACTACTAATGTTAGCAAATTAACCAAAGGAAAAACAACCACAGAAGGTAGGATTAACCAAATTGAACTTTACAATATTATAAGTGGAAAAAAAGGATGACATCAGGGCAATAGGTTATGCGGGTAACTACAATTTTCACTCACCAAGTCCATAACATACCGTACGAGTTGCAGGCACAAACTGTTTAATTAATTTCCATCTTCACAAAGACACTATGGTTCAATGAAAGGTGCTTAAACACCCCCCAGAGTGCAATAACACAACTAATACTGACTCACAGAATCCTCACAGGAGCAATGCTAACCAGCACTAAGAGACAATACAACAGGGTCCCTCTACCACGACATGCCACACAACATCTTAACCAAATCATGGTGCAAAACTACACCACCACCAAATTCAGGACCAGGAAACCAAGCACAAAGGTAAAAGAAGATAACTTCTCAGGCTTCAAGTTCATGAATTGACTTCTCTACTCAACATAATATCAACAGATGGAAGATGGTACAGATAACACCCCAACATACACTCCACAACTCGCACAGAACGATAAGATCAACAAGAAGATAGTAAATTTAAGAAAATATTTCAGTAGTGTGGCGGTAATAGTAATGCGTGGAATAAAATACAACAAGACCCATAAACATCATAAAGGACAACCTAATACCACCCATAGAGGAAGAGTAGTTTTAAAACAGGACCAAATTTCAAAACGATGGGATAATACATTCAACCAAAGGAAAACCATAAGCTAAATAAGGAATAAATTGAGATTACTAAGAATAGAGGTACTACTGTCAGTTCGTAGAATAATTATCAAAGGGCAACGCATCATTTGATATGACGAGGGACTGAAACCAATAGCTAGAGATGGAAAAACCATAAAGATCCAAGATCCATGCACGAAGCAAACGGTCTACCAACTCCGACACAGGTTAACAGACCACCCCAAAGGATTTCACCCAAACAAAAGGATTGCAGAAACCGATCAGCGATAAGTAACTGTGTTAATCTTCGAAGCTTAAACAAATGGCACTCAGACACAGTTATTATTGAAAGTCGATAGTAGCCCACAAATAAGATACAGAATAAGATATTAAACCTAATTTCAAGGAGATAGATTATGATAAGATCACCAACACCAGAAACAAGTCAAGGATATGAACAAAATATTCCATGATTAAATCAACCACCAGATAGTTAAAACTCGACCAATTTTTTTTTTTTTTAATATATTTTAGAACGATCACCCAGGTGACAAAATTAAAACAAGCAACCATTAGTTCAGAAGGCTACCAACTACATACCCTGCACAGGAGGTTAAATACATATCAACAGGACACCGTCATAACATTTTTGCAATACCACAGTATGAGTATCAAGGATGACCAAAGGTAGACTCGAAGAATTCATTATCAAATCCTACTCACAGCCAAGGCAGAATTGACATGATAAATAAAAATTTAAACCCAGAAAAGGTAAGATATTAGGTGTACAGCTCAGGAAACTTATTGGTAACAAACCCCAAGAAACAGACATGTGATAAATTCCACACACCACCAAACCACCATGTTCACACCTGAAACCTCAGCAGTACCAAAACAAATAGAAGCATAACAACCTTAGGTTCCAAAGTCACAGAAACATGTACCTAAATGAAACTGACAAGTTCACTTACAATAAACCGTAACGTGTTAATAGTTTAATTAGCTCACTGAAATGCAGTTCTCAGTTGTATGTTGTTTCTAGCACCCCAGGTGCTTGACCAAACAGAAACCCCAAAGGAAGGGAAATAGTAGAACAGTACTGTACATCAACCAGGTTTAATTTGAGACAGATGGACACGCCTAATTCTTTTAGCAACCGGGTCACTCACTAACATAGATACCGGGGACAGAAATTGTAATACGGTGCAAGGACCTTGATACCTAGGTGCCAGTTTGGCTGAAAATTTATTAACAGCTTTACTGATGGGATAACATTTAATGAAGACTGAGTCGCCAACCTTGACTCTATTTGATTTCCTACCCAAATTGTACCTTCTCTTGGCTTTCTCATATGACACGGACAGGTTTTTCTTTGCTTCGTCCCAAACCTTGCGAACATCATGTGGTTTTGAGAGAACAGGCAAAAGATCATCAATGGCAAGCACATTTGACATTGGGGAATATGGAGTGTAAGAAAACATAAGGGACATGGGCGTTTTTCCATGAGACTCATGGATTGCAGAGTTGAAAGCATGAGCTAACCAATGCAAACAGGAGTCCCACTTAGATTGATTAAGGTGATGATAGGCTATCAATGCAGACTTCAAATTCCTATTTACTCTTTCAGCATAAGACGGGTTTGGATAATAAGGAGTGGTTGTGACATGTGAGATACACAACTCGAAAAGGTATCTTTTAAACAGATGACTAGTGAAAGCACTGGCATTATCAGAAACAAGGAACTTGGGAGGGCCGAAAGAAGCAAAGATATAATTTAGACAGTTAATAGTAGTCCGAGAAGTGGTAGACCTAGTAGGCAAGATCCAAGTGAACCGTGAGAACGCATCGACACACACAAAGATATGAGTGTTTCCCTGAGAGGATCGAACCATTGGTCCCACGTAGTCTATGAATAGTCGCTCCATCGGGCGAGAGGCTTGTGAGGATGATAACGAACCTACACGGTTGTTCAAACTAGGTTTACTGATGGCACAAATTTTACATGACTTAATCATGTTTCTGATGTCACAGTCCATCCTTTTCCAAATGAAAAACTGTCTAATCTTCTGCCTTGTCTTGAACACACCTAAATGACCTCCGATTGGACAGTAGTGATAATACTTGAAGATAGTCGGTATTAGCACCTTGGGCACAACAATTTTGAAACTATGGTCTCCTCGACCCTTACAACACAGGACCCCCTTGACAAGAGAGTAAGGCTTCACAAGAGTTCCATTATTAATTTTGTCGATGATCTCACTTAATTCCGGGTCAGATTTCTGATGATCTTCAAATTCATGGTAAAGTAAAGGTAGATTAGTAAGGATGGCACTAACTCCAACGACATTACTTTCATCAAAATTTACAACATCAGATTTTTCCTTAGGACAAGGTTCCCCATCAAACATTCTGCTTAGACCATCGGCGATGACATTATCAGTACCTCTGATATGCTTAACTTTAAAATTAAAGGCAGAAATTCTAAGTGCCCATCGAGTGATCCTCCCAGTTCTTTTGGGCCGGTTCAAAACCCACGACAAAGCCTGATTATCTGTCTCCAGGTCAAAATTTACATGTTCAACAAATGGCCGAAACTTTTCGAGGGCAAACAGGACTGCAAGACACTCCAGCTCGTAAACAGAGTATTTACTCTCAAGATCGGTTAGGACACGGGAGGCATATGCAACAGGTCTGCGTCCATCCTCGTACTCTTGTAGGAGAACACCAGCAATAGCCTTTCCAGATGCGTCGGTCTGAACAATAAAGCGTTTAGAAAAATCAGGTATGGCCAAAACAGGGGCGTTCGACAGAGCAAGTTTCAATTTTTCAAATGCTTCTTGTTGAAGAGGACCCCAGAAGAACTTCACATCCTTCCGCCTTAAATGATTGAGAGGAGCAGCTACCTCAGCGAAATTGGGAATAAATTTTCTGAAAAAGTTAACCATTCCCACAAAACGAGCAATGCCTTTGACATCTTTAGGAGGCTGGAACTCACGAATGGCCTGTGTCCTGGATTGATCAACGGAAACTCCGTCTGAAGACACAACGTGCCCAAGAAAGGACATACTCGGTTGGGCAAAGGCTACCTTAGATAGCTTAACGGTGAGGCCAGCTTTCCTCAAGCGCTCAAGAACTTCCCGAACATGGGTCACATGTTCCTCAAAGGTTTTAGAATATATAAGGACATCATCAAGATAGTTAAAAACGCATTTAAATTTGATATCAGAAAAGATAGAATCAAGCAAACGAGTGAGAACACCAGCCCCAGAATTTAAACCGAACGGGAGCCGGAGAAATTCATACAAATTCCAGTCAGTAATGAAGGCAGTAAGAGGTATCGACCGCTTAGATAAGGGAATCTGATAGTAGGCCTGGTTAAGGTCCAGTACTGTGAAAAACTTTGCCCCAGAAAACCACCCAAAGCAGGTGTGCAGGTCAGGTAACGGAATAGACTGAAGAACCACTTTCTGGTTTAATTTCCTATAGTCCAAAACAGCACGGAAGCCACCAGAGGGCTTGGGTACAAGGAAAACAGGAGAGGCATATGGAGAGGTAGAAGGACGGATAACCCCTTCCGCGAGCATTTTCTCAATAATCTTTTTTAATTCCAACATACGTGGAGGAGAGAGTCTATACGGGGGAGACCTCACAGGTTTGGTATCAGTTAGTTCGATATCATATTCAAGAACATTAGTTAGCCCTAATTTACTGGTGAAAACTTCAGGAAATTCACTGCAGAGAACACGGATTACCTCAGCCTTTTCTTTACTTAAATGATTAAGTTTTAAGTTTTCAATACCACAACTTTCATCTGGTTCAGACCCAGATACACAAGAGACATTAAGGGTACCCCTAGAACTCTCAATCAATTTAAATTTACAGGAGGGGGAAAATTTAAAAAAGAACATTTTGTCCTGAAGATCAAGGACTAATCCCGTTTTTGACAAGAATCCAGATCCTAAAATTACATTGCAGGGTAGTTGGGATGCCACTAGGAAGGTAACTTTCCAAGTGAAATTTCCTATTCTTAGTTTTACTCTCACAGTTCCTAAAATATCCAATTTGT
The DNA here is from genome assembly GCF_040414725.1 of Anabrus simplex. Taxonomy (NCBI): domain Eukaryota; kingdom Metazoa; phylum Arthropoda; class Insecta; order Orthoptera; family Tettigoniidae; genus Anabrus; species Anabrus simplex. The sequence goes on along the minus strand of NC_090265.1, from coordinate 246,859,266 downwards.
TACCATTAGCTGCAACACATTTAATGCCAACGGGTTGCAATTCAGAAAATTTACAGGCACTCTTCAGGCGATTATACCAATCAAAATCAATCAAATTCACCATACTACCCGAATCCACCAATGCAAGGACAGCTTCATTATTTATTTCCACCTTAGTGAAAGCACCATGGGAAGAAACGAGCCCATATATTTTATTACATTCGGGGGGACAGAGAACTTCATTCACATTGTTTGAATTCACAGAATTTTGAAATGCAAATAGTTTACCATTACCCTTTTGTCATTTGCTACGTCTATGGAAGGAGTTAGGGCAGGAATTCTTGGAATGTTGCCGAGAACCACACAAATAGCAACAAATATCCAGTTTCCTGTTCTTGGAAGGGCAAGAATTCCTGAGATGCTCGACAGAACCACATACAAAACATGCTTTAAGATTAGAACCATTACCAGTTTTAGGACCCACTGGAAGTCTGGGATAAATAGGGGGAGGTAGGTGTACCGATCTGGACGCGTCTCCATGCTTTACATCTTCTGCAAAGGAACACGCGGCCTCAAGTTCACTAAAATTAGTAGGACACCTCGTGAGGGAAAGGTAAGACCGATAGGCAGGAGATATCCCTTTTATTATTCGAGTCACCATTTCTTCTTCAGGGACCGTAATTCGGAACACCTTACAAAAGAATTTCACATCAACAATGTATGTTAGTAAGTTTTCATGAAGGTACTGAGTCCTGAAGCAATGCTGTGGAATGAGACTCTGAAGGGCTAAGGAGGGAATAAATTTATCAAGAATTAATTCATGAAAATTATCAATTTTACACCTCTGAGAAATAGCCTCAGAAATTTCTCTCTTTAAAATACCTTCGCAATGGGAAAATAAGGCTCTATACATACCCAGATCGTCAACAGAGTATACACAAGCGGATTCCTTGATTTCTACAAGGAATCTTAGGAATCTTAAAGTTTCTTCGATCGAATTCACAGTAAAATTCTTAACTCCGTTAAACAGTTCCTTAAGGGAATTATGAGAAGGGTTAACGTTTAACCTAGAGATAAGGCTCTCTAACACAGAAGTAGGAACACAGGTAGACTCTTGTTCATTAGTATTGGAAGCAACTCGGTTAGGATGGTTATTAGGGTTAGTACACAAAGGACCTTGCCTGTCAACCTCAGATAACTTTTCTACCTCTCTACACGCTAACATCAAGTCTAACTCAGTTGAGATACTAGAGGCGAGACATAACAAACGTGTTAACTCACTAACATTTTCTGCAGCAGGTTTAATGGTTAAAAGGTCTTGAATCCGCCCACAATAGTGGAATGATCTAGCCTTGAGCCGATCTACTTGGGCCTTGGTAGGCGTCACCTCAATAAATTCATTTCTGAAGGATTGAATCTCCTCTACGTTACTTTTAATCTCAAGAATGGACTCACCGGAGTTGTTAACTTCTACCTTAGATAGATCAATCGGAACCTGGAGATGGGATGACAAACGAGCTGCACATTCAGTAGCAGTGCCGTCAGTCTCCAAGCCACGAACCTGGAGCTCATACAGGAGTTCAGCTTTCCGCAAATGATATGGAAACAACACCGCTCGGGACATGATGAATTAACATGAAACAGAATTCAAAAGAATTAGGAAAGATACTTGCACTTCTTTTCACAATTATGCATATAATTATCATACATAGTCAACCTTCATAATCCAGTGCTTCAACGCCATCACAAGTACAATAACCCAGGGGAAAAAGGGGAAAGAATGACAATGGTTAGCAGCGCCCTGAAGAAAAAAGACAACCAAAGCTTTCTGCTACCACTTTACTATGCCACCAGCGCAGAAGGTCACTACACTAGCGGTTAGCAAACATGCACCGGCTGGTACTACCTATAAACCGGTGTTAAATAAACAAAGTTTATTAAACAAATTAAGGAAATCAGTCACAATAATAGGAAAATAACATCCAACAGATACTTACCCAGCAAGGCCCAAATAAAACACCCAGAGGAAATGGATAAAAATTCCTTGTTTCGGCGCTGAACCACACAGATAATAAAAGGAGACACTGGTTTCAATCAAATAAACTTTTAATTGAAGAATGAAAACTTAACAGGAAACCAAAAAAAACATCGTCCTATCTGAGGGAATAAAAATATTTTAAGTAGTTCAAAAAACAATTAGTGAATAATAGAAAATACACAGATGAAACTGAAAAACGTAGTCCTCTTCAGAAAATGATACTGATGGAAATCATTAGCTTAAAACAGAAGGTTGTACTAATTAAAGGCACTAAATCCATCACTAGAAATAGTACACCTTGGTAATATTACCATAATAACAGAAAATGATTCGAATTAAAACTTAAATTGTTCACAGAAGGTTAAAACGGGGCCCGTTTGTTAGACTTACTAAAATGAAATTAAAACTAACGTATTAAACCTAGGGAAAGCCACTCAATTAACGAGTTTCATTGCACCTTCTTAATAAGAGGAGGCTTCGCAGGAGCATAGAACTCTAGCCCAATTAATAAACTACGAGGGGTCAAATAAGATTAGCGCACGGAAAACACACACAGTAAACAAGGGGAAAAGGAAGAAAACCGTAAGAGATCAAGTGAGGAGCAAATAAATCCTCCACCGAAAGCGGAAATTCTAAAGCAAACTCAGGCTCCACAATAAAACACGCAAAACCAACAAGCAACAATCACCATCATCTCCCGAAAACAAATCGTTACCATAGCAACGAAAACATACGCCCGCCAAATCAAACATGGTAGAAGCACAACAGAGGCAAGAAACAAAATAAAATCAGGAAACACCAAAGTTTAAAATACCAGAAAATAGAAGCAAGGTTTTTCTTTTTTTTTTTTTAAACCCAGGAAACCAGAATTATATGCTTCTGCGGAACCTCACGCAGTATAAAGGGCATTAAGTGCCCGACACATATTGAATTTACATGATCAATGAAAATCATTAACGGGTGAAAATGATAGTTAATTTTAAAAGGATTTCCTTATTTACGCAGTCTCTACATACCAATAATTTTGAAATATTATTAGAATAAAGCACACGTGCGTCCTTTTAGTAATTTCCAAAAAAATTATTTTCACGAAATTCCACCTTGAAGGAGTTAATTTTCAATACACGAATCACACGAATTTCCTTGCCGTTTCATATTCACAGGATATAACTTGCCAAATGATGAACCCACTTACTTGGGTGAAGCTGACGCTCAGCCATGATGAGCTAGTTCCTCACATACTTACAGATACTTCCTGATGAGTTTGCTTTTCCCTGGTCAGAATTAGTTGAAAAGTATCATAATAGGACGATGCAGGAAACAAAGTAATTTGGGTTTAAAACCCACATCTCAAGACTCTCAGCCGGGGTCTTCACACCAACACGACACCAACATCTTAAGGATCCAATAAACACAACCGCACGCCATGACTTCTCAATGCGTACTCTCGGGGACAAAATGGCGAGGTTTGCTCCATGAGGAAGTAGCCGCGCTCTGATAGGAGAAGAGCGCTAGGGGAGGGGAAACTCATTGTGGGTGTCTGGCAGAAGATAGCAGCACTTATTGTAAGAGAAATGAAACAGTCCGTACAATTCAGAAATGCGATAATCCAAGGACGTTGCCATCAGTCCACAATAAGAATTATAAATAAGTTCGATGAGTATCACCAAAGCACGTAGTAGTACGAGGGAATCCGTCCGCTTAGACATATAGAAAGATTAAGATTTTCTACGGCGATATTGCCAGTTCAAAATAGGTTCACAGGGTAGGATAAATTGCGTTACACCGTAACATCATTTTTCTCCTCCCCTTGAGCTTGGCTGTTGGCAACACCACCATGATGATTTCCTTTTACACTGAGAAGATGTTCAAAATATTCCCTCCACCTCTCCAGTGATTCCCTGGGATCTATTATGAGTTCACCTGAATTACTCAAAACATTGTTCATTTCCCTTTTCCCTCCCTTCCTTTCTTTATTACTGTCCAGAAAGGTTTCCCTGCTGCTTGACGTAGCCTTTCCAGGTTGTTACCAAAATCTTCCCATGACTTCTTTTTGGATTCAACAACTATTTGTTTCGCCCTGTTTATTTCATCTACGTACAAATCCCTGTCTGCCTCTGCCCTTGTTTGGAGCCATTTCTGATAAGCCTTCTTTTTACATTTACAAGCTGTTCTCACTTCATCATTCCATCATGATGTTCGCCTTTTCCCATCTTTACACACAGTTGTTCCTAGGCATTCCCTTGCTGTTTCTACTACAGTATCCCTGTATGCCACCCATTCACTTTCTATATCCTGAACCTGCTTACTATATACTGTTTGAAACTTCTCACTAATCATATCCATGTACTTCTGTCTAATTTCCTCGTCCTGGAGATTTTCTACCCTTATTCGTTTGCAGACAAATTTCACTTTCTCTACCCTAGGCCTAGAGATACTTACTTCACTACAGATCAGATAGTGGTCTATATCATCGATAAATCCGCGGAAAACTCGTACATTCCTAACAGATTTCCTGAATTCGAAGTCTGTTAAGATATAGTCTATTATGGATCCCATTTGTAGCGGTGAATAGCCTTACGCTTGAAGAATGTATTCGTAACAGCTAAACCCATATTAGCACAGAAGTCCTGCAAACGCTTCCCATTCGCATTAGCTTCCATATCTTCCCCACATTTACCAATCACCCTTTCGTATCCTTCAGTTCTATTCCCAACTCTCGCATTGAAGTCGCCCATTAGCACTATTCTATCCTTGCTGTTGACCCTGACCACGATGTCACTCAATGCTTCATAAAACTTGTCAACTTCATCCTCATCTGCATGCTCTTATGGTGAATACACGGACACAATTCTAGTCCTAATTCCTCCAACTGACAAATCCACCCACATCATTCGCTCATTTACGTGCCTATCAGAAACTATGTTGCGTGAAATGGTATTCCTGATAAAGAGCCCTACCCCAGACTCTGCCCTTCTCTTTCTAACACCCGTCAAGTACACTTTATAATCTCCTTCCTCGTTATCTCCCCTTACCCGAATACCACTTACTCCTAGCACATCCAGATGCATCCTCTTTGCTGACTCAGCTAGTTCTACTTTCTTTCTTCCATAAGTCCTATTAATATTGATAGCTTCCCATCGAATTCCATTTCGTTCGCCAAGTTGTTTCCAAAGAGTCCCTCGCCTGTCAAATGGGAGTGGGACTCCGTTACTCCCATAAGTCCGAGACTTGCTTAAAATGTTTTGAGCTCGGTAAATTCATGAAGCAGGATGCTACCCTACTTGCACATAGTCCAAGTGAGGATCTCTCCTCCAACGGGTTATGGACCACCGGTGAATTGTATAGTCCTAGCCGCCTGAGCACAAGGAGAGCCATGACTCAGAATATGTCCGAGATGCCCACTCCCATTCCATAGCAACTGGTATCCCGACTCTCAGGAGCACTTACTAAGCCACTCAGCCGTTCCCCATGGTTCACGAACTAGGACGTGACTACAGTAACCCACAAACATGAACCTGGCTAATGAAATATCTTCACTCATAATATTAGTTCATCAGTCAGCTGACACAAACGGAGGTTAGAATCGGTCTGTTGCATATGTTCTTGATTTGGGTTTGTTCCTAGCATTAGGCTAGTGCTTGACTACTACCGACTATTAATCCACATGTTAGAGAGGCTCACTTGATATTTTCGTTGTTGTGACTTTGATACATATGAGAATGGATAAATAAAGTGAAAATAATGTGAGAGAAGAAAGTCCATTTGCAGAAAGTGATTGAGTTAAAGCGTCAACTATTCTCAGCCTTTTGCACACTATATCCCTCCTTGTTCTCTGTTGAGATGAACTAGCAAAATCTTGGTTTACTACCCCCTGTTGGTGGGGGCGGTAGAATAACAGCCACGGTATCCCCTGCCTGTCGTAAGAGGCGACTAAAGTGGATCTCAGGGCTCTCAACTTGGGAGCGTGGGTTGGCGACCACGAGGCACTGAGATGAGTCCTCCCATTGTTTCCACTTACTTGCGCCAGGCTCCTCACTTTCATCTACCCTTCCGACCTCCCTTGTTCAACTCTTGTTATTTTCTGACCCCGACGGTATTAGGTTGCGAGGCCGAGAGTCTTTAATTTTCACGCCCTTCGTGGTCCTTCTCTTTCTTCGGCCGATACCTTCATTATCAAAATGTCGAATCCCTTCCATTTTTCTATTATAGATTATTATAGATTATGGTTGCCTAGTTGTAGCCTACTTCCTCTGAAAACAATAATCATCACCACCATCATCTTAGTTTACTGGTGATATAAGCCAAGATTTTAAAAGATAGCCGGAGTGTCCGAGCAGAACTGCACTAGAGAAACACAATGATACTGTATATCACTACCACCCGTGGAGTGCAATGTGAAGGTGCTGTTTTGAGATTATGCTTCATTCCTTGCAGTGGAACATTCTATTAGCAACCCTATCAAGCAAATACTCAAAAGTTCTGTAACCTAACCCAAATCTCCCATTGTATTCGTATGTTTGTTACATGCCAGTACAGGCTGTTTTTGACGTATCATTTATTGAACGGTGAATACCTACACTCGTTCCTCATCACTGTTTGAATCAGTGTCGACCATTTCAGTGATCTTCACGATTTTATTCCAAAATATTTGGCTTCACTAAAAATATGAATTATGAGTCAAAATACACTCTGGGGGCCGATGACCTTAGATATTAGGCCTCTTTAAACAACAAGCAAGCAGCAAAACACACTCATGGAAATAATATGAGTAACTTTTATTAGTCATGTTGTCTATGAAACAATTTACTAATCTACTAATCTACTAATAATTTTGACTCATAAACTAATTACTAATAATATTAGCTAATAACTCTATGAAACATAATACTAGTATTATTAGTTAATATTATTGGTTTCTTAGTAATAATATTAGTGAAAGATGTTTTGTGAAACAGGGCCCTGCACTTACATGAGATAGAAGGCGTCATAATAACCTCTAAGTGAATCGGCCAAGAGTTCCTAGAATTGATGATGTGTCAGTTATCTTAACCGAAAGTACTTCACTGAACTACACTGAACTACCGGCTTCATTACAGGTTCCATTTTAATCAATTTTTTCAAAAGTGTTCTTGGTATAGAATACAGTGACGCACAAAATGCTTTTTATATTTTCACGATCAGAAACAAGAGCTAAGTGCAAAAATAATTACAATTGGAGTTGACTCCAATTACCTTTTTTTCTTTTTTTTTTTTTTTTTTGCCATTGGCTTTACGTCGCACCGACACAGATCGGTCTTATGGCGACGATGGGACAGGAAGGGGATAGGACTGGGAAGGAACCGCCGTGGCCTTAATTAAAGTGCAGGCCCAGCATTTGCCTGGTGTGAAAATGGGAAACCACGGAAAACCATCTTCAGAGCTGCCGAAAATGGGGTTCAAACCCACTATCTCCCGAATACTGGATACTGGCCGCACTTAAGCGACTGCAGCTATCGAGCCCGGTACTCCAATTATCTTCAGAGCTCGGAACCGCTTTTCTGTCAAAACAATCCAAATAGAACTGATCTAGGCTAAAATTAAGGAAGTTCATGCCAAGCGCAATGCAACATTTTAATCACTAGACGTAGACGGTGCAACTGATAAAATATCATAATTAAGCACGACAGAATTGTAATAGTTCGTCATGCTGAGTTAAGTAGTTAGCAATTTCCAACATAGCAGGGATGACTCAGAACTAAGTGATGTACACGAGGAAGGGGAGGGTGACGCTTTCAAGAAGCTTGAGTCCCCTCGGAAACTACCGTGTAGCAATGACATCAAAAAGATTAAGTACTAAAAAAACAAATTAACGTTTGCAATATTTGGATAGAGCTCTCACTACAGAATTATTTATAGCAGGTACAAAGAGGAAAAGAGAAAAAAGGCTGCCTAGCTGAGGTGGTAAAAGATAGCTCGCTTCACTCGAAAGAATGTTGGTTCGATTCTCCATCAGGAAGTCGAACAATTTAGAAACGTGATTTTCATTTCAGGAAAACCATGTGGTTCTGGACTCCCAGCCTACTAAAGAAGTGAGTGCTAGGATATTTTTGGGGAGTATAGAGGTAACTACTTGACCACTAATAGTACCGAGCTCGATAGCTGCAGTCGCTTAAGTGCGGCCAGTATCCAGTATTCGGGAGATAGTAGGTTCGAACCCCACTGTCGGCAGCCCTGAAAATGTTTACCCTCCAGGGTCGGTTTTTCCCTGGGACTCAGCGAGGGATCCCACCCCTAGGCCTACCGCCTCATGGGCAGTATCCTGGAGTGCGAGACATTTCGTCGGGGATACAATTGAAGAGGAGGACCAGTACCTCGCCCAGGCGGCCTCACCTACTAGGCTGCACAGGAGCCTTGTGAGGGGTGGGAAGATTGGAAGGGATAGGCAACGAAGAGTGAAGGAAGCGGCCGTGGCTTTACGTTAGGTACCATTCTGGCATTTGCCTGGAGAAGAAGTGGGAAACCACGGAAAACCACTTCGATGATGGCTGAGGTGGGAATCGAACCCCTCTACTCAGTTGACCTCTCGAGGCTGAGTGGACCCCGTTACAGCCCTCGTACCACGTTTCAAATTTCGTGGCAGAGCTGGGGAAGAAAGATAGAAAGAAACGATTCCATTAATTTAATTTAAATTAAACTATTAACTGATCTATTATTTTGTTATGTTCTTCAGTGTAACTGTAAAGCTTTTCAGTTGAAGACACCAATTATAACACACATAGCACTATAACATACCTATAATAATAAAACACATACTAATAAACCAAGTCCTAGGTGTCTGAAGATGCGTCCTATTATTCTATCTCTTCTGGTCAAATTCAGCCAAGTCGATTTCCTCTCACCAATCGATTATCTCTTCATTCGTGATTCGACATATCCATCTCATCTTCAGCATTCTTCTGTAACACACCATTTCAAAGGCTTTTATTCTCTTCCGTTATGAGTTGGTTTCACTTCCGTGCAATGCCACGCTCCAGACGAAAGTATTCAAGAACATCTTTCTAATTACTACATCAATGTTCGAAGTGAGCAAATTCCTTTTCTTAAAAAATATCTTAGTCCGCCTCTGTGGTGTAGTGGTTAGTGTGATTAGCTGCTACCCCCGGAGGCCCTGTTTCGATTCCCGGCTCTGCCACGAAATTTGAAAAGTAGTACGAGGGCTGGAACTGTGGTAAGAACGATAGGGGTAGACCGAGGCATGGATATGACATTCAGATTAGAGTAGATGTAGGATGTAGTAGTTACATAGAAATTAAAATGTTAACACACGACAGCGTGACATGCAAAGCTGCATCAAACCAATCTATTGACTGATGACCCAAAGAACAACATGTGAAACTACCCATTTGCACTGTTTTCGGTGATGAGGTCCTGCGAGGCAACTGAAGCAGAATAGCTCTCAGCGGGTGACCGCTGGTGTACTCTGCAGCTGTAGAAAATACTTGGTTGTAGTGCCAAACCTGTAGATACGAAACCCAGCCAGCAAAGTAGAAATTCCAGCGTTGCCGTAGTTCAATCGGTACGGCGTCAGCTGCGAAAGTCAACGGTTGTGGGTTCGCATCCCATCGGAGTCGGGTTGACCATTGCTGGTATGTACTTAGAATATTATTAACATCGTCACCCTGGCGCTTTCTAAATTATATTTGGATCTCCAGCAGTTCCACCATCAGCTATAATAGAAAGACCGCATGTAAATGAAGAGGCTTACAAGTCAATGAGGAGTGTGGTAGTTTCCTGTAGTTTTTCCTCACTAAGTCAGAACTCTTGGAAGCCTACTAAAATGCGCACACGAAATGATCCTACAAGCAATATTTTCACACCATTCCTCGCACTCACTGGCTGCATCACATATATCTCATATTTTCAAAAATGCAATATTAAACGAAAAACACCTATAAGGAAATGTTATTTGTCTGGTGGTAGTGATTCTTGTTTTAAGAAAGAGTGCCACTGGCGAGCCATTCTCTCTAACACTAGTCAGAAGAGTGCACAGAAGTGCCCTGACACTCGAAGAATGAGGGTAATGGCAAAGGGGAGGGCAGGGGGTGGGCGCAGGAGACGTGATGATGAAAGACGCTCCAAGTCTCGTAAACCTAATACCGTCGAAATCGGAAGAGAACAAGGGTTGACCGCGGGAGGTCAGATAGAAAAGTTGAAAGTGAAGAGTTTGAGACAAGTAAGAGGATACAATGGCAGACACTATTTTTTTTTTTTTAAGAAAAGTAATTTGTTGGCTTCGAACATTGATGTAGTAATTAGAAAGATTTTTTGAACAAACCACGCTTCCAAGTTGAAAGCCTCTGGGGGTTGTTTTGTGTCCCCAGTGTGCGGTTGAATGTATATAGATTATCGGTAATCGAATGCTAATATTTTTTTTTTTTTGCTAGGGCTTTACGTCGCACCGACACAGATAGGTTTTATGGCGACGATGGGATAGGAAAGGCCTAGGAGTTGGAAGGAAGCGGCCGTGGCCTTAATTAAGGTACAGCCCCAGCATTTGCCTGGTGTGAAAATGGGAAACCACGGAAAACCATCTTCAGGGCTGCCGATAGTGGGATTCGAACCTACTATCTCCCGGATGCAAGCTCACAGCCGCGCGCCTCTACGCGCACGGCCAACTCGCCCCGTAATGCTAATATTATTTAACATAATGTAGATACATATCACAATAATACGAGCATGTTAACCAAGGGAAAGGGCTACGCTGTCCGAGGAGTGTTGTTAGCATACATTCGGGGGATAGGGGATTCGAACTTTGTCGGCAGTCCTGAAGATGGTTTTCCGTGGTTTCCCATTTTCACACCAGGCAAATGCTGGGGCTTTACCTTAATTAAGGCCACGGCCGCCTCCTTCCCACTCCTAGGCCTTTCCTATCCCATCGTCGCCGTAAAACCTATTTGTGTCAGTGCGACGTAAAGCCACTAGTAAAAAAAAAGAAAAGTGCGCGGAGTTTTTGTGCTCTAGTTCTTGTGGTTCCTGACAGAAGTGTACCTAAAAATTAGATATAGTCATCATCATCATCATCATCTGTTTACCCTCCAGGTTCGGTTTTTCCCTCGGACTTAGCGAGGGATCCCACCTCTACCGCCTCAAGGGCAGTGTCCTGGAGCTTCAGACTCTTGGTCGGGGGATACAACTGGGGAGTATGACCAGTACCTCGCCCAGGCGGCCTCACCTGCTATGCTGAACAGGGGCCTTGTGGAGGGATGGGAAGATTGGAAGGGATAGGAAAGGAAGAGGGAAGGAAGCGGCCGTGGCCTTATGTTAGGTACCATCCCGGCATTCGCCTGGAGAAGTGGGAAACCACGGAAAACCACTTCCAGGATGGCTGAGGTGGGAATCGAACCCACCTCTACTCAGTTGACCTCCCGAGGCTGAGTGGACCCCATTCCAGCCCTCGTACCACTTTTCAAATTTCGTGGCAGAGCCGGGAATCGAACCCGGACCTCCGGGGGTGGCAGCTAATCACGCTAACCACTACACCACAGAGGCGGCTTAGATATAGTCACTTTGAGAAATGTAGGCCTAAAGTTAGCTGACAGCTGAGGGGGCGTGGCAGTGTTGCCGCCATATTTAAATAGCCAATTAAAATACACGTTTATTGCAATACCGGATTCAGGAGAGTTTAAACTGATCAAATAAAAATATGAATTTCTGATGGCTTTTCACACCCTGCAGCTCGTAATTTAAGATGACAATGTTCCTAACCTAAATGCCATGCTAGTGCAATAACTTATCCTACTGTACGTCACCAGCACTGATCTCTATACCTGGATGGCTGGTAGCTTGGGTAGCAGTAAGCCGAATAGAAGATGACTGGCGTCGTAAGATGGCAGCGAGCGCATGGTGCAATAGACCACGAGGAGCGCGCTTCCTTTGTTTATGCTTAGTTCAGTGACGCCAGGCCTCTTGACTGTAGTTTCACGAGTGTTCTGTGCTGTGTTATTGCAAAGTAAATAGTAGTGTATTTTACGAATTTAGGTTCGTTGCCTTGTAGTATGCTTGTGAATTACAAGATTAAATTTAAATATGTATGTGTTTATCTGAAATATGAATGAAGAAACATTCTACGGGGTATTAACATACCGCAGTATTCAGCTTATGGATGTACAAACAGAACCGATCAGCAGAAGGAGAAATCATTTCATCGGGGAGTTTTAATAATAATAATGTTATTTGCTTTACGTCCCACTAACTACTTTTTTAAAGTCTTCGGAGACGCCGAGGTGCCGGAATTTAGTCCCGCAGGAGTTCTTTTGCGTGCCAGTAAATCTACCGACACGGGGCTGTCGTATTTGAGCACCTTCAAATACCACCGGACTGAGCCAGGATCGAACCTGCCAAGTTGGGGTTAGAAGGCCAGCGCCTTAGCCGTCTGAGCCACTCAGCCCGGCTCGGGGAGTTTTATACTGTACATAAGAATCTTCCTAGGGTAGTGTTTTGAGTTTTAGGTTTATTGTATCTTATTTCGCATATTCCGGGAGCAAAATGGCAATTAATTTTTGTAGGTTTCCTTTCTCGAGACCCGAACATCTAAGATCATCGATTAGGAGTATCAAGCGGGAGAATTGGGAGCCTTCTAAAACAGCTGTTCTCTGCTCGGATCACTTAGAGGAAGACTGTTTTGATAGAAATGGACAAACTGTACACCTTAGAAGTGATGTACAGCCAACTGTTTTCAATTTTGCTGAACATTAACTGCAAGTAAAGATTTACGTATATTTTTTTTTCTCATAATTAAACTGACAGTTTCGATGAAATAATTGACGTGATCTTATAACAATCTTAGAAAATGAAGTCTGCAGGAATTCTAGACCTTATTTACATCAGTAATAATCTTGGGTTTCAGACACTGGAGTGGTGGGAGAAGGGAAAGTGTGGTGGCTGTTTGGGGCTATTCCATTATACTATTCGTGGTATTTGGGACTCTTTTAACTGGTGTTACATATTTCTGATGATGACTATCAATATCGCTTTGCTAGTTGAATGTAATTAAAGAGGTCTGTAATAGTACATTAAGCTGGAGATAATGTGATATATTGACTAGTTTTGAATATTTGCTGGTTTTATAAATGTGTACATTTGCTTCAATGATATTTTTAATTTGATAATATGCGCGTTATTTTTTGGAAACAGGAAACAGAAATTCATTATCAAGCACCGATTACGATATGTCGAATCTAGGCCTGTATATTGAGCTACGTTTATAGGTACATCATTTTAAGAATGCATAATTTCGTGGCATACATGTATACAATTTACAGCAATGTTTCCAGAAACTGGTTTTCACTCGTATTGTGTTACCGATCGCTAATTGCATGTATTCAGCACCTAAGTTAATATTTCCCGGCCGTTATTATACACTCATTTTTATTGCTATCCCGGAGATTTACTGACCTCGGAATGACGTGTCAGTGATCCCAATGTCCTTATTCTTTGAGTGAACATGTCTCTATATTTTTAATTATTCCAATGCGCCATTAATTGCGACTTAAAATTGACTATATTATCATTGCTTCCCCATAAGGAGAGCTCGAGGTTGGGTACGCCAACATGGCGAACCGCGCGTTCAACTTGGCGTACTTTCTCCTGCAGCGGAGACCTGCCATCAGCGATCCATGTATAGAGATCAGTGGTCACCAGTCACAGGAAACAGTAGCAAGACATTTCTGAGTGCCGTCATAAATTTTGTTATCGTGTTACAATTCTCAACAACCCAGTCACAACATAGAATCTGTTGTACACAGAGTTGGGAAGTAAATGAGTAAATAATATGTTCGAATTACTTGTAACGAATGCTTTCGTAGTAATTTTTCATTGTAACCGTTATTTTTTTTATAAAATGTAACTTAATAAATTTTTAATCGTATCTTACTTCTTTTACGTCGCACCGACAGATATGTCTTATGGCGACGATGGGATGGGAAAGGCCTAGGAATGGGAAGGAAGCGGCCGTGGCCTTAATTAAGGTACATCCCCAGCTTTTGCCTGGTGTGAAAATGGGAAACCACGGAAAACCATCTTCAGGGCTGCCGACAGGGGGGTTCGAACCCACTATCTCCCGATTACTAGACACTGGCCGTACTTAAGCGACTGCAGCTATCGAGCTCGGTTATCTTACTTCTTGAAATAGACTGTAATCGTTTCATTTCATAAATCGGTAAACCTCGCATGTAAGCAGAAACGGTAGAAAAAGTTATGATGAAGATAACGTTTTAAGTTCTACCACAACAGAACCAGTAGCTTCACCAGTGTCGGATGATGTACTTACTTTCTTACATCTGTAGTACTTCCAAAGACATTATGTATTCGACAATATCCGTCAGTCCTGGGGATTTCTTTTTTTGCTACTTGCTTTACGTCGCACCGACACAGATAAGTCTTATAGCGACGATGGGATAAGAAAGGCCTAGGAATGGGAAGGAAGCGGCCGTGGCCTTAATTTACAGCCCCAGCATTTGCCTGGTGTGAAAATGGGAAACCACGGAAAACCATCTTCAGGGCTGCCGATCGTGGGGTTCGAACCCACTATTTCCCAGATGCAAGCTCACAGCTGCGCGCCCCTAACCGCACGGCCAACTCGCCCGGTGGAGATGTTCTTAAAATTAAGCACAGGTATTCCTTCACGGGCCCCTGTAGAGCGCATTTATAGCAAATGCCATGATAATTTTTAAAAAACAATTATTTTGTAAAGTAAATAATAAATTGTCTGCATTTATGGTGTAGTGGTTAGTGTGATTAGCTGCCACCCCCGGAGGTTCGAATACCGGCTCTGCCACGAAATTTGAAAATTTGTACGAGGAATGGAACGGGGTCCACTCAGCCTCGGGAGGTCAACTGAGTAAAGGAAGGTTCGATTCCCACCTCAGCCATTCTCTCAAAGTGCTTTCCCGTGGTTTCCCTCTTCTCCAGGCAAATACCGGAATGGTATCCAACTTAAGGCCACAGCCGCTTCCTTCCCTCTTCCTTGTCTGTCCCTTCCGATCTTCCCATCCCCACACAAAGCCCCTGTTCAGCATAGTAGGTGAAGCTGCCTGGGCGAGGTACTGGTCCTCTTTCACATTTGTATCCCCGACCCAAAGTGTCACTCTCCAGGACACTGCCCTTGAGGCGGTAGAGGTGAGAACCCTCACTGAGTCCGAGGGAATAACCAACCCTGGAAGGTAAACGGATTAGGAAAGAAAGAAAGAAAGAAAGAAAGAAAGAAAGAAAGAAAGAAAGAAAATGACAAATTACTTGAAGTGCTAGCAGTCACAGAATTAAGGGAGATTTTAATATCTCTATTCTTAAAAAAAAAAGTAAAACCCAAAACGAAGTAATATAATTTTCCTTGCAAACATCGGTATCATCCCAGCCCAATGAAAAAGAAGTCGCTGATTTCCTTATGATTGGCATTCTGCGAAATAATAATAATAATAATAATAATAATAATAATAATAATAATAATAATAATAATAATAATAATAATATTTATTTTACGTCCCTCTAACTACCTTTTCTACGGTTTTTGGAGACACCGAGGTGCCGGAAGTTTGTCCCGCATGAGTTCTTTTACGTGCCAGTAAATCGACAGAGACGAGGCGGACGTATTTCTATATTTTCAAATACCACCGGACTGAGCCAGGATCGAACCTGCAAAGTTGATGTCAGAGGGCCAGTGCCTCAACCGTCTGAGCCATTCAGCCCGGCATTCTGTGAAGTGCCTCTAATTGTACTTCTACTGATTACTTGTTGAAATGGTAATTTGTAATTGTATTTGAGTAAAATATTTCTCAGGTAACTGTAATTCAGCCCAATTACCTTTTCTTGTATTTTTCTCATCAGGGGTGTACGACCAAGAAGTATTTATGAGCTATATATCAGCATATTCTATTTTAAATATGTGTGTAACACTTTGTTGGAATATCTTCAGTTCGTTTGTATTGTATATAAAACTAACTGCATGAATTAATTATGATCACAAAAATTTAATGATCTCTCTCCAGCTGGTTCTCATCCATCACTGGGAGAGAAGAGTTTTCTATTCATTCATTGTACAGGGAGCCATACGAATATGTATCAGTTAAAGTCGGAATATGTGGCAGAAAAAGCCGAGCTTAAGCGGATTGAGTAGCTCAGAAAGTTGAAACCAAGCTGGCGGGTTCGATCCCGGCTCAGTCCGGTGGTTTTTGAAGGTGCTCACATACGTCAGCCTCGTGCCGGTAGATTTGTTGACACGTAAAAGAACTCCTGCGGGACTGAATTCCGGCACCTCATCGTCTTCGAAAGCCGTAAAGTAGTTAGTGGGACGTAAAGCCAACGTAATTAAAAACAGATTATTATTACATTTACTAGCACGTAGAATCACTCCCGTGGGACCAAATTCTGGCACCTCGGCGTCTCCAAAAGCCATAAAAGTAGTTAGTAGGACTTAAAACCATTATTATTATTGTTAATCTTTCTTTTTTTATTAATCTGTTTACCCTCTAGGGTTGGTTTTCCCTCGGACTCAGCGACGGATCCCACCACTACCGCCTGGAGCGTGAGACTTTGGGTCGGGGGATACAATTGGGAAGAAGGATCAGTACCTCGCTCAGGCGGCCTCACTTGCTATGCTGAACAAGGGCCTTGTGGGGAGGATGGGATAGACAAGGAAGACAAGGAAGTTGGATACCTTTCCGGCATTTGCCTGGAGGAGAAGTGGGAAACCACGATAAACCACTTATAAAATGGCTGAGGTGGGAATCGAACCTTCCTCTACTCAGTTGACCTCCCGAGGCTGAGTGAATCCCGTTCCAGCCTTCGTACCACTTTTCGAATTTCGTGGCGGAGCTGGGAATCGAACCGGGGCCTCTTGGGGTGGCAGCTAATCACGCTAACCACTACACCACAGAGACGGACTATTATTATTAATTTGGGCCTTAATTGGTTAAGGTCTCGCCAACCCCAACTAACTGCACTGAGAATCTACTCCACAACCTTCAGCAAAGATCAGTCGAAATAACAACAGCGCAGCATCAAGTTAATGCAATGTCTGTGAAAGTGACCTTTCAGGTGACCGATGTTTACGTTTACTGAAGTTGTCAACCTTGACAATGACAGCTGGCTCGCTCCTTAAGACATAATTATTGAGGATGGACCTACCTTTCTGTATCACGATCAGCAGCCGCGGACAAGCAGCGACAGACCTTCTCGTGCAGATCGATCGATGTAACTGAGTATGAAACCAAAGAGATAGGTTCACGCGTTTCCTGCTTTCTCTCCGTAAAACACCTGGCTGCGAGTAGACCTGGTGACTGAGAACTGATCGGTGTGAGGCGGGAGAGCCACGACGAACAGAAAAACGAGTGACGTCAGAGTTACTCACGCTCACATCTTCACGACCAGTCCATTCATCTCACAAGGGAACTGTTTGGATTGAACTAGACTGATTTAACCCTTAAATCCATAGCATTGCGTATGTGCAAAGGAGAATTTACTTTTGTTATATCACTGCTTTACGATTTTACAAGTGTGCATTTATATCTACCTTGCAGACGAACTCGCTAAGGGTCGCTAGTGTATTAAAAATGAACAATCCTTTATTTTATGATTTTTCTTGCTAATCAACTGAAGTGAAGTGTAAACTTTAAACAGTTAAGGTAAAAGAAATCAAATGTCATTTTCCTCAAAGAATTCATGAGTAAGGATATCCCTAAGATTGAAGTGTGCTAGTATCTACAGTCATCGTACAGCTTTGCACTTACCGGTATGTAAAACAATCAAAACGATTAACATTTTGAGTGATCCAAATAAAAACATATTTATTTTGACAAATAATTTGTTGAATGTTTTCTGATAATAACACCTTACTTTTAATAATAATAATAATAATGTTATTTGCTTTACGTCCCACTAACTATTTTTACGGTTTTCGGAGACGCCGAGGTGCCATAATTTAATCCCGCAGGAGTTCTTTTACGTACCAGTAAATCCACCGAAACGATGCTGACGTATTTGAACACCTTCAAATACCACCGGACTGAGCCAGGATCGAGCCTGCCAAGTTGGGGTCAGAAAGCCAGAGCCTCGACCGTCTGAGCCACTCAGCCCGGCTACGCCTTACTTTTTAAACGAAACATCGTCATATTAGAAGAAAAAGTAAATAGCGCATTTAGGGGTTAAAAGGAACTTTGCTAATGATGAAATGAATAACATATCATAAATGTAATCGTAATACAGTAATCATTTTACCGTAAAAAATCAACGATAGTGGTATAATTAATTAAGAATAGCTGCTTGGGGAGAGAGGGGCTCGGAGCAGTTAGCTGTTGACGGCGTACGGTAGATGGCCTACTTTCTCTCTTTCTTAATCTGCTTACCCTCCAGGGTTGATTTTTCCCTTGGACTCAGTGAGGGAGCCCACCTCTACCGCCTCAAGGGCAGTGTCCTGGAGCGTGAAACTTTGGGTCGGTGGATACAACTGGGGAGAATGACCAGTACCTCGCCCAGGCAGCCTCACCTGTTATGCTGAACAGGGGACTTGGTGGGGGATGGGAAGATTGGACGGGATAGGCAAGGAAGAGGGAAGGAAGCGGCAGTGGCCTTAAGTTAGGTACCATCCCGGCATTCGCCTGGAGGAGAAGTGGGAAACCACGTAAAACCACTTCCAGGATGGCTGAGTTGGAAATCGAAGCCACCTCTACTCAGCTGACCTCCCGAGGCTGAGTGAACCCCGTTCCAGCCCTCGTACCACTTTTCAAATTTCGTGGTAGAGCCGGGAATCGAACCCGGACCTCTGGGGGTGGCAGCTAATCACACTAACCACTTCACCAGAGAGGCGGACAGATAGCCTACTTACTGTAGAAATATTCTGATAGCTCTGTAAAGTTATACAACACACTTTATACCGAGTGCTGAGTGTGTTGAATAGTAATGCGTACCAGTGCCCTGCTACTGCGCCTGTAAACGTGTCTCCGGGAGAGCTTTTGTTACCGTATCTTATGAAGCGTCTTTGTATTAAAAGATAAATGAGCCAGCCCAGAGCGATCATCAAGTTCAGGGGCCTGAAAGGTAATTTTTTCAATTTGCTTTACGTCGCACCGACGGAAATAGGTTTTATGACGACGATAAGATAAGAAAGAGCTAGGAACGAGAAGGAAGCAACCGTGGTCTTCATTAAAATACAGTCCCAGTATTTGCCTGGTGTGAAAATGGGAAACGACGGAAAACAATCTTCAGGGCTACCGACAACGGCTGTTCGAACCCGCTAGCTCCCGAATGCAAGCTGACAGCTACGTGACCCAAACCTCACAGCCACTCGCTCGGTCAAAGATGTATATATACATTATTCTTGTAAGTTTATTTCACTATTTCTCACTTTCAAGGTCAATACACGTGTTTTCTTCCTAAGCACGTGATCCCAATGTACCGATATCTTACACCATCGAACTAGGTAATTTCATAAATCCGGATATATTGATCCAAACAACGACCTCAGTCAATCTATATTACTGATGTCTTGCTGTATTTGCATTTGTAGGAGGCCCCATCGCTTACTGTCAATCAACGAGTCCACTTCAATGGAGGTTCCTTTAATGATAATTGTATAACATCCATCTCCATAATAACTCGATAATTTCCCTACACTTTTTCGGGGCTTGATATCTTCCTTTCCTTCTTTCTTTCTTAATCGGTTTACCCTCCAGGGTTGGTTTTTTCCTCGGACTCAGCGAGGGATCCCACCTCTACCGCCTCAAGGGCAGTGTCCTGGAGCGTGAGACTTTGGGACGGGGAATACAACTTGGGAGAATGACCAGTACCTCGCCCAGGCGGCCTCACCTGCTACGCTTAACAGGGGCCTTGTGGGGGGATGGGCCGATTGGAAGGGATGGACAAGGAAGAGGGAAGGAAGCGGCCGTGGCCTTAAGTTAGATATCATCCCGGCATTTGCCTGGAGGAGAAGTGGGAAACCACGGAAAACCACTTCTAGTATGCCTGAGGTGAGAATCGAACCCACCTCTACTTATTTGACCTCCCGAGGCTGAGTGAACCCGTTCCAGCCCTCGTACCACTTTTCAAATTTTGTGGCTGAGCCGGGAATCGAACCCGGCCCTCCGGGGATGGCAGCTAATCACACTAACCACTACACCAGAAAGGCGGACCGGGGCTTCATATAAAAATTTAATTTGGGCTTTCAGGAAAAGTGTAAGCCCATGAAAACTACAGGTCATTGCCTTGGAAAGAACGGTTCCTAATATTTTATGCTTGCGTGCTGCCGAAGTTTAGTTTCTGAACCCCAATTTCATATCCCCCCTCCCCAGTTCAACCTCTCGAGGAGTATTGAAAATTTTCCACATCTTATGGGTGTCAAGTTTTAAATTTATAAGAATAAGAATAAGAATAAGAATAAGAATAAGAATAAGAATAAGAATAAGAATAAGAATAAGAATAAGAATAAGAATAAGAATAAGAATAAGAATAAGAATAAGAATAAGAATAAGAATAAGAATAATGTTATTGGCTTTACGTCCCACTAACTATTTTTACGGTTTTCGGAGACGCCGAGGTGCTGGAATTTAGTCCCGCAGGAGTTCTTTTACTAGCCAGTAAATCTACCGACACCAGGCTGACGCATTTGGGCACCTCCAAAAATACCACCGCACTGAGCAAAGGACGAACCTGGGAAGTTGAGGTCAGAAGGCCAGCGCCTCAACCGTCTGACCCACTCTGCCCAACGTTTAACTTTCTAGGATACCTCGAAATGACACAGTAATTCATGTCTATTTTTATGCTGATACCGTACTTACCTACACTCATGCTCATAAATTAAGGATAATTGCATATTGTGGTGTCACACAACGTGGCACTACACAAAACTGGCGCTAATAGCATAGGCACATAGTGAACACAAACGAAACATATCTGTAAGTCCACGGTATTGGTGATAAGTTGAGAAAACCGTCTCAAAACACATGTGCTACAAAACGCCATTGTTTCCTGCTCATGCACCCCGACATCAGTATGGGATATGACCACCATGCACACGTACACAGGCCGCACAACGGGTTGGCATACTCTGGATCAGGTGGTCGAGCAGCTGCTGGGGTACAGCCTCCCATTCTTGCACCAGTGCCTGTCGGAGCTCCTGAAGTGCCCTAGGGGTTTGAAGACGTGGAGCGATACGTCGACCGAGAGCATCCCAGACGTGCTCGATGGGGTTTAGGTCTGGAGAACAGGCAGACTACTCCATTTGCCGGATATCTTCCGTTTCACGGTACTCCTCCACGATGGCAGCTCGGTGGGGCCGTGCGTTATCATCCATTCAGGAGGAAGGTGGGACCCACTGCACCCCTGAAAAGGCGGACATACTGGTGCAAAATGACGTCCCGATACACCTGACCTGTTACAGTTCCTCTGTCAAAGGCATGCAGGGGTGTACGTGCACCAATCCTAATCCCACCCCACACCATCAAACCACCACCTCCATACAGGTCCCTTGCAAGGACATTACGGGGTTGGTATCTGGTTCCTGGTTCACGTCAGATGAGAACCCGGCGAGATTCACTGTTTAGACTATACCTAGACTCGTCCGTGAACATAACCTGGGACCACTGTTCCAATGACTATATATTGTGTTCTTGACACCAGGCTTTATGGGCTCTCCTGTGAACAGGGGTCAGTGGAATGCACCTTGCAGGTCTCCGGGCGAATAAACCATGTCTGTTCAGTCGTCTGTAGACTGTGTCCAGAGACAAGTTAGTGTTCCAGTGACTGTGGCAAGGTCCCGAGCAAGGCTACCTGCAGTACTCCGTGGCCGTCTGCGGGCACTGATGGTGAGATATCGGTCTTCTTGTGGTGTTGTACACTGCTGACGTCGCGTACTGTAGCGCCTGGACACGTTTCCTTTCTGCTAGAATCATTGCCATAACCTTGAGATCACACTTTGTGGAACACGGGGGGCCCGTGCTACGATCTGCTGTGTTTGACCAGCCTCCATTCGCCCTATTATTCTACCCCTCATAACGTCATCAATATGTGTTCGCTGAGCCATTTTCACCACACAGTCACCATTAGCATGTCTGAAAACATCTGCACACTTATTCGCTGCACCATACGGTCTGACATGCACCAACACACCTCTGAGTATTTCAACTGCTACCACCGCCACCGTGCGACGACCGCAGGTCAAATGCACCACATGGTCATACCCCGAGGTGATTTAAAACCGCAAGCCGCCCACCATAGCGTTGTTTCACCATGTTTCAGCATTATCCTTAATTTCTGAGCACGAGTGTATGTACATGCCACACTTCGACTTTCATTATTATTAGCTTGTTGGTATAGGTTGCCTATAAGCAATGTAATAAATAAGTTTTCTCAATTCATGAATAGCAAAAAACTGCGTGAATGCCTCCCTCCCCTAGTGCTCCCCAAGAAATATCGGGGTTAAGCTAGTTTTTTATTTTAAATCAATGTCTTCTTCTTTTGAGCACTAGCCCGTTCATAAGGAGCTCGCTGCTCGATTCACTGAATGTCACTTTGCTCGATCAATCATGTTTTCAAGGCGTAGGCTAATCATGTTCATATTTAATGTTGTGATGTCCGATCACGTCCGCAGTGCAATCTCTCAGAATCACAAGTTTTCTGTCAAATTTTACACTAGATAAACAAACAGCGAAAAAAAAACCTACAACCTGTTTTTCCAGTCATTGTCCGGGTCAGGGATGGAATGAATAAAAACCCCATCTTGCGGCAAGGAAAGGAATTGTGCCGGCTGCCGAAGCCTGACGCACTCAAAACAGTGTTTACTGTTATTTCAGTTCGACAGTCTGTTACACACTCGTCAATAACTAATGATACTTAAAACAGGGGCAGTAAGAGTCCATTCTAAATGGCCGTAGTGTACAAAAGAAAAGGTTTAAGAGATCGGCCATGAACAAAATGCTAGGAGGCGAAACATTTGCACTCCTTTTGAAATACACTTAAAATCCTACATGAACGTATGGCCCGAAGTTACAGAGGCCAATCATATACTACAGAGCGGTGACTAGATGTGAAATATTAAGTTCCAAAATGGTTTGAAGAATTCAGAGTTTTAGAAAATCATAGTACCCCCATACAAAGTTGAATAAGAATTAACAGAGGGTGAACACTCTTTATTCTCCAAGTTACATATTCCCCAGCAGGGATTTGAATAGAGTCCTTAGACTTGCCTGAAAATGTACATTTAAAAGGTGATATTCACATTAAGAAAGAAGTGCGAAACCTTCCCCTCAAGTTAACTGTCTGAAGCCAGCACATATTTTACAAGATGTCTGTCATTACCTTGAACTCTTAGGCCTTCCGACGATGGACAGGCTGTCCTTGCTCCCAATTATGCCGTACACACATTTAGACTCGAGGGACGAAGATGACAAAATGGCCCAAAAGCGCCCAGCTTATATAACAACTCAGAGGGAAGGTTCCCGAACTCTCTAGACCTAGGTAGAGTGCCTGTACACCCCCTCTCCCCCATTTTAATTGGCTACAAAAATATGTACAAATATTTCTGATTGGTTAATAATTTAAGGAAGAAGGAAGTCGTAGAGGTGCTGGTAACCTTAACACATAAGAAAACAATCTACAAACACTTCAGGTTTACAAACATATAAAATAGAATGTCCCCTTGATAGTAGGCCGATAATTGAGACATCTAAGGATTAAAGGTTCAAACTTCTTCGGATACACAGCTTCAGATTGCAAACACGGATGGCCTTCTAGAAGGCGCGCAGTGCAAAGCACTATTTATCCTCCTCAGTCCAGGGGCCTGTTCCACAAAAGTATGGTCTTGTACATTACAAGTAAATTCTCTAGTAACTTGTACAAATACCAGAGTTTCTGTTCCACAAAAGAATTTTCTACAGTTGTACTTTACTACTCCATACTTACAAATTACTAGTGAATTTTTATAGGCGTGTTCCACAAAAGTACTAGTACTTGTAACTTACTAGCGAAATGAGAAGAATTCTCTACCAGTGAAAGGACAATAATATATAAATGTACTAGTGCTATTTAAATACGCTTATTTTGGATACATTTTGATAAATATGTGGTCTAGCAGTAGTGATAGTGATGGTGATGAAAATGAAAACTATCGTCTGTACAGGGAAAGAATAAACTTCCAGTTTAACACTGTATTTGAATACAATGAACGTTTTAGGTTAAGCACAATACAAGTGGAAGAACTTTTGATAGATATTGGCCATAGCTTAAAATATCCTACGAACAGAAATAAATCTAACAACATTACATTGGCTAGGAAATGGTGGTCAGTACCATGGTACTGCAGATATGCTTGGGATGGCAAAATCTTCGGTCTGTGGTAGCTGCAATAAATGATATAAAATTTCCTCAAATTGTTTGTTGGCCTGAAAATACTGAAAAAAAAAAAAAAACATATTCCAAGAAGGACATTCCTGGAATCATTAATGAGCAGAATATCTCTTACATACGTCCAACTTTTCCCCTCAAAACCTCCATGAGCTTTTCCCAAGTCAAATATTTCCATCCAACCATTTATTTTGTCTTGTTTTTTCAGACTCTCGCTGAATCCAGCGAAACGAATATCTTTTCTACCTTCTATTTCCTTCAAAATGAATAACTTTGTTTCTCTTGACATCATTTTAACAATTCATGCAGAGTTTGCAATTTCGTAACAATTAAGTTTGGCGGCCGAATATCGTTATTAGCGGCATCTGATTTCTAATGACAGACCAAGGTAGGTATGTTAGACTCTCGTAGAACATACGCGAGGATCGCGGAAGAACAGAATGGGTGATAATAACGGAGTAATTTCCTATCATCAAAGAAATAAACTGAAAAATAACATCGTAGCATTAAAAAATTCACAGGAATATTAGTTCTTTCAATCTTTGCTGCATAAGTTACAGTAAAATACGATATTACGATAAATGAGGCAAGCATAACCTAATTCAACGAATGGAATACGAAGATAAACAGCTGATTCATGCTATGACGTAGTATGTTTATTGATATGTCGTCACTTGTAAAACTTGTAACAATTCACTGGTAATATACAAGAGACTATCAATCTTTTGTGGAACAGAAATGTACAACTCCATACATTACAAGAACCCACACTAGTAACTTGTAATGTACAAGACCATACTTTTGTGGAATAGGCCCCAGGTGTCCAGCCGGCTGGACACACTTATGTACAGCCGTAAATGCAAGAAATTCAGTTTCACTCTCTCTAAATCCTGTTGTCCAGCTTGCTGCACATGTACCTTTTACTCTTTGGTTTTTTAATCTTTGATTTTATGTTTCTGAAGTTGGCTATTCGCGTTTAGGCATCGTGGCGTCTATAGCTGAGATGGGTAGGAAGACTTCCCAGCGAAATAAGGGTAAGTACTGAAGTAATTCACAAGTTATTGTACGGTTAAGTATTGAAATTATTTGTATATATAATGGAGAAGCTCTCTGTGTAATGTAGCATACTGTACATATATTATTTATTTGCTTAATCCACTATTTCTTATGAAGTCCAGCCGGCTGGACACCAGGTCTCTGTTCAGTATCTCAGCTTTTTGGTGGGAAAATATGACGTCTTTGCAAAGTGAAATCTTAACTCAGTTCAGTCCGTATATTTGTTGCATTGAAATAGAATTTATCCAAAATTAATTTATATGTTAATCCGTTATTCTTGTATTGTGTGTTAATAATAATAATAATAATAATAATAATAATAATAATAATAAGTGATATCTTAAGTATCCAACCACATATTTCTAGATGTAGGATGGTTTGAAATGGGAGTAGGGCCTAAAGTAAAGGTCATCCAGATGATAAAATCAATATCTGTTATACTGTACAATTATAATCATGGATGAAAATAAAGTTTAGAAAACGTATAAAATAAAATGTATATACCGTGTACCTTGTATGCGTGTGTGTTTGAATGAGTGTGTGTAGTCAGCAATAATTTGTCGTGATCATGTTTCAAGTGAAGTGATATTAGTGTGTGGATTGTGATTTATCCTCGTGTTTTATCACGGCGGAGTCCGACTCGTTGGCTGAACAGTCAGCGTACTGGCCTTCGGTTCAGAGCGTCCCGGATTCGATTCCTGGCCGGGTCGGGGATTTTAACCTTAATTGGTTAATTCCAATGGCACGGGGGCTGGGTGTATGTGTTGTTTTCAACATCATTTCATCCTCATCACGACGCGCAGGTCGCCTACGGGAGTCAAATAGAAAGACCTGCACCTGGCGAGCCGAACCCGTCTTGGGATATCCCGGCACTAAAAGCCATACGACATTTTATTTCATCACCGCGGAAAATCATTTCGGCGTTGCTAGTGAATTTATCTGCTTGTGATGGAAATATGTGTGTCTTGCGGTGAAATTTAGATCAGGAAAGACGTAATTCAATGATTAATTAACTTTTTGCTTTAAATAATGAAGATCGTAGTATATTCTAGAAAGAAAGGCATACCAACAAGAATTATAACAGGCTCGATGACCTAGATGTTAGGCCCTTTTAAACAACAAGCATCATCATCATCATCAGAATTGTAACAGGAAATTAAAGGACGTAAAAATTAAATGTTGTGACAGGTTTAAAACCAGATACAATAAGATGACCAGAGGTTTAAATAGGAGGTATTTAATGAATATTGTAAACCAGAGGTGTAATTACCAATTAAAGCGAGAACATTGAGTAATGATTTTTAGATCACGAATAATGACACATTTGGACCAGGAAAAGAGTGATAGGATTTAATTTGGAACAGACTATCTGTAAAATAATGTAATTTCGTAGATTTGTGATACAGCTCATTTAGATTTAGATTTTGCAATCAGTTGCAGTGGAAGAATTTAGTTTTGATATTTATTTGAACGAGTGTATTTAATTTATTTCTTTTATGGTAAATTAATTTTTAATTGGGACAGGATGACCTGCAATCGTTTCAATTAGCGAATGCTTTACTCGTGTGGAGGAGTTTAAATTTACTTTACTTCAATGCGTTTTTCGTTCAACTATGGTGTGAGGTTAGCTATTTTGATTCGTTCGGGATTTATTTCAGAATCATAATCGAGATCATCCGTTTAATCAGCGAGCTTACGTTGAGTTACATTGTCGTAAAATTTATGTAAATTTGTGAGAGAATCAATGAACTTTCAAACTCCTTCAAGAAAATATTTTTGATTTATCAACGAAAATTGCTTATTTTATTCCATATTGTTTAATAAATGTCAGCCTTATTTTAATTTGCGTTCATCATGGTGTGGGTTACTGTAGTCACGTCCTAGTTCGTGAACCATGGGCAACGCCTGAGTGGCCTAGTAAGTGGTCCTGAGAGTCGGGATACCAGTTGCTATAGAATGGGAGCGGGCCTCTCGGACATATTCTGAGTCGTGGCCCTCCTTGTGCTCAGGCGGCTAGGACTATACAATTCACCGGTGGTCCATAACCCGTTAGAGGAGAGATCCTCACTTGGACTATGTGCAAGTAGGGTAGCATCCTGCTTCATGAATTTACCGAGCTCAGAACATTTTAAGCAAGCCTCGGACCTATGGGAGTAATGGAGTCCCACTCCCATTTGACAGGCGAGGGACTCCTTGGAAACAACTTGGCGAACGAAGTAGAATTCGATGGGAAGCTATCAATATTAATGGGGCTTATGGAAGAAAGAAAGTAGAACTAGCTGAGCCAGGAAATAGGGTGCATCTGGATGTGCTAGGAGTAAGTGATATTCAGGTAAGGGGAGATAACGAGGAAGCGATAGGAGATTGAGATTATAAAGTGTACTTGACGGGTGTTAGAAAGGGAAGGGCAGAGTCTGGGGGAGGGCTCTTTATCAGGAATACCATTGCACGCAACATAGTTTCTGTTAGGCACGTAAATGAGCGAATGATTTGGGTAGATATGTCAGTGGGAGGAATTAGGACAAGAATTGTCTCCGTGTATTCACCATGTGAGGGTGCAGATGAGGATGAAGTTGACAAGTTTTATGAAGCATTGAGTGACATCGTGTTCAGAGTCAACAGCAACGTTAGAATAGTGCTAATGGGCGATTTCAATGCGAGAGTTGGGAATAGAAATGAAGGATACGAAAGGGTGATTGGTAAATGTGGGGAAGATATGGCAGCTAATGGGAATGGGAAGCGTTTGCTGGACTTCTGTGCTAGTATGGGTTTAGAAGTTACGAATACATTCTTCAAGCATAACGCTATTCACCGCTACACATGGGAGGCTAGGGGTACCAGATCCATAATAGACTATATCTTAACCGACTTCGAATTCAGGAAATCTGTTAGGAATTTACGAGTTTTCCGGAGATTTTTCGATGATACAGACCACTATCTGATCTGTAGTGAACTAAGTATCTCTAGGCTTAGGGTAGAGAAAGTGAAATTTGTCTGCAAACGAATAAGGGTAGAAAATCTCCAGGACGAGGAAATTAGACAGAAGTACATGGATATGATTAGTGAGAAATTTCGAACAGTGGATAGTAAGCAGGTTCAGGATATAGAAAGTGAATGGGTGGCATACAGGGATGCTGTAGTAGAAACAGCAAGGGAATGCCTAGGAACAACTGTGTGTAAAGATGGGAAAAGGCGAACATCTTGGTGGAATGATGAAGTGAGAGCAGCTTGTAAATGTAAAAATAAGGCTTATCGCAAATGGCTCCAAACAAGGGCCGAGGCAGACAGGGATTTGTACGTACCCAGATGAAAGAAACAGAGCGAAACAAATAGTTGCTGAATCCAAAAAGAAGTCATGGGAATATTTTGGTAACAACCTGGAAGAGCTAGGTCAAGCAGCAGGGAAACGTTTCTGGACAGTAATAAAGAATCTTAGGAAGGCAGGGGAAAAGGAAATGAACAGTGTTTTGAGTAATTCAGGTGAACTCATAATAGATCCCAGGGAATCACTGAAGAGGTGGAGGGAATATTTTGAACATCTTCTCAATGTAAAAGGAAATCATTCTGGTGGTGTTGCGAACAGCCAAGCTCATGGGAAGGAGGAAAATGATGTTGGTGAAATTGCGCTTGAGGAAGTGCAAAGGATGGTAAATAAATTCCATTGTCATAAAGCAGCAGGAATAGATGAAATTAGACCTGAAATGGTCAAGTATAGTGGGAAGGCAGGGACGAAGTGGCTTCATACAGTAGTAAAATTAGCATGGACTGTTGGTAAGGTACCTTCAGATTGGACAAAAGCAGTAATTGCACCTATCTATAAGCAAGGGAACAGAAAGGATTGCAGCAACTATCGAGGTATCTTGTTGATTAGTATACCAGGCAAAGTATTCACTGGCATCTTGGAAGGGAGGGTGCGATCAGTCGTTGAGAGGAAGTTAGATGAAAACCAGTGTGGTTTCAGACCACAGAGAGGCTGTCAGGATCAGATTTTCAGCATGTGCCAGGTAAGTGAAAAATGCTACGAGAGGAATAGGCAATTGTGTTTATGTATCGTAGATCTAGAGAAAGCATATGACAGGGTACCGAGGGAAAAGATGTTCGCTATACTGGGGGACTATGGAATTAAAGGTAGATTATTAAAATCAATCAAAGGCATTTATGTTGACAATTGGGCTTCAGTAAGAATTGATGGTAGAATGAGTTCTTGGTTCAGGGTACTTACAGGAGTTAGACAAGGCTTCAATCTTTCACCTCTGCTGTTCGTGGTTTACATGGATCATCTGCTGAAAGGTATAAAATGGCAGGGAGGGATTCAGTTAGGTGGAAATGTAGTAAGCAGTCTGGCCTATGCTGACGACTTGGTCTTAATGGCAGATTGTGCCGAAAGCCTGCAGTCTTGATATCTTGGAACTTGAAAATAAGTGCAATGAGTATGATATGAAAAATAGCCTCTCGAAGACTAAACTGATGTCAGTAGGTAAGAAATTCAACAGAATTGAATGTCAGTTTGGTGATTCAAAGGTAGAACAGGTCGATAATTTCAAGTATTTAGGTTGTGTGTTCTCCCAGGATGGTAATATAGTAAGTGAGATTGAATCAAGGTGTCGTAAAGCTAATGCAGTGAGCTCGCAGTTGCGATCAACAATATTCTGTAAGAAGGAAGTCAGCTCCCAGACGAAACTATCTTTACATCGGTCTGTTTTCAGACCAACTTTGCTTTACGGGAACGAAAGCTGGGTGGACTCAGGATATCTTATTCATAAGTTAGAAGTAACAGACATGAAAGTAGCAAGAATGATTGCTGGTACAAACAGGTGGGAACAATGGCAGGAGGGTACTCGAAATGAGGAGATAAAGGCCAATTTAGGAATGAACTCGATGGATGAAGCTGTACGCATAAACCGGCTTCGGTGGTGGGGTCATGTGAGGCGAATGGAGGAGGATATGTTACCTAGAGGAATAACGGACTCAGTTATGGAGGGTAAGAGAAGTAGAGGTAGACCAAGACGACGATGGTTAGATTCGGTTTCTAACGATTTTAAGATAAGAGGTTTAGAACTAAATAAGGCCACAACACTAGTTAAAAATCGAGGATTGTGGCGACGTTTAGTAAATTCACAGAGGCTTGCAGGCTGAACGCTGAAAGGCATAACAGTCTATAATGATAATGTATGTATGTAATGTTATTTCTCTTATTGTCGTAAACCTAATCCTTTTAATGCCTCTGATAACTGGACAGCCAGCATTACGAACAGTCCACGTCGGGATATCTCGTGTTGCCGGCTGAGCCACGCCAGGGAAAAAGGGAGCAATACACCTACAGTAAAAGACAATGTTCTGACTGACTTAGTCTTTAACTCCCAGCCAAGATCATTAAAGTAAAGACATGAAATTTTAATGATATGTTCGTATAAGTGTTTAAGGGAGTGGTAAAAAAGGGTTTTACAACCTTTTAAATTTAAAGGGTTACATGGGGTATACTCAAAATTAAGGTTTTTTATTTTCTCGGCAGAGAAATAAAATACAACTTCATTTTTGCACTAAAACATTCTTCATAATTTCTAAAATACAATTCCTGTTTTTTTGAAATTCGACTTACAAGGGGTGCAAAGATTTGAACAATGGTATATTCGAAATCTACCTATTTTTACTTTTTCGACTTTCATGCCCATGAAATAAAATACAGCCTCGACCTTGCAATAAAAATGTCTTCATATAAATGCCTAAAATAACATTCCTGCTTTTTTAAAAAAATTCGCTTAAAAGAGGTGCAAAGTGTTGAACAAACATTTCTATTAAAAATCAGATATGTAGCAAATTCTTCATAAAGAAATTAAATCTCAACGCCATTCTTGCTAAGAAATTGTAATCTATACTTTGAGAACGACTACCTCTTTAATAACGGCTGGGTCAGGATAATTGCAAGAGGGCGCTAGGTGAACCGTGATATGATAAAGTGGGCACTACATCGATCGCATCATATATTTCAACGGCTGTTTCCAGATGATATCTTTTGATGGTGATTAGATTGTAATAAACGGTTTTCTGCCAGCTCTCCAAGTGCTAGGTCAAGTTTACCATTCAAACAGAAGCTTGCTGCTATATTCAGGAGAGAGAGCTCAGTTTGTATAAATTTATTTTGTCGGTGAAGATTAAAAATAAGCGAATCTAAGGTGTTGTAACTATCCCGGCACTAAGCAGGAGTTTGTAAAACAACTGCAATGAATGCTTCAATTAAAACAAACGCGGGTGAATACGCGACGTGTACAGCTAGCAAGTACTTCATAAATCCGAAGATTAAGAGTGGTCCGTCTCTGTGGTGCAGTGGTTAGTGTGATTAGCTGCCACACCGGGAGGCCCAGGTACTATTCCCGGCTCTGACACGAAATTTGAAAAGTGGTACGAGAGCTGGGACGGGGTCCACTCAGCTTCGGGAGGTCAACTGAGGAGAAGTGGGGTTCGCTTCCCACCTCAGCCATCCGCGGAGTGGTTTTCCGTGGTTTTCCACTTCTCCTCCAGGCAAATGGCGGGATGGTACTTAACTTAAGGCCACGGCCGCTTCCTTCCCTCTTCCTTGTCTATCCCATCGCTATATTCCATCCCCCCACAAGGCCCATGTTCAGCATAGCAGGTGAGGCCGCCTGGGCGAGATACTGGTCCTCCTCCCCATTTGTATCACCCCGGTAAAGAGTCTCACGCCCTTGAGGCGGTAGGGGCGGGATCACTCGCTGAGTTAGAGAGAAAAACCAGCCCTGGAGGGTAAACGGATTAAGAAAGAAAGAAATAGGGGTGGTTGATTCACCTGTCATATTTTAAAAATTTACATGCACCGCCTTTACTGGACGATGATAATAATTGTACCGGGCGGTACACCTCCACGCCGCTAATTTAAAATGTGCGCCAATTGAAACTCCTCTGCTGGAGGAAGTCTGAACTTTATTGATGGTATTAATTTTCAAGTTTCTCAGAAGATGTCACTACCTGGAAATTTTAGAGTTTTTGAACGGTGTCATTTTCGACGTATTTTTGTTTTGCGTGTAGTAAGAAGTGTGAACTTTCTCTTCTAGAGGACACTACTGAAGATCAACAATAGTGCACCCTAGTGCGAAGAAAAAGAACTGTTCTTTTGGAGAAAATTTAATTTCAAAAGTTTGTTCTTTGTTAAATTTCCTTCTGTCATTGTTTAAGTTGGCAATATTAACCATTTCTTTCCCCTTGTTTCAAAATTTAGCCAATCCCGAATTTCTTTCATTAATTTCCGGCCAATCCGATGTATCTTCCCCCAACTTGAATATGTTGCTGTATCCTACCCAATAAAGAGTTTGTAGGAGGGTGTTCTCATTCCCCTAACGCCTCGAACCTTCCGCGAGAGGATATAAACTGCTGATTTTTGGGTCTCCGGGCCACTTCTGTTCCATCTTTCAGTGTGTAAAGTACATAGCAGGGGGCGGGAAGCGCCTCTTTCTTCGGCGACTGTCAACAACCAGGTAATGGCCGACTAATTACTTCTTTTCTTGCTTGCTCAGCAGTTTAACTCTCGGGGCGGGTCCGAAGTTTTTCCATTATGTAATCTTCCTTAAAATGTAAAGAAACTTCTATCTATTCTTTAAACTACATATTGGGATAGAGAGTGCTTAACCCTCTCGAGCTCCCACTCATATTTTTTGAGGTGAACTTATATTTTTCTCAACCTATTCTTCTTCGACTTAATGTAAATTATTTCCTTATTAAGTCACCTCTTTAGTATGGGATTAGCCCTTGTATTAACGGCCTAGTGCCAAGTAGGTTTTAAACAAAGCGTATTAGGAGCGCAAGATCGCCTCCTCTCAAATTGTTATTTTAGAGGTCATGTAATTACCCTTTTTTCATTTAATAGACCTCAGTAGGTTGGGTATTTTACCCCTGTGTCTATGTCCCGAGAGGACAACTTGAAGGTGGAGTTTGGTGTGGCCTTTGAGAGGCTTAAAGTTGAGAGCGAGTGGCTCTTTTCGAAAATTGAGTGTTGTATGCCTCGAGGAGGTTTTTCTGTGTAATTTGGAGCAAGTGCTCTGGGACATGAATGGGGTTTTCGGCCCCTCTGGTAAAACTTATTTTGGAGTAAGGTTGGGCTAATTGCCCTAGAAATGTGAATTCGGGACTCGAAGCCCAAATCTTGTAAATATTGTAACTACCTTTTGACTTGCTACTCTGTACCTGCCATGCTTGTTATTTCTTTATTTTGAAAGAAAAATATAACCTTGTTAAATTTTAAATTAATTTTACTTTCGTAGCTTGAGACCTATTCACCACCCCGCACCTTCTTTCACGCATAACTACCGCAAAAACACGGTAACAAGTGGTAGCAGAGCGTGGTTGAATGGGTCTCATTTTAGCCCCTTTTGACGGCTAAACATTGCTTTGATTACAACTTTAACTATTTTCTATGTTGCTGGAATTTTTTGATTTTTTCAAAATTGTTCTGTCATCATGCCCGGCCCTCGCGATGTTCTCCATCTTAACTATTTGCGCAAAGAGGAGTTAATCTACGAATTAACTATTAGAAATGTGCAATCTGGAGGCACGGTTGCAGTAGACACAAACAAGCTTAGAGAGTCCCTTGATTTGCCCATTTCCATCCCCACCTTGGGAGAGAAAGAAATTGACGACTCTCTTTCCACGATCGTCGAGAATATTACTGGGCTAGCATCTGTAGTTAGTTTTTGTGATGAAAATGATCCTTCTCCTAATCAAATTAAGCGTGTGCAAGCCAGGCTGTTTCATTTCTCAAATAGAGTTAACGATCTGTTGTCTCTAAAGCTGAATGACGTTCAGAAGAAGGAAGCTAGTACGCTGCTTGAAAATATTTCTGAATTATCTAGCAAGGTCACTCAATTGTTAACTGGGGAGGTTCCTCCCAAAAGCGATCTACCCACCACAGTGAATGTAGGTAGTGAGGAAGAGCCTCCTAAGGGAGAAGTCAACAAGATAACCATTGCTGCTCAAACCATCTCTGCCCCATTGGACAACGAGTCTGAACGCCGTAACTCATTGAATAACGTACGTTCTGAATTAGCTTCTTTGCCACTTAAACCTTTACCGACGATGTCACCCGGGTTTAGCAGCTTGCCTCATCCATTGGCAATGTTGCTTAGAGGTATTTCTAAGTTTTCCGTTAATACCACCAGTGAAGTAATTTCATTTTTAAGATTTTTAGTTGAATTTCAGGATCATGCCCTTGTTTTTTCTCTTTCTCCGTGTCAAATTTTGCAAATAATTTATCCTTATACAACTGGTATTCTCTCAGACAAAATAGTAAGAGCCATAGCCGAACAGTCATCTATTGAAGATTTTCATGCACACTTGCTTGCAAATTTTATTCCTGCTCGGGCGAGGTCATCTCTGATTCAGAAGTACTATTACCGTGTACAACGCTTGGATGAAAACTTGGCTGATTTCATACAGGACATTAAGTTTTATACTAGGGTGTTTGCTCTTCACTTCCCTGAGGATCAGATTGTACAAGCCATTGTGGAAGGTATCTCATCATCCTATAGGTCGTATTTGTGTTTCGCGGCGTGCCCGCAAACTTTCTCTGAACTTGAAGCATTGGCCGTCTCAGCGGAAGGAGTTAGATACGCCGATTCTTTGCGTGTCGCGAAAGAACCCCCTCCTTCTTTTAGTAATCCTCGGCCTCCAACTCGCCGAGCAGTCAGTCCCCGTAAATGTTATGCTTGCGGGTCGCCTGACCATCTTCGCAATAAGTGTCCACTGATCAAGTCGAGTGGGACAAGGAATGGGGCTGGTTCATCACAAGGCTGTTTTAAATGTGGGGCTTTCTCACATATCGCCAAGAATTGCCCAAACTCAAATAGCACCCCCTCCTGCTCAACTTCTGGTGCAAATTCCACCCATGCCAATAATAAAATGTGACTAGCGGCTTCGGCTGAGTCAACTAATCCCTCTTCCCGAGGCTCAGCCCCTGGTAAACAGATCGAAACTTCAGGGAACGTTCCATTTGCAAATCCTTCTTTTGAATGCCCCAAAGAGTGTCTTAGGATTGCGGCGGATACCCCCGCACCGGTCCCTTTTCTCAAGATTGAGTTAAATAACGAGCCTATAACCGCTCTATTAGATTCAGGCAGTGTTTGTTCTATTATTTCGGACCAATGGTATTCTAAATTGAAATCTGCTTGTAAATTATCTGACTATGGCTCATCTACTGTTCAATATGTTTCGGCTAATTCATCTCCATTAGAAATTTTAGGTTCCTTACTGGTCAAAATTCGTATTTTTAAATTTACATGGAAAATCAAACTGTTTGTGGCTAAGCACTTGTCTTGCCCCATCATACTGGGAGCGGACTTCATTTCTCACACTGGTCTTGTGCTCGATCTCCAGAGTAGGTCGTGCACATTCAAATTTGCGTCCAATTGTAAAATTCCCTTATTAAAGTGTAATGCTGTATCATGTTCATCTATTTCGCCTACCCAGGATGAGATGTTGTTAGACCTTAGACATCTACCTGAGGAGCAGGCTGATAGTATTCGTAAGCTGTGTCAGTCGTTTCCAGAGGTGTTCTCTGATACTCTTGGTGTTACTGACCTTATTGAATACAAAATTGAGATCACGGATTCGATTCCGGTCCGTTTTCCACCATATAGGCTATCTCCACCTAAAATGAAGGCATTGAAAGAAATCATTGATCAGATGTTGAAGGATGGTATTATTAGGCCCTCTAAGTCGGCGTATTCGTCACCTATTTTTCTAGTCCCGAAACCCCAAGGAGGCTTCAGGCCTGTCATTGATTATAGGGCTCTCAATCGGAAGGTGGTGTTACAATCTGTGCCCCTTCTCTACCTTCATTCTTGTTTTTCATGGTTCCGTAAGGCCAAGTTCTTTACTATCTTGGACTTGAATCAGGCCTATAATCAGATTCCCCTTGCCGAAGAGTCTAAACATCTTACAGCGTTTGCCACGGACTGGAATTTATACGAATACAACCGCGTGCCTTTCGGGCTCCCCACCGGAGCAGCTGTACTCACTAGGCTACTAGATAGGGTCTTCTCCGACATCAAAATTGAGTACTTATATCACTACTTAGATGATGTCGTCGTATTTTCAGAGACTTTTGAAGAACATCTAGATCATCTGCGAGAAGTTCTCAATCGCCTTCGTAAGGCTGGGTTAACTGTCAAGTTGTCCAAGGTTGCCTTTGCTAAGCGCTCTATGTCATTCCTAGGGCATATTGTGTCACCTGAGGGTGTAGCTGTCGATCATTCTAGAACACAGGCCATCCGTGATTTTAAACCTCCCAAGGACATTAAAGGTATCGCCAGGTTCATTGGTATGGTGAATTTCTTCAGGAAGTTTATTCCTAACTTCGCTAATAGAGCGGCGCCCTTAAAACTTCTTCGTAGGAAAGGCATCAAATTCGAGTGGGGACCTTCTCAACAAGCCGCCTTTGAAGATCTTAAATTAGCTCTCTGTAATGCCCCTGTCCTTGCTATGCCTGATTTCTCAAAGAAATTCATCGTCCAAACCGACGCGTCGTCGTCAGCAGTAGCTGCAGTCCTTCTTCAAGAGACTGAACTAGGGAGGCGACCCATCGCCTATGCATCTAGGACCTTGTCGGCTCAAGAAGCCAAGTATTCCATCTATGAGCTCGAAGGTTTGGCAGTCTTATTTGCCTTAGAAAAGTTCCGTCTCTATCTGGAACACGTCAAATTCGACCTGGAGACAGATAATTATGCTTTAAGCTGGGTCTTAGGTAGGCCGCGTCGTACTGGTCGTATAGCCCGTTGGGCCATCCGTATTTCTGCCTTCCAATTCGATGTCCGGCATATCAGAGGTACCGAAAATGTTGTTGCTGATGGACTTAGCCGTATGTTTTCCAACGACGTCGAGACCCATGAACCGGTCGACAGTTCATCACCTTCCGAGTCCATACTATCTGATGTTAATGCCATCTTAACAGATGCTCCCATGCTCTTCAGGGATATCGAGAAATACCAACGTGAAGATCCGACGCTGGCTCCGATAATGGAAACCCTTTCTTCTGGGGAACATGTTGTCCCTTATGTTCTGAGGAATGGTGTTCTATGTTGGCCATCGAGGCATGATAAGATGATGAAAGTTGTCGTTCCAGCTGTTCTTGTACCTATGATCTTCAAGTATTATCATGAGACCCCATTAGGAGGGCATCTGGGTATCTTTAAAACTCGTGAAAAGATTCGTGAAATGTTCATCTGGAAAGGTATGGACGGTGAAATCCGTGAACTAGTGAAGGCTTGCAAATCCTGTTTGCTTAGTAAACCAACCATGTCCACCAAGGTAGGCCTTTTGTCTTCTCATCAAGCGTCGCGCCCCATGGAACGCCTGTATATCGATTATGTAGGACCCTTCCCCCAGTCAAAGGGAAATGCCAACAAGTTCATCTTTGTATGCGTAGATGGCTTTACTAGATTTTCCTGGTTATTTCCGACTAAGCTGGCTACCGCTCAGTCCACCATTACTTGCCTAAATTCTATTTTTGCTTCTTTCGGTCCGTGCCAATATATTGTATCTGATAATGCTAAGGCTTTTACATCTAATCTATTTCGTAAGTTCTGCTTTGACCTGTCTATCTCTCATGTGACAACTTCTGCTTATTACCCTCAACCATCTCTGGCTGAACGGGTTAACCGTAATCTCAGGTCCGCGCTTATTGCCTATCACCATGAAGATCATTCCAGGTGGGACACGTCCCTGCATTGGTTAGCTTTTGCTTTGAATTCGGCGGTTCATGAATCACATAAATTTACTCCTGCCTCTTTGATGTTCAAGTTTGTTCCCAACACGTCGCTCTCTAACCTCTGGTCTCTGAGTGACATTCTACCCGAGACAATAGATCCGAACAACATTAAAGATCTTTGGAAGAAGGCTAAAGCCAATCTTAAAGTGTCTCATGAAAAGGTTAGGGAAAGGTATGATCGTGGACGGAGACCCACCCCTTTGAAGGTAGGTGACCAAGTAATGGTCAAGAATTTTGTTCCCGCGGGCAAGCTTGCCCCCAGATTCCATGGGCCGTGTGTCATTCTCGATTTCCTTACGCCGGTTACCTTGTTATTAAGCAATCCAGCCACCGAGAGGATATTTAGGGTTCACTTGTCACAGGTGAAACCTGTATAATTTCTGTGTTAACTTGCTTCATAAAGGTTATATTTTTTTTTAGTTTTCTCTTTTAAGGCATTCTGCCCCTTCTATAATATTTTGTTTCATATCTAAGTATTTTTGTAAACCCTCCCCGCACCGTTAAACTGCCATTCTGTCCTTACCACGGCCATTACCACGCTCCCGTCTCCTGCTATACACATTGTGGCTTGCTTATATTAAATGCCATGGATATCTGCACGCCGCTGGCTCCTCAACCTCTCCACAAAGCCTGTGCCCTCAAAAAAGATGATGGTCCAACAATTCTGCCGCCTAGCTTTAATGTTTCAGTGCCCCCGCAGCCGCGCGGCGCCGTGCTGCGACTGGGTCAGAGGAAAGGCCCCCTCTTCCCCAGCGAGGACCACATGGGCACGGCGAGCCGGAGCTCTCCTCCCGGCTAAGGCTGATGTGCGGCGCACGACCTGCTACTGGACCGCAGCCTGTATATGTTCACCGCGGGCGCGGCGTGCTTCACCACCACTGCTCCCCTCATAGTGCGGGCGAGCGGTATCTCAGGGTACTTGAGGGGTCCGAGCGGCCTCCTCTGGACGCAAGCTGCAACGGCCGGTCTGGCCATCCAACTTAATCAACATTAACTACATGAACTATTACTATCAGCAATTACTGCACTTGGGAATTCAACAGCAATATTTGGTGGACCTTGCAAAATTTTTCTTTCAAGTATTAAAAGTTTATCTTCTGAATTCAACTTCTACAAACATAAAAACTTTACGTCTCCTGTTACAACAAAAATTTTGAAACTGAATCAAACCACATTAAGAAAATCTTATAAATTCTTCGGCAATTAATCTCCATATCTACATCAAAACTTGGACCTTGTTTGCAAACAAATTTCATGTGTCACCCCTGGAGGAACTTTTGGGGGGGGAGGTCTGTACCGGGCGGTACACCTCCACGCCGCTAATTTAAAATGTGCGCCAATTGAAACTCCTCTGCTGGAGGAAGTCTGAACTTTATTGATGGTATTAATTTTCAAGTTTCTCAGAAGATGTCACTACCTGGAAATTTTAGAGTTTTTGAACGGTGTCATTTTCGACGTATTTTTGTTTTGCGTGTAGTAAGAAGTGTGAACTTTCTCTTCTAGAGGACACTACTGAAGATCAACAATAGTGCACCCTAGTGCGAAGAAAAAGAACTGTTCTTTTGGAGAAAATTTAATTTCAAAAGTTTGTTCTTTGTTAAATTTCCTTCTGTCATTGTTTAAGTTGGCAATATTAACCCTTTCTTTCCCCTTGTTTTAAAATTTATCCAATCCTGAATTTCTTTCATTAATTTCCGGCCAATCCGATGTATCTTCCCCCAACTTGAATATGTTGCTGTATCCTACCCAATAAAGAGTTTGTAGGAGGGTGTTCTCATTCCCCTAACGCCTCGAACCTTCCGCGAGAGGATATAAACTGCTGATTTTTGGGTCTCCGGGCCACTTCTGTTCCATCTTTCAGTGTGTAAAGTACATAGCAGGGGGCGGGAAGCGCCTCTTTCTTCGGCGACTGTCAACAACCAGGTAATGGCCGACTAATTACTTCTTTTCTTGCTTGCTCAGCAGTTTAACTCTCGGGGCGGGTCCGAAGTTTTTCCATTATGTAATCTTCCTTAAAATGTAAAGAAACTTCTATCTATTCTTTAAACTACATATTGGGATAGAGAGTGCTTAACCCTCTCGAGCTCCCACTCATATTTTTTGAGGTGAACTTATATTTTTCTCAACCTATTCTTCTTCGACTTAATGTAAATTATTTCCTTATTAAGTCACCTCTTTAGTATGGGATTAGCCCTTGTATTAACGGCCTAGTGCCAAGTAGGTTTTAAACAAAGCGTATTAGGAGCGCAAGATCGCCTCCTCTCAAATTGTTATTTTAGAGGTCATGTAATTACCCTTTTTTCATTTAATAGACCTCAGTAGGTTGGGTATTTTACCCCTGTGTCTATGTCCCGAGAGGACAACTTGAAGGTGGAGTTTGGTGTGGCCTTTGAGAGGCTTAAAGTTGAGAGCGAGTGGCTCTTTTCGAAAATTGAGTGTTGTATG
The DNA here is from genome assembly GCF_040414725.1 of Anabrus simplex. Lineage (NCBI taxonomy): Eukaryota > Metazoa > Arthropoda > Insecta > Orthoptera > Tettigoniidae > Anabrus > Anabrus simplex. The sequence goes on along the minus strand of NC_090265.1, from coordinate 246,818,611 downwards.
CCTCGAGGAGGTTTTTCTGTGTAATTTGGAGCAAGTGCTCTGGGACATGAATGGGGTTTTCGGCCCCTCTGGTAAAACTTATTTTGGAGTAAGGTTGGGCTAATTGCCCTAGAAATGTGAATTCGGGACTCGAAGCCCAAATCTTGTAAATATTGTAACTACCTTTTGACTTGCTACTCTGTACCTGCCATGCTTGTTATTTCTTTATTTTGAAAGAAAAATATAACCTTGTTAAATTTTAAATTAATTTTACTTTCGTAGCTTGAGACCTATTCACCACCCCGCACCTTCTTTCACGCATAACTACCGCAAAAACACGGTAACAATAATTATAGCAGTAATGAAAGTAATATCATTTATAAATATATTCTTATAATAATAATAATAATAATAATAATAATAATAATAATAAATAATAATAATAATAATGAAAATAAACAGCGCTAGGTCGTGAACAGAGACTAATGCATTGATAATTGTAAAAAATAACAGATATTAGCCAATTAACCATGGTTTACCTGATGAAAACGAAATGGCGTATGGCTTTTAGTGTCGGGAGATCCCAGGACGGGTTGGGCTCGCCAGGTGTAGGTCTTTTGATTTGACTCCCGTAGGCGACCCGCGCGGCGTGATGAGGACGAAATGATGATGAAGACAACACATACACTCAGCCCCGTGCCAGGAAAATTAACCAATGATGGTTAGAATTCCCTACCCTGCCGGGAATAAAACCCGGGACCCCTGTGACCAAAGACCAGCACGCTAACCATTTAGCCATGGAGGCGGACGGTTTACCTGATATTCACATTGCATTTATATCATTTAAACCTAGTTTAATAAATATGATATAAAATAGCTATACTTATGCAGATGGGTCATGTTACTGTGTATCGGGTGACTTCCTGCGCCTGACGATTCTCTGTTGTTAGGCATCCCAACGAACGTCAGTGGTGTGATGGTCGATTCTCCTCTGCCATTAACCAAGCCACAGTCGCCTTTAACCACTTACTGCGCCATCACAGCATGATTTTTACAAAACACACGTATGCGACAGGTATTTACACAATATATCAAACTGTCATACGGTTATGTAAAAAGTACATGCCATCGATTGGACATTAAAATAACGCTAAAAGCGATGGCCTCCTAATAGAAAACGTGTGTTTTTGTGAGTCGAGAAGTAGTTTTACACTCAGTATACTTTCTGATACCGGGCGAGTTGGCCGTGCGGTTAGGAGCGCGCAGCTGTGAGCTCGCATCCGGGAGATAGTGGGTTCAAATCCCACTGTCGGCAGCCCAGAAGATGGTTTTATGTGGTTTCCCATTTTCACACGAGGTCTTAATTAAGGCCACGGCCGCTTCCTTCCCATTCCTAGGCCGTTCCTGTCCCATCGTCGCCATAAGACCTTCATGTGTCGGTGCGACGTAAAGCAAATAGCAAAAATAAAAATTAAATACTTTCTGATAAACTCGCGGCAATGGGCATTGTGTGTAATGGGCAACGTACGGAGAAGTTAGCGCGTCTGTGTTTGGTTGGTGGATTCGAAAGTCACTGCAGCCGAATAATTTTATTCGTATTTTGAGCTTCAAGGACCAAATACAAGATCAATCTAGTAACATTGAACAAATAGCACGCAATGTTTGGAAAAAAATAAAGCCATGCAATATCGGACCTTCCTGATGTGTCACAAGGCGGACGACGTGGAGCACAATATTCCTTGACCTAGGCCTAGCATGGCCTCGTGCCATAGATTGTGGCTCAATATTTCTTCTGAATGGAGGTGATGACCCAAAGGTACTGAGCATGAATTGTTTGCCAATATCAAGTTGTGGATCTGGTCTACTTATCAGTGTACTGGATACATTAACATTAACTGACCACGGACTGTGCAATCGGTTGGCGTAGCTAGACTGGGTACGGACCAGCATGGCAAATTATGAGATTAGCTGGAATATGAAATTAACGCTAAAAACAATAGTGTACTGATAGGGAGTGCAAGTGAATTAGAGAATTGGAAGTATATGGACATCCAGTATGCTTTCTGGGGTAAGCATGGGAAGTAATACGGTGGTGTCATGGACTAAGTACGGACATGCTGCCGCATGTGCCGTTGGTAAGTGGGATCGAATCCCATGAGCACTGAACATTTTTGTTCACATTTTAAACTTTGAGGTTCAAATACAAGGCAATTCGTTCCACATTCGACCAATAGCATGCAGTATGCATAGTCTCTGTGTACTAGCTTGACACTTGATGTAGCCTAGCAGTCTGGTCATTTCCTCGCTGCGTATTCAACGGATGAGCATGTTGACATGCTCCCCATCTACGGGGAAGCAAGACAGAACGCACAGGAAGAACATCGCCTGACCACGAAATATTTCCACACAGACGACAACCAACTGCAAATACGTTCAGGAGGGTGGAGCGACGTTTGCGTATAACGTCACTTTCCCGAACAGTTCCTGCTTGATAGGCATCAGTCCGGTGACACTGCTGACACGGGTTTGGACACTTTCCGGAGGAATCCTTACACGAGTACCCGGGCAGTAGCACAATAACCCATTAGCCAATCGTCTGTTCTACGGATCTTGCACGCCAGTGTGTTTCGTCCTTATCACCTGAAGCTACATCAAGAGCTCTACGGACGAGATTTCGAAACTCGTGTTGATTTCTGTCCGTGGATATTGAGCAAGTGACAAATGATCCCGCTTTGCATCTCACGTGTTATTTTCGGACGAGTCACGATTTAATAATAATGGCTCTGTGAACCATCATAATATGCACTACTATAGTGTTGAAAATGCTCACTGGGTGAGGCAACCAGCATTTCAGGCACGATCGGGAGTAAATGTCTGGTGTGATATACTGGATGATCAACTAATAGGACCATATTTATTTGAGGATCATTTGCAAGAGGCTGGTATGTACAGTTTCTTCAAGATCAACTACCATTGTTGCTAAAGGATGTGTCCCTGGGTGACCATGTAAACATGTGGTATCAACACGACGGAGCTCCACTTCACATGTCAGCAGATGTTCGCAACTACCTGAATGCAACACACCTCGGTCGATGGATAGGAAAGGGAAGACATGTCACCTGGCCTGGTAGATCGCCCGATTTGACTCCACTGGACTTCTTCCTATGGGGCTATTTGGAGGATGTAGTGTACGCTCAGCAGCGGAAGATCGTGAAAGCCTTCGAAACCCTTTTATGAAAGTCTGTGAAACTGCAACACCTATAATTCAACAAGGAGCCCGAATGTCAGTTCAACAGCGTGCCGAAACATGCGTTACTGCAGAAGGACATTCATTCGAAAACTTACTACACTAACAGGCTCTTGCTCAGTCAAGCGGATTCAACCCCCCAACCATTCTCTCCGCGTCCAGCTCTGCTTATAAAACATCCACATAAGCAGCCCTGAGGGCCTGGAACAGTGCCTAAATAAATAAATACATAAAGAAATCAATAAATAACCCATGATGTGAGGGCATTCGGATACATTGGTTTTGTGGATGATTCGCGAAGTACAAAATCCGAATAAAACTGTTTGGCTCCAGTGGGATTCGAACCCACCTGCCAACCGTAGTTCTATTAGCAACACACGACTTTGCCCATGACACCACGTTGACTCCAGCCGGCAGTTTACCAGAAAGCGTACTAGATGGACAACTACTTACGCTTCCCCAATGAACACAAGTTTTCTATCAGTATGCCATCGTTTTTAGCGTTCATTTCATACCCTACTGAAAGCTAGAGGATGTGCCCCCTGGGTGAACGTGTAACCATGTGGTATCAACACGACGGAGCACCATCACACCACCATTGACGTTCGTTGGGATGCCTAACGACATAAGAATTCAGGCGCAAACGACGTACCCGGCATATTATTTTGAAGTGCGATGATGCATGTAATGCCATTGAAAAAGAATGAACAAATTTTCGAAGATGGTCGCTGAAACGCAGGGCGGCGCTTTTTCTTAGACCGAAGTTAAACATACTCGTATTGATATCCCGTAGAGTGTTGAGTGATGGTGAGAAGCTGTATTTAATACTGCACTTTTAAAAACAACAGGATGTCAAGAGTTAACACAAGCAACTTTCAAGTTAATAGATAGAAAATAGATATTAAGTCGCTGTTATTAATGGTATGCAAGAAATTCATATCAATTATTTTTCTCCAGTGTTTTGAACTAATTATTCAAAAACAATATAGACTACTATTTATGGGAATTACAATAATTCTGAAAAAGTAAAAAATAAACCTTGCCCGCCTCTGTGGTGTAGTGGTTAGTGTGATTAGCTGCCACGCCCGGAGGCCCACGTTCGATTCCAGGCTCTGCCACGAAATTTGAAAAGTGGTACGAGAACTGAAACGGCATGCACTCAGCCTCGGGTGGTCAACTGAGTAGAGGTGGGTTCGATTTCCACCTCAGCCATCTTCGAAGTTGTTTTCCGTGGTTTCTCACTTCTCCTCCAGGAAAATGCCGGGATGGTACCTAACTTAAGGCCACGACCGCTTCCTTCCCTCTTCCTTGTCCATCCCTTCCAATCTTCCCATCCTCCAACAAGGCCCCTGTTCAGCGTAGCAGATGAGTCCACCCGGGCAAGATACTGGTCCTCCTCTCCAATTTTATCCTCCCGACCCAAAGTTTCACGCTCCAGGACACTGCCCTTGAGGCAGTAGAGGTGGGATCCTTCACTGTGCCCGAGGGAAAAAACCCTGGAAGGAAAATGGATTAGAAAGAAAGAAAACCCTTGTAGACACAATCATGTTACTAGATTTTCCATATCATTCATATTTTTCAGATTTGTTTGCAATCTGTATTATGATGGATACTTTTGAACATACAACTAACATCCAGTACATGTCATATTGAAAAATTGTTATGAGACACTCAATATGCTTTCTATTATATCTTCATTTAACCAGTTTCTTTCATCATTCCACCATGTAGCCATCAAAGGAAACAAGCGTTTAAGAACAAAGAACAAAACAGGACTCGCAATTAACACAAGGTATACACCAGCTGACGATCAAACGAGTGGACGTGGTCACCTCACGGTGATGCAGTCTTCCTACATTGGCACCTTGGTTACTATTACCATAGTAACAAACTCTGACTGTCAGGTGGCATGCCGTTGCTTTCTGACAAAGACGCCAGGCTTGACCCAGTCTTTTGAAATTAGCACTAATGGCCCCATAGTAGAGTTGTTCATAGTAATCCGCCATTGTTGCTCTAGCAGAGGGTTCATGTGCTTCACCGTGGAACACAAGCATCAAAGCACCTTCTTCACACAAAAATTTTAATCGTGCGACGTTGTATTCGTTTGGACGTAACAATTATTTACATATATATATTGCTTCAGTATTTTCCTCGGGTTAGTGGAAGCTTGTCTGAGCCGGATCTGTTACTAGAAACACCAAGCCATGCAATGCTGCCAACTCTCGTCTTCCAATAAGTTATTTGCAATGCTGGCAGCTCTGTCTATAATTCAATTGGACAAACCTTATATTTCGCATAATATGCCAATTTTTGTACACACTGAGATAGCTATCAATGAGATGGAAGGATAAGAAGTGTAAATGGATTAATTTTTAACCTTTCTGTAAATTCGAACGGCATAGATTCCTTTCCAGTGATGTCGGTATTTTCATTTCGTGTCACTACTTATCCGACTGCACATCAAGTTTGGAGACCACGTTACAGAAAAGTGTTAAACAAGGTTGAATCCTCTCCCCACTCCTTTTCAAGGTATACTATACTTGATGGCGTCGATAAAGGAATCAGGATCAACAGAAAGCGAATACACACTACCCGCTGTGCAGATAACACGGTGATACTTGCTGACAATGAGACCTTCAGTTCCTTTCGAACAATACCAGCAAAGTAAGCAAGCAGATGGACCTAAAAATAACTACTCAGAAGAAAAATGCATGGTAATCAGCTAACAGAAAATCGACAATGTTACTATCAACCTGGACTGGAGCACCATTCAAAGTGTTTCATATTTAAAATAGCTAGGTTGCTGGCTAACATAAACGTGGAATCTGGTTGTAGAAATCGGAACTATAATCGGCATTAAAAAAGGTGTATTTCTTGTTAAAACACTCTTTATTCTCCAAGTTACATATTCCCCAGCAGGGATTTGAATAGAGTCCGACTTGCCTGAAAATGTACATTTGAGAGGTGATATTCACATTAAGAAAGAAGTGCGAAACCTTCCCCTCAAGTTAACTGTCTGAAGCTATCACATATTTTACAAGATGGCTGCCATTACCTTGAGCTCTTAGGTCTCCGGTCCGAAAGTCGTGGGTGTGTCGTTAATTGTTTTGCATTAATGCTACTACTTTGTGGTGTCGAAGGATAGGCAATAAAGGTTTCGTCAATCAACCGACGGCAAGTTTTTAAAATGTGGATGTATCGCGGAATGTTGAAAATGCCATGAGTAGACCACGTGACCAACAAAGATGTACTCCCCCTATCGGGAAATAATGTGAAGTCTTAACCCCGACAATTGGCAGGAAAGCAGCCTACTTAGGTCTTTAGAAATGAGAAACACAACCTGACACAACTCTTCTTAGAAGGGAAGCGTGGATTCGGCCGGGCCGGGTGAAGCAGATTATCCTGAGCGTGGAACCTCCGACAGTGATTCGACCATCCTCAGTACGGACAACAAAATTCAGGAAAAATACTCCACAATTGTCGCCACCCTTTTGTAAAAAGACTGCACTAGAAGACTAAAACGAAGAATGTACCAGTTTATAAAATGCATATTCTTTGGGGTTGGGTGTATAAAGGGGGGAATCTTTGCTCAGCAGTTGATCATTATTACAAAGGAAAAGGAATCTTGGTTCTACACCGTAAGGTAGTGATGACTGAACATCTAGCAGGCCTACATATTTCATCATTCTCACATCTCACTGACATCAGAAGGAACCCTTGATTCTGATATTCTGGAGATCATCAAAGAGCGTGGGAATGATGCCAGAAAGAACCCTTTGTTCAGGTGTTCTGGCAAGTTTCCGAGTGTATGATGTTCCACCCTCATCTATGAAGACTCGAACGCTGCCCTGGTGAAATTCCGCACGCGATTGATGGATTGGTTCTCTTGTTTTGGAAGGGAGCCACGTAAAAATTGGGGGAAATATACCCTAAGACGGGTGTTGGCGTCTTTTATCGTGATCTTGGTTCTCTGTCAAGGTGAACGTATCCGTTTTAAGCTCCCCCCTCCCCCCCGATGAGTTCCGGCCTAAGTAACAAGATAATTTAGGTTTTCTTTTCTTTAACATGTCTTAACCTTTTCAGCTGCAGGAATTTTGCGGGGCAGTCTAGCATATTTGACTATTTAATTTAATCGAAAATCGCTTTTCAGTGTTATGACGCCTTTTTTTATTTGGGGGCAGGCAACCTTCCCATAAAAATTCTAATATTAAAGTCAGGTTATTGTAAAAAAACAGACTGTTTCTGGTAGAATGGGACTAGCCCAATGTAGGCCTAATAAGGCAATCTTCAATTTCAAAGTAGGTTTGTAATTGGATTTGTTGCCACCTCGCGGTACATTTCAATTGATTATGTCATCCGTTCAGTCGAATTCGACCATCGGCGAATCTAGGAATTAGCGCTCTCCAAGTTGTCCTGTTCCCCTTACTGCCTCCTTTAGTTGTTCCAGGATGAGGGTTGTGTCTGTTTTAATCGTCTCCAACCAACGAGTCCTCTGGCAACCTTTTCTTTTTGTACCCCTGATCATCCCTAGGAAGACTGTTTTTTCCAATGCATCTGATCGCATAACGTGGCCAAAGTAGGCTAGTCACGGCTACATAATCTTACCAACCAATCACATACGGGGCTTGATGCGCTCTAAAAATGCCTTATTGGTGATTTTTGCAGTCCATGGTATTCGTAAGATTCTTCGCCAACACCAGAACTCAAAAGCGTCGATCTTCCTTTTGTCTGCCTGTTTCAGCGTCCAGCTCTCACATCCATACATGAACAGTAGGAATATAATCGCATTGATTAATCTGTACTTGGTAGCCAAACTGATATCTTTGCTCTTCCAGATCGGGGACATAGTCATCATAGCGATACATCCAAGCGAAATCCGTCTGTTGATATCAGGACCGCAATCTCCACTTTGACTGATTTTTGCTCCTAAGAAGATGAAGTCCCGCACACTCTCCATTTCTTCCCCACTTAGCTTTAGACAAACTGTACCAGGCTCATCCGTACTCATAACTTTGGTCATTTTAATATTGAGATAGAAGCCCATTTTTCCACTTTCGTCATTGAGGCGGAAAATTGAAAGCTTTAGATCTTCTTCTGTTTCTGCCAGCAAGGTTGTATCATCAGTATATCTCAAATTGTTTAGAGTCCTTCCTCCAATCTTCACACCAATATCGAGTTCCTCTAAATTTAACTTCCGCATACAGATTGGAAAGGAATGGTGAAAGAATGCAGCCTTGACGGACACCATATGGTGTGCGAACTGCTGCCTTCTCTATAAAGCGAACTATCAACTGAGTCACATGTAAGAGTACCCCCAACTCCAGCATGGCTTCCCATATTCTGTCATGCTCGACACAGTCAAAGACTTTTCTCTAGTCAATAAAACACATGTAGACTGTTTTCTGGTATTCAAGTGCTTTCTCCATGATCCACCGCAGATTAGCAATATGATTCCGGGTGCCACGACCTCGACGGAAGCCAGCTTGAACATCAGGTAACTGAGCTTGAAGGATGGGTGCAAGACGTTTCTGTATGATTTTTAGAAGAAATTTGCTAGCTACAGTACGATAATTAGATAATTAATGGAAGTAATTCCATGGTCGTGTTTTCAGAATCCCCGTGATTACTTGTGTTTTCTAATTGGCTACCGTTTAACCTTTGTTCCTAAAATTTTAAATTATTTTCATATCACTTTTAAATCTGAGGGCGTTTATTTGGGAACATGGAACATCACTCGGGTTCTGAGGGCACAATGGTCGCCTTATTTGTAATTCTATGTTTAATGAACGATATTTTAAGGAACCTGATAATCTTATTCAAGAGTACAAGCACCGCCCAGTTACGTTCCCGGCAGGGCAACCCAGAATTGTCTTCCACATCCTGCTGTCCGGCTATTCATATTAACGTTAGTTGCCCTTGTTTTGTATAATGTTTTATCTTTCCCTTGCTTGCTTTTTATTATTTTATTGTTTTTATGTTTATAATGTTACTACACAGTACAAAAAGATGAAGAAGTTGCTCGACCACCTAAGTTCCTATTGTCACTGTACAAGTACGGCCCTTATTGTTATCGGTTTCATAACAACGGCCCTTCCTGCCGCAGTCGCAGCTTCATTTGGCTCTGAAGACGGAAGACTTGCATTTACAACATCTATTTTTTATAGTATATTCTAGTCTAACTGCACCGTAACTTGTCTTACCGGTAAGATATTGTTTCTGAAGAAGCTTGCGGAGAATAATGGCTCGTGTTGGAGAATAAAATGTCTTAGCTCATGTAACTTCCTTTGGTGTAGCTACTCGTTACCCTTACAAACTGAGGCTTGACCTGTATAACTTCAGCTTGTACGCTTCAGCCGAGTAATACGGTTCCTAAACATGAGACCAGAGGATCCCTGGGCATATGCCTCTAATATCGGATGTGATTATGTTTTTCCCACGCCATGTGCTGATAATTGTATGTACCTAGTTCCTGAAATACAAGGCACCTCATACTCTGAGGAGTGCATATATCTCATCCCAGAACAGGAATTTCAAACATATAACTGCCCTCCTATGACGGTCTATGAAATTCCTTCATCATGTCTTCCTATGACGGGATGTGAAGGCTATTTTCTTCCACCTCCTCCCCCTAGTACCGACGTTCTCTATATTCCCTACCCAACAGACAATTTAATTCAACCTGTCGTCATGAACACTCGTAACTTTCACCCCCCATCTTCGGATTGTATATACTACATCCATATGAACAATGTAATTCCTGTCAGTGATACGAATGGATTTGTTCATGGGTGGCATTCGTCACCCACAGTGATGAATATGTCTTCAGAAGAACAACACATTTCATTATTCTGTAGTGAAGATATATCACTGATGATTGAAAATCCGCACAATTCTACTTATCAGACTGAAAATATGTTTGCCCCACAAAGTTCATGTGATCTTGTCACGCCGGAGCGGCCGTTCTACACTTCGTCTCACTCGAATGAGCAAGTGAACATGAATCGTGAAAATATTTTATCTGCGCAGAATGTAGGAGCTAAACGTCTAGATCAACTCAATAATAATAACTGTGCAGATCATTCTTCTGTGCCTGATCTACTTCAGAGCACTGAATTATTAAACTCAAATAAAAGTGTCATGCAAAGATGCATGCCTATTTCTTTTAGTCCTTCTGCAAGCCCACTATTTTTTGAACTTCCCCCAAACACCAATCAGTCTCATACAACTGAGAGCCTAAATCTTGCGGATGAAGGCCGAGAGATGTTATCTCATCCTGATGATCTCATAACAAGCGAAAAGCCGACTCCACGCCCAAATTCGTCCCTTTCTGAAGAAAGTGATGCGAGTGAATACTCACCTTCTGAGGAAACAATGTCTCGCACGTCAGGAGAATCATCACTGTCGCCTTCAGAGCGGGGATCATATGCACGAAGGCATCTCTCCGCTCCAAAATACAATCTGCAGAGAGAGCTTGTACTCCCTTACTGTGGACAGCCAACTAAATATCCTAGTTGCTTCAGGTGTGGCCAGTGTAATAAGATGTATGCGTCTAGGAGGAGTTTCGTGAAACACCGAAAACTGGAATGTGGGAAGAGCACCCGTCAGATCCGATGTAACCATAACAGAAGAAAGCGCAGAGGTGACTGGTGTCATTACATAGGAAAGTTCGAGGACGTACCTGATATCCCTGGAGCTAAAACTATCGGCATCATTTTTAAAAATAAGGAGAAAATGCCTACCCCTACTTCACGTCATCGCGTATTCAAGTCCCGACAGAGTGTACCATCCATTTATGCTACCCAGTTGTCAACAACTTCGTCGAAATCAATATCAAGAACAGGAGGTCACTCAAAACGAGAGTCCTACAACGAGGAGATGTATCAGTGTGCGGAATGTGACAAGTCGTTCACAGTAAAAAAAAGTTTCATCAGACACCTTTCGTCATGCGGGAACAAATCTCGATTCCAGTGTCCGATATGCCCAGCTACGTCCAGTCGCAATGACTCGGTACTTAGGCACCTCAGGAACGTTCACAAATGCGTAGGTCCATTCGAAATTACATAGAGAATATCTATATGAGAAAGAATGAAGAGATTTAGAATAATTAATCTCACATAAAGTGAATGTTTCGTACAGGACAAGAGGAGAAATAAGGTAATCCCCGAGAACGAACGGAATTCCTCGAGAGATATCAAGGCATAGTAGTTTGAGAAGACAAGGCAAACTTTTAAGCATTATTACTGGATTGAAAAAATCCGCTGCATGATAAGAAGATGTAAGTTAGTGCGGAGCATGATATAGACCAAGTCAGCGGTTATCTACTATATCCGTTCAGGGAAGAATTTTACGTTACAATCTTATTTTTCTTTCTTTTGTATAACAACTAGGAAACGGTAGTGAACCAGAGGATTCTCAGATCACCGACAGTTACCAGGCAGAAGCAGTTAGTGTAGCTATTGAGAGCCGTTATCATTTATTTATATTCATAATATTGTATTAGCTTTAAATCGACTTACACATTTTTATAAGTTGTAATTTATTATTTTTCATACAATATACATTTTATATTGAAAAACAGATCATTATCTTATGCCTGGCTCTGGATCTCATTGGTGGAGAGCCGGTCTGAGTGGCTCAGACGGTTGAGGCGCTGGCCTTATCACTTCGACTTGGCAGGTTCGATCCTGGCTCAGACCGGTGGTATTTGAAGGTGCTCAGATACGTCAGCCTCCTGTCGTAGATATACTGGCATGTAAAAGAACTCCTGTGGGAAAAATTCCGGCACCTCGGCGTCTCCAAAAACCGTAAAAGTAATAGTGGGAAGTAAAAACCAATAACATTGTTATTAATGCTAGAGGTAAATAGACAATGAACATTCCGCACCATGTCTAACATTGCTTCTCGTTTCATCTCCTTCTTTCTTCTACGGACGTCTCTAGGCTTCCGCTTACTTGTGCCCCATTATTCTATTTTTCAAACAGCGGTGGAGATATTTTGTGAGAAAGTATTTCATTTCCCCAGCCTTAACATTTCTATTCTTTCTTTAATACCAGTGACCCTTAATCTGGTGTTAGTGATTGTTGTTTAAGGATAAACACAAATAGAAAACCATCCCTTCTTAATTAAAATAAGAAGAATAAGACTTCCGACCTCTCGAAGAATCATCAGTTTTCTTCAGAATGTCTTTTGAGTACCTTCTATAGCAAAGTAAGGGAACATTCATGGAAGACGTGCTTCGTAAACGCATTACTGCCAGAGTCGGAAGAGAATAAGACTTAAATAAGGGAGGACGTACAGAAAAGGTGAAATTTAGGAGTCTAGCTCAATTACTTGGAAGCGAGATCAGATTCGGCTAGAGTTCCGTTATCACCAACACTCGCTCTGAAGTTCAGAGTCACTTCTTTAAGTTATTACTTAAGATAGGCTGGGAGCATGATTGACGAGTACTGTACCTCCATCCATGGGGAACTACATTTATTCTACGAGGGTAATAACTATCTTTTCCTTCCTTCAATCATGTTAGGAAGGTTCGTAATCACACAGTTTGTTTTCTATTCTTTTATTTTTGTATCCTGGAGATAGTGGGTTCGAATCCCACTGTTGACAGCTCTGAAGATGGTTTTCCGTGGTTTCCAATTTTCACACCAGGCAAATGCTGGGGCTGTACCTTGATTAAGGCCACGGTCGCTTCCTTCCAACTCCTAGGCCTTTCCTATCCCATCGTCGCCATAAGACCTATCTGTGTCGATGCGACGTAAAACCACTAGCAAAAAAATTATTTGTTTGTTTGTGTGTTTGTGTTTTTTTAACCAACAGTCATCATCTCCTTCCTGGACTTCTCTCCCGACTGAGAATCGTTCTGGTTTTGGAGATATTTTTCATTTCTACATTTTAGACCTGCTGTTGTTATGCGTGCTTCAAGTCTGTTTAATATATGGTGTCTATAAAGCATAGGTTTAGAGAAGACTTTCTAGAACTACAAATCGTCTTTTCAACATCTTCCCGTAGTATGTCCAGAAGAATTGTCATATATTGCAATCTTGATCACTGAGTTCCAAATTCTTCTATTGAGCTGTAGCGTTTACACTACATTATATATTCTGATATAAGGTAGAACATATTACAACTTTCATCAGGCTGCCTCGGTCTCATCTGACGTCTGCAGAACAGAAATACAATCGACTCTATTAAAATCACTCTTGACGTGTGACAAATGACGTGACAGTGTCGTTGCTGGAAAAGACCTGTGGACTTAACAGAGTGATACGTAAAAACACCTTCTGACATGGTGAGGAAAGCAGCATGGAAAGACATCAATTTTCTTCAGAATGTCTTTTGAGTATCTTCTTGCTTGCTACTTACTTCATACTTACATTCCTTCTCCACAATCATCCGCTTCGTAGATATCAATCAATCTTATTCGTCTACTAATGTCATTCCACGCCATCTCTCCGCTGACAGCTCGGAACATACCACTTAGTACAGCAGCTCGTCTTTTTTCTCCCAGTTCTTCCCAGCCCAAACATTACAACATTTTTGTAACGCTACTCTTTCGTCGGAAATCACCCGGAAAAAATAGAGCTGCTTTTCTTTGGATTTTCTTTCCAGTTCTTGAATCAAGTAATCCTGGTGAGGGTCCCATACACTGAAACCATACTCTAGTTGGGGTCTAACTAGAGACGTATATGCCCTCTCCTTCACATCCTTACTGCAACCCCTAAACACCCTCATAACCATGTGCAGAGATCTGTACCCTTTATTTACAATCCCACTTACGCGATTACTAGAATGAAGATATTTCCTTATATTAACACCTAGGTACTCACAATGATTCCCAAAACGAACTTTCACCCCATCAACGCAGTAATTAAAACTGAGAGGACTTTTCCTAACAACCCGACTTTTAACCCTGTTTATCATCACACCATTGCCTGCTGTCCATCTCGCAACATTATGGTGGTCATGTTGCAGTTGCTCACAATCTTGTAACCTATTTATTACTCTATACAGAATAACACAATCCGCAAGAAGCCTTACCTCTGATTCCACTTCTTTACTCATATAATTTAAATACATAAGAAAACATAAAGGTCCAATAATACTGCCTTGAGGAATTACCCTCTTAATTATTACAGGGACAGATAAAGCTTCGCCTACTCTAAATCTCTGAGTGCTATTTTCTAGAAACATAGCCACCCATTCAGTCACTCTTTTGTCAAGACCAATAGCACTCATTTTTGCCAGTAGTCTCCCATGATCTACCCTATCAAATGCCTTAGATAGGCCAATCGCGATACAGTCCTTTCGACCTCCCGAATCCAGAATATCTGCTGTATCTTGCTAGAATCCTACAAGTTGAGCTTTAGTGGAATAAACTTTCGTAAAACCGAACTGCCTTCTATCGAACCAGTTATTAATTTCGCAAACATGCTTAACATAATCAGAAACAATGCCTTCCCAAAGCTTACATGAAACGCATGTCAAACTTACTGGCCTGTAATTTTCAGCTTTATGTCTATCACTCTTTCATTTATACACAGGGGCTACTATAGCAACTCTCCATTCATTTGATATAGCTCCTTCAACCAAACAATAGTCAAATATGTACTTCAGATATGGTACTATATCCCAGTATATCCACAGAAATCTGATCAATTCCAGCCTCTTTTCTAGTTTTCAACTTTTGTATCTTATTGTAAATGTTATTGTTGTCATATGTAATTCGTAATACTTCTTTAGCTTTAGTCTCTTCCTCTATCTGGATATTATCCTTGTAACCAACAATCTTTGCATACTGCTGGCTGAATACTTCTGCCTTTTGAAGATCCTCGCATACACACTTCCCTTGTTCATTAATTATTCCTGGGATGTCCTTCTTGGAACCTGTCTCTTTCTTAAAGTACCTATACATACCCTTCCATTTTTCACTAAAATTTGTATAACTACCAGTTATGCTTGCCATCTTGTTATCGTTAGCTGCCTTCTTTGCTAGATTCAATTTCCAAGCGAGTTCCTTCAATTTCTCCTTACTTCCACAGCCATTTCTAACTCTATTTCTTTCCAACCTGCACCTCCCTCTTAGTCTCTTTACTTCTCTGTTATAATATAGTGGACCTTCACCATTCCTCACCACCTTCAAAGGTACCACATTCCTCAACAATTGCTTTAAACCCATCCCACAGTCTGTTCACATTTTTATTTATCGTTTTCCACCGATCATAGTTACTTTTTAAAATCTCACTCATGCCTGTTTTATCAGCCATATGGTCAGGGGTCGAAAAATACCGGGCGCCCAGTCGCCATGGCGCCTGAAAATTTTTACCTGGCGCCTGAATTTTCAAATTCGGTTTGGAAAATCTATTTTTTGAAATCCGGAGTTCCCGTACATGTACTTTCCCATTACTTTACAAAGTAACAAGTCGTGTGGTGTTTCACGGTTTTTTCTGTAGCTCATATATTCTAATATGTGCAATAAACATTTTCTGTGCTTTTGGCAGAGTCTTGAATTCTGTAATTGCTCTTCGTACCTTGGAACTGGACGTTTCAGTTCTGCGCGGGAGCTGCCTAGCGGTCATGGGAGATATCGTTGTAACCCGTCAAACAAGTATCCTTTCATGTGAACATACATATCGCAACACATCGAGTTCTATTACAGACGATCAGCTATCGGTAGCCGAGTACAAAGATCAGACCAGAGTTGTGGAGAAATTCAGAGAACTACTAAGTTAAATAATTCCACAAACACTTTTTTTACCGCCATCCTTCCCGTGACTAGCCGTTCTTCAACTATTGCCGCGAAAGCAGTGCTGATACTGTAAATTCCCGTGGAATTCATTCTTTTCATTTAGAACATACGGAATGACGTGTTTATCAATTCTTGTATTTTCACCGAACAATATTTATTCTTTTAATTTAATTACAGCATTTTGGTATTGAACAGTTTGCACTTTATAAATACGATTGTTTTTATTCCTGTGCGTGTATAGAAAATTGGCAACGTAGCGTCAGACATCGAAGCCCGCGAACTCGGAAGCCATTTAACGCTGGTGTATATCTCGTTTCTATGCTATACTGGAGAAAATTGGCAAACTGAAACGAACAAAACCGCACAAATTGACTGATGCGAGTAACAAACAGAGTACTCTTTCAGATTTCTTCGTAAGTAGGGCCCGTAAACGTAACACAAAGTGATACAGAAGGGAGTGAATGTGAGAAAACACTTAATGGAAGTGCCGACTGTAGATTTCAGGGCGACAATGACCAGCGTGAAATTTATGGTGTTCAAGACAATGATAGGTCAAACATCAAAAATACGTCGAATTTTCAATTTTCAGGCAAACGGAAATTTCAGCACTTTCAGCGAAGTGCGTAAAGAAAATGAATGCTAATACGTCACAGCATATGAATGCATTGCTCATGGCATCTTATCATATTGCAAAAAATAACAGACCCTACACTGATTTTGAAGGTTTGGTTACATTGTTAAGCAAGCTGAATGTTACCGATTCAGAGAAGTATGAGAATGATACACAATGCAGAGAATCGTAGCTTGAATGACTACGTGGCTGTGCTATGAAGAAGGAATTGCGAAATGTAAATTATGCAGTAACTTTCGTAGTATTGCCGACAAACATTCTAAAAGTGCATCCGGATTTTCAAGATCATTTAAATTGGAAATGTTTAAAACATACTATCCTATAAAATCCTATCCTCACTCGAAGTGTCCGGAGGCTGAAAAAATGGCGTAACAGTCCCAAAGGGCCTTGGCCTACTAAGCGACCGCTGCTCAGCCCGGAGGCCTGCGGATTATGAGGTGTCGTGCGGTCAGCACGACGAATCCTCTCGGCCGTTATCCTTGGCTTTCTTGACCGGGGCCGCCATCTCACAGTCAGATAGCTCCTCAATTGTAATCATGTAGAGAGAGTGGACCTCGAACCAGCCTTCAGATCTAGGTCAAAATCCGTAACCTGGTCGGGAATCGAACCCGGGACCTCCGAGTAAGAGGCAGGCACGCTACCACTACACCCCGGGGCCGGCAGGAGGCTGAAAGTTTCATGAAAAATCCCGAATGTACACTTTTAGTGAGGTGCGTCAAGAAAATGAATGCTAATATGTTACAGCATATGAATGCATTGTTCATGGCATCTTATCATACTGCAAAAAACAACAGACCCTACACTGATTTTGAAGGTTGGTTTGCATTGTTAAGCAAGTTGAATGTTACTGGTGGGAAATCAAACAGGCACATGTAGTGTAATTTTAAAAGACGCTGACCTTGAAGGTGACTGGTGATTATTTGGGTTAGTATCTCTTTAAAATATAAATTTCCATTCTTATATGAACTGAGACTATACGACTTAAGGCCACATTTCAAAAATAATACGTAGCTTGATCCTAGTCTAACCTGTGGTGTTCATAATGTATATTTGCGAAAAATGTGCTGGCTCCTGATAAAAAGGGGCTGGCTACTGAATTATTTCTATTTTCTTCTACCACTGCATATGGTACTGCCTAATAGTCCTAATTTTAATACCCTCCTTTCTTTCACATTTACTTTTAACTACGGCAAAACAGCTCCGTGATTACTAACCATCTATTACTTCGGCTTCTCTATGGAGCTCATGTGGTTTTACCAGCACCATATCCAGAATATTCTTCCCTCTAGTTGGTTCCATCATTTTCTGAATCAGATGCCCTTCCCGTATTATTTGCCATTTGTTGGCCATGCTTCCTGTCGTTCGCATTACCTTCCCAATTGACATTTTGTGAATTGAGATCACCTGCTACTATCACATTCCTTTCCATATATTTTTCAACATAGTTGATTATCTTATCAAATAATTCTGAATCAGCATCAGCGCTATCCTCTCCCTGTCTGTACACTCCAAAGATATCAAGTTGCGTATTCTTTAGAAATGAGCCTTACACCTAGAATTTCATGTTTGTCATCTTTAACTTTTTCGTAGCTTACAAATTTTTCTTTCACCAGAATGACTAACCCCGCTCCCTCTTCATTCGGTGCAGGAAATGGCTGAGACTGAAAAATTTGTAAAGATTACCCCAGTCCAGAAGATGCTCGTGGTTATGAATCAATCCATATTTGCATTACATGTCTCTCTTGAGGTAATACTACTTAGCGATGTTGTATTTTACATTTGGAATATTCAGTTGGGAGCCAGTTAAGAGGTTCCAAGTGACGCTAGGCGAGATGTGAACCAACTTTTCTCTGAGATTCAACAGCTTTTCGCACTCTGGTAGGTCATGAGTGTGAAGGGTGTAGCGCATGTTGCCCTTCCTGACGCCAGCCCTAAGTAGAGTATTGTATTCACTATTTCGTATTTCTGTGTGTGTGTGTGTGTGTGTGTGTGTGTGTGTGTGTGTGTGTGTGTGTGTGTGTGTGTGTGTGTGTGTGTGTGTGTGTGTGTGTGTGTGTGCAGATGAGTGTATTGGAACTAAAACGATCACGCAGTCCACGAACCAGAGGAAGTACCAAACGCAGCTATTACCCCAGGCCCGGCCACGAATCGAACCCAGGATCCTGTGTAACGAAGGCCTAGACGCTGGCCATTCAGTCAAGGATCCGGAGAGTGACTGACGTTTTGGTTTTTCTCAAAAGAAGACTCCCCAGGTCTCGCAAACCTAATACAATCGGGGTCGGAAGAGAACAAGAGCTGATCAAGGGAGGTCGGATAGAGAGCTGGCACAAGAATGTGGAAGTAATGTGAGACTGATTTAGGGGTTCCTGGTCGTTAATCCACGCTCTCAACTTGAGACCCCCTGCGTTTCGCTCCTTTTTTGAAGTGAAACCTTTAAATAGGGATCATCGTTCTCCGGCGAAAAATCAATGTGATGCTTTTCATGTAACACAATATGTGATTATAGCTCAAAAAATGTTACGTATATGGGAATGGTTTGAATATTGAGTCTAAAGTGCTGACTTCTTGTAGAAATAAGTGACAAAGAAGTAAACGCTGCAACAGGAGATTAGCGGTTTGTCTGAATGGTCGGCCGGTCGGTTGGTAGCCGCCGAGAATTAGAAGTATAAAGTCACGTGTTTAGTAGTATGATTTAACGTTTGTAAGGAACATGGATGTAGAGTGTAAATCACACATCTGTTATTTCTTACAGCATTCACCATTGTTCAATAAAATGTTGACAATCGTAAAATGATTGTGAAAATAAACTAAAAATTAATAAAATAATACAATATGGAGATGCTAAACTTGTTTATTATTTCTAGTGACAATAAAGGGTAGATATTCAATGTAAATAATTCTAGGGCCCGTACGGTACCTAGTACGGGTTACCACGTCTTGTTCGACACCTCAGACAGGAGATACCATGGATTTATTAAACGTCCCCACCTACAGATGTGTGTTTTCAGTAGGTCCTTTCTCAGCCTGAGTCCGGTAGGTTGCATAAAGTGTCTCATTTTCTGCTTCTTATGTTCGTATTCTGCAGTTACAGCTCTTTGCACTTGTAGAAGTGTGATACCTATCTAGCCTGTCAGCTGGTTTAGCATCAGTTGGGTTTTTTTTTTCTTGAGAGCGTGTGTTAGCGATCATTGCACCCCTGGAGTTGCTCCCACTTACTTGTGCCAGGCTCCTTACTTTCATCTTGCCTATCAACCTTCCTTCTCCTAAACGTGTTCTCTTCCGATCCAGACGGTATTAGGTTTGCGTGTCTTTTATTTTCATGCCTCTCATGTCTCTTCGGTTTCTTCTACCGATCCTCTCATTCTTCAAAGGATCGGACCTCTTCCTGCTCCTCTTCTGATCAGTGTTAAGACGGTGCACCTCCACTCAAAACAATACTTACCAACACCAGTTCCTTCTTTGATTTTATAAGAGCAACGATTGGAACTTCCTCAATATGCTGGGAATCTATATAGTGTCGATCTGCATGTAGAGCTCAGATATGAGACCTATTGCCTCCTCCCTACACTCCCGTTCTGCAGTTACAACTCTTCGCCCTTGTGGAGGAGTTAAACAGACTTCCAACAACATCGACAACTATGGATCCTCAAATAGCACCACCATGCAGTTATAGGGAAACAGCAAAAACCAATGGCAGAGCCCAAAAGAGGCGTACTAGGCAAGATGAGGAGTGAGGTAGTTTGCCATTGCTTTCCTCACTGGGTCAGAATGTGCCACTGCAGCAGAAGCACTAGCTTCTTAGAAGACGTTTGTTACATTGATCGACTCTGAACGTGGTAGCAATATTATGGTGCTCTAGTACATGTAGCTCGCTAAGAGATAAACAACGTACTGAAATTGTACTCGACGCCGAGATTCCTTAGACTGGCACCCATGGTCTCCTAGATTTGATTGCGTGAGGATAGGTTTGACAGTGAACGTACTCCTCCAGAGGATGTGGTGCATCGTAACCAGGAAGCGTACCGTTCGATTAATCTAGCACACGTTTGATGCATCTAGTCAGGATTAATTTTCGTAAACGAGTTCGTCTTAGAAATAGATGGCCGAGCATTCATATACCTTGATTTTCAGATCCTTTCGAAACAAACCACAGAACTTGACAAGGAGCTCATTTGTTAACACGCAGTCAATAAGTAATATGGATAGTATCCACCCTGCATCAGACTGTTAAGTTATTTATGTCAAGTTCAAATGCCTACCAAAATGCATACAATGTACGCATGGAAGTTCAGGTCAGACGACACAACAGCAGGTTAGGGGGGAGACCTAGCTCAACACGGAAAAAAACAGGCCAATATCCATTCGATTGTTAAATATGCTACAAACGTTGTTGAAAAATTCTGCACATATCCCAGTATTGGCATGCTTCCTAGCAATCAGAAGCAACTGCAATAATGTCAAAATTCTAATTATAACATTTTAAAATAAAATTTCCCGCCTTTTTAACAAAATATCACCGTTTCCTTCATAACTGTCTTACTGTTTCACGGATAATAACAATTTTTTCAAGGTTTCCTCCCATAGTCTTGTACTACAATCTATACCTCATTCAGGTCAATGGGATTTATATTAGATTTTATATAAAATATTTATTTTTAGTATTTTCAGGTGCTCGGAATAAAAACTCGACGAAAATATCTAAATCACAATCTATGTTAGTGATTGAGCTTCATTTTGTAGATGGGGGTTTGATATACACTTTAAAAAAGGAAAAGTACGAAAATTCTTATAAACTTGGAACTTATAAGGGAAACAGTGATATATTGTTAAAAAGGCGGGAAATTTAATTTACAATGTTATAATTAGAATTTTGACATTATTGCAGTTGCTTGTGATTGCTAGGAAGCATGTCAATACTGGGACATGTGCAGAATTTTTCAACAACGTTTGTAGCATATTTAACAATCGAACAAATAGGGTAATTCCGGGAGAGTTGCCGCACTTTTTATGTCTTTTGTTATATCTCGGTATATTTACTTTAAAAATTGTTGCAAATTCATCGAGCATAATTTGAAAACATGTACATTTGATCAGGGATGAACAAAATATTGGCAATTGAAAGTAAATGGGAGAAAGGAGTGAACAAAGGAATTGTTGCATCTGCGGCGTCTCTCCCTGGATCCCGGTATAGATGCCGACTTTGCTCGGGAGAGATGCCGCGAGTAAAATAATTAATGACAAAATCAAATTTAAGCCAATTTCTTCAACTTTAATATAACCGAACACTAGAACGTACTACAAGACAATTATATCCACATAATATAATCATTCAATGGAAAAAATCTATCTGATAATTTACAACATTAAAATCATATTTTAATTTCGATTTACTATAAATGTGCATGTGCAATGGATTCTTCACTGTGTTATATAAAACCCCACGGCACTTAACAACCTTGAAATGGCTCTGGCCTGCACAGCGACCGCTGCTCAGCCCGAAGGCCAACTATCAGGGAGAGACGCCGCACCCTCCTGTTTTCATACCTCAAGGCTATCATGGCCCAAAATTAGCTTACTCTCAACTACAGTTATGTTTCTGACGTCTACTGTACTAAAAACGTCTGATTTAAGCATTTGAAGCCAACTTAATATACAATAAATTAACACACGCAAAAACTTTGTCAGGAGGAAACATGTACTCGCCTCATGATATCGGCTATAATTGGCGTAATATACGAGCAAATTTCGTCACACTTGCAGACAGTAGTTCTTCCTTAGAAACTGAAAAACCACACATATTGCCATCTAGCTGTAACGATGGGAACCTTTAGCTACAGTGTATGCGGCATCTCTACCGGGGCGGCATCTGTCCCGGATTTACCTTATTGGCCTGTTTTTTCCCGTGTTGAGCTAGGTCTCCCCCCTTAACGAACAGAGATAAAACATAGCAGTGTAGCAAGTATGGTTTCTGCTGGCAACCACATGTAAAAATTCACTCACTTTTATAATGGTTTCGCTCAACAAATGCAATCATAGATAACAAGACAAAGGACAAAAGCTCCCACTTGATATATTTATGTATATGCTGCATTTAAATAATAAAAAGAAGGAGAAGAAACGTAAACCTGCGCGTATAACTGAAACAGAAAAATAAATATTATAACCTCTGTTTTGTAATTACAACTAGCTGATGTGCCCGTGATTTGCTACGGAATTCTACGTTGTATACAGAATTCGAGGTGAAGTATTGTACACTTTGTGAGTTAGATTTTATTACATTGCATAGCTCTTAGAATTACCTCCGATAAGCGACGGAGAGGTCGCCATACGTCGTTCCACATGTGAGACCGGGTTAGGGAATTTTCATCGTAATGGCAGGATCCCTTGTCTATTGTCAGTCACATTCTAGTTGGTCAGTTTTCATTATAATTGCAGACACTCTTTCTCCATATGCCTTTTTCCATCCTCAGAAAGACTCTACCTGTGGTTTTCTGAAAATCTTAAAGGAACTGTCAATGGACATAAAACCAACATGACAGCAATATTAACGTAATAAAGCGATTTTAATATACGTATCTCTTTAAGTACAAAATAAAAGAAAGACTCTTAACGATTAATATTAATGTTTTATTACTATTTATTATTATTATTTGACTTACGTCGAACCGAGACAGATCGGTCTTATGGCGACAATGGGATAGGAAAGGCCTAGGAGTGGGAAGGAAGCGGCCGTGACCTTAATTAAGGTACAGTCCCAGCATTTGCCAAGTGTGAAAATGGGAAAGCACGGAAAACCATCTTCAGGACTGCCGGCAGTGGGGTTCGAACTTACTATCTCTCGGATGCAATCTCACAGATGCGCGTCCCTAACCGCACGGCCAACTCGGCCGGTAGCGTTTTATTATTGAAATACAGCCTATATGAGATAATTTGCTTGCGTTTAGATGTCGTGTAAGACGGTTCCCTGAAGAACAATATGTTTCCAAGACATATCGCAAAAGTTTGTCATAACAATAGTGTCGTAGTAAAACACAGAAAAACATTTTTCTGGGATACTGTTAGAAGAACTCCATTTATTTATTTATTTATTTATTTATTTATTTATTTATTTATTTATTTATTTATCTTTATCATCATCATCATCATCATCATCTGTTTACCCTCCAGGTTCGGTTTTGTCCTCGGACTTAGCGAGGGATCCCACCTCTACCGCCTCAAGTGCAGTGTCCTGGAGCTTCAGACTCTTGGTCGGGGGATACAACTGGGGAGTATGACCAGTAACTCGCACAGGCGGCCTCACCTGCTATGCTGAACAGGGGCCTTGTGGAGGGATGGGAAGATTGGAAGGGATAGGCAAGGAAGAGGGAAGGAAGCGGCCGTGGCCTTAAGTGAGGTACCATCCCGGCATTCGCCTGGAGGAGAAGTGGGAAACCACGGAAAACCACTGCCAGGATGGCTGAGGTGGGAATCGAACCCACCTCTACTCAGTTGACCTCCCGAGGCTGAGTGGACCCCGTTCCAGCCCTCGTACCACTTTTCAAATTTCGTGGCAGAGCCGGGAATCGAACCCGGGCCTCCGGGGATGGCAGCTAATCACGCTAACCACTACACCACAGAGGCGGACTTATTTATCTTTAAAGGCAGCATATTAACTTTAAAGTCTCCCAGGCGTATATTTTCATACTACTTGCTTCTTCTTCTTCTTCTTCTTCTTCTTAATCTGCTTACCCTTTTTGTCCTCTTTTCCCTCGGCCTCAGCGAGGGATCCCACCTCTACCGCCTCAAGGGCAGTGTCCTGGAGCTTCAGACTCTGGATCGGGGAATACAACTGGGGAGGATGACCAGTACATCACCCAGGCGGCCTCACCTGTTATGCTGAACAGGGGCCTTGCGGGGGTATGGGAAGATTGGAAGGGATAGACAAGGAAGAGGGAAGGAAGCGGCCGTGACCTTAAGTTAGCTATCATCCCGGCATTTGCCTGGAGGAGAAGTGGGAAACCACAGAAAACTAGTTCCAAGATGGCTGAGGTGGGAATCGAACCCACCTCTACTCAGTTGACCTCCCGAGGCTGAATGGACCCCGTTCCATTCCTCGTACCACTTTTCAAATTTCGTGGCAGAGCCGGGAATCGAACCCGGGCCTCCGGGTGTGGCAGCTAATCACACTAACCACTACACCACAGAGGCGGACCATACGACTTGCTTCACATTTTATTTCCCTGCAGGGCCCTCTTAAAATACACTATAATACTGAACATGAAAACCTACAACCTGTTTTCCAGTCTTTGACCGGGTCAGGGATGTAATGAATGAAACATATATAGGCTGTTAATTACAAAGGGGTCGCCACTCCCAAGGTGATTTATTAATGAGTGATAAATGCTATGAAATGATAATGGAGAGTGTTTCCGGAATGAAAGATGACAGGGAAAACCGGAGTACCGGGAGTAAAACCTGTCCCGCCTCCGCTTTGTCCAGCACAAATCTCACATGGAGTGACAGGGATTTGAACCACGGTATCCAGCGGTGAGAGGCCGACGCGCTGCTGTCTGAGCCACGGAGGCTCTACACTATAATAGTATGTAAATATATTTTAAATAAAGGTTGCAGTTGTGTGCTTGCCAAATTTGAGTTCAGTCCGTCAAGTAGTTTTTACGTGAAAGGAAACAAGACAAAGAGACCAAGGGTAAAGCAGGTGCCAAAACACAGCAAAACATTTTATTCTCGAAAATATTAGAGGTTCAAAGAAAATTCATAAAAACTCCGTTCTGGCAATCGATTTTCAAGTACTCCTATATACTCCATTATTCAGTAGGCCTTACCGTTTAGGCACCGTATTCAATTTTTTGCGTACGTTTTCCTCTGACTCGCTACCTGGTCCCCTTAAAAGATAGCGTGATAATAAGTAGCCTGTGTGGTGACGAAAGGTAAGCTTGACATATCTCAGTTCCACCAGCCAGGTGAAAGAACACAGATTGGCAAACGTACTAAGATTTATTTTTTCTGCCACTTTTTTCTTGAATCACGGTTCCCGTGGGAACCCTTTCGTATTCCGGGATGACACATAGTCTATATTACCCGGAATGATATTATCTTTCAAAATGTGAAAGAAATTTCAGAATCGGTCCAGTAATTTCTGAGATGATCCGTTGCATTCAAACAAAGTCACAGTATCCCTTTATATACATTATTACATACGGTAGGGTGGCCGCTTCCTTTCCGCTCCTCCATTCCCTTACCCCTATCAACAACGCGTAGCAACTCATCCAATTCTTGACCACGCCCAATGTTGCTTAACTTCGGAGATCTCACGGGATCCGGTGTTTGAACACGGCTGCGGTCGTTGACATATTAGTATAGATTAATATATATAGATACCGTATAGATCGAATTTTAAATACACCTGCTCTGCTCAAATGTTAATAGGAATAACCGTTCAGGAAGCTTACTCACTTTTAAAGGTCCCAGGCGTACGTTTTCCTCTGGATTGCTTCAAAATTTCTTTCGCTACATAGCCCTCTTAAGAGAGAGTGTGATAGTAAAACACAGAAAAGCATCTTATTCTGAAATACTTTTAGAATTCCGAAGGGAAAGCTTACCGATTTTTTTCTAGGAAAAAGGGTCCCCGTAAGATACAATGTAATAGTTCGATCGTTCGTTCGTAATCTGTTTACCCCCCAAGGTCGGTTTTTCCCTCGGACTCAGAGAGGGATCCAACCTCTACCGACTCAAGGGCCGTGTCCTGGAGCTTCAGACTCTGGGTCTGGGAATACAACTGGGGAGGATGACCAGTACCTCGCACAGGCGGCCTCACCTGCTATGCTGAACAGGGGCCTTGTGGAGGAATGGGAAGTTTGGAAGGGATAGACAAGGAAGAGGGAAGGAAGCGGCCGTGACCTTAAGTTAGGTACCATCCCGGCATTTGCCTGGAGGAGAAGTGGGAAACCACGGAAAACCACTTCCAGGATGGCTGAGGAGGGAATCGAACTCCCCTCTACTCAGTTGACCTTCCGAGGCTGAGTAGACACCATTCCAGCCCTCGTACCACTTTTCAAATGCGTAGCAGAGCCGGGAATCGAACCCGGGCCTCTGGGAGTGGCACATAATCACACTAACCACTACACCACAGAGGCGGTACAACGTAATAGTAAGTAGTCTATATGTTAACCACAGGTTCTAGTTGTTTGCTTGTCAAATTTGAGAACGGTCCGTCCGGTAGTTTTTACGCGAAAGAAAGCAAGATAAAGGATAAAGCATGCGCCAAAACAGAGCAAAATGTTTTGGAACGAAAACTATTAGACACACGAAGAAAATTCATATAAACATTTCTTTTATGGCAAACTGAATTGTAAGTCCATTCGGTGCCCTCCCTTGTTCAACAGGACTAACCATTTAGGCAGCGTATTAACTTTTAAGTGTCCGAAACGTACGTTTTCCTCTGACTTCAATCACATCAGTTTTCACTACATCACCAACTTAAAAGAAAGGTATCACTTATAAGCTTGCCAAATTTGAGTTTCTTCAGACAAGTTGCCTAGGTTTTACATGAAGGAACACAAACTGGCAAACCTGCTGAGATTTATTATCGCTGCCATTGTTTCCTTGAATCACGGTTCTCGCGGGAACCCTTTCATATTCCGGGATGACACATAGTCTATGTTACCCGGAAATATATTATCTTTCAAGAGGTGAAAGAAATTTCAAAATCGGTCCAGTGTTTCCTTAGATTACCCGTTACATATGCACAAACTCACACTCTTTTGTATATTAGTATAGATATGTTATTTATTTATTTATTTATTTATTTATTTATTTATTTATTTATTTATTTATTTACGTCGATACACCCAACTATGGATTACGTTCACACAAACTGCCGGCCTCCTCCCTTTCTTAGGCTTACACCTTTTT
Organism: Anabrus simplex; assembly: GCF_040414725.1. Lineage (NCBI taxonomy): Eukaryota > Metazoa > Arthropoda > Insecta > Orthoptera > Tettigoniidae > Anabrus > Anabrus simplex. The sequence goes on along the minus strand of NC_090265.1, from coordinate 246,791,098 downwards.
GTTTACACTGGAACCAATGGTTTTTAACCTCACGTTACTTTTCAGCCATTCTTCCCCGAGATGTTCCGCGGTTTAGTAAATTATTTCTGTGGATCATCCCTCAATCCCGCGACTTTCATCCTAAATATGGTCCTCTCCATTACGTCCTCTTCTCCTATATCATTTACCCGCATGTCTTTGTGCACCTCCTTCAGCCAGTGGGGATGAGATTTCCATTTTTCCTGCAAAGTGAGCAATTTGTGCGTCACTCTCTCCGGATTCATTCTCTCTTCAGGTGACCACAAAATGTTAACCATCGTTTCTTTATAACGGGGATGATCTTTTCGATTCTCGCGTACAGTTCCTTGTTTGACCTCAGGTGGAAGACAAAACCCTTGGACACTTTCTTAGGATCCAAATTTTTTCTGAGGAACGTCCTTTCCCTTTCCTACCAGCCATTAGGGAATGCAAGTTAAAAAAAAACAGAATGAAATCCCCGACCATCCTGGGAACAGCCTTCTTTGTTCACAACACAGTAGTGAATGCAATCATAGATATATTATTATTATCCAGGATGGTAATATAGTAAGTGAGATTGAATCAAGTTGTAGTAAAGCTAATGCAGTGAGCTCACAGTTGCGATCAACAGTGTTCTGTAAGAAGGAAGTCGGCTCCCGGACGAAACTATCTTTACATCGAGTCTGTTTTCAGACCACCTTTGCTTTACGGGAGAAAAAGCTGGGCGGACTCAGGATATCTTATTCATAAGTTAGAAGTAACAGACATGAAAGTAGCGAGAATGATTGCTGGTACAAACAGGTGGGAACAATGGCAGGAGGGTACTTGGAATGAGGAGATAAAGGCTAAGTTAGGAATGAACTCGATGGATGAAACTGTAAGCATAAACCAGCTTCGGTGGTGGGGTAATGTGAGACCAATGGAGGAGGATAGGTCACCTAGGTGAATAATGGACTCTGTTATGGAGGGTAAGAGAAGTAGAGGGAGACCAAGACGGCGATGGTTAGACTGTTTCTAACGATTTCAAGATAAGATGTATAGAACTAAATGAGGCCGCAGCACTAGTTCCAAATAGAGGATTGTTGCGATTAGTAAATTCACAGAGGCTTACTGACTGAACACTGAAAGGCATAACGATATATAATGATGTATGTATATTATTGTTATTTTCATTATTAATACAGCAATTGTAAAACGCAGATCATATCCTCCTTTATGCCATTATTCACACAGTGTTTACCTCCCTTCACTGCCGTCGTACAACCCTTCGAGCTCTGGACACAGGCTCACGGTAAAACGAGAACAAAAACCAACAATGGCCGTTTCTGAAAACGCTGTGTTAAGTCATTAGCTTCAAGTAGCGTCACCGGAGGTAATACGGTTATAAGGGGACCTCAAATACAAACGCATACCAAGCAAAATGAGGAATAAGTCGGCGTGACATTGTATTCTTTAATGAGCCAGACTATCATATTAAAGCACGACTAAGTGTAAGGGCACACAGGAAGCGGCGCGGCGCGGCTCGGGGCGTGCCGGGCCGGGGAGGCGCGTCGTCTGCGCGGGTATTGCACACACAGGACGCGATATCGTACAGGCGGTAATCGCAACATGGCACTGCCCAAAGCTGTGCGTACAAATATCCCCTGTGTAAATAACTTTTTTAAATTGACAATTTTGAAACGACGGCGGAGGAGAGGGTGGGTGAATGAAGTGTGTTTGAGGAGAGCTGTTCATGGAGAGTATCATCACTTATTTCCAGTTTTAAGAAAGCACGAGGAGCACTTTTTACGTTACACAAGAATGTCAATATCAACATTTGATTATATCCTTAGCAAAGTTAAAAAAGATCTGGAAAAACAAACAACCAACTGGAGAAAACATATCAGTCCAGAGGAGAGACTAGTAGTTTGTCCGAGGTAAGTCAGTTTCATATGGCTTATATCAGCATTACTTTTGCATTTGAAAATAAATGAGCTGGTAGAGGTGGTAAATGAAGGTTAGAGTACATGCTTTTTAAAATATACTAAATGTATTGGAGCCATGACATTTTATAAAACAAATGAAATCAGAATTAAAGATCCTATCAGGAAACATTTTTGAATGACAATGTAAAACACAAACTGTTTCAATGTCGATATCTCTTTATATTTTACCACTGCTGTTGTGGAGTGTCATAGTTAGAAGGTATACGTCCTTCGTCGATGTAATGAAATGTTCCAAAAGCACCACCATGATGTGATTTAGCCATTTTCGCATCAATGAACAGCTGCGTAATTTTATTTCTCATTGTTAACATTTCTAAAGGTGAACATATCTTTAAAAAGAGGCAGCAAGTTCATTAAAAAGTGATAATCTTCACATTGTTCATTAATATTTTAAGCAGTTCGACTTTTTGCTCTTCAACCAGTAACATTTTCTTTGCTACGACATCTTGCACATTTACTTTTCTCTTACGGGGATTTTGAGAACCGAAACTTGAGCTAGGGTGGGACATACTTGAGGGAGTTTCAGAACGTGATGAAGCAGTCGAACACTCGCCTTCTACCTCCTCCACACCGTCCTGTTTTTGTGACAGCGTACCATCGCCGCTATCATCAAGTTCATCGAAGTTCATGTCGTTGGCAGACGGGGATGAAATCGTAGGAGACGGGTTCAGGTTTCCAGATGTTGTACTTGGATTCATCTCATCTTTCAAAAAGTAGAGCAACTCAAAAGTGGCCAGGTCGAAAGTTGCGTTTTACCGTCGGCATCACCAGATTTGTATTTCATCGTCTTTTCCAGTTCCTTTCTGTAATGATCTCTAATGTTCTTCCATTTACTTCGAGCTTCAACCTCTGAAAAAAGTAAAAACATTTCTGAAACAAACTCGTTTTCTGAGTTAATGGGGTAGCTTGGTATAGGAGGTCAAGCCGGGTTTCAGTAAAAGAGTAACAGACACTGTGATAGTACATATATCACACCCCCGAATTATATGTAGAAGTTAGAGATATTATTGTCAGTATTCGATTTATTATTATTATTATTATCATTATTATTATCAGTATTTCATTTGTATATTTAGCCATTTATATTGGTAAGCTGGAAGATATCCACATATGTAGGTATGATTAATTTGTTTTGCACGAGTGGGAATACATTGCTTTAATAACTCTGGTAATTTGGTTGAGTCATGTGACTACCCCAGTGTCTGTTGTGATATACTTGTGTCGGGATATTCAATGAGTCATGTATGTATCCCAGCCTGATTAGATGAGCTTGTTGTTGTATCAGGAAAATTCGATGATTCATGTAAAACTCCCGAGTGATTGTTTATAACTTGGGAGAAAGACTAGTGTTCACTCATGATTGGTTAGCAAGGACCAATCCAGACGTATCATCTGAGAGGAGGGGCATGTAGATGTCTATAAAGGTTGATCATAGGGCGGCAACCGAGGGGATTGTAAAGGAACGAGAAGGAAGATAACTACAACCAGTAACACTGTATGAAGGAACGACAACTGACACTGTACGGGAAGGAAGTGGTGCTGATACACGGTACTGAAGTGGCGCGGCTGCAATGGACTGGACTTCAAACGTTCGTGGAGCGTAGTCTTGTTATGTGTGCCGCTTCCTGTGTGCCCTTACACTAACCCTACGAGTAACGAGTGTGCCAGAGTCGCGCTTGTGAGTTCTGTACGATGGGATATTTCGCCCCGACCAGCTATGACTTGAATCAGAGCTCTGCATTCAGGAGGAGGTGAGCTGGTCCCATCGTTGACTGTCGTGAGAATGGTTTGCCGCGGTTTTCCATTCTCCTCAGTAAGGCACGTACAGAGACAGTCCCTTTGCAGGCCACGGTCGCTCCCCTTGCAACTTCTCCGCATCTCAAATCATCGCAACACATCTCGTGGCCTGAGTGATGGCCCGCCGTACCCCATTAGGATACCGAAAGAAAGCTTTAAGTAGGTAGGGATATTCCGAAGATAAGTACCACAAGATAGGTCATGTACGCCCCCCGCCCCTAAACGGGCCGTACTGCACTCATCATATAATAAATAATCAGATCATTTTCCTCTTACTGTAACTTTGATAGTGACTGCTTGAAAATGCTAAAATATGTCTTAATGAAATAATACACAGCAATGCAACCTATATTTGGGTATTCTTGATAGTTGCCATGAACACAAAGATACTGAGATATGGACTGTTAAAATTCCTTCCAAAGCTGGTGTAGATTGACTCGCAGGCATTTAGTTTGTTGTGCGAGACGATGACAGAGAATCGGATGCCCACTTAAGGGAGCTGCCTGGATAAAATTTTCCACTAGATAATTGCTTTATCCCATGACTGCTTCTCCTTGTGGTATGATAGAAACAAAATCTTGTACGAAAACATTTCCAACCTCACCGGAAATATAGAGACTACTGTTAGTCCAAATGTCCACTGTAACCACCTCACAGTCTCTGGTTGACACGGTTGTCGTTTGACAGTCCACTAGAGTAAATCTTCCCCAATCACGTTTGTGTCAAATGGAATCTACAGCCTATTTATTCAGAATTATTTATTTTTAAGTAATGCGTACAAAACTACTAACTACTGCACAAATCTCATATGATTGTCAGTTAAGTTATATTTATTTATTAGCTGATGTACCCGTGCTTCGCTAAGGGATTCTCAGGACTGTCTTTGTAGTTTTCCTAACTGAAGTCAACTTAGGCCATTACAAAAACGTCAGTAGGAATATAGCGATTAAAAGCAACGTTATCATATAAAACACTCGATCAAATGAAAAACTGCACAGTTTCTCACTTTTAAACGAACAGTACTACGGTGCCGAACAGTCCAAAGTTCCAGTTCTGGAATCACCAGGCCGCAGACAGCCGTGAACACTCCTCTGCCATTTTCCGTTTAATATACACACTGCTCATTTCAATCAGTGTCTCGGAGTAGGGATTGAATAGCTCGAATGCTATGATGAACCCGTTTGTTACGTACCAGTAGTATCAGAAAATTAAGGAACCAGAGGAATGGCATGCTAAAGAAGAAAGTTATCTAAATTCCCAGCTACTTCCCGCCAATATTCAGGCAGGCTGTTATACTTGGTACGACCGGGCGAGTTGGCCGTGCGGTTAGGGGCGCGCAGCTGTGAGTTTGAATTGGGAGGTGGTGGGTTCGAACCCCACTCTCGACAGCCCTGAAGAAGGTTTTCCGTGGTCTTCTATTTTCACACTAGGCAAATGCTGGGGCTGTACCGTACTTAAGGCCAGGGCTGCTTCCTTCCCACTCCTAGCCCTTCCCTATCCCATCGTCGCCATAAGACCTATCTGTGTCGGTGCGACGTAAAGCAAATTAAAAAATACTCGGTATACAGCAGTAATCCCATCTATCGGAGATGAGTGGCAAGAGAGACACAAAGCACATCACAACAAACAATGGTCAATGTGATGTTATTGTTGATCAATGTTATGAGCTTTCTGTATTGTAGGTCTTCACATTTAGTTTTCTTTCGACTCTCTGATGTTAGGGCGTCTTACAAAATTGTTTATAGCGTAGACTGTAGTTCCTTATTCCCCGACGTTACATACCGATTTTCATTAAATTCTGTTAACCCATTTTCTGGTGACTCGGCGCTGATAGGACTTAGCAACAAAAATCCAGATTCGTGAATATCTCTATTATCATAGCCGGTACAGTAAAAATGTATAAGACCTAAATGATCAGAAATCTATGTCTATAATTTGATACTATATAACTTTAGTTATGTAGTATTTGTCGATAGGACCTCTAATAACACAAATATTTGAGAATTAAATTTTAGACCTTCCCCTAAACTACCATTTCACTCATCGTGAATAAAATTATTTATGGCATAGATTGTAGCGACTTACTCCCCGACTTCTCATGCCGATTCTCATTAACATAGGACCACAAATAACAAATATTTGAGAATTAAATTTTAGGCTTTCCCCTAAACTACCATTTCTCTCGGCGCGAATAAGATTATTTATGGCCTAGATTGTAGGGACTTATTCCCCGACTTGACGTACCGATTTTCATTAAATAGGACCACTAATAATATAAATATTTGGGAATTAATTTTTGGCCATCCCATAAACTACCGTTTCTATCAGTGTGAATAAGATTATTTTTGCCTAGATTGTAGCGACTTATTTCCGGACTTCACATACCGACTTTCATTAAGATAGGGCCACTAATAACAAATATTTGAGAATTAAATTTTAGCTCTTCCTCTAAACTACCATCTCTCTCAGCGTGAATAAGATTATTTATGGCCTAGATTGCAGAGGCTTATTCCTGAACTAAACATACCGATTTTCGGTAAATTCTCTTCAGCCGTTTTCTCGTGATGCGTGTACATACATACAGACAGACAAACAGACAGACAGACAGACATTATGGAAAATTAAAAAGTGCATTTCCTAGTTACTATGGACATGACTGATACAGAAATACCATCCTTTTCAAATTCTGAACAATGTACAGACGAAACTCTTCTTATATATATAAAGCCGCAAGGCTCACTCACTGACATAAATGTTTACCCACTTCGACATGAGCTAGAAACTTGAAATTTGGCAAGGTGATAGCTATTAGCGTGTAACCTACGGAAAAATTCCAAAAATTTTAAATTTTAAATTTTGGCCCCCCTCCCCCCAAACAAAATGGCGGATACCGTGATGCAGTGCCCTACAAAATTAATATTTGGCAAAGTTCTAGCTCCTAGCCTGTAACCGACGTAGAAATTGCAAAAAGTTAAAATATTTAATATTTCATCCACTAAAAAATTCGAAATGTTAAGCCAAATTAAATGACGGTGCAGGCTTTCGTTTCGAGCTGTCTTGTGGCTAAACGGTAATTGTTATCAATAAACGGACTGCACTTTCGTGCCCTAATGAAGAGATCTACAACTTTGGTCCTATGACGTTTTGTCGTATCTCGACTCCTTCTACCTTAGATTGAGCTTCATTTTCCCGGTTTCGGTCATTTTTGTTAAATTTCCATAAATGATTTTACTCATTCACACACTCATAAGATGGATAGATGAACGAAATTCAAGACGCTCCTTGGCAACGTCATTGGCCATGTGTAGACCGACTTTCGTTATTCTAGCTGCCTTGCAAGTATGGGAAAACGGAGGGTACATGTGGAAACACTATTGAAATTTCGGCCTAATTTATGATTCTTAAGCAATTTATGGCGAAACCCGTTGAGATACGGCAAAACCTCAAATAACCAAAATTATAGGCCGTTTCATCGTCAACCTGCCTGCAAAGTTTCAAGACTGTAGCTGTCTGCCAAGTTGGCAAAATTATTTTTCAACTGTTGCTAAGCGGACGAAATTTGATATGGATCGAAACGTTCACCCCTTTATATGGTATAAATTGGCGGGATGCGAGAGAATGCCCCACACAGTACTGTCGGCGACTAAATGGGACGTCCGATGGTGAAAACCTTACCTCGATACGACTTACCGTTTGGACGCAATGAATTTCCAAATGGAAGTCTGCACTATTTAGCGTGCACATTGCCCGGCTCTATCTTATCTTATCTTATCTTATATATATAAAGCCACAAGGCTAACTCACTCACTCACTCACTCACTGACATTAATGTTTGCCCACTTCCAAGTGAGCTAGGAACTTGAAATTCGGCAGTCTGATAGCTTTTAGGCTGCAACCCAAGGAAAAATTCCAAAAAGTTGAAATTTTTCATATTTAGCCCCCCTTCCGCCCAATCAAAGAAATTTCGTGTTAGACCCTTCCAGATGAGCTAGAAACTTGAAATTCGGCAACCTGATATATATGAGGCTGTAACCCAAGGAAAAATTCCAAAAAGTTAATTTTTTTTGTATTTAGCCCCCCACGGAATCAAAATATCGCACTCAAATTTCGGGTCAGACCCTTCAGTTCCAGATGAGCTAGGAACTTGAAATTCGGTAATCTGATAGCTATTCCGCTGTAACACCAGGAAAAAATGCAAATAGCTTAATCATTTCCTATTTAGCCCCCCTCCACGAAATCAAAGTTTCGGACTAAAATTTCGGGGTAGATCCTTCCAGATGAGCTAGGAACTTGAAATTCAGCATTCTGATAGTTATTAGGCTGTAACCCCTGGAAAAAATCCGAAAAGCTAAAATTTTTAATAATTAACCCCCTCCCACCGAATCAATATATAGGACGGTGCAGGCTTTCGTTTCGAGCTCTCTTGTGGCCGAACGGTAATTGCTATCAATGAACGGATTGCACTTTCGGCTCCTAAAATTAAGAGATCTACAACTTTGGTCTTATGACTTTTTGTCGTATCTCGACCCCTTCTACCTTAGATTGAGCTTCATTTTCCCGGTTTCGCAAAATTTTGTTAAATTTCCATAAATTATTTTCTGATTCACACACTCATAAGATGGGTAGATGAACGAAATTCAGGACGCTCCTTGGGAACGTCATTGGCCATATGTAGACCGACTTTCGTTATTCTAGCTGCCTTGCAAGTATGGGAAAACGGAGGGTACATGTGGAAACACTATTGAAATTTCGGCCTAATTGATGATTCTTAAGCAATTTATGGCGAAACCCGTTGAGATACGGTAAAACCTCAAATAACCGAAATTATAGGCCGTTTCATCGTCAACGTGCCTGCAAAGTTTCAAGACTGTAGCTGTCTGCCAAGTTGGAAAAATTATTTTTCAATTTGTGAAAAGTGGGCGAAATTTGACATGGATCGAAACGTTCACCTCCTCTATGGCATAAATATGCGGGGTAGGAGAAAGCGCCAAAGACAGTAATGTAGACCACTAAAAGGGTCGCCTAACGCCGCAAACCGTACCGCGATACGATGCACCGTTTGCTCGCAATCAATTTCCAAACGAAAGCCTGCACTATTCAGCGTGCACTTTGCCTGACTCTTATCTTATCCTATATATATAAAGCCGCAAGGCTAACTGACTGACTGACTGACTGACTGACTCACTGACATTAATGTTTGCCCACTTCCAGGTGAGCTAGGAACTTGAAATTCGGCAGTCTGATAGCTTTCAGGCTGCAACCCATGGAAAAATTCCAAAAAGTTGAAATTTTTCATATTTACCCCCCCTTCCGCCCAATCAAATTATCGGACTGAAATTTCATGTTAGACCCTGCCAGATGAGCTAGGAACTTGAAATGTGGCAATCTGATAGCTATTAGGGTGTGTCCCATGGGGAAATTCCAAAAGGTTCAAATTTTTTGTAATTAGCCCCCCCTTCGCCGAAACACTGAAATTTTGTGTTACACCCTTGCAGATGAGCCAGGAACTTGAAATTCGGCAATCAAATAGCTGTTGGGCTGCAACCCAAGGAAAAATTCCAAAAAGTTGAAATTTTTCATATTTAGCCCCCCTTCTGCCCAATCAAAATATCGGAGTGAAATTTCGTGTTAGGCCCTTCCAGATGAGCTAGGAACTTGAAATGTGGCAATCTGATACCTATTAGGGTGTGTCCCAATAGGAAATAACAAAAAGTTCAATTTTTTGGTATTTAGCCCCCCCTTCGCCGAATCACTCAAATTTCGGTGTTACACCCTTGCAGATTTGCTAGGAACTTGAAATTCGGCAATCAAATAGCTATTAGGCTGCAACCCAAGGAAACATTCCGAAAAGTTGAAAATTTTTCATATTTACCCCCCCTTCCGCCCAATCAAAATATCGGAGTGAAATGTCATGTTAGGCCCTTCCAGATGAGCTAGGAACTTGAAATGTGGCAATCTGATAGCTATTAGGGTGTGTCCCAAGGGGAAATACCAAAAAGTTCAATTTTTTGGTATTTAGCCCCCCTTCGCCGAATCACTCAAATTTCGGTGTTACACCCTTGCAGATTAGGTAGGAACTTGAAATTAGGCAATCAAATAGCTATTAGTCTGCAACCCAAGGAAAAATTCCGAAAAGTTGAAAATTTTTCATATTTAGCCCCCCTTCCGCCCAATCAATATATCGGAGTGAAATTTCATGTTAGGCCCTTCCAGATGAGCTAGGAACTTGAAATGTGGCAATCTGATAGCTATTAGGGTGTGTCCCAAGGGGAAATTCCAAAAAGTTCAATTTTTTGGTATTTAGCCCCCCCTTCGCCGAATCACTCAAATTTCGGTGTTACACCCTTGCAGATTAGCTAGGAACTTGAAATTAGGCAATCAAATAGCTATTAGGCTGCAACCCAAGGAAAATATCCGAAAAGTTGAAAATTTTTCATATTTAGCCCCCCTTCCGCCCAATCAAAATATCGGAGTGAAATTTCATGTTAGGCCCTTCCAGATGAGCTAGGAACTTGAAATGTGGCAATCTGATAGCTATTAGGGTGTGTCCCAAGGCAAAATTCCAAAAAGTTCAAATTTTTTGTATTTAGCCCCCCTTCGCCGAATCACTCAAATTTCGGTGTTACACCCTTGCAGATTAGCTAGGAACTTGAAATTCGGTAATCAAATAGCTATTAGGCTGCAAACCAAGGAAAAATTCCGAAAAGTTGAAATTTTTCATATTTAGCCCCCTTCCGCCCAATCAAAATATCGGACTGAAATTTCGTGTTAGACCCTTCCATATGAGCTAGGAACTTGAAATTCGGCTGCCTGATAGCTATTGGGCTGTAACCCAATTAAGAATTCCAAAAAGTTCAAAATTTTCATATTTAGCCTCCACCGAATTGAAATATCGGACTCAAATTTCGGGTAAGACCCTTCAGTTCCGGATGAGCTAGAAGCTTGGAATTCGGTAATCTTATAGCTATTAAGCTGCAACCTTGGGAAAAATTCTAAAAAGTTGAAATGTTTCATATTTAGCCGCTTTTCCGTCCAATCAAATTATCGGACTGAAATTTCGCGTTAGACCCTTCCAGATGAGCTACGAACTTGAAATTTGGCAATCTGATATAAATTAGGCTGCAACCCAAGGGAAAATTCCAAAAAGTTCAAATTTTTCATATTTATCCCCCCACCGAATCAAAATATGGGACTCAAATTTCGGTTTAGAACCTTCCGTTCCAGATGCGCTAGAATATTGGAATTCGGCAATCTGATAGCTATTAGGCTGAAACCCAAGGAAAGTGCCAAAAAGTTAAAATTTTTCATATTTAATCCCCTCCGACCAATCAATATATCGAGCTCAAATTTTTTGTTAGAGCCTTCCTGATGATTTACGATCTTGAGACTCGGCGATGTGATGGCTATTAGGTTGCAACCCAAGGAAAAATTCAAATTTAGTTCAAATTTTTCATATTTAGCCCTCTCCCCGCCCAATGAAATTATCAGACTCAAATTTCGTGTTAGGCCCATCCAGATGATCCAGGAATTGAAATTAATCAATATGATAGAAATTGGGCTGTAAGCCAAGAAAAAATTCCAAAACATTCCATTTTCTCATATTTTCCCCTCCACCACCCAATCAAAATCCCCTGCACCCCTCCCCCCAAACAAAATGGCGGACGCCATGATGCAGTGCCCTACAAAATTAATATTTGGCAATGCTCTAGATCCAAGCCTGTAACCGACGAAGAAATCGCAACAAGTTCAAATTTTGAATAATTAACCCACTGAAAAATCGAAATATGAAGCCAAATTTAATGACGATGCAGACTTTCGTTTAGAGCTATTTTGTGGCTGAACGGTAATTGCTATCAATGAACTGATTGCACTTTCGCGTCCTAAAATTAAGATGTCTACAATTTTGGTCGTATGACTTTTTGTCGTATCTCGACCCCTTCTACCTTAGACTGACCTTCATTTCCCCGGTTTTTATCAATTTTGTTAAATTTCCATACATTTTTTACTGATTAACACACTCATAAGACAGATAGACACTAAATTCAGCACGCTCCCTGACACGACCATTGGCCATATGTAGACCGACTTTGATTATTCTACTGCTATGAATGTATGGGAAACTGAAGGAATAACTTACCTAGAAACGCTACCTTAATTTCAGCATAATGTATGTACCGTAATCAATTTATGGTGAAGACCATGGAGATACGGCAAAACCTCAAACATCCAAAATTGTAGGTCGTTATATTGTCGTCCAGCGTGCCAAGTTTCAAGAGTGTAGGTGTCTGCTAAGTTGGCAAAATCTCTTTTCAACTTGTTTAAAGCGGTCGAAATTTGACATGGATCGATATGTTCACCTCCTTCCTTGGTATAAATACGCAAGATACTAGAAAAGGCCTAAGACAGTAATGTAGAAGACTAAAGGGATCGTCTGATGGCGCAATCCATACTTTGATACGACGTACCGTTTTTCCGCAATAAATTTCCTAACCAAAGTCTCCACTATTTAGCGTGCACATTGCCTGGCTCTATATCCTATATATATAAAGCCGCAAGGCTAACTGACTGACTGACTGACTGACTGACTCACTGACATTAATGTTTGCCCACTTCCAGGTGAGCTAGGAACTTGAAATTCGGCAGTCTGATAGCTTTCAGGCTGCAACCCATGGAAAAATTCCAAAAAGTTGAAATTTTTCATATTTACCCCCCCTTCCGCCCAATCAAATTATCGGACTGAAATTTCATGTTAGACCCTGCCAGATGAGCTAGGAACTTGAAATGTGGCAATCTGATAGCTATTAGGGTGTGTCCCATGGGGAAATTCCAAAAGGTTCAAATTTTTTGTAATTAGCCCCCCCTTCGCCGAAACACTGAAATTTTGTGTTACACCCTTGCAGATGAGCCAGGAACTTGAAATTCGGCAATCAAATAGCTGTTGGGCTGCAACCCAAGGAAAAATTCCAAAAAGTTGAAATTTTTCATATTTAGCCCCCCTTCTGCCCAATCAAAATATCGGAGTGAAATTTCGTGTTAGGCCCTTCCAGATGAGCTAGGAACTTGAAATGTGGCAATCTGATACCTATTAGGGTGTGTCCCAATAGGAAATAACAAAAAGTTCAATTTTTTGGTATTTAGCCCCCCCTTCGCCGAATCACTCAAATTTCGGTGTTACACCCTTGCAGATTTGCTAGGAACTTGAAATTCGGCAATCAAATAGCTATTAGGCTGCAACCCAAGGAAACATTCCGAAAAGTTGAAAATTTTTCATATTTACCCCCCCTTCCGCCCAATCAAAATATCGGAGTGAAATGTCATGTTAGGCCCTTCCAGATGAGCTAGGAACTTGAAATGTGGCAATCTGATAGCTATTAGGGTGTGTCCCAAGGGGAAATACCAAAAAGTTCAATTTTTTGGTATTTAGCCCCCCTTCGCCGAATCACTCAAATTTCGGTGTTACACCCTTGCAGATTAGGTAGGAACTTGAAATTAGGCAATCAAATAGCTATTAGTCTGCAACCCAAGGAAAAATTCCGAAAAGTTGAAAATTTTTCATATTTAGCCCCCCTTCCGCCCAATCAATATATCGGAGTGAAATTTCATGTTAGGCCCTTCCAGATGAGCTAGGAACTTGAAATGTGGCAATCTGATAGCTATTAGGGTGTGTCCCAAGGGGAAATTCCAAAAAGTTCAATTTTTTGGTATTTAGCCCCCCCTTCGCCGAATCACTCAAATTTCGGTGTTACACCCTTGCAGATTAGCTAGGAACTTGAAATTAGGCAATCAAATAGCTATTAGGCTGCAACCCAAGGAAAATATCCGAAAAGTTGAAAATTTTTCATATTTAGCCCCCCTTCCGCCCAATCAAAATATCGGAGTGAAATTTCATGTTAGGCCCTTCCAGATGAGCTAGGAACTTGAAATGTGGCAATCTGATAGCTATTAGGGTGTGTCCCAAGGCAAAATTCCAAAAAGTTCAAATTTTTTGTATTTAGCCCCCCTTCGCCGAATCACTCAAATTTCGGTGTTACACCCTTGCAGATTAGCTAGGAACTTGAAATTCGGTAATCAAATAGCTATTAGGCTGCAAACCAAGGAAAAATTCCGAAAAGTTGAAATTTTTCATATTTAGCCCCCTTCCGCCCAATCAAAATATCGGACTGAAATTTCGTGTTAGACCCTTCCATATGAGCTAGGAACTTGAAATTCGGCTGCCTGATAGCTATTGGGCTGTAACCCAATTAAGAATTCCAAAAAGTTCAAAATTTTCATATTTAGCCTCCACCGAATTGAAATATCGGACTCAAATTTCGGGTAAGACCCTTCAGTTCCGGATGAGCTAGAAGCTTGGAATTCGGTAATCTTATAGCTATTAAGCTGCAACCTTGGGAAAAATTCTAAAAAGTTGAAATGTTTCATATTTAGCCGCTTTTCCGTCCAATCAAATTATCGGACTGAAATTTCGCGTTAGACCCTTCCAGATGAGCTACGAACTTGAAATTTGGCAATCTGATATAAATTAGGCTGCAACCCAAGGGAAAATTCCAAAAAGTTCAAATTTTTCATATTTATCCCCCCACCGAATCAAAATATGGGACTCAAATTTCGGTTTAGAACCTTCCGTTCCAGATGCGCTAGAATATTGGAATTCGGCAATCTGATAGCTATTAGGCTGAAACCCAAGGAAAGTGCCAAAAAGTTAAAATTTTTCATATTTAATCCCCTCCGACCAATCAATATATCGAGCTCAAATTTTTTGTTAGAGCCTTCCTGATGATTTACGATCTTGAGACTCGGCGATGTGATGGCTATTAGGTTGCAACCCAAGGAAAAATTCAAATTTAGTTCAAATTTTTCATATTTAGCCCTCTCCCCGCCCAATGAAATTATCAGACTCAAATTTCGTGTTAGGCCCATCCAGATGATCCAGGAATTGAAATTAATCAATATGATAGAAATTGGGCTGTAAGCCAAGAAAAAATTCCAAAACATTCCATTTTCTCATATTTTCCCCTCCACCACCCAATCAAAATCCCCTGCACCCCTCCCCCCAAACAAAATGGCGGACGCCATGATGCAGTGCCCTACAAAATTAATATTTGGCAATGCTCTAGATCCAAGCCTGTAACCGACGAAGAAATCGCAACAAGTTCAAATTTTGAATAATTAACCCACTGAAAAATCGAAATATGAAGCCAAATTTAATGACGATGCAGACTTTCGTTTAGAGCTATTTTGTGGCTGAACGGTAATTGCTATCAATGAACTGATTGCACTTTCGCGTCCTAAAATTAAGATGTCTACAATTTTGGTCGTATGACTTTTTGTCGTATCTCGACCCCTTCTACCTTAGACTGACCTTCATTTCCCCGGTTTTTATCAATTTTGTTAAATTTCCATACATTTTTTACTGATTAACACACTCATAAGACAGATAGACACTAAATTCAGCACGCTCCCTGACACGACCATTGGCCATATGTAGACCGACTTTGATTATTCTACTGCTATGAATGTATGGGAAACTGAAGGAATAACTTACCTAGAAACGCTACCTTAATTTCAGCATAATGTATGTACCGTAATCAATTTATGGTGAAGACCATGGAGATACGGCAAAACCTCAAACATCCAAAATTGTAGGTCGTTATATTGTCGTCCAGCGTGCCAAGTTTCAAGAGTGTAGGTGTCTGCTAAGTTGGCAAAATCTCTTTTCAACTTGTTTAAAGCGGTCGAAATTTGACATGGATCGATATGTTCACCTCCTTCCTTGGTATAAATACGCAAGATACTAGAAAAGGCCTAAGACAGTAATGTAGAAGACTAAAGGGATCGTCTGATGGCGCAATCCATACTTTGATACGACGTACCGTTTTTCCGCAATAAATTTCCTAACCAAAGTCTCCACTATTTAGCGTGCACATTGCCTGGCTCTATATTATATATATAAAACTGTTTGGCTCACTGGCTGGCATAAATGTTTACCCACTTCGGCATGAGGTAGAAGCTTAAAATTTAACAATATGATAGCAAATAGGCTGTATTGTGGAAAAGTTCCATATGTTGATTTTGTGTTATTTTTACTTCCCTTGCCTTAAACTAAATTTTGGACGATATGTTGCAGTGCGCCAAAGAATTAAAATTTGTCGCAGTTACATCTTTGGCCTGCAACCGACGCAGAAATTCTAAGGAGTTGAATTGTTTAACGTTTTCATCTTCAGAAGTTATCGAAATCTGGAAGCTATTTTCATTATGGTGCTAAGTAACGTTTCGATAATTTTGGTGGCTAAACTGTAAGTCGTACCGCCAAATGGACAAGACGTTCGGATCCCATCATGAAGGGTTCTACAACTTCGGTCCCGGGAATTTTAGTCGTATCATGATCCCTTATGTCTTAGATAGAACTCCATTTTTCAGATTAACGTCAATTTTTTACAGTTTTCGTAATTAATTTACTGTTTTACACACTTATAAGACCGATAGAATCATGAAATTTGACAGGCTCATTGGAACGTTTGTGGGCCACAAGTGACCAAATGCATGATTCTAGCACCCGGTAAACATGGAAAAACGAAAGTAATACGTAAACCCTGTCCTCCTAATCCAAGGTTCTAAACCAATCTACGGTCAACTCGAACAGATACGACAAAACATCAAATAACGGAAATATAGAGCGTTTCAACCACAATAAACCTTCCAAGTTTCATGATTATAGCTCGCGGTTACGTTAGGAAAATAATTTCTTATCTTGTGAGAATCGTACGTAATTTTCACCACGTCGGAACGTTTAACGCTACCTCGTCTATAAATCGTGAATATACGGTACGAGAAAATATTACAGGACCAAATATGTACGCGAATATATGCGCCGTCTGGTGGCGAATTCGTTCTTCGTAACGAAGTACCTTTTCGTCACAGTAGTTTTCCATGTGAGCACTTGAAATATAGAGGAATTGGGGGTTTGGGGGCGCAGCCCCCAACGAGCGAAAGCGAGTTATATATATAAAACTGTTTGGCTCACTGGCTGGCATAAATGTTTACCCACTTCGGCATGAGGTAGAAGCTTAAAATTTAACAATATGATAGCAAATAGGCTGTATTGTGGAAAAGTTCCATATGTTGATTTTGTGTTATTTTTACTTCCCTTGCCTTAAACTAAATTTTGGACGATATGTTGCAGTGCGCCAAAGAATTAAAATTTGTCGCAGTTACATCTTTGGCCTGCAACCGACGCAGAAATTCTAAGGAGTTGAATTGTTTAACGTTTTCATCTTCAGAAGTTATCGAAATCTGGAAGCTATTTTCATTATGGTGCTAAGTAACGTTTCGATAATTTTGGTGGCTAAACTGTAAGTCGTACCGCCAAATGGACAAGACGTTCGGATCCCATCATGAAGGGTTCTACAACTTCGGTCCCGGGAATTTTAGTCGTATCATGATCCCTTATGTCTTAGATAGAACTCCATTTTTCAGATTAACGTCAATTTTTTACAGTTTTCGTAATTAATTTACTGTTTTACACACTTATAAGACCGATAGAATCATGAAATTTGACAGGCTCATTGGAACGTTTGTGGGCCACAAGTGACCAAATGCATGATTCTAGCACCCGGTAAACATGGAAAAACGAAAGTAATACGTAAACCCTGTCCTCCTAATCCAAGGTTCTAAACCAATCTACGGTCAACTCGAACAGATACGACAAAACATCAAATAACGGAAATATAGAGCGTTTCAACCACAATAAACCTTCCAAGTTTCATGATTATAGCTCGCGGTTACGTTAGGAAAATAATTTCTTATCTTGTGAGAATCGTACGTAATTTTCACCACGTCGGAACGTTTAACGCTACCTCGTCTATAAATCGTGAATATACGGTACGAGAAAATATTACAGGACCAAATATGTACGCGAATATATGCGCCGTCTGGTGGCGAATTCGTTCTTCGTAACGAAGTACCTTTTCGTCACAGTAGTTTTCCATGTGAGCACTTGAAATATAGAGGAATTGGGGGTTTGGGGGCGCAGCCCCCAACGAGCGAAAGCGAGTCTTATATATATAAAGCCACAAGGCTAATTGACTGACTCACTGACTGACTCACTGACTGACATTAATGTTTGCCCACTTCCAAGTGAGCTAGGAACTTGAAATTCGGCAATCTGATAACTATTAGGCTGCAACCCAAGGAAAAATTCAAAAAAGTTGAAATTTTTCATATTTAGCCCCCCTTCCGCCCCATCAAATTATCGGACTAAAATTTCGTGTTAGACCCTTCCGTATGAGCTAGGAACTTGAAATTCGGCAATCTGATAGCTATTAGGCTGTAACCTAAGGCAAAATTCCAAAAGGTTCAAATTTTTTGTATTTAGCCCCCCATCTTATCAAAATATTGGACTCAAATTTCCGGTTAGACCCTTCCGTTCCAGATGAGCTGAAAACTTGGAATTCGGCAGTCTGATAGCTATTAGGCTGCAACCCAAGGAAAAATTCAAAAATGTTGACATTTTTCATATTTAGCCCCCCTTACGCCCAATCAAGTTATCGGACTAAAATTTCGTGTTAGACCCTTTCAGATGAGCTAGGAACTTGAAATTCGGCAATCTGATAGCTATTAGGCTGGAACCCAAGGAAAATATCCAAAAAGTTGACATTTTTCATAATTGGCCCCCCTTCCGATCAAATCAAATTATCAGACTGAAATTTCGTGTTAGACCCTTCCAGATGAGCAAGGAAATTTGAAATTCGGCAATCTGATAGCTATTAGGCTGTAACCCAAGGCAAAATTCCAAAAGGTTCAAATTTTTTGTATTTAGCCCCCCATCGAATCAAAATATTGGACTCAAATTTCGGGTTAGACCCTTCCGTTCCAGATGAGCTGAAAACTTGGAATTCGGCAGTCTGATAGCTATTAGGCTGCAACCCAAGGAAAAATTCAAAAATGTTGACATTTTTCATATTTAGCCCCCCTTACGCCCAATCAAATTATCGGACTAAAATTTCGTTTTAGACCCTTTCAGATGAGCTAGGAACTTGAAATTCGGCAATCTGATAGCTATTATGCTGGAACCCAAGGAAAATATCCAAAAAGTTGATATTTTTCATAATTGGCCCCCCTTCCGCCCAATCAAGTTATCGGACTGAAATTTCGTGTTAGACCCTTCCAGAAGAGCAAGGAACTAGAAATTCGGCAATCTGATAGCTATTAGGCTGTAACCCAAGGCAAAATTCCTAAAGGTTCAAATTTTTGTATTTAGCCCCCCATCGAATCAAAATATTGGACTCAAATTTCCGGTTAGACCCTTCCGTTCCAGATGAGCTGAAAACTTGGAATTCGGCAGTCTGATAGCTATTAGGCTGCAACCCAAGGAAAAATTCAAAAATGTTGACATTTTTCATATTTAGCCCCCCTTACACCCAATCAAATTATCGGACTAAAATTTCGTGTTAGACCCTTCCAGATAATCAAAGAACTTGAAATTCGGCAATATGATAGCTATTAGGCTGGACCCCAAGGAAAATATCCAAAAAGTTGACATTTTTCATAATTGGCCCCCTTCCGCCCAATCAAATTATCGGACTAAAATTTCGTGTTAGACCCTTCCATATGAGCTAGGAACTTGAAATTCGGCAATCTGATAGCTATTAGGCTGTAACCCAAGGCAAAATTCCAAAAGGTTCAAAGTTTTTGTATTTAGCCCCCTATCGAATCAAAATATTGGACTCAAATTTCGGGTTAGACCCTTCCGTTCAAGATGAGCTGAAAACTTGGAATTCGGCAGTCTGATAGCTATTAGGCTGCAACCCAAGGAAAAATTCAAAAATGTTGACATTTTTCATATTTAGCCCCCCTTACGCCCAATCAAATTATCGGACTAAAATTTCGTGTTAGACCCTTTCAGATGAGCTAGGAACTTGAAATTCGGCAATCTGATAGCTATTAGGCTGGAACCCAAGGAAAATATCCAAAAAGTTAATATTATTCATAATTGGCCCCCTTCCGCCCAATCAAATTATCGGACTGAAATTTCGTGTTAGACCCTTCCAGATGAGCAAGGAACTTGAAATTCGGCAATCTGATAGCTATTAGGCTGTAACCTAAGGCAAAATTCCAAAAGGTTCAAATTTTTTGTATTTAGCCCCCCATCGAATCAAAATATTGGACTCAAATTTCGGGTTAGACCCTTCCGTTCAAGATGAGCTGAAAACTTGGAATTCGGCAGTCTGATAGCTATTAGGCTGCAACCCAAGGAAAAATTCAAAAATGTTGACATTTTTCATATTTAGCCCCCCTTACGCCCAATCAAATTATCGGACTAAAATTTCGTGTTAGACCCTTTCAGATGAGCTAGGAACTTGAAATTCGGCAATCTGATAGCTATTAGGCTGGAACCCAGGGAAAATATCCAAAAAGTTGATATTTTTCATAATTGGCCCCCCTTGAGCCCAATCAAATTTTCGGACTGAAATTTCGTGTTAGACCCTTCCAGATGAGCAAGGAACTTGAAATTCGGCAATCTGATAGCTATTAGGCTGTAACCCAAGGCAAATTTCCAAAAGGTTCAAATTTTTTGTATTTAGGCCCCCATCGAATCAAAATATTGGACTCAAATTTCCGGTTAGACCCTTCCGTTCCAGATGATCTGAAAACTTGGAATTCGGCAGTCTGATAGCTATTAGGCTGCAACCCAAGGAAAAATTCAAAAATGTTGACATTTTTCATATTTAGCCCCCCTTACGCCCAATCAAATTATCGGACTAAAATTTCGTGTTAGACCCTTCCAGATAAGCAAAGAACTTGAAATTCGGCAATCTGATAGCTATTAGGCTGGAACCCAGGGAAAATATCCAAAAAGTTGATATTTTTCATAATTGGCCCCCCTTCCGCCCAATCAAATTATCGGACTGAAATTTCGTGTTAGACCCTTCCAGATGAGCTAGGAACTTGAAATTTGGCAATATTATAGCTATTAGCCTGTAACCTACGGAAAAATACCAAAAAATTGAAATTTTAATTTCAGCACCCATCCCCCCAAACAAAATGGCGGTCGCCATGATGCAGTGCCCTACAAAATTAAAAAAAGTAGCAGTGCTCTAGCTCCAGGCCTGTAACCGACGTAGAAGTTTCTAGAAGATCTAATATTTAACATTTCACCCACTAAAAAATTCGAAATCAAATTTAATGACGGTGCAGACTTTAGTTTCGAGGTATCTTGTGGCTGAACTGTAATTGCTATCAATAAATGGATTGCACTTTCGTATCCTAAAATGAAGAAATCTACAACTTTGGTCTTATGACTTTTTGTCGTATCTCGACCCCTTCCACCTCAGATTGAGCTTCATTTTCCCGGTTTTGGTCATTTTTGTTAAATTTCCATAAATGATTTTACTGATTCACACACTCATAAGATGGGTAGATGAACGAAATTCAGCACGCTCCTTGGCAACGTCATTCGTCATACGTATACCGAATTTTGTTATTCTAACTGCCTTGCAAATAGGGGGAAACTGTGGGTACATGTGGAAACACTATTGAAATTTTAGCCTAATTTATGATCCCTAAGCAATTTATGGCGAAGCCCGTTGAGATACGCCAAAACCTTAAATAACCAAAATTATAGGTCGTTTCATAGTCAACATGCCTGCAAAGTTTCAAGACTGTACCTGTCTGCTAAGTTGGCACAATTATTTTTCAATTTGTGAAAAGTGGACGAAATTTGACATGGGTCGAAACGATCACCTCATTCTATGGTATAAATATGCGGGATACGAGAAAGCGCCTAAGATAGTAATGTAGATGACTAAAAGCGTCGTATAACGCCGCAATCCGTACCACGATACGACGCACCGTTTGCCCGCAATAAATTTCCAAATGAAAGCCTGCACTATTTAGCATGCAAATTGCCTGGCTAAATGTTGATTTTTTGTTATTTTTATTTCCTTTCTCTTAAACTAAATTGTGGACGATGTGTTGCCGTGCGCAAGAAAATTAATATTTGTCGCAGTTACAACTTTCGCCTGCAACCGACGGAGAAATTTGGAAGAGTTGCATTGTTTAACGTTTTTATCTCCAGAAATTATCGAAATCTGGAAGCAATTTTCATGATGGTGACAACTAACTTTTCGAGGATTTTGGTGGCTAAACTGTAAGTCGTACCGCCAAATGGACAAGATGTGTTGATCCCATCATGAAGAGATCTACAACTTCGGTCCCGGGAATTTTAGTCGTGAAATGATCCCTTATGCCTTCGATAGAGCTTCTTTTTTCAGATTTGACGTCCATTTTTTACATTTTCCATAAATAATGTTACTGTTTTACACACTTATAAGACCGATAGAATCATGAAATTTGGCAGGCTCATTGGAACGTTCGTGGATCATATGTGAGCAAAATGCATGATTCTAGCACCCTGTAAAAATGGAAAAACGAAAGTAATACGTAAACACGGTACTCTTAATCCAAGGTTCTAAACCAATCTTTGCTGAACTCGACGCAGATACGACAGAACATCAATGAAAGTAAATATAGAGCGTTTCAACCACGTTAAACCTACCAAGTTTCAAGACTATAACTCCCCGTTACGTTAGGAAATTATTTCTTATCTTGTGAGAACCGTACGTAATTTGCACCTCGTCAAAACGTTTAAGGTTATTTTTGCTATAAACCTTTAATATACGGTACGAGAAAATATTATAGGACCAAAAATATACGCAAAAAATGGGCCTTTTGGTGGCACAATCCTTTTTTCGTAACGAAGTACCGGTTCCTCACAGAAATTTTCCATGGGGCCACTTGTAATGTAGAGGAATTGGGGGTTTGGGGGCGCAGCCCCCAACGAGCGAAAGCGAGTCCTATATATATAAAGCCACAAGGCTAACTGACTCACTCACTCACTCACTCACTCACTCACTGACTGACATTAATGTTTGCCCACTTCCAAGTGAGGTAGGAACTTGAAATTTGGCAGTCTGATAGCTATTAGGCTGCAACCAAAGGAAAAATTCCAAAAAGTTGAATTTTTTTATATTTAGCCCCCCTTCCGCCCAATCAAAGAAATTTCGTGTTAGACCCTTCCAGATGAGCTAGGAACTTGAAATTCGGCAACCTGATGTATATGAGGCTGTAACCCAAGGAAAAATTCCAAAAAGTTAATTTTTTTGTATTTAGCCCCCCACGGAATCAAAATATCGGACTCAAATTTCGGGTCAGACCCTTCTGTTCCAGATGAGCTAGGAACTTGAAATTCGGTAATCTGATAGCTATTCGGCTGTAACACCAGGAAAAAATGAAAAAAGCTGAATCTTTTCCTATTTAGCCCCCCTCCACCCAATCAAAGTATCGGACTAAAATTTCGGGGTATATCCTTCCAGTTGAGCTAGGAACTTGAAATTCAGCAATCTGATAGTTATTAGGCTGTAACCCCTGGAAAAAATCCGAAAAGCTAAAATTTTTAATTATTAACCCCCTCCCACCGATTCAATATATAGGACGGCGCAGACTTTCGTTTCGAGCTATTTTGTGGCCGAACGGTAATTGCTATCAATGAACGGATTGCACTTTCGTCCCCTAAAATTAAGAGATCTACAACTTTGGTCCTATGACTTTTTGTCGTATCTCGACCTCTTCTACCTTAGATTGAACTTCATTTTCCCGGTTTTGGTAATTTTTGTTAAATTTCCATAAATGATGTTACTGATTCACACACTCATAAGATGGATAGATGAACGAAATTCTGGACGCTCCTTGGCAACGTCATTGGCCATATGTAGACAGACTTTCGTCATTCTAGCTGCCTTGCAAGTATTGGAAAACGGAGGGTACATGTGGAAACACTACTGATATTTCGGCCTAATTTATGATTCTTAAGCAATTTATGGCGAAACCCGTTGAGATACGGCAAAACCTCAAATAAGCAAAATTATAGGTCGTTTCATCGTCAATCTGCCTGCAAAGTTTCAAGACTGTAGCTGTCTGCCAAGTTGGCAAATTTATTTTTCAATTTGTGACAAGTGGGCGAAATTTGACATGGATCGAAACGTTCACCTCTTTCTATGGCATAAATATGCGGGATAGGAGAAAGCGCCTAAGACAGTAATGTAGACCACTAAAAGGGTCGCCAAACGCCGCAATCCGTACCTCGATACGACGCACCGTTTGCTCGCAATAAATTTCCAAACGAAAGCCTGCACTATTTAGCGTGCACATTGCCTGGCTCTATCTTATCCTATATATATAAAGCCACAAGGCTAACTGACTCACTCACTCACTCACTCACTCACTCACTGACTGACATTAATGTTTGCCCACTTCCAAGTGAGGTAGGAACTTGAAATTCGGCAGTCTGATAGCTATTAGGCTGCAACCAAAGGAAAAATTCCAAAAAGTTGAATTTTTTTATATTTAGCCCCCCTTCCGCCCAATCAAAGAAATTTCGTGTTAGACCCTTCCAGATGAGCTAGGAACTTGAAATTCGGCAACCTGATGTATATGAGGCTGTAACCCAAGGAAAAATTCCAAAAAGTTAATTTTTTTGTATTTAGCCCCCCACGGAATCAAAATATCGGACTCAAATTTCGGGTCAGACCCTTCTGTTCCAGATGAGCTAGGAACTTGAAATTCGGTAATCTGATAGCTATTCGGCTGTAACACCAGGAAAAAATGAAAAAAGCTGAATCTTTTCCTATTTAGCCCCCCTCCACCCAATCAAAGTATCGGACTAAAATTTCGGGGTATATCCTTCCAGTTGAGCTAGGAACTTGAAATTCAGCAATCTGATAGTTATTAGGCTGTAACCCCTGGAAAAAATCCGAAAAGCTAAAATTTTTAATTATTAACCCCCTCCCACCGATTCAATATATAGGACGGCGCAGACGTTCGTTTCGAGCTGTTTTGTGGCCGAACGGTAATTGCTATCAATGAACGGATTGCACTTTCGTCCCCTAAAATTAAGAGATCTACAACTTTGGTCCTATGACTTTTTGTCGTATCTCGACCCCTTCTACCTTAGATTGAGCTTCATTTTCCCGGTTTTGGTAATTTTTGTTAAATTTCCATAAATGATGTTACTGATTCACACACTCATAAGATGGATAGATGAACGAAATTCTGGACGCTCCTTGGCAACGTCATTGGCCATATGTAGACAGACTTTCGTCATTCTAGCTGCCTTGCAAGTATTGGAAAACGGAGGGTACATGTGGAAACACTACTGATATTTCGGCCTAATTTATGATTCTTAAGCAATTTATGGCGAAACCCGTTGAGATACGGCAAAACCTCAAATAAGCAAAATTATAGGTCGTTTCATCGTCAATCTGCCTGCAAAGTTTCAAGACTGTAGCTGTCTGCCAAGTTGGCAAATTTATTTTTCAATTTGTGACAAGTGGGCGAAATTTGACATGGATCGAAACGTTCACCTCTTTCTATGGCATAAATATGCGGGATAGGAGAAAGCGCCTAAGACAGTAATGTAGACCACTAAAAGGGTCGCCTAACGCCGCAATCCGTACCTCGATACGACGCACCGTTTGCTCGCAATAAATTTCCAAACGAAAGCCTGCACTATTTAGCGTGCACATTGCCTGGCTCTATCTTATCCTATATATATAAAGCCACAAGGCTAACTGACTCACTCACTCACTCACTCACTGACTGACATTAATGTTTGCCCACTTCCAAGTGAGGTAGGAACTTGAAATTCGGCAGTCTGATACCTATTACGCTGCAACCGAAGGAGAAATTCCGAAAAGTTCTAAATTTTCACAATTGCCCCCCCCCCACCAACTACAAATATCGGATTCAAATTTCTGGTAAGACCCTTCCAGATGAGCTAGGAACTTGAAATTCGTCAATCTGATACCTATTACGCTGTAACCCAAGGAAATTTCCAAAAGTTCAATATTTTCATACTTAACCCCCCCCCCCCCCGTGATTCAAAATTTCGGACTCTATTTTCGGGTTAGACTCTTCCAGATGAGCTAGGAACTTGTAATCCGGCAATGCGTCCATAGCCTTTATTAAGGTACAGCCCCAGCAATTGCCTTGTGTGAAAATGGGAAACCACGGAAAACCATCTTAGGATCTGCCGACAGTGGGATTCGAACCCACTACCTTCCGGAGGCAAGCTCACAGCCGCGGGCCTCTAACCGCACGGCCAACTTGCCCGGTACAGTGGGATTCAAACCCACAATCTCGCAAATGCAAGCTCACAGCTACGCGACCCTTACCGCACTGCCAGTTCACTCGGTTCCGTTTGGAAACCTATAATCTGCAAAATAAAGTTTGCCACTGGGAACACGACCACAACGTTGCATACTTTGACACCATGCCTACGGTTTTGATCATCTCATAACCGAAGCCGGGTCATACATAGAGTTCATTCATAACTTAGTCTTTATTTCCTTGTTCTGAATACCCTCCTGCCATTGAAGACATCAGTTTTTACATATAGTTGTTCCAAGGCATTCCCTTGCTGTTTCTACTATGCACGGAATAGCCTACCTGTATGTTACCCATCCTCTTTTCATATCCTGAATTATACTAGGTAAAATTCTGTGAAGTATTACACATTGTCCCACTGAGTAAAATGCTTCACTGTAACGGGTTATGGGACCAACGGTGGCCACTTAACAGTTGCCCGTGGTTCATGCATCAGCAATAACGACAAGCAGTCATACAATCTACAACTTACAAGAAACCGCACGGCCAACTTGCCCGGTACAGTAGGATTCAAACCCACAATCTCACAAATGCAAGCTCACAGCTACGCGACCCTCTCATATTTACCCCTGCACCGCCCAATCAAAATCCTCTGCCCCCCTAGCACCAAACAAAGTGGCGGACGCCATAATTCAGTACCCTAAAATATTAGAATTTGGAAAAAATCTAGCTCCTAACCTGTTAGAGACGTAGAAATAGCAAGATGTTCAAATATTTAACCTTTTACCCACTCAAAAATTCGAAATATTAAGCAAAATTTAATGACGGTGCAGACTTTCGTTTCGAGCTATCTTGCGGCTCAACGGAAAATGCTGTCAATAAACGGATTGCACTTCCGTGACCTAAAATGTGGAGATCTACAACTTTGGTCCTATGACTTTTTGTCGTATCTCGACTCCTTCTACATTACATTGAGCTTCATTTTCACGGTTTTGGTAATTTTTGTTAAATTTCAAAAATGATTTTACTGATTTACACACTCATAAGATGGATAGATGAACGAAATTCAGCACGCTCCTTGGCAACGTCATTGGTCATATGTAGACCGACTTGCTGCCTTGCAAATAGGGGAAAACTGTGGGTACATGTGGA
The DNA here is from genome assembly GCF_040414725.1 of Anabrus simplex. Taxonomy (NCBI): domain Eukaryota; kingdom Metazoa; phylum Arthropoda; class Insecta; order Orthoptera; family Tettigoniidae; genus Anabrus; species Anabrus simplex. The sequence continues at coordinate 246,764,009 of NC_090265.1, read as the reverse complement.
AACACTATTGAAATTTTAGCCTAATTTATGATTCCTAAGCAATTTATGGCGAAGCCCGTTGTGATACGGCAAAACCTCAAATAACCAAAATTATAGGTCGTTTCATAGTCAACCTGCCTGCAAAGTTTCAAGACTGTACCTGTCTACTAAGTTGGGAAAATTATTTTTCAATTTGTGAAAAGTGGACGAAATTTGACATGGGTCGAAACGATCACCTATTTCTATGGTATAAATATGCGGGAAACGAGAAAGCGCCTAAGACAGTAATGTAGACGACTAAAAGGGTCGTATAACGCCGCAATCCGTACCACGATACGACGCACCGTTTGCCCGCAATAAAATTCCAAATGAAAGCCTGCACTATTTAGCATGCACATTGCCTGGCTAAATGTTGATTTTTGTTATTTTTATTTCCTTTCCCTTAAACTAAATTGTGGACGATGTGTTACCGTGCGCAAGAAATTTAATATTTGTCGCAGTTACAACTTTGGCCTGCAACCAACGGAGAAATTTGAAAGAGTTGCATTGTTTTACGTTTTTATCTCCAGAAATTATCTAAATCTGGAAGCAATTTTCATGATGGTGATAACTAACGTTTCGAGGATTTTGGTGGCTAAACTGTAAGTCGTACCGCCAAATGGACAAGATGTGTTGATCCCATCATGAAGAGATCTACAACTTCGGTCCCGGGAATTTTTGTCGTGTCTTGATCCCTTATGCCTTGGATAGAGCTTCTTTTTTCAGATTTGACATCCATTTTTTTTTACGTTTTCCATAAAAAATGTTACTGTTTTACACACTTATAAGACCGATAGAATCATGAAATTTGGCAGGCTCATTGGACGTTCGTGGATCATATGTGAGCAAAATGCATGATTCTAGCAACCTGTAAGAATGGAAAAACGGAAGTAATACGTAAACACTGTACTCCTAATTAAAGGTTCTAAACCAATCTTCGCTGAACTCGATGCAGATACGACAGAACATCAATGAATGTAAATATAGAACGCTTCAACCACGATAAACCTACCAAGTTTCAAGACTATAACTCCCCGTTACGTTAGGAAAATAATTCTTAACTTGTGAGATTCGTACATAATTTGCACCACGTCCAAACGTTTAACGCAATCCCTGCAATAAATCGTGAATATACGGTACGATAAAATATCATAGGACCAAAAATATATGCAAATAAATGGGCCTTCTGGTGGCACAATCCGTTTTTAGTAACGAAGTACCGGTTCCTCACAGTAATTTTCCATGGGACCACTTCTAATGTAGAGGAATTGGGGGTTTGGGGGCGCAGCCCCCAACGAGCGAAAGCGAGTCTTATATATATAAAGCCGCAAGGCTCACTCACTGACATAAATGTTTACCCACTTCGACATGAGCTAGAAACTTGAAATTTGGCAAGGTGATAGCTATTAGCGTGTAACCTACGGAAAAATTCCAAAAATTTTAAATTTTAAATTTTGGCCCCCCTCCCCCCAAACAAAATGGCGGATACCGTGATGCAGTGCCCTACAAAATTAATATTTGGCAAAGTTCTAGCTCCTAGCCTGTAACCGACGTAGAAATTGCAAAAAGTTAAAATATTTAATATTTCATCCACTAAAAAATTCGAAATGTTAAGCCAAATTAAATGACGGTGCAGGCTTTCGTTTCGAGCTGTCTTGTGGCTAAACGGTAATTGTTATCAATAAACGGACTGCACTTTCGTGCCCTAAAATGAAGAGATCTACAACTTTGGTCCTATGACGTTTTGTCGTATCTCGACTCCTTCTACCTTAGATTGAGCTTCATTTTCCCGGTTTCGGTCATTTTTGTTAAATTTCCATAAATGATTTTACTCATTCACACACTCATAAGATGGATAGATGAACGAAATTCAAGACGCTCCTTGGCAACGTCATTGGCCATGTGTAGACCGACTTTCGTTATTCTAGCTGCCTTGCAAGTATGGGAAAACGGAGGGTACATGTGGAAACACTATTGAAATTTCGGCCTAATTTATGATTCTTAAGCAATTTATGGCGAAACCCGTTGAGATACGGCAAAACCTCAAATAACCAAAATTATAGGCCGTTTCATCGTCAACCTGCCTGCAAAGTTTCAAGACTGTAGCTGTCTGCCAAGTTGGCAAAATTATTTTTCAACTGTTGCTAAGCGGACGAAATTTGATATGGATCGAAACGTTCACCCCTTTATATGGTATAAATTGGCGGGATGCGAGAGAATGCCCCACACAGTACTGTCGGCGACTAAATGGGACGTCCGATGGTGAAAACCTTACCTCGATACGACTTACCGTTTGGACGCAATGAATTTCCAAATGGAAGTCTGCACTATTTAGCGTGCACATTGCCCGGCTCTATCTTATCTTATCTTATCTTATATATATAAAGCCACAAGGCTAACTCACTCACTCACTCACTCACTGACATTAATGTTTGCCCACTTCCAAGTGAGCTAGGAACTTGAAATTCGGCAGTCTGATAGCTTTTAGGCTGCAACCCAAGGAAAAATTCCAAAAAGTTGAAATTTTTCATATTTAGCCCCCCTTCCGCCCAATCAAAGAAATTTCGTGTTAGACCCTTCCAGATGAGCTAGAAACTTGAAATTCGGCAACCTGATATATATGAGGCTGTAACCCAAGGAAAAATTCCAAAAAGTTAATTTTTTTTGTATTTAGCCCCCCACGGAATCAAAATATCGCACTCAAATTTCGGGTCAGACCCTTCAGTTCCAGATGAGCTAGGAACTTGAAATTCGGTAATCTGATAGCTATTCCGCTGTAACACCAGGAAAAAATGCAAATAGCTTAATCATTTCCTATTTAGCCCCCCTCCACGAAATCAAAGTTTCGGACTAAAATTTCGGGGTAGATCCTTCCAGATGAGCTAGGAACTTGAAATTCAGCATTCTGATAGTTATTAGGCTGTAACCCCTGGAAAAAATCCGAAAAGCTAAAATTTTTAATAATTAACCCCCTCCCACCGAATCAATATATAGGACGGTGCAGGCTTTCGTTTCGAGCTCTCTTGTGGCCGAACGGTAATTGCTATCAATGAACGGATTGCACTTTCGGCTCCTAAAATTAAGAGATCTACAACTTTGGTCTTATGACTTTTTGTCGTATCTCGACCCCTTCTACCTTAGATTGAGCTTCATTTTCCCGGTTTCGCAAAATTTTGTTAAATTTCCATAAATTATTTTCTGATTCACACACTCATAAGATGGGTAGATGAACGAAATTCAGGACGCTCCTTGGGAACGTCATTGGCCATATGTAGACCGACTTTCGTTATTCTAGCTGCCTTGCAAGTATGGGAAAACGGAGGGTACATGTGGAAACACTATTGAAATTTCGGCCTAATTGATGATTCTTAAGCAATTTATGGCGAAACCCGTTGAGATACGGTAAAACCTCAAATAACCGAAATTATAGGCCGTTTCATCGTCAACGTGCCTGCAAAGTTTCAAGACTGTAGCTGTCTGCCAAGTTGGAAAAATTATTTTTCAATTTGTGAAAAGTGGGCGAAATTTGACATGGATCGAAACGTTCACCTCCTCTATGGCATAAATATGCGGGGTAGGAGAAAGCGCCAAAGACAGTAATGTAGACCACTAAAAGGGTCGCCTAACGCCGCAAACCGTACCGCGATACGATGCACCGTTTGCTCGCAATCAATTTCCAAACGAAAGCCTGCACTATTCAGCGTGCACTTTGCCTGACTATCTTATCTTATCCTATATATATAAAGCCGCAAGGCTAACTGACTGACTGACTGACTGACTGACTCACTGACATTAATGTTTGCCCACTTCCAGGTGAGCTAGGAACTTGAAATTCGGCAGTCTGATAGCTTTCAGGCTGCAACCCATGGAAAAATTCCAAAAAGTTGAAATTTTTCATATTTACCCCCCCTTCCGCCCAATCAAATTATCGGACTGAAATTTCATGTTAGACCCTGCCAGATGAGCTAGGAACTTGAAATGTGGCAATCTGATAGCTATTAGGGTGTGTCCCATGGGGAAATTCCAAAAGGTTCAAATTTTTTGTAATTAGCCCCACCTTCGCCGAAACACTGAAATTTTGTGTTACACCCTTGCAGATGAGCCAGGAACTTGAAATTCGGCAATCAAATAGCTGTTGGGCTGCAACCCAAGGAAAAATTCCAAAAAGTTGAAATTTTTCATATTTAGCCCCCCTTCTGCCCAATCAAAATATCGGAGTGAAATTTCGTGTTAGGCCCTTCCAGATGAGCTAGGAACTTGAAATGTGGCAATCTGATACCTATTAGGGTGTGTCCCAATAGGAAATAACAAAAAGTTCAATTTTTTGGTATTTAGCCCCCCCTTCGCCGAATCACTCAAATTTCGGTGTTACACCCTTGCAGATTTGCTAGGAACTTGAAATTCGGCAATCAAATAGCTATTAGGCTGCAACCCAAGGAAACATTCCGAAAAGTTGAAAATTTTTCATATTTACCCCCCCTTCCGCCCAATCAAAATATCGGAGTGAAATGTCATGTTAGGCCCTTCCAGATGAGCTAGGAACTTGAAATGTGGCAATCTGATAGCTATTAGGGTGTGTCCCAAGGGGAAATACCAAAAAGTTCAATTTTTTGGTATTTAGCCCCCCTTCGCCGAATCACTCAAATTTCGGTGTTACACCCTTGCAGATTAGGTAGGAACTTGAAATTAGGCAATCAAATAGCTATTAGTCTGCAACCCAAGGAAAAATTCCGAAAAGTTGAAAATTTTTCATATTTAGCCCCCCTTCCGCCCAATCAATATATCGGAGTGAAATTTCATGTTAGGCCCTTCCAGATGAGCTAGGAACTTGAAATGTGGCAATCTGATAGCTATTAGGGTGTGTCCCAAGGGGAAATTCCAAAAAGTTCAATTTTTTGGTATTTAGCCCCCCCTTCGCCGAATCACTCAAATTTCGGTGTTACACCCTTGCAGATTAGCTAGGAACTTGAAATTAGGCAATCAAATAGCTATTAGGCTGCAACCCAAGGAAAATATCCGAAAAGTTGAAAATTTTTCATATTTAGCCCCCCTTCCGCCCAATCAAAATATCGGAGTGAAATTTCATGTTAGGCCCTTCCAGATGAGCTAGGAACTTGAAATGTGGCAATCTGATAGCTATTAGGGTGTGTCCCAAGGCAAAATTCCAAAAAGTTCAAATTTTTTGTATTTAGCCCCCCTTCGCCGAATCACTCAAATTTCGGTGTTACACCCTTGCAGATTAGCTAGGAACTTGAAATTCGGTAATCAAATAGCTATTAGGCTGCAAACCAAGGAAAAATTCCGAAAAGTTGAAATTTTTCATATTTAGCCCCCTTCCGCCCAATCAAAATATCGGACTGAAATTTCGTGTTAGACCCTTCCATATGAGCTAGGAACTTGAAATTCGGCTGCCTGATAGCTATTGGGCTGTAACCCAATTAAGAATTCCAAAAAGTTCAAAATTTTCATATTTAGCCTCCACCGAATTGAAATATCGGACTCAAATTTCGGGTAAGAACCTTCAGTTCCGGATGAGCTAGAAGCTTGGAATTCGGTAATCTTATAGCTATTAAGCTGCAACCTTGGGAAAAATTCTAAAAAGTTGAAATGTTTCATATTTAGCCGCTTTTCCGTCCAATCAAATTATCGGACTGAAATTTCGCGTTAGACCCTTCCAGATGAGCTACGAACTTGAAATTTGGCAATCTGATATAAATTAGGCTGCAACCCAAGGGAAAATTCCAAAAAGTTCAAATTTTTCATATTTATCCCCCCACCGAATCAAAATATGGGACTCAAATTTCGGTTTAGAACCTTCCGTTCCAGATGCGCTAGAATATTGGAATTCGGCAATCTGATAGCTATTAGGCTGAAACCCAAGGAAAGTGCCAAAAAGTTAAAATTTTTCATATTTAATCCCCTCCGACCAATCAATATATCGAGCTCAAATTTTTTGTTAGAGCCTTCCTGATGATTTACGATCTTGAGACTCGGCGATGTGATGGCTATTAGGTTGCAACCCAAGGAAAAATTCAAATTTAGTTCAAATTTTTCATATTTAGCCCTCTCCCCGCCCAATGAAATTATCAGACTCAAATTTCGTGTTAGGCCCATCCAGATGATCCAGGAATTGAAATTAATCAATATGATAGAAATTGGGCTGTAAGCCAAGAAAAAATTCCAAAACATTCCATTTTCTCATATTTTCCCCTCCACCACCCAATCAAAATCCCCTGCACCCCTCCCCCCAAACAAAATGGCGGACGCCATGATGCAGTGCCCTACAAAATTAATATTTGGCAATGCTCTAGATCCAAGCCTGTAACCGACGAAGAAATCGCAACAAGTTCAAATTTTGAATAATTAACCCACTGAAAAATCGAAATATGAAGCCAAATTTAATGACGATGCAGACTTTCGTTTAGAGCTATTTTGTGGCTGAACGGTAATTGCTATCAATGAACTGATTGCACTTTCGCGTCCTAAAATTAAGATGTCTACAATTTTGGTCGTATGACTTTTTGTCGTATCTCGACCCCTTCTACCTTAGACTGACCTTCATTTCCCCGGTTTTTATCAATTTTGTTAAATTTCCATACATTTTTTACTGATTAACACACTCATAAGACAGATAGACACTAAATTCAGCACGCTCCCTGACACGACCATTGGCCATATGTAGACCGACTTTGATTATTCTACTGCTATGAATGTATGGGAAACTGAAGGAATAACTTACCTAGAAACGCTACCTTAATTTCAGCATAATGTATGTACCGTAATCAATTTATGGTGAAGACCATGGAGATACGGCAAAACCTCAAACATCCAAAATTGTAGGTCGTTATATTGTCGTCCAGCGTGCCAAGTTTCAAGAGTGTAGGTGTCTGCTAAGTTGGCAAAATCTCTTTTCAACTTGTTTAAAGCGGTCGAAATTTGACATGGATCGATATGTTCACCTCCTTCCTTGGTATAAATACGCAAGATACTAGAAAAGGCCTAAGACAGTAATGTAGAAGACTAAAGGGATCGTCTGATGGCGCAATCCATACTTTGATACGACGTACCGTTTTTCCGCAATAAATTTCCTAACCAAAGTCTCCACTATTTAGCGTGCACATTGCCTGGCTCTATATTATATATATAAAACTGTTTGGCTCACTGGCTGGCATAAATGTTTACCCACTTCGGCATGAGGTAGAAGCTTAAAATTTAACAATATGATAGCAAATAGGCTGTATTGTGGAAAAGTTCCATATGTTGATTTTGTGTTATTTTTACTTCCCTTGCCTTAAACTAAATTTTGGACGATATGTTGCAGTGCGCCAAAGAATTAAAATTTGTCGCAGTTACATCTTTGGCCTGCAACCGACGCAGAAATTCTAAGGAGTTGAATTGTTTAACGTTTTCATCTTCAGAAGTTATCGAAATCTGGAAGCTATTTTCATTATGGTGCTAAGTAACGTTTCGATAATTTTGGTGGCTAAACTGTAAGTCGTACCGCCAAATGGACAAGACGTTCGGATCCCATCATGAAGGGTTCTACAACTTCGGTCCCGGGAATTTTAGTCGTATCATGATCCCTTATGTCTTAGATAGAACTCCATTTTTCAGATTAACGTCAATTTTTTACAGTTTTCGTAATTAATTTACTGTTTTACACACTTATAAGACCGATAGAATCATGAAATTTGACAGGCTCATTGGAACGTTTGTGGGCCACAAGTGACCAAATGCATGATTCTAGCACCCGGTAAACATGGAAAAACGAAAGTAATACGTAAACCCTGTCCTCCTAATCCAAGGTTCTAAACCAATCTACGGTCAACTCGAACAGATACGACAAAACATCAAATAACGGAAATATAGAGCGTTTCAACCACAATAAACCTTCCAAGTTTCATGATTATAGCTCGCGGTTACGTTAGGAAAATAATTTCTTATCTTGTGAGAATCGTACGTAATTTTCACCACGTCGGAACGTTTAACGCTACCTCGTCTATAAATCGTGAATATACGGTACGAGAAAATATTACAGGACCAAATATGTACGCGAATATATGCGCCGTCTGGTGGCGAATTCGTTCTTCGTAACGAAGTACCTTTTCGTCACAGTAGTTTTCCATGTGAGCACTTGAAATATAGAGGAATTGGGGGTTTGGGGGCGCAGCCCCCAACGAGCGAAAGCGAGTCTTATATATATAAAGCCACAAGGCTAATTGACTGACTCACTGACTGACTCACTGACTGACATTAATGTTTGCCCACTTCCAAGTGAGCTAGGAACTTGAAATTCGGCAATCTGATAACTATTAGGCTGCAACCCAAGGAAAAATTCAAAAAAGTTGAAATTTTTCATATTTAGCCCCCCTTCCGCCCCATCAAATTATCGGACTAAAATTTCGTGTTAGACCCTTCCGTATGAGCTAGGAACTTGAAATTCGGCAATCTGATAGCTATTAGGCTGTAACCTAAGGCAAAATTCCAAAAGGTTCAAATTTTTTGTATTTAGCCCCCCATCTTATCAAAATATTGGACTCAAATTTCCGGTTAGACCCTTCCGTTCCAGATGAGCTGAAAACTTGGAATTCGGCAGTCTGATAGCTATTAGGCTGCAACCCAAGGAAAAATTCAAAAATGTTGACATTTTTCATATTTAGCCCCCCTTACGCCCAATCAAGTTATCGGACTAAAATTTCGTGTTAGACCCTTTCAGATGAGCTAGGAACTTGAAATTCGGCAATCTGATAGCTATTAGGCTGGAACCCAAGGAAAATATCCAAAAAGTTGACATTTTTCATAATTGGCCCCCCTTCCGATCAAATCAAATTATCAGACTGAAATTTCGTGTTAGACCCTTCCAGATGAGCAAGGAAATTTGAAATTCGGCAATCTGATAGCTATTAGGCTGTAACCCAAGGCAAAATTCCAAAAGGTTCAAATTTTTTGTATTTAGCCCCCCATCGAATCAAAATATTGGACTCAAATTTCGGGTTAGACCCTTCCGTTCCAGATGAGCTGAAAACTTGGAATTCGGCAGTCTGATAGCTATTAGGCTGCAACCCAAGGAAAAATTCAAAAATGTTGACATTTTTCATATTTAGCCCCCCTTACGCCCAATCAAATTATCGGACTAAAATTTCGTTTTAGACCCTTTCAGATGAGCTAGGAACTTGAAATTCGGCAATCTGATAGCTATTATGCTGGAACCCAAGGAAAATATCCAAAAAGTTGATATTTTTCATAATTGGCCCCCCTTCCGCCCAATCAAATTATCGGACTGAAATTTCGTGTTAGACCCTTCCAGAAGAGCAAGGAACTAGAAATTCGGCAATCTGATAGCTATTAGGCTGTAACCCAAGGCAAAATTCCTAAAGGTTCAAATTTTTGTATTTAGCCCCCCATCGAATCAAAATATTGGACTCAAATTTCCGGTTAGACCCTTCCGTTCCAGATGAGCTGAAAACTTGGAATTCGGCAGTCTGATAGCTATTAGGCTGCAACCCAAGGAAAAATTCAAAAATGTTGACATTTTTCATATTTAGCCCCCCTTACACCCAATCAAATTATCGGACTAAAATTTCGTGTTAGACCCTTCCAGATAATCAAAGAACTTGAAATTCGGCAATATGATAGCTATTAGGCTGGACCCCAAGGAAAATATCCAAAAAGTTGACATTTTTCATAATTGGCCCCCTTCCGCCCAATCAAATTATCGGACTAAAATTTCGTGTTAGACCCTTCCATATGAGCTAGGAACTTGAAATTCGGCAATCTGATAGCTATTAGGCTGTAACCCAAGGCAAAATTCCAAAAGGTTCAAAGTTTTTGTATTTAGCCCCCTATCGAATCAAAATATTGGACTCAAATTTCGGGTTAGACCCTTCCGTTCAAGATGAGCTGAAAACTTGGAATTCGGCAGTCTGATAGCTATTAGGCTGCAACCCAAGGAAAAATTCAAAAATGTTGACATTTTTCATATTTAGCCCCCCTTACGCCCAATCAAATTATCGGACTAAAATTTCGTGTTAGACCCTTTCAGATGAGCTAGGAACTTGAAATTCGGCAATCTGATAGCTATTAGGCTGGAACCCAAGGAAAATATCCAAAAAGTTAATATTATTCATAATTGGCCCCCTTCCGCCCAATCAAATTATCGGACTGAAATTTCGTGTTAGACCCTTCCAGATGAGCAAGGAACTTGAAATTCGGCAATCTGATAGCTATTAGGCTGTAACCTAAGGCAAAATTCCAAAAGGTTCAAATTTTTTGTATTTAGCCCCCCATCGAATCAAAATATTGGACTCAAATTTCGGGTTAGACCCTTCCGTTCAAGATGAGCTGAAAACTTGGAATTCGGCAGTCTGATAGCTATTAGGCTGCAACCCAAGGAAAAATTCAAAAATGTTGACATTTTTCATATTTAGCCCCCCTTACGCCCAATCAAATTATCGGACTAAAATTTCGTGTTAGACCCTTTCAGATGAGCTAGGAACTTGAAATTCGGCAATCTGATAGCTATTAGGCTGGAACCCAGGGAAAATATCCAAAAAGTTGATATTTTTCATAATTGGCCCCCCTTGAGCCCAATCAAATTTTCGGACTGAAATTTCGTGTTAGACCCTTCCAGATGAGCAAGGAACTTGAAATTCGGCAATCTGATAGCTATTAGGCTGTAACCCAAGGCAAATTTCCAAAAGGTTCAAATTTTTTGTATTTAGGCCCCCATCGAATCAAAATATTGGACTCAAATTTCCGGTTAGACCCTTCCGTTCCAGATGATCTGAAAACTTGGAATTCGGCAGTCTGATAGCTATTAGGCTGCAACCCAAGGAAAAATTCAAAAATGTTGACATTTTTCATATTTAGCCCCCCTTACGCCCAATCAAATTATCGGACTAAAATTTCGTGTTAGACCCTTCCAGATAAGCAAAGAACTTGAAATTCGGCAATCTGATAGCTATTAGGCTGGAACCCAGGGAAAATATCCAAAAAGTTGATATTTTTCATAATTGGCCCCCCTTCCGCCCAATCAAATTATCGGACTGAAATTTCGTGTTAGACCCTTCCAGATGAGCTAGGAACTTGAAATTTGGCAATATTATAGCTATTAGCCTGTAACCTACGGAAAAATACCAAAAAATTGAAATTTTAATTTCAGCACCCATCCCCCCAAACAAAATGGCGGTCGCCATGATGCAGTGCCCTACAAAATTAAAAAAAGTAGCAGTGCTCTAGCTCCAGGCCTGTAACCGACGTAGAAGTTTCTAGAAGATCTAATATTTAACATTTCACCCACTAAAAAATTCGAAATCAAATTTAATGACGGTGCAGACTTTAGTTTCGAGGTATCTTGTGGCTGAACTGTAATTGCTATCAATAAATGGATTGCACTTTCGTATCCTAAAATGAAGAAATCTACAACTTTGGTCTTATGACTTTTTGTCGTATCTCGACCCCTTCCACCTCAGATTGAGCTTCATTTTCCCGGTTTTGGTCATTTTTGTTAAATTTCCATAAATGATTTTACTGATTCACACACTCATAAGATGGGTAGATGAACGAAATTCAGCACGCTCCTTGGCAACGTCATTCGTCATACGTATACCGAATTTTGTTATTCTAACTGCCTTGCAAATAGGGGGAAACTGTGGGTACATGTGGAAACACTATTGAAATTTTAGCCTAATTTATGATCCCTAAGCAATTTATGGCGAAGCCCGTTGAGATACGCCAAAACCTTAAATAACCAAAATTATAGGTCGTTTCATAGTCAACATGCCTGCAAAGTTTCAAGACTGTACCTGTCTGCTAAGTTGGCACAATTATTTTTCAATTTGTGAAAAGTGGACGAAATTTGACATGGGTCGAAACGATCACCTCATTCTATGGTATAAATATGCGGGATACGAGAAAGCGCCTAAGATAGTAATGTAGATGACTAAAAGCGTCGTATAACGCCGCAATCCGTACCACGATACGACGCACCGTTTGCCCGCAATAAATTTCCAAATGAAAGCCTGCACTATTTAGCATGCAAATTGCCTGGCTAAATGTTGATTTTTTGTTATTTTTATTTCCTTTCTCTTAAACTAAATTGTGGACGATGTGTTGCCGTGCGCAAGAAAATTAATATTTGTCGCAGTTACAACTTTCGCCTGCAACCGACGGAGAAATTTGGAAGAGTTGCATTGTTTAACGTTTTTATCTCCAGAAATTATCGAAATCTGGAAGCAATTTTCATGATGGTGACAACTAACTTTTCGAGGATTTTGGTGGCTAAACTGTAAGTCGTACCGCCAAATGGACAAGATGTGTTGATCCCATCATGAAGAGATCTACAACTTCGGTCCCGGGAATTTTAGTCGTGAAATGATCCCTTATGCCTTCGATAGAGCTTCTTTTTTCAGATTTGACGTCCATTTTTTACATTTTCCATAAATAATGTTACTGTTTTACACACTTATAAGACCGATAGAATCATGAAATTTGGCAGGCTCATTGGAACGTTCGTGGATCATATGTGAGCAAAATGCATGATTCTAGCACCCTGTAAAAATGGAAAAACGAAAGTAATACGTAAACACGGTACTCTTAATCCAAGGTTCTAAACCAATCTTTGCTGAACTCGACGCAGATACGACAGAACATCAATGAAAGTAAATATAGAGCGTTTCAACCACGTTAAACCTACCAAGTTTCAAGACTATAACTCCCCGTTACGTTAGGAAATTATTTCTTATCTTGTGAGAACCGTACGTAATTTGCACCTCGTCAAAACGTTTAAGGTTATTTTTGCTATAAACCTTTAATATACGGTACGAGAAAATATTATAGGACCAAAAATATACGCAAAAAATGGGCCTTTTGGTGGCACAATCCTTTTTTCGTAACGAAGTACCGGTTCCTCACAGAAATTTTCCATGGGGCCACTTGTAATGTAGAGGAATTGGGGGTTTGGGGGCGCAGCCCCCAACGAGCGAAAGCGAGTCCTATATATATAAAGCCACAAGGCTAACTGACTCACTCACTCACTCACTCACTCACTCACTGACTGACATTAATGTTTGCCCACTTCCAAGTGAGGTAGGAACTTGAAATTTGGCAGTCTGATAGCTATTAGGCTGCAACCAAAGGAAAAATTCCAAAAAGTTGAATTTTTTTATATTTAGCCCCCCTTCCGCCCAATCAAAGAAATTTCGTGTTAGACCCTTCCAGATGAGCTAGGAACTTGAAATTCGGCAACCTGATGTATATGAGGCTGTAACCCAAGGAAAAATTCCAAAAAGTTAATTTTTTTGTATTTAGCCCCCCACGGAATCAAAATATCGGACTCAAATTTCGGGTCAGACCCTTCTGTTCCAGATGAGCTAGGAACTTGAAATTCGGTAATCTGATAGCTATTCGGCTGTAACACCAGGAAAAAATGAAAAAAGCTGAATCTTTTCCTATTTAGCCCCCCTCCACCCAATCAAAGTATCGGACTAAAATTTCGGGGTATATCCTTCCAGTTGAGCTAGGAACTTGAAATTCAGCAATCTGATAGTTATTAGGCTGTAACCCCTGGAAAAAATCCGAAAAGCTAAAATTTTTAATTATTAACCCCCTCCCACCGATTCAATATATAGGACGGCGCAGACTTTCGTTTCGAGCTATTTTGTGGCCGAACGGTAATTGCTATCAATGAACGGATTGCACTTTCGTCCCCTAAAATTAAGAGATCTACAACTTTGGTCCTATGACTTTTTGTCGTATCTCGACCTCTTCTACCTTAGATTGAACTTCATTTTCCCGGTTTTGGTAATTTTTGTTAAATTTCCATAAATGATGTTACTGATTCACACACTCATAAGATGGATAGATGAACGAAATTCTGGACGCTCCTTGGCAACGTCATTGGCCATATGTAGACAGACTTTCGTCATTCTAGCTGCCTTGCAAGTATTGGAAAACGGAGGGTACATGTGGAAACACTACTGATATTTCGGCCTAATTTATGATTCTTAAGCAATTTATGGCGAAACCCGTTGAGATACGGCAAAACCTCAAATAAGCAAAATTATAGGTCGTTTCATCGTCAATCTGCCTGCAAAGTTTCAAGACTGTAGCTGTCTGCCAAGTTGGCAAATTTATTTTTCAATTTGTGACAAGTGGGCGAAATTTGACATGGATCGAAACGTTCACCTCTTTCTATGGCATAAATATGCGGGATAGGAGAAAGCGCCTAAGACAGTAATGTAGACCACTAAAAGGGTCGCCAAACGCCGCAATCCGTACCTCGATACGACGCACCGTTTGCTCGCAATAAATTTCCAAACGAAAGCCTGCACTATTTAGCGTGCACATTGCCTGGCTCTATCTTATCCTATATATATAAAGCCACAAGGCTAACTGACTCACTCACTCACTCACTCACTCACTCACTGACTGACATTAATGTTTGCCCACTTCCAAGTGAGGTAGGAACTTGAAATTCGGCAGTCTGATAGCTATTAGGCTGCAACCAAAGGAAAAATTCCAAAAAGTTGAATTTTTTTATATTTAGCCCCCCTTCCGCCCAATCAAAGAAATTTCGTGTTAGACCCTTCCAGATGAGCTAGGAACTTGAAATTCGGCAACCTGATGTATATGAGGCTGTAACCCAAGGAAAAATTCCAAAAAGTTAATTTTTTTGTATTTAGCCCCCCACGGAATCAAAATATCGGACTCAAATTTCGGGTCAGACCCTTCTGTTCCAGATGAGCTAGGAACTTGAAATTCGGTAATCTGATAGCTATTCGGCTGTAACACCAGGAAAAAATGAAAAAAGCTGAATCTTTTCCTATTTAGCCCCCCTCCACCCAATCAAAGTATCGGACTAAAATTTCGGGGTATATCCTTCCAGTTGAGCTAGGAACTTGAAATTCAGCAATCTGATAGTTATTAGGCTGTAACCCCTGGAAAAAATCCGAAAAGCTAAAATTTTTAATTATTAACCCCCTCCCACCGATTCAATATATAGGACGGCGCAGACGTTCGTTTCGAGCTGTTTTGTGGCCGAACGGTAATTGCTATCAATGAACGGATTGCACTTTCGTCCCCTAAAATTAAGAGATCTACAACTTTGGTCCTATGACTTTTTGTCGTATCTCGACCCCTTCTACCTTAGATTGAGCTTCATTTTCCCGGTTTTGGTAATTTTTGTTAAATTTCCATAAATGATGTTACTGATTCACACACTCATAAGATGGATAGATGAACGAAATTCTGGACGCTCCTTGGCAACGTCATTGGCCATATGTAGACAGACTTTCGTCATTCTAGCTGCCTTGCAAGTATTGGAAAACGGAGGGTACATGTGGAAACACTACTGATATTTCGGCCTAATTTATGATTCTTAAGCAATTTATGGCGAAACCCGTTGAGATACGGCAAAACCTCAAATAAGCAAAATTATAGGTCGTTTCATCGTCAATCTGCCTGCAAAGTTTCAAGACTGTAGCTGTCTGCCAAGTTGGCAAATTTATTTTTCAATTTGTGACAAGTGGGCGAAATTTGACATGGATCGAAACGTTCACCTCTTTCTATGGCATAAATATGCGGGATAGGAGAAAGCGCCTAAGACAGTAATGTAGACCACTAAAAGGGTCGCCTAACGCCGCAATCCGTACCTCGATACGACGCACCGTTTGCTCGCAATAAATTTCCAAACGAAAGCCTGCACTATTTAGCGTGCACATTGCCTGGCTCTATCTTATCCTATATATATAAAGCCACAAGGCTAACTGACTCACTCACTCACTCACTCACTGACTGACATTAATGTTTGCCCACTTCCAAGTGAGGTAGGAACTTGAAATTCGGCAGTCTGATACCTATTACGCTGCAACCGAAGGAGAAATTCCGAAAAGTTCTAAATTTTCACAATTGCCCCCCCCCCACCAACTACAAATATCGGATTCAAATTTCTGGTAAGACCCTTCCAGATGAGCTAGGAACTTGAAATTCGTCAATCTGATACCTATTACGCTGTAACCCAAGGAAATTTCCAAAAGTTCAATATTTTCATACTTAACCCCCCCCCCCCCGTGATTCAAAATTTCGGACTCTATTTTCGGGTTAGACTCTTCCAGATGAGCTAGGAACTTGTAATCCGGCAATGCGTCCATAGCCTTTATTAAGGTACAGCCCCAGCAATTGCCTTGTGTGAAAATGGGAAACCACGGAAAACCATCTTAGGATCTGCCGACAGTGGGATTCGAACCCACTACCTTCCGGAGGCAAGCTCACAGCCGCGGGCCTCTAACCGCACGGCCAACTTGCCCGGTACAGTGGGATTCAAACCCACAATCTCGCAAATGCAAGCTCACAGCTACGCGACCCTTACCGCACTGCCAGTTCACTCGGTTCCGTTTGGAAACCTATAATCTGCAAAATAAAGTTTGCCACTGGGAACACGACCACAACGTTGCATACTTTGACACCATGCCTACGGTTTTGATCATCTCATAACCGAAGCCGGGTCATACATAGAGTTCATTCATAACTTAGTCTTTATTTCCTTGTTCTGAATACCCTCCTGCCATTGAAGACATCAGTTTTTACATATAGTTGTTCCAAGGCATTCCCTTGCTGTTTCTACTATGCACGGAATAGCCTACCTGTATGTTACCCATCCTCTTTTCATATCCTGAATTATACTAGGTAAAATTCTGTGAAGTATTACACATTGTCCCACTGAGTAAAATGCTTCACTGTAACGGGTTATGGGACCAACGGTGGCCACTTAACAGTTGCCCGTGGTTCATGCATCAGCAATAACGACAAGCAGTCATACAATCTACAACTTACAAGAAACCGCACGGCCAACTTGCCCGGTACAGTAGGATTCAAACCCACAATCTCACAAATGCAAGCTCACAGCTACGCGACCCTCTCATATTTACCCCTGCACCGCCCAATCAAAATCCTCTGCCCCCCTAGCACCAAACAAAGTGGCGGACGCCATAATTCAGTACCCTAAAATATTAGAATTTGGAAAAAATCTAGCTCCTAACCTGTTAGAGACGTAGAAATAGCAAGATGTTCAAATATTTAACCTTTTACCCACTCAAAAATTCGAAATATTAAGCAAAATTTAATGACGGTGCAGACTTTCGTTTCGAGCTATCTTGCGGCTCAACGGAAAATGCTGTCAATAAACGGATTGCACTTCCGTGACCTAAAATGTGGAGATCTACAACTTTGGTCCTATGACTTTTTGTCGTATCTCGACTCCTTCTACATTACATTGAGCTTCATTTTCACGGTTTTGGTAATTTTTGTTAAATTTCAAAAATGATTTTACTGATTTACACACTCATAAGATGGATAGATGAACGAAATTCAGCACGCTCCTTGGCAACGTCATTGGTCATATGTAGACCGACTTGCTGCCTTGCAAATAGGGGAAAACTGTGGGTACATGTGGAAACACTATTGAAATTTTAGCCTAATTTATGATTCCTAAGCAATTTATGGCGAAGCCCGTTGTGATACGGCAAAACCTCAAATAACCAAAATTATAGATCGTTTCATAGTCAACCTGCCTGCAAAGTTTCAAGACTGTACCTGTCTACTAAGTTGGGAAAATTATTTTTCAATTTGTGAAAAGTGGACGAAATTTGACATGGGTCGAAACGATCACCTATTTCTATGGTATAAATATGCGGGAAACGAGAAAGCGCCTAAGACAGTAATGTAGACGACTAAAAGGGTCGTATAACGCCGCAATCCGTACCACGATACGACGCACCGTTTGCCCGCAATAAAATTCCAAATGAAAGCCTGCACTATTTAGCATGCACATTGCCTGGCTAAATGTTGATTTTTGTTATTTTTATTTCCTTTCCCTTAAACTAAATTGTGGACGATGTGTTACCGTGCGCAAGAAATTTAATATTTGTCGCAGTTACAACTTTGGCCTGCAACCAACGGAGAAATTTGAAAGAGTTGCATTGTTTTACGTTTTTATCTCCAGAAATTATCTAAATCTGGAAGCAATTTTCATGATGGTGATAACTAACGTTTCGAGGATTTTGGTGGCTAAACTGTAAGTCGTACCGCCAAATGGACAAGATGTGTTGATCCCATCATGAAGAGATCTACAACTTCGGTCCCGGGAATTTTTGTCGTGTCTTGATCCCTTATGCCTTGGATAGAGCTTCTTTTTTCAGATTTGACATCCATTTTTTTTTACGTTTTCCATAAAAAATGTTACTGTTTTACACACTTATAAGACCGATAGAATCATGAAATTTGGCAGGCTCATTGGACGTTCGTGGATCATATGTGAGCAAAATGCATGATTCTAGCAACCTGTAAGAATGGAAAAACGGAAGTAATACGTAAACACTGTACTCCTAATTAAAGGTTCTAAACCAATCTTCGCTGAACTCGATGCAGATACGACAGAACATCAATGAATGTAAATATAGAACGCTTCAACCACGATAAACCTACCAAGTTTCAAGACTATAACTCCCCGTTACGTTAGGAAAATAATTCTTAACTTGTGAGATTCGTACATAATTTGCACCACGTCCAAACGTTTAACGCAATCCCTGCAATAAATCGTGAATATACGGTACGATAAAATATCATAGGACCAAAAATATATGCAAATAAATGGGCCTTCTGGTGGCACAATCCGTTTTTAGTAACGAAGTACCGGTTCCTCACAGTAATTTTCCATGGGACCACTTCTAATGTAGAGGAATTGGGGGTTTGGGGGCGCAGCCCCCAACGAGCGAAAGCGAGTTTATATATATAGATGTATGCTCTTGAAGTATAAAGATACAAATAGAAGGTGGTGTTACCTAAAACATTCATTGCAACTTTAGAATCAATTTTTAAGCCAACTTTTCCAAATTTCCATGGAGAAACACCACAACAAACATTAAATTAATTAATGTACATTCACTTAATATAAGTATAAAGAAATCTATATATATAAAATAAGAGTTTTGTCTGTACATTGCTCAGAATTTGAAAATAATGGTATTTCTGTATCGGTCATGTCCACAGGAAATGCACTTTTCACTTTTCCGTAATTTCTGTCTGTCTGTCTGTCTGTCTGTCTGTCTGTCTGTCTGTCTGTCTGTCTGTCTGTCTGTCTGTCTGTCTGTCTGTCTGTCTGTCTGTCTGTCTGTCTGTCTGTCTGTCTGTCTGTCTGTCTGTCTGTCTGTCTGTCTGTCTGTCTGTCTGTCTGTCTGTACACGCATCACTAGAAAACGGCCAAAGTGAATTTAATGAAAATCGGTATACAAAGTCGGGGATAAGTCGCTACAATCTAGGCCATAAATAATTTTATTCACGCTGATAGAAATGGTAGTTTAGAGGAAGGCCCAAAATTTAATTTTCAAATATTAATGCTTTTAGTAGTTCTATATCAATAAAAATTGGTATTCAAAGTCGAGGAATACGTCGCTACAATCAAGCCTATGAACAATTTTATTCACTCTGAGTGAAATGGCAGTTTAGGAGAAGGCCTAAATTTTAATTTTTAAATATTTCGTTATTAGTGGTCCTATTTCATTGAAAATTGGTATGAAAAGTCGGAGATGAGCCACTACAATTTAAGTTATAAGTAATTTTATTTACGCTGAGTGAAATGGTAGTTTAGGGGAAGGCCTAAATGTAATTCTCAAATATTTATTAGTTGTCGTATCGATAAATACTTCATAACCAAAGTTATAGAGAATTAAAAATTTCCGACCATTTATGTCTTATACATTTTTAACGTACCGACTATGATAACACAAATATTCATGAATTTGTATTTTTGTTGCTAAGTTCATATCAACGCCGAGCCACGAGAAAATGGCTTAACAGAATTTAATGAAATCGGTGTATAGAGTCGGGAAATAAGAAACTACAGTCTAAGCTGTAAACAATTTTATTCATCCTGGATGAAATTGTAGTTTAGGGGAAGGTGCCTAAAATGTAATTTTTAAATACCAATGTTATTGGTCCTATCGAAAAGTACTGTATAAAAAGTTATAGAGAATACATTTTCCGATCATTTATCTTTTATTCAGTTTTACCGTACGGACTATGATAAGAGTGGTATTTCAGAGTCGGAAGAAAACGAAATGTGAAGGCCCATAATATCGGAAGTGCATAACATTGATCAACAATAACATTACATTGATCATTGTTTATTGTGATGTTCTTTATCTCTGCCCCTCAACTCCGATAGATGGGATTACTGCTGCGTATAACAGCCTGACTGAATATTGGCGGGAAATAGCCGGGGAGTTAGAAAACTTTCTTCTTTAGCATGCCATTCCTCTGGTTCATACATTTTCTGATACAGCTGGTACGTAACACACTGGATCATCATAGTATTTCAGCTATTCGATCCCTACTCTGACGCACTGTTTTGAATGGGCAGTGTACATACCTAAAGCAGAGCCTCACTTAGTGTTAGTAGTAGTAGTAGTAGTAATAGTAGTAGTATGGCCTGGTCTAGAGTAACAATTTAGGCCTTTTCCAAATTATAGCAGCACAATATTCACTAAATAACTAAAAATTCAACTCTGAAAAGAACCGTTTCTTAAGAAAAGCTTCTTTCTCTTCAATTTTATTGAATTATTATTCAATTTATTCCAAACTAGCAGTGAAGAGGGGGTTTCTCTTCTGGCTTGGAGGAAAAATTTGTAGTGAATTGATATTTTCCGACTCATCGGGTACTCCTAGGAAACAGATTAGTAACTGGGCATAGTTTTTGCCCTGTGAGTCTCCACTATTCGACCCTCTCCCCGGCGAAGAAAGCCGAAGGGTGTTCACGGATCACGGCTGTCTGCGGTTTTGTCATTCCAAGTCTGGAACTTTGGACTGTTAGATAAGCAACGTAGTCCTGTTCGTTAAAAGTGAAAAAAAATGTGTGGTATTTCGTTTAAACGAGTATTTCGTATGAAAGCATTGCTTTTAATAGCGCCATTCCTATTGACGTCATTGTATGTTCATTTCAGTTGGGAAAACCACTAAGACAGTCTTTCTTAGGATGTAAAAGGCATTATAATGAAAACAACCCAACCTGATTGTGACTGATGGTATGAAATTGGGTCTACCATTACAGTGAAAATTCCCTCAGTCTTCATTTGAGGAAAGATGTTTGGTGACCTCGCGTCCCTTTTCTAGGGTAACGTTAAGAGCTATACAATTTAAGACAATCTTGCTCACAACGTGTACACTACCTAACCTAGAATTCTGTACACAATGTAGAATTCCGTAGCGAAGCACGGGTACATCAGCTAGTAATCAATAAGCATAAGGCATCATACGTTGACACTAATTTTTCGAGTTTTACCAGATCAATTTTTTAAATATTGTTCGTCATTCGAAAGGTCTGGCTGAATGGACTCCAAAAAAGTCTTAAACTTGCAGATTAGTCAGAAAACCCACCGCAAAGGTGGTAAAACCTCTAACTCCTCGACTGTTAAAGATATCGAGTTTGGCCCTTTTTCATTCCATTTCCGACCTAGAAAACTAGAGAGGTTTTGTGTTAAAATTCCGTGTAAACTTTGACGAATACTTCTTAAAAATCATCTTGAATCGGTAATGGCTGAAAGCTATTAAAAGCGCCAGTCAGTCGGTGAGAGTTGGCGGATGCAGAGTGGGTTTCGGCCTGTAGGTCCGACAGCTCTGCACTCCGGCCGGCCAACCGACCAGAAGAAGGGTGGCTGTGGCTCTGCCGTGGCTCTACGCCTCTGCATTTGGAAGACGGAGAGGGACTGGTCACCACAGTCAGCTGTCCTGAGAATGGTTTTCCGTGATTTTCCATTCTGCTGCAGGGATAGTTCCTATACAGGCCATGGCCGCCAAACCTCTGACCTTCTCAGCACAGCTCCTTCACCGTAACAAAACTCCCGGCCTGAGAGACGGAGTCGCAGTCTAAGGGGCCCGCCTCCCCCTTCAGGGGAGGAGTGAAAACATTATAGTAGTAGTAGTAGTTGTTGTCAGCTGGCAGCATTATCAAGGCCGTGCGCAGTGACGTAATATCACGTGATTGTGACACAATGGGAGTGTTATGCAGGCAGTATGGCTTGTGCTGTGCTTGGAAGACGACGCAGTTTACATGCCTTTCAGTTTCAGTGTGAAGAACTTAGAAACAATAACATGCGAAAATAATACTATAATTATATGTAAATAAATAATAATGTTATTGGACTTACGTCCCACTCACTACATTTTTATGGTTTGCGAAGATGGCGAGATACAGGAATGTTTTTCCCCCAGGAGAGATTATTTGATCCAGTAGGAAACATACTGTCGTTTACAGGAAGCATATTCCTCTCCTAGTTTGACTCATGTCTGTAATATCCAGAGCGTCGTGAACTTACTTCGCATTTTTAGGTAGAGATGCCAAATGTCTTTGTTCCTGGGTCGCACACAATATTTTGATTAATTCGAGTGAGTAGCTGGAAGGAAGACGGCGTACGGAACTGAAGACTGTGTACTGTGGTAGAGTACTGCGTATGTCTGTATATATGGAATAAGGAGAGTCGTAGAGTCCGCGACAGGAGCAGCTATCGTGAGTGTAGTAGCCGCAATGCTTAGAATCTGCCAGCATGTCCTTTCTTACCATCTTCGAAGGAAGTTCACAGATTTAATCGCACCCTTTCCTATTTACACGGTTGGAAATAAATTATCCGTGGATTGTGGCACTACTCAGCCCTGACTGACCACACTCACTAATTGCTGGCTATTTACAAGTCTCTGCTCTTCTCAAATAACAGGCGGTCCGGATCGTTATTACCTGAGAGAGCTTTAATCCTGATCGATAGGCCTTTCACTTGCGCTCACAAGGCAGTCACCGCGTGCAGCAGCTGCATGCAGACAGCTAGGCTTGAACATACGGCTACTCGTCACGTAACACATGATGACTGTTCCTTGGTCAGATACCAGAGACAGTCAGTAATTCACACCGTCAAACAGAGAGAACAACTGTACAACAACAGCTCAACAGTGTTAACCAGCAGGACAATACTCCTCACAACAAGGACCTTTAACACTGCTCCAATTACACCCACGATAGCTGCTCCTGTCGCGGTCTCTACGACGTTCCTTAGTCCACATAAGTATACAGACATACACGGTACCCTACCACAGTACATACGCCGTCTCCCTTCCAGCTACTCACTCGACACTTCGACGTAACAATAACTATTACAACTCCTCGTTCAGACCGATCGAACACCAGTGACAGCCAACACCGCTATCTCCCTCAGCCCGCCCACCGAAGCCAATTCCGACTCCATTAATGAGTCCAACAATGACTCCACCACACTGGATCTAACACTGACTAACGGTCTTTTTTTATCGTGGGGCTGAAGACCACAACCCCCGCGTGGCAATCGACACTAATCTACATTGCCTCTGACATGCTATTAATTTCTAACGAGAAAAGAGATAGCAGGTAGGAGTG
Source organism: Anabrus simplex (assembly GCF_040414725.1). Classification (NCBI taxonomy): domain Eukaryota; kingdom Metazoa; phylum Arthropoda; class Insecta; order Orthoptera; family Tettigoniidae; genus Anabrus; species Anabrus simplex. The sequence continues at coordinate 246,740,542 of NC_090265.1, read as the reverse complement.
GGAAATGGTACTACAGGAGTACCTGCCTGTTTGCGCGGCAAGGTTTGTATTGGAAAGGTGGCGTTGAGATGTGGTATTGAGAGTCAGGAAAAAACCACATAGACGGAAAAAGAAAGAGCCTACATGTAAAGCCTGACGAGTTTTGATAGCACATACAAGGATGTGGTTTCTTGACAGGTCGAGGTGATAGTGTTAGTTGAGAATAGGTATCATGCACAAGTCATAAGCCATATTCTCGCCAGTCCAATTATCAGGGGATCAGCCGTCCGGGCACTGCCGTGACTAGCGCGGGTCTTGCCGGTGGCGGAGCCATGTGTCAATAGCCACTAGAGCCTGTCGCACCGTTCCGTACCCTTAGTGTACCTCGTATCCAGTCTCTGATCCCGGGGAATGAGGCCAAGCCCTCCAAGGCGGGGGCCTCCTGGATGAGGGAGCGACAAGAAGCCGGGTCTCTCTCCTCTCTGCCCGCGCCATCGACCGGTAAACAGGGCAACTACGATGAGAGGCCGGGTGCGCCCCCCGCAGTTGACGCACACCGGCACCTCTTTAAGTGATACGCAGGCCGTGTAGTGGTCATCACCGCCACAACGGTTGCACCTCACTAGTAGCCCACACCTATCCTTTCGGTGGCCCCATCTCAAGCAGCGGAAACACTGCAAGAGCTGCTGAAGGGGACGTTTCGATCTCACCTGACTGCTGCTACCCGCTGAGGTCCTCTCCTGATTGGCTCCTCTGTGGACTGCTGTCGTGGGAGCAGTCCTGGGCTGCGGCTGGACGGCCCTCTTCAGGTGGGCCGTCATCATATTCTCTCTCTTTGTCCGGGGGCGGCGTATGCTTCCTGATGGTGGGGGTCTCTTCTCGGCGGGGGAAGAGACCTCGACCTGGTGGCCCTCATCCTGGTCTGGTGACCCTTGGGTAGCGAGTGGCCCCGCTGCAGCGCCGGCTTCTCCCTTCTCCTGGTTGACAGCGGCGGCGTCGATCGTTGCTGACACCTTGTTGTATTCCCTGTCATGTGGGGCGCATATCGATGTCTGCATCGTGAACGAGGCACTAGCAGGCCGAGCCTGGGTGGCAACCTCTGAACGCCCGGGGGCGTCTGTCTCCATACCACCTTCTGCCGTCCGAGTCGCCTTCCTAGTCTGCGCCCGGGTAGTGGGCCTTCCCTGGGTGGCCTGGGCAGGTGGTGGACGTTCCTGGTTGGCGGCCTTGTCGGTTTGCGTGTACTTCGTGAAGTACATCTTTTCGACTTGTGTCGCGCCGTCGCGACGGTCGGGAGCGTCGCCATCCTGCTCGGTCCTCGGCTGCTTGTGCTTCTGCCTCCTGGCAGTCTGCGTGGCCATCGTTCGTAGCGTCGGGGCGGCTGCCTCCTGTCTGGGGGCGACCTCTAGCCTGGACCCCGACGAGGCAGTCGAACGGCCTGGCATGTCTCGGACAACTGCCTCTTGTAGTAGTCGACCCACTCCTGACACAGCGGGCGGATGATGAGCCCCCGGTAAAAGACCGTGTCTACGTCCTCGATCTCGCCGCCCATCGCTCGGAGTACGTGAGGATGCAGTGTGTCTCCAGTTCCCAGGTCATGCCCTTTCGGTAGAAAACCAATAGGGCCGGCAGAACTGGGTGGGCACGGTCGCCCTCTCAGAGTTTGCCTTCACCCATTCCATCCCTGAAACGATAGAAATAGCACTGAAAAGTGCTTTCGGACAATGCTCTTGTATGCTCTGAAAAGTGCACGCACTCAGACAAATGTTGCTCCTTCCTGTTTGTACTAATAAATAGAGTTGTCGACAGACGGTCCGCTGCTAGCCTCCTTTAGTACGTCGCGTGATGTGCGCCGAAATATACGCGATGCGGCTAGAGACGTAACATTCTCGTTGCATCTCACAGGAACTCACGGGACACGAACCAGCTAACCACAGTGTCAGCCCGTTTAGACTTCAACGCCTTGACGATTATGGCCACCAGGTGGGCCAACATGGTTATTGGTAAATAATAATAATAATAATAATAATAATAATAATAATAATAATAATAATAATAATAATAATAATAATTGTTACGGAGTATTGTGGATGTGCAGAGGTGAAAGAAGGTGCTGGGGCGAACAGGTCTCAAAATACGAAATTAAAATTAAGATAAAATTTAACAAGGTTATATTTCCTTTTCAAGATCAATAAATAACAATAATAACAGGTACTCAGTAGCCTAGCAAGAATTAGAGAGAGTACAATTACAGTGTTACAGGATTTGGGCTCCAAGAGCCAGACACACAATTCTTGAGCTATAAGCCCAACCTTATGATATACAAGATTCAACAAAGGGGCAGAAGACCCCAATCATGCCCAGGAGCTCTTGCTCCCAATTACACAGTAAAGCCTCCTCGAGGCACGCAGAAACAAATTTCAAGAAAGAGCGACCCGCTCTTAAGTTCAAGCCTATCAAAGGCCACACCAAACTCCACGTTCAAGCTGTCCTCCAAGGACATATACACAGGGGTAAAAATACCCAACCTACTGAGGCCTATTCAGTGAAGAAACAGAAATATTACATGGCCTCCACAATACCAACTTGAGAGGAGGCGAAACTGCACTCCAAATACGCCTTATTAAAACCTGCTTGGCGCTAGGCCTCTAATGCAAGGGCTAATCCCATACTAAAGAGGTGACTTATAGAAGGAGACAATTTACATTACGTTTAAGGAAGAAACGGTTGTGAAAATAAGTTCACCTCAACGCAATATGAGTGGGAGCTCGAGAGGGTTAAGCACTCTCTATCCCAATATGTAGTTTAAAAAGATAGAATTGATACCAAGTGTCTTTACATTTTAGGGGAAAGTTACATGGTAAAAAGGCTTCGGACCTGCCCCGAGAGTTAAACTGCTGAGCTAGCAAGAAAAGAAGTTATTAAAAGGCCATTACCTGGTGGTTGAACTGCTGCCCGAAGAAAGAGGCGCTTCCCGCCCCCTGCTACGTACTTTACACACTGATAGATGTTACTGAAGTGGCGCGGAGACCCGAAAATCAGCAGTTTATATACCCTCGTGGAAAGTTCGAGGCGTTTCAGGAATGAGAACACCCGCCCACAAGCATTTTATTGGATAATGGCAAAAACTACTACACTAGACGAAGAAGAAACACCTTATTGGTGGAAAATTAATTACAGAAATTCCTTATTGGTCAAATTCAAAACTGGCGGAAAGAAAGGGTTAATATTGCCAACTTAAACAATGACTGACAGAAATTTAACAAAGAACAAACTTATGAACCCAAAATTTCTCCAAAAACACAGTTCTTTCACTTCGCACTAGGGTGCATAATTGTAGTCCTTCAGTAGTGCCATCTAGAAGAGAATGTCCACACTTCTTGCTACAGATAAAACAAAAACGAATCGAAACTGACATAGTTCAGAACACTTGAAAATTTATAGTAATGACATCTTCTGAGAAATCGTTGAATTAATATGGAAGTTAAAGTTCAGGCTTCCTCCAGTAGAGGAGTTTTAACTGGCGCAAAGTTTGAATTAGCGGCGTGGAGGTGTACCACCCGGTACAATAATAATAATAATAATAATAATAATAATAATAATAATAATAATAATAATAATAATAATAATAATAATAATAATAATAATAATAATAATAATAATAAAGAATTTTGCTAATTATAGATCGCTTAGAACCTAAGACTATGGTGCAGTATTTTTTATTTTCTTCCCAGAACTTCATACGTTGGCTGACCGTCTGCCTCTGTTTTTCCAATAACACTCTACGGGGTTCACGTCGATTTCGCATAAGCGAAAAATCCGCAGAAGTGACCCTTCGCCGGAAGGCCTCCATGTTATTTATTATATCTTCTTCGATCTTTAGTCTTTGTATATCCCATCGTATCTCGTATCTTTTCCAGCCAAACATTATTATTATTATTATTATTATTATTATTATTATTATTATTATTATTATTGTTATTATTATTATTATGTCCGACTCCTTGTCTGAATGGTCAGCGTTGGGGTCTTCAATTCAGAGGGTCCGGGGTTCGATTCGCGGATTTTAATCGCGTGTGATTAATTGTTCTGGCTCGGGGACTGGTTGTTTGTGTTTGTTGCAACACTCTCCTCTTCATATTCACACCACACTACCAACCACCACAGGAACCGCAATAGTGATTTGATTACATCCCTCCACATTAAAGTTGGCGTCAGGAAGGGCATCCGGCTGTAGAACAGGACCAAATCCACATATGCGATACATTTCGCGCCAGTGACCCCACAAGGTGGGGAAAAGCGGTAGAAGTATTATTATTATTATTATTATTATTATTATTATTATTATTATTATTATTATTATTATTATTATTATTATTTTACGTGCGGCCATTTCTAGCCTGGTGTAGCCCTTGTATGGCAGACCTCCGCTAAGGGTGGGGAATTGCGTACTAGTTTGGTGTGTGTGAGTTGCAGGAATGTTGGGGACAACACAAATACCAAGTTCCCCAGGCAAGGGGAATTTACTATTAAAATCCTTCGACCCAGCCAAGAGTCTAACCCGGGATTCCGAGGTTGGAAAAGAAAAGACGCCAACCACTCACCCATGAAGTCGGAATCACAATATGGTTAAACAGCAGCCATATTGAAATAGCATATGCACAACTGAACTAAGAATGAGCCTTAATAAGAGGATGCATTCGTTCGACAAATGTGCAGTACACTGGTTACCGGCTCTGAGTAACATTCCACCACCCCAACTGACAAGGTCGGATTGCTTAATACTGTAAACACGGAGGAGAATCCCAACTTAATATTCCCTCCCATATAGCGCTATAACGCAGTCATATTATGGTATATATCACAACAGGTTAGAGCGCTGGCTTTCTGAGTCCAAGTTGGGAGCTTCGATCGTGGATCAGTCCTGTGGTATTTGGAACGCCAGTCCCCTGTCAGTAGTTTTACTGGCACGTAAAAAGCTCCTGCGGGTCAAAATTCCGGTATCTTGGCGTCTATTTGCTTTGCTATTTGCTTTACGTCGCACCTACACAGATAGGTCTTATGGCGACGACGGGATAGAAAAGGCCTAGGAATGGCAAGGAAGCGGCCATGGCCTTAATTAAGGTACAGCCCCAGCATTTGCCCGGTGTGAAAATGGGAAACCACGGAAAACCATCTTCAGGGCTGCCGACAGTGGGGTTCGAACCCACTATCTCCCGTTACTGGATACTGGCCACACTTAAGCGACTGCAGCTATCGAGCTCGGTCTTGGCGTCTCCAAACACCGTAAAAGTTTTAGGGGAACGTAAAACAAATAGCGTTATTAATATTATATGCATAAACTCTAGTTTATAGTCACGCTCGAAATAAATAAAATGAAATGAAATGTCGTATGGCTTTTAGTGCTGGGATATCCCAGGACGGGTTCGGCTCGCTGGGTGCAGGTCTTTCTACTTGACTCCCGTAGGCGACCTGCGCGTCGTGATGAGGATGAAATGATGATGAAGACAACACATACACCCAGCCCTCGTGTCACTGGAATTAACCAATTCAGGTTAAAATCCGCGACCCGACCGGGAATCGAACCCGAGACCCTCTGAACCAAAGGCCAGTACGCTGACCGTTCAGCCAATGAGTCGGACATAAATAAAATAAAATCACACGACAAGTGACAGTAAGAATACGTTTGCAACTTCTTACCCGCATTATACAAAATAGTGAAATCCTACCAACTGATGTGAAAATCACACTTATACAGTAACTGGTGCTTCCAATTCCAAGCCTTGTTAACACTGACTTTACCTTCGTGACGCAACAAAAACCGTACCATGAAATGTCATCTATCACCAAACTCTTGCATCAGATTCCCTTATTGTACCATCTCATTGCCCTGATTACTTAAAACGCAATGTTAAAGTCGTCATTTGCCGTGAATAACGCTAAAGTTTTCGTATATCAAACAGCAGAAAATACGAGTTAAAAGATACAGACAAGTGGAATCCAAGTGGCCGTGACCGAGATGAGTGTGTTAATTTCAAATTGTTAAAATCAACAGAGAACAATCGAACATTGAATTGAAATAAGCCACGGTGAAGTACGGGGGACAAGCTACGTGAAGAAAATAGCAAATCTTATGGAAGGAACTCCAAAATGTATCAATAAAACCAATTTTTTTTTGCTAGGGGCTTTACGTCGCTCCGACACAGATAGGTCTTATGGCGACGATGGGATGGGAAAGGCCTAAGAGTTGGAACGAAGCGGCCGTGGCCTTAATTAAGGTACAGCCCCAGCATTTGCCTGGTGTGAAAATGGGAAACCACGGAAAACCATCTTCAGGGCTACCGATAGTGGGATTCGAACCTACTATTCCCGGATGCAAGCTCACAGCCGCGCGCCTCTACGCGCACGGCCAACTCGCCCGGTAAAACCAATCTTAGTAGTCTTAACGCAGTGCATCTCAAACATACGAGATCTCAAGCGAAATATACAGGAGATAAAATAGAACTGAGCGCATACTAGGATTGCGCTGAAGATTAACGAGAGTTTTTTAGGAAAGACATTAAGAAAATGCTAAAATTTAAAGCGTATTAATGATAAATAAGACGATTTTAAGCTACCATTAATATCATTGAAACTACTGTGGCAGATCTTTTGACGTCATATTCTACCTTTCAAAACGTAGTAATAGTACAAGAAGGCTTTGTAACTAAGAAGAAGATGAAATTAACATTATCTTTGGATGTTTTTCATGTATATATCTGAAAACGCCATGATGGCCTGCTAAACTGGAGTGGGGTTGACGTCTGACGGAATCCACCGACTCTTCCCATGAATGCAAATCCAACTGCCAAGACTCGGAGTTGACAGAGCCGTAGTCCAGAGATGAACGTTCCCTAGGAAGGACGAAGCAACAACTATCCCAGCCCATAAACACACGCAGAATTTTACGAATTATATTTAAAATTAATTATGTTTTTACTGTCTTATAGTGAGTTGTTAATTTGTTGTTTATAAGGAATAGGTCCTTATTTCTTCGAGAAGTGCTTAAAATATGTAGTTTCAACGCGAGTGTATTAATATTGATGCTTTAAATAAGGTTATAGGTAGTCTTCCGAGATATTTAAACACATCCAAGTGTAGGGAAAGATGCGTACGTCAATGAAGTGTTACGCTAACAGTATTTCAGTTTATTCTCAAGGAGCTATACCAAAGATAGTGTGTTTTGATGAATATGAAGTACGATATTGGTGCATATCAAGTTATAGGTCACCGTGGTCATAAATATCGACAACTTATTACCAAACGTAAATCAATATACAGTAGATTAAATATGGTAATGTTTTGAAGTGAAGTGCATATTGCTAGGAATATGGCAGTTGTTGATCCATAAAATATTAATTTTACTGAGTTGAGAAGTTATGTGAGTTGAGCGTTACATTGAATTGATTAAATACTATTTGCATATGCGGCGATATAAAGATGATGAAAATATGAGGTAAGGAATGTGAGATTTATGAATAATATATTCTTCGATTTAGTAGTTGAGGAATTATGATAAATATGACGACGTATGAGGAAAGAATTTTATGTAAGGTTAATTAATGAAAGTAACGCAAATATGGATCAAGGTTTTAATAGACACTTGTAATGATGCGAAATATGGAATAACCTATAATATGAGTTTATGGCAATTTGATAATGGACTTACATGTTAATAACAGATTATGGTCATCAAAAATATTTTCAAGTAACCTATAATTAAGACTCTGATGGCAACTTCAAAAAGAATGTCATATTTTAGTTAAGGTCTAAATTGATTTAAGCTGAAATAGCACATCATTGATGGCAGATACGATCTTAGTGTCTTCATTATGATAGCCTATCACTACTAAAGAATTAGAAAGTTTCATCCATGGTATTCCTTGTCGAATTGCAATGATATGATTGAATTTTATGAAGTGATATATGCCTTTGCTGGCAGGACCTAGTGTTTACAGTGCACTATGTCTTCTGGTATGGGCTAGAGCAATTTTGTTACTTTTATTGATCTGTCTCTGTCTTTTCCTTGGCTTTGACACTATGAAAGTGACTGAGGTATGAGCGATGCTACTAATGCCATTCCTTCTGCAGCCAGTCCCTGCTATGAATGGTGTGAAAATGTTGCTCATAGGGTCGGTTGGTGCATGCATTTCAGTGGGCTTGGTAAACTGATATGTAATAGCAACTTCTGGCTCGGTGAGGAAAGCAACGGGAAACTACCTCACTCCTCATTTCCCTAGTACACCTCTTCAGTGATGCCTAGGCCATCTATGACAGCTGATGGCAGAGCTGTTGAGGATCCAACCAGCCTTAGGGCTGAAGACTGAACATACATACATGACTTAAATACAACCTGTTAACAAACTTGTTGAAGCTATCTAGGAAAATGTTACCTATTTCTTAGGAAATATTTTGAGTATATCTAGTCATGATTAATAATATATTTATATTGTGATAGTGAACCCGAGTGATAGGGATCGTAATTTAATCATGATTCGATATCCGAAGTAGAATATGGTACGCGTATTAAAATGTAGAAAATTGATTGACAATATTCAGACCTAGGTAATGTGGAAATACGAGCTGAGTACGCGACATAGCGGAGCCGTGAGGATTAAGCCTGTCACAATGGCTAGAGTGCTGTTTTCGGTAGGGGGCCTATTAATCTACCAACCAGAAGATACGAATATACACAAATATGTTTCGTACAAGAAGAGAAAGGTGAGCCATGAACAATGAAATAGTTGCAACATTAGCGCTGCAAAGATATATTTTTGTCAAGCAGAAACTTTCTGTGATGTCACGTATTCTCGGAATTGGAGAATGGGAATGACCAGAGCCTCAGGGCATGTGTTGTCAAGTTGTTACAAAGGAAAATTCAAATGAACCGCTTGTTCTAGTCCAATCACAAAATTCATTCGGCCAGCCAGGAGTACCATCTTGAAAGATATGAAATGAAGTGTCAATTATTTTCGAAAGTAATCACCAATCAATTATTGCAATTACATGAATCAAATTAAGGAAATTTTTAGATGTCGTGCGTAGAAGAAGAATAAATGATAAGCTCCAAATTAAATAAATTGAAGACTGAATTTCCTGGAAAAAAGGGCATCTCAAATGCTATTGGCCGAAAGATGACCACGCCGTGAGAGACGCTACGAAACCCGCGAATTATCGTGGAGCGATATCTGTTAATATCTCCGAAATCTGCGATCGTTAGGAGACCATATTAAACCAGGTGTATGTTCCAGATGAGGGGATTAAGTTAGTATCAATTATAACTTCCAGTTCAGACTGCGAGTGCCGATTTGAGAAATCCACCCCCTCTCCAAGGCATGACGTCAGCTAATCCACCAGTAAGGTCCTCCATCAATAAATGCGAGTGAAAGGAACATTCACTACGTCATTTTGTACGGACTAACTCATGTTACGCGTTACTCATTTTTGCGGACGACCGCAGGTACTTACAACCGCACTTACATACTGTATTCAGAGCTCGGGCGATGTTGTTGCGTTCCAGTCACCCGCGGGACGAATAAAGTTAAATCACGCCAGATCATGCTACGGTCTGAGCCTACGAGTTGTAGATTGTGAATTCAAGTAAATATGTAATAGTAGCAAAGAGTGATAAAATAGCTTATTTTAAAGTAACAGTGAAAGTAGATGTACTAAACTGTGTGACGGACAGTAAATGAAAATCTTACTGAGTAATTGAGCCTGTATTGTAGGTAGCTGAAATAAAAACACCGTAATAATGAACATATCAAGAGTGCGACTTGATATTAATTCGGACGTGCCGTGTCGGACACCGTGAAGCGCGCCGAGCGATTTAATCGACACTCCGTCGTGTTGTGTCCAGTCCTTTGTGCGGGAAAAAGGACGAAGATAAAATAGTGTACATAGATAAATTTGTGTCTATGGTACCGTAGTGGTATTATATGGTAAAATTTAATTTCAGTGTGTCAGGGTTAATATTTTATAATTATTAAATCAGTGTTATAATGGCGGAACGCCGTGGAATAAAATATGAAGGTAATATGAAGCCACCCATTATGGGAGCGTAAGCCAAAAAAGGGGCCAAATGGGCCTCTCGTCCGGAAAGCCTGCCAAGGATTTCAACTACAGATGAGTACTGATATGTAAATTTACTTGGGGATGTTACCATGACTGGGAAGGGAAACAATTTTATTTTTGACTGGGTTACTTCATGTAACAAAATGGATCGCTTCCCAAGTCCATTCTAAATTTAGTAAACACGGACGGAATTAAATTGTAGTATTGTAAATGTTGGGTCCTATAATGTATTTAATTTGTTGTACATATAATTCCGTAGGTGTAGGGTAGAGATTTAAGTCATGCATGGATTATAATATTAATCTAGTCGAGTTTTCTTTCGACATTTGATTTGTGTTTAATGTTCAAACTGACCCAGGGTTTGCTTTTTATGTCAGTCAATTGACGACGATTTGTATGATATTGTTATGGAAAATCCAGCCACGTGCGATGCCAGCATTTTCGCTTGTGTTAAAAATTTTGTAACGTTGACAAAATTTGTAGGGAATGTCACGAACTAATAACAATAATAATAATAATAATAATAATAATAATAATAATAATAATAATAATAATAATAATAATAATAATAATAATAATAATAATAATAATCCATAAGATATCGTCTTTCAATATGAACAGTGAGCAACATTAAAGTTTGATGGATAAAATGTTAAGATAATCGGAAATCGTTGATGACAGAATAGTTTGTTATTCGGAATTAAAATATGTGATAATTAAAATTTGTGAATTAATAATTATGAGTAATAATGCCGGTGCTAATAAACCTTAAATGCTAATAAACGTGTTGTTTAAATTACGGTCCAATGTTTTATAAATAAATGTCAGATATTTAATTTGCAAGTATTAGCCGGACCACGTAGGACTAATAAGTACGTGATCATGATTATCGAATTTCGGCGAAAATAATTTCAGGCTGTTGCGATTATTTGTGGAAAGTGACCTCAGAAGCAAATCCGATATGAAGAGAGATGTTGTAAAGATCATGAAGTCAGAATATAAATATGTCGTACGATGTCGTCGATGAGAAATAAGTCAGTTGAAAACTCTATGATTAATAATTGAATAAAATGATGTTCAGATATAAAGAGAGATAAATTCCGTATGGGGACACCTACCGTATAATGAAGCTGTGTTGAAAGATAATGTGATACGAAGAAATGTATGAAATTAATGATATACACAGGGAAATGAGTGTACAAATACGGCCAATGTAACAGAGTAAAATTGAATTACGTAGAGGGTAGGAATCGAACCCATAATAGTACGTACGAAATAAATGGACTGCGCAGAGAGTCGTTTGAAAGACTACGGACCCAAAGATGAAAAGAGGTTAAGATTCCACATAAATGATCGTAGGGTGTGATGGTTTAGAATGACGAGTGCTGATAATCATGACAATAATAATAATAATAATAATAATAATAATAATAATAATAATAATAATAATAATAATAATAATAATAATAGGTATTGCAGATCTAACGCTGGACCGTGTTAAACGAAGGGACGATTATAAATGTGTTAAAGAGGAATATAACTAATGATGTGAAACCGATGATGATAATAATAATAACATTATGACGGTGATAAATCGTAGTTATCAAAATAATAAGAATAGTAGGTATTGCAGATCTAAAGTTGGACCGTGTTAAACGAAGGGACGATGATAAATGTGTTAAAGAGGAATATAACTAATGATGTGAAACAGATGATGATGATGATAATAATAATAATAATAATAATAATAATAATAATAATAATAATAATAATAATAATAACATTATGACGGTGATAAATCGCAGTTATCAAAATAATAATAAGAAGAAGAATTTTTGTGGATGATTGAATATTTGAAACGCGACCGGTATATCGAGACGTCTGCGGACGTAACCAACTCATAATAATAATTATTATTCCGGGGATACCCGTGGAGCAGAAAGAGGTTAAAGAAGGTGCCGGGGTGAATGGGTCTAACTACAAAACCAACGTTAATTTAAAACTGTAACAAAGGTTATTCTTTTTTCCTCTTTTAAAACAAAACCAACAAGTAACAATGTCACAGGTGCCGGTATCAAAAACAAGTCTAGTAAAGACAAGATTGGTGGTATAAACAGAACTTAGGCTTCAAGTCCTCACTTAACAATTCCTGAGCTACACACTTAGCTTCACAAAGATAACCATTTTATGCAAAGGCAGAACACCACTCAATACATGGAGCATTTGCTCCCAATTTTTAACATCAAGCCTCCCAGAGGCACTTTTACAACACTAGAAAAGAGCTGGCACGCTCTCAGTTTTTTCAAGCCTATTCAAGGCAATAACAGAACCTTACAATTACTCGCCATCAAGGCACAACTTACAAAAATGAACCAGGGGTATCTCGTACCCAACCTACAGGGCCTTCGTGTAAAAGAAATAACAGTTAAATAAATGGCCCAAACACAAAATGAAAGGAGGCGAATACTTGCACTCCTCGATGTGACTTCTTAAAACCTAAAGGGCACTAGGCCGATGACACAGGGGCCATTCCCGAACTAAGGAGGTGACTCGTATAAGAATAATTTAAGACATTATGGAAAGGAAGAAAACCAGTTACAAAACGTAGTCACCTCAAACCAATATGAAGGGGAGCTCGAGAGGGTAAATTACTCTCTATCCCCGAATTACAGTTACAGATTTTATGAAGTTTTTACATAAGCCGGCAGAAAATTACATTTTTAGAAAAGTAGGTTACATGGTAAAAGTTTCGGACCTATCCCTCAGGTTAAACTGCGGAGCTAGTAAGAAATAAAGATGTTAAACGGCCATTACCTTGCTGAAGACCTGTGGCCTGATGAAAGAGGCGTCTCCTGCCTCCTGCTTCACATACACACACTCAGTTAGAAGTTGGTCAAATGGCCAAGAGACGTGAAAATCTGCAGTTTATAAACCCTCGGGGAAAGTTCGAGACCTTTCATGAATAATCAAGCCATACCCTCTCACTTTTATTGGCTAGCTTAAAGTTACACACCAAATCGAAAAAGAAGCCTGTGATAGGCCGAAAATTAATTACAGAAATTAGTGATTGGCTGAATTCAAAACTGGCGGAAAGAAAAGATCAATATTGCCAACCAAAGAAATGAATGAACGAAATTTAGTAAAGATAAAACTTAAGAATACAATTTTTTTTTCAAACAGGGTTCCTTCACTTCGCACCAGGGTGCATGATCATAGTTTTTGTAGTGACATCTGTTGCAGAAAGTCCACACTCCTTGATGAATGGAAAACAAAAACAAGTATAAATTCACACAGTTCAGAAAACATCACCATAAAAAAATTACGGTAGTGGCATCTTCTGAGGAAAAGTTTAAGTAGGTCTAGTTTAAAATTCACTGTTCCTCCTGTAGAGGAGTTCTTTTAGGCGCAGGATTTAAATGTGTGGCGTAGAGGTGTACCTCCCGGTACAGTAATAATGATAATAATAATAATAATAATAATAATAATAATAATAATAATAATAATAATGATAATAATAATGAGATCATATGAGTAGTATCATTATTATAATAATCATATCATTTGTATTTTGCGTCCAGTAATAATAATGATCATAATTATAATGTGGCAGTGTCAGAAGACGTAAATAATAATAATAATAATAAATTAAATTATTGACGGTGATATCCCTCAGCGTAAGAATTTGAACGGAGATGATAATCATATGGTGTTTCGTGACTACCGTAAGACCCCGTTTGTTTATTTTGCTTGAGGGGTGAGAGGTCATCGCCCGGTATTCCCACTACACCTCGTATTATCTTATCGTGGCATTGACCTATTGAGACCAGGTGGTCGAGCTCAGCAGTAATTAGATCTTTTTTTCCATTTGCTTTACGTCGCACCGACACAGATATGTCTTATGGCGACGATGGGATAGGAAAGGCCTAGCAAGTGGAAGGAAGCGGCCGTGGCCTTAATTAAGGTAAGCCCCGGCATTTGCCTGGTGTGAAAATGGGAAACCACGGAAAACCATCTTCAGGGCTGCCGACAGTGGGGCTCGAACCTACTATCTCCCGATTACTGGATACTGGCCGCACTTAAACGACTGCAGCTATCGAGCTCGGTAGTAATTAGATCATGCGTAAATATTTGTTGGGGCAAATTCCAGTTGGCATGGCATCCGCTGGGTAAATGATAGAATCTGTTCGTGAAATAGACTTTCCTTGGTTATCGTAACATTACTCAACCCGATTGCCGACATCGGGAATTGTAGATATTATCGGAGGTACTCAATCTAATTTGAATCGAGAAGCCGACGATAAATTTTATTATCCTCGGGCTCTCGGCGTAAAGAAGGCTCGTCCTTGTGCACCATCAGATCATACGGACACTGGTTCGATCCCAACATGATCAATTAGTGAATCATACCACGAATCTGTGCTTCTTTTCCAGGATGGACATTATAAGTGTATTGCCACCACTTGCTGTGAAGCAAGTGACCTTATTATTTAATGTGCTGTAAAATCATTGTTTTTTTTAAGTGTATCTAAATTCAGCGCGCCGGATGGGGCAATAATCTGTTCCTTCTGGCATTTATTTTCAAAGGAAACCATTCTCATAATCTTTTTATTGTAGTTAGATATGATGCCCTTGATAAAATTTAAACGTCACTTCCTAGTCCTATCATGGAGTCCTTAAATTCATGTTTATGATTGAGCGTCCCCCACTTTATATTTTTGCATGCCCCGTTCATCCCTGTGTTCACTGATGCCTCTATATTTATGACTATGATGACTTAAAATATGAACCGACACCCCTGAGATTAATGGTAGTCTGGGACTCAGAGGGTGGACGGGTGCAATAGGTAGCCATTGAAAGCTACAGAAATGACACAGATCTTATTCTGCGTATGTTTAATCAAATGAGTTAATCGCGTACATCAAAGTCGAATGAAATATTCTCTCTTAGATTCTTGGTAATCCTAAAGAATTTTATTGTCCTGCGAATTTTATTTTATTCTTTGTATAATTTCTATACCTTCAAGCATGTTCATTGAATTGTTTTTAATGTCAACATAAGGAATTCTTTAATTTTTATCCTTCAATAAGAGGCATAGGAGGTGTGAAATGTAATTTATGCAAGGTCAGGATAATTTTCGTTAAGTAATTTCAATCCGAATAGACTTCAAGGAGAGGAATTATTTTTATTTACGAAGTCAAGACCTTGGAAGATGATAGTATATTTTATGATTGCGGACTAAAACGTCAAGATCAAGAGAATGATTACGAAACAATACTTTCAAAGAAATATCAGTGTAAATAGTAAAAATATTGGCACGATAGATTTAATTTATCTGAAGTATGTTATATTATTCTGAATAAATATTAGTAATTAAGAATTTAACTCGTTATTATTGTTTATAGATTATAGAATTAATGTAAGATAATCTCTTAGTTAATAATACACTTAAGAAAATGGAAATTGCAACACCATGAAGGCATTGGTCGTTTGTGTTGATTTTCAAGATATGGAACGATGCCATGTAGGTATGTAAACGATAGAAGTTTCAGATTGTTGCTACAGGTCTCCCCACTACAGTATACGGACTCTGGTTTAGCGTAGTTGATTTGCAGTCTATGCAGTGAAGTGTTCCCCGTCAAACATGCCTCGACGACAGAGAAGAGCACGCTATCAACAATTGTCGCCGTTTGAGAGGACTCCGATAATTGGGCTGTGTGAGGCTGGATTATCGCTAAGGACTGTCGCTGCACGTGTTGGCCGACAGGCATGTACGGTACAACGTGTATGGCAGCAGTGGTCAAATGAAGGTACCCACGCTCGTAGACCTGGCACAGGCCCAGCGCGACAGACAACTGTGAGAGAGGATCGCCGCATCATTGGGATGGCCGGGATTGAACCCCATGCAACAGCAGCGCAAATTCGAGCAGCTGTGACACCCCACGTTACACAACAAACAGTTGGCAATCGCCTGCGAGCCCGTGTCCCTGCAGAAGGTGTTCCATTGACCCCACAACAGCGACATGTAAGGCTGGCCTGGTGTCGAGAAAGATCGACGTGGGTCTACGAATGGCATAGGGTCGTCTTTAGTGATGAATCGCGCTTCTGTCTTGCCTGCAGTGATCGCCGGAATCGTGCGCGCAGACTTACCGGGGAGAGGGGCCTCTCAGATCTTATTGTCGAGAGGCACACAGGGCCAACACCAAGCATTATGGTCTGGGGAGCTATTGGCTTTAATGTGAAATCACAATTAGTGCTTGTTGAGGGCACTATGACTGCTCGACAGTACTTTGATAGGGTACTCAATCCAGTGGTTGTCCCTATGATGGCGAACATTGGTATTGAGATGTTTCAGCAGGACAATACCTGGATTCACACTGCATGCATCTCCAGAGAAACTCTCCACGACATCACAACCTTAGAATGGCCCGCCAGATCCCCGGACCTCAGTCCTATTGAGCATGTGTGGGAATTGATGGGTCAACAACTGGCCAACCGTCCTCATCCAACCACAACTCTGGAAAAACTGACCCGTGCAGTGCAGCAATCATGGGCCATAATTCCTCAGGAAGCGATTCAGGGCCTTATTGACTCCATGCCTCGACGAATTCATCAATGTATTGCAGCTCGTGGTAGGCACATCCTGTATTGATTGTTGTCCAAATTTGCGGTCAGAGGAACCTGAAAGTGTAATCATCGAATCACAACTAAACACTCGTCCTGCATGTTCAATTGCAGCAATGTAGCACTACTCTTTCTGAGTGTTGCAATTTCCATTTTCTTCAGTGTAAGTAAATGAATTTACGGTTGGTTCTTTATAACACAATGGTCCGTTAAATTTAGAGATATCGCGAATGAAGAAGAGATGAAGGGTGATTCTCTGCCGAAGTCACGTAAAAAAATATTGTGTATAACATAATCCCTGAGATGTTCTCCGACGTTAGCTGCGGATTTTCTTGAACGCCAACGTGGGCTAAGTGGAAGAAAGAGAAGATGCCCAGTGTGGTTGCAAAAGTAAGTGTTGGCGCTTTATATGTTGTTCACATAATCCTTTTCTTTCAGGAAATTACTTGGATGAAATCTGAAATACCCCGCAGATATCAAATATTTATATTAACATAACGGCTAAAAGCAAAAGCAAAGCAAAGTCATCTCCCTACAGGCCATGAAGGCCCTTGGAGGGGTGGAAAGTAAAGGCTTCCACTCTCCGTAACCTCGGCACTTGATGGGGTAGAGTGGTTAGCTCTACGCCCGGCCGCCTTTGCCCCCAGGAATTACCCTGGTACTCATTTTTGGTGTAGGCTGAGTGAACCTCAGGGCCATATGCACCTCCGGAAGTGGAAATCTCATTTCTTAAATTTTACGACTTCCTGACGGGGATTCGAACCCACGTCCTTCCGGGCGAGCCGAGTACGCCTTTACCGCCTCGGCCAGGCAGCCCCTAACATAACGGCTACACACTGAAAAGATATAATGTACACATGTCTTCGAAGTTTGTTTGTGAATTCACTCGATGTTTGCTGTCTTTCGCATGTTTTAAACTCCTTGAATAATTTCAATGCGAGAAAAGAGGTAAATGTCTGTGTGTACGCTTGTAAGAGAAAGCTACAGGAGGAATTTCAACCAAAATTTATGTTCAGAAATTACCAACTCAAGGATATGTTTTTAAATACATATTATTTCGAAATTCCTTAGTGTACTGAAGGATGGTATTTTAATGCATATAAATAAAATTGCAGTAAGTCCACTGTCTGCAGTTTCGTTTATTTTGCAATTTTTGAGAAATTTATCCGTTTTAGGTCAACTCAAGACCGTACCAGAGGTTTTCATCTTTCGTGTCTGTTCCGGCATCACAGGGAAAGGGGAGCATGCCTTTCTAATAAACTTCTTATTTGGAGTCAATTATCCAGACGGTTCCGATATGTTCATAATATAAAAATCACTTAATAAGCTGAGGGTTTTTAGGAAGACCAAGAGAGTTAGTTAAAATCTTCTCGAATATTACACTATTGATGTATGTAAAATATATGTGGAAAATTTCTTTATTTTAACCATTTTTTCTGTACATATTTCCCTTCAAATGATGGACTATTTTCTGCGGAATTGTTGACATAAATATTCTTACGGCTGAAAATTTGCGTCAGGGAAATTAGCGATACAAATCGTGTGACACGGTGTCACTTCGTAACTGTGCAGGCTGTGATATGAAGTATTGATGAAATGTCGTATGGCTTTTTTTTAGTGCCGGGATATCCCAGGACGGGTTCGGCTCGCCAAGTGCAGGTCTTTCTATTTGACACTCGTAGGCGACCTGCACGTCGTGATGAGGATGAAATGATGGTGAAGACAACACATACACCCAGCCCCCGTGCCATTGGAATTAACCAATTAAGGTTTAAATCCCCGACCCGGCCTGGAATCGAACCCGGGACCCTCTGATCCGAAGGCCAGTATGCTGACCGTTCAGCCAACGAGTCGAACGAGTGACCATGACTGAGAGACATATTACTTTTTTTCACAAGTTGTTTTAGTCGCACCGCCGCAGATAGTTATTATGGCGACGATGGGATAGGAGTGGGAGAAAACGGCTGTGGCCGTAATTAATTTGCCTGGTGTGAAAATGGAAAACCAAGGAAAACCATCTACAGGGCTGCCGGCAGTGGATCTCCACAGTACAGACGGTGGATGTAATCTTGCAGGCTCTGATGTGAAGTATTGATGGAGAGACATTTTGTCAAAGAGACCTCACCTAGTCACTCTCTAGAGAACTGATTATTTCATTAGTGGTAGTTTCATAGGGCGTGAGGCAGTTTCTCCCCTTTCAATGCACTGAATCCTACACTTGTCGACTCCAAATTCCATACAGACGTTCCTTAGATCCAAATAAAGTAATCGTCAATCAACTTGAGTTTTATTTATTGAACGACGTATTTTTGATCTTTGATTTTTTCAAAGCGAAATTTTACACCATTTTTCTTTCTTTCTATTTTTTTCCCCGCCTGTCGCGGGTAACGGACTACTCGCAGCTCAACAACGAGTCTACCGGTTGCCGTGGCAACGTGTCAGTCTGCTTGCCAACAAGGAACGTAATACCATTTTCGTCATCATTCGTGTTAACTCGTGGTTATTTGTTGGATAGTCTGCTGGAAGGTCCTAGTCTATGTCTTCTGGTATGGGCCAGAGTAATTTTGTTACTTTCATTGATCTGTCTCTGTCTTATACTTGGCTTTGACTGAAGTATGAGCGGTGCTTGTAATGCCATTCCTTCAGCAGTCAGTCCTGCTATGAATGGTGTGAAAATGTTGCTCATAGGGTCGGTTGGTGCATGCATTTCAGTGGGCTTGGCAAACTGATATGTAATTAGCAAATTCTGGCTCAGTGAGGAAAGCAACGGGAAACTACCTCACTCCTCATTTCCCCAGTAGCCTACGCCTCTTCAGTGATACCTAGGCCATCTATGACAGCTGATGGCGGAGCTCAGCCTTAGGGCTGAAGACTGAACGAACAAACATACAGTGGACGATAGAGGCATTAAGCTGCCATTCCGTTCGATACTTCGGAATACCGTTGGAGCTTTACAGTTGTATTCGAATAGTTCTAAACGTAGGCCTACTTGTTAATATTTGAACAGTACTATGAAATGTGATCCATTATTTCACACCGTAAGGGATTTTCTGCCATTTGTTGTAACTGCTACTGTATTTCTCATCCATTTCCCTTTTTGCTTTAATTTCATGGTTGGATCGCTTGGCTTTAACTTGTTTCTTTGGGCTTAAGTAATAACACCATCAATCATCTTCCTATCCGAATGCTTAACAAGCCCTACTTCTAAAATTATCCTGTGTTACAGATTTCAAAAATGACGGGGGGGGGGGGGGAAAGAACTGATCAGATCATAATTTGGTGAGGGACATTTCATTTTTCCAGTGCACCTGCATTGCATTTCTACGTTTGTCCTATCCGTCTCTATCCTTATTTTCAACTTTCCACTTACCTGTCGTAATTTCCCCGTATGTATGGGGAAATATATGATTACGCATAACATACCATTAACTGGAAGTTATTTATTGTCAGTGGGTCAGTTTTGACACTTTAGAGAGTTGTTATATTTTTACCATGGCCGCTACAGAACGAGCTACTCCTGGTGCCCGGGACTGGTTTTGAGCGCAAGCCCAGGCTCGGCTTGCAGAAATAACGCCAGTCCACGTCTACGGCATATGAGAATGCTTCTGAATGTGAGACCGGACTTAACGCGGACAGATTTAGGAAAAAATCTGGAAAGCGATGCTGATAGCCAGGCCAGTTTCAGCTCCCAGGCAGAACGCCGTTCTAGATCTAGGGCGTCTGAGAATACTTTTAATAATGCTGGTGTTTTTACGTCCCACTTAGTATTATAAAGTTTCTGAAGACGCTGAGGAGCGGCAAATTCTGTGCAGTAAGAGTTCATTTATTTACATATATTCTAGATCTACGGACACGAGGTTGGCGCATAGGAGCCCCCAAATACCACCCAATTAAGGCGGGATCGATCTCAACACCTTGTTCCTCTATTGCCTAATGTAACGGTTGGGTAGGGGGTGCGGAGAGTAACCTAGGAGGCCGCGTCTAACGGAAGTTCAAACGACGATACATTTCTGAACTACTCAATTCTGGATAGACATGTTTGCGAAGATAAAGTCTAAAACGTCGGTCTACATAAGAACTTGCCAAAAGAGCTGAGGGATACCTTTACCTTAAATATATGCTGAGTCAGGTCGAGAAAGTTTCAAACAGTTTCACCGGAGGACCTCGATTTATACATGAATGAACCCAATGCGTAAATATCCCTGTCGTGACCTTTCTATTACAATTAACCTATAATGGGAAGAAATACCGTTTAGAACGATAATTAGCGCAACGATAATGTATTCAGCATATTTCACTTGAAATTGAAAGCTGTCATAGACTTACTAACCACAGGACAAATATTTGGACAAACCCTGTATGTCCTGGGTTGAGTGGCCTATGCGTGGTTTGCCTGTACTGTTAAGACTCGAGGATAATATTCTAACAGCCGACAATGATAAGATCATTAGCACTGAATTGTCAGAAAAAGGTAATGACACAGAGCTTTGTTAAAAAGTCATGTAGTTCATGGACCATGGGGGAGCTCTGAAGTGGTGGTCGCCATACATGAAAGACGAACTTATGAGTCATCAGCGAGGGGGAAGCATTCTGGCCGGCATTAGGGGATTTTTCAGTGAGCCCGCTGGTTTCCTCATTGCGGCATCTACATGGCATGCTTTCAATTTACATCCATTTCAGCTGTGTTGTATAGAAATCTGTCCCTTCCCATCAGTGATGGGTAGCTCAGCTAGTTAGAAACAATAAACAAGTTGAAATTTTCACATCGCTTTATTTATTCGTTTGTATTTCATTTAAATATATTAGCAATTGTCAAAATGTTATTGAACGATGGTGAATCGTGTGAGAAAGAGGGAAGATGAATAATATGTTTGTTTTTACAATGCTACACTGCAACTCAACATTTTTTAAGTCTAATTTCCTGTTACTTAAGTTTTCTACAAGGTTTCATCCTTTATTAATCATGTAATTGGACATTTTTGCAAACATTCGTCCACTTTCAGCCATAAACCTCTTAATATTTGTTTATTTTTTTTTTAAATGTATGGTCGCATTTTAATTTTTCTGGCGATTTCTGATAGACATCGTCAATACGAACCAAATGACACCTCACTCGTCTCTGCACAACATGTACACGCCACGCTACACTGCGGGAAATCTGACTTTCTACCGCCCTCGTGATGATTTAATGAGCATTATGTCAGTTATTGTGGTCACATCTTGTACATTAAGTCTTTTACTTTCAAATAATATACAAAACATTTACCTATAATATTTATAAAGTTATAGTCACATTTTTGCGTAAAGCGAAAGCGTCAGAGACGCCGGAGACGACCGACCCCAATCTGAACGAAGTTTCACATGAAAACACTGACGTAGTTTTTACAAGAAAATAATGTTGCAGAATAGATATAATTTAAATGTCATTATAACCAATTTTTGCTCATTGCCACATATCGGTTACGGTAGGTAAAGTCTTTGAAAGTTTGGAATTACTCTAGGACGACCAAGAGATGTAACGTCTGAGTCGATCGCGGTAACTTAGATTATGTGTACACGCTCTAAAAGGCAAGACTTGAAATACACCAGCAATGACTGATTTTTAATTATTGGTGTTTGGTGGCCGCACGTGTCGTCACACTCCCCACCACCCGCTCAAGCACGCTAAATAGTGACACGTCAGTGACAGCGTAAACAAAAGGCCAGTCAGCGACAGGTAGGCTACGTTCTGCTAGTTTCATCTATATTTAATTTTCCATCATCCTCCATACCTAAGGAGTTGACAATTTCGGATTTTTTATTTCCACAAATTAAGATGTAAGCACATTCCGACCCGTTCCATTAGAAGATGAAAGTTATTTTGGCGCGAGAACGTCTCACTCCACAGACCTGCACGCACGGAAAGTTGTATATCACAGGCTGTTTCTGGGAAACTATAATTGATATATTCGCTAGTTTGATACCGCTAGGCAATTCAAGTCTTTAGCTAAATACACTGACTGACAGAGCAAATGCAACACCAAGAAGGAGTGGTCAGAAGTTTATGCCAATTGCAGGGTAGACTGACATCACTGAGGTATGCTCATGATGTGAAATGCGCCGCTGTGCTGCGCACGTAGCGAACGATAAATGGGACACGGCGTTGGCGAATGGCCCACTTCGTACCGTGATTTCTCAGCCGACAGTCATTGTAGAACGTGTTGTCGTGTGCCACAGGACACGTGTATAGCTAAGAATGCCAGGCCGCCGTCAACGGAGGCATTTCCAGCAGACAGACGACTTTACGAGGGGTATGGTGATCGGGCTGAGAAGGGCAGGTTGGTCGCTTCGTCAAATCGCAGCCGATACCCATAGGGATGTGTCCACGGTGCAGCGCCTGTGGCGAAGATGTTTGGCGCAGGGACATGTGGCACGTGCGAGGAGTCCAGGCGCAGCCCGAGTGACGTTAGCACGCGAGGATCGGCGCATCCGCCGCCAAGCGGTGGCAGCCCCGCACGCCACGTCAACCGCCATTCTTCAGCATGTGCAAGACACCCTGGCTGTTCCAATATCGACCAGAAGAATTTCCCGTCGATTGGTTGAAGGAGGCCTGCACTCCCGGCGTCCGCTCAGAAGACTACCATTGACTCCACAGCATAGACGTACACGCCTGGCATGGTGCCGGGCTAGAGCAACTTGGATGAGGGAATGGCGGAACGTCGTGTTCTCCGATGAGTCACGCTTCTGTTCTGTCAGTGATAGTCACCGCAGACGAGTGTGGCGTCGGCGTGGAGAAAGGTCAAATCCGGCAGTAACTGTGGAGCGCCCTACCGCTAGACAACGCGGCATCATGGTTTGGGGCGCTATTGCGTATGATTCCACGTCACCTCTAGTGCGTATTCAAGGCACGTTAAATGCCCACCGCTACGTGCAGCATGTGCTGCGGCCGGTGGCACTCCCGTACCTTCAGGGGCTGCCCAATGCTCTGTTTCAGCAGGATAATGCCCGCCCACACACTGCTCGCATCTCCCAACAGGCTCTACGAGGTGTACAGATGCTTCCGTGGCCAGCGTACTCTCCGGATCTCTCACCAATCGAACACGTGTGGGATCTCATTGGACGCCGTTTGCAAACTCTGCCCCAGCCTCGTACGGACGACCAACTGTGGCAAATGGTTGACAGAGAATGGAGAACCATCCCTCAGGACACCATCCGCACTCTTATTGACTCTGTACCTCGACGTGTTTCTGCGTGCATCGCCGCTCGCGGTGGTCCTACATCCTACTGAGTCGATGCCGTGCGCATTGTGTAACCTGCATATCGGTTTGAAATAAACATCAATTATTCGTCCGTGCCGTCTCTGTCTTTTCCCCAACTTTCATCCCTTTCGAACCACTCCTTCTTGGTGTTGCATTTACTCTGTCAGTCAGTGTACATTCTTTCTTTTTTTTCTTTCTTTCTGTCTTTCTTTCTTTCTTTCTTTCTCAATCTGTTTACCTTCCAGGGTTGATTTTTCCCTCAGACAGCGAGGGATTCCACCCCTACCGCCTCAAGGGCAATATCCTGGAGCGTGAGACTTCAGGTAGGGGGATACAACTGAAAGAAGGACCAGTACCTCGCTCAGATGCCCTCACCTGCTATGCTGAGCAAAGCCTTTTCGGGGGATGGGAAGGCTGGAAGGGATAGACAAGGAAGAGGGAAAGAAATGGTCGTGGCCGTAAGTCAGGTATACCATCCCGGTATTTGGCTGGAGGATAAGTGGAAAACCACGAAAAACCACTTCGAGGATGGCTGAGGTTGACCTCCCGAGGCTGAGTGGACCTCGTTCCAGCCCCCGTACCACTTTTCAAATTTCGTGGCAGAGCCGGGAATCGAACCCGGGCTTCCGGGTATCAACTACCTCAATGGGTGGCTATATTTCTAGAAAATAGAACTCAGAGAATTAGAATGGGTGAAGCTTTATATGATCCTGTAATCATTAAGAGGGGAATTCTTCAAGGCAGTATTTTTGGACGTTTTTGTTTTCTTATATACAGCATATAAATGATATGAGTAAAGAACAGGAAACAGAGATAAGGCACTTCGCGGATGATGTTATTCTGTATAGAGCAATAAATGTTACAAGACTGTGAGCAACTGCAAGAAGACCGCAATAATGATGTGAGACGGACAGCAGGCAATGGTATGGTGTGGTGTCCGACTCGTTGGCTGAACGGTCAGCGTACTGGCCTTCGGTTCAGAGGATCGCGGGTTCGATTCTCGGCCGGGATGGGGATTTTAACCTTAATTGGTTAATTCCAATGGCCCGGGGGCTGGATGTATGTGTTGTCTTCATCATCATTTCATCCTCATCTCGGGTCGCTTACAGGCGTCAAGTAGAAAGACCTGCACCTGGCGAGCCGAACCCGTCCTGGGATATCCCGGCACTAAAAGCCATACGACATTTCAATGGTATGGTGATAAATGGGGTTAAAAGTCAGGTTGTCTGTTTCACAAATAGGAAAAGTCCTCTCAGTTGTAATTAATGCGTTGATGGTGTGAAAGTTCCTTTTAGGGATCATTGTAAGTACCAGGTGTTAATATGAGAAAATATCTTCATTGGGGTAGTCACATAAATATAATTGTAAATAAAGGGTACAGATCTATGCACATGGTTATGAGGGTATTTAGGGGTTGTAGTAAGGATATAAAGGAGAGTGTCTATAAGTTTCTGGTAAGACCCTAACTAGAGTATGGTTCCAGTGTATGTGACCCTCACCAGGATAACTTGATTCAAGAACTGGAAAACATCCAAAGAAAAGCAGCTCGATTTGTTCTGGGTGATTTCCGACAAAAAAGTTGCGTGACAAAAATGTTACAAAGTTTGGGCTGGAAAGACTTGGGAGAAAGGAGTCGAGCTGCTCGACTAAGTGGTATGCTCCGAGCTGTCAGTGAAGAAATAGCAGAGAATAACTTTAGTAGACGAATAAGTTTGAGTGGTGTTTTTAACTGTAGGAAACATCACAATATGAAAATAAAGTTGGAATTGTAAAGGACAAATTGGGGAAAATATTCGTTTATAGGGAGAGGAGTTAGGGATTGGAATAATTTACCGAAGATACTGTATGTTCAGTAAATTTCCTGATTGTTTGGAATTATTTAAGAAAAGACCAGGTAAACAACAGATAGGGAATCTGCCACCTGGGTGACTGCCGTAAATGCAGATCAATGGTGATTGATTGATTGATTGATTGATTGATTGATTGATTGATTGATTGATTGATTGATTGATTGATTGATTGATTGATTGATTGATTGATTGATTGATTGATTGATTGATTGATTGATTGATTGATTGATTGATTGATTGATTGATTGATTGATTGATTGATTGATTGATTGATTGATTGATTGATTGATTGATTG
Organism: Anabrus simplex; assembly: GCF_040414725.1. NCBI lineage: Eukaryota > Metazoa > Arthropoda > Insecta > Orthoptera > Tettigoniidae > Anabrus > Anabrus simplex. The sequence goes on along the minus strand of NC_090265.1, from coordinate 246,714,445 downwards.
ATTGATTGATTGATTGATTGATTGATTGATTGATTGATTGATTGATTGGTGTAATATCAGAACTTCGAATACTATTGTTATTTTTACAATAAGCAAAGAAATATACGTGAAAAATGAACTTTTCAAACCTATTGCAATGGCTGAGGAAAATCCAAGTACATCACATGTATATCTTAGAACTCCTGCTTAGAAAAGAATATCACGGTCTATATATAGTGAGGGCAGAGAAATAACAGCAAGCGTAGACAACTGCTGTTATACAGAAAAAGAAAATAAAGAGTTGCTCTTCCCCCTCAGTAAGTCGATTGAACGATCTGTCGCATATACCGGAAAATCTGTTTCCACAATTAAGAGAATTATAACATTTTCTGCCTCTCCACGCACCTCTAGTAAAAAGAGGTAGGCCACTCTAACTGTTTCATTATGATTGATATTATTATGGATAATAAATATGAATGTCACAATAAGACATGATATATATACATGTGTACGTGTGTGACACAAATGTGGGCTTTAGTAATAAAGGTTTGGAAAGTGCATATCGATCACACTGTCGATGCAATTCAGATTTCATTTCCATTCAGTTTAAGTTTTACTAGAAGAGCTGAGTTCCCTCCTTGCCCCTCACCCCCGTAAAACGAAGTGTCACTAAAATGTTCCCGAATAGTACCTCGTACGGAAATGGATTTGATATTCAGAACAAACATTTTGCTGGACGACTTCCGGTTATAACTCGGTTTCTCAACATTATGTACTGAACGTAGACCTATGTATCGGGGAGTCAGTTTTGCCAGACGTGATAGGTTTCGAATCCCACTACGGAGTGCCTGGCCGACTGGCTGAGACGATAGGCTCAATTTGGAGGGTTCGATGCCAGCTCAGTTCAGTAGTATTTGAAGGTGCTCAAATACGCCAGCCCCGTTTCAGTAGATTAACGTTCAAGAACTCCTGTGAGACAAAATTCCTATGCTTTCCAAAGTTACAAAAAATGAGCTAATTCTCAGCTTATGAAGTGCCAAATCACGATGCCCTGTTCTTAGTAGTGCATCGATTTAGTCTCAAACACCAATGCTTTGCCAGTTAAGGCGGTAGGAGAAATATCCCTTGCTCAGTCAGAGGGTGAAAGCATTTTGGAGGTGAAGCCGGCAAAATAATATTAACTATTTGGTGGCAATTAATATATTTTACGTGGCTGTATTACGTGGCTTCAATGTGTTTCCTGGTTTATTGAAGTAAACTTCGCTACTTTGACCGGCTCCATAGCATAGCTAAATGGTCAGCATGCTGGCCTTTGGTCCAACAGTTGCTACTCTACCTCTTATTCTCAAATACAGTAGACTCTATTATATAAAATCATTCTCTGTCAACAAATAGATGGCACCAATTAAAATAACAGCCCGTTGCTTCCTCAACCAATCGTGAATATCAGTTGGTTTCTCTGTTTACCCATAGATGGCGGTAGAGTATTATTCACCTTCTACTATTGCCTCAGAGATGGCTCTTGCGCGTGGTTCAGCTTCTGGCCTCGTCCTCGCTGTCTTCAGTCCCCTGATACGAGGGAGAGGGTTTCTTCCTGGCGTCAATCCCGACGTTTATTTTCGTTTGGCCTCCAGGCTGGCCTGGTGCAGGTCTTTCGAATCGACGCTTATAGGAGACCTGCGACCTGAATTCTAATGTTGAAGACGGTGAATACCACGGTCCCAAAGCCAAATTAATTAACCAATGAAGATTAAAATCTACAACTCAGCCGGGTATCGAACCCCCCTCTATTCAGTTGACCTCCCGAGGCTGAGTGGGCCCCGTTCCAACCCTCTTACCACTGCGTTATATTGCAAACACTGAAGTGCAAATAAATTTTCTACGGTAAGTTATATATTTTCCGTCCGCCTCTGTGGTGTAGTGGTTAGCGTGATTAGCTGCCACCCCCGGGGGTCCGGGTTCGATTCCCGGCTCTGCCACGATATTTGAAAAGTGGTACGAGGGCTGGAACGGGGTCCACTCAGCCTCGGGAGGTCAACTGAGTAGAGGTGGGTTCGATTCCCACCTCAGCCATCCTGGAAGTGGTTTTCCGTGGTTTCCCACTTCTCCAGGCAAATGCCGGGATGGTCCCTAACTTAAGGCCACGGCTGCTTCCTTCCCTCTTCCTTGCCTGTCCCATCCAATCTCCCCATCCCTCCACAAGGCCCCTGTTCACCATAGCAGATGAGGCCGCCTGGGCGAGGTACTGGTCATTCTCCCCAGTTGTATCCCGAGACCAAGAGTCTGAAGCTCCAGGACACTGCCCTTGAGGCGGTAGAGGTGGGATCCCCCGCTGAGTCCGAGGGAAAAACCGAGCCTGGAGGGTAAACAGATTAAGAAGAAGAATAAGATGTATTTTCCAATAGTTCTATAATCTCCACCTAGCAATCTATTATTCTTCAGTATTCTTCAGACAGCTGATCAAAATTGGTCTAAAACGCTTCAACGAAGTAACTAATTTACTATAAAAACCAGTTATGAAACCGTTTATCATCCGCTTGTAAAGCTATACTTGTTGGCCAAGATGTGTTGTTTATACAACTTACTTACCGATTCAGACAAGTCTTACGGCAACGAAGGGATAGAAAAGGCCTAGGCATGGGAAGGAAGCGGCCGTGTCGTTAATTAAGGTACAGCCCAGCCATTTGCCTGGTGTGAAAAGTGAGACACCACGGAAAACGATCTTCAGGGCTGTCGACAGTGCGATTCGAACCCACTATCTCCCGGATGCAAGCTCATAGCTGCGCGCCCCTAACCGCACGGCCAACTCGCCCGGTGGATGTGTTGTTAAGATAACGGTTGAAATTGCATATTAGTTTTGCGATAACACTACTCATGAGAATATTTACTGTGTTCATCACTGCAATAAAATATTACGAAATAATACTAAAGCTATTGCTGTATTAAAGGATACAGCCCAGGCTATTTTTCAGGATTTCTGCGGAGGAGTCTGCAGCCCACTGCTTCCCTCTAACAGCGTGCTTAGTTTCCACACGTGAGCTCGATACCGGATGAGATGGTCAAATGTTGAGAGTGCGAGAAAATTCAGAGCACGTGTTGCTTTTCATGAAATCATCCTACTAATTTGTTCAGATGAATTACCGCTGCCACCTGACCTAAAGCATAGAACTGTATCCTCCAAGCTGGTTGATGGCTTAACCTTCCTGCAATGTTCGTTTTCAATATGCATAAATTGTGTTCGGGTCCAAACAGATCCGGTTACTTCTTTTTAACGATTACTAGCTTCACGTCTATAAATGTCATTTATTTATATTCCTTGAATGAAATCACAAGTAAAGGCTTTATTTATATTATAGAAATTGTAATCATTGTTCATATCCATAAGCAACCCTATTTTCAAGTAAGTAATTTGAAATTTGGTTGCATCGATTCATGGACCATTATTCAGTACCGTTCCCTATATTTTAGTTTTTTCTTTCATAATCCGTTTACCCTCCAGGGTTGGTTTTTCCCTCGGACTCAACAAGGGATACCACCTATCCCATCTCTACCGCTTCAAGGGCAGTGTCCTGGAGTGTGAGACTTTGGGTCGGGGGATAAAACTGGGAAGCAGGACCAATACCTCGCCCAGGCGGCCTCACTTGCTATGCTCAACAGGAGCCTTGTAGTGGGATGGGAAGATTGGAAGGGATAAGAAAGGAAGTGAAATGAAGCGGCCGTGGCCTTAAGTTAGGTACCATTCCAGCGTTTGCCTGGAAGAGAAGTGGGAAACCACTTCGAGGATGGCTGAGGTGGGAATCGAACCCCCCTCTTCTCAGTTGACCTCCCGAGGCTGAGTGGACGCCGTTCCAGCTCTCGTACCACTTTTACAAATGTGCCTAGTATCCACACGTCGAATCGAACCCGGGCCTCCGGGGGTGGCAGCTAATCACACTAACCACTACACCACAGAGGTGGCCTATATTTTATCTACACATATAAACTGACTTCACTTGGTTCCAGGTTCAAGGAAAAATGTGAAGTGGAATGATGTAGAAAAATATGGAGAAAACTAAAATTTAGGTTAAAAGAGAAAATATACAGTGTAGGACTGGATGGAGCTATACTGTAGGTTATATAGGTACGCTGTATTTAGTCAAGTCTGTTATCATGCTACTTTGTTATGGTTTATTTCACATAATTATAGAAGCAGTTTTTACAAGTGGGAAGGTTTTTCAAGTGAATTTTTCACACTTGACACACTTCATATTACTTTTGTGGTTAGTTTTGACATTCCTCCTCTCTTCTTGCTTCCTATAAAATTTCCATTGCTGGATACAGATGTTTGCACTGTTTGAATTCTTTCAGCAGCGTTTCTTTTAGCATTGCCTGTTCGAAGATGACTACGACTCCGTGTTGCTTTTTGATGAGTGACCAACCAAGAATTAAATAAAGAGACTTGGGTTTCCAATGTGGGTATGTTGCTTTGAATAATATATCCTACAGATACTTCAAGCATACACCATAACTATACAACAATGAACCACCTTCTTTTTTTCCTCTTGTCTGCGTGAGTGACACTATTTTGTCAACAGTTTCTTGCTTGAGCTGTAGTCCAACATAACCTCAAACTGTCTTCTTTTTACCTCCACCGACTGTTGCATCGTTGTGTAGAGTAGCCTACTTTGGAGCAGACAACATTTATTTTTGTAAATGATACATCAACAGTTAATGTACAGTTTAGAAGTACCTCTGTTTGCAATAATTCTAATGAAATAGAAGTCTTATTCTTCCGTATTGTTCCAGTCATGGCGATATTCTTCTTCGATACGGTAGTATTATTCCTCATTCATGTCTGTCTGTCTGTTTGCTTGGTCATCAGCCCAGAGGCTGGTTGGATCCTCAAATAGCACCACCAAAGGTTATGCGGTTATAAGGAAACCACAAAAACCAATGGCAGCACCAAAATGAGGCGTACTAGGCAAGACGAGGAGTGAGGTAGTTTGCCATTGCTTTCCTCACTGGGTCAGAAAGTGCTAATGCAGCACGACTGACCCTATGAGCAACACCTTTCATAACACTCAGATGCACTAGTCGTGCTCTGAATGTCATTACTCAGCACCACCCATACCCCAGCAGCTTCCATATTGTCACAGCCATGGATGAGACTGGGACTTCGGTGAAAGCTACGCTTTACTCTGGCCTGTGCCAAGAGATGGATCCTCATTCATAACAGGTGAAAATGTTATCACAATTCACGTTATTCGACCACACGAAATACCACAAACAACCAAGGCGCTTTATTTCTTTTCTGGAGCATTTCTTGACTGTTTTCCACTATAGGGCTGAATTTTCCACCCACAACTCATATCACTATCTCAAAGTGCCTAAAATTTTCTTTCGTGTGTAATCAGGTTGCTAGGCATATACTGGTGAAATGGACAGTTTCCCCCTGAAGGCTCAAAACTGTTCGTCCACGGTCATGAACTTATTGGGAATTGTATAGTTTAGGGAAAGTTTCAATCAATTCCTCCTCAGTCACTCTAAATAAGTGTGAATTTAGTATATTCATGTTTTCTTACTCGACGTTAGTAATCATCACGTCGAATAACTCAATATCATCTTGAATTTCTCCGCTTTCTTACTAATTATTTATTTATTTATTTATTTATTTATTTATTTATTTATTTATTTATTTATTTATTTATTTATTTATTTATTTATTTATTTATTCCTGACTTACATTTGTGGCGAAGTTAGGGCTCACGGCCCTCTCTTACACTTAACCACTATAAACAAAATTTTAAAATGTAAACATAAAAGGACATAGAAATTCTAAAAAGAAGTAATACTACGGACAGATAATTATAAGACTAAGTTAGGCCTACATATCGGTACAGCAATTAATGTAATAATAATAATAATAATAATAATAATAATAATAATAATAATAATAATAATAATAATAATAATAATAATAATAATAAATGAAGAAAACCCATTCACACAACATACACAAAATGACTCACACAACTCAGTTTTGTTCCCAGGAAAAACTTTCTGCAGGCAGATTTGAATTTATGAGAGGAAGTAAGGTGCCGAATGTCCATTGGCAGTGTATTCCAGAGTCTCGATGCGGTAACTGAACAGGAATGATTGTAGGAATTCGTTCGACTTAGTGGAATTTCAAGTAGGGAACCAGGACGGGTACTAATTTCATGGAATGAGGAAAGGAAACGAAAATTAGAAGAGAGGTAAGCAGGAGTATTCTTGTTAGAAGTTTACTCAAACTAACATGTGGAAGGATTTTGGCGACTGAGGTTGGGAAAGGGCTAAAGTAGGGCCCGTGGCCTTAATTAAGATACGGTCGCAGCATTTGCCTGAGATGGAAATGGAAATCCGCGATAAAACCATCTTCATGACTGCTGATGGTAGGGTTCGAACCCATCATCTCCCGAATGTAAGCTCACACCTGCATGACTCAAACTGCGCAGCCAACTCACTCGGTGAATTTATCCTATAACTTCGTAGCTCTGAAAACGGCACAACCTTTATATTCATCCCATAAACTGTCATCAGACTCAGTGTTTTTTTTTTTTTTTTTTTTTTTTTTTTTTTTTTTTTTTTTTTTTTTTTTTTAACTCTTGAAAACAATAGCAAACCTGTGTGTAAGTGTCTAAGTAAACAGCACTAGATTTTTCACTTATTTCTATGAACACATTTGAAGAGCAGAGTGGATGAACTTGCTAAGCGTAATTTTGAAAAATTGAGATTTTCATGTGGAAGAGCACGTTACATTCTCCTAAAAACTGGAACTATCCCTGATTTTTTTTTTCCTAGTTGCTTTACGTCGCACTGACACAGATAGGTCTTATGGCGACGACGGGACAGGAAGGGGCTAGGAGTGGGAAGGAAGCGGCCGTGGCCTTAATTAAGGTACAGCCCCAGCATTTGCCTGGTGTGAAAATGGGAAACCACGGAAAACCATCTTCAGGGCTGCAGACGAACCTACTAATTCCCGAATACTGGATACTGGCCGCACTTAAGCGACTGCAGCTATCGAGCTCGGTATCCCTGATTTCACTAACCCTTCAAAGAAGACTGTTTTCAGTGGAAGCAGATGGAATGTATATGTCATGGTATTGTTTTGTTAAAGAAAAAACTTGTTAAAGGCACATGATATCTTCATCCACTTGAAATATGTGGACCCTGTGTAACATGACATGTTCTTCCACTAACCTGAGTGGTTCTTTCACAAATGAGAAAGTATTTTTGATTGCTATGGAATTGATCAGGTGAAACAATTCTGTTATCTTGGCAGTATGATAATAGAGGATAATAGATGCTTCCTGGAAGTAAAGAGAAGAATAGCATTGGATAACAGGCATTTATGACTAAGAAAAACATTTTAACCAGCACACACATGAATACAGATGTCAGAAAATCCTTTGCAAAATCATTTGTAAGGAGTACACTGCAGTAGGGAAGTGAGAGTTGGACTCTGGGTAAATTAGAAAGAAATCGACTTGAAGCTGCTGAAATGTTGATATGGCGGAAAATGACCAGAACGAGCTGGACGGAAAGAAAAACCAACCTGGAAGTCTTAAGGGAAGTTAAAGAAGAGAGAAGATTATTAATGGAAAGCAGGAAATTAAAATTTATTAGATATGTCATCAGACACAAGACTGTCATCACTAATATACTTGAAGGGAAAGTGCTGGGAAAGGAAGAGAAAGAACTAGGATGAAATATTTGAACGACATCAAGAAGAGGTTAGGTTGTGACAATTACATGGAAGTGAAACGAACAGCCAATGAAAGAAGAGAGTGGTTGCATCGACAAGACAGTAGCCTTTAGAATACTGACTGATTGATGGAATCAAGAATCAGACGAACGATTCGACCGGAAATCGTCAAAACAGAACAGGGAGGTTGCTTATATGATTGACTTATAGCAGACTATACCCTTATCCTCTCCCAAAACTTAGCGGGAGTCTATCTCAGGCAACTATGGTTTTATAATTTCGACATGCACATCGTTACCGACTCGAAAGGCGCTATTCATTACTTCACATGGACGGAAAATGCTTGTCAGGGAAGTAACGAAGTGGTTAGCTCTCTAATAACCCTTATAGTACTGGACGAATCTATCAGGAGTAAAAACCACCTTATTATCTGGTCGAGCTCTTGTTCAGGACAGAAAAAACTCAACCATGTTATTCCTTGACCAATATCTAATTCTTAAAGTGTATTTCGTCGTGATTGAGCATACATTTTCAGAGGTGAGGCATTCTTATCTGGATAGTGATCGATATTTCGGAAGTACTGAAATGAATTTAAGGAAATATTAGACCATATTACCCGGATGCCCCGGCCAGGTCAGTGATTTTTACCTGGACCTGAGGGCTGGCTCAAGGTCCACTCAGCCTACGTAATTAGATCTGAGAAGCTATCTGACGGTGGTACAGCGGCCCTGGTCTATAAAGCCAAGAATAACGGCCGAGAAGATTCGTCGTGCTGACCATACGACACCTCGTAATCTGCAGGCCTTCGGGCTGAGCACGGTCGCTTGGTAGGCCAAGGCCCTTCAAGGCTGTAGTGCAATGGGGAAGGGGGAATTTTACTCCCGGTCAAATAGGCTATCACGAAATAACACTCAACACTAGCAGGAAGAATCGGGTTACATATATGACTCCTCACTTTCTAAACTTCAAAGACTTCCTAAATAAATTCAATCTATCAGTCGAAAGAATAACATGCTCAATGAAAAATTGCCTTTTAGAGACAAGGTAAAATGGTTAATGTGAGGAATCGGCTCATACCTGTAAAAGGACTGTTGTGATACTTATACATCTTTCAAGAAAGTTAACTTATTGAAGCAGCATCGTAGTGCCACAAGATATGTCCGGGTTGAAATCTCGAGGTCATAACGCTTCCCATTTGGCGCAGACTCTCAGCCCTACTCAAATGACACCCACCTCAGTTGGGATAGAACCCTTTCTCTTGAGAATAATACATAATAATGTTTTTTCTTAAGAAGTGAATAATAAATAATGATGTTTTTGGCTTTGCGTCCCACGAACTACTTTTACGGTTTTCGGAGACGCCGAGGTGCCGGAATTTAGTGCCGCAGGAGTTCTAATACATCTACCGACACGAGACTGACGTACATGAGCACCTTCAAAATACCAGAGGACAGAGCCAGGAGCGAACCGGCCAAGTTGGGGCCAGAAGGCCAGCGCCTCAACCATCTGAGCCACTCAGCCCGGCTTTACGAAGGGAAGGACAACTAATCGACTACGTCACTAAGTTTAGAGATAAACATATCCTGTGCTTGCTTTTAACACCGATGCCTTGCAATATCCTAGTTGAGTTGTAAATTCGTAACACCACTTGCTGTGCGTCACAAGCTCTCTCTTCAAATTGCATAAATCGTCAACCACCAAAAATTAATTTGGAAATTTATCAAGTATTGATCGACGGCTGCAATACATTTTCCGATCTTTCCCATGTCCCCACTAGATACATGTGAAATATGTACATAAATTAAGGCCATGTCCACGTTTTCCCAGTCCTAGCACTTTCCCTTCCCATTGCCGCTTAAAACCATCAATATGAGTTCGACGTTAAATCAACAGAGGAAAGAAAAGATAAAGTACAAGACTGAAACTGATGGAAAACCATGAACTCAATTGTCCTAACGGACATCACGGATTGCACGTAGTATTAAAAAAAGAAGAAAAAATTAATGATAAATCCCTTCATGTGAACCGACACACTTTACCACCTTTACTATGCAGCCACACATTTCAGAGTGACAGCCGAAACAAATGGGTAGCCACGCCCACTGGTCTTCCCTCGCTAACAACTTCTTTAAAATCCCTGTGACCGTACACAGTATTCTAAACTTCTCATTCGATTGGAAACATTCCTCATCCTTTTAAAATTTCTCATGTATATAACCATAACACTACCCTTTGGTCAGACATCAAACGACAACTTTAAATAACTAGATCATTAACAGGGATCACTATTTAACTCACACGGACACAGACTCAAGAAATATAGACCCGGTTCGTGACCTGAGCACGCCGAAGAATAACAAAGAAACGGTGCTTTTAAACTCGATAATTAGTCACATAAGGAACATTATACTTCTTTACAATGCAGGGGAATAGAAGAATTAATATAAAATCCTTCCTTACGTAAACCCCTATCTAAAATGGAGGTTGTTGATTCGAATCCCAGCCTTGTTCATCATACATCATACAGCATATCTGTATCAAAAAAACCTTATGCTATAAATCTACGACTAATTTGACATTTAAAGGAAAATATATTGAGTGCATACCTACTTCTAGAGAAAATACATGCATTAATTATACTATATTTACATGTAGTGACTATAGGCCTACGATATATATTCCACCATCTTAATCTTTAACCTAATGCACTCACAAAGTAAATTATAAAGTGTCTATTCAAACAAAACAATAATTAAAAAACTGTGCATGTAACCTGCTCCCAAAATGAATTACGCGATTACTGTAACCCAATGGTGAAAGTGGATTAATTACACCGACTCCACCATGATTTCTAGTAAATCAATAACATTAACTCACTCATCAAGCTTCCTACGCTAAGCCCTGACATATAATTTCCTTTTTAAAATATATCTTACTCTACTATTAACTTAATTACAAGATACGCATTAATAATTACTAAAAATGGAATGGACATCTGAATACTTCATGATGCCTTCTATTCGAGCCGCAGGGTGGGCCCATGCTAGAAGACTTTAGCCCTCCATATCAGCAACGATCATCACTGGTATACCAAGGGTCCAGAGCTGGGTAGCTGTTTCTTGGAACATGGTTGAATCTCTCGTTCTTAACTGAAAACACTGTTACACCTACACCCTTGATAGTGATCTCAGGGCTACCGTCAGGCACAGAAGTTATGCCCTGTTATCTATAAAAATTATCAACATCCGATTTAACAGTTATAGAACTTATTCCGTATTTAATCGCTCTCAAACACATACATTCGTGCACTGTTTCGCCAATACGAGCGTATATCTCTCAAATCATTCCCGCACAAAGAAGCATAGTCTTGTGACGAGTGACGTGAAGTAGGCTCCAAGACTATTTTCTGAATGACCTGGGGTGCACCTGCTGCTGGTCTATTTATAAGACTGGCACAAAATGGCTGACCCTAGACTCCTCCCGGAGAGGATATCAATCTATTCCATTGATATCGCGATTATTAGTAAGGCAGGGCGCTTGAGAGGTAGCTAAACGTATTCCATGAATCTCGATTGTGTGCGGAAGGTGATCCATTCGTAAACTATCTTGCAATATCCATTGCATCACCCCTGCCTCCTAAGCAATTGCGGGACTCCCCGCAACAGGCCACGTGTTCAGTGTATCGGGTGGGGACGCTTTCTTTATGTGATAGAATCACTACAGCGTAACTTATATTCCACGGGATATTTAGCATACCCCTTTCGGACAATCTCTCCACATAATTCCAAAGATGCATGTGGTGTCATTTGTTCTCCTAATCATAGTATAATTTGAGATGATAATTTAATATCTCCTCGCCTTTTCGTCCCGTTAAGCTGGCTTCCCACATAAAATTTATGTGCAGAATGTTGGCTGTCCGCAATTTCCCCCCCCCCCTTCCCCCCCCGCTGTATTATCACGTGGTACAGGATCGATGCCTGCCCTCTTCTGTTCTCGTCACACAGTTATCTCGATCGCATTCGTTCCTTGGATGGAACTTACCCTGGCTTTCAATCCTCATGCGTTTCCCCTCTGGGAACATGGGAACAGAACGTGTTTAATAAAATTTTGAATGTATGTGCCTGGACCACAAATTCATGGGTCTGATACGGCACACCTACCATCAAATATCACGTCATTCGTTTCATCCCATTAACTCCTCTGATGAAGTTGACGTCAGAAAGTGGATCCGGTCGCAAAACATCGCTACGAAGATTCATCTCACTTCATACCTGGCCCCGTAGAGAAACAGGACAAGGGTTGGACATACACACACATTCTGTTATCATATAATTGTTTGTTATTATATAATTTATGCTTTATTTTCTTATCTATACCACAAATAAAATTATTAAGACAACTTATACATTTACACAATTCATTCATATATGAAATACTGTACACTGAGAAGATATTCTAATTAGAAACCTTTCACACAATAATTTCGTTGCTATTCTCCTATACGCTGGTATAGCCACTGGGTTATCTCCCAGCTGTAATGCATGTCTTAAATGTAATAATAATAATAATAATAATAATAATAATAATAATAATAATAATAATAATAATAATAATAATAATAATAATAATAATAATAATAATCAGCACACAGTAGAAGCAGATAACCGCAAACGAAAAAGTATATTAGGTATGCATTTTCGACTTTATTAATATGGCTATTAACAAGAACAAAATCTAAATTCTCGTGATGAACCGAAAGTGGACAAAAGCTAACGCGTTTCTGGATTACGGACTTATAGAACCATAATGTGCTGAGTGCAACAGAAAGGAGAAACATATTGTATGAGAAAAGTTCCTTTCTTTACTGACGAAGGATACAATTTTGCAGGAAACTGTCAAAACAGCGTTTTGTTTTGTATTTTTGCCCTGTTTACAAACTCTGTAAGGATCAATTAGGCCCTACTCACAGTACTTCAGTAAAGGTATTTCTCCTTATAACGAGAGTTACTAGCCACATCCATTTTTTAAATATTGTTAGCTCATTTCCTGTAAGACTAAGTTTTTGGCACTTGAAATCCTTAGCACCTCCTCTCTACAAGTTTTCAACTCCAAGCAAGAATTTGTTTATCGTTCACCAATTTTATCCTAATACCCTCTTCAAGTTACCAGGTGTTCGTGCACCACAAACAATAAAAAGGCACATGTTATAGTACGAAAGAAAGCATACGGCCTCTAATCCTGGTCGTCCTTTCCGACTACTATCCCTCCAGAACCAACAAATGATACAACTCATTCTATAAATAATTGAATGTATACAGCTTTATTTTACTACTGTAATTTCACACAATAATACACCTGAACTAGGTCTGTCACTTTTTAGTTTGTAAATACGGTCTTTTCACATTAAATTATTGATATTGTCTGTTTAACAACTTCATCGAGGCTGAAGTAGAAATAGGGTATGTATTTCAATTAAATCACTTTGTCCCGAGGTTATACATTTATCACTCGCAGGTTGAAGCGCATGTGGATACGGTAGAACATGTGAGTTCAGCTTGACTTCCTCCGGCATTCCTCTTCAACTCCACCGCAGTGTTCCATGAGGTCAGAAATGAATACCACAGTTTTCTCGTAGAAGGGTCGCATACAACGAAAAATATAAACATCACAAATCCCTGTAGAGTAGCCGCGAGACAAAATAGATATGCGAAGATAATCGCTGATCTAGAGGCCGCTAACAAACCGAACAACCAGGACAAACCCAGAAGAAAGAATAGTAGAACGCAAAGGCGTAACTGTGATATGAGTAATTTCTTGTCCGTTGGAGGTCTCACCTTACCATCCGGACCGCGTACAATGTTGTTAATTACTAATACAAACACGGCTAAATTTGGTAACAAAACAAACAAAATCGGCAACAATACTCCCAAATACAGCGCAATACCACTGGGGTAGCAAATGGTTGACAGTTGATATGATTCCGGTGATATGGATACTGTTAGGACAACTGGCAACAAAGGGGCTCCCCAGCCGAAAAGCATTGATTTCATGAAAAATCTCGGAGGTCTGGTGGGTCCAAGAACTCGGACGTACCTCAGAAATTGAAATAAAGCTGTTACAAACATCCACGAGAACGCTGCTAGAGTTATGTATTGAAGACACGCTCCCAGAAGAACGCATGAAGGATCGACGCCCTCGGTATCATCACCACCTTTTACTGCCCCTGACATCATGAGTAGGATCATCTGCCCAGCAACAGCTAGCGATAACTGCAATAAGACTTTGCTTCCAGGCTTCTGTCTCCACGTTCTAAAGAGGATCGCAGTCACAATAATGCCTCCAATCCCAAAGAGAGACAAGGAACAACCCAAGTAGGTGATCACATCCAGCGCTCTGTCATGTTGCTCAGCCCATAAAATATCTTGACTCAAGGCACCCTGACTCATGAGTGCATAACCGTAACGACCGACAACAAGCTCCGCGAAATGTGTCAAGTGTGTACAAACACAGACGTCTACCTGACTATCTGTATCGTCCGAGGGAGCATCTCCATAACTGTAATTACCGGCATAAACACATCCTTCGTCAGACCATCCACCTAAGGAAGATGACGTTGTCGAGCTGTTGAAAGAAAAGTCCCAAAAGGCACAACTTTTATATTTACTTTTAAGAAGAGGCCTAAAAATTATAGGAATTGGTAACGGTAAATTCTGTGAAACTCCTGCTATTGTAACACTTACTATTCTACTCCCCACAACAGTAACATCCGGAGGATTAAAATTAGTGTCATTAGCCTCCTCGTCTATTGAGTCTTCTCTATCAACTATTGAATTTTGAAACATAATGTCCTTGTACAGCAACGTTATAACAATTCGATGACGTTGCGCAGTTTCCATGAGACTATCACCCGTATTCCTTTGTTGATCACTGTGTAGGATTGCCCCGGAATTTGATATCATGTCTATGAGATTCTTTGGAACCCATACGGCGGCTTCAATATTCTGGATACTAAGAACATCATCTAAACGATGATAAGCAGTGAGAGGGACCACATCGAACTGAGAGAAGTCGGTATCAGTAGTCGAATATTCAGTTTCCCGGCGTATCAATGCTAAACCTGTCACATTCGTCTTCACAGGATCAATTATCTGAATCATAAGATACGGTGTAATGGCACTCAAGACACCACTGTGTTCATCTGAATAATAAATTCTGGACGAGACTTGGTCGAATAATGCATCTATATAATCCAGAAACATGGACGAAGAATTTAAATGCTTTTGAGACAACATAACTTTATGATCATCTGCCCTAGAAAACTGATTAAATATTTGTGACACTACGACTATATCATTGCTTATATTCCTACCGCCTGACTTATTGAATGTGGAAGACTGTGCAAGGTTACGAACTACACAAGCTACGAAGTAGATGTCGGCTGGCGATAGATCTTCAGGAAAAGATGTAATCAAAGAAACATTGTGGGCTACAGATCTTCCATCGGTTGCCACACTGCCAGAACTGTTAGTCACCAAGTCGTGGAGTACCCTTGTAGCATCAGTTACATGTCTTTGAGAGCAGCTTCCTGATACCGGGCCCCAGTAACCTCCAGTTGAAAAGTCTCCTAGACACTTCCTATATATAGGTAGACCTTCATCACCCACACACAGTTCGACAGGAACGCTGGTCGCTCCTAAGTATGTAAAGTTCCAGTGAAGACTGTCTGAACTATGTGCATGTATTGGCGGAATACATCCATATATGCTCAACAGAGACATTTTCTCATACCGGCTCCCCATTTTCAGTACATATTTTTCAGTGATGTTGTTTATTCGCTCGAAGTCATGCTGGATACTACCAGTAATGAATTTCGGTGTCAGGTGTAATGCGAGTCTTAACGTACTTTCATTGTTTACATTCAATACCCTCATTACGCGTATTTCAGAAAAAAGTGCTTTGGGGAAGTTCTGTATAAACTCCTTTTCAATATGTTTGAAATTATCAATGAATGTTGGTTCATATGCTGTCATATTAATACCACACTTATTGTGCTGGTCTATTATTAAAGAGTAAACGTGACCGCGAGTTTTTCCAATCACCAATACTTTATTACTCATTATCTTTTCAAAGCTTGATACTCTATGGCCTTCACACCAGTAGTTACCAGCCCTCTTCTTGAAGAACTTCAGTTTATACGTCGTCTTGTGGACGTCAAAATGTAACTTCACTTGCTTGTTGTTGCTTCGCTGAGTCAGGCCGGCCTTCAAACTCGCTGTCGTCCAGTGGTTGCTCTCTCGAAACTTTGCCTTCACTTTAGTAACGAAACCTTGGCCAGCATCAGTAAAACAGGTGAATCCATCGTGATATGACGATTCCCTCCAAAGGCCAGACGATGAGTATACGTTCAGTTGAAGCAATTTCTCTTCAGCAATGTATCGTAAGGACATTTCTGGTACCGGTATTTGGGCATCTACTTCACATAGAACACAATGTAATCTAGCCGTATCATCCAGTTGTAGGAACCGTCCACCTATTGTAATGGCATTTGCATTGCCTGCAATAATATTCTCACTTCGGTGAATAGAAGTGTTGGTTATTTCATTTATCCAGCACTTATCATCGTTCTTCAACCCAATTTTACTACCCATTTCCTTTATTAAACGTTTAAAAGAGACTGAAGTCAATTTTAATAATTTGGCCCCCTCCCCACAATAGTTTCTAGCTTCGCTGTATATTATCCTATTCTTGGCTTTCTCCTTCACTATTTTAAAGCAACGATTCTGTTCGTTGTAAAATCCTGATGTTCGATATCCGTCTGGGCATGCGAGCTGTAGATGCTCCCGCTCGTCGTTACGCGACATAAGACACAACATAGGATGGTTCTCTGTGCAGTTTGCAGTGCTCAAAATGAAATCTGTTTTGTTCCACAACTCCATTTTTAGACACTCCTCAGTTAATTTCCAGTTTTTCGAAGATAGAGTTTCGAAATATTTATGAGGGTATAATTCTCCCCATAGAATCCCTGGAAGCTTACGAAGTATTGGGCCATATGGATGATCCCTTTTTGCCGGAAGCCATATGGTGGTGATGTTCCTGCTGTCAAGGTCTTGCAAAATATCAAGAATTTGCGTTTTTGGAAGGTCTAATATGCTGAGAATAGTGCCAGTGGTAAGACATAATGAAGTCCATGGTTGAGGGTCAGTCACCAGAATACACAGAATAACTGGGCCCTTTCGGAAGCTCCGAAAAGGTGAAGGACACGGATTTACATCACTCATTTGCTCCTGACATGTAGGTGGGTCACGTGGTATCCACTGCGGAGATGAGGAAGCGCTAAATTGGACGCACCGCCGCGTCACCAGCGAGTCGTAGTGACTGAAACAGGGTGGTTGAGAGTTAATGTCCATTCCCTTGCCAGCACTTTCCGACATAGACAAATCTTCCACCTTCGACGAGAATGAAGACGTCGATGAGCATGAAGCAGACGAGGAACGAGAAACTATAGTCGGGATGCTTTCAGGCCAAACAGCTGTTTTGTTTTGATTCTCGGAGACGTAGATAACAGACACTTCCTCAGGACAGTGCATTACCTGAAAGTAACAACAGTATGATCAATAAATAAACGTTTTAATAATTATTCATTACAAGTTTGATAATCTGAAAGTAATAACAGTAATATCAATGAATGAATGAAAATCCACAGCCGGTTTCCAGTCATTTGACCGGGTCAGGAATGGAATGAATGAAGTCGCCATCTAGCGGCGAGGATAGGAATCGTGCCGGCTGCCGAAGCCCGTCGCACTCCTCTGGGGCAATGATTAATAAATGACAGATGGAATGAAATGATATGAGGGAGTGTTGGTGGAATGAAAGATGACAGGGAAAAACCTGACCCGCCTCCGCTTTGTCCAGCACAAATCTCACATGGAGTGACCGGGATTTCAACCACGGAACCCAGCGGTGAGAGGCCGGCGTGCTGCCGCCTGAGCCACGGGGGCTTGCCAGTAATATCAATGAATTAATAACACAATTAATAACAATTATTAATTATAAGTTTGATCATTTTCATATTCAGTATATTACATTTTTTTGCTATTTGCTTTACGTCGCACCGACACAGATAGGCCTTATGGCGACGATGAGACAGCATTTGCCTGGTGTGAAAGTGGGAAACCACGGAAAACCATCTTCAGCGCTGCCGACAGTGGAATTCGAACCCACTATCTCCCGGATGCGAGCTCATAGCTGCGCGCTCCTAACCGCGTAGCCAACTCGCCCGGTCATATACAGTATACCGACACCTTTCGAGACACATCGTGTCATAATCCTTCTCCGATGGAGTTCCTTACATACCTGCATACATACTGAGAAAAACCGACACGTGATGATCAACCTTTCGAAAATAATTTTATTTGAGGGTTAATCGTGCTCAAGGTAGCGAAATTCCAACAAAACAGCTTTGTGATTACAACCCATTCCTTGTAAAAATATGTCTAACGTGCCAATATCGAAGTATGAGGAGTTGACATTAGTTATTATAATGTCAAGCACTACTTTTCCATGAGCTGGATTTTCTTTTGCGCAGTGAAAGTTCAATCGAGTAAACTCAGCAGCTATTTACTTTATTTTACTATACGGTGTCGTACCCACATGTTTACACGACTGTTAACGCGGTGGCCATAGCCATGAGATATACAGTTTTACACGGAATCCAAACCACGTGGATGTGATATTTCACTTCAATAAATCCACATGGATTGGTCTGGACTTAAACCGCAGGCGTCTAAGTGATAAACCTACGCCAGTGGCGATGTCGTAAGTTATTTTTAAAAAACGTTTTATCACAATAAAAAATATATGGTTTACATCTATGCATGATATTGATTAACTGATATTCTATATTAATGGGTATCAAAAGACTGAGTGGCCAAGAAATTTTATCGTTTCTTTCATACATTTTTAGTATCGTTTGAGGATAGTTTTCCAGTCATAAGAAGAGTCTACAATATTACACATTCAAAACCTGGGTCTTCAGGTTTGAAGTGATTTACACCAGGGCTTGAAATAATGAGAAATTATACTTTAGTATTGAGCTCTTCAGAGCAATAAATGCTCGGAAACACATGCAAGGAGTAAATGCATACAGGCTAAGACTACAGCAAAATAGAAAGCTAATGAATATTATATTGCAAGTGCAGGTAATAAAAGTAATGCAGCATGGGAAATAATGAACAGAGAGAGAGAGTGAGAGTAATAGGAGTCTTAAATGTATCAGTCCCAAATGTAGCCGATAACTACTTTTCTTCAGTCTATAAATAATGTCCGGTTCCGTGGTTAGATCGTTGTTGACATTCTGTCTAAGAGGTCCGGGTACGATTCCCGGCTGGGTTGGGGATTTTTACATCCACTGGTTAACTCGTCTGGCTCGGGGCTGGGTGTTCATGCCATCTTCAGCATTAGAATTCATTTAAGATCTGGCCCCATCCTCACAGACACGTAAGTCGCCTGTAGAGTGGCGACTCCAAGGACCTGAATTAGGCCTCTGAACATTTTAGTTTTCTGCCTGAGTAATCGAAAGCAAGCGGTTCAAGTAAAAGGAATTCGATCGAACAAACTTCATATTCAACATGGAGTTCCACAAGGCTCGTCCTACGACCCTTTCTACTTCACGAACAAGTAAATTACTTGCCTTATAACATAGGGTCTGATGCCTGTTCAGTTTTATATTCAGGTGATAATACACTTTTAAATGAGGCCAAAATAGTCGAAGAGCTCAGTGTTCTAAGTATGGCAGCTGCATTCGGGCTCTCGGTATAAATGATTTTAAAAACAAGACTCAATGATACTTCATTTAAATAAAAGTCAACTAGATCATAGTAACCAGCAAAATTATTTGGAATACATTTAGATCCAAACTTGTACCGAGACGATCACATACATTTTATTTCAAATCGACTTTCAAGAGCAGCGTATCTCTTGAGAGCCAACGGTGATGAAGTTTCCGGTAAATATCTTCTGAACGTTTACATTGCATTCTTTCATAGTATACTTCAATATGGAATTCTACTCTGGTGAAACTCCTGCCGGATTTCTGAAGTTTTACTTCTCCAGGAAAGGGCATTACGTATTGTAACAAAATCGCCTATGACTGCCTACTGCAGTCTTCTTTAAGTTCTCTTTCATGACTGTTGCGAACACATATATTTATAATACACTTCTTAAGATATAGCCAGCGGCCGTAGCCGTGTTGAAACACCGGATCCCATGAGATCTCCGAAGTTAAGCAACATTGGGCGTGGTCAGGAGTTGGATGGGTTGCCACGCGCTGTTGATGGGGGTAAGGGAATGGAGGAGCGGAAAGGAACTGGCCACCCTACCGCACGTAAACTCCGGCTTAGGAACACCTTACCTACCATAAGATATAGGCAAAATCCGATACAATCAAGCTCAGAACTGCTGTTCACCATGTCGATGTACCATCTTACAGGCTACAAAAGACTGATTCAAACCATTTCGTTAGTAATAATGACGCGTGGCCCCCGGAGACGCCTGATAGGCGACCTGATGGGGCCCTACCTGTGATGAATTCTAATGCTGAAGATGGCACACACACACACACACACGCACGCGCACACACACACACACACTGTCCCCGAACCACTGTTAAGTTGTTTAATAAACTGCCACTAGATCTAAAAGAACTATCATTCAATATATCTATATATATAGATATCAAATATAAGAGTTTTGTCTGTACATTGCTCAGAATTTGAAGAGAACGGTATTTCTGTATCGGTCATGTCCATCGTAACAAGGAGATGCACTTTTTACTTTTCCGTAATGTCTGTCTGTCTGTCTGTCTGTCTGTCTGTCTGTACACGCATCACGAGAAAACGGCTGAAGAGAATTTAATGATAATCGATATGTAAAGTCGGGGGATGAGCCACTACAATCTAGGCTATAGCCTAAGTCATTTTACTCACGCAGAGTGATAATGCAGTTTTTTTTTTTTTTTTGCTAGGGGCTTTACGTCGCACCGACACAGATAGGTCTTATGGCGACGATGGGATAGGAAAGGCCTAGGAGTTGGAAGGAAGCGGCCGTGGCCTTAATTAAGGTACAGCCCCAGCATTTGCCTGGTGTGAAAATGGGAAACCACGGAAAACCATCTTCAGGGCTGCCGATAGTGGGATTTGAACCTACTATCTCCCGGATGCAAGCTCGATATTGCAGTTTAGGGAAAGGCCTAAAATTTTATTCTCAAATATTTATATTATTGGTGGTCCTATCGATAAATACTGCATAACTAAAGTCATACAGTATTACATTTCCGATCATTTATGTCATACATTGTTACCGTAGCGGCTTTGATAACACAGATATTCATGAATTTGCATTTTTGTTGTCAAGTCCTATCAACGCCGAGCCACGAGAAAATGGGTTAACAGAATTTAATGAAAGTCGGTATATAGAGTCGGGGAATAAGAAACTACAGTCTAAGTTATAAACAATTTTATTCGCCCTGTATGAAATTGTAGTTTAGGGGAACGCGCCTAATTTTAAATCCCTATGTTATCGGTCGTATCGAAGAGTACTACATGACAAAAATTATAGAGAATACAATTTCCGACCATTTATGTTTTATTCAATTTTACCGTACCGACTATGATAAGAGTGGTATTTCAGAGTCGGAAGAAAACTAAATGTGAAGGCCTGCAATATTTAAAGCGCATAATATTGATCAACGATAACATTACATTGACCATTGTTTGTGGTGATGTTCTTTGTCTCTCATGCTGCCGATCAACTCCGATACTACTGCTGCGTACAGAGTATAACAGCCTGACTGAATACTGGTGAGAAATAGCTGGGGAGTTAGAAAACTTTCTTCTTTAGCATGTCATCCCTCTGGTTCATACATTTTCTGATACCGTACTGCTGGTACGTAACTCCCTGGTTATCATAGTATTGCAGCTATTCGACCCCTACTCTGACGCGCTGTTTTGAATGAGCAGTGTGCACTCTTAAGGCAGAGGCTCACTTAGAAGTAATAGTAGTTGTTGCTGTTGTAGCAGTAGTAGTATGACTTGGTCTAGAATTACAATTTAGGCCTATTTCAAATTATAGTATCATAATTCACTAAATAACTCAAAATCCAACCCTGAAAAGAGCCGTTTCTTAAAAAGAGCTTCTTCCTCTTCACTTTTATTCAATTCTACAATCATTTTATTGAAAATTAGCAGTGAACAGGGGGCTTCTCCTCTGGCTTGGAGGAAAAAATTGCCTCCAAGTCAGATAGACTTTTCTCCCACCATTGTAGTGAATTGAGATTTTCCGACTCATCGGGTACTCATTGGAAACAGATTAGTAAAAGGGCACAGTTTTTGCCCTAAGACTCTCCACGGCTTCACGGACCACGGCTGTCTGCGGCCTGGTCATTCCAGCTCTGGAACATTGGACTGTTAGATCGGCAGCGTTGCACTGTTCGTTAAAAGTGAGAAAATGTGTGTGTTCTTTTCATTTTATCGAATATTTCATGTGAAATCATTGCTTTCACTAGCGCCATTCCTACTGACGTCATTGTAATGACCAATGTTCATTTCAGTTGGAAAAACACCAAGACAGTCTTTCTGACGATGTCAGATTGTGACTGATGGTTGGCAAGCGGGCCTACCATTGCAATGAAAATTCCCCAACGCAGTCTTTGTATGAGAAAAGATGTTTGATGATTTCTCCGTCGCGCTTCTAGGGTAACGTTAAAAGCTATGCAATTTAATACTGTCTTGCTCACAACGTATATTCTACCTAACCTACAATTCTGTATACAAAGGAGAATTCCGTAGCGAAGCACGGGTACATCAGCTAGTTCAGATATAAATTTTGAAGAGGTTACTCACACATCCATTTTGATCAGTGCAGGAATACTTCAAAATGAATGAGTTTGTTAAACTAGCATAATATGACAGTGAGTAAATTTACTAATTAAAAGTGCATTGAGATACTAGTCTAGAAGATACCAAAATATCCCACGATGGGAGCGGGTAGGACACAGAACCTGCTTTGCCGCGCAGACTTTTTTTCTATACGTCGAGAGAGACGAAGCGATAAATGTACAGCAGAAAGTAGGATAATATAAATATATATTATGCTAAATAGATTAATTATGGTATGATAATCATCATCATCATCTGTTTACTCTCCAGGTTCGGTTTTCCCCCCGGACTCAGCGTGGGATCCCACCTCTACCGCCTCAAGGGCAGTGTCCTGGAGCTTCAGACAGTTGTCGGGGGATACAACTGGGGAGAATGACCAGTACCTCGCCCAGGCGGCCTCACCTGCTATGCTGAACAGGGGCCTTGTGGAGGGATGGGAAGATTGGAAGGGATAGGCAAGGAAGTGGGAAGGAAGCGGCCGTGGCCTTAAATTAGGTACCATCCCGGCATTCGCCTGGAGCAGAAGTGGGAAACCACGGAAAACCACTTCCAGGATGGCTGAGGTGGGAATCGAACCCACCTCTACTCAGTTGACCTCCCGAGGCTGAGTGGACCCCGTTCCAGCCCTCGTACCACTTATCAAATTTCGTGGCAGAGCCGGGAATCGAACCCGGGCCTCCGGGGGTGGCAGCTAATCACGCTAACCACTACACCACAGAGGCGGACATGGTATGATAAATAAAATACAATTCAGAGGATTACCATTTCATTCTATTGAGGTTTTTATTCACTGAAGGAGTACGGTACCTTTTTCTGCTTTGACTCCGTCCAAGTTGATACTACCAAAATTGCAAAGCACGTAAAAACAGCCACTGAAAAGAAAATACAATGAGAGCAATAACAGGATACGTAAGATTATTATTTCCTATGTAAGAACTTAAAATGCAGTGAAACCTCTCCTTACGGTCACGGACAGCCGTTTGAGAGTAACAGAATTTGCTTTGTCTCTTGACTATGGTCCCAGTTGAGATTTCGAGACGTGATACACCGTACTGGTTTTTTTTAATGAAAAAATTGAGGACCATGCAGGAATGTCTCGTATTTGCAAGGAGACAATAATGGTTCCGTAATAGTGAAGCTCTACGTGCTAGCCCAGTCACCGAGCCCTCCAGTGCAGTTAGCTGGAAGTGGGTGAATAAAGGAAGTCATACAACATTGCCTTACTAGCGAGTTCGAAGTCCAGTTACCACGATCAATTCGACACGTACTGTAATTATCTTCATTTCTTTCACTAACTTGTTTCTTCACGCCATGGCATATAAATCTAGTTTAATAATCCTTGAGTTAAATTGCATAACTTATTTTGGACATCGTATAAAATTACATGATTTCCCTTTCCAATGCAAAATGTTAAAAACATTTATACTGTATTTAGAATTAAAGTAATCAAAATCATTTTAAAAATGAAAGTGTACACAATACATGTTATAAATTTACAGTTTGATGGGTAACCTCTCTCCCAATAAAGGACGCCTTCTAAATGCTGACAAATTGTTATGTCCAGTCGATGTCCGTAATAATAATAATAATAATAATAATAATAATAATAATAATAATAATAATAATAATAATAATAATAATAATAATAATAATAATAAATAATAATAAATAATAATAACAATAATAATAATAATAATAATAATAATAGTTTTTACGCCCCACTAACTACTTTTACGGTTTTTGGAGACGCCGAAGTTTCGGAATTTTGACCCGCAGGAGTTATTTTACGTGCCAGTAAATCTACTGACACGAGGCTGCAGTATTTGAGCACCTTCAAATACCACCGGACGGAGTCAGGATCGAACCTGCCGATTTGGGGTCAGAAAGCCAACGCCTCAACAGTCTGTTACACAGCCCGGCAGTCGATGTCCGTAAATGAGAGGTTTTACTGTAATATAGTTTTAAAACACACTGGCAACTGGAGTGGGAAATGACTTTTTAAAATTTATAAATGGTTAAAAAGAATAAGAAGAAATATGAATAAGAATTGTTATGGAAATATCGTGGATCACAGATGTATAAGAAGGTGCTGGGGTGAATGGGCGGACAACAAATTTACCAGAGCATAAGTTAACGCACTAAATTTTGAAATTCATATTTCTTTCTTTTTTTACTTTAAAATTTGATAAATAGAAAATCTGAATAAACAGTAACAATATAATAATGAGCTCGTTAGCTTCAACAACATTGACTTAGAGTCCAAAAACGGGTAAAAAGCTCGACAGAATTATCGACACGATAACATAGAAGAGAAGAGCATTATAGCTCTGAACAGGCACACTATCTTATAAGAGCATGTTTGCTCCACTAGTTAACATAGCCTAGGAGTCTGAGCTCCAAAAGTTAATGCAGTCCAGCCTCTCAGAGGCATGAGTTTCTAACAGCGCACAAGGTTATACGTGACAATCTTCAAATAAGATATTTACAGTCACTTAGTCCTATTTTGGGCTTATCTTCTGTTCAACAGTTTTTCACTTTCTTTTACAGGAATATAAACAGGGACAATAAGTGTCCATACTAAATGGCCTTAATGTAAAAAGAAAAGGGTTGAACATGATTGGCTATGAACAGAAGAGTAGGAGGCGATACACTTGCACTCCTTGTAGCACAACTTAAAACCCTGAGTGGGCTTATGGCCCAAAGATACAGAGGCTAAGCCTATTCTACACCGGAGTGACTAAATAAGAAACATTAAATGCTAAAAGTGTGTTAAGAATTTTAGAGGTTCAGAAACTTTAGTCAACCCATACCAAGTTGAAGGAGAATCAACAGAGGGTAATCACTCTTTGTTCCCTTACATTACATGTTTCCCAGCAGGGATTTGAACAGAGTCATCAGACTTGCCGAAAATCTACATTTAAATCATGAAATCAGAACTTTACATTAATAAAAGAAGTTTGAAACCTTCCCCTCAAGCTATCTGCAGGAGTTATCACATGTTATGAAAATTCTGCCATTACCTGAAGTTGCTGGGCCTTCCGAACGCCAACCTACGGCCCCTGCCCCCCTAGTACACACCGCACACAATCAAATGGAGCGATGAACATCACGATGCAGCCCTAAAGCGCCCAGCTTTTACAGTATTTCGAGGGGAAGTTTCCAGAACTCTTTACAGATAGGCTGGATGCCTGTACACACCCCCAATTTTAATTGGCTAGAGAAAATTTTCACAAAACTTATAACTTGTTGATAGATGTAGGAGTTGGAGGGGGGGCAGAAGTGTTGACAACCTTGGCACAAGAACGAAACAATCTTAAAAAACTAAGGTTACCCAACAGTAAAAATCAACGTTCCCTTAAAAATTAATTGTCCTTAATCCCAAGAGGGGGCACTTATGCCGATGGTTGAGACATCTAACAGCTGCAAACTCAAGTATCTTGCATTACATTAGTCCAAGTTCAATAACATAGATGGGCTTAGAGAAGGCGCACAGTTTAATTGGACGGAAAAAGTGTACCCCCGGCACAATAATAATAATTTAACTTGAACTGATGTTATACAAGATACTTGGATTTTCAACCGTTAGATGTCTCTATCATCGGTTTAATTGCTCCCCCTAGCGGGGCAAACTCTAATTAACTTATTAAGAAATGTGCATTTTCACAGTTGGCCAACTTAAGTTTTTGAAGATTGTTTTGTTGATGTATCAAAGTTGTCAACAATTCTGCTGATTCCTTCTCCAATATCAATCAACCTATCAGAAACATGTATTTTTAATTTTTTTTTTTTTTCTATTTGCTTTACGTCGCACCGACACAGATGTCTTACGGCGACGATTGGATAGGAAAGGCCTAGGAATTGGAAGGAAGCGGCCGTGGCCTTAATTAAGGTACAGCCCTCGCATATGCCTCGTGTGAAAGTGGGAAAACAAAAATAATCGACAGAGCTGCTGATAGTGGGGTAAGTTTTCATCAACTCGTCCTATAATGTGTAGATAAATCCTGTCCAAAGTCGCGCAAAGGCAGGTGGATAGAAATGTGCTAGGACTGGGAAAACATAGCAACATGGCATTAATTAAGGAAGAGCCCCGGCATTTGCCTAGTGTGAAACACCGTCTCGCGACTACAAGTTCACAGCTACTACATGGCACGAAACGCAGTCAAACCGCTTGTTTTATTTTCCCTCCCTTTGATGTCCTTTCTTCACGTCGCACCGACACGGACAGGTCTTATTGCGACGACAAGATAGGACAGGAGAAGAACTGTGAAGGTAGCGACCATGGGCCCAGCATTTGCCTGGTGTGAAAATGGGAAACCATGGAAAACCATTCTCAAGAGCTGCTGACAGTGTGAAGTTCGATCCCTCAATCTACGAATGCCAGCTCACAGGTTCTTGACGCAAACAATGCAGCCAAACTCGCTCATTTTTAGACTCTATGGACTGCATGGTACCAGCTAATTTTCAGTATCTAGACACATAGGTGGTTCGAATTCCACGTAAAACTGGAGGTCCTGTGACTATGATGACATATCAACAGTTACGATAAACTACAAGATCGCTTTTGCGTTTTGCTTCTTTCGCTTTTCTGGCAGAGGCCCTTTCCCTTTTAAGAAATTAATCCACTTTAGGCTTTTGAGTATACAGTATGTCTGAATTCATTCTGTCATGAATTTAGTTTCTAGTTGTGATGGTGGTGATTATTGTTTTAAGGGGAGGTAGCCACCCTTCTTAACATTAATCAGAAGGGGAGATGTCCAGGGCGTGAAAATGAAATATATAAACCTACTATCATCGGTATCGGAAGAGAACGAGAATTGAAAAAATGAAATGTCGTATGGCTTTTAGTGCCGGGATATCCCAGGAAGGGTTCGGCTCGCCAGGTGCAGGTCTTTCTATTTGACTCCCGTAGGCGACCTGCGCGTCGTTATGAGAATGACATGATGATGAAGAAAACACATACACCCAGCCCCCGTGCCATTGGAATTAACCAATTAAGGTTAAAATCCCCGACCCGGCCGGGAATCGAACCCGGGCCCCTCTGAACCGAAGGCCAGTACGCTGACCGTTCAGCCAACGAGTCGGACAGAACGAGAATTGATCAATGGAAACTGGATAGAAAAAATGGAAGGGAAGAGCCTGACAAAAGTTAGTGGAAACAACCCCAAGTCCGTAGTCGACAAACCACGATCCTAAGTTGGCAACCCCTAGATATACCCTTTTAGTCGTCTCTTACAAGAGGCCTTCGGCCACAGAGAACACGGATATCGAACAGCCTCAGATCTTTCTCACATACATGAACCATCTCAACATTTTTGCCTGTGAAATTCCAGATTTTAATAGGCAGTTGGTCATGAGTCATGGAAGATGTGGCCCCCATACATATGTCAACTTTATTCAGCTTATCCCAGATATTTCTAGAGTCGCTGGAGTCACTCAGGCCCATTTCGGTTTTGAATGAATATTACCGCGGCCCGTCGCGGATTCATACGAGAGTTATCTAGAATTAATGGTGATAGGTCTTGTAAGATTTCCTTGTAGTTTTACCTCTGGATGAATGTACTGTACGTAGCTCAGTCGTTTTCCCAGGGCCCTTCCGGCCGCCTGCCTGTTAGCATATTGCTATCGCGATATTGACAGCATTCTTGGTCTTTCACTAAAATGACAAAAATTCCTGAACCATGCCTGCAAATTACATATTTTAATTTTAAATAGGGTTACTGAGGTGAATAAACAGTATTTTGATAAGGGTTACATAAAACCAAACCCCATGGCACTACAGCCCTTGAAGGGCCTTGGCCTACCAAGCGACCGCTGCTCAGCCCGAAGGCCTGCAGATTACGAGGTGTGGTGTGGTCAGCACGACGAATCCTCTCGACCGTTATTCTTGGCTTTCTAGACCGGGGCCACTATCTCACCGTCAGATAGCTCCTCAATTCTAATCACATAGGCTGAGTGGACCTCGAACCAGCCCTCAAGTCCAGGTAAAAGTCCCTCACCTGGCCGGGAATCGAACCCGGGGCCTCCGGGTGAGAAGCAGGCACGCTACCCCTACACCACGGGGCCGGCTAAGGGTTACATGAATAATCAAAATATGCCTTCTAAATTTAAGCTTAATTTTCATGTGCAAACATAAAAATGTTTATCGAGGGCGACCTTTCTTGCAAATATTGGTATAGGTAGATACCGTCACGGACTTTCTTGTACAGATCTTTAAACCAAACTCCATGGCGCAACAGCCCCGAAGGGCCATGGTCTTGGACCGCTGCTCAGCCCAAAGGGCTGCAGAATATGAGGTTTCGTGTTTCAGCACGACGAATCCCCTCGGCCGTTATTCTTGGCTCTCTAGACCGGGACCGCCATCTCACTGTCAGATAGCTCCTCAATTGTAATCACGTAGCCTGAATGGATCTCGAGCCAGCCCTCAGATACAAGTAAAAATCTCTGATCTGGCCGAGAATGGAACCCGAGACCTCCGGGTAAGAGGCAGGAACGTTACCCCTACACCGCGGGACCGCCTATATGGATCTTTACGCTCTAAAATTCGTCCACACATGCTCGGGATGTAGTCGAAGGTTAACGCAACGTAAGCCAAGAAAGCGACCGTATGGCTTCATTAAAATCACCACTTTTCGCCCCTCTTCTGCCGTGGATTAATGTTTGTTTGTTTTTTTTTTTGTTTTTTATTTTACACGTAAACCTTCTTCAATAAACGCTCTGCACAACGGCGAAAGTCGCATTAAACTTCGTACGGTAGTTCTTAAGATTATCCGCACAAAAGCATACGCCTTTCGGGGACTTACTTTCTTTCTTAATCTGTTTACCGTTCATTTTTCACTCGGACTCAGTGAGGGATCCCACCTCTACAACCTCAAGGACAGTGTCCTGGAGACTGAGACTTTGGGTTGGGGATACAACAGGGGAGGAGGACCAGAACCTCACCCAGGTGGCCTCATCTGCTATTCTGAACAGGAGCCTTATGGGGGGGATGGAAATATTGGAAGAGATAGACAAGGAAGAGGGAAAGAAGCGGCCGTGGCCTTAAGTTTAGGTACCATCCCGGCATTTGCCAGGAGGAGAAGTGGGAAACCACGGAAAATCACATCTAGGATGGCTGAGGTGGGAATCGATCCCCACCCCCTCTACTCAGTTGATCTCCCGAGGGTTGAGTAGATCCCGTTCCAGCCCTTCTATTACTTTTCAAATTTCTTGGCAGAACAGGGAATCTAACCCGGACCTCCGGGGGTGGCAGCTAATCAGAGTAATCAATACACCCCAGATGCGGACTTCCGGGGACTTAATTTTGTAATGTGTATATCATCATCATCTTCATCATCATCACCATTTAAGATGAATTCGTCTACCGAACCCGAGTCCTCCTCTATACACAGGTGAGTCAACTGATTCCGAAAGAACAGTCAACCCAAGAAAGAACAGCATTCAGCTCTTTCGACTTTTTATGAAGATATACGAGAGGTAAGAACTATAAATCCATTTCATGATGCATCACGGCCCCCTTTGGCCTATGTCAAGAAATAGAAATGGTAGGAGGAAACTCATAAGAAGATACAAGTCAAGTTAAAGTTAAACACGATGAAGGAAGTCGCATATGAATAGAGATGGGGATTTCCCTATTTTATTCCTGTGTTCAGAAACGTAGGCTTTTGAGATATAAATCCGTTTTAGGGTCTCCTTAGCTAGATTTCGTTGGTTTTATTGTGCTTACAAATGCCTATTTTAGGGGTTTGTGCCTATTTGGAGTATAATTGCCTATTAAATGCCTTTTGGCTGTATTTTAAAGAAACCGGTTTTCTTTCAGTGCATTATTATATTATAGCTGGTGAGTTCGATAGAATTATCTCCCCAAAAATATCTGTTTACCGCACGATCAAAGGCGGGAATTCTCGGAAGTCACCAGAAATAGTGCTTGGAAAATTTCCATCAGGAGAAACATGGAACAATTTGACCTCGAAACCCTCATCTCCTCCAACCTCCTAAGATATGTGAGAACCAATCAACGTTCAACTATGTTTATAATGTGTATATCATCATCATCATCATCATTTAAGATGAATTCGTCTACCGAACCCGAGTCCTCCTCTATACACAGGTGAGTTAACTGATTCCGAAAAGACAGTCATCACAAGAGAGAACAATTTAAAAAGTCATTTTATAGCAGTAAACGCGAAGTTAGATTCAACCTATGTTTCAATCTTCTCTGTTACTGAAAAGTGGGTACACTACTGTTCAAATTTTGACGATTTTATTTCACTGCCCTGATAGTTGGCCAGTTTATGCAGGTCATTCCGGCCATGGATGAAGGGGATGGTGTCTGCATAAGAGAAGCTAATAAAACCTTGTTCTGCCCATTGGTTTCATCCGATATGACATTCCTGAAGGTAAACTTCAACAAAATGCCGGGAGCAATCACCGAGTTGGAGAAGAGTGGCATGTCCCTGATTTAGGATTGTGGAAGAAGTCGGGGAAGTTTTGACCGAACCTCTGGGATGGTAGCCGCTGTCAGCGGAAAGTTCGATAGGGTCCTGCAGCGGAATTCATGATGGAAAGCGATGGTAAAAATAGCCAGGGTCGTACGAAGTGAGGTAGATGAAACAATGGAACTAAGACCAGATGAAGTGGTTTCATTGAAGTTTTGACGATCACTTTATGTGATCTTTCTGTCGGTACAAAAACATTCTGCATGACAGGAAAACAAGATTACCGGGCGAGTTGGTCGCGTGGTCAGGGGCACGCGGCTGTGAGCTTGCATCCGGGAGATAGTGGGTTTGAATCCCACTGTCGGCAGCCCTGAAGATGGTTTTCCGTGGTTTCCCGTTTTCACAACAGGCAAATGCTGGGGCTGTACCTCAATTAAGGCCACGGCCGCTTCCTTCCAACTCCTAGCCCTTTCCTATCCCATCGTCGCCATAAGACCTATCTGTGTCAGTGCGACTTCAAAAAACCAAAAAGGAAGAACAAGATTGTTACCGGAAAATATTGAAAAGTTGCTTGTTGTAAATTCCTTTTTATAATACTTGAGTATGTTATTAAATTATAAGTAATTTTTTCACCCCTATTTCGTTGCCTATTTTACACGTTAGTGCCTAATTACATGCCTACTTTGGCTATTTTAAGAGCCTATATGCCTGCCCAGTTTTACTGTTTTTAGTGCCTATAACTATCATCTCTACATATGAGTCAACTTAGGTCCAATCATCAATGATCTACATTTAGGACTGTCGCCCAAGAGGTTGAGGGAGCATAGTGAAATGATTGGGTGAGGGTAAGTTCCGTAACAGATTCATGTAGAGGGTAAATGGAAACTATGGACTAACTCAGCATTTAGTGGTTTCAAGATGAAAAGTACGGAATATGAAGACGCCAGTATGCTAGTTGTGAATTTAAAAAATGAAGAACGTAGCTCCTTAACACTAGCCTAGTAAAAAAAAGTATGTTATGAAATTTAGCTACCGTTGTGGGTCAGTGGTATATTGTAGGCCTCTAGATCAGTGGTATTCAAACGTTTTAGTTGGCATACCCCCAAAATTCAATTGTTTTACCCTCAAAATACGAGAATACTGTGATTATACCAGAAATAACACATGATTGTTTCTGGATGTCAAATAATATCAGCTACAGTAGCTGCTCGTGGCTCAAATGACAGGTGAGGCTAATGTGGGTATTATTATTTTATTATTATTATTTATGTAGTTTTTATTGCTTCCGCTATGGCATATACACGCATATTAAACGTTGTCATTACATTTTATTGGTGATCAATTGGCATTATCAGTACAGTCAAGCATGCTTGACTCTAACGCATGCTAACAGTAAAATACTTTAAAAGTTACCTCATTTATAAAGGAACTGCGCTCGTTGATTGCGATGCAAACAAATCAATCAACTTTCAGTTCAATTCCGGAATCTCTGCAATGACGTCCTTATGAATAATAAGTACAGCTAATGCGTTTAAACGTTTTTGTCCCATTGAGTCCCATTGAGTTTTAGAGTACTGAAACAACCTTCTGTTCTGGTTAGTCTTACTTCACGGCTGACTTGATGCGTCGCTCTAGCTAGTGGAGCGCAGCGAGGGATCCAATCGGCCGTGTACTCCTACTCTTAGTTTCACCATGTCCCGCTCATATCGCATGCAACCGTCTTATTGGTCGGTTGGGACTTAAAGAACTACAACTCCGTAGCTAGTCCTTCCTTGAAGAGTTACTCACCCCGAGGAGCAGTTCAGTCAGGAAATGACACATCTCTAGAAGAGAGGTTTTCTCCTTTGGCTCGGAGGAAAAATTTGCCTCCAAGTTAGATAGATTTTTCCACCGCCAGTGTAGTGAATTGAGATTTTCCGACTCATCGGGTACTCCTAGAAAACAGATTAGTAAAAGGCATAGTTTTTGCCCTGGGACTTTCCACTATTCGACCCCCACCCCCACCCGAGAAAAGATGAAGAGTGTTCCCGGATCACGGCTGTCTGCGGTCTGGTCATTCCAGCTCTGGAACTCTGTACTGTTAGACCGGCAGCGTACTACTGTTCGTTAAAAGAAAATGTGTGTTTTTGTAATTTGATCGAGTATTTCATATGAAAGCATTGCTTTTACTCGCGCCATTCGTTCTGACGTCATTCTAATGACCTATATTAATTTCAGTTGCAAATGGCGTGTGGCTTTTAGTGCCGGGATGTGTCCGAGGACTTCGGCTCGCCAGGAACAGTTTTTTTTATTTGAATCCCGTATGCGACCCGCGCGTCGTGATGAGGATGAAATGATGGTGAAGACGACAGGTACACCCAGTCCCCGTACCAGGGGAATTAACCAATTATGGTTAAAATTCCCGACCCTACCGGGAATCGAACCCTGGACCCCTGTGGCCAAAGGCCAGCAAGCTAACCATTTAACCATGGAGCCGGACATTTCAGTTGGGAAAACCACTAAGACAGTCTTTCTGAGGATGTAAACAGGCAGGTGGACAGTGAGCGTCTGCCATTACAATGAAATTCCTTAACCCAGTCTTCATAAGTATGAGAAAAGACGTTTGGTGATTTCCCCGTCGTGTTCCCAGGGTAACGTTAAGAGCTATGCAATTTAATGCAGTCTTGCTCACAACGCGTACACTACCTAATCTAGAATTATGTATACAATGTAAAACTCCGTAGCGAAGCACGGGTACATCAGCTAGTTATTCAATAAAACATCCAAACATGTGACTGAAATGGATTATACAATGTTTTCCGGGCAAGTCCATGACCATTATAGACCATTATACCTTTCAGCGTACAGTCTGCAAGCCACTGTGAATTTACTAAACGTCGCCATAATCCTCTATTTGCAACTAGTGCTGTGGCCTCATTTAGTTCTATACCTCTTATCTTTAAATCGTTAGAAACTGAGTCTAACCATCGTCGTCTCTCTTACCCTCCATAACAGAGTCCATTATTCTCCTGGGTAACCTATCCTCCTCCATTCGCTTCACATGACCCCACCACCGAAGCCGGTTTATGCGTACAGCTTCATCCATCCAGTTCATTCAGAACTTAACCTTTATCTACTCATTCCGAGTACCCACCTACCGTTGTTCCCACCTGTTTGTACCAGCGATCATTCTCGCTACCTTCATGTGTGTTACTTATAACTTATGAATAAGATATCCTGTGTCCACCCAGCTTTCGCTCCCGTAAAGCAAAGTTTGTCTGAAAACAGACCGATGTAAAGATAGTTTCGTCCAGGAGCTGACTTGCTTCTTACAGAACACTGTTGATCGCAACTGCGAGCTCACTGCATTAGATTTACTACACCTTGATTCAATCTCACTTACTACACTGACTGACAGAGCAAATGCAACACCAAGAAGGAGTGGTCAGAACTTTATGCCAATTGTAGGGTAGACTGACGTCACTGAGGTATGCTCATGATGTGAAATGCGCCGCTGTGCTGCGCACGTAGCGAACGATAAATGGAACACGGCGTTGGCGAATGGCCCACTTCGTACCGTGATTTCTCAGCCGACAGTCATTGTAGAACGTGTTGTCGTGTGCCACAGGACACGTGTATAGCTAAGAATGCCAGGCCGCCGTCAACGGAGGCATTTCCAGCAGACAGACGACTTTACGAGGGGTATGGTGATCGGGCTGAGAAGGGCAGGTTGGTCGCTTCGTCAAATCGGCGCCGATACCCATAGGGATGTGTCCACGGTGCAGCGCCTGTGGCGAAGATGGTTGGCGCAGGGACATGTGGCACGTGCGAGGGGTCCAGGCGCAGCCCGAGTGACGTCAGCACGCGAGGATCGGCGCATCCGCCGCCAAGCGGTGGCAGCCCCGCACGCCACGTCAACCGCCATTCTTCAGCATGTGCAAGACACCCTGGCTGTTCCAATATCGACCAGAGCAATTTCCCGTCGATTGGTTGAAGGAGGCCTGCACTCCCGGCGTCCGCTCAGAAGACTACCATTGACTCCACAGCATAGACGTGCACGCCTGGCATGGTGCCGGGCTAGAGCGACTTGGATGAGGGAATGGCGGAACGTCGTGTTCTCCGATGAGTCACGCTTCTGTTCTGTCAGTGATAGTCACCGCAGACGAGTGTGGCGTCGGCGTGGAGAAAGGTCAAATCCGGCAGTAACTGTGGAGCGCCCTACCGCTAGACAACGCGGCATCATGGTTTGGGGCGCTATTGCGTATGATTCCACGTCACCTCTAGTGCGTATTCAAGGCACGTTAAATGCCCACCGCTACGTGCAGCATGTGCTGCGGCCGGTGGCACTCCCGTACCTTCAGGGGCTGCCCAATGCTCTGCTTCAGCAGGATAGTGCCCGCCCACACACTGCTCGCATCTCCCAACAGGCTCTACGAGGTGTACAGATGCTTCCGTGGCCAGCGTACTCTCCGGATCTCTCACCAATCGAACACGTGTGGGATCTCATTGGACGCCGTTTGCAAACTCTGCCCCAGCCTCGTACGGACGACCAACTGTGGCAAATGGTTGACAGAGAATGGAGAACCATCCCTCAGGACACCATCCGCACTCTTATTGACTCTGTACCTCGACGTGTTTCTGCGTGCATCGCCGCTCGCGGTGGTCCTACGTCCTACTGAGTCGATGCCGTGCGCATTGTGTAACCTGCATATCGGTTTGAAATAAACATCAATTATTCGTCCGTGCCGTCTCTGTCTTTTCCCCAACCTTCATCCCTTTCGAACCACTCCTCCTTGGTGTTGCATTGTCACTGTCAGTCAGTGTATATTACCATCCTGGGAAACGGACAACCTAAATACTTGAAATTATCTACCTGTTCGAGCTTTGTATCAACAATCTGATATTCATTTCTGTTTAATGTCTTACCTACTGACATCAATTTAGTCTTCAAAAGGCTAATTTTCATATCATACTCATTGCACCTATTTTCAAGTTCCAAGATATTAGACTGCAGGCTTTCGGCACAATCTGCCATTAAGACCAAGACGTCAGCATAGGCCAGACTGCTTACTACATTTCCATCTAACTGAATCCCTCACTGCCACTTTCTACCTTTCAGCAGATGATCCATGCAAACTAAGAACAAGCAAAGGTGAAATATTACAGCCTTGTCTAACCCCTGTAAGTACCCTGAACCAAGAACTCATTCTACCATCAATCCTCACTTAAGCACAATCGTCAACATAAATGCATTTGATTGATTTTACACTTAAGAAAATGGAAATATGCAACACCATGAAGACATTGGTCGTTTGTGTTGATTTTCAAGATATGGAACGATGCCATGTAGGTATGTAAACGATCGAAGTTTCAGACCCATTCGATTGTTGCTACAGGTCTCCCCACGTGATTGGTCGCGGAGGAATCAACTCCAGTATACGGACTCTGGTGTAGCGCAGTTGACTTGCAGTTTGTGCAGTGAAGTGTTCCCTGTCAAACATGCCTCGACGACAGAGAAGAGCACGCTATCAACAACTGTCGCCGTTTGAGAGGGCTCGGATAATTGGGCTGTGTGAGGCTGGATTATCGCTAAGGACTGTTGCTGCACGTGTTGGCCGACAGGCATCTACGGTACAACGTGTATGGCAACAGTGGTCAAATGAAGGTACCCACACTCGTAGACCTGACACAGGCCCAGCGAGACAGACAACTGTGAAAGACGATCGCCACATCATTCGGATGGCCGGGATGGAACCCCATGCAACAGCAGCGCAAATTCGAGCAGCTGTGACACCCCACGTTACACAACAAACAGTTGGTAATCGCCTGCGTGCAGCTGGCTTACGAGCCCGTGTCCCTGTAGAAGGTTTTCTATTGAACCCACAACATCGACGTGTAAGGCTGGCCTGGTGTCGAGAAAGATCGACGTGGGTCAACGAATGGCATAGGGTCGTCTTTAGTGATGAATCGCGCTTCTGTCTTGCCCGCAGTGGTCGCCGGAATCGTGTGCGCCGACGTACCGGGGAGAGGGGCCGCCCAGATCTTATTGTCGAGAGGCACACAGGGCCAACACCAAGCATTATGGTCTGGGGAGCTATTGGTTTTAATGTGAAATCACAATTAGTGCTTGTTGAGGGAACTATGACTGCTCGACAGTACGTTGATAGGGTACTCAATCCAGTGGTTGTCCCGATGATGGCGAACATTGCTAATGGGATGTTTCAGCAGGACAATGCCCAGGTTCACACTGCACGCATCTCCAGAGAAGCTCTCCACGACATCACAACCTTAGAATTGCCCGCCAGATCCCCGGACCTCAGTCCTATTGAGCATGTGTGGGACATGATGGGTCGACAACTGGCCAACCGTCCTCAGCCACCCATAACTCTGGAACAACTGACCCGTGCAGTGCAGCAAGCATGGGCCACAATTCCTCAGGAAGCGATCCAGGGCCTTATTGACTCCATGCCTCGACGAATTCATCAATGTATTGCAGCTCGTGGTAGGCACATCCTGTATTGATTGTTGTCTAAACTTGCGGTCAGAGGAACCTGGAAGTGTAATCATCGAAGCACAACCGAACACTCATCCTGCATGTTCAATTGCAGCAATGTAGCACCACTCCTTCTGGGTGTTGCAGTTTCCATTTTCTTCCGTGTTATAATCTCCCCTTGATTTCATAGTCCCCCAGTATGGCGAACATCTTTTCCATCGGTACCCTGTCATATGCTTTCTCTAGATCTACGAAACATAAACACAATTGTCTATTCCTCTCGTCATATTTTTCAATTACCTGACGCATACTGAAAATCTTATCCTGACAGCCCCTCTGTAGTCTGAAACCACACAAGTTTTCATCCGACTTCCTCTCAACCACTGATCGCACCCTCCATTCCAAGATGCCAGTGGAGACTTTGCCTGGTATACTAATCAATGAGATACCTCGATAGTTGTTATAATCCTCCCTGTTCCCTAGCTTACAGATAGGTGCAATTACTGTTTTTGTCCAATCTTAAGGTACCTTACCAACACTCCATACTAATACTACTCTATAAAGTCATTTCATCCCTGCCTTCCCACTATACTTCACCATTTCAGGTCTAATTTCATCTATTCCTGCTGCGTTATGACAATGGAGTTTATTCACCATTCTTTCCGCTTCTTCAAGCGCAATTTCACCAACATCATTTTCCTTCTCCCCATGAGCTTGGTTGTTCCTCGTCCTGAAGATTTTCTACCCTTATTCCTCTTTGCAGACAGATTTCACTTTCTCTATCCTAGGACTAGAGATACTTAGTTTACTACAGATTAGATAGTGGTCTGTATCATCGAAAAATATCTGGAAAACCCGTACATTCCTAACAGACTTCCTGAATTCGAAGTCTGTTAAGATGTAGTCTATTATGGATCTGGTACCCCTAGCCTCCCATGTGTTGCGGTGAAGAGCCTTATGCTTGAAGAATGTATTTGTAACTGCTAAACCGATACTAGCACAGAAGTCCAGCAAACGCTTCCCATTCCCATTAGCTTCCATATCTTCCCCACATTTACCAATCACCCTTTCGTATCCTTCAGTTCTATTCCAACTTTCGCATTAAAATCGCCCACTAGCATTATCCTATCCTTGCTGTTGACCCTGACCACGATGTCACTCAATGCTTCATAAAACTTGTCAACTACATCCGCATCTGCACCCTCACATGGAGAATACACTGAGACAAAAATTCTCGTCTTAATTCCTCCAACTGCCAAATATACCCACATCATTCGCTCATTTTCGTGCCTAACAGAAACTATGTTTCGTGCAGTAGTATTCCTGATGAACAGCCCTACTCCACACTCTGCCCTTCCCTTTTTTTTTACTAGGGGATTTACGTCGCACCGACACAGATAGGTCTTATGGCGACGATGGGATAGGATAGGCCTAGGAGTTGGAAGGAAGCGGCCGTGGCCTTAATCAAGGTACAGCCCCAGCATTTGCCTGGTGTGAAAGTGGGAAACCACGGAAAACCATTTTCAGGGCTGCCGACAGTGGGATTCGAACCTACTATCTCCCGGATGCAAGCTCGCAGCCGCGCGCCTCTACGAGCACGGCCAACTCGCCCGGTCCTTCCCTTTCTAACACCCATCAAGTGCCCTTTATAATCTCATCTCTCCCTTCCTCGTTATCTCTCCTTACCCGAACATCACTTACTCCTAGCACATCCAGATGCATCCTCTTTGCTGACTCGGCCAGTTCTACTTTCTTCCATAAGCCCCATTGATATTGATAGTTTCCCGTCGAATTCCATTTCGTTCGCCAAGTTGTTTCCAAGGAGTCCCTCGCCTGTCAAATGGGATTGAGACTCCGTTACCCCCATAAGCCCGAGGCTTGTTTAACATGTTCTGAGCTCGGTAAATTCACGAAGCAGGATGCTATCCTACTTACACATAGTCTAAGTGAGGATCTCTCCTCTAACGTGTTAGGGACCACCAGTGGATTGTATAGTCCTAGCAGGCTGAGCACAAGGGGGGCCATGACTCGGAATATGTCCGAGATGCGTGCTCCAATTCCATAGCAACTGGTATCCCGACTCTCAGGACCACTTACTAGGCCACTCAGCCGTTGCCCATGGTTGACGAACTAGGACGTGACTACAGTAACCCACGCCATATAAAATAATATTCTAACATTTCCAAACTCTTATCTCAAAAAAATCTGGTGGGGCTAAGCCCCTTTAGCCCTTAATGACGCACCGCCCCTGATTAACTAACATCATGTCCTTCTTCTTTTTCTTCTTCTTCTCTTCTTCTTCTTCCGCTGCGTATCCCGCTTGCTTAAGGTGCCTGCACGCAATGGAGCATGAAAGATTCGTGGCCGGAGATTCAAAGTCGCATACACCCCAGCAACACCAGGAATCAAACCACGGCCGCTGGTATGACAGGCAAGCAGCCGCCCTCTTCCCCAATAATAGCAATAATGTATTGTATATAATCGTCGCTGGGCAAAGAATACCTCGTAACTTCTTCCGAATAAAGTTTACAGAAGAAGTGCAAACTTGAGCGGTCAGCAATGGCCGGATTACTGCTCCTGGCATTTTCATTGCCTAATCATAGCCCAATGCTTCGGCCATTGGAGTCTTCTGCTCCCTTTTCTGGCAACGCGGCGAGCCTTCGCAAGACAGATGAAGAAGCAGTGGAGTGGAATTCCAGGTTTGCATTGCCTAGCAACAATATGATATACAATAATTACGATTGTTAAACACTGCATGGCTAAATGGTTAGCGTGCTGGCCTTTGGTCACAGGGGTCCCGGGTTCGATTCCCGGCAGGGTCGGGAATTTTAACCTTAACTGGTTAATTTCTCTGGCACGGGGACTGGGTGTGTGTGTCTTCATCATCATTTCAACCTCATCACGACGCGCAGGTCACCTACGAGGGTCAAATCAAAAGACCTGCACCTGGCGAGCCGAACATGTCCTCAGACACTCCCGGCACTAAAAGCCATATGCCATTTCATTTTACTGAACATTTTGAAGTGAACGAGTGGATTTCGAAACAAAACGAAATAAAAGAGAGCAATAAGTAAGCATTTTACATACCTACCGGTAGTTAATGAGAGACGAAGTGACACATATTTTAGAATGAATAGTTCAGAAAGGGGACTCTGTGCAGTAATAGACAAAAGAGCACTAAATCAAAACAAGATTTATTGACAATGAGCAGGCTCACCTCTTTTCTGAACCGCTCATTGAAAAAAGCTATGTTAAGACGAACCCGCGCACCCCTAGTGGTACGCGTACCGCACTTTGAAAACCATTGCTCTAGATCATGGGATCACGGGTTTCAAGCCCGCCAGAGGTAATCTGTTTTAAAGTGGCCTTAGCTACTTTCTCGGTTGCCTGCCTATCAGTGTCGATACTCCAATTGTGCTCCTGTCTATCAACGAAAGTGGAATTCTACTGGCTGGATAGGTACAATTTAATTTAATTTTGCCAGGTGTTACTAAGTGCGCCACCGGCGATCTTTAACACGCCAACAGCAACAACATGAAGTGCCAAGATTTTTGACCGCCCTTTAAAAATCGACTGCCTCTGTCTGGGTCGAACTTAAGGTCATCAGTCGGACATTCCACCACGGTTTCACAGACGCCGCTGGATAGAAATAAAATCCATCGGTACTACATGTCTTACAATGTTGGGATGAAAATCGTGACACAGTTGGTGTTAACCTGATCAAATTAATTAAACTCATCAATAGGTTACACACTTTACTGTAAGTTCCGGTTTCTTTGCCATCTGATTGAGTAAACTGTACGCAGGTAGTCTGAATAGCGTCAAACCTAAATGTCTGCACGTGGTAGCTGAGACTATGCGTATATTATTATTAATATTATTATTATTATTATTATTAAATTAGGGGTAGGATTTTTATGCTATGTCATATTTTTATCCTAGCTTGCCTAAGTTAAATCAAGCACGTCTCTAACATTTGTGAACACCGTGAAGCAATTTTTATTGGTCATATAAATGAATATATATATTTTAGCGTTAGGTCATATTTTGATCAAATCATTGAACAAGATCATACTTTTAGTCATATTTATGTACCCCGCAAACCCCATGGCGCAACAGCCCCGAAGGGCCATGGCCTACCAAGCGACCGCTGCTCAGCCTGAAGGCTTACAGATTACGAGGTGTCGTGTGGTCAGCACGACGAATCCTTTC
Source organism: Anabrus simplex (assembly GCF_040414725.1). Lineage (NCBI taxonomy): Eukaryota > Metazoa > Arthropoda > Insecta > Orthoptera > Tettigoniidae > Anabrus > Anabrus simplex. The sequence continues at coordinate 246,672,691 of NC_090265.1, read as the reverse complement.
GGCGGGGCCACTATCTGACCGTCCGATAGCTCCTCAATAATCACGTAGGCTGAGTGGACCTCGAACCAGCCCTCAGATGCAGGTAAAAATCCCTGACCTGGCCGGGAATCGAACCCGGGGTCTCCGCTTAAGAGGCAGGCACGCTACCCCTACAACGCAGGGCCGGCTCATATTTATGTAGTATTTAACAATTCACCAGTTATTGTTGTAAACATCATTTCATAATGCTTGTGCAGCTGATCGTAAGGAAGTTTGTTTGCCAACCTTCATTTGGTGGTAGCAGAATTTACCAAGAATGTGCTGTTAAAGCCTGCGGGTGAAAGTTCTGTATACTGTACTAGCTGTTACCCGCGGCTTTGCTCGCGTGGATTTCGTACTTTGAAAAAAGTATCATTCCTCGCTACTACATTAAGAGATTTTCTGAAACTTCCTAAGGCACAAAAACTTACCGGAAAAGTGAAGTTCATTTACCCCAGTAACTTTTTGAAAACCGCGTGTGGCACTGGATCTTGTGACATGGAACTGTCCATGTGAGAAACACCCCACTGTCAAGTCGAAAAATAATACATTCTTTTAGGAAATTCCAAATAACAATTTCCATGTCTGTAACATCAGTTTTATAAGTTTCCCCATAAAAATAATTCAACCCCGTCTTCATTTTCTTCACACCCATCCTCCCATTCCTTAAGTGGATCTCCCGAAGAAAAGAATATGCGTGTGTCTTTATTTTCAAAGGATATTCCAGTACCAATTTTCACGTCTACTGTATAACATCTTCATTTTTTGAGATATACGTATCCTCATAAAAAGAATTCAACTTCTTTTTCAGTTCTTTTCACGCACCCCCTTAAGTAGATTTTCCTAAAACAAAAGAATACATCTTTCGTTTTTTTAACGGAGATTCCAAGCACCAATTTTCACGCCTGTGACCTTCAGTTTTGAGATAGGCTACAATTACCCTCACTTTTTCACATCTAATACGCAGCTATATTCTTCAAACTGGACAGACCTATCAAAGTTGGTCTTATGACATGGAAGTACAGTACATCTCCATCGCCGCATATTGGGTTGCTATTTCCAAATAACAGGCACGGTTGTGATCCTCCTAGCAAGAAATGTACTTTATAAAGCTTGGTGGCGTGTTCCCATCCTCCTATGTACAGCATTTCTCACCGGACTATCATGATATAGCGTAAACTGTCCGGCTCCATGGCTTAAATGATTAGCCATTTTAACCACCATTGGTTGATTTCGCTGGCACTGGAGCTGGGTGTATGTGTTGTCGTCATCATCATTGAATCCTCATCACGACGCGCAGTTCGCCTACGGGAGCCAAATCATAAGACCTGCACCTGGCGAGCCAAATGTGTCTTCGGACACTCCCGGCACTAAAAGCCATGCGCCATTTCATTTCATTTAGCGTAAACTGCTGTCGCCTAGCGACAGTCTGTCGATCAAGTCGATCCGATCTTGGTGCGGGTTTACAATTAAATTAATTACATAAAATTACTCATTACAAAAATACTACCCATCGGATTTCGTTCAAATGAATTCCTAAACCCTTCCAAGAGTAATGAGAAAACGTTGTGACATTTCGGTCTAGGTTTTGAGTCCATTTGTGACATACAAACAAACATTCATTTATATGTATGGGAGGTGTGTATTATCTTAAATCTCCCGTTAACACTATGGTTGTGAGCTTTTCAGTAACCCATCAGTGTAAATACATTTAGCCTTCTTTATTTGATTGAATATTGAAAAATACTGCAGTTAAGAACAGTGATGATGAATTTTATTGAGCGAATATCATAGGGATATACAAAATAATCCATACATAGATTTTATTACCATTCATTGATACCAACATTTTACAATTGAAACTCTTCACATCAACTGAACATGCGTCATTTTGTCGACTCACCGCACGTTTCTTCTTTCTTGTGAGATAGTGGGTAGAACTTCTCCACCATGCCTCCTTGACCTAACACAGGAAGCTTTCACAGAGGTGATGGCTCCTCCCCGCCATCACCCGTGGCGACCATCCAGTAAGTCGATGCGCTTTGTCGCCCCCGGAATCCTTTCGGACGCGCACCTCATCCCATGCATTTGTTAATATCTCCGAAGTTTCAGTCATTTCCGACACGCGGGACTGAATCCCCAAACAGAGAAAACCCCTGTTCTGAGGAGCAGTACCTCGTGTCGAGTTCGACTGTCACCCCGACGATATTAACAAGTACAGTGGGGTAGTACCAGCTGCGATCGCAGCAGGCTTCCCCGTAGTGATGGCCCCTCCCCGCCATCACCCGTGGCAACCATCCAGAGAGTCAGCACGCTTGATCGCCCCCGGAATCCTTACGGACGCGTGCTGGGTGAACGGGGAATAGTGACATCTTTTCTTATCCTTCTTATATGAACTGAATGCGGACTGCACAGTAAGCGACCTGTTCAACAATAGTATGTTTCTGTCGTGTCTTATTGTTGACTGTGCACCGAATGTGTTGCGATTACGGAGCAGAATAATGGCTTCTCCCAATTCCATTATTTCCTACCAGAACTTAAAATTATAGGTATATTACACTAAGGAATAGGGTCGTAAGAAAATAGAACTCAGTTTCTCTCGTATATTATATTGTTTCCTTCCAGAGGATTGTTGAATTGGGCTGTGAAACTTCTGCCCTCGCATTCTGTTCTGGACACTTTTTCCTTTAAGGATATCAAATACTGTAGTAATGTTTCTACCTCAGTCCTGGAGATGGTGCATCACGCTCAATGATCAGTGACTACTATGTGTCGCATGTATGAGAAGCTGCCACTTTCTCATATATATAAATACGTTTTTGTGACAATAATGAGATTATACGTTTCCTTAGAAACAAATCCGACATGTCAAGCTTCCAAAAACTGAACCGTAATATCATTTCCAGTTATTCAGAGAACTTCCTTCGTGATATACCGGCCGTATCGAGGCTTTCATCCACCCGAGAGTCCACATGCATGTCCCATAAATTCCAAATACTACCTTACATTGCTATATAAAATCTTCCCCCACGAGCTACAGCTCACATTAATATAACAGTTAAACTTTTTTAACTCTCCATCACATACTTTCACAATTTCTGTAAAGCTTATACAAGAACATGAAAGCACCAGGGCTCTTAACTTAGAGCGTGCGTTGGCGACCAGGGGGCCTTTTGATATTTTACACAACTCTAAATCACAAAATAAATATAAATCTGGAGTATACAGATTCAAATGTAACAACTGCAGCTCCTCGTACATCAGTCAAACTGGACGCAACTTTAATATCAGATACTCCGAACATATCAACGCCATTATATACGACAGATTCTCTGTTATAGGACAGCACATACGAGACTCCAAACATAATTTCACCAATATTGAAAAAGACATAAAAATACTTAAAATCATTAACAAACGCCCCCTTCTAAACACTACTGAAAATCGTTTTATTCACCTTGATCAATACTTCAACCCTAATTTCAATTTAAACGACATATCTGAAAAACCCAATATTCTTTTCGACTTCCTAATCCTTCTTCTCAAACATGCTAAATTTCTAAACACGAATTCAATTTTCCATGCCTTACACAGTTCCTACCCACGTTTCCCACCTCCAATAATCCATCCTCCTAACCCACTCTAAACTACCCCTCCTTTATTTCCCTATCCTATCCTTTCCCATTTTCTTTTAACGTCCAGTTCTGTTAATCTTCTCTTATCTACTAATCTTCCTCCTTTATTACCTTATCCTATCTTTTCACCTCTCCTCTCGAAAAAATATATTTTCCGAATTGAACTCTATATTATACTAGCTGACTACCCGGCGTAGCCCGGTTGGTTTAGGATGTTTACTTTTAAGATTAGTATCACCAGTTAGTTATCTTAAAGTGAATTTTTATAGAATTCCTTTCTGGGATATGGATTTTTACCATCTATTATATAGTTTTAGAGTTATTTAGATGTGTTTGATTTCAAGTTTTAATTGATTTCATTTTTGGGTAAAATTTTATCCTTGTGGAAGCTCAAATTGATTGGGAAGTATTTGACCCTTTCAAAAAGATAATAACTTCATGTGTTTATCAGTCACGGTATAGATATGATCTACACGATTTCAACTGTCATTGAGACTCTCACCAATCAGCCTTGAGACCCCAAACGCAGTGGATTCACCACTAATCTCGGTCATTTTATACTATTCACTACAAAACCTCTTCCAGTGTACCGTCCCAATGGAGGCTGAACGTCGACTTAAATGATATTCAGGGAGTCACAACAATGAATTCGACATTAATATCGGTTATTTTATATTATATATTAAATTTCTGACGGTTATTTTTACATTCATTTTCATCCCTTCTCAATCTCCATACTAATTGCGGTGAAGTATGACTTATTCATCCAGAGTGTCACAGTTTAACTCAATGAACTCGTAAACACTAATATCAGTCATTTTCCTTTATCTTTATATTTTACCACCTCCACGAGGAGTGCTACTGGTGTTTTACTCAATAGTATTTTCTTTTCAGATAGTAAGTCACATGTGTACCAATTTTGTATGAGGGCTGTGTTGGAAGAAACATACACAGAATGACGCCCGGAGTATCAATATTCGTCTCACTACTCCACACTATTTTCGATTATTTTTTCATCTCAGCCCTTCTCACCCCACCCCTAGCGTGCTAGGTCTACCATACTTCCTCGCAGTTTGTCTCACGATAGTAAGTCATAAATGTACCAAGTTTGGCTGAAATCTCTCCCGTAGTCCAAAAAACTATGGATTCAACACTAATATCGGTTGTTTTTAGTTATAATTATATTTCGCCCCCATCCCTAGGGCTTCTAGGGGTGTCTTGCCCTTGCAGTATTTTTTACAGATAGTGTGATTTATTAAATAAATTTAGTATTGTACCAAGTTTAGTTGACACCTATGCTGGAACATGTATACAAACACCCAAAATCTCGGTCATTTGCACATTTTCTTTTCTTCCTTCTCACAACCCTGCTTACTGGGGCTCAACTTGGACTTAAACGACATCCGGAGTGTCACTATTTATTTCAGCCGTCCAGAAAATTATGGATTCGACACTATTTTCGATTAATTTTATGTCTCACTCACCCCCCCACCCCCACCCAAGGTCGCTGAACTCACATCAATAGGGAACACTACCAAATTCTTATCTCTTAATGCTGAACATAGACTTTTAAAAATCCAGAGTGTCACTATACATCTCAGCGACGCCGAACACTATAGATTCGTCACTATTTCCGATTAATTTTATATCTCATTACCCCTTTCCCCCCCCCACCCCAAAGGGTGATGAACTTTGAATTTAAAAAATTCCCGAGTGCCACTATTCATCTCAGCGACCCCGAAAACTATGGATTCGACTTATATTTTCTATTACTATAAGTATTATATCTCACTCTCGCCTCTTCACCCCCACTTAGGGTGCTGAATATGAACTTTGAAAAATCCGGAGTGTCACTATTCATCTCAGCGACCGCGAAAACTATGTATTCGATACTATTTCCGATTATTTTTATATCTCACTCTCCCCTCGTCCCTCACCTCAAAGGGTGATGAACTTGGACTTAAAAGAATTCGGAGCGTCACTATATATTTCAGCGACCCCGAAAATTGTGGATTTGGCACTATTACCGATTATTTTTATATCTCATTACCTATCGCCCCCCACCCCTAAGAGTGATGAACTTGGACTTACAAAAATTCCGGAGTGTCACTATTCATCTCAGTGACCCCGAAACTATGGATTCGACTTCTATTTTCTATTATTAATATGTTTATATTTCCCTACCCCTCGCCCCCCCCCCGCTAAGGGTGCTGAATATGGACTTAAAAAATCCCGAGTGTCACTATTCATCTCAACGACCCCTTAAACTATGGATTCGACACTATTTCCGATTATTTTTATATATCATTCCCCCCTCGTCCCTACCACCCCAAAGGGTGATGAACTTGGACTTCAACAAATTCCGGAGTATCACTATTCATCTCAGCCACTCTGAAAATGATTAATTCGGCACTATTTTCCATTATTATTATTATTATTATTATTATTATTATTATTATTATTATTATTATTGTTATTATTATTATTATTTCTCACTCCCCCTCGCTCCCGCCACGAAGGGGACTGAAATTGGACTTTAAAATCCGGAGTGTCACTGTTTGTCTCAGCGACCCCGAAAACTATGATTTCAACACTATTTTCGATTATTTTTTAACTCGTCCCCCAAGGCCCCCCTTTAAGGGTGCTTGTGGTGTCTTTCCCCCACGAGGTTTTTTCCTGATACTAAGTCATAAGTGTACCAAGTTTGGTTGAAATCGCTCGAGTGGTATAGGAGGAGATGCAATACATACATACATACATACATACCTATAAACCAACCTATAGATCTATAGATTACATAGACTCGCCTTTGCTCGTTGTGATCCCCCAGTTGCTCTTCGTTAGGAGGGGGGGGGGGTGATAACTCTTGTCATTCCATTGTTGATATGCTATATTTTTAAAAGTTTCTTAAATATTGTACACGTCTAATACACAGCTACATTCTTCAAAATGGGCAGACCTATCAATGTTGGTACTGTGACATGAAAGTACATCTCGATCACGGCATGTTGGATTGCTATTTCAAAATAATAGGCATAAGAATGCACCTATCAAGAAAGGTACTTTGTAAGTCAATGCGGCGTGTTTTCATCCTCCTATATACAGCAAATATTATCCTCATCACGACGTGCAGGTCGCCTACGGTAGTCAAATCACAAGACCTGCACGTGGTGAGCCGAACATGTCCTCGGGCACTCCCGGCACTAAAAACCATACGCCATTTCATTTAGCGGACTATCATGGTATAACGTAAGCTGCTGTCGCCTAGCGACAATCTGTCCATCAAGTCGATCGAATCTTGGTGCGGCTTTGCAATTTAATAAAATTACATAAAATTACTCATAATAATAAAACTACCTTACCGATTTCGTTCAAACCATTTCATAATCCCTTTCAGATGAAATAAGAACAAACTGTGAAAATTTCAGCGAAATCGGTCCAGTAGTTTTTGAGTCTATTAACGTCAAATATACCAACATCCAATTTTATATATATACCTAGAACAATATGAGCTCGTATGAGATGCCAAAAGTATGATTCATTATGAGAGAAGAAGAAACAAATAACTACTTCTCTCTCCTTCCTTTCCGATAGTCAATGTTCAGTTTCCTTATTCTACGGGGTGATGGAAAGAAAATTCGACCACACATTATCTATACCCCTGTGTAATATCCTTCATGTCTCTGCTGATGAGTAGTTCAGTGTGGTTTCAAGATGCCTAAAGTGTTTTGATAGTGCGAGGTTGCGAGGTGATAAGTATTGTAGTACTGATGGATATATGTATTTTATTTTGTCAAATGTGTGAGGGGGAAATGGTGACAGGGAAAATGTTTATAGTGCAACAACATTGCAATACTGCTAAACACAAAAGCTGTGTAAACAAAGAATTAGCCGCGGAAAGCAGACACCGACTGCTGTTTGAGAGACCATCCAGCAGTCCATCTCCATGGATCTTTGTGAAATAATGTTCATCAAATATTCCTTTATACAAAGTAGTGATGCCGTATATAGTTTCCAAAAGTTCTTAGAAAACTAGACGACTTATCCCCAATCCCTCCGAGTCCACGTTAAGAAAGAACTATATGACTTCTGTTACGACGATACAATGAACAAATTAAGAAATAGTGTCGGCAGCAACAAAATATGGGTCTCCATAGATGATACTGTCGACAAAGACTAGATATGTGGCAAATGTTACTGTAGTCACTCTTAAACGTGACAAACCTGGAAAAACATGTTGTTGTGTTTTTGTTGTTCTTTTGTTGTTGTTTTAGTGGCTTTACGTCGTACCGACACAGATAGGTCATATGGCGACGATGAAGAAACATTTCTGTTGGCGTGTGAGGTATTGATTAGGATAAGCAACTCCTCCATCACTGGTATTTTCAACACCGCAATGTATTTGTTGTGGCCAGATAACGTTGAAGGAGAGAATCTGCTGCTCCTTACATGGTAAAAGCAGCAGAAGGTCTTCAGAATCTGTGTCCTAAAATGGTGCTCGTAACTTGTCTTGCGCGTGATTTACATAGAATGGCTGAAGAGGTTTGAGGAAACTACCCTGAGTTGGACAAATTTATTGCTAACAGCAAGAATATTTTCATTAAGGGCTTGATGCTGCAAACTACTATTGCACAAACTACAGTCAGACTGAGATCTTCAATTTGAGAGAAGTGATTTATCTTCAATCACAACTGTGCAAGAGTTGTTTTCGCCCATCATGTCAAGAAACTTAGACTACATACAACCAAATGTATCTGTGATACCAAAATACATCACTCGCCTTGAAACTGTGGGCATGCAATTGTGCGAAGTAAACTAAAAGTAGGCATACGTTATCGAAAGCACAGGGTGAAGTAGTTTCAAGGTTAGGGAAATACTACGATTGTGCTTGAACGAAATTCTGAATATACAACATTGTGTAAAATTTCTGACATTCCTTCCGGAAAAGAAGTAGAATTCGACGAATATGAACTGGAACTTTCTACTAACGATTTGACTTTTTTTTTCTTTTTCTTTTTTTTTTTTTTTTTTTTTTTTTTTTTTTTTTTTTTTTTTTTTTTTTGCATGCACCCGTTACGTCGTGCGATGTAGAAATAAGTTTCTCCAAGTAAGCTACAAGGCTCTACTTGCTAACAACTGGAGGATCTTCAAGTGAAACTGCATTTCGCCATCCAGTGCAACTCTACTAAACCAACTGTTAAAAGCAAAAGCACTTGTTTTCGTTTATCGTTTTAAGTTTTAGGTTATATTTTCAGGATTTTAGGTTATATATTGATAATTTTTAGAGCATAAATGCACGCGTATTTCAACAGTTCATATCATAGAAATACGAGCCATTTATTATTATTATTATTATTATTATTATTATTATTATTATTATTAAAACACTATTAATTCCGACATTTTGTCCTGTAAAACAATATCGAATGAGCCAAGTCAAACAGCATCCTACGAAGTGAATTAAAAGTGATAGATGGCTTAATAATTGCAGCAAAGGATCTAGTGCACCGGGCGAGTTGGCCGTGCGCGTAGAGGCGCGCGGCTGTGAGCTTGCATCCGGGAGATAGTAGGTTCGAATCCCACTATCGGCAGCCCTGAAGATGGTTTTCCGTGGTTTCCCATTTTCACACCAGGCAAATGCTGGGGCTGTACCTTAATTAAGGCCACGGCCGCTTCCTTCCAACTCCTAGGCCTTTCCTATCCCATCGTCGCCATAAGACCTATCTGTGTCGGTGCGACGTAAAGCCGCTAGCAAAAAAAAAAAAAAAAAAGGATCTAGTGCAAGAGTTCCTAACCCTTTTAGTGTCATGGATCCCTTTGAAAATCTGGTGAAGTCTATGGATACCCTCCGTAAAACATGGACATAAGCGCAAAAACACAACTTTTCAGGTAATTAATATATTTTACTTTATGGAAAACCGATCGTCTTATACAGTGTATGGCTTACACAAGTATGGGCAAAGTAAAATTTCTTAACCAAAAATAACAGTTGCAGCTGGTGATCATTCCATTGGCGGTGCCAAAAAATTCAAAATTTGTAAGCAAATCTTTCAAAATTGCAAGAACAGTCAGTGCATATTTACCAATGCTCTAAGTTACCATGAAATTATAATATTTAAGTGTGCTATTGTACAAGACCGTTCTTTTAATGAAGTATCAACTGAAGCTAATTTAGAAATATAGGAACAAATATAAATATTTACGTTAATCCACATGCATTTTTCTTAAATTTCCTATTTTAAGAAAGTTATTGATCAAATTTACAACCTCTCAGGAAAAAGGACTTATGAAAAACACGTATCTCAGGGCCTTCTCACCAAAAGTAGGTATTTGTTCCAAAACCTCGAACGAAACCTCCAAATTAACTAAAAATTCACTAAAAATTACCTCGATAATGTTGTGAGATGGACAGTAGGCAACAGTATGATAACAAACAGGGTTAAAAGTCAGGTTGTGAGCTTCACAAATAAGAAAAGTCCTCTCAGTTTTAATTACTGCGTTGATGGGGTGGAAGTTCCATTTGGGAATCATTGTAAGTATTTGGTATATACGGAAAGATCTCCATTTGGGTAATCACATAAATATGATTGTAAATAAAGGGTACAGATTTCTGCACATGGTTATGAGGGTGTTTAGGGGTTGTAGTAAGGATGTAAAGGAGAGGGCATATAAGTCTCCGGTAAGACCCCAACTAGAGTATGGTTCTAGTGTATGGGACCCTCACCAGGATTACTTGATTCAAGGACTGGAAAAAATCCAAAGAAAAGCAGCTCGATTTGTTCTGGGTGATTTCCGACAAAAGAGTAGCGTTACAAAAATGTTGCAAAGTTTGGGCTGGGAGGACTTGGGAGAAAGAAGACGAGCTGCTCGACTAAGTGGTATGTTCCGAGCTGTCAGCGGAAAAGTGGCGTGGAATGACATTAGTAGACGAATAAGTTTGAATGGAGTCTTTAAAAATAGGAAATATCACAATATGAAGGTAATGTTGGAATTCAAGAGGACAAACTGGGGCAAATATTAATTTATAGCAAAGGAAGTTAGGGATTGGAATAACTTACCAAGGGAGATGTTCAATAAATTTCCATTGCTATTGAAATCATTGAAGAAAAGGCTAGGAAAACAACAGATAGGGAATCTGCCACCTGGGCGACTGCCCTAAATGCAGATCAGGATTGATTGATTGATTGATTGATTGATTGATTGATTGATTGATTGATTGATTGATTGATTGATTGATTGATTGATTGATTGATTGATTGATTGATTGATTGATTGATTGATTGATTGATTGATTGATTGATTGATTGATTGATTGATTGATTGATTGATTGATTGATTGATTGATTGATTGATTGATTGATTGATTGATTGATTGATTGATTGATTGATTGATTGATTGATTGATTGATTGATTGATTGATTGATTGAATAAGAACGGTAGTGAAAGTACATGTGCTTGCCTCGCATGGGAATAAATAAGCCTTGCTAATGCCGACACAAGCACTTGTTCACAATTTTAGTTGCTACGAAAATCAAATTAACAAAATGCCTTGCCTTCAGCTTGAAGACTTCAAGACTACGTTACACACATACAGTATATACATTGGAAGGGATATCTTCTGCACCCGATATAATTATATCCATATAGGCTACCTATGATGAATTCTATTGATAAAGACGGCACACTTACCCACCTCCCGAGCCATTGAAATTAACCATTAACGATTAAAGTCCCCAACCCGGCCGGAAATCGACCCCGGGACCCTCTGGACCTCTAACCATTCAACCATGAAGCCAGACAGGAAGTATAATGAAGATGCAGCATTGAAAGTTTGTTGGACGTAATGTCATTTGTCTTCAGAATGGAGTAAGCCTAAGAGTCGTTCGTTTAAAATATGTACGTTGTAAACAAGTGTGTATATGTATTTAAAAATGTGACGAAAACGTATCTATGAGAAGTCTGAATTAATAAGCAAATAATTAGTAGTAAAAATATCAAACTTCTTAAAAAGTTCAAACGGACAAGGCGAAAAAAGCTAATTACGGGACTAGGTATTTATTAAGGCCGAGTACGGTTAACCGGGTGGGTTCATAGTGTCTGTGTTTCTTCCGACTCTCTGCCGTTAGCTTCGTCACACAAGGTAGCTACGTACCTTTGGGAGTCTCATGGAAGGCCTATCCCGAGAATAAGCGAGGTGTTCTAAAGGAAAAGCTGGCACGCAGTCCAGACTGGCGCTAACAATGAACCTTTAAACACTTGCACTATTAATAGAAGTACCATACAGATGCTTTATTTCCTTACATGTAGGAAATAGTGTCTGCAATCGAGACACTAAAATATTAGAAGTTCTTCCCAAAAGTTTTGTGTCCGCAATTCAGACCGTTCGCAATCAAGACGCAATCGTTTCGGTTAGCTAAAGGTATCTCACTGATCCCCTTGAAGATTTAAAAACTAGATATGTTAGGATCTGATTCACGCAGTTCTCTGTTCCCTGCCATATGTTTTGCCCAGCCCTGGTTTAATGTGACCCCGTAACACAGTGGCCCAATTGCCGAGTGTACTTATCTACTTGCCTTTGTCTATCATATATTTTGCCCACCCCTGGTTTAATGTGACCCCGTAACACAGTGGCTCAATTGCCGAGTGTACTTATCTACTTACCCTTGTCGATCATGTTGCTACGTGGAGAAACCTATTCAAGCAGCGACAAGATCCATTCTGCAGAGCCTTGACTGTGCTCATGACTGCCGTGCAATATACTGTACATACTGTACTTCTAAGAAACAATCCTGTAAGCTCCTTTCGCAAACAGTTTGCTCAGACAACAACTGCTACCTAAGCCTGCGAATTACGCATTATTAATGTATCTTGTGTTGCTCAGAATACGGTGCATATTTGTAATTAAGCTCACACTTGATACAGGTGAGAGTTCATGGATCTCTTTCCTCCTCTGCACCTATCCCCGAGGGGCTCACAATCATTGCCCTTGGTATAACACTGTTTCAGTTGCTTGAGCGCCAACCCTCCACGGCCAACTCGTATCCCCTTACCGCCTCGGCTATATTTATTGACGTTGCAATGTCTATAGTTTCGGAACCGTACTTCGACCAGTGAGCGTTATAAAAACATGCATTTTAAACTCGCAAATGACTTGTAGACAACACGTGCGACGACAGTGTTCAATATCTCACTGCAAAGAGGAAGGACCACAGTACCCAGCAACAAGAGTTTGACCTCGGTATGACGTCGTCGGGTGATGCAGCAGTGCTACCATCTTGAGGTACTAAAATGGCTATGCTACGTGGATAAAAGTTAGTGTAGCTCTGTACTCCGACGTTGTAGCGTGTCAAGAGCGGTGTCATTTGACGTGTCTCTGTGTGTTCTACAAGTATATGGTAAACATGAAATGGTGCATGACTTTTAGTGCCGGGAGTGTCCGAGGACAAGATCAGCTTGCCAGTAGGCGACCTGCGCATTGTGATGAGGATGAAATGATGAAGACGACACACACACACCCAGCTCCCGTGCCAGCAACCAATTAAGTTAAAATTCCCGACCCTGCGGGGAATCAAACCCGGGACCCTTGGGGCCAAAGGCCAGCACTCTAATCATTTAGCCATTGAGCCGGACAAGTATATGGTGAAAAGCAAACCAAACAGTGAACATTTTGGAAAATAGTGGTGCGAACAATGCTAAAAGCAAATCATTGAATATGTTGGATAATTGTGGTGCGAAGAAGTGCCAAAAATATTTCTTTCTTTCTTTCTTTCTTTCTTTCTTTCTTTCTTTCTTTCTTTCTTTCGTTCTTTCTTCGCAAACTCTTGCGACATATCTCTATATATAAAGTCCCTATTCTGTCTGTCTTTCAGAGCGATATTCAGAAAGCGAGGAAGTTTCAACAGCTGAAACTGCCACCAGATAGAGGTGTTATCTCCCCTTTACAAGGAAAACTCAATGATCCTTCCACAACTACGAATTTTGTACTTTTTAAAGAAAAAATACGCTTCTTTGAGTGAAGTGATTGTCATATATGCGTCATGTTGACGCGCACATCTTCACTCATTGACATGCGGTCGAACAAGTTCTATCCACAGCGCTGACTGGAATGCTGAAACTGACACAATATATTGCTCACAAAGAAAATACAATGATGATCATATTTGAACTGTTCAGTGAAAAACGCCTTCATTCAGTGAAGTGAATGAATCATCTCCTCCATGCTGGCATATGCAAGGTCAGTCTAAGGAGGTCAAGACACGAACGTTACTTATGGAGCTGCCATGTTGAGTCTTTAAGCGAGCGTAACCGAAGGCAAGTGTGTTCGATTTTAAAGGATATAGGTACCAAACATTGAAATAAGAACAAACAACAATTTTTCATGTAGAGTTTAACTGAGTATCTATTATTATTATTATTATTAGCGTATGGCAAGGAAATTATATACATAATATACAATATATATACAATAACAAAAAAACATTGATTCACTTCAGGCATTAGTGTTATCTCTTATATCTGAATGTCCAACTTATCAATCCACTGTAGTGCTTCCACTGTTGGAGATAGGAAGTCTTCCAAACTACCTGGATAAGCCCGTAGTTGACACTCGCTTACAATGTGGGAAATAGTCTGGCGAGGAGCTCCACAGTCACATTCTGGAGATGATACAAAGTTCCACTTGTAGAGAGAATCTCTGCACCTTCCATGACCTGTCCTGATCCTGTTCAGTCTGGACGAAGTTGCACGTGGCAGTTGGGATCCATTTACAATATTTTCCCCTCTGAAGATGTTATGCAGGGGCACGTCGGGAGAGTTATTCCAGCGGCCTTTCCACTCCTCCAAAGCATTGAAGTTGGTGGACGTCTTCAAAGCAGCATCACAAAGGGGTGGATGTCGTGATTTCAGTCTTTTGAGACTAAGAGCTGGTATGTCATTTAGAACAGGTAGCAGAGGATTCTTGCAGATCTTGTTGTACTCTCGAACAAGAGCTCTGGATCTTCGTAAGTCAGGTGGCATTATTCCTGACAACAGTGGGAGCCAGTGAACTGGAGTTGATCTGATGGTGCCAGATATAAGACGCATGCTGGTATTCAATTGTGGGTCAATATACTTTGTATACGGACTATTAATCCACACTGGAGCACAGTAGTCAGCAGCAGAGAAAACCAGTGCTAAGGCTGAAGAGCGTAGGATGTTTGCAGTAGATTCCCAAGTAGTATTGAGTATCTATTGTTCATGTACAGTAAATATAACTGCATATATAGCTGCAAATATAACTTGCATTACATGAATTCATCCACAGATATTTGAATAGCAAGCTACTTAACAAAACCTGAATTTCATGTCTTAAGAAACAAGACAATAAAGCGCTAGAGAGCCTACACTTCCTTTATCCCATCTCCTTTAATTATTCAAACCACCTTTTCCCCATCTCCCTCTTTTTTCACTCCTTCTCAACCCCGTCATCTCTCCTGGCCAGAGAGAGGGCGACACCCTCTAGGTTGCCCGCCCCACCCCATCAGGGTGGGGAATGAAAACTTGCAAAGTAAGTTAAGAAACAAGAATTAGCGGAAGTACTCATGTATACTCTTTTATTTCCTTACAACTTGATCTTACTGTGTTTATTATTAATATCATCTGTCAAAATACGTAATCTCATTGAGAGAAACATAGAAATCTGCACGGTCCTTCCCTTATATTATTATTACGTGAAATATTGAACTTAAAGTGCTTTACTTAAAGACAGTCGTAGTAAATTACCTTAAGCATTTCCTTTCTTCTTCCTCCTCCTCTTCTTATTCTTCTCCTTTTTAAAATTTTGCTTTGCGTCGAACAGACACAGGTAGGTGTTACGATGACGATGGGATAGGAAAGGGGTAGGAGTGTGAAGGAAGCGACCGGGCCCTCAATTAAGGTACAGGCCCAGCATTTATTTGCCTGGTGTGAAAATGGGAAACAACGGAAAACCATCTTCAGTGGTTCGATCCCACTATCTCCCGGATAGGCGACACTTACCATTCGAATCACATGCCTCACTTTTATAGGAGTGGTAGATAACTGCGAAGCAATTAGTATAGACTTTCATAATCTTTACCCGCTGTGGGTGGACGTGGTAGAATAACACCCACGGTATCCGCTGCATGTCGTAAGAGGTGACTAAAAGGGCCCCCAGGGTCTATTAACTTGGAAGAGCGATATGGTGACCACGGGACCCTTGGCTGAATCCTGGCATTTTTTCACTTACTTGTGGCAGGTTCCTTACTTTAATTTTTCTTAAACGACCGCCGTTGTATAGTTAATTCGGAAAATAAAACACCATTATTATTATTATTATTATTATTATTATTATTATTATTGTTATTATTATTATTATTATTATTATTATTATTATTATACAGTTCCTCTTAACTTTATTGCTTCCTTTGTTTTGGAGGTTCGGGCGAGTTGGCCGTACGCGTAGAGGCGCGCGGCTGTGAGCTCGCATCCGGGAGATAGTGGGTTCGAATCCCACTGTCGGCAGCCCTGAATATGGTTTTCCGTGGTTTCCCATTTTCACACCAGGAAAATGCTGGGGCTGTACCTTAATTAAGGCCACGGCCGCTTCCTTCCAACTCCTAGGCCTTTCCTATCCCATCATCGCCATAAGACCTATCTGTGTCCGTGCAACGTAAAGCCCCTAGCAAAAAAAATGTTTTGGAGGTTTCCTAGAATACAGTATTTTAAAGAGGTGGATTAGGAACAATTTTGGTATGGAATTCCACTTGAGAGTTTTTGTCCATCTACCCTCTTCTGTTCAAACTGCGATTCATCAAAATTATGTCAGAAGAAAATACATAATGGAACCCATAAATAAATAAATAAATAAATAAATAAATAAATAAATAAATAAATAAATAAATAAATAAATAAATAAATAAATAAAGTAGTCATTCATATAAACATATGATTCTTCAGGAATAATTTCAATGTAATAACTTACTAACCTCTGACAAGACTGAATTATATGTAGATTGCAATCACGCGTGGAATTTTGTACCGTATCCACTGATCTCACCATTGCTTATCACCGGAAAGTGAAACACTAATCCCGCCAGTTGACTTATTCAGACAATTTGGTGTAGCGCAGTATCCCGTTTTCCTTAAAATTTTAAATATATTTCACATTATCACATCAGGCTCGCTCACATCATAACAATGCTTAAAACTATATATGGCCGTCACCGCAAAGGATTGTGGTGGCGTTTTCAGACCTTCTAACGATACTACCGCAATCTGTTAGCACTATATAGAACTCTTACTGGCAGTGACATGTAACAAATTTGGATCGTGGGTCCTTTATTTTAGGTGTTCCCAAGGTAGAAATATGATTTGAGCATTCTCCGTATATCTTTACTAGGTCCTTTCTCGACGGAAAGTCTCTCATTCAACGAGATGAATTTGTCATTTTGTTACTCGCTTCTGCACGTGACAAAGTGGATAAGTCAAAAAATCTACCTGTGAGGAAACAGTGCCTGAATTTGGGACATTATTTTGCTAGGTTACTGAGGAGGGGGAAGACTCACAATTCTCTTTTTCGTCGGCCGGGTGACGTCTCACCTATAATTTTGCACCCCGCTGACCATAATGAAGTATATAGGCTGGCACCGAGATGGAGGTCGGCCTTCCCTCTACCTACACTTGCCTCGTTTGTGATGTCCAACTCGACATTCTGGAAGAGGATATTCTCACTGCCCTTCGACCATCTGGAGTCCACTGCGCTTCCCGGCTTCTCGCCGGCCCAGGACCTTCAGACGTAGTACTGCTCTATTTGGGGTGTCGTCCCATTTGCGGTCAGTCTCATTTGCGGTCAGTCCCATTTGCGGTCACTAGGGTAGAATACAAAAATAAACTAGTTTTGACTGGTGAGACATTGTCCCATTTGCGATCACTCTTATCAGTGGGGATATGGAATTCCCTACTCAAGGACTGGTACAGGCAGACAGCCTTTTAAATAACTGGCGACAGCTGCGTGCTAGGATTCGGATGCTGAAACTCATTAAATTAATTATGTTTACCGCTTGAGTACGATGCGTTAATATCGGGACAAGGAGACTAAATAGGACTTATTAGTACCTTTTATTTAGGGTTAGCGGATGGTTATGGGTGTAATCAAATGATTTTTGAAATGCAGGACAAAAGCAGGGCGTATTAAACCGTTAAACTTCTTCAAATTCAAAATAAATGTTTTGCTGTAACACTCTACTTCCTCGACATTGCGACCCTTTTTGGGTTGTGTCTTGATTGCGGACAAGGCGAAAACCGTCCAGATTCCGAACAACTAAATATACCCTGTCCAGATTGCGAACAAGAGATTAGTGTTGACGTGGGATACATAACACAGATACAATTTTCAAAACAGTATCATATGAAATTTTGTTCTAGTAGTAGTAACATTAACTGGTACATTGGGATGTGTTAGATAACCTAACAATATTTATAAAAATATTTTTCTTATTGAAAATGTTTAATAATTTAGTTTAGGGTAATCTTATGATTTAGAATATCATTTTTATTGTATAACATAACTAGAGGGGCATTTGTTTATGGTGGATTAGTGAGAGTTGTATTATTAATAGATTATTATTATTATTATTATTATTATTATTATTATTATTATTATTATTATTATTATTATTATTATTATTATTATTATTATTATTATTATTATTATTATTATTATTGTACCGGGCGGTACACCTCCACGCCGCTTATTTAAACTTTGCGCCAGTTGAAACTCCTCTACTGGAAGAAGTCTGAACTTTGTCTTATGTGTTAATTTTTAAGTTACCCTGAAGATGCCACTACTTGGAAATTTTGAAGTTTCTGAACTGTGTTGTTTTCGATGTAATTTTGTTTTGCTTGTAGTAAGAAGTTTGAACTTTCTCTTCTAGAGGACACTATTGAAGAACTACAACGGTGCACCCTAGTGCGAAGTGAAAGAACTGTTTTTTTGGAGAAAATTTAATTTTAAAAGTTTGTTCTTTGCTAAATTTCTTTCAGTCATTGTTTAAGTTGGCAATATTAACCCTTTCTTTCCCCTTGTTTTGAATTTAGCCAATCCCGAATTTCTTTAATTAATTTTCCACCAATAATGTGTTTCTTCTTCATATTGTGTAGGGGTTTTCTTTATCCACCAATAAAATGATTGTGGGCGGGTGTTTTCCTTCCTGAAACGCCTCGAACTTTCCGCGAGAGTATATAAACTGCTGATTTTAGGGTCTCTGCGCCACTTCTGTACCATCTTTCAGTGTGTAAAGTATATAGCAGGGGCGGGAAGCGCCTCTTTCTTCGGGCAGCAGTTCAACAACCAGGTAATGGCCATTTAATAACTTCTTTTCTTGCTAGCTCAGCAGTTTAACTCTCGGGGCGGGTCCGAAGAGTTTCCACCATGTAACCTTTTCCTAAAATGTAACTACTCTTAGCATCTATTATCTTTTAAAGCTACATATTGGGATAGAGAGTGCTTAACCCTCTCGAGCTCCCACTCATATTGTTTTGAGGTGAACTTATTTCCCACATCCGATTCTTCCTTAATGTAAAGTAAATTGTTCTTTTCTAAAGTCACCTCTGTAGTATGGGATTAGCTCTTGCATTAGTGGCCTAGAGCCAGATTAGGTTTTAAAACAAATGCATTAGGAGTGCAGATCGCCTCCTCTCAAATTGTTATTTTAGAGGTCATGTAATTAACCTTCTTCTAATTTAATAGACCTCAGTAGGTTGGGTATTTTACCCCTGTGTATATGTCCTTAGAGGACAGCTTGAAGGTGGAATTAGGTGTGGCCTTTGACAGGCCTAAATTTTGAGAGCAAGTTGCTCTTTCTTGAAAATTTTGTTTTCTGCGCGCCTCTAGGAGGCCTTACTGTGTAATTTGGAGCAAGTGCTCCTGGGCATGAATGGGGTTTTCTGCCCCTCTGTTGAAACTTGTGTTTGGGGTAAAACTGGGCTAATTGCTCAAGAATTGTGAGGTTGGGGCTCGAAGCCCAAATCCTGTAAATATTGTAATTGTACTTTTATTGCCTTGCTACTCTGTACCTGTCTTTCGTGTTATTTCTGAATTTTGGAAAGAGAATATAACCTTGTTAAATTTTACATTAACTTTAATTTCGTAGTTTGAGACCCGTTCACACCCGCACCTTCTTTCACGCATAACTACCACAAAAACACGGTAACAAGTGGTAGCAGAGCGTGGTGAATGGGTCTCAATTTAGCCCCTTTTGACGGCTAAACATTGTTTTGATTCGAACTCTAACAATTTTCTCTGTTGCTGGAAATTTTGATTTTTTTTTTCTTTTTCAAAATTGTTCGGTCATCATGCCCGGCCCTCGCGATGTTCTCCATCTTAACTATTTGCGCAAGGAGGAGTTGATCTATGAATTGACTATTAGAAATGTGCAATCTGGAGGCACGG
Organism: Anabrus simplex; assembly: GCF_040414725.1. Lineage (NCBI taxonomy): Eukaryota > Metazoa > Arthropoda > Insecta > Orthoptera > Tettigoniidae > Anabrus > Anabrus simplex. Next base: position 246,652,590 of record NC_090265.1, on the reverse strand, counting down.
TTGCAGTAGACACAAACAAGCTTAGAGAGTCCCTTGATTTGCCCATTGCCATCCCCCCGTTGGGAGAGAAAGAAATTGACGACTCTCTTTCCACGATCACCGAGAATACTACTGGGCTAGCATCTGTAGTTAGTTTTTTGACGAAAATGATCCTTCTCCGAATCAAATTAAGCGGGTGCAAGCCAGGCTATTTCATTTTTCAAATAGAGTTAACGATCTGTTGTCTCTGAAGTTGAATGACGTTCAGAGGAAGGAAGCTAGTACGTTGCTTGAGAGTATTTCTGAATTATCCAGTAAGGTTACCCAATTGTTAACTGGGGAAGTTCCTCCCAAAATCGATCAACCCACCACGGTGAATGTAGGTAGCGAGGAAGAGCCTCCTAAGGGAGAAGTCAATAGGATTACTGTTGGAGCTCAAACGATCTCTGCCCCATTGGACAACGAGTCTGAACGCCGTGCATCGTTGAATAATGTACGTTCTGAATTAACTTCTTTGCCACTGAAACCTTTACCTACTATGTCACCTGGGTTCAGCAGCTTGCCTCATCCATTGGCAATGTTGCTCAGAGGTATCTCGTTTCTGTGAACACCACCAGTGAAGTTATTTCTTTCTTAAGGTTTTTAATTGAATTTCAGGATCATGCCCTTGTTTTTTCTCTTTCCCCATGTCAGATTTTGCAAATCATCTATCCCTATGCAATAGGTATTCTCTCAGACAAAATAGTTAGAGCCATTGCCGAGCAGTCATCGATTGAAGACTTCCACGCCCACTTGCTAGCTAACTTCATCCCGGCTAGGGCAAGGTCCTCCCTTATTCAGAAGTACTATTATCGGGTACAGCGCTTGGATGAAAACTTGGCAGATTTCATCCAAGATATTAAGTTCTATACTAGAGTGTTTGCTCTTCACTTCCCTGAGGATCAGATTGTACAAGCTATTGTGGAAGGCATTTCACCATCCTATAGGTCATATTTGTGTTTCGCGGCGTGCCCGCAAACTTTCTCTGAACTTGAAGCATTGGCCGTCTCAGCGGAAGGAGTTAGATACGCCGATTCTTTGCGTGTCGCGAAAGAACCCCCTCCCTCTTTTAGTAAACTTCGGCCTCCACCTCGCCGACCAGTCACACCCCGTAAATGTTATGCTTGCGGGTCGCCTGACCATCTTCGCAATAAGTGTCCACTGATCAAGTCTAGTAGGGCAAAGAATGGAGCTGGTTCATCACAAGGCTGTTTTAAATGTGGGGCTTTCTCACATATCGCCAAGAATTGCCCAAACTCAAATAGCACACCTCCTGCTCAACTTCTGGTGCAAATTCCACCAATGCCAATAATAAAAAATGACTAGTGGCTTCGGCTGAGTCGACTAATCCCGCTTCCCGAGGCTCAGCCCCTGGTAAACAGGTCGAAAATTCAGGGAACGTTCAATCTTCAAATTCATCTTTTGAATGCCCCAAAGAATGTCTTAGGATTGCGGCGGATACCCCCGCACCGGTTCCTTTTCTTAAAATTGAGTTAAATAATGAACCAATAACAGCTTTATTAGATTCAGGCAGTGTTTGTTCAATTATTTCGGATCAATGGTATTCAAAATTGAAATCTGTTTGTAAACTACCTGACTATGGTTCATCTCCTGTTCAATATGTCTCGGCTAATTCATCTCCATTAGAAATTCTCGGTTCTGTAAATGTCAAAATTCGTATTTTTAAATTTACATGGAAAATCAAATTGTTTGTGGCTAAGCACTTCTCTTGCCCCATCATATTGGGAGCCGACTTTATTTCTCACACTGGTCTTGTGCTCGATCTTCAGAGTAGGTCGTGCACTTTCAAATTTGCTTCCAATTGTAAAATCCCCTTGTTAAAATGTAATTCTGCATCATGTTCATCTATTTCGCCTACCCAGGATGAGATGTTGTTAGACCTTAGACATCTACCTGAGGAGCAGGCTGATAGTATTCGTAAGTTGTGTCAGTCGTTTCCAGAGGTGTTCTCTGATACTCTTGGTGTTACTGACCTTATTGAATACAAAATTGAGGTCACGGATTCGATTCCTGTCCGTTTTCCACCTTATAGGCTATCTCCACCAAAAATGAAGGCTCTGAAAGAAATCATCGATCAGATGTTGAAGGATGGCATTATTAGGCCCTCTAAGTCGGCGTATTCTTCACCTATTTTTCTAGTCCCGAAACCCCAAGGTGGCTTCAGGCCTGTCATTGATTATAGGGCTCTCAATCGGAAGGTGGTGTTACAATCTGTGCCCCTTCCTGACCTTCATTCTTGTTTTTCATGGTTTCGTAAGGCCAAGTTCTTTACTATCTTGGACCTGAATCAGGCCTACAATCAAATTCCCCTAGCGGAAGAGTCTAAACATCTTACAGCGTTTGCCACGGATTGGAATTTGTATGAATACAACCGCGTGCCTTTCGGGCTCCCCACGGGAGCAGCTGTACTCACTAGGCTGCTAGATAGGGTCTTCTCTGACATCAAATTTGAGTACTTGTATCACTACTTGGATGATGTCGTCGTATTTTCGGAGACCTTTGAAGAACATCTAGATCATCTGCGAGAAGTTCTCAATCGCCTTCGTAAGGCTGGGTTAACTGTCATGTTGTCCAAGGTTGCCTTTGCTAAGCCCTCTATGTCATTCCTAGGGCATATTGTGTCACCTGATGGTGTTGCAGTCGATCATTCTAGAACACAGGCCATCCGTGATTTTAAACCTCCCAAGGACATTAAAGGTATCGCCAGGTTCATTGGTATGGTGAATTTTTTCAGGAAGTTTATTCCTAACTTCGCTAATAGAGCGGCGCCCTTGAACCTTCTTCGTAGGAAAGGCATCAAATTTGAGTGGGGACCTTCTCAACAAGCCGCGTTTGAAGATCTTAAATTAGCTCTCTGTAATGCCCCTGTCCTTGCTATGCCTGATTTCTCAAAGAAATTCATCGTCCAAACTGATGCGTCGTCGTCAGCAGTAGCAGCAGTCCTTCTTCAAGAGACTGAATTAGGGAGGCGACCCATCGCCTATGCATCTAGGACTCTATCGGCTCAAGAAGCCAAGTATTCCATCTATGAGCTCGAAGGTTTGGCAGTCTTATTTGCCTTAGAAAAGTTCCGTCTCTATCTGGAACATGTCAAATTCGACCTGGAGACAGATAATCAAGCCTTAAGCTGGGTCTTAGGTAGGCCGCGTCGTACTGGTCGTATAGCCCGTTGGGCCATCCGTATTTCTGCCTTCCAATTCGATGTCAGGCATATCAGAGGGACCGAAAATGTTGTTGCTGATGGACTCAGCCGTATGTTTTCCAACGAGGTCGAGACCCATGATCCGGTCGACAGTTCATCACCTCCCGAGTCCATACTATCTGATGTTAATGCCATCTTAACAGATGCTCCCATGCTCTTTAGGGATATCGAGAAATACCAACGTGAAGATCCGACGCTGGCTCCGATAATGGAAACCCTTTCTTCTGGGGAACATGTCGTCCCTTATGTTCTGAGGAATGGTGTTTTATGTTGCCCTTCGAGGCATGATAAGATGATGAAGGTTGTCGTTCCAGCTGTTCTTGTACCTATGATCTTCAAGTACTATCATGAGACCCCATTAGGAGGGCATCTAGGCATCTTTAAAACTCGTGAGAAGATTCGTGAAATGTTCATCTGGAAGGGGATGGACGGTGAAGTCCGTGAACTAGTAAAAGCTTGTAAATCCTGCTTGCTTAGTAAACCCACCATGTCCACCACGGTAGGCATGTTGTCCTCTCATCAGGCTTCGCGCCCCATGGAACGCTTGTATATTGATTATGTAGGACCCTTCCCTTAGTCGAAGGGAAATGCCAACAAGTTCATCTTTGTATGCGTAGATGGTTTTACAAGATTTTCCTGGTTATTTCCGACTAAGCTGGCTACCGCTCAGTCCACCATTACTTGTCTAAATTCTATCTTTGCTTCTTTTGGTCCGTGTCAATATATTGTATCTGATAATGCTGAGGCTTGCACATCTAATTTATTTCGTAAATTCTGCTTTGACCTGTCCATATCTCATGTGACAACTTCTGCTTATTACCCTCAACCATCTCTGGCTGAACGGGTTAATAGTAATCTCAGGTCCGCGCTTATTGCCTATCATCATGAAGATCATTCTAGATGGGACACGTCCCTGCATTGTTTAGCTTTTGCTTTGAATTCGGCGGTCCATGAATCTCACAAGTTTACTCCAGCTTCTTTGATGTTTAAGTTCGTTCCTAACACGCCGCTCTCTAACCTCTGGTCTCTGAGTGACATTCTACCCGAGACAATAGATCCGGATAATATCAAAGATCTTTGGAAGAAAGCTAAAGCCAATCTTAAAGTGTCTCATGAAAAGGTTAGGGAAAGATATGATCGTGGACGGAGACCCACCAATTTGAAGGTAGGTGTCCAGGTGATGGTCAAGAATTTTGTTCCCGCGGGCAAGCTTGCCCCCAGATTTCATGGGCCGTGCATAATTCTCGATTTCCTTACGCCGGTTACGTTGTTATTAAGTAATCCAGCCACCGAGAGGATATTTAGAGTTCACCTGTCCCAGGTGAAACCTGTATAATTTCTGTGCTAACTTGCTTCATATAATCTTGAAAGGAATATGAAGGTTTTTTTTTTTTTTTTTTTTTTTTTTTTTTTTTTTTTTTTTTTTTTTTTTCTTAAGGCATTCTGCCCCTTCTATAATATTTTGTTTTATATGTAAGCATTTTTGTAAAACCTGCCCCGAACCGTTAAACTGCCATCCTGTCGTTGCAACGGCCATTACCATGCTCCCGTCTCCTGCTCCACTACACACAGTGGCTCGTACACGAAATGGATATCTGCACGCCGCTGGCCCCTCAACCTTTCCACAAAGCCTGTGCCCTCAAAAAGACGATGGTCCAACAAAATTCTGCCGCCGAGCTTTAATGTTTCAGTGCCCCCGCAGCAGCGCGGCGCCGTACCGCTCCTGAGGCAGGGTACGGGCCCGCCCTTCTCCAGTGAGGCCAACCTGTGTACGGCGAGCCGGAGCCCTTCTCCCGGCCAAGGCTGATGTGCGGCGCACAACTGTAACTGGCCCGCGAACTGCATGTTCGCCGCGGGCGCGGCGTGCTTCTACACCACTACTCCTCTCATAGTGCGGGCGAGCGGTATCTCAGGGTACTTGAGGGGTCCGGGCGGCCTTCTCTGAACTCAAGCAGCGGCGGCTGGTCTGGCCGTCAAATTGATCAACGTTGGAAGTACATAGCCAGCTATATGGACATTCCTGTTCAACATTACTACCTTTTCTTGGATTTTACTGCAATCCCTGGTGGACTTAGAAAATTTTTCCTCAACTTTAAAAACAAAAGTTTTCCTTCTGAATTCAACTTCTACCACATAAAGACATTACTTCAGCAGTTACTACGAGAATTTTGGAAACTGGATCAAATCAAATTTCAACAATTTTGATAAATGCTTCTGCAATTAATCTCCATATCAACATCATAACTTGGACCTTGTTTTCAAACAAAAGTTTATGTTCTTCTGTGTTACCCCTTAGAGGAACATTTGGGGGGGGGGGAGGTCTGTACCGGGCGGTACACCTCCACGCCGCTTATTTAAACTTTGCGCCAGTTGAAACTCCTCTACTGGAAGAAGTCTGAACTTTGTCTTATGTGTTAATTTTTAAGTTACCCTGAAGATGCCACTACTTGGAAATTTTGAAGTTTCTGAACTGTGTTGTTTTCGATGTAATTTTGTTTTGCTTGTAGTAAGAAGTTTGAACTTTCTCTTCTAGAGGACACTATTGAAGAACTACAATGGTGCACCCTAGTGCGAAGTGAAAGAAGTGTTTTTTTGGAGAAAATTTAATTTCAAAAGTTTGTTCTTTGCTAAATTTCTTTCAGTCATTGTTTAAGTTGGCAATATTAACCCTTTCTTTCCCCTTGTTTTGAATTTAGCCAATCCCGAATTTCTTTAATTAATTTTCCACCAATAATGTGTTTCTTCTTCATATTGTGTAGGGGTTTTCTTTATCCATCAATAAAATGATTGTGGGCGGGTGTTTTCCTTCCTGAAACGCCTCGAACTTTCCGCGAGAGTATATAAACTGCTGATTTTAGGGTCTCTGCGCCACTTCTGTACCATCTTTCAGTGTGTAAAGTATATAGCAGGGGGCGGGAAGCGCCTCTTTCTTCGGGCAGCAGTTCAACAACCAGGTAATGGCCATTTAATAACTTCTTTTCTTGCTAGCTCAGCAGTTTAACTCTCGGGGCGGGTCCGAAGAGTTTCCACCATGTAACCTTTTCCTAAAATGTAACTACTCTTAGCATCTATTATCTTTTAAAGCTACATATTGGGATAGAGAGTGCTTAACCCTCTCGAGCTCCCACTCATATTGTTTTGAGGTGAACTTATTTCTCACAACCGATTCTTCCTTAATGTAAAGTAAATTGTTCTTTTCTAAAGTCACCTCTGTAGTATGGGATTAGCCCTTGCATTAGTGGCCTAGAGCCAGATTAGGTTTTAAAACAAATGCATTAGGAGTGCAGATCGCCTCCTCTCAAATTGTTATTTTAGAGGTCATGTAATTAACCTTCTTCTAATTTAATAGACCTCAGTAGGTTGGGTATTTTACCCCTGTGTATATGTCCTTAGAGGACAGCTTGAAGGTGGAATTAGGTGTGGCCTTTGACAGGCCTAAAGTTTGAGAGCAAGTTGCTCTTTCTTGAAAATTTTGTTTTCTGCGCGCCTCTAGGAGGCCTTACTGTGTAATTTGGAGCAAGTGCTCCTGGGCATGAATGGGGTTTTCTGCCCCTCTGTTGAAACTTGTGTTTGGGGTAAAACTGGGCTAATTGCTCAAGAATTGTGAGGTTGGGGCTCGAAGCCCAAATCCTGTAAATATTGTAATTGTACTTTTATTGCCTTGCTACTCTGTACCTGTCTTTCGTGTTATTTCTGAATTTTGGAAAGAGAATATAATCTTGTTAAATTTTACATTAACTTTAATTTCGTAGTTTGAGACCCGTTCACACCCGCACCTTCTTTCACCTCTACCTACCACAAAAAAAACTGTAACAATTATTATTATTATTATTATTATTATTATTATTATTATTATTATTATTATTATTATTATTATTATCTTTTCTTGCTACTAGGTCTTATGGTGACGATGGGATAGGAAAGCCTAGGAGTTGGAAGAAAGCGGTCGTGGCCTTAATTAAGGTACAGCCCCAGCATTTGTCTCATGTGAAAATGGGAAACCACGGAAAATCACCTTCAGGGCTGCCGACAGCCGAACCCTTAAGCTGCCTGTTCCTGGAATTCGGACGAAACGCTACTCGGGCGCTTCGACACCTCAACACGCGCACAGCTATTAAGATAGGTGTATTTGCTAAAATACGCTCCTTTTGTAGACCATTGGTAGCGTCTGTGTTCGGATCCCATGTAAAAATTCTTTGGTGATACATTTAGGGTTACCGAGCGAATTGGCCGTGCGGTTAGAGGCGCGCAGGTGTGAGCTTACATCCGGGAGATAGTGGGTTCGAACCCCAGTGTCAGCAGCCCTGAAGATGGTCTACCGTGATTTCCCAATTTCATACCAGGCAAATGCTGGGGCTGTACCTTAATTAAGGCCACGTCCGCTTCTTTCCCACTCCTAGCCCTTTCCTATCCCATCGTCGCCATAAGACCTATCGGTGTTGGTACGACGTAAAGCAGATCCTAAAAGTAAAATAAGTCTTTCTTTCTTTCTTTCGTTCTTTCTCTCTTTCTTAATCCGTTTACAGTCCAGGGTTGTTCTTTACCTCGGACTCAGCGAGGGATCCCACCTCTACCGTCTCAAGGGCAGTGTCCTGGAGAGTGAGACTTTGGGTCGGGGGATACAACTGCGGAGGATGACCAGTACCTCGCCTAGGTGGCCTCACCTCCTATGCCGAACAGGGGCTTGTGGGGGGGGGGGGAAGATTGCAAGGGATAGGCAAGGAAGAGGGAAAGAGGCGGCCGTGGCCTTAAGTTAGGTACCATCGCGGCATTTGCCTGGAGGAGAAGTGGGAAACCACGGAAAACCACTTTGAGGGTGGTTGAGGAGGGAATCGAACCCCCCTCTACTCAGTTGACCTCCGGAGGCTGTGTGGACCCCGTTCCAGCCCTCGTACCAATTTTTAAATTTCGTGGCAGACCGGGGATTCGAACTCGGGCCTCCAGGGGTGGCAACTTATCACACTAACCACTACACCACAGATGCGGACCATGTAGTGTTTATCCGACATAATTTAAAAAATCAGCCATAGATCGCCCTTGAGAGGTTTCTTTACCTACTGGCAGAGTAACATGTAACGTCAGGATAACACTCAAGCAACCTAATTAGCATCAAATCAGAATGTTGCGCATGATAGTTGAGACCGTACTACTACTGTTATTTTTTATTATTATTATTATTATTATTATTATTATTATTATTATTATTATTATTATTATTATTATTATTATTATTATGATGATTATTATTATTATTATTATTATTATTATTACCGGTATTTATTTATTTATTTATTTATTTATTTATTTATTTATTTATTTATTTATTTATTTATTTATTTATTTATTTATTTATTTTCCTCAAATTCTAGGTACAATTGAGGGATGGTGAATGGCGAAAGGTCATAGCCCCACATACACGAATCTCTGAGTGTAGCCTAATTAGCAGTCTCCGTGCTGCATGGACGTTGGAAAACCCCAACAGGCTGCTGATAACTTTAAAGTGATCGCAAATAGGACACGAACTGGTCTTTCTTCGCATTCCTTTTTTCTTCCGAACTGGAAGTGACCGCAAATGGGACAAATTTTGCTGTGACCGCAAATGAGACTGACCGCAAATGGGACACAACCCTATTTGGCCTCTTCAGCCGACCGAGACCACATCATTCATCATGGAGCACTGATCAACAATCGTCTTCATCGTGTGGTAGCTACGCCCCCAAACATCATGGCACAGCTCCTCGCCAGCGACCAAGAACCGCCTGCATTAGTCACTTCGTCTCCAGCAACACCACCACCCTCATACCGCCCACCACCTCTATCTTCGCCTCCTCACTACCCCTCCTCTGTCACTACCATCGTCACTACTACCACCACCACCACCACCACTACTTCTGCCCACACCTCCCCTAAGTTTCCTCTTACAACTTCCGTAATGTCCCATCCTTTTCCCTTTATGACGTTTCCTCCCCCCGCTTCTCTTTCCCCTGCTCAAAATCCCGCTCAGCTCCAGCCGCCGGCCGAGGAAACTGCAGCACGTCGCCTATCATCATCGCCACCACCACCGCCAGAACAACAGTCAACTTCCAGCTGCGTCGTCTGTGGGGTAGACCCTAGTCTCCCTTCTGATCTCATCGCTCATACCCTTCGCCAATCAGGACTCCCGATACAACGCTCCTCCCGAATCTTCAACACCGATGGACCTACATACCTGCTGCGGCTCCATCTACCGACGCCCGACGACGTTCACCGCCTCGTCCATCATGGCTTATACCTCTACGGCCGTCACCACCGCATTGAACATTCCCGCTCTCCTCCCCAATCCTTGAATCGACCACCCTCACCTCGTCGACGTCCCCGGCCTGCTCTTCCTCCCCAATCTTCTACTTCCAATCACCACTTTCCCCCATCTCCATCCAGTTCCTTGTTCCCACATCTGCTGTCCTCCGACAATCTGCGTCTTTTCCTTACGTCACTTGCGCCCTTCTCCTCCTTTTATCACCTCCTCGCTCTCCACTTTTTCCCTAGCACAACTCTTTAAATCTAGTATCTCTGTATAGCTGTATGATTCACTTGTATTGTACTTAATTCATAATCTACTAATAAAGGCATATGTATCATTACACCTCACTCAGCCAAGAGCCCTCCACCTCCCATATTCTTTCACAACACCTTTTCCCAACTCCCACTTTCCACACATCTCCTCCTCCCCGCCCAAGCTCTCGGCCAGAGGGAGGGCGTAACCCTTCAGGTGACCCGCCCCACCCCTTCCGGGTGGGGAATGAAAACTTTTCGCACGCACGCACGCACACTGAGAGGTTTTCATGGCTCCGATGTTAATACTTTTTGTCTCTCTCTCTCTCTCTCTCTCTCTCTCTCTCTCTCTCTCTCTCTCTCTCATGTGTTTACGAGTATAAATACAATGCTAAAAGAAAACTAAATATGATGCAGAAAAGGGAGCTTAAGGTGACAGATGACATAACTCTTTTTAAACAAGATGGTTTATTCAAGAAAAAATTAACACACAAGTTTAATACATCAAAACCTTCATTTATGAAATTACGGATGTCAACGTAAACTAGACTTTAAAAAAACTACTTGCCATATCTAACTAAATTCCAAACTGCGTGACTGAAAAATGTAAACCGGAATGGGTTGCGACATTCAACAACCACAGTCCTTGAGCCGTAGGAATTAACCATACGCAGTTAAAATCTTCGGCCCAGTTGTGAATCGAACCTTGGGTCTTGCCGACCGAAAGCCAGTACGCTAATCATTCAGCCAACGAACTTGCATATATTCCCTTCAAAAATAATGTCACGAGTCAACAACCTCATGAAAAATTATAACAATTTCTGATTTATTCTTATAATACCACACGGATGAATAAATCACAGAGGTGTAATCTTCTCGTGTTTCTCAACCGAAAAGAACAGGTCTGCTCATCATTGTTGTATTATATCCATTCTCCATTCAGTGAGCCGAATTTCAGATACCACGATGTCCGTGGAACCGTTAGCAATTAGAACGGATGGTTAAAAGAAAGTAAAAGTTATAAGAAAATATCTTCCAAAATGCGTTTCATTTGAATGAAAAGCGGTTGGTCATCATCTCACATGACGAGTTCCCCTTTCCTGTGTGACTCGGTGTTGACAGCGAAGAGGGATGTAGGAGGATCAGCTCAACTGGATAATGGTCCTTTCAGAGGTCTCCTTAACGACAGGAAGTGGGGCGAGAGACAGGCTATCAACTACTTTTCTTCTGCAATAACTCTCGAAGTTTATCTCATTGAGATTCGCGCCGCGATTATATAGATCAAGTCACTGCGTTCTGTGATCCAAGTTCACGAATACAATGAAACGTTGGTGGCTACTAACATTTTCGAATTAGCCCATCAGAAACAAATTCACGAACAATATTTCCACGGATTCAGAGCTAAATTATTCTACCTTCCCTTTTAGGTGTCATCACATAGTCCGAAAGGAAGTAGTTCGATTCCCAGTGAGAATGACGAGGGATTTACAAAGAAAGGAAAGCAAAGCTTTACGTAACTGTTGATATAGTGATGGGTAGTAAGAGGAGTTTAAGGTGCAGCATCTTTCCAAAATCATAGCTATTTTTATCCAGATAGGTCAATATAATATGTATTTGGGGACATGAAATGAAGCGAAATAAACACAATATGTTGCACCTTTTTGTGAGATTACCCCAATTTGCCACATTTTCCCTTTTATTTCATGCTTCAGCACCTTTTTATCCCACTTTTATCTGCGTTTTTAAAAGATGGACAGATTTATTTTCCCTTCTTGAACAGATTTTCAAAATTGTGTTTAATCAGAAGTCAGCAATATTCAATACAATATAATTTATGGAAACCACCATGTAATTCATATCCTAGCAACAATGGCCAACCTGCAGAAGTGAAATCAAATTAAAATTTAAACAGTGATACTAAAACAGTTTAAACTAAGTTCAGTTAGTACTGGAATGAATTTAACGGTTCTACCTATCGACAGTTGACCGTGTTATTGTTTTACCAGTCCAGACCAGAGCGTATCTTTCACAACTCAAAATCATGTCGAAGGTTAAGACGGAGAACTTGCTTACATTTTCAGAAGAATTCAAGATGCAATTTATCGAAACTGATGGTAACATTCTTCTATGTGCCTTCTGCGCAGTAAATATTGAAATCGACGACAAACGTCAAAGAAACAGAACAAACGAGCACATCCCATACAACAAACTTGTAAAGAACATTGAACTTCACAAGCCAAACCCAAGCAAACTACTCTGATTCGCACCTTCGCTTCAGGATCTGAAAAGCAGCGGTCATTACAAGAGTTTTTTTTTTGCTAGGGGCTTTACGTCGCACCGACACAGATAGGTCTTATGGCGACGATGGGATAGGAAAGGCCTAGGAGTTGGAAGGAAGCGACCGTGGCCTTAATTAAGGTACAGCCCCAGCATTTGCCTGGTGTGAAAATGGGAAACCACGGAAAACCATTTTCAGGGCTGCCGATAGTGGGATTCGAACCTACTATCTCCCGGATGCAAGCTCACAGCCGCGCGCCTCTACGCGCACGACCAACTCGCCCGGTTTACAAGAGTTCAGTGCGGTATTAATCCAGTCAGAAATTCCAGTCCACAAGGTAAATAATTCTGCATTTAAACCATTCCTTGAGAAGTATACACAAAGGTCAATACCAGATGAGAGTATTCTGAGAAAAAATTACAGCCGATTTATGAGAGAATGTCCTAGAGAAAATAAAAGAGGTGATCGGCAAACATGAAGTGGGATAATTTTAGAAGAAAACAACTGATTAGCTGCAAATATATATTTTGAATGTGGTGGTATTTCCATTATCTGACGAATGGGTAAAAAAACCAATTTTAAAAATGTGATAAATAGAGAAGACAAATGTCAGCACAATAATGAAATCATCCAATGACTCATGTATGAACCTCTGGCCAGGGAGCATACAATACAAAAGAGTCAGACTGGGGATCGATCAAGGACGCTACATGCTTTGGGCTTTCCTGCAACTGAATGGCATGTACCCCAACCTCAGACATGTGAAATGTATCGCATATGAAATACGCCGTGTTTGTGAAAGTATCATGGAGAAGTACAGTGGAGATAATGGCACTCCTGCTCTGAAGGAAACTCTTGTAAAGGCTCCCAGTTGTAAAATTTTCGTACCAAGAAGTGAATGGGCTCCACTTGCCACAGTTCCCTGTCACTACAAGGTCGGGTACTTGGACAGGATGCACAGTTTTCTTATGCGAAAACTTTGATAAAATCAACGGACGCAGCAGCCAGCAAGCAGGACCAACAATTACTGAACAACTAAGACCTACGATTGGAACCTTTTGCAGTACATGTATACAAGTATTTGTCTGATGTGACACTGAGCTTGGAAGAAGGTATGGAGAAAAAGGAACAGTGGAATAAGTTGATGAGCGTTAGGGACAACCTTGATGGATTTGCTAAAGACAAATTCGAATTAAATTTTAAGAACCAATCCAGATGTGGAAATCTTTGCAACATTGACTTAACTCCCTCTACGAGTGCTGACAAGATATGCCCCATTGGTTTCTGTAGATGCCGAGCGGAGATTCTCTCTATAAGGATGCAGCCTACTGAGCTCAAAGCGGACTTACTGTTTGTTAGTTGCTTTACGTCGCACCGACACAGATAGGTCTTATGGCGACGATGGGACAGGGAAGGGCTAGGAGTGGGAAGGAAGCGGCCGTGGCCTTAATTAAGGTACAGCCCCAGCATTTGCCTGGTGTGAAAATGAGAAACCACGGAAAACCATTTTCAGGGCTGCCGACAGTGGGGTTCGAACCTACTATCTCCCGAATAGTGGATACTGGCCGCACTTAAGCGACTGCAGCTATCGAGCTCGGTAGGACTTACTGTCAAAAAACATTAAAAGTTGTGTGTAATCCAATATAACAAGTTTATTAATTATTAGAAACAAGTAAATTAGATTAAGTCTGCCTCTGTGGTGTAGCATTCAGCGTGATTAGCTGCCACAACGGGAGGCCCGGGTTCGATTCTCGGCTCTGCCAGGAAATTTGAAAAGTGGTACGAGGGATAGAACGGGGTCCACCCAGTCTCGGGATGTCAACTGATTACAGGTCGGTTCGGTTCCCACCTCATTCATCCTCGGAGTGATTTCCCGTGGTTTCCCACTTCTCCTTCAGGCAAATGCCGGGATGGTACCTAACTTAAGGTCTCGGCCGCTTCCTTCCCTCTTCCTTGCCTGCACCTTCCAGTCTTCCCAAATCCCCACAAGGCCCTTGTTCAGCATAGCAGGTGAGGCCGCCTGGGCGAGGTACTAGTCCTCCTCCCCAGTTGTATTCCCCGACCCAAAGTTTCACGCTCGAGGACACTGACGTTGAGGCGGAGGAGGTGGGATCCCTCACTGAGTCCGAAGGAAAAACCGACCCTGGAGGGTAAACAGATTAAGAAAAAATTGTTTAAAGAAAGTTCGTGTAACTGGTTTAAACCTTAATAAAGTGATTTCGTCAACGCCATATTTGCACCGTTTTAAACGGTATTTTCAGAAACTTTTCCCTCTTTTCTTACTATACTTCCCACCTTGAAGTCCTCTTCCTAGTGATCAGTAACAGGACATGTTTCAGGTTATTCATTTTAAAACATCTACATAAATAGGCCGGGATTTATGCCATGGCAAAAAATTGTAAGACGCTAGTGACGACGTCTAAATGACGTATCCCACAACCCTATTTAAGAAAGGTGGATCTCACTTCAGGAGAAATTTGTTTAGAACGGTTATAAGGAGGTATATTCAGGGAAACGGGGTGGTCTAGGGAGCGGGTACAGAGATCTGGAAGCCAAGTAGGGATGACATAAAAATGTTCGTGTTGAACTGTAGAAGTATTCTAAAGAAAGGAATAGAATTGAGTAATTTAGTAGATATATACTTACCAGATATTATAACAGAAGTTGAATCATGGTTGAGAAATGATATAATGGATGCAGGAATTTTCTCACGAAACTGGAATGTGTATTGTATAGATAGGATAAGAATAGTAGGAGGGGAGTATTAATTCTGGTGAACAAAGAATTTGTAAGCTACGAAAATGTTAAAGATGATAAACATGAAATTCTAAGTATAAGGCTATCTCGAGGCAACTTCTTGTCTTTGGAGTGTACAGACCGAGAAAGGGCAGCACTGATGTTGATTCAGAATTATTTGATAAGATAATCAGTTATGTGGGAAACGACATGGAAAGTAATGCGATTGTAGCGGGAGACCTCATTTTACCTATGTCAACTGGGAAGGTAATGAGAACGACAGGAAGCATGACCAACAAATGGCAAATAAGTTAATATGGGAAGGATAGCTGATTCAGAAAGTGATGGAACCAACTGAAGGGAAGAATATCCTGGACCTGGTGCTGGTAAAACCAGATGAGTTCTGTAGAGGAAAAGAAAATAATAGATGGTGTTAAGTGATCACGAGGCTATTTTTGTTGTAATTAAAAATAAATATGAGAGAAAGAAAGGTCTTAAAACTAGGGCTATTAGGCAGTACCATATGGCTGATCAAACAGGCATGAGGGAGTTTTTAAAACGTAACTATGATCGGAGGGAAACCGTAAATAAAAATGTAAACAGACTCTGGGATGGGTTTAAAGCAATAGGGAACATGCATGATCCGGGGTTTTAATTAAAAATATGCTAATCTGATTCAAAATTTCATGCAGAATTCAAAAATGTGATCAGAATGTACAAATAATAACTCCAAACATGATAAAAATCTACGAAAATGTCACGTCACGCAAGTACGCGATCTCATTGGTCTGACGTCATCGTACAGGTTGACTGAATTAGCAGACGAAATAACACATAGTGTGCTGTGAGAAGCAGGATACACTTCGCGTATTTCTACTTTACGTTAGTGTCTAGTATGGTTAAATTCGAGGTCTATACATCGGATAATAATCTGAGAGGTATATTTTAGACTTAAAATGAATCCTGCGCAGACAGTGAGGCAGAAAACTTATAAATGGTGTAGAGTTCCGATGTGCAATAGCACATCGCATACCATACCAAACAAATTGTTTATAAATGTTCCAAAGACGCTAAAACTAGGGAGAAGTGGATTTTGGCGAGCCGGAGAAATGCTGGTGATATATCGGAAAAGTCTACAGTTTATTTTTTTGAAGATGTTAACGTAAGATGAATGTGTTTGAATTTTCAAATCACTTTTCCATGTCAGCTGTTCTAGTGGTAAAACTTTAAATTTTAATGTATGATGCTTTATTTAAATGCTTCAATTACATCTTGGAATATGAAAGTAATAAACAGTGCATTAAATAATGCTGATTATTAAAGTATTCTCCAAACCTAACCTATGTTTTGGGTGATCGATGTCAAGATAATAAATCGAAGGGGTTATGAACCATTTTGACAGCTCTAATTCTACCAATATATCTTGGCATGGGACAGTTATGTATGTCTTTATTTAAGAGCTTAATTGGTAAAGAAATTTAGGCTATATCTAAATACTCTATAATGTAACAAAGAATAGGCGTGTACATCATGAAAGGAAACAACGTGAATTTAACAAATGTATAACTCTACACAAAACCAATGCTTGTCTGTTGGGGTGGATCCGTGGTAGAGTGTCGGCCTCCGAATCCCAAGATAGCGGGTTCAAACCCGGCAGAGGTAGTAGGGTTTTTGAAGGGCGGAAAAAAGTCCATTCGACACTCGATGTCGTACGATGTCGGCATGTAAAAGATCTCTGGTGTTACATTTGGTATTTACCCGACAAAATTAATTAAATCTCAGCCATAGACGCCCAAGAGAGATCCGGTTTACTCTGTCTGCCATCTAGCGGACCTAGAGTAAAACGGAACGTCGAAATTGACGAGCAGACAGCCAGATGGCGTCAAATCGAAATGTCTGCACACGGTAGCTGAGGCCATACGATTATTATTATTATTATTATTATTATTATTATTATTATTATTATTATTATTATTATAAGTTAACAATGCTCAATTATAATAATTGTCATAATATTAATGAAATAAATACCATAATTGCACACAGGTGAAAATAGTGATGTAGGTGTTTAAAATATTATCCAACTTAGCCTAAGTTTTAGGTTATACTAGCCAAGTCAATAAACCGAAGGGTAAAAATACCGCGCGAGTTGGCCGTGCGGTTAGGAGTGCGCAGCTGTGAGCTCGCATCCGGGAGATAGAAGGTTTTGAACCCCACTGCTAGCAGCCCTGAAGATGGTTTTCCGTGGTTTCCCATTTTCACACCAGGCAAATGCTGAGGCTGTACCTAAGGCCACGACCGCTTTGTTCCCATTCCTAGGCCTTTCCTGTCCCATCGTCGCCATAAGACCTATATGTGACGGTGTGACGTAAAACAAACAGAAAAAAAAAAAAAAAAAAAAAGTAAAAGTCACAGCACTCAAAGACATTCCTGTATTGAGCGACTAAAATGTCACCAGGACACTTTTCTTTCCTGATATGCTCAGCTTGTTAAAAGCCAAATGAAATTAATGTTTATGGCTTCACGCCCCGCTAACTACTTCTACGATTTTCGGAGACGCCGATGTGCAGGAATTTAGTCCTGCAGGAGTTCTTTTACGTGCCAGTAAATCTACCTTCACGAGGCTGACGTATTTGAGCACCTTCAACTACCACCGGACTGAACCAGGATCGAACCTGCCAAGTTGGGGTCAGAAGGCCAGCACCTCAACCGTCTGAACCACTCAGCCCAACTTGTGAAAACTAGATGAAGTCATATTTATCTTTATCATGTTTAACTTTTTCCCTCCACAAAGATATTTAATTCTCTTTCATGGACCCCGGAAGTGGGTAGGCCAATTGCCCCAACCATAAATATATAAATATTGAGTTTTCACGATCGCATTGCAATCGAAACAGACTTTCAACGTATTAGGTCGTGTTACGTACATGTAGTACGTGTTGAAGAGATGTTAAGTACAGAACAAAAATGGCCAGCCGGACACCAGTGGGATCCGAACCCACAACCGACGCGAAATCGGGAGGTTGTGGGTTCGGATCCCACTGGTGTCTGGCTGGCCATTTTTGTTCTGTACTTAACATCTCTTCAACACGTACTACATGTACGTAACACGACCTAATACGTTGAAAGTCTGTTTCGATCGTAAATATATATTTTTTCAGAAATGATAGGCTATAGACCTACAGTACTATGATCTTTCTTTCTTTCTTTCTTTCCTTCTTTCTTTCTTTCTTAATCAGTTTATCCTTCAGGGTTGGTTTTCTCTCGGACTCAGCGAGGGATTTCACCTCTACCACTTCAAGGGCAGTGTCCTGGAACGTGAGACTTTGAGTATGGTGATGAAACTGGTGAGGAGGGCCATTACCTCGCCCAGGCGGCCTCACCTGTTATGCTCAACAGGGGCCTTGTTGGAGGATGGGAGGATCGGAAGGGATAGACAAGGAAGAGGGAAGGAAACGGCCGTGGCCTTAGGTGCCTGGAGGAGAAGTAGGAAAATACGAAAAACCACTTCGAGGATGGCTGAGGTGGGATTCGAAACCCTTCTACTCAGTTGACCTCCCGAGGCTGAGTAGACCCCGTTCCAGCCCTCGTACTATTTGTTTTCAACTTTCATGGCAGAGCCGGGAATCGAAACGGGGCCTCCGGGAGTGGCACACATTAATCACTACACCACAGAAGCGGACTAGTACTATAATGCTACCTATATGTTTATGTTAGTGCTGAAATCCGATTTCTTACTTTACTAATGCTGAAAGCCCGAAAATGTAATGTTATTCTTGAATAGGGGAATCAGTCTAGAAGGACATGTTGAAAGTGATGTGATATCTATCCAGGTTCGTTGTTATCCTAATACTATGGGTTACAGTACATTGCAGGTATATAAAAGACGCCACTTACAAACTTGCTTGTTATCCGCTAATTTCTGCGGCCACAAAAGTCACATTTTTTAAGAATGATGACATGTATACATGGTAGATTGTCTGACTGTGCTGTTTTGAACCTTTCTTCTGTCATTTCGAAGTTATTCGCGATCATGAATAATAAACAATCGGCTTTTAGCAACGGCTGATGCACAACGGCTGGTAGAGCTCCATGCGGTAGTGGATCGTGACGTCACAGCGCGCCGCTTACGTCAGAGGCCGTTTCACTCGCCTTGCGGAAAGGCACTATTAAATATTTTTTTAATGGTAGAAAACAAGGCAACATACCACAATGTAATATGTTTACGTACTATTTCATTGGTGTACTTTTCAAAAAAAATATTTTTGAAAATGATGCATGTTCCCAATTGTAGAGGATTGTGAAAACATGTGTGTACCTTTAAAGGTGGTGAGGAACGGTAAAGACCCACTATATTATAACACAAAAGTAAAAAGACTAAGAAGGAAGTGCAGGTTGGAAAGAAATAGTTAGAAATGGCTATGGAAGTAAGGAGAAATTGAAGGAACTTACTAGGAAATTGAATCTAGCAAAGAAATCAGCTAAGGATAACATGACAAGCATAATTGGCGGTCATACAAATTTTAGTGAAAAATGGTTGAGTATGTATAGGTACTTTAAGGCAGAAACAGGTTCTAAAAAGGGCATTCCAAGAATCGTTAATGAACAAGGAGAGGGTGTATGTAAGGATCTTCAACAGGCAGAACCATTCAGTCAGCAGTATGTAATGATTGTTGGTTACAAGTATAATGTCCAGATAGAGGAGGTGACTAGTACTGACGAATATTAAAATGTACCTATGATAACAACAACATTTACAGTAAGATACAAAGTTGAAAAATAGAACAGCAGCTGGAAATGATAAGATTTCTGGGGATATTGTAACTGTTCGCTCTCCTCATCAAGACACTTGGGGAGATGAAAGTTATTACCTTGGGACACATGAATATCAAATAAACTATATGTGGCTTGCCCGCAAATTGCCACACAAATAGAAACAATTAACATTCCATGGTTTCCCATTTCTCTATGTGATGTTTGGGCGCCAGGATTACAGTTTTAAACAAAACTGTAAACCAAAATTTATATTTACTAGCATAGAGACTTATACTTAAATCACAGGGGTAGGATTTTAAATAATTAACCATTAAGTATCGCTTAAGAAAGAAAATTAACGCAATATAAAATACAAATGAATTTATTATACAAAAAAATGAGATGAATCGGAAAAGTTCCTTAAAGCGTGGAGGAATTTAGAATTTACTTTACTGAATTTACTAATTGCTTGCTTTATCTAATTGAAGCTCACCAATTGCAGCTTCCGTTGAAGTCATCTGGTTTCCGTGGTAACTCGTTCTCTCCTTCTCGATGTAGAATTTGCTCCATGGACATCCTTCCTTCCTTCTCTGATATGGTACGGGCTATCTGGACTAGCACTCCCTAATTGCCTAGTCTTTAAATTAGACATTGGCCCTATACTTGTAAAAGCTGATCAGCGTTGATCGTATGAGGAGAAAATTCAGAGATATGAATTTTTCCATATTAGTAGAAATCTCAATCCAACTGAGCTATACTATTTATACGGTACAGACTTGTACCAAATTCCGTGGACTTGAACTAAACATAGTTCTTCGTCCAGAAGATTTACTGAATATAACACAAGCCGTACGCTTGTTTCGTCTCACGCAGATCCGATAACTTAACCGCAGCTAAGTACTGTATCGAAGCGATAACACATTGTACAAAAATAACTATGTCGCGGAGCGACCACACACTGTTTCAAAAATCAATAACGTCGTTCACAGTAGATGTTCTAATAGTAGATCGGATGACAGCAGAAGTAGTAGTTAGGTGCCGTTCTCGTGGTGAGAATCTCTATATATCCGGGCTCACCCCCACTCTTGGTAACAGTTCAATCTCAAAAACTCATATACAACGAACTATCTGATTTGTAGATCGAATTATCAACTCCCCTTCTCTTCTTTCTTGACAAGTCCAGTAGGCGTGGCGATGATGTAGCTGACCAGCTTGCAAGCCTCGCGCGTGGGTCGCTGTTTACTAGCCTTGGCTCATGAGTTAAACCCAGTGAGTCATGCAAATTTCCACGCTCAAGAACAACCTTTTCCGTATACACAAATATGAGATGAAATGACAACAACTATATTTCAACATATTAACCAAATCCAATACATAATAAATTCCTATCTTACATAATATAATAACAAATAATAAATGATGTTATACTATATCCAATATGATTGCAGAAACCTTATTTACAAATGCTTGACGTAGAATAAATATGTTATTACGAATAATTGCCGATGGCGGATAAACTTGATATCAAATGATATCGCGTGAAATGATATTATATTAAATTAGTAGGGCTGGAGAAGCCTGGACGGTTACAATATACTAAAGACAATGTGTTGGGATATAATACCATACCTGAAGAACATATTTCATTATTCCATAGCTAAATGGTTAGCGTGCTGGCCTTTGGTCACAGGGGTCCCGGGATCGATTCCCGGCGGGGTCGAGAATGTTAACCTTAATTGGTTAATTTCGCGCAGGGTGTCAAATCAAAAAGACCTGCATCTGGCGAACCGAACTTGTCCTCGGACACTCCCGATACTAAAAGCCATCGCAATTTCATTTCATATTTCATTATTGTTTGCATGAAGGAGCTATATCAAGTGAATGGAGAGTTGCTATAGTAGCCGCTGTGTATAAAGGAAAGGGTGATAGACATAAAGCTGAAAATTACAGGCCAGCCAGTTTGACATGAATCGCATGTAAGTTTTGGGAAAGCATTCCTTCTGATTATATTACACATGTTTGCGAAATTAATATCCGGTTCGATAGAAGGCAGTTCGAGTTCAAGAAAGGTTATTCCACTGAAGCTCAATTTGTAGGATTCCACCAAGATATAGCTGATATCTCGGATTCAGGAGGTCAAATGGACTGCATCGCGATTGACCTATCTAAGGCATGTGATAGGGTAGATCATGGGAGAATACTGGCAAAAATGAGTGCAATAGGACTAGACGAAAGAGTGACTGAATGGGTGGTTATATTTTTAGAAAATAGAACTCAGAGAATAGAGTAGGTGAAGCTTTATCTGACACTGGAATAATTAAGAGGGTCATTCCTCAAGGCAGTATTACTGGACCTTTATGTTTTCTTATATGTATGAATGATATGTGTGAAGAAGTGGAATCAGAGATAAGGCGTTTTGCGGATGATGTTATTCTGTATCGAGTAATAAATAAGTTACAAGAATTTGAGAAACTGCAAAATTACCTCAATAATGTTGTGAGATAGTCAGTAGACAATGGTATGATGATAAACGGGGTTAAAAGTCAGGTTGTGATTTTCACAAATAGGAAAAGTCCTCTCAGTTTTAATTACTGCTTCGATGAGGTGAAAGTTCATTTTGGTGATCACTGTTAAGTACATAGGTGTTAGTATAAGGAAATATCTTCACTGGGGTAATCACATAAATATGATTGTAAATGAAGGGTACAGACCTCTGCACATGGTTATGAGGGTATTTAAGGGTTGTAGTAAGGATGTAAACGAGAGGGCATATAAGTCTCTGATTCAAGAACTGGATAAATCCAAAGAATAGCAGCTCAATTTGTTCTGGGTGATTTGCACAAAAGAGTAGCGTTAAAAAATGTTGTAAAGTTTGGGCTGGGAAGACTTGAGAGAAAGGAGAGGAGCTGCTCGACTAAGTGGTATGTTCCGAGCTGTCAGTGGAGAGATGGCGTGTAATGACATTAGTAGACGAGTAAGTTTGAGTGGTGTCTTTAATAGTTGGAAAGTTCACAATATGAAAATAAAGTTGGAAATCTAGAGGATAAATTGGGACAAATATTCGTTTCTAGAAGAGGAGTTACGGATTGGAATAACTTACCAAGTGAGATGTTCAATAAATTTCCAATTTCGTTGGAATCATTTCAGAAAATGCTAGGAAAACAACAGATAGAAAATCTGCCACCTGGGTGACTGCCCTAAATGCATATCAATAGTGACTGATTGAGACAAATCATATAACTGATGCATAAGAAAGGATACACAAATGGTATAAAGGACAAAGGACACCCCCACAATATTTTGCTCCACATAGTAAGTCATATGGGTATCAAGTTTGGTTGACAGCTATATTGGAACATACAGACATGCATACATAATCTCGGTCATTTTGGACATTTCTGACCCCTTCTCACCCCCTCTGCCGATGTTGGCTGAACTTGGACTTGAATGTCATCCGGCGAGTCACTATTCATCCCAGCGACCCCGGAAACTATGCATTCAACACTAACATATGTCGTTTTCGGTTATTTTTACATGCCACTTCCTCCTCCCTACACCCCTAGGAGTGCTAGGTATTTCTTACTTCGACGGTATTTCTCTTCAGATATGAAGTATTAAGTTATATACGTACCAAGTTTACCGGGAGAGTTGCCCGCGGGGTTAAGGGTGCGTGACTGTGAGCTTGCATCCGGGAGACAGTGGTTTCTAACCCGACTATCGGTAGCGCTGAAGATAGTTTTCCGTGGTTTCCCACATTAACACCAGGCAAATGCCGGGGCTGTACCTTAATTAAGACCACGGCCGTTTCCTCCACACCCTTAACCCCTTCCTATCCCATCGTCACCATAAGAAAAAGATACAGGCAGAAAGAAGGAACTATCTTTCATTCGTCAACAAGCCTTACATAACGGTTTCAGTTTGAAATTCATTAACAAAATCATTACTAAGTGCAAATATCAACAACAAATTAAACTAAGCAACAATCAGAGAATGCAAAGAAATACGTCAAATTCACCTTTAATAACCAGAAATGAAATCACGAATTTGTTTAAGAAGCACAATACCAAAATAGCTTTCTCAACCAACAACAATACAAAACACAGATTTTTTTATCACAATAAAATCAATAAACTTAAAGATGACGAATTCCAGGAATCTGGCATTTACAGATTGACATGTACCCAGTGCAAAAAAACATACGCGGGGCAATCTGGGAGGAGCTTTTTAATTAGATATCAGGAACATGTTAATGCAGAGAAATACAGAAGATACTCTGCTATGGGAGCTCATATGAAGAAGGCAAATCACAATTTCACTAACATCAGACAAGATCTCCAAATTATCAGTAGGATTAATAAAGGAAGTTTAATGAATAACCTAGAAAACATCCTCATTACTCTCGATAAACTAGAGAACAGGGAACGGAATCTAAACGAAACGAACGAAAAAACCTCCTATACGAACAATTCAGTAAATACGTGGAAATGGTAAACAGTAAACAAGCAAGACAAACAAATGAAATACTCGAACACGACGTCACTGAAACACAACCAGTAATCCCTCCCCCCTCACAAGACGTACTAGATGACGACACAACTCTACTTCCCCTTTCTCCGGAATATTCCACGAACAATCAGACCATGTCACACCGCTATCACACTAGGTCGTGCACGAAGGCAGTTCTCCAAGGCAACGCGGATTAAACATTTGCCAGATAAGGTAAGTCAAGGCCACGCAATCTCGAATACAAATATCTTCCCGTTATCTATTTAGAATTTGGAGCTTTTTACTTTTATCATATGTCATATTTTAATATATTACGATCTCCTGCTGGTTACAGATCGCGAGGCAAGCTGCACGAATCAGATCGCCATTTATATAACAGAAGCCACCACAGGGTTTTAGCAAGTTAAACGACTAATACAATTTCTTTTATCACATTCCGAAGAGCAATTCTCGGAAGTTAAACAGTCAACACGGCCTTTTAACCACAAGAATATCACTCAAGGAAGTTATTAAATATAAACAATAAATACCTGAAGACTGGTGCATATGACATAAACTTTCATTCAAGCACAAGTGTTTTTGAATAAGTGCCTTACCATAGACACTTTAGAATATTTTAAAGTATGTTTTTAAAAACAAAGTGTTTAACATCACCACAGACGAGAATTTTAATTAAGCTATTATTTTCTCACAAATGCCTGAAGATTATTACAAATACGAAATTTTTATTCACGCCACCTAATGTTATCAAAAAGAATTTTACCATAGACGCTTTTAAATATTTTAAATATGTTTTTCATCATTTAAGTTTTTAAACACAATTGTAAACGATACTGTAATTTAAGTATCATTCACATAAATCTCCTTACCCCAAAACGCCCCCCATCTTCCATTTCATTTAAAGCATCTAGAACAATAGTTTTTGGATTCCCATGGGATATAGTTTTAAGATCCAATGTGCTTGCTTTTAAATGTTATCTTCTAAGATTTTTTATATACAGCTGAAGATGACCACTAAGTGGTCGAAACATGTACTGTGTTTGTTAATGTATTTGTAAGTTTGCCAAAGGCAAAAGAAATAAAGTATCGATTAGGTGACTTTTTAGATTAATTTGTTGATTACACTCATCGATACGGCCATGAAGTGGACAGCTTGCGATACGAATGCTAACCAAGCAGGAAATAGTACGAACATCTATCTTAAACTAAAGATGAAACTTGCAAAAGTAAGCACAGATATAACATTCCTGAAATAATGTTTGATTAACAACCTGGTTCCTAAATTCTTAAAAGGGACACAAAGAAACAGTATACGCTCAGTATTCCAAATTTCAACCCAGAAAATAGTTAACCGTCTATGGTTTAAAAGAGAAATCAAATTTATGTATAGGAAGAAATCCTTCCTTAATCGGGAACTTTACCTAGCGCACCTTTCAGCGTCAATAAATTTGGTACCGTTAGAATGGGATTCTGTGCAAAAATACTGTAGAGATAAAGTAGAGAGTCTAATGAACAAGAAACAGGCGACATTGAATAAGAAGTTAGAAAACCTAAAAAGCAATGCCCTAACTAAACAATATAAGCCTCAACCTAAAACACCTTTCAATTGTGAAAAACTCCCACCCCCTGTAAAAAATTTGTCTAACACGACTTTTACAGAACAGGAACTACAAATATTAGGCAAAGGACCAAATCATAATTGGCAAAGTATCAACAACAAACTAGAATTAATACAAACGTTAGCAGAAACAGAAACGGCCATACAAACTCTTCCAGTCGACATTCAAAATGATGTACGGTACGAAGCAAAGAAAAAGATTCCCTCCGTAATTAAAGGATTATTAACTAATTCCGCCATTTCAAAAGTTGAGAAGGATCTTCAGCGTAAAATTAGGCAAAACGACGTAGTTATAACAAAGGCCGACAAAGGAGGAACAGTGGTAATATTAAATGTAACCGAATACATTAATAAAACATAAACGTTTTTCAATAGTAACAAGTTTAAGGTAATTGAGAAAGCCCCCACCCTAAAAATCCAAAGGAATTTGAAAGGAATACTGAAGCAATGCACCTTCCTTTTAAATGACCAAGAAGTCCATAAACTCATAAATATGAACCCTGGACTTCCTAAGGCAAGAGCTATGCCTAAATTACATAAAAAGGACGTACCTATTAGACCAGTAATTAATTTTCGGAAAAGTCCTACGTACAAAGCCTCTCGATTTATTCATAACTTTTGTCCCAAAACTATGTTTTTTATACCAAAACATCGATAAAAACTCTAAAGAGTTTTGTAAGGCCGCTAAAGATTTCAAATTAACTTGTTCTCACGTAACAAGTTCCTTCGACATTAAAGACATGTATACGAACATTCCTATAAAAGACACTATCAAGATTATAAAAACTAATTTATTAGACTACAAACGCATCAGTAAACCTGAAATAGAAAACTTCATAACTATCCTGGAATTCGTATTGAACCATAATTTCTTTTCTTTTAATAATAAAATTTATCAGCAAGACGGACTACTTATGGGAGCACCGGCCTCCGGAATTTTACCTAACATATACCTCGATCACTTGGAATACACTCAAATAGTAGGCCACATTAAAGGACTAGATTTCTGGGTACGCTTTGTTGACGATACTTCTGTCATTATAAACAAAGAACTTAATGACAGTCAAAGTATTCTAAATACCTTGAATACTTTAGACCCAAACATTAAATTTACAGCGGAAGAAGAAGAAGAAGAAGAAGAAGGTACACTCAATTTTCTAGATATTCAAACAATTCGGATAAACAATTATTTTCAGTTTAAAATACACAGAAAACCCACTTTTACACCGACTGCAATTAAAAGCGATTCTTTACATTCCACTTCACAAAAGAAATCCGCCTACTACAGTTTCGTCAACAGGGCCTTTGAAATCCCGTTAACAGATACAGACAGAAAGAAGGAACTATCTTTCATTCGTCAACAAGCCTTACATAACGGTTTCAGTTTGAAATTCATTAACAAAATCATTACTAAGTGCAAATATCAGCAACAAATTAAACTAAAGCAACAATCGGAGAATGCAAAGAAATGCGTCAAATTCACCTTTAAGAACCAGAGGATTTATGAAATCACGAATTTGTTTAAAAAGCACAATACCAAAATAGCTTTCTCAACCAACAACAATACAAAACACAGATTTTTTTATCACAATAAAATCAATAAACTTAAAGATGACGAATTCCAGGAATCTGGCATTTACAGATTGACATGTACCTAGTGCAAAAAAACATACGTGGGGCAATCTGGGAGGAGCTTTTTTATTAGATATCAGGAACATGTTAATGCAGAGAAATACAGAAGATACTCTGCTATGGGAACTCATATGAAGGAGGCAAATCACAATTTCACTAACATCAGACAAGATCTCCAAATTATCACTAGGATTAATAAAGGAAGTTTAATGAATAACCTAGAAAACATCCCCATTACTCTCGATAAACTAGAGAACAGGGAACGGAATCTAAACGAAACGAACGAAAAAATCCCCTATACGAACAATTCAGTAAATACGTGGAAATGGTAAACAGTAAACAAATAAGACAAACAAATGAAATACTCGAACACGACGTCACTGAAACACAACCAGTAATCCCTCCCCCCTCACAAGACGTACTAGATGACGACACAACTCTACTTCCCCTTTCTCCGGAATATTCCACGAACAATCAGACCATGTCACACCGCTATCACACTAGGTCGTGCACGAAGGCAGTTCTCCAAGGCAACGCGGATTAAACATTTGCCAGATAAGGTAAGTCAAGGCCACGCAATCTCGAATACAAATATCTTCCCGCTATCTATTTAGAATTTGGAGCTTTTTACTTTTATCATGTCATATTTTAATATATTACGATCTCCTGCTGGTTACAGATCGCGAGGCAAGCTGCACGAATCAGATCGCCATTTATATAACAGAAGCCACCACAGGGTTTTAGCAAGTTAAACGACTAACACAGTTTCTTTTTTAACACATTCCGAAGAGCAATTCTCGGAAGTTAAACAGTCAACACGGCCTTTTAACCACAAGAATATCACTCAAGGAAGTTATTAAATATAAACAATAAATACCTGAAGACTGGTGCATATGACATAAACTTTCACTCAAGCACAAGTGTTTTTGAATAAGTGCCTTACCATAGACACTTTAGAATATTTTAAAGTATGTTTATTAAAAACAAAGTGTTTAACATCACCACAGACGCGAATTTTCATTAAGTTATTATTTTCTCACAAATGCCTGAAGATTACTACAAACACGAAATTTTTATTCACGCCACCTAATGTTATCAAAAAGAATTTTACCATAGACGCTTTTAAATATTTTAAATATGTTTTTCATCATTTAAGTTTTTAAACACAATTGTAAACGATACTGTAATTTAAGTATCATTCACATAAATCTCCTTACCCCCAAACGCCCCCCATCTTCCATTTCATTTAAAGCATCTAGAACAACAGTTTTTGGATTCCCATGGGATATAGTTTTAAGATCCAATGTGCTTGCTTTTAAATGTTATCTTCTAAGATTTTTTTATATACAGCTGAAGATGACCACTAAGTGGTCGAAACATGTCCTGTGTTTGTTAATGTATTTTTAAGTTTGCCAAAGGCAAAAGAAATAAAGTATCGATTAGGTGGCTTTTTAGATTAATTTGTTGACCACGATTAAATGCATAGATTCACTGTCGTTAGGCAACGTACATAAGATAGGTAATACAAGTCAAAGAGATCCGTTTTAAATCCCTGGTGTAGGAAGCCATTTTCGGTCCCAGACACGAAGACATTCAGTCCGTAATAGACAGAAGACTTTGTATGTATGTGTGCGATGCCCAGCCAAATGTAATGCGCGCAGAGATCTGACATTTTTAAAATTGTTCAATGAATATGCATACAGGTAAAGACCTTTTTTCATTAATTAATTATTTATATTACTTTTAATTATTTTAATTATGTACTTATTTCTTATTTACCCAATATTCATTTCATTCACTACAATGTTAATGAATATGAGGATTTCACTATAGGCCCTATCAGCAATAAAACCTGAACCGTATTTTCTTTCATCTATATCTTATATTTTATTCAGTGGAAACATATAATACATAAGATAGATAAACAAACAATAGTAAACAGGCGGAGTTGGCCGTGAGGGTAGGGGGTTCGAACCCCACTGTCGATGGTTTTCCATAGTTTACCATTTTCACACCAAGAAAATGCTGGGGTCGTGCCTTAATTAAGGCAACAGCCGCTTCCTTCGAACTCCTAGCCATTTCCTATCCCATCATCTCCATAAACTCCGTGGCACTACAGCCCTTGAAGGGCCTTGGCCAACCAAGCGACCGCTGCTCAGCCCGAAGGCTTGCAGATTACGAGGTGTCGTATGGTCAGCACGACAAATCCTCTCGGCCGTTATTCTTGGCTTTCGAGACCGGGGCCTCCATCTCACCGTCAAATAGCTCCTCAATTCTAATCACGCAGACTGAGTGGGCCTCGAACCAGCCCTCAGGTCCAGGTAAAATCCCTGATCTGGCCGGGAATCGATATCGGGGCCTCCGGGTAAGAGGCCGGCACGCTACCCCTACACCACGATCGTCGCCATAAGACCTATCTGTGTCGGTTCGCCGAAAAGCCGATTATATATTTTTTTAAAGGATTAGTAATACCTATATGTCAGATGCCATTTTATGCCGGAAGCTATTTTCGTTTAGTCCGTGATATCCGGAATTGTTTGTCTGTGTATATGTTCAATGCCCAGGCAAATCTACAGGACGCAGAGATCTGAAATGTTTAACATACTTGGGCACAGCATTTCGCCGATCATTCATGGCTCTGTCAAAGAGCAATTTTTTCTCCAAGAAATGAAGCTGTCAGCGTCATCAGCAAGTAACTTTTACAAGAATTACCCGGTGTTCTACGAATTTACAAGTCTATCGACACGACATGTGAGGCTGTCAACTACACGACAGAGCTTTTGAACAACTTGGAGTCAAGTCACCTAGAGTACCCTCGAACATCTCCGAACGGACGATTGTGGCACCGATTGTCCTTCTCAGGTATATTCATCCTCCTTCCCTTTGCTATGGAACACAGTCAAGAAACTGATGCCGAATATTGTTGAAGCCACCAGCATGATCGGACATACCGCGGGCGGATTCAAATCTTCCCTTGGGATATACCGTTTCAATTTATACGTCTCCAATTCCCTGTTTGTTTGAGTTTCAATATGTGTATCAAAGACGCACAGGACCAGCACCAGCAACAACATCACGGCGCTCAGAACAAGGGCACTCACACCCCCTCACTACAAGAGAGCATCACACCTGCAGGTAATAATGTATGTACTCCTCATCATCACGGAAATGACCTACTAGATAATAGTGTAGATGTACCTAATCAACCGGCTAAACGCTTAGAGTTGTAGGACTCGATCTTCGGAAACGGTGCGGTGCTTCTCCTATGGTCAACTGCACGTGGATTGTTCAAGATTCGAAAGGCCAACACAGTTCGTGGCGAGCAGCCGGACAGGAGGTTGTAACATATGTCGACTCCGCTACAGCTAGTGAGACTTGTCAGTGCGGCAGTGAAACAATCTTCGGACATAAACATTTCATTAGTGAAATCATCACAGTTTACCGTTTAATACATTGAACTGTGGAAAAGTTTAGTATCAGTTATTTAATACTATACAATGGCTGACCCCCTAGATACGGGGCAGTCCATTAAGTTGGCATTAGAGAAATGTTATATGCACGACTCGCCACCTCATTTATACTCAGTGAACCATAGGCCTACTCTATCGAACGGAACATCACAATTTCAACCAGCACCTGCCAGTTATGATCATCAACAGTTAGCAAGCTATTCTCGTCAGCAACACCAACATAAACAGCAGTAACAGCAGCATCAGGATCAGCACCAGCAACAACATTACGGCGCTCAGAACAAGGGCACTCACACCCCCTCACTACAAGAGAGCATCACACCTGCAGGTAATAATGTATGTACTCCTCATCACGGAAATTACCTACTAGATAATAGTGTAGATGTACCTAATCAACCGGCTAAACGATTTTGCGGAAAAATGGTAGGACAGTCAGATGGAACCATAAACGAAGTCAAAAAGTTGATAGACATGGACATGTCAGACGCCAGTACTTCGACATCTAGTAACCCCTCAGTCCAAGACGTGCCAGTAAATAATCACTCAAGTTCCAATAAGCTTAGTTCTGATAAGAGAGCGCCTACCTATCAAAGTAAAGACAATAGATATAGTCGCACAGACATGGGCCCGTACTGTATTTTTGTAGAAAGTTTGAACAGTAAAGTTGGTCATCTACACCCTATGTCGATAGGTAAACTGCTTTTTCAACATAACAATGCCTTTAAAAAGGAAGTGGTTGACATCCACCCTTTGGAAAAAAAATCGTTTAAAAATTGTAGCTCGCACGGCAGGATCTGCAAATTTAATTGTACAATGTGATGTTTTTAAACAAAGGAATTTAGAAGCTTACATTCCCAACTTTCTAATTCATAAACAGGGTATAATCAGAAATGTCGACAAGATGTTAAGCGAGCAGCAAATTTGAGAAGAAATTGACTCCCCATGACCAATTGCGCGTATTAAGAGATATGCCAAAAGATCACATATGAACCCAGATCAAGTTATAGCAATCCCAGCGTGTCTCGTAACTTTACGATCGCAGTCCCTCCACACTCATATAGCTATATTGGGAACTCGCTGTGCTGTGGAACCTATGTTACTCCGGTAGTGCAGTGTGACATATGTTTACGTCTGGGCCACAGGCAAGGCCAATGTAAGTCAAGAGTAGCGCGCTGTGATAGATGTGCGGGTCCACACTTAACACTTAACAGAAAAGTGTGACAATACCACGGAAGTTTGTTGTGCACTCTGTCAAGGTCAACATTTTGCTTCAGATAAGAACTGTCCGGTGTACGTTAGACAGCGAGACATGAAAAGAGCAACTGCTTATAACACACCTCCTATGCATACATCAACAGAGCAGCAAAGTCAGGGATACGCTCAGGTGGTTGCTACTGTACCACAATACAGTCGCCGCGAAGAATTTCCTCCTCTACAAACGCAACCACTACAAAATTCATCTATAATAAACACTCAGTATCATACAGCTTTGCCATCAATGCAGTCATCACAACATTTATCCCATCCACAACATCAAGGTCAACAGGAACAAGGGCTACTCTCACCGCATCATGCTGCGCCTACGCAACGACAACTTCCCTCCCTCTCCGCTCTACGTCCTACTCGCCGCCAAGAAGCTACTCCTCCCTCCCCAGCTTACCCTCCCCCACACCAACGAGTGTTTGCCCCTCAACAATTACCAATTACACCTATTAGACAAAACCCATATCCTCCTCGTCCACATAACATTCCTGATCATTCCATCAATCGAAATAACTTTATTATGGAAGAATTAGTCAAACTTATCATGTATATAATCACCTCGTCTCAGACAACACCCATAGAAAATCCCCTTGTCATTCGGGAATTGATATCTAGTTTAATTAATAAATTCAATGGGTTTTAAGGTCCTGCAGTGGAATGCTAAATCTGCCATTGCTAATAAGGAAAGTTTAGAGCACGAACTTTGTTGCAGAGATATCAAGGTGCCAGCGATTTCCAAGACGTGGTTCAACGCATCAAAACTTATAAGATTTCGAAATTATAATATTCTGCGAAACGATCGGTTCGATGGGAAAGGAGGCACACATGTCTTTCAATATATTGTAAACCAGGCAGAATTAAAACACCGGCAGTTTGGAATCAAACTTTATCTCCTTTGGCTCCACCGCACCTTATATGCGACGACCTCAACGCACACAGTACTACCTGGGGGGTGTGCCTTCACCGACCGACAGGGTTGCAAAATTTTAGAGACAGTCGACACTTTCAATCTAGTCATATTGAATGACGGCTCACCAACACTAGTTCCGTCCTTATATCACCGTCCATCGGCAGTTGATATAATAATGTGCTCTCCCGCCATTGCCAAAATCACCCGCCGGAATGCACTTAAAGACTCGCTTGGTTCAAATCACTATCCAATACTTATAAACATTGATATTTCTCCTACACGTAACCCCTCACCATATCCATCAAGCAAGTGGAATATGCATGGTGCAGACTGGACGCTTTTTACGTCTAAAATACTTGAGGAAACACGCTGTTTCCGGACCCAAACATCTGCCATGGACAATTATAATACCTTTGTTGAGATGATGGAACGTGTTGTTCACATATCTACCCGCCTGAGTAAACCTCCTGGTCAGTAAAACACTCCAACAGTATGGTGGAACGCTGACTGTTCCCGCGCCATTGCTCTCCGGCGGACGGGTCTCTGGGAATTCCGAACACACCGTACCCAAGAAACATACCTACAGTATCAGAAGATTTCTGCTCGAACTAAACGATTTCTCAAGCAAACTAAGAAACAGAGTTGGCAAAAATAATGCTCCACATTGAATAAGGAAACCCCAATAGCAGAAGTATGGCATCGCATACGACATTTGCGCAACAGAAATTATAGTACTCAGGATTCGTCACCTGACACTTCTTGGTTAGAGGATTTTGCTGATAGAATTACGCCACCATCACCTAGTTAGCCACCGTGTACATTTAATCAAGATCACTCCGAACACTTTCTCTGTTCGCCATTTACAATCAACGAACTCCGTGTGCCCATTAAGAACTCCGCCAATACAGCACCGGGCATCGATGAAATCCGATACCCCATGTTACAACACCTCCCTGACGAAACATTGCAGCTTCTCCTCCGGATTGTCAATGAACTTTGGTTTCAAAAATGTATACCTGAGTCATGGAAGACACAAATTGTAGTACCCATCCTCAAGCCAGGAAAAGAGCCAAGATATCGAGCTATTGCCCTTTCTTCCTGCACTGGTAAAACGGTGGAAAGAATGATTAAAAATCGCTTGGATTGGTGGCTAGAATCACAATCTCTGCTACCTTCTACACAAAACGGATTCCGCAAGGGTCGTGGCACGTATGATAACCATGCCATATTAACCACAGCGATTCATACAGCTTTTCTAAATAAACACTACCTCTGTGTTATCTTTTTGGACATATCCGTTGCGTATGACAATGTACGAATACCAATACTAATGGACAAATTGATTGCTCTTGGATTGCCTCCAACTTTTGTGTCGGGTATATATCAATTTATACATGTTAGATGGCTTTATTTTCGTTATAACCGTAGACTTCTCGGGCCACGACGATCGACCCAATGACTCCCTCAAGGTGCAGTACTTAGTCCCCTCCTAGAGTTAGCCTTCTTCAGTATGCTGACGACGTATGCATGTTTACCTCAGAGACGACAGTACCTGCCGCCAAGTGTCGTCTTGCAGATGCTATGCAGCGTGTAAATCAGTGGTTACATCAACATGGGTTAGACCTCTCTGCAAGTAAATCCTCGGCAGTAATATTCACAAAATGAAGAATTGAACCACCAATTTACAACTTCATCCTGGGATCACACAGCGTCTTAGATCAACCACAAACCAAATTCCTCGGACTTGTGTATGGTTCCCGTCTCACGTGGACTGCTCATATGCAACATATTATTCCGAAATTGGAACAAATGATCAATATCCTACGCACATTAACTCGAACTTGGTGGGGAACACACCCATCTATACTCTTAGTGCTATATCGCACGCTGCTACGATCGAAGATAGAATATGGAAGCATGTTTTATTTCAGTGGCAATAGACGCCTACTAAATAAACTAGATAGTATTCAATTTCAGTGCATTCGCATATGCCTTGGAGCTATGAAAACCACGCCAACTAATGCTCTTCTCTTAGAAGCCGCAGAGATGCCCTTGACGATCCCTGCACAGTTTCTTTCAGATAAGTTCATACTAAAGCAAACTCACACTAAAAATTCAACAGTTCTAATACCTCTTCGCAGATTACAACATTTAGCACACGATCAAGACCGGCTTTCTTTGAATAAAAGATATCTCATGCTGCAAAGTGCCACATGTATAGACTCACTACTGACCCAAAACTGTCAAAAGAGCGTGGCAGACATATATGATATTCCATTTGAGCACTGCATATGCCCTATGGAAGTTGATAGATCACTAATATATCTACAAAAAGATCACAGATTGGCGCAGTTATGTCAAGAGGATTTGACTCTCCAGTATCCTTCGTCTGTTAAAATTTATACTGTTGGCTCAAAAATACCAATAAGTGGCGTAGGATGTGCGTTCTATTGTTCTGATCAACATGAAGCTCAAGTTTTTCGTTTGCCAGAACATATTTCTATCTATGCAGCAGAAACTATTGCCGTTGTAGAAGCGCTCAAATATGCCAGACGATTCTACCGTAAGAGTATCACTATCCTTACCGATTCATTGAGCATTCTCTCCACACTGTCTACACCGCTTATCCTCCAGAAACCCAATATCTACCACATCAGTATTATTCATAAAACATATGAACTCCAAAGACGCGGTTCTAGAGTAAACTACGTATGGGTCCCAGCCCACATCCGGATACCACATAATGAATATGTATATGACTTGGCGAAGAAAGCATGTGTCAGTGGATAGGTCCTGAATGCTCCCAGCAACTTCATGGATTATACAGTGATTATGTTCCAACGAGCCTATAGTCAGTGGTCACAGAATTGGGAGGAAACAAAGAGTTACAAAGGTAAATTTGACTAACCGATTGAACAGAATCCCCCGCGACGTCCTTGGTTTGCACAATGGAACACTCAACGACGATTCATCTCGACTATCACTCGAATGCGCTTCAATCACGGAAGTTTTAGAAGTCACCTCTATCGCATCAACATAGTGGACACACCATACTGTCCCTGTGATGGCCAGTCGATTTAGGACCTAAACCACCTCTTTTTTGCATGTGCTCATTACCACCAACAGCAAAATGTGTTTATTACAGCTCTACTTCATGCTAAGCAACAGTTACCAACCTGTGTAAATACACTACTGGCGACCAAAAACAAAAAAGTGTATACTATTATTGGAAACTATTTAACAATAATTTGTCTACAAATTTGATTGATTTTCTACTGAAATGTATGTGATTTTAATGTAATGATGTGCAACATCTATGTCTTTTATATGTGTATATATATATATATTTCACACTGTGACAATGACTTGTAATGAATTGTGAAGTCAAACCAGCGTACTGTAATATCCAGGTGGCTGTTTGGTCTGTAACTGATCTAAAGTAAAAAAATTAAAAAATAGAAAAGGCCAACACACTAAATATCTTAGCTTCAAATGGAAGGACACTTAATTTGGTTAACCCGGAAGGTCTATAAAGAAAAATAGTTAGTTTAATATATAATATTATCTTTCATATTGTTTTAATGTCATTTGTAACATCCACCAACCCGGTATCATAAGCATTAAAAGTAACAATAACGCGGGCAAAGCCGCGGGCACATGCTAGTGTCAAATAAACACAATTTTAATATTAAAGACGACGCAAACATCTAGTCCCCGAGCAGTGGAATTAACCAATTAAGGTTAAAATCCCAAACACGGCCGGAATCGAACCCGTGGCCCCGTGAT
Source organism: Anabrus simplex (assembly GCF_040414725.1). Classification (NCBI taxonomy): domain Eukaryota; kingdom Metazoa; phylum Arthropoda; class Insecta; order Orthoptera; family Tettigoniidae; genus Anabrus; species Anabrus simplex. The sequence continues at coordinate 246,615,864 of NC_090265.1, read as the reverse complement.
ACAAAGGCTAACACACTGTACCGTTTTCATCGTCCTGATAATGGAATAAAGGTTGTCATACGACATTAAAAGTTTGCCATGCACGGTAATGAGATCGCGAAGATTACGTAATTGGGCCAGACATCTGAAAAGAACGCATATATTAAGTGAAATAGGCCGTGATTTCAGAATATATATATAATACGAACGTATAAAATCAAGGAGGCCATGCACGTGACGGCAAAGATGTTTATTTGGCGAAATAAGTATGCCTAGATCACGGAGTGAGACGGAAAGTTATAAATGATCCATGCGGCCGTGACAAAAATAATAGAAGGATTTTAAAATTGTTAAAAAAAGGAAGTAGGTGAACAATAAAAAAACGGTTACGCAAAACTACGTAAATTTATCCACGAGAAAAAATAATCCTCAGTAAAGAAGAAGAGAGATATTGCTGTTATTACGGGCTGAAGAACCTGCACAGCGAAGAAATATTTGAATTACACCTATATCTGAATAAATATCGTGACGGAAAATCAGAGCAAGTTGAAAAATATCCGGACAGTAGTCGGAGTATAGACCGAAGGCCGTTACAAATGAATCAAGTCGAGTTTAACGCATTATAGATTGATTAGCTGGACAAAAGAAATTTTTAGAAAGCTAACTTGATCATTTTTGCCTCTTAAACTGTCGCAAGGAGTTAATATTGAATTACTGTCTTAATAACCTGAATCAGAGATATAAACTAGATTCTCATTCTCAAGAATATGGACATAATATTAATTGTCATTTTGGAAATGTTTCTTTCACATATGACTGACGGCTACAACATGAGAGGCTAAATCGGAGATGGAGCCGACTTTCCGACGTAGACCGCCCAGCTGTTTCTACTATCCCAGGTGACGTCACGGATGTTGGAGACGATCTACGCAGTCCCAAGATGACAACATCGAAGCCAAACCCAGTCATCAAACGTCAGCGATCGCAAGCTAAGTTCCAAAGAATTACTTTATTATCCTGAAAATTAATGTGCAGTAGATGTAGTATTCATATATTTGTAGTGAACATTGGTATGTTGTTTTTACGTAGTTCTTCGTGATAAAATCTCAGTCGATGCAATCTTTGCAATGAGATTGTCCTTGTTGATTTATTATTATGGGAGTAGGTATTTCTTCCAGAATTTACAATCAATGTCATAATATAGGAATGTTTATAATTGAACAAGGAGAGATTTAGAATGTGATTTTCAACCATTAAGGAATTGAAGCAACGTATACAAAGAGACGTATCCCAGATTTAATATTTTTAAAGAAGGTAGTTGATTTCTGAGAAACTAATATCTGATTGCTGTTACGACGCGATGACATGTGAGTAAACATTAACTTGTTTAGTTTATATATGTGTTTCATTTTCAGGTTAACGTGTTTAAGTGTATTATATATGAAATCTAACCCAAAAGTGTACCGTTGCAGTACATTAATGAGATGTTAAGATGATTTGCCGTCTTGTTGGAAATGATAAATGTTTACGTAGGGAAATTACGATTTGAGTGGCATGTTGATGTGGATTTACGAATAATTATTCGCTGAGATATGTTTGTGGGAATGAATAATGATATATTATGGTAATTAATATTGATAAATGGAGAGATAGATATGTTTATGGATAATTTTGGCGGTAAATACGGCGTATTACTGGCCAATGGTGATGTTTGACATATGCGGCAAGATATTAATATGGTAATGCGAGATATATTGGGTTAGTGGTACACGAATACAATGAAATACATCGTAGATCTCGTATATGGGTTACCGTAAACTGTCTTCAGATTAAATATCCAAATAAGAAATAAAAGAAGGGAAACTTGTTGTCTTCATAGAGAATATATCAACGTTGTATTGAATATTATTTGAAACTTTGGTGTCGAGAATGTATTTAATTCATAGAACAATTTCATAATTTAAATCTCTACCACAATTAGATAAAATAGGTTACCAAATGCATTCCTACGGAATTTTTGATATCTGATTGGATATTGGTAAAACCATAAATCATGTTAGGTATAATTTCTATTTGAACTACGATTAATAATTATTCTTTACACGATACCTACATTTAATTTTAAGATGTTATTTGAATATTTTAACCAAATGACATGGTCAAGGTGACCAATATTTCTCATTTAATGAACTATATATATATATATGAAATAGCTAGTTTGAGCTGATATATATTTGGGACTTACTTGCGATTGCTAACGTTATAACATCGGAAGATACGCGTGCTATTGACAGGATATCAATTTGATAATGATGAAAATAAGCATTTTTTAAGAAAAGAAACAAGAACTGATGGACTCAGATTATGCATATTTATTATGAAGATTACTAAGGCTTAGGGACTTAGATTTATTTTTAACCCAAAAATGTTATACTACGTTTTCAACAGATAGAATATGTACTTTCGATTTATGTAATTAAGAGAATTTATCCTTTATTTTTGTGATCCGCATAATTGATGCAAGAAGAATAGTTGAATCAGATCGAAGATAGATTAAATTAAATTTATTTTTTTAGAGAGGAGGAAGATAATTGATGTTGATAAATATTATCAGATTTTCTTTTATGATTCTAGAATCATGAAATAAATTATAGATTATCCAATTTAGATGTTATTATTTTAGGAGATAGGCTAATATCATTAGGATATAAATGATTTTGAATTAATTCATTTGAAGAATATATTTTATTTTTTTTTCTTTTATTTTCTTCGAATGATTGGACTTGGAAAACTTGATATTGATTCTGGAGGACGAATGGTATCGATGGTTATTTATTGAGAAGGAAACGTGGTGTCTCAGTTGCTCACGTAAAAATAGTATGGTTCGCATAAGCAATTTAATTATCCCTGAGAGGTGTCGCGTGGCAATTTAAGGATTATCATACACTGACTGACAGAGCAAATGCAATACCAAGAAGGAGTGGTCAGAACTTTATGCCAATTGCAGGGTATACTGACGTCACTGAGGTATGCTCATGATGTGAAATGCGCCGCTGTGCTGCGCACGTAGCGAACGATAAATGGGACACGGCGTTGGCGAATGGCCCACTTCGTACCGTGATTTCTCAGCTGACAGTCATTGTAGAACGTGTTGTCGTGTGCCACAGGACACGTGTATAGCTAAGAATGCCAGGCCGCCGTCAACGGAGGCATTTCCAGCAGACAGACGACTTTACGAGGGGTATGGTGATCGGGCTGAGAAGGGCAGGTTAGTCGCTTCGTCAAATCGCAGCCGATACCCATAGGGATGTGTCCACGGTGCAGCGCCTGTGGCGAAGATGGTTGGCGCAGGGACATGTGGCACGTGCGAGGGGTCCAGGCGCAGCCCGAGTGACGTCAGCACGCGAGGATCGGCGCATCCGCCGCCAAGCGGTGGCAGCCCCGCACGCCACGTCAACCGCCATTCTTCAGCATGTGCAAGACACCCTGGCTGTTCCAATATCGACCAGAACAATTTCCCGTCGATTGGTTGAAGGAGGCCTGCACTCCCGGCGTCCGCTCAGAAGACTACCATTGACTCCACAGCATAGACGTGCACACCTGGCATGGTGCCGGGCTAGAGCGACTTGGATGAGGGAATGGCGGAACGTCGTGTTCTCCGATGAGTCACGCTTCTGTTCTGTCAGTGATAGTCACCGCAGACGAGTGTGGCGTCGGCGTGGAGAAAGGTCAAATCCGGCAGTAACTGTGGAGCGCCCTACCGCTAGACAACGCGGCATCATGGTTTGGGGCGCTATTGCGTATGATTCCACGTCACCTCTAGTGCGTATTCAAGGCACGTTAAATGCCCACCGCTACGTGCAGCATGTGCTGCGGCCGGTGGCACTCCCGTACCTTCAGGGGCTGCCCAATGCTCTGTTTCAGCAGGATAATGCCCGCCCACACACTGCTCGCATCTCGCAACAGGCTCTACGAGGTGTACAGATGCTTCCGTGGCCAGCGTACTCTCCGGATCTCTCACCAATCGAACACGTGTGGGATCTCATTGGACGCCGTTTGCAAACTCTACCCCAGCCTCGTACGGACGACCAACTGTGGCAAATGGTTGACAGAGAATGGAGAACCATCCCTCAGGACACCATCCGCACTCTTATTGACTCTGTACCTCGACGTGTTTCTGCGTGCATCGCCGGTCGCGGTGGTCCTACATCCTACTGAGTCGATGCCGTGCGCATTGTGTAACCTGCATATCGGTTTGAAATAAACATCAATTATTCGTCCGTGCCGTCTCTGTTTTTTCCCCAACTTTCATCCCTTTCGAACCACTCCTTCTTGGTGTTGCATTTGCTCTGTCAGTCAGTGTATCAATAAATGTAATAAGATAAATGAAGATCACGATATCGCTTAAGTTCTATGATGCGGTAACTGTTTATACAATGAATATTAGAAGCGAGCATAGCTACCGACACATAGCATTAAATGCACTGATCCGTTTAATGATCTTTAGGAGTGATTGATGGTTGAGGGGAAAATAGCCGGAGCAATTGATAGGTCGCCCAATATGGTGCAAGAATGAAACCCCCTCAGGATGGTGCAACACTAATCATTTAGCCATGGAAGCGAAGATTTGCTAAGCCACGAGTGGCAAGATGGGTCAATAGTTAACGAGTTTACGATATGGCTTATATTTAAACTTTGTGTTTTCTAGTCCACAACACCAAAGAAAAACAGTAAAAGGGAAAAACCGAGCGAGCTGGCCGTGCGTTTAAGGTCGCGCAGCTGTGAGCTTGCATCTGGGAGATAGTGTGTTCGAACCCCACTGTCGGCAGCCCTCAAGATAGTTTTTCGTGGTTTACCATATTCACACCAGGCAAATGCTGGGGCTGTATTTTAATTAAGGCCGCGGCCGCTTCCTTCCGACTCCTAGCCATTTCCTACTCCACCGTCGCCATAAGACCTATCTGTGTCGGTGCGACGTAAAGCAAATTGTACTCACAAAGAAATAGGGGAGAGGGGGTGAGGAATGAGACGCTGTGAGCCTCCGTAGATATCAGAGACGCTGATCACTCGATCAGGGGTATTACAAATACTCACATACAAATCGTCAGTAAGTATGCAGGATCTTACAGTAAATATTGTCGATTACCTTCCCTAAGAGCCTCCGTGGCTCAGACGGCAGCGCGTCGGCCTCTCACCGCTAGATACCGTGGTTCAAATCTCGGTCACTCCATGTGATATTTGTGCTGGACAAAGCGGAGGCGGGACAGGTTTTTCTCCGGGTACTCCGGTTTTCCCTGTCATCTTTCATTCCAGCAACACTCTCCATTCTCATTTCATTGCCTCTATCATTCATTAATAAATCACTTTGGGAGTGGCGACCCCATCGTACTAACAGCCTATATATGCTTCATTCATTACATCCCTGACCCGGTCAATGACTGGAAAACAGGTTGCAGGTTTTCAATTTTCACCTTCCCTAAGTTGAATGAAATCGCTGACCCCCATTGTTATGGTCTCCCACTATCATTCTGATGGGAACAAATGTTAGTCCGTACTCTTGCACACAGAATGAAGTCATTTATAGTGACTTTAAGGAGGGTAATCTTCGCGGCATAAACCTTCTCTTTCTTCACACATACGTCATCCACTTAAGGTTGATTGCGAAAAGGCCTACGTAACGTGTAATTAGGACAACCACATAAGCGTGTGCACTCAGGAGTTTAAATGACGGGAAGATGTCATGAGATGGTGAATTGGAACCGACCCTCTCCTTCCTTTACATTAATGGTCAATTTTACAGAAACAGAAGAATGGAAAGATTCAAATATTTTGTAGCAGTGTCTTGTTTAAGGGACAGGCAGTCTCATATTAGAAAACTTTGAATTGGTGATTTTTTCCACTATTGGATAGCTACAGTCCCAACATCTATTCGGTAGACTCAGTCAATACTGAGAAGTTAGGTTGGGTAAAAATTTACATTCCGTATCTGGACAGGTACATGCGGACCTCTTACGCCGTCTATCAGGTTAGGGAGATTTCTGTTGGTGAAGTGATTCACAGAGAAGGTGAGGTGAGTGGCCATGGCCTATAGAGGAACTGCCCCCAGCATTCGCCTTAGTGCAGGGGAATATAAAACCACGGGAAACCATTTTCAGGACAGCCGACGATTGGGACTAGTCCCTCCACCTCCTGAATGTAGAGTCGCAAGGCTAGTCAGAACTAGCCGTTGTGCCGAACTCTACTCTACTCGGTCATATTGAGAGCCAGTTGCCCTGAGCAGGCTACGTAAGTAAAATACTCCATTACCGCTATCTTACAAACCGAGCGAATTGGATGCGCGGTACGCTCGGAATACAGTAGCTCCAAGCTCGTTAAAAGGGAGACTTGTGGTTTCGAACCTCACCATCCGCAGCTTTGAACAAAATCTCTCGTAGAACGGAAATTTCATGATGATAATAATAATTGTACCGGGAGGTACACCTCATCACCGTGCATTTAAATGAAGTTCCTTGAAGAAAGCTATCTGTCATATTCAATCGAAACATCTAGTACAAGAAGTTGGAACACTGATCTAAAGATGTCACTACTAAATGATGGAGTAATATGTTATTTTAAAGTTTCCTAAACTGACTGGATTTCTTTATTTTGTTTTGTTTTGTTTTGTTTTGGTGTATCACAGGAAGTTCGCTCTTTTCTCCATAGATGCCTCTATTAAAGAACTGATGCCATGCGCTCTGGTGCAAAGTGGAATAACTTGAGATTTAAAGTAGTTTTGTGTTTATAGGTTTGCTCAACTGAATTGACTTTCATTATTTTTGATACTTCAAGGTTTGCAACATTTCCTTTTCATCCCGCCAGCATTGGTTTCTGATCAATCTGAAATTTTGTGTATTTATTTTTCAGCCAATCATAGGCTTCTTGTAACTTTTTGTCTGACCAATAAAATGAGAGGGTGTGTCCGGATTTAGTCCAGAGCCTTCTCGAAACTTCCTCTCGGCTATAAAAGCTGTGCTTTTTCGAGTTAACTTGTCTTATTGATCGCCGAATTACTGAGTGTGTGTGTTAAGAGAGGAGACGGGGTTCCTCAATCTTCGGCAGGCAGAACATCAGCCCAGGTAATGGCCACCAGTTTTCTATCTCTGTAGTTATCTCCGCAGGCTGAACTCGAGGGGAAGGTTCCTACCTTTAACTACGTAACCGTCAGTTTCCTAAAATGTAAACTTTCTTCTTTCTCATGTAAAATTTCATGTAAGTCCTAAGGACTTAAACTGTAAATCGGGGATAGAGAGTGCGTTACCCTCTCGAATTCCCCTTCAATTAATCTTGAGGTGACTACAATTTTGTAACTGTTTTCTCCTGTAAATCATAATATAACTTGTCCTTCTAGTCACCTCAGTAGTTTGGGATTAGCCTCTGCATTATCGGGCCTCAAGCCCAAGAAGGGTTTTAACGTTGGTTTTCTAGGAGCGCAAGTGTACGTCTCCATACATTTTTGAGTTTGGGCCAGTAACTTAACCTGTTCTTTTTCACGAAGGCCCAGTAGAATGGGTACTAGATACCCCTGTGTAAACTAAATTTCACATGGTATTGTAAATTTCAGGTTGTGCCTAGAGAGACCTAAAGGTGTAATTGCCGGGCTGAGTAGCTCAGACGGTTAAGGCGTTGGCCTTCTAATCCCAACTTGGCAGGTTCGATCCTGGCTCAGTCCGGTGGTATTTGAAGGTGCTCAAATACGACAGCCCCGTGTCGGTAGATTTACTGGCACGTAAAAGAACTCCTGCGGGACTAAATTTCGGCACCTCGGCGTCTCCGAAGACCTTAAAAAGTGGTTAGTGGGGACGTAAAGCAAATAACATTATTATTATTATTATTATTATTATTATTATTATTATTATTATTATTATTATTATTATTATTATTATTATTATTATTATTATTATTAAAGGAGTAATTGTATTGAGCAGAGACGCCCTTTTCCGTCTTGTAATAGTTAATGGTTGCCTTGAGTAGGCCGCAAGAGTTCGTGAGCGCTGTCTCCTTGGTAGAATTTGTAGAGCATGTAAGCTCTTTTGTGGTTAGGTAACAGATATTCGTGTACTATTGAGTGGTGCCTTTGGAAGGCTGTAACTTGTAACCGTTGAAGCAAAGTGCTCTTGAAAATTGTGTTTTGGGAGATATCTCTCCTTGTCTATCTAACTAAAAGCAACATTTGTGATGTTGGAACTTTGTAAATTAGGAGCTTGAAGCTCAAAATTACCAATTCTTGGTTTCTCTATTTTTTGAACCAACTACCTATGTACCTGAAAATTTGTTATTTGTTGAAATTTAAGATCTGAAAAGAAATATAACCTTTATTTTAAAATTTTAAATTCATCTTTGACTATCGTAGATAGACCCATTCCAGCCCGCACCTTCTTTCACCTCTGCGTTCCACAAAAACACGGTAACAACAACAACAACAACAACAACAATAATAATAATAATAATAATGATAATATCCTAATAATAATAATAATAATAATAATAATAATAATAATAATAATAATAATAGTGGTGTGTGGCCTCCGGAGAGGACTGGTGCATGTCTTTCAAGTTGACGTCCTGACATACATTCAGCCCCCGAGCCAGACGAATTATTAATGAAAGTTAAAATCTCCGGTCCGGCCGGGAATCGAACCCGGCAACTTTGGACCAACAATTTAGCCCTAGTGCTGGACATAATAATAATAATGTTATTACCGAGCGAGTTCGCCGTGCGGTTAGGCGTGTGCAGCTGTGAGCTTACATTCGGCAGATAGTAGATTCGAACCCCACTGCCGGCATCCTTGAAGATGGTTTTGCGTGGTTTCCCATTTTCATGACAGGCTGTATCATAATTAAGGTCACGGCTGCTTCTTGCCCACTCCAAGCCCTTTCCTATCCCATTGTCGCCATAAGACATATCTGTGTCGGTGCGGCGTGTAAAAAATATGCTATTTGAATTAATGTCCCTTCTATACATTTTACGACAAGCTGGGGCGCGGGAATGTTGTTATTTAAAACACCTCCCAATTTCCCCGACCTCTACCGGGATCGAACCCACTATCTTACTAATAGAAGGCCAACAGCTAACTAACTGCATAACAAAGGTCAGCAAGTAAAGTGCATGTCGTAGGTCTCCAGTAAGACAAAATACAGACACCCTGGCGTCTCTAACAATTGGCGAGATCTTCTTCTTCCTCTTTCCTGGCCTTTTTACTCTATTATCTGGGGTTGGCACTAAAGTGGATTAAGCCCAGTTTCACGGCCAGGTACTCCTCCTGTGGAGGGATGTATTGCGTGTTTCTCTGGTGGTTAGTAGTAATAATAATTTCGTGTAGCTATAGCTAACTTGGTGCAGTCCGGCTCCATGGCTAAATGGTTAGCGTGCTGGCCTTTGGTCACAGGAATCCCGGGTTCGATTCCCGGCGGGGTCGGGAATTTTAACCATAATTGGTTAATTTCGCTGACGCGGGTGCTGGGTGTATGTGTCGTTTTCATCATCATTTCATCCTTATCACGATGCGCAGGTCGCCTAAGGGAGTCAAATCAAAAGACCTAAATCTGGTTAGCCGAACTTATCCTCGAACACTCCCGGCGCTATTAAAGCCATACGCCATTTCATTACTTGGTGCAGACTCTTTGACAAGGGTGGGTGGAATCTGCCGTGAATGGGAAACTGCATGTTCTTGTGGTGGAGAATAGTGTTGTGTGTGGTGTATTAACTGCAAGGATGTTAGGAACAGCATAAACATCCAGTACCCGAACTAAGGGAAATAACCATTTAAGATTAATATCACCGACCCGGCCGAGAATCGAACGGGGAATCCTCTGAATCGAAGCACTTTATGCTGACTATCCAGCCAAGGAACCGGACGTGGTTAGTAGTGTGATGTGTTGTATGTAAATGAAGAAGTGTAATAAGACGATCACAATCAGGTTCAAAGCTAGAGGAATTAAGTGGTGTACAAACTGACAAATTTGTTCAGTCAGCACTTAGCCCTGGTAGAGGAAGGTTCCACTAATAAAACAACAAATCAGGACAAATCGCGCCTTGTCTGGCCTTTCTAAAGAAAGGGACAGTCTCTCATAAACTTCTCAGCCGATTGGAATAACTTTCTAATTCAAACAAAAAGATTTAAAATCTACATTTTGCTGGGGGATGGGGTAATTTACTTGAATTATATACCCCACCCCCACCGGATACTGCCTAAAATACACACTAGTAGTTAAGCCCTATGATCCTTCCCCCACCACCACCACTTCTCTCTGATTTCGCACCCCGGCCACCCTCACCGACAGACGGAGTAGTATTGATTTTTCCTTTCTTCTTCTTCTTCTTCTTCTTCTTGTTCTTAATCTATTTACCCTCCAGGGTTGGTTTTCCCTCGGACTCAGCTAGGGATCCCACCTCTTCCGCCTCAAGGGCAGTGTCCTCGAGCGTGAAATATTGGGTTGGGGGATGCAACTGGGGAGAATGACAAGTAACTCGCCCAGGTGGCCTCACCTGCTATGCTGAACAGGGGCCTTGAGGAGGATGGGAAGATTGGAAGGGATAGACAAGGAAGAGGGAAGGAAGCAGCCGTGGTCTTAAGTTAGGTACCATCCCGGCATTTGCCTGGAGTAGAAGTGGGAAACCACGGAAAACCACTTACAGGATGGCTGAGGTGGGAATAGAACTCACCTCTACTCATTTGACCTCCCGAGGCTGAGTGGACCCCGTTCCAGCCCTCATACGACTTTTCAAAATTTCGTGGCAGAGCCGGGAATCGAACCCGGGCCTCCGGAGGTGGCAGTTAATCACACTAACCACTATACCACAGAGGCGGACTGTTCCTTTCTTCACGAAATAATTTCGTATTCGCTTTTCTGCTTTTATGGTTTTTATTTATTTATCAATTGATGTGCCGTACGTAATATTGATTGGAGTTAGCGAAGATACAAAATCACAAAAGCAAATATACATCCTTCCAATTTTTCAGGTGAGGTTTATAACTAGCAAAACATCGACTGTCTTAAAGAGTACTCGAGGGAGACCGCACTAGGTCGCGGTTGTTTCTAACCTGACTTGAAGAATCGCTGCATTAGACCCCAGAGAGAACAAAACACCACACAACAGTGGACCAAGTATGAATCGTGTATTCTCGTCACTCTGTCACTCGGTGTTATAGAGGGGGAGATGGCGAAGAAGGGGTACAGAGAAGGGGGGACCTTCACAGCGGTCAGAGAGCGCATTTTAAAAGCTTGCAAAGTATGTGACGGTCAGCCCAGTCGCTGTGAGACCACCATAAAACATTTCGCTAGCTGGGGTAAGTACTCTTTCAGTTGACTTATTTAATGACTTCACATTGATTCTGAAAATGTTAACATGGTGCATGGGCGTTTTATTGGCGAATAAAGACATCTCCGCATAGGCCATGAAATCCCTTTGGAAGAATAAAGTTTGAAAGCTTCCATTATTCGTAAGCTCGGCACTAAAATGAGGAGGCCACAACTATGGGATAATCGATTTCGTGCAAACTTTGGGAGGTTGATCTTAAAAAATAAACAGAAGCGTGTCCGAGAGTTTGTTCCATTGGGCTTTATTTCACGAAAAAAATGGTCCTTTAAATTTAACACACTGCATGCCTGTTACCAGTTTGCGTGTGTGTATCTGTAGTACTCTGGTCTATTGGTGAGCATCCTTGACTTCTAGGAGGTCCGAGGAGTATCAGCCATCATTTGTGCCTTTTTATTTTCTCTTTCTTTAATGGACTTTAAAAATACTGATTTTCATTCGCGAGTACTAATTTTTATTACAAAATATGTGATATAATATTCCACTAATAACAAAACAAAATTGTGTCTACGTTCTTTCATTTTTAACAATTTGATTTACGTCACGCCGAGACGGATCTTATGGCGACTATAGGATAGGGAAACGCTTGTATAAAAATGGGAAACCACGAAAAATCATCTGCAGAGCTGCCAACAGTGGGGTTCGAACCCACTATCTCCATAATGCAAGTTGACAGCTACGTGACCCAAACCACACAGCCACTCGCTCGGTATCTACGTTGTAATGTAAATGTCTAATCCATAATGTATTTGATTCAACATCATGCATAGGTACGCTATATCTTCCTTTTTTTTTTTTTTTTTTTTTACAATTTGCTTTACGTCGCACTGACACAGATAGGTCTTATGCGACGATGGGATAGGAAAGGCCTAGGAGTAGGAAGGAAGCGGCCATGGCCTTAATTCAGGTACAGCCCCAGCATTTGCCTGGTGTGAACATGGGAAACTACGGAAAACCATCTTCAGGGCTGTCGACAGTGGGGTTCGTACCCACTATCTTCCGGATGCAAGCTCACAGCTGCGCGGCCCTAACCGCACGGCCAACTCGCCCGGTAGCTATATCTTACAATCTTAACTTGCACGGATTTATTCTGCGACAAATGAAAGTGATGTAAGAACTTTCATCAATAGATTTTACAAACTTGTGCAATTAACATGGTAAATAGAACTTTTTGAAAACAATTCATTGCGTGGGTGTTTTTTAATTTTTTTTCATTTGTTGAGTCTTTATGAAACGTAAACAGTTCCACTTTTCTCATCATAACTGCAGCAGTGGCTATAAGAATACCAGAAGAAAATGAAGAATTGTCAAACTGTGTGTGTGTGGCAAGGCAGGTTGATAGCAAACGAGTTTATGAAGCATGTTATAATCTGCGCATTTCCTAGTCCACATTAACAAAGACAAAATAATATAAGAGAAAATGGGAGAACAAAATAAAAGTTAAGAGTAAAAATGAGGGACTGGCATAGCTTCAGCCCGAGACGCCCACGTGGAAGCCAGGGATACTAACCAAAATATGAACGAAACGGTGACCCCATAGCTATCTTGCCCCCAGTGGCGTGTGGTGAACATTTTCATTATCCCAGCTGCAAAAACGTTTTCTGAATATGAACAAGCGTACCCCCACTACACTCTCTAAAGTCAACATTACCATTTTATAAAACCTGAGAAAGATCTTTCAATAATATTTTCAGCCACACGCTCACACATACTTCCAAATTGATATTCACGGCAGTGACGACACCATCATAACTTAATCTACAGCAGATTTTAAACAATGTACTTACAGTTTCATCCGGTGACGCTAGTCATGGTTTTCATAAAAATACACTGGGACTAATTATTTGTTTTTTACTTAAAAAGCCTAATCTGAATTAATCAGCAAAATTTAATTGGTATATTACCGTCGTTGAAGTTTTTTAGTTTCACTCGCATACTGAGTACACGTGCATCAACGACAAACGAGGGGAAATATTTGTCACGACGTATAACGCACGTTATATTCGTGAAGAATGCCACTGAACTCGCGAAACCTTCACCTATAATCCAAGAGGAACACTACTATATACCACCATCACAGACAACCATTCGCGCTTAACTCTGTGTTCATGCTGGGCAACCTAAATATTTTCCTGCGGCTATCGGAACACATACTCTACCCGTGCCATCAATGAATTACTCGAAAAAACTGTATACATGCCTAAACCGAAGACTAAAATATATTCTTCCATATTACAATTGATTTCATATACTGGATCTATTTTTATTAGCAAGACGATGTGCAAGTGGCTATACTGTTAAGATGATGTTATTTTTCATGCAGTCTCTAGTGTGTGGCGCTGAAGACTTTGAGTGTCAAGTATTAAAACACACCCCTTACCTAAGCTAGCTGGTCTGTCGCCGTAAATTGCTTTTGGGGGAGAGGGCACAGCTCCACCTCAAAAAGCTTCAAGTGCATGCGTCACCCAAGCGACCTTAAATTTCGCTGAGGGTAGCTCTTCTATCGCGCCGGCAAGGAAACCCAGCTCGCTAGAGAAGCTGAATAGCGGTAGTGCGAGCGAATTGTCGAGACAGCTGAACTTGGCTTGGCTTATATGTTCGCAATTTTTAAACATAATAAAAAGCGTTCTAAGGAATAATTAGAAAATGTTAATACAAAGTTCTTTACCCCAGTAACGCTCCCTCCCCCCCCCCCCCATTCTAAGTGGTATGTTGTCGTTAGCTCTTTGTTCGGTCGCCTTTGCTCCCAGGAATCAACCTGATAATGAGCGTGGCTACAGACATACGCAAATTACCAACATTTATGCAGCCTGTTAAATTTAAAAGGCCGTTTTCTCGTTAAATAAGGGCTGATGACGCAATCACTCGAACACGTATCTGTTTACTTTTTACGTGTATCTACCTCCCGAAGTTTGAACGATATCGGCGACTCCACAGCTGTCGCCTCTCCTTGTAAGTGGTCTTACAGTATGGTGGTTAGCTCTACGACCGGTCGCCTATGCTTCCAGGATTTTACCCGATCTGTGGATTTTCATTTTCATTTATTTGGTATAGACTGACTGATCCTCAGGGTCATGTGCCTCCACAATGGGAAATCTCGTTTTTAAATGTTTCCAACTTCCTATTGGAGGATCGAATCCACTCTACAGGGTATTCGATCACACCTTACCCCCTTTTGTTGGATAATATCTTTATTAAAAAGGGATAGTTGGTTGGAGAAACTTGCTTAAAGGAACGTAAACGTTAGGGGCGTTTTCTAGCGAGTAAGTTATATCAACTACTAGCAAGATACCCGTGCTTCGCTACGGTATTATACTGAAATTTAGAATTGAATGCTTATTGTTTTATATATAATCCGCCGAAATTCGCGATCTGACTCGTTTTCTGAGAGAATCCGCCAAAATTCGCGATCTGACTCGTTTTCTAATAGATTACGGCAAGTTTCCTCCCATTTTTCAATCTTTCTTTTCAGCAATCGATTTCGTACTTCCCGGGCTAGGTCCATGTATTCCACCCGGTCAGTTGGGTCCCTAAATCTTTGCCATCTTTTCGTATAAGCCTTTTTAATATGGATCAAATCCTTCAGGAGATCCAGCGTGGTGTCACCTTGGGTGCCTTGGCGGTACTGAACCCGCGGCCGGACTGCTTTCTTAGTCATTACCCGTCCAGGACCCGTTTCTAGCGCGGTCCGCACATTTGACGACGGTCCAGAACATTATTATTTTTGTTATTATTATTATTATTATTGTTGTTGTTGTTATTATTATTATTATTATACATGTTCTGCAGCGCACAGCAAAATGCAAGACCGCTACTTGGCGGTAAATTACATCTGCTGCCATTGTCATTGTTGACAACGTGACCAGCACCATTGTCGCGCGTAGGCAAATGTGCGGGATTTCTGGCGATACGAATGACATACTTCCGTGCATTATTGACCTTATTATAGAGGTGAAAAATTGGACGGTCAAACTCATTCCTATCGTTTATTTCAAATGTGTTGAAATTTTTATTTATATGCCAGGAGAATCTACTGTAATCTAAGAACGTTCTCCGAAGGAAAAGATGGCTCTTGAAAACGAACCCAGGAAAGATTAAAAATGATCGGTTTATGATCAGAATAAGTACATCGAAAATCTACAGCCTGTTTCCAGTCATTCGACAGAGTCAGGAATGGAATGAATAAAGCCCCCATCTAGCGGCGACAATAGGAATTGTGCCGGCAGCCGAAACGTGTCGTACTCCCCTGGGGCAATGAATAATGGATGACAAATGAAATGAAATGATATTGGACAGTGTTGCTGGAATGAATGATGACAGGGAAAATCGGAGTATCCGGAGAAAAATCTGTCCCGCTTCCGTTTTGTCCAGCACGAATGTCACATGGAGTGACCGGGATTTGAACCACATAACCCAGCTGTGAGAGGCCGGCGCGCTGCCGCCTGAGCAACGGAGGCTCCTTATAAATATATTATGAACAGTAAAATCAATTGGTCTCACCTCCTTTTACACCCTACCGCCGTTAAGTTTATTTACCCCCCCCCCCCTCCAAAAAACTAAAAGAAGAGGAGATTCCAAACACCAATGTTCACGTCTATTGCCGTCAGCTTTGAGATAAAAATAATTCACTTTTTTTTTTTTCACTTTCACACTCCTCGCCCCCCCCCCCCAAGTGAATTTTCCGGCAAAAATACCTGTTTCTTTAATAGCAAAGGATATTCTATATACCAATTATCACGACTCTAACTTCTTCAGTTTTTTATTTATTTGTCCTCATGAAAGGAATTCAACTCCTTTTCCCTCCCGCCCCCAAGACGATTCCCCTCGCCAAAACGGGCTTTTCTTTGTTTTTAAAGGAGATCCAAATACCAATTTTCACGTCTGTAGGCCCTAACAACTTTAGTTTTTATTAGATGTAAGTATTCTCATACAATTAAGTCAAATAACGTTTCAATTCTTTCACCCCCCCCCCCCATTCATTGGATTTTCCGAGAATACGTGTTTCTTTACTTTTAAAGCAGATTCCAAATATCAAATTTCACGTCCGTAATATCTTCATTTTTGAGAAAACAGTAGCCTAATTAAAAGAATTCAACACCAATTTCAGTCACTTTTACCCCCCCCCCCTCCACCCAATTGGTATTTCCGAAAACTAAAAATACACGTTTCTTTATTTTTAATAGAGATAAAAAATACCCTTTTTCACTTCTGTAACATGTTAAGTTTTTGAGGTATACTGTATAAATTCTCATTTTAAAATTTCACCCCCTTTTTAGTTCCCTTTAAGAGGAGTTTCCAAAAACACCTACAGTATATTTCTTTACATTTACAGGAGATTCCAATCACCACTTTTTACGTCTGTAACATTCTACGTTTCTCAGATATTCTGTAGATATAGTCTTTCAAAAAACTCATACCAATTTGTCACTCCTGTTTAACCGCCATTAATTGGATTTTCCAAAAACAAATAAATACGTGTTTCTTTAATTTTAAAGATCCCATATACAAATTTTCAGTTATGTGATATCTTCAGTTTCTGAGATATATGTATCCTCATTAAAGGCATTCAACCCATTATTCACCCTTTTACACCCCTCCTATTGGGATTTACAGAAAACAAAAAATTACGTGTTCATTTATTTTTAAAGGAGATTCTAAATATCAATTTTACATGTGCAAACTTTTAAAGTTTTGAGATATAGATATATTCATTTTAAAAATTCACCCCCTTTTCACCCCCATTAATTCGATTTTCCAAAAACAAAAAATACGTGTTTCTTTATTTTTGAAGGAGATCCAAACACCAATTTTCAAGTCTGTAATATCTTCAGTTTCTGAGATATAAGAATCCACATTAAAGGCATCAACCCCTTTTTCACCCCTTTTCACCCCTCCTATTGGGATTTTCCAAAAACAAAAAATACGTGTATCTTTTTTTAATGAAGATTCTAAATACCAATTTTTACATCTGTAAACTTTTAAAGTTTTGAGATATACATACACTAATTTTAAAAATTAACCCCCCTTTTCACCCTCCCATTAATTGGATTTTCCAAAAACAAAAAAATACGTGTTCCTTTATTTTTTAAAAGAGATCAAAAGTACCAATTTTCAGGTCTGTAATATCTTCAGTTTCTGAGATATAAGTACCGGTATCCTGATTAAAGGCATTCAACCCATATTTCACCCTTTTTCACCCCTCCTATTGGGATTTTCTGAAAACAAAATCATACGTATTTCCTTATTTTTAAAGAAGATTCTAAATACCAATTTTGACATCTGTAAACTTCTAAAGCTTTGAGATATAGAAACACTCATTTTAAAATTTCACCCCCCTTTTCACCCCCTTAGCTATGGAATATCCAAAAATCCTCTCTTAGCGAGCACTTACATCTTAATATGAATGTACCCCCAAAATTTCATTTCTTTATGTCCAGTAGTTTTGGCTCGGCGATGATGAATCAGTCAGTCAGTCGGTCAATCAGGACAAGTTATTATATACTGTATATATACTAGCAAGATACCCGTGCTTCGCTACGGTATTACACTGAAATTTATAATTTAATGCGTATTGTTTTAGATATATAATCCGCCGGCATTCGCGATCTGACTCGTTTTCTGCAAGAATCCGCCAAAATTCGCGATCTGACTTGTTTGCTAATAGATTACGGCAAGTTTCCTCCCATTTTTCAATCTTTCTTTCCAGCAATCGATTTCGTACTTCCCGGGCTAGGTCCAGGTATTCCACCCGGTCACTTGGGTCCCTATATCTTTGCCATCTTCTCCTATAAACATTTTTAATATGGATCAAATCCTTCAGGAGATCCGGCGTGGTGTCGTCTTGGTTGCCTTGGCGGTACTGAACTCGCGGCCGGACTGCATTCTTAGTCATTACCGTCCGGGGCCCGTTTCCAGCGCGGTCCGCACATTTGACGACTGTCCAGAATATTATTATTATTATTATTATTATTATTATTATTATTATTATTATTATTATTATTATTATTATTAGATGTTCTGGACTCCACCGCAAGATGCAAGACCGCTACTTGGCGGTAAATTATATCTGCTGCCATTGACATTGTTGACAATGTGACCAGCACCATTGTCGCGGGTAGGCAAGTGCGCGGGATTTCTGACGATACGAATGACTGACTTCCGTGCATTATTGACCTTATTATAGAGGTGAACAATTGCACGGTCAATCTCATTCCTATCGTTTATTTCAAATTTGTTTAAATTTTTATTTATATCAGGATAATCTACTGTAATCTAAGAACGTTCTCCGAAGGAAAAGATGGCTGTTGAAAACGAACCCAGGAAAGATTAAAAATGATCGATTTATGATCAGAATAAGAACATCGAAAATCTACAGCCTGTTTCCAGTCATTCGACAGGGTCAGGAATGGAATGAATAAAGCCCCATCTAGGGGCGACAATAGGAATTTTGCCGGCAGCCGAAGCACTCCTCTGGGGCAATGATCGATGAATGACAAATGAAATGAAATATTGGACAGTGTTGCTGGAATGAATGATGACAGGAAAAATCGGAGTAAACGGAGAAAAACCTGTCTCGCCACCGTTTTGTCCAGCACGAATATCACATGAAGTGACCGGGATTTGAACCACGGAGCCCAGCTGTGAGAGGCCGGCGAACTGCCGCCTGAGCAACGGAGGCTCCTTATAAGTACATTATGAACAGTAAAATCAATTGGTCTCACCTCCTTCTACACCCCACCGCCGTTAAGTTTATTAACACCCACCCAAAAAAAAATATTAAAGGAAGGCGTGTTTCTTTATGTTTAAAGGAGATTCCAAACACCAATGTTTACGTCTATTACCTTCAGTTTTGATATATAAGTATCCCCATAAAAATAATTCACTTTCTTTCACTTCCTTTCACACTCCTCCGGCAAAAAATACTTGTTCCATTAATAGTAAAGGATATTCTAAATACCAATTATCACGACTCTAACTTCTTCAGTTTTTGATTTATGTGTCCTCGTGAAAGGAATTCAACTCCTTTTCACTCCCGCCCCCCAAGATGGGTTTCCCCAAAACGCGTTTTTCTTTGTATTTAAAGGAGATCCAAATACCAATGGTCACGTCTGTAACAACTTTAGTTTTTATTAGATGTATGTATTCTCATACAATTATGTCAATTAATTTTTCAATTCTTTCACCCCCCTTCATTGGATTTTCCGAGAATACGTGTTTCTTTACATTTAAGGCAGATTCCAAATATCAAATTTCACGTCTGTAACATCTTCATTTTAGAGATATCAATACCCTAATTAAAAGAATTCAACACCATTTTCAGTCACTTTTACACACACACACCCCCCCTTCTCTACCCCAAGTGTTATTTCTGAAAACTAAAAATACACGTTTCTTTATTTCTAATAGAGATTAAAAATACCATTTTTTACTTCTGTAACGTGTTGAGTTTTTTGAAATTAGAAATTCTCATTTTAAAATTTCACCCCTTTTTAGTTCCCCTTGAATGGAGTTTCCAAAAACAAATCACCTATGTTTCTTTACATTTACAGGAGATTCCAAATATACACTTTTTACGTCTGTAACATTTTACGTTTCTCAAATATTCTGTAGATATAGTCTTTCAAAAAATTCACCCCAATTTGTCACTCCTGTTTAACCGCCATTAATTGGATTTTCCAAAAAAAAAAAAAAATACCTGTTTCTTTATTTTTAAAGGAGATCCCATATAAAAATTTTCAGTTCTGTAATATCTTCAGTTTCTGAGATATGCCTCATTAAAGGCATTCAACCCATTATTCACACTTTTACACCCCTCCTATTGGGATTTACGGAAAACAAAAAAAATACGTGTTCCTTTATTTTAAAGGAGATTCTAAATACCATTTTTTTTCATCTGTACACTTTTAAAGTTTTAAGATGTAGACACACTCATTTTAAAAATTCACCCCCCTTTTCACCCCCCAATCCAAATGATTTTCCAAAAACGAAAAAATATCTGTTTCTTTATTTTTAAAGTAGATCCCAAATACCAATTTTCTGGTCTGTAATATCTTCAGGTTCTGAATATAAGTAACCTCATTAAAAGCATTCAACCCATTTTTCACCCTTTTCCACCCTTCCTATTGGGATTTTCTGAAAACAAAAAAATACATGTTGCTTTATTTTTAAAGGAGATTCTAAATACCAATTTTTACATCCATAATCTTTAAACGTTTTGAGATATAGATACACACATTTTAAAAAATCACCCCTTTTCAACCCCCCCATTAATTGGATTTTCCACAAACAAAAAATACGTGTTTCTTTATTCTTAAAGGAGATCCCAAACACCAATTTTCAGGTCTGTAATATCTTCAGGTTCTGAAATATAAGTAGCCTCATCAAAGGCATTCAACCACTTTTTCACCCTTTTCTACCCTTCCTATTGGGATTATCCGGAAACAAAAAAGTACGTGTTTCTTTATTTTTAAAGGAGATTCTAAATACCAATTTTTACATCTATAAACTTTAAAAGTTTTGAGATATAGATACACTCATTTTAAAAATTCACCCCCTTTTAACCCCCCATTAATTGGATTTTCCAATAACAAAAAATACGTGTTTCTTTATTTTTAAAGGAGATCCCAAACACCAATTTTCAGGTCTGTAATATCTTCAATTTCTGATATATAAGTATCCTCATTAAAGTCGTTCAACCTCTTTTTCACCCCTTTTCACCCCTCCTATTGGGATTTTTCGAAAACAAAAAATACGTGTTTCTTAATTTTTATTGAAGATTCTAAATACCAATTTTTACATCTGTAAACTTTAAAAGTTTTGAGATATAGATGCACTCATTTTAAAATTTCACCCCCCTTTTCACCCTCCCATTAATTGGTTTTTCCAAAAACAAAAAAATACGTGTTTCTTTATTTTTAAAAGAGATCAAAAGTACCAATATTCAGGTCTGTAATATCTTCAGTTTCTGAGATAAAAGAACCGGAATTCTCATTAAAGGCATTCAACCAATTTTTCACCCTTTTTCATCCCTCCTATTGGGATATTCTGAAAACCAAAAAATACGTGTTTCGTTATTTTTAAAGAAGATTCTAGATACCAATTTTTACATCTGTAAACTTTTAAAGTTTTGAGATATAGATACACTCGTTTTAAAATTTCACCCCCTTTTTCACCCCCTTAGCGACGGAATATCCAAAAACCCTCTCTTAGCGAGCACCGACATCTTAATATGAATATATCCTCAAAATTTCATTTCTTTATGTCCAGTAGTTTTGGCTCGGCGATGATGAATCAGTCAGTCAGTCAGTCAGTCAGTCAGTCAGTCAGGACAAGCTATTTTATATATATAGATTGTCTCTTACTAGGAGGCCCTATTCGGCTGAAGATTATTTCGTCATTATCTGCTTTCTTATAAGTGATTGTTCCTTAAGTTAGTGCCCCTGCTATACAGTAACGCTGCGTTAAACGGATGAACAATTCGTTTGAAATAATATGCTCAGCGTTATTTTAACTCTGGTGGTGATAGTGCCGGTTCTAGTTTTAAAGGGAAAAACAATTGATTATCATCCCCTTCCCAATTAATCTCAGATGGAGGAGGAATAATTTCGCACTCTCAAAGAATGATGGTGTCAACTTACGAAAAGGTCATGAAAAATGGGAAAGTGAAAGACTCTCACTCGCTTTTGCTAAAGACTGTGTTCCACTTAGCTAGTTTACTATGGTGGAAGTCAACTCAAGAGCTGAGAAAAAGTATCCTTCCGCGAGTGAGCACTGCCCCTGTTTCCCCTTCCGTCTCCGTTCTCCTTCTCCGCCACAACCGGCTTATTATTAACGTCCAGCATCTATCTGACAAACACTTCATTCTCAAATAGTGTAGCATCAAAAGAATTTCACATCGTTGTACTTTGATTACGTACCGTACCTATTTATTCCTTTATTGATCATGTACAACCTGCATATTACTGTCGAATACCGAGACAAGAGAAGCAAGGTTTATTTTTATTTCATAATGCAATTCGTGTGAGACACATGGAGACTTACAACGACATAAGTATACGATTCCGCTCTCGTGCAACGACTGTCAGTGGCAGTTTCTCACAGTTGAACAAGCTGAAAACACACCTGCGAGTCGGAATGCAAAATAGTGTTTCCAGGAATGTTGTAAATATTGTGTCGTAATTCGGAAGGTAAAAACGAACACATGATCTCCTCATGACAACATTTTAGCAGGTAGAGGAGAGTTACAAATATCAAGTGGGGTACAAATGAGTTATTATTATTATTATTATTATTATTATTATTATTATTATTATTATTATTATTATTATTATTATTATTTCGAGTACGCTATTGATCTTATACCATGTTAATGTCCTTCCTGCTTTACTTATGGCGAGTGCATAGATCGAACTGAGCTGACACACAGGCCTACTGATGAACAGTCAAGCGAACAAACTTTTTCTGTTACATAAATCTGGCATGTAGCTTAGTTGAATTACGTTTTGTTTTACTTTCCTTATCGCCTTGATTGCTTGTTGACATAATTCAGACACTTTCTTATAACTAGAACTAAATTTTCAGCGACTTTAGGGATACTTGTCAGAAGCACTCACGAAATATGTAAACAACCACCGGGCAGCACATACGATATAGTACCACACGAAAACATACGAATTCCTTCAAATTCCGCGTGAGTCGTGTAAACATTGTACGTAGAAACGCCGTACAACTGCGCGATTTCTTCACCACTTCTTCGACAGTCCACAGCAGTTTCTCATCTCGTAGGCTACTGTAAACGCTCAGAACAAGTTGTTTAGACTTCTTATTTAATCTTCCTCCCACATCCCCCACTTTTATTAGCTTTAAAGTATTTCAATGGTAACTCAAACGTCACAGCATCAACCATGTGCTGCTCACAACTGGCAGCTATTATGAATACTGAGCATGCTATTACAGCCAGTATTGCCAAAAGTTTTCTTGGATCCATCTTTACGTCGTAAAAATTATGCGAACAAAACAGCAATGGAATGAACTTGAACAAAGCTTAGTAAGAACCAATGCAAAAAGATATCAAGCTCATGTTAAATAATTATATGTTTTGCTAGAAACACCATCGAGAACAATGAATATTCACATACAACTTGTGAAATATTTTCCATAGTTTTACAGGGCAAAAGTTTGTAATTGGTCAGCTCAGTTCACCAGAATATATATCCAAACGCAGGGAAGCTCCTCACTTTAGAAACAAGCAACAAACATAGGAACTATTTACCGACGTGGAAGCCTCTTCACTGACCAGAAGTCTGGCTAACATCAAAGGGACCGCTTAGATCTTGTGTTGACTCTCAGTTTTTATAGCAGCGAGCACTCTGTGGTTACTAGCCAAGTGTGACACCCAAAAACTCATTACTATCAACAACATAAGTCACGGGAAGTGGTGTCCCATTAGAAAATGTGTCGTGTATGATCCCTCAGTATTGCGGCTAGCTGCGGCGTAGCTGAGCAGTCTGTCACACACGCCGGTGTCGTGAGGATAGCAACATGTCGCGAGTTAACCGACTTTGAACGTGGAATGCTCATCGACGCACGGTGCATGGGTCATAGCATTGCGGAGATCACACGCGATTTAACGAACGAACATCACGTAACTTCCGCAGAACCATACTGAGCGCTCGACGGGCTACTGTGAGTCAGATCACCGCCCAGTTGAATGCTGGAAGTCAGGAACCCATTTCTACCAGGACTGTAAGGAGGCAACTGCACCGCATACGCTTCACCAGCCGACTACCAACTCGTGTCCCTTTGCTGAAACCTCGACACAGAGCCCAACAACGTGCATGGGCCCGCGAACATCGGCAATGGACCATGGAACAGTGGTTGCGTGTAGTATGGGCCAAAGAATCTCGGTTTCAGCTGTATCGAGCTGATGGGCGCGTGAGAGTGTGGGGTATGCCCCATGAAGCTATGGATCCTGCGTGTCAACAAGGTTGTGTCCAGGCGGGAGGTGGCTCAGTTCTGGTCTGGGCGGCGTTCTCATTATCGCAATTAGGCCCCACTGCCACGGCTGCAGGAAGAGCTGACAGGTGCTCATTATGTGGACATTCCTTCAGACCACCTGCATCCCTTTCTGGCCCTAGAGTGCCCTGATGTAGATGCCACGTTTCAACAGGACAATGCACCATGTCACCGCTCCGTGGTGGCACGCAGGTGTTTGGAGGAGCACTCTAGTGAGCACCAAGGACTTGCCCTCCAGATTCCCCGATCTTGGTCAATCGAGCATTTATGGGATGCTGTCGATGCTGGTGTGCGCTCCATGAACCCCGCATCAACTACATAAGACCAGTCGTGGGTAGCAGTGCAAGATGTGTGGGTCCAGATTCCTCCAGAACGATTCCAACACCTTGTACAGTCGATGCCCCGCCGTAATGCTGCCGTTGTGAGGGCTCGCGGAGGAGCAACTCATTATTAACATCACATTGAGTGTCTTCCCATGACTTTTGGCCACTCAGTATATATTACCAACTTCATAAAACCGAAAACTTGAAATAGGAAAGAAAATCAATAATTTCAGACCCTGTGGCCTTTACACTACTCCGCCACCAGTAACTGAGTTACGAACAAATTGTAGTTTATGATGGTGAGGACAGTCTCTGAACATAAACGCAAAAATAAATACAAATAACAAAATAGTTAAGAATAAAATAATGTAAAATATTTTGTTATTACCTTTAAAAGAAATCCTAGATGATACTGGTCACTAATTCTTAACATGAACAACTTGCTCTAAGAAGAGAGCTGGAAATTGTATTGTTCTGCCTGACTTTGATAGTCTAGTGTTTGATGGTGGCTTATCAACAGTGTGGTGAGGTTGAGTGTCCTTTGAAAAATGTGTAGGATTCTTCTCAGATGAACCATCTTCCTGCAACCGGTAGGCTGGTTTTAGTCTGTCCACTGATAGATTAGCAAGTTTCCCCTTGATCTTGATGGTGATGTATTTCTCATGCCTTGTTATAACAGGGAAAGAACCCTCATAAATGGGTTACAAGGGTTTTCTGACCCTGTCACACCGTGCGGTTAGAGCCACGCGGCTGTGAGCTTGTATCCGGGAGATTGTGGATTCGAACCCCACTGTCGGCAGCCCTGTAGATGGTTTTCCGCGGTTTCCCATTTTCACACCAGGCAAATGCTCGGGCTGTACCTTAATTAAGGCCACGGCTGCTTCCTTCCAACTCCTAGGCCTTTCCTATCCTATCGTCGCCATAAGACCTATCTGTGTCGGTGCGACGTAAAGCCCCTAGCAAAAAAAAAAGATTTTTCACAATACTCTTTCGCGAAATGTAGGCGCATCTGCCTATTTCTTTCACTTATAAGTGGCTTCTTTCGTGGACATCTACTGCGCAGGTTCGCACTGTGCAATACATTCCGTACAGTCTGCACACTCACCGTTTTGTTGGGCCTTGAAGCGAGTTCTGTAGCACTTCGGAACGGTTCCTTTCTTGCCGAATGCACAATATTGCGTCGCTCCCGTATTGTCAGCACTTTTGGATGACCAGACCTGGATTTGTTTTCTGTTTGTCCGCTGTGCTTGCATTTTTTACCTATTGAGCTCAAAGTAGTGAAGCTAATGCCGAGCTGTTTTCCATTTTGACGATAACTTTTACCTTGCTTACGCAGTAACACTATATTATCTCGTTGACTCAATGAAGGTTCCGTCTTCTTTCGCTCCATACTAAATAACCTTGCGGCAACGACAGCACAGTAATGACTGAAGAGATAACAACCCCACCTGCAGGCACAACTGTGGCAACAACTGATTTAACTTATCACAAAGACAGTGCACACGCACTGTACGAATACTTTCTTTGTATACAGTATAGTGCCGATCATGTTACATTTTTAAACGATCTGTATGTTCAGCGTGTATATCTGATGTCCGTCGTTATGCCGTTTATAAATCTGACTTCAGCTCGTAAGTCGTAATGATGTTCTATCACTTTCCATAGGTGTACGAATACTTTCTGTGGCCACTGTATAACCCTAGTATACTATGTACAGTAAAATAGGGTTCCAAACTGCTTTGGATTATCAATAATAATAACAGTGTCTCAAGTAGGTCCTAAATATATAGAAAATATATGGGATAGATTAATGACAGTGATGTAAACAGATGCTCGTTGGCTAAGGAGCGCCTATTAAATACAGTGGCTCAAAAAGGTATTGGTCTGCCCATAGCAGTGGTATGAACGGGACTGTATGGTACAAATAATGGTGCATATAATGGAATTATACATATGCAGATATGTAAGACAGTCAAATACATCAGTAGGTTGAATATAGAGCCAAGGAGATTCACGCTGTTTGCAAACGGACCAGTAATACAACGGCGTGCGTCATTACACGCCAAACAAGTATTTGTCTAGTACACAATATCATCGTGACATCGTGCTGTCTGCCGCAAATCGGGCTCATTGTGTCTGTGCTGACGCGTTGGAAGGTAATATTCAGCACTGTTTCCGTGTTCAGCTAGCAATGGGAAGGAAAATGAAAGAAACAACCGCGGAAGAAAGGAGGATTGTAGTGCGACTATTTCAGGAAGGTAAATCTTTCAAGGGCTGTTACAACGGTTAAAAATATTGTGTACAGGTACAAACGAACAAAGGCAATAGAAAATAGACAAATAAGTGACCGTCCCTCGAAGTTATCAGTACAAGACAAACGGCAAATTGTGCGTAAAGTGGCCCAAAATCCTCCGCTAAGTGCGCCGAAGAGAGCAGCTGCATTACAAGATGTAGCAGTGCAAGTATCATATGAAACCATCCGAAATGTGGTACGCGAAAGAGGATATTCGGGAAGAACAGCCCGTAGAAAGTCGTACATCAGTAAGGCTAACAGAAAGAAGAGACTTGCGTACGCTAAAGAGCACAGAAATGACAGCTATGAGGATTGGAAGACAGTCGTTTTTATTGATGAAAGTAAATTTAACCTCTTCAGGTCAGACAGACGAGTGACTGTGTGGAGGAAGACGAATTCTGAACTTGAAAAGAAGAATCTGACAGCTACTGTGAAACATGGAGGTGGTTCCCTGATGGTGTGGGGTTGCATGAGTGTGAATGGTGTAAGTGAATTAGCCTTTATTGAAGGGACTATGGATCACAAACCATACATTAACATCCTCAAGACAATCTTCCATCAAGTGTACAAAAAATGGGACTCTCAGCAAAGTATACGTTTACGCAAGATAACGACCCCAAACATTCAGCCCTGAATACGAAGCTATGGCTGTTATATAATACACCGCGTTGGATTGAAACTCCACCACCAGGCCTCCGTTTTCTGGCAGTTGATACAGGATCTAGTCTATTGTCGTACATCACTTCTTATGCCAGGCTAAATAAATCGACTAGTTACCATTTTCACTGTAGTCTTTAAACCAGAATGGGCGTCCGATTCGTTGGCTGAATGGTCAGCGTACTGGCCTTCGGTTCAGAGCGTTCCGGGTTTGATTCCCGGCCGGGTCGGGGATTTTAACCTTCATTGGATAATTCCAATGGCCCGGGGGTTGGGTGTTTATGCTGTCCCCAACAACCCTGCAACTCACACACCACACATAACACTAGCCTCCACCACAATAACACGCAGTTACCTACATATGGCAGATGCCGCCCACCCTCATCGGAGGGTCTGCCTTACAAGGGCTTCACTCAGCTAGAAATAGCCACACGAAATTATTATTATTATTATTATTATTATTATTATTATTATTATTATTATTATTATTATTATTATTATTATTGTTACCGAGTTTTTGTGGTAGTTAAGCATGAAAGAAGGTGCTGGGTGGTGAATAGGTCTCAAGCTACTAAAGAGAAATTAAATTTTAAAATTTAACAAGGTTATATTTTCTTTTCAAAATTAGGTAACAACAAATAGAACAGGTACTTAGTAGCCGAAATACAACTTGAAATGTACAATTACAGGGATTAAAGAATTTGGGCTTCGAGCCCTGAAAACACAATTCTTGAGCGACTAGCTCAACTTTACGATATACCAATTTCAACAAAAGGGGCAGAAGACCCCACTCAAACCCTGGAGCCCTTGCTCCAAATTACACAGCAAAGCCTCCTCGAGGCATACAACTCTCAGTTTTAGAAAAGAGCCACTCGCTCTTAAAGTTAAGCCTCTCCCAGGCCACACCAAACTCAACTTTCAAGTCGTCCTCAAAGGACATATACACAGGGGTAAAATACCCAACCTACTGAGGTCTATTAGGTGAGAAAAAATTAATACATGACCTCTAAAATACAACTTGAGAGGAGGCGAACTTGCACTCCTAATACACTTTGCTTTTAAAACCTAATCTGGCTCTGGGCCACTAACGCAAGGGCTAATCCCATACTACAGAGGTGACTTAGAGAAGAACACTTTACATTACATAAACGAAGAAAAGTTTGAGAAAATAAGTTCACCTCAAAACAAATGTGAGTGGGAGCTCGAGAGGGTTAGCACTCTCTATCCCAATATGTAACTTTACAAGAAAAGAAGAAAAGAGTAGTTACATTTTAGGAAAAGGTTACATGATGGAAAACGCTTCGAACCCGCCGCGAGAGTTAAACTGCCGACCTAGCAAGAAAAGAAGATATTAATAGGCCATTACCTGGTAGTAGATCGCTGCCGAGGAAAGAGGCGCTTCCCGCCTCCTGCAATGTACTTAATACACTGAAAGATGGAACAGAAGTGGCCCGGAGACCCCAAAATCAGCAGTTTATATCCTCTCGCGGAAGATTCTAGGCGTTAGGGGAAATAAAACACCCTCCCACAAAATCTTTATTGGTTCGGGAAAAGAAAACCCCTACATAGAGGAAAAAGAAACACATTATTGGTGGAAAATTAATTAAAGAAATTCGGGATTGGCTAGATCCAAACTAAGGGGAAAAAGAGGGGTATACAGCCAACTTAAACAATAACAGAAAGAAATTTAACAAGAAACAAACTTTTGAAATAAAAATTTCTCCAACAAACTAGTTCTTTGATTTCGCACTAGGTTGCACTATTGTAATTCTTCAGTAGTGTCCTCTAGAAGAGAAAGTTCACACTTCTTACTTCAAGCGAAACAAAAACACATCAAAAGTGACACAGTTCAAAAACTCAAAATTTTCCACGTGGTGACATCTTCTGAGAAAGTAGAGAATTAATAGAATAGATAAAGTTCAACCTTCCTCCAGAAGAGGAGTTTCAACTGGCGCAACTTTTAAATAAACAGAGTAGAGGTGTACCGCCCGGTACAGACCTCCCCCCCCCAAAAGTTCCTCCAAGGGGTAACACAGAAGAACATAAGCTTTGTTTCCAAAATAAGGTCCAAGTTTTGATGTTGATATTAAGATTAATTGCGGAAGCATTTATAAGATTTTAGTAATTTGGTTGGTTGCAATTTCAAAATTTTGTTGTTGCCGGTGCAGTAAAGTTTTTATGTTTGTAGAAGTTGAATTTCTGAAGATAAACCTTTAATGCTTAAAAGGTGAAGAAAAGTTTTTGCAATGTCCACCAAATATTGTTGTTAAATTCCCAAATGTAATTATTGTTTATGGTGACTGTCCATGTAGTTGATGTAGATTGAGTCGGATGGCCAGACCGGCCGTTGCAGCTTGCGTCCAACGGAGGCCGCTCGGACCCCTCAAGTACCCTGAGATACCGCTCGCCCGCACTATGAGGGGAGCAGAGGTGTTGAAGTACGCCGCGCCCGCGGTGAACAGATACAGGCTGCGGGCATGTAGCAGGTCGTGCGCCGCACATCAGCCTTGGCCGGGAGGTGAGCTCCGGCTCGCCGTGCACATGTCGTCCTCGCTGGAGAGGAGGGGGCCCATCCCCCTCCCCAGTCGCTGCGCGGCGCTGCGCGGCTGCGGGGGCGCTGAAACATTAAAGCTAGGCGGCAGAATTGTGTTGGACAATTATTTTCTTTGAGGGTACAGGCTTGTAGAGAGAGTGAGGGGCCAGCGGCGTGCAGATATTCATGGTATTCATTAAGCCACTGTGTAGAGTGGAGCAGGAGACGGGAGCGTGGTAATGGCCGTGGCAAGAACAGGATGGCAGTTTAACGGGTCGGGGCAGGTTTTACATAAGGCTTACATCTAAAACCAAAATATTACAGAAGGGGCAGAATGCCTTAAAAGTGAAACTCAAAAAAAAATATAACCTTCATATCCTTTCAAAATAATATGGAGCAAGTTAACACAGAAATTACACCGGTTTCACCTGGGACAGGTGAACTCTAAATATCCTCTCGGTGGCTGGATTACTTAGCAATAAGGTAACCGGCGTAAGAAAATCGAGAATGATACAAGGCCCATGAAATCTGGGGGCAAGCTTGCCCGCGGGAGCAAAATTTTTGACCATAACCTGGTCACCTACCTTCAAAGTGGTGGGTCTCCGTCCACGATCATACCTTTCCCTAACCTTTTCATGAGACACTTTAAGATTAGCTTTAGCCTTCTTCCAAAGATCTTTAATGTTGTCCGGATCTATTGTCTCGGGCAGAATGTCATTCAGAGACCAGAGTTTAGAGAGCGGCGTGTTGGGAACGAACTTAAACATCAAAGAAGCTGGAGTAAATTTGTGAGATTCATGAACCGCCGAATTCAAAGCAAAAGCTAACCAATGCAGGGACGTGTCCCACCTAGAATGATCTTCATGATGATAGGCAATAAGTGCGGACCTGAGATTGCGGTTAACCCGTTCAGCCAGAGATGGTTGAGGGTAATAAGCAGATGTAGTTACATGAGAGATGGACAAGTCAAAACAGAATTTACGAAACAGATTTGATGTAAAAGCTTTAGCATTATCAGATACAATGTATTGGCACGGACCAAAAGAAGCAAAAATAGAATTTAGGCAAGTAATGGTGGACTGAGCGGTAGCCAGCTTAGTCGGAAATAACCAGGAAAATCTTGTAAAACCATCTACACACACAAAGATGAACTTGTTGGCATTACCCTTTGACTGGGGGAAGGGTCCCACATAATCGATATACAGGCGTTCCATGGGGCGCGACGCTTGATGAGAAGACAAAAGGCCTACTTTAGTGGACATGGTGGGTTTACTGATCAAACAAGATTTACAAGCTTTTACAAGTTCTCGAATTTCACCGTCCATACCTTTCCATATGAACATTTCACGAATCTTTTCACGAGTTTTAAAGATTCCAAGATGCCCCCCCAATGGGGTCTCATGATAGTATTTGAAGATCATAGGTACAAGAACCGCTGGAACAACAACTTTCATCAACTTATCATGCCTCGAAGGGCAACATAGAACACCATTCCTCAGAACATAAGGGACAACATGTTCCCCAGAAGAAAGGGTTTCCATTATAGGAGCCAGCGTCGGATCTTCACGTTGGTATTTCTCAATATCCCTAAAAAGCATGGGAGCACCTGTTAAGATGGCATTAACACCAGATAGTATGGACTCGGAAGGTGATGAACTATCGACCGGTTCGTGGGTCTCGACGTCGTTATGAAACATACGGCTGAGTCCATCAGCAACAACATTTTCGGTACCTCTGATATGTCGTACATCAAATTGGAAGGCAGAAATACGGATGGCCCAACGGGCTATACGACCAGTACGACGCGGCCTACCTAAGACCCAGCTTAAGGCTTGATTATCTGTCTCCAGGTCGAATTTGACATGTTCCAGATAGAGACGGAACTTTTCTAAGGCGAATAAGACTGCCAACCCTTCGAGCTCATAGATGGAATACTTGGCTTCTTGAACCGATAGAGTCCTAGATGCATATGCGATGGGACGCCTCCCTAGTTCAGTCTCTTGAAGAAGGACTGCAGCTACAGCTGACGACGACGCGTCCGTTTGGACGATGAATTTCTTCGAGAAATCAGGCATAGCAAGTACAGGGGCATTACAGAGAGCTAATTTAAGATCTTCGAAAGCGGCTTGTTGAGAAGGTCCCCACTCGAATTTGATGCCTTTCCTACGAAGAAGGTTTAAGGGCGCCGCTCTATTAGCGAAGTTAGGAATAAACTTCCTGAAGAAATTCACCATACCAATGAATCTAGCGATACCTTTGATGTCCTTAGGAGGTTTAAAATCACGGATGGCCTGTGTTCTAGAATGATCGACTGCTACACCATCAGGTGACACAATATGCCCTAGGAATGACATAGAGGGCTTAGCAAAGGCAACCTTGGACAACTTAACAGTTAACCCAGCCTTACGAAGGCGATTGAGAACTTCTCGCAAATGATCTAGATGTTCTTCAAAGGTTTCGGAAAATACGACGACATCATCCAAGTAGTGATATAAGTACTCAAATTTGATGTCGGAAAAGACCCTATCTAGTAGCCTAGTGAGCACAGCTGCCCCCGTGGGGAGCCCGAAAGGCACGCGGTTGTATTCATATAAATTCCAGTCCGTGGCAAACGCTGTAAGATGTTTAGACTCTTCGGCAAGGGGAATTTGATTATAGGCCTGATTCAAGTCCAAGATGGTGAAGAACTTGGCCTTACGAAACCATGAAAAGCAAGAATGAAGGTCGGGAAGGGGCACAGATTGCAACACCACCTTCCGATTGAGAGCCCTGTAATCAATGACAGGCCTGAAGCCTCCTTGGGGTTTCGGGACTAGAAAAATAGGCGAAGAATACGCTGACTTAGAGGGCCTAATAATACCATCCTTCAACATCTGATCGATGATTTCTTTCAGAGCCTTCATTTTAGGTGGAGATAGCCTATACGGTGGAAAACGGACAGGAATTGAATCCGTGACCTCAATTTTGTATTCAATAAGGTCAGTAACACCAAGAGTATCAGAGAACACCTCGGGAAACGACTGACACAGTTTCCGAATACTATCAGCCTGCTCCTCAGGTAGATGTCTAAGGTCTAACAACATCTCATCCTGGGTAGGCGAAATAGATGAACATGATACAGAATTACACTTTAACAAGGGAATTCTACAATTGGACGCAAATTTGAATATGCACGACCTACACTGGAGATCGAGCACAAGACCAGTGTGAGAAATGAAGTCCGCTCCCAATATGATGGGGCAAGACAAACGCTTGGCCACAAACAATTTGATCTTCCATGTAAACTTAAAAACCCGAATTTTGACATGTATGGAACCTAGAATTTCTAATGGAGATGAATTAGCCGAAACATATTGAACAGGAGAAGAGACATAGTCAGGGAGTTTACAAACAGATTTCAATTTAGAATACCAATCAGCCGAAATAATGGAACAAACACTGCCTGAATCTAAGAGAGCTGTTATAGGCTCGTTATTTAACTCAATCTTAAGAAAAGGAACAGGTGCGGGGGTATCCGCCGCAATCCTAAGACACTCTTTAGGGCATTCAAAAGATGAATTTGAAGGCTGGTCGTTCTCTGCATTTACAACCTGTTTACTAGGGGCTAAGTCTCGGGAAGATGGATTAGTCGGCTCAGCCGACGCCACTAGTCACTTTTTATTATTGGAATAGCTGGAATTTGCACCAGAAGTTGAGCAGGAGGGGGTGCTATTTGAGTTTGGGCAATTCTTGGCGATATGTGAGAAGGCCCCACACTTAAAACAGCCTTGTGATGACCCTACTCCATTCCTTGTCCCACTTGACTTGATCAGAGGACACTTATTCCGCAGATGGTCAGGCGACCCACAAGCATAACATTTACGGGGATTGACTGGTCGGCGAGGTGGAGGCCGAGTGTTACTAAAGGAAGGCGGGGGTTCTTTCGCCACACGCAAGGAATCGGCATACCTAACTCCTTCCGCAGAGACGGCTAATGCTTCCAGTTCAGAGAAGGTTTGCGGGCACGCCGCGAAACACAAATATGACCTGTAGGGTGGTGAAATCCCTTCAACAATAGCTTGCACGATCTGATCCTCAGGGAAGTGGAGAACAAACACCCTAGTATAAAACTTAATATCTTGGATGAAGTCTGCCAGGTTTTCATCCAAGCGCTGTACCCGATAATAGTATTTCTGAATAAGGGAGGACCTGGCCCTAGCCGGGATGAAGTTAGCTAGCAAATGGGCGTGGAAATCCTCAATAGAAGATTGCTCGGCAATGGCTCTAACTATTTTGTCAGATAGAACACCAATAGCATAAGGATAGATAATTTGCAAAATTTGACATGGGGAAAGAGAAAACACAAGGGCATGATCCTGAAATTCCACTAGAAATCTTAAAAATGAAATTACGTCACTGGTGGTGTTGACGGAAAACTTAGAGATACCTCTAAGCAACATTGCCAATGGATGAGGCAAGCTGCTGAACCCAGGTGTCATAGTCGTTAAAGGTTTCAAGGGCAAGGAAGTTAATTCAGAGCGGATGTTACTCAATGACGCACGGCGTTCAGATTCGTTGTTCGATGGGGCAGAGATAGTTTGAGCAGCAACGGTTATCCTATTGACTTCTCCCTGAGGAGGCTCTTCCTCGTTACCTACATTCACCGTGGCGGGTTGATCAGTTTTGGGAGGAGCTTCGCCGGTTAGCAATTGAGTGACCTTATTAGACAATTCAGAAATAGTTTCAAGGAGCGTATTAGCTTGCTTCCTCTGAACGTCATTCACCTTTAGAGACAATAGATCATTAACTCTATTTGCAAAGTGATATAGCCTGCCTTGCACACGCTTAATTTGATTAGGAGACGGATCGTTTTCATCAAAAAAGCTGACTACAGATGCTAGCCCAGTAATATTCTCGACGATCGTGGAAAGAGACTCATCAATTTCTTTCTCTCCCAAATTGGGGATGGAAATGGGCAAATCAAGGGACTCTCTAAGCTTGTTGGTGTCGATTGCAACCGTGCCTCCAGATTGCACATTTCTGATAGTTAACTCATATATCAACTCCTCTTTGCGCAAGTAGTTAAGGAGGAGAACATCGCGAGGGCCGGGCATGATGACAGAACAATTTTGAAAAACTCAAAAAATTCCAGCAACTGAGAAAATTGTTAGAGTTCGAATCAAAGCAATGTTTAGCCGTCAAAAGGGGCTAAATTGAGACCCATTCAACCACGCTCTGCTACCACTTGTTACCGAGTTTTTGTGGTAGTTAAGCATGAAAGAAGGTGCTGGGTGGTGAATAGGTCTCAAGCTACTAAAGAGAAATTAAATTTTAAAATTTAACAAGGTTATATTTTCTTTTCAAAATTAGGTAACAACAAATAGAACAGGTACTTAGTAGCCGAAATACAACTTGAAATGTACAATTACAGGGATTAAAGAATTTGGGCTTCGAGCCCTGAAAACACAATTCTTGAGCGACTAGCTCAACTTTACGATATACCAATTTCAACAAAAGGGGCAGAAGACCCCACTCAAACCCTGGAGCCCTTGCTCCAAATTACACAGCAAAGCCTCCTCGAGGCATACAACTCTCAGTTTTAGAAAAGAGCCACTCGCTCTTAAAGTTAAGCCTCTCCCAGGCCACACCAAACTCAACTTTCAAGTCGTCCTCAAAGGACATATACACAGGGGTAAAATACCCAACCTACTGAGGTCTATTAGGTGAGAAAAAATTAATACATGACCTCTAAAATACAACTTGAGAGGAGGCGAACTTGCACTCCTAATACACTTTGCTTTTAAAACCTAATCTGGCTCTGGGCCACTAACGCAAGGGCTAATCCCATACTACAGAGGTGACTTAGAGAAGAACACTTTACATTACATAAACGAAGAAAAGTTTGAGAAAATAAGTTCACCTCAAAACAAATGTGAGTGGGAGCTCGAGAGGGTTAGCACTCTCTATCCCAATATGTAACTTTACAAGAAAAGAAGAAAAGAGTAGTTACATTTTAGGAAAAGGTTACATGATGGAAAACGCTTCGAACCCGCCGCGAGAGTTAAACTGCCGACCTAGCAAGAAAAGAAGATATTAATAGGCCATTACCTGGTAGTAGATCGCTGCCGAGGAAAGAGGCGCTTCCCGCCTCCTGCAATGTACTTAATACACTGAAAGATGGAACAGAAGTGGCCCGGAGACCCCAAAATCAGCAGTTTATATCCTCTCGCGGAAGATTCTAGGCGTTAGGGGAAATAAAACACCCTCCCACAAAATCTTTATTGGTTCGGGAAAAGAAAACCCCTACATAGAGGAAAAAGAAACACATTATTGGTGGAAAATTAATTAAAGAAATTCGGGATTGGCTAGATCCAAACTAAGGGGAAAAAGAGGGGTATACAGCCAACTTAAACAATAACAGAAAGAAATTTAACAAGAAACAAACTTTTGAAATAAAAATTTCTCCAACAAACTAGTTCTTTGATTTCGCACTAGGTTGCACTATTGTAATTCTTCAGTAGTGTCCTCTAGAAGAGAAAGTTCACACTTCTTACTTCAAGCGAAACAAAAACACATCAAAAGTGACACAGTTCAAAAACTCAAAATTTTCCACGTGGTGACATCTTCTGAGAAAGTAGAGAATTAATAGAATAGATAAAGTTCAACCTTCCTCCAGAAGAGGAGTTTCAACTGGCGCAACTTTTAAATAAACAGAGTAGAGGTGTACCGCCCGGTACAATTATTATTATTATTATTATACCAGAATGGGCAAAGCCATGTAAATGCAAAAATATTTGGTGATGAAATGGCTTGGGAATGTAAGGTCTGATGTTTGCAATGGAAGTGTCACACCAAAGCTTTTCTCCTGATGGAAGCTGATATTGCTTTAAATGTAAGGAGTTGTTGTCATTCCTAAGTTGGTGCAATTCTTCATCTTAGCTGTTTTATCGCAGTCCATTATTGATACTTCATTAACACCAGATAATGCGTCGGCACTGACGTGATGAACGTAAGTTAAAATGGGGATATGTTCTGCAGCTGTCTCATCTGCCTAGGTGGTGGTGGTGGTGATTATTGTTTTAAGAGGAAGTACAACGGGGCAACCACCCTCTATATAACACTAATCAGGGAGAAAAAATGGAAGGGGTCCGACACTTCGAAAAATGAAGGTATCGACCAAAGGAAGACAAGAGCTACGAAGGACATGAAAATGAAAGACTCTCTAGGCCTCTATACGTAATAGCGTCGGGGTCTGAAAATAACAAGAGTTTACCAAGGGAGGTCGGATAGGATAGATGAAAGTGAGGAGCCTGGCACAAGTTAGTGGAAGCAATGCCAGGACTCAGCTGAGGGTCCCATGGTCGCCAACCCACGCTCCAGAGTTCAGAGCCCTCAGAGCCCCTGGGGCTCTCATCTGCCTAGGAGATACCTTTTGGTTGTTTTGCTTGAAAGTAAATGCGGGCGGCTTGTGGTGGTGGTGATTATTATTTTAAGAGGAAGTACAACTAGGCAACTATCCTCTATATAACACTAATCAGAGAGAAAAATGAAACGGATCCGACACTTCGAGAAATGAAGCTATCGGCCAAAGGAAGACAAAGGCCACGAAGGGCGTGAAAATGAAAGACTCCCTAGGCCGAAAGTGCTCTCATACCATCGGGGTCGGAAAAGAACAAGAGTTGACCAAGTTAGGTAGGATAGGATAGATGAAAGTGAGGAGCCTGGCACAAGTAAGTGGAAACAATGCCAGGATTCAGCTGAGGACCCCGTGTTCGCCAACCCACGCTCCCAAGTTAAGAGCCCCTGGGGCGGCGGCTTGTGGTCAGTGAAGATAACTAAGCTTCTATCCTTCAGCATATGTTTGAACTTCTTCACAGTTAGATAAATTCCCAACAATTCTCGGTCGTAGGTGGGACCTACTATAAACCTTTTGTGACCGAATCACCAACTTCCGTTTTCCAATTGCTGGAGTACAGAACAAACAGCAAAATCTATAACGCATCAATGAACAGTGCTAGAGGCAGGTCAGGGTTATGGAAAACTAATAATGCTGCATTTACGATATCATATTTACATTTCTCAAACATTTTCTTTGCTTCCTAAGTTTGCTGAATAGATCTGTTATCAAAAATGGCTTTCACGGCCGCAGATCTTACAATCACATGAACAGAACCAGCTTTTGGGTGGTTAGGCCGTGTGCATTTTGCAGAGTTTCGCCCAGACGTGCCATTTGGGCCCATCAGCTGGATTAGCGCGCCCCTCCAAGACTCTGCTTAGCAGTGGCAGACCAAGCGCATGGCCCCGCCGTGTTAGCAAATGGGGATTGCTAACCTGCTAAAGGAGAAGTGAATTCTCCGTTTCCAAAAATATTACTCCCCATGGAGTTAGATGGAGGGGCGTGCCAATCCACCTGATGAGCCCAAATGGCACGTCTGGACGAAACTCTGCAAAATGCACACGGCCTAACCACCCAAAAGCTGTTTCTATTCATGAGATCTGTTATCCTTCTTCTTTGCTCCCTTAAAGGAGAACACAACACAAAAATCAAGTTGCCTCAGAATCAAAGAGTGTATCGGACAGTGTTCAACTATATATTTGCTTTTGCTGTGCGCCGCTCCGCAGGCCGGTGATCTAAGGAAACACGAGTAGCTGTGACGTCACTGCGCTGTAAGCGCTAAGCGAGCCATCCAGTTGATTATTGCAGTACGCGCTCAGCCGCTCTTCCGTTTACTTGAAGTGTTGTTTATTATAATAATGCGGTGACTGTTTGTCGAAACGCCTTCCTGTAGTGTGTACGGATGTAACAACACAACGAGTAGAAACCGAAAGTGTAGAGAGAAAGAAATACATTTCCATAGGTTTCCAAATCGAAGTAAGTCGCCTCGAAGTTTTAGAAGTTGGGTACAATTTT
Organism: Anabrus simplex; assembly: GCF_040414725.1. NCBI lineage: Eukaryota > Metazoa > Arthropoda > Insecta > Orthoptera > Tettigoniidae > Anabrus > Anabrus simplex. Next base: position 246,576,819 of record NC_090265.1, on the reverse strand, counting down.
GCAAGAGAAAACACTTTCCTCCCGGTAAGGGAGCTACTATGTGCTCAGTGCATTTTAAAAATACATACTATGATGAAACCCAACTTTTGAAAATGACGGTGATGCCTACGGAGAAGTTGCAAGGTCCGAAAATGAAGCCAGGGTCTGTTCCTTCAATAAGATGTCTGGGGTCGACAGATGGAGATACTTCTCAGGCAGGAATGCAAATTCATACGGAAGCCGCTTCACAAAATACACTTTGGGAGTACTCATCAGAAACTAAAAAGAGCAGGGTGGAAAGGTATGAGGCTAAAAGGCGAGGGAGTTTGTTGACACAGTATTAAACGAAAGTGATAACGTTCAGAATGATATGAGTGAAAATATTTCACCTGACAGACACGAATGTAGTGTAGAAATACAGTGTGAGTTAGGAAGTGAAATAACTAGAAAATACTTCGACGTGCAACTTCCGGCACAGCCTTGAACAGTGACGTAATGGGAGAACAGTTGAATGACAGTTTCTATGAACCAGATGAAAGTGACAGTGAAAGTTATATTAGTGATACTGATAACGAACACACTCAGGACGATGTACATATTACAGGTTCATATTTCTTTGTAGCGGGGACAAGTTTGCTCACACTCTTTGAAATTTGTTACATTTGTAAAAGTAAAGTGAAAAACATTTCACATTACATTAAAAGGACTATGTTGTGGGTAAAATCACTTTGCGATTGTGGTAATAAAGTCCGTTGGTATTCTCAACCTATGGAAGGAAAGAAACCGAAAGCAAATGTCCTAACATCATCAGCATTATTGTTGTCAGGCATTCTGCTTGAACCTTTTTGGTCATTCTGCAAGTCCATTAACTTACATATGATGTCACGAACTGTATGTGATAGAATTATTCATAGAGTAACTGGTCCGATAGTGGAGGGTGCTTGGGATCAAGAAAGGACTAATGTTATTTATTGTTTGAAAAGCAGTGCCAAACCCATTTGGTTAGCCGGAGATGGCCAGTACGATTCTCTCGGCTTTTCAGCCAAATATTTAGTGTATTCACTAATGGATATAAATATAGGCCGCATAGCTCATTTGGAACTTGTTCAGAGAGTGATGGTGAAAGGTGATCTTGAAAGGGCTGCGTGGGAAATCGCAATGAGGAAGATTGTACAGGAAGAAAATTGTAATATAAAACTCTTCCTTTCCGATAGACACAAAGAAGTAAGGTATTTACTGGGAACGCAGTATCCTGATATTGAATATGAATATGATGTTCGGCACATATCAAAAAGTCTAATGAAAAAGATGAAAGCTCTCGATAAAAATCATCCAGAAGTTCAAGCGTGGAAGGCCAGTACAAATAATCATTTATGGTGAGCAGCACAAACATGTAGTGGAAACAGTTCTGTGTTAATCGATGAATTTACGTCAATTTTGCACCACGTAAAAAAATGAGCATAAGTGGTTAGAAAACTGTGAATGGAAATCCTGTGAGCTCGATACATTAACGGAGGAGGAAGAGAGAAAGAAAATATGGATTAAAGTTCATATGAAGCCTTGAATAAAATAGTTTTAGACAAATCTTTTTTTAAAGATGTGGAACATATAGAACACTGCGTTCACACCGGAAGCCTAGAAAGTTATCACAACCTTCGTGTGAAATACGCTCCTAAGAGAGTTCATTTCTCGTACAGAGGCTTAAAGCTCAGGTCAGTGATTGCTGCATTGGACTATAATTGGAACATCAATAAATAGAAACCTGGTATCAAAACTCAGTACGCAAAATCAGCAGGAGCCTGGGTGATAAAACAGAAATATGAGGCGTCAAGCGATGGATGGAAGAAGGCAATAATGAAAAAAATAAATCTCTTGCAAACTAACTATAGTAGAGCCTCACCTGAAGATCAAGCAATGGATCTGTCACTGCTTAAACATCGCTCCAGTACCTCGACCTTCCAATGACGACCTGATCAAGAAGCACTTCTCACGATTTCACTCGCAACAATAAATGAGGTACCGTACTTCATGTGAAAATAATACATTATCTATATTTATCATACAAACAAGCTTAGGAAACTCTTACATAATTCTACTGTTTTAATTTCATTTTTTCATAGGTGCCATCGGGTTCCGGAAATGTGTGCCTTATGATGTTGACAACACATGATGGTATGACAACTCTGTTCTTTTTACCAATCGCAGTCCATGAAATTACCCACGAAGTGAACTGTTTGTAACAAATAAAACGCCAAGTTCTCTTTGATGGATTTAAAGCTGTCAGTAAACGTTTCCTTGCCATGTTCAAATTTCTCAGATTTCACTGCTTTTTCATTGTCTAATTCACACTAGCATACGCTTTCTTCATCCGTATCCATGATGGTACACTCATTACATTTACACCAAATTCGCGTGCCGGCACGGCCTGTAGTGTTTAGCATATCCATGTCAAGATCGCTATCTGAATGGACATCAGCAAACGTCGTTCGTTCTGGCTCATACTGATACGGACGAATGATATTTACATCCATTATAAATAAAAATAAGCCCACTGACACTAGCAACAGAAGAACACGGCAGTAGCAGATGGAGTGCGGGAAAAGACTGCACTCCCAACGTCAAGGCTGCCAGGCAGACTCTACAGCGCAGTGACGTCACGACCAGTTACTACTTCCGCACATAACTTGAGAATGGTTGGACATAGAGGCACCGGATTAACGGCGTTGTTATTACATTCCCATAATACATATTTAGCAATGAATAACGAAATATGTGTTTTTGTGTTGTGTTCTCCTTTAAGGTAGTCATGCAGGACGACTTGAGTTTGCGCAGCGTCTTTCACGTAACGTCGGTAGTAGTTGAGTACACGAAGGAACGTACGGAGCTCATGGATTTTGTCAGGTAACTTGTAATCCAAAACTGCTTGCACTTTCTGAGGTAGGGGACGAGTGCCCTCTGATGTTATCCAATATCCGAGAAAACCTAATTCATTTAGGCCTACTCCAAATACAGACTTTGAAACATTGATATGAAGCCCATACCCAGATAGTCGTTCCAGGACTAGTTTTAGGTATGACTTATGTTCTATACTGGCTGATGCGATTAGTGTCATCCAGGTAAGGAAACGCAAAATCCAGTCCACACAAGATTGCATTTATAAATCGCTGGAATGTGGCAGGTGCATTTCGATGGCCAAAACTCATAATGTTAAATTCATACAGACCAAACGGTGTGATAATAGCAGTCTTAGGTTTACCTTCTTCAGCTATAGGTATCTGAAAGTATACCTCGAATAGATCAATTTTGGAAAATATTTTCTTGCCTTGCGGAATACAGCGGAAATCGTCTGTCCTGGAGCCATTTTTGTCCTTTAATCACCTAAAATCACCACATTGGCGTATTGCGCCATCCTTTGAGGGGACCATGTGAAGAGGACTAGCCTATGAGGATTTAGATGGCCTAATAATTCCATTGCCCATCAGGAATTTGAATTCTTATTTTGCCGCTTCCACACTTGTTCGGTCTAGCTAACCCAAGAAAACACGGGTAGACCTTCAATGGTAATGTGGTGTTTGATATCAAGCTTTATTTTTACCAGGAATCAAATTCGGCTTAGCTATTTCTGGGTACTGCAACAATAGGTCTGAAAATGTAACGTTTTGATTCATAGAACTGACAAAACTTTCTTCTGATTGGCATAACTTCACCCTTAGTGCAGAGCTCGGTTATACCATCTACCAATCTCTTATTGCGAACATCCACTAATAATTGGAATTTACTCAGAAAGTCAGCTTCCAATATTTCCTTATCGACCTTTGCAACAATAAATGACCGCTGGAAATGGCATCGAATTCCTAAATCAATGGTATCAATTCCGAAGTAGGAATTGACTAATAAGTCAAATCAATTTTAGCTTTCGGTCTAGCTGGGACCAATGAGACATCAGCTCCACTGTCAACGAAAAATATTCCAAATTCCGACTTTTTGTCTGTGACAAATAGGCGAATTTTGCGACAATGGACTTGGGCAGCCGAATTTGCCGCTAATTCAACTGCGATTTTCCGCTTCTCTGACCTGACCAACTACATGGAGGAGTACATTTTTCTGGTTTACAGTAACTTCCAAATTGAAAATGTTAAGTAATAATAATAATTTCGTGTGGCTATTTCTAGCCGAGTGCAGCCCTTGTAAGGCAGACCCTCCGATGAGGGTGGGCGGCATCTGCCATGTGTAGGTAACTGCGTGTTATTGTGGTGGAGGATAGTGTTATGTGTGGTGTGTGAGTTGCAGGGATGTTGGGGACAGCACAAACACCCAGCCCTCGGACCATTGGAATTAACCAATGAAGGTTAAAATCCCCGACCCGGCCGAGAATCGAACCCGGGACCCTCTGAACCGAAGGCCAGTACGCTGACCATTCAGCTAACGAGTCGGACAAATGTTAAGTAGTAGCAATATTTACCTCCGGGTTTATACCTCTTCCTGGATTTACTACGATGGCGGTGTACACCCCTATACTGAGGTCTACCTTGATGACCGATAGATAATGAAGATATTTGTTCCTCCAGTCCTGAAATTCGAGCCATTATGTCGTCCATCGTTACAGGAACTTTCTCAAGTCCTTCATAATTTTAAGTGGTGATGGAGGCATTTTTGTGTATATGGGGCTATGCCCTTTCTCCATTCACCATCCCTAAATTGTAACTACAATTAGTGGAAAATAAATAATAATAATAATAAATAATCACTAATAATCAAAATGTCCCTAATGGAACCATGGAGTTTTTTCTAACCATAGAGTGTTTAGGATCTTATCCGACACGTCTACTCCGGCTAAAGCTTGCATTTTGCGCAATAATTGACTAGGCTTCTGGTCTCCCAATTCAGTTCCAATTCTTAATGCGTTTATCCTCACTTAACTTAAATATACAGTGGCTCAAAAAAGTATTGGTCTGTCGAGATATGTTACATATGAGGACGAGGAATCTAAGGGAATGATGATAAAAATTAACATTTATTAGAATCCCAGATTATATATCATCTTGTGTAACATGTACATTGTAAGAAAAACACAATTCTTCCGTGTCCATATACCGTAACTAAAAAGCCATAACTTAAAACAATCATTTTCACTTGCCACCAAAAAAGTATTGGTCTGAATTAACATAAAGCAATTTCTTGATCCTTCTTGAACGTTTCAGTGCTTGGTAGGTCCTCCTTTCCTCTTTATAATCTCAGCTAATCTATTTGGCATCGAACGTACCAAGGTTTCCGTAGTTTTCTGTGGTATGTTATTCCATTTGGTGAGTAAGGCTTCTTTCAGTTCCGCTTTGTTTATATTGCGTGCTTTCTCACGTTTTGCTCCAAATAGTGCCAATAATTCTTGATGGGGTTGATGTCGGGAGATGGTGGTGGAGTTTCAATCCAACGCGGTGTATTAACAGCCATAGCTTCGTATTCAGGGCTGAGTGTTTGGGGTCGTTATCTTGCGTAAACGTATACTTTGCTGAGAGTCCCATTTTTTGTACACTTGATGGAAGATTGTCTTGAGGATGTTAATGTATGGTTTGTGATCCATAGTCCCTTCAATAAAGGCTAATTCACTTACACCATTCACACTCATGCAACCCCACACCATCAGGGAACCACCTCCATGTTTCACAGTAGCTGTCAGATTCTTCTTTTCAAGTTCAGAATTCGTCTTCCTCCACACAGTCACTCGTCTGTCTGACCTGAAGAGGTTAAATTTACTTTCATCAATAAAAACGACTGTCTTCCAATCCTCATAGCTGTCATTTCTGTGCTCTTTAGCGTACGCAAGTCTCTTCTTTCTGTTAGCCTTACTGATGTACGACTTTCTACGGGCTGTTCTTCCCGAATATCCTCTTTCGCGTACCACATTTCGGATGGTTTCATATGATACTTGCACTGCTACATCTTGTAATGCAGCTGCTCTCTTCGGCGCACTTAGCTGAGGATTTTGGGCCACTTTACGCACAATTTGCCGTTTGTCTTGTACTGATAACTTCGAGGGACGGTCACTTATTTGTCTATTTTCTATTGCCTTTGTTCGTTTGTACCTGTACACAATATTTTTAACCGTTGTAACAGCCCTTGAAAGATTTACCTTCCTGAAATAGTCGCACTACAATCCTCCTTTCTTCCGCGGTTGTTTCTTTCATTTTCCTTCCCATTGCTAGCTGAACACGGAAACAGTGCTGAATATTACCTTCCAACGCGTCAGCACAGACACAATGAGCCCGATTTGCGGCAGACAGCACGATGTCACGATGATATTGTGTACTAGACAAATACTTGTTTGGCGTGTAATGACGCACGCCGTTGTATTACTGGTCCGTTTGCAAACAGCGTGAATCTCCTTGGCTCTATATTCAACCTACTGATGTATTTGACTGTCTTACATATCTGCATATGTATAATTCCATTATATGCACCATTATTTGTACCATACAGTCCCGTTCATACCACTGCTATGGGCAGACCAATACCTTTTTGAGCCACTGTATTTAATAGGCGCTCCTTAGCCAACGAGCATCTGTTTACATCACTGTCATTAATCTATCCCATATATTTTCTATATATTTAGGACCTACTTGAGACACTGTTATTATTATTGATAATCCAAAGCAGTTTGGAACCCTATTTTACTGTACATAGTATACTAGGGTTATACAGTGGCCACAGAAAGTATTCGTACACCTATGGAAAGTGATAGAACATCATTACGACTTACGAGCTGAAGTCAGATTTATAAACGGCATAACGACGGACATCAGATATACACGCTGAACATACAGATCGTTTAAAAATGTAACATGATCGGCACTATACTGTATACAAAGAAAGTATTCGTACAGTGCGTGTGCACTGTCTTTGTGATAAGTTAAATCAGTTGTTGCCACAGTTGTGCCTGCAGGTGGGGATGTTATCTCTTCAGTCATTACTGTGCTGTCGTTGCCGCAAGGTTATTTAGTATGGAGCGAAAGAAGACGGAACCTTCATTGAGTCAACGAGATAATATAGTGTTACTGCGTAAGCAAGGTAAAAGTTATCGTCAAAATGGAAAACAGCTCGGCATTAGCTTCACTACTTTGAGCTCAATAGGTAAAAAATGCAAGCACAGCGGACAAACAGAAAACAAATCCAGGTCTGGTCATCCAAAAGTGCTGACAATACGGGAGCGACGCAATATTGTGCATTCGGCAAGAAAGGAACCGTTCCGAAGTGCTACAGAACTCGCTTCAAGGCCCAACAAAACGGTGAGTGTGCAGACTGTACGGAATGTATTGCACAGTGCGAACCTGCGCAGTAGATGTCCACGAAAGAAGCCACTTATAAGTGAAAGAAATAGGCAGATGCGCCTACATTTCGCGAAAGAGTATTGTGAAATTTTTTTTTTTTTGCTAGGGGCTTTACGTCGCACCGACACAGATAGGTCTTATGGCGACGATAGGATAGGAAAGGCCTAGGAGTTGGAAGGAAGCAGCCGTGGCCTTAATTAAGGTACAGCCCGAGCATTTGCCTGGTGTGAAAATGGGAAACCGCGGAAAACCATCTACAGGGCTGCCGATAGTGGGATTCGAACCCACTATCTCCCGGATGCAAGCTCACAGCCGAGCGCCTCTACGCGCACGGCCAACTCGCCCGGTTGTGAAAAATCAATGGACTTTTGGAACACCATTATTTTTTCTGATGAAGCAAAGTTTACACAGTTTGGAACTGGTATGAGCAGGAAGATATGGCGGAAGCCAAACTCCGAACGTGAATCTCAATACGTAATCCCCACGGTAAAACATGGAGAAGCGAGTGTTGTGGTTTGAGGCCGCATGGCTGCGAATGGAGTGGGAAACCTGACATTTATTGATGGTATTATGGATGCCAGGATGTACATAGATGTGTTGCGCCATAATTTAAGCAGCAGTGCACACAAGCTTCATCTGGAAGGAGTCTTCCACTTCCAGCGGGACAATGATCCTAAGCATTGTGCCAAGATAACCAGTGAATGGTTGTTGTAAAGCGCCCCAAGAAGACTTCTCACTCCACCGCAGAGTCCAGGTCTCAATCCCATATAGAACCTGTGGGACCATCTAGGCAAAGAAGTGCAAAAACGCCATCCTACTAGTAAAGAACATCTTAAGGAGATGCCTTCAGATGCACGGTCCAACATATCTGAAGCGTACACCAAACGTTTAATTAACTCAATGCCAAGACATCTGGAACAGATCATCAAATCTAAAGGGATTCATACAAATTATTAAGACTGTGTTTGAACAAAGACTTCGTACAGTGTTTGAATTATTTCGTAGTGAACGAATACTTTTTGTTGTGTTAAAAGACGAGATTTTTTGTTTATTATGTTGAGCGCTGCAAATCTCATAGCAAATGTACAGCTAGGTGCCTTTTCTTTATGCATCACTGGATGTGTTTATATTACTTCATGGTGCTTAATATATAAGGTACCGGTATACATTAAAACGTTGGTGTACGAATACTTTCTGTGGCTACTGTAGTTAAAATACATATTCAATTTGACAATGAAAATTAATTCATGTATCTGATCGTCGGAAAATGAAGTGGATGAATTTAATAAAATATTTGACACAGCATGACTTCTTAAACAAAAGATACATGGGTTTTGATAATGCAATGTTGCAATAATTTAAATGAGAGTTCAAGACATGCCTTCTTCTTTCAAATGCAGCACATTCGAACAGTAGGTGGTCCACTGTTTATGAGATCCACAGACACACATGTAGCCATCAGGACGATTGATTCCAAATCGATGAAAATAATAACCAAATTTCCCATGACTAGGTAGTCGAAAACTGAGTTATTGCAAAGCTTGGCACCAACACGTTACTTTGCAGGCGGTTGAAAACCTCAGAAAGAATATTTCTCTGGTGACCTGGCCTCTGGTGGAAGAAGTCCAAATGTTGTTCCATTGATGGATTACGAGCTTCTTTATAATGTTTTTAGCGTAGCTAGGTGACGTCTTGTCATAAGTAATTTCCAAATTAGATGCAGCCGCTGCTTTTGCCAGAAGATCGGCTTTCTCGTTTCCAGATATTTCACAATGACCGTGAACCCAGTCAAAACAGATGTGCGAACTTTGTTGAACTGTGGTTCTAATAGCTACAGCTATTGGATGCATATTATATTTGTTCTTTATCGCATTCAACGTAGTTTGCGAATCACTTAATAACTGAGATTTCTTGTCGTTAGATTTGCACCATTTGATCGCAGATTTGATCATCCACAGTTCAGCCCGGAAAATAGAGCAAATGGAAGAGAGTTTGTACTGGGATGAGAACACCTCAGAATCGTTTTCATGAGCAACGAAGGCGCAACCAACTTTGTCCTGTTCATCTGTGCTTGGTATGCGAGATACATCTGTGTAAATAAAGCAGTCATGGGTAATTGAACAATTTTCATAAATGAAGTTTTGGAAGAGACTTGGGTGATCAAACTGTAGAAAATGACAAGGTTGCTCTAGAGTGGTATTCAGAATGGGCATTAGAGACACTTTGTTTTTCTTCAAAAAAGTGAGTTCAGCTTTTGCTATCGCCGTCAGAAATAGTGGCCCAATGCCTGCAATAAGAGCTGCGTCGGTAGTGGTGGTGCGGTAACCATGGGAAATACGAACAGCAAAGCCTCTCTGAATTTGCATCAATTTATGCTGAGCCCATTTCTTGAACTGTCTTAATATTACAAGTACTAAACTGAGCCTCCACTTGGCAAATTCCAATTTCAGGTTTCTCCGTCCAAAAAGGTGGAATTGTTACGCTAACCTTATTTGCTTCTGGTCGGTCTTCGGGCATGCTTCCGATGTTCACCATATTTTCTCGAGATCACGTCGGGGTCACCAACATGTAAAACTCTTGCTTGTTTTACGCTCTGAATACAATTTAACATACGATACACACACGTATTATTTTTAAACCATTTACTATATGTTAATCTTTAGCCTACATTGACGCTTACTGTTGATTCGTTACTGTCAACAACACTCGTTGCTATGCCATCTATATATTACTAACTTCATTAAAATGAAAACTTTATATAATAAAGAAAATCATTAGTTTTAGACTATGTAGCCTTTACAATACCATTTACCAGTCTCCGAACCCAGGATATATACAAAGCTGTTTACGAGGACGTCATAATGAAACATATCGTACGATATATTAAAAAAAGTTTTTTAACGAAAAAATGGCTTGTAAACTAATATACCATCCCCATACAATATACGAAAATACATCAAACGAAGACATAAAGGTGTTGCCACAGCGTGTAAAAGAGAAAGTGTGCTCACTTCTGTTTCAGTGGTTCTGCCACAGAGCGACGAAAATATGTTTGTAAGCAAATTTGTACAAACACGTACAGCAGCAGCCTAGGAAATATCCTTACCAATGTAATATAGGCCTATACACAAAAACACATTCCAAGATGTTAAATTCAACTCTAGACGCAGAGAAAATAAAAATAGGTAGGCCTACAGCATACATACTACTGTATGATCTCCACAACGAGCAGGGACGGGCCGACAACATCAAGCATTATTTTACACAGCGGGAAGCTTTTTTTTTTTTTTTTTTTTTTTTTTCAAAACGATGACCTAGAGTTTTAATGAACTTAAAAGCTTCCTTTAAGTTTTAATTAACTTTTAAGATCAAGTCCAGAGAAAGTGTTGAGGAAAATTTCCGATATTCACTACACTCCCATTATGTCGAAAACATGATTGTATACATACTGTATTACTATGGATTCAGTCTCAATACTTACGCTCACCACAAGCTAGTCGTTAAATTTGGCCCTTTTCCTGCTCCTTGAAGTTCATTACAGCCATCTCGGTCGCGTATGTTCCGTCTCTGCCGTAAATCATAAATTTATCGGCCTTCCATGATATAGCCTACTTGTCATGAAAATACACATCACACACAGAACTTTGCAGTGGAATTTCTATCCTTCCGGGGAATAGCATTTGTTCACATCAAAAACTTGTCGCTCTTTTTGGGTGGTGTATAGAAATGTCTTACAGTATCTCATTATTGCCCTTGTAATCCGACGTAACTGTAAACACCTTACAAAACAACAGTGCATGTTTCCGTCACAGCAATAAGAATGTATTTACAGAATACAGAAACTCACGAAAAAGGCGTGCAGACTAACACCTAAAGAGCAAACTACAAAAAAATACTTTATTATTATGCTGCCAAAGCACCGTACGTAGTGTTCAATCAATCAGTCATTATCAATCACTACTGATCTGTATTTAGCGCAATCGTCCAGGTGGCAGATTTCCTATCTGTAGTTTTTCTAGCCTTTTCTTTAAATGATTGTAAAAAATTGGAAATTTATTGAACATCTCAATTGGTGAGTTATTCCAATCCCTAACTCTTCCTATAAAAGAATATTTGCCCCAATTTGTCCTCTTGAATTCCAGCTTTACCTTCATATTGTGATCTTTCCTACTTTTAAAGACACCACTCAAACTTATTCATTTACCAATGTCATTCCATGCCATCTCTCCTCAGACAACTCAGAACATACCACTTAGTCAAGCAGCTCATCTCCTTTCTCCCACGTCTTCCTGGCCCAAACTTTGCAACATTTTTGTAATACTATTCTTTTGTCGGAAATCACCCAGAACAAATCGAGCTGCTTTTCTTTGGATTTTTTCCAGTTCTTGAATCGAGTAATCCTAGAGAGGGTCCATACACTAGACCCATACTCTAGTTGGGGTCTTACCAGAGACTTATATGCCCTCTCCTTTACATCCTTACTACATCCCCCAAAATACCCTCATAAACATGTGTAAAGATCTGTCCCTTTATTTACAATCATATTTATGTGATGAAATATATATTTTAAAAAGTAGTTTAACAGAAAAAAAGGCTTGTAAACTAATATACCATCCCCATAGAATATACAAAAATACATCAAACTAAGACATAAAGGTGTTGCCATAGCATATAAAAGAGAAAGTGTGTTCACTTCTGTTTCAGTGGTTCTGCCACAGAGCAACGAAACACATGGCCTCTCGTATGCAGCAGCCTAGGAACTATCCTTACCAATGTAATATATACACAAAAACATATTCCAAGATGTTAAATTCAACCCTAGATGCAGAAAATGAAAGTACAGGTACTTACAATGATCCCCAACAGGGACTTTCACCCCATCACGCAGTAATTAAAACTGAGAGGACTTTTCCTATTTCTGAAACTCAGAACGTACTTTTAACCCCTTTTTATCATCATACCATTACCTACTGTCCATCTTACAACATTATCAAGGTCATTTTGCAGTTGCTCTCAATCTTGTAACTTATTTATTACTCTATACAAAATAACATCATCAACAAATCTCTGATTCCATTTCTTTATTCATATCATTTTATATATAAAAAATATTAAAGGTCCAATAATACTGCCTTGAGGAATTCCCCTCTTAATTATTACAGGTTCAGGTAAAGCTTCACCTACTCTAATTCTCTGAGTTCTATTTTCTAGAAATATAGCAACCCATTCAGTCACTCTTTTGTCAAGTCCAATTGCACTCATTTTTGCCAGAAGTCTCCCATGTTCTATCGTACCCTATCAAATGCCTTAGATAGGTCAATCACAATACAGTCCATTTGACCTGAATCCAGGATATCTGCTATATCTTGCTGGAATCCTACAAGTTGAACTTCAGTGGAATAACCTTTCCTAAACCCCAATTGCCTTCTGTCGAACCAGTCATTAATTTCGCAAACATGTCTAATACAATCAGAAAGAATGCTTTCCCAAAGCTTACATGCAATGCATGTCAAAGTGACAGGTCTGTAATTTTCAGCTTTATGTCTATCACCCTTTCCTTTATAGACAGGGGCTACTATAGCAACTCTCCATTCATTTGGTATAGATCCTTCATGCAAACAATAATGAAAGAAGTACCGTACTTCAGATATGGTACTACTGTATAGCCCAACATATTGTCTTTAGTAAATCCCTGAAATCTTATCAATTCCAGCCGCTTTTCTAGTTTTCAACTTTTGTATCTTATTGTAAATGTTGTTATTTTCATAGGTAAATTTTAATACTTGTTTAGTATTAGTGACCTCCTCTAACTGGACATCATTCCTGTAACCAACAATCTAATATACTGCTGACTGAATACTTCTGCCTTTTGAAGATTCTCGCATACACACTCCCTTTGTTTATTAATGATTCCTGGAATGTCCTTCTTGGAACATGTTTCTGCCTTAAAGTACCTATACATACCATTCCATTTTTCACTAAACTTTGTATGACTGCCAATTATGCTTGCCATAATATTATCTTTAGCTGACTTCTTTGCTAGATTCAACATCCTAATAAGATCCCTGAATTTCTCTTTACTTCCACAGCCATTTCTAACTCTATTTCTTTCCAGTCTGTACCTCCGTCTTAGTCTCGTTACTTCTCTGTTATAATATAGTGGGTCTTTACCATTCCTTACCACCTTTAAAGGTACAAACCTGTTTTCACATTCCTCAAGAATTGCTTTAAACCCATCCCAGAGTCCGTTTACATTTTTATTTACTGTCTCCCACCAATTATAGTTACTTTTTAAAAACTGCCTCATACCTATTTTATCAGCCATATGGTACTGCCTAATAGTCCTACTTTTAAGACCTTCCTTTCTATCACATTTATTTTTAACTATGACAAAAACAGCTTTGTGATCACTAATACCATCTATTACTTTGGTTTCTCTATAGAGCTCATCTGGTTTTGCCAGCACCACGTCCAGAATATTCTTCCCTTAAAACATTTTTGTAATGCTACTCTTTTGTCAGAAATCACCCAGAACAAATCAAGCTGCTTTTCTTCGGACTTTTTCCAGTTCTTGAATCAAGTAATCCTGGTGAGGGTCACATACACTGGAATCATACTCTAGTTGGGGTCTTACCAGAGACTTATATGCCCTCTCCTTTACATCCTTACTACAATCCCTAAACACCCTCATAACCATGTGCAGAGATCTGTACCTTTTATTAACAATCATATTTATGTGATCACCCCAATGAAGATCTTTCCTTATATTCACACCTAGGTACTTACAATGATCCCCAAAAGGAACTTTCACCTCATCAATACAGTAATTAAAACTGAGAGGACTTTTCCTATTTGTGAAACTCACAACCTGACTTTTAACCCCCATTTATCATCATACCATCTCACAACATTATCGAGGTCATTTTGCAGGTGCTCACAATCTTGTAACTTATTTATTACTCTGTACAGAATAACATCGTCTGCAAACAGCCTTATCTCTGATTCTACTTCTTTACACATATCATTGGTATATATAAGAAAACATAAAGGTCCAATAATATGCCCTGAGGAATTCCCCTCTTAATTATTACAGGGTCAGATAAAGCTTCACCCACTCTAATTCTCTGAGATCTATTTTCTAGAAATATAGCAACCCATTCAGTCACTCTTTTGTCAAGTCCAATTGCACTCATTTTTGCCAGTAGTCTCCCATGATCTACCGTACCCTATCAAATGCCTTAGATAGGTCAATCGCAATACAGTCCATTTGACCTGAATCCAGGATATCTGCTATATCTTGCTGGAATTCTACAGGTTGAGCTTCAGTGGAAAAACCTTTCCTAAACCCAAATTGCCTTCTGTCAAACCAGTTGTTAATTTCGCAAACATGTCTAATACAATCAGAAAGAATGCTTTTCCAAAGCTTCCATGCAATGCATGTCACACTGACTGCCCTGTAATTTTCAGCTTTATGTCTATCAACCTCTCCCTTATACACGGGGGCTAAAAAGCTGTTACGCATCAAAACATACAGATTTACAAGGGCCAATTGTTTAAAACCTGCTGATCCAGCCACAAGAGTGAGATATTGTGAGAGGTATCTTGCATCATTGAATGATCCTGTATTTGACACACAGCTTGTGTTCTTTTTGGATGAGGCCTGGTTTCATCTTAATGGTCATAACTCTCATTATTGGTGTGCAGAAAATCCTAATGGTGTTTATGAAGTCCCTCATTATGAAGGATGACACTTCTAGCATCTTTTATAAAGTAAGATTTCATATAAGATTGTATACACATTTAAAGCAGGGCGGCCGCGCACAATGATAGTTCGGCTGAGCCAGCTCTTGTAGTGCAGATACAAATGGTCTCGGTTTATAAGAGAGACCCTGTATGTATGTTGAGTGCTCAGTCCGAAGGCTGGCTGGATCCTCGACAGCTCTACCATCAGCTCTCTTAGATGGCCTAGGTATCATGAAGAGGCGTACAAAGAAAGTGAGGAGTGAGGTAGTTTCCAGTTGCTTTCTTCACCAAACCAACAGTCGGTATAATATATCACTCTGCCAAGCCCTCTAAAAAGCACACACCAACTGGCTCTGTGAGCGACATTCTCACATTATTCATAACAAGGACTTGCTGCATAAGGAATAGTATTGATGGCATTGTGCATACCTCAGTCACTTTCACATTGTCAAAGCCAAGGATGAGACTGAGACAGGTCAATGAAAGTAACAAATTTGTTCTACCCCATACTAGAAGACATAGTGAGCTGTAAACATTGGGTCTTACCTGTAAAGGCGGACACTTATGTGAATATATCCAATTAATTATTGCAAGGCATGGGTGAGGGGCAGACTACGATGCCAATATGGTGGCTGTTGCTTTAGTAAGTCTGATTCAATACTCCTATTCATTTTTTAATACCAAATATTAATTCATTGTATACATACATACATACATACATACATACATACATACATACATACATACATACATACATACATACATACATCTTCATTATAGACTGTTATGTATTTCAGCATTCAGTCTGCAAGCCTCTGTGAATTTACTAATTGCTGTCACAATTCTCTGTTTGTAACTAGATCTGTGGCCTCATTTAGTTCTATATCCCTTATCTTTGAATGATTGGAAACTGAATCTAACCATCATTGTCTTGGTCTCCCTCTACCCCTCTCACCCTTCATAACAGAGTCCATTTTTTTCCTAGGTAACCTATCCTCCTCCATTCACCTCACATGACCCCACCACTGTGTACAGCTTAAACCATCGAGTTCATTCCTAACTTAGCCTTTATTTTCTTATTCTGAGTATCCTCCTGCCATTGTTCCCACCTGTTTGTACCAGCAATCATTATTGCTACTTTCATGTCTGTTACTTCTAGCTTATGAATAAGATATCCTGAGTCTATCCAACTTTCACTCCCATAAAGGAAAGTTGGCCTGAAAATAAACTGGTGTAAAGATAGTTTAGTCTAGGAGATGACTTCCTTCTTACAGAATACTGTTGATTGCAACTGTGAGCTCACTACATTAGCTTTACTTTACCTTGAATCAATCTCACTTACTATATTACTATCCTGGGAGAACACACATCCTAAATACTTGAAATTATCTGCCTGTTCCAGCTTTGTATTCCCAATCTGGCATTCAGTTCTCTTAGATTTCTTACCTACTGATATCAATTTAGCTTTAGGAAGGCTAATTTTCATACCATACTCATTGTACCTATTTTCTAGTTCCATGATATTAGACTGCAGGTTTTCAGCACAATTATTCTCCTTCCCATAAGCTTGGTTGTTTGTGACATCACAAGTTAGATACCCTTTTACGTTGAGAAGATTTTCAAAATATTCCTTCCACCTCTCCAGTGATTCCCTGGGATCTATTAAGAGTTCACCTGATTTACCCAAAACACTCATTTCCTTTTTCCCTCCCTTCCTAAGATTCTTTATTACTGTCCAGGAAGGTCTCCCTACTCCTTGACCTTGCCTTTCCAAGTTATTACCAAAATCTTCCCACGACTTCTTCTTAGATTCAACAACTATTTGTTTCACACTGTTTCTTTCCTCTACATACAATTCCCTGTCTGCATTAGTCTTTGTTTGGAGCTATTTCTGATAAGCCTTCTTATTATGTTTACAAGCTGCTCTCACTTTAACATTCTACCAAGATGTTTGCTTTTTCTCATCTTCACACACAGTTGTTCCTCGACATTCCCTTGCTGTTTCTACTACAGCATCCCTGTATGCCACCTATTCTCTTTCTATATCATGAACCTGCTTACTGTCCACTGTTTGGAACTTTTCACTAATCATATCCATGTACTTCTGTGTACTTTCCTCATTCTGGAGATTTTCTACCCTTATCTGTCTATAGACAGATTTCACTTTTCCTATCCTAGACCTAGGAATACTTAGTTCACTACATACGAGATAGTGGTCTGCATCATCAAAAAATCCCCGAAATGCCCTCACTTTCCTAACATATATCCTGAATTCAAAGTTGGTTATGATATACTCTATTATGGATCTGGTGCCCCTACCCTTCCATTTGTAGCGGTGAATAGCCTAATGCTTGAAGAATGTATTTGTAACTGCTAATTCCATACTAGCACAGAAGTCCAGCAAACGCTTCCCATTCCTATTAGCTTCCATACCTTCCCCACATTTACCAATAACCCTTTTGTATCTTTCAGTTTGATTTCCAGCCCTCGCATTGAAATAGCCCAATAGCACTTTTCTGTCCTTGCTGTTGACCCTGACTATGATGTTACCCAATGATTCATAAAACTTGTCAACATCCTCACCGAGCTCGATAGCTGCAGTCGCTTAAGTGCTGCCAGTATCCAGTAATCGGGAGATAGTGGGTTCGAGCCCCACTGTCGGCAGCCCTGAAGATGGTTTTCCATGGTTTCCCATTTTCACATCAGGCAAATGCTGGGGCTGTACCTTAATTAAGGCCACAGCCACTTCCTTCCACTTTCTAGGCCTTTCCTCTCCCATCGTCGCCATAAAACCTACCTGTGTCAGTGCAACGTAAAGCAAAAAGAAAAAAAAACTTCATCCTCATCTGCACCCTCACATGGTGAATGTACTGACACAATTCTCGTCTTAATTCCTCCAACCACCAAATTTACTCACATCATTCACTTATTTATGAGCCTGACAGAAACTATGTTGCATGCAATGGTATAGGTACGTGAACGAATTGTATCCATGAAATTTCATTATAATTTTTGTCCTAAATGGAAGATGATAATTGCTTTTAAGCAAATTAAGAGTAAAATTAGCGGTAAATTAATAAATATTATTATTACTAGAAAAATATATACATACTTTGCTACATTATGACTATGAATTCTACTACATCACAGAGCATCAGTATGCCATTTGTTCATGTAACACTTTTGTGTGTGAAATCTTTGCTCACTTAACTTCTTTGAACTTCTTTGCTTTGCTTGATGTTACGTGGTGGGGTGAGTTGTTGACTTATGCTCATAACTTATTATTTAATATAATTATTGGTCCAGGGTTTATGCTATGTCTCTTTCAACAAATATCATTTTTGTGTTACGATATTCTTTTCACCTCCATTTTCCCATCTGAACTGCCCGCGCTAGTCATGACGGACAAACATATTGAGAATTCACAGACACAGCACTTCTGTTCATCGGTACTAGCCCAGGAGCTCAGGAAGGAAACAAAAGATGGTATAATGAAGCAGAATGCCACAGAAGAGAGTTGTATTTATAGCGAAATAGTTGCCATAGTTCATGATCATCATCATCCTAAACCATCTCCAGTTTCCTGGGTGTGGTATTGCCTAGTTATTTATCTATATTCCACTAGTAGTAATGGTATTTATTAATTTACTGCTATTTTTACTGTTGATGTGTGTGGAAGCAATTATTATCTTCCATTTAGGACAAAAATTACAATGAAATTTCATGGATATGATTCGTTCACATAACCCGATGGTATTCCTGATGAACAGTCCTACCCCCACACTCTGCCCTCACCTTTTTAACACCCAGCAAGTACACTTTATAATCTCCTATCTCTTCTTCTTTATATCCCCTTACCCAAACATCATTCACTCCTGACACATCCAGATGCATCCTCTTTGCTGACTCTGCCAGTTATACTTTCTTTCTTCCATAAGCTGTGTTAATATTGATAGCTCCCCATGAAATTCCATTTTGTTAGCCAAGTTGTTTCCAAGGAGTCCCTCGCCTGTCAAATCGGAGTGGGACTCTATCACTCCCATAGGTCTGAGGCTTGCTTAAAACATTCTCAGTGTGCTCGATGAAAATTCTGTGAAGCAGGTTGCTTCCCTTAGTTACACATAGTCCAAGTGAGGATCTCTCGTCTAATGTGTTAGGGGCCACTAGTGGATTGCATAGTCCTAGCCGCCTGAGCACAAGGAGAGCCATGATTCAGAATATGTCCAAGATGGCCACTCCCATTCCATAGCAACTCGTATCCCAACTCTCAGGACCACTTACTATACGCGAACCTTTTCTTGAGCCCGATTTTTACGGGGTGAGGAGTAAGGAGGGAGCGCTGCCGGTTCTGGTTATACTGTCAACTGGATGGAATTGAAATCTGAATTGAATCGATAATATAATCGATCGATATGAATTTTCTAAACATTTATTATCTTACGTCAGCAACTGTGTTACAAATACATTATTTAACATTATATAACATTTCTTGATGCGAATCTTGTTACTAGCATGAATTATATAGTATGGCTTTGCTGTGTAAACAACAACAGTACTAGTTCGTAAAGTGTACGCCAGATGTCGCACAGCGATGAATAAGCGATTGTGTTTCAAAGGTTGCCAATATGGATGTTGAAGATAACCGAGGTCTGCCGACTCAGCACTAGGGAGCTCAGGGCTCAAGAAAAAGTTCGCGTATAGTACTAGGCCATTCAGCCATTGCCCATGGTTCATGAACTAGGATGTGATGACAGTAACGCACACCATTGTATACATAAATGAATAAAATATAGGCCTACTGTATTTTTGCAAACCACTTTTAAGTTTTTACTGAATTCTATGGGACTATCTCCAATATGGGAAAGTTGATCGATTGATCAATCAATCAATTAATCAATCAATTAGTCAATCAATAGCCTCTGTCAATTTCAGATCAATCTAGTTCTCTCTGAATATGAGCTCTTAAGTGAAGCTTCACTGATATCATGTTGCACTGAAAGGAAGAAAACAAAAACTGCAGTTTATGCAAGGCATGGTATAGGAATGTACTGGTAAATTGCAAATAAATTAATTTTTACGGTTTTGTCATGATTACGGACATATATTACTATTACATGAAGAAGTATTCCTGTATTGTGTACAGATAATAAAATTGTATTTTCTTATCACTTTGTTAGAAACTCTTTGCTCAATTTTTGGAGACCTTTGTTGTTTACAGATAATAAATCTGTTTTTTCTATCACTTTGTTAGAAACTCTTTGCTCAATTTTTGGAGGCCTTGGTTCTTGTCCTAGAGTTTATAAGCAAAACATAAACTGAAAAACAGACAAAACTATTGTTCTAAGCAATTCGGAAATACAACATTACCAATTATTTATTGTTTTTATAAAATATACAAACATCTTGAAGAATGAACAGTAGGCCTATGTCAGGTATGGAGGATACTATAGTGAAGATACAAGTTCCATTATTGAACCATATGATAGAGGAAAATAATAAATGTTCAGTTAAATCTAACCTTATTTCATATGCAAACAACTCAAATTATGATATTCAAGCCCTAAACAAACCTGGTTCAGTGTCTGAAGATGGTAGAGGAGATGAACCAATGATGAAGCCAGGAACTATAGCTGCTAAGAAGAGGGGTCGAAAGAGAGCACAAACAAAGGGAGCAACAGTTGATATTTTAAGAGAGAAGATGGCATCTTTAGCAAGAATTACAAAGGTAAAAACTACCCAAGAATTGGTTGCTAGTCTTCAAGCAAAGTCAGTTGACAATGTACCTAGTTCACTGAAGTGCAATCACACTGAGATGCTCAAGAATAAGACAGATCACATAGCTAAATTTCTTAATTCACAACCAGACATTCAGATGAAAAAAGAAGACAAGAACAATTATTCTTTCCATCAGCTGTCCAATGAGTCTTTGAGTTCTTCAGATACTTCTGAACAGACCATAGACTCGAGTAACAATACAACAGAGAAGCAGATAAAAGATATAATAGCTCAGCTACCAGCCATAGACTATAATGCAGCTGCATGCTGTGAGGAATCGCTAGAAAGTGAAACAAAATATCATTTGTCCGAGGATGACTTGCATACTGATGTGGAGGGTGTCACTGGTAATTTCAGTGACAAGGGTGAATGTAAATTTTGTGAATGGCAGGAGCCAGTCTATAAAGTCTCCTACAGTGGGGAATTGCTACAAATACTACCATATGTTGTGATAGATTAAATACACTGACAATTAAAGCATTGTTTCTTTTGTCAACCATACAGAAAGTAATAAGAAATCAAGATTCTACATTTTTTAATATATTTTTTTGTCTAATTATTATTTTTAATTGAGTAGTAGCCTATTGAAAAATATTTTATTGATTACCAGCATGATATTCCTTTACAGACCAAATCAAGTTATACATAGCAATATATCTGTGGACATGGGGTTAAAATGTGCACCGTAATTCAAAAAAGCATAATTGTTAAGGAATGAGCATTTGTGATCAAAAACTTTCCACAAATCAGGAATTTGCATTGTGAAAATACTTGATTATTATTATTATTCCCATTTTTGAATGGGACAGAGTTCAAAACTAAAAACAGTTTATCCAACTCTGATAGATCGTTTAGTGTATACATTCTCAACTGAAGGAAAAGAGGGGAGAGGGCGAGGTCAGCACATTCTGTGCTAGCAAGCGAGCATTGAAATACAGTTGATAGAGTGCGACAGCAATGGACATGTGTAACTAGAATGCGGTGTCAGCTTTTGTATGAAAAGAAAGAATGAAAGAATGCGATAGAATTCTAAAATAAAATATTACAGTACTTCACTATAATCAGTTTTATTTTCCCTTTAATATTAAGAAAAAAGACAGGTAACTAGTATTATTATAAAAATAAAAATTGCGTAAGGATGAGGTAAGGATGTTGAATTGTTAACGATGAAAATATTTTATTTATTTATTTATTTATTTATTTATTTATTTATTTATTTATTTATTTATTTATTTATTTATTTATTTATTTATTTATTTAATGTGTTTTAAATATAATTGATATAATAGCAGTTATAAAAGTTAATTTGGTTATTTTGAAAATATTTTGTTGCAATCAATTGATTTTGTATGCTTCTAATATAGTGTGTTCATTTCAAAACTTTCCAACTTGAATAAATTTAATGGTACTTATTTAGGTTTTCTGTTCTTATTGTGGAAAAGCATGCAAATTTAGTTTTTAAAGGGGAAGTTCAAAACCACCACTGATTGAGTTCTATGTACCACCCCTATATTGACATATTTTTTCTCAATAAAAACCCAAAAGCCAAAATAAGAACTATTCAATTCATTCAACGTGGGAAGTTTTCAAATTAACACACAGTATATTAAATGTTAACATTAGCGTAAGCTTAATTTGTTCAAGTATGAACAACAATTAACACAAATCTAATGGGCCAGCACTGCTAATGTTATCGTCAGCACAGCACCCACTCTAGAATATTACATGGCAGGACACTTTATCACATCATGGGGCATTGAGTTGAGACTGCCTGGTTTAGTGTTTACCTCAGATGCTCCTTATTTCAGGTTTTTAATAATGAAAACCAGGCACTATTCATGCACAATGCACTTTAAAAGTAATAACAACTCTAATTGTGGAAGCACTTCAAATGTTTTCATGCAAGGGCCAAAACACCACCTTGAAATTTAAAATTTATTTCTCAACCAGGGCTGGTAACATGGCCTATCTCACCAAAATAATTGCAACAAGTTCACTAATTTGACATTTCCTACTTTAGCAGGAAGCAATGTTTTTTTGTCCATCCCTTGTCCTGTTTCTCTACAGGGTCACATGAATCTGTCATGCCGGGTTTTTATGACCAGATGACCTTCCTGATGTAAACCTCTCAGAGGAGTTAATGAGATGAAATGAATGACATGATATATGATAGTAGGAAGGGAGAGAGTGAAACCCGGTGCCGGCACATAGCCTACTCCTGTCGAATAGCGCTGGGGTGTCTACTCAAGGCTGAACTTCTCCATCCAATGGACGAATCACCAATCACCATCAACAGCATCATATGCCCTCATTACATATGACCACTGCGGAGAGGTTTGGAATTTAATCCAGGCTTTTGGCACACAATCTAGTGATTAGAAATTGTATACCACCACGTCCCCTTCCCTGCTGGCCAACATTCTGATGGTAAATTTTTTTTCGACCAACGGGACTCAAATCGGCTAACCACGGTGTCAGACCGTTCAGACTTCAATCCCTTAACGATCATGGCCACCAATAATAAAGTAAAATACTGGTACAGTAAAACTACTTATGTGCATTTAATTATATTTACCTGCCTCATCTAATTAAAAAAATGAAAAAGTGGTTTATCTCTTAGAACAATCTTGAAAACTAAAATCTTAATTGATTTACATTCTTAGTGAAATTTATCAATCTTCTTCTTCTTACACCACTTTTCCCAAATCTGTGGGGTCGCGGGTGCGAACTTTGTCACACATGTGGATTAGGCACTGTTTTATGGCTGGATACCCTTCCTGACGCAAACCCTATATGGAGGGATGTAATTACCATTGTGGGTGGTTCGAAGTGTAGTGTGTTGTCTGAATATGAAGAGGAAGATGTTGGAACAAACACAACCACCCAGTCCCCGGGCCAGAAGAATTAACCAGACGCAATTGAAATCACTGACCCACTCGGGAATCGAACTTGGGACCCTCTGAACCAAAGGCCTCAACGCTGACCATTCAGCCAATGAGTCAGACAGTGTAATTTATCAATACACTAACATTAATCTTTTTTCATCAATTTTGCTGAAAACTGTAGAATTCTTAAGTAGGGTGTCCAGACATCCTCTTATATCTGAACATGTCCTCCTTTTTAGACCATTGTCTAGGGTCCAAGTGGATTATTTTAAAACACCCAAAATACCCTCCTTTTTTAGTGAATTTTCTTATTTTGGGGTGATCAGTTTTACTACTTTGCTTTTACAAGTATTCTTCATTATGAGATGGCATCATCAATAACATATCAATATATAGAAATTTGATTATAGATGAACAGTACATAATGATTATTCTATGCATGCCTAGAATTTTGATAGCAGACACTATGCAAGTATGAAGGAAGAGTTTTCTACCTAATCAATACTTTATTTTACAAAATCTTTAGAATTATTTACATTAAATTTACAATGAAGCTGATAGATTACAGCAGACACTATTTACCTTTCTGTATATTACATGCTTCTCTCTCAGCAATACCCCATCAGAACACCTCTGTGTTAATGTGTGACAGCTGACAATGTGACAAGCAACAGGAGATCATCTCAATTTGAAGGAAGCCTGTTAATGATGGCACTGAAAGTAATATATTTTTGTTTTTCGAATTGAGCCCCTATGGACTGCATGTCAACAACCAATCTCATTTTCAGTGTCTGTGTTTTTTTTTTTTTGTTTGCTGGCTTTGACATCCTGCAAGTATCTCTTGAGCCCATCGATCAGCGCTTTCTTCCACTCCTCTGGTAAAGGGCCCCTCCATCTTCTGGGTTGTTTCTCCACCATAAAACCCTGATAGCTTTTCACCATCCTTGTGAAACTAACCTTGTCATTGATTTTATCCTCCATAATGCCCACCTCTCTCAGATCTTTCTAACACTCTTGGAACCATCTCAACTTAGATGCCTTTGGTTTTAGAAAATTCCCGATTTTCTTTGTGAGCTGGTCATTATTCATGCAGAAGATGTGCCCATAAAACAGCAATCTTCTCTTTCTAATTGTTGTTGGTTCCATCTTGCTGTATATTTCTTTATTGGATTTCAGTTGAACCTGCCTGTCAACCCATCTGTTGCTCAAAATCTTCCATAGTATCCTGCGTTCTCTTTTCAGTAGTTGATTGACTTATGCTTTTTGATTCATGCACAGAGTTTCCAAAGCATATACACCTTCTGGTCTAACAACAGTGCTGTGATGTCTTAATTTGACTCCAAAACTCAGCATGTTCTGATTATAGAATTTTTTAGTAAATTGGAATGATCGCTCTAATTTGTGGATGTGGATATTGGTTGCTTCTTGTTCTAGCCCATTCTCTTGGATAACTTCACCAAGGTATTTAAACTTCTTGACTCTCCAAAGTAATATATTGATTACTGTGGTGTTGAAAAATGCATTCTGTATTTGGCTTTCAAATTGATGTGAAATCTTTTGAACAGATCTATAATTTCAAACAATTCCTGAATGAGAGTAGTAATGATCCTGAATATAACGGTTACTTTGTAATCGGAAATGGCCAATGTTGATTGTAGTTCAGAGTTAATAAAACTTTTGGAATACTTTTTCTTTTATACCAGGGCACTATGCAAATGTGGAAAGAGTATTTTCATTGATCTCAGCACAATGGACTGATAATAGGAACTGTTTCAGGGTAGAATCTGTGCAAATCCTCTTAATGGTTCAATATAATACATGTTTTTATCCCGTGGTGTAGGGGTAGAGTGCCTGCCTCTCGCCCAGAGGCCCCGGGTTCGACTCCCAGCCAGGTCAGGGATTTTTCTCTTTACCTGAGGGCTGGTTCGAGGTCCACTCAGCCTACATTATTAGAATTGAGGAGCTGTCTGGCGGTGAGATGGCGACCCCGGTCTCGAAAGCCCAGAATAACAGCCGAGAGGATGTGTTGTGCTGACCACGTGGCCCCTCGTAATCTGCAGGCCTTCGGGCTGAGCAGCGGTCACTGGACAGGCCAAGGCCCTTCAAGGGCTGTAGTACCATGGGGTTTGGTTTGGTTTTTACATGTTTTTATATGTTAGACATGGCAAAACTCCTAAAGGTAACTGAATCTTTAGAAAAGTACCAGCAAGGTGTGTAAATTAGTTCCATTGTTTACATTTTATAAGAATTTACTGTATAATATGGAAATAGATAAATTTTATTGATGTATATGAAAATTAGAGTATGTAAGTCTAAATTCAGACTCTCAATGGAGTATTTTTGTGTCTGCTTTTCTTTGGCATTGTCCTCCTTTTAAAATAGTTCTGTACTCTTTTGTATCTATTCGCATGTGGTCACCTTATTCTTAAGTTAACAACCTTACAAATGGAACTAAATAATTTGTAGTGAACTTTACAGATGGCTCTAGACAACTGAGAAGCATGTTACAAGCATTCCAAGAAGAATTTCAGGCAGAGTATACACATGATACAGATTTTTATGCACATACTCATTCATAAAGATTGGTGCATGATAAAAATATGTAAATAGAAATTGAAGTACAACTATGATATACTGTATGGTATATTTTTACTATCTACTGAAAGATAAATCACTTACCTATGTATATGTTTTTTTAATTAAAAGAGGTATATTTTACTATTGCTTCTTGCTAAAGTAGGAAAAGCAGCATTAGTGAACAGGTGTATTTTTCCCCAATGAAAAATTAAAATTATGTACATAATTTAATTTGAGGATTCATAGGCTACACAAATTGACCAACTCCTTGGCTGAATAGTCAGCATTGAGGCCTTTGGTTCAGAGGGTCCGAGGTTCAATTCCCAGTCAGGTTAGGTATTTTAATTGCTTTTAAGTAATTCTTCTGGCTTGGGGACTGGCTGTTTGTGTTTGTCCCAACACTCTCCTCTTCATATTCAGACAAGCATCACTCTACCATCACCACAGAAACAAGCAATAGAGATTACATCCCTCCATATACAGTTGGTATCAGGAGACATCCAGCCATAAAACAAGGCCAAATCCCACAGGTGTGGCAGAAGAAGAAGAAGGAGAAGAAGATGCACAAATTATCTTGAAAATAATTACTCGAAAAACTGGGCAACAATCCTCACTAATCAGAAGAAAAATGAGAGGTCTGACATCTCAAAGACTGACAGTATTAGGAAAAGAAAGGAAAAGACCACAAAGGGCATGAAAATGAAAGAACCCTTAGGCTTCACAAAACCTAATACTGTTGGGCTCTGAAGTTGACCAAGGAAGGTCAATAGGCAAGCTGAAAGTGAGGAGCCTAGAGGAACTGTGGTCATCAACCCAGGCTCCCATGTTGAGAATCCCCCTTTCAGTTACCTCTTACAACAGGCATGGGATACCATCGATGTATTCACTAGTAGGCTATAAAAGCAACTTAAAAATTATGCTTTTGTAGGCTACTTTTTATGCACTTTTGACCTGGTGATATGACAGACTTGTGCCGTGAGTTATGGAAGGTTTACTCTCTGTTCAAGCAATACAAATGCTATTGCTTGCTATATTAACTTAAATATACAATTTTACCCAAATGCCACAGATATTGACCACCAGAAGAAAATCACTGCTTCAAATTTTAGAAAATAAATCTTGTTTTAATCTAATAAAACACACTTTTTCTTCTAAATTTTCAAAAAATCCCTTATCACCAATCCAGTATTAGATTAAACTGGAATAATTTTTTTATTATCATAAGAATCTTGAAAGTGAACAATGACGCACTTAGTATTTAGGGTTGTGATTCGTTGTATTATAGTATTTCATCTGGTTGTTAACATCTGTAACTTTCAGATCATCCAGTCTTAAATGTGACTATGATATTGCCAATCCTAATTATGGCCATTAGTATTGAGGCCTAGATGTTCTGTACTTTAGCCAAAATGGCAAACACTATGAGCTAGATATGTCAAAGCATGTTTCACATACAAGCTACCAAAAAGGATGTTGCTGACTAGTCCAATCTGGCGATGCAAACATCCCATAAGTAGCCAACACAAAGTTTTCTCCTACCAGGATAATAACTCCACATAATTATACTGGTGTTAAAATTCGTTTTGAATGGTTGATTAACATACATACATACATACATTATCATTATAGACTGTTATGCCTTTCAGCGTTCAGTCTGCAAGCCTCTGAGAGTCTACTAAACGTCGCCACAATCCTCGATTTGCAACTAGTGTTGTGGCCTCATTTAGTTCTATACCTCTTATCTTTAAATCGTTAGAAACAGAGTCTAACCATCGTCGTCTTGGTCTCCCTCTACTTCTCTTACCCTCCATAACAGAGTCCATTATTCTCCTAGGTAACCTATCCTCCTCCATTCGCCTCACATGACCCCACCACCGAAGCCGGTTTATGCGTACAGCTTCATCCATCGAGTTCAGTCCTAAATTAGCCTTTATCTCCTCATTCCGAGTTCCCTCCTGTCATTGTTCCCACCTGTTTGTACCAGCAATCATTCTTGCTACTTTCATGTCTGTTACTTCTAACTTATGAATAAGATATCCTGAGTCCACCCAGCTTTCGCTCCCATAAAGCAAAGTTGGTCTGAAAACAGACCGATGTAAAGATAGTTTTGTCTGGGAGCTGACTTCCTTCTTACAGAATACTGCCGATCGCAACTGCGAGCTCACTGCATTAGCTTTACTACACCTTGATTCAATCTCACTTACTATATTACCATCCTGGGAAAACACACAACCTAAATACTTGAAATTACCGACCTGTTCTAGCTTTGTATCACCAATCTGACATTCAATTCTGTTGGATTTCTTACCTACTGACATCAATTTAGTCTTCGAGAGGCTAATTTTCATACCATACTCATTGCACCTATTTTCAAGTTCCAAGATGTTAGACTGCAGGCTTTCGGCACAGTCTGCCATTAAGACCAAGTCGTCAGCATAGGCCAGGCTGCTTACTACATTTCCACCTAACTGAATCCCTCCCTGCCATTTTATACCTTTCAGCATATGATCCATGTAAACTACAAACAGCAAAGGTGAAAGATTACAGCCTTGTCTAACTCCTGTAAGTACCCTGAACCAAGAACTCATTCTACCATCAATTCTCACTGAAGCCCAATTGTCAACATAAATGCCTTTGATTGATTTTAATAATCTACCTTTAATTCCATAGTCCCCCAGTATAGCGAACATCTTTTCCCTCGGTACCCTGTCATATGCTTTCTCTAGATCTACGAAACATAAACACAACTGCCTATTCCTCTCGTAGCATTTTTCAATTACCTGGCGCATACTGAAAATCTGATCCTGACAGCCTCTCTGTGGTCTGAAACCACACTGGTTTTCATCCAACTTCCTCTCAACAACTGATCGCACCCTCCCTTCCAAGATGCCTGTGAATACTTTGCCTGGTATACTAATCAATGAGATACCTCGATAGTTGTTGCAATCCTTCCTGTTCCCTTGCTTATAGACAGGTGCAATTACTGCTTTTGTCCAATCTGAAGGTACCTTACCAACACTCCACGCTAATTTGACTACTCTATGAAGCCATTTCATCCCTGCCTTCCCACTATACTTCACCATTTCAGGTCTAATTTCATCTATTCCTGCTGCCTTATGACAATGGAGTTTATTTACTATCCTTTCCACTTCCTCAAGCATAATTTCACCAACATCATTTTCCTCCTCCCCATAAGCTTGACTGTTTGCAACACCACCATGATGATTTCCTTTTACATTGAGAAGATGTTCAAAATATTCCCTCCACCTCTCCAGTGATTCCCTGGGATCTGTTATGAGTTCACCTGAATTACTCAAAACACTGTTCATTTCCTTTTTCCCTCCCTTCCTAAGATTCTTTATTACTGTCCAGAAAGGTTTCCCTGCTGCTTGACCTAGCCTTTCCAGGTTATTACCAAAATCTTCCCACGACTTCTTTTTGGATTCAACAACTATTTGTTTCGCTCTGTTTCTTTCATCTACGTACAAATCCCTGTCTGCCTCGGCCCTTGTTTGGAGCCATTTCTGATAAGCCTTCTTTTTACATTTACAGGCTGCTCTCACTTCATCATTCCACCAAGATGTTCGCCTTTTCCCATCTTTACACACAGTTGTTCCTAGGCATTCCCTTGCTGTTTCTACTACGGCATCCCTGTATGCCACCCATTCACTTTCTATATCCTGAATCTGCTTACTGTCTACTGTTCGAAACTTCTCACTAATCATATCCATGTACTTCTGTCTAATTTCCTCATCCTGGAGATTTTCTACCCTTATTCGTTTGCAGACAGATTTCACTTTCTCTACCCTAGGCCTAGAGATACTTAGTTCACTACAGATCAGATAATGGTCTGTATCATCGAAAAATCCCCGAAAAACTCGTACATTCCTAAAAGATTTCCTGAATTCAAAGTCTGTTAAGATATAGTCTATTATGGATCTGGTACCCCTAGCCTCCCATGTGTAGCGGTGAATAGCCTTATGCTTGAAGAATGTATTTGTAACAGCTAAACCCATACTAGCACAGAAGTCCAGCAAACGCTTCCCATTCCCATTAGCTTCCATATCTTCCCCACATTTACCAATCACCCTTTCGTATCCTTCAGTTCTATTCCCAACTCTCGCATTGAAATCGCCCATTAGCACTATTCTATCCTTGCTGTTGACCCTGACCACAATGTCACTCAATGCTTCATAAAACTTGTCAACTTCATCCTCATCTGCACCCTCACATGGTGAATACACGGACACAATTCTTGTCCTAATTCCTCCCACTGACAAATCTACCCACATCATTCGCTCATTTACATGCCTAACAGAAACTATGTTGCGTGCAATGGTATTCCTGATAAACAGCCCTACCCCAGACTCTGCCCTTCCCTTTCTAACACCCGTCAAGTACACTTTATAATCTCCTATCTCTTCCTCCTTATCTCCCCTTACCCGAATATCACTTACTCCTAGCACATCCAGATGCATCCTCTTTGCTGACTCAGCAAGTTCTACCTTCTTTCTTCCATAAGCCCCATTAATATTGATAGCTCCCCATCGAATTCCATTTCGTTCGCCAAGTTGTTTCCAAGGAGTCCCTCGCCTGTCAAATGGGAGTGGGACTCCATTACTCCCATAGGTCCGAGGCTTGCTTAAAGTGTTCTGAGCTCGGTAAATTCATGAAGCAGGATGCTGCCCTACTTGCACATAGTCCAAGTGAGGATCTCTCCTCTAACGGGTTATGGACCACCGGTGAATTGTGTAGTCCTGGCCGCCTGAGCACAAGGAGGGCCACGACTCAGAATATGTCCGAGATGCCCACTCCCATTCCATAGCAACTGGTATCCCGACTCTCAGGACCACTTACTAGGCCACTCAGCCGTTGCCCATGGTTCACGAACTAGGACGTGACTACAGTAACCCACAAACATGAACATGATTAACATTCAGGATTAAAAGACTTCGCATCAAAGACTGAAGCTAGCACCATAATAAAAGCTGCCTAGGTGAATCAGAGATATAGCGTTTGACTCATAATCTAAGTTTGCAGGTTCAGTCCTGACCCTGGTAGTTGATTTTTGAGGGGTAGAAAAAATCTTTGTATTTGATGTCATTGTTGTCAGTACATTACTAGACAAAATTAACTCAACCGTAGGAACAGTCCAGAAGAGTACTGCTTTTGGTGATGGACAGCAGTAATGTTGAAACATCAAATCTGGTGGATAGGGCACCAAGATGGCACCACTTCATAAGGTCAGCAACCCAGTAGCTGAGTCCATATGATCAGTGGCATATTTCAGGAAGGGCTATGCAATTTTTCCAAGTATCTCTTAATACATCTAAATTGATTCACGTTGTTTCAACACTGTACATTGAAAGTACTAAAGACTAAGTTACTTTGCACCATAATGTTTGAGATGTTCAAAAAATTCAAAAAAATTCCACTGGACATGATTTGTGCAGCTATTGATGAGTGACCTCAACGTCTTTGCTGCTGTGTTGCCGCTCATGGTGAACATTTTGAATAAGAGTATGTTCATTCTGTAGCTTTTTTTAGTGATTTTTTAAAATATATGTATATTAATGCATTTGCTGTCTGACTCGTTGGCTGAACAGTCAGCGTACTGGCATTCGGTTCAGAGGGTCCTGGGTTCAATTCCCGGCCGGGTCGGGGTTTTAACCTTAATTAGATAATTCCAATGGCTCTGGGGCTGGGTATTTGTGCTGTCCCCAACATCCCTGCAACTCACACGCCACACATAATACTATCCTCCACCACAATAACACACAGTTACCTACAAATGGCAGATGCCGCCCACCCTCAGCGGAGGATCTGCCTTACAAGGGCTGGACCCAGCTAGAAATATCCACACGAAATTAATTAATGCATTTGCTTAGTTCTTTTTATTAGTAGTTATATGCACTGAAAGTGTTGACAGAACTTATAGCAGTACTGTGTAGGTATTTTAAGGCAGAAACAAGTTCCAGGAAGGATATGCCAGGGATTATTAGTGAACAACGGGAGTGTAGGCCTATATATGAGGACTTACCGAAAGCAGAGGTGTTCATTCAGCAGCATGTAAAGGTATTTGGATTTCAGGATAATATCCAGATAGAGGAGGTCGATAATACTGGTGAATTACTGAAATTTACCTTTGATAATAAAGAGAATTACAAAAGATACCAAAGTTAAATGCCAGAAAGACAGCTGGGATTGATAAGATTTCTGGTGATAGGCTATATTAAAGGCCATGGGTTGGGAGATAATTGCCATATATGAAATACAGTGAAACCTCGATTCTCCGTTTTTCGAGGGACCGTGAAAATAAAACGTACAACACCGGAAAACGGAAAATCCGGGAATGAATGAAAACTATCAATTTGGCTAAACATCACAAAAATGAAATATGTATAATTATAATCTTACAAAAACTCCTAAACCAAACCAAACTACAGCCCCAGTGGGACTTTGCCTGCCAAGCGACCGCTGCTCAGCCCGAAGGCCTGCAGATTACGAGGGGCGCATCGTCAGTGCGACGAATCCTCTCGGCCGATATTCCCGGCTCTGTAGATCGGGGTCGCCATCTCACCATTAGATAGCTCGACAATTAAAGGTAATCACATAGGCTAAGTGGACCTGGAACCAGACTTATATCCAGGTAAAATTGCCCGACCTGGTCGCAATCGAACCCGGGCCCTCTGGATGAGAGCCAGGCATGTTAGACCGCGAAACCGCATTAATTACCGGTACGCGAGTTCAAAATCTCGATACTTTATATTCAATTTTACAGGGGAATCTTCGTCAGTTTCCCGTGAAAACTTCTTTCAGTTCAGCAACTTTGATTACGCTAGCCAAACTCTTCGAAAAATCTAACAACGCCAAGCCAAACGACAATCGACCACAAGTAGTTTTTAATTCTCTCATCTAATAAAATAAAGCATATTAGATACAAAAGCATCCAAAATGATGGCGAAATCTGTTCATTTCTTAATCTTTCATTGTAATTTGGTCTCCGGTATGCTGTTCGTAGTCAGTTTCTGGAAATCTCGTACAGCGCAAATTAGGCCTACATCGACTTTTAAAGGTTATGTTGAACTCGAAAACATGGTTTCGAATGTAAGTATCGATTCTTAAAAGTTCTCGAATACATATTCAATTCTGCGCGTCACAAATCCAATCAAATTGGAAAGATAAAAGAAATATCAAAACTTCAGAAATTACGGTTATTCGTGACCTTGAGGTCATTTGGAAAGTGCGCTCGCTGCACATGTCAGTACGAGCTTGAAATGATACCAATCATTTAAAATGTAACGTGCGCAAATAAAACGACTGCGGTTTTTGGTATTTTACCACGAAAACGTAAAATTCCCAGTCTTACATTAGTAACAGTAATAGGCAATCCCAAGACCTCCCATGGCTTTCTTTTTTTTAATGTAAGGTGCAACATCTGTTTTCGTCTCGCTAACATAATCATGTACGATAATATAAAAAATACTGAATTTGTGTTAAGGAGCAGTTTCGATTCCTGCCTGAAAGCCCACTTAGGTGTCTGCAGTGCCCTGAGCAAAGTGCCGAAAACCCCTTCGGCAGTACGATCGAAAAAATGTAAATAAAAAAACATCTAACCCTGGACTTAATATGGACGTTTTATAAGTGCGAACATTTGACGAAACTCGTTCCGTCTTCACGCAGAGCTGTCGAAATGCGCCGTGTCTTCTAGCAATTGCTGTGGCCACTCTCTGCCCTATGATTTTCCGAGATTCTCTAAACAATACCACCCGAATGCGATGCTAAGATGGTCCCTTATGCAAGTTCACCGCCGATCGCCAAGATCCATAAATATGCCATAGCCGTCCTTTCGTGAGATACAATTTATTAAAAAACGATTGATCGAGGATTTAGCGTTGATGGGACTGGAATTTCTGGACGGTTGATCCGGGAAATCGTTTCTTCGAGGAACGGATAATGCGGGACTTTTACAACGTGATTTAATTACGACGCTCTCGGGACCACGTAATTTGAACGCATATTCCGGGAAAACGTACTTTCCGGGAACGGATAATCGAGGTTCCACTGTACTTACTTGATTACTGTTTGAATGAAGGAGTGATATCAATGAATGCAGAGGTTCAATACTTGCTTCAGTATACAAGGGAAAGGATGATAAATATAAAGCCAAAAATTACCGGCCAGTCAGCTTGATATATGTTGTTTGTAAGCTCTGGGAAAGCATTCTTTCTGATTATATTAGACATATTTGCAAAATTACCTACTAGTTTGATAGAAGACAGTTCGTGTTTAGGAAAGGTTATTCTAGTGAGCCTCAACTTGTAGAATTTCAGAAAAATATAGCAGATATTTTACATTCAGGTGGTCAAATGGACTTGGGAGTAAGGAGACGAGCTGCTCAATTTTAAGTGGTATGTGTTCATAAACTTGACCATACTCATTTCTACTTGATCCTTATTGACTCATACCACTTATCAAAAAACCTGTTAAGCAGGGGTGTGATAGGTCTGCCTTGTCAATAAAATTGCAATACAAATATATAGAGAGTGTATCCATGATGATGTTACAAACTTTCAGGGATGATGGAGGACGGCAAATGGATCAATTTGAGATAAGGAACCATAGTGCGGAAATGTGAGAGTCAAAAGTTATGAATAATCCAAGTTGTTTAATGTCCATCCATTCTTAACAGATGCCGGGGTGTCAAAATTTCCTCCCACAGTAGGTCTCCAATGTGCCGGAAGCTAACAACATGGGGTTTTCACCTTCAAGACTGAAGAGGATCTCTTGGCAAGAATTCTTGCTGCTTGCAACGCTGTTCAAACGACACTGGGGATATTTGAACGGGTATGACAGAACTTTGCATGACAATGCCATGCCTGCATTGATGTAGGGGGACACCATTTCGAGCGTTTGTTGTAAATGGAGCAGCTTGTGAAACTTGTGCAGGTAAACGGACTTAAATGAGTAGAATTTTGCTGAACTTTTAACTCAATCATTTCCGGAATATGGTTCTTTATCTCAAATTGATCCATTTGCCATCCCCCATCACCCTGAAAGTTTGTAACATCATCACGGATACACCCTGTATAACTTAATACATACTGTATTCGTTTAGTACATGTTTTGAGAACAAGGTTTGTTCTCTTCCTCAGCGATCGTTAAAGATTTCCAAAATCTCTAAGGAAAGATTTAATTCTGCAACATACAATTTACATAAAAACCAACGTTCACAGTTTTATTTTAAATTCTAAAATTGTCAACATTTCAACTTGTTGTAGTCTAAAACACTGTCCTTATTCTTCTGCTTAAAAGAAAAACTGTTCTTATTCTCTTCCATTAAAATCTTGTTTATCAATGCTCTAAACAATTGATGCATCATCCATGGTTTTGTAAATTATGTATTGTTGAATTAAGTCTTTTTTTATTTATTTACAGATTTTGGGAATCTTTGATTTTCACTGTGGAAGAGAACAGATCTTGTTCTCGAAACATGTATAAAACCAATATGTATTAAATAAGTTATCTATATATATATATATATATATATATATATTTGTATTGTAATTGTATTGACAAGGCGAACCTATTACAGCCCTGTTTAACAGGATTTTCTATAAGCGGCATGTTCTGAGCCGGCCCCGTGGTGTAGGGGTAGCGTGCCTGCCTCTCGCCTGGAGGCCCCGGGTTTGATTCTCGGCCAGGTCAGGGATTTTTCTCTCGACCTGAGGGCTGGTTCGAGGTCCACTCAGCCTACGTGATTAGAATTGAGAAGCTATCTGATGGTGAAATGGCGGCCCTGTCTCGAAAGCCCAGAATTACGGCCGAAAGGATGTGTCATGCTGACAACACGACCCCTCGTGATGTGCAGGCCTTCGGGCTAAGCAGAGGTCACTGGGAAGGCCAAGGCCCATTTTTGGCATGTTCTGAGCTATCAGTGGAAAGACAGCGTGGAATGACATGAGCAGACAAGTAAGCTTGAGTGGAGCTTTTAAAGGTACATCATAATAAAATTGGAATTCAAGAGAACAGATTGGGGCAAATATTCATTTATGGGAAGAAGGATTAGGGACTGGAGTAATTTATGAAGGGAAATATTTGAATAATTTCCAAGTTCTTTGAAATCATTTACGAAAAGACTAGGTCAACAATGATATTGGATTCTGCCACCTGGTGGCAGCCCTAAATACAGATCAATGATTTATTAACCTTTTCACTCCCAAGTTTTTTTAAGCCTTATGCATGCCCCATACCAGATTTTTCTGGACATTTCTACAGTGGTTGTAATAGGCCATGAATACTTTGTATTTACACAGCTACTGAAAAGTCATAGAACGATAATATTAGCAATAGTTTTCTCTTAACACTTTTCCCAAAACTTGAAAGAACTTGGCGTGATAAATGTCGACAGCTTGTTTCACTGAAACTTATCTCCACTATATTCATAAAAAATCAGACTCATCATCATTGCCTAAAATTTCTAAAATATAATCTTTCGTTACGCTTTCTTTATACTCCCGTGCACCCATCTCAGAAGACAGTTGTGAAAGAAAAGCACAAGGCACATAATTATCGTCAAAAAACGGTAAAGCAATTTATGAATCATCTGTCGTCTGAACAAAGTATGTCAACAGCGTTGGACTGAACTCGGAAGTGAACAAGAGCGCATTGCTTTAAATCCGAATTAACTCATGTTTGGGACAGTGGGAGAAATGTTGACATCCGAGTTAACTCGGGCATGGGATGGAAAAGGTTAAAATCTATGAATCTGTGCTGACTATTCTCCAAGTCAAATAAATATGTGATCTGTTGTGCAGAAAAGGACCCAAAGTCAGCAATGGAAATTTTACAGCAGAGCTGAACAAAAGTGGCTGGGGTATAAAAATTGCATTTCTGTGCTTTGACTTCTTGCACTACATATGGTTCTTCTTAACCAACTGAGTTATGCAGCAGTTCAAGTCTCTGCTACTTGATGTTATGATAACTTTGTACAATTGGTAAGAATATTAGTGAAAGTTGTAACTGCACTTTTCTCAAAATACAGTTTTATTAATAGCAACAGACAATAATTAATATCTTTTGGAGTATTGCACCTAGAGTAAGAACTCCTTTTTTAAAAATGATCAATGCCAATTTTAGAACCATAGAAATCTCAAAAATGAAAAATAATACTTTAGGTCCCTTTCCAAGCAGCAGATCACATAGTATGACAGTGTTTTAATAATGTTACTGAACTTCATGCAGGCTCATGATAAGACTAAAGTGAAGTTTCTTGTTAGTAGATGTAGTCTCTAGCCCTGTAACAGGGATTTTGTTCAAATTTAGAAGTAAAAGGAGGTTAAGAAAGTCCTCATTCCTAACTTTTGACCCAGAATAAGTCAGGAAACCATCACTCAAACTGGAACTACCAGAAGAATAATTTTAAACTTAAGTTTATAAGCAAACTGACTAAGCAGTTTGAGGTGTATAGTTGTTAGCCTGCATTTGAGAAATGGTGGGATTCAACCCCATTGTCATCAGCTCTGAAGATGGTTTTCTGCAGTTTCCAATGTTCACACCAGGGAAATACCTGTACCTCAATCAAAGCTGAAGTCACTTCCTTCCCAGCCCTAGCCCTGTGCTATTCCATTGCTGCCATAAGACCTCTTTGAGACAGTACAACATAAAACAAATAGTAAAAATAAGTTAACTGTCCTTCAAGTTTATCATTCTTTTAATTAGTTTATATTAAACTCAATAATTCACTGTTATTTTGGCAATTAGGAGTGCTTAAAATCTACATAACTAACTCTATTTGTAAACATAAATAATGACTCATTATGTTACCTACATTTGCATTATGTATTAGAAAAAATAATTGTGTTGTTTTCCAGATCATTGGGGTCATCCACAATTGTGACTGGATGTCTCTTTTGTAGAGAAGAAATAAAATAAATAGCTTTTGTTTTATATCACATTTCATTTACTTACATCTGAAGATGATTGCTTGACAATGGAAAACACACATTCCCCTTCCCCTACTTAATGCATGAAAATTGGAAACTGCAGAAAAACACCTTCAGAGCTGCTGACAGTGGGGTTGAATCCCACCATCTTCCAAATGCAGGCTAACATTCCCCTTTTTGGAAAATCGACTTAAGGGGGACTTACGGAGGTTGTATAAAGGACTGAAGAAGGGGTTAAATTCTTTTTATATCTATATCTCAAAAACTTAACATTTTACAGACATAAAATGTTGCATTTGAAACCTCCTTTAAAAACAAAGAAACATATTTTTTGTTTTCAGAAAATCCACTTAATGGGGGGTGAACAGGAGTGAAAAATGGGGTGAATTTTTAAAATGAGTTTATCTACAGTATATCTCAAAAATGTAACATATTACAGACGTGAAAACTAGTATTTGTAACCTCCTGTAAAAGTAAAAAACATGCATAATTTTTATTTTTGGAAAATCCACTTAAGGGGAAGTGAAAAAGGAGGTGAATTTTAAAATGAGCATGTCTACAGTATATCTCCAAAACTTAACATGTTACAGACTGTAACCTGACAAACCCCAGTTAGATATTATTATTATTATTGTTATTATTATTATTACTATTATTATTATTATTATTATTATTATTATTATTATTATTATTATTATTATTATTATTTATTCATGTGTATATTTCAATTATGTGTGTATTTAGCCATCGCGGCTTAGTAACTCTTTTTGGAACTCTCATTATTGTATATAATCTCGATATTTATTTGGGACTAGCGTGTTTAGTTTACTCAGTTTATCTCCTGGTTGTGTACCTACGTGACGATTCTCCGAGTGGATGTTTATGTGCTGACGGAGCTGAGGTAGAGAAATTCCCGGAACTGGGCTATTTTAAGATGCTGTTGTGTTGGCTTGGGCTAGTGTGGTGCAAGCATGCGTCAGTAGTCTGAAGTTGCAGCTTGCAGTGTGCAGAGGTGATACTTGTGGTAATCAGTGAAGTGTTTGGTACGAGTTGAGGGAAGAGGTCCCATGCCATGTTGGGAGTTTTTGGAGATCTTCAGTTGACGGAACCAGGAAGAGTGATGCTGGAGTGGGACAATATTCTATGGTTAAGAATATCTACATCAGGTAACGTGTTGGGCCGTTCCAAAATACAGTATATCAACGCTATCAGCAAAAGGGAGTCCATTTTCGAAAAAGTCATGACTGCGTGTGTATAATATGCGTTTCGGGATAAACTGAGTTCCTATAGAGAGAGAGTTACTTCATAATATAGAGACATTAATTATTCATATTATATTCTGTTTATTTTGCTATATATATGTATATATATATGTTCAAGGATGTATTACGACGAGCTATGCTCAGATTTTAAGATTTATTCTGGTTTAATTGATTAAGTAAATTTGTGTGATATTAAGATATCTTCTGTTTAATTTTATGGGTGGGGGAAAGTACCAGATGGACTCCTTTTCCAATATTATTTTCCAGGTATCAGTGATTCAGATCTCCTTGTTACAAGGCAACAACCCTGGAAAATGAGTCTCAACAGCTGGCAAATTTTAAGAATTATTTATTTGTATATTTATGGCTCCCAAATTCCATTAGTCATTATCAGTTTATATTTATTACAAGAAAGATTTCAAGACATGTAAAATGGCATTATTAATCTCTTTGAAATAAATGTATTTTTTTGTTTCCGGATAAAAAGGACTGAAAAGGGGGTTGAATTCTTTTTATTAGAAACTGAAGATGTTACAGACATGAAAATTGGTATTTGGAATCTCCATTAAAAATAAAGAAAACATATGTTTTTGCTTTTGGAAAATCCCCTTAAGGGGTTGTAAAAGGGACTGAAGAAGGGGCTCAATTCTTTTTATGAGGATACGTATATCTCAAAACCTGAAGATGTTACAGACATGAAAATTTGTATTTGGATTCTCTTTTAAAAATAAAGAAACTTGTATTTTTTCTTTTTGGAAAATCCACTTAAGGGGGAGAGGGGATGAAAAGAAGTGAAGAAAGAGTTGAATTCTTTTTATGAATATATATAACAAATACTGAAGATGCTACGGACATGAAAATTGGTATTTGGAATAGCCTTTAAAAATAAAAAGCAAGTGTGCTTTTATTTTCAGAAATTCCAATTAAGGGGGGTGAAAGAATTGAAAAATGAGTTAAATCATTAATAACAACAACAACAACAACAATAATAATAATAATAATAATAATAATAATAATAATAATAATAATAATAATAATAATAATAATAATGTAAAATGTAATAATGAAGTCATGAAGTGGAGCTCCGCGATCTTGACATCTTTTCTCGCGTTCTGTGTAGTGTCGGTGAGTATCAGGGAGTATTTGAGCATTTGATTGGTGTGGTGGTTGTGTGAACGTGTTATCTTGGGAATCTAGAGCTTGTTTTAATTGATTTGAGAGCATAATTTTATTTCATTTTATTGCCATAAATGCCTCCATGTTGGATTTAACTACAATTGCTCCATAGATAACTTACCAAGAGTGTATATTGGCTGCTAACCTTGCCCTAACAACCACCCACTCGCTAAATTTTCTTGGTCTCCATAGATACTACCAACTAGACATATCATTCCACTCTTCCATTGAGGCGTCTCTAAGGCAACAGATCCTCGCCTACTGCTGGGAGCCATCTTGGTGGTCTGTGATAATATAATAATAAACACCATATGTGGGGAAGATTGGTCTCCGTTATAAGCCTGGGAAGGCAACCAGTCTAAGGGAGAAAACCCTAAATA
Source organism: Anabrus simplex (assembly GCF_040414725.1). Classification (NCBI taxonomy): domain Eukaryota; kingdom Metazoa; phylum Arthropoda; class Insecta; order Orthoptera; family Tettigoniidae; genus Anabrus; species Anabrus simplex. The sequence continues at coordinate 246,535,775 of NC_090265.1, read as the reverse complement.
AACCTACCGGAGCTCACAACCTCGGTAGTATCTCGATCAGGGGGTTTAACCTCTGGTCTCCTAAGACAATTTTCAACTAAAGCATGGAGGACAAACTCACGGAAGTAACTACCCCAGGTGGTATCAAATCCACCTCCGCCTTTGGCGGTGTTAGTAGGCCTTCGGATTCTGGGGAGCCCACACCAACATGCTTTGAGGACGAGTCGGAGCGTCCTGGAACTACTAGCAATAAGATCCGATATAAGGAACATAACTATTTCGCCACATTGAACATCAACTCACTACTTAAGCTAGGCAAACTGAAGCATTTAACTGATACTTTGACTCACCACAAGATACTACTCACAGCAATACAGGAAACCAGGTATACAGATGAGCATGCCTTTGATTCGCAGGGGTACCGTATTTTTAAGGGAAAGGTAGGGCGCAGGAGAATGAAGAATGTGCCACACCTGGGGACTGGGTTCATTGTAAGCCATAAGATACTGGACTCGGTAATTGACTTCAACTCGCCCAATAGTCGAGTGTCCCTTCTAACCTTCCGGTGCACAAACAAGATCTACACTGCAGTAAATGTTCACGCACCCATCAATGAGGACAATAAACGTAACCCTGAAAGTACCGACAAATTTTGGGAAGAACTAGAGGACATCATCAGCAAAGTCCCAGAGCGTCATACAATCATTCTACTCGGGGACTTCAACGCACAGTTAGGGAAAGAGCGCAAATTTAGAGACATTGTGGGAGAATACCCAGCTCACTTACGAACAAATAGAAATGGGGAGCGTCTAGTGGGACTCTGCAAAGCTTTCAACCTGGTAATGAAGTCAACGGCCTTTAAGAAACTACCAAGGAAACAGAAGACCTGGACGTCACCCAACAACCTCTTAGGGGAATTTCAGATAGATCATGTTGCCATTGCAAGGAAAGCCCATAGAGAGATCCAGAATGTAAGAGTGTTAAGAGGAGCGAATTTGGACTCCGACCACTACCTCTCCAAAATAAAGCTGAAATTTCTACCTAGGAACACTAAAAGAACCAAGTCAGTTAAACTTACTAAGTTTGATTTAGAAAAACTTGCAACTTGCAAACAGTTTACAGAGAAATTGGAAAGAATAGAATGCAGAGATTGGGATGAATTGAGGAAAAATCTAGTAAAAGTAGCAACAGAGACTGCGCCATTACTAAAACAGAAGAAGCATGCCTGGTGGACAGCTAGATGTGAAGAAGCGGTAATGCAGAGGCAGATGGCCTGGTTAAAGTGGAACTCACAGAAGACACAAGAAAACAGACAGAAGTTCATAGAGCAACGGAAGATAACTGCCAATATCATCAGACAAGTGAAACGGCAATTCACAAAAGACCAATTGACACAGTTGGATGATGACTTCAAGAAGAACAATACCAGAAACTTTTACAGAGGCTTTAAACGGAACGTTAGTCACTACAGTCCACCCAGTCTCCATTTCCGTGGACCAGATGGGAAGATAGCCTATAATGACACTGACAATTGCCACCTTCTCGCCAAGTACTTCGAGGATCTCCTTAATTGTGAATCACCTGATACCTTTTTTGTTTACCAAGACAACATCAAGCAACCAAACTCGCAACCACCATCCAAAGAAGAAGTAATACAAATCATCCAGTCTCTGAAAAACAACAAAGCATCCGGAGAAGATTCGATAGTAGCCGAACTATGGAAGCAGGCTGGAGACAAGACTGTAAGCAAGCTGACAGAAATTCTACAAAACATCTGGGAGACCGAAACATTACCTAGTGACTGGACCACTGCATTAATTCATCCCTTGCACAAGAAAGGAGACTTGACTGACATCAATAATTATCGAGGAATCTCATTGGTACCAGTCACATACAAAATTTTCTCTAAAGCCTTATTAAATAGAGCCGAACCTCAACTAGACCCACAATTAGGAGAGTACCAGGCAGGATTTAGAAAAGGACGCTCTTGTACAGAACAGATACTCAATCTGCAATCAGTATTACATCAAGCAAAAATGGCCGGTAAGAAATACGTTGTCATTTTCGTCGACTTTACAAAGGCGTATGACTCGGTAGACAGACCTACTCTTATGAAGATTTTGCAGGAACTAGGACTTGATGAGAAGACCCATAACCTAATCAAACAGACTTTAAGCAACACCAGGTCACGAGTAAAGTTCAGAGGAGTCATATCAGAAAGTTTTGAAATTAAATCAGGAGTGAGACAGGGAGATGGTCTGTCCCCTCTCCTCTTTAACTGTGCCTTGGAGAAAGTAATAAGAGAGTGGCGAAAGGAGTTAGCTAGAATGGAGATTCCAAGTGGCATTTATTTGGGACATAAGCGCAATGAGCTCAATGTTGACTGTCTGGCGTATGCCGATGATCTGGCCCTGATATCTAATTCAATAGAAACTTCAGTGAAACAACTAAATGTTCTCAGACAACAAGCAGCAAAGGTTGGGCTACATGTGTCTCTCGAAAAAACACAATTCATCACGAACATCGGTGAATCTCCTTGTACGTTGCATCTGGAACAGGGAGAGATCAGGAAAACCAATAGGTTTAAGTACTTGGGAGAATGGTTGGAATTCAGTCTCTCTGAAGGAACAGCTTTGTCAACTCGAGTTAACAGGCTTGAAATGGCCTACCAACTGACCAAGAATACGTATAATAAAAAGTGTCTCTCTCGTAATACTAAGATGAAGCACTACCAGACAGTCATCCGCCCTGAAGCCTTATATGCTTCAGAATGTTTAACACTCAACAGGAAGGGACTCATGGAAAAACTTGAAATCCAGGAAAGAAAGATAATGAGGAAGATACTGGGGCCAGTCAAGGAAGGGGACAGTTATAAAAGACGGCCTAACCAAGAGCTCTACAAGTACTGTGAAAGAATAACGAATGTAGCAAGGAAGAGACGCCTAGCATTCTATGGGCACGTCTACAGGATGCATCCTACCAGGTTGACCAACCGGATTCTCAGCTACTGGCAAAATAGGAAGACCAAGTCACCATGGTTGATGGAAGTGAATAAAGATCTACAGGAACTGGGAATAACAGAAGGAATCTTAAAGGATCGTACAGCACTCAGGAAGATGCTTAAACATAAGAAGTTCCAGGACAGATTATCAACAAAGAAGACTGGCGCCCTTTGGACAAAGGAGAGGAAGGAGCAACACAGCCTGAGGATGCGCAACTACTGGGCAAACATCAAAGCCCATTCCAAAATGCAATAGTTGAATGTCGTGGTCCTTAGCTGGCCTATACGAAACAAGAAGAAGAAGAAGAATAATAATAATAATAATAATAATAATAATAATAATAATAATAATAATAATAATAATAATAATAATAATAATAATGTTGTTGTTGTTTGAGTCATCAGTCCATAGACTGGTTTGATGCAGCTCTCCATGCCACCCTATCCTGTGCTAACCTTTTCATTTCTACGTAACTATTGCATCCTACATCTGCTCTAATCTGCTTGTCATATTCATATCTTGGTCTACCCCTACCGTTCTTACCCCCTACACTTCCTTCAAAAACCAACTGAACAAGTCCTGGGTGTCTTAAGATGTGTCCTATCATTCTATCTCTTCTTCTCATCAAATTTAGCCAAATCGATCTCCTCTCACCAATTCGATTCAGTATCTCTTCATTCGTGATTCGATCTATCCATCTCACCTTCAGCATTCTTCTGTAACACCACATTTCAAAAGCTTCTATTCTCTTTCTTTCTGAGCCAGTTATCGTCCATGTTTCACTTCCATACAATGCCACGCTCCACACGAAAGTCTTCAAAAACATCTTTCTAATTCCGATATCAATGTTTGAAGTGAGCAAATTTCTTTTCTTAAGAAAGCTCTTCCTTGCTTGTGCTAGTCTGCATTTTATGTCCTCCTTACTTCTGCCATCGTTAGTTAATTTACTACCCAAGTAACAATATTCATCTACTTCCTTTAAGACTTCATTTCCTAATCTAATATTTCCTGCATCACCTGCCTTCGTTCGACTGCACTCCATTACTTTTGTTTTGGACTTATTTATTTTCATCTTGTACTCCTTACCCAAGACTTCATCCATGCCATTCAGCAACTTCTCGAGATCTTCTGCAGTCTCAGATAAAATAACAATATCATCGGCAAATCTCAAGGTTTTGATTTCCTCTCCTTGGACTGTGATTCCCTTTCCAAATTTCTCTTTGATTTCCTTTACTGCCTGTTCTATGTAAACATTGAAAAGGAGAGGGGACAAACTGCAGCTTTGCCTCACTCCTTTCTGGATTGCTGCTTCTTTTTCAAAGCCCTCGATTCTTATCACTGCAGACTGATTTTTATACAGATTGTAGATAATTCTTCGTTCTCGGTATCTGATCCCTATCATCTTCAGAATCATAAATAGCTTGGTCCAATCAACATTATCGAATGCCTTTTCTAGATCTACGAATGCCATGTACATGGGCTTGTCCTTCTTGATTCGATCCTCTAAGATCAGACGTAAAGTCAGGATAGCTTCACGTGTTCCTACATTTCTTCTGAAGCCAAATTGATCTTCTCCCAACTCAGCTTCAACTTGTTTTTCCATTCTTCTGTAAATAATACGTGGTAAAATTTTGCAGGCATGAGATACTAAACTAATGGTGCGGTAGTTTTCACACCTGTCAGCACCGGCTTTCTTGGGAATAGGTATAACAACATTCTGCTGAAAATCGGATGGGACTTCTCCTGTCTCATACATCTTGCAGACTAAATGAAATAACCTTGCCATGCTGGTTTCTCCTAAGGCAGTCAGTAATTCAGAGGGAATGTCATCAATTTCAGGTGCCTTGTTCCTATTGAGGTCACTCACAGCTCTGTCAAACTCTGACCTCAAAAGTGGGTCTCCCTTTTCATCAGCATCAACAGCCTCTTCATGTTCCAGAACCAAATTATCTACATCTTTACCTTGATACAACTGTTGAATATGCTCCTGCCATCTTTCTGCTTTGTCTTCTTTCCCTAGAAGTGGTTTTCCATCTGAGCTCTTAATATTCATACACCTAGATTTCCTTTCTCCAAAGGTTTCCTTGATTTTCCTGTATGCAGCATCTACCTTTCCCAGGACCATACAGCCTTCGACATCCTTGCATTTCTCTTTCAGCCATTCTTCCTTAGCTGCCTTGCACTTTCTATCCACTTCATTCTTTAATCGCCTGTATTCTTTTCTGCCCTCTTCATTTCTAGCATTCTTGTATTTTCGTCATTCATCAATCAGGTCTAGTATCTCCTGAGTTATCCACTGATTCTTAGTTGATCTTTTCTTCCTTCCTAACATTTCTTCAGCAGCCCTACTGACTTCATTTTTCATGACTCTCCACTCTTCCTCTATAGTGTTTCCTTCAACCTTTTCATTTAGTCCTTGTGCAACATGTTCCTTGAAACAATCCCTCACATTCTTTTCTTTCAACATGTCTAGATCCCATCTTTTTGCATTCTTTCCTTTCTTCAATTTCTTCAACTTCAGATGGCATTTCATGACCAACAAGTTGTGGTCAGAGTCCACGTCTGCTCCTGGGAAAGTTTTGCAATCCAACACCTGGTTTCTGAATCTCTGCCTAATCATAATGAAGTCTATTTGATACCTTCCAGTGTCTCCAGGTCTCGTCCACGTATACAGCCGTCGTTTGTGGTGTTTGAACCAAGTATTGGCAAGGACTAAATTATGATCAGTGCAGAATTCAACCAGACGACTTCCTCTTTCGTTCCTTCGTCCCAATCCAAATTCTCCTACTGTATTACCTTCTCTTCCTTGGCCTACCACTGCATTCCAGTCTCCCATCACAATTAGATTCTCGTCGCCTTTTACATATTGTATTAAATCTTCTATCTCCTCATATATTCTTTCGATTTCTTCATCATCCGCTGAACTAGTAGGCATATAGACCTGCACTATTGTGGTGGGCATTGGTTTGGTGTCTATCTTGACGACAATAATTCTTTCACTATGCTGGTCGTAGTAGCTTACCCGCTGCCCTATTTTCTTATTCATTATTAAACCAACTCCTGCATTTCCTCTGTTTGATTTTGTGTTGATAATTCGGTAGTCGCCTGACCAAAAATCTTGTTCTTCCTGCCAACGTACTTCACTTATGCCAACTACATCTAACTTTAGCCTATCCATCTCCCTTTTCAGGTTCTCTAACCTACCACAACGATTCAAACTTCTAACATTCCACGCTCCGACTCGCAGAATGTCAGTATCCATCTTCCTGATGATCGCCCCCTCTCGTGTAGTCCCCACCCGGAGATCCGAATGGGGGACTAGTTTACCTCCGGAATATTTTACCCGGGAGGAAGCCATCATCAGTACATCATTCATACAGAGAGAGCTGCATGTCCTCGGGAGTTAGTTACGGCTGTAGTTTCCCGTTGCTTTCAGCCGTGTAGCAGTATCAACACAGCTAAGCCATGTTGAGTATTATTACAAGGCCGTATCAGTCAATCATCCAGACTGCCGCCCTTGCAACTACCGAAAGGCTGCTACCGCCCTTTCTATGAACCATTCATTAGTCTGGTCTCTCAACAGATACCCATCCGATATGGTTGCACCTGCGGCTCGGCTATCTGCATCATTGGGACACGCAAGCCTCCCCACCGCGGCAAGGTCACATGGTTCGCAGAGGAGGAATAATAATAATAATAATAATAATAATAATAATAATAATAATGTTATTGACTTTACATCCCACTAACTACTTTTGTGGTTTTAGGAGGTGTCGAGGTGCCAGAATGTAGTCCTGCAGGAGTTTTTTTACATGCCAGTGAATCTACCGACACAAGGCTGACATATTTGTGTACCTTCAAATACCACCAGACTGAGCCAGGATCGAACCTGCCAAGTTGGGGTCAGAAAGCCAGTGCCTCAACCATCTGCACCATTCAGCTCAGCCGTTGAATTCTTTGTACGAGGATACTTATATATCAAAAACTAAAGAAGTTACAGGCGTGAAAATTGGTATTTGGAATCTCCTTTAAAAATAAGGAAACATGTATTTTCTGAAGGAAAAATCAACTTGGGGGAGGGGGGGCGGGGTGAAAAAGGAGTAATTTTTTTTTTATTAGGATACTTATATCTCAAAAACTGAAGATGTTACAAATATGAAAAATGGTATTTTGAATTTCCTTTACGAGTAAAGAAATACATACCTTTTTGTCTTCAGAAAATCCACTTGGGGAGTGCTGGGGAGTGCTGGAAAAGAAGCGAAATAGGGGTTGAAGTGTTTTTATCATGATACTTATCTATCTACAGATTCAGAAGAAGTTCAAGCTGCCTACGAACAGCATTGAAAGAATAGTTGTCACCATCATACGTGGATCTGCACACATTCTGAGAGCTCATTTGTTCGGACCTCCATAATTTAAAAAAACCTTGTTATCATTATTAGTTATTCTGTATCCTGATACACTTTACTTTGTCCATTGTGACAACCCATAATTGCGGGAAGTTGTTGATTCGTTCAATAAATACTGTATATAAAAGGCAATATCGTGACCAATTGTATATCAACTGCCAGGTAGAACTACTCTACGTAAACAAATTAAATTTTGGGGATAGATTGCTATTACAATGTAGGCACCCACCAAGGAAGGATTTCAAAAAATTCCACCTCTAAGGGGATGAAATGGGGGTAAAACCATTGAAATATCAATCAGTGATTGCTCCTTTATGAACTAGATGTTAAATAACACAAGTTGAGAAACAAAATTCACTGCGGGTTAATATCCCAAAACAAAAATATTCATTTCTCTGAAACCATTTGACATTCAAGGTTGAAATTTCACATGCCGGTTACTCCTGTATGTCTTAAATTTTGAATTAAACATGGTTTTAAAATAATACACCCGTAATGTGTTTCAACTGCGGAGGAAGGAGGGGGGCAGGTCTAATGACATAAATATTCATTTCTATCAAACCGTTTGGCATATGAGTTTGAAATTTCACATGATGGTTGCTCCTATATGTCTTAGGTTTTAAATAAAAAGTGGTCTTAAAATAATTCACCCCTAAGGGGTTTGACCGTGAGGGAGAGGCCTAAAGGCATAAATATTCATTCATATCTCTGAAACTGACTGACATATGAGATAGAAATTTCACATTATGGTTGCCCTTATATGGAATAGATTTTAAATAAGGAAACTCGTGTCCTCATCCTGAGATGGTGCAGCTCTTTTCAGGCATACCCCCATTGGAGGTGAGCTGCATGTACCATTTCAACCACACACCAGCCCTCCTGCCATTCTTAAATTTCTGACAATAGCGGGAATCGAACCCGGGCCCCCGAGGACGGCAGCTAATAACACTAACCGTTACGCTACAGAGAAGTGGTCTTAGAACAATACAACCCTAAGGGGGTTTCACTGGAGGGGAGGTAGCTGACGATATAAATATTCATTTCTCTCAAACTGTTTGAAATACGAGCTTGAAATTTGACATGATGGTTGTCCTATATGTCTCAGATGTTAAATGAAATGTGGACTAAAAATAATACACCCCTAAGGTATTTTGACCGGGAGGGCAAGGCCCGAAAACATAATTATTCATATTTCTGAAACTGTTTGACTTACTAGGTTGAAAGTCCTCATGATGGTTGCTCCTGTATGTAATATACACCCCCAAGGGGTTTTGAGTGGGGGGTGGGTGTGAGGCCCAATGACAAAAATATCCATTTCTCTTAAATCGTTTGACATACGAGGTTAAATTTTTACATGGTGGTTACTCCTTAATGTCTTAGATTTTAAATAAGAAGTGGTCTTCAAACAATGCACCCCTAAGGGGTTTTAACTGGGGAGTGATGTCCAATGACAATCATATTTATTTCTCTGAAACTGTTTGACATACAAGGTTGAAACTTCACATGATTGTTCCTCCTATATATAGATATATCTTGGATTTTAAACAAGTGGTCTTGAAACAACATATTCCTAAGGAGTTTTGACCGGGATTTTGGGACAAAAATATTAATTTCTCTGAAACCCTTTGACATACGAGGCTGAAACTTTACATGATGATTGGTCCTGTATGCCTTATATTTTTAACTAGCAAAATACCCGTGACTTGCTATGGTATTATACTGAAATTTATAATTAAATGCTTAATGTTTTGTATATAATCTGCCGAAATTCGCGATCTGACTCTTTTCTGAGAGATTACAGCAAAATTTCTCCCATTTTTCATTCTTTCTTTCCAGCAATCGATTTCGTACTTCCCGGGCTAGGTCCAGGTATTCCACCCGGCCAATTGGGTCCCTAAATCTTTGACATCTTTTCCTATAAGCATTTTTAATATGGATCAAATCCTTGAGGAGATCTGGCGTGGTGTCATCTTGGGTGGCTTGGTGGTACTGAACCCGCGGCAGGACTGCATTCGTAGTCATTACCCGGCCAAGACCCATTTCCAGAGCGGTCCACACATTTTGACGACGGTCCAGAACATTATTATTATTGTTAGAGTGGGTGATATTAGTTGAATTTAGATTATTATTATTATTATTATTATTATTATTATTATTATTATTATTATTATTATTATTATTATTATTATTATTATTATTATTATTATTATTATTATTATTATTATTATTATTATTATTCTGGACCACACAGCAAGATACAAGACTGCTACTTGGCCATAAATTACATCTGCTGCCATTGTCATTACTTACAATGTGACCAGCATTATTGCCGCGCGTAGGCAAGTGCACGGGATTTCTGGCGATACGAATGATATACTTCCGTGCATTATTGACCTTATTATAGATGTGGACAATTGCACGGTCAATATCATTCCTATCGTTTATTTCAAATGTGTTTAAATTTTCATTTATATGCTAGGAGAATCTACTGTAATCTAACTTTAAGTTTTCCAAAGGAAAAGATGGCTCTTGGAAACAAACCCAGGAAAGATTAAAAATGATCGGTTCATGATCAGAATAAGTACATTATGAACGGTAAAATCAATTGGTCTCAACTACTTTTTCACCCCACCGACGTTAATTTGCTTTGCTTTGCCGCCCCCAAGAATAAAGAGGCGTGTTTCTTTATGTTTAAAGGAGATTCCATGCCTGTTACCTTCAGTTTTGAGATATGAGTATCCCCATAAAAGTAATTCACTTTTTTCACTTCCTTTCACACTCCTCCCCCCCCCCCCCCCTCCCCCCGAAGTGAATTTTCCGGCATAAAAATACTTGTTTCTTTAATAGTAAAGGATCTTCTAAATAACAATTATCACGACTCTATCATCTTCAGTATTTGAGATATGTGTCCTCATAGAAGGAATTCAACTCCTTTTCACCCCTGCCTCCCAAGATGATTTCCCCCAAAACTACATATTTCTTTATTTTAAAGGAGATTTCAAATACCAAATTTCACGTCTGTAAAATCTTCAGTTTTTGAGATACCAGTATCCTAATTAAAATAATTCAACCCCTTTTTCATTCACTCTTACCCCCCCCCCCCCCCTCCCTAAGTGGTTTTCCCAAAAACGAAAAATACATGTTTCTTTATTTGTAATAGAGATAAAAATACCATTTTTCACTTCTGTAACATATTATGTTTTTGAGATATACTGTAGAAATGCTCATTTTAAAATTTCACCCCCTTTTTAGTTCCCCTTAAGTGGAGTTTCCAAAAACAAATCACCTATGTTTCTTTACCTTTACAGGAGATTCCAAATAGCAATTTTTACATCTGTAACATTTTATGTTTCTGAGATACACTGTAGTTATAATCTTTCTAAAAATTTGCGCCAATTTGTCGTTCCCATTTAACCCCCATTAATTGGATTTTCTGAAAAAAAAAAAAACACATATTTCTTTGTTTTTAAGTGAGATCCCAAATACCAATTTTCAGGTGTGTAATATCTTCAGTTTCTGAGTTATAAGTATCTTCATTAAAGGCATTTAACTGCTTCTTCAGCCTTTTTCACCCCTCCTATTGGGATTTTCCGAAAACAAATAATACTTGTTTCTTTATTTTTGAAGGAGATTCTAAATACCAATTTTTACATCTGTAAACTTTTAAAGTTTTGAGATATAGATACACTCATTTTAAAATATCACCCCCCCCCCCTTTTCACCCCTCATTAATTGGACTTTCCAAAAACAAAAAAATACTTGTTTCTTTATTTTTATAGGAGATCCCAAATACAAATTTTCAGGTCTGTAATGTCTTCAGCTTCTGAGATATAAGTATCCTGATTAAAGGCATTCAACTCCTTTTTTCAACCTTTTCATCCCTCCTATTGGTTTTTCCAAAACCAAAAAAATATGTGTTTCTTTATTCTTATAGGAGATTCTAAATACCGATTTTTACATTACATACATACATTATCATTATAGACTGTTATGCCTTTCAGCGTTCAGTCTGCAAGCCTCTGAGAATTTACTAAACGTCGCCACAATCCTCGATTTGCAACTAGTGTTGTGGCCTCATTTAGTTCTATACCTCTTATCTTTAAATCGTTAGAAACAGAGTCTAACCATCGTCGTCTTGGTCTCCCTCTACTTCTCTTACCCTCCATAACAGAGTCCATTATTCTCCTAGGTAACCTATCCTCCTCCATTCGCCTCACATGACCCCACCACCGAAGCCGGTTTATGCATACAGCTTCATCCATCGAGTTCAGTCCTAAATTAGCCTTTATCTCCTCATTCCGAGTTCCCTCCTGCCATTGTTCCCACCTGTTTGTACCAGCAATCATTCTTGCTACTTTCATGTCTGTTACTTCTAACTTATGAATAAGATATTCTGAGTCCACCCAGCTTTCGCTCCCATAAAGCAAAGTTGGTCTGAAAACAGACCGATGTAAAGATAGTTGGATTTTCCAAAAACATACAAATATGTGTTCCTTTATTTTTAAAGGAGATCTCAAATACAAATTTTCAGGTCTGTAATGTCTTCCGTTTCTGAGATATAAGTATCCTCATTAAAGGCATTCAACCCGTTTTCCACTCTTTTTCACCCTCCTATTGGGATTTTCCAGGAAAAAAAGTGTTTATTTTTAGAAGAGAGTCTAAATACCAATTTTTAGATCTGTAAACTTTTAACGTTTTGAGATATAGATACACTCATTTCAAAAATTCATCCCCCTTTTCACCCCCTTAGCGACGGAATATCCAAAAATCCTCCCTTAACGAGCACCTACATTGTAATATAAATGTATCCTCAAAATTTCATTTCTTTATGTCCAGTAGTTTTGGCTCGGCGATGATGAATCTGTCAGTCAGTCAGTCAGTCAGTCATAATAATAATGTTATTTGTTTTACGTCCCACTAACTACTTTTTAAGGTCTTCGGAGACGCCAAGGTGCCGGAATTTAGTCCCGCAGGAGTTCTTTTACGTGCCAGTAAATCTACCGACACGGGGCTGTCGTATTTGAACACCTTCAAATACCACCGGTCTGAACCAGGATCGAACCTGCCAAGTTGGGGTTAGAAGGCCAGCGCCTTAACCGTCTGAGCCATTCAGCCCGGCAGTCAGTCAGTCAGGACAAGTTACTTTATAGATAAGAAGTGGTCTTAAAACAACATACCCTTAAGGGTTTTTAAGAGGAGGTGAGTATTTTACACCCTCAGCCATCAGTGGACACTCCAAAATGTAAAACTTTGAATACTGTAATAACTTTTGGTTTAAAACCGTAGCAAAGCACGGGTATCTTGCTAGTATTACATTTTTTTTTTTAAATGAATGCATTTTATAAATTGAGATGTCAATTTGAAATGTTGAGTGATATGGAAATTATTCAAGGTCATGATGAAGTATCGACACACTTCTGGAGAGTTCAGTCCAGACAACCATTCTACTCTGAGAGTGCATAGCATGGCAAACACATGTGTTAACCAATTTAAATGAAATGAAATAAACGTCATTTTGTGCATAACATAATGAACTATACAAAACACTGTCAAAGAATTATAACACTGTTCTGCTGGCCTTTGGCCCAGGGGGTCCCGGGTTTGATATCTGGTACAGTCATGGATTTTAACCTTAATTGGTTAATTCCAATGGTTTAAACATTAGAAATTCTCACTGATACGCGGGTCGCTTGTACGGCGTCAGCTTGAAAGACCTACACCAGGCCTCTCTGGAGGCCACACGCCATTAATTATTAACTATGAGATGAAATTACAAAAACTTGGTGCAGATAATTGATAATATTGAGGCATATGGTGAATTCAGGAAATTTCCAAAAAGGTGTCACTTACCTGTGTTGAACAGAACAGACCAGTTCAATGTTAATGCTGCAGGATCTGCATACTTATAGTAATTGCTGTTTGAGAAAATCGCACTTCTGATCCAGGCAGTTACCATTACAGTACCTGTGTTAGTGGTAACCCATTCAGCGGCAGCCTTGGTGCGTATTACTTAACTGTGGTTATGAGTACTAGTTTTTGTGGTGTTCACTTATGTTGTCGAGTTTAAGAGTGTTCTTACTGAACCTCTATTGTGTATGTATGGTGTTCTCTCACAATACCCATATAAGATGTTTGAATGGTCCAAGTGTGTCTTGAGTGAAGGTTGCTTAGTGTATAATGTAAATATACATGCTACTTGTACTTATGACTGTGTTGTATTGGTGCCTGTAGTCTGCGTTGAGTCGGTGTTTGTGTATGTGTTATTGTGGAACCAAAGCGTTGAATTATCCATGCTAATGTGAGAAGCAGAAGACTTTGGCTGAGCATGTAGGCTACATGGTTTGCATTACATAGCTGTGACCTTGAATTTTGGAGACAGTGGGTTCAAACCCCACTGTAGACACCCATGAAGATGGTTTTTTCTGGTTTATTATTTTCACAACACACGAATGCTGGGGCTGAACCTTAATTAAGGCCATAGATGCTTATTTCCCATTCCTACCTGTTTCCTACCCCAACACTCCAATGAAGATGGTTTTTTCTGGTTTATTATTTTCACAACACACGAATGCTGGGGCTGAACCTTAATTAAGGCCATAGATGCTTATTTCTCATTCCTACCTGTTTCCTACCCCAACACTCCAAAAGACCAAACTGAGTCTGTGCAACGTTAAAACACTTGAAAAAGAAAAACACTTTGATTGGACTTATCATGGCATTAGTCAGAGTGGGATTTGAGCCCTGATTTAGGGATGGTTTTGTAATAGCAAACAAATACTTGGATCATGATTTTCTTGTAGCATCTTCATTTATGTCATATTGTCTTAAGGTGTTCATTAGTGGATGTACATGTTTCTCCAGTTTTCTACAAAATCTCACTAAATTGTCAATCGTGTAGTTCAATAGATTTGGAATGTTAGTCTCAGCATGTATTTTGTGAACTACTTTGTCAGATTTTAAAGTTAGTCATAATGAACAGTACTATACTTATTGCAGTTTGGGAAATCTGGTAGTTCAGAAGCCAATGTTCCATAACATAGTTTAGTGCGGATCTTTTTTTTTTTTTTATATACAAAGGGATGTCAGAAAATAACTAGATATTTATTACTTTTTTTTTTTTCGTGTGTGTTTCGATAATCCCATACTGGAGTTTGCAAGTGGTAATACTGGAAAGGTCTGACCTTCAGTGATACAGTGCGAAGCACGTCACTCACCTCAGACTTCCCAGTTGCAGGGGAGCAGCTGAGGAAGGAGGCCGTGTTCGCTGTACCCAACAAGGATCTCAAGTTGCAGCAGCATGCTTCAATTATATTTTGTGTTCTCCTGGACAAAACTCCAACACAAACAGTGGAAATGTTGCAGCAAGCTTTCAGAGAGGAAGCCATGGGAAAGATGTAAGTTTTTGAGTGGCACAAGCACTTTCAGGAGGGTAAAACTGATCTTGAGGATGCTCCACGCCCCGGAAAACCTTCAACTTCGAAAACTGACATCAATGTGAACACAATTGATGTCATATTATGGAAAGACCGCCATTTAACCATTGAACAGACTGCTGGAATGATAAACATCTCCTATAGATCAGCTAAAGATATTATATGCAATGTTCTAGAGTGTAGAAAAGTTTCAGCAAAGTGGGTGCCATGTGTGATGAATGATGAACAAAAGGCTCACTGAATGATGGCATGTCAAGAATGGAAAGGGGGACTTTGGTGGGAACCAGATTTTTTGGACACGGTTATCACACATGAGAGTCCTGGTCTCATCATTATGACCCAGAGACAAAACAGCAAAGTACCCAATGGAAACATCCTTCCAGTCCAAGACCCAAGAAGGCCAAAGTTCAGGTGAGTGCAGGGAAAGACATCCACATTGTCTTTTTTGATAAGCATGTGTACGATAATGTTGTGAAAAAACAACATACTGTTACTGCTGACTACTACTGCGAAGTGTTAAAGGGGCCACTAAAAAGAAAAATAGGAAAAAAAGACCAAACTTTGTTCAAAAGGGATGGATCCTGCACTGGAACAACACACCTGCACATCGGGCAATCAAGACACAAGACACAATAACCAAATTGGGCACTGAGATGATGCCACATCCACCTTATTCACCGAACCTAGCACTATGCAACTTCTACCTATTTCCTGCAGTGAAAAAGGAACTTCTGGGTCGTCATTTTCAAAGTAAACAAGAAGTAACCAATGCAATTTTGGGTATCTCAACAGACTATCAAGAAAGGGCTTCAGAGAGTGTTTTGAACAGTGGACTGAATGCTGGAACTGTTGTATTGTGCCTAAGGGAGAATACTTTGAAGGTCTGTAAGTGAATTTAAATAAAGGTAGCCAGTATTTCACTGTAATAAATTTATTCCAGTTATTTTTAGACACCCCCTAGTAGTAGTAGTAGTAGTAGTAGTAGTAGTAGTAGTAGTAGTAGTAGTCCTGGAAAGTACTTGTCATGGGTTGAATTGTGTGTGGAGTGTTAATATGAGCCATTCAGCTTTTGTGACAACCATTTATTATTATCTAGGGTAACCGTTATGTACTTTATATATCAGTCTATTCAAATTTTGTACCATGTTCTGTTACAAGTATTATAGGTTTCTTGTGAGATCATGCAAACTGAATAGTTTTTAAGTCCTAGAGTAGCTCAAGTTACTTTATAATTTAGTGATTACTTGGTTAAGTTTTCTACACTTTGCAAGAATTGCTGTGTCAGTTGCAAAATGCTAGGAATGTGTTGTTTTGTTTAATGTCATTGCTATAATAATTATAGAAAACAGGGCTAATCAGACTCCCTGTTAGACACTGGCCTCTATACTTTTTATTTGTGTATGTACCTTGAAATGGTATTCACAAAGGTTTGGTTCATGAGCCAGTTGTTTATTAGTTTAATGGAGGGTTGTGGAATAGTAGTTTTACTGAGTTTGTTTAGAAGTCCAGTATGCCATACGCGTTAAAGGCTTACTTTATGTCCAGAAATAAAGCTATGGTGTGTAGCTTGCATTCATGTCTCCAAAAAATGAATTCTGTGGTACATAGTTATGTGCTGTGGTTGAGCGGCCTAGTCTGAAGGCTAACAGTATTTGTATGAGTGCAGGATGTGTGTGAAGCTTGATTCTGGAAAGAATAAATCTTTTCCATTACCTTTACCAGTGTGTTTAGCATACTTATAGGTCTGTAGTAATGTAGACATTTGTTTGCTCTCTAGGTTTTGTTATACATATCATTTTTGCTATTTTCCACTGTTGGCATAGGACAGTATTCAAGTTTAACTATTGTGTTTAGTGTAGGACTATACATCAGATATCCCAAGATAACTGTTGTATTGTGTCTAAGGGAGAGTATTTTGAAGGTCTGTAAGTGAATTTGAATATTGGTAGCCAGTATTTCACTGTAATAAAATCATTCCAGTTATTTTTAGACACCCCCTCGTAGCAGTAGTAGTAGTAGTAGTAGTAGTAGTAGTAGTAGTGAACATATTTTTAGTGTCATTGTCATTATTTATTAAGGGTTTAAGTATTTAAGTATGCAGTTTGTGAAGTCATCTGATAAGTCTGCTAGCAGAATGAGACATGAATATGAACTACCATATTTACGCGAATACTACCCGCATATTAATAAAAAATAATTGAGGCACAAAATTGGGGTGCGGGTTTTATTTGAGTCAATGTTGGCATTTTTTTCAAAATCAGCCTTCCTAAAGTTAGGGTGCAGAGATTATTTGCGTAAATACGGTAATACATGCATTATTTTATATATACCGGTACTGGATTTTGATATCTGTTATTTAGTGCTGATAATATTATACAGTTCACTGTTCAGACTACACAGGATTTATTTTTATAAATAAATTATTTTGCTGGAGTTGGAGAGTGGTGTTGCATGTTTGTTGAACAACTTAAAGAAATAGTTATAGTAGTATAATGTTAGTTTTAAAATACCACATCTAATCATTATTCTTATATATGATTATTTACTTCTTGTTCAGGTGTAGGATTCAGGGTATGTGCAGTTTGCACATCCTCTTATAAATATCTCAATTGCTGACATGTTTTCAACTAGCTTAAATATTAATAATAAAAGTTAACCAAAATATTTAATATGTTACAATACAAACCACTGTTCAAACTTAATTTCTACATCTGTTCATCTCTGATGTTCTGTTGTAACAAGGAAGTTTTATAGGTAAATGCAGATACTAAGATAGTACTGTAAGTAAAGTGAAATTCCATTTTTAGAGTTAATTTTTTGTTCCTAGTAGTAATAATGTACTGAACTGTTACAGCACGTGGCGACATGAAGCAAGTATTTACAATGGGGATGTTTCTCCTTCTAGCTGCCGTGATGAATACTAGTGCCTTTGAATTCCTTCCAACCAGTGTAAGTTCAAGATACATTTAATATAAATTTGTTAAGATTTTATTACTATTTCATGACCATCAGTGTAGTTAGGCAACTGAACAGTTCAAAACATGGCACCTGGCTATATATCAAGCAACATCACACCACGATCATTAATTTAATCTCCTTACATAATCATTCTAATGAGCTGGTAAATTGATTTTACTGGACTTCACACTAAGTTCTCTTTGTATTATTGTTATCAAGGTGATTTTCCAAATTTCTCCTATTGAAACAAAGATCAGCTGACATAATTCTCATAACACTTAACCACACACTATTTTCATTTATCTCCATCTACTCTTCATCGGTCACTTCTTGATGACTCAAATAGCGACTCTATAATTTAATAATTTATTTATCTTGTACATCACCCTTTTATGCCAATGGCCGTAGCCGTGTTGAAACACCAGATCCCATGAGATCTCTAAAGTTAAGCAACATTGGGTATGGTAAAGATTTGGATGGGTTGCCACGTGCTGTTGCTGGGGATAACGGAATGGACGAGCAGAAAGGAACTGGCCACCCTACCGTATATAAACTCCGGCTCAGGCACACCTCTGCAGAGGTTTGGACCTGCCTTCAGGCAGAATGCACCCTTAACTTACCTTCACCCTTTTATATTGTCTTTCGTTTTTTAAACTTGATTACATAGACATTTGGTATGGCAAATGCATGTGGAATTATGAAAATGAGAAGTTTCACCTCTGTGGTTCAGATTCACCATAAAACCAGATATCAACAGTACAGTAAAACTAAGAACTTGGTGTCTTGCTTCTTATCCTCAATGTCATATTGAACATATTTTTAGTGTCATTGTCATTATTTTTCCTGTTTATTCTGAGTTCCTACTAACATCATTTGAAATATTCCATATGTATATATATTATTTTATTTTGTTAAAAAGCAAAATATTTATAGTTACAGTATCTGTGTATACATTTTATAATTAGAATGATTCTTATTATGACAGATTCTGACACCAGTGAAGACCATCCACGTTATGAGTCGGCGTAGTATTGATATAACAGCTGCAAATGGCCACACAAAGAACTTCCAGCTTCCAGAAGGAGTTTCTCCTATCAGTTACCGAGTACAGTTGCAACCTTTCCTAGAAGAGGCTCATTACCAAGGGCGTGTTAATATTAATGTAACTTGTGAAACTGTGACAGACACTATCACACTACATGCTCATGAGACTCTTCAAGTTTCCCATTCAGAAGTGAAGGTGAGACGGCTGCACCTCAACCAGACTCATGGTCATACTGGGTTAGTTTTTTTTTTTTTTTTTCATATCTTCTCAAGTTTAAGCCATGCATATTGTTTGGTCATTCAAATTCTAGTTTTGCTTACAATAGTTTAAAGTATATTCATATCTACAAAAGCAATAATGCCTAATTTGCATTGGCAAACCCACAATTATACATATTCCTCATACAGAAGCATACACGAGTGGAGTTTTAAAAAGTACGATCATAAATGAATCGGTCAATCACCACTGATCTGCATTTAGGGCAGTCACCCTGGTGATAGATTCCCTATCAGTTTTCAGTTGTTTACCTAGTCTTTTCTTAAATAATTTCAAAGAATATAGTAATTTATCAAATATCTCCCTTGGTAAATTATTCCAATCCCTAGCCCCATCGGGCGAGTTGGCCATGCAGTTAGGACTGCGCAGCTGTGAGCTTGCATCCGGGAGATAGTGGGTTTGAACCCCACTGTCGGCAGCCCTGATGGTTTTCCGTGGTTTGCCATTTTCACACCAGGCAAATGCTGGGGCTGTACCTTAATTAAGGCCACAGCTGCTTCCTTCCCATTCCTAGGCCTTTCCTGTCCCATTGTCACCATAAGACCTATCTGTGTCAGTGCGACGTAAAGCTAATAGCTAAATAAAAAATATTTGCCCCAATTTGTCCTCTTGATTTCCAACTTTATTTTCTTGTCTACTTTCTTACTAGAAACTCCATTCAAGCTTATTTGTCTACTAATGACAACAACACACCACTTAGTCAAGCAGCTTTCTCCATACTCTGGAGTCTTCCTAGCCCAAAGTTAGCAACATTTCTGTAACACTACTCTTTGATCAGAAATCACACATAACAAATCATGTTGCTTTTCTTTGGATTCTTTCCTGTTCTGGAAGCATACTCTGATTACCAATTTACACTGACTTAGCAAATATCATGGGATAGTCACCCAATAGCGTGTGGGGCCTCCTCTGGCCCTGCGAATGCAGTGAGACGCCGTAGAAGTGAGTCAACAAGTTCCTGGTGGTCCTCTGGACGTAGCTGACACCAAATTGTTTGCAGAGTGGCCGCCAATGCTGGTCTGTTCGTAGGTGCAGGATCCATGGCACGGAGCCTGCGTTCCAGGACATCCCAGGTATGCTTGATAGGGTTCATATCGGGGCTCCTGGGAGGTCATGGCAGTCGTCGGACCTCTGCTGTATATTCCTGGAACCATTCCCGGGTGGCATAGGAGTGATGTGGCGGCGTGTTATCATCTTGAAACACCGCAGAACCGTCTGGGCACTGGTGGAGATGGTCTCCAAGCAGCTTAGCATATCGCATACCATTCAACGTCTCTTCCAGAACAACTAGGGGGCCCATTCCATACCAGGAAAATGCACCCCAGACCATAACAGACACACCAGCACCCTGGACCGCACCTTCGAGGCAGGCGGTGCCTCCCATCAGCATGGTGCAGTTGAAATCGTGATTCGTCCGACCATATCATGTTTAGAGGTGTACAAACTCCGCATTTAACTTGCCCATGCTTGCCTGGAGAGTAGGCAAGCAAGCTAGCTGCACGTAAACAACAGTACAAGCAGGCTGCTGCACTCCTGGCCAGGTCAAGCTCAGCCCAACTTGGGCAGGCTACAGGTTAGCTTGCTTGCTTGCTTTCTTCTTCCTGCTGCGTTAATCGATGTTTGTTCATTCATTGTGGTGATATGAGACACGCGTGAATGCAGACAGGAAGGGGTTGTTACATGCCAGAATTGATATAGGATTTGTCAACACAACAATACTATTATATATGGTTATTTAGTATTATGTTAATCATTACAAAGATATGTATAAATTTATTTCGTAATTTAGATGTCTTATGTAACTAATTAACAAATAATATTTCTCTCTGTCAAAAATAGTTACTTAATAAAAAGTAGGTTCTCTGAACAAAAGTTTGAATATTTAAATAAACATAATGACAGTTGATGGAAATATGACAATAAATATAATATATTATTTATTATTCGAGAAAATTAGAAGCAAAGATATGCATAATGTAGGTAGGGCCTACAAGTCATAAATGTAAGTATTAATTTTAGAGGTAACTTTTTTGAAATACATTCAAGGAACCCCTTCCCCACAAAACCAAAAGAAATAAATAAACCTAATCAGTTCAGAAGTGTAATTTTACCGCTTATTCTCTTAGTTTGTGGTCGCCTCATACTGTGCATACTGGATACCAATATTTAATGCATGGACACATTATCTTTTGTGTACATTACTATGAGGTCATTAAGTCTTTGCGCATCAAGAAGGGAACGCTTTTCGCTGATTAAATTTCCCGAGAAGCTCAAGACCCACTCGATGGAGGCACTCGTAGCGGGTATGTTAAGCACTGTTTTCGCTGTGCGAATTATTTTTCCACCACCACAGTATATTTTCATCACTAATAAACCCTTCTTGCAAGTACCTACTGACCTCATCATGTATCATTGGCGAATTTTCTCACCAATCGTCAAATTTCGCTTCCTTACGTTGCACTGAATTTTCTTCATTTGAAGAAGATGGGACTTCTTGTCTTGTCTATTTTGATTGGGTAGCTGCTCTGAAAATATATATGCCCAAGTTCTTGATATTTTATGCTTATGTGAGAATATTAAAATATCTAATTTTCATATGTATAATAATAATAATAATAATAATAATAATAATAATAATAATAATAATAATAATAATAATGATGATGATGATAATAATAATTTATTAATAATAATTATTAATTATCATTATTAATTATAATTATTAAATAACCACAGAATCTTACCTTCAGCACACATTTGCTGAACTGCCTCATAAACAAACGTTTTGTTCTCCTGCATTTAGTTTCTTTAATGTGCGATATTTAGGCACCAAAAATGTCGCAATTTTGTGTAACATAGTGACTTCCATTTTCTGCTCCAGGAAGACACCACCGGTTTGTTTCAAACGCTTCAAGTACTGAAAATCCATTTAGTATGAAAGCATGTTTACATTTAAATACCGAGCTCGATAGCTGCAGCTGCTTAAGTGCGGCCAGTATCCAGTAATTGGGAGATAGTGGATTCGAGCCCCACTGTCGGCAGCCCTGAAGATGATTTTCCGTGGTTTCCCATTTTCACACCAGGCAAATGCCGGGGCTATGCCTTAATTAAGGCCACGGCTGCTTCCTTCCAATTCCCAGGCCTTTCCTATCCCATCCCATATCTGTGTCGGTGCGACGTAAAGCAAATAGAAAAAAACACATTTAAATATCAGGAGACTCGCATTAAAATTTGAAAATGAAATATTACCTGTTCATCGTCATCCTGTAGAGTACAATGGGCTTTTAAGGCATAAAACCACAGAAGTACCAGTTGCAAAGTCGGCTCCTCATCACCCTCAAGATCAATTGTGGCTTCCTTAAATGGCTTAAGAAATGTTATATGCAGGCCAGTAATATCCTGATCATAACCAAACATTTTATCAGAGGCACCCTCCTTCTCTAAAACAGTTCTCACAGCATCTATCTGGGAGTGAACTGATTGCATCATGTCAAAATAACTTTCCACTGAGTAGAAACATACGGTTTCGAAGATGATTGTAACCTTACACATAGGCCTCCTCTCTTAAAGTACGAAACCAGATATTTCACTGAATGGATAACAGCTAACACATTAGGAACACTTTCTTTCAAAAAGGGTTCGCTCAGAACATGCTTCAAGACCGTATTAGAAATAAACACAGTCTGCACATAGAACCACACAAAACTAAGCTATATGAATCAAGTTTGAGTTATGCAGGAGTACATTTATTTAATAAATTACCAGACTACATTAAGCAGATAAAACCATGTTCAAAATTTAAGAAAGAATTATTCAAATTTGTTTCTAACCATTGTTTTTATTCTATTGAAGAATACTTAGCTCTTGAAAATTAACTTATGTATCACTTTTTTTTTTTTTTTTTTTTTTTTTAAATCTGTGCCTCTTTACCACATTGTATATTTCTCTTTATTTATCATGGCATGTATATTACTGTTTTATCCTTTGTTACTGTAAATATGATTATTGACGTGTCCCATATCACTGTATGATCAGTTGGACGAAATAAAATACAATACAATACAATACAATACAATTAATAATATGAGCCATGCATGTAAGATGACTGTATATGCTGAGGGCCTTAACAATATTGCTTCCCTGGTCTGTTACAAATGTAATTTTGCAAATATCTTCATGAGAAAGGCCATGTCCTTTCAAACGATCTTCCAATTCACTGCGAATATTTTCACCAGTTTTTGGACAGTCAGGGACGGCCGAACACATTAATACATTCTTACTGAGAGACCAATTTGCATTTATATAGTGCATTGTGACAGACAAATAGTGCACACCCTTGTAATTATCTGTCCACAGGTCAGCGGTACTCGCACAGATGCCAGATTTAATAGTATGTACTATATTGGAAAGCGTTTTACTGCGCACTTTGTCCGCGGAGGTTTATACTTTCCTAGCAACTGTGACTCGAGAGGGTATAACATTTTTAATATCTAGCGAGTCATACTTTTTGACCATTTCTATCAGCGTTCACCCTAAATTTAAAAATCCTTCACCCTCAATAGTTGTAAACTGTCTCAAGTCCTTGGCGCACATTTTCACGCACTTGTCAGTCACCAAGTCCTTGACCTCTTTCAAAATATTTTTAGACTGTGGAAAATTTGGGTCAAATTTGCAGACATGTCGCAACATACTTGAGGTCCTTGAATGGGTGTTGAGTAGCTTTTTGCAAAAATTGCATTGCGAGTAACCTACTGGGTTATTTGATACCTGTTCATAAACACATGATAATTTTTCCCATGCTAGATTTGAGCCCTGTTTTATTGCTAGAATAAATTCACCACTTTTTTTTAAAAAAATTTTCTTCGACTGGGCGAGTTGGCCGTGTGCATAGAGGCGCGCGGCTGTGAGCTTGCACCCGGGAGATAGTAGGTTCGAATCCCACTATCGGCAGCCCTGAAAATGGTTTTCCGTGATTTCCCATTTTCACACCAGGCAAATGCTGGGGCTGTACCTTAATTAAGGCCACGGCCGCTTCCTTCCAACTCCTAGGCCTTTCCTATCCCATCGTCGCCATAAGACCTATCTGTGTTGGTGCGACGTAAAGCCCCCTAGCAAAAAAAAATTTCCTTCAACTTCCTTTATGGTTGATTTGTTCATTTTCCTGCTGGTTGCACCTCTAACTACAACAGAGCTGCACTCAACGCAATACATATAACGGCACATCCACGTCGCATTGATAGCGAACTTCACGTTCACTCTTGTCAAGTCCGGCAGTCCGAACGGGTCCCAGGCAACCTGTCAGGCATAGGGAAACCCAGGTTTTGGTTTGCTATGACTAGCGCGCTCAGTACGCGTGCACTCTTGCTTCGCTGACGTTCAAGCTAAGCTGCTTCGCTTGTTGCAGAGCTGCTTGGGGCAGGCAAGCCTGAAGTACAATTTGTACACCTTTAATCACGTTACGCCATTGTTCCAGTTCTAGTGGTATATTTTTTGTCTGTTTGAATTGCTTCCATTAATCTTTTGTCACTTAACACTGGGTCTACTGAATGTTCCATATACCTATATTTACTGCACCAGTCATTTTAACCGGTATATTCAGGATGGTTAAATTTTATACACTTTTAATGAAGCACCAATACATTATATAAGAAAAATAATATATTTTCATTCATAAAATAGTCTGAACATACGGTTTTATTTTAGTAAGACGCAAGTATCATACTTGTACCTTACATGACTGTACTGTAAAATAGGTCTTAGTGGCTTACACAGACGAGGGAACTTTTCTTTTCTATTCAGTGTTACTATGATGCTTGTCTTCTTATTCCTCAATATTTTACTTAGTTTTAGGGAGGTAAAAATGTTGTGACAGATAATATTCCTTTGCTGAATGAGGAACATGTCTACAAAACACATCACAACACACTGATTGACAGACTGTTTGGAGCATCATGTTTCATTTTTTCAAGGTAGGGAAAATCCATTCCCAACATATTAGCTTCCATGTCAACAGCCAGTCAGTATTTCATGTCAAACTTGTCTGCTTCACTGGCCATGTACTGCATGAATAGACATCAAGCTTTCAACAGAATGAGCATCAATAGTAATATTCTTTCCCAGTTTGTAACAAAATATTGAAGTTAACTTTTAATTTGTCCCATATAGCTGATGCCAGTGCAAATTAGTCCATTTTAAATCACTGTGCACATGTAGAACTCTCTTCCAGTGTCCATCCCTGGTGACTGGCGACAAATGCGCATCGTTGTGCCCGATGATGTTGGGTTAACTGTGGCACTGGCTCCCATGGTAATGGCTGCTTAACCCTCAAGCAGACAGTCACAGGTAGTACCATCAACTGTCACATAGGGTAGCAGGATGATCCTGACCTGAATATAATAATGTATATAATTATATAAAATAAGAGTTTTGTCTGTACATTGCTCAGAATTTAAAAAGGATGGTATTTCTGTATCGGTCGTGTCCATAGTAACAAGGAAATGCACTTTTTAATTTCTGTCTGTCTGTCTGTCTGTCTGTCTGTCTGTCTGTCTGTCTGTCTGTCTGTCTGTCTGTCTGTCTGTCTGTCTGTCTGTCTGTCTGTCTGTCTGTCTGTCTGCCTGCCCTTGCATCACAAGAAAAAGGCTGAAGAGAATTTAATGAAAATCGGTATGTAAAGTCCGGAGAATAAGTCGCTAAAATCTAGACCATATATATTCTTATTCATGCTGAGAGAAATGGTAGTTTAGGGAAAGGTCTAAAATTTAATTTTCAAACATTTATGTTATTAGTAGTCCTATCTTAATGAAAATTGGTGTGCAAAGTTGGGGAATAAGTCACTACAATAGAGACCATAAATAATCTTATTCACTCTGAGAGAAATGGTAGTTTAGGGGAAGGCCTAAAATTTAATTCCCAAATATTTATGTTATTAGTGGTCCTATCGACAAATACTATATAACTTCCGATCACTTATGTCTTATACATTTTTACCATAGCGGCTATGATATTCATGAATTTGGATTTTTGTTGCTAAGTCCATATCAGCGCCGAGCCACAAGAAAATGGGTTAATGAAAATCAGTACGTAAAGTCGGCGAATAAGGAACTACAGCCTATGCTATAAATAACTTTGTAAGACACCGTAACATCACAGAGTCAAAAGAAAACTAAAAGTGAAGGCCTACAATACAGAAAGCTCATAACATTACATTGAACATTGTTTGTTATGATGTGCTTTGTGTCTTCTGTTGCCACTCATCTCCGATAGATGGTATTACTGCTGTATACTGAGTTTTATTTAAAATTTGCTTTATGTTGCACCGGCACAGATAGGTCTTATGGCGATGATGGGGTAGGAAAGGGCTAAGAGTGGGAAGGAAGCGGCCCTGGCCTTAATTACGGTACAGCACCAGCATTTGCCTGGTGTGAAAATGGTAGACCATGGAAAACCATCTTCAGGGCTGTCGACAGTAGGGTTCGAACCCACTACCTCCCGAATGCCAGCTTACAGCTGCGCGCCCCTAACCACACAGCCAACTCACCTGGTCGTACTGAGTATAACAGCCTGCCTGAATATTGGCGGAAAGTAGCTGGGGAGTTAGAAAACTTTCTTCTTAAGCATGCCATTCCTCTCATTCATAAATTTTCTGATACTTCTGGTACATAACAAACTGGTTCATTATAGCATTCGAGCTATTCAATCCCCACTCTGAGGAACTGATTGGAATGAGCAGTGTTAATATTTAATGGAATAATGGCAGAGGAGTGTTCACGGTTGCCTGCGGACTAGTCATCCAGCACTGGAATTTTTGGACTGTTAGATCGGCATCATAGTACTGTTTTATTACATGTTACAGGACCTAGTGTTTACAGTGCACTATGTCTTCTAGTATGGGCTAGAGCAATCTTGTTACTTTCATTGATCTGTCTCAGCTTTATCCTTGGCTTTGACAAAATGAAAGTGACTGAGGTATGAGCAATGTTAGTAATGCCATTCCTTCTCCAGCCAGTCCCTGCTATGAATGGTGTGAAAATATTGCTCATAGGGTCAGTGGGCTTGGCAGACTGATGTGTAATAGCAACTTCTGGCTCAGTGAGAAAAGCAACGGGAAACTACCTCACTCCTCATTTCCCTAGTACGCCTCTTCAGTGATGCCTAGGCCATCTATGACAGCTGATGGCAGAGCTGTTGAAGATCCAACCAGCCTTCGGGCTGAGGACTAAACATACATACATGAGTCTCATTATGATAGCCGTATTGGAGTACAGAATGTTAAAAGTTTCAAACAAATTTATTTTAAAAAAAACACCATTCCAATACTTTACAATCTTTACGTTTAAGATACAAATATTACACAGATGTTAAAATGGGACATGTTTCACTTAAGCTTTGTAAGCATCTTCAGCCACACTTAATATAAAGCTAAGTTAGGGCCCTGAACTGGGTTCCTCATTAAAGTTTAATACATGCTTTATTGAGCACCCTATTTGTTGAACCTACGCTAGACAGCTCACAACTACAATCTATTACAAAGATTATTCTAAAAAGAGACACAACACTTCTGTACTGATGCTTCAAGCACCTTTTCACCTTATCATGCAACCACTTGGAGTCAACAACTCTACTGTAATTCTACATACCTGATTATCATTCAACAACGTTTGAAGATTTATTTTTCGATATTTTAATTAATCCACGCTTCATTAATATCAAATAATTTGTACAATCCAATTGTATGTCAGATCATTATGACTATGTCTCAATCTACAAATAACCAACTTGTACTTTTTAGACAAACACTAGTATTCAAAGTTTATTATTGAATTTTAGAGTGATTTAAGCATCGCTTTCTCCACAGACTAGATTTTTGTGACTGTTTTATCTTGTATTAAAGCATGTATTATACTTTAATGAGGAACCCAGTTCAGGACCCTGACTTAGCTTTAGATTAAGTGTGGCTGAAGATGCTTACAAAGCTTAAGCGAAACATGTCCCATTTTAACATCTATGTAATATTTGTATCTTAAACATAAAGATTGTAAAGTATTGGAATGGTGGTTTTTTAATAAATTTGTTTGAAATTTTTTACGTCGTAGTACTGTTCGTTAAAAGTGAGAAAATGTGCAGTTTTTCAATTGATCGAGTATTTTATATGATAACATTGCTTTTAATCGCTACATTTCTACTGATATTTTTGTAATGGCCTAAGTTGACTTCAGTTAGGAAAACCACAAAGATAGTCTCTCTGAGAATCCTGTAGCGAAGCACAGGTACATCAGCTAGTTATTTATTTATAATCGGTTAACCACTATGCCGTTAGTAATGGATACAAGACATCAAATGTTTCTGACCTGAGAATCAATTATTGATGGCAGCTTGTCTCTCATGATAGCAAGTATTCCAACGAGATATTTTATTTGCCATTAGTGATACCAGTATAAAACTGTTTAGTTTTATCACAATCATGTAATTGACTTCAATATTCAAAATAATTGCTTTGGTTAATCATCCACTTCATTATAAGAAGTTTATCAGCCTTTGTATTCAAAGAAAGAGATGGTAATGACTTTTCTGTAGATGCAAGAGATAGAGTAGATAGAACAAAACACTCAACAGACAATTTTTCATGTAACTATTCATGACTTTACCAATTCTTATTATATTTCAGGTTGGAGCCCCTATCAATTTCAAGCACAAAGAAGGACCCAAGTCAGCAGTGGTATGTTATAAAATTAGTAGATAAGCTCATCCATGGAGCATCCTATGAGGTGGAACTTGCTTTCTCTGGTCCATTAGTACTCAACCGTAGTGAAGCCTTCTTTCTGAACAGTTATGAGGACCATAGAACCAAGGAAAGGAGGTAAGATCATTTTGACGAAAGGATTTTCCCAAGTAATTTTGGTGAAAATAGTATCAGTTAGGATATTATTCTTTTAGCTCTCCATTTGTATCAGGTGTTTATATCTTGCCTTTGTGAAAAATATTTTGTTGCTAAATACTCAATTTATATTATCATTCCTAAAGATTTTAAAATATATTTTGGTTATCATTTTTCTTATGAGCTTAGGTGATTATCATCATCATCATCATTTCTTCACTCCAACAAGCTGGGTACAGCTGTGTGCGTGCTTCCTCCAGTTTGTCCTATCCATCCACAGATGCTGCTCATATATGCGATGCCAGTTCACATCTCTAATTTCAAGGTCCTTCAATATCTGTTTTTCTCAGACATCACGAGGTCTTCCTCTTGGTCTCTCTCCAGGAACATTGCGGTCAAAGTATGTTTGAGGAGTCCTGTGAGGGTCCATTCTTTTCATGTGACCATACCATTGCAATCTTTTCACTTCTAGAGTCTCCAGCAAGCTTCTTTCCAATCCAAGCTGTTGCCAGATATCCACATTCCTTATTTTATCCATTTTTTGTTTTTTGTAGACAAGAACAGAGGAACTTCATTTCTGTTGCCTGAAGATGACTCTTTGTTGGTCCAGTAAGTGTTGCTGCTTCTAGGCCATACGTCAATATATGTACTAGATATATTTTGTACAAGCTGATCTTGGAAACTAATGGAAATGTTTCATCCCAAAGTATTTGATGTACAGCATGATAGAATTTGGAAGCTTTCTGTGTTCTGTTGCTAATCTCTTGATGTATGGTATTGTCTGATGACAGAACACTACCTAAATACTGGAAGTTGTCTACAATATCCATCTCCTCATCTCCAATTCTTAGATGAACAGTTGGAGAGTTTCTACTCATCACCAAGCCAACTGTCTTCATTTTGCCGATTTTGAGACCTAAGGTTGTAAAAGCTTCATGCCAGAGATCTAGTCTAGTTTGTACTTCCACTTCTGTCTCACCCCATACCATTACATCAGCAAAAACCAGGGCATTAGTTGTTGGATCCTTTCTGATGTCCTCATTCGAGGACAAATTCTATGATGATTGTTATGACCATACACGAATGACATTTATAATTAAACACGAACACCTTGCTTACACAAACACTGTATTGAAAAGTGTCTCGTGATACACTGACATAAAGCAGCCTCTACAAAGAATAACACAGTTTCTATATAAATGCTGTGGTCGACATGCGCGCATTCTACTGGGATATAACAGTCTCCCACGCTTAATTTTTGAAGAAGAGAATTTGGTGATAATTTAAGTAACATAGTCCTTAAGGTACTGCGGCGGACGGCGTGTCCTATCTGGTCGGCAGGTTAGGTTTGGGGTTGGAGGTCCGTTTTCTTCTGCTTCAAGTCTTCGATTTTGCATGTCTTCTTCTGCCTCGAGTCCTTGATTACTCCCAGGGATTGGCTCATTCATCCAGTCAGTGAAGATGAAAGGTTGTTTATATTCAGGATGTTGTTCTTGTTGACTTGGGCTTAATTGCTGATCAGTGATTGTACCTGTCTTCTTCGGAACCTCCGTTCTAAGTATTTGGTCAATATGTCTTTTGAGGCTATAACCATCGTCTAGCTGAATCTGGTAATGTAAATGACCGAACTTTCCAATGACTACTCCATACTTCCATGACATTTTATTCCCTTCATAGAATTTCACTTGGACTCTGTCTCCCACGCTTAGATTGTGATGTCCATGAGTCTCCTCTTGATTTCCTTCCTGTTTGATTGGGTGAATAACGTGTAGTTTGATCCGTTATGGTCTGTTCAGATACAGTTCAGCTGGTGATTTTCCACACTCTAGAGGGGTGGCATGATATTTCAGAAGGATCTCTTGCACTTTTCTGGATATAGACAAGGGCTCAATCGACATAGCTTTTAGTCGACGTTTTAGCATCTGGATGTTTCGTTCAGCCATTCCATTAGTTGTGGGATGTCCAGGAGCTGTGAATTTTTGGAATATACCATGTTCCCTACAGAACGATTTGAATAGGTCACTTACAAATATTGTAGCGTTATCAGAGACTATCGCTATTGGGAATCCATGAAATGAAAATATTTCTCTTAATAGCTCAATTGTCTTCACAGATGTCGGAGCTTCTCAAATTACTTTGATTTCTGCCCACCTGGATTTTGCATCAACAATTAGAAGGAAGTAGAAACCTTGAAATGGACCTGCATAATCCATGTGGACGCGACTCCAGTTGTCTGTAGGGACATCCCAATGGTGAATCGGTGCTTTCGCTGGAGAGGATCGAATGTCAGCGCAGGCCTGACAAGATTTTACCATTTGCTCAATATCCTTATCAATATTCTTCCAGTAGCAATAACGCCTTGCTAATTGTTTCATTTTTGTAATCCCTATGTGTGTGCTATGTAATTCCTTCAGGACTAATGGCTGGAGTTTTGACGGAATGACGACTCTTTGACCCTTGAATAAGATTCCATCATCTAGCGTGAATTCATTGTCTATGGATTCAGATGACATGAGCTCTGCTTTGATTTTTGATAACAATTCATCATTTTCTGTTGAAATTCAAATACTGTCAGGATTTAATTCCGTGGTTGCTATTTCAGCGATGGTTGAATAACAGAGTTTATGAACTTCGTCATTGAACACTATATCCTTTGAAATGTGTGATTGAATGATCGCTGCTCTTGACATGCAGTCAACGTTGGTATGTTCTGAACCTTTTTTATATACAATTTCATAGTCAAATCCCGAAAGAAATGAAGCATATCTTAATAATCTAGCAGAAGTCATAGCTGGTAATCTTGAATTCTGATGGAAGATTCTGGTAAGTGGACTATTGTCTGTTATCAACTTAAACTTGCGTCCAAATAGATACATATAAAAATAGTTGACAGCGAACATAATTGCTAAAGCCTCACAATCCAGCTGGCTGTAGTTACGTTCAGCTGAAGACAAGGACCTTGAAGCAAATGCGATAGGCTTTTCAACATCATCAGCAATGTGTGACAGGACTCCAGCAATACCTGTTGGACTGGCATCACAAGCTAGAACCAGTGGTAGATCTGCATTATAAGGTATCAGCACTCGATCACTTGCAATCTCGTCCTTTAGTCTGGCAAATGCTGATTCACAAGAACTAGTCCAATGAAACTTCTTATTCTTGCGGAGAAGCTGCCTCAAGGGGTAGGTCATAGTTGAAGTATTTGGAATGAATCTTGAATAATATGTTATCATTCCAAGAAATCTTCGAACATCGTCTGTATTGACCGGACGAGGCATTTCAAGTATTGCTTTAACTTTGGCTGGTGACTTCATGATTTTATTATATTCAATAACATGGCCCAGATATTCGATGCTGGTTTCAAAGAAAGCACACTTCCCTTGATTTAGATGTAAGTCAAATTCTTTGAGCTTTTGAAGGCAGGCAAATAGGTTTTGTTGACATTCTGTTTTTGTAAAACCATGAATAATAATAATATCAAAATATGAATGAGTTTTTGATAGTCCAGATAAAACTTGATCTATGATTCTATTAAATTCGGACGGAGCTGTTTTTATACCAAAGGAAAGACGGTGCATGCGATATGTACCTCGATGTGTTGATATGGTTTGGATCTTGCTGCTCTCATCATCAACCTGGAGATGAAGATATCCTTTATATATGTCCAGGCAGCAAAAGTACCTCGAGTTCTTCAAGCTATTTAGAATGTCATCCACTTTCCGTATTGGGTAGTTTGCTGCTACTAATTTGTCATTGACGCCTATCTTGTAATCAACGCAAAGTCGAACTCCGCCATCGGACTTTGGAATCACTACTAGTGGCGAACCCCAATCACTGTAATTGATTTTTGAGATTATCCCACCTGCTTCTAAATCGTCTAATTCTTTTTCTACTTTCTCCCGTAAGGCATATGGAACATCACGTTCTTTATGAAAGACTGGCTTGGCATCCTTTCGGAGCTGAAGAGACACTTTCAAATTTGGCACACACCCTATCTTTTCTTCGAAAATTTCTGGAAATCTCTTGATTATCTCAGTAATACTACCGACTGAATGTATATCGATATGACTAGTATTTTATTCCGCTTCACAGTCAATTTCTTGGAGATTAATACCAAGGTGACGGATCTAGACACGCCCCAGAAGCGGTTCGAAGTCGTCCGGTACTACATATAACTCTTTAGATGAAGTTCTATTCTGATAAGAAACAGTAACATTAACCTTGCCATCAGGTAAAAACACATTCTTAGTATAAGAACGAAATGCAACATCTGCTTTCTGGAGTTGTACACGTAAGTCAAGCGCTTTGAAACTAGAACGTGATAGCAAGGTAAAACCGGCTCCAGAATCTACTTCAAATCTCTGGGGTATTCCTTCTATAAGAACTGTAGCATAAAATTTCTTCGCATGTGGATATTCGTGATATTGAAAGATGTCTATTATATGGCTAATACCGAATGTTTGAGTACTATCTTCTTCCTGAAGAAAATGAGAGTCGATTTTGGAATTCCTTCTCGTTGCTAACAAAGTACGTATACACACTTTCTTAATGTGGCCGAATTTCCCACATGAACTGCATTTCATATTGTTAAAAATCAGTCCTACAGTCCTTCGCTAGATGATTGTCTCTACCACAACGTAAACACATATTTTGAATTCCCAATTCCTTGTAGTCAATTTTTGATCTGGCCTTGCTTACAGGTGTTGCTTGGCTTTGATCATCGTGAGATACATCCTGTCTTGATTTGTGATTGATTTTTTGAACAGAATCATTATAAGTACCCTTGTATACAGCTGATGGTGATAGTTCCTTGCTGTCTAACTTACATGTTTCAAGAACGATAGCTTTTGTTACAATTTCGTTAAATTCTTGAACATTTGCCTGGAGTAATTGTTCATGAATTGAACTGTCATAAATTCCCCTAATGAACTGGGCTCTTAGAAATACATCTGCAATGCTTACCTTACATTCACATGTAGAATTGAAGTCGCAGTCAATTGTAGCATGCCTTAATGTAGCAACATAGTCAGCAATAGGTTGATTTTCAAGCTGGTAAGTGGATAAAAACCTATGTTGGGCTACCAGAACATTCTTCTTAGGACAAAGATGTTTTTCTAGGGTTTCAATTAAATTGTCATAATTGAAATCACTAGGTGTTTTTGGTGCCACTAATGCAATGTGTTATAACTCATAGATCCAATCGAATTAATTAGCATCTGAGCAGCGTATTTCTTGTTGGTGAACACATTTTTCAATTATAGATAGTTTTCGAAACGTTGCCGGTAATTTTGAAAGTTCTCTGCTTGTGGGTTGAAACATTCGAAGGGTGGAATTAGAAATGTATTGGAATTAATAATAGGTTGAGTACATTGAACTGGTGCTTGAGTTCTCAGTTGATCTAAGAGTGCCTGTTAATTGGCATGCATTGCTGCCAAAAATTGCTTGAACTGGTCTGCATCCATGGAGAAATGTTTGAGTTATGTTTCCCACAAAAATAATTGAAGATTAGGAATATGACATGTACGTAGTTGAGGTTATATACATAACACGACAGTCGTATTCCCGTTCAGTCACTAATCGCAGAACATATTTGTATTCAGACACAATATTATCATTTTCCTCGGACGTTTTGAAAGTTTTTCCTCGTCGCCAATTGTTATGACCATACACGAATGACATTTATAATTAAACATGAACACCTTGCTTACACAAACACTGTACTGAAAAGTGTCTCGTGATACACTGACATAAAGCAACCTCTACAAAGAATAACACAGTTTCTATATAAATGCTGTGGTCGACATGCGCGCATTCTACTGGGATATAACAATGATGAATACAGATCAGAACATCTTCAATAACCTTCAGAAAATCAAGGACTGAAAGAAAACTACAAACACACCATATGAATAGAGAAAGTATGAACAATTGAAAGAAAACTACAAACACACCATATGAATAGAGAAAGATTGAGTACGAACAAATGTACACAAATAATATCAATAATTTGCTATGGAGTAGCACATACTGTAGGTAAACAATGTGACTTGTGATGTATTCCACTTATTTCAGTTGAAAATTCTGTTTCCAGAGGAGAGTCTAACAGTCTTCAAATGAGACATTGGGTTTTATCATAATTTTCAGTCTTAAATCCATTGATAAGACTTCAGACCAACTGTACTCCTTTGAAGACTGTTAGGCTGTCCTCTGGTAACAGAATTTTCAACTGAAATAGATGGGATCTATTTATTTTACATCACAAGTCACATTGTTTACCTACAGTATGTGCTACTCCACAGCAAATTATTGATATTATTTGTGTACAATTGTTGGTACTCAATCTTTCTCTATTCATATGGTGTGTTTGTAGTTTTCTCTCAGTCCTTGATTTTTTGAAGGTTATTTAAGACATTCTGATTTATATTCATCATCAAAAAATTTGTCCTCCAATGAGGACATCAGGCTTCAAGTTAGTGTTTTCTAAGTATTATTTCATTCAATCTTTTCTCTAACTGATTAAATTAGGTTATTTAATCTTTATTTTTACAATTTTATTTTGTTTACAGAGAGAATGCCACTGAGGAATACATTATCTGCAGACAAATCTCTGGATTTTATTGAAAATGGCAATGTCTCTGATTTTGAAGATGGGAATAATATTGAACACAACATTTTAAATCATTCCTTTCTTGATATTGTATCATATGAGGTTGATGTTGAGAAGAATCAGGAAGTGGTTAAAAGGGAGGATGATGTGAATGGTGTTCCATGTGATATTACTGAAAATGAGTTGGGAGGGAATATTATTCGGCCGTCTGTTTCTTCCAAGAACAATATACGCTTTCACAAATGTAGAAAACACTTCTTCTTTTCCTACAGCTTTTTCCCACACCTGTGGGGTCGCGGGTGTGAACTGCATCGCACATGTGGATTTGGCCCTGTTTTACGGTCGGATGCCCTTCCTGATGCCAACACTATATGGAAGGATGTAATCACTATTGCGTGTTTCTGTGGTGGTTGGTAGTGTGTTATGTTGTCTGAATATGAAGAGGAGAGTGTTGGGACGGACACAAACACCCAGTCCCGTGAGCCAGAAGAATTAATCAGAAGCGATTAAAATCCCCAAACCGGCCAGGAATCGAACTTGGGACCCTCTGAACCGAAGGCCAGTATGCTGACCATTCAGCCAATGAGTCGGACAAATGGAGAAAACACTACCAGTTTCAAAATCAAGAAATTGGGGATGATATTCATCCTTCAGTGGACGGTGTTCATAATAGGGCAGAGTGGTCTGCCATTCATTACTTTCAACAATGTGACTGAAGACATTTGTGAAACAATGGCCTTGAACAATGGCTTATGATCTGTGCAGAATAGTAGAAAGAGTAACCAAGGGTGAAAATAAGAAACTTATTAGTACTGGAATTCTTAAGTCTAGTTTAAATTACCCACAAATTAGAATGTTCTGGAAGAGGAGCATCAGGGTTCATATGACTGCTAGTTCTATTTCAAGGCAAAGATATTTTGACAGCGGAACAAATTTCATATGTGTCAATGACAATGCTGTAATGCAAGAGGAGTGAGATAAAGATAAGCTGTGGAAACTTTAACCATTGTTAGATGCTGTTCCCTCGGGCTGCTTGATGCTGCTACAATCCAAACACATGTCAACTGATGGACAAATGATTCCCTTTACAGGAAATACTTCTCTCAAGCTGTATATAAAAGGAAAACCTAACCCCTTTGAAATGAAGAATTTTGTTTTGGCATCACCATCAAGATCACTGCTTGACGTTTGTGTTTATCAGGAGAAAAGAATATCATCTCCTAATTCTAAGGACATTGGGGATGTAGGCATTGGAGAATCAGCTGTCATTCACCTTTGTAAGACAATGCCACCGGCATCATGTATTTAGACAGACAAGTATTTCACATGTCACAAACTGGTTGACTTCTTGCTCCAAAAATCTATCCATGTAACTGATACTATTCAAACCAACTGAGCCCTGAGTACAGTTGGTCTGAAGTCTTGTCAATGGAGCTCCAAATGTTCCTCTAACAGAAGACAAAGAACTCTGGAAACAAACATTGTGCAACCTCTTCCAGCCAATTAGGAAGACTATAGATTCTTTTCATCGATTTGCACCAGAAAAATTTGTATGTACTCTCGCATATTGGTAATGCAGACCGGACACCATTTTATTTTGAAATGCCACTGGAGTACAGGTTATGAAGCTTACAATGTGAATTGTTCTCCTTCTTCTTTTTCTTCCACTTTCCCCACGCCCTTGTGGGGTCATGAGTGTGAACTGTGTTGTATATATATATATATATATGGATTTGGCCCTGTTTTACGGCTGGATGACCTTTCTGACACTAATCCCACTACTGTGTGTGTGCGTGCGTGAAGAGGAGGCTATTGGGGCAAACACAAACAATCAGTCCTCAAGCCAGATGAATCTGGAATGCCACTGGTGTACAGGCTGGTCAAAGTGAAGATCAATTCACTGGTTTTGTACTAATTTATGACCATTCTTTTGAACATTTCACAGAGATCTAATTCACCATTTGGCACAATCATTGGCCTGATCAGGGTGTAGGCTTGCAACCCTGAGGTCTTTGTGGAGGATATGAAGGCAGTGCTGCCTCGATCTTCATACTGATCCTTTACCATTGACTTGCTCTGCAAAAGCCATAGGATCCTATGGTAGATATCTGATCTGACACTACTTGATCATATGACAAGTGACCAAGTATGCAGGTGATATGGAGTGGCTTCACTCATACAGAAGATGAAGGAAAGCTCTCTGTGCTGGTATGGTCACGTACTTCAAGAAAGAAATCAACTGCGGCAAAGAGGGCTTTTGCAGAGCAAGTTGATGGTGTAACGGTATTTTAAAATTGGAATTACTGTAAGTCATGTCCACCTTAATATGTTAACAGAGCTATAGAGATCTTTCTCTGTTTAGCCCTGTGTTATGGAACGTACCTGATTGGTGTATTCCCCCCTTTTCTTCCTATTATTAACAGGAGTCTGGATGCCCTTGTGCTCTGTTGGAGGAGCCATTTTGCAGTCTACTTCTGGTTTTCATGATATACATACGCATCATGTAACCTCTGATATATTACCAGGGTTTACCCTGGTTCCTATCACTTTTGGGAGGGAAGTTTGGTACAAGCTTTTTAATATATACTTCTTCTACCTTTTGATTATGTTTTGAATGGTAAATTGACCTTGCGTGTTTATTTTTTTAAGTTCTGATCTTGGGTTCTCCACTCTTACCTTTTACTCATGTATCATCGTAATCCTCGTTAGTAATAGGGAGCCAATATTTATCATTAGTTCATTACTGACCTTTTTCCTAAATCCCTTTATTCTTCTCATTTCGGTTTAATTTATTTTGGGTAGTTAGTAATCTTGTCTCTGAATTTAAAAAAGAATAACTGTGTTGTAGTTGCATTGTAGTAGTTCTGGTGGTGCTGTGGCCTTCGTACTCTTATTTCAGTGTTTTCTCTGGAGCTCCATTTTCACCCAAGTTTGTGTTACAAGAGACTTTGACCATGGTACCCCATACCTGAGGTCTGATGGAATTCAACATCTTCCTCTAATCTTCATCTGTACGGCAACACGCAGTGGATACACTGGCCACGTTATCTACTGCCTTCTAATGCCCTTCTATTGCCCTTCTCATTCTGAAAAACAACCCTTTTTTAGCATCCTTGGTAGATATGTAATATCACTCATGTATTTTCTGATCAAATTATAACTTAGTGTAAACACACTGTAATGAGCATGAAGTTCTTTTCTTGTGTATTTCAGCTGTGTTATGAGTTATAAAGGATAATGATAAGGGCTTATTTTTCAGATGGTTTGCAGCCACTCAGATGCGGCCAAACAATGCACGAAGGTTATTCCCTTGCTTTGATGGCCCGATGTATAAAACAACATTAGAAATTAGTATTATTCGTCCCGCCAGAATGATGTCATTATCCAATATGCCTGTTCAAACAACAGAAAAGATGTAAGTGTTGATTAATTATATATCCATTGTTTATCAAAAATATATAAATTTACAAACTTATATTTTTATATTATGAGGTCACTGTCAAGTAGGGTTGTCACTTGTCCTGTATTATATGAGATGTCTCATATTTCAGGGAAGAATGATGTGCCCCTTATTACCTGTTGATGACCTTTATTTTTCAATTTTAAAAATGTACATTAGTGTCCAAAAGTTAAGCATAATCACTAAACGAGGCCATACCGCCTGATAGGAATGTCAGGTGGATTGCTGAACATACGGAAGCTGACTCACACACCATAAGTCACACAACAACACAGCTAAGGTACATTTTATTTTATTTTTTTTGCTAGTGGCTTTACGTCGCATTGACACACATAGGTCTTATGGTGACGATGGGATAGGAAAGGCCTAGGAGTTGGAAGGAAGTGGCCGTGGCCTTAATTAAGGTATAGCCCCAGCATTTGCCTGGTGTGAAAATGGGAAACCACAGAAAACCATCTTCAGGGCTGCCGACAGTGGGATTTGAACCCACAGCTGTGCGCCTCTAACCACACGGCCAATTCGCCCGATAAGGTACACCTTTGACAACAACTAACAAAACTTGGCAATGTCTTCCACAACAAAATATGCTGTTAATAGGGTGTATAGTTACCGCTAACGGCCACACATGCTTCACAGTGATGTGGCATGCTCTCTATCAGATGGTCCAAGAGCTCATGTGGCAGTCGATCCCATTCCTCCGAAAGGGCAATGCGGCCTTGGAGGGTCCTTGGTGGAGGCTGACGGGATGCAATTCACCTCCCCAATGCATCCCAGGCATGTTCTATAGGATTCAGATCCGCAGACCTCGCTGGCCAGTCCATGCAATGAAATTCATCCACCAGAGCAGTGCGGTGCGGTCGGGCATCATCGTCCATTAAGAGGAAGTCTAGACCAACCGCACCTCTGAAGAGTTGAACATGTGGTCACAGTACCTCATCTCTGTATCTCTGAGCGTTAACAGTGTTCCTTGGACCACCCATGAAGATGCGCAGGTCCGTATGGCCATTCAACATGATGCCGCCCCACACCATGACACCACCACCACCACCACCATACTGGTCCCGTTTCACAATGTTCCTGTGGTTGTATCGGCTCTCTGTTCTCTCCAGATTAATGTGTGATGGGAATCGTTCTGCAAACTGAAGCATGATTCCTCTGTGAAGAGCACATGCCTCCATTCATTCATGGTCCAATTTCGATGTTGATCGCTCCATAGTGCTGGAGAGAGCGGGACGCACACCACTGGACGTCGGGCAAACTGCCCTGCTGTTCTGAGCCTCAGGTACACAGTTTGCCAGGAAATGGCAACCCCTGAGATGGCTGCAAGCTCTGCCGACAATTGTCTTGCAGGTGCACTCAGATTTCGTCGGGCGGTTAAGGCCAGATATCAGTCCTGCTGTGGGGGTCCACTGTTGCTCACATCCGCAGAATTTACCTCTTCATTGCCCTGTACATGTCCCCCGGGTGGTGCTAAGTGAACAACAATAATCACGATGAGACAGAACTGTCTTAAACGACCTCTCGGTCAAAGATTAAGAAGAAATAATACCCGAATAGGTCCTTCTCAGGACCCTCAAGTTTGTAAGATTGGACCATCAATACAAATTTACCAACTCAACGGAGAGAGTATAAGCAGAGCAAAAGCTTGAAGAATCATCAAATTGACATCATCTTACTCCAAGAAACCCATGCTGAAGATGACTTACAGCTTTACAGCAGAGGAAGGATTCCAGGGTTTAAGCTTGTGGCTATGAACAATCATCCCCAAATATGGATTAGCAACCTATATAAGAAATAACATCAGCAACTACGAAGTCCTGCCATCAACTTCAGATGACAATGTCTTTACAGCAACAGTTAAGGTGGGTAACCTGACGATAATCAACTTATACAAACCACCAGGATTCATCTGGCCTTCTCCACCCCTACCCTCACTGCAACATCCAAGCATCATCGCTGGAAACTTCAATAGCCATCATACTCTCTGGGGATATCAGGAGTGTGATGAAAATGGACAAAAACTTGTTGACTGGATGGATACAAAAAACCTCAAACTCGTTTATGATGCTAAAGACAAGGCAACTTTTATCTCTGCACGATGGAATCATGGCTATACACCTGACCTGTGCTTCATTACACAGTCTCCAAACATTCCCAATGCGGTACATCACACAGTACTAGACAGGTTCTCTCACAGCCAGCACCGGCCAGTAATTCTCCAGACAGGTCTGTTCATACCCATTATCCTCTCCTACCCGAAACCATGATGGAACTTCAACAAAGCAAATTGGACAGAATTTTCAAAGCAGACTGACTCCAATATAAGATGGATAAAGCCCACTTTCAACAACTACAGCAGATTTATTGGTATACTAAAAGGTGCAGCAAAACGATGCATTCCAAGAGGTTACCACAAACAGTACATCTCTGGCTGGAATGAAGACAGCAAAAAGCTTCTCAAGGAATATGAAGACAATGGTGATCCTGCAACTGCCTCTGTCCTTCTACAATCACTAAATGAAAACAGACAAAGTAAATGGCAAGAAACTGTAGAATCCTTGGACCATACTCACTCCAGCAGAAAGGCCTGGTCCTTAATCTGGAAACTGGATACAGCAAAAAATACTATCAGGCAAAAATGTAACATAAACTTAGATGATATGGCCAAACACATGATCACTACCTCCAAGTCAAGAAAGGAAAAACATATCATAATAGAAGTCAGACATCGATTGAATAAAAGGAAAAGGTCAGCTCCACAATCATCTAAATTCTCTGCCCCATTTAAACTAGAAGCGACTATAGAAGCTCTGAAGTGCATGAAACCTGGAAAGGCAGCAGATATTGATGGCATTTACCCCAAATTTCTGTTACACTGTTGATGGTTGATGGTTGAACACCTTCTTTTCCAACATTGTAGAAACAGGTCATCTGCCTCCACTATTCAAGAAAACCAAGATCATTGCTATACTAGAGCCAAACAAAGACCGTTCAAAAGTTGAAAACTACCACCCTCTTGCACTCCTTAGTGTCACATTCAAGCTGCTAGAGAGACTGATCCACAATAGAATTTCCACAGCCATCAACAAGGTTGTCCCTATAGAACAAGATGGATTTAGACCAGGAAGAGGATGTGAGGAACAGGTGCTAGCAGTAGCAACTCATATCAAAAATGGCTTTCAGAAGAAGCTGATAAACATGGGTGTCTTCCTAGATCTAACTGCTGCTTATGATACCGTTTAGCATGACAAACTGCTGCTCAAATTCATTAGTGTCATCCCTTGTCAGAAACTAACCACTCTAATAGGCAATATGCTGAGCAATAGGTATTTCCACGTGTTTTCAGAAAACTCTACAAGTAGGGTGCACAAAATAAATGATGGGCTCCCACAGGGCTCTGTGCTGGCTCCACTCATTTTTAATTTGTACACATACGATCTTATAAATACCAAGTCCAAGAAATTTATTTACGCTGATGATATTGCCTTGATAGCCCAGGATCAAAGCTTCCCCGAAGCTGAAGCAACATTAACAGCAGATTTGAAGATATTGGATGAATACTTCAAACATAATTCTCTTCGACCGAATCCTCAAAAGACAGTTGTATCAACTTTCCATCTACGGAACAAACATGCAAATTACAATCCTACAGTCAGTTTAAGAGATGAGAATCTCCAATACTGCAGTAACCCTAAATTCCTAGGGGTGACCCTGGACAGATCACTGACATACAAAATGCATCTCAAGAATGTAGCAGCGAAAATTAAAACCCAGAACAACATATTGTAGAAGTTAACAGGGACCACCTGGGGTGCCAATGCATCAGTCCTTACATCCACAGCTCTGGCTCTTTCATACTCAGTTACAGAATACTGCTGTTCTACGTTGTTAAACAGTGCTCACACCAAAATAATTGACATGCAGCTCAATCAAGCAATGCGCCTCATCACAGGATGTATTCAGTCTACTAACACTCACTGGCTATCAGTTCTAAGTAACATTCCACCCCCACCCCTAAGAAGATCTCAGTCATTGCTGAACACATGGAAGAAAATTGAAAACAACCCACTGTTACCAATACATTCAGTTCTATCCAGTATCATTGCCACAGCGATTAAAGTCCAGACAACCATCATGGTGGACAGCAATAAACTTGCAAGACAATCACTTCAAAATACTAGATGTATGGAACAATCAGTGGCAGAGCCAAAACTCCCTGACACATCATTACTGAATTAAAACTCCTTGGAAGCAGCCCGCAGGCTTTCATTCACCTCGATGACAGTGGTATGTACTGAATAGGATAAGGACTGGCCAAGGAAGATGCAGAGCAATACTGTACAAGTGGGGATGGAACTCCTCTCCTCATTGCGACTGCATGG
Source organism: Anabrus simplex (assembly GCF_040414725.1). Taxonomy (NCBI): domain Eukaryota; kingdom Metazoa; phylum Arthropoda; class Insecta; order Orthoptera; family Tettigoniidae; genus Anabrus; species Anabrus simplex. Next base: position 246,492,347 of record NC_090265.1, on the reverse strand, counting down.
ATCACATAGTGCTTGAATGTCCCCTCAGAGTGTTTAGAGGCTCAATGAAGGATCTCCACAACCTAACACAAGAAGCCATTGAGTGGATTAACCATCTGGACATAGTATTGTGAATAATTTTATGAACTTTTGTGTGTGTGTTTTTGTACATAATTTGTAAATAGCTGATATTCCTCCTTTCATCATACGATAAATAATAATAAATAATAGTCCTGCTGTGGGGTAGTTATCCTTGGTCGACCTGGTAATGGCCTACGACTAACATTCCTGAGTCTCAAAATCATCTCCAAAGCCTGGAAATGACACTTTGTGGCACATTCAAGGATACGGCGACTTCGGTCTGTGTCTGGCCTGCTTTCAGGCAGTCGTTGTGCCATTATGTTGTCACGTTCACCACGAGGCTACACTCCGCACACTATAACAGGCCAAACATGACTCAGGGAATATGGGGCAAAGGTACTAGTTGTATTTACTTTGCGGTTACGCCACTAGTCAAAGCAGGGAGCACTCCTTTCGTATACAGAGCGAACACGTAAGGTTGGTAGGTGCATACGTCGTGTGATTTCCGGTCTATTTCCTGTTGCCCTGGTTACTCGTAACTTATGCTTAACTTTTGGACACTAGTGTAATAATTCAAGAGGAGAAAATTAGAGGGGAGTTTCATGCAATTTTATGATGAAGCTCTAAAATACACTGACTGACAGTGACAATGCAACACCAAGGAGGAGTGGTTCGAAAGGGATGAAAGTTGGGGAAAAAACAGAGTCGGCACGGAAGAATAATTGATGTTTATTTCAAACCGATATGCAGGTTACACAATGCGCACGGCATCGACTCAGTAGGATGTAGGACCACCGTGAGCGGCGATGCACGCAGAAACACGTCGAGGTACAGAGTCAATAAGAGTGCGGATGGTGTCCTGAGGGATGGTTCTCCATTCTCTGTCAACCATTTGCCACAGTTGGTTGTCCGTACGAGGCTGGGGCAGAGTTTGCAAACGGCGTCCAATGAGATCCCACACGTGTTTGATTGGTGAGAGATCCGGAGAGTACGCTGGCCACGGAAGCATCTGTACACCTCGTAGAGCCTGTTGGGAGATGCGAGCAGTGTGTGGGCGGGCATTATCCTGCTGAAACAGAGCATTGGGCAGCCCCTGAAGGTACGGGAGTGCCACCGGCCGCAGCACATGCTGCACATAGCGGTGGGCATTTAACGTGCCTTGAATACGCACTAGAGGTGACGTGGAATCATACGCAATAGCGCCCCAAACCATGATGCCGCGTTGTCTAGCGGTAGGGCGCTCCACAGTTACTGCCGGATTTGACCTTTCTTCACGCCGACGCCACACGCGTCTGCGGTGACTATCACTGACAGAACAGAAGCGTGACTCATCAGAGAACACGACGTTCCGCCATTCCCTCATCCAAGTCGCTCTAGCCCGGCACCATGCCAGGCGTGCACGTCTATGCTGTGGAGTCAATGGTAGTCTTCTGAGCGGACGCCGGGAGTGCAGGCCTCCTTCAACCAATCGACGGGAAATTGTTCTGGTCGATATTGGAACAGCCAGGGTGTCTTGCACATGCTGAAGAATGGCGGTTGATGTGGCGTGCGGGGCTGCCACCGCTTGGCGGCGGATGCGCCGATCCTCGCGTGCTGACGTCACTCGGGCTGCGCCTGGACCCCTCACACGTGCCACATGTCCCTGCGCCAACCATCTTCGCCACAGGCGCTGCACCGTGGACACATCCCTATGGGTATCGGCTGCGATTTGACGAAGCAACCAACCTGCCCTTCTCAGCCCGATCACCATACCCCTCGTAAAGTCGTCTGTCTGCTGGAAATGCCTCCGTTGATGGCGGCCTGGCATTCTTAGCTATACACGTGTCCTGTGGCACACGACAACACGTTCTACAATGACTGTCGGCTGAGAAATCACGGCACGAAGTGGGCCATTCGCCAACGCCGTGTCCCATTTATCGTTCGCTACGTGCGCAGCACAGCAGCGCATTTCACATCATGAGCATACCTCAGTGACGTCAGTCTACCCTGCAATTGGCATAAAGTTTTGACCACTCCTTCTTGGTGTTGCATTTGCTCTGTCAGTCAGTGTACATCCTAGAGTCCTATGATTTTTCTGAAGGCAATGTTGGAGCGAAGATTCAAGTGCTCAGTATGAAGAAAGATAGTAATTTTTCTTGTCTGGAAAGTGTAGTTGAATGCCTTCAGTTATAACACCAATATAAATGGTCCGTTATTGGACATTATAAATTTTCCAGCAAACTCATTCCTGGTTGCCAGCGTTTTGCCCCCGTGTGCTAGGTTGGGCTCATCAGTTGGTACTAGCACACCTACCAAGACACATGGATAGTGCATACCGTGGAGGCCACTGTGTAGGCTACTTGAAGCCACCGGCAGTGCCAATGCACTATGAGAGACTTTGTCTCATTACCAAAAATTGATGCCTGCTTAGCCGTTAGATGATCTAGATGTTGATTCCCATAGCGAATCTGAAATATTTATCCCGAATGAGTAAATTTATTTTAAAATATAATGTCTAGTAACGGACCATTATTATTATTATTATTATTATTATTATTATTATTATTATTATTATTATTATGACAACATTCCTTTCTGGGCAAGATACATAGATGACACCACAGTAATCATGAATGAGAGCATAATGGATGCTGCTATCACCCTCTTCAACCTGAAAAATCCAAAATCAGGCAAAAATTAAACTTTTTAGAGTTAAACATTATCAGATACCCAGGCTCACTGAGATATAAGATTTTCAGGAAACCCATCCAAACTGTTACCACAATCCATCAGGATTCTTCACATCCTCAAATCCTCAAATGAAAGGCTTACAATAGTAAAGTTCACCGAGTCTTCAACATCCCAATGTCAAAAAAGAGACCTTAAAAATGAGTTGAACACTATCTGTAGTATTGCCAAGTCCAATGGATATAACAGTTTCTTTATAGAAAGAATAATCAATAAGGATAAACACTGTCTCTCAACCACTTTGATAATACAAAAACCAAACAACAATTCTTTTTCCACCTTTATGTCCAACAACGAACAGATATACCAAATCACCAACATCTTTAAAAAGCATGATGTAAAAGTAGTTTTTAAAACCAACAACAGGAATGCATACGTTTTACACAATGCCAAATCTATAAACAATTTCAACAGTTTTTCAAAACCAGGCACATACAGACTTAATTGCAATAGTTGTAGCTCATCTTATGTCAGTCAGATTGGAAGGGTTTTAATATCAGATACTTGGAACATCTCAATGTCCTGATATATAACAGGTTTTCGGCTGTGGGACAGCACATGGGTGATTCTTATCATAAATTTACAGACTTAAAATAGGATATGAAAATTCTTAAAATCACATCATGGAAAGCTGTTTTATACAGTTAGATCAGTATTTCAATCCAAACTATAATCTTGATAGCATTTCAAAAAAGTCAAATATTTTACTTGACCTTCTAACTTCTATTTTCAGAAATAACAAGTCAAAAAAATCAAAATTCACTCCTTCATAAAATTTTCAGTATTCCTTCTCAGCAGCCACCGGCCTTCCCCCATCCCTCAGCTCCGCCTAGTTCCCCTTCTTCTCTCCCCTCTCCTTCCCATGGTTTCTCCTTCTCCATGTTTCCCTCCTGGCCTTTTATGATTCAGCTTTACCTCTGTTCTTTTAGTGTAAGGTACACAGCGGCACGTTTGGCCACTCACCATACACTGCAATTGAAGGTGAGTCTCATATGACCTATGTTTCTGACCTGAGTCCTTTCACTCTTCCTAGATTGCAAAAATATGGCTATTATTTCTCTAGGTTCACTTCATGAACACCATCTGTGATGAACTGCAAAAGTTGCTTTTCTCTACCATCTGTAAGAATAGTCCATTCACAACACTAAGAACGTGAAACTCATGTTCCAGCCGTTATGACACATTCCTGTGTGTTAAGTAGGAAGCCATACTTTCCAGTGTCGACTTAGTAAAATGTAACATAAAAACATTCCAGTCTGTCAAACACAAAAATTTCAATAAAAATTATAACACTTTAAACATACCTGTCAAAATACACACTATTATACAAAGAATGACATGTTTTGTTCTACAAGAACATCCTCAGATTCTGTCAAATCACTTAAATCATGCGTATATATGTACAGCATTGTTTACATTGCATAAACATGTCAATGATAGAGAATTAGGTGATAATGTAAACAAGTATAAGCAAATAATGATTTTATAAGTATTAACGTAATGAAAATCTTCTGTACTTATCTAGACTGCTGAAATTTAGTCCATTGTCTCCAAACACTATTTCATGACTGTGGTCATGCAGAAGCTAATGGAAAACTTTTGGGCATTGCATATATATATATATATATATATATATATATATATATATATTTATTTATTTATTTATTTATTACAGTCTAAGGAGGGCCATTTTACACTAATAATAATAATTTTAATAAGTATAACAGATAGCAATGGTATAAACAACAATATTAAGTAACAATGATAAATGAACAATTATTAACAACAACAATGTAACAACAGTTACGATAACTGGCAAGTGTTGGTTACAGAAATTAGACAGAAGAAAGGTCGAGGGTTGGAGGGACGGAAGAAAATGGAAACCTGGAGAGGACTTCAAAGAAATCTTGTAATTTTTTGTTTGAAGGATACAAAAGGTGTGAATATGTTGATATCGGGTAGTGAGTTGCCAAGAGTAGGGAGACGGTGGAAGATAGAGCGTTTCTGTAAGGTTAGGCATGGACCGGACACATGATGAATGTGCTGGTTGCGCGTTGGGTGGGAAGGAACGTGTATAGGGAAGTATGCCCGAAGAGTATTGCATTTGGTGTAGCCTTGATTATTTTGTGAAAATAACATAGATCGGAGAACTGTAAACGTCTTCTCAGGTCAAGTATACTCAGGTTGTTCATAATATCAGATTTAGTTTTGTTCTTATAAACAGGATTACAAGTCTTAACAATGAAAGTGAAAAAGTTACTATTTAATTGAGATATGCTTGTGATAACAGATGAGGACCAAATAGGGGAACAAAAGTCAATAATGGGGAGAACATACGAGACAAAATATAATTTTAAGGCGTTAATATCATTAATTTCAGTGAACCTGTAAAGAATGCCTAGGGTACGCATAACACGGGATTTTATAGACTGAATATGAGCAGAGAAGGTTAGTTTACAGTCTATTATAACACCTAGGTCTCTTACCTGAGAAGCCTATTGCAATGTATTCCCTGGATGGTATAGGCAGTGTTCATTCCTTGCTTTAGCAATGAAAAGGAGATTGTATTGCACTTCGTAGCATTGAGAGAAAGATTCCATTTCATAAACCAGTCACCACTTGAATTGAGAACAGTCTGTAATTCATCACAGTCATCAGGCGTAGGATTTTCAGGTCGTCGGCGCACAAGAGGAGGGAACACTGACTATTTTGGGTGCAAATTATGTCATCGATATAGAGAACAAAGAGTAGGGGTCCCAGAATACTGCCCTGAGATACACCTGATAACACAGATAACCATGATGAGGCAGATTCAGAGAGTACCACTTTTTGTTTTCTGCCGAAGAGGAAACTTGTTATCAATGACAATCTGGTAGCGAGCTTATGAAGAAGAAGTGTGTCATCCACTGAGTCAAATGCTTTTGCCAAATCTATATAGATTACATCTAACTGAGATTTATTTTCTATTGCTGAAATGATGTGGTGATTGAGAACTCTGAGGTTGGTGAGGCATGATTTTCCGGGAATGAATCTGTGTTGTTCTTCAGGTAGGTACGGCTCTGTGAGAAAGAGGAGTCAGTAGTGTATTATTCTTTCAAGGACAGAGGATAGTATTGGAACGATAGATATTGGGCGGTATGATGAGATATCATGTTTGTTGCCACATTTGAAAATAGGTGTGATATCAACTTGTTTCCAGCTGTCAGGGAATGTACCAGTAGTCGTACACAGGTTTAAAATTGTAGATAACAGTGCACAGTGAGATGCCGAAGTATTTTTGAGGAATATAGGGTGAATATCATTGGGCCTGGTGGAGTGGTTTGTTGGGAGACTATTGAGAATATTTTGAACTTCGTCAAGGGTTGCTGATATTTGTGACAGTGAGCAACTGCAAACACTATTGATCTGTGGTAGTTCTGTGATAGGTGCGGGAGGGGTAAAGGTGGAGTGAAAGTACTCATTGAATTTTTGAGACCTTAATTCAGTTGGGACATTATCACTATGTAGTTTAAGATTCAGTGGTATCCGGGGTGACTTTCTATGTGATGAAATGAGGGTCCAAAATTTGTTAGGGTTGCTTTTAAGGTTTCCAGTTATAGAAGTGATGTGCCGGTTGTAGTCATTCTTAAGATGTGATTTTGAAATTTTCCTGAGGTGTTTAAAAGTATTTTACGTGTGTGAATTGAGGATAGACTTCCAGAGTGACCACACACAGGTTTTTTTCTGTAATCAATCACTATCAGTCACTACTGATTTGCATTTAAGCCAGTCGCCCAGGTGGCAGATTCCCTATCTGTTGTTTTCCTAGCCTTTTCTTAAATGATTGCAAAGAAATTGGAAATTTATTGAATATCTCCCTTGGTCCCCATGGCTCAGACGGCAGCGTGTCGGCCTCTCACCGCTGGATACCGTGATTCAAATCCCGGTCACTCCATGTGAGATTTGTGCTGGACAAAGTGGAGACGGGACAGGTTTTTCTTCAGGTACTCCGGTTTTCCCTGCCATCTTTCATTCCAGCAACACTCTCCATTCTCATTTCATAGCATCTATCATTCATTAATAAATCACTTTGGGAGTGGCGACCCCATCGTACTAACAGCCTATATCTGCTTCATTCATTACATCCCTGACCTGGTCAATGACTGGAAAACAGGTTGTAGGTTTTCATTTCTCCCTTGGTATGTTAACCAATCCCTAACGCCCCTTCCTATAAACGAATATTTGCCCCAATTTGTCCTCTTGAATTCCAACTTTATCTCAGATTGTGAACTTTCCTAACTTTTAAAGACACCACTCAAACTTATTTGTCTACTGATGTTATTCCGGGTGTGCTATTTACCAACTGATAAGCCCGACTTAGCACACTGAGGCGAAATGCTGGCAACCAGGAATGAGTTAGCTGGAAAATTTATAATATCCAATAACGGACCATTTATATTGGTATTATAAATTTACTCATTCGGGACAAATATTTCAGGTTCCCTATGGGAATCAACATTTATATCACATACCATTTAGTTGAGCAGCTTGTCTCCTTTCTCCTAAGTCTTCCCAGCCCAAACTTTCAACATTTTTGTAACGCTACTCTTTTGTCGGAAATCACCCAGAACAAATCAAGCTGTTTTTCTTTGGATTTTTTCCAGTTCTTGAATCAAGTAATTCTGGTGAGGGTCCAGTACACTAGAATCATACCCTAGTTGGGGTCTTACCAGAGACTTACATGCCCTCTCCTTTACATCCTTATTACAACCCCTAAATACCCTCATAAACATGTGCAGAGATTTGCACCCTTTATTTACAATCATATTTATGTGATTACCCCAATTAAGTTCTTTCCTTATATTAAGACCTAGGTACTTAAAATGATCCCCAAAGGGAACTTTCACCCCATCAATGCAGTAATTAAAACTGAGAGGACTTTTCCTATTTGTGAAACTCACAACCTGACTTTTAACCTCATTTATCATCATACCATTGCCTACTGTCCATCTCACAACATTGAGGTCATTTTGCAGTTGCTCACAATCTTGTAACTTATTTATTACTTTGTACAGAATAACATCATCTGCAAAAAGCCTTATCACTGATTCCGCTTCTTTACACATGTCGTTGATATATATAAGATAACATAAAGTTCCAATAATACTGCCTTGAGGAATTCCCCTCTTAATTATTATAGAGACAGATAAAGCTTTGCCTACTCCTAATTCTCTGAGTTCTATTTTCTAGAAACATAGCCACCCATTCAGTCACTCTTTTGTCAAGTCCAATTGCACTCATTTTTGCCAGTAGTTTTGTTCTTTAGTAGCAATTTAGTTTCGGCACTTAGCCAGGGGGGTATTTATGTGTTCTGGGTTTGGAGAAAGGTACATGTTGTTTAATAGTGGTAAATATTAAATCCTCAAACAGGGAAACTGCACTGTTGACGTCACGCTCAGCTGATGACCAGCACCAAGGGAGGGTTGACAAGTCCTGATTAACAACTAGCCAGTCCACTTTACTCCATCGGAAAGGCGGGTGGCAAGTGGAACGTTGTGGATCCTTCATATTGGATGTTATAATCTAGCATACTGTACTTTGGAGAGGGGATGGGAAAGTAGGGGCAGAGCGAAGGGAACATTGTAGAACCTTATTTCATTTACTGGAAGAGGGGAGATTTTTTGTGCTTTACATCACGCCGACACAGATAGGTCTTATGGCGACGATGGGACAGGGAAGGGCTAGGAGTGGGAAGGAAGCGGCCGTGGCCTTAATTAAGGTACAGTCCCAGCATTTGCCTGATGTGAAAATGGGAAACCACGGAAAACCATTTTCAGGGCTGCCGACAGTGGGATTCGAACCTACTATCTCCCGAATACTGGATACTGGATACTTGTAATACTGGATACTGGCCGCACTTAAGCAACTGCAGCTATCGAGCTCGGTAGAGGGGAGTTATACTGTGTTTTATGTAATACTGATAAATGCAAGTTAATGATTTTAGGCTAAATAAAGTATGGAATTGTAATAGAGAGTATCTATTAGACATTAATTTTATGATAAGGGGGGATTTTTAAAATGTGTATGGTCATTTAGGTTGGTTTCGTTAGTTTTTTTTTTTTTTCAGTGTAAATTTCGATTGCTTCTTTGATATTCAAAGATATACTTTTATTTTCTATGTGTAAAATTTTTAGATCTGTGTTGATGTCTGTGAAATGGGTGTACTGTCATATAATGTGCTCTCTGAAGGCTGAATGCCGATTATATATGATCATGTTTTTGTGTTCTTTGTATCTTGTGTGGAAATTACATTTAGTTTGTCCTATATATATGTGGAATTGCAGTTAGGTTCTTGGCAGTTGAGTTCATAGACACCTGACTTGGAGAAAGGATGTTTTTGTTTACATTACACTTGCTGATGTATCTCTGTAGTGTGTTGTTCATTCTAAAGGCTACTTATAGACCTTGTTTTTTTGAAAATATTAGCTACTTTGTATGTGTTCTTATTAACGTAGTTGAGAACCCAGTGTTTTATGTATATCAAAATAGCTCATCCTTCTTAAAGTTTATCAGGAATGTAATCAGTAGCCAGATTATATTGGTGATAGCCTTAATATCTGTGAAACATAAAGTTGTTTAATTGTTCCAATCAGTTAATATGCATATTCAATTACAGTTGGGAGATGTGAGGAATGCATATATCCCAGTGAGGCATGGAGTGCAGAGGATTTTGCCTGCTGCCTTCAACTGGCAGCTATCTGCTCTGTCAGTTGCAATCCAGCCATGTCTGCATTCATTGCCATTGCTTTGTTATGTTCCTTTCTCATTTGTTTACCGTTTATCATTTTATTGTTGTTGCTCTTTATTTCCCTTGTTATTTCAGTGTAACTGTTTGTGAAAACATCATAATGTCTTTTGGATGCACAAAAAAAAAGGAAATATGTCTCATAGTAAGGCTAGGTTAATTTTCTATGGAAAGCAGGAATTCTTCTATATCTTTCAAATAATTCTAGATCAGATATTGCATTTCCTGTCAGTGTTTTGTGTCTAAAATCTGAGAATCCCAAACAAGACTGGAAGAAGCTAAAACATATGCTTAGGTATCTGTATGCTATGAGAGATGTAAAATTGGATTTTTGTTTTGATAATGAAACTGTCCAAATGTATTGTGATGCTGATTGTGGGGAGATAATATAAAAGGTCTGTAAGTGGATATTCAGTTATTCTTTCATAGGGTGTGTTGCTCATTCAACAATGGAGGCAGAATACACTAGTATTGCAGAAGCAACTAGGGAACTTCTATGCCTTAAGGATATTCTCATTGAAATAGGACAAGAGAATATGATTACTACCTCATGTTAGATTTATTCTGATAATACTTCAGATATAAAGTTAAGTTTTAATACTGATATGAATGACAGGTCAAAACATATAGATATTATATTTCATGTTTATAAAGTTGTTCATAAAGGACTTGTCACCTTTAAGTACACTATGTGATCAAAAGTATCCAGACACCTGGCTGAACATAATGTACAAGTTCGTGGTGCCCTCCATCGGTAATGCTGGAATTCAATATGGTGTTAGCTCACCCATAGCCTTGATGACATCTTCCACTCTCACAGGCAATACGTTCAATCAGGTGCTGGAAGGTTGCTTGGGGAATGGCAGCCCATTCTTCACAGAGCGCTGCACTGAGGAGAGGTAGCAATGTCGGTTGGTGAGGCCTGGCACGAAGTCGGCGTTCCAAAACATCCCAAAGGTGTTCTATAGGATTCAGGTCAGGACTCTGTGCAGGCCAGTCCCTTACAGGGATGTTATTGTCGTGTAACCACTCCGCCACGGGCCGTGCATTATGAACAGGTGCTCGATCGTGCTGAAAGATGCAATCGCCATTCCTGAAGTGCTCTTCAACAGTGGGAAGCAAGAAGGTGCTTAAAACATCAATGTAGGCCTGTGCTGTGATAGTGCCATGCAAAACAACAAGGGGTGCAAGCCTCCTCCATGAAAAGCACAACCACACCATAACACCACCTCCTCCAAATTTTACTGTTGGCACTACACACACTTGCAGATGATGTTCACCGGGCATTCGCCATACCCACACCCTACCATCAGATCGCCACATTGTGTATCGTGATTTGTCACTCCACACAACGTTTTTCCACTGTTCAATCGTCCAATGTTTACACTCCTTACACCAAGCGATGCGTCGTTTGGTATTGACCTGCGTGATGTGTGGCTTATGGGCAACTGCTCGACCATGAAAGTCAAGTTTTCTCACCTCCCGCCAAACTGTCATAGTACTTGGAGTAGATCCTGATGCAGTTTGGAATTCCTGTGTGATGGTCTGGATAGATGCCTGCCTATTACACTTGATGACCCTCTTCAATTATCGGCGGTCTCTGTCAGTCAACAGACGAGGTTGGCCTGTACGCTTTCATGCTGTATGTGTCCCTTCACGTTTTCACTTCACTATCACATTAGAAACAGTGGACCTAGATATGCTTCGGAGCATGGAAATCTCGCGTACAAACTTCTGACACAAGTGACACCCAATCATCTGACCACGATCGAAGTCCGTGAGTTCCGCGGAGCGCCCCATTCTGCTCTCTCTCACGATGTTGAATGACTACTGAGGTCGCTGCTATGGAGTACCTAGCAGTAGGTGGCAGTACAATGCACCTAAGATGAAAAATGTATGTTTATGGGGGTGTCCGGGTACTTTTGATCACATAGTGATCTTCTGAGAATGTAGCAGATTTATTCACAAAACGATTATCAAGGATGAAGATTGAAAAATCCCAGAAGGATCTTGAACTGTATTAGTTTGTTTGAAATGTATCAGAAGAGGGGGAGAGGGGGTAATTGGTATCAAGATTGTTTTGATACGTTCTTTTGTGTATTTTGTTTTGTTTACAAATTTTTAGGATATGTCATGCTATTTTTTGTGTCGAAGTTGGTATCATGTTTTCATTGATCTTTTTAATTTTTATTTCATAGATTGCATTCTTGTTGTTAGTCAGCCTTTTGTGTGTGTGTGTTTTTTTCTTTGTAATGTGTGTTCAACAATATGGGATAGAAAAGGGATTTAATATCAGAAGTCATCCTTGTGATTATTATAACTTGTCCAGATATAACCAACACTTTTATTATCAGTATAACTTTAAAGCTTTCCAGTCTGTCAAAAACAATAATTATAACACATATAACACTGCAACATACCCATAAAAAACACAATAATAATCAAAGAATGGCATATTTCTTGCGATCAGTACATTGATATCATCTTGAGGAAGAAGGTCCCATTCCATCTGGATAACTCTAAAGAGGCCTGGCAGTGCCTGTGAAGGTTGTGGACAATCAAAAACAGCATTTCTTAACCTGTCCTATGCACACTCAATGCAGTTCATATCTGGTGAATTGGCTGGCCTATTCACATGGTTGATACCTGCCTCTCTCATGAAATTCCTCACTGATGCACCTCGATGAGGGCAAGTATTGTTGTCGACAAAAATGAATTTGGCACCATATTCATCCCTAAACGATTGTACAAATATTCATAATAATAATAATAATAATAATAATAATACAATTTGCTTTGCGTCCCACTAACTACTTTTACAGTTTTTGGAGATGCCGAGGTGCCAGAAATTTGTCCCACAGGAGTTTTTACATGCCAGTAAATCTACTGACACGATGCTCACATATTTGAGCACATTCAAATACCACCGGACTGAGCCAAGATCAAACCTGCCAAGTTGGGGTCAGAAGGCCAGCGCCTCAACCGTCTGAGCCACTCAGCCTGACTTACAAATGGTCAAGGAATTTCATCAGTATAAGTATACCGCTGGACAGCTGACATTCCTTGAATTGGTATCAAAGGTCTATGATGGTGATGCTTAATTTCAGCCCAAAATATTCCACCACCACATGCATGCACATCTTGAACATACTAGTACTTTCTGCCATGTCCTTCATGTCTCCACACTCTTTTGTGTCATATATCTGGCCTAAATAATATCTGTGTTTCATCTGCAGACATGATATTATGCCATTTTTCCAATCTTCAATGAAGATGCTGGATGGCCCATTTTCTCCTCACAAAACAGTGATGATTCTCTAGTGGAACACTTTGAATCAGTTGAAATTACAATATTTGGGCACTATGCAGCTAAATGTGTACAGTTTGTGCAGATATATGGACACTGGTTGCCCTCAAGAATTCATCTCATAATTGTTGAACAGTTGAAGTTGGTCTTCCGTGGGCTGTTATGCGGATATACCAATATTGACATGGCGTTACCCTCAGTCAACCTTCCTTCTGTCTGTCAGTCACATAAATGGTCTCACAGTGCCTTTTTCACATTTTACACAGTACTTTGGGTAATCCTACAATGCATGATACTGATGCTTGTGTATGTCCACCTTGAATCAATGTCAAACTGAGAAATAAGCATTGAACATGAAACATGAACACTGAGTACACTACTAGACACTTCACCTGAAATGGAACAGTTCACTCCATGCTCAACACAGACCATAGGTAACATCTTCTGTATTGAAAACAAGCAATTGAATTATTTACAACAGGACTACACATGCCCTACTACATAAAGTGCCTAATCCCACAATGTTCCAATTGTTTTTTATTTTTTGAGGTGTATAGATGATAGTAGACCTTTCTTTAAGAGTGTCTCTTGTTTTGGTTATTGTAGTTCATTCTTATGATATGTCTATCAATCTGACTAGATATGTGAAATATACTTCATAAGTACATTTTACTCCCTTCAGCCAGGTACCATGTCAGCTTATTATTCACCGTGAAATCATGTCTTAGAAATTATTTTCAGGGGACTTCAGAATAACAAACTGTTCTAACCTACTAAGCAATTACTGTAGTCACTCCTATCCCTCACTCCAAGCATCTAAAGACAGACTTGCAAAGCAAATTTTTAAGACAATAAACATGCTCATAGTTTTATATAGTTTCAAAATGTTTTAGTATAAACCAAAGACTAGGAGTCTTGCAAAACTTCTGAATCACAGGAACGTTACTTTTGATTTGTCAAAAAGCTTACTACAGTAAATTTTCTGTTCTTATCTTCTGATTAGGTATGGATGCTTTAACTGACCTACCAGTAAATTAATGAAATGTATTAAGAGGATGATTTAGCTGTCCTGTTATGGTCCTACAATCACAAACATGATTACAAGGATGCAATACTAAATATAAATGAGAAACAGTAACTAGAATGTTTCTACTTATTGCTTTATAGCTCTGATCAACCTGGATGGGAAATAGATCATTTTCAAAAGAGTCCATCAATGTCTACCTTTTCTGTGGCAGCCATAGTAGCAGATCTGGGATATGTTACTCCACTGAATCCTCTCACAGGTGATGGTAAGTGTAGTTAATGTACAGTAGATTGTAATATCTCTTGTTTTTCTTTTTTATTCACGTCAGAAGTACAGATACCATACTAATATAATGATGAAAACCTACAACCTGTTTTCCAGTCAATGACTGGGTCAGGTATGGGATGAATGAATCTCCCAACTTGCAGCGAGCATAGGAATTTTGCCAGCTGCTGAAACCTGTTGCACTCCTGTGGGGCAGTGATTAATGACTGACAGATGAAATGAAATAATATTGGAGAGTGTTGCTGGAATGAAAGATGACAGGGAAAACCAGAGTACCCAGAGAAAAACCTATCTTGCCTCCGCTTTGTCCAGTACAAATCTCACATGGAGTGACCTGGATTTGAAACACAGTATCCAGTGGTGAGAGGCTGGTGCGCTGCCGCCTGAGCCACGGAGGCTCTCCATACTAATATAATATTAATTTCAAATGAATAATGTAAAGTATAATGTGTGGACCATTGCTGAAGTTACACAGTTCTGCCTAAAATTTAGCCACCTCAAGAGCATTAGGTGTAACTAAGATATTTAATTGTGCGACTGGATGGACACAAAGAGCAACAGAAGAAAAATCAGGTTGTCTGCAGTTCACCACAATCACATAAGACTGTCAGTAAGGAAGTGACTCTTATAAAGGTTCTCCCCAGATCTTGCAACTTCAGTTTTCAATCTATTCAAAGACTTCCAGATTATCTACTTTGTGTCTGTTGATAGTCAACCATCATCTCAACTCCTTAGGGGAGAAATACTTTGAAGTATACGATATTTTATACCTAGGACACAGAAGACCCTTCTCGTAAAATTACAACCTTGTACGTATAACTGTTTTGGAGAGATGAATAATTTCATTTATGGAGCTAACCACATTTAACACTTTAGGGGTAGAACATTAAAAATATTTTCTATTTCACACCTAGGATTTAAAATATACACCGCTATTTGGAATTTTGTTTTCATACATTAAACCGTTTCGGAGGAAAAAATTAATATATTTGTTTTCGGATCTTAACCCCCATTTAACTCGCTGAGTGGTTACATTTGTTTCAAACCTTCTGTTATTTAACACCTAGGACATCATTTAAAATTTTAACTTCGTAATTCAAAAGATTTTATATAAATGCATATTTTTGTCACCATTCCTCACCCCTCTGTGTCCCCGCCCCCCGGTCAATACCCCATTATGGTGTATTGTTTTAAGTCCACTTCTTATGTGTATCCTCATAAAAAGATTTCAACTCTTTTTACACCCCCTTAAGTTGATTCCACCATACTCCGCCGCCTCAAAATACGTGTCTTTATTTTTAATAAAAGAGATTCCAAATACTAATTTTCTCATCCGTAACATCCTTTGTTTTCGAGATAAGTATTCTCAAACAAATAATTCAACTAATCTGTAACATCTTCAGTTTGAGAATATAACTATCCTCATAAAAATAATTCAACCAATCTTTCAGTCCTTCATTCAACCCCCACCACTTAGTGTTTTTTCAAAACAAAAAAGTATGTGTTTATTTTAAAATGAGATTAAAAATACCAATTTTCATGTCTGTAATATGTTATGTTTTTGAAATATACTGTAGACATGCCCATTTTAAAATTCACTCCCCTTTAACATTTCCACTTAAGTGGACTTTCAGGAAACAAATTGTGCATGTTCCTTTACTTTTACAGGAGATTCCAAATGCCAATTTTCACATCCGTAACATCTTCCCTGTTTGATATATAAGTATCCTAATAAAAAAAAATAAAAAAAATCAACACTTTCTTCACTTACCCACCCCACCCCTTTACACAGATTTTCCAAAAAAAATAGTGTTTCTTTATTTTTAAAGGATATTCCAAATACCAATTATCACTTCTGTAATATCTTCAGTTTTGGAGATACCAGTATTTAACCCCCTTTTTCATTCATTTTACCCCCCCCCCCACCAAGTCTTTTTCCAAAAACAAATATTACGTATTACTTTATTTTTAAAAGAGATTTAAAATACCAGTTTTAACTTCTGTAATATGTTAAGTTTTTGAGATATACTGTAAAAATGCTAATTTTAAAAATTCACCCCCCTTTAACACTTCCCCTTAAGTGGATTTTCAGAAAACAAATTATGTGTGTTCCTTTTCTTTTACAGGATATTCCAAATATCAATTTTAACATCTGTAACAGGTTATGTTTTTTAGATATATTGTAGATATACTCATTTTAAAAATTCACTCCCCTTTGTCACTCCTGTTTACCCCCTCTTAAGTAGATTTTCCAAAAATAAAAAAATTGTGTTTATTTTTAAAGGAGATTGCAAATACCAATTTTCATGACTGTGACATATTCAGTTTATGAGATAAAAGTATCCTGATAAAAGGTATTCAACCCATTTTTCACCCTTTTTCACCCCTCTTAAGAGGATTTTTCCAAAGACTAAAAAATATGTGTTTCCTTATTTTTAAAGGAGATTTCAAATACCAATTTTCACATCTTTAAGCCATTAAGTTTTTGAGTATAGATACATTAATTTTAAAATTCAGCACCCTTTCGACCCCCGTAATGATGGAATATCCAAAAATCCTCCTTTTTGTGAAAACCTACACTGTAATATAAATGTATCCTCAAATTTTCATTTAGTTATGTCCTGTTTTGGCTCGGCGATGATGAATCAGTCAGTCAGTGAGGACATGTTATTTTATATATATACTAGCTGATGTACCTGTGCTTCGCTATGGAATTCTACATTGTATACAGAATTTTAGGTTAGGTAGTGTACACGTTGTGAGCAAGATTGTATTAAATTGCGACGGGGAAGTCACCAAAATATTTTATCATATGAAGACTGGGTTAGGGAATTTTCATTGTAATGGTAGGCCCGCTTGATTACCATCAGTCACAATCAGGTTGGTTTTCATTATAATGGCAGACACTCACTCTCAACCTGCCTTTTTACATCCTCAGAAAGACTGTTTTAGTGTTTTTTTCAACGGAAATGAACATGGGACATTACAATGACGTCAGTAGGAACGTCTCGATTAAAAGAAATGCTTTCATATGAAATACTCAATCAAATGAAAAGCCACAAATTTTCTCACCCTTAATGAACAGGACTACACTGCCAATCTAACAGTCCAAAGTTCCAGAGTTGGAATAACCAAGCCGAAGACAGCCGTGATCCGTGAACACTCTTCGTCTTTTACTTCAGCGGCGGGGGGGTGTCAAATAGTGGAGAGTCCCAGGGCAAAAACTATGCCCTTTTACTAATGTGTTTCCTAGGAGCACCTGATGAGTCCGAAAATCTCAATTCACTACACTGGCAGCGGAAAAATCTATCTAGACTTGGAGGCAAATTTTTCCTCCAGGCCAGAGGAGAAACCCCCTCTTCACTGCTAATTTGGAATAATATGAATGTAGAATTTAATAAAAGTGAAGAGGACAAAGCTTTTCTTAAGAAACAGCTCTTTTCAGGGTTGAATTTTGAGTTATTTAGTGAATTGTGGTGCTGTAATTTGGAATCGGCCTAAAGTATAATTCTAGACCAGGTCACACTACTACTACTACTGCTGCTGCTGCTGCTGCTGCTGCTGCTGCTAAGTAAACCTCTGCTTTAAGAGTGCACACTGCTCATTCAAAACAGCGTGTCAGAGTAGGGATCGAATAGCTGGAATACTATGATGAACCAGTGTGTTACATACCAGCAGTATCAGAAAATGTATGAACCAGAGGAATGGGATGCTAAAGAAAGTTTTCTAACTCCTCAATTATTTCCCACCAATATTCAGTCAGGCTGTTATACTCAGTACGCAGCAGTATGGTAATCTCATCTATCGGAGTTGAGTGGCAGCATAAGAGACAAAGAACATCACAACAAACAATGGTCAATGTAATGTTATTGTTGATCAATGTTATGCACTTTCGATATTGTAGGCCTTCACATTTAGTTTTCTTCTGACTCTGAAATACCACTCTTATCATAGTCAATACGGTAAAACTGAATAAAACATAAATGATCAGAAATTTTATTCTCTGTAACTTCTGTTGTGTAGTACTTTTCGATACGACCAATAACATAGGTATTTAAAAATTAAATTTTAGGCTCTTTCCCCTAAACTACAATTTCATCCAGGGTGAAAAAAATTGTTTATGGCTTAGGCTGTAGTTTCTTATTTCCTGACTCTATATACCAATTTTCATTAAATTCTGTTAACCCATTTTCTCATGGCTCGGCGTTGCTATGGACTTAGCAACAAAAATACAAATTCATGAATATCTGTGTTATCATAGCCGGTACAGTAAAAATGTATGAGACATAAATGATCAGAAATTTAATTCTACATAACTTTAGTTATGTAGTATTTAACGATAGGACCACTAATAATATAAATATTTGAAAATTAAAATTTAGACCTTCCCCTAAACCACCATTTCACTCAGCATGAATAAAATGATTTATAGCCTAGATTATAATGGCTCATCCCCTGAATTTACATCCGATTTTCATTAAATCCTCTTCAGCCATTTTCTCGTGATGCGTGTACATACATACATACAGACAGACAGAAATTACATAAAAGTAAAGAGTGCATTTCCTTGTTACTGTGGATATGACCGATACAGAAATGCCATTCTTTTCAAATTCTGAGCAATGTACAGACAAAACTTTTATTTTATATATATAGATAAATTTGTTACTTGCTTGTACCTTTCCTTATTTATTTTGACCCATTGTACATTTCTCTTGTTGCATATTCCTATCTTTCTATATGTGACATTAGTATGAGGGGGTGTCAAAAAATAACCGGAATAATTTTATTAAAACAAAATACTGTCTACCTTTATTTTAAATTCACTCACAGACCTTCAGAGTATTCTCCCTCAGACACAATACAATGGTTCCGAAGTTCAGTCCACTGTTCAAAACACTCCCCAAAGCCCTTTCTTGATAGTCTGTTAAGTATACCTGAAATTGCATTGTTTACTTCTTGATGACTTTGAAAATGATAACCCCAAATTTCCTTTTTTTTACTGCAAGAAATAGGCAGAAGTCGCAAGGGACTAGGTCCAGCAAATAAGGTGGATGTGGCATCATCTCAGTGGTTTGTCTCTTGTGTCTTGATTGCCCGATGAGCAGGTGCATTGTCCTGGTGCAGGATCCATCCTGTTTGAGCAAAGTTTGGTCCTTTTTCTGCAATTTTTCTTTTCAGTGGCCCCTTTAACACTTCACAATAGTAATCAGCAGTAACAGTATGTTGCTTTTTCACTACATGATCGTACATAACACCCTGCTTATCAAAAAATGACAAGGTGCATGACTTTTCCTGCACTCGTCTGAACTTTGGCCTCTTTGGGTCTGGACTGGAAGGATGTTTCCATTGGGCACTTTGCTGTTTTGTCTCTGGGTCATAATGAGGAAATTAGGACTCATCACATGTGATAACCCTGTCCAAAAAACCTGGTCCCTGCCAAAGTCTCCCTTTCCATTCTTGTCATGCCATCACATGATGAGCCTTCTGTTCATCATTCATTACATATGGCACCCAATTTGCAGAAATTTTTCTACGCCCTAGCACATTGCGTATAATGTCTTCAGCTGATCCATAGGAAATGTTTATCATTCAAGCAATTTGTTCAATGGTTAAACGGTGGTCTTCCCACAACATGACATCAATTGTGTTTACATTGATGTCTGTTTTCGAAGTCGAAGGTCTTCCGGGGCATGAAGCATCCTCAAGATCAGTTTTACCCTCCTTAAAGTGTTTGTGGCACTCAAAAACTTGCATCTTTCCCATGGTTTCATCTCTGTAAGCTTGCTGCAACATTTTCACTGCTTGTGTTAGAGTTTTGTCCAGTGGAACACAAAATCTAATTGAAGCATGCTGCTGCAACTTGAGATCCATGCTGGGTACAGCGAACACAGCCTCCTTCCTCAGTTGCTCCCCTGCAACTGAGAAGACTGAGGTGAGTGACATGCTTTGCACTGTATCACTCAAGGTCAGACCTTTCCAGTACTGCCACATGCAAACTCCAGCGTGGGATTATTGAAACACAAAAAAAAAAAAAATTCCAATTATTTTCTGATACCCCTTCGTGTAAGCTGACTTGGCAAGCTCAGTTTGATAAATGTAAATGAGAAACAAAAGGAGTATGCAAGGGAGAAAATATCTCAGAGAGAGAGAAATTTGCTTTCTTCTAAATTGTACCTTTATTTTGCTTTCTCTTCTGCTGTCACTAAAGGAATATGCATAAATATATGGAGTTTACTAAATGAACCAAAGTAAGTCATTTTCTTAGTTTCCATTCAGTCAACTTATAGATAATTTCCACAAATTACAGGAGGTCCACGCATTCGTTTGTTTGGGAGAGCACATTTCCTAAGCCGCCTTCAAGATGCTGTAGATGCTGCACCTCAAGTTGTCAGATATTTTGAACAAATGTTTGGTACACCTTATCCTTTACCAAAGTTGGACTTGGTAGTGCTACCGCACTATGCAGCTTCTTACCCAGCAGATCTCTGGGGTGTAATAATATTCCGGTGAGAGTTACAATAATTATACTTCAATTCATTTATATTTTGCTTATATCAATATAAATGTTGGGATTATTTGACATAACTGCTAGGAATTATTAGCGACTGTCATAGTAAGGTTAACAGGAACAGCAATATTTCCTCTAATTTGTAATTGTTCTATTTTTATCCTAACTAATAATACTTTCCAAAATACATTTTGTTTTTCATTTTTACTGTGTAGAATTAAACCTATGTAGCTCTGTTAATATCTCAGTATTAAGCATAGGTAGATCGAATCTTATCAGAATGCTCAACAGAAAGAGAGGAGGAATATCGAAGACTCCTAATTCTAAATTACCTGTAATTTTTATTGTGACATGACAAAGTATGACTATTTGTAAACTATTTTTTATGAAGAGTAAAAAGAGTATGTGTTTTATTGAGCATTTGAGAAACTGTTTTGTAGAGTAACAGCAAAACTTTATTCATTCATCATAATTTTCTTTTACATAGAAAAAGCACAATAAAATGATACAAAATTATTTCCATAACAAATTTTTACAATAGGAAATAATTTGACTATCATTTTCTGAAGAACATGAAGACTTAAAGAACTAGAGTGTGATAGTAAACGTTACTGTACGGGGGTACACTTTCTCTGTCCGGTTAAACTGCCTGCCTTCTATAAGGCCATCTGTGTTATGGAACTAATGTAATACAAGATATTTGGGTTTGCAACTGTTAGATGTCTCTGCCATCAGCCTAAGTGCACCCTCTGGTGGAATTAAGGATAATTAATTCTTAAGGGAATTTCAATTTTCTATGTTGGTTAGCCTTAGTTTTTGAAGATTGTTTTGTTCATGTATCAAAGATGTCAACACTACTACTGCTTCCTTCTTCCTTACAATCAGAAATTTTGTAAATATCTTCTCCAGCCTATTAAAATTGGGGGTGCATACATGCATCCAGCCTATCTGTAAAGAGTTCTGGAAACTTCCCCTCAAAATGCTGAAAAAAAGCTGGGCGCTTTAAAGCTGTATTGTCATCTTCATTGCTCCAGTGGATCGTGTGTGGCATGTATTAAGGAGGTAGGGGCTGTAGATCAACATTGGAAAGGCGCAGCAAACAAGGTAATGGCAGAAATTCATAATATGTGATAGCTCCAAGCAGACAGTTTGAGGGCAAGGTTTCAAACTTCTTTTAATTTATGTAAAGTCCTAATTTATGTTTTAAATGTAGATTTTCGGCAAGTCTGAGGACTCTTCAAATCCCTGTGGTGAAATATGTAAACTAAGGGAACAAAGAGTGATCACCATCTGTTGATCCCCATTCGACTTGGTATGGGGTGACTAAAATTTTCGAAACCTCTAAATTCTTAACACTCTTTTGGCATTTAATATTTTTCGTATGGTCACCCCTCCGGTAGCCTCTGCTACCATATAAGCCCACTTAGGACTTTTAGAGTTTTTCAAAAAGAAGTGAAGTGTTCTGCTTCCTAGCCTTTTGCTCATGGTCAATCATAATAAACCTTTTCTCTTTTTACATTAAGGCCATTCATCGCCCCTATTTATTTGTAATGGTTTATAGACTAGTGTGTAACAAACTGTTGAGCAGGAATAACTGCAAATACCGTCAAACGGGGTGATTTCGGACGGTTTTGAGGTTATTTTCATCTTAACTAAAAAAGGGAGTCTTGAATCATATTGTTTATCATCCTAATAATGAGGAATATATCCAATTAATATATCCAATTAATACAATACACTAAAAACAAAAAATATATGCCAACGTATGTTTTCCTGGGAAAACAAAAAGTAGTGTCCGAAATCACACCGTACATCGGGGGGGCGGGGAGATTTTGGACGCACATGCTTGTTGAATCACTGTCCAAAATTTCAAAGCATATTATGACATTTCGGACACAAATAGTCCTTTATTTTAATTCTACGTTTTTGTTTTAGTATTGTGATATTTAAAGTGTTCTAAGGGTGTCCAAAATAGGAATAGCTGATTAAAATCTTTGTAATGATAAATTTAATATGTTACTGATCAGTGGCGTATACTGAGGGCTACCAGTGAAGCCCAAGTCTCAAATGAGAATGATGGAAATCTAAATCTTATTATAATGTAAGCATCTGACATATTCTTCCATTTACAAAACTTGAAAGCATTTCACTCGTATTTCTGAGAGTAAGGCATTGGAGAATAACATCACAGCCCAGGCCTTCGGCCCACTCATCTCGACCCGCCGCGCGAAGTTTGCTGGCGAATTTCGGAATGGTGCAGGGAACAAGGGGATACTAACCTTGAGCTGAGCTAGGCTTCAGTCCGTCAAATCGCCACCGTTAACGAGAGAGACAGCGGTGGAAAGAGAAGGCCCAAAGACTCAAAGTACTCCGGAAGTGTCCGAAATGATGGGATTCACCCATGTGCTACAGTATCACGAGTTTGTTTTTGCATGTGCAGGACATCTTATGGGTTGCTTATAGTTGGAAATTATTGGTATATTTCAGTTGATCTCAGAATAATTTTAGTTTATCGGAAGTTATAGTGTTTAACGTGACTGTGACCTTGTGATGTTACTTTTGTGTAATGGCTGAACCGTGTGTAAGTTGTTGGATAAACCATTCTTGCAACTGAAATATGAAGATAAATTGCTGATAATTAAAAATGGTAAGCCTACCCCACCTCTTACTCAGTTACAGTGTGAACAGGAGGAGAAAAACAAGAATCCATACAAAGGGAAATAATAATAATAATAATAATAATAATAATAATAATAATAATAATAATAATAATAATAATAATAATAATAATGTCCACCTCTGTGGTGTAGTGGTTAGTGTGTTTAGCTGTCACCCCCGGAGACCCGGGTTCGAATCCCACTCGGCCACGAAATTTGAAAAGTGGTACGAAAGCTGGAACGGGGTCCACTCAGCCTTGGGAGGTCAACTAAGTAGAGGAGGGTTCGATTCCTACCTCAGCCATCCTCGAAGTGGTTTTCCATGGTTTCCCACTTCTCCTCCAGACAAATGCCGGGTTGGTAACTAACGGCCGCTTCCTTCCCTCTTCCTTGTCTATTCCTTCCAATCTTCCCATCCCCCACAAGGTCCCTGTTCAGCACAGCAGCTAAGGCCGCCTGGACGAGGTACTGGTCCTACTTCCCAGTTGTATCCCCGACCCAAAGTCTCACGTTCCAGGACACTGGCCTTGAGTGTAGACATGGGATATCTTGCTGAGTACAAGGGAAAAACTAACTCTGGAGGACAAACAGATTAAGAAATAATAATAATAATAATAATAATAATAATAATAATAATAATAACAACAACCTCTGGAAAGACTTCATGGTGACCTGATGAAATGAGTGATGAAGACGTCATAAGCACCCAGTCCCCGAGCTAGGGGAATTAAGAAAGGAGGCTGATTCTGTAGCTACCATCTACAGTAGCAGAGGCTAGGGCTTGTGAACTATCCTTAACACAGCAGGCTACTCCAATGGCTATTAGCTGCAGATGAAAATCCTTAAGGCTTGACGTTCACTAAACCAACTATCGAAAATGGGAAACCTAAGTCTAGCGATAGCCCATGTCTTGATGGCAGTATACGCCACTGAATCGATCTTTATTTTCTGACAAGGTAAATGTAAAATTTTCCAGTCTAAATTAAGTATTAATAGTTGTAAACTACACAGAAATTGTACTAAAAGGTCTTAATCATTTTTATTACAAACGGTAGAAATCATAATGTAAAATAAAAAAAAGTTGATGTGTACAATGAACATGTAGATGCCATAGCCTATAAAAGTACAAAACATTTTCTCTTAAAATAAACATTCCTCTCTTCTCAACTTGGACTGGAAGTATTTTCAAAATTTGTTCTTTAGCTATTGTATCCTCTTCAGGGATGTCAGGGAACACAAACACTTTTCTGGTGATTTTATGTGGGTGCAAGTATTTGATATCCACATCCCTTGAACGAATATTTGAGGCCATGCCAAAATACGGCCACATGTGTACTTTGTTCCTCAACTTGTATTTATAATCTGCAACAAGGAAAGCCTCTTCTTGCAACACCAGAAAATCTGTACCTTGGTCATAACCTTCATTGTGTGTTTCATTGCATTAATTTTTGCTGCTGCTGCCAGCACTATCTCTTTTTTCTTCACTTACTTCATCTCGGTGGAAGTCACGTCCAGAAATAGGACTTCCCAGCAAGAAAATTTCATTTGCAGCAGCAGGAAGTAGGAGGTTGTACTGGACGTTAGGTAACCAGCTTTCTTGAGCATTTCCTTCTTCTTCATTTAGCACTGGTTGTCCTCCCATTTTTTAAATTTTTTTTTGCATGTAACTTACTTCCTGCACTTTATTTTGTAGGGTGAACCAAGGTATACCATACAAATCAAATACTTTCCTATAAGCCAACTTGCCACTTTTAATATCATGTACAGCTTTTTTTAAATAGTTTTGTTTCATAATTACACCTTGACGTAGCTCCTTTCTGCCTCTGATCATGTGACACCTCTCTCCAAAATGCTGTTACGATGTCCTCTTTGTTAGCAAACCGTTATCCATGAAATGGCTTCTTGACTTTAGGGATTAGATCATAGTCACACACCTAATGCTTCCCGCAGCTCTGCATGGTATTGGCGTGCATTTCTGCCGCGGAGAACTGCTATTTTAATATATGATCGTTGCTCCTGCTTGTTGACTTCGATTTTATGATGCTCTCACTCACACACTGAACTTGGGGGCATGCTTAGACCCACACTGTTGTTTACATACACCATCTGGTGGCATTGTATGCAAATACATACCGTACGTCTCCAAATGCATATCTTAGATTTTCTGTGTTGTCTCCTCGCGAGAAAAAAATAGTTGCCATGACTTATGATTCAGCCTCTGTATCTATACTGTTTATATTGTACCGGAAAAAGATTATGGGGCCAGAGCATGGGAAGGATCTCAGGTAGTGTGCGGTTACTTATTGGAGCAGGTACAGAGAAAGATATTTTCGCAGGGTGAATAATAGATGGTAAAATCTTTTTGACAATATTCATTGATATTTTCATGTAAATCACCCTGCAGTTGAATTGTCAAAATTAAATTTTCAGTCAATCTTTTCAAAATGCAAAAATGAAATATCAGTGCTGTTATATTCTGAGATATCCACTTGATGTTAAAAGTGTCCAAAATGAATACCAATTTTCTGAGATCATAAACACCATATAGTTCATCTAGAATCTCTTATATAGATTTAAATTCCAAAATAATACTTTGCACATAGAACTTCATTTAACCAAATTGCATAAAAATCAAGTCCATCACTTGTGATGCAAACCTACAGTTTTTCTAAGATTTTTAACATAATATTAACACACACTTCCATTAATAATCTGATAGTTCAAATAAAAGTTTTCACTCACTTGCTGTATATTCCTACAGTTCATCTAAATCGATTTTATAAGAAAAGAAAATAGTTCACTTGCTTTATGGCAAACCCTAAAGTTCATCTAAGTGAAATGACTTCAATTTCTAAAAGATTTTAAAGAGAAATCTACAGTTCAAAAACAAGACAAGAAGTCTTCTTGAATTATTAGGAATACTAAGATTAGAATTCACACAAAGCACTTTTCTTTTGACGAAGGTAGCACTATCAATGGTTTGAGTGCTTTGTTAAAAGTCAGTTAGTGTGTAAGTGGAATTACTCACTCAAAAAATGTATGAAAAACACTTATATCACCTGTGATCTGCTTATAAAGATTGATGAAGTACTGTCCTGCGGCTTGGTGACTGGAACTGTTTGCAGCGTGCAGCCAAGACTCGAACTCATCACCAGCAGCGTGACACGTCCATTCAATGAAGACACCACGTTATTATCCCTCATCGAAATCACGATCATTCCCTCGCTGGATACCATGATTGAAGAAACTACGTTTAATCCCACGCTGGAAATGACATTCTACGCAGTGTAATATCACGACACTTCGCCAAGATTTCCAATGTTCTTTTAAAGAGGAATGTTGAAACACGGAAAGTTCAAATGACACAATATAATGGGCTGTAGAACTCTTAATTATCATTAAGATTGGTATTTTACACTGACACAAGTCTTAATGCACAGTCTGTCTTCTCACTTTTGTTTTACGATGTTAAATACGTGACTTAGAATATTGCAGTCTATGCTACAGTATGATCTATAAGTCAAGTTAATGCAGTAGTGACCTACAGTCATTTTCAAAATGGAAAACACGGTCTTTCACTCACAGTTTATAGAATAAGGATTGAACACTGTCACATTTCATAATATTTACTGATCATGTCTTAATTTCAATCATAGAATAATCATCACAGTCTATGAAACACTCGAGAAAATGCCATTAATATCACTCCTACAACAGTCTCTGGAATAATAATGTTCATAGATTAAGAAATTTTATGACTGAATTTGCATGATACGAGTTCGTATGACCTAATATTGCCATAAAATGTCCTTAACATTCAGTTAGTTTCTCAAGGTAATAATCGAAGGTTCGAGAAAATACGTGAAAAATAATCACATTTAGTCCTGTTATTGGTTGAATATTTAGTGGAATAGTATTTTACACAGTTCACAATCGTACTAGTATACGAGAAATGCGTCTCAGAATTAATTAAATTGTCATAAATTGGAAGTTCAGTTTATCACACGCAGTGTCCTAGTATGCTGTCACTGTCAATGACAAAGTTCAAAACTATGAGAGATTGACAAAAGTCCACAATACCTTCAACTGGTAAATTAAACACTTGAATTCCCAATTATTCTTCAATGCACTGTCTATGTCATACATTCACTTAGTTAAGACACTCGTAAATCTTATACAATGATGATTTAGTCGGAATTTTTTTTTATAACATTTCACACACCGCGACGCGGTCGAAACTTTATTTGCGACGTCCTCGCACAATTTCAAAGTTCTAGAGTGTAACCTTTACGTGTCTTGCGAAGCACGACGGAGCATACTGACATCTTGTCATGATCGTACAGTTTAAGATACACTGACTATACCCTTGGTTCGTCGACCTATTTATAGCTGGCTGGGAGCAGCTCTCTCAATCAGGTGACGGAGGGGTGATAATACTTCCCAAACTTCAACTTGTCATATCTTTGAAACCACTGGACGGATTAATCTCAAATTTGCAGGGTTGTACTTTTAAAATGTGAGCTACAATTTGGTGTTAGCCTCATATTTATTGGTCCAGTCGCTGAGAAGCTTAAAAAATAGTTTTGAGACATTTCTGCAGGGAGGTGAGCTACAGGCAGTGCTGACGTCACTCGACCTTGCCCCACTCATGCTGTCCTCCTCACGCAGTGCAGTAGGGAGGAGAACATTCTCTCACACAACTGTTCGTACGTCATAACTTCGTCGTTCGCTCATTAATAAAGATTTTATAACTCATATGTGCCAGGGCCTATGCCTTCCTGGAACAATATATATATAAAAGAACATGTCCTGACTGACGGACTGACTGACTCATTCATCATCGCCGAGCCAAAACTACTGGACATAAAGAAATGAAATTTTGAGGACACATTTATATTACAATGTAGGTGCTCCCTAAGGGAGGGCTTTTGGATATTCTGTCACTACGGGGATGAATTTTTAAAATGATTGTATACAGTTGTAGAAATTGGTATTTAGAATCTCCTTTAAAAATAAAGAAATGCGTATTTTTTTTATTTTTGGAAAATTCCACTAGAGGTGTGAGAATGGGTAAAAAGGGGTTGAATGCCTTTAATGAGGATACTTATATCTCAGAAAATGAAGATATTACACACCTGAAAATTGGTATTTAGAATCTCCTTTAAAAATAAAGGAACACATATTTTTTTGTTTTTGGAATATCCAATTAACGGGTGTTAAACAGGAGTGACAAATGGGGTAAATTTTTAGAAAGACTATATCTACAGTGTATCTCAGGAACGTAAAATGTTATAGGTGAAAAAATTGGTATTTGGAATCTCCTATAAAAGTAAAGAAACACAGGTGATTTGTTTTTGGAAAATCCACTTAAGGGGAACTAAAAAATTTTAAAATGAGCATGTCTACAGTATATCTCAAAAACTTAACATGTTACAGAAGTGAAAAATCATATTATCAATCTCTATTAAAAATAAAGAAATATGCATTTTTTGTTTTTGGTAAAATCACTTGGGTGGGGGTAAAAATTACTGAAAATGGGGTTGAATTATTTTTATTAGGATACTGATATCTCAAAATCTGAAGATGTTACAGACTTGAAAATTGGTATTTGGAATCTCCTTTAAAAATAAAGAAACACATATTTTTTTGTTTTTGGAATATCCAATTAATGGGGGTTAAACAGGAGTGACAAATGGGGTGAATTTTTAGAAAGACTATATCTACAGTGTATCTCAGAAATGTAAAATGTTATAGGTGTAAAAACTGGTATTTGGAATCTCCTACAAAAGTAAAGCAACACAGGTGATTTGTTTTTGGAAATCCACTTAAAGGAGCGGGTGGAGAATTGAAAAATTAGTTGAATTTTTTGTATGAAGATACTATTATCTCAAAAATAAAAGATGTTGCCGACATGAAAATTGGTATTTGGAATCTGCTTTAAAAGTAAAGAAACACGTATTCCTTTGATTTTGGAAAATCTAATGAAGTGGGGTGAAAAAATTGAAAATTAATGAATTAATTGTATGATGATACTTAGATCTAATAAAAACTAAAATTGTTACAGAGTTGAAAATTGATATTTGGATCTCCTTTAAAAAAGAAAAATCCATTTTGGGGGTAAATCATCTTTGAGGGCAAGGGTGAAAAGGAGTTGAATTCCTTTTATGAGGACACATACCTCAAAAATTGAAGATGTTACAGTTATGATAATTGGTATTTAGAAGATCCTTTACTTATAAAGAAACAAGTATACTTTTCCAGAAAATTCACTTAAGGGGAGGAGTGTGAAAAAAAGTGAATTCTTTTTATGGGGATACTTATATCTCAAAACTGAAGGTAACAGAGAAGAACATTGGTATTTGGGATATCCTTTTAAACATAAAGAAACACGCCTTCTTTTTTGAAGGGGAGGGGGATCAACTTAACGGTGGTGGGGTGAAAAAGGAGTTGAGATCAATTAATTTTACTGTTCATAATTTACTTGATTCTGATCATAAACTGATCATTTTTAATCTTTCCTGGGTTCATTTTCCAGAGCCATCTTTTCTTTTGGTGAACTTAAAGTTAGATTACAGTAGTTTCTCCTGGCATGTACACTGACTGACAGAGCAAATGCAACACCAAGAAGGAGTGGTTCGAAAGGGATGAAAGTTGGGGAAAAGACAGAGACGGCACGGACGAATAATTGATGTTTATTTCAAACCGATATGCAGATTACACAATGCGCACGGCATCGACTCAGTAGGATGTAGGACCACTGCGAGCGGCGATGCACGCAGAAACACGTCGAGGTACAGATTCAATAAGAGTGCGGATGGTGTCCTGAGGGATGGTTCTCCATTCTCTGTCAACCATTTGCCACAGTTGGTCGTCCGTACGAGGCTGGGGCAGAGTTTGCAAACGGCGTCCAATGAGATCCCACACGTGTTCGATTGGTGAGAGATCCGGAGAGTACGCTGGCCACGGAAGCATCTGTACACCTCGTAGAGCCTGTTGGGAGATGCGAGCAGTGTGTGGGCGGGCATTATCCTGCTGAAACAGAGCATTGGGCAGCCCCTGAAGGTACGGGAGTGCCACCGGCCGCAGCACATGCTGCACGTAGCGGTGGGCATTTAACGTGCCTTGAATACGCACTAGAGGTGACGTGGAATCATACGCAATAGCGCCCCAAACCATGATGCCGCGTTGTCTAGCGGTAGGGCGCTCCATAGTTACTGCCGGATTTGACCTTTCTCCACGCCGACGCCACACTCGTCTGTGGTGACTATCACTGACAGAACAGAAGCGTGACTCATCGGAGAACACGACGTTCCGCCATTCCCTCATCTAAGTCGCTCTAGCCCGGCACCATGCCAGGCATGCACGTCTATGCTGTGCAGTCAATGGTAGTCTTCTGAGCGGACGCCGGGAGTGCAGGCCTCCTTCAACCAATCGACAGGAAATTGTTCTGGTCGATACTGGAACAGCCAGGGTGTCTTGCACATGCTGAAGAATGGCGGTTGACGTGGCGTGCGGGGCTGCCACCGCTTGGCGGCGGATGCGCCGATCCTCGCGTGCTGACGTCACTCGGGCTGCGCCTGGACCCCTCGCACGTGCCACATGTCCCTGCGCCAACCATCTTCGCCACAGGCGCTGCACCGTGGATACATCCCTATGGGTATCGGCTGCGATTTGACGAAGCGACCAACCTGCCCTTCTCAGCCCGATCACCATACCCCTCGTAAAGTCGTCTGTCTGCTGGAAATGCCTCCGTTGATGGCGGCCTGGCATTCTTAGCTATACACGTGTCCTGTGGCACACGACAACACGTTCTACAATGACTGTCGGCTGAGAAATCACGGTACGAAGTGGGCCATTCGCCAACGCCGTGTCCCATTTATCGTTCGCTACGTGCGCAGCACAGCGGCGCATTTCACATCATGAGCATACCTCAGTGACGTCAGTCTACCCTGCAATTGGCATAAAGTTCTGACCACTCCTTCTTGGTGTTGCATTTGCTCTGTCAGTAGGTGTAAATAAAAATTTAAACACATTTGAAATAAACTATAGGAATTTTATTAACCGTGCAGTTGTTCACCTCTTTAATAAGGTCAATAATGCACAGAATTACAATAACTCGTATCGACAGAAATCCCACGCACTTGCCTATGCGCGACAATGGTGCTGGTCACATTGTCAGCAGTGACAATGGCAGCAGATGTAATTTACTGCCAAGTAGTGGTCTTGCATCTTGCTGCGGGGTCCAGAACATCGATGATGATGATGATGATGATGATGATGATGATGATGATGATGATAACCTAAATTCAACTAATACAACCCACCCTAAGAAGAAGAAGAAGAATCATGTTCTGGACCATCGTCAAAATGTGTGGATTGCGCTGGAAATGTGTCCTGGCCGGGTAATGACTACACATGCAGTCTGCCTGCGGGTTGAGTACCGCCAAGGCACCCAAGACAACACCACGCCAGATCTCCTCAAGGATTTGATCCATATTAAAAATTGCTTATAGGAAAAGATGGCAAAGATTTAGGGACCCAACTGACTGGCCAGAATACCTGAAGCTAGCCCGGAAAGTATGAAATCAATTGCTGGAAAGAAAGATTGAAAATTAGGAGGAACTTTGGGGTAATCTCTCAGAAAACGAGTCAGATCACAAATTTTGGCAGATTCTCTCAGAAAACGAGTCAGATTGCGAATTTTGGTGTATTATATATAAAACATTAAGCATTCAGTTATAAATTTCAGTATAATACCGTAACGAAGCATGGGTATCTTGCTGCTTATATATAAACTAGCAGTGCATACCCATTATTAATGATAACACAAACTTTTTTTTTTTGCGGCAAGAGGTGTGACAGATGATCTTAAGTATTTTTGGGTCACTGAACACGAATCCGTTATCCGTTTCTAAATATCACGTCATGTTTTCTCGCAATAGGTGTATCAAAATAAGAGATAGACATGAATATTGCATATAGGCTAAAAAGTACTGAAAAATATTGATAATTTTGGAAATATTTATAATTTTTGTATTATTACATATATATTGAAATAGTTGAATATTGTCTTGAATTATTATACATAATGAATTATTAATGAGTATAAAATTACAATGAAATATTTTGCATTTATTGTAACATAATACTTATTTACACAAAAACACATAAACAAACAATTCTGAGGCAATGAAAGCAATATATGTTGAAAATTAAACGTGATTTACAAGAAAACAATGTAACTTTTATTCAGTATCTTTATGAATTCATAAATGTGCATAAAATAAACTTTAACAGTCCTAGATGTCCCCTTGGAATGAACGCTTGGCTGCCCAGCGTCTGACTACATCAAGTTTGTCTTCTCTTTTCAAACACCAACAGTAGTCGGCCATCATTGGTTCATCCCACCTCCCCTGGTATCTTCTTTCTGCCTCCTTGATGTCCTGGTGGAACCTCTCTCCCATCTCTTCACTAAAAGCCACAGTATTTTCTGGAAAGTGATTGAGATGAGAATGAAGGAAGTGCAGTTTCAGACTCATTCTACACCCAACCTCTCTCATACCATCCAACATCATTTTCACTATTGTTTCATATTGCTCATCCTTTACATTTCCTAGGAACTTCATTATGACATCTCTTATTGAATTCCATGCAGCAAGTTCCACGGCATTCATCGCCTGTTCAAAGTTTCTGTCTTTCAGAAGCTTTCTAATTTGTGGTCCATTAAAAATGCCTTCCTTGACTTTTGCATCAGATAAATGTGGAAATTTGCTTGCAATGTACTTGAAACAGGGGCTACTTTTGTCCAAGGCCTTAACGAACTGCTTCATGATTCCCAGTTTGATGTGTAGTGGTGGCAAAATATTTTTTTGTGGAGTCAACTACGGCAGCAATTGTAACATTTTTCACACCAGGTGTCAAAACTTGTCTCTTGGGCCAGGAAGGTGTAGACCAGTATTTTTCTCTAGCTCTGCTGTCCCATTCACATAAATAACAAGGGAATTTAGTGTGGCCTGCTTGTTGCCCTAATAGAATACCACACACCTTCAAGTCACTACACACATCCCACCAGTGCTCATGATATTAGATTTTACCTAAAACAATTTGCAATGTGATATAATTTTCTTTTAGTGAAACGGAATGTGCCACAGGAATGTTTCCGTTATGAAGTAGTGCAGCCTTTAAGCTCCTCTTAGAGGAATCCACAATCAATTTCCATTCTTCCAGATTGTAATCCCTCCCTAGCTGTTCTATCAATCCTGGAATGTCACAGCAGTAGGTCAGATCATCTTCCTTCTTGAAATACTTCTTGAACTCCTTATCTCTATGTCTATACCAAGAAAAGGTAGTGCCAGGCTCAAGAAGGTTTTTTTCTTTCAATCGTGACCCTAGCAGTTCACTTTATTCCTTCGTGAGACCAAGGTCTCTTATCAGATCACTCAACTCCGACTGTTTAAACAATTGTGGACCTACTGCATCTGCGGCAGGTGAAAAATCCATATCAACTTACTCGTTATCAGAATCTGAGGAACCGTCAGGGTCAGGTAAACTGGTAGGAAGAGAAGGTATTGGAATTTCTGGTCCATGAGGAACAGGTCTTATCGCCGACTTTAAATTCGGGTACACAATACTGTCCTTGTTTCTCTTATTGAATCCCGCTACTTTACACAGGCAAAAGTAACAGTCCCTGGTATGGTCCTGGGGCTCACGCCAAACCATTCCTATCCCAAATGGAAGGGCCTTATGTTTCCCAATGCTCCAGTGTCGTAGGTTTTCAAGGCACGTTTTACAAATTACGTGGGGAGCCCAAGACTTGTCCAAGTCTCCTAATTTTACCTTAAAATATGCATAATATAAACGTTTCACTGGTGCAGTTATTGGCCTACTCTGTCCCTCCATAATTTAACACCCACACACTTAACATAATGAGTCTGGCTTATTCACACATCTTCTTCTAATTCCTGACACACTTGCCATTTTCGCAACACAACACAGTATAAAAAGGTCAGACTTCTGCCACACTCACGACGCAACTGACTGGCTTCACTGCACTGCCGCTGCCACGAGCTAAAAATAGACTCTCTTATCTGACTAATTCAATGGAGCGGACATAGTCGGTGAAGGAGGTTTGGATTGACAAACGTACGCAACAATACCAAAGCAAACCACGGCCACTTTAACAACAGCCGATTCGCTGTTATTACAAAGCAGCACTGTGCCGCAGTGACATATTTTCAGACAGTAAAAGGCAAATAACACCAAAACTAGATGTGATACAATAGAACCAATGACATTTCTGAAATCAGGAGACCTTATTTAGTTAAAATCACGTATCAGATGCTTTGCCGCAAAATCATGCTGGGTACTGTAATTGGCAGTAGTGGCGATTATGGGGGCAAGGTGGGGAGTCCCCCTCTGGAGAAAATATTACGATTTAACCGGCTGAAACTTGGAATTATAGGAATTATTTAAAAAAGCCATTTAATAAGCCCTGTTGTCTTATCAGGTAATTCTTTTCTTTTTTCCTTAACCATTACCAAAATTATTAGCGGAAATAAGCAAAAAATATCCTTCGTCCTGGCTAACCGATTTGTGTAGCACCACAGCAAATAGTGGAGACTTTGCCTGTGCTGTGAGGAAGGGTACCAGGGCTATATTTTTTGCCAAGGTATGATTCACCACCTTTCCGTGTGCATTCGTCAGTCTGGCAGTTTCTTTAGTATCTGTTAGTTTTTTAGTGTATAGTCAAATACTAAATGATTTTAATTGTATAATCATGCCATATTTCTTTTTAATTGTAATAAATATGTAATATTGTTCCTTTGGTGAAAGTTTTATTGTATAATCATCATCATCATCATCATCTTCATTTCCCATTTCCAGCTTCCCGGGTCGGATTGTGAATCAAGGACCTCCATCGCTTGCTGTCTCACCACCACTCTTCTCCTTTTTTAAGTACATCTTTTGGTTTCCCTCCCCTCTTCTCTATGCACTCCCACACTGAATCTGTCCACCTCTTTTGGGGTCTTCCTCGTGGTCTCTTTCCTGTTAACTTCTCTGAAAAAGCTATTTTTGGCACTCTCTCTTCTCCCATTCTCATCATATGCCCATACCACTTTAGCTTTGTTGTTTCTATCCTGTCTTGAAGTTTTAAGATTCCTGTCCTTTTCCTTATCTCTTCATTTCTAATTCTATCTTTTCTGGTCTTGCCCTCAATACCTCTTAGGAATTTTATCTCCACTGCTTGTATTCTACTCTCCCCTCATTTTGTTGTAGTCCACGATCCAGCTGCATAGGTTAGTATGGGTTCATAATAGGTTGAATATAATTCTTAAATTTATTCGGGACATCTTGGTTCCAGAAAATATTCCTTACACTCTGGTAGAAGCTGTTTGCTTGTTGTATTCTTTTTCCCAATTTCCTTGGTTATCTTTCCATTTCATATGATCACACTTCCCATGTACTTGAAACTTTTAACCACTTCCAGAATTTTACCATTCATTTGTATCTTCCCCTTCCTTCCTTCCTTCCTTCCTTCCTTCCTTCCTTCCTTCCTTCCTTCCTTCCTTCCCCTACTCATCACTATTGTTTTACTTTTCTCTGTGCTTACTTTCATCCCAAATTTTTCTCTCTCTTGAGTCCATACGTCTACTTGTTTCTGCACTTTCGTTTCATCCTCACCCCATGACTATGATGAATAGTATGGGGGATAGTACACTTCCCTGATGGAGACCAGTTTCAACTTTAAACCATTTTGTTTTTCCTATACTAGTCTTCATACAACTAACACAATTTTTGTACATAGCTTTTATTATTTTTACTTCCACTCTGTTAAATTGTTTTTTTCCTTAATGTGTCCCATACCAACTGTCTGGGCACACTGTCATAAGCTTTCTCAATGTCAATAAATCTCATAACTATGTCTTTTCCAAACTCCCATCTTTTCTCCATCATATGTGTTAATGTAAATATCAGGTAAAACGTTGATCTGTCTTTCCTGAAACCATACTGTTCTTCTTCCATTTCTCCTTCTACCTTCCTTCTCAGTTTTCCTTCCAATATTCTCTCAAATATCGTAGCTATATGGGCAATAAGGGTGAACCCTCTGTAGTTAGTCCTTATCTCCCGGATGCAAGCTCACAGCCGCACGCCCCTAACTACACGGCCAACTCGCCCGGTCTTCTGTTTCTGACATTGATATCTCCTTTTCTTCTTATTCTTTCCCCATTGTTTCTCCTTGCTTCTTCTCACCTACTATTTCACTGTATTTAATATTTAGCAATTCTGAGAAGTATTCTTCCAAAACTTTTTAGTATGTCATCTCTTTGTGTCAATATCTGCCCTGTTTCAGTTTTTAAAAATTTTGTATCTTCCCTATTTTGTAAACTATTCTTCACCAAACCATACAAAACCATTTTACTTCCCTTTATATCCTCCTGTAAAGTTTCTTAGAAACTTTCCCAGCTCTTCTGTTTCTCTTCTTGTACTATTTTCTTACATACCTTTTTGGCTTCTTTATATTTCTGCCAATTATCTGTACTATTGCTGTCTATCCACTTCCTCCAAGCCATTTGTTTCTCTTTAAGTGCTTCCATTAGCCTGCTGTTCCACCAAGGAGTCTCTTTTCCCTCTCTGATAGTCTTCCACAGGTGTTTACTGCATACTTTACAAAACCATTTCTGAAACATGTCCAGTCCTCTTCCACACTGTTCTTTCTTCAAATCCTCTTGAAACTTTTCCCTTATTTTTTTCTCTTTTAACCTCCATCCCTCCATAACTATAGGGGCCAATTATCTCTTCTTTTTCCTATCTGTCTGTTCCAACATGTGCATTCATGTCGCCCATTATTATAACCTCTTTGTCTTCAGTACAACTTTCAAGTTCTTCTAGAAACTCTTCTAAACATTCATCTGCATTCCCCGATTGGGGTGCATAAACCTGTATAAAATCCTTGATTCCACTCTCAAGTCCAACTTTAATTGTCCTGTCACTGATCTGGTCAATTTTGTCCACATATTGTGCTAGGTCTTCTCTTAATATAACACCAACACCATTTATTGCCATCTTTCCTCCACTCCAATATAATCTATAGCCTTTCTTCAATTCTTTTTGACATTTTACCTTCCATTTTGTCTCACTCATTCCCATCATTCCCATTCCCTTTCTTCTCTATATACTCCATCAGTTCTTCTACCTTGCCATTCAAAGTCATGACATTGATGATGCTGATTCTTGTGATGTCTGGTAGCCCACTTCTCACAGTCCCCCCACAGCACTGGGAACTGCACGTCACTTCAGGGTAACGCCTAGCATTTTCTGAGGCCTCGATTCACTCACACTCATTTTTTAGACTGTTTGTATGATGGTTCGCAACTCCCAAAGGCATTTTATTACCTTCTGCCAGGTTCAAATTAGGCCGCCCCTAACATGGAGTCAGACGCCTTTTGTAGCCGCTCCTCTGGAGTACAGACACTCCAGGTTTGCACATTCCATCATCTCCACCGTACCGAAGTCCATCTTCTCTGCCAGAGATGCCGTTGAGGTCTTCACCCATAACCCAGGGCAAGGACCCTCCATATGACCCCTAGAGAGAGGGTGTCCCAGTATTTTAAAGCCCCCAGGAATTGGGCTACCTGTTGGTCCACGGATTGTATTGGGTATTTCAACCAGTCCTACGTACTGTAGGGACACCCTATCCGCTACCTGGGGACATGCTCTGTAGGAGTCAGGTTCCCCTGGTTACTTATTGGAAGTTAACCCCACTCACAAAGGCTGAGGTTATTTACAGATTTTTATTGTATTTATTGTATAATATTGAATCAAAATCTCAAAAAACTATTATTGCCACATTTTGGTAAATTGTCAATCTTTACCTCTCTGTCAAAATTTGCTGAAAGGGCATGAAAAGCTTACCATTTTGTGACCTTTTTTAAAAGTTTTGATGTGTATATATCCCTCCCCCCCCCCACCCACCCACCTCTGCTATATCCCACAAACCCGGGTACTGTTTGCTGTCTGTATATTTTTTTGCCCCTGCACTTTTAATTCCCAATTGCCGCTACTGGTAATTGGCAATGTCACTAAATTCTATTTCTACTCAACAATAACGTGTAAGCTAACATTTTTAAATTACAGGTAGTGATATGAGTTTAGTAAACAACTTCGTGTAGTTTTCAAATGCCTCTTTGTACAATGTATTAGTGGTCAGTCCACCTGGGATAAGAATAACACTTGGCCAGTGGTTAGTCTGGAATGTAATGCATATTCAAAGCATGATTTCCTGGAGAACCATTACAGCTACAAAGGAAGTGAGTATGTTGTTGTTGTCGCTGTTGTCGTTGTTGTCATCGTTGTCGTCGTTGTTGTCGTTGTTGTCATTGTTGTTGTTGTCGTTGTTTAACTCTGAATTGGTCAGTATTCGACATGATGCAGGAGGAATGTCTCCAGGACCTGCCCTAACAGATTAATGTGATTGTTCATCATGAATGTCAGAAGAACTGTCTTAAGTTGCTAGTGCCGGTGAACTGGGCTAACTGCAACAAACTTTGTACGTTTCCTTGTCACCAGTTTTGTGTTGTGTATAAAATATCAATGGTACAAAACAAACATTCTTTATCCAATAAACACACCAACTGCACAATAGATACAACTTAAATTTCTTCAACTTCACAGGTTGAACATAAGATGATTTCTCAGAATACTTCCGTTGGATAATATCTACACTATGTACAGAATCTATATTGCCAATACACATTTCTTTATCAAGAGTTTGTCAGACAAAGCCATTTAATTATGCCTATTTATACTATTTATAAGATTCTGAGTTTCCAGGACACAAACTAAAGAACAAGAGTTTTGTAATCTAAGTAAGTAATCTAAGTTCTGAAGTATACCATTCTGTGAGAATGCTGCTGTCAACATTGATTCTAGACATATGAGAGCAACAGCCTGCTTGTTAAGACAAAGTCTTTGAAAAGAGAATTCTATTCCATGTAGACGATGGGCACGTCCTGAGGTGAGACCTCTTGGTTAACTTCAGTCGATCTGTTTATGACACATTCTTAATAGGGAGTGCTCCTATGTGTCTGAAATTTGGAGAAGTAAACCGCTGGATGGCAATCTGCCTTCTCCTGCTGGCTCTTCTCCTTATATACTCATTGAGCAGTGATGTCGGCACTGCTGTCTGCTCACCGGCCGAAACTCGCTGTCACAAAGTGGAATATTCCTCGCACAGCGCACCAGTTTCAAATCAGGCACCACAACAGTCATCCTGACAGAACTTCAGTTATAATGTGGGAAGTGTAGGATGAGTAGAAAGGCAAATATACATAGAAAAAGGGAAGAGAGAATTTAAAAATGAATACAGGTGATTAAAGACGAGAATATGGGATATACTTCCTCTCTTTCAAACTCTTGTTGTGTCGCCTAAAGCATCACATATTAATTTATATTACTGTTGTTGTACTGTACCCTAAGAGAATCACTGACTCTAGAATATATATGTTTATGTGTTTCTTCTACAGTCCTATCTCTCTCTATTAGAATTGTTTTCAAAAGTAAATGAGTCTTGAGAAACATTTGACTTTTTGGAACATGCAAGTCTGAGTTCTGTTCTGCTCTATTTGGCCAGTCTGCTAACATTTAATATTCTGTTTTCAGGGAAGATGATCTGGTTGGAGAGTCAATGCAAGTATCACTCACAACTGAGATTGGTTACCAGTGGTTGGGTCACCTGACAACTCCATATCCCAGATGGAATGAAATTCATATCAACAAGGCCCTCATCAATTTCCTCACTTCTCGGCGACTTCAGAACATTTCTATTGCTTATGATGTAAGTTGAAATGAATTCTTATTACAATATTGAGGGTTGACAAATAGAAAGCACCTGTACTATAAAATGTAATTTCTCACTTTGTCAGTTTTGATAGTGTACATAGGGCAGCAGGGCTTTGGGGGGAGGGGGTGCTAGGTCTTTTCTGCCACCCCTCCAAAACAATCTTAGGGGGCAGAGTGTCATTTTACCCCCCAAAAAATTCTCATCCTAGATGTTAAGTCCCTTTACACTGAAATGTGGAGTTTGGCGTGTACACAAGGAGGCTGCTAATGCGTTAGATCTGGAAGAGTTGACAGATGATTTTATATCAAGAAATGAGATTAGGAAGCAGACATTCCTTCAGAGAACTATATTTCATAACAGAGATTGTTAAGCCAGTACATCTGGTGGTAGAGCTTATCACATTTCATATCATGAAATGAATGAAAATGAAATGGCGTATGGCTTTTAGT
Source organism: Anabrus simplex (assembly GCF_040414725.1). Lineage (NCBI taxonomy): Eukaryota > Metazoa > Arthropoda > Insecta > Orthoptera > Tettigoniidae > Anabrus > Anabrus simplex. The sequence goes on along the minus strand of NC_090265.1, from coordinate 246,451,700 downwards.
GCTGGGATATGTCCGAGGACTTTGGCTCGCCAGGTGCAGGTCTTTTGATTTGCCGCCCATAGCTGACCTGCGCGTCATGATGAAGATGAAATGATGATGGAGACAACACATACACTCAGTCCCCATGCCAGGGGAATTAACCAATTATGGTTAAAATTCCCAGCACTGCCGGGAATCGAACCCGGGACCCCTGTGACCAAAGGCCAGCACACTAACCATTTAGCCATGGAGCATGAAATGAATAATGCACAGCAATAGGATATTTATTCAGAAAATGTATTTGTGAAGCAAGTTCTACTTTTCCTGTTTACTTGTGGTTAATTTTGATACATAAGACATTCCATCAAAATATGTATTTATTAATAAAGTTCTATTCTTTTCTCTTTTTGTGAATATTATTGAAAACTCCGTACATAAGATTCATTCAGAAAATGTACTTGAGAACTAAGTTCTATTTATTGTTCTGTTTTACTGTTTGGTTGTGAATATTGTTAATATATAGGAATGTAATTAGTTATTCATCATTCCACATGCCCTCGTTCATTCTAATCCTCCCCCCCCTCCCCCCAAACAATTACTTGAAGTTATTGACATAGAAGCAAGGACAGTACCATTTGGTAAACTCTTGAATAAAAAGTAAAAAAGGAGAAACATCCCTGTACTCAGTTCCTATTTTACTCAGACAAGCATTAATACAGGTAGGTTTAAATAGAAGTCAACATTAAATATCCTCCACGAGACTGTCTTCGACTGTCACTTCAAATATTACCTCACTCTGTATATCTGAAGTACTATGTTGGTCTCCGGATTCCAAGATTGCAGGTTCAAACCTGGGAAAGATTGTCGTATTTTTGAAGGGTAAAAAAGAGTCCGTTTGGCACTCCATGTTGTATTACTGAAAACTCTGTACATAAGATTGAGAAACAAGTTCTATTTATAATTCTGTTTTACTGTTTGATTGTGAATATTGTTAATACACAGGAATGTTATTAGTTATTCATCATTCCACATGCCCTTATTCATGTTAATCATCCCTCCCCACCCCGAATAATTACTTGAAATTACTGACATAGAAGCAAGGACAGTGCTACAACCGGTCTTTATTAGATAAAATTAATTAAAACTCAGCCAAAGAGATTTGTTTCTTCACCACTGGTAGAGTAAAACAAAATGTCAAAATTTACATTCAGGCAGTCTGAATGCCATCAGATAAAAAGTCTGCACATGGTACCTGATGCCATATGTTTATCATTACTTGAAATATTTAAATCAGCCTGCATTTGTAAATTCCAACATTTATATGGCTTGTGTTTGGGTTTGTAAGGCATTAATTATTATATACCAAACTCACATAATTTCCTCCCTTTTGTTTTCACATATTGGAGATAAATAGTTTCCAGTATTATTGTTCTGTCTTGTTTTAGATGTACTGAGAAAGTGTAAAAGCAAACTCATCTCTGTACAGGCCACGAATGCCCTTGGAGGGTTGCAAGGTAAAGGCTTCCACTATCCGTAACTTTGGCACTTGGTCGGGTAGAGTGGTCAGCTTTACACCCGGCCACCTTTGCTCCAGGAATTAACACGGTACTCATTTTTGGTTCAGGCTGCGTAAACCTCAGGACCATGTGCACCTCTGGAAGTGGAAATCTTGTTCCTTAAATTTTTTCTTCTTCCTGAAAGGGGAATTGAAACCACAGACTTCTGGATAAACCGAGCATGCTTTCACCACCTCGGCCAGGCAGCCCCTACTGAAAAAGTGTAAGATATACATAAAATAAAGCAACCTCTTACAGAGGGAAATACCCTATTTAAATATCATCCACCCAAGATAACTGAGCATCATAATTATGTAGCATGTTACTGAATGAAAAAAAACATTTAAGTAGTATTTCATTAAATCAGTACTCTAATTTTCATGGAATGTACCAGTAGCTGTTGTTCTCTCTCTCTCTCTCTCTCACACACACACACACACACACACACACACACACACACACACACACACACACACACACACACACACACCCTTGCTGTCTATTCTATGGAACTTTTCACTAATCATATCCATTTCCTTGTTCTGGAGATTTTCTACCCTTATTTTTCTGCAGATCAGATAGTGACCTCTATCATCAAAAATTACCAGAATACCTGCACATTCCTAACAGATTTCCTGAATTCAAAGTCTCTTGTGTTATAGTCTATTATGGATCTGATGCACCGACTCATCCATGTGTAGCAGTGAATAGCCTTATGCTTAAAGAATATATTCGTAACTGCTAATCGAATACTAGCACAAGAATCCAGTAAATGCTTCCCATTCCTATTAGCTTCCATATCTTCCTCACATTTATCCATCACCTTGTCAAATCCTTCAGTACTATTTTCATTTCTTTCTTTGAAATTGCCCATAAAACTTGTCAAATTCATCCTCATCTACACCCTCACATGGTGAATAGACCGAGAATATTCTCGACCTAATTACTCCTACTGCTAAATCTACCCACATCATACGCTCACCTATATGCCTAACAGAAACTATGTTGCATGCAATAGTATTCCTAATGCACAGTCTGACCCCACACTCTGCCCCTCTCTTTTTAACACCTGTTACGAATACTTTATAATCCCCTATATCTTTCTCGTTATCTCCCCTTACACGAATATTATTAACCCCAAACACACCAAGACACAACCTCTGTTTTCAGGATTCTAAAATTATGATGTAGTTAACCATCTTCATTCATAAATGTTGTAGCTGGGAAGGGGTATTTAGTCCACTTCAAAAGTCTTTGTCATGATAGGATTCAACTTTGGAGTGCAAGAACAATTTCACTTTGACCCATTTGCTCTTCTGTTGGCTACATTAAAAAATGTTATTTTATTTCTAGTGGAGCAGTACGATTACCAATGACCATGGTCTATACTACGAATATAGCCGCAGACGTCCCTATGCAATGGTAGCATCAATGAAGGAGTCCATCAGAGTTATGAAAAGTAAGTGGAGCTGAAGATACACTTATCTGTCTTTCTTTCCCACACTAAATGTTTATTTTTCATCTCTCTTAACACCTGAATGCAATGTAATGAAATTTTACTCATCCAGTCAATGCTATGAAGATAATCATCATCATCGTCATCCTAAACCATCTCCAGTTTCCCAGGTGTGGTATATGAGCCTCCTTCATCTCATCCTGTCCTTGTACTATTCCTCCTCCACCAACTTGTTCCAATCATGACCTCTCAGCAGTACATCGTTCTTAACTAAATCTATTTCTTTCGTGACCTTCCCACGGATTGTCTTCCTCCTACTTTTCTGTCAAGTTCCTTCCTTGCAGTTCTGTTAACTGGCATCCTTTTCATGTGACTAAACCACTTCAGTCTTGATATCTGAATCTTACTGAGTAGAAAATCATCTATTCCTACTTCTTCTCTGATTTTCTCATTCATAATCTTGTCTTTCCTGGTTTTCTGGATCACAGGGCGTAGGAATTTCATTTCAGCTGCCTGGAGTTTGGAATTATCTCTATTGGTCAGTGTTGTGGTTTCAAGACTGTATGTAAGAATTGGTGTATAATAGGACTTGTACAATGTCATTTTTGTTTGCATAGGTATTTGCTCATCCCACAGCAAGTGTCTCACCTGGTGGTAAAATTGTGTTGCCTTATTGATTCGATTGTACACCTCATGTTTTGCTAGGTTGTCATTTGATAGAATGCTACCCAAGTATTTGAAAACTGGAATGCTGTTCAGTTGGGCTTCATTTAACTTGACTATTGGTTCTTCTCCTTCCCCATACACTTTCATCACCACCGTCTTGGTCTTACTGATGTTTAAACCATATTTCTTAAACTCCTCATTCCAGCTTTGCATTCTCTCTCCCAATTCCTCTTCTGAGTCACTCCATATCGCAACATCATCTGCAAATGTGAAGGCTTTGATATCTCCATGTTCTTTCCTTTTAATAGATTTCATTACTACATCCATCACAATAATAAATAGAAGTGGTGACAATGTGCTGCCCTGCTGCACTCCTCTCTTTGTTTCAAACCAGTCCGACAAACCACATCCGACTTGAATACAATTTCTATTCCCACTATACAACATTTTCACTTTGTCTATGAGGCTGTCTCGCACTTAAAGTTCTTTCATACATTGCCAAATTCTTTTCCTTGGTACACTGTCATAGGCTTTCTCACTGTCCAAAAATATTAGAAATAAAGGCTTGTTCTTCTCCTAGTATTTTTCTATTAGCATCCTAATTGCAAATATAAGGTCTGCAGTTGACCTTCCTGGTCTGAAACTATACTGCTCTTCTTCCAAAATTGGTTCAACAATATCTCTGATTTGGTCTCTTCTTCTTCTTCTTCTTCTTTTATGACCACATAGGATCACTTTAGTCAGTCCGTCGTTCAGGTCTCTTTGAAGGGATTGTTTGGGCTTTGCGGTCCTCCCAGTACTTCTTCAGACGCTCCGATCTTCGTGCCCTTTCCTCAGTTGAAAATGTGCGTGTTGTTGGTTTGTTTTGTGTAAGGGTAAAGCGGAGGTTTGTATTCTTGAGTTTTGTATTCAATTTTATCTTATTTTTGGTGTCTTCTGTTGTAAGGCCTATTTCCTTCAGATCCTCTCTTACTTCTCTGATCCATTTACATCCTGTTGTGGTATTTTTTGAGACGAGATTGTGTTGTACTAGTTGTTTCAGAAGTCTCGAGTCCTGCATCCTCATGATATGTCCAAAGAATCCCAGTCTCCTCTTACGCATAGTATCTGTAATGGGTTCTAGCTCTTTGTACACGACTTTGTTAGGTATTAACCGCCACTGTCCATCTTTCTGATATTTTTTGTTGATACAGGTTCTTCCAATCCTCCTTTCAATTTTCTGAAGTCTGTCAGTCTTTGATTGTTTATTCAGGTAAAAGAGTGTTTCTGCTGCATATGTAGCTTCCGGTTTTATAACTGTGTTGTAGTGTTTTATTTTTGTATTTATTGATAGACATTTCTTTTTGTAGATATCCCATGTTACTTTTTGTGCTTTAGCTAATCTATTTGTTCTTACTTGGATTGAGATTTTTTCATTTAAGTTATGTGTTATTACTTCTCCAAGATATTTAAACTGAGTTACTATTTTGATTTTATTACCATTTATGGTGACTTCTTTTACCTGTGTTGGTTTTTGGGGCATAATTTCTGTTTTTTCAAATGATATTTTGAGGACAATTTTATTTGCAATGTTTTGAAGTTCTGATATCTGGGTTTTTGCTTCTTTTATGTCCACTGCTAGTAATGCTAAATCGTCAGCAAAACCCAGGCAATTTGTTTTGATTTTTCGGCCAATCTTTATTTTGGGGGGACATTTTCTAAACCATTCCCTCATTACCATTTCTAGAGCACAGTTAAATAATAGTGGTGAGAGCCCATCTCCCTGCCGTAGTCCAGTTTTAATTTCAAATGTCTCTATTATTTGTTCCAATATTTTCAGGACATGAGACAGTAGCGTAATACCACAATAATTAGTACATTTTTGTTGGTTTCCTCCTCCCGAATCTTGTTGAGAAATCTGTAGAGCCATTGGATCCCTGGAATTCCCGCTATTTTCAGCATATCTGCACTTAGTTCGTCTATGCCCACTGCCTTTCTTTTCTTCATGCTCTTGAGCGCATTTTCAACCTCAAGCCATGTAATTGGTGGTTCAGTTGTGGTTCCTCGACTTGGCTCTCCTCTATCCATTGTTATGTTTACTGTATCTCCATTCGGCAACTTTTCAAAATAGATCTTGAGTTCCTGTTTAATTTCTCCCTCTTCTTGTGCCAGAGTTCCATCATCACGTTCTATTGCTGTTATGGTCTCTTAATACCTTTGCTTATTTTTTCACTACTCTGTATAGCAATTTCATATTTCCTTTACTGTCCTCTTCCAGTTTGTCTGCAAACTTATTCCATTTATTCTCTTTTTCTTCCCTTAAAATGTTCTTTACAGCAAGTTCCTTGGAGTCTTTGTATTTCTTGTTCATTGCATTCTTGTCCCTGTTTTTGTTTTTCCTTATCCAGTGCTTCTTTATTTGGTTTCCTTTCTTTCACCACTGTTTTCACTCTATCATTCCACCATGGTGTCTCCTTTTTTTCTTTTGATGGAACTTGTAACTCCACATAGGTTTTTCTGGCTTCTTCCACAAAGGTGTTTTGGAAAGCTTTCCACTCTTCATTAACGTTGGTTACTTCACCCTTCGGCAGACTCTGTTGGACAGCTTTCTCCCATTTCAGGAAAGCACTACTCTCTTTAGGGGGTCTGAAGAAATGCCTACCTGAAAACAATTGGTCATATCCAGACCTACAGCCGGGTAGACAAAACACGTGGACACATTGCGGCGGTACCTCCCATGCTGAAACCACTGTCTTCAAACACAATGATTCTACTACTGTTTTTAAGACATAACACAACTCACACTATTCACTAATGAATACACCAATAATGTAAAACTGCCTAAAGCTCTTTTTTTTTTAAAAAAAAGATTGTTTTACGTCGCACCGACACAGGTAGGTCTTATGGCGACAATGGGATCGGAAAGGCCCAGGAGTGGGGAGAAAGCGGCCGTGGTCTTAATTGAGGTACAGCCCCAGCATTTGCCTGGTGTGAAAATGAGAAACCACGGAAAACCATCTTCAGGGCTGCTGACAGTGGGGCTTGATCCCACTATCTCCCAGATGCAAGCTCACATCAGTGCACCCCTAACTGCATGGCCAACTCACCCGGTCCTTAACCTCTTAACAGCGACAATGGAGAGCAATATAAATTATAACATGACACAAATGTAATGCACACTAATGACAAGTCTCATCTGCTGCTGGCTCAGGTAACTGTGCTGCTGCTTGTCGAAGGACCACCATTTTCTTCAGTCAGCTTTTGGGTGACAGGAGAAGAGCATACACTTCCTCTGTTTTAAGCTATGCTCAAAGCACAGAAGGCTCTATTTTAATGTGAATAAGAAATAAGAAATCAATAAGATTTTGTCATCTTGTTTCTTTTCTTTGTTTTCATATGTAACATTTTCTAATGCCAGTAATTTTGTGAATTAAAAGCAGATATCGTCTTCTGTGCTTGCAATTCTGGTGGGAATATAAATTACAGGTTTGAGAACAGTAGGGGGAAGAGTATATCTTATTGAACACTTGCCCTGAAGAACATATATACTACTAGTGGCCCTGGCTATTGCTATTGAAACTTGTTTTGTAGGCTCTGACTAAAATTTATTTTTAAAAGTTTTGATGGACCTTGGCCCACCAAGCAACCGCTGCTCAGCCGGAATGCCTGTACACTGTGAGGCAATGTGCAGTGAGTGTCTAATCCTCTCAGCTGTTGTTCTAGGCTTTCCTGGGCCACTATCTTACCATCAGATAACTTCTTGATTGTTCTCACATGCACTGAGTGAATCTCGAACTAGCCCTCAAATCTGGGTTTGAATCCCTGACGTGGCTGAGAGTCACATTCAGGGTCTGCGAGGAAGAGGCAGGCTTGCTACCCCTAGACCGCAGGACTGGTGACTAAAATGTAATTTAGACCAGGGCCTCTCAAACGCCCAAAATCTCACGCGTGCAAATCGAGGCGCAAGAGCTTCGTGCACTGTGCATCGGTCCCGCTCGGCTCGGCTTGGCTCGGACCAACGCTTCATCTCTGGGCTACTCGGCTAAGCTCAGCTCAGATTTGGAGTGCTACGGAGCAAGTGAGGAAGAGGGAGACAGGGGGGAGCAAGCGAGACAGGCATGGGGAAAGAGAGAGCGCTATTGCTCCACATCGAGGAGTGGGGGTCTGCACTCTGGTCAACCAAGCGAAGTTGTCTTTAGCACTATGCACAGTGCATGCACCAGGCGCATGCACCCTGAGAGGCCCTGATTTAGACTATATTCCTGATCTTACCTTCCCATCTTTGACTGTGATTCACCAGTGCAAATCTTCTGATATTCATCTAGAGGCCATCTTTTTTTGATAGTTGTTAGTACTCATTGCTATAATATTATACAAGTGGTTCATATTTATTATTTTAATTTTAGACAATGGGGAAAGATTGGTAGAGTATGACTTGTTAATTGGTAGGGGAGGGGGTTGATAATTGAGTTTCTCTAAGAGATCGTTCAATTTAGGTAATTGTTGATTGACTTCAATGGTAGTGGCTGAGCCTAAAAGTGCTGTTGAACCAAGCAGCCTATGGAAGACATTTTTGAATTTCATTAGAGAGAGAGCAACTTGTTTAATCTCAATTGATAAATTATCATCATAAACTGGAGTAAAAAAATGGTGTAGTTTTCATACCTGCAATTTTTATTAATACGAGTATTGTTTAGTACTGTTTCCAGGGCTTTCAGAACAGAAATGCTAGTGTAATAAATACTAAATCCAGAATTTATGCTCACTCTGTATTATGAGAAATATTTATATGACTCATTAGCATTCAAAGGTTTTTTCATTAATGTTAATATTTGTCACAATAATGAAGTCTAATATGTTGGAAATAAATTATTAATTGAATACCTTTGATATTAAATAATATGCTTCCTAAAATACTAGTACTACTTCTGAGTCACTAAACATTAAATGGTATTATTTCTAGCACAGTGGTTGTTCAAGATGCTGTACTGTACTTTGTCTGGGAAGACTTTCAAGGAAGGTTTGAGGAGATTCATAAGAGATAGGTAAGGAGTCACAACCTATATTAAAATTTCTGTTTTTATTTCAACAACAAATGCATTCAGGTTCCTTCAACTAGAGGCTACCCAGTAGACAAAGTATTCCAAAATACATGTCTTTATAATTTTTATGGTCAGAGAGCAGCAGGTCAGCTCTTCAGCATGTCACTCATAACTATCATACAGCAGGTTTCTCAGAATAGCAATTGAACCCTTTTCAATCACCAAGGCCAGTATGTTTATGTTATCCAATTTAAACAGCTTATAGAACTGTGCAAAGCTGGCTTTTATTGTGTATCTAGCTCCAACCATTAGTCCAACTACTTCTACAGATGTTAGCCCATTCTCTTTTTTTTATAGTATGAAGTTGTGGATTCTTAGGTGTCACACATTTTGAATGAATATCCACTGGTTTGGTATCAGATACCTCTATTCTAATGGTAGCGTCAACTATAAATTAATGAGACAAGCCTGTTGGAATGCCAAGCATATCTGTCTGCTTAGAGGATCCATTGAGCATTAAGTTCACCTACTTTCTTGTATACTTCGTATTGTTGTTCCCATAAGGCATCAGTAATCATGCTTTGAATGTGGTAATAGTGGACCTTTCAAAGAGCTTCACCATGCTTGCAGGCATCCAAGGTGTGTGAAAGGATTTCTAACTCACTGTGGCAGTGGCAACAGTGATTTTCATTTTGAAATTTTCTTGGTAGCACACAGACCGGATATAATTATGTAAGCAATGATTTTGGATGAATCTGGTAATTCACAGCTAGATAATCCCTCAAACTATGTCACCCATCTTTTATTCACCATATACTCCTTGAACAGGAGAAATTCCTTGGCCTTATTAAGAAAGGAGCATTATCTTTCATATTCTCTCAGGTGTAGGTCTTGTCTCAGTTGCCAAGTACTTACAAGTTCTGAATTGGCTTGCTTGCTAGACAAATCTATTTTTTTTTTTCAAATATTCAACATGGGCACTGCATGTGTGGATTACATTAATATTATTAGAACTGATAAGGACATGTACTAACCTAAGTAATAGAATGAAATATTGCAGAACAATAGGGTTGAATTTAAATTCAAATCTTATCAAGACTAAATTTTTGTAGGATTTTGTAACATTCTTTGTTCTCTGGGAAGTTTGAACAATTGATATGATGTGCTGAGAAGGGACCTAACCATCATTTTTCCAAGTGTCTGTATAGCCCACAAGACAAAAAGTTGTCATGCAGCCAAACAAATAATTTCTTTAGTATTAGTTAAATTCCAAAGCACTTACAAAGTATCTACATTTGGTATCCAAAAAGGAACAAGCACAGGAAAATAAAGATTACCTGTACAAGATCAGACTGGTACTGGATCTTGTGTGAGTTTTCAGAGAGATTTATGCAGTCAGAAAAGGAACTGTGTATTGATGAAGCCATGATCCCTTTCAAGGGCAGGCTAAGAATGAAATAGTACATAAAATCCAAACATACCAAATGGGGAATGAAGCCATGGGTTCTAGCTACAAGGTCTGGTTAACTTAACAATGAACTCTAATGTAATAACTAGATATTTTGGGCTTTCATTTAGTAGAACAATTATCTTTATATGTTTGTTGGTTCTTGTATAATATGATTTTCTATAAATGCCTGAACTTTTAACTGGCAGCCTAAGAAAAAATACTTTTATTTCTGGGGACAACATGCCTATAAATGTGGCCAGGAGAGGGTTAATATGGCTTCAAGTTCCTGTCTTTCTGTTTTTCACTTGTCATTTGTTTGTTCCTTTCAATTACTTATAATGAGCTGTCAGGTTTCTTTCCTCTTTCTGTTTTTGTCATGTCTTCCTTGCCTTTTACTACCTGTATTCAACTTAATTCTTTTGTGTTTCGGACATTGCGAATCTGATCGTTGGATCTATTATCTATTATCTTTGAAGTCTATCATGTCCATTCAACAGAGTATACCATTATGTGGAAGAGACCAGGAGATGCAGGAAGTTATCATATATAATTCATTATAATTAGGCAACCAGGTGTTGGATTGCAAGACGTTCCCAGGAGCAGACATGGACTCGGACCACCACTTGGTGGTCACGAAATGTCATCTGAAGTTGCAGAAATTGAAGAAAAGAAGGACTGCAAGAAGATGGGATCTAGATAAGTTGAAAGACGTTCGGCATTGGGTACCTACCTCCTCGCTCAGTGGAGGGTACCCGTCGCGGCTTCGGCCCGGCGGGAAGGTTTTAAATGAGCTCTTTGACGAGAAACCCATGAAAATGATTGCTTTTCCTCCACTCACCGTGGAGAGAACGATCGAAAAATGAAAAAAAAAAAAACCCTGAACGGTGGATCACTCGGCTCGTGGGTCGATGAAGAACGCAGCAAATTGCGCGTCGACATGTGAACTGCAGGATACATGAACATCGACATTTCGAACGTATGAAGGATTATTTCAGGGAACATGTTGCACAAGGACTAAATGAAAAAGCTGAAAGAAAACACAATAGATATAGAGTGGACAGCCTTGAAGAATGAGATCAGTAGGGCTGCTGAAGACAAATTAAGAAGAAAGGTAAGACAAAGTAAGAATCAGTGGATACCTCACAAGATACTAGACCTAATCGATGAATGATGAAAATACAAGAATGCAAAAAATGAGGAGGGCAGAAAAGAATACAGGTGATTCAAGAATGAAGTACGGTAGATAAAAAGTGTAGGTCAGATAAGAAGGAATGGCTGAAAGAGAAATGCAAGGCTTTTGAAGGTTGTATTGTTGTAGGAAAGGTAGATGCTGCAAATCTTTGGAGAAAGGAAAAGTAGGTGTATGAATATTAAGAGCTCAGATGGAAAACCAGTTCTGGGGAAAGAAGACATGGCAAAAATATGGCAGGAACATATTCAACAAATGTATCAAGGGAAAGAAGTAGATGCCACATACATGGCATTTGTAGATCTGGAAAAGGCATATGATAATGTTGAACAAGAAGAGGCTGTTGATGCTGATGAAATGGGAGACCAATTTTGAGGTCAGAATTCAACAGAGCTTTGAGAGACCTAAATAGCAACAATGCACCTGAAATTGACAACATACCCTAAGAATTACTGACTGCTTTAGGGGAAACCAGCACGGGGAGGTTATCCATTTAGTGTGTAAGAAGTATGATACAGGAAAAATGCCATCCAATTAGAGACAGAATGTTGTCATACCTGTTCCAAAGAAAGCAGGTGCTGACAAGTGACCCCACCATTAGTGACCATTGCAAAATTTGAACACATATTATTTACAGAAGAATGGAAAGACAAGCTGAAGCTGAGTTGGGAGAAGATCACTTTGATTTCAGAAGAAATATAAGAACATGTGAAGCAATCCTGACTTTACAACTGATCTTAGAGGATCAAATTAAAACACAGAAGCCCACATACATGGCATTCGTAGATCTGCAAAAGGTATTTGATAATGTTGATTGGACCAAGCTATCGTATTTCACTGCATAATCGTCACACTTCTTATATAAAAATTTTCAAAAAATTGTAGGGTGTGACCATTAAGCGAAGAATTTTTATTACTCAAAAAAATTGTAACTAAATTGTATTTGATAAAAGTGTAAGGTGCATGTAATACTCATATACATGCATTGAAATAATTAAAATAGTCCGAATCAAATGTATAAATAAATAAATAATATCAGTATATGTATGACGCATGGCAATTAGAGTATGGTTCCAATGTATGGGACCCTCACCAGGACTGCTTGATTCAAGAACTGGAGAAAAAGTCCAAAGAAAAGCAGCACGATTTGTAGTTTGACGACGTGGTCATGAGACAATGTACAATTTATTCACCAGTGATATTATAAGTTCCCATCTGAAATATGTAAAAGGCTGTAAGTTATCTCTTGTCGGCAACGTTACTGGGAAATATCAGTATCGCACACATTTGTCTGCTAGTACCGCACTGATTTCAATGCCTTGCAACCAGGAGTACAATGGTATCAAAAAGTGCAGGCGAATGGCAACAAAGAGTCACTGAGAATCTATTTTATGAAAAAAAGTTAATATTTGTTCTTGTCACTGGTAAATATCGAATGAATCTGTCCTTTTTTTATTAACGCTGTCATGTAATCAGCTGCCGTGGGCCACTTTCGTGTGGCCTGCTATAATACAAAACCTAACATTCTGATATTGGGAAATTTACGAGTGGGTACATCCCTGCTTGTAACTCTTGTAGTTCAGGGTGGGCCTTTCTATGTCGTGGGGGGGTATGATGTAGGCTTTTTCTGTTTCATGTTTATTAGGTAGATCTGCTCTCATGGAAGTATCAACTGATCTGGAATGTACAGATGCATGTGTTTGTTTGTGAGTGACATGATTACTGTACTCGGGACATGTGTAGACTGGCTATAACACATGTTATTACAAGAAAACTGTACTGTGTAGAGAAATAGCACGCTGGGATGTACCCTGCAATGACAGCAAAGCTTCTGCATATCACTGTTTAAACAATACATTGATTTCACTAAACCTGAACCAGTAACTGCCAATACTTTAAGGTAGTAAAAAATAAGGTATGGCACTACAATTTTCTAAGATCTTAAACAGGGTTTACAAATCAGGAAAAGTGAAGATAAACAAAAAAGAAATTAAAGATATTCCGGAAATTGATGAAATACATTCAACTAGAGGATGCACGGCTCTTTAACGAGGAGATATTGAAGTGGCCAACAACAAGTAGTGATGATTCGGTCATGTTGTGAAGTGATCTGAACATGTTTTGAAACAAGACTTTTCTTCTGAAAAACACTTAGCATCATAACAATATTTAGATTTTTTCCTATAGTGTAATTTCTTTTCAATTGGGTGATTATCGTGTAATAAAATAAATTATTTAGTTTACTTCATGTTAATTTTCAGTTATTTGATCAATAAATAATAATTTTTTGATAAAAATACATGTTTTTCATAAGTAAGTTACCTGAAATATGTTAAATTCTGACAGTGACAGGAGAAAGGAACTATGTTATCTTTTTAAAATAATTATTTCTCTAATCCCTTGTTAAATATATCGGTTCTCTTAAGTGTGTAATAATCACGATAGATATTTGTTCAGCTCAATATCTTATTTATAATTCAGTTTCTTTCCTCTCAAAAACTTAAAAAAAATGACTTGGTTCGTTTTTCCATCGACAAATTAATTTATTCTATGAGGGTAAGAATTGTTCAGCATAAAAAGTTTTACAAAAATAGTTTGAGACAGCATGTATAACTATCTTTATAACATAGCTCATTATAAGCGTTTATATATTCCAGTATCTATTTACAGTAAGTGGAGCAAGTTGGAGAAAAAACGGTAGTCGTACACCATTTTTTAGCTTACACTGGCTAAACCATTAGAGATAAACCTATAACTGTTCAGCATAATAAGTTCTACAAAAATGTATGCAACAGCGTTCATCTATCTTTAACACATAACCTACTATAACAGTTTTTATATTATCGTCTGCAGTAAAAAATGTCAAATTTAAAAACATGTGAGCACTGCAGAGAGGTTCGGAATTTAATCCAGGCTTTTGGCACGACTTCTAGTGATACCACCACCTCCCCTACCCTGCCGGCCAACATTGTGATGGTAAAAATTTTTTCAACCAACCGGACTCAAACCAGCTAACCACGGTGTTAGACTGTTTAGACTTCAATGCCTTAACGATCATGGTCACCAGGCAAGCTACTTTAGCAAAAAGCAATAATAAAGTAAAATACCAGTACAGTAAATCTACTTATGTGCACTTACCTACCTCATCTAATTTAAACAAATGAAATATACATAAGTGGTTTATCTCTTAAAACAATCTGGAAAACTATCTTAATTGATTTACACTCTTAGTAATATCTATCAATACATTAACATTAATCTTTTTCCGTCAACTTTGCTGAAAACTGTAGAATTTCTGTTTTCTTAAGTAGGGTGACCAGACATCCTATTTTATCTGGACATGTCCTTCTTTTTACTTAATCCTTATCAATATAGTTTATTTCCTTCAAGTAACTAATGTAGATTAAAATGTAATTTATAGAATGCTATTTTCATCTATATTTTTGGAGATATTGGTTTCATTTTTTTGTGCAATCTCCATTCTGCAATGTGGAAATGTAACTGACCACCTTCAGAGCGACTGAGTGGATTGTGAGCCAGCACACAAGCTATCAGCGGCTTTGGCCAGCATTCTTTAAAATGCTATGATACAATAATTAATAGTTTTTCAGTGATTTTTTTGTTATCTATATAAAATCTATGATAACTTATCATGCAGAGACAGAAAGTGATTACCGGTATAAGTCATGGTAGATTGCATTAGAAAAAGGTGTGTTTATCACAATGAAACTGACCAACAAAGGGATTTTCAAATGTCACAGGACAGACGAAAAGGGAGTCATCCTTCTCCAAATTCACAGCCCAGGTTCAAGTATATTACTTAGTATACACAGCAGTCAATAGTGAAGAAGCTGTTCATTACCCTACAGAATTTCTAAATTCTTTACATCCTTCCGGCTTGCCAGACCACAAGCTGATTTTGAAAGTGGGGATGCCTGGTATATTGTTGTGCAATCTACACCCACCAAAGTTACACAATGAGACGTTATTAGTAGTGAAAGTTTTGAAAAACTGTTTGTTTGAAGTTATTAATTTAACTGGCTGTTTCACAGGAGAAATGGCCTTAATACTGACAATCCCTATGATTCCTTCAGATTTGCCTTTTGATTTCAAATAAGTCCAATTCCTGGTAAGAGTCTGCTTTGGCATGATAATAAACAAAGCACAGGGTCAGACACTTAGCGTGGCTGAACTTAATCTCATCATCATCATCATCATCATCATCATACGTTGTTCTGCCATCCGGCAGGTCCAATCATGGCTGTGACCTCCATATCTCTCGATCTTGTGCCCTTTTCTTCAATTCTGCATAATCTTCCTTTCTTTTTCTAATGCTGTCTAATAACTGATATCGTCTCCTTCCTCTTCCTCATTTTCCTTTTATCATCCCTTCAACTGCTATTCTTAGTAAAGTGTTGTGTCTTCCTATTTTTCTTCCTATTGTGGATTACGGTCAGCATGCTCCTCACTTCTCCCACTCGCTTCAGATATTTTATCTTCCCACTTTACTCCTTCAATTCTTTGCCAAATCCACATCTTAAATGCCACTATTCTTCTCTATTCTTCCTTCCTTAATGTCCATGTTTCAGCACCATATAGTCTGACTCGTTGGCTGAATGGTCAGCATACTGGTCTTCGGTTCAGAGGGTCCTGGGTTTGATTCCCGGCCAGGTTGGGATTTTAACCTTCATTGGTTAATTCCATTGACTCAGGGGCTGGATGTTTGTGCTGTCCCCAACATCCCTGCAACTCACACACCACACATAACACTATCCTCCACCACAATAACACACA
Source organism: Anabrus simplex (assembly GCF_040414725.1). Classification (NCBI taxonomy): domain Eukaryota; kingdom Metazoa; phylum Arthropoda; class Insecta; order Orthoptera; family Tettigoniidae; genus Anabrus; species Anabrus simplex. The sequence continues at coordinate 246,435,589 of NC_090265.1, read as the reverse complement.
GTTACCTTCACATGGTAGATGCCGCCCACTCTCATCGGAGGGTGTGCCTTACAAGGGCTGCACTCGGCTAGAAATAGCCACACAAAATTATTATTAGCACCGTATAGAGCTATACTCCATACGTAACACCTTGCAAGTCTCGTCCTCGGATCTTTCTCTAGCGGGCCACAAAACAATTTTTTTTCTTCTTGTTGAAGCTTTCCTTGGCTAAGGCAATTCAAGCTTTTATGTCTGTTGTAGAGTGAAGGTTTTCAGTCACAATACTTCCAAGATACTTAAACTTATTCACCTGCTCAATAATTTCTCCCCCTATCTTGATTGTCGCTTTTTCACCTTTACCTCCAAGTATCATGAATTTGGTTTTCTTTTTGTTTATGCTCATTCCATACTCTTCACACTTTTTGTTTAATTCTCTCAGCATTTTGAAGAGGTCCTTCACATTTTCAGCTATTACTGCCATATCATCAACAAATCTTATACATTCAATTTTCTTACCTCCAACATTGACACCTCTTTTACCATCATAATCTATTAGCTTCATTTCCGTATTGATTGCTACTACAACATAAAAATAATTTAGAAGCCTCCACCTTATCAATACAATATTTATTTACTATAATGCAGTAAATTCAGTACCTCTTTTACCATCCAAGCATTCACAAATAATTTCCTCCAAGTAAATATTAAACAAAGTTGGTGATAAGCAGCAACCCTGTCTAACACCTTTCCCCAGTCTGATTTCTTCTGTTAATTCTCCTCTTATTCTCACTCTTGCTGTTTGGTTGTATTATAATTCCTTGATCAGTCTTCTCTCTCTCCATTCCACTCCATGTTTTCTAAGTATCTCCAAAAGCTTATCCCACCTCACTTTGTCAAATGCCTTCTCTAAGTCTACAAAGACTGTGTATACTTTTCTATTCTTCTCTATGTACCTTTCTCCTATGACTTTCAGTAAACCAATGGCATCCCTTGTGCCTACTCCATGCCAAAATCCATATTGTTCTTCACCAATATAACTCTCCATTCATCTGTAAATCCTTCTGTTTATTGCTCTTAATAGTATTTTAGCTGCATGGGAAATTAAACTTAGTGTCCTGTGTTCTTCACATTTCTTACTATTTTTCCTTCTTTCTATTGGTATTATTATAATTTCCAGAAAATCTTTTGGCCATTTCCCTTATAAGTATATTTCTTGACAAAGTTTTACAAATATATCCTTTCCTTTCCCCTGCAGTACTTTCAGTAGTTCAATACGTAGGACCCTTCCCCCCAATCAAAGGGGAATGCCAACAAATTCATTCTCGTGTATGTAGATGGTTTCACAAGATTTTCCTGGTTATTTCCAACTAAGCTGGCAACCGCTCAGTCCACTATTGCTTGTTTAAATACCATATTTGCTTTCTTTGATCCGTGTCAATATTTAGTTTCTGATAATGCTAAAGCCTTTACCTCCAATCTCTGCTGTAAATTTTGTTTTGATCTGTCCATCTCTCATGTAACTACTTCGGCGTATTATCTTCAACCATCTCTGACTGAGCGGGTCAATCATAATCTTTGATCAGCGCTCATTGCATTTCATCATGAAGATCATTCCAGGTGGTATACGTCCCTGCATTGGTTGGCCTTTGCTTTGAATTTAGCAGTTCACAAGTCTCGTAAGTTCACTCCTGTTTCTCTGATATTTAAATTTGTGCCTAACACGCCGCTCTCTAACCTTTGGTCACTTAATGATATTCTACCAGAGACAATAGATCCCGATAATATTAGAGATCTATGGAAGAAGGCTAAGGCCAATCTTAAAGTTTCTCATGAAAAGGTTAGGGAAAGATATGATCGTGGACGGAGGCCTACCAATTTAAAAGTAGGAGATCAAGTCATGGTTAGAAACTTTGTGCCCGCGGGCAAGCTTGCCCCCAAATTTCATGGGCTGTGCATCATATTGGACTTTTTGACACCGGTTACCTTATTAGTGCGCAATCCTGTCACGGAGAGGATCTTTAGAGTTCACCTGTCTCAGGTGAAACCTGTGTAAGTTAATGTCATTGTTAACTTAGCTATCAACATTTTGCAGCAGCTGCAAGGTTATATTTTTGGGGTGGCCTTCGGCCCCAAATAATTTGATTTTGTTATCTATATTTTTTTGTATGTACGATCTTCCCCTCTGGTTTTCCTGCTATCAATTCCTGAGGGGCCATTACCAAGCCCCAGTCTCCTGAAAATCCACACAATTGGCAGAAAAGGCTTCCACGCTGCACGCACCTCAACATCACCAATATTATCAAGTCACCAACAATGCTTTTCTGTCGCCGAGATCTTACTGTTTCAGTGCCCCCACAGCCGTTCGTCGCCGTACCACCACTGAGGTGGGGTAAGGGCCCACTTCATTCCCGTGATATTACTTGTGTACGGCGCACCGGAGTCCATCTCCCGGCAAAGGGCTAAAGTGCAGTGCCCCTACCACCAACTCATCTGGGGACTGTAGATACACTTCTGATCTGCGGCATCCTTCACCACGACTACCCCTCTCAGTAGCGGGAGAGGCGTATCTGAGGGTACTTGAGGGGTCCGGGCGACCTCAACTGGATAACGGCAGCGGTGGCAGGTCTTGCCGTCAAAAATATTCTCTTGTACTTTACCTTCTATGACTACAAGGACACTCTAAAGCCAAAGTTTAACAAGTTTCTACCCATCAACAAAAAAACTTAGAAAATTTTTTTCTTCCAAGTGAAATAATAATTTTTATTATTACTATTAGTTTCATTTTTTTGCAAAATTCTTCTGTGTCACCCCTTGGAAGGACATTTGGGGGGGGGGGGAGGTCTGTACCGGGAGGTACACCTCTAAGCCGCACATTTCAATCTTGTGCCTAAAAAGACTACTCTACTGGAGAAATCGTGAACTTGAAACTAGATCTACTTCAACCTTTACTCTGAAGATGTCACTACAGTAATTGGATGTAATTTTCTTATTGTGAAGTTTCATGTACTGTATGAAATTCTATGTGTTTTGTTTACCAGTCATCAAGAAGTTTGGACCTTATTCAACAGAGGTCACTGCTAAAAAAACTATCATGCACCCTCGTGCGTAGTGAAAGAACTTTGATTTGAAGAAGTTTTGTATTCATAAGTTAGTTTTTTTTACTAAATTATGTTCATTCATTTTTGGGTTGGCAATATTGATCTTTTCTTTCCGTAAGTTTTGAATTTAGCCAATCATGAATTTCTGTAATTAATTTTCTGCCTATCACAGGCTTCTTCCTCGATTCTGAGTGTCACTTTTGATGTTATCTAATAAAATTGAGAGGGTGTGGCTGGTTTATTCATGAAAGGTCTCAAACTTTCCCCGAGGGTTTATAAACTCCGGGTTTTCACGTCTCTTGGCCATTTGATCAACATCTAACTAAGTGTGTGTGTGTGTGTGTCTAGCAGGAGGAGGGAGGCACATCTTTCATCAGGCAGCAGTTCTTCAGCAAGGTAATGGCCTATTAACATCTTTATTTCTTGCTAGCTCTGCGGTTTAACCCGAGGGGGAGGTCCGAAACTTTAACTATGTAACCTACTTTTCTGAAAATGTAATTTATGCCGGCTTATGTAAAAACTTCATAAAATCTTTAACTGTAAATCAGATATAGAGAGTGATGTACCCTCTCGAGCTCCCCTTCATATTGGTTTGAGATTACTATGTTTTGTAATGGGTCTTTTTTCTTTCCATAATGTCTTAATTTATTCTTATACAAGTCACCTCCATAGTTTGGGAATAGCCCCTGTTTCATCAGCCTAGTGCCCTTTAGGTTTTAAGAATTCACATCTAGGAGTGCAATATTTCGCCTCCATTCATTTTGTGCTCGGGCCATTTATTTAACCTGTTCTTTTCTGCTACGGCCCAATAGGTTGTGTACTAGATACCCCTGTTTCAAATTTTGTAAGTTGTGCCTTGATGGCAAGTAATTAAAATATTCTGATATTGGCTTGAGTAGGCTTGAGAACTGAGAGCACATTAGCTCTTTTTCAATTGTTGTAAAAGTGCCTCTGGGAGGCCGGATTTTGTAATTGCTGGAGCAAGGGCCCCATGTATTAGGGGATTTCTACCCTTAAGTAAAGTTGTGATCTTTGTAAATTCGAGCGTGTAGCTCAGGAAATGTAAGCGAGGGGCTTGAAGCCCAGGACTTGTAGAATTCACTACCTTGTATTTTACTTGACTCATTTCTAACTTGCCTATGGGACCGGTTATATTGTTATTTGTTGATTTTTTTTTGAAATTCTAAAAAATAAAATAAAATATAACCTTTGTTCTATTGTTATAACCGTTCTATTTTGCTGCAGGTTTCTCTGATCCACTTTTCTTTAGAATGTTCAGTCTCCCTTCTTAATTCATTATTTAATTTTCTATACATCTTTCTTCCTTCTTGAGTGTTTACGTTTTTCGATTTTCTCCTTTCTTCCATTTTGTTCAACATTTCTTCAGTTACCCATTCCTTTCTTATTTTCCTCCTCCATTTTGTTCCCAGAACTTCTTTCGCTGTCTCTTTAAGATTGTTTCTAAATCTCTCCCATTTTCCATTAACACATTTAGCCTCATTCTCAGTTTTTAATCTTTCAACAAGCCTCTCTTCCAACTCTACAACATTTTTGTTTTCTTTCAAATTTTCAAGGCATATCACTTCATGCTCTTACTTATCCTAACTCTCTTTAATTTAATGCACAGTTCTGCAACAACTAGGTTGTGATCAGAACATATGTCTGCTCCTGGATAACATTTTACATTTTTTAAGCCATTCCTATATCTCTGTTGTATTATAATATAGTCTATTTGGTACCTTTCATTATTAATACTACATGTCCAAATATACCACCGCCTTTTACTGTTTTCAAACAATGTATTGCCAATAACAATGTTATTTCTTTTACAGAAGTCAACTAACATCTGGCCTCTGTCATTTCTAACTCCAAGCCCATATTTCCCAACTATTTTGTCTTCACGTCCTTCCCCAACAACGGCATTCCAATCTCCCATTATCACCACACATGCATTTTTAATTTCTCTCCCACTAATCTCTTCTATTTGGTCATAATATTCCTCTACATCCTCTTCTGGGTGTTGACTGTTTGGCATACAAATTTGAATTATTACTAAATCTTCCTGATCGCCTTTCAATCTTAGCATAATTATTCTCCTATTTACATATTCTATCTTCAAGACTTGAGGCTTTATATCTTTCTTAATTAGTATTCCTACTCCATGTTGTCCACTACGCTCAGCACCTGAGTAATATAGTGTATATCCTCCACTATCCAGTTCTCCACTACCTCCCCATCTCACTTCACTCATGCCTAGTATGTCAAGTTTGTTTTTAGCCATTTCTTGTTTAGCATTTTCTGACTTTTCTTGCTGTAATAAGGTTAGTACATTCCATGTACCTATCCTCAAAATCTGTTTACTTTTTCTAGGGCTTTTACTCATCCTTCCTTCATCTCTATTAGAAAACCTCGATGTATTCCCCTCCTGGAGATCTGATTGAGGGGAAGTTTTATCTCCGAGTCTTTTATACAGAGGTCCATTGCCATGAACTTCTAGGGATGATTTCAGTGGTGGTTTCTCATTGCCTTCCACTGACCTCCAAAACCTGTCTGCTCACAGACTCAGTTTCCCACTGGGGTTGGTTACCCAACCTTCCACTGAGTTGCTCGGCTTAACAGGGGCACCCGTGTAGGTAGGAAGTTGGAGAATTGAAGTGACAGAGGCTGAGAGAACTCTCTTGCTGAGTTCTTATAATCGCATATCACCCCCATTTTCTTTTGCCAGAGTTCCAAGGTGTTTGCAGAGAATCCCCCAGGTCATCTCCCGGGCCCAGAGGAGAATGTTTTTCTCATGGACAGCTTTATGTGTCCCCTTCACGTGATACATCAAAACAAAATCTTTTTGTGGTTGTTACTGGAGGAAAAGCGATTAATGTCATATACAAGAAAATCTTGTGCAAGTCCTCGGTTAAAATAGCCTACCGCCTCAAATTCATAACTATTCCTATGTGAATCCGGGGTGGGTAGCTAGTTGAAATATGTAATTAACATCTGTATTGTCATAATAATTATCAGTTAACGTAAAATTTAATTTTGAAAGATTGCTCTGATTTTCATTTCCAGACAGTACAAAGTGTTCATGGAGGATGATCTCTTCAACTCGCTGACCCAACAGGCATGGGAGGATCAAACTCTGCCTAACAATTACACTGTTGAGGACATAGCAGAACCATGGCTAAAATATGATCGCTACCCAGTGGTGACTGTTACACGCAACTACAATGAAAACTCAGCTGATGTTGAGCAGGTACAGCTATCTATTGCTATCATCATCATCATCATTTAAGACAACATGTAATGAATGTGCAAAAGCTGAACTTATGGTGACCAAATGTTAATTCGGCAGAAGCATTTGGATTTTGTGTGCGATACTATCTTGGCTAAAAATCCATTTATTAGGCTACTCTCTACTGCTATGGTCATGAGCTGAGCCTTTACACACCTTTGACATTAACATGCTGTATATACAGCGTTGCCCAAAAGTCACTACCCATTACTACTACCATATAGTATACAGTTTCAATATTTTCAGACCCAGTCCAACAAAACTTTAGGATTATATATATTTTCACCAAAATGGTGGCAAGCTTTACATAGTATACAGCCCACACATACTGTTTCTCTGATATGTGCTGTCATCTACTATTCATTTGGCTTTCCCAAGATACTTTATCTTTGAAGACAGTTGCTCACTGTCATTCTCAGGTTACATTTGAAGGCCCCTATGACGTTTACATATGATAATGACATCTACAAATAAGATACAAAAGTTGAAAACTAGAAAAACCGGGCGAGTTGGCCATGCGCGTAGAGGCGAGCAGCTGTGAGCTTGCATCCGGGAGATAGTGGGTTCGAATCCCACTGTCGGCAGCCCTGAAGATGGTTTTCCGTGGTTTCCCATTTTCACACCAGGCAAATGCTGGGGCTGTACCTTAATTAAGGCCACGGCCGCTTCCTTCCAATTCCTAGGCCTTTCCTATCCCATCATCGCCATAAGACCTATCTGTGTCGGTGCGATGTAAAGCCCTTAAAAAAAAAAAAAAAACTAGAAAAGTGGCTGGAATTGATAAGATTTCTGGGGATATACTAAAGACAATGGGTTGGGATATACCATATCTGAAGTACTTATTAGATTATTGTTTGGTCGGAGGAGCTATACCAGATGAATGGAGAGTTGCTATAGTAGCCCCTATGTATACAGGAAAGGGTGATAGACATAAAGCTGAAAATTACAGGCCAGTAAGTTTGACATGCATTGTCTGTAAGCTTTGGGAAGGCATTATTTCTGATTATATTAGACATGTTTGTGAAATTAACAACTGGTTCGATAGAAGGCAATTCGGTTTTAGGAAAGGTTATTCCATTGAAGCTCAACTTGTAGGATTCCAGCAAGATATAGCAGATGTCTTGGATCCAGGAGGTCAAATGGACTGTATCGTGATTGACCTGTCTAAAGCATTTGATAGGGTGGATCATGGGAGACTACTGGCAAAAATGATTGCAATTGGACTAGACAAAAGAGTGTAATAATAATAATAATAATAATAATAATAATAATAATAATGTTATTTGTTTTACGTCCCACTAACTACTTTTTAAGGTCTTCGGAGACGCCACAAAAGAGTGACTGAATGGGTTGCTATATTTCTAGAAAACAGATCTCAGAGAATTAGAGTAGGTGAAGCTTTATCTGACCCTGTAATAATTAAGAGGGGAATTCCTTAAGGCAGTATTATCGGACCTTTATGTTTTCTTATATATATAAATGATATGAGTAAAGGAGTGGAATCAGAGGTAAGGCTTTTTGCGGATGATCTTATTCTCTATAGAGTAATAAATAAGTTACAAGATTGTGAGCAACTGCAACGTGACCTTGATAATGTTGTGAGATGGACAGCAAGCAATGCTATGTTGAAAACAGGGTTAAAAGTCAGGTTGTGAGTTTCACAAATAGGAAAAGTCCTCTCAGTTTTAATTACTGCATTGATGGGGTGAAAGTTCCTTTTAGGGATCATTGTAAGTATCTAGGTGTTAATATAAGGAAAGATTTTTATTGGGGTAATCACATAAATGGGATTGTTAATAAAGGGTACAGATCTCTGCACATGGTGATGAGGGTGTTTAGGGGTTGTAGTAAGGATGTAAAGGAGAGGGCATATAAGTCTCTGGTAAGACCCCAACTAGAGTATGGTTCCAGTGTATGGGACCCTCACCAGGATTACCTGATTCAAGAACGGGAAAAAATCCAAAGAAAAGCAGCTCAATTTGTTCTGGGTGATTTCCGACAAAAGAGTAGCGTTACAAAAATGTTGCAAAGTTTGGGCTGGGAAGAATTTAGAGAAAGAAGGAGAACTGTTCGACTAAGTGGTATGTAAAATGTATATAGGAAAATATTTAATATTTATTTCCATCTATTCAATACAATACAATACAAGATGTTGGCATTTAAGTTAAAAGATTTTTCAAATGTGAGACATGTTCCGCTTCTTACTGTGAGGAATCTTCAGTCATTAATCAAAACCTTATTATTTTTGTCAGACAACATTTTCAAACATTTTACAGTTATTATAAAAATGTTCATGAAATAACTAAAAATCTAATATAATGATAAACTCATGTGTAGTTCACTTGATAAATAGGACGTCATTAGATGGTACAGTAGTACAGATGATGGCTTGAAGCCTTAGTCAATATTAGATTTTAAATACATAGTGGAAGGCATGTAAAATCATTTCATTGAAAATATACAATACATTAAAATGATATCAAAATAGTAGATTCTTAGGATGGTATACTTAAAAATGGAGGTATCATATAATTATAATTGACAGTTGATGGCGTAAAGCCGAAGTCAGAGTTTGAAAATGTTCTTCAACCACAATACAATAAATTCTGAAAATAATAAATACTCAGGCTCCGGTATCTATAGATTAAAATGTAATTAGTGCCTCAGCTCAAACATCGGACAAACCTGAAGAATAATAAACACTCAGCAATGAGCAATCATATGAAAGAAATTGGGCACAAATTTTGAAAAGATTAAAAAAAAGGTAGACTCATGACCGAATTCGAGAATTTATATATATTTTTGGACCAAAAAATCAATGCTAATAAGAATTTAAATGATCCAATAGACAATAGAAGCCCTTTATATGACCAAATGGTGACATTATTTAATAAAGTAGACCTTCAGGACAAAAATTTCTTTAATGTTTTCAATACGGTATCATTAAACACTCCTTCCACGTCAACAAACACATCACACCCCCTTTCCCCTCCCAACTTACGTAGCTCACCTCTACAGGCTAATCTTAAGCCAATAAATGCTTCACACCCCTCCGCTTCTCCCACTATACACAACTCCCTTCCGTGCGCCAATCACAAGCCTACAGCCCCGTCCCCTCCACACAGACGACATGCGTACAACACAAGGAGTAAAAACGTTAGCGACTACTAGTATCCTGACAACGATTCACACAACAAGTCAAACGGGCCAACAACACCATAGGTAAGCACCAACATCTTCTCTCCATCAACACTTTGACAAAACCTTCCCAAGTTTTTTCTTTCATTCTTATCAAAATTAATACAGTCTTTTTTCTTCATTTCAGAACCAACCAATCACAACGTTATTTCAACAGCTCCATCAAACTTCCACAACATTCTCAATATTATAAAATTTCCATTATCAACGTTTTGAAAATATATTGTCAATCAGATAAGAAAACAACAGCCATTCAATCTTCGTGTCAAAATCAGACCAATGTAGAGAACAACAGCTCATCATCTTCTCTACAAACTTACTTTTGCTGGAGCTGTACCTTAATTAAGGCCACGGCCGCTTCCTTCCAACTCCTAGGCCTTTCCTATCCCCTGTGTCGGTGCGACGTAAAGCCCCTAGCAAAAAAAACAAACTTACTCAGATGACTTAAAATAAATTTAAGCCAACTATAAACTTCATGTCAACACATTCTCACTGGACCAATCTATAAATAACCTATGAACTGTTGACCATTGAACATTACGGGCAAATATACGCTAACATCAATAACAATTGCCCAGCTTTTGGAATGTTTTTTCCTTTACATTTTATATTCATCAATGTAATCTTTTTCATATTCATTTACTATATATTAGCATGTTATTTTACTTATACTTCAAACTCTGACTTCGGCTTTAAGCCATCAACTGTCACTTATAATTATATGATACCTCCATTTTTAAGTATACCATCCTAAGATTCTACTATTTTAATATCATTTTAATGTATTGTATATTTTCAATGAAATGATTTTACATGCCTTCCACTATGTATTTAAAATCTAATATTGACTAAGGCTTCAAGCCATCATCTGTACTACTGTACAATCTAATGACATCCTATTCATCAAGTGAACTACACATGAGTTTATCATTATATTAGATTTTTAGTTATTTCATGAACATTTTTATAATAACTGTAAAATGTTTGAAAATGTTGTCTGACAAAAATAATAAGGTTTTGATTAGTGACTGAAGATGCCTCACAGGAAGAGGCGAAACATGTCTCACATTTGAAAAATGTTTTAACTTAAATGCCAACATCTTGTATTGTATTGAATAGGTGGAAATAAATATTAAATATTTTCCTATATACATTTTATGAAACTTTCAATACGAACAAAAATGATTTTCATCACTTGTAATAAGTGGTACGTTCCGAGCTGTCAGCGGAGAGATGGCGTGGAATGACATTAGTAGGCGAATAAGTTTGAGTGGTGTTTATAAAAGTAGTAAAGAAATCAATATGAAGATAAAGTTAAAATTCAAGAGGACAAACTGGGGCAAATATTCATTTATAGGAAGGGGAGTTAGGGATTGGAATAACTCACCAAGGGAGATGTTCAATAAATTTCCAATTTCTTTGAAATCATTTACAAAAAGGCTGGAAAAACAACAGATAGGGAATCTGCCACCTGGGCGACTGCCCTAAATGCAGATCTTGATTGATTGATTGATTGATTGATTGATTGATTGATTGATTGATTGATTGATTGATTGATTGATCTGACAATTAATTTGATGGTCTGTACTGTACTGGTCTGATCAGATCAGTGAAGAATGTCACTCTTTCATCTTCCCCAGAAAATGCTATAAACCAGTCTGCCACAGAAGAACACTTCTGCAGTACAAACCATCAAACCCTCTTTGATCAGGCAAGCGTCATCGCACCTGTTTTTGTTTTTTTTTTTTTTTTTTTTTTTTTTTTTTTGCTAATGGCTTTTACGTCACACTGACACAGATGTCTTATGGTGACGATGGGATAGGAAAGGCCTAGGAGTTGGAAGGAAGTGGCCGTGGCCTTAATTAAGGTACAGACCCAGCATTTGCCGGGTGTGAAAATGGGAAACCATGGAAAACCATCTTCAGGGCTGCCGACAGTGGGATTCAAACCCCTTATCTCCCGGATGCAAGCTCACAGCCATGCGCCCCTAACCACACGGCCAACTTGCCCGGTTCAAATAACTTTAACAGGAAAGACGGCTTCAAGTTGTCAAATACATAAAGACCTGTACTCCAGAAATAAATGCATAAAACCACCATGGCACAGCGTGACGCACTCTAGAAACTGTCAGCAGAGTGTGGTGAGTCAGTAACTTTGCTTCCGACCACTACAGCACAGCGCGACAATCCCCTAGTCCAGTTAGTAGGGGGCGGTGGATAATGTGGTTATGACTTCCATGTTCCTTGAAGAATGCTTACTGTCAGAGCACTTCATATGCTTTGCCCTGATGAAAGCCAATGAAACTTGGCTGAAAGCTCAGCCTTTTTTGTTATGACTCGTTAATAAAAAGTGGCTTTAATTCAGATATAATCATCATCATCATCAAGTTTCCACTCCAGTTTCCCAGGTGTGGTTTACGAGTGCTCTCCATTTTAGTCTATTCATGTACCACAGCTCCGTCAACACTTCATCCCAGTTGAATCCTTTGGATGTGATATCTTTCTTCACTTGGTCCAGCCATCTCATCCTAGATCTTCCAATAGGTCTCTTTCCAGGAATCTCACTATGCAACCATTGTTTTGCAATTCTTCTTTCTGTCATACGTTTGACGTGTCCAAATCATCGCAAACGTGCCCTAGTTATGGTCTCCTTCAGGGACTTATTCCAGCTTGTTGTCTAATCTTCTCATTGCTTACTTTGTCTTTCCTAGTCTTTTGGAGAATACTTCTTAGAAACTTCATTTCTGAAGCCTGAAGTCTGCTGTCATCTTTTATGGTAGTTGTGCACGTTTCCAACCTATAAGTCAATATAGGGACAAAGTATGTTCAAAACAGAGTTTATTTTGATCTTAGTGGTACTTGTTTATTCCACAGCAGATATCAAATTTGTTGATAGAATTGACCGGATTTCTGAATACGGTTATTTAATTGAAGCTGTATTCTATTGTTACTTGATATTATGCATCCGAGGTAGTGATACTGCTTTACTGTTTCCAATTGTACACTCTCCAGCATTATATCATATTTACTTCTCTGTCTATTAAAACATATTGCAGCAGTTTTTGTAGCACTTACTTTCAGTTCATACTTTTTCAGATGATCATTCCAAACGTTCAGCCTTCCCTAGACTTCCATCTCACTATTTCCCCAGATAACTATATCATCTCCAAAAGTAAATGCTTTAAGATCCACGTTGGTGTTCTGCTTCACTTCTTTTATGATTTCATCCATGATGGTGAATAGTAATGGTGAAAGGTTGCAATCCTCTAGATGTATGGAACCAATCTGAATATCCATTTCCTACTTGAACACAGCTGGAGTAGTCATCATAAAGCATTTTTATTCTCTGAATGAGTTCCATAGATACATTCTTCATTTTAAGACACTCCCATATAGTTGTTCTAGGGACACTATTGAATGCTTTTTCGATGTCTAATAACTAGGGCCCGGATTATTTTTAAATGCATATGCGCATATGCAAATGCATATTTTGAACGTTCGAGCATATTTTGAGTGTTAGTGCATATACAGACATATTTTTCTCTTATCTGTGATAAATTATCTAAGATTTCTGAACGAAATGAAAAATCCAATGAACTCTGTATGTTGTACATTCCTTGGGAACATAAGAAGCATTCCCTGATCAAGGAAAAATGTTTCACTGTCGCAATACAACCAGCTAGACAACAGCTATTTCCTTCTTTCTGACATTCCTTCCTCCTCCTTACAGTAGTTTCCCAAGGTTTGCTTAAACAAGTGTTAACTGTTAACTTGCTCTTCGTCGATTGCAGTGTTTCACCAGATTAAACTGTAAAAATGCCTAAAGTCTTTGCCAGAAGAATGTTCCGAGCAGTCAGTGCCAGTGTAGAAGTATTGCCCAGTTACGTCCGTCGACGTACAACGATCATTTTTAGCTATAAATTAATTCTGGCCCACAACAGAAAGTCAATGACTCCTGAAAACATTGAAAAGCTGTTGAAACCTACTGCCATGCTTCATTTTTCAAGAAATTATTTCATGTTTATCAATTTAACAGTGAGTTAAAATTAAATAATGCTTCTGGTGAGTGTATTTTGTTTTATTTTAGTGCATATTTCTATGCATATTTACAACATTTTTAGTGCATATGTGCATGCATTTTTTTGGAGTTTTTAGTGCATATGAATCCGGGCCCTACTAATAACACAAATGTCAAATTAAGATCTTTCTCCCAGTGCTTTTCTAATATCATTTTCAGTGTGAATATGATCTCTATAGTTGATCTATCTTTCCTAAATCCATATTGTTCTTCTTGCAGTTGGGGTTCAATAATTTTCCTTAATAATTTCTCAAGAATCTTATCAAACATTTTTAAACCATAGGACAGTAAGGTAAATCCCTCTATAGTTGGTGCACTTTTTTTCGGCTTCCTTTCTTGAATAGGGGAACTATAATTCTCTTTTTCCAGTCATCTGGTATTATTTTATCCTTCCATATTGCCCTTATAACCCTGTATAGCCATTGAATTCCTTGTGGGCCAGCAGCTTTAATCATGTCTGCACTTAGTTCATCAAAGCCAATAGCTCGTTCATTGTGCATGCTTTTAAGGGCTGATTCTACCTCACTCCAAGTTGGTGTCATTTCTTCAGAAATATTATCACTGCAGCTTTGACTGAATCTGTGCATTTGGACTTAAGTCCTTCTTTATACCATTGTATAAATTCTCAAAGTACAATTTCATAATTTCTCTTATTTCTGTGTCTTCTCTAGTGATGCTCCCATCTGGTTTCTGTAAAACTGTTATTTGCTCATAATTACTCCTGGTATTCTAATAAAACTGTACAACTGTTTGGAATTTGCTTTACTATCTTCTTCCAATTTATTTGTAAAATCAATCCAAGCCTTTTGTTTTTCTTCTGCTACTATTTGTTTCACTCGCAGTCTCGCAGTCTTTGTATGTCTGTTGTAATTCACTCACTTTTAATTCATCTTTTTCATCTCCTTTCAGAATTTCTATATCTCGAGCCTTTCTTGCTTCATTTTTCTTCTGAACTGCACACTCTGCTTCATCATTCCACCAGGCTGTTTTTCTTTCCTTTACTTTACTACTAGTTTTGCCATATATTTCTGCAGCAGTTCCAACAAGACATTCTTTGAATCTGTTTCACTCTGTATTTCCTCCTTTTGTTCTGTCTGCAGGTATTTTGGAGGCCACCTTTTTTGTATACATCATTTTGTTTCTACATTTTTCAGTTCCCAGCTTTTAATTTTTTGTTTTCTTTGGTGTGTGGATTTTTACATTTTTGATGATTGCAAGAAGCATTCTGTGGTCACCATCTAAGCTCTCACTTGGTACAACTTTAACATCACAAATAGTTATTTTGTGAAATAATTGTTTTTGAAACCAGGCGTTATTTACTTTTAAACCATTTCTCACACAAAAATCTACAAGTTGTTCACCGTCCTGGTTCCTGATAACAAAACCATGCAGACCCAACACATTTTCATACCCAAGTCTGCCTGTTCACACTTGTGCATTCAGATCACCCATCACTAATACAATTTCCACTTCTTCAGTAGGTTCCTCCAGGTCAGATCGAAATTGCTCCTTTTCTTCTTCATCACATACAACAAACAGCAATTTACTTTGCGGTTTGTTATTCTCTATTCAATATGGACCATGATGAACTCTTAATCATCACATCCAGACTGTGGGGCATATACCTGTATGACTGTTAACACCTCCTGAAGGAGACATCCAGTTTGATAATTCTGTCATTCACATATATCACTTTACTTACAGCATCTATATCTTCTCTAAATACAAATCCGACACCATTCCCAGCTTCAGTTTTGTTACCTATCCAGTGAAGTTTGTATCCTTTCCTCAGTTGTTTTACTTCTGTGCCTTCACATTTACTTGTCAATGTAAGGATGTTTAGTGTTTGATTTTCTTGATCTGGGATTTCTTCGCATAACATTGTAAAAGATCATCAGCCTTTCGGTCATCATACGTTACAAATGTTTGAGAAGATTTGTCAGTCCGATATTTGTTTTTCTTTCCGAAACTCATTTTAGTTTTGCAAGCAATCCAAATTACTCTCCAGCTGGCTTGCTAAGCCTAACACTGAAGAAGTTTCTGTTAGTGTTTTCTCCCTTAGCCTTTGGCAGTCCCCTGCCACTTCTACAAGGCAGCAGTGTTAGTATCCTCTTCTAATTAACCCTAGAGAGGATGGGTTGCCACATCCGCCATCTCTGCCATTCTGAAAGTTGCCTTTTCTGCCAACGGTGCCATTATGGACTTCATCCGTAACCCTGGGCAAGGGCTACCTCGTCCATAATCTCCATCGTTCCGAAGTCCATCTCCTCCGCTGAAGATTCTGTTGAGGTCTTTGCTCATAACCCTGAGCTGGGACACTTACCAGATGTTACACACACGGGCTAGATATAATATTTATTTTAATAAACAGGTCTGCTAGTTAGCCTTAAGATGATCCCCAGGAAGCATTAGGAGAAACAAAGAGATGTGATCTTTCTATTCCTTGATACTGAAAATCCTTATGATAGTGTACAAAGACATATGAGGCATGTTTTTTAAGTAAGGGCCATTTGAAAATAACTACACAATGAACGATGATTTTCAAACACCACATTTATTTACAGATTCTACATACTTTACCCTGTTTTTCAACATAGCTGTGAAGTTTGTTTAAATACTTACCATACCTTATAACTAAATTTTGAATACCCTCTTCATAGAAACTTGCCGCCTGCTCCGATAACCAAGAATTTACAGCCGTTTTCACTTCATCATCATCACTGTAGTGGTTGCCACTGTGGTAATGTCTGAGGTGGCAGAACAGATGGTAATCACTCGGTGCAGGGTCAGGGCTGTAGGGTGGGTGGTCTAAAACTTCCCAGCCAAAAGTGTCCAATAAACCTCAGGTCTGAGTTGCAGTGTGAGGCCTTGCATTGTCATGAGAAGGACAATTCCCTTTGTCAGCATGCTGCATCTTTTGATTTGTATTGCTCTGCGTAGCTTTTTCAATGGAAGATAGGGGGGGGGAAAGCTTTTTCAAGGTTTGGCAGTAGGCTTCCGCATTGGTAGTGGTTTCTCGTTGCATGAAGTTGACCAACAAAACACCATGCCTATCCCAAAGCACGGACGCCATGATCTTGTGCTGGGACAGAGTCTATTTGGCCTTCCCCTTTACAGGCGAATGTGTGTGTCTCCATTCCATGCTCTGTTGCTTCAATTTGGGCGTGATATGCGAAACCCATGTTTCATCTCTGTTACGATCTGACTCAACATGTCATTACTTTCTTCAGCATAACGAATCAAAAAGTAATCGAACACTCAAATCTTTTGTTTTTGTGATCCTCCGTTAGTTGTTTAGGGACCCAATGGGAGCACAGTTTCCTAAAGTTTAGGTTTTCAGAAACAAATTTGTAAAGCACTGACCTATACACATCAGGAAAGGTGTTTGAGAGAGCTGTTATTGCGAAGAGTCTATTCTCACAAATCTTCACTTCAAATGAAGCCACCAAATCATCTGTGACCAGAGATGGGCAATTGGAGCGGGCCTCATCATGGACGATGTCATGGCCATCTTTGAAGTCTTGTACTCACTTACACACTTTCCCTTCACTCATAGCATTAGCACTGTACACTTCGCAAATCTGTCGATGAATGTCTGCAGCAGACAGGTTCCTTGCCGACAAAAATCGGATCACTGACTGAACCTCGCACGGGGCGGGTGAGTCGATAATCTTGAACATTTGAGCAAGCACAGAACAGAACTGTACAGGTTAGCAACAGAGGCATGCCGGCACATGATGCATGTGGTCGTTACGACGCGTGTGCAAACTACTAGTGTCTATAAGAAAACGGCCCTTACTTAAAAAATATGTATCGTATATTACAAGAATGCCTTACGAATAGGAACTTACCAAGTGCTTTATTGAACAAGGTCAAAATTCTGTGTGAATCCTGCCAGACTTGTGTGTCCAACTAAGTAAGGGATATGCAAATGATTTGGTGACAAGTAGAGGTGTACAACATGGCAGCACATTGTCATCACTTTTATTCTTCACTGTGATGGATGAAATAATCGAGAATATTAAGAGTTTAGACAAGAATACCAAGTTTAAAGCCTTATATTTGGAGGTGCTGTGGTGATATGGAGAGAGAATGAGACTTAAATACAACAGAAGCTAAATGACTGAAATGATTACTCAAATATTTTTAGTCTGAAAATAAGTAAATCCAGAACAGCAGTGTAGCCAGTCAGTCAACAGAACATCCATACTAACATCACTCTGGATAGAGAAAAGCTGAAAGATGTAGACCAATTTCAGTATCTTGGTAGTGTAATAACAGCAGATAGTTGATTTCATGCAGAAATTACTATTGGAGTATCAAAAAGTGATTAAATAAGTCCTGTTAAGAATCAGATTAGTACTCCACAAGAATTTCTTCATGCTAGTTACCATATTCAGCCTAGAAACCTGCACCCCAACTAGCAACGATATCAGCAGACCTCATTCTGCAGAAATGAAACTCTTATGGATTATGGTTCAAAAGAAAGGAGAGATGAGACGATGAATGGTGGAATGTGACGTCAAATCTGGATAGAACATTCGCTTAATGAAATCTTTTTAAATACAGTATTAAATTGCATATAATTTCCCCCTTGAGATTTTAGGACATATTTTCTGAATTCTTGCATAAATTCATATGCCGTGTAATCTGCATGCTTGTTTGGGACAGTTTTTGTGGCTATTTAGCAGAGCCCATTAAAAATGAGATGTCCCATCTCAACATCATTCCCGTCATAATACCAAGTGGGCTAACATCAAATTTACAGCCGCTAGACGCCTTAGTGAATAAACCATTCAAAGATAATTTTCAACTGTTTTATGGGGAATGGATGGCAAGTTTCCTTTGAACAGACAAAAAAGAGGTGGCATTAAGAGACCTGGCATCGAACAGTTGTGCTCTTTGATTCTTCGAGCTTGGACTCTGAACATTAGGTAATAGGTATTGTCGCAAAGAGCTTCCAGAAGACTGGGATATCTAATGCAAAGGTTGGTTTAGAGGATGATGTCATGTGGGACGATGCAATGGATACAAACAACTCCGTTGATGAAGATTATCTGTCTATTGGTACATCTTCCAAATAAGCTATGCAGAGTACAGGACAGGTGCATTGATTTTATTTATGCACATAATGAGCTAATTTTGATTCATGCATGTTTTATGCCTGATTTTTATAATGCAATGTTTGTGTTGCTAGGGTTTATCCCAAGATCACCTGCATTGCCACTGCTTTTGAAACTGAAGAAATGTCTCACAACTGTTCAAATTTTGTGCTATTTTAGTTATTCACTCTTAAATATTTGTTTGATAAAATGAAGTTTTTAATGTTTTTATCTCAATTTTACATCTGATCATTTTTCAGTCATCTCATAATATTCACATATTTCCACCCTTCAGTTTTGCCCTCTAAATTTTAAGAAAAAAGGGGGAAATTATGCAAGTAAATATGGTAGTTATCCATTATTGTTTTAATGATAAATATAATATAATACAGTTTGGGTCATGTAGGCCTAGCTGTGCACTTCAATTCGAGAGATGGTTGGTTTGAACCCCAGTGTTGATAGCCCTGAATATAGTTTTCTGTGGCTTTGCATTTTAACATCAGGCAAATTAAAATTTTTAAGGCCATGGTTGCTTCTAGGAAAGCATTATTTCAGATTATATTAGACATGTTTGCAAAATTAACAACTGGTTCAATAGAAGGCAGTTTGGGTTTAGGAAAGGTTATTCCACTGAAGCTCAACTTGCAGGATTCCAGAAAGATAGAGCAGATATCTTACATCTGGGAGGTCTAATGGACAATGTCGCCATTGACCTATCAAAGGTCAAAAATGAGTGCAATTGGACTAGAAAAAACAGTGAGTGAATGGGTGGCTGTATTTCCAAATATTAGAATGCAGAGAATTAGAGTAGGTGAAGCATTATCTCATCCTGTAACCATTAAGAGGGGAATTCCTCAAGGCAGTATTATTGGACCTTTATGTTTTCTTATATATATAAATGATATGAGTAACTAAAATCAGAGGTAAGTCTTTTTGCGGATGATGTTATACAGTATAGAGCAATAAATAAGTTACGAGATTGTGAGTAACTGCAAAAAGATCTCAACACTGTTGTGAGATGGACAGCACACAATGGTATGATGATAAACAGCGTTCAAAGTCAGGTTGTGAGTTTCACTAATAGGAAAGATCCTCTCAGGTTTTATTACTGTGTTGATGGGGTGAAAGTTCCTTTTGGGGATTATTGTAAGTACTTATGTGTTAATATAAGGAAAGATCTTCATTGTGGTAATCACATAAACGGTATTGTAAATAAAGGATACAGATCTCTGAACGCCCAAATTTTTTATTTTTTGAAACATTCAATTTTTCTTAATAAACATTCTTAGGATAGGGTATTATTCAAGGAAGATCCATTATTTTGAAGCAAACATGTTTAGTTTCGGAAATATAGGGTGTTGCATATATGCAACGCTAGGCGCTTAAGTAGTAGTCTGCAAGGTACCATCACATATATTGTTTTCTTCGAGAAAATAATGAAAATAAGAGGACAATGAGCATGGAGAAGAAGATATAAGTTATTGTTGAGTTGATTATTTACTAAGAGACAAAATAAAATAGTTTATATACAATAAGACATTATTTACAGTACCTATTATATATAACATACGGTAATCAAAATAAATATATTTATTGGAAAATTATATTGAAATCTGACAGGGTATTCAGAGTTCTTCAGTTTACTGGTGTGATCATTTGCTGTGGGTTTCTCTGAAGACTCAGTGTTCTGTATGTCCGTTTGTGTGGAACAGAATGAAGCAACTTATGGAGAGCCCAACGTCACACTTTACACACGCTGTACGGACTATGCCAGAGCATTTCTCACATGCACACCATCTTCTTTTATTGTCTGGGATATACATCACAAGGTGGTCTCGCCCGTCGTACCATACCGTACAACTTCATGTATGCGACCTCCCCCCCGTGCGCGAGAGCGATGGGCGCCCCGCTCCCCTGGCCTCCATGCCGTAGGATTTGACGTCGTATTACTCCACTTCCCACTTGAATTGGAGCTGCGTCATTTTAGGCCGTGACGTGTTGCTGAGGTACCAAGCATTATGAGTTGAATTGCATGCACAACAATGAAGGGTTGTTACATCAATAACAAACCCTTCAATACCAAATTGGTAGGTAAGGAAGTGATTTGACAACGGATCTGCCTAGCGTTGCGAATATGCAATGCCGGGAATATGTGGATCGCACTCGCCCACGAGTTATTAATTGTAAAGGGAAGTGTGCTACTTTCAAACTCGGATGAATTTACTTCCTGGATTTCCTAAAAGAGGTTAATTATTTCTAAATCATAAAATTATATACCGGTAGCGAATCTTACCTCTTACGGTATGCCATTGTGATAGCTGGAACACACGTCGAACTTCAGACATACACCTAGTCAACAATCAAGCAGTGACTATTGATTAACCGACTTGTAACAAAGCACAACACTTCCCTTTACCGAATACGTGTGCAATTTTCATTCTTTTACTGGAAAACAACTTCATACATTGAAAGAAAAGAGCACCGGCACGCTGTTGCACATATGCATCGCTAGACGTTCATGGGTTAAGAGGGTATTTAGGGGTTGTAGTAAGGATGTAAAGGAGAAGGCATATAATTCTCTGGTAAGACCCCAAACAGAGTATGGTTCCAGTGTATGACATCCTCACCAGGATTATTTGTTGCAAAAACTTGAGGAAATCCAAAGGAAAGCAGCTCGATTTGTTCTGGATGATTTCTGAAACAAGAGCAGTGTTATGAAAATGTTGCAAGGTTTGGGCTGGGAAGACCTGGGAGAAAGGAGATGAGCTGCTTGACTAAGTGGTATGTTCTGAGCTGTCAGTGGAGAGATGGCATGGAATGACATTAGTAGATGAATAAGTTTGAGTGGTGTTTTTAAAAGTAGAAAAAATCACAATATGAAGATAAAATTGGAATTCAAGAGGACAAATTGGGGCTAATATTCATTTATAGGAAGAGGAGTTAGGGATTGGAATAATTTACCAAGGAAGATGTTCAATAAATTCCCAGATTCTTTGTAATTATTTAAGAAAAGACTAGGTAAAATACAGATAGGGAATTTGCCACCTGGGTGACTGCCCTAAATGCAGATCAGTGGTGACTGATTGGTCCTAGACCTGTCCTATCCAAATTGACATAGACCAGTCTGTGCCAGTGCAATGTAAAACAAATAGAAAAGATTTGTGAATATATTATCTGAAGTTCTCATTTCTTTCCTGAATCAGGATTAGTATACCAGGAGTACAAAGTAATCCTCTACCCATTTTGTGAATATTTTCGCTAATATCTCAGTATAAATTCTGCAAAGGAAAACCAAGTATGTGGTAAATATTCAAAGAGTACAGACAGAAAGATAATTTTATATAAATATAGATCACTGGAAATTAACCTACAGTAGGAGTTAATACTATATTTGTATTACCTGACTTTAAATTTTCTGGATGATTCTTGTGTTGCAGCATGTATTCTTGAAAGAGAGACCCCATGATCTTGCCAACAAAGACAAACTGCTCTGGTGGATTCCCATACAATATATTACCCGGCATAGCATGGATATACATAATTCACGACCTGTAGCCTGGATGGAGAAACAAAGACATATCACCGTAAAAAATTTGCCAGGACCAGAATCATTTATTATTGTGAATCCTGATGAAATAGGTAGGTGAATTTATTGCAGCATTCATTGTTCTTTGTACCATTAGATGTGAAATTCCTATTGTTCCCTAAAGGTCTATGACATATAATATACATAGGTATACATACTAGCTGTACTACCCGTCGTTGACACAATCACTATCACTTAGCATGTGATTATATTTCTGTCGAACCCTCATGCTGTTGCCTGTCAGCAGTTTATCATGACATCTGTTTCCTGGCTCTTTTTGGTCGTGTGCAGTTTCATAATTTTTTATATTTGATCTCTTCCTTCAGGTTAATATTCAAAAAGTAAATAGAGATGTGCAAATCATTTAAACCATTGTCAGTATGATCTCCATAAAGTTAATTATCTGCTCTTGGACTTGAACTTTCAGACCACTGTCTTATTTCACTGTAATGGAACAAAAAAGTCTGTAAATAGTATTCTAAAGCAATTTTCCTGTAAGGGCAACCATAAGAGAGACACATAGAGTTTTGTGTTCTTTAGGCCCCTACCTGAATCTCCCCTCCTGATGAATATTTTTGAACAACTTATACCTAAGAACCCACTCGTCCTTATCCTAAACTTAAATATCAAGTTTTATGAAAATCCCTCTATCCGTTTTCCTGTGATGCTGTAACAGACAGATTGACAGATCCAGACAGAAGTTAAACTGAACCCAACATAGGCTGTTATTTGTCCTGTCCAGGATAAAAATAAAGTGTCAGGTTAATATTCAAATTGTACGGAGAGATGGATGGTGATAATTGTTTTAATAGGAAGTACAACTGGGCATCCATACTCTAAACCCAAACCAAACCCCATGGCACAACAGCCCTTGAAGGGCCTTAGCCTACCAAGCGACCGCTGCTAAGCCCGAAGGCCTGCAGATTACGAAGTGTTGTGTGGTCAGCACGACGGATCCTCTCGGCCGTTATTCTTGGCTTTCTAGACCGAGGCTGCTATCTCACCGTCTGATAGCTCCTCAGTTCTAATCACGTAGGCTGATTGGACCTCAAAACCAGCCCTCAGGTCCAGGTAAAAATCCCTGGCCTGGCCGGAAATCGAACCCAGGGCCTCCGGGTGAGAGGCAGGCACGCTACCCCCACACCATGGGGCTGGCTCATCTGCTCATCCATACTCTATTAACACTAATCAGGAGGAAAATGGAAGGGGTCTGACACTTTGAAAACTGAAGGTATCGATTGGAATGAAAATGAGATACCCTAAGCCTCGCAATCTAATACAGTTATGGTCAGAAAATAATAACGTTTGACTAAGAGAGGTTAGATAGGATAGATGAAAGTGAAGAACCTGACACAAGTAAGTGGAAGCAGGACTCAGCTAAGGGCCCTGTGGTCGCTAACCCACATTCCCAAGCCCCTGGGGTCCCTTATAACCATCCATTATGACAGGCAAGAAATAATTTGGATGTTATTCTACCACCCCCACCCACAGAAGAAAGTACAGATACGAAGATGATTTTATATGTACAGTAGAACCTCGATGCATTGTTCCCAAGACTTTTGTTTTCCTGTATTGTAACCTGTTTTTAATTACAAGCAGTACCAGGTACTGCTTTAGTGACAGTGTGGAGCTGCACGGATAATTTTCCACCCAAATATACCATGAAGCAGAGTTACTACAGCATGTCAATGCTCATTCTCAGAACGAGCAGTGGCAGCAAGTTAGATAGGCCCATAAGCAAAGAAGTGTCATGGAATCAATAAGAGTAATTATGTCTTTTATACCAACTAATCACTCACATGGATTAGGAAAGAAAATATCAATATCTGAAACACAGTAACTAGATTGATTGATTGAGTGATTGAATATATTGAAAAGAATATTTGACAATTTTCTCAAACAGTATCAGCATAAGTACTACTGCTACTACTACTAAATTGTTTTAATTCCTTCCCTGAAGGGGGAGGTGGGCCTCATAGACAGTGATGCCGATACTCAGGTCAGGAGATTTGTTACGGTGAAGGAGATGTTCAGAGAAGGTGAGGGTGTCCCGGCAATTCACCTTAGTGCAGGAGAATGGAAAACTACAGAAAACCATCCTAAGGGCACCCAACAGTGGGGACCAGCCCCTCTCCATCTCCAGAATACAGAGGTGTAGAGCCATGGTAGAACCATAGCAACCATTCCTCTGCTCGGTAGGTCGGCTGGTCTGCAGAGCTGTCAGACCACAGACCAGCCGGAGCCACTTGTAGGCTCAAGCCTACTCTGCAACCACAGCTTAAGTTAAGGCTAACTGGGGAATCATTAACACTGTTCTCAAATATGGAAATTATTATAACAGTTTATAATCATGACTGACCATACAATTTAAAAGAGAGATAATCAGAAAAATTAATAAAAGACCTAATACAAAGAACACAACAAACAGGGTCATTAGAAAGAGAAACTTCATAAAAATATGGAACCAGATCCAAGTATAATGAAAGCTAACATTCAATGCCATCTACCAGCCAGTGCTAATACTATCTTAGCCAAGGGGAAGTAGGCCTTCTCAGATCTAAACACATTAATAAATAATAAATATTTCATACAATTAACATGTAAGAAAAAAAGTTTAGCAAGAAAATAGGTCAACATACCACAAAAAAGTGCTAAAACTGTCCAAGTTAAGGTCACAAACGATAAAGGACGGCTCTTAGAGACTAGACTTTTGACAGTTTGTAACTAATGATTTAAAAGCCAACTTCTAAACAGTTTAAATTCTATGAAGTTGCCAATTACAAGTTCTTGGAGCACACTACTCAATGAAAAATAATTCCACATAATACCAAAGCGTATCCAAGAATCAATTCAAAATTTTAAATCCATGAACATGATTTTAAAGTTTACTGGCCTGGGAAGCTTAATCCCCTAACTTCTTCACTGTCTGCCCGAGTACGTACTCGGGCTCCCCATTACTGCCACACAATGTCAGCCCTTGTACATACTTGGGCTTGTGCAGCTTTGCCGTAATTACTTTGAATGAAGGAAAACACCATGTGTTGCACATCATTGGAATCACGAAAATATTCTCTTCGCAATAGCACTGCTCTGAGTATCGTCCTTGTATGGCCAAACTAGAGACAATAGAATGACACTAGTTGCTGTTTGTTTACGCTATGGCTTCCTCATCGCAAGGTGTTCTATATTCTGTGCTGAATGACGATATTGAAAGAGAATTGTACCATGATAATGATTTATGTAGTGAAAGTGAGAGTTCAGGTGAACCTAGTGATGATGAAAGCATCAGTCATGATAAAGATGATAGTGGTATTCTCGATATTATTTTACCAGCAACAGGTAGGGGTGACAGGACTTCAATCGTAAATTCCCCAAATTTATAGATTCTGTTCCTATCCATGATAAACTACAATTTACCGGGAAAGCAGGTTTGAAAATCTATATTCCTGTCTATTTTATGTAACTTTCTTTAAATTATTTTTTTTGAATGATTTTTGTAGTTTTAAAGAATAATTTTCTGTCTGTGTCTGCATTTTTTGTTTATGTGCATGAGTTTTTAGAACACTGTGGGGAAAGCAAGGTAGTCTGACTAAGACAGTAAAAGATTTAACAGTAATTTTACACAATGAGTAACAGACATTGGAACAACCACAGTTTTGACAAAAGAAAGTTCTATGCATCATTTGACTGTCACCCCATGGTAAATTTGGAGAAAATAAGCAATGAAATTAAGAAAGAATCAAGAGTCTCTTCACATTATGAGAATGATGCGGGTGATATAAATTTACCAATAAACGGCACACGTCTGACAAGTCCTACCTTTATCTCCCGTGAGCTGGAAATGCCGACCCAATTGTTCCCACATGGTATACTGGGCAAAGAATGGAATTGCAGACCACGTAAGGCCGATTTATATGAGAGAAAGGGCCAGTCAGAATAATTGTGATATATTTGAATGTTCAAGGGCATTCCAGATGGTAATAGAACACATGTCATAGATCAAGATGAAAAGTTAGGAACTGAATATATTGATGCACAGTTGCACAATGACTTGCACACAATCAGTCACAGTCATATAGTTCAGTTAAATCCTGTGATATAATGCCAGAATCCAACATAGAGAAAGAAGAGATGAAATTCATGGCAGAATGAAGAACAAAGGGTAAGAGTATGTAAAGACTTCACTTGCAGCCTAGTGCCATTAAAATCTTAGGCAATATCAAATTCCATAGCAGCATTATAGGTGCTCCAACTTTCAGACTGAGATTGTGAGGTGGAAAACCTGGTGGATTTTAAGTGTGGAGGAACTCCACAGGGTAGCGGACCATGTCCTCTATCTCCACTGTGGAGTCTACATAAGGAATCACTGATGCTTGGTGCAGTGTCACAAGAATAGCTCTCTCCTTAGGTCGATTCGGGTCTTTTATGTATGAATCAGTCAATCTAGGGTAAATTTTGTCATACAAATTTTTCAAATCTTTAACATTTTCATGGAGATTTACTGAAATATGGACTTTGCCATCTTCTTCCTTCAACCCTCCATCACCAGTTTCAAGAAGTAAGCCATAAAATTCTTCAGCCTTAAAACTGCTTTTGAGAAGGACCCTCATATTGACTCTCAAGGATAAGGCATGAACTTTAGGCCACAGGTAGGATGACCTGAGGCAGGCTTTTATATCATCAGCATGTGTGCCTAATGGCATGACAGGTAGTGTCTGCCAGAAGTCCCCGGCCAGTAATAAAGTTACCCCACCCAGCAGATGTTTACTACTCTAAATTTCTAGAAGAGTCCTATCCAACGCTTCAATTTCTCCCTTGTGAACCATAAGACATTCATCCCAGACTATCAACTTGCCTTCTTTTTTAAGTACCTGAGCGGTGTCACTCTCTTTTGAAAAATTACACAGAGGAGTTTCAGAGAAATTCAAGTTGAAAGCAATTTGAAAGCAGAATATGTGGTCCACAATGTCCAACAAAGTCACAGCTATACCTGATGAAGCTACAGAAATCACAATTTTCTTGTTTTTTCCTTATACTGGCAAGCAACAGATTTATCAATAAAGTCTTGTCCGTTTCACTTGGAGTATCAAGAAAGAAAAGCTGTCCAGAATCTGAAACAGTGCTATCAGTGACCTCTTGATATACTTGACTTTGGTGTTGAATTTAGTAACATTTTGAGCAAGTACTTGAGAAAGTTGTACTGTGTCATAAGGAATTTCTCTCAGGTATTCATAATCAATGCTAACTTCATTTAGATTATTTGACATCGAGGGAAAATCAAACTGCTCAAGTGGTTGGTTAGACCTATGTTTTATGATAGGTAGTACTAAGCAGTTGTTATAAATAAAGTCTATACAGTGTTCAAAGCCAACTTCTTGAAATTCTCTCTCCACCTGCCTTTTTATATCCTCAGAAAGAGTGTCTATGTTGTTTTCCCAAAGTGTTAAAGGATCTGCCAATTGTCAGAACACTAACATGACAGCAAATAATAGTTGCTGCAGCTTGTAAGATTAGTCAGAAATGGCAGCTTCCTCCAAAGTGCGATCCAAGTGAATATCATCCTCCAACAAACCCAACGCTCAGCCAGCAGACTGATAAGAGGATGAACCACTCCTGAAACTTCCTTAATAATAGCATGTACAGTGTACACTTGACCAATCTTTCATCCTGTTTTACTCCTTGATGTCCAGGAACAGCCTTTCCTTGTTCCTCTGACTAAACTTATTGTTTTTCCAAATATAGTGGGCCAGACCTTCACTGTAGAGAAGATTTCTTACAAAAGCATCTATTTTACAAAGTTCAAAAAATGCTAAGAGAGTGTTTTTAGAGGTTTTTGTACCGTACTTTATTGCAGCATTATCACTTGTAAAATAAACTTGTTGACCGTTCTCAAGACAGACAGACATATATATGACAGGAGATATCTTTCATCAATAAGAAGCATTAATACTCTCCAAGCAGCTTCAGAACTACTAATGTATCACCTGTCTCATACATGGTAACTCCATCCCATTTGTTCTCTAAGCTAAACGCTGCTTGATCACTGCCCTTGTTAACATATTTGCAGATATACTTTATCTACTTTACAGAAGTATATAATTCAAAGTTAATGTGACCCTTGAAGGTTCAGGACAAGACAGATTGTACAGCATCACCTGGTGGATATCAAGGTCAACTCTGTATATATTAACCATAAATCCACCATCAGAATGAGATCATCTCCAGTAGTGGGGATATCCATTATCTGCAGTTTGAGTATCCTTGGTTAGTGGACATGGGTATCTCTTGCTACAAGAACCACCAATTATATAGGGCGAACGTTTGTTCAGATTTCCACCAGCCCATGAATGATCGTATACTTTATGATTTCATGAAGGACTGGATGTAATTCTGCATCATGAATCTCAGCACTTTTGACACCGTCGAACTGGGTAAGCATGATTCTGTCTTGAAGTGACAGTAAGATGTGGATGTGAGGCAAATCGCATTAATTCTGCCACTCCATGTCATACATGTAACACCTATTTAGGCCAAAAATAGATCCTTTAGTCATGAGATGGATCATCCTTTTACTTTTATATGGAAAACCTGAGCAATAATGCTATGTTTGATTGAGTCCACTTGGGTTACATGTAAATATGAAGAACAGATAAGGATGACCATTGACTTATTTCCTTTAATTCCAGGTGGAACATAGGGCCTCTTAAACACACTAGTCCGGAGATCAGGTGACACCCACAAGATCTTGTGGCAGTTCTTATGTGGAAACAATGATCCACCTATAACCAATCCAAAATTACTGCATAGGTCTACGAATCTCTGTCCACTATTATTTTCTCCTATTCCATATCTACTCATGATGATTTCTCTTCCTTAATTTTTACTACCAATTTTTGCATTTAGATCTCCCATCAATATCACAATATCCTTCTTCTTCATCCCTGCCAGTGTTGATGTCAGCCTATCATAAAACTCCTCCTTCTCTTCCTCTTCTGCTACCTCTGTTGGCACATAACACTGTACTATGGTCACAGGTCTAACTTTGGTTCTTATTCGTATAGTAATTATCCTGTGTGATACAGGGGTCCATTCCATTATGCTATTTTTTACTTTCTTTGTGAGTAAGACACCCACTCCACTTGAATGCTGATCATTTTCTTCTCTTCCAGAGTAAATGACGACACCACCCTCTTCTGTCCTCACCTCTCCATAGCCTGTCCATCTTGTTTCACTCAACCCAAGTATCTCCAGTTTATACCTTTTCATTTCTGCCATTTCTTCTCTCAGTCTACCAGTTTCATAGTTTTCACATTCCAGAATCCAATTCATGTCCTGTATTTCATTGCAAAAGTCATCTCCATAAAATCCAGCTGGCATAAAGTTTGTTTGGTTTCTGTAATGAGTTTAATTCAGGTGTGCGAGTTATTAGCCCACAGCACCTGAACTCGAGTGGAGGTGCTGCCTCCTGTCGGTGCTAGACCGCAGTATTTTTCTGTAGGGGTTATCTCCCTTAGCCTTTAAAGATCCGTCTTTACCACAAGGCAGTGGTTTCTTCTTTGTTTATCCCCAAGAAGAAGGGCTGCCTCCTTCGCCAGCTTCGCCGTACCAAAGGACTCCTTCTCTGCCGTTGCTGCCATTGAGGTCTTCACCAGAGCCCCGTTAGCCGTCACTTTTCAGGGTTCCTGTAGGGCTTTCACAGCTACCGTAGCAGTATGGGGCACACACAGTCTCCACTGTACATCGCCCCTACAGGCAATCCCCTACTTCATGCCATTGCCCATCTCCCACGACGTGGACAAGAGGTTGGCCTTGTGGGAGGCAGGATGACCGTTATGACATGCATACGTCATAGCATCCAGAGTCCATTTGTGCATGCAACGGGGCCTACCAGTAAAACTTGAAGGTAGCACAACCATCTTGCCAAGATTAGAAACTTGCCAAACTCCTTTGCTCATGGCGTCCTGCATGTATATGCAATTTTCCAATCACAGTTTACTTTGATTGTGTCTAATGAAATTTAGTCTTTCTGTTTCTATCTTGGCATTCATAACAACCAAATATGGATAAAGGAGACTACGATAGAGTAAGATGTAGTTTTTTTACCCTCTCTTTCCATGATTCAGTAAGAGTAAAAATCTGAGGCATAAACCATTTACTTAATAAGGGCTTTCGAATTTGGATCAAATTGGGAAATACTAATGGAGTACAGATCTCCTCCATAGCAGAAAATAAGAGGGTACTTAGGAACGTCATAAGCATGGTGAGTTTCATTGATCTGCACCAACTTCATGTCTCTGCTATGAAGAGTGATGTCCTTCTTTCCAAACTCCTGCCCCACAATCACCAAAGCCACCTCACTCATTGGTCTGCATGAATCACAACATCAAATTCTTGACCTTCTGGGACATTCTCCATTGCTGTTTTAAATCTTGTATGTAAGGGTTGTGATTATGCAGAAGTTGTTGAAGTTGTAAAATTAACCACGGCTTCACAACAGGAAAGATATTGGACCAAATTTCCAACTCTTTTTCATCATTGCCAACAAAATATATTAGTAAAAATGTGTGTTTTTTATATTAAGGTAACTTCCTATTCTGTGGAAAACTTGGCCTTAAAATTTAAAAGTTGGTATAAAATTTCCCTCATGTGCCTCCTTAGCTCCTAAGATCTCATTTGTAAACATCCTTTATACTTCCTAATATTTCTCAAAAAATGCTCAGACTCAGGAGGCTGTGTAGATGATGAGGAGGCTGTTCACTAAAAGGGAGGTGTACCTTTTTGTTCCTACAACATAGACTGGAACTTTTTTTCTTTCCAATTTTTGGCATGACACCACTTGCAATTGATTTTTCTGGCCAATAGAGAAACCATGCCATTACTATAATCTGTATTGTGATCATACTTGAATCCCAATAAAGACTTTGTTTTCCACAGGATCAATACATTTTTTGTTCATTGCATCTCCTAACAGCTTTTTTATTAACTTCACGTTTTTTTGTAATGTGTTTCCTAACAGCCTCCCTACTAACATCAGGATTTCTTCAGTAATTTCATTACAGACTCCCTAGGATTTTTAAAATCTTAATTATATTGATGAATATAGCGTGGTGCGTTTTCTTGTTTGTTTTTGATTGGATGATGGAACATTTGAACTGTTTTTCTGAGTCAGCGGTAGGATTTATATTATCATCAGGCACAACAGAAAGATACTTGTCTTAGGAGGAGGATGATAAATTAGTGAATGGAAGTTTATCATAGAGTTAGTAAAATATACACTAGAGGTAGCACTTGCGCTGCAGTTGCATGCGAATTTGAGCAAGAGCGCTGTTTGGTAAAAGCTGGCTTACTATAATCTATCAGCTGGCTTGTTTGGCAACTGTCGCTACTGCAGCTTCCTGATAAATTGAAGTATGTACTTCTCTGGAGGAAAATGCTAGTCTCTATGGCTGCACAAAGAGGTTCATAAAGGACAATGGAATATCATTTCACAAGCATGTTTCTTTGATATTCATTTTCGTCCATATAAAATAATATTTTGCATGGCACTTGTTGCCGACTTTGCATTTTTTTCCTATCAGTGTGAGTGAGTTTTTTTTTACCTTACCTTGAGGACTAAAATCAATCTTTGAGGGAATATACGAGCTGGCATTTTTCGTTCTCTGAATGGCCATGCATTTGAAAGTGAATATTCTGAAAATCATGTCATCAGGTTGATCAAGCTCTGAACGTAAAACCGTATACAAATATTTTATTTTCACCGATATTAGCCTATGTTATTGTGGCAAAGGGCCTAGATCTAGGGCAGAAGCTGAATTTTGAAAAATTCTTTTCTAGTGCACCTCTAGGACAAAAGATGAACCTACATTCCTAATTTCAGCTTTCTAGATCGTTTGGATCTGGAGATTTTGCGATCGGTGTGTGTTATATGGCTTTTATATACAGTATATAGATATCATACTTTACTGGGAAAAGCATAAGTATATTGGGAATTCTTTTGTTAGGATTATACAGAGAAAAATTTCTCTTGATGTAAGACTCAAATTATGTGAGGATGAAGGAACCAAAAATGAATTTAAGTTGACTCTCAAATGATCCATAACAATGGTAATAGCCTACTGTTCTTTAATTCCTATTCTCAGATTTTAAAACTAATTCAAAAATATGTACTTATATTCACTACCTTCCTATTTGTAGTCCAAATTTTTCAGTTATACAGTAATTGATGCATTTCAGGCATGTTCATGGTCAACTATGATTTGACAAACTGGAATATGGTGGCTGAATTTCTCCAAGAGTGGAGTCCTGATGATGCAAAGCCATTGGTCGACATGGGCTCTCGAGTCAAACTGCTACATGATGCATGGAACCTGGCCTATGCTGGTGAACTCCACTTCGGTGCAGCCCTCAATATGACTTTGTTTTTACGGACAGAGAAAGAACAGCCTGTATGGGAAGCATTCTTCACAATGGTGGATCATGTTGGGAGACATATCAGTGGAACAGAAGCAGGACGTAAATTTATGGTAAGTAATAAAGTTAGATCTGATGTTCCTAAACAACACATGTTGTATGTTTAGAACTTTCTGATTAAATATTTTATGCTGGAAGTGACATGTAGTCTTTTCTATAGTACCTCAGAAAAGTTCTTTATGATATCAATGAAATCAAGAACACTCAAAGACAAAAGGGTATCAAAAATATGGATGATTAAAAAAAATATTGTTGAGATTTCTCAATTTCACTCATCACTGATCTGTATTTAGCTCTGTAATCCATTTTTTTGTACTTGTTTAACATCACATTAACACATCAAAGGTTTTGGTGATGGAAGGCTGCTGGGTTTCGGAAGGTAGTGGCCATGGCCTTAATGAAGGCAAAATGGGAAAACACTGAAAACCATCTTCAGCGCTGCTGATGGTGGGATTTGAATCCACTATCTCCTGAATGCAGGCTCATAGATACATGACCCTAACCACACAACCAACTTGCTCGGTGGTGGCAGATTTCCTATCAGTTGTTTAGCAAGTGTTTTCTTAAATGATTTCAGAGGAGCTGGAAATCAATCGAACATCCCCCTTGGTAAATTATTCAAATACCTAATTCCACTTCCTATAAATGAATATTTGCACCAATTTTTCCACTTGAATTCCAACTCTATCTTCATATTATAATCTCTCCTACTTTTAACATCTCCATTCTAGCTTATTCATCTACTAATTTTGTCTACTATATTTTCAAATTCTTTGAAATCATTTAAGAAAAGACTCAGCGCTGACTGACTGGTGAATTGATTGATCGATTCATTGATCGAGTGTCATTTCATGCCATCTCTGCCTTTCTGCATTAATTCACTCCCTAGGTATTTGGAAATGTCCACAATTTCAAGGCTTTGATCACCAATATTCATACTGTCTTTCTCTTGTCTTTCTCCTGTTGATATTATCATGGTCGTGTTTTTCTCAGTGCTGATTTTCATACCATACTTTTCAATTTTCTCATTCAGTGTATCAAGTTGTTCTTGTACTTCTGTGTTGTTCACTCCCCAGACTACAATATCACCTACAAATATTAATAACTTCATCTCCCTATCCCCATATGTCTCTTTCGTCTCCTTTACAAATTCATCCATAACCATTGAAACAAAAGATGTCATAGGTCATTTATGGATCATCAAATGTCCTAGAATGTATTTCTGCTTTAAAATACCTATACATACCCTTCCATTTTTTACTAAATTTCATATGACTGCCAATTATGCTTGCAGTCGTGATCTCTTTACCTGACTTTTTTGCTAAATTAAATTTCCTGGTAAGTCCCTTCATTCCCTCCTTACTTTGATAACCATTCCTAACTCTATTTCCTTTTAACCTGTAGCCCTACCTCCATCTTAAACTTTTATTTCACTCTTATGATACAATGAGTTTTTTCCATCCCTTTCTACCTTTAAAGGTACAATCCTGTTTCCACACTCCTCAACAAGTGACCCAAACACAACCCATAGGCTTTTTACATATTTATCTTTATCTTCCAATCATAACTACTTCTTAAAAGACTCCCTCATGCCTCTCTTACCAACCACATGATACTGTCTGTTATACTGTTAACAACTAAAACTGTTTCATGACCACTTTTACTATCTACCATTTAACTTTTTCTATAGAGCTCGTCTGGTTTTGTCAGCAACACGTAAAGATTATTCTTCTGTCTAGTTGGTTCCAGCACTTTCTAATTCAGTTGTCCTTCCCATATTAATTTATTTACCATTTGTTGGTTTTGTTATCTGTCATTCGCATTACCTTTCCAGTCAATATTTGGTAATATGAGATCAGACACTACAATCATGTTTCTTTCTGTGCCGTTACCCATGTAGTTGATTATCTTGTGAAATAATTCTGCATCACATCACCCATTTCATGTCTGTACACCCCAAAAAGTTGCCTAGTACCTTTAGAGATGAGCTTTACACCACAATTTCATGTTTCTCAACCTTAACTTTTTTGTAGCTTACAAATTCTTCACCAGTATGCATACTCCCTCTCGTCTCGAATCTGGCCTGTTCCTACAATAAACACTCCAGTCAAGGAAAAAATGTTCCACATCCATAATATCACTCCTTAGCCATAATTCAACTCCTATTACAATATCTAGTAAATATACAGAGTGTTAGGGGTGTTAGTGGAGATAAATATTGCAGCAATCGAGAACGATGTAACGATCAAGTATATATACCGGGTGAGTTAGTTGTGCCTGATATTTTCTGTTGTTAGGCATCCCAATGAACATCATTGGTGGCATCATGGTCAATTCTCCTTTGCCATACACCAAGCAACAATCCCCTTTAATTACGTACCGCACCATCACCTTTGCAAAAAAGTGTACCATATGCGACAGGTATGCATCAAACTGTTATATGGTTATGTAAAAAGTACGTGCCAATTATAAGCTTCCAGTAGGGTATGAAATTAATGCTAAAAGTAATGGCATACTGATAGAAAATGTGTGTGCATTTATGAAGCAGAGGTAGTTAGTTGTCCATCTAGTAGGCTTTCTGGTAAGCTACTCGCTGGAGTCGCCATGGTGTCGTAGGTTAAGTGGCGTGTTGCTACTACAACTACGTTTGGTAGGTGGGTTTGAATCCCACTTGAGCCTGATAATTTTATTTACATTTTGTACTTAGAGAATAATCCACAAAGCCAATGTATCTAAATGCCCTCATGTTGTGGGTTATTAATTTATTTATTTAGTTAGTTAGTTCTTAGTCCGTTTACCCTCCAGGATTGCTTTTCCCTTGGACTCAGCAAGGGATTCCGCCTCTACCGCCTCAAGGGCAGTGTCCTGAAGCATGAGACTTCGGGTTGGGGGAGGGAAAAACTGGGGAGGAGGACCAGTACCTCGCCCAGGTGGCCTCACCTGCTATGCTGAACAGGGGCCTTGTGGGAGGATAGGACTATCAGAAGGGATACACAAGGAACTGGGAAAGAAGTGGCCATGGCCTTAAGTTAGGTACCATGCCGGCATTTGCCTGGAGGAGAAGTAGGAAACCACAGAAAACCACTTCAAGGATGGCTGAGGAGGGAATCGAACCCTTTTTTTACTCAGTTGACCTCGAGAGGCTGAGTGAACCCAGTTCCAGCCCTCGCACCACTTTTCAAATTTCGTGGCAGAGCCGGGAATCGAACCCGGGCCTTTGGGGGTGGTAGCTAATCACACTAACCAGTAAACCACAAAGCCAGATATTTATTTATTTAATTTATTTTGGCAGTGTTCTAAACCATCAGGACTGCTTATATGGATGTTTTATAAGCAGGACTGGACGAGGAAAGAATGGATGGGGGTTTGAATCCACTTGACTGAACAACAGCCTGTTATTGCAGTAAGTGTTCGAATAGATGACCTTCTGCAGCAATGCACCTTTCAACATGCCTTTGAACTGACATTCAGTCTCATTGTAGCATTGTACGTGTTGCAGATTCGCAGGCTTGTGCAATAAAGTCTCGAAGGCTTTCAGGATTTTCCGGCTGCTGAGCATACACTACATCCTTCAAACAACCCCACAGGAAGAAGTCCAGTGGTGTCAACCCGGGTAATCTAGCAGGCCCACTGACTGGTCCTCCTCTTCCTATCCATCGACTGGGGTGTGTAACATTCAGGTATTTGCGAACATCTGCTAACATGTGAGGGGGAGCTCCTTCGTGTTGATACAACATGGTTACTGTTCACTCAGGGGTACATCCTCTAGCAGCAATGGTAATTGGTCTTGAAGAAACTGTAGGTACTTGGGCTCCTGTCAAATGATCCTCAAAGAAATAGGGTCCAATTGTGAACACCCAGTATACCACACCAGAAATGCTGGCTGCCTTACCTAGTGAGGATTTTCAACACTCCAGCAGTGCATATTATGACAATTCAAACAGCCATTATTATGAAATCGTAACTCGTCCAAAAATAAAATGTGAGATACAAACACAGGATCATTTGCCACTTGCATCAGTATCCATACACAGAAATCAACAAGAGTTTCAAAATTTCATCCGTGGAGCTCTTCATGTAGCTGCAGGTGATACGGATGAAGCAAACTGGAATGCAAGATCTGTACAACAGACAACTGGCTGATGTTGGCCTGTTGTGCTACTGCCCAGGTACTTGTACGAGGATTCCCCCGGAAAGTGTCCAAAACCATTTCAGCAGTTTCACCGGACGTAACTGGTGCCTCTCTAACAGGAACTGTTCGGGAAAGTGACAAAGTTATACGCAAACGTCGCTCCACCCTCCTAAACGTATTTGCGATTGGTTGTCATCTGTGTGGAAATCTTTCGTGGTACAGGTGCTGTGCTTCCTGTACATTCTGTCTTGCTTCACCGTATATGAGGAGCATGTCAACATACTCTTCTGTTGAATACATAGTGAATAAATAACCAGCACTGCTAGGCACACCAAGTGTCAGGGCAGTACACATTAAACATCCATGCTATTGGTTGAATGTGACACGAATGGCCTTGTATTTGATCCTAAAAGCTTAAAATGTGAATAAAAATATTTAGCGCTCGTGGGATTCAAACCCACATGCATGAGCACGTCCGTGCTTAGCCCATTACACCATGGTGTCTGTTGCCTCAAGCTTATCAGAAAGCGTACTTGGCGTAAAACTACTTCCCGTTTCACAACTCTCACATGTTTTCTATCAGTATGCCATCGTTTTTAGCATTAATTTCATATCCAATTGAAAGCTTATAACTGGCATGCACTTTTTACATATCTGTATAACAGTTTGATGCATTATATAAATATCTGTCCTATACATGTTTTTGTAAAAGTCTTTGCTGTGATGACGCAGTAAGTGCTTTAAAGGTGGCTGTAGCATGGTACACGGCAAAGGAGAATCGACCATCAGATCACTGACATTCGTTGGAATGCCTAACAACAGAAAAAGTCAGGCACAGCTGACTCACCCAGTATATAACTTTTAGGAATCCTCGTAAGTTACTTTTGTGAGCAAGGGGATACAATGTTTTTAGAGTAGGTAATATGCCTTCTTGAAAATGGATAACGTTGTTTCAAAAACAGCCATGCTATGCACCATTCTTGGTTTTGTGTTTGTTCAGGGCAACTGTTCTACAATAACAGTTGAAGGCTGGTGGTACAGGGGACACCATATTACATAACATTCATGCCAAACTGGTTTTGTGGTTGCTCAGATAATGTGTTCTATGATAACAGCTGAAGGCTGTGGTTACAATGGCATGCCATGTTACGTAACATTCTCGCTAGACTGGTCTTCTGTTTGTTGATAAATTGTTAGTATTTTATTTCCATTTTAGAGGCTTCAGACACCTTGGTCATCGGTGTTGGGTTCTGGAGGTGTATCAAATAGCCGGCGTTAATACGGATTCTTTTTCTGTTTCATCCTTTAGCATATAAGGTAAAACAAAAGTTAAAGGTTTCCACCTATTCAATACTATTTATTATAACCTTAAAAAAGTTACATATATTTGATGAAACTAGTTTTGGTCTTACTAGAAACCATCATCAGTCAAAATCAATAAAAGATAAGGCAAGACATGAATTATAGATAATATTTATGAAGCAAGTGTGTGTTGTTGAAATTCAGTGCAAGACAAGTGAAGATTTAGATGTTAAACACTCATCACAATCACAGGTCTTGCATAAGTTCTCAGTTTTCTTCCAATTTGAAGAATGCACTTCACAGAAGACCAGGTGACACACTTAAAATACTAGCACTTGAAGAATCTTCTAGAATTCAGTTCAACTGAAACAAGTGTGAACAGAATAGTGTTGATGAGAAAGTGTTGAGATGTTCATTTGTTTCCAATATGGACCATTGAAAGAGCTGAAAGAGCTGAAAGAGCAAAAGCAAAGAAATAGAATAGAGCTTAGTTGTAGATGGGATGTATAGTGTAGCCTAAGGTGGGGCAATCACCGTTGCCTACGTTATAATACAAGGCCTGGAAATAGAGCCCGTAAAACGCTATGGAAGTGGTTACACTGAAGTTCAATGCCGGGCCGCTAGGGTCGCTTTCTTGCCCCCTGTCTACCAGGCTCGCACCTTTAAACGTGCTCATTAACTGAGTTGGTTGTGAATGTATTCGTCTGATGTTAAGCATTCGCAGTTCCAGTCATGGTCTATTCACGAGAAATTAAAGGTAGTGTAATTTCGTTTCACAATTTCCAGTGAATGTTCAATGTTCGAAACATTACACAGAGGAAGTATTACGCATGAGATACGAATTCAAGCTGATCGAAGTAGGCCTCTGTTCCTAAGTTTTGATCCGAGTTACGTCATAAGAATCGGGCGATCCCAAAATTTGTCACTGGACTTTTTTTAAACTATGCTACCGTGACCGGCAATCATTTGAGAGGCATCTTCAAACTCAGAAATCTTAAATTAGGAAACCAACGAGGAAAATAATTTGCCCAACAAATTTCACGAAAATGAATGTAGCAAGAGCTAAAAATATTGTATTTTCTCCTGAAACAATCTCTGGTTTGAAAAGTATGAAGGTGGTTTTGTCCCGAGAGCATAAAATACAGTTTAAAATAAACCATTTGTTTTATGGAGCATTTTATTAAATTGTTCAATGCGCATAACGTCTGCAACACCTCACATGGGACATATTCAGGAACGAGAACAAACGAGCATCTTTTAACCGGGTGAGTTGGTCATACGGTTAGGGGCGCGCGGCTATGAGCTTGCATCCGGGAGATAGTGGGTTCGAATCCCACTGCCGGCAGCCCTGAAGATGGTTTTCCGTGGTTTCCCATTTTGACACCAGGCAAATGCTGGGGCTGTACCTTAATTAAGGCCACAGCCGCTTCCTTCCAACTCCTACGCCTTTCCTATCCCATCGTCGCCATAATACCTATCTGTGTCTGTGCGATGTAAAGCCACTAGCAAAAAAAAAAAAAAGCACCTTTTAGTACTGAAGATGAACTCCTCAGTTGGTTAATTAATGATTTCCTGTCATATATTAAGAAACTTAAAATGCATTCAGAGAAAGTAAAAATGAATCATGAGAGGAATGTATCAGGCATAGATCTTGACTACCCAGTCCACTGTGGCCTGCGTAAAATACCTCATAAGTATATATTTGCATTATGCATTGACGAGGAACCTAACGAGCTATGACATCGAGCTCTTCTTCAGCTACCTAAGTTGCCAAGCGGAATACAATGACATTATGGTTTGTGTGGCAAAATAAAAAACAGACTGTAAAGGCTGTTTAGAACATATCTGTTCTCCAGCTACTCGAAGTCCAACATTGTGTCTTATTCGTTTTCAAGATCGAGGAGCCCTCAGATACCGATAATCATCGTCTGTGGCACTTCTGCAGTGAACGATGGAATTTGTCACATCCACTACGCAGTACTTGTCCCGAAGAGAGTTACTAAAAGGTGTACGTTTATTTTTTTGAAAGGCATGTTCAACAGTGAAATTAAGTGTGGAAAGTGTAAAGGCGACAAACCACCTCTTTTTCTACTATGAACATTTCTGAGAGCTCTGTTAGACAACATTGCTTGAGCCACACAAGTAGAAGAGAGAAAGTTTTG
Source organism: Anabrus simplex (assembly GCF_040414725.1). Lineage (NCBI taxonomy): Eukaryota > Metazoa > Arthropoda > Insecta > Orthoptera > Tettigoniidae > Anabrus > Anabrus simplex. Next base: position 246,395,197 of record NC_090265.1, on the reverse strand, counting down.
AAACTTGATAAGAAGCCCCTCAGAAGGAAAGTTTTGAAACTTCAATGACATATCCAAGCCAATGCAGCACCGCTCAATAAAAAAGTACTATCAATACTCGCAAAAATATTCAGTTCTTTTTATTTAGGATATACTTTACTTATTGACATATACGGCCATGCGAATAGAAGGGGGCAAGACCGCGATCCTAGCGGCTGAATGATGAACTAGGAAGCAACCCGTTTCCACGAGTGCATTTCAAGGCCTTGTATTATAGCGTAGGCAACGCAATCACCCACCATTCCACATCCCTCAGCCCCACCTTAGGCTACACTATACCTCCCATCTACTGTGTATATTTGTGTCCTTTGTAAATATTTATATAACTTTCATTTTAGATTAATATCTATTGTACATAGCTCGGATCTTTGTAATTCAGTGTTATGCTGTTGCTGATCCTGAATAAATAAATAAACAAATGTAAAAACTCAGCTCTATTCTATTTCTCTGCTTTTGCTCTTTCAACTTTTTCAATTATCCATATTGGAAACAAATGAACATCTCAACACTTTCCCATCAACATCATTCTGTTCACACTTGTTTCAGTTGAACTGAATTCCAGAAGATTCCTCAAGTGCTAGTATTTTAAGTGTGTCACCTGGTCTTCTGTGAAGTGCATTCTTCAAATTGGAAGAAAACTGAGAACTTACACAAGACATGTGATTGTAATGAGTGTTTAACATCTAAATCTTTACTTTTCTTGCACTGAATTTCTACAACACACATTTGCTTCATAAATTTTATTTATAAATTATGCCTTGCCTTAACTTTTATTGATTTTGGCTGATGATGGTCTCTAGTACGACTGAAACTAGTTTAATCAAATATATGTAACTTTTTTAAGGTTACAATAATAGTATTGAATAGGTGGAAACCTCTAGTTTTTGTTTTATATTATATTGCTCTTCAATACAGAATAATATGAAATTTATTACCTATGATTATCATTCTTTAGTGTTGGGGAAATGGCCTGACTGCCTGTGTCTGTGCAGGGTCTGTACGAGCATGTGGTATTATAATTATACGAGCGCAAGGTTGGGATAGGCACTCTGAGACGTGATATATGCTACTATCCCCATTTTGCATTGCATAAAGGGATAAGTAAAATGGCAAATTTGTGTTTGTGTGTACGTAAACAAAACTTCTTACGTCAACGAAAAATGCAGTGTTCAAATGAGTAGTATCGAAAGTCAACTTTGAAGCATATCAAACGTTTTGTTTCAAATAAATAATGGATATGTATTAAAACTAAATAAATTAAATGTACCTAGACTTCATGCCTACAAATGAAATAACATGTGTAATGGTAAAATTAAGCATTATAATTTACTGCTGTATTTGCAGTGCTTATTAAACGTATCAAAGTAAAAGTTGCTGGGCTGAGTGGCTCAAGTAGTTAAAGCCACAATTAAGGCCCCAACTTGGAGGGCTCAATCCTGGCTCAGTCTGGTGGTATTTGAAGGTGCTCAGACACGTCAGCTTCCTATCGGTGGGTTTACTGGCACGTTAAAGAACACCAACGGCTCATCAGCATCTCCAAAAACCAAAAAAGAAGTTAATAACCGTAGAACATTATTATTAAGAAGAAGTAGTAGTGGCAGTAGCAGCAGTATACTGTTCTTCTTCTTCTTCTTCTTCTTCTTCTTCTTATTATTATTATTATTATTATTATTATTATTATTATTATTATTATTATTATTATTATTATTATTATTATTATTATTATTATTCCTCCTCTGTGAACCATGTGACCTTGCTGCGGTGGAGAGGCTTGGGTGTCCCAATGAAGCAGATAGCCGAGCCACAGGTGCAACCATATCGGATGGGTATCTGTTGAGAGACCAGACTAACGAATGGTTCATCGAAAGGGGGGTAGCAGCCTTTCGGAAGTTGCAAGGGCGGCAGTCTAGATGATTGACTGATATGGCCTTGTAATAACACTCAGTATGGCTTAGCTGTGTTGATACTCGTACGCAGCTGAAAGCAACGGGAAACTACAGCCGTAACTAACTCCCGAGGACATGCAGCTCTCTCTGTATGAATGATGTACTGATGATGGCTTCCTCCCGGGTAAAATATTCCGGAAATAAACTAGTCCCCCATTAGGAACTCCAGGTGGGGACTAAACGAGAGGGGGCGATCATCAAGAAGATGGATACTGACATTCTGCGAGTCGGAGCATGGAATGTTAGAAGTTTGAATCATTGTGGTAGGTTAGAGAATCTGAAAAGAGAGATGGATAGACTAAAGTTAGATGTAGTTGGTATAAGTGAAGTACGTTGGCAGGAAGAACAGGATTTTTGGTCAGGCGACTACCGAATTATCAACACAAAATCAAACAGGGGAAATGCAGGTGTTGGTTTAATAATGAATAAGAAAATAGGGCAGCGGGTTAACTACTACGACTAGCATAGTGAAAGAATTATTGTCGTCAAGATAGACACCAAACCAATGCCCACCACAATAGTGCAGGCCTATATGCCTACTAGTTCAGCAGATGATGATGAAATCAAAAGAATATATGAAAAGATAGAAGATTTAATACAATATGTAAAAGGTGACGAAAATCTAATTGTGATGGGAGACTGGAATGCAGTGGTAGGCCAAGGAAGAGAAGGTAATACAGTAGGAGAATTTGGATTGGGACAAAGGAATGAAAGAGGAACTCGGCTGGTTGAATTCTGCACCAATCATAATTCAGTCCTTGCCAATACTTGGTTCAAACACGACAAATGACGGCTGTATACGTGGATGAGACTTGGAGACACTGGAAGGTATCAAATAGACTTCATTATGATTCGGCACACGACTACAGGAAGAACAATATGGATTCAGAGAACACCGATCAACTACCGATCTCATATTTGCACTTAGAATACTGTTAGAAAAGCATTGGGAGAAGGGCAAAGACTTAACGCTAGTGTTTTTGGATCTCGAAAAAGCATTTAATAGTGTTCCAAGGAAGACTATATGGGAATGTTTAAGAAAGAAGAATGTACCCAAAGGGCTTATCCAGAAAGTTAAAATGCTTTATGAAGACTGCTGCAGTTGCATACAGATAGGAAACGGTAATTCTGATTGGTTCCAAACCACTAAAGGAGTGCAACAAGGCAGTACCCTTTCACCATTACTTTTTATCACTGTCATGGATGAAGTCATGAAAGAAATTAAGCAGAAGAACAATATGGACATCAATGCATTTGCATTTGCAGATGATGTAGTAATTTGGGGAAATACAGAGAAGGAAGTCCAAGAGAGGCTGAACACCTGGAATGAACATTTGAAAGCACACAGATTAACAATAAATAAATCGAAAACTGTTACTACGTCTGTCAACAGGCAGAAGAAGAAAGGAAAAATAATGCTGGAAGGTACACAACTGGAAACAGTAGACCAATATAAATATCTTGGGTGCATCATTTCAAGTGATAACAGAATACAGCATGAGATTAACAACCGCATTCAAAAATCAGCTCAGTTTTACCATCAAGTTCGGAACCTCCTCTGGAACGAACAAGTTCCCTTAAGATCAAAGCAGATTCTATTCCAATCATACTTCACCCCCATAATAACATATGGCCTAGAAACCTGCACAACAACCCAACAAGTGGACAGCAAACTACAAGCCGCAGACATGAAGTTCCTACGAACTATGGTACAGAAGACAAAAAGGGACAGGGTAAGGAATGAAAGAATAAGGGAGCAAGCTGGTGTGTACCCATCCCTGAATGAAAAAGTGACAAGGGCCCGTTTGAAATGGTTTGGCCATGTAAAACGAATGGACGATGGAAGGACAGCAAAACAATGGCTACACACAGTCGTGGCCGGAAAACGACCGGTAGGAAGACCTAGGAAGAGGTGGCTGGACCAAGTGAAAGAGGACATAGGAACAAGAGGAATCAGCTGGGATGTCGTCTTGAGAGAAGAGTGGTACATGGACAGACAGAAGTGGAGAGTGCTCGTAAACCACACCCGGGCAACTGGAGTGGAAAACTGATGATGATGATGATGATTCGGCAGAGATTCAGAATGCAGTTATCAGCCTCTTATAATGGGCTTCTGATAAGTTCACCTGCATACACCCCACCGTCAGTGGGTAGGGTCTGACACATCCCACTCTGATGAGTCTAGTGTCAGACCTAAGATGAAACGCTGGTTAATAGAGCAAATGCCTGAAAAGCCTACATCTGATTAGAGATTCAGAAACCAGGTGTTGGATTGCAAAACTTTCCCAGGAGCAGACGTGGACTCTGACCACAACTTGTTGGTCATGAAATGCCATCTGAAGTTGAAGAAATTGAAGAAAGGAAAGAATGCAAAAAGGTGGGATCTAGACAAGTTGAAAGAAAAGAGTGTGAGAGATTGTTTCAAGGAACATGTTGCACAAGGGCTAAATGAAGAGGCTGAAGGAAACACAATAGAGGAAGAGTGGATGGTCATGAAAAATGAAATCAGTAGGGCTGCTGAAGAAATGTTAGGAAGGAAGAAAAGATCAACTAAGAATCAGTGGATAGCTCAGGAGATGCTAGACCTGATTGATGAACAACGAAAACACAAGAATGCTAGAAATGAAGAGGGCAGAAAAGAATACAGGCGATTAAAGAATCAAGTGAATAGAAAGTGCAAGGTAGCTAAGGAAGAATGGCTGAAGGAGAAGTGCAAGGATGTCGAAGGTTGTATGGTCCTAGGAAAGGTAGATGCTGCATACAGGAAAATCAAGGAAACCTTTGGAGAAAGGAAATCTAGGTGTATGAATATTAAGAGCTCAGATGGAAAGCCACTTCTAGGAAAAGAAGACAAAGCAGAAAGATGGCAGGAACATATCCAACAATTTTATCAAGGTAAAGATTTAGATAATTTGGTTCTGGAACAAGAAGAGGCTGTTGATGCTGATGAAATGGGAGACCCAATTTTGAGGTCAGAGTTTGACAGAGCTGTGAGTGACCTAAATAGGAACAAGGCACCTGGAATTGATGACATTCCCTCTGAATTACTGACTGCCTTAGGAGAAACCAGCATGGCAAGGTTATTCCATTTAGTGTGTAAGATGTACGAGACAGGAGAAGTCCCATCCGATTTTCGGCAGAATGTTGTTATACTTATTCCCAAGAAAGCTGGTGCTGACAGGTGTGAAAACTACTGCCTGAAAAATTTTAAGACATATTATTTACAGAAGAATGGAAAAACAAGTTGAAGCTGAGTTTGAAGTAGATCAATTTGGCTTCAGAAGAAATGTAGGAACACGTGAAGCAATCCTGACTTTACGTCTGATCTTAGAGGATCAAATCAAGGAGGACAAGCCCACATACATGGCATTCATAGATTTAGAAAAGGCATTTGATAATGTTGACTGGACCAAGCTATTTAAGATTCTGAAGGAGATTGGGATCAGATACCGAGAACGAAGAATTATCTACAGTCTGTATAAAAATCAGTCTGCAATGATAAGAATCGAGGGCTTTGAAAAAGAAGCAGCAATGCAGAAAGGAGTGAGGCAAGGCTGCAGTTAGTCCCCCTCCTTTTCAATGTTTACATAGAACAGGTAGTAAAGGAAATCAAGGAGGAATTTGGAAAGGGAATCACAATCCAAGGAGAGGAAATCAAAACCTTGAGATTTGCCGATTATATTGTTTCATGTGAGACTGCAGAGGATCTCGAGAAGCTGCTGAATGGTATGGACGAAGTCTTGGGTAAAGAGTACAAGATGAAAATAAATAAGTCGAAAACAAAAGTAATGGAGTGCAGTCGAACGAAGGCAGGTGATGCAGGAAATATTAGAGTAGGAAATGAAGTCTTAAAGGAAGTGGATGAATACTGTTACTTGGGTACTAAAATAACTAATGATGGCAGAAGTAAGGAGGACATAAGATGCAGACTAGCACAAGCAAGGAAGAGCTTTCTTAAGAAAAGAAATATGCTCACTTCAAACATTGATATCGGAATTAGGAAGATGTTTTTGAAGATTTTCGTGTGGTGCGTGGCATTGTATGGAAGTGAAACATGGACGATAACTAGCTCAGAAAGAAAGAGAATAGAAGCTTTTGAAATGTGGTGTTACAGAAGAATGCTGAAGGTGAGATGGATAGATCACAAATGAAGAGACACTGAATCGAATTGGCGAGAGGAGATCGATTTGGCTAAATTTGACGAGAAGAAGAGATAGAATGATAGGACACAATTTAAGACACCCAGGACTTGTTCAGTTGGTTTTTGAAGGAATTGTAGGTGGTAAGAACAGTAGGGGTAGACCAAGATATGAATATCACATGCAGATTAGAGCAGATGTAGGATGCAAAAGTTATGTAGAAATGAAAAGGTTAGCACAGGATAGGGTGGCATGGAGAGCTGCATCAAACCAGTCTATGGACTGATGACTCGAACACAAACACATTATTATTATTATTATTATTATTATTATTATTATTATTATTATTATTATTATTATTATTATTATTATTATTATTATTATTATTATTATTATTATTATTATTATTATTATTATTATTATTGTTTCATATAGGCCAGCTAAGGACCACGACATTCAACTATTACATTTTGGCATGGGCTTTGATGTTTGCCCAGTAGTTGTGCATCCTCAGGCTGTGTTGCTCCTTCCTCTCCTTTGTCCAAAGGGTCCCAGTCTTCTTCATTGGTAGTCTGTCCTGGAACTCCTTATGTTTAAGTATCTTCCTGAGTGTTGTCCGATCCTTTAAGTTTCCTTCTGTTATTCCCAGTTCCTGTAGATCTTTATCCACTTCCATCAACCATGGTGACTTGGTCTTCCTATTTTGCCAGTAGCTGAGAATCCGGTTGGTCAACCTGGTCGGATGCATCCTATAGATGTGCCCATACAATGCTAGGCGTCTCTTCCTTGCTACATTCGTTATTCTTTCACAGTACTTGTGGAGCTCTTGGTTAGGCCGTCTTCTATAACTTTCACCTTCCTTGACTGGCCCCAGAATCTTCCTCATTATCTTTCTTTCCCAGATTTCAAGTTTTTCCATAATCCCTTCCTGTTGAGTGTTAAACATTCTGAAGCATATAAGGCTTCAGGGCGGATGACTGTCCGGTAGTGCTTCATCTTAGTATTACGAGAGAGAGAATTCTTCGTCAGTTGGTAGGCCATTTCAAGCCTGTTAACTCGAGTTGACAAAGCTGTTCCTTCAGTGAGATTAGATTCCAACCATTCTCCCAAGTACTGTACTTAGACCTGTCGGTTATCCTGATCTCTCCCTGTTCCAGATGCAATATACAAGGAGATTATTATTATTATTATTATTATTATTATTATTATTATTATTATTATTATTATTATTATTATTATTATTATTATTATTATTATTATTATTATTATTATTATTATTATTATTATTATTATTATTATTATTATTATTATTATTATTATTATTATTATTATTATTATTATTATTATTATTATTATTATTATTATTATTATTATTATTATTATTATTATTATTATTATTATTATTATTATTATTATTATTATTATTATTATTATTATTATTATTATTATTATTATTATTATTATAATAAAAGTTAACTGTCACACTCAAACTTCTTAGCTCTTAATCTGTCAGAATACACAAAAAACAAAAACAAAATTTTGAACTATCAACAAGTTCAAATTATTAATCTCATAACTCTAGTAATGTCTGAAATTACTGGCACGTGTACTTTATCATCCAAAGTTATTGTTCTGTTCCTTCATAGGAAATGCTTGAAATGTTGTCCGTTAGCTTCCATGCGGTGACACTATGAAGCTCTCACCTGCTTCCGCACCTCCATGTCAGCTCTCACAGTTCTGATGGCATCCTAAATACATTGTCGTTGATTCATCGGCAATTTCTACTTGGTACACCAAATCTTTGGGATGCCCCCAGAAACAAAAGTTTAGATGATTTAAATCAGGGGACCTCAATGGCCATCTGACAGGACCACACCGACAAACCCATTGATTCGGGTAATGGTGATCTAGAAATCGATTAACGTCCATACTGACGTGACAAGGTGCCCATTGTGCAAGAACTACATCTACTGGCTTATCTGTAGTGGAATGTTGTCCAGAAGCTGTGGCAGAGAAGACTGCAGAGAAAGGAGATAACTAGAGCCAGTTAGACATTCAGGCAGCTCCCATGGTCCAAGAGCTGATCTCCCAAGATCCTGGCCCAAAGATTTATACAAAACCTGTGCTGGAATTACCTTGGTGATTGGCATGAGGGTTTTCTTCTGTCCATGTGTGGGCACTGTGAAAATTAATGATACCTCTCTGGGGTAAGGATGCCTCATCCGTAATGAACACATCATGCGGAAAGTCTGCATTTTGTTCACATTGTTGCAAGAACCAGGTGCAGAATTAAGTTCTTGGTAGGTAATCTGCTTCTTGAATATGCTGAACACCCTGGTAGTGGTAAGGGTACAATAGCTATTTACCCAGTGTGTGGTGAACAGTCCAATTCGATGGACCTACTTGCTTTGCCAAGCTCTTTCTTCTTATAGTCGGCCTCTTTGAAAAGTCGTAAAATTTCTTCTTTCTGCTGAAACTCTGCCGGATCACAATGTGGTCATTGACCTTCGATCTGAGTATGAAGCACGCCTGTGTCCTGGAGCCTTTGGTGTACAGCAGTGAACATTTGGCTATTGGAAATTGTTTGCTATACAGCTGTCTCACCACATGTGCAGATTCTCCAGCTGCTCCATAAATGAGGTGAATATCAGCTAATTCGGCAAAAGTAATGTCTCCATTATGTACCAATTGACCACAGTGATGTTGTTGGCTCTAAAACTGTCCCACAACTGCAAACAGGCAACGACATGTCAGGTATGACAGTGGGGTAGGTAGCGGAGACTGCATCCACTTGTTCATGTGCCACCAACGAGTGCAACATCACTTTGACTGCTTGCATAACAGATCGTCGGTTTGTTTCCTCATCTGATTGGTATATGCAGAGTTCACAGAGTGTTGAGATTAGAAAATATATTTTGGAATGTATCAATGGAGTGAAGTCTAATAATAATAATAATAATAATAATAATAATAATAATAATAATAATAATAATAATAATTTTTTTTTTTTTTTTTTTTTTGCGAGGGAGTGTGGAAAATCTTTCATAAGATGCTTGTGAGGGTCCGCACTCAACAAGTGTGTGGAGATTCTTACCCACTAAAAACCACACTCCCTTTTCCCACGACATTTATCTCCGCCCCGGAAACCGCTCTCGCATTACTTCAGGACGGATATCATGCTTAATGCATCTTGTGCTTCATCTTCCTCCTTCTGCTTTACTGTCTGTCGTAATCATCCAGCTCCTTCTTCTTCTGACGCAAAATATTTTCTATGGAAACTGCCACCTGGTCCCAAGATTCTTGACTTCGTAGCATTACTGACACGATCCCTTCTGGCGTCATTTCTCCCTGCATAACTTCTAAGCATCTTCTTTGTGGCAGCCAATGAACACACACAAAGAAAGTATGTAATATGTCATTGATATCACCACAGTATATGCACGCCGGAATAGTTGCTAGCCCTAGTCTATGAAGAAATTTTCGGAAGTATCCATGACCTGTCAAGAACTGTGTGAGATAGTAGTTCACCTCACCATGATTTCGGCCAACCCATACGCCCAGAGAAGGTATCAGTCTTTTAGTCCATTTCCCTCTAGAATCATCTTGCCATCTTGTTTGCCATCGTTGCATTCTGCGACTAAGAGCCAAAGCCTTTGCCCTTTTCCTTCCTAGCTCTTCTTGTGTGAGCCAAATTTCTTGTCTTTCGAAGGCCAACAAGTCAATAGGAGCTACTGCTGCTACTACTAGAATCGCAGGTTCTGATACTGTACGATATGCACAAGCAATTCTTACAGCTGCTCTCCGTTGTACAGCCGCAATTCTTTTCCGATATTTCGCAATTTTTAACGATTCAGCCCAAATTTCCGAACCGTATAGCAGTATCGATTGAACAGTCGACATGAGAAGCCACCTTTTACTAGATTTCGGCCCCTTGATATTTCCCATGAGTCTACTAAGTGCAGTCATGGTTTTTGCTGCCTTATCTGTTACCCGTTGGATGTGGTCCCAATATGTAAGCTTAGTATCAAGCATTACACCAAGATATTTTGCGTTCCTAGTTGTTTCTATGGCTATCTGCCCGATCTGCATCGGTACAACAGTATTAATTCTTTTCCTCGTCAGAAGGATAATTTCCGTTTTATGATCTGCGAGTTCTAACTTGTGATTTATCATCCATTCTTTGACACGTCGCATCACCTGATTCAATTTAAATTGAGCCAGCTCTAGGTTACGAGTTACTATCACAGCAGCCACATCATCAGCATAACCCACAAGTTTTACATCTTCTGGCATCTCCAGCCGTAACAAACCATCATACATGATATTCCAAAGGTGTGGTCCGAGAAATGAGCCTTGCGCTGCACCAGCTGTGAGCCGTTTTCTTCTCTGACCATCTTCCGTGTCGCATAACAATGTACGGTCTTTCAAATAGTCTTGCAGTATATACATGGATTCTGGTAGCTTGAAAGTTTCTTTTAGAGCTTCCAAAATATCACTCCATCTTGCCGAGTTGAAAGCATTTTCAACATCTAGAGTCACAAGAAGCGTCAGCTTTCTAGAGTAACGATTACCCATTTGAGCTCGTTCTGCTGTCTTCACCACTTCTTTCACGGCATCTAGAGTTGAGTGACCTCTGCGAAATCCATGTTGTTGGTCAGATAGGTCGCCAGCTAATCGGACTGCTGCTAGTAATCTCGGTTGTAATAGCTTCTCTAAACCTTTACCAGCAGTGTCCAACATACATAGAGGTCTGTAACCCCCAGTTTTCCCTTTGCTGATCAGAACCAGTCTAGCTATCTTCCAACGAAAGCTAAAAATTCCCGCTTTCAAACAATGGTTATACATTCTCAACAGCAGTTGAGGACATAATTCGACTGCCACCTTTAGTACTTCTGCTGGAATAACATCTGGTCCAGGGGCTTTCTTATTTCTAAGGGAATTAATTGCTGTTATCAGTTCTTCAGTTGTAAAAGGTGGTACATTAACTAGTTCTTTCTTGGCCTCATCATCAATCCTCTCTGCATGATCAGGGAATAGTGTATGTACTATTTCTTCCATTGTGCGTGGATCCATGATAAGGCTTGACAGCATGCCAAATTTCTTCATAACAATTTTATACCCTAATCCCCATGGATTATAATAATAATAATAATAATAATAATAATAATAATAATAATAATAATAATAATAATAATAATAATAATAATAATAATAATAATAATAATAATAATAATAATAATAATAATAATAATAACATTCTTTCTAGAAAACACTTCTCAATGTTTATAACTGTGGGTCTTAACAGTAAGTTGTATAATGTCCTAAACATGTTGAAATGGAAGCTCTAATGCTGGGCTGAGTAGCTTGATCAGTAGAGCACTAGCCTTCAGAGCCTAACTTGGCAGGGGATTTTGGTCTCAGTCTGGCGGTATTTAAAGGAGCTCAATCATGTGAACCTCTTGTCGGCAGATTTACTGGCATGTAAAATAACTCCTGTGGGACGAAAATTCTGGAAACTTGGCTTCTCCGAAAACAGTAAACGTAGTTAGTGGGATGTGAAAACCAACATTATTATTATTGTTATTATTATTATTATTATTATTATTATTATTATTATTATTATTATTATTATTATTATTGCTGTTGTTGTTTTTGTTGTTGTTATTATTATTATTATTATTATTATTATTATTATTATTATTATTATTATTATTATTATTATTATTATTTCAAGCTTATCCTACTGTGCACTAAGTGAAATAAAAAACTGCCATTAACTGCTGAATTTTCAAAAGGATTACACAACAATAAAACAAGCAGGATACTGTATGATAAAATAACTACACTACAAATCTAAACTGCTCTTGGGCATATCCTTATTACTTCAGGTTAATTGACACAATATAAATGTGGTTGAAACTAAATACTTAAATACCGGTACTTTGACAGATTCTTTTTTTTTTCCTACGCACTAACAGAAATTATAACAGCCCTTCAGTGTTGAAATACTGAAAGTAAAAAGGAAGATGTCTAAATAATTACTCAGTAACTTCTCTTGGAACTATGCCGGAGACTTAAACTACAAATATCGGAGTATAGGATTTGTCTAATTAATCTTTACTCGACCATATGTCAGCAGTGTAATATCTGAATGCGAAGAGCAACAAATATAACCAACAATGCAAAGACTGTTAACTACATTGCCAGTGAAAATCCATACATTCTCTTGCCAACACCTTTCTTTAGCATAATTTACAATTATATCATACTAGCAAGATACCCGTGCTTTGCTACGGTATTATAATGAAATTTATAATTGAATGCTTAACTTTTTATATATAATCCACTGAAATTCGCAATCTGACTTGTTTTCTCAGAGAATCCACAAAAATTTGTGATCTGACTCGTTTTCTGAGAGATTACGGCTAAGTTCCTCCCATTTTTCAAGCTTTCTTTCCAGCAATCGATTTTGTACTTCCCGGGCTAGGTCCAGGTATTCCACCCGGTCAGTTGGGTCCCTAAATCTTTGCCATATTTTCCTATAAGCATTTTTAATATGGATCAAATCCTTGAGGAGATCTGGCGGGATGTCGTCTTGGGTGCCTTGGTGGTATTGAACCCGCGGCCGGACTGCAATCGTAGTCATTACCAAGCCAGGAGCCGTTTCCAGCGCGATCCGCACATTTTGACGATGGTCCAGAACATTATTATTATTATTGATGTTCTGGACCCCACAGCAAGATGCAAGACCGCTACTTGGCGGTAAATTACATCTGCTGTCAATGTGACCAGCACCATCGTCGCGAGATTTCTGGTGACACGAATTATATACTTCCGTGCATTATTGAACTTATTATAGAGGTAAACAATTGCACGGCCAACATCATTCCGATCGTTTATTTCAAATGTGTTTAAATTTTTATTTATATGCCAGGAGAATCTACTGTAATCTCACTTTTATGTTCTCCAAAGGAAAAGATGGCTCTTGAAAACAAACCTGGGAAAGACTAAAAATGATCAGTTTATGATCAGAATAAGTACATTATGAAGAGTAAAATCAATTGGTCTCAACTCCTTTTTTCACCCCATCGCTGTTAAGTTGATTTACCACCCTCACCCCCCCCCCCCCCACCCAAAAATAGAAGGCTTGTTGTTATGTTTGAAGGAGATTCCAAATATCATCGTTCATGTCTGTTACCTTTAGTTCTGAGATATAAGTAACCCCATAAAAAGAATTCACTTTCTTCACTTCCTTCCACACTCCCCCTCCCCTCCCCAAGTGAATTTTTCAGCAAAAATACTTGTTTCTTTAATAGTAAAGGATCTTCTAAATACCAATTATCACGACTCTAACATCTTCAGTTTTTGAGATACTCGTATGTGTCCTCATAAAATGAATTCAATTCCTTTTCACCCCGGCCCCTAAGATGATATCCCCCCCGGAAAACGCTCTTTTCTTTGTTTTTAAAGGAGATTCAAATACCAATCTAAACATCTGTAACACCTTTAGTTTTTATTAGATGTAAGTATCCTCATACAATTAATTCAATTAATTTGTCAATTCTTTCACCCCCGCCCCCCTCATTAGATTTTCTGAGAATATGCGTTTTTAAAATTTTAAAGCAGATTCCAAATACCAATTTTCACATCTGCAAAATCTTTCGTTTTTGAGATAATAGTATCTTCATACAAATAATTCAAATCATTTTTCAATTCTCCCCCTTTAAGTGGATTTCCAAAAACAAAAACGTACGTATTTCTTTATTTTTTAAGGAGATTCCAAATACCAAATTTCACATCTGTAACATTTTCTGATTTTGAGATATCAGTATCCTAATTAAAAGAATTCAACACCATTTTCAGTCACTTTAACCGCTCCACCCAAGTGTTGTTTTCAGAAAGCAAAATATACATGTTGCTTTATTTTTAATACAGATAAAAAATACAATTTTTCACTTCAGTAACATGTGAAGTTTTTGAAATATACTGTAGAAATCCTCATTTTAAAATTTCACCCCTCTTTTTAGTTCCCCTTAAGTAGGGTTTCCAAAAACAAATCACCTTTGTTTCTTTACTTTTACAGGAGATTCCAAATACCAATTCTTAAGTCTGTAACATTTTACATTTCTGAGATATACTGTAGATATAGTCTTTCTAAAAATTCACCCCAATTTGTCACTGCTGTTTAACCCCCATTAACTGGATTTTCCAAAAACAAACAAATGCATGTTTCTTTATTTTCAAAGGAGATCCCAAATACCAATTTTCAGGTCTGTAATATCTTCTGTTTCTGAGATATAAGTATCCTCATTTAAGGCATTCAACCCCCTTTTCACCCTTTTTCACCCCTCCTATTGGGCTGTTCCGAAAACAAAAAATAATGTGTTTCTTTATTTTTAAATGGAATTCTAAGTACCAGTTTTTGCATCTGTAAACTTTAAAAGTTTTGATATATAGTCAACCCTCTACCCTTCAAGCCTTTGAAATGTGGCACCGGCATAAGACTATCACAGGGTCGCTGACTGGGTACTACCCACAGAGACATCTTCAAATGTTACAAACTAACCTTAAAATACTAAGCAAGAAGGATAGGAGAGAAGAAAAATTTTAAATAAGAAAATCTGAATGAGAACCTTTCTGTAAACACAGATTTATTGTATGAAATGCTAAACTTTGGCAAAGTAACGCTCCTATACAAATTAACAACAACAAAAATTTTTGGACCATGTATTGATACATCACTCACTATATCATTTGGTTCATTTGAATTCTGTTCAATTTACATAATTATTTATTATGAGGTACTCCTCACGCCATCATTTGTTAGGAATTCACCAACCTAAATTACCAAATTAATATTTCTAATTTGTTAACTCTGACTCTGAGATATCAACAACCTGATTCATGAATTCAAAATCTCCTCCAAACACACCACTTAATTTTATTTCTATTACATCTCATTTTCATTTTTGCCAACATTACTTTACTCCATTACTTCCATTTTTATAAATCAATTCGGTTTCCATCATATCTAGTTAACACCACATTTCAAAAATAATAATAATAAAATATTAATGGAATTGACCATCATTACATCCATTAGTTCGTCAAGAGTGACCTTTGAAATCCAAAATATAAGACCAAAAACTACATCCATTTACTCTGAATCAATTAATCTGTATTCACTTTCCATACTTTCAAATTATTCAGTTATTAAGTTATGAACCTTGTAATTATAATTCTTAAATCATTTACTTTATTACAATATTCCATCATGAAATTATGAAGCTGTATGAAATCATTAAATCCAACATTCGTTGTATAATTCGTGAACTCCTCGTTTTATTAAATTGAATTTATTAAATTATTATTCATTAAATTTGAGGTTATCGCATCATTAAAGTCGTTACCTCTGAAATTGTTAAAAATTATTCAATTATATTTGTAAAATCCAATAATTACTAAATCCACAGATTTGTTAAAATCATATAATTATTTGTTTTCAATAATTTATGAAATCATTCCTAATATTATTTAAGTCCGAAATCTATCTAACTCATTCTTTCCATAACATCCTCCACTCCTATATATGCAAATAATATGGAACGTGACCGAATCGATAGTAACCCCTGACACGAATAAATTAACTTACTACTCTGATTCATTATTAAACAAAAATATCTCGCACATACACAATCAGCTGTTTCTGTAGTACGTAAAATATACTCCAACTCTGTAGCAAAGGGCCTATACTAATATTATAAACCAGAAACTTATTCTACACTGATTCTATGACAATAGGACAAAACCACATTGTCGCAATAAATCAACCATAAGTGAATTGAATTCACACATCGACAAGAAATTATGCAACTGCAAACCAGAATTTGCATTGCCCAACAAATGGTAAAACATATAATACAATGAAGCAAATACATCAGTCAAATAAATAATCACAGGGAAAATCATGATCATTGACCTGGCCAGGCATCAAACTTCGACCCTCAGCTCCACATCATTACAGTGACCTATCATTCTCTACATCACAATGAACTGTCTCGAAGTATATCTATCATTTTTAATCTCAATGTGCTGTTCTAAATTCCTCAAGCTGAACTATATTATGAATGACATTAATTCTTTTATTTTAAGAGCCTAACATTTGACCAACACGGCCATCTACTTCTCAACACCAAATTAATATCTCTCTCACTCTCCACTTTAATGAACTCATACGTTTTCTCAAATCATCTTTCGTATTACTGCTTCTCTTAGCGAACAATAACCACCATTTATAAGCATTCAACACTTTCAATACACATCATTTGCTCCATTTATCACGTGTTTAATTCCACATTCCTCGCAACTTTCAACATATTAGGAAACACGTATATCGCTTGGCCGGTACTGATTCCCATATTACTGCACCTCATTGGTTCGTCTCCTGTTACTGGCATTTGTGTCTTAAAGGTTCTACTTCGAAACTAGACTCACTAAATCTCGGATAAACTCTATATGAAGAATATCTATTCCCTACAGCACATTTCGTCTACTAGTTAAAACACATGTTACTTACTGATGAAATAAGCTCTAAAATTTCACTGTAATATGCCTGGATAACCAAGGTTCGTATCTTCTCGGTCAATGAAATTTCTCTCGATGATGCAGCATGCTATACTGATCTATTTAATTCCCATGACTACAAAATTATACTGATTGCCTCCTATATCACTTCAAATATTCACACACACGCTGATATCTTTATCAGAGGATCGCGCACTAAAGAAAAAACATATTTCACACATATTTTATCACTATAGAAGATCATATTTATCCACCTATTATCTTATTATTTAAGAAGATCATATTCAACACACACCTATTATTTTATTATTTAAGAAGATCATATTCAACACACGCCTATTATTTTATTATTTAAGATTATATTCAACACACGCCTATTATTTTATTATTTAAGAAGATCATATTCAACACACGCCTATTATTTACATATTCACTCCCCAGGCATCAGTATGAAAATTACGCCCTATAACTCTAACTATCCTTGCTACAGTGAAAATAAAAAAATAAAATGAACATCATGCATGAAATTATTTTTAGATTTACAGCTAATCATACATAAGCCAGATATAATGAATCAGGGGTACTTATCAAATTCGGCGACGTCCCATACTCAACTCCACGGCCTCATGGTTTCAGGTCGGCCCCATGATGAGAATTAGGCCATCATATTGGCGGCCTTAGCATGCGAACCAATGCCTTTCTCGATACCTATGTTCTTCATTCTTGCAGGTTTTAATGTTTCACACGGCTTCACATATTATCACACTAAAATGCACAAACACATGTATAAATAACTTATAATAACACATTAAACACTTGTTTACACCAATAGTATATACTTTGTCTCTGCTATTTTTGCGATTCTCACCACGCGGCACTGCGAAGCGTCTGTATATCAGTATCGTTCCGGTCTTTCCTGCTTTATCAGAGTTAATATCATAAGATTGTCTTCCCAAATTCTACAAGATTTTTCACCATTATCTAGTAAAAAATGAAATCTATCGGATCCCGTTATATCCTATCGACAGTTATAGTTATCAGACTGAGAAATGCTCAAGTTCGTTAGTCCGCATCGGATACCATGCGCCTTTCGTCCGGTCCATTCAAAATCACGCAGCGTAGTGGTCTTCTAAGCAGCACACGGCTTCTCCCTGCACACTAGCTTCCGGGTACGGAGTTCGGGGAACCCCATCATTAGTGGTGCAATATCCTGTCATGTATGACTGCATTTATTGGTTACGACAGATCATTAGGAATATGTCGTCTTTAATTCTTGTCCATGGGAGAGCTTAAATTTGACTCCACACTGTCCCTCTGTAGATTTAGTTAATTTTGGAGGGCATTCAGACGGGCATCCATATTTAATTTTCCCCCATCACTTCGAACTTGCTTTGCTCCTACTTGCTTCTCAGAAATGCTGCCAACTTATAATCTGAGTACCTCGATCACACACCTCTCTCACGATAGCATGGAATATTCCATTACTTCCATATTACGTCATCAAATGACCCTGACACGTGGACCTTAGCTCCAAGCTTGGGCAAGCGAAATTGCACCATATATCCGGCCTCTAATGTAACTGTAATCCATTTCTCTGTACCTTTCTATAATTTACAATATTCTAAGACAATGATATGGACCATTTGGGTTCAATAGTTACACTCATTTTAAAAATTCACCTCCCTCCAAAAACAAAAAAATACATCCTTTATTTTTAAAGGAGATCCCAAATACCAATTATCAGGTCTGTAATATCTTCAGTTTCTGAGATATAAGTATCCTCATTTAAGGCATTCAACCCCTTTTTCACCGTTATTCACCCGTCCTATTGGGATTTTCCAAAAACAAACAATATGTGTATCTTTATTTTTAAAGGGAATTCTAAGTACCAAATTTTGCATCTGTAAACTTTAAAAGTTTTGAGACATAGATACACTCATTTTAAAAATTCACCTCACTTTCACCCCCAGCCCCCCATTAATTCGATAATCCAAAGACAAAAAATACGCGTTTCTTTATTTTTAAAGGAGATCCCAAATACAAATTTTCCGGTCTGTAATATCATCAGTTTCTGAGATATAAGTATCCTCATTAAATGCATTCAACCCCTTTTTCACCCCTCCTATTGGGATTTTCCAAAATAAAAAAAATACGTGTTACTTTATTTTTAAAGGAGATTCTAAATACCAATTTTTACATCTGTAAACTTTTAAAGTTTTGAGATGCAGATACTCATTTTAAAAATTCACCCCCCTTTCACCCTCCCATTAATTGGATTTTTCAAAAACAAAAAATACGTGTTTCTTTATTTTTAAAGGAGATCCCAAATACCAATTTTCAGGCGTGTAATATCTTCAGTTTCTGAGATATAAGTATCCTCATTTAAGGCATTTAACACCTTCTTCACCCTTTTTACCCTTCCTATTGGGATTTTCCAAAAACAAAAATAATACGTGTTTCCGTATTTTTAAATTAGATTCTAAACACCAATTTTTACATCTGTAAACTTTTAAAGTTTTGAGATATAGATACACACATTTTCAAATTTTGCCCCCATTTTCACCTCCTTAGTGATGGAATATCCCAAAATCCTCCCTTAGCGAGCACCTACATTGTATTATAAATGTATCCTCAAAATTTAATTTCATTATGTCCAGTAGTTTTGGCTCGGCGGTGATGAATCAGTCAGTCAGTCAGTCAGTCAGTCAGTCAGTCAGGAATGTTCTTTTATATATATAGACTAGCAAGATACCCGTGATTCGCTACGGTATTATACTGAAATTTATAATTAAATGCTTAACGTTATATATATAATCCGCTGAATATCGCGATCTGACTCGTTTTCTGAGAGATTACGGCAAAGTTCCTCCCATTTTTCAACCTTTCTTTCCAGCAATCGATTTCGTACTTCCCGGGCTTGGTCCAGGTATTCCACCTGGTCAGTTGGGTTCCTAAATCTTTGCCATCTTTTCCTGTAAGCATTTTTAATATTGATCTAATTCTTGAGGAGATCCCTAAATCTTTGCCATCTTTTCCTGTAAGCATTTTTAATATGGTCAAATCCTTGAGAAGAATCGGCATAGTGTTGTCTTGGGTGCCTTGGCGGTACTGAACCCGCGGCCGGACTGCATTCTTAGTCATAACCCTGCCAGGACGCATTTCCAGCATGGTCCGCACATTTTGATGATGGTCCAGAACATTATTATTATTATTATTATTATTATTATTATTATTATTATTATTATTATTATTATTATTATTATTATTATTATTATTATTATTATTATTATTATTATTATTATTATTATTATTATTATTATTATTATTATTATTATTATTATTATTATTATTATTATTATTATTATTATTATTATTATTATTATTATTATTATTATTATTATTATTATTATTATTATTATTATTATTATTATTATTATTATTATTATTATTATTATTATTATTATTATTATTATTATTATTATTATTATTATTATTATTATTATTATTATTATTATTATTATTATTATTATTATTATTATTATTAATATTCTGGACCCCACAGCAAGATGCAAGACTGCTACTTAGCAGTAAATTACATCTGCTGCCTTTGGCATTACTGAAAATGGGACCAGCACCATTGTCGCCCGTAGGCAAGTGCGCCGGATTTCTGGCGATACGAATGATATACTTCCATGCATTATTGACCTTATTATAGATGTGAACAATTACATGGTCAATATCATTCCTATCATTTATTTGAAATGTGTCTAAATTTTTATTTATATGCTAGGAGAATCTACTGAAATTTAACATTAAGTTCTCCAAAGGAAAATATGGCTCTTGAAAACGAACCCAGGAAGATTAAAAATAATCGGTTTATGATCAGAATAAGTACATTATGAACAGTAAAATCAATTGGTCTCTACTTTTTCACCCCACCGACGTTAAGGTGATTTAGACACCCCCCCCCAAGAATAAAGAAGGCGTGTTTCTTTACGTTTAAAGGAGATTCCAAATACCAATGTTCACACCTGTTACCTTCAGTTTTGAGATGTGAGTATCCCCACAAAATAAAAAATCTTTTTTTTTTCACTTCCTTTGACACTGCCCCCACCGAAGTGAATTTTCCGGCAAAAAATACTTTACAAGTAATAAATCTCATTGTAGACCGTATTGGACATCAGATATGAACATTAAAACAAGAATAACAGTTAACACAACCTTTTCAATACTTATCTTTCCTATATTTAGAAAATAAACATTACAACAGGCGTTGTAAGATGGGACATGTTTCGCTTAACAAGTAGTAAGCATCATCAGCCGAAAATAAATCTTAGCCTAAAGTTAGGTCAGGGCGCTGAACCTAGTGTCATTAATATATAGGGCACCCTAAGATTCAACATTTATATTTATAAAATGAAAATAGGCTTAAAACTAGTATGAAAAAACATGGAATGTTACAACATGGCTAAGAGAAAAAACACAATCGAGTTGAGACAGAGGATAAGAACAGAAAGTAGGCTATAATACAGAGCTGGTAGTGAAATAATTAAAATCATTAGGATATCATTGTTACCAGTCAGTCAATCAGAATGTTCAAGCATAAAAACAAGCGTGAAAATATATAAGAGTGTTCATCATGGCTGAGTTAGAAAAAACACGTAATCGTGTTGCCAGAGGTAAAAACATAAGGTACAACATAGAGTTGGCAGTGTAGTATCAAACTCATGGCTGCCAGTCAGTTAATAAGAATGTTCATATATAACAAAACATAATGGTTATATTCTTTTAAGTGAAGAAATAATTAAATCCCACTCTTGTATAGATACGTGAGAACGGGCGAGAGAAATTATATGTTGTAGCAGACATGGAGTAGTAACACTTCAAACAGGATTGATCACGCCTGAAGCTGTTTCATTTTTGCTGGGAGTTCAAGACCAAAACGGAAAGAAAAAAAAAAAAGATGCCAAGTGCGTGAACTGAAATCTCTTATGTTGGATGAGCGTTGGCATCTTATTTTTTTTTTTTTTCCGTTTTGGTCTTGAACTCCCAGCAAAAATGAAGCGGCTTCAGGCGTGATCAATCCTGTTTGAAGTGTTACTACTCCATGTCTGCTACAACATATAATTTCTCTCGCCCGTTCTCACGTATCTATACAAGAGTGGGATTTAATTATTTCTTCACTTAAAAGAATATAACCATTATGTTTTGTTATATATGAACATTCTTATTAACTGACTGGCAGCCATGAGTTTGATACTACACTGCCAACTCTATGTTGTACCTTATGTTTTTACGTCTGGCAACACGATTACATGTTTTTTCTAACTCAGCCATGATGAACACTCTTATATATTTTCACGCTTGTTTTTATGCTTGAACATTCTGATTGACTGACTGGTAACAATGATATCCTAATGATTTTAATTATTTCACTACCAGCTCTGTATTATAGCCTACTTTCTGTTCTTATCCTCTGTCTCAACTCGATTGTGTTTTTTCTCTTAGCCATGTTGTAACATTCCATGTTTTTTCATACTAGTTTTAAGCCTATTTTCATTTTATAAATATAAATGTTGATTTTTAGGGTGCCCTATATATTAATGACACTAGGTTCAGGGCCCTGACCTAACTTTAGGCTAAGATTTATTTTCGGCTGATGATGCTTACTACTTGTTAAGCGAAACATGTCCCATCTTACAACCCCTGTTGTAATGTTTATTTCCTAAATATAGGAAAGATAAGTATTGGAAAGGTTGTGTTAACTGTTATTCTTGTTTTAATGTTCATACAAAAAATACTTGTATCTTTAACAGTAAAGGATCTTCTAAATACCAATTATCACGACTCTAACAGCTTCAGTTTTTGAGATATGTGTTCTCATAAAAGGAATTCAACTCCTTTTCACCCCCGCCTCCCAAGATGATTTCCCCCCAAAACACGTTTTTTATCAATTTTAAAGGAGATACTAATACCAATTTTCACGTCTGTAAAAACTTTAGCATTTTTAAATGTACATATCCACATACAATTAATTAAATTTATTTTTCAATTCTTTCTCCTCCGTGCCCCTTCATTGGATTTTCCGAGAATACGTGTTCCTTTACTTTTAAAGCAGATTCCAAATACCAATGTTCATGTCTCCAAAATCTTTCATTTTTGAGATAATAGTACCTTCATACAAATATTTCAACTAATTTTTCCATTTCCTTCCTCCCCTTCCCCCCCCCCCCCAAACGTAAATGAACTTCTGAAAACAAAAAATACGTATTTCTTTATTTTAAAGGAGATGTCCAATACCAAATTTCACGTCTGTAACATCTTCATTTTTTGAAATATCAGCATCCTAATTAAAAGAATTCAACCCCTTTTTCATTCACTCTTACCCCCTCCCCCACCCAAGTGTTTTTTCCAAAAACAAAAAATACATGTTACTTTATTTGTAATACGGATAAAAAATACCATTTTTCACTTCTGTAACATGTTACGTTTTTGATACATACTGTAGAAATGCTCATTAAAATTTTCACCCCCTTTTTAGTTCCCCTTAAGTGGAGTTTTCAAAAACAAATCACCTATGTTTCTTTACTTTTACAGGAGATTCCAAATGCCAATTGTTACATCTGTAACATTTTACGTTTCTGAGATACACTGTAGTTATAATCTTTCTAAAAATGCAACCCCAATTTTTCACTCCCGTCTACCCATATTATTTGGATTTTCCAAAAACAAAAAAATACGCATTTCTTTAAATGAGATCGCAAATACCAATTTTCAGGTGTGTAATATCTTCAGTTTCTGAGATATAAGTATCCGCATTAAAGGCATTCAAGCGCTTCTTCACCCTTTTTCACCCCTCCTGGGATTTTCTGAAAACAAAAAATACTTGTTTCTTTATTTCTGAAGAAGATTTTAAATACCAATTTTTACATCTGTAAACTTTTAAAGTTTTGAGACATAGATACACTCATTTTAAAAAATCAGCCCCTTTTCACCCCCCATTAACTGGATTTTCCAAACACAAAAGTACATGTTTCTTTATTTTGATAGGAGATCCCAAATACAAATTGTCAGGTCTGTAATGTCTTCAGTTTCTGAGATATAAGTATCCTGATTAAAGGCATTCAACCCATTTTTCACCATTTTCACCCCCCCCCCAATTGGTTTTTCCAAAAACAAAGAAATATGTGTTTCTTTATTTTTAAAGGAGATTCAAAATAGCAATTTTTACATCTGTAAACATTTAAAGTTTTGAGATATAGACACACTCATTTTAAGAATTCTCTCCCCTTTTCACCCCCATTAATTGGATTTTCCAAAAACAAAAAAAAAAAAACGCATGTTTCTTTATTTCTAAAGAGATCCTAAATACAAACTTTCATGTCTGTCATGTCTTCAGTTTCTGAGATATAAGTATCCTCATTAAAGGCATTCAACCCGCTTTTCGCTCTTTTTCACCCCTCCTACTGGGATTTTCTGAAAACAAAAAAATACGCGTTTCTTTATTTTTAGAAGAGATTCCAAATACCAATTTTTAGATCTGTAAACTTTGAAAGTTTGGAGATATAGATACAATCATTTCAAAATTCACCCTCCTTTTCACCCCCTTAGCGACGGAATATAAAAAAATCGTCCCTTAGCGAGCACCTACATTGTAATATAAATGTATCCTCAAAATTTCATTTCTTTACGTCCAGTAGTTTTGGCTCGGCGATGATGAATCAGTCAGTCAGTCAGTCAGTCAGTCATGACTAGTTACTTAATATATATAACTAGCAAGATACCCGTGCTTCGCTACGGTATTATACTGAAATTTATAATTGCATGCTTATTGTCTTAGATATATAATCCGCTGAAATTCGCGATCTGACTCGTTTTCTGCGAAAATCCACCAAAATTCCCGATCTGACCCGTTTTCTATTAGATTACGGCACGTTTCCTCCCATTTTTCAATCTTCCTTTCCAGCAATCGATTTCGTACTTCCCGGGCTAGGCTCAGGTATTCCTCCCGGTCAGTTGGGTCCGTAAATCTTTGCCATCTTTTCCTATAACTTTTTTAATATGGATAAAATCCTTCAGGAGATCCGGCGTGGTGTCATATTGGGTGCCTTGGCGGCACTGAACCCGCGACCGGACTGCATTCTTAGTCATTACCCATCCAGGAGCCGTTTCCAGCGCAGTCCGCACATTTGACGACGGTCCGGAACATTATTATTATTATTATTATTATTATTATTATTATTATTATTACTATTATGTGTTGCTGGAATGGCTGATGACAGGGAAAACCGGAGTATCTGGAGAAAAACCTGTCCCGCCTCCATTTTGTCCAGCACGAATGCCACATGGAGTGACCGGGATTTGAACCACGGAACCCAGCTGTGAGAGGTCGGCGCGCTGCTGCCTGACCAACGGAGGATCCTTATAAAAACATTAAGAAGAGTAAAATCAATTGGTCTCAACTTCTTCTACACCCCACCGCCGTTAAGTTTATTTACCGCCACCCTCCCCAAAAAAAATATTAAAAGAAGGCTTGTTTCTTTATGTTTAAGGGAGATTCTAAACACCAATGCTCACGTCTATTACCTTCAGTTTTGAGATACAAGTATCCCCATAAAAATAATTTACTTTTTTCACTTCATTTCACACTACCCCCCCCCCCCCCCCAAGTGAATTTTCCCGCAAAAAGTAGTTGTTTCTTTAATAGTAAAGGATCTTCTAAATACCAATTATCACGACTCTAACTTCTTCAGTTTTTGATTTGTGTGTCCTCATGAAAGGAATTCAACTCCTTTACACTCCCGCCCTAAAAGATGGTTTCCCCCCCAAAACGCGTTTTTTTGTTTTTGAAGGAGATCCAAATACGAATTTTCAGGTCTGTAACAACTTTAGTTTTTATTAGATGTATGTATTCTCATACAATTAAGTCAATTTTTCAATTCTTTCACCCCCCTCCCCCCTTCGTTGGATTTTCCGTGAATGAGTGTTTCTTTACTTTTAAAGCAGATTGCAAATATCAAATTTCATGTCTGTAACATCTTCATTTTTGAGATATCAGTAGCCTAATTAAAAGAATTCAACACCATTTTCAGTCACTTTTACCCCCCCCCCCCTGCTCCACACAAGTGGTATTTCAGAAAACTAAAAATACACGTTTCTTTATGTTTAATACAGATAAAAATACCATTTTCCACTTCTGTAACATGTTAAGTTTTTTAGATATACTGTAAAAATTCTCATTTTAAAATTTCACCCCTTTGGAGTTCCCCTTAAGTGGAGTTTCCAAAAACAAATCACCTATGTTTCTTTACATTTACAGGAGATTTCAAACACCCACTTTTTATGTCTGTAACATTTTACGTTTCAAGATATTCTGTAGATATAGTCTTTCAAAAAATTCACCCCAATTTGTCACTCCTGTTTAACCACCATTAATTGGATTTTCCAAAAACTAAAATATACGTGTTTCTTCATTTTTAAAGGAGATCCCATATACAAATTTTCAGTTCTGTATTATCTTTCGTTTCTGAGATATATGTATCCTCATTAAAGGCATTCAACAAATTTTTCACCCTTTTACACCCCTCCCATTGGGATTTAGAGGAAACAAAAAAATACGTGTTCCTTTATTTTTAGAGGAGATTCTAACTACCAATTTTTACATCTGTAAATTTTAAAGTTTTAAGATGTAGACCCACTCATTTTAAAAAGTTCAGCCCCCTCCTTTTCACCCCCCAATATTTGCATTTTCCAAAAACGAAAAAATACGTGTTTCTTTACTTTTAAAGTAGATCCCAAATACCAATTTTCAGGTCTGTAATATCTTCAGGTTCTGAAATATAAGTAGCCTCATTAAAGGCATTCAACACATTATTCACCCTTTTACACCCTTCCTATTGGGATTTTCCAAAAACAAAAGAATACGTGTTTCTTTATTTTTAAAGGAGATTCTAAATACCAATTTTTACGTCTATAAACTTTAAAAGTTTTGAGATATAGATACACTCATGTTAAAAAATCACCCCCTTTTCACCCCACCCCCCATTAATTGGATTTTCCAAAAACACAAAATATATGTTTCTTTATTTTTAAAGGACATCCCAAACACAAATTTTCAGGTCTGTAATATCTTCAGGTTCTGAAATATAAGTAGACTCACGAAAGGCATTCGACCCCTTTTTCAACCTTTTCCACCCTTCCTATTAGGATTTTCCGAAAACAAAATACACGTGTTTCTTTATTTTTAAAGGAGATTCTAAATAACAATTTTCACATCTATAACCTTTAAAAGTTTTGAGATATAGATACACTCATTTTAAAATATTACCCCCTTTTCACCCCCCCCCCCTTAATTGGATTTTCCATAAAAAGAAAACATGTGTTTCTTTATTTTTAAAGGAGATCCCAAACACCAATTTTCAGGTCTGTAATATCTTCAGTTTCTGAGATATAAGTAGCCTCATTAAAGGCATTCAACCCCTTTTTCACCCCTTTTCACTCCTCCTATTGCGATTTTCCAGAAACAAAAAAAGACTTGTTTCTTTATTTTTAATGAAGATTCTAAATACCAATTTTCACATCTGCAAACTTTAAAAGTTTGGAAATACAGATTCACTCATTTAAAAAATTCACCCCCTTTTCACCCTCCCATTAATTGGATATTCCAAAAACAAAAACAAAAAAGTGTTTCTTTATTTTTAAAAGAGATCAAAAGTACAAATTTTCAGGTCTGTAATATCTTCAGTTTCTGAGATATAAGTACCGGTATCCTGAAAAAGACATTCAACCCACTTTTCCCCATTTTCACCATTTTTCACCCCTCCTATTGGGATTTTCTGAAAACAAAAAAAATACGTATTTCCTTATTTTTAAAGAAGATTCTAAATACCAATTTTTACATCTGTAAACTTTTAAAGTTTTGAGATATAGATACACTCATTTAAAAATTTCACCCCCTTAGCGACGGAATATCCAAAAATCCTCTCTTAGCGAGCACCTACATCTTAATATGAATATATCCCCAAAATTTCATTTCTTTATGTCCAGTAGTTTTGGCTCGGCGATGATGAATCAGTCAGTCAGTCAGTCAGGACAAGTTATTTTATATATATAGATTTATTTGAATAAATGATTTCTATTGTTATAGGCATCTTGGATCTTAAACTGCTGTAAAAAATACTGTGTCTAGTACTTAGGCATATATGGATGTAGAAATTACTGATTTTACCTTCCATGAACTGTTTTTACAGGTTTCAGATGAATGGATGCAGAAAATGTGGAAGGTACAATATTCCATATAATAAGTATTATGCCAAAGACAGTAAAGATTTTTAAACAAAAAAAGGGAGTATTATTTCCCATTTTCCCCTAGCCTAAAATCAAAAAATAGAAACCTATCCTACGTAAACTACCAACACCAAGAAAACTACTTAACATAAATTTTAAAAATAATATCACTAATCTTGTTTACTTCAACAATCACCAAACACACAATATTTATTATACTAACTGGATCACTGACACATATAATTAATTAATTAATCTGACTGCATAATAACTACTTTATCACTATGAAAAGACAGAGCACCTTCAACAGCTGACCATTCACATGCATATCCAACAGTTAAAACGTTATAAACAAAGAGCCTTGTCTGTGTCTACACAATTACAAATTTTTTAATGTTGTTTCAACACAGACAGGTTGACAAAGGGATAAGAAAGGGCTAGCACTGGGAAAGAAGTGACCATAGCCATAATTAAGGTACAGCCCCTCCCTTTGCCTTGTGTGAAAATGGGAAAGCACAGAAAGCCATCTACAGGCCTGCCAACAGAGGGGTTCGAACCTGCCATCTCCCGAATGCAAGTTGATACAGCTACTTGACCCAAACCATATAGCCACTCATTCAGTGTCTGCACAATTAAATATCAATTCAAGTGATGGAAAGGAACAAGCAATAAGGTCATTATAAAAAGGAACTTGGTCAGGAACGCATATTAGAATAAACCCAATCTGTAATGGTGGTAAAGTTGATCACTATTTGAAACTTTTATATTTTCTTCAAATTTTTGGTAGTCTTTAGAAAGTTGTAAAAATTATATAAGATCGCACACACCTACTACAACAAAACCAAAAATTAAAAAATATAAAGTACCAACTGTGCATAAAAAATTGTTATACACTGATCAATTCCCCCTCCCTCCCCCAGAAATAGGGTAAAATTGAACACTATTTTATTTCCTTGTTGATCGACTAACAATCATATTTGGTAAGTTTGATCACTCGCTGTCTTTTAAAGGAAGCATTGTTAAAAGAAAAAGTTAAGTAGCAAGTGCATCATTGATTCTTTTTAATCAGTAGAAAGTGAAAATAAAATATAGCCACTGTAACAAAAATACAAATTATGGGACTCATTCAAAATTAAGAATAACATAAGAATTGAAAAGAAAATCGAAGGAAATCTCGGTTAACAGTTATTCCTCATCTTGTATCCTTCACTGTAAGTTTGGTGACCATATTCATTTTATCTATGGGGCATTCATCAAGAATAGATGGATATACAAAGTATACTTCCTTATGCCTAACCTTCTTCCTTATGCATGTTACGAGAAAATCATTCCCTTCTGTGTTCAAAATTTTAGCTACAGTATGTATATATATGACTTGTACATGTGGTTCTCAGTTAAGAATGATAACGATGAAGTCACCCTCTCTGTATATTTTTGCTGTCTCCATTAGTCTGTAGAGAAAATTCACTAGCTCCAACACCACTAGTTTTGGCATCAGAACTCAAATCTTCATCCATTTCAGCTGGTCCATTCTCGGAATGCAAAGTGAAGTCTCTGATTTCAATCCCTTTTTCGTGAGGTATATTCAGCCTCTTGCCTCTTTCTTGGTGTAGAAGTGGCTGTGAAGTCACCTGCATGAGCTTGTTTTAGGTGCTGGACAAATGCTTCAGTCCATGAAGTCTCCTTTGAAGACACTTCATCATCTTCCACACCAGCGATCTTCTTCAAAACTCTTTCAGGGTCCAAAGGAAATATCCCACATCCCTAGAACTCAGCTATTATGTTAGGTACCAACTTAGCCCTACAGTCTCAAAGGTCTCTTATACAAGACGAGGGTAAACAATCTTCTGAATGATGCCCCTGTTGGTCTTTTTCCATATGTCCAAGAACTTTTTACCAAGCGGACTTCAGAGTTCAAAAGTAAGTGACATCCAAAGGCTGGCATAATGTGTCATATTTGAAGGAAGGAGAACAAAACACATATCATTCTTCTCACACTCACTGACAATGTCCATTGAGAGATGATTGAATTCATTTTCACAGATTACACGTTTTGTCCATTAAGTCCTTTTTGCATAAGGTAAAAAGAGTTTTATGAACCAATCAAAAAAACTCTGCAACTCAAACCAACTGCTTATATTTTGATTGTACATTGCTCCTTCAATGCCCCCTTCACAATGCTTTGTATACAGTGTAAGGTGGTAAGACCACTCAACTTGTGAAAGCACATACCATTACACTTATACTAACTAGTCTTGAGCATATCTAAGACCCTCTCTATATGTTTGCTGCCACATTTGACAACCACTTTCCTGGTATCTGGATCACCTGTAAAGTTAATCTTATCAAAATTAAACACTATCAGGAGGAACATCCTTTAGGTACGAAAAAGTTCCTAATTTATTTTCTGGTCATAGTCGTGAAGCAAGTTCTTTGTTCTGTGCCATGAAGCAGTTCATCCAATCCCATCCAGGCCTATTTTCAACAAAGCACTTTTCTTGTCTGCCTTTACAGTTTAAGTAATCTTGCGCTGTGTCATTCAAGAGGAAATCCTCATTTGGCACACTTTAGTATACCCTTTACGAGCAGATTTTCTTCATCCTGGCTGAGAGCTGTTTGTCGACCATATTTCAAGCAATGTCTACCATGAATCTTGTCTATATGTATATGGTATTGCGAACTGTTCAGAGGCTGCCTGCATGCTCAAGCATCCACATTTTACTGCACCTGCAGCTAGCATCAAATATTTCTCTTGTAATTCTCCTTTCCCTGCACTCCAACCTGGCATGATCGATTTTACCTTACAAAGTGACAATTTTCTAAACTTGGTCCTATAACTAGTATAAATGTAACAAGACAACAATGGATAGTGTTACATTACATTATTGAAGCATATGAAAATAAATGCAAATAGAAACTGTGTGTAAGATATTGTAACTGTGATCTGTACAGTACATAGGTTTGATTTTCATGTTAGAATTTCTACCTCAAATTTCTTATAAATATAGAAATTATTAATAATACACTCACCTCAAAATTACCAGCACCAACTATGTAGCAAGTTACACTGGAAACTACTGAGGTCGATTTCAGTTCTAAAAAGTTGAAAATTGTCACTCTCCGGCACTCACTCATGTGTGACAGATCGATTTTTCCCACCCTGATTGACTTTACCCCTGTTTATGGTACAAGAAGAGTGAATAACAGAAAGAAAAAAAAGACAACGACAAAGATGAAAACACAAAAGGACTACGACACACTCCACATCTACTTACACTGCCATCTTCATAAAGATAGACACTCTCCTTATCGATCCCGATTCTATACATTCATTTCTTTCAAGCCCCCAACGAGTTCCCAGCTCCATAAGGAGGGTGGGAATCACCACTCTCTTGAAAGATCTTCAGATCTGATGTGGGAACTGTAGGATAAAATAAAAGCCAGGTAAATATAAGAAAAGGGAAGGTACATAAAGATGGAGAACATATGTGGTAAAAGACTAGAAATACAGGTCAAACACTGAGGAAGAAAAGAAGTGCAACCATAAATAAAATTCTGCATTTATAATAACTGGTTAAACTCCTGCAGTATAATATTACTATATTTCATCAAATGATAGAGTTATTTAATACTTGAACCTGAAATCACACAGTTGCTAGTTAAGTACACTTTTTCTCCTCCAGTTAGGCTTGCTATAAAGAGACTCTACAAAAGTCACCCTCAACTTTGGTATATACAGGGTGGTCAGAAACGACATGAACTGGGTAAATGAGCATTACAGAGTTGGTCATACTGAAATAATTTGAAAAAAAATCATTCAGTATCTCGCGCCGTAGTCATTTTATCAGCTGCTCAAGTTAGCGAATCAGACCGCTTCCCGGGTGAATTCAAATGGGCTTTGTGCAGCAGTGTTGCTAAATCTGCACATGGCTTAGGTAGGCCTGAAAGTCATGCCGAGAAAACAACATTAAACACAAACACACTTTGGGTTTCAGTCAATGTCACCGTACTTGCTCACGCACCGTCCTGTGAGCTTGGAGGTCCATGTTCAAAACCCTCCCATGGCAAATTTTTGTCTTCAGACTGGTGCTCTCAATCTGATCTTATGCCATGTGCAGATTTAGCAACATCGCCATGCAATACACATTTGAATTCCCCCGCAAAGCAATCAGATTAGCTAACTTCAACAGCTGATAAAATGAAAATGGCACAAGT
Organism: Anabrus simplex; assembly: GCF_040414725.1. Taxonomy (NCBI): domain Eukaryota; kingdom Metazoa; phylum Arthropoda; class Insecta; order Orthoptera; family Tettigoniidae; genus Anabrus; species Anabrus simplex. The sequence goes on along the minus strand of NC_090265.1, from coordinate 246,362,988 downwards.
TATCATCTTTTTCAAATTATTTATCAGTATGACCAACTCTCCAACACTCTTATACGTGGTTCACATTGTTTCCGACCACTCTGTATAGACATCTTAGTAAATCCAACACCATCTGCTGACAAACTGATTTTGAATGTCACACAGAGAAGACAAAGGACATGACATGGATGTGCAAACAAATGACAAAGAAGGCCAACAGTGTACTATGATGTTAGAAAAATCAGTAATATTCTGAAATGAGCAAGTTATTCAGTTAAACTTAACCCATCATTAAGTCATGCAGCATAATTTAATCAAGAAAGTTATGAAAAGGACATTACTACATGTTTTTATAACGGTAACATTGAATTCAAAGTGTTGTATCATTAATAAGCTCACCAGACAAAAAAAAAAAAAAAAAATTGTCACCCCTGTAGAAATCATTACAAGATCATTTAAGACCATGTAATTGATAAACGTCTGGATTTGGTTAAGAAGTTAGTCCACGAGGTTGTGCAGGTACATATGTCACATCCCGGTTAAGCCACTTGCTGAGGATTTTATTGCACAATTTCATCAAATTGCAGGGATGCTGATCGATGTCAGTGTTTTACCTGCTGTTCCAACATGTGCCACAGATTTTCAATGGGGTTCAAGTCAGATGATTTGGCAGGCCAATGAAGATGTAATGGGGTGGGGGAGTGTTTATAAAACCAGTCACATATGCATTCAGCCCAATGAACTTTGCTGTTGTTATCTTGAAAAATCGGGGTATCAATTACATACTCATCATGCAGATGTTGACTGAAAGGCAACGCCTCATCATCCAGAATGTTTAAACAAACATGCTGGTTCATGTTAGTGGTGACCTCAGTGAGCAGGTCCAATCCATGGTACAAAAAACACCCCCAAAACATCACAGACCCACCTCCAGCTTGAACCTGACGTTGAACACATCCAGGATGAAATGCTTCATTTGGGCACTGGTGCACTCAACGACATGTGTCATTGAAATACAGGCCCATTGAAGATGCGCAGCTTTATGTGCTTGTGTAAACAATGGCCTCTTGTGAGGTGACCGAGTCCAAATGTTCATTGCATGCAGTTCCCATAGTGATGTTCTCTTGCTAACACATTGGGATTTACCTTCATTCACCGACTGCAGCAATTCATGTCAGGTTTGGAAGCAATTTTGATTCACAAGCCGTGAAACGCATCTCCGGTCCCTCTCAGTCAGGATCTTTTTCCGACCACAATTCTGACATGTTTCGTGGCAATGTATAGTACACCACTGCATGTAGATACATTGAACAGTCTGCTGCGAAACACCAATAAATCCAGCAACTTCACGCACAGTATGGCCATGGACACGACCAAACACAATTGCCCCTTTTTGCCACTCTGTCACATAGTTACATCTACCCATGTTAATATACACTGTCCGCTTCAAACATCAATGTCTCACTGATCGCTACTGCCTTATGCTTACGTAGAGGGAGTGCTCATGTGGTTGAGCATGGGACTCGTTCGCTGTGTCCTCTGTACAGGCTTAACAATCCATCTGTGCATGCGCACTAGGGTGACTAACTTTATGTCCAGTGAGCTTATTTTCAGTTGAACACCATGACTTAGAAATGTTTAAAAGTAAACTGTTTATTTCTTGTGAGAAAACCCTCTAATTTAGAATAATGTTTATTTTGCTCACCAAATTCAATTAGAATGTTGGTTACATAATTCAGTTTTTGGTATTTTCAGGCTTATGTTTGTCAGTTGGTGGGACCACTGTATGAATCCCTTCCAGAAGATAAAGAGAAGAATAAGATTGCTCAACTTTCTTTGCACAGATCAGCAAAACATGCTCTCTGTAATGCTGGATACAAACCTTGTGTAGATCAAGCAAGAGCTATGTATGCCCGATGGATGGAGATGGAGGATCCTGAAGAGGGCAACCCGTAAGATTCATTTAACATTTAATGCTTGTGCATGAATTGGGTTTCTTGCAGAGAAAACATACTGTAGATAGTGATTTTCTCATCCTCTAAATAAAAGACTGAAATTACTTATCTCAATGAGAAGGAAAGGACAATATTCTGGGAGATGATAGTACTGGTCATCGTGAACAAAAGCGTTCATATGAACATGAGGTCTATACGGACTGGTTGTAGAGATAAACCTGTTCGATTGTAAACATTGAATAATAATAATAATAATAATAATAATAATAATAATAATAATAATAATAATAATAATAATAATAATTTTGTGTGGCTATTTCTAGCCGGGTGCAACCCTTGTAAGGCAGACCCTCCGATGAGGGTGGGTGGCATCTGCCATGTGCAGGCAACTGCGTGTTATTGTGGTGGAGGATAGTGTTATGTGTAGTTTGTGAGTTGCAGGAATGTTGGGGACAGCACAAACACCCAGCCCCCGAGCCATTGGAATTAACCAATGAAGGTTAAAATCCCCAACCCGGCTGGGAATCGAACCTGGGACCCTCTGAACCGAAGGCCAGTATGCTGACCATTCAGCCAATGAGTCGGACTTTGAAAAATATGTTTACTTAGTGTTATTATGGAAGTAACAACAAGATCAAAAGACATTATAAGAAATGAAACCTTTTTGTTTCATGTCAGGTCATTTTGTTGTCCAGTGACAATGATTTTACAATAATTTGTCAAAAATGTCACTCTTCTGCAGCAGCAGTAGAACTAAAATCACAGAAGCCATAAACAATCATCATGTCTACATACTCTGCATTTGTGTGGATGTTTGGCATCTTGGACACCACATCCAGATGTCCTTATTACAAAAACAAGCACTAACTTGGTAACCTAGTCAATACCGTAACCAACTCCAGCATTCAAGGTATCATCCACAATAACCACTTAGCTGTGTGCATACAAATTTCCATGACAATACACCACCACCTCGATTGTGCAATGACCTAACATAAGAATAAATGGTTGTATTACAGGAATGTTATAATCTTGTCGTCTCCTAAACAAGAACAGAAAATAAATAAGCAAGGATTTGAACATTTACATTCGAACAGGTGTATCTTGACAACCGTTTGGTGTAGACCTTATATTCATATGAAACTTTTGTTCACAATATTACCCTTTCCTCTTGGGACACCCTGCATAAAGCCACATATCTCTTGAATCTATGGATAGGAATTATGTGTATGCAGAGACTAATCCTGATTAGTTTCAGTAGAAATAGATTATACACTGAATTTTGCATTCGATAACACCAACAATATTGGTATTGGTATTTTAATAAAATATGGTGTTTATCTACACACATAATTGACCCAACATAGATGTTATAAAATCATAATGCACATAGCTCCTACTCTTAAATGAAATAGTTTAATATTCTTTGAAAACAATTGTGTATAAAGTTGAAACAACAATTAAATGTCATAATTTCACCACCTGACAATGAAGCCTAAGCTCTGAAACGCATTGTGGAGTATAATATTTAATAAAAATTGTGACTGATAACAGTTTTAATTATTCATAAAGAATAAATTCATAGTTGTGGAGAGGTGTACATAAAACATCATCATCATCATCATCTGCATTTTCCAGCTGTAGGCCGGGTCTGCTTACATAAAACATGGTTATGTTTAAAATAAATTTTGACCCATAATGTTTGCACTGATTTGCTGCTTTTTAAATCAAATTTACCCATAAAGCTTTAATTACAACATTTGTTGAACAGGCACATAACTGATTCATAATATGGAAAGGTTTGGTGCATCACCTGCTTTGTAAGATAACCACTATATTTCACTAAAATATTTATCAGATATACCAACTGCTGGTAGGTATTATGGAATGTAAAACTCAGTATATACTGTAATCTATTTCAGCTGAAACTAACCGGGGTTAGTCTATGCAGAGATTCAGGAGATATCTGGCTTTACACAGGAGTCCCAGATGGTAGGGCAATATTGTGAACAAAAGTTTTATATGAACATAAGGTCTATACCAAACACCTGTTTGAACATACAAATTGAAAACCTTGTTTATTTACATTATTTCATGTTATTGTTTAAGAGACAATGAGATTACAACATTTCTGTAACACAACCTTTTATTTCCATTTATTAAATACGGTACTTTAGAAATTCTAAAAATTTATAGACATCAACTATTGGATCCTCAACACATGCTCAATGACAAAATTTAAAATGAATACCATATATAAACAATTTTAAACTTTAGTAGCAAGATCACAGTATTATTTCTGTGACGACATATAGGCTACACATAATTGAACCAACATAGATGTTATAAATTCAGAATGCACATAGCCCCTACTCTTAAATGAAATAGTTAATATTCTTTGAAAACAATTGTGTATGGAGTAGAGCAACAATTAAATGTCATTATTTCACCACCTGATGATGGAGCCTAGACTCTGAAATGCATTGTGAAGCACAACACTTAATAAAAATTGTGACTGGTAACACTTTTAATTATTCATAAAAACTCACCATGAGGGAAAGAAAGATATCTGGATATTTATCAGCTCACAACAATTATAATTTAGTGAATATTTTCGATCACCACCAGAGAGTCTTCTGTTTATTTTGAATACACTGTCATCAGACAATAGGAACAAAAGTAGTGGGTAACCATATACAAAGTTAATTTCTGAAAACTTCTAGAATGGGTCTACCAAGGGCCCTGTAATTTGTGAGATATGCACAACAACTACAGGGCCACAGCTGTATCTGATGTTGCTTAACATTAGAATGGCCAGAGCGATCATTTTGACCTCTAGACAATTTCAAGATAATTCCACTCTTGTATATTTTTACTCACGAGGTTGTGCTTTTGTGACTTTGAATCTTTCAGGGTTATGCACATTCACACCAAAAATTACATCAGCAGGTGATAAGAGAACATCAATATTGTCTGTTATACCTAGGAAGCGGTCATTTTGGCCGCTTCACTTCCTTGATAGCGAGAGCTCTATTCTGCTCACTGCTCCTTCCTGTGATATATTTACAAGTGGTACTACAGGAGCACATGTTGTAACTAAAAATTATTCCTCTAGCAGTGGTCACGAATGGATGAGTTAGTATCTGTTTTTTGTATAATATAGTGCATAATGGCTTGACAGCAAAAACTTACTCCAGTTAAATTATTAGTAGAACTTGAAAAGCTAGAAGAAGACAAATTAGGTGACAAAAATATTAACAGACATAATGAGTGATGATAAGGATTTTATACCTCAACAGTGTTTGTTTGTTTTTTTTGCTATTGGCTTTACGTCGCACCGACACAGATAGGTCTTATGGCGACGATGGGACAGGAAAGGGTTAGGACTGGGAAGGAAGCGGCCATGGCCTTAATTAAGGTACAGCCCCAGCATTTGCCTGGTGTGAAAATGGGAAACCATGGAAAACCATCTTCAGGGCTACCGACACTATCTCCCGAATACTGGATACTGGCCGCACTTAAGCAACTGCAGTTATCAAGCTCAGTAAGAGTGTGGTTATATGCCAGATAGTGATAGTGATTCGGCTAGTGAAAATATGTATACAGTGGACTTTGTATCTACAGTAGACGCAGTTACTCCTTCTATTAGCCGTGGTCAATTTTGCAGCAGAGGACGATCCCTTAGCAGCAGTCAACCTGTTCGAAGAGGAAGGGGATGAGGTGGGAGATGTCATGAACTGCTATACGTCGTACCTCCTTCATTTGCACCAGGGCATCAGTTATGTGGTAGGGATGGAACAACTATTTGAATTGTTACTGACAGTAGTGGAAAACCAGGAGCGAATGTCACAGCTAATGAACAACTCTTCCTCAGCAAAGCTCGATGCAGGTTCACGCAGTCTTCTTTTATGTCCTAGGTGTAAAATATCATCATCATCTATGTCCCACTCCAGTTGCCTGGGTGTGGTTAACAAGCCTCCTCCACTCTTTTCTGTCCTTCCACTTTTCCTGCTCTATTTTTTCCGTCACATCCAATCCAGCTTCTCTAATGTCCTTCCAAATCTGATTCACCCACCTTCTTGGTCTTCCAACTGGTCTCTTTCCCTTAACTTCCCTTTCCAATTTCCTTCTTGCTACCCGTTCCTTTCCCATTCTTTTTACATGTCCGAACCATCTCAGTTTTGCTTCCTGTATGTTCTGTACTAACGGTTCTATATTTAGCTCTTATCTGATTTTAATATTTTTAATTCTATCTCTTCTTGTCTTTTTAACCACAGTACATGGTGAGCAAGCCAGATAAATTGGGCATAAAATTCAGCCTATTAGTAGATGTTGATTCTAACTATGTCTGCAATGGGTTTCGTTATCTTGGAAAAGATGAATGAGCCAATGAGTCACTGCCTGAAAATGTTGTAATGAAACCTATGGACCCATACCTCATGAACGGACATAACGTGACCACTGATGACTTCTTTATATTGGTAAAGTTGGCTGAGAGACTGAAAGAGAAGAAAACTAGTATATTTGGAACAATCAATCGAGTGAGGAAGGAAATCCTGGAGTCAATAAAAGCATCATGCATGGATCTGTACAAGACTGTCATACTTCAGAAGGAGGATCACACTACTCTCACAACACATCTAGGAAAAGTGAACAAGAATATGCTACTGCCAAGCACTCTACACCTGAGTGTTCAAGTCAGTGAAGAAAACAAGAATTTTTAAATTTTACAATGGAAAAAAGTATGGTGTGGACATAGTTGATCAAATGGCATGTAAATACACTGCTAGGGATGGATGTCGAAGGTAGCCTTGGTACACGTATTTTACAATGTACTTGATCTAGCAATAAATTCATGGATAGTCTACAAGGAAGTTACGGGGCAGAGAATCTCTCGGCATGATTATATTCCTCAAGTAATACCAGAACTAAGATCTGATTTTGTGAAAACAAGATCCTAGTTGATTGAACTTCCTACTCTTCAGCCTGAGCTTCAGCCTCAGGTCCAATGTGCCAGTCATAAGTGATGACAATGTCAAGTATACTATAATTGTAAACACAACAAAACCTCTGACATATGTTCTTCATGCAACAAAATAGTCTGTGGGAAATGTTTGTGTAAGGTAATTACTTGCATAAATTGCTTATCAAGTGCTTAGAAAGGTCTGTAAACAAATAGTGACTGTTATTTTTAGTATCTCATAAGATTTCACAAAGGCATTCAATAGCAAGTTCGCCCAAATATTTCATTGTTATCTATTAGAAGTGAAAGAAAATGAACAATTATTAATATTTAACAATGGATTGATCTGTATACAATACATTCCAATGGTTAACTATGTTGTTTTAAAATGAATTATTGAACATTCACATGTTTCCCAGACCTAGATGTTAGATATGTATCAGTAAGTGGCAGCAGTCAAAATGACTGCCTGCGGCCTTCATATGTATGAGGAAAGTTCTGCCATTCTAGTGTTAACCACTTTATTATGCTAGGCTCCTGTTCTTCATCTTTCCTGCCTGACCATCCTTGATCAACTCCTGTCCTCTTCTAATTCAGATGATAATACAGTTACAATGCCTAGGGTGTATTTCATTATTCTACCTTTCATAAACCTTCCTTTCTTTCACCTGATACTAAGTGATGGAGAAAGAGTACGCGGAAGCTGCAGCCTCATGATTTGCTATGTCACATTTCATAAGAAGGCTACTTTTATGTCATGCTTGAGGAAGTCTTAGCTAGCGTACTGCTCAACAAGTCACAGGTACTTGTTGAAATGGTAATCCCTAATACTCAGTATGGCTTTTGTAAGAACCATGGTACTGATGCAGTGTTCTCCCTGTGCCAGTTACAAGAGAAAAACCTGGAGTAACAGCATGATATGTACAGTACATATACTTTGTAGACCTTGAGAAGGCTTCTTATGTACCTCTTGATACTCTTTAAATAGTGCATCTCAGGGTAGGCTACCCCACTATACTCTTCTCATTGGTCAGGAACTTCCACGAAGAAATGCAATGTAAAATCTGTGTCAATAATATGCTTTCAGTAAGGTTTGAAGTCACTTGTGGAGTGAAACAAAGGTGTGATGAGAGAAGAATCACAATGAGGAGTACTTCATTAATAAACATTTCAATAATTATTGGAAAGGTGGACACAGGTTTTAATATAAATGGTTTTACACTTCTCAATAATATTCATCAATTTGTAAGTTATATTTTAAATACACACTTATTGAATTCATTTTAAAAAGTGTGTGATATGATGGAATACAATGATGTTCTTGTAATTTAATTAAGTTGTTTCTTTTTCAGGTATTTTCTGAGTTTTGTTTTTTCATAAATTAATTTCAATACAAATCATTTATTAGGTTTTATGACTGCCAATGTTATTGAGCTATGGGTTCTGTATTTGCCAGTTTTGGACACACTATATACACTACTAATTCTGTTGTACTTTTCCAGTGTTGCAGACAGCTATCTTTGCCCAGTATTTGAGTGGGGTACCTTGGAAGAATGGGAATTTGGTCTTCAGCGTTTGTTAAACTTTCCAGAATCTCGAGAGCCAGAAGAGCGATCCATTTTGCTGTCATCGCTTGCAGGATGTCCCAGAGATGAATATCGTATTGAAAGGTACACTGATATGATATTTTACATTGTTTTATTCATCGTTATAAACAAGGTTTCAGTAATTTGGCAATGACAGTGACATCATTATCTTCATCCTTCAACTGATACTAAGTGACTGAGAAAGAATATAAATTCTACTGCCTCAAAGAATGACAATATCATGACCAGAAAAGAAGGGGCCATAAAAAGCACGTATAACATGTTTCATTATCATCAGATTCTATCAAATCACACTCGAAAATATTTAGAGATTTAAAAATATTTATGTTTAAATACTTGAAATTTGAAGTTTATCAATCAGTTACCACTGATCTGCATTTAGGGCAGTCGCCCAGGTGGCCGACAATGAAGTCCGTGTTTCCTTCACTTATCTCTATTCTAGCACAAAATGCAAGGTGGTGTATTACTCTGTTGTTGGTGTGAGTCCAGTTAGCTAGTTAGTCAGTTAACTTTCCACTACATCATGCTCTGGTTAGGTCAATGACATGCTGAATAGTACTTTTAGGTTTTATTACTATTATGACTATTTCTCCCATGGTGATTGTACCCTGCGTAGATTTACAAACCTTCCCCCAGAAGAAGGAAAGAAGGAAAAGCATACGGCCCCGGGCCTGTTTCATGATAACATTGCTTTCAGGAAACCACATTTATTACAAATTCAAAACCCCTCAGTGGGTTTTCCCTTAATATAGAACAATACAATTTAAATCTCAATACAGCCTCAGGCTGTGAAAGGAGTACATAAATACTGGACATTAAGTCCCAAAGGTTTAATATAACACCTCAACCAGGACATTTAATCAAGTTCAACATTCCAAAGCTGCCCTCCATATAAAAGCATACAGTGCATACAATACCAGAAAAAAACTAGCTTCAATTCACCATCTTAAACCATTGACGATGAAGGTGGCAGGAAATTTCCAGAGTGCCTGCACGTATCAAATTACATTAAAAGGCACTGGATTACAATCGTGTCATATGCCTGAACATTTTACACACCCAATAGTGAGATCCTCCCTTCGTCCTACCCCGCACTAATACTTCAATTTTATCTTGTTAGTAGGGCTTACCTTCACACTGTGGACAAGGCAGGGTTCGAAACCCAAACGGACCAGCCGCTATCACTCAAGGCACCGAGAATATCTCCGGCCGCTGGCTATCAGGCAAGTCAAGTCAAGTCCCCTGTCCGTAGCTCGACAAGCGAGTAAGCGGCAGACGGGAGGGAGGGGAGAAAGGCCAGCCCAATTGGCTGGAAAAGCGGGAAAGGCACGTTACCATAGTAGCGCGGTGGCAGGACGAAGGGAGAAAATCAACCTTTAGAAATACGTCGAAAGAAGGTGCTAGTTAGAGACACGTCTATAAATAATAACCCGTAAAAGGCCGAACATAGCTAATAATAATAATAATAATAATAATAATAATAATAATAATAATAATAATAATAATAATAATAATAATAATAATAATAATAATAAATTGAAAAAACCAACGTCAATCTTAAAGGCGCAACCAGGCAGCCAACAAAGCCCAAAGGGGGCAGTGGAATTGCCTAAAACATACGGCACAATGATAATTATGATGACAAAGACGATTTTTTTTTTTTTGCCAAGCTGAGTGGTTCAGATGGTTGAGGTGCTGTTCTGACCCCAACTTAACAGGTTCAATCATGGTATTTGAAGGTGCTCAAATATTGTAAGTCAGCCTCATGTTGATAGATTTACTGGCATGTAAAAGGACTCCTGCGAGACAAAATTCCAGCATCTCAGCATCTCCAAAAATTATCAAAAGTAGTTAGTGGGACGTAAAATCATTGTTGTTGTTTGAGTCATCAGTCCATAGTCTGGTTTGATGCAGCTCTCCGTGCCACCCTATCCTGTGCTAACCTTTTCATTTCTACGTAACTACTGCATCCTACATCTGCCCTAATCTGCTTGTCATATTCATACCTTGGTCTACCCCTACCGTTCTTATCGAAATGAAATGAAATGAAATGAAATGCCTTTATTTTCCTCCGATCTACAGCATTGAAGCCTTATTGATCTATTAAGGAGAAAAATAATAATGCACAACCTAGGCAGCTTAATCTAACATACACATATAATAATTCCTGCAAAATAAATATATCTAACCCATGTAAATAATAATAATCAAATAGCAACGAGGCAGAATGGTCTGTTGTCCCTGGTATAAAACAGTATGGCAATATGGCAATGAGAAACTAAGCTGGTATCATATTGCTATGTAGAGTACGATGTTGTGACAGATTTGCATCTGCACTTTAAACAAGACAGTATGACAGTATGACAATGAAAAGCTAAACTGGTAACATATTGCTATGTAGGGTACGATATAGTGTTAGATTTGCATCTGCACTTTAAACAAAGAGTATATCACTTCCGGCTGGGTTCCCACTCAGCATGTTCTTCCTTGAACACTGATCTCACTGGCTTTCTACTTGAGTTGCAAACCTGGCTTCGTATTTCCTCCACTGTTGTGCTGGTGTGCAATTTTTCACCTTACGTTTCTTTACTGTTGGCCACTATTTGACTCAGTTATCTCACTATATTCATTATCTTTAGAATCCAGACTACTTATCACATTAACTGAAGGCATGTTCACTCACCATTAACTTGGACCCTCAGCTTATATACCAACCATCACCACCTATTAACTTTATCCTTAACACCTATCCAATTTACAATCACTCTCTTCCTTTTCACTGCACACTTTACTTCCTGCGAATTTAACTATTTAATCACTCTTGTCATAGTTAACGAATACCACACAAACTCCGCTATTCTCATGTATACACCAATTTACTTTCTACTGCAGATTGCCTTTTTTGCTTCTTGTCACTATGCCTTCGTCCAATTTGTTCTTACCCCATATCTCCCTTAGGCTCAAACTTCTCCCTTTCGCTAGGGCACCTCTTGCTTCTTCTTCCTGCCTCCCAGCCGTATTTTCACTCCGTTTGTGTGCTCTTGTCACATCTTGCATTTCCGTCCTCACCAGCTCCTTAATAGCAGCCCTGGTCTTCCTGGTTTCCTTCCTTATTTTCCTCCTCATCTCAGCTGTTACCTCTCTGGCTCCTTCTTCGATCGATTTGAAAATAGCATCTTTCAGGTTAATCTTTTCTTGTTGTGAGCTTAGGTCCAGTGTCTTATTTTCTTTGGTTCTTTCTTTATCTCCAGATCCGTCTTCACCCACTTTACTGTCACTGGCTTGCCTTTCTTCCACACTCTTCCCAACTATCTGTTCGTCCTTCCTATTCTCTTCCATTTACCGTTCTTATCACCTACACTTCCTTCAAAAACCAACTAAACAAGTCCTGGGTGTCTTAAGATGTGTCCTATCATTCTATCTCTTCTTCTCATCAAATTTAGCCAAATCGATCTCCTCTCGCCAATTCGATTCAGTGTCTCTTCATTTGTGATTCGATCTATCCATCTCACCTTCAGCATTCTTCTGTAACACCACATTTCAAAAGCTTCTATTCTCTTTCTTTCTGAGCTAGTTATCGTCCATGTTTCACTTCCATACAATGCCACGCACCACACGAAAATCTTCAAAAACATCTTTCTAATTCCTATATCAATGTTTGAAGCGAGCAAATTTCTTTTCTTAAGAAAGCTCCTCCTTGCTTGTACTAGTCTGCATTTTATGTCCTCCTTACTTCTGCCATCATTAGTTATTTTACTACCCAAGTAATAATATTCATCTACTTCCTTTAACCTGCGAGTGGTCGCTATATGAGATTTTCTCTCACATTATTTTTTGTTGTGATATTACTTCACAGTGATGAAAGGGAGGTGACTGTTCCCTCTTCTAGCTGAGTTTATAACTGTCGTGAGTAGAGCGATTCACATTTGAAGGGTAAGCACCCCCTCCCCTAGTCAGAACAAAGGTTCCTATATATCCGTGCACGCTGTGTGAGAGTCTCTCTCATCGCGCGACCAATGGCGTTTGTGTTATGTTGAAGTGGAGTGGAAAACTTACTCCTGTTGTACGCCTTAGTATTTGTATTATGAGCACTTCTTGTTTTTGAAAATGTTATTGTGTTCAGAAACCTTGCTTTTTACGTAAATTTTACTAGATATAATGCATGTGTGAGATTTTATTTTTTTACAACTCCAGGACGGAAGTTAATTTTATGTACATTGCATATGTTATTTTAAGTATCAATTTCTGTCTTTAATAAACAGCTAATCATTTCATATTTATGTCCGGCCCCATGGCTAAATGCTTAGCGTGCTGGCCTTTGGTCACAGGTGTCCCGGGTTCGATTCCCGGCAGGGTCGGGTGTTTTAACCATAATTGGTTAATTTCACTAGCACGGGGGCTGAGTGTATGTGTCGTCTTCATCATCATTTCATCCCCATCACAATGCGCAGGTCGCCTACAAGAGTCAAATCGAAAAATCTGCACATGGGGAGCTGAACTTGTCCTCGGACACTCCAGGCACTAAAAGCCATACGCCATTTCATTTTATTTCATTTTTATCTAAAATATATAAGGTAGAACTTGCGTTTTATTTCAGTGGTAAATTTCAGCCTTAACGCCCCACAAAACTGTGAAAAATAGCACTTTTATTTTAATGTGAGAGAAAGTCTCATGCGCGACCACTCGCGTTACATTTTGGCTAGCGACCACTTGTGGGTTAAAACTTCATTTCCTAATTTAATATTTCCTGCATCACCTGCCTTCTTTCGACTGCACTCCATTACTTTTGTTTTGGACTTATTTATTTTCATCTTGTGCACCTTACCCAAGACTTCGTCCATACCATTCAGCAGCTTCTCAAGATCTTCTGCAGTCTCAGATAAAATAACAATTTCATAGGCAAACCTCAAGGTTTTAATTTCCTCTCCTTGGATTGTGATTCCCTTTCCAAATTCCTCCTTGATTTCCTGTACTGCCTGCTCTATGTAAACACTGAAAAGGAGCAGGGACAAACAGCAGCCTTGCCTCACTCCTTTCTGGATTGCTGCTTCATTTTCAAAGCCCTCGATTCTTATCACTGCAGACTGATTTTTATACAGATTGTAGATAATTCCTCGTTCTCGGTATCTGATCCCAATCACTTTGAGAATCTTAAATAGCAAATAGCTTGGTCCAATCAATGTTATTGAATGCCTTTCCTAGATCTGCGAATGCCATGTACGTGGGCTTGCCTTTCTTGATTCGATCCTCTAAGATCAGACGTAAAGTTAGGATTGCTTCATGTGTTCCTACATTTCTTCTGAAGCCAAACTGATCTTCTCCCAACTCAGCTTCAACTTGTTTTTCCATTCTTCTGTAAACAATACGTGTTAAAATTTTGCAGGCATGAGATATTAAACTAATGGTGCGATAGTTTTCACACCTGTCAGCACCGGCTTTCTTGGGAATAGGTATAACAACAATCTGCCGAAAATCGGATGGGACTTCTCCTGTCTCATACATCTTACACACTAAATGGAATAACCTTGCCATGCTGGTTTCTCCTAAGGCAGGCAGTAATTCAGAGGGAATGTCATCAATTCCAGGAACCAAATTATCTACATCTTCACCTTGATACAACTGTTGGATATGTTCCTGCCTTCTTTCTGCATTGTCTTCTTTTCCTAGAAGTGGCTTTCCATCTGAGCTCTTAATATTCATACACCTAGATTTCCTTTCTCCAAAGGTTTCCTTGATTTTCCTGTATGCAGCATCTATCTTTCCTAGGACCATACAACCTTCGACATTCTTGCACTTCTCCTTCAGCCAGTTTTCCTTAGCTACCTTGCACTTTCTATCCACTTGATTCTTTAATCACCTGTATTCTTTTCTGCCTGCTTCATTTATAGCATTCTTGTATTTTCGTCGTTCATCAATCAGGGCTAGTATCTCCTGAGTTATCCATTGATTCTTAGTTGATCTTTCCTTCCTTCCTAACATTTCTTCATTTTTCATGACTATCCACTCTTCCTCTATTGTGTTTCTTTCAGCCTTTTCATTTAGTCCTTTTGCAACATGTTCCTTGAAACAATCCCTCACACTCTTTTTCTTTCATCTTGTCTAGATCCCATCTTTTTGCATTCTTCCCTCTCTTCAATTTCTTCAGCTTCAGATGGCATTTCATGGCCAACAAGTTGTGGTCAGAGTCGACGTCTGCTCCTGGGAAAGTTTTAAAATCCAACACCTGGTTTCTGAATCTCTGCCTAATCATAATGAAGTCTATTTGATACCTTCCAGTGTCTCCAGGTCTCACCCACGTATAAAGCCGTCGTTTGTGGTGTTTGAACCAAGTATTGGCAAGGACTAAATTATGATCAGTTCAGAATTCAACCAGCCGGCTTCCTCTTTCGTTCCTTTGTCCCAATCCAAATTCTCCCACTGTATTACCTTCTCTTCCTCGGCCTACCACTGCATTCCTGTCTCCCATCACAATTAGATTCTCGTCATCTTTTACATTATTAAATCTTCTATCTCTTCGTAGGTTCTTTCGATTTCCTCATCACCCGCTGAGCTAGTAGGCATATAGACCTGCACTATTGTGGTGGGCATTGGTTTGGTGTCTATCTTGACGACAATAATTCTTTCACTATGCTGGTCGTAGTAGCTTACCTGCTGCCGTATTTTCTTATTCATTATTAAACCAACTCCTGCATTTCCTCTGTTTGATTTTGTGGTGATAATTCGGTAGTCACCTGACCAAAAATCCTGTTCTTCCTGCCAATGTACTTCACTTATACCAACTACATCTAACTTTAGCCTATCCATCTCCCATTTCAGATTCTCTATTCTACCACAACGATTCAAACTTCTAACATTCCACGCTCCAACTCGCAGAATGTCAGTATCCATCTTCCTAATGATCGCCCCCTCTTGAGTAGTCCCAACCCGGAGATCCAAATGGGGGACTAGTTTACCTCCAGAATATTTTACCCACGAGGAAGCCATCACCAGTACATCATTCATACAGAGAGAGCTGCATGTCCTCGGGAGTTAGTTACGGCTGTAGTTTCCTGTTGCTTTCAGCCGTGTAGTGGTATCAACACAGTTAAGCCATTTTGAGTATTATTACAAGGCCATATCAGTCAATCATCCAGACTGCCGCCCTTGCAACTTCCGAAAGGTTACTACGCCCCTATCGATGAACCATTCCTTAGTCTGGTCTCTCAACAGATACCCATCCGATATGGTTGCACCTGCGGCTCAGCTATCTGCTTCATTGGGACACGCAAGCCTCCCCACTGCACAAGGTCACATGGTGTGCAGGGGAAGGTAAAAACATTATTATTATTATTATTATTATTATTATTATTATTATTATTATTATTATTATTATTATTATTATTATTATTATTATTATTATTATTATTATTATTATTATTGTGTATTTGGGAGTAAATTTAAGTTAATGATTTGATTGAATAAAGTAATTAAAGAGCATTTAGGAAGGCATTTATTTGTTGATAAATGATAACCTAAAAAATGTCTGGAGTGGCCAGGATGCTTCATAAATTCATAGAATTTACTACAGATAAGAATATTCTAACCCACATTCCAGACCTTTAAGTCAGAGTAACCTCCTGTGGGATTCCTTAATCACTAATGTAAAAAGTGTGGAATGTTAATCAGAAATTAAGCAGTGCAAAGAGGGGGTAAATGTTTAAATGTGTAGGTTGGTTTGGTTGGCTTTTCTTTTTGCAATATAAATTTTGATACCTTAATATTTAATGATATGCTTTCCTTTGTGATGTGTAAAATGCTTAGATCTGTGTTATTTTCTATAAAGTGGTGTGAGTTGTCATAAATGTGTTCGCTGAAGGCTGAGTGTCTGTTGAATCTAAATGCATTTTTGTGTTCTTTGTACCTGGTGTGGAAATTACATTTTATCTGGCTAATGTATATGGCATTACAATTTGATTCTTGGCATTTGAGGTCATTTAATCCTGATTTAGAGAAAGGATCTTTTTTATTTAGATTACCTTTACCAATTTGTTTATGTAATGGTGTTGTTTGTTCTGAATATATTTTCGATCCTTCCTTTTTGAATATGTTAGCTAACCTGTACATATTTTTGTTCATAAAAAGAACTACCTACTTATCATTTTTAGATAAGGGTTTGTTTACATTTTCCCAATTTTTAAATGTCTATCTACTGTGTTGTGATGATAGTTGTTTTCTATTGCAGTTTGTTTTATTATTTTTATTATGTTGTTAAAATCTGTTTTGCTCATTCATGTGGTTACAGCTCTATGTATCATTGCATTTAAACCTACTAATTTGTGCATGGTTGGCTGATTGGAATTATTGTGTGTGTTTTTTGTGTTACAGTAGGTTTCCTGTATATCTTGTAAGACAGTTTATTTTTATTTCTACTGATCATGTCCAAAATGTTGATCCCCCCCATTTGTTTCTGGTTCCATTTTGAACTTGATTGCATTGTGTACAGAGTTTCATGTGTCAAGTAAGTCTTCTGCATTTGCAACATCATTATCATTAATATTTAGAAATTTCATGATCCATATTGAAGTGGGATTACAATAATTGAAATTAAGAGGGTTCCTCCTATTCAATACAAAGATATTTATTAACGTGAATGAATCACATATCGTTTACATGAGGTACTAGTTTCGGCACCAAACTATGTGCCATCATCAGCTAATAAGTCAAATCGGGCAAACACAATATAACCTTAAAACAACTTTAAATACACTATAACACCTGCATGGATGAATATGAAATATAACTTTAAAACAACTTTAAAACACACTATAACACTTGTACAGATGAATATGAAATAAAATATGGTACATGATGATGTTGCATTTTAGTTTAAAATCCGTTAAAATGATGATGACTCTGTTGTTGTATACCCATGGCGGTTTGCCCAGCTTGTATATGTCTTTAGTTTTTGTAAGTTAAGTTATGCTGCGGAGTTTAATGTCGTATGAAGTTGACACTATGTGTGTTCTGTAGTTTGGTTCCTAAAAATAAACATATACATGGAACTTGATCAAATCCAAAGAATTAATTCCCACTTCAATATGGGTTTTGGAACCTGGAGAAGAAATTAAAAGTTGAATTAGGCAAAAGATCGGAAGTAAAGATTAAAAAGAAAAGTCTAGAAAACCCGAGAGAATACTAGAAATGAACTCGCCTTGAGCAGCCTGAGTGATAGGCGGATGGAAGGGAGGAGGGGAGAGGGGTAGAGGTGGAGCAACTGTCACGGAGCTAAGGTGGAGCGGAAGGATGTGGTAGTGGGGGTAAGTGATGTGGATGTATACTGCGTATGGTTTGAAAGATCGAGTTGTTTTTAGGTGGTCGAATATTTCTTAACCATTTAATTAAGAGATCATAAAGAATATTAGATTTCATTTAAATTATAGTTAGGGTTGAAATATTGATCGCAATGGATGAAACAATTTTCGACAATGTTCATAATTGGCCCTTTGTTTGCTATTTGAAGCATCTCAAAATCATGTTCTATATCAGTAAACTTATGATTGGAGTTGTGAATGTGTTGGCCTATAGCAGAAAACTTGTTATATCTTACTGCGTTGATGTGCTCTGAATATCTGGTTGTGAAGTTGCGTCCTGTTTGTCCCACGTAGGAGGCGCTGCAGTCGATACACTTGAATCTATAGATTCCAGATTTGGAAAATTTTTGTTAGAGGTGTTGACTGATGTTGAATTATGTATAATTTCTGAAGTCCTATTATTATTTTTAAAGGATATTCAAATACCAGTTTTCATGCCTGTACGTCTGTAACACCATCTGTTTCTGTGATACATGTATACTCATAAGAATTATTCAGCTTCTTCTTCCTCAATTCTTTCCACCCCTCTCCCGCCTTAACTGGACTACCCAAAAACAAAAAAAATGCATGTTTCTTTATTTTTAAAGGCAATTCCAAATACTAATTTTCACATCTGTAACATCTTCAGTTTTTGAGATATAACTATCTTCATAAAAAGAATTCAATTCCTTTTTCACCCTCGTTAAGTGGCTTTTCCAAAAACAAAATAAACACATGTTCCTTTATTTTTAAAGGAAATTCCATGTACCAATTTTCTGGAAGGTAACATGTTAAGTTTTGAGGACGTACTGTAGATATATTCATTTTTAAAATTCACCTTCTTTTTTCTATTCTTTTCACTCAAGATGATTTTTCCAAAAATAAAAAAAATGTTGTTTCTTTATTTTTAAAGGAGATTTCAAATACCAATTTTCAAGTTTGTAACATCTTCAGTTTTTGAGATGTATCCTCATAAAATAATTCAACTCCTCCTTCACTTATTTCCACTCCCACCCCAATATGTGGACTTTCCAAAAACAAAAAAATGCGTGTTTCTTTATTTTTAAAGGAGATTCCAAATACCAATTTTCATATCTGTAACATCTTCAGTTTTTGAGATATAACTATCCTCATAAAAAGAATTCAATTCCTTTTTCACCCTCGTTAAGTGGCTTTTCCAAAAACAAAATAAACACATGTTCCTTTACTTTTAAAGGAGATTCCAAGTACCAATTTTCATGAGTGTAACATGTTAAATTTTTTGGAGGTACTGTAGATATATTCATTTTAAAAATTCACCTGCTTTTTTCTATTCTTTTCACCCCCTGAGATGATTTAAAAAAAATACATGTTCCTTTATTTTTACTAGAGATTCCAAGTCCAATTTTCACATGTGTAACAAGTTATTCTTTTTTGGATATAATGCAGATATACTCCCTTTAAAAATTTACCCTCTTTTTCATTTATTTTCACCCCCTTAAGTGGATTTTCCAATAACAAAAAAAATAAGCATTTCTTTATTTTTTAATGTAGTTTCCAAATACTAACATTCACATCTGAAACATCTTCAGTTTTTTTAGATATAAGTATCCTCATAAAAAAATTCAACCCTTTTTTTTGGTACTTTTCACCTCCTTAAATGGATTTTACAAAAACAAAAAATATTTCTATACTTTTTTAAAGTAGATTCCAAGTACCAATTTTTACACCTGTAACATGTTACATTTTTGAGATATAGTGGAGACATACTCATTTTAATTGTACCCACATTTTAAATTATTTAACCCCCTTAAGTGAATTTTCCAAAAACAAAAAAATACATGTTTCTTTACTTTTAAAGTACCTAGATTACAAATACCAATTTTTAGGCCTGTGTCATATTCAGTGTATGAGATATATGAATTCCCAATTACAGGATTCAACCTGTTTTTTGTATTTTTCAACCCCCTTCTCCCCTGCTTATGTGGATTTTCGGAAAACAAATAATACGTGTTTATTTTTAAAGAAGATTCCAATTACCTAATTTTACTTCCGTAACATGTAAAGTTTTGTAGATATACTCATTTAAAACATTCACCCATTTTTCACTTCTTTTAAGCCCCTTAGTCAGCCCCATGGTGTAGGGGTAGCATGCCTGCCTGTTACCCAGAGGCCCCGGGTTTGATTCCCGGCCAAGTCAAGGATTTTTACCTGGACCTGAGGGCTGGTTCAGGGTCTGCTCAGCCTATGTGATCAGATTTGAGGAGCTATCTGATGGTGAAATAGTGGCCCTGGTCTAGAAAGCCAAGAATAACGGCCGAGAGGATTCGTCGTGCTGACCACATGACATCTCATAATCTGCAGGCCTACACTACATTCGTGTCTGTCTGGTGAAATATTTTCACTCACATCATTCTGAACGTCGTGTACATCATTATCGTTATCACTTTCGTTTAATACTGTGTCAACAAACTCCCTTCGTCTTTTAGCCTCATACCTTTCCGTCCTGCTCTTTTTAGTTTCTGATGAGTACTGCCACAGTGTATTTTGTGAAGTGGCTTCCGTATGAATTAGCATTCCTGCCCGAGAAGTATCTCCATCTGTCAACGCCAGACATCTTATTGAAGGAACAGACCCTGGCTTCAATTTCGGACCTTGCAGCTTTTCCGTAGGCATCACCTTCATTTTCAAAAGTTGCGTTTCATCATAGTCTGTATTTTTAAAATGCACCGAGCTCACAGTAGCTTCCTTACCGGGAGAAAAGTGTTTCCTCTTGCAAAATTGTACCCAACTGCTAAACCTTAGAGGCGACTTACTTCGATTTGGAAACCTATGGAAATGTATTTCTTTCTCTCTACACTTTCGGTTTCTACTCGTTGTGTTGTTACAGCCATACACACTACAGGAAGGCATTTCGACAAACAGTCACTGCACTATTATAATAAACAACACTTCAAGTAAACGGAAGAGCGGCTGAGCGCGTACTGCAATAATCAACTGGATGGCTCGCTCAGCGCTTACAGCGCAGTGACGTCACAGCTACTCATGTTTCCTTAGTTCACTGGCCTGCGGAGCGGCACACAGCAAAAGCAAATATATAGGTGAACACTGTCTGATACACTCTTTAATTCTGAGGCAACTTGATTTTTGTGTTGTGCTCTCCTTTAAGAACATTCTATATTTAACATTCATCATCCATACACATAATAGTAATGTTAAGTTTTAATTCTCATATCATTTAACATAGACGATTGCTTACGATAAGACGAAGAACATTCACAAATTGATAATGTTTTACCCATACTATGTGACACGTATATAATTTAAGAATTTTGTATATTTTACATACATCATCCATGTACATAATAATAAATTAAGTTTTAATTCTCTTATCAAACGTAGATGATTGCTTAAGCTAGTACAAAGAACATTCGTAAATTGACAATGTTTTACCCATACTATGTGACATTCTTACAGTGATGTATTAAATACATGTTATGTTGGTCAGCTGAAGATGACCTTCACAAGGTCGAAACCGGTACTGTAAAATAATAACAAATAAAGTATTGATTAGGTGGAAGCTTTAAAAACTTCATATTTGTAAAAAAAGTGAAAGCTCTTACTATTTTCGGCCATCGTCTTTGCCATCACTTTCTATTTCCACTTCAGACTCACTGTTGTGGTCATCCTCATGTGTTTCTTCAGTCTTGAAATCTGGATCGTTCTCATCACTTTCCGTCCTGTCTTCCAGCTGCTCCATTCGTTCGTCTTCCTCCAACTCTTGAAGAATTGTAGAAATATCATCAGGTCTGAGGTAATGTTCCCTGAAACTCAAAAGTAATGATCGAGTAAATCGTAGTTATTCATAACCTAGAGAGAAAAATAGAGGGAATGAGTGAGGGGAAGAATAGTGAAATAGAGGTGGAATACATAAATATTTGAAAAATATATCACATTGAAATATATGATATACTAGCTGTAGTACCCGGCGTTGTCAGTTAAGTGTGAAGTGAATGCTTATAGAATTCTTTTTAAGATGTTGATTTTACGACTTATCATGTAGTTTTAGAGTTATTTAGATGTATCTGACTTCAAGTTTTAGATTATTTAATTATCGAGTAAACACTAATCTCGGTCATTTTATACTATTTACTTTTAAGCCCTTCTCAGCTCCTGCCTCGATGGAGGCTGAACGTGGACTTAAACGCTATCCACAGCGTCACAGTTCGTATCAGCGACACATAAACAATGGATTTCGACATTAATATTGGTTATTTTCCTTATTTTTGCAAGTCAGCCTCTCTCGTTTCCCAACACCAGCGGGGTTACCTTTACCAATTTGTTTATGTAATGGTGTTGTTTGTTCTGAATATATTTTCGATCCTTCCTTTTTGAATATGTTAGCTAACCTGTACATATTTTTGTTCATAAAAAGAACTACCTACTTATCATTTTTAGATAAGGGTTTGTTTACATTTTCCCAATTTTTAAATGTCTATCTACTGTGTTGTGATGATAGTTGTTTTCTATTGCAGTTTGTTTTATTATTTTTATTATGTTGTTAAAATCTGTTTTGCTCATTCATGTGGTTACAGCTCTATGTATCATTGCATTTAAACCTACTAATTTGTGCATGGTTGGCTGATTGGAATTATTGTGTGTGTTTTTTGTGTTACGGTAGGTTTCCTGTATATCTTGTAAGACAGTTTATTTTTATTTCTACTGATCATGTCCAAAATGTTGATCCCCCCCATTTGTTTCTGGTTCCATTTTGAACTTGATTGCATTGTGTACAGAGTTTCATGTGTCAAGTAAGTCTTCTGCATTTGCAACATCATTATCATTAATATTTAGAAATTTCATGATCCATATTGAAGTGGGATTACAATAATTGAAATTAAGAGGGTTCCTCCTATTCAATACAAAGATATTTATTAACGTGAATGAATCACATATCGTTTACATGAGGTACTAGTTTCGGCACCAAACTATGTGCCATCATCAGCTAATAAGTCAAATCGGGCAAACACAATATAACCTTAAAACAACTTTAAATACACTATAACACCTGCATGGATGAATATGAAATATAACTTTAAAACAACTTTAAAACACACTATAACACTTGTACAGATGAATATGAAATAAAATATGGTACATGATGATGCTGCATTTTAGTTTAAAATCCGTTAAAATGATGATGACTCTGTTGTTGTATACCCATGGCGGTTTGCCCAGCTTGTATATGTCTTTAGTTTTTGTAAGTTAAGTTATGCTGCGGAGTTTAATGTCGTATGAAGTTGACACTATGTGTGTTCTGTAGTTTGGTTCCTAAAAATAAACATATACATGGAACTTGATCAAATCCAAAGAATTAATTCCCACTTCAATATGGGTTTTGGAACCTGGAGAAGAAATTAAAAGTTGAATTAGGCAAAAGATCGGAAGTAAAGATTAAAAAGAAAAGTCTAGAAAACCCGAGAGAATACTAGAAATGAACTCGCCTTGAGCAACCTGAGTGATAGGCGGATGGAAGGGAGGAGGGGAGAGGGGTAGAGGTGGAGCAACTGTCACGGAGCTAAGGTGGAGCGGAAGGATGTGGTAGTGGGGGTAAGTGATGTGGATGTATACTGCGTATGGTTTGAAAGATCGAGTTGTTTTTAGGTGGTCGAATATTTCTTAACCATTTAATTAAGAGATCATAAAGAATATTAGATTTCATTTAAATTATAGTTAGGGTTGAAATATTGATCGCAATGGATGAAACAATTTTCGACAATGTTCATAATTGGCCCTTTGTTTGCTATTTGAAGCATCTCAAAATCATGTTCTATATCAGTAAACTTATGATTGGAGTTGTGAATGTGTTGGCCTATAGCAGAAAACTTGTTATATCTTACTGCGTTGATGTGCTCTGAATATCTGGTTGTGAAGTTGCGTCCTGTTTGTCCCACGTAGGAGGCGCTGCAGTCGATACACTTGAATCTATAGATTCCAGATTTGGAAAATTTTTGTTAGAGGTGTTGACTGATGTTGAATTATGTATAATTTCTGAAGTCCTATTATTATTTTTAAAGGATATTCAAATACCAGTTTTCATGCCTGTACGTCTGTAACACCATCTGTTTCTGTGATACATGTATACTCATAAGAATTATTCAGCTTCTTCTTCCTCAATTCTTTCCACCCCTCTCCCGCCTTAACTGGACTACCCAAAAACAAAAAAAATGCATGTTTCTTTATTTTTAAAGGCAATTCCAAATACTAATTTTCACATCTGTAACATCTTCAGTTTTTGAGATATAACTATCTTCATAAAAAGAATTCAATTCCTTTTTCACCCTCGTTAAGTGGCTTTTCCAAAAACAAAATAAACACATGTTCCTTTATTTTTAAAGGAAATTCCATGTACCAATTTTCTGGAAGGTAACATGTTAAGTTTTGAGGACGTACTGTAGATATATTCATTTTTAAAATTCACCTTCTTTTTTCTATTCTTTTCACTCAAGATGATTTTTCCAAAAATAAAAAAAATGTTGTTTCTTTATTTTTAAAGGAGATTTCAAATACCAATTTTCAAGTTTGTAACATCTTCAGTTTTTGAGATGTATCCTCATAAAATAATTCAACTCCTCCTTCACTTATTTCCACTCCCACCCCAATATGTGGACTTTCCAAAAACAAAAAAATGCGTGTTTCTTTATTTTTAAAGGAGATTCCAAATACCAATTTTCATATCTGTAACATCTTCAGTTTTTGAGATATAACTATCCTCATAAAAAGAATTCAATTCCTTTTTCACCCTCGTTAAGTGGCTTTTCCAAAAACAAAATAAACACATGTTCCTTTACTTTTAAAGGAGATTCCAAGTACCAATTTTCATGAGTGTAACATGTTAAATTTTTTGGAGGTACTGTAGATATATTCATTTTAAAAATTCACCTGCTTTTTTCTATTCTTTTCACCCCCTGAGATGATTTAAAAAAAATACATGTTCCTTTATTTTTACTAGAGATTCCAAGTCCAATTTTCACATGTGTAACAAGTTATTCTTTTTTGGATATAATGCAGATATACTCCCTTTAAAAATTTACCCTCTTTTTCATTTATTTTCACCCCCTTAAGTGGATTTTCCAATAACAAAAAAAATAAGCATTTCTTTATTTTTTAATGTAGTTTCCAAATACTAACATTCACATCTGAAACATCTTCAGTTTTTTTAGATATAAGTATCCTCATAAAAAAATTCAACCCTTTTTTTGGTACTTTTCACCTCCTTAAATGGATTTTACAAAAACAAAAAATATTTCTATACTTTTTTAAAGTAGATTCCAAGTACCAATTTTTACACCTGTAACATGTTACATTTTTGAGATATAGTGGAGACATACTCATTTTAATTGTACCCACATTTTAAATTATTTAACCCCCTTAAGTGAATTTTCCAAAAACAAAAAAATACATGTTTCTTTACTTTTAAAGTACCTAGATTACAAATACCAATTTTTAGGCCTGTGTCATATTCAGTGTATGAGATATATGAATTCCCAATTACAGGATTCAACCTGTTTTTTGTATTTTTCAACCCCCTTCTCCCCTGCTTATGTGGATTTTCGGAAAACAAATAATACGTGTTTATTTTTAAAGAAGATTCCAATTACCTAATTTTACTTCCGTAACATGTAAAGTTTTGTAGATATACTCATTTAAAACATTCACCCATTTTTCACTTCTTTTAAGCCCCTTAGTCAGCCCCATGGTGTAGGGGTAGCATGCCTGCCTGTTACCCAGAGGCCCCGGGTTTGATTCCCGGCCAAGTCAAGGATTTTTACCTGGACCTGAGGGCTGGTTCAGGGTCTGCTCAGCCTATGTGATCAGATTTGAGGAGCTATCTGATGGTGAAATAGTGGCCCTGGTCTAGAAAGCCAAGAATAACGGCCGAGAGGATTCGTCGTGCTGACCACATGACATCTCATAATCTGCAGGCCTACACTACATTCGTGTCTGTCTGGTGAAATATTTTCACTCACATCATTCTGAACGTCGTGTACATCATTATCGTTATCACTTTCGTTTAATACTGTGTCAACAAACTCCCTTCGTCTTTTAGCCTCATACCTTTCCGTCCTGCTCTTTTTAGTTTCTGATGAGTACTGCCACAGTGTATTTTGTGAAGTGGCTTCCGTATGAATTAGCATTCCTGCCCGAGAAGTATCTCCATCTGTCAACGCCAGACATCTTATTGAAGGAACAGACCCTGGCTTCAATTTCGGACCTTGCAGCTTTTCCGTAGGCATCACCTTCATTTTCAAAAGTTGCGTTTCATCATAGTCTGTATTTTTAAAATGCACCGAGCTCACAGTAGCTTCCTTACCGGGAGAAAAGTGTTTCCTCTTGCAAAATTGTACCCAACTGCTAAACCTTAGAGGCGACTTACTTCGATTTGGAAACCTATGGAAATGTATTTCTTTCTCTCTACACTTTCGGTTTCTACTCGTTGTGTTGTTACAGCCATACACACTACAGGAAGGCATTTCGACAAACAGTCACTGCACTATTATAATAAACAACACTTCAAGTAAACGGAAGAGCGGCTGAGCGCGTACTGCAATAATCAACTGGATGGCTCGCTCAGCGCTTACAGCGCAGTGACGTCACAGCTACTCATGTTTCCTTAGTTCACTGGCCTGCGGAGCGGCACACAGCAAAAGCAAATATATAGGTGAACACTGTCTGATACACTCTTTAATTCTGAGGCAACTTGATTTTTGTGTTGTGCTCTCCTTTAAGAACATTCTATATTTAACATTCATCATCCATACACATAATAGTAATGTTAAGTTTTAATTCTCATATCATTTAACATAGACGATTGCTTACGATAAGACGAAGAACATTCACAAATTGATAATGTTTTACCCATACTATGTGACACGTATATAATTTAAGAATTTTGTATATTTTACATACATCATCCATGTACATAATAATAAATTAAGTTTTAATTCTCTTATCAAACGTAGATGATTGCTTAAGCTAGTACAAAGAACATTCGTAAATTGACAATGTTTTACCCATACTATGTGACATTCTTACAGTGATGTATTAAATACATGTTATGTTGGTCAGCTGAAGATGACCTTCACAAGGTCGAAACCGGTACTGTAAAATAATAACAAATAAAGTATTGATTAGGTGGAAGCTTTAAAAACTTCATATTTGTAAAAAAAGTGAAAGCTCTTACTATTTTCGGCCATCGTCTTTGCCATCACTTTCTATTTCCACTTCAGACTCACTGTTGTGGTCATCCTCATGTGTTTCTTCAGTCTTGAAATCTGGATCGTTCTCATCACTTTCCGTCCTGTCTTCCAGCTGCTCCATTCGTTCGTCTTCCTCCAACTCTTGAAGAATTGTAGAAATATCATCAGGTCTGAGGTAATGTTCCCTGAAACTCAAAAGTAATGATCGAGTAAATCGTAGTTATTCATAACCTAGAGAGAAAAATAGAGGGAATGAGTGAGGGGAAGAATAGTGAAATAGAGGTGGAATACATAAATATTTGAAAAATATATCACATTGAAATATATGATATACTAGCTGTAGTACCCGGCGTTGTCAGTTAAGTGTGAAGTGAATGCTTATAGAATTCTTTTTAAGATGTTGATTTTACGACTTATCATGTAGTTTTAGAGTTATTTAGATGTATCTGACTTCAAGTTTTAGATTATTTAATTATCGAGTAAACACTAATCTCGGTCATTTTATACTATTTACTTTTAAGCCCTTCTCAGCTCCTGCCTCGATGGAGGCTGAACGTGGACTTAAACGCTATCCACAGCGTCACAGTTCGTATCAGCGACACATAAACAATGGATTTCGACATTAATATTGGTTATTTTCCTTATTTTTGCAAGTCAGCCTCTCTCGTTTCCCAACACCAGCGGGGGCTAGGTGTATCTGACCTCCACAGTAATGTTTTCTATATAGTAAGTCATGTGTATACCAAGTTTGATTGAGAGATATGCTGAAACATACACACATACATCCTTAAACTCTGTCCCTTTGGACGTTTTCAATTTTTTGCCAGTTCTCATCCGCCTGCCGAGTAGGACTGAGCTTTATCTTAAACGGCATCCAGAGTGTTACAGTTCATCACAGCGACCCCGAAATCGATGGATTAGACACAAATTTCGGTCGTTTTCGGTTAATATTTACATTTCGCCCCTACTTTAGAGGCTAGGAGTCTCTTACCCCTAGGGTATATTTCTCCAGACAGTAGGTCCAGTATACACACATGCGTCTATTCTCTCGGTCATTTTCAAAATTTTGTTTTTCACTTTTTCTCACCGCTATGCGAAAGGAGGCAGAAATTTGACTTCTAAAAAAATTGGAGCGTTACTATTCATCTCAGCGACCTCGAAAAGAATGGATTCGACACTATTTTCGATTATTTCTACATCTCATCCCGTCGTAGGTGTGCTAGGGTTGTCATACCTCCACGCACTTTGTCTCCTGATAATAAGTCATAAGTGACCAAGTTTGTTTGAAATTGTTCCCGTAGTCCCGAAACGTATGGATTCAACACTAATATCGATCATTTTCAGTCTTAATTACATTTCGCACCCTTATCTAAGGCTTCAAGGGGTGTCTTTCCCCCTTAGTATTTTTTTCAGGTAGTAGGTAATATTTGTATTAAGTTCTGCTGACAGTTATACTGGAACGTACAAAAAACATCCTTAATCTCGGTCATTTGGATATTTTCTGTTCTTGACTCCTTCTCACCCGCCTGGCAATTGGGGATCAACTCGGACTTAAACGACAACCGGAGTGTCACTCCTCATTTAAGCGACACCTAAAACCATGGATGTGACATTATTTTCGATTATTTTATATCTAACTCCCTTCCTAACCACTCACCACAAAAGGGGCCTTAATTTGGACTTTAAAAGTCCAGAGTGCCACTATTCACCTCGGCGACCCTAAAAACTGTGGATTCGACACTAATTACGATTATTTTTATATATCACTGCCCCTTGCCCCCCACCCTAAAGGGGGCTGAACTTGAAATTAAAAATTTCCCGGGATGTCACTGTTCATCTAAGCGACCCCAAAAAGTATGGATTCGACACTATTTTCGTTTATTTTTATATATGACCCCCCTTCCCCCCCGCCCCTAATGGTTCCTGGGGTGTCTTATCCCCACGGGGTTTGTCTCCTGATACTAAAAGTCCGGAGTGTCGCTATTCACTTTGGTGACCCCGAAAACTACGTATTCGACGCAATTTTCGATTACATGTATATATCCCTTCCCCCTCACCCCCACGCCAAAGGGTCTGAACTTGGACTTAAGGAAATTGGAGTGTCACTATTCATCTCAGCAACCCCCAAAAGTATGTATTCGACACTACTTTGATAATTTTTATATCTCAAGCCCCCCGCCCCGCACCCCTAATGGTTCCTGGGGTGTCTTATTCCCACGTGGTTTGTCTCCCGATATTAAAATTCCGGAGTGTTACTATTCACCTCGGCAACCCCGAAAATGGTATATTTGACACTAAATACTATTATTTTTAAATCTCACCCCCCTTGCTCCCCGCCCCAAAGGGGGATGAACTTGGACTTAAAAAAATCCCGGGGTGTCACTATTCATCTAGCGACCCCGAAAGTATGCATTCGACACTACTTTCGATGATTTTTATATCTCACCCCTTCGCCCCCCGCCCCTATGGGTTCCTGGGGTGCCCTACCCCCACGTGGTTTGTCTCCTGATAGTAAAAATTCGGAGTGTCAGTATTCATCGCAGCGACCTCGAAGAGTACTCGACATTCTTTTCGATTATTTTTATACATCACTCCCCCCTTGTCCCCCACCCTAAAGGGGGCTGAACTTGGAATTTAAAAATTCGCGGGATGCCACTATTCACCTAAGCGACCACGAAAAGTGTGGATTCGACACTATTTTCATTTATTTTTATTTATTACCCCCCTCGCCCCCGCTCCTAAGGTTTCCTGGCGTGTCTTACCCCCACGGGGTTTGTCTCCTGATACTGAAAATCCGGATTGTCGCTATTCACTTTGGCGACCCCGAAAATTATGTATTCGACATTATTTTCGATTATTTGTATATATCACTCCCCCCTCGCCCCCACCTCAAAGGGGGCTGAACTTGGACTTAAAAAAATTGGAGTGTCACTATTCATCTCAGCGACCCCGAAAAGTATGGATTCGACACTATTTTTGTTTATTTTTATATATGACCCCCTCGCCCCCCACCCCTAAGTGTTCCTGGGACGTCTTCCCCCCACGTGGTTTGTCTCCTGATACCAAAAATCCGGAGTGTCGCTATTCACTTTGGCGACCCCGAAAACTATGTATTCGACATTATTTTCGATTATTTTTATATATATATATATCACTCCCCCCTCGCCCCCACCCCAAAGGGGCAGAACTTGGACTTTAAAAAAATTGTAGTGTCACTATTCATCTCAGCGACCCCGAAAAGTATGGATTCGACACTATTTTCATTTATTTTTATATATGCCCCCCCCTCGCCCCCCGCCGCTAAGGGTTCCTGGGGTGTCTTAGCCCCACGTGGTTTGTCTCCTGATACCAAAAATCCAGAGTGTCGCTATTCACTTTGGCGACCCCGAAAACTATGTATTTGACACTATTTTCGATTATTTGTATATATCACTCCCCCCTCGCCCCCACCCCAAAGGGGGCTGAACTTGGACTTTTAAAAATATCGGAGTGTCACTATTCATCTCAGCGACCCCAAAAAGTGTGGATTCGACACTATTTTAGTTTATTTTTATTTATGACCCCCCCTCGCCCCCCACCCCTAAGGGTTCCTGGCGTGTCTTACCCCCACATGGTTTGTCTCCTGATACTGAAAATACGGAGTGTCGCTATTCACTTTGGCGACCCCGAAAACTATGTATTCGACATTATTTTCGATTATTTGTATATATCACTCCCCCCTCGCCTCCACCCCAAAGGGGGCTGAACTTGGACTTTAAAAAAATTGGAGTGTCACTATTCATCTCAGCAACCCCGAAAAGTACGGATTCAACACTATTTTCATTTATTTTTATATATGACCCCCTCGCCCCCTCGCCCCCCCGCCCCCGGGGTGTTTGGGATGTCTTACCCCCACACGGTTTGTCTCCTGATACCAAGTCATAAGTGTATCAAATTTGGTTGAAATCGCTCCAATGGTTTGGGAGGAGATGTGGTACAAACCCACCCACCCACATACATACAATGACTTTTATATATATATATATAGATAGATGAGTAATTCATCATATAATATTATAAATCAGGTTAAAAAAAGAACTTGCATTGTGTTTGGTGGCCGGTAAACATTTATCACTGTTAGGCACCCGCCGGCAATGTGGCCAGTCTAATCTCCTACTGCGACATATGTAACTTGTGTAATGAATTGTGCAACGCCTGTACAAGTCTGAGGTAGTGTTGGCCTGCCATCTGATGTCTTAGATGGTAGTTATAGAATATTTAGGGGTGTTGTTGTCCCCCCACTGGAGTATAGCAAATAGCGCAGGTTCTTTTTTGAAATCCGGCCAGTTTTCTGCATTCATGTCCGCCCGAAGGTTAATGCAAGATTTTAATGGACTCTTAACAGCTGATGATGAACAAAGAGAATTCATTTTGTGACTTGTGTAAGATCACTGGAGACAATATTCTTATTGTAGAAAAGACACATTGAAAAGAAAATTGTGCTGAAATTGGTGTTGATTTATGGTTTGTTAACACATTTTGTATTATTCTATTATATAGTAATACATTATTTAAGTATACTTAAGTATATTTAAGTATATTTGCAAAAATGCATATGTTGATTCCAATTGTTTAGGAGAACAAAAAAATACACACATTATTTCAGTACTTTAGGCTTGTTTAAATATTTAGGGTTAGCATTAACTAATTGTAATGAAATCTGGCGCATTATCAAAACATTCCAAAAGTTTAAAAAACAAACAAACAGGGGTGTGCATTGAATTCACTTGACATTTTTGTGTAACCCCACCTATAAGGACCAGCCTAATATGGATATTGTACAGCATAAATTATTTGCTTCAATCATGTATTCTTTTATCTGAGGAAGCAAGAGTCGTATTAAAAGCTTCTAAATTATCATGCTTAAAGTTGAGCAGATTGTGTCACCAAAGAATGCTCTTGTAACACTATTCAACTCTTTGCTCCACAATCTAATTTTCCTTATAATGCAATGCCATTTTCCCAGACCTGATCATGAAATATGAAAGGATTCAATACGTATCATTGTAAATACTAACTTCTTATTGGATACAGCATCCCAACTCCACACACTATATCTTAGAGAACGCTGACTTGTATAATTCATTAAATAAGTTCTACCAATTCTTTGACTCAAAATGTTGAGATTCAAGGGTAATTATTCATTAAACAATACTTCCTTAGAACATGAACACTATCTACGAGAATTTATTATGTTGATTTGAAGAAACTAAGCATCTATCTTGAGATGTCTCAATTTTCTAGCTATATAATAACAAAAAACAAAATCACTTTTTTCATTACTTCTCTTCCTAAAATTAGGCTGCAGGGATTATTCGTGTATACATAGTGCTCAACATGTACCTAGGTAGAACCACTCCCAATATGCAGACTATATGCTAGGTCATGGGGAATGGAAAGATCTCTGAAAAAAGGTCAAAGTAATCATTTTTATGATACTCTTCAAGTTTCTACTCATTACATTTTGAATTATGATAATACTAAAAAGTCCAATTTTTCCAACAACAGTTATGTTGGAAAAAAATTTTCCTGTTAAGTAGCTTATGTACTGGTATGTTTATTTTACAGAATTCTCAACGTGTCTGTGCTTGAAGAGAACAGCAACTTCACAGATAGTGACCTACGGCATATCTTCAATGTGCTGACAAGCAGTGCTCAAAGTTATACCGCTCTTTTTAACTTTGTGTCCTTAAATTGGGACAGCATCAAACAAAGGTATGTAATGCACACAACATTAAGAGTAATAGAATGATTAGAAGTATGAATAAGCCTATTCTAAAAAGGAAGGGCTGCCTGGCAGAGGCGGTAAAGGCGTGCTCAGTTCGCCCGGAAGGACGTGGATTCGAATCCCCGTCAGGACGTCGTCAAACTTACAAAACGACATTTCCACTTACGGAGGTGGATATGGCCCTGAGGTTCATTCAGCCTACACCAAAATTGAGTACCAGGTTAATTCCTGGGGGCAAAGGTGGCCGGGCATAGAGCTAACCACTCTACCCCATCATGTGCTGAGGTTAACAATGGTGGAAGCCTTTACCTTCCACTCCTCCAAGGGCCTTCATGGCCTGTACGGAGGTGACTTCGCTTTGCCATTTCTAAAATAGATGAAATTACTTATAGCTACCATTAAATACGTGTATATTCTTTAAAATAAGTATATAACACACGCATTTCCAAATCTTTTGAAATAATATATCCCATGAAAGTATGACATAGCTATTTCAAAAGGTTAAGAATTTCAGGTGCCAAAAATTAGAGGAAAAATCTCTGAGCATGCACTTCATCATCATCATTATACAGTTCCAGTTTCCCGGGTACTGTTAATGAGCCTCTTCCACTTCTTCCTGTCCATATACAACTTGTCATGGAGAACATCATCCACTGTCCATCCTCTGGTAACTAGATCAACCTTGATCATGTACATCCATCAGGTTTTAGGTTTCCTGCAGGTCTTTTTCCCTCCACCTGTCTTTCCATCCTCATCACATGCCCATACCACCATAGTCTGGATATTGAGGGATAAGAATTTCATATTGGTCCGAATTGAAATGAGATTCAAATTAAATCTATTTTATCGTTCCACCTTTTTAATACAAATTATTTTGTAATGTGAGTTACATTACAGGTTGTTATCACGTGGTACTAGTTTCGACTCCAGATCTGGATCATCATCTGCCGATAACACAAATAGTGCAAGGTACTAAAAATCACAAAACCAATTTATAAACACATAACGTGAAACATGAAAGAAATAAAATGAAAATAAAAGCATTTCGGAAGAATGCACCAATAAGAAAATACCATAAGAAAACTTACTCTGCTGGTAAGAAAAGAGAACAAACTTGCTTATCTGTTTAAAGTATTCTGATAACGTTGGATGTGTTTTCAAGTGTCTAGTGCAAATAGATGGAGGTTGTACTGCACCCTTGCTTGCAAATCTCCAGCTAACTCAAGATTCAAGACACGTTCAGTTTATGTTTGTTTAACCAAATTTAATGGCTAGGCAAGTAAGAGGTACAACATACTATCTACTTTAAATGAAGAGGCTTATATCTGGGAAAAATAAATTTATTAACTCTAGGCAATATAGAAAATAGACACATCAAACTGGAAATACAATGAGCTCTCAGCTCCAAAGCTTGGCCACACTTTCCTTATGAAAGTTCAATAGTTTGTATTTGTATGAATTTCACTGTACAAATAACATATGCCTATTTGGTTTGTTCTGTATTGACTGTATAATAAAAGAAAAAGTATATAACTGTGTGAATTTTCTAATTTTTTAAAGGCACACTTGTATTGACTACGGTGGGCCAAATTATATAATTATATAATTAATTATATAATTATATAATTTATCTTTTAATTATGACTAATTATGACTTTGGTTCATTAGAGCCACACAACTCTATGATTTGTTGCAGTGAAAACTGAATGAAAGTCACCAACATTTAAAATTTCTTCCTTATTTTGGGCACAAACATTAACACATTAAAATAAATTGAAAGAGATCAACACACACATCCCAGTGAAAGACAAATCAGCCTGTGCATGAAGCCCCGGCCGGGCATTACGAGATCAGACTCTGTATTTCACCAAACAAAAATCAGACATAAATGACATGGAACATACATTACAAGATATTAGAATCATTCCGTATTGACGGTTTTCACTTTACAATGGCGAAAAATGAGAGTATCCTCCTATTCAATACATCATAATTTCTGTCATTAGACGGAGCAAACAAATTCAAACATATTTTGGCTCGCTTGAGCCATCTTCAGTGAAAAAATTAGGGGGGTTGGAATAATTTACATAATATAAGTTGAAAAAATGCTAAAAAACATAATGAAAGAGCAAATGTTTTTTAGTTTCAATTATTATTTTAAATTAACACCTGTTTCACTGAATTTTGTCACAATAAGTTGTTTTTTTGCTCTGCATATTGATGTAAATATTGTATATTTGTGCTAATTTTGTTTCCGTCTAGGCTCTCTTTTGTTTGTTTTTTCATTTGCTCTTTCATTATGTTTTTTAGCATTTTTTCAACTTACATTATGTAAATTATTCCAACCCCCCTAATTTTTTCACTGAAGATGGCTCAAGCGAGCCGAAACATGTTTGAATTTGTTTGCTCCGTCTAATGACGTAATATATGATGTATTGAATAGGAGGATACTCTCATTTTTTGCCATTGTAAAGTGGAACATACATTACACTATCCCTGAAAAAAAAAAATACATGGGAAACAAACAGCTCCTGAAAGGAAAACACGGTCTCTGGCTGGATCTCAGATATGCACCCATGTCCTTAAAGATGGTGGATGACCATCCTCCATATACATCTCTATCTGACTATTGGTTGGGCTAGAAAAGAAGATTGGCCCTTTGTTTATGCCAAATTACCTAACAATGGGCTTTCAACTTTAAGAAGACTTTAAAATAAATAGTGTAGTTTGGACGGCCCTTAACATCTATCATGTTGCACTCGTAATTCTTAAACAGGGCATGTCTAGTCACTTGGCTCAGCGGGAGGTAGGCAACTGCCCCACTCCTTTCTCTTCTTATCTCTTGGGGTGAAAAGATTTGGCCCTGCACCATTCACAACAGTTCACAACAACAAGGGCTATCTGACCCAATTCTCATGGCATTTGTAAGCCCTCTTATTTTTCATATTATTATTAGTTCACAAGGGAAAAATCACTTCCCTCATTATTCATCACATATCTCACAATTCATTCCATATTCACTAGTTATCTCATTATATACATCATGGATCTGCACCATTCACTTTCTCAGATCAGCACATTTACCGTATAATCCCGAATACCATCCGCCACCGACTAAACCGGCACCCTAAATTTGAGACGGCAAAATACGGAAAAAAAAAATGAATGACTTGCATACCTATTTAATTTTCTTCAAATATACCACAAATATAAATTCAAACAGCTTACAATTAATAAAACCATCACAAAAATCATAAATAAAATCGGTCCAATACTCAGATCATTCACAATTCACCGTCGTCATCTGAAGTTTCACCATAGGAACTTTCGTCACTGGCATCTTTCCAAAAATAGTGATCCTCACTACCGTCCACTGAATTTGAAATTCCACATTTCTGAAAGCTTTTGGACAGTAGATCATTGGGAATGCGCGCCCATGCAGTCCTGATCCAGCCGCATATTAGTCCCACTTCAGGCCTCTTCACTCATCCGGTTGGTGTTAACACGTGATCACATCCATTCGGTGTACAACTGTATCATTGCAGTTTTGAAAGGCCAGTTCACACACACATCCAACGTCTGTAGAATAGAAGCAAGTCCTCTGGGAATTATTGCAAGATCAGTTTTTCCTTTCTTCATCATATCTTTTACGGCATCAGTTGTATGTCCTCGGTAACTGTCCAACACCAGCATGTTTCTTTTTTGTAACAAAGCTCCCGGGTGACGTTGCCAAACGCACTTCACCCAGTCCTCAACTAACGCACTGTCCATCCAGCCGGAATCATGTGTCCTAACAATAACACCGGATGGTAAGTTTCCTTTCGGAAGTGTTTTCCTTTTCAGAACCACATGTGGAGGGAGTTTGGTTCCATCCGCTAATATGCACATTACCGTGCATCGTTGCTTTACGTTACCACCCGTTCTGATGGTTACACTTTTAGAACCCTTTGTATCCACTGTATTTTTCAATGGCATTTCAAAATAGACAGGTGTCTGGTCAGCATTTCCAATTTATGGCAGCAAATAAGAATTTTGATGTGACGCTGAAAGGCCGTTCATTTTTTTTTCATACGCCCCAGGGAGAAATTGTGAAATAGACGTACGTCTCTAAATGCACAATCCCTTTCTCCGATAAAAGTTGCGGATCCATCTGCGGCTTGCAGTAAAACCCTGTGTTTTGAGTTCTTTTGAGATCTCTAGTGTTTTCAATTGACACATTTCACTAGAAACACCATATCCTAACTCACGTTTTTCTATCACAAATTTGTGGAGTCATTCTTCAATTTCCAGAAACACTGCACTCCACCCATGGAACATTCTGTGATTGCCATTACTTTTTAGAAGTTTTTCCATCTTCTTCCGCCAATCATGAATTCACGATTCATCAATATCGTACTTTCTCCAAACGGCACGATTTCCGTATATTTCAGCTTCGCTTACAACTTTAAGTTTCTCACACACAATAAATGACTGCAGACGCTGTTTTGAATCCATCGCTTACTATCGAGACAGCACTTTCACAGGACAGATACGGAACTCGAATGTGAGTGAGGTAGACTTCCGTTACCAACAGTCTCGAGTCTCGCAAAGTAAGATATTCCGAAAGATCAATTATTCGTGCACCCAGCATGTCAGCAACACTTCTAAAACAAATGACGATCGAGCATCCGCAGCAGTGGCTTTCATATTTACCGCATATTTACCCATATTCTTTGATTTACCGTATTTCATTACCTTATATTTCGTGTTTACATGCCACTGTAACCGTATTGAGAAAAATCTATCTTATTTTCTAGAACGCAACTAAAACACAATAAGATCTGAATGCCCGTTTACATATGGTATAATGAGTACGGTAACCATATTCAAATCTATTTCAATACTCCAGGTAAACGTAGTAAATATTTACGAGAATGAACGGCTTGAATATGACCCACACCCAAAATTTAGAAACAATATTTTGGGGAAAAAAGTGCGGGTGGTATTCGGGATTATACGGTAACTCTCATCTTTATGAAGCCATGATGCATAGCTGGTAGCCTAACATTACATTAATTATTGAATCTAATAGCTCTCCAAAAATTCTTCTCCAATAATCAGCCCCATTCTAAACATTGCTACTTCTGTCATTCGAAATCTTGTGATGACATTAGTTATGGAGGACGGGTCAGACATGATATCCTTCGGTTCAGTACCAGGCTTGCAACAAAATCTCCACAAACACAGCAATAATAATACATAAAAATAGGATCTGACATGGCAAATATGTATTAAGTAAGGGATAAAACATAAGATGAGCAGTATGCCTCACTAACTGTTCCTGGTTTCAATTTCCTATCCTTATTGGTAGAAGACATTGTTTTTCCACAAATCCAATTCAAACTCAACTATAGTAACATTTCGGGATATCCTTTTCCATAAAGGTAAACAATATTATTTTTCCCAAATTGAAGCTCTCAATTAACTACGAAAGAAAATCCATAAAGAAATATAAAACAATTATTGGTCCCATTCATAACACTGAGGTATGTAGCGTCATACTATTCCGTACTATTTACATTATGCTTCCATTCAGTAATCACATGCTTAGATGTACAGTAAAAAGAGTTTTTTATCTGGCACCTAGATGATGACTCAGGAGCCATCACGGATCGTCTATGATTACAATTAGAACATAGTTGCCGCACTGGTCACGCTGGAAGACTGTCCATGTTCGGTGACGAAGATCCACATCCTGAAGTTCGTTTTTCTTTCTTCCTGGGAATCTGTAGGAATCTGATGCAACACAGCAGTTAGACGTTATGTATATAGTCTCGCAAACATTACTGCACAGACATTGCCTTTCTAATGAGAAACGACAGTTATCCAGCTCTTATATACGAGACAAAAAATTTAAAGGAACACCCAATGATATGAGAGAGCAGCAGCAATGTTACCACTAATTAGCTTAGCAGCAGGCATTGGATCTGCGTTAGTTCATTAATAAACAAAAATAATACAGTGAGTTTCTCTCATCGGTTGGCCGGCAGGCACACCCAGCTTATCTGCCTCCCGTTGACTCATCACTCCCCGCTTCATGGCATAGCAACAAGGAAAGCACTTCACTCACTTTATCCGTGCATGACATGAGATAACAATTAAAATTAAGAAAATAAGAATTAAGAAAATTAGTAATTAAAGATTACCTTATGACAGGAGATTTCAATTTTAACATTTTCGTAGCCCGCCATGCTGAGCTCTTCAAAGCCCCAGCTTCTTATCCAAGTCATCTTAGGGATTTTGTAGGCTTATGTTCTAATATTTCTGCAATTTCATTTACTTCTTCATCATTAAGTACATCTTTTTTAACACTTCACGTCTTATTGTTTAAAGAATCAGTTCCTCTCAATTTGTTTACGATTTATCTATCAGCTGGTCAGTGAATTAATAGGTCAGCCTGTAAAACAGTTGGATGATGTCAGATCCTGTAGCTGACAGTTGAGGTTCAAATCAGAGTCTCTACCTTTCTTGAATGTTCAACGTTATCATTATGTTTGGCATTACTAGGCATTGCATGGTGTCGCAGGGGAGGTGGGTAACTGACCTGCAGTGGAATAAGAACATCTCACTGTAGTGAGTTAACAACTGCTATGATATTTTTACAGCAGCTAGAACATCTATTTTTATATGGAATCCCATCCACCCCATGAGCTAGTTTAGTAACTCGTATAAAGGCCTTTGGTTGTGATTACCACTTGAAGTCTGCAAGGGCGAGGAATGTACTGCTCACTCTAGGTAACTTCCTCCCAAGTATCAAGAGATAGATCCCAAAGGTCATCTTCGGATCTTGAGGCAGGGTCAGGCAAGTTCTCCTTCATGACATGCTTTGTCTCAGCCCACATGTTTTTGACTGGGCTGAGATCTGGGATGCAAGGAGGCCAGGCTTTAGGGCTGATTTTGACCTGTTTGGCCATTGCTGATGTGTGTATGGGAAACTGGTCCTGTTGAAAGTGAATTACTCCCTCGGGATACAGTTGTCACACTGATGGAACCATAATATCAATCATAAAACGAATGTATTGGTTTGCATCTAGCCGACCTTGTATCCTGCGAAGCATTCCAAGATCCCAGGAGGACATTCATTCCCATACCGATAAAGACACACAACCACTATGGGAAGGCAATTTGACATCCTGAGGCTTGCATCGAATACCCAATGATCTATATGCTTGTACTGAGCCATTGTTCACCAAGGAATAACAAGATTTTCCCAAGAAAAAGTCAGTAAAATAATAATAATAATAATAATAATAATAATAATAATAATAATAATAATAATAATAATAATAATAGCTTCACGTCCCACTAACTACTTTTAAGTACCTTCAAATACCACCGGTCTGAGCCAGAATCGAACCTGCCAAGTTGGGGTCAGGAGGCCGGCCAGACCACTCAATCTGGCGAGAAAAATATCTCTTCTGTGTCATCAGCTCATAGAAAATAGGCGTAGTGAACAAGCGATTGCGAGAAATAGTGTCCTAATTTAGGTTTCTGTACAATCCCCTGCGGCAAGAGAATGGCCATAAGAAGCTTTATGTCCTTATTTGTCTGGACACAGTCTTGATCTCGATTCCTTCCTTTCATCTTACTAAACTGGGTTTTATATGCGATTTCCTGCTCGGCATCTTTTGACTGTTCAGCTATGTTCTGGCATATCTCATCATAAAAAAGTAATTAAAATATTTCGCGCAGTTCTGTTTTCCCTAAAAACACTCTCTTTACATCACGATGGAAATTTGGATCAAAGCGGGAATTTATTTGTCCATTTTCAGTATAAGTTGATGAAGAAATTGCAATGGTTGGATTGTAATCAGTATTATCGTCACAACTGTCACTGTCATTATCGCTACTTGAACGGAATCGAACACATGTTGTCTCTTATGCGAGTGCTGAACATTCGCATCAGCTACGCCCAAACCCTGCATAATCCAGCCTGAAGTACTTATTCCAGGTAATTTCCTGTCACTTACGAATTCCCCTTTGGCAGAACTTACTTCACTAATATCACAATTCTCCCCACTAAATTCCAACATTTCATTTATCGTGACCCATAAATCATCTTCCTCTAACAGTGGGGGCCGTTAATTTGTTATCTATTTTAGCGGGAAAAAAATGTAAGAAAAAGTATCGAATAGAACCCTGGTCTCAGCAGTTTGGACGGAAATAATGAAATATGACTGTATTATGCATGTGTACGATAATAAAATATTGTGTAACTCGCAATAAACACACACTCCAGTCGTGAAGGAAGAACTCAAGACTGGGGATAATAAATCAGGTCACAATTCTAAAATGTCATCAGAGAGATCTGTTCAGTGTCATAATCTCTAGAAATCCCTTCTACAGCAATATTATTACATCCAAGGGACGATCAGGCGATGAGCTAAAGCTTCAGCGCAGAGCTATTAGTCCTTAGGTCGTTCTTGCTCGGACTCAGCTGCATTCTTTATGTTGCAACTCATGGATGACACTTTGGTATTGGGAGAACATAGTTGAAAAAATTCACATCAGAGGGCAGACTCATCCAGAATATGCTGCTGAAAAGGAAATGAACCTCTGCAGGCAGGCAACTGAGAAAAAAATATAATTTGAATCGGCGGATATATCCGCGTTCCCCACCGAGTAAGCGACTTGTAGCCGCGGATCTCGCCGCATCACCCACCGAACGGGTTAATTGTGATGAAAGCTGACAAAGGCAATGCCACTGTGATCATGAGCAAAGAAACTTATATCCAGAAAACTGAATTATTTTTCTCAGAAAATTAATTTAAGTTAATAAAAAAAGACCCAACTAATAGCATCTATAGATATTTAAAACAGATACTCAAGCATACGTCTTTCTTTCTTAGTGAATATGAAACCCAAAAAACTAATTAATATGAATTTGAGTATCCCCACAGCTAAGGCATTGCCAAAGGACCATAAAGAAGGTGCACCCATAAGACCAATATTTAATTTTAGGAATAGTCTGACAAGGCCTCTAGATTCATTCATATTTTGAAAAACATCAGGCCTGTTAAGAATTCCATAGAATTTTGTAATTTAACCAAAAATCTAATTTTGCAACCACATCAGAAAGTATACTCCTTTGATATCCATGTACTCCAATATATCAGTATCCAAAACCATCAAACTAATTAAAGAAAACTTGCTAAAATGTAGTAAATTAAGCGAACAGGAAATAGAAGAGTTCATAGCTATCCTGGAATTTGTAACTTCTGACAATTATTTTACTTTCAACGGCCTCTTTTATAATCAAGGAGGTCTTCCTATGGGCGTCCCAGCCTCGGGGATAATGGCTGAAAACTACACAGATTACTTGTAAAGAACTA
This sequence comes from Anabrus simplex, assembly GCF_040414725.1. Lineage (NCBI taxonomy): Eukaryota > Metazoa > Arthropoda > Insecta > Orthoptera > Tettigoniidae > Anabrus > Anabrus simplex. The sequence goes on along the minus strand of NC_090265.1, from coordinate 246,320,778 downwards.
AAATCCTTAACAACATTAAAGTAATATAATTTTGGACGCATTATGTGGATAATACATTTGCTATTATAAACCATAATGTCACCAATGGAAATGCCATACTAGAACAACTGAATGAGGTTGATTCATGGATTAATTTCACATCAGAATCTGAAATTATAATTCTAGAAATTTTTGGATCTCATCATCAGCAAAAACTCAGAAAAACTCGCATATAATATATATAGAGAACCTACTCAGACAGTAAACACCATTCAACAGAAATCCACACATCCAGAAGCCCACAAAAGGGCCTCATTCTATAGCTTATTAGATGAGACATACATACATACATACATACATACATACATACATACATACATACATACATACATACATACATACATACATACATACATACATACATACATTATCATTATAGACTGTTATGCCTTTCAGCGTTCAGTCTGCAAGCCTCTGAGAATTTACTAAACGTCGCCACAATCCTCGATTTGCAACTAGTGTTGTGGCCTCATTTAGTTCTATACCTCTTATCTTTAAATCGTTAGAAACCGAATCTAACCATCATCGTCTTGGCCTCCCTCTACTTCTCTTACCCTCCATAACAGAGTCCATTATCCTCCTAGGTAACCTATCCTCCTCCATTCGCCTCACATGACCCCACCACCGAAGCCGGTTTATGTGTACAGCTTCATCCATCAAGTTCATTCCTAAATTAGCCTTTATCTCCTCATTCCGAACACCCTCCTGCCATTGTTCCCACATGTTTGTACCAGCAATCATTCTCACTACTTTCATGTCTGTTACTTCTAACTTATGAATAAGATATCCTGAGTCCACCCAGCTTTCACTCCCGTAAAGCAAAGTTGGTCTGAAAACAGACCGATGTAAAGATAGTTTCGTCTGGGAGCTGACTTCCTTCTTACAGAATACTGCTGATCGCAACTGCGAGCTCACTGCATTTGCTTTACTACACCTTGATTCAATCTCTCTTACTATATTACCATCCTGGGAGAACACACAACCTAAATACTTGAAATTATCGACCTGTTCTAGCTTTGTATCACCAATCTGACATTCGATTCTGTTGAATTTCTTACCTACTGACATCAATTTAGTCTTCGAGAGGCTAATTTTCATACCATACTCATTCCACCTATTTTCAAGTTCCAAGATATTAGACTGCAGGCTTTCGGCACAGTCTGCCATTAAGACCAAGTCGTCAGCATAGGCCAAACTGCTTACTACATTTCCACCTAACTGAATCTATCCCTGCCATTTTATACCTTTCAGCAGATGATCCATGTAAACTACAAACAGCAAAGGTGAAAGATTACAGCCTTGTCTAACTCCTGTATGTACCCTGAACCAAGAACTCATTCTACCATCAATCCTCACTGAAGCCCAATTGTCAACATAAATGCCTTTGATTGATTTTAATAATCTACCTTTAATTCCATAGTCCCCCAGTATGGCGAACATCTTTTCCCTCGGTACCCTGTCATATGCTTTCTCTAGATCTACGAAACATAAACACAACTGCCTATTCCTCTCGTAGCATTTTTCAATTACCTGGCGCATACTGAAAATCTGATCCTGACAGCCTCTCTGTGGTCTGAAACCACACTGGTTTTCATCCAACTTCCTCTCAACGACTGATCGCACCCTCCCTTCCAGGATGCCAGTGAATACTTTGCCTGGTATACTAATCAATGAGATACCTCGATAGTTGTTCCAATCCTTTCTGTTCCCTTGCTTATAGATAGGTGCAATTACTGCTTTTATCCAATCTGAAGGTACCTTACCAACACTCCACGCTAATTTTACTACTCTATGAATCCATTTCATCCCTGCCTTCCCACTGTACTTCACCATTTCAGGTCTAATTTCATCTATTCCTGCTGCCTTATGACAATGGAGTTTATTTACTATCCTTTCCACTTCCTCAAGCATAATTTTACCAACATCGTTTTCCTCCTCCCCATGAGCTTGGCTGTTTGCATCACCACCATGATGATTTCCTTTTACATTGAGAAGATGTTCAAAATATTCCCTCCACCTCTCCAGTGATTCCCTGGAATCTGTTATGAGTTCACCTGAATTACTCAAAACACTGTTCATTTCCTTTTTCCCTCCCTTCCTAAGATTCTTTATTACTGTCCAGAAAGGTTTCCCTGCTGCTTGACCTAGCCTTTCCAGGTTATTACCAAAATCTTCCCATGACTTCTTTTTGGATTCAACAACTATTTGTTTCGCTCTGTTTCTTTCATCTACGTACCAATCCCTGTCTGCCTTGGCCCTTGTTTAGAGCCATTTCTGATAAGCCTTCTTTTTACATTTACAGGCTGCTCTCACTTCATCATTCCACCAAGATGTTCGCCTTTTCCCATCTTTACACACAGTTGTTCCTAGGCATTCCCTTGCTGCTTCTATTACAGCATCCTTGTATGCCACCCATTCACTTTCTATATCGTGAACCTGCTTACTGTCTACTGTTCGAAACTTCTCACTAATCATATCCATGTACTTCTGTCTAATTTCCTCGTCCAGGAGACTTTCTACCCTTATTCGTTTGCAGACAGATTTCACTTTCTCTACCCTAGGCCTAGAGATACTTAGTTCACTACAGATCAGAGAGTGGTCTGTATCATCGAAAAATCCGCGAAAAACTCGTACATTCCTAACAGATTTCTTGAATTCAAAGTCTGCTAAGATATAGTCTATTATGGATCTGGTACCCCTAGCCTGCCATGTGTAGTGGTGAATAGCCTTATGCTTGAAGAATGTATTCGTAACAGCTAAACCCATACTAGCACAGAAGTCCAGCAAACGCTTCCCATTCCCATTAGCTTCCATATCTTCCCCACATTTACCAATCACCCTTTCGTAACCTTCAGTTCTATTCCCAACTCTCGCATTGAAATCGCCCATTAGCACTATTCTATCCTTGCTGTTGACCCTGACCACGATGTCACTTAATGCTTCATAAAACTTGTCAACTTCATCCTCATCTGTACCCTCACATGGTGAATACACGGACACAATTCTTGTCCTAATTCCTCCCACTGACAAATCTACCCACATCATTCGCTCATTTACATGCCTAACAGAAACTATGTTCCGTGCAATGGTATTCCTGATAAAGAGCCCTCCCCAGACTCTGCCCTTCCCTTTCTAACACCCGTCAAGTACACTTTATAATCTCCTATCTCTTCCTCATTATCTCCCCTTAGCCGAATATCACTTACTCCTAGCACATCCAGATGCATCCTCTTTGCTGACTCAGCCAGTTCTACCTTCTTTCTTCCATAAGCCCCATTAATATTGATAGCTCCCCATCGAATTCCATTTCGTTCGCCAAGTTGTTTCCAAGGAGTCCCTCGCCTGTCAAATGGGAGTGGGACTCCATTACTCCCATAGGTCCGAGGCTTGCTTAAAGTGTTCTGAGCTCGGTAAATTCATGAAGCAGGATGCTGCCCTACTTGCACATAGTTCAAGTGAGGATCTCTCCTCTAATGGGTTATGGACCACCGGTGAATTGTATAGTCCTAGCCGCCTGAGCACAAGGAGGGCCACGACTCAGAATATGTCCGAGATGCTCACTCTCATTCCATAGCAACTGGTATCCCGACTCTCAGGACCACTTACTAGGCCACTCAGCTGTTGCCCATGGTTCACGAACTAGGACGTGACTACAGTAACCCACAAACATGAACCCACAAAGATGATAATCGGAAAAAAAAAGGAGTTGCACACAGTATATTTCATAGCGAGAAAAAATGGTTTCAATACGGATTTTATAGATAAAATTGTCAATAAAATTGAGAATAAACCCACTTCACTGCTTAGAGAATCCAAAAAAGGAAACAGACAATTATGCCCTTTTTGCTTTCAGTAATAGAACATTTATGAATTTACCAACACTTTGAAAAAAACAAATCTGCATATCTTTAAAAACTGTTAAGAACAATGTAAACCTGTTTTATAACCAGCATACAGTTAATAATATCAACAAAAAATTCCAGAAATCAAGGGTTTATAAACTAAAATGCAGTCAATGCCAAGCCAGCTATGTGGTATTCGGTATAATGAACATGTCATTGCCTCAAAATACAATAGATTCTCTGTTATGGGTTCTCACATGTCAGATTCCAACCATTCTTTTACATCCATAGAACAAGACCTACAAATCCTTCAATTCAACAACAAAGGCAACTTACTCAGTATTTTGGAGAATATATTTTACAACACAGATCAAAAATGTAATCCGATATACTTAAATGAAATTTCTGACAACCTTAATATGCCAATTGAAGAAATAATTAAGAAATTTCTCCTGACTACACATCAAAACAGAGCAATACTCTCCCGTTCCCTGTCCACTCACTCTAATCCCCTCCCTGCTCGCTTTCACAAACACGTGATCTTCACAAGTACAGCTCAGTTGGCCTTAGCCCACAGGTGGAGGAGAATCACAAGGGCCTGGTGAAGACTTAAATAGTCAGAAGTACCTCTGCCATATAGGTATTTTTATACACGTCCACTTTTAAAGATAACTTTATGATTCCCATTTTCATTTTAGGCCCCTCTTTCTTCTTGTGGAACAACCTGACATTTGGTATGTGCATTTTTAAACAAAAGTTCCTCCTATTTATTACCTTGCAACATCACAAGAATTGCACTAATCTTTGAATTCAACACATCAAGAGTTACGTTCAACAGCCACAATTTCAACAAAAACATTTTTGTGTGCCAGCAACACTCATGCCAACAACTTCTAGCTTAAAAATTGGTGCACATCATCATCAGTTTTTATAATTTTAAACATTCTTATTTTGATATTTTCTTGAAACAATGTTGCATTTTATTTGATGTATTTGACAACTAAATCATATTTTATTCATTTTATGTGTTAATAATATCCTTGTTTTATTTTAACTTGTCTTTTGTATATCAGTTGAAGATGTCCACAAGGTGAAAGGATCATGTATTGAATTAGCCTATTTTATGTTGACTTCAAGAATAAAAAAACATAGTATTGTAAGGGTGGAATTTTTGATTAAAAGTCTTAAAGATTCTACAGATATATAATTCAGAGCATTGGTCATCTTCCATCATTGAGAGCAAAATAAATTATTCTAATTTGTTTTGGTATTTCAGATGTGAAGGTAAACTTGGCCTTTGGGAGTACCTAATTGACAGAGCAATTACAAACTTTAAGACTCAAGAAGGACTTGATCTGGTAAGATAATATTTAATATGTGTTTCTAAGTGAGGTAATAAATGTTAAGTCAAAGTTTAAGGAGAAAGTATATCTTCAGTCCTGGTTTGTTATGATGCTATATCATTGTATACAATTTCTGCTAGAGAATTAATAATGGTATACAAAGTTCTTCAAAACAGATGCTGCAAATGTAAAGCTGATTTATTCTCTACTGAACCAGCATTAATAGTCCACAATGATATACAATGATAAGATGATCTTTATAAGTTTGTTGTCCATAAGTTTCATTTCTGTCAGTGTAGTAGTGGAGGTGGTAGTGGTGGTGGTGGTGGTGGTAGTGATTGTGGTGGTGGTGGTAAAAAATGAAATGGCGTATGGCTTTTAGTGCCGGGAGTGTCCGAGGACATGTTCGGCTCGCCAGGTGCAGGTCTTTTGATTTGACGCCCGTAGGCGACCCGCGCGTCGTGATGAGGATGAAATGATGACGAAGACGACACATACACCCAGCCCCCGTGTCAGCGAAATTAACCAATTATGGTTAAAATTCACGACCCTGCCGGGAATCGAACCCGGGACCCTTGTGACCAAAGGCCAGCACGCTAACCATTTAGCCATGGAGCCGGACGGTGGTGGTGGTGGTGGTGGTGGTGGTTGCAGTTTAGTCGCGCCCTTGCAGCAAGAGAAAGAATTTTGTATTATTTCAAATACAATTTAATAAGTGCCACTGCTTAAGAACTGCATATCATGTTGGGTGCAACCATTCCAATCCACTGGATATTTTTGCCCTGGGAAAAGTCCTGGCTGCCCTCAAATTTTGAGGAAGACAGTGGAGAGGATTGGAAGTGCATATGTAAGGAGTCCAAAGAAATTGACAATGTGGGCTAATTACGAATTATATGTACCACACCCCACTGTATGCCATGTTTTATGAAAATATCTGGCCTGTAAGCCATACAAACTGCAGCTCCTGCAGACGTTGAGACCATTCCGGTGGTGGTGGTAAAAAATGAAATGGCGTATGGCTTTTAGTGCCGGGAGTGTCCGAGGACATGTTCGGCTCGCCAGGTGCAGGTCTTTTGATTTGACGCCCGTAGGCGACCCGCGCGTCGTGATGAGGATGAAATGATGATGAAGACGACACTTACACCCAGCCCCCGTGTCAGCGAAATTAACCAATTATGGTTAAAATTCACGACCCTGCCGGGAATCGAACCCGGGACCCTTGTGACCAAAGGCCAGCACACTAACCATTTAGCCATGGAGCCGGACGGTGGTGGTGGTGGTGGTGGTGGTGGTGGTGGTGGTGGTGGTGGTGGTGGTTGCAGTTTAGTCGCGCCCTTGCAGCAAGAGAAAGAATTTTGTATTATTTCAAATACAATTTAATAAGTGCCACTGCTTAGGAACTGCATATCATGTTGGGTGCAACCATTCCAATCCACTGGATATTTTTGCCCTGGGAAAAGTCCTGGCTGCCCTCAAATTTTGAGGAAGACAGTGGAGAGGATTGGAAGTGCATATGTAAGGAGTCCAAAGAAATTGACAATGTGGGCTAATTACGAATTATATGTACCACACCCCACTGTATGCCATGTTTTATGAAAATATCTGGCCTGTAAGCCATACAAACTGCAGCTCCTGCAGACGTTGAGACCATTCCGGTGGTGGTGGTAAAAAATGAAATGGCGTATGGCTTTTAGTGCCGGGAGTGTCCGAGGACATGTTCGGCTCGCCAGGTGCAGGTCTTTTGATTTGACGCCCGTAGGCGACCCGCGCGTCGTGATGAGGATGAAATGATGATGAAGACGACACATACACCCAGCCCCCGTGTCAGCGAAATTAACCAATTATGGTTAAAATTCACGACCCTGCCGGGAATCGAACCCGGGACCCTTGTGACCAAAGGCCAGCACGCTAACCATTTAGCCATGGAGCCGGACGGTGGTGGTGGTGGTGGTGGTGGTGGTGGTGGTTGCAGTTTAGTCGCGCCCTTGCAGCAAGAGAAAGAATTTTGTATTATTTCAAATACAATTTAATAAGTGCCACTGCTTAGGAACTGCATATCATGTTGGGTGCAACCATTCCAATCCACTGGATATTTTTGCCCTGGGAAAAGTCCTGGCTGCCCTCAAATTTTGAGGAAGACAGTGGAGAGGATTGGAAGTGCATATGTAAGGAGTCCAAAGAAATTGACAATGTGGGCTAATTACGAATTATATGTACCACACCCCACTGTATGCCATGTTTTATGAAAATATCTGGCCTGTAAGCCATACAAACTGCAGCTCCTGCAGACGTTGAGACCAACAGACAAGCCTAAGGATGGTGAAGTGTGCTCATTCAACACTGCACTGAAATTCAGAACCTCTTAGAAGAGGATGGATTTATTTACAAGTTAGTGTACAGCAAAGAAAGACAGGAAAGACAAGATTAGGAATGAGAAAATTAGAGAAGAAGTAGGAATAGATGATTCTCTCCTCAATAAGATTCAGATATCAAGACTGAAGTGGTTTGCTCACATGAAGAGGATGCCAGTAAACAGAACTGCAAGGAAGGAATTTGACAGAAAGGTAGAAGGAAGACGACCCGTGGAAAGGCCACGAAGGAAATGGATAGATTTAGTTAAGAGCGATGTACTGCTGAGAGGTGATGATTGGGACAAGTTGGTGGAGGAAGAATGGTACAAGCAGGATGAGATGGAGGAGGCTCATATACCACACACGGGAAACTGGAGATGGTTTAGGATGATGATGATGATGATGATGATGTACAGCAATAAGGAAACATTTCACATGAACAGAAAGTCAGTCACCATAATGTTAGGATCTGGGGCACAGAAAACCTCATGCCATTGTGGAGTATGAGAAAGATGCATTGAAAGTGAACATGTTGCATGATGAGCAGATGAAACATCTTCCTAATCTAATCTTTCAATAGGATTGTGCACCTCCCCATTTCCACTGGAATATTCATGAACACCTGAATGCCACCCTACTAGGATGTTGGACTGGCCAAGCCAGAAATCATTATTTGTCGATGTTGCTCTGGCTTTTACAATAATCTGATTTAACACCCTGTGATTTCCATTTGTAGTGATACATCACGGATGTTGTGTGTGATCCCCCATTACCGTAACAACTGGACAATTTGAAGAACCGCATCTCTGACACAGTGGAGTAGATAACAGAGTGTATGTTAGGACGTGTCTGGGAAGAAATGGACTTCCATCTAGACATCTGCTATGTCATCCAAGGTGCTCATTCAACACTTGTAAGGTCCATATAAATGTTTTGAACAACAACAGAATCTCTGGCAATAAGTACCTGAACTTCTGAAACTTATGGCCAACAAACTTATTCGGGTAGTCTGTCATTACATATCATTGCAGATCATGTACGTCAGTTCAATAAAGAATAAATCAGTTTTACTTTTGCACCATCCTTTCTGAATTACCTTGTATTTAAGCCTCATGTTTATAATGATCTCCTTTGTTGTTTTTAATCTATAATCATTTTCTCAATGTAGATATTTATAATAAAGGGGAGGGGGAGAAAAATACATTGTAACTAGAAAAATATCAGAAGTAAATTTCTCAAACTATTCAGGGTTTCATCATCATAGGCATTCGCTTGGTGTTTTCAATTATGGGTTCTTAGATGGCCAGAAAGATCAATTATAGTACCACAAGCTCTGCTACAATGCTGGTACATCAAATCTACCAAATCTCATTGTTGTCTGATTTTCTCATTCTTTTCTGTGATCTCTTTTATTGGACTCATGGTTCAATTGCTGTTGTTCAAAATTTCATAGGCCCCGAGGATAATACAGTACCATGTTGTCCAATCAGATGCTACATCCTCCAAGTTGCTGAAGTCAGTTTGGCAAAATGTTGGGAAAAGTACAAGAAAAAAGTAATTCGGTTCAATTACAGTTACTTGAGAAATATTCTTCTCAATTATTGTTGTTACTGTAGTAGTATTATTATTAACTTTATTGGCCGCATTTGATCACTTGAGTCATTCTTGGTTCACTTTCTCTTTGAAGATTATACTCTTTGGTCTTGAAAATGGCCCAGTACTTTTTCATTCATTCAAATCACAGTTTTCTCAATTTGACTGAAATCTCTATAGCCCTTCTATATGTCTGCTAACAATTTGTGAGTCTTGAGAAGTGTGTTAATTTTATTTTTGTTCTCTGCATCTGCTATCTTGAGTCCAACTGCTTTGAGATCTTGATGAATTTTGTGGATTCATTGTCCTCCTGTCTTCTTTCCAAGATTTCTCAACATTAGCTGTCATAAAACCCTGCCTCCTGGCAGTTACAAGATGTGAAAGAAATAAGATTTTCTTATTCACTGTGCTGGTGATTGGTTCAATCTCTCGATAGATAGTTTCACTGGAATGGATTTTCCAGACTCCTTTGCCCTGGTAATTTTATTTACGCAAGTTCTAATGATTCTTTTAATTTTGAGGAGCTGATCAGTTCTTCTTCCATTTTTAATTTGGAACAGAGTTTCACAAGTATAGGTGGCTTCCGGGTGAGTTATGGTTTTATACTGTTGGATCTTAGTATCTATTGACAGGCATTTCTGATTATACGTTGACTAGGTTTGAAACTGGGCTTTTTTAATTTCATTAGTTCTATTTATCTGTGTTTCTTTCTCATTTAAGTTGTGTGTAATGATTTCTCCAAGATATTTAAATTGTAGAACTATGTTAAATTTTTGATCATTTATGAAAACATTAATCATGCTTAGGGGTTTCATGGGCATGATTTCAATTTCCTTGAAGGATATTTTTGGACATCAGAGGTAAACTATGGTATATTAAGTGACATTTCACTAACTTTACAGGAGAGCAGAAAGAAGCTGGTGGGGTGCACCCACCTTTAGGGAAGGTCAAATCAACAGTTATGACCATGGTAAACTATCATAAGAGTCAATACAATGAGGAGTGCAGTAAACAGCATGCAGTGTTGCCAACTCAGCGGATTTTCTGCCAAATATGGCAGATTTTATACAATATATACCTGAAATCGCACACAAATAAAATCGAAGAGGCCTACACTTGTCTTTACTGATAACTATCCCCCAATAAGAAGGCGGCCTGGCCTCGTTGATGATGAAACTACCTTCCTGCCTTACACTTAACACATGCACCTTGGAATGCTCTGAAAGATAAAATAAATTCATGTACACACACTCCTAACTTTACCTATTCACAACCCTTTTTCCCATAACTAAACTAACCATGAATCAAAGCAACAAATAAGGGTGTTAGCATGCATGCTGCCCTGGATCTCCCACTGTTTAATTGACAAATAAAGACTCAGCTCTAGCAAGCTGATATATACTGTTAATATTACACTCGAACTGGGTGAAACTGAGCTGGCCTCAAATGTTACCCACATGCTTAAAAATCTGACATATCCACTTAACTTTGTTGTCTTCAGCCCTCACACCATCTGCACAACTGCTGCGTCAGGAGATTACTCAGCCATCATACAACCTTTGATGGCGTCACAACATAGATGAATAACACTTGTGGCTTCCATGATTGTCCTTGCAGATAACACTCCAACAATGAATGGAAAATAGGTTACCACTGCATTTGCTCAATTGCATACGCGCACACAATTTAAGCAGATATTGCTTAGCACACTTAAATGGATATAAATAATTCTTTGATCAGAATCGAAGGATCATGGAATACGCCCCAGATCAGTCCGTATGCAAGAGCAATTACGATACGATCGCACACGTTTTCTCCGCGTTCGCGAAACCAACCCGAAATGTTGGCGTGTATCACAGCTAGTCAGTTCATGCGATCTTACCGGTATGCACAGCTATCGTCCCTTTGGTCTATCGCGCTCACACATGCATGGTACCTACCGCACTCGGCGCAAGAGCGAAGCGTCACACGTGTAGCGGTAAATGCATATATACGGACTTGTAACTCCCGTATTATTTAAATGTAAATCACACTAGGGCAATACATTTTAATGTAGTCTGGTACGCTTCTATGTGCATAATATTCATATTGTAGTCATACAGAAATCACGTCACTGTAGCACTTTGGTACTGGACAAAGAAAAATGGCAATCTCGACTGGCGTGGAGACTACCTTCTGTACCACGGACAACTCAAGAAAGACCCCGCTTCCCCAAGCCACTGTTGGTTTTATCGACCCACCCGTTGTTCAAAAGAGGGGGTGGCCCTGTCTACTATGGCTCGAGGTTTCAACCGCTTTCTCAAGACAAAGCCCACAACCGTTGGAACCTTGCCACTCAAATATATAGGTTGAAGTTAGCCGATTAATGAACAGGTAAAGAGGTCTAAATTCAATTACAACTCAAAAGACGTATTGAAACCGTGGAGCACAGGTTATTTATCAGATTTCTCCCATATTTCTAGCAGGTCGGCACTATAATGATCAAAGTTAGCAATCCCGCGCAATTCTCTTGGAACAAACCCATGTGCGTAGGACTCGCTTTCACCGCTCGCGATTGGCTCCCTTCAAACACGCCGCGAGTTAGGTGACGCCGCGACACACCCGCAGCCTCGTTTAAACTTTCAAACCACAGGCCGATTCAAACCTGGCTACCAGCCACCCTTCCAGGGTGCGGCCTAGAACAAAACCGTTTGCTTGCCACCTCACAAACAAAGTCTTTAAAATATAACACCTCCACAGTGTTGCGCAATATGCAAATAAAAGTCCCTGGGGCGATATGATATGCTTCAGTACTTCAAACAAAAAGACTTGAGGTTTCGACTTTTTCAATTCATAATATAGTCACGTTAGCAATTAAATTACATTAATGTCAAAAAATATTTGCAGGACGTGTTTCATCTCTTTGAGACATGATCATCCACTTATTTTCAGCATAGATTAAAATAGACATGCACAGGCATTAAAAAGAGTTGTCATACACTCATGATTCCTATTTAAAAACATGTATTTGTATCCACTAAGATCAGAAAAAAAAACAGTGCATAAAAACACTGATTAGAAGTCTTCAAAAAAACATAAAACACCCATACAGTTGTTCTTGCTATACTTAAAAATACACTTTTTGCAGGACGTGTTTCATCTCTTTGAGACATGATCATCCACTTATTTTCAGCATAGATTAAAACAGACATGCACAGGCATTAAAAAGAGTTGTCATACACCCATGATTCAGGGATCTTGGTCGGGAAAGGCAGAAGGGTGAGGGGAAGGGGAAGGAGAAAGCGAAGACAAGCTGGCAAGGGAAATGTAGGGGAGAGGTTTTTTAGGTACAAGGAATCCAGCTTAATTACTTCCGAGCAAATCAAGGAAAGAAGGGATTTAGCCATATAAAGGACTTTTATTTTCTAAATGTCATTAAATTAAAATAATAATAATTATTATTATTATTATGAAACTGATCCAAAGATATGAATATGTTTTCTAAGACGTTCATAAGGTTGCCTTTGCTGTCCCTTTGGAAAATGGTAAAATCTTGATTGATTGAGGATCGGAGTGGCCGACTTCGCTCATATGAATACTCATGGAGGAAAACGTACAATGGTTTTTTTTTAGCCTTAACATGTTCCAGGCATCAGGTTGGAAAACTACAACCTTAGAAGCCTTACATTGGGCACAGGCAAGCATATATATGCCTGAGCCAGAAAAGCAATCATTGTTAGAATGAACAACATTGTGATTAGAAAACAAATGGTGATTAGTATTACGGACTGAAAAAGACACTTGAAAATCATGTTTCTTAAATAAATTTGTTACTTGAAATATACCAAGATTATTGTAAAGGAATGTTGCAAATTTAAGTTTTTTATGTGACACCAGAACCAACTCAGAGCATTGTTTTTTTATCAATTTTTCCAATAATTCTATTGATGGTATTGATTCTAAATCCATTACACTTTGCCAAGTTATGTATAAATTGCAATTCTTTATTCAACTCTTTGCGAGAAAAAGGTAAGTTAAATGCATGATAAATGAAGCTATGATAAGCTGCTCTTTTATGAGTGCCGGGATGCAGAGAACTATTCTTAATAGTAATAGGTGAAAAAGTTGGCTACATATAAACCTTATAGGCAAACTTATCTTGTTCTTGTATAATGACGACATCAAGGAATTTAAGAGAATTATCAATTTTATCTTCAACTGTAAATTGAATAATTTCTGGGGTCGCTGGAGCCACCCAGGCTTATTAAAGAATGGAAACTGAAAAATGAAGAAATCAAGAAGGATTTTCAAAATTTGATAGTGACTAAAATGCCAAAATATGAGACAAGTAGTGTTGATGAAGAGTGAAATGCATTTAGAACAACAATAGTTAACTGTGCTATAGAGGTATGTGGTAAAATGAAAGGTAACGTCAAGAAAAAAGAAAGAAGTTGGTGGAATGATAGAGTAAAGCATACAACTGAAGAAAGAAAAATGGCAAAGAAAAACAAAGATGGTGAGAAACATAATCAGGCTCAGGGAATTGTACCAAAGAACGATGAAATAATAGGCAGACTGGAACAGGAATACAGCGATAAGAAAATCCAGGTAAAAAGAGTAGTGAAAGAAGAAAAGGAGAAAAGCTGGGAACTGTACACCCAAAGAATTGAGGAAGATAGTAAAAGAAATGAGAAAATGTTAAACAGGTTAATGAAAAGTAAAACATCAAATAAGGAAGAAATTAAAGCTATTGAAACAGAGGACGGGATCATTATCAGAGACATGGTAGGAATCAGAGAAGAGATGAAGAGTTATTTTAAAAAATTATTCTTGTAGTCAAGAACAAGTTACCAAAGTCACTAATGAATTACAGAAGGAACATCCTCCAGTTACTTGGAAAGAGACATAAAATGCCCTGAAGAAAATGAAAGTCAGCAGGAGCAGATGAACTAACAGCAGACATGATTAAGGCATTTGGAATCCCTGGAATACAGTGGCTACATCAAACACTGGGAATTTTATGGAAAGAGAACGAGTTACCAGATGACTGGAAAACAGGAATTATAACACCATTGTTTAAAAAAGGAAGTAGAAGGAAGTGCACCAATTATAGAGGCATCATCCTTTTGTCACATTGCCTTAAGATAATGGAGAACATTATAGAACAGAGACTGAGAGAAATAATGGAAGATCTTTTTTTTTTCTTTTTTGCTAGGGGCTTTACGTCACACCGACACAGATAGGTCTTATGGCGATAATGGAAGATCAATTTGAAGAGGAACAACATGAATTTAGAAGAAATAGAGGAACCACAGGCCTAATTTTTTCACTCTGGCAGCTAATGGAAAAATTTTGGGGAAAAAGGGAAGGACTTGATAATACTGTTTTTGAATTTGGAAAAAGCATATGACAGGGTGGAGAGAGGAAAAATATGGGAATGTTTAGAATGTTTAGACAAACATAACAGCCCTGAAGCACTAATTAAAAAAGTTCAGATGTTGTATGATGGTTGTGAAAGTAGTGTGCAAGTAGGAGATGGAAGATCTCAGTGGTTTAAAACAAGAAGAGGTGTCCAAAAAGGGAGTTCTCTTTCCCCATTGCTCTTCATTTCACTCATGGATGCTATTATAAAAGAACTCAAAGAAAGAGATAAGGAAGATCTTAATGCATTTGTTTTTGCTGATGCTGTTGCCATTTGGGGAGAAACTGAGAAAGATGTTCAGAGAAGACTAGATCTTTGGAAAATATAGTTTAAAGAATACAAGTTAACTGTGAGCAAGAGCAAAACAGTGGTGATGAAAGTTAGCAGGACAAATACATCTTGTAACCTCACCCTCGAGGGAGAGAAGATTGAATGTGTGAATACCTTTAAATATCTGGAGAGTACAGCATCAAATGACGGAAGTGCCAAGAACGAAGTGTTGAACAGGGTGCAAAAAGGATCCAACTTCTTCCGTCAAGTACGGAACATAGTATGGGACTGGTGTTCCTCAGAGGGCTAAACAGGTCTGTTTAAAACTTATCTCCTGCCCAACATGACATATAGTCTGGAGAGTTGCATCACACATAAAAGAGAAGTAAGTCAACTGCAAGCTGTTGAAATGAAGTTCCTTAGATCAGCTGTACAGGAAACAGGGTAGGACAGAATTAGGAATGATTAGATATGAAGAGACCTGCAGGTCAACCTGACCATGGAAGAAGGGCTGAGTGTTGCAGGCTGAAGTGGTTAGGACATGTTAAGCAGATGCAGGTGACTCAAACACCAAGGAAGTATTTTGAAAAGATCGTTCCAGGACGAAGATCAATTGGACGCCCTAGAAAAAGGTGGTTAGATCAGATAAGAGAAGACCTAGAGAAGAGAGAAGAAACATGGGATACCCTAGAGGGAAAAGAAGCATACGAGGACTATAATAAATGGAGGCACATCGTTTTTAATTATCCTACCCGCTCGCTGGAAGGAATTCATGATGACAGATTTTGTGGTGGAAGACCATGTATCGCGTATCTGGTTATAACAGGTCTTTGTTCTTGTAGTTCTTTGATCCAGTTATGTTCGATATGGTTGCACCTATGGTTTGTCTATTTGCTTCATTGGGATGCACAAGCCTCCCAACCATGGCAAGGTCACATGATTCACAGGGGAGGACTAAGATAATAAATAATTCAAAGCACTCACAAAAAAAAGAGGTCTGTATAACAGGACAAGTGAATAAAACAATCAAACATACATAACGTCAGCATATTACATTACACATCTGCTGGTTACAGGCGGCGTGCGGTTTGAACTGCAATCTAGTGAAATTTTACAGTATTAGGTACATAATTGGAACACACTTGTCCAGTGGAAGAGACGGCTTGCTTCCTCACCAGTCTTACACCGTGACTAGAAGTATTGGCCTACTTCAAAGCTAACAATACAGTCTAAAATGCCATTGCCACTGTGCTGTTTGTTTGAAACTAACAAAATGAGAAATCTTTCCATTATATCACAGAATAATAGAAAGTAAAACTTATAAACTATAATTGAAGGGAAAACACAAGTACATTTTAAAGTGTTCTGAGTGTGCTCGGTGAAAAATCAAAAAAGGAATGTGCAACATATTGCAAAGCTGTCTAAACCTGCACATCAGTCAATAAAATGCTTACATTACAAATTCCATTTCCATGTTTATTACATACATACATACATACATACATACATACATACATACATACATACATACATACATACATACATACATACCTTATCATTATAGACCGTTATGCCTTTCAGCGTTCAATCTGCAAGCCTCTGTGAATTTACTAAACATCGCCACAATCCTCTATTTGTAACTAATGCTGTGGCCTCATTTAGTTCTATATCTCTTATCTTGAAATCGTTACAAACTGAGTCTAACCATCATCGTCATGGTCTCCCTCTACTTCTCTTACCCTCCATGACAGAGTCCATTATTCTTCTAGGTAATCTATCTGCCTCCATTCGCCTCACATGACCCCACCACTGAAGCCGGTTTATGCGTATAGCTTCATCCATTAGCCTTTATCTCCTTATTCCGAGTACCCTTTGTATAAATTTTATTTTGCTTTCTTGAGGATGTCTATATTGAAAAGCATATAATAATATTTGTTTAATATATGAAAACAGAAATAATAATTCAGTAGCTACTACTAAAAATAATGAGCTTCTTTAAATAGCATTAATTTAGATAAAACAGAGATACAAAAATAATATTAAAACTACAAAAATTATATTGCATTTCATTTGTAAACTATTCTGAGTAATGGCCCTCCTTGTGCTCAGGCAGCTAGAACTATACAATCTACTAGTGATCCCTAACTCGTTAGAGGAGAGAACCTCACTGGGACTATGTGTAAGTAAGAGTAGCATCCTACTTCACGGAATTTTTCACCGAGCATGCTCAGAACGTTTTAAGCAAGCCTCAGACCTATGGGAGTAATGGAGTCCCACTCCCATCTGACAGGCAAGGGACTCCTTGGAAACAACTTAGAGAACAAAATGAAATTTGATGGGGAACTATCAATACTAATGGGGCTTGTGGAAGAAAGAAACTAGAACTGACTGAGTCAGCAAAGAGGATGCGTCTTAATGTGTTAGGAGTTAATCATATTTGGGTAAGGGGTGATAAGAGGAAGAGATAGGAGATAATAAAGTGTACTTGACGGGTGTTAAAAACTGAAGGGCAGAGTGTGGAGTAGCAGTAGCGGAGATTAAGGGAAGGGGGGGGGGGCAGTCTCCCCCTCAGGAGAAAAAATATGTTTATTCCATTTCAACTGCCTGAAACTGAGTATTAAAAAAGCAATTTGTACAAAACCTGTTGTCTTTTCAGCTAGTTATTTCCTTTCATTTCTTTAATTATTAAGAAAAATACTTAATGGAAGTCCGCACAAAATTTCGTTCATCGTGGCTAACGTAATGGTACAGCACCATAGCAAGTAGTGGAGACCCACGGAGTAATGTGTAGCATGTTCTGTGACGAAGGGCAGCAGGGTTATATTTTTGCCAATGTCACCCGCGCTTGCCGCGCCCATTTGTCAATCTGGCAGTCTCACTCAGTCAATGTGTCTGTTCAGTTCTATCATGTCTTTTACTTTGTTAGTGTGTACTCAGATACTAAATAACTTTTTAATTGTATAATCATGCCATACTTCTATTTAATTGTAATACATGCAAAATTATTGTTCGTTTGGTGGAAGTTTTATTGTATAGTACTGTTATTACACACATTATCCTCTATCGAAATTCACTCAGACAGCATCAAAAACTTACCATTTCATAGCAATTTTGATGCCTTCCCCTTCCCCTCCCCCTGCACCCGCACGCGATATTCCTTGGACCCGGGGACTTTATGTTGCCTATGGATTTTTGGGCCCCACAACTTCTAATTCCCAATTGCTGCTACTATGGAGTAGGACTGTTCATCGGGAATACAACTGCATGTAACATAGTTTCTGTTAGGTATGTAAATTAGCGAATGATGTGGGTAGATTTGGTAGTTGGAGGAATTAGGATGAGAATTGTCTCAGTGTACTCACCATGTGAGGGGGCAAGATGAGGATGAAGTTGACAAGTTTTATGAAGCACTGAGTAACATCATAGCAAGGATAGAATAGTGCTAATGGGTGATTTCAGTACAAGAGTTGGGAACAAAACTGAAGGATATGAAAAGGTGACTGGTAAGTGTGGGGAAGATATGGAAGCCAATAGGAATGGGAAGCATTTGCTTGACTTCTACAGCCAGGCTGAGTGGCTCAGATGGTTGAGGCGCTGGTCTTCTGATCCCAACTTCGCAGGTTCGATCCGGGCTCAGTCCGGTGATATTTGAAGATGCTGAAATACATATCAGTCTCGTGTTGGTAGATTTACTGGCATGTAAAATAACTCCTGCAGGACTAAATTCTGGCACCTCAGTGTCTCCAGAAACTGTAAAAATAGTTAGTGGGACTTCTCTGCTAGTATGGGATTAGCAGTTATGAATACAATCTTCAAGCACAAAGCTATTCACCACTACACATGGGAGGGTAAGGGCAGCAGATCCATAAGACTAAATTGTAACCAGCTTTGAATTCAGGAAAACTGTTAGGAATGTATGAGTTTTCCATGGACTTTTTGATGATATAGACCACTAACTTATCTGTAGTGAAATAAGTACACCTAGGCCTAGAAAATGAAATCAGTCTGCAGATGAATAAGGGTAGAAAATCTACAGGAGGAGGAAATTAGACAGAAGTACATGGATATGATTAGTGAAAGCTTCCAAAGAATGGACAATAAGCAGGTTCAGGATATAGAAAATGAATGGGTGGGATACAGAGATGCTGTAATAGATACAGCAAGGGAATACCTAGGAACAACTGTATATAAAGATGAGGAAAAGCAAACATCTTGGTGGAATGATGAAGTAAGAGCAGCTTGTAAATGTAGGAAGAAGGCATATCAGGAACAGCTCCAAACAAGGACTGATGCAGACAGGGAATTTTATGTAAATGAAAGAAACAGCACAAAACTAATAGTTATTGAATCCAAGAAGAAGTCATGGAAAGTTTTTGGTAAAGACCTGGAAAGGCTAGGTCATGCAACAGGGAAACACCTTTCCGGACAGAATAAAAAATTGCAGAGAGGGAAGGAAAACGGAAATGAATAGAGTTTTGGGTGTCAGATGAACTCATAATACACCCCAGGGAATCACTGGACATGTGGAAGGAATATTTTGAAAATCTTCTCAGCACAAAAGGAAATCTTCCTGGTGATATTCCAAACAACCGAGCTCATGGGGAGGAGGAAAATGATGTTGGGGAAATTACGTTTGAGAAGTGGAAAGGATGGTAAATAAACTCCATTGTCATAAAGTAGCAGGAATAGATGAAATCAAACTAAAATGGTGAAGTATAGTGTGAAGGCAGGGATGAAATGGCTTCATAGAGCAAAGATTAGCATGGAATGTTAGTGAGGTATCTTCTGACTGAACAAAAGCAGTAACTGCACCTGTCTATAAGCAAGAGCACAGGAAGAATTGCAATGACTATTGAGGTATCTTATTGATTAGTATACCAGGCAAAATGTCCATTGGGATTTTGGAAGGGAGGTTGCAATCAGTGGTTGAGAGTAAGCTAGATGAAAACCAGTGTGGTTTCAGGCCACAGAGGGACTGTCTGGATCAGATTTTCAGTATGCACCAGGTAATTGATAAATGCTACGGGAGGGATAGACAGTTATATTTATGTTTTGTAGATTTAGAAAATTGCCGGCCCCACGGTGTATGGATAGCATGCCTGCCTCTTACTCGGAGGCCCCGGGTTCGATTCCCAGCCAGGTCAAGAATTCTTACCTCGTTCCGAGGGCTGGTTCAAGTTCCACTCAGCCTACGTGATTAAAATTGAGGAGCCATCTGACGGTGAGATAGTGGCATCGGTCTAGAAAGCCAAAAATAACAGCCGAGAGGATTCGTCTTGCTGACCACACAACACCTCGTAATCTGCAAGCTTTTTGGGATGAGCAGCATTTGCTTGGTAGGCCAAAGCCCTTCCGGGCTGTTGTGCCATGGGGTTTTTAGATCTAGAGAAAGAAAAGATTTTCACTTCACTGGGGGGCTATGGAATTAAGAGTGGATTATTAAAATCAATCAACAGAATTTATGATGACGATTGGGCTGCAGTGAAAATTGATAGTAGAATGAGTTCTTGGTTCAAGATACTTATAGGGGTTAGACAAGGCTGTAATCTTTCACCTTTTTTCTTCGTAGTTTACATGGATCATTTGCTGGAAGGTATTCAGTGGCAGGGAGGTATTCAGTTAGGTGAAAATGTAGTAAGCAGTTTGGCCTATGCTGATGAGTTGGTCTTAGTGGCAGATTGTGCTAAAAGCCTGCAGTCTAGTATCTTGGAACTTGAAAATAGGTGCAATGAGTATGGTATGACAATTAGCCTTTCCAAGACTAAATTGATGTCAGGAGGTAAGAAATCCAAGAGAATTGAATGTCAGATTGGGGATACAAAGCTGGAACAGTATTTAGGATGTGTGTTCTCCCAGGATGGTAGTATAGTAAGTGAGATTAAATCAAGGTGCAGTATAGATAATGCAGTTAGCTCGCCGTTGCGATCAACAGTATTCTGTAAGAAGGAAGTTAGCTCCCAGATGAAACTATCTTTACATGTCTGTTTTCAGATCAACTTTCCTTTATGGGAGTGAAAGCTGGGTGGATCAGGATATCTTATTTAAAAGTTAGAACAGACATGAATGTAGTGAGAACAATTGCAGGTAAAAACAGGTGGAAACAATGGCAAGAGGGTACTCTGAATGAGGAGATAAAGGATAAGTTAGGAATGAACTCGATTGATGAAGCTGCACACATAAACCAGGTTCGATGGTGGGGTCATGTGAGGCGAATGGAGGAAGGTAGGTTACCAAGGCAAATAATGGATTCTATTATGGAGGGTAATAGAAGTAGGGTGAGACCAAGACGACAATAGTTACACTTGGTTTCTAATGATTTCAAGGTAAGAGATATAGAACTAAACGAGGCCACAGAACTAGTTACAAATAGAGGATTGTGGTGGCGGTTAGAAAATTCACAGAGGCTTGCAGACTGAACGCTGAAAGGAATAGCAGTCTATAAAGAATATCTATATACGTATGTACATATGTAGACTATAACACTTGTGCAATCCACCTATTTATATGAATGGTTCTTAATTAAAGATGCATATTATACTGTTCTCTTTTAGGTGTCGGAACTTTATGTCTCAAGGATGGGGCAGTTTGGTACTGCAGAACCTATTGTAGAGGAAGCATTGCGCACTATCAAGGAAGAGGCTGAATGGAGCAATGAAAACTTGCCTGTTATTGAGCAGTGGCTTGATGCTCACACAGATGCTGAGAATGTGATGTGGTACTGACTTTAACCAACTACAATCTGAAGGAGGACAAGAGACTGCTGATAATGTGATGAATGCTTGCATTTTATGTGTAAGGTGGTATCATTTATCTTGAGTGTTTTTGAGGAAGATTACTCAGAAAGTTCATCTTGGCTTCCTAGAGTTTAATTTGCAAGAAACTAGTCATTATGTAGTATTTGTTTGTCTTAGAATGTTTAAAGAATTTTGTCATGAAATATTACTCACCATATTACACTGCACCTCTTCAGGTAATCATGGTTAGTTGAAAATTGATTAATGGTCTGTCTTAATCAATTATACCTACCACTATTACAACATAATGGAAATAGACCAAACTCCTGTTTCTTCCCTTGGATTAACTAATACGGTAATCACCATCTAAAATAGGTCCTTTCTCAGATTATTATCTCCAAGTTAGTTGAACTCATAGTAGTATCATTTAGGGTTAAGATATATGTGGTATCAATCTAACATATTATTTGGATGATACATGTCTGCTACTGTGTATTATTGTGATGTACGTAATAAAGCGACAAGTTGTAGTTGATAGGACTAAGGTGCCTTTGACTGAGTGCCTTGGATCTGGTTTTTTTTTTTTCATGAAGAGAAGAATCTAAGGTTAAACTATACTCATTTCTTTCAGATACTGTGTTAACAAATATTTGTTTATCTTTGAGAGTATTCATTTTTAGATTTTACTAACACTGTTTCCGTTAACTCCATACATGCTTTTGCATTTTCAGTTTCTCTCATATGTACTGACCTACTCAATTTAGACATCTTCAGGAAGTGGCAACCTAGAATTAGCTTTCAATGAAGAATAAAATAACCACCAAAAACTTTATTTTAGTGGATTGCCATTGCAAGCCTTAAAAGCCTTTACCCTACTGATTTCATTTATGTAAGACAAGTTCTTTATTCCCAAGGAGGTCCTTTTTTTGTTGCAATATATTTTAGTTCTCTTGAAGGTTGGAGAATTACATAACCATTCTACATGTATTTCATGGTAAGTAACACTAACAGATTCTTCCTGAATGTGTCACTTACACATACGTACATTACATGCATTCATACTGTACATCAAGTAATATATATAAAGATATGAAGTTTAGCTCCTTGGCTGAATGGTCAATGTAGTGGCCTTCAGTTTAGAGGGCTTCTGGTTTGATTCCTGTCGGGCAGGGAATTTTGACTGTGGATGATCAATTCCCCTAGCTCAGGAACAGGGGATTTGTGTTAATCTTAACACACATCTCCTTATCTACGTACAATAAACTACCCTACCAGCCACTGCAAAAACATGCAATAGTGAATACATCCCTCCACATAGAAGGGGCATCTGGCCATAAAATGGGGTCAAATCCATATCAAGTGCCAAAATCAATATATTAGGGAAAAGTTTAGGACAAAGATATATAAAAATATAGGAACATTAACAGAACACACGCACTCTAGAGACAGTCATCATTTAAAACATCCACAACAATAAGGGGGAGTTGCTCACATAGGACAAGGCCATCAACATCAATTGGAGGGGATTCTTCAGTGAATTGCTCAATGAAGAATTTCCACAGGACGTAGCAACTCGACAGCTTCTTGTTCAAGGACCTGTATCTGAGATCATCCCAGATGAAGTCCAAGCAGCCATATCAAAGATGAAGAATGGCAAAGCACTGGGACCTGATGACGTCCCAGCTGAACTATGGAAAGCTCTAGGTGTAGAAGGAAATGTATGGTTAATCAAGATATTTAATACAACCCTTATTGAAGTGCCCATGCCAAAACAGTTTCATCAAAGCTACCTTGTGCCCATCTTCAAGCAGAAGGGAGATGTCAGAAAATGTGGAATCTACAGATGCATCAAACTCACTTTACACACCCTCAAAATTTGGGAGCATGTCATTGTAAATATCATCAGGAATATACTCAACATAGATCAGAACCAGTGCAGTTTCATATTTGGTATGTCAACAAGTAATGCAATTCAGACTCTACAGACTTTACATGGTGTTTATTGACCTGAAGAAAGCCTTTGACCACATTCCCAGAGAGACTGTTTGGGCAGCATTGAGGAAAAAATAAACACTACAACCATCCTTGAGGAATATGTGAGGCTAATTCAAGATGTTCATCCTCGTCCTACCACATGCGGGGTAATTCAAGATGTTCATCCTCGTCCTTCTACCACATGCGGGGATGAAACAGCTGTTCTGCGGGGGTAATAATGCTGGTATTTTTTGGTATGTAGATAATAGAATAACAGATCTGCACCACATGGCTTGCACTTTCTTGCATGCGGAGGAGAGGGATGAGGGCGCACAGAGATGGACGAGGACGACTCAGTTTGAGTTTACACGAGTACTAACTCGCACGTTTAATTTATTTTGCATTGTACAGTACTTTGTGTCAAGCTGTACAAGTGTACATACTGTTCTACAAGATAATACGCCCCATTCTAAAAATATCTATGTATTATTTGTACGTAAAAACAATAACAATTTTCATTTCTTTTGATATGTTTTTCCAATATTGTTATTAGGAAACCAATCATTTCACGTCATGAGCAGCCATTTTCATGCAACGTAGTGAACGATAGAATAAAAGAAGTTAGCTAGTAGTAAGTAGTTCATGTATTTTTCTATCGTCCATTCATTTCGTAACAGTGTTTAACGAATGTTTTAGGTGACATGGTTTCTACATCCGTATAAAAGCGCTCGTATAAAGATGCATTTCTATAATGGGGTTTCACAAATCTTGTTGGCAGGAATAAAGAAAATACTCAGTTTGTTATATGTAATAAAGTTGTTAGTGCAGAGAGCTTGAAACCGAGCAAGCTAAAAGAATATTTCGAGAAAGTTCACAAGAAGTTTGCAGGTCAAGACATTGATCTTTTTAAGAGAAAAGAGTGTTCTGAGGTCTTCGCAGTTGGATTCCATAGAAAATGTACAGAATGCAACTGAATTGTGTCTTGAAGATTCATATCAAATTGCTTATCACATTGCTATGAACAAAAAACTGCACACAACAGGAGAGGAACTCATCAACTTTGTTTGTGTGATACAGTGTCGCTCGTTATTGGTGAGCAACACGTGGCTTAGATTAATCAAATATCACTCTCAGATACAACAGTTCAAAGTTGTATAACAACATTTTGTGAACTGTTATTTCTAAAATTAAAGTGAGTTCTATATTTAAGCTGCAATTGGGCGAGTCAACCAATGTAGCTTCGTGTTCGCAATTACTGGTATTCACTCGGTACATTAAAGATGACCGTGTGAAAGAGGAATACTTGTTCTGCAAGTCTTTGCCCAACATTACTCATGGCAAAGATGTGTTCAAAATGCTAAAACAGTTTATTGAGGGGAAAAAGGACTGGACTGATCAAAGCTAGTTGGCGTTTGTACAGATGGGTATTCATTTCGTTCTGGATTTCAAGTACTTGTGAAACACGTTGCCCCTCAAGTTTTATCTTAACACTGCTTGATACACAGTTATGCTTTGGCTGTTAATAATGCTTCCTTCCGATTTACCAAGCACGTTCAGTGTCGTAGTAAAAATTGTAAATTGTATTCGTGGTAGTGCAACGAATTCCAGATTATTATTCAAAATTTTGTAAGATTAAGTTGATACAAAATTTAATGGACTTTTGTACCACATGGAGGTACATTGGTTGTTGAGAGGGAAAGTTTTAAACATGGTTTATGAGCTCCGTGAAGAAATAGGATTGTTTCTCGAAAACCAGATAACACCAAAATAGAGTTGTACTCAAAAATGAAAGATAAAACATTTGTCAAAACGCTGGCCTATCTTGCTGATTTTTTCAGGGAAATTAACAGTCCGAATATCTCATTACAAGGAAATATGACGAATATCTCTACAGTACAGGATAAAGTTGCAAGTTTCCTGCGTAAATTGGAACTTTACAAACGCAGAGTTCACGTTGGTGACATGTCACTGTTTACACAACTGTGTAAGCAATTGGTAAATGATGAATCACAAAAAGTCAAGTTTGAAAATTCCGTAATTCACCATTTATCTGCACTAACAGACTCACTGAAGTAATGTTTCCCGGGCATGGACAATTGTCAGTCCAATTCTTGGATATTAAGACCGTTTTCTACTGATGAAATGTTTAAAACCAAAGATGTGTCAGCCAAAGTAAAATTTCTCTGACTATGCGAGAATAGCATGGCATTTCAAAATTATGACCTCGGTACATTTTGGCAAAAAGTAGGTGGTGAACATCCTATTATAGCTGACAGAGCTCTAGGAATGAGATTATTTCTTGCTACCACTTACAGATGTGCAAGTGAACTTTGCAAAACAATTCCAATCTTTACATTAACTGTCATTAATTAATTAAGGAAGTACATTGAAATTGTAATCACATATATTTTTTGCAATTTTATGATTAATAAATGCTATTTGTATGCATGAGGTTGTTCTCTTCTATAACATTTTAAAGGGGGGCAGGGGGTAAAATCAGTTTTCCTGATAGGTCAGAGGTGTAACAAGACTGAAAAGGTTAAGAACCGCTGCTCTACAGATAAAAAGAGCCAACCCTGAGTGATACTTGGGAGTGCTCACATTGCAGGCATAGCCAAGAAGAAGAAGAAGAAGAAGAAGAAGAAGAAGAAGAAGAAGAAGAAGAAGAAGAAGAAGAAGAAGAAGGAGGAGGAGAAGGAGAATAAGGAGGAGAAGGAGAAGGAGAATAAGAAGACATAGTAGAATAAACACAGTGATAGGTCAGTGTGGGAAAGGAGAGCAACAGAAAGAGGGGACAAGGATGAACATGAAAACACAAAATGACATAGACAATCTCTGCTTCTTTGTACACTGCTACTTTGCTTCCTCACCTTGAACACTTGTTCTTTCCATTTCCAATCCTTATATCCTCTGCCGTCAAACAGTTTGGAGGGAACAGGAAAAGCACAAAATACAGTAAATAAATCAATGAAAATAGAAAAGTTATCCATGTTGTAAAATGGAAGTAATTTTCCTTAAATCCAACAACAGTATGCAGTCTATTCCTCATCAAATGATCACAAAAGGTATGTAAAAATATACATTGCCTAGATGTAGTGAATGAACTCTCTCCACTTCTGTCTATCACTTTCAATCTGTTGTTACTCATCTCTCAATTGAGGCAGTGAGTTAGAGAATGGGCTATATATAACTTGTATGTTTGAAAAGTTCCACCTTTCCACCACTTTAAAATCTTACAGTTTTTCTTAGATTAAAACAACAATAATTTATTTTAAAATTAGTGGGTACATGCTTTGTTTTTCATAAAAATCATCTTCAGCCACGATATTTGTTTACAGTTACAATATGCACAAAAACACAGGTTACGTAAGTAAAACACAATTAACCACTCATATTGAAAACAACTTGTCCTTGACAAGATAAAAGATCTAAATGTCTAAAGAGCCTTTGGTTTTTTATTCATTGTCACTGTTTGACACTTCTTGATGTTAAAGATGTGTTATTCTTAAAATAAACTTGGAAAATTATCCCAACATGAATAAATGAAACAGCAGCATCATTTTTGTAACATTCAACACTTGATGCAAATGGAAAGAGGGGAACTTTCTTGTCAGATGAAATGGACTGATTGTGTTTGAGATGGAAAGCAACTCCTTATGATGTCGTTGCATCCAAATCTGGAAAACACATTCTATCTTGTCAAGGACAAATTGTTTTTAATATGAGTAGTTAATTGTGTTTTACTTAAGTAACCTACATTTTTGTGCATATTTTAACTATATATCAAGATCATGGCTGAAGATATTTTCTATGAAAAACAAAACATGTACCACTAATTTTAAAATAAATTATTATTTTTATCTAAGTAAAATTGTAACATTTTAAAGTGAGATTTCTAGATCCTAATGGATAGGTAGGAGATAGGGATCTGAGCTTAGATGGCCTTCACTTAAAGCGCAGTTGTTCATATAAATTAAGAAATTTGGTAGAAGGGTTATAGGGAGGTACATTCAGGGAAACAGGTGGCCTAGGGAGCTGTGATGAGGGAACAGGGAACAGGGAACTGGAAGTCAAGTACATACATACATTATCATTAAAGACTGTTATGCCTTTCAGCGTTCAGTCTGCCTCTGTGAATTTACTAAACGTTGCCACAATCCTCTATTTGCAACTAGTGTTGTGGCCTCATTTAGTTCTATATCTCTTATCATTAAATCGTTAGAAACTGAGTCTAACCATCGTCATCTTGCTCTCTGTGTACTTCTCTTACTCTACATAATAGAGTCCATTATTCTCCTAGGTAACCTGTCCTCCTCCATTTGCCTCACATGACTCCATCACCAAAGCTGGTTTATGCGTACAGCTTCATCCAACGAGTTCATTCCTAAATTAGCCTTTATCTCCTTATTCAGAGTACCCTCCTGCCAGTGTTCCCACCTGTTTGTACCAGCAATCATTATCGCTACACTCATGTCTGTTATTTCTAACTTATGAATAAGATATCCTGAGTCCACCCAGCTTTTGCTCCCGTAAAGCAAAGTTGGTCTGAAAACGGACCAATGTAAAGATAGTTTCGTCTGGGAGCTGACTTCCTTCTTACAGAATACTGCTGATCGCAACTGCGAGCTCACTGCATTAGCTTTACTACAACTTGATTCAATCTCACAATATTACCATCCTGGGAGAACACACAACCTAAATACTTGAAATTATTGACCTGTTTTAGCTTTGCATCACCAATCTGACATTCAATTTTGTTGAATTTCTTACCTACTGACATCAATTTAGTCTTCAAAAGGCTAATTTTCATGCCATACTCATTGCACCTTTTTTCAAGTTCCAAGATATTAGACTGCAGGCTTTCGGCACAATCTGCCATTAAGACCAAGTCGTCAGCATAGGCCAGACTGCTTACTACATTTCCACCTAACTGAATCTCTCCCTGCCATTTTATACCTTTCAGCAGATGATCCATGTAAATTATGAACAGCAAAGGTGAAAGATTATAGCCTTGCCTAACCCCTAAACCAAGAACTCATTTTACCATCAGTTCTCACTGAAGCCCAATTGTCAACATAATAATGCCTTTGATTGATTTTAATAATCTGCCTTTCATTCCATAATCCCCCAGTATGGCAAACATCTTTACCTTCGGTACCCTGTCATATGCTTTCTCTAGATCCACGAAACATAAAGACAACTGCCTATCCTTCTCGTAGCATTTTTCAATTACCTACTGCATACTGAAAATCTGATTCTGACAGCCCCTCTGTGATCTGAAACCACACTGGTTTTCATCCAACTTCCTCTCAACTACTGATCGCACCCTCCCTTCCAAGATGCCAGTGAATACTTTGCCCGGTATAATAATCAATGAGATACCTTGATAGTTGTTGCAATCCTTCCTGTTCCCTTGCTTGTAGATAGGTGCAATTACTGCTTTTGTCCAATCTGGAGGAACCATACCAACACTCCATGCTAATCTTACTACTGTACTCTATGAAGCCATTTCATCCCTGCCTTCCGACTATACTTCACCATTTCAGGTCTAATTTCATCTATTCCTACTTCTTTATGACAATGGAGTTTATTTACCATCCTTTCTACTTCCTCAAGCGTAATTTCACCAACATCATTTTCCTCCTCTCCATGAGCTTGGCTGTTCGCAACACCACCAGGAAGATTTCCTTTTACGTTGAAAAGATGTTCAAAATATTCCCTCTACCTCTCCAATGATTCTCTGGGATCTATTATGAGTTCACCTGAATTACCCAAAGCACTGTTCATTTCCTTTTACCCTCCCTTCCTAAGATTCTTTATTACTGTCCAGAAAGGTTTCCCAGCTGCTTGACCTAGCCTTTGCAGGTTATTACCGAAATCTTCCCACGACTTCTTTTTGGATTCAACAACTATTTGTTTCACTCTGTTTCTTTCATCTATGTACAAATCCCTGCCTGGCTCGGCCCTTGTTTGGAGCCATTTCTGATAAGCCTCCTTTTTACGTTTACAAGCTGCTCTCACTTCATCATTCCACCAAGATGTTTGCCTTTTCCCATCTTTACACACAGTTCTTCCTTGGCATTCCCTTGCTGTTTCTACTACAGCATCCCTGTATGCCACCCATTCTCTTCCTATATCCTGAACCTGCTTACTGTCTATTGTTCGAAACTTCTCACTAATCATATCCACGTACTTCTGTCTTATTTCCTCGTCCTGGAGATTTTCTACCCTTACCCATTTGCAGAAAGATTTCACCTTCTCTACCCTAGGCCAAGAGGTACTTAGTTCACTACAGATCACATAGTGGTCTGTATAATTGAAAAATCCCCGGAAAACTCGTACATTCCTAACAGATTTCCTGAATTCAAAGACGGTTAAGATATAGTCTATTATGGATCTGGTGCTGCTAGCCTCCCATGTGTAGCGGTGAATAGCCTTATGCTTGAAGACTGTATTCATAACAGTTAAACCCATAGTAGCACGGAAGTCCAGCAAATGCTTCCCATTCCCATTAGCTTCCATATCTTCCCCACATTTACCAATCACCCTTTCGTAACCTTCAGTTCTATTCCCAACTCTCGCATTGAAATCGCCCATTAGCACTATTCTATCCTTGCTGTTGAACCTGACCACGATGTCACTCAGTGCTTCATAAAACTTGTCAACTTCATCCTCATCTGCACCCTAGCATGGTGAATACACTGAGACAATTCTCGTCCTAATTCCTCCAACTACCAAAGCTACCCACATCATTTGCTCATTTACATGCCTAGGAGAAACTATGTTGCGTGCAATGGTATTCCTGATAAACAGCCCTACCCCATACTCTGTCCTTCCCTTCTGAACACCCGTCAAGTACACTTTATAATCTCCTCTCTATTCCTCATTATCTCCCCTTACCCGTATATCACTTTCTCCTAGCACATCCAGATGCATCCTCTTTGCTGACTCAGCCAATTCTACTTTCCTTCTTCCATAAGCCCCATTAATATTGATAGCTCCCCATCGAATTCCATTTCATTCGTCAAGTTGTTTCCAAGGATTCCCTCACCTGTCAAATGGGAGTGGGACTCTGTTACTCCCATAGGTCTGAGGCTTGTTTAAAATGTTCTGAGCTTGGTAAATTCATGAAGCAGGATGTTACTCTACTTACACATGGTCCAAGTGAGGATCTCTCCTCTAATGGGTTATGGACCACTGGAGGATTGTATAGTCCTAGCCACCTGAGCACAAGGGGGGCCATGACTCAGAATATGTCCGAGATGCCCACTCCCATTCCATAGCAACTGGAATCCCGACTCTCAGGACCACTTACTAGGCCACTCAGCCTTTGCCCATGATTCACAAACTAGGACATGACTAAAGTTACCCACACCATGACATAAAAATGTTAGTACTGAACTGTAGAAGTATTGTAAAGAAAGGAATTAAATTAAGGAATTTAATAGATATATACGAGGGCTATTTTTATTTTCAAGGTCCGATCGGTCGCGACAGTCATACGCCCGCGAATATATGATGAACCGCTGCACAGATGTGTTGCGCAACGTCTCTGAAATGACCGTTTTGCGCCTCACCTCAGTCCCGTCAGTAGTGAACGTGCAGCGCGCTCGTAAACATGGCTACAACGATCGCTTCGCCCGCCAAGTGTGAAGTGCGTGGTGTAATTCGATTTCTTCAGGCTGAGGGGTGCAATGCAGCCGAAATTCATCGCCGAATAAGTCGTGTGTATGGTGAAACGTGCATGAGCGACAGCAAAGCGCGACAATGGTGCAGGAACTTTACAGCAGGGCGTACAGATGTCCATGATGCAGGCGGCCATGGAAGGAAGCGTGTGTCAACCGATGATCTTGTTCAGCGTGTGGATCAGGCAATTCGAGAAAATCGTCGGTTCACAATTTCTGTATTGAGTGCTTCGTTTCCTGAAATTTCCAGGTCAGCTCTCTACACAATTGTGAGTGAGACACTTCAGTACCGCAAACTTTGTGCGAGATGGGTTCCGAAGATGCTGTCTGACCGTCACAAAACACAGCGAATGGGCGCCGCTTTAGCGTTTCTCCAGCGCTACCATGATGAAGGACCGGATTTTTTGAACAAAATTGTCACAGGGGACGAGACATGGGTTCATTGTGAAACGGAAGAAACAAAAGAGCAATCTAAACAGTGGATGCATTCGCACTCCCCGAGTAAGCCAAAGAAATCCATGCGAACATTCTCCAACAGAAAGTGTATGGCTACTGTGTTCTGGGACCGGAAAGGAGTTCTGTTGGTGGAATTCATGGAACGTGGTTCCACCATCACTGCAGCCGCATACTGTGCGACTATTCAACGTCTACGACGGGCAATTCAGAATAAGCGGAGAGGAATGTTGTCATCAGGCATTGTCCTCCTCCATGACAATGCTCGGCTGCACACTGCAGCTGCCACCACGAACCTCCTGCAGCGTTTCCAGTGGGACATTTTCGATCACCCAGCATACAGTCCGGACCCAGCTCCATCAGATTTTCACCTCTTTGCTCACATGAAACGCTGGCTAGGAGGACAGCGTTTTGACACCAACGAGGCGCTGCAGACCGGCGTACAAAGATGGTTACAGGCGCAGGCGGCGACGTTCTATCAAGAGGGCATTGACAAGTTGGTACCACGCTACGACAAATGTCTCAATCTGCGAGGCGACTATGTTGAAAAATAGCTGTGATGTATCAGTAAGTGTTACTAATAGAAAAGTGTCAAATTTGTACTGCTGTTTCATTTTGTGACCAATCAGACCTTGAAAAAAAAAATAGCCCTCGTACTTACCAGATATTGTAATAGGAGCTGAATCATCGCTGAGAAATGATATAATGGATGCAGAAATTTTCTCAAGGAACTGGAGTGTGTGACGTAGAGATAGGATAGGAATGGTAGGAGGGGGAGTATTCACTCTGGTGAAAGAAGAATTTGTAAGCTACAAAAAAGTTAAAGATGACAAACATGAAATTCTAGGTGTAAGGCTCATTTCTAAAGATAATAGGCAACTTGATGTCTTTGGAGTGTACAGACGGGAAAGGGCAGCGCTGACACTGATTCAGAATTATTTGAGAAGATAATCAGCTCTGTGGGAAATGATAAGGAAAGGAACGTGATTGTAGTAGGTGATCTCAATTTACCAAATGTCCATTGGGAAGGTAATGCAAACGACAGGAAGCATGACCAACAAATGGCAAATAAGTTATAGTAAGATGGGAAGGGCATCTGATTCAGAAAGTGATGGAACCTACAAGAGGGAAGAATATTTTGGATGTGGTGCTGGTAAAACCAGATGAGCTCTATAGAGAAACCAAAGTAATAGATGTTATTAGTGATCACAAAGCTGTTCTTTTTTTTGTGGTAGTTAAAAAAATGTGAAAGAAAGGAAGGTATTAAAATTAGGACTATTAGGCAGTACCATATGGCTGACAAAACAGGCATGAGGGAGTTTTTTTCAAACATAACTATGATTGGCGGAAAGCCTGCCTGGTGGCCATGATCGTTAAGGCGCTGAAGTCTAAACGGTCTGACACCGAGGTTAGCTGGTTCGAGTCCCGTTAGTCGAAGAAAATGTCACCATCAGAATGTTGGCCTGGATTAAATTCCAAACCTCTCCACAGTGCTCATATGGAATGAGGGGATATGACGCTGTTGATGGTGATTCATCCGTTGGATGGAGACGTTAAGCCTTGAGCAGACCCCTTCGTGCTATTCGACAAGAGTAGGCTATGTGCCGGCACCAGGTTTCACCCTCTCCCTACTATCATATTTCATGTCATTCATTTCATCTCATCTCATTAACTCCTCTGATGAGGTTGACGTCAGGAAGGGCATCCGGTCATAAAAACCCGCCACGACAGATTCACCTCACCTCATTCCCGACCCCCGTAGGGAAACGGGACAAAGGTTGGACAAACAACAACTATGATCGGTGGAAAATGGTAAGTGAAAATGTAAACAGATTCTGGGATGGGTTTAAAGCAATTGTTGAGGAATGTGAAGATAGGTTTGTACCTTCAAAGGTGGTAAGGAATGGTAAAGATCCACTGTATTATAACAGAGAGGTAAAGAGACTAAGAAGGAGGTGCAGGTGGGAAAGAAATAGAGATAGAAATGGCTGTGGAAGTAAGGAGAAATAGAAGGAACTTACAAGGAAATTGAATCTAGCAAAGAAGTCAGCTAACGATAACATGATGGCAAACATAATTGGCGGTCATAAAAATTTTAGTGAAATATGGAACAGTATAGGTATTTTAAGGCACAGACAGGTCGCAAGAAGGACATTCCAGGAATAATTAATGAACAAGGGGAGTGTGTATGCGATGATCTTCAAAAGCCAGAAGTATTCAGTCAGCAGTATGTAAAGATTGTTAGTTACAAGGATAATGTCCATATAGAGATGACTAATGCTAAAGAAGTATTAAAATTTACCTATGATAACAATGACATTTACAATAAGATACAAAAGTTGAAAACAAGAAAAGCAGCAGGAATTGATCTGATTTCGGGGGATATACTAAAGACAATGGGTTGGGATACAGTACCAGGTCTGAAGTACTTATTTGATTATTGTTTGGTTGAAGGAGCTATACCAAATGAATGGAGAGTTACAAAGTAGCCAATGCGTATAAAGGAAACAATGATAGACATAAAGCTGAAAATTACAGGCCAGTCAGTTTGACATGCATTGAGCTTTGGGAAAGCATTATTTCTGATTATATTAGACCTGTTTGCCAAATTAATAACTGGTTTGATAGAAGGTAGATTGGGTTTAGGAAAGGTTATTCCACTGAAGCTCAACTTGTAGGTTCCCAGCAAGGTATAGCAGATATCTTGGATTCAGGAGGTCAAATGGACTGTATCGCAATTGACCTATCTAAGGCATTTGATAGGGTAGTTCATAGGAGACTACTGACAATAATGTGTGCAATTGGACGTGACAAAAGAGTGACTGGATGGGTGGCTATGTTTCTATAAAATAGAACTCAGAGAATTAGAGTAGGTGAAGCTTTATCTGTCCCTGTAATAATTAAGAGGGGAATTCCTCACTGCAGTATTACTGGACCTTTATGTTTTCTTATATATATCAATGATATGTGTAAAGAAGTGGAATCAGAGATAAGGCTTTATGCAGATGACGTTATTCTGTACAGATTAATAAATAAGTTACAAGACTGTGAGCGGCTGCAGGGTGACCTCGATAGTGTTGTGAGATGGATGGTGGGCAATGGTATGATGATAAACGGGTTAAAAGTCAGGTTGTGAGTTTCATAAATAGGAAAAGTCCTCTCAGTTTTAATTACTGCATTGATGGGGAGAAGGTTTCTTTTGGGGACCATTGTAAGTACCTAGGTGTTAATATAAGTTAAGATCTTCATTGGGACAATCAGATAAATATGATTATCAATCAATCAATCAATCAATCAATCAATCAATCAATCAATCAATCAATCAATCAATCAATCAATACTGATCTGCATTTAGGGCAGTCGCCCAGGTGGCAGATTTCCTATCTGTTGCTTTCCTAGCCTTTTCCTAAATGATTTCAAAGAAATTGGAAATTTATTGAACGTCTCCCTTGGTAAGTTATTCCAATCCCTAACTCCCCTTCCTATAAATGAATATTTGCCCCAGTTTGTCCTCTTGAATTCCAACTTTATCTTCATATTGTGATCTTTCCTACTTTTATAAACGCCATTCAAACTTATTCGTCTACTAATGTCATTCCACACCATCTCTCCGCTGACAGCTCGGAACATACCACTTATATATACAATAATAAAGTTTTATTATGAAGATTGATCTTCACGTCTTTCTAGGATTTTGGACATGATATATATATATTATTTATTTTATATTTTAGTACTCTCTCTTCCATAATTTTAATGTATCTTCCTATTAAGCACATGTAATTAAGCCATGTATACAAAAAATTTATATTTTATGATTTTCTAATAGAATAAGTTTTAAGTTTGTCAAAAATGTTCTAATAGTTCTTAAGTCTTTATTTACGTAAATAACAATTATTTGAGATTCAGATTTGGCTGATGATGCTCTATAAGGGAGCGAAACATGTCCCATATATAACTTTTTAACTAATGAAGTTATTTTAAATGTAACAACATTATAATGTATTGAACAGGTGGATTCATAATAAAACTTTATTATTGTATATCAACAGTTTTCAATACGGATTAAAACATGAGATTAGTCACTTGCAACATACCACTTAGTCGAGCAGCTCTTCTTCTTTCTCTCAATTCTTCCCAACCCAAACATTGCAACATTTTTGTAATGCTACTCTTTTGTCGGACAGAACAAATCGAGCTGCTTTTCTTTGGATTTTTTCCAGTTCTTGAATCAGGTAATCCTGGTGAGAGTCCCATACACTGGAACCATACTTTAGTTGGGGTCTTACCAGAGACTTATATGCCCTCTCCTTTACAACCTTACTACAACCCCTAAACACCCTCATAACCATTTGCAGAGATCTGTACCCTTTATTTACAATCCCATTTATGCGATTACCCCAATGAAGATCTTTCCTTATATTAACACCTAGATACTTACAATGATCCCCAAAAGGAACTTTCACCCCATCAACGCAGTAATTAAAACTGAGAGGACTTTTCCTATTTGTGAAAATCACAACCTGACTTTTAACCCCGTTTATCAACATACCATTGCCTGCTGTCCATCTCACAACATTTTCGAGGTCACGTTGCAGTTGCTCACAATCTTGCAACTTATTTATCACTCTATAGAGAATAACATCATCCGCAAAAAGCCTTACCTCCGATTCCACTCCTTTACTCATATCATTTATATATATAAGAAAACATAACGGTCCGATAATACTGCCTTGAGGAATTCCCCTCTTAATTATTACAGGGTCAGATAAAACTTCACCTACTCTAATTCTCTGAGATCTATTTTCTAGAAATATAGCAACCCATTCAGTCACTCTTTTGTCTAGTCCAATTGCACTCATTTTTGCCAGTAGTCTCCCATGATCCACCCTATCAAATGCTTTAGACAGGTCAATCGTGATACAGTCCATTTGACCTCCAGAATCCAAGATATCTGCTATATCTTGCTGGAATCCTACAAGTTGAGCTTCAGTGGAATAACCTTTTCTAAAACCGAATTGCCTTCTATCGAACCAGTTATTAATTTCACAAACATGTCTAATACAGTCAGAAAGCATGGCTTCCCAAAGCTTACATACAATGCATGTCAAACTCACTGGCCTGTAATTTTCAGCTTTATGTCTATCACCCTTTCCTTTATACACAGGGGCTACTATAGCAACTCTCCATTAATCTGGTATAGCTCCTCCGACCAAACAATAATCAAATAAGTATTTCAGATATGGTACTATATCCCAACCCATTGTCTTTAGTATATCCCCAGAAATCTGATCAATTCCAGCCGCTTTTCTAGTTTTCAACTTATGTATCTTATTGTCAATGTCATTGTTATCATATGTAAATTTTATTACTTCTTTGGCCTTAGTCTCCTCCTCTATCTCAAAATTATCCTTGTAACCAACAATCTTTACATACTGCTGACTGAATACTTCTGCCTTTTGAAGATCCTCACATACACACTCCCCTTGTTCATTAATTATTCCTGGAATGTCCTTCTTGGAACCTGTTTCTGCCTTAAAATAATTATACATACCCTTCCATTTTTCACTATAATTTGTATGACTGCCAATTATGCTTGCCATCATGTTATCTTTAGCTGCCTTCTTTGCTAGATTCAATTTTCTAGTAAGTTCCTTCAATTTCTCCTTACTTCCACAGCCATTTCTAACTCTATTTCTTTCCAGTCTGCACCTCCTTCTTAGTCTCTTTATTTCTCTATATTATAATAAGGTGGGTCTTTACCATTCCTTACCACCCTTAAAGGTACAAACCTGTTTTCGCATTCCTCAACAATTTCTTTAAACCCATCCCAGAGTCTGTTTACATTTTTATTTACCGTTTTCCAGCGATCATAGTTACGTTTTAGAAACTGCCTCATGCCTGCTTTATCAGCCATATGGTACTGCCTAATAGTCCTACTTTTAAGACCTTCCTTTCTATCACATTTATTTTTAACTACCACAAAAACAGCTTCATGATCACTAATACCATCTATTACTTCAGTTTCCCTATAGAGCTCATCTGGTTTTATCAGCACCACATCCAGGATATTTTTCCCTCTGGTTGGTTCCATCACTTTCTGGATCAGCTGTCCTTCCCATATTAACTTATTTGCCATTTGTTGGTCATGCTTCCTGTCGTTCGCATTTCCTTCCCAATTGACATCTGGCAAATTCAGATCTCCCGCTACAATCACATTTCTTTCCATGTCGTTTCCCACATAGCTGACTATCCTATCAAATAATTCCGAATCTGCGTCAGTGCTACCCTTTCCCAATCTGTACACTCCAAATATATCAAGTTGCCTATTATCTTTAGAAATGAGCCGTACACCTAGAATTTCATGTGTCTCATCTTTAACTTTTTCGTAGCTTACAAATTCTTCTTTCACCAGAATGAAAACTCCCCCTCCCACTATTCCTATCCTATCTCTACGATACACACTCCAGTGCCGTGAGAAAATTTCTGCATCCATTATATCATTTCTCAGCCATGATTCAACTCCTATTACAATATCTGGTAAATATATATATATATCTATTAAATTACTTAATTCTATTCCTTTCTTTACAATACTTCTACAGTTCAACACTAACAATTTTATGTCATCCTTACTTGATTTCCAGTTCCCTGTTCCCTTATCACCGCTCCCTAGGCCATCCTGTTTCCCTGAATGTACCTCCTTTTTTTTTTGTAAATAAAGTGTACAGATCTCTGCACATGGTTATGATGGTATTTAGGGGTTGTTGTAAGGATGTAAAGGAAAGGGCATATAAGTCTCTGGTAAGACCCCAACTAAAGTATGGTTCCAGTGTATGGGACCCTCACCAGGATTACTTGATTCAAGAACTGGAAAAAATCCAAAGAAAAACAGCTCGATTTTTTCTGGGTTATTTCCGACAAAAGAGTAGCGTTACAAAAATGTTGTAAAGTTTGGGCTGGGAAGACTTGGGAGAAAGGAGATGAGCTGCTCGACCAAGTGGTATGTTACACGTGATAAAAATCATTT
Source organism: Anabrus simplex (assembly GCF_040414725.1). Classification (NCBI taxonomy): domain Eukaryota; kingdom Metazoa; phylum Arthropoda; class Insecta; order Orthoptera; family Tettigoniidae; genus Anabrus; species Anabrus simplex. The sequence continues at coordinate 246,282,063 of NC_090265.1, read as the reverse complement.
TTATCAGTTTTATTTAATAAGTGGTATGTTCCGATCTGTCAGTGGAGAGATGGCATGGAATGACATCAGTAGATGAATACGTTTGAGTGGTGTCTTTAAAAGTAGGAAAGATCACAATATGAAGATAAAGTTGGAATTCAAGAGGACAAATTGGGGCAAATATTCATTTATAGGAAGGGGAGTTAGGGATTGAAATAACTTACCAAGGGAGATGTTCAATATTTTTCCAATTTCTTTGCAATCATTTAAGAAAAGGCTAGGAATGCAACAGGTAAGGAATCTGCCACATGGGAGACTGCCCTAAATGTAGATCAGTAGTGATTCATAGTGATTGACTGATGTGGTGGAAAGGTGGAACTTCTCAAATATACAAGTTGGAATTTGTTGTATATAATAATTCCACCATGGACCAAGTTGAAATTCATTACTTGTGTTGGAATGGGTTATGATATAGATGTTGATTCCTATAGGGAACCAGAAATATTTGTCCCGAATGAGTAAATTTATAATACCAATATAAACGGTCCATTATTGGACATTATAAATTTTCCAGCTAACTGTCTCATAGTGCACTGGCACAGCCGGTGGCTTCAAGAAGCCTACGCAGTGGCCTCCCCGGTATGCACTAGCCATGCATCTTGGTGGGTGTGCTAAGTACCAACTGATGAGCCCAACTTAGCACATGGGGGCGAAACACTGGCAACCAGGAATGAGTTAGCTGGAAAATTTATAATGTCCAATAACAGACCATTTATATTGGTATTAGAATGGGTTATTCCAAGAATTTGGTATATTTAAGTTATTGGTACCCTCATGTGGGGCATACATTTATCTTCCACTGTGCATAATATCCGACTCTTTCATAGGATTATTCCCTCCTTTTAAAAGGAACTTTATGCAAATTGCTCATCTCACATTTATACTGTGAGAGAGTGAGGTATGCAAGGCAGATAGAAGCATTCATAATGTAAACTGTATGTCGGCTACACAAGCTGGCCAATAGCTGTGCCTGTTCTCAAGCATGTGTTAGTTGTGTACAACATGATATACGGTGAAGGAGAAGTAACAGTGTGTAGTTATGAAAAAGGCAAAAGTAAAAAAGAAGAAAGGGCTTAAATATGTAGAAACTTAGGATTAGAGGATATCAGTGATAAAACGACAATGTGGTTCCTGTAAAGCAGCAAGTTGTCCTGTGTTATTCTGTGAAAAATTCCCATCCGACAGGACGAAAAATTAATAAAGCGAAATATAAGGATATGATGTCTCCTCTACTGTATGTACCACAGAATCACCAAACACTCCAGCCAGATGACTCAAGTACAGCTGAGGATTTTGAGGAAGACCCCAATATCTGAAGTTATTGAAGTATTTTGTTCACTATGGCATTAGTATCATATTTGATTTAAATACCTTTTTTGAAAGGACAAAATCGAATTAGACTGATAGAAAAGTGGCCTAGGTCATCTTTGTTCTGTTGGAAAGGATCTAAGCTCCAGATCTAACACTACTGCCATCGTACTGTATAATGCATGCAAGTCGCCTGTTGAGGGCCAAGTCAATTGATATTGAATTTTCACAACTGCAGTAATCAAAATAAAGTTTCAACCTATTAGGCCATGTCCCGTACATATAGTATGTGTTGAAGAGATGTTAAGTACAGAACAAAACCGGCCAACCAGACACCAGTGGAATTCAAACCCACAACCTCCCGATTTTGTATCGGTTTCTCTACCAATTGAGCTATGATGGCCCAGGTCACATATGTTCATTGGAAAATGTGACAGTAGTAACACCTCTCCATGTTTGAACTCCTGCTATAACAAGTGACAGCAGTGCAGTCTAACAGAGACTGATCTAACATATCCACGAAATTCAATGTATCTAAACTAGTTGTCTCTACTGGTGATTCTAAGTGCCACCTTATGTACTGAAGTGTAATTTATTTGACTGAGAATGTTCATGTTTTAAGGTTTTATAACCTGATTGCCTTTTATTGTTTTTGAGTTGTCATTACTGTCAGTAATTTTGATTAACCAATCAAATTTCTGCCTAATGATGTAATGTTTCACCAATCAAACAGTTTGTTACATCACTATTCTAGAATAGCCAGCCACCCCCCATATATATAGCTGTGAGTTTGAACCTAAAGTGTCAATCTTCATCAGGACTTTGAGAGTGCAACGCTAATTGATGAGGTCTCTCTCTGGAGGCCAGATGAGTTTGTGGCTGGCTTTAGCAAAAAAGAGGTGGTAACATAAGGTAAAGCAGAATTGTCATCTATGTGAATTTTATCTGCGTGTAACAAAGGGAAGATTCTAGCATTAGGTCGATATATATTTCCTCTAAATTAAATGTAGGGTTTTTTCTTTTGTTAGGACTTAAAATGTAGGTTTTCTTAGCCAGTCTCAAGGCTCAGGACTCAAATGAAATGACAGATTCTGGTGGGGGTAAATCAGACCACATACCAACTTTCTTCCTGCCTGCACATACATCTATTCTGTAAATGGAAAACCCTGACTTGTCCGGTTGACCAAGGTGTCGCAGTGTGTTGCGGCTCTCAGTGTACTGTGTAATATCACAAGTATACTTACTCTTCTCGAGAGTGCAGTGAGACGTGTTTTGTTAGTAAGACATTGAGAAGTTCTTGACACATACACTCTTGTTTCCCATTCCTACCATCAACACAAATGGGCAATGATTAGGATGCTGTTAGAGAGAGGGAAGTGGAGCATCTCTTCTTGGCTTTACAAGAAAATAGATATGAAATCAAGAGGGCTTCAGAGACTCTTTCACAATCTAAGGATCACGTAGCTGTGAGGGCATTCGGGAGATGGTGGGTTCGAATCCCACCATCGGCAGCCCTAAAGATTGGTTTCCAGTTTCCTATTTCCACACCAGGCAAATGCTGGGGTTATACTTTACTTAATTAAGGCCATGGCCACTACCTTCCCAATTCTAGCCCTTCCCATTCTTGTGTTGCCAAAAAATATTGATGTGTTACTGTGATGGTAAACCACTAGGGAAAAGAAAAAACAATCTGAGGAAAAGCATGAAAGGACATGTAAGAGAGGGGTATTTCTTCTATACATCCCGGTAATTACAACCAGAATTGGCAGTTTTAAATCACTACAATGTCTTTATAACCACAAAGATAATATTCCAGCAGTTACTCTCAACTGAGGACCCACATGACCCTCTCTCCAGCTTAGGAGTGCACTATATTCCCTGTTCACGTGGGAAAGTTAGTATTGGGACCACAGAATGCAGCATTAACACCAGGCTGAGAGAACATATGGGTCATTGTCGTCTGACCACATGACATCCTCTTTAATAAGTTGGCGTGTAAGGATATTGACAGCAGAATGGTGAAATGGATATGAGAACTCCTCAGTGGAAGATCTCGGAGGGTGCTCATGGGAGATATGCTACCTTCTCCAATAAACGTTACGTCTGGTGTGGCTCAGGGTAGCGTTATTGGGCCAATTCTTTTCATACTTTTCATAAATAATATGCCTGATTCAATAAAATTGGAAGTGGGCCTCTTTGCTGATCATTGCATCATATACCGAGAGATAAAGACAGAGGATGATGAACTATTGCTTCAGCAGGATTTAGATACAATTGCGAAATGGGCGCGTGAAAGTCAAATGAAAATTCACAGCGGAAAAAGCAGGAAATTGTATTTCAATTAAAACAAAAAAAAAAGACAGGAAAGAGGGATTACGGACTTCGGTGGGGGAGAAGTGTTGTTGAAGTTGATAGTTGTAGACTTATAAACTGGTCAGAGCAAATATGTTTTCAAAAGGTGATCAAAGTTTGTGGATTAAAATAGAGGTTTCCCGTGGCAAAAATACATCAGTATATTATTGAGGATTATGTGAAGCCTGCGACAAGAATGCATTACCATAGAGGACGGTTGCAACGATGGCTCAAGAATTTTCGGGTGGGTCAGAATGAGACTGGATTTGTACCACACAGGTTGGCCGTCCATTCCTCAAGATCAGATTGACACCGTGAGTGGTCTCATTTCCTTAGACCATCAATAGACTGCCCGGGAATAATCCTTAGAGGTTGGTCTCAGTCATCAAACGGTGTGGTACATACTGACAAATTGTCTTAACATCAGGAAAATTATCCCCCGTTGGGTTCCACATAAACTCACCGATGTACAGAAATGGTACCAATATGCACATGCTGGCATCCACCTGGACAGGTACCGCAACGACGGAAAAGCATTTCTGCATCGTATTGTCGCCATTGATGAGACGTGGGTACGAGCCTACGAGCCTGAATTAAAGCATCGTTCGAATGAATGGCGTCTCCCAGTCGGGTGAAGCTTATGCTGATTGTGGCATTCGACTAAGAGAGTATTATTTTTACGCATGCTGTGCCTGAAGGACAAACCGTCAACAGTGACTACTATTACCGATTTCTGGAGCGACATCTGTGTGCATTTAAAGATAAAAATTTCATAATTTTCCGTATTGAACTGTATCACAATCAAATTGAAAATAAGAAATTAAGTTGTTCAACCTATTTAATACAAGTAAATAGGAAATGTAGTGTTACATTCTTATTTGGTTAAAAGTGGTACCGGTTTCGACCACCAATCTGGGTCATCATCTGCCGATTGAAAATACAAAAACAATGCATAGGAAAACCAAAAATTAAAGGATATGTCTTTCACAAAAGCAAACCAGAAGAAGTCTAAGATCAGTCACTTATATGTAGCAAGGCACAGTTAATCGAACAAGCTTGCAAACACTGCCAGGCGTGAAGTCACAACACTATTTAATAAATTTGAAGTCCCAAAATTGTGTAGAAGTCGAAAACAAGTCGCTTAAATAAAGTAAGATGCTAGCTCCTGAAGATCAGCACAACATACGCAATGTCCGGCACTGTGCTCATAAATGCCGATGAAACTCAGTGAATAGCTTAAAGAACAAGCCTGCAAATGCTTCAGTCACGAAAATATATAATACAAGTTAATATAATTGAAGTATATATCAATGTTAATAGGATCTTGTAGATTCTTTAGAGATGCAGAACAGCTGACATAAAAAACAATTGTGAGGAGAAAAATGTTAAAAAAGCACAATATTGGAAACAAATGAAAAACACATATGCATAGCGTGTTATTTTTTGAAGATAACAATTCAGGTTGTACTTGAGGTACCGTAAGGAATGAATTTAAATTTGAATGTTGTAATGATCTGAACTGTAGGTGGTATAATAGTATACAGTTCAATTCGGAAAATAGAATATTTTTTTTTAATTGAAAGGAGAGGTGAAAAGAAAAGATAAGAAAAGATGGCATAAGGTAAGTAAGGAGGTGGATTAGTAGATAAGAGAAGTTTAAAAGAACTGGAAGTTAAAAGAAGATGGGAAAGGATAGGATAGAAAATAAAGGAGGGGTAGTTTAGGGTGGGTTAGGAGGATGGGTTATTGGAGGTAGAAAACATGGGTAAGGCATGTAAGGCATGGAAAATTGAATTCTGGTTTAGAAATTTAGCATTTTTGAGAAGAAGAATTAGGAAGTCGAATAGAATATTGGGTTTTCAGAAATGTCGTTTAAATCAGTAATGTTTAGAAGGGCCTTTGTTAATGATTTCAAGTATTTTTATGTCTTTTTCAATATTGGTGAAATTATGTTTGGAGTCTTGTATGTGTTGTCCTATAGCAGAGAATCTGTTGTATTTAATGGCGTTGATATGTTTGGAGTATCTGATATTAAAGTTGCGTCCAATCTGTCCAATGTACGAGGAGATGCAGTTGTTACATTTGAATCTGTATACTCCAGAATTAGGAAAAGCATTAGATTTATTTAATGATCTAGAGTTGTGTAATATATCAAGATTTCTATTATTGGTTCTAAAAGAAATGTTCATGTTGTGTTTTTTAAGAACATTGGTTATTTTATAAGCATCTTGAGCGAAAGTAAAAGTGGAAAATGCAGTGGGTTTGGTTTTGTCTTTTGTTAACATGGTTTTAGGATTGTGTTTTAATTTTGTTGATGATATGGTTTATGAAAGAGTTATTAAAGCCATTAAATTTAGTGATAGTATGGATGGTGTTCAATTCGTTATTTAAATCTTTTTTAGACATAGGGGTGTTGAAGGCACAAAAAACCCAAACAGCAACCACACCCCTATTTCTAAAAAAGATTTCAATAACAAATTGAACACCATCCGTACTATCGCTAAATTTAATGGCTTTAACAACTCTTTCATAAATCGTATCATCAACAAATTCAAACACCGTCCTAAAACCACGTTAACAAAAGACAAAACCAAACCCACTGCATTTTCCACTTTTACTTTCACTCAAGATGCTTATAAAATAACCAATGTTCTTAAAAAACACAACATGAACATTTCTTTTAGAACCAATAACAGAAAACTTGATATATTACACAACTGTAAATCATTAAATAAATCTAATGCTTTTTCTAAAACTGGAGTATACAGATTCAAATGTAACAACTGCAGCTCCTCGTACATTGAACAGACTGGACACAACTTTAATATCAGATACTCCAAACATAACAACGCCATTAAATACAACAGATTCTCTGCTACAGGACAACACATACAAGACTTCAAACATAATTTCACCAATATTGAAAAAGACACAAAAATACTTAAAATCATTAACAAAGGTCTCCCCTTCTAAACACTACTGAAAATTGTTTTATTCACATTGACCAATACTTCAACCCTAATTTAAAGGACATTTCTGTAAAACCAAATATTCTATTCGACTTCCTAATTCTTCTTCTCAAAAATGCTAAATTTCTAAACCAGAATTCAATTTTCCATGCCTTACACAGTTCCTACCCCCAATAACCCATCTTCCTAACCCTCCCTAAACTACCCCTCCTTTATTTCAATATCCTATCCTTTCCCATCTTCTTTTAACTTTCAGTCCCTTTAATCTTCTCTTATCTACTAATCCTCCTCCTTTATTACCTTATCCCATCTTTTCTTATCTTTTCTTTTCATCTCTCTTCTCGATAAAAAAATTCTATTTTCCGAATTGAACTGTATACTATTATACCACCTACAGTTCAGATCATTACAACATTCAAATTTAAATTCATACCTTACGCTACCTCAAGTACAACCCGAATTGTTATCTTCAGGAAATAACATGCTATGCATATGCGTTTTTCATTTGTTTCCAATATTGCGCTTTTTAACATTTTTCTCCTCCCAATTGTTTTTTACGTCAACTGTTCTGCATCTCTAAAGAATCTACAAGATCCTATTAACATTGATATATACTTCAATTATATTAACTTGTATTATATATTTTCGTGACTGAAGCATTTGCAGGCTTGGTCTCTAAGCTATTCACTGAGTTTCATTGGCATTTATAAGCACAGTGCTGGACATTGCGCATGTTGCGCTGATCTTCAGGAGCTAGCATCTTACTTTATTTAAGCGACTTGTCTTCGACTTCTACACAATTTTGGGACTTCAAATTTATTAAATAGTGTTGTAACTTTGCGCCTGGCAGTGTTTGCAAGCTTGTTCAATGAACTGTTCACCTCTTCTTGAAAACATTTTAAGGCACAGTGCCAGACATTGCGTGTGTTGTACTACTCTTCAGGGACATGCGCCTTGCGACATATAAGTGACTGATCTTCGACTTCTTCTGGTTTTTATGATTTAAATCATGCAGTGCTAATCCCTATTGTCTTATATTGCTTCTTGAACTGCTTTTGTGGAAGACATATCCTTTAATTTTTTGTTTTCCTATGCATTGTTTTTGTATTTTTAATCGGCTGATGATGACCCAGATTGGTGCAATTAAGAGATGAAAGTATATGATTTTCCACCTGTTCAATACAAATTCAAATGTGATATACAATAAAATGTCACATTTTATTCATAAATATTAGGGACCGGTTTCGGCATATCTATGCCATCATCAGCCTAAAGTTAGATACACAAGGACACAAGTAAATTACACATGTCAATACACAAATAAACTTTCTAACATATTGGCAATTCATAATAGCGTTGATATATACAAAATTTTTTGAATGTATAAAAACTCTCAATTATACCTCTTATAAAATTTACGATAAAGGTAAAATGATCTATTTACAATTCTGTGATATCTACTACCTAGTGATGTTTTGTGTTACAATTGTGTGTTAAATAACAAAAGATGTCTTTCAAAACACTTCTGTCTGAACAGCTTATACACCTAATAATTTTTTTTTTTGGGTATTGACATTCCTATAGTATTAAAATTTAAGATGTAATATCATGTAAAAATACTCATGTAAATAAAATTAGTAACAGTGTCCAGTATTGTTACATTGTAAAAGAGAATAGCTGTTCGTTATTTAATGTTTGTTAAAATAGTTCCTCATTAGAATATAAGCGGTAAGCCAAGTTAAACTGAGCGGCTTTAAGAATCAAATAAGTCTTGCTTGAAATAGCGGTAGCTTAGTTGTCAGGTTGCCAGATGGTTTTAAGTTTCTAAATCTCAGAAGTACAAAGAACATGTGAGTGGCTGAGGCCGTAGTTGACGAGTATGAGTTACAAAGCACTATGTCATCAGGTGGTGAAATGCAATTCTAGAGATCTTGTTTCAAAACGGACCTAAAAAAGATTAACATTAAACCAGATTGGTGGTCCAAACCGGTATCGCTTTTAACCAAATAAAAATGTAACGCTACATTTCTTATTTACTTGTATTGAATAGGTTGAACAACTTCATTTCTTGTTTTCAATTTAATCTGTGTGCAGCTGTGCGGCATAAACGTACACGTTTATTGCGAGACGCATGTTGTCATGTCACAAACAATATCAAGGTCTTATTGCAACGGTGGCATTGGGAGGTCTCGGAACACCCTCCGTACTCATCAGACAGGAGTCCTTGAGACTTCAACCTGTTTCTGAAGTTGAAGGAACCCCTCCGAGGCTGCCGATTTCCTTACGTGGCATCTGTACTCCGCGCAGTAGGGTGCTCCGTCGCTGTCATCAACAGAGAATGCCTTGCCAACGGTTCCCAACGACTTCCCGACATTTGGCAAAAGGCAATTGATTTTGCTGGTGACTACGTTGAAGGAATGTAATGCAATTGTACTTGTTAGTTCATTAAATATTGCAATCTATCAATATTGTCACTACTTTATTTACAGCCCTTGTATTTATGTGAACATACCCTGAGATCAGATCTAGTTGACATCAGCCATGAAAGCCTCCACCAGTATATTCCATCACTTCTTTTATCTTCATCTTTTCTATGTACCATCTCTTTGCTTCTCTTCATTTCTTCAACTTCAGTGGGCATGTCTCTCTGCAGGTCTTTTCCATATATACAAATTGTCATTTATGGGTTTTGAATCAATTTCTAGCAAGGACTGAATTATGATCAGAGCAGAATTCTACCAGCTTCCTTCCTCTTTCGTTCCTTTGGCCCCCATTCCTACTTCATTAACTTCTCTTCCTTGACCTAACACCATATTTCAGTTTCCCATCATTAGATTCTCATCTCATTTTGTGCATATATTGTACCAATATAATTGGTCCATTGTTGGACATTATAAAATTTCCAGCTAGCTTACTCACTAGTGTTTTGCCCCAGTGTGCCAATTTGGGCTCATCAGTTGAGGGGGGATCAAATATAAGCACGATTTTATTTTTTATTTAAATTCATTTATTGAAAAAACAAGGCAAATACAATTTATTTTTCCATGTAGTTTCCTGCTTTGGAAATGCATTTGTCTCAGCGTATGGGCAGAGTTTTGATGCCCTCATCGTAAAAAGAACAGGGTGATGTCACCAGCCAGTTGCGCACAAAGTCTTCCACACTCCCGTCATCTTCAAATCGTTGCCCTCCTAGAGCTTCTTTAAGCGGTCCGAACAAACGGAAATAGCAGGGCGATAAGTCTGGGCTGTAAGGAGGATGATCAAGTGTAGTCCAGTGCATTTCCTGTAGCTTGGAGACAGTTCGAGCTGCAGTATAAGGCCGCATATTGTCATGGAGGAGGGTGACCTGTCGAATCGGCTGGTCTCGTCTTTTGCGACGATATGCAACCCTCGCCTTGTTCAACAGCTCGCAGTAGTAAGCAGCATTGATTGTGTGTTGCTCATGCAAAAAATCAATCAGGAAAATGCCTCGCCGATATTAAAAAAAAGGTTGTAAGAACCTTGCCAGCTGACAGTCGAGTCTTGGCTTTCCCTAGTGCTGCCCCCCCTTTCCTCCGCCACACCTTACTGGCTTGTTTGGATGCGGGAGTATAGTGGTGGACCCATGTTTCGTCGCAGGTGACGATCCGACTCAAAAATGCATCACCTTCTTCCCCAAACCTTGCTGTAAGCCTCTGACAGACCTCCAAACTTTTCAACTTCAAATTTTCGGTCAAAAGGTGAGGGAGACATCTGGAACACACTTTATGGAACTGTAGGTCGTTTGTGATTGCTTGACAGCTTCCATAACTGATTTCGATTTGCTCTGCAATTTCTGATACTCTCGCCCGTCGATTGTCATCAATAATATATTTAACTGCATGAATGTTTTCATCTGTAATGCTGATCCGAGGACGGAGAACATGTTGCTAATTTTCCACACGTTCTCGTCCTTTCTTGAACTTTTTATGCCAGGCAAACACATGCGTACTTGGCGTACTGAACTGTGCAGTCAATCTCTGGCAAATTTACGCCGTTGTAACTCCTTCAAGAGCAAGAAATTTTATAATTATGCATTGCGCAGTGGAGGGGTGCATCTGTTGCTATGACATCGTGAGCGTTACTGTCAAAACGGCAGGAAATATCTGACAGCATGCTCTCCCCACTCCTAACGGTCCTGCCTAAGCATAGCAGAAGTGTGGGGCCAGTCCCACCAACTGTTGATGTTCAGGAACAAAAATCCTATTTAAATTTGATCAACCTTCGTAGCTCCTAGTGCATACTGTGGAGGCCACAGCGTAGGCTACTTAGAGCTACTGGCAGTGACAAGGCACAACGAGAGACTTTGTCTCTTTTTCAAACATTGATGCTTGCTAGGTCATCAGATGTTACAGAAACAGGAGTGAGTTAGCTGGAAAATTTATAATATCCGATAACGGACCAATTATTTTGGTATTATAAATTTACTCATTCGGGACAAAACTTTTCAGGTTCACTATGGGAATCAATTTCTGTAACATGTATATATTGTATTAAAACTTCAATCCCTTCACATATTCTTTCAATTTCAAAAACTTTTTGCTGAACTAGTAGAGTAGGCATGTAAACCTGCACTATTGTGGTGGGCATTGCTTGGTGTCTATCTTGACAACAACAATTGATCCAATATGCTGGTCATAATAACTACAATACAATATGCCCAGAAACATAACAAGTAACAGTTCTTTTCAGAACCATCAAACTAGAGGTGAGAAACGCAGAGTCTGCATTATGAAACTTAATATTGAAGGCATAAGTTCTGCCAAATGCGTGTATGCAAAAACAACTGCATGACCTTAGCACTGATGTTGTTAACATTCAAGAAACCCATACCAAAGATGAACAGGATCTCCAGCGTACAGGACGAATACCCAGTTATACACTGGTCGAAGCTATCCACCATCCACAATATGGAATAGCCACTTATGTGAAATTAAGTTTAAATGGAGTGCAAGTAATTGGTTGCACTGAAGATGGCTACATTTATAATATAGCAATTCAAATAAATGACCTAAAAATTGTCAATCTGTACAAGCCTCCGTGTGTGAATTGGGCTCCTACAGTACTGTCGGCTTTTGATCACACTTGTATATACACTAGAGACTTCAACAGCCATCACACAAACTGGCGGTATGACACCATGAAAGTGAATGGGGAGTCTCTAGTTCTATGGGCAGAAACTAACAATATGCATTTGGTTTTTGATGTAAAAGACAAGGGTACCTTCCACTTCGTACGCTGGAACAAGGATTACGACCCAGACTTGACATTCGTGTCTAAAGATCAACTATATCAATCACTCAACACCACTCGCACTGTTCTGTCCAACTTTCCAAACAGTCAACATCGACCTGTTATGGTGGAAATCGGTTTGAAAATTCCCCTTGTAAACTCAATGCCCTTACCCAGATGGAATTTTCAATGAGTCAACTGGGATGGATTCACAAAAGTCCTTGACTCCAGTCTAGCTGCGGAGAAACTTTAGCCAACAGCAAATAACTATGACGAATTTGTTAAAATAGTTATCAAAGCTACTAAGTCCAACATTCCTAGGGGTTACAGAAAGGAACATGTACCTAGATGGAATGAAGATAGTGAGGCTTTATACCAAGAATACCAAAGTTCTGGAAATCAAACAGTGGGCTCACAACTGCTCCACTCTTTAAATAAGAACAGATGAGAGAAATGGGAAGCTACACTCAAAGAAATTAACTTCTCAAAGTCAAGCAGGAAAGCTTGGGGAATCTTGAATGGGCTAACTGGCAAGCAAAACCCCAAAAAACCACATCCTAAACTGAGTCCTGACATTATTGCCAACAGGATCGTAGACCTCACAAGGACAAAGAGGGACAAGAATCATACCAGAATAGTAAAATGTAACTTTTCTAAACTCAAGCGCAGTGCCCCGAGAAATGAGCTGCTTTCCAGAACCTTTTCCACAGTGGAAGTAGAAAATGCAATTAAACAATGGAAAATTGGCAAGGCTGCTGGTCCCGACAACATCTATAATGAATTTATTAAGAACATGGGCCTGCATTGTATATACTGGCTCAGTTCTCTATTCACTTACATACTCCAAGAGAACAGATTGTCCAGACAATTCAGACTGTCAAAAGTTATAGCCCTTCTCAAACCTGGCAAACTTGAGGACAGCTCCGAAAGTTATCGACCAATAGCACTGCTCAGTTGCATATTCAAGCTTCTTGAACGAATTCTCCTAACCAGAATAGCTCCATTCATTGAAGCTGTTACTCCTCCTGAACAAGCTGGATTCAGACATGGACACAGCTGCACTGATCAAGTTCTTGTCCTAACTACACATATCGAAGCTGGTTTTCAAGGACAACTAAAATCAACAGCTGTTTTTGACTTGACAGGTGCATATGACACTGTTTGGTGACAGGGACTGATCTACAAACTATTGCAAATTGTACCAAGTAGAGAAATCGTGGATCTAATATCTAGCATGCTTAGTGAAAGACAATTCGAAGTGTTTCTAGGCAACACTAAAAGCCACCAACGAAAATTAAATAACGGTCTAGCACAGGGATCTGTTTTAGCACCATTACTATTCAGTTTGTACATTCATGATCTACCAACCACAACATCAACTAAGTTCATATATGCTGATGACATCGCACTGGTAGCACAGAGTAATAACTTTGAAGACGGTGAAGAAATTCTTATGGAGAACCTCAAGATGATGTCAACCTTCTTTACGACCTGGAGATTGATCCCCAGCACAACAAAAACTGAAGTATCTTGTTTCCATCTAGTGAATCGTGCTGCAAACTACAAACCAAGAGTTCTGCTCAACGGATGAAAGCTGAGGTACAATCTTTTCCTAAAATATCTTGGAGTCACTTTAGATAGAACCCTAAGCTATAAAGAGCACATCATTAAGCTTTCTCATAAAGTTGCTGCAAGAAACAACATACTGCATCTCTGTGGTACCTCCTGGGGAGCCTCTGCTGACTGTCTATGTTTAACTAGCATCAGCCTTGTCAACTCGGCTGCTGAGTACTGTGCTCCTGTCTGGTTGGAAAGTGTGCATGGGAAGAAAGTAGACACAAAATTGAACGATACAATGCGCTGCATTACTGGTACCATCAAATCAACTCAATGTCACTGGTTACCTGTGCTGAGTCACATCCCTCCACCTCACTTAAGGCGGAAGCAAGCTCTACTAAGGGAAGTTAAGAAAATCTTTGCATCACCCTCTTTGCCACTGCACCAAGAATTCTGCCATCCATCATAGCAGTGACTGCAATCAAGAAGACCAGCAAGTGTCACTGCAGGGCAACTCATTGCGGATGAATTTGACCTAAATGAAAGCTGGAAGCATGAGTGGTCAACAAAAACATTGGGAAAAGTGCCCACCATCTTGATCCCACAAAGAAGCCAAATGGTTTTGACCTACCGAGGAACCTCTGGTGCCGTATTGTAATGGGACAAAATTTCAACTCCACGCCAAGTCAGTTTTTGCATTTATGTTAATATTAACGGCTAATTATAGGTTAAGTATTGGTTTGAATTGTCAGAATCAGGTATTACATTGTCAGCATACTGTGTATTTGTTGATGTAGGCAAGTCACTGCACGTTGTAAGAAATCTATGTTGGACCGGTGGTGTTTTGTTTCTAAAAAGTGGGAAATCTTGGTAAAACAAGCAAACTAAATACAGACAGTTGTGCAAGATTTTGGTGCCTGTAAATGAAGTGGGTCTCCGACAGTTTTCAAGGTGTCACTGCGCCAAACTGGTGTCATTATTTCAAACGGTGTCTCACATGTGATAAACATGGAATATTGGAATAAGCTAGTACAGAGATAATATGTGATTTATAGAGGTTTTCTTTATAGCTGGTTTGATGGAAGGTAGGTATAGTTGGTGTTGAGTGGTGGGAGTGTTGAGATCAGGTTGTCCTGCTTGAAGTGTGTAGTGTTCGGCCATGATGTGTGCTGGTGTATGACCGTTGGAGATTGGTCTCGTCTATGTATGTCTGGCTGAGAAGCTCCGCAGGATTAGAGAGCATTAAGTGCTATCTACACTAAATGTTATACCTTATGAAGGGCTATGCCAAAACATTGGCGTAATTCAATGTATGAGTTCAGTATAAGAAAAGAAGGAACCAAGTACTTGACACCTAAGTTTTTGGAGAGTTTGGCTGAGGGGGGTGGCATTTAAGATCAACCACCAACTACAATCAATCAACCACTACAGATTAATCCAATATGGTGTAGCGCAAGTTAATGCTGCATAGGTTAGTCATCCCATTATTCAGACTAGCAAGATTGTATACAAATTCAACTAAAAGTTTAGTGTACCTATGTATAGTGATTTTGGTGTGTCAAAGAATGGACTAAGTCTGAATGCAGTGTTAATACAAATGGTTGTCATACCAGCTAACCTATTAAGCTTATAACTACGACAGATAAATTCTGAGTGGGTAGTAAAAAAGAAGAGATACACAGTGTATGCTTGATGTGATATATTTCTTGTATGTTGTGGAGGTTAAGTTTGTAAGTATATGTGCGTGTGTATATATATATATTTGAATAGACAGTGTGTCATTTCAGACTAGGATATAAACTTCCTAGAATCTCCTAATGCCTTCACTTTTCAGTACAAGTAATCAGGCTGAGAAAGCAAGTCGGGATATCGTTAGCTTATGACCCCGTCCTAGAGGTAAATTTCATCTTGTGCTTATTTTATATTGTGTATCATAGAGTACACTGTAGTGATGGGACATTCGATTCATTTGATTCCGTTCAAGTTACTGAATCGATACAGTGATCTGATTCATGGCACATCAGAGTCACCGCTCCTACTGCATCTAAGTAGTATGTACTGGTAAGACAGCAGCAACAGCATTCAGTGCTCGCTGCTGCCATCTGGTCTTCATACTACGAACTCCTTTCTTAGAAAAAAATGCTAGTCACTCTAATACATCGAAGGTTTCCGGCAATGCAGGATGGGAAAGGTCTGGGATTAGGAAGGTAGCAGCCATGGCCTTAAGGTATGTATTAACGTTCGAAATCGCCTTTTTCGCCCAAAAATGCCATTTTAATTTTTTCACTGGAAATGAAAGCTTGAAGTCTCTACTTCAAAATGGGATAGAATTCATACATATATTCCAACTGTAAGTATCCGAAAATAAGATTTAAATAGCCACGTGCGCGCGTGATAATGGGCGTGGCTGCAGTGTCCTGCTTACATGTAAACATCTTGTCAGATTTTCTTATTCAAATTTACCTTGTTGGTGCGGCTTGCCTCCTGAGTACATAGTTAATAGTTCTGACTAACAGATGTCAATACTTGTATATTCCAAAGACTTTTATTCCATTGATAGGCAACGGATATAAACAAACCTTCCTTGTGGCCAAGTGGTCTTTCACATTGTGACCAAAGAGTTTGTTTCTCTGTGAGTGTGTACAAAATGGGTTCTAAAAGCCGATGTAGAGCAAAGAAAAAGAGAAAATTTAATGGAAACAGACATAGCATGGTGAATGTCAGTGTTACTTGTGCTATCAGTATAAATAGTGAGACGGAAGGTAGGCCTAATGTAAGGGAATCATTTTCTAGTGATTCTCAGTCCAAACTTTCATCTGTAAATATTGAATCTGATAGTGTTAGTGACATTTACAATATCATTATTGACATAGAGTGCTTTACACGTATATTATTTGCATTAGCTTTCCCTAGTTGCTTCAGCTGTAATACAGTTTTTTGTAAAAACCTAGAAATTCTGAGATTTGGTTAGGGAATGTCCCTTGCATTGTTTTGCAGCAACTGTGATTATGAATTCCCCAACTGACAGGAGCACTCATCGGTAAGATGCAAAATTATTTGGAATTGCTTTACGTTCCAACACAAGCGGTATTCACGTCATGTCAAATGGCATATGGGCCACATTGTACCATTTGACAGCAACAAAGGACTGTCCCACCTACCATTGGTGTCCTGTAGGAACTCATATCAGTGAGCTAAAGCAAATAATGAGATAGAACAATTTTAATTCAAACCAGGCCTGCCCTTTGGCATTCTTCAAGCAGTGAAGCCTATATATGAGCGACTCACCAATCCAGAAATGCTAAGTCCTTGCATGGATTGACTCAAGATAATGAGTCATTCAATGCCATGGTATGGAGAAGGTGTCATAAGGAGACATAAATGTGGGGCTTGATACCTTAAAAATTAGGAGTGATGGATGTTGTTTGCCATTTCAACTGGGAGAACGGAGTGGAAATAGAAATACTGAAGAGGATGGGAATTGCTCCTGGCAAGTATACATCATCTGGTGTACTTGAAGCTGCTGCAGTACCATTACACAAAGGTGCAAATCAAAGTACTGCAGAACAAAAGCAGAGGAGGCAGTACTTGAGAGGCAGAAGAAAACTAAAAGAAGACAAGCAACTTCTAAAAGAGGGTCCAACCTATGGAGCAGGCAAGTTTCTAGGTGCCCAAATAAGTGGGTTATGTTCATAACTTAGCCCTAAAACTTCAGTGCTGTTTTTCTTGAATGTAACTTTTTGCACACCTTCCCATATTTCAAATAAATTTAAATATCCTTAAAATTGAGATAGAAAAATCAATGATAGATTAAATTAAAGCTAATGAATGTGGGAATGTTGTAAACTAGTACTTTGTTAATATTGTGAATATTGTTGTTGTTATTATTATTATTTTTATATCCATTGTAACACGGGTGATTAATTATTTTGAAACTTTTGTCAAAAATTATGTCTAGCTCACTTTCTGTTTTTGATAATTAAAAGATCCTAGTTCACAACATTCTATGAATGAAATACTTCAACTTGGTGAAAACAATTTCAAGATTATAACAATTTTGGAAATTTTATGACATTTTGAAAATTTATGTGTTTTTTTTATTAAACTATTTTTTTGGGTGAAGATAAGGCACAAAATTTTGATTGCATTATACAAAACTGTTAGTATAATATTTTTTGTTTTATGGTATGAAACTCAAAAAAATCGGTTAAGAATTTTGGATTTTCCTTCGAAACGTTAAAACATACCTTAATTAAGATAGAGTCCCAGCATTTCCTGGTGTGAAAATAGGGAAACTACGGAAAACCATCTTAACGGGTGTCGACGGTGGGATTCGAATCCACCATCCCCCAAATGCAAGCGCATAGCTACGCGATACTAACCGCATGTCCAACTTGCTCAGTCATTTTTGAAAATATGTATTTTTCTATCAGCAGAGGATTTTTTTTAAATAGTCATTTTTTGTATAAGCTACCTGAGATGTACAGTAGCCCATTGGTTTTCTGATTCAACATACTGTTGGTTAAGTTATTGCATCAGTCAGCTCACTTACTGTCCACATATGACTGAAGTCTTATGCAACGATGTGACATACGAACTGAGAGAATACTGAGCCGTTCTTCCCAATATAAAACAGATACTTTTGAGTGGTCATGAACATGACTCATAGTCATAGGGCAGGCTAGAGTCAAGTTTAATTGTCAAATGTCATGTAAGTTATAATACTAAGATTCATTAAACTAATAAATAGTATAACCTAATAGCCTACTACTTACTGGCTACTTTAGAATTATGTTTTGAGTACCTTCGAGAGTCCATTATAGCATACGACTCTTTCAGCGTACTATGGCTCTGTATGTATTGCTTCAGAGGAAGTTCGGCTCCCCGCTAATGTCCAGTGTACCGATAATGAACCGTGTGTGTATTGTGTCTCACTAATCCATGACTGCGTACGATTCTTTCGGTGTGCCATGGCTCACTGTATGTCTCGCTGCAGTGGAAGCTCGGCTCCCTGCCAGTGTCCAGTGTGCCAATACGGAGCCGTGTGTATCTTGTGTCTCACTGAGTCGTGCTTGTGCACAATTCTTTCGGTGTGCCATGATTCACTGTCTCGCTGCAGCGGAAGCTCGGCTCCCCGCCAACATCCAGTGTCCCGCTAGTGAGCCGTGAGTGCGCCACTCAGCACTGTCTGCTGGAAGTAAGCTGAATCATGTGCTGCGAGCTCGCCGTTCCTGTGAATTTATTCACTCGGACACTTGAATGAATCGATACACTGCTTCGAATCATGCATTCAGTAGCTAACACTGATACACTGGTGCCCAATCAGATTTGTTTTGTTTGTTCTGTTCCAGAACAGTTAATTAAATGTAAATGTATTGGGGAGTCCAGAAGCTGTAGATGCTGCTAGACTGTCACAGCAGATTCATTTTCATAATAATCATAATAGATGAATGACCTTTACCCTGTGTAGTGTAAGCTTAAAGAGGATGTCTTCAGTTTAAATTTTAGATAGCTGGTGATCACGTTGTGGAGTTTGTGATTAATTAGTAAGAGTACAGTATCAACAGGTTAAAGACTGGACATGATTGTTGCAATTATTTCAGTCACAAGTGGGGTTGGATCAGTTCACCAATGTGCGACTGTAACCTGGAAGAACAGACGATTGAGCACCTGGTCCAATGCTGTCCTCTTCATTCGTACCCTGGCACTCCTGATGATTTGTTCACTCTCACACCCGGTTTATCTGAATGGCTGAGAAGGATTGACTTTAAAGTTTGACTTTGCCTTGTATATATATTGTATAAAATCACCATACGATTAAATAAAATAAATAACTTAACCTGTTTCCCTACATTCTTATTCATTATTAAACCAATTCCTGCATTGCCTGTACCTGATTTATGTTAATAATTCTGTAGATGCTTCAAAAGCAATCCTGGATCATATTTACATTTTCATTAAAGACTATTATTATTATGATTATTATGATTATTATTTAAACCTCTGTGGCTCAAGCAGCAGTGTGCTGGCGTCTCACCGCTGGGTTCCGTGGTTCAAACCCCGGTCACTCTATGTGGGATTTGTGCTGGATGAAGCAGAGGTGGGGCAGGTTTTTCTCCGGGTACTCTGGTTTTCCCTGTCATCTTTCATTCCAGAAACACACTCCATTATCATTTCATTTGTCAGTCATTAATTATTGCCCCAGACGAGTGTGACAAGCTTCTGCAGCCGGCACAATTCCTATCCTCGCTGCTAGAGGGGGCTTCATTCGTTCCATTCCTGACCTGGTCGAATGACTGGAAACATGCTGAGGATTTTCATTTTTGTTAAAGGCTATTATTACAATGGGGTCATGTGAATTATCTATGTGAATAAATTACATTGATGACCAATGCAAGGAACATGACTGTGATGTTGGTGGGCCTCATACTACCCGTATTAGTAACAGCTGAACACAGGATGGACAAGACAAGAGTTCTAAGTGCATTTGACCACAGCTAGATTTTCAGCGCAATAAGCATGAGCCATTCGACCTCTGAAGCTGTGCAGGCGCAGGGCTTCCGATGTGACATGTGTCAAGAGTGTACCCTGAGTAGGTGGATTCATAATCCAATTATTCCTTTAATTGGAACGTTTTATATTTCCACCATTAGTAAGATATGAATACATCTGTTAGAACAGGTTTCAGTCTGAGACCTTCCTGCTCCTGGAAAAGTCTTGCAATCATCAGTATTAAATGATGGAAATATAAAACTTTCCATTTACAGGAATAATTATTTTATTAGTTAAAGTCAATATAGAACAAACATAATATTCATCAACTGTAGATTCAGGCAAAAACACCACCGCCAAGGTGAAGTGTCATGGTGCACAAAGTATTGACGACATGGGTTTCCGTTGGATAACTCAGATGGTAAGAGTGGATACACGTGCCACAGTGCATCAGATCACTCATAAATTCAGAGCTGGACAACAAGAAAGTGTCAACAACCGTACCATCCAGAATCATCTCCTTGCAAAGTGGTACAGAAGCCCCTGTCCTGCTAGCGTACATCTGCTCACCACACAACACAACTCATAAACATTGATATGGGCAAAGGAGCAGTGCCATAGGGCACTTGAAGCATGATAAAAGTTTGCCTGGACAGACAAGTCGAGGTACCGCTTGATACACACCGCTGGCAGGGTACGAATGCATCGCCAAGCACATGAGGCAAAGGAGCCTTATTGCCAGCAAGGTAGAGTTCAGGCCAGTGGTGGTGGTGGTGATATCCTAATATGGGTACTGTTCACATGGGATGAAATGAGGCCCCTGGTACACCTGCCACTATTCCTCACTGGTGAATGATTTAGAAACTGCTGCCAGTTCATGTCCACCCATTTGTTTACCTCTGCACCCTGCAGGAGACCTGTACCTACAGCAAGACAATGCATCAGTCTAACACTCGCAAATTATGGCCAGTTTGTTTGACAAACACTCCATGGACAGGATGACGCTTGCTTAGCTCCCAGCATCATCTGGCCTTAATCCTATTGAACACAAGTGGGATACTACTGAGAGGAATGCCCTGGACTCTCTTCCAAGCAATCTCTATGCAGTATGGGTGGTTGTGCAATAGTCATGGACCAGCATGTCTTTCCAAAGCTCCTGGTGTGTTATGGAGACTATTTCATGCTGCATCGCCTCCATCATCCGGTCAAACGTAGGTGTTACGCGCTACTATTCAGGTATCTCTAATTCAGTCACTCCTAAGTGCATTTTGAAAATTTGCTGTTTGGTCTTGGGGCATATATCAGATACATTTTCATGTAGCCTGAAACATGTTACTTTTGGGATGAAAGATTACGTATCTTCTATACTTAATAAAATCAACTAAGCGGGCATTGCTGTAAGTTTCCAAAGCAATAATATGCAGATATTATATATCTGAAGTTTTCAGGTTTTTTGGTAAGAAATAATCAGTACAACGTGTAAATATATAATATATTTGGTCAACTTTCATGATACAAAGTGTGTGAACAACATTATAAAACCCCTTTTTTCAATTAAAATATATTCTGATATAAAAACATGATAAATGTTCTATTCAGAGTCCATTTCACTTATTCATAATATACAATATCTTACAATAAAAACACATACAATTATTCAGAAATTCATCTCTCTCACATTATGAAAACATATTTTGTTGATACACACATCCCATTATCACAGCTGAATACAGACAATAAAAATCAACACACATTTGCAGACAATCTCATGGTGTACCACATACACTCTCTCTCTCTCTCTGCTAAAAGATAAAAGAGAGAGGTATGTAGGCAAAATATTGAGTGTCCAATTTTCCCATTGTCTGTTGTCTGACTCTGGCGACTCCTGAAGATTTCAGGGCTACAATATGGAAGAGATGCTCCTCCTTAAGAAAGACAGCAGCTGCATTATGAGCCCTTGGCAATTCTGAGTAGTCCAATTGAGTTTATACCTCCCAATGTTTCACAGAATATTGTGCCAGGTATTCTGAAGGATCTGCACTCTCTTAAGGTCACTTAGTCTACTGATATACAAAATGTTGGGAGTTATGAGCTCGAATGGACCACTGTCCAAGCCCAGAAAATTTATTTAGTTATCATTGTGATGCCAGCTGTGATTGTTTAAGCTATAACAGTGGTTTTTAAGGATCCAACTTTCCATGAGAGGGAGAACTAAACATACTTCTTCTGTCACCCTAGTCCAGGAAGCTCCTGGGTCAGACAGTGGATCACTAACATTCATTTTGCCCTCTCCTTGTCCTGATCCACTCTGATGCTTCATATAGGCTATTATTACAGAGGGCTCACCACATTCAAAGGCATTTTATACCCAACTGCACGGTTTCAATGAAGCCGCCCTTAACCCGGAGAACAGGCATCTTTAGCAGCCACCCTTAATCTGGAGAACAGACCCTGCATGCAAGATTTCAGTGACGTTTCCTCCAATGGGGAGCCAGCACCCACCTACAGAAGCTCCTTTGCCTGAAGCATTGGCTCGTTTAGAGAGTCAGGATTTTTTACTGCGTTGAGTCGCTGGCTGTACAGTAAACTCCATCTGGTGGTGGGTAACTCTGGCTAAACATGACATAATATGAAGAAAAGCTACAATGAATGACGGAGTACTTTCATTGTAGCTTTTCTCAATGAATTTATTAATTCCCAATTAATACTATATATCTTGTACAATGTGATAGTATAATGTCGATAAGTACTATGGAAAATATACACAGTAAAACCTTGTTAAGACGTTTCTGTAGGGGACAAGGAAAAAGAACGTGTTAAACGAGAAAACGTACTAATGCATACACAAATAAAAACTATCCAGCAAGGACATGGAAACACTAATATGATTTTTTCCAATATGATGGTATTTTACGCGGGTACCACTTCTAAAGATGAGTGTAGAATATTAAAAGATGTGAAAAACACGAGAGAACAAATATGAAAACCTTTTCCACTGGTGATTATAAAATAACAACAGTGCACTGAAAGGTGCATATAAAAAAAAAAAAACACCAGACAACATGTATGAAAACATTTGCACCGGGGGCCATAAAAATATGTATTATTGCAGACCACACTCTTTCTAAAACAAATTGTAGTAGAAGACTTTTATTTCACACCAGTGGGTAATTAAACATCATTTTCTGCTCACATTTTTAGACACTGAACTGGAGGTTACACTCGACCTCGACCATGTGAGACTGTGACTTTGGCCGCCATTTTGACTCAACAAAATTTCAATCAGACCAACTCGAATGATCAAGTCAAATCTCGAAGGTGTAAGTTTCAACATTCACACTACCTCTGCACGCTTAAATGTGGGTGCCAGTCCACTTTCTGATAGATTTTAATCTTGTATTCATCAGTAAGGAATTTCACAACATTTTCCGAATCCATAACTAGGCTGTCACAAGAATTATGCACCACACTAGTCAACTTCATATGATTATTTTCCTCATCCAGATGTAGGCTATCAGGCGACAAATATTTGCTATGGTACCCTTCACTGTACCACTCAACACAAAATGCATTTCTAATTTCTAAATGGAATGCAAAATACAAGCACAAACAGGTGTTATTCAGCAATCTCGCTGCTAACCAGTAAGCAAAACTAAACATTCCTGAGGCCCCCCCGAAGTTGCAACTTATCTTATGATGTTCAGGAATTCAAGGCATTTTCCCGTAATCACGCAACTGTGGTGAAGGCTCTTTCTTATCTGAGTTGGAAATCACATTCCTTTCACAAGGGATGACAAGTAACATTTCCAGGGCCAGGAAAAATGTGATCGTAAGTAGTAATAGCAAAAACTTGTGACGTGATCAGTGAGTAATTTGTATACAGATTTAATACAATGAGAATCGGGACTTCAAATTTATGACATGCTAAGTGGGAAAACAAGTTAATGAGGAACGCACTAATGAGGTTTCACTGTATTTGCATTTAGCCAATGTAAAAAACGTTAGTGTAATAGGTACAATATACAAATTATATTTAGTTATACTGCGGCATACTACCAATACAGAATACTGAAATTTAATGAAATTTCAATAGCTCTATAGCAAAATATCAGACTATCATAAGGTTTCTACCAGATTAAAAGAAGGAATATTAATTTTATCAGGTAAATTTTATACATTTATTCTACAGTATCTTATCCATAGTGGGTTTGCCTAAGGATACAGAATAATGATAGATTTGTTCTTACATACTGTAGTTAATAAATAATGTCTCTGCTAATCTATCTGTCATGATGTCTTACTGTGATCAGTGACCTTGATCCTACACATAGAATGTCAACAAAATGTCTCCAATGTAAGAAGATTGATACCAAAAGCAATCAACTTAAACAAATCTGAAGCCTGGAGACAATGGCAGAATACACCCTCTGAGAAATAATAAAAATCTGATCTTTGTAAACACCACAAATACTTATCAAGACATGATTACTCAGAGTATATTTATGCAACCTATCTTGAAGTAAGACAACAGTAAAAGGTTTGGGTCACTTATAAACAACAGAAGAGACAATCAACGAATACCAAAAGTTGTGATTAGGGACCATTCTGCAGCCAGTGGAGCAGATAGACTGGAATTTTTCAGTGAATATTTTACTTCTAATTTTGCTACACCTGTTTATAGTATGCTGATTTTTCAAAAATCAAAGCTGTTATTGTTCTAGTCTACTAGTCCAGATGGCTTCAGTCCTGTCTTCCTTAAGAACATAGCAGTTAAGCTCTTCCATACCCTATTAGATTGCAAGAAATCAGCTTCATTTCCCGTATCAAATCCTGTTAACAAAGACTTAATAACAATAAAAAATCTTCTACCTTTTTGATACTTATATTTGCATTTTAGCAAATCAATTAATCATACACAGTACATGTTTTGTTCCTTTTTAGAACATCTTCAGCTGTTTTACATTGCTTAGGTGATTCACTAAGTATTTATCTTTTTAAGAACTCCTAAACAGGTACCTTGTTTTTCTTAAATACTACGTAAATTTAAAATAAATTAAAATAAATTAAAAACAATGTGGATGGTTGAATGGGGTAGTGAAATGAGAGGGAAATGGATCTACTTACAGTTAGCCTATTTTAAAAAATTATTTCTATTCATTTGAACAGATGTTGTAAAAAATGTTTCCACCACTTTTATCACTAAAATATTCCGCTTGTCTTCTAACAAAAGTTTTTGAAAAAATATAACTTTCCTTTGTCACTGTTCTGAATATTGCTAGGTATTCACTTCATTTACTCCCTCCAAGGTGGCTGCTATTTGTTTTAAATTTACAAAATGTCTCTTGAATTCGGCTAGTTCAGGAACCTTGAAGCTGATTGCTGTTTTGCTATTAATAAAGGAGCCTCCCCATAATCTTGTTGTTGTCAAAATCCACTCCTACTGTGACCTTGGAGGAGCTACGGCTGAAGTAGCCTTCGTTTTGTGTAGTAATGATCAGGTATGAATAATCTTCAGGAAGAGTTTCAGAATAAACTATTTTTTATTTTAAACTGGATACTATTATCGATGATTGCATATTCAAATATGCACAAATATTTAAATCCCTTAAAGTTTTCTTAATTTATACTACAGCAGAGACTTCATGATATACATATTGGATCTTTGCAGAACCTTGCCACTTCACTAGGAAACTTCCTTAGACATTTCATTTGGAAACTCTTTAAACAATGAACATCATGTTTACATAGGCACCAGGTCTCCGAGGCAAGATTATTCCCTTATAAACAGCCAGGTAGTTTGGTGGTGATTATTATTATTTTTCTTCGATCTTAGCCAGCTTTGGACCATATGAAGTACATTATTTTTTTCTATTTCTTGCCTTCCTGTCTTTCCAGTATTTCTTTATTCATTCACTATCCTGATCCTGTTATGATTAAGAGGGTGGTCCCACAGGGCAGAATTATTGGACTTTTATGTTTTCTTATATATATAAATGATATGAGTAAAGAACTAGAATCACAGATGAGGCTATATGTGTATGATGTTAACTGTACAGAGTAGTAAATAAGTTACAGGATTGTGAGCGACTATAAAAGAACCTAGACAATGTTGATGTGAGATGGATGGCAGACAATGGTAAGATAGTAAACGGGAGGAAAAGTCAGGATGTAAGCTTCACCAAGAGGTAAAGTCCTCTCAGTTTTAATTACTGTGTTGATGGAGTGATAGAATCTCATGGGGATCGCTGTAAGTACCTACGTGTTAATATAAGGAATGATCTTCATTTGGGTAATCAAATTAACAAGCTTGTAAAGAAGGATACAGATTTCTTCATATGGTTATAGGGTATTTAAGGGTTGTAGTAAGGAAGTAAAAGGCAGGGCATATAGGTCTCCGGAAAGACCCAAATTAATGTACGGTTTCAGTGTATGGGACCTACACCAGGACTACTCAACTGACTTTCCTGACACGAGGCTGACATATTTGAGCACCTTCAAATACCACCGGACCGAGCCAGGATCGAACCTGCCAAGTTAGGGGCAGAAGGCCATCACTTCAACCACCTGAGCCACTCAGCCCGGTTGTTTAAATTTAAGCATTCGTGTTCCTAAATAAAATGTCTGTCCACCCCTTAGTCTCGTTTCTTGATACGGGGTCGGGGATGAGGTGAGATTAATTTATATTGCTTGTTTTACGGCCGGATGCCCTTCTTGATGCCAACCTTCGTTGAGGAGCTGATGAAGATTAAATGAATGATAGTGAATGAAATTGGGTAAGGAAGTAGAAGGAATCGGCTGTAGCCTATGAATAGAAACTGTCCCGGCATTTGCCTGGAAGTGTAAACAGGAAACCATAAAAAACCATTCTCAGGACAACCGACGGTAGGGTTCGAACTCACGCGCCTCCCAAATGGAGAGCTTGGCTCTACAGCCACTCTGCTTGGTCAAATTCTTAAATAAAGAAATATCTCAAATTGACGTATTAACAATACCTCCATGTTTATATGGGCATATTATGACCTTTAAACATAATGGGGAGCAATGCGCTCACTAGCGAGTAACGGCGCACGTAAAGACCTAGCGAGTAATGCTGGGTTAATATTCTTTTTATCTGTAGGCAACTAAAATTAAGAACAGTGAGCTGATATCATTTAATTTCACAAGGAAAAGGAAAGAGAATTCAATCTTATTTCTGAAACATATTCAAACTCCATACCTGAGTGCACATGATCACACTTCAATAAGACTGAGAAGCAAAGTGATTTAATCCTGAGCAACTATCCTGAGGTAGACATGATATAGGCTTTTGGGCTTATGCCGTGTCAAGAAAATAAGGTGAAATTCTTTACGTTTCACAGAGAACTATGCTGTGCGTCATCAGAAGAAAATATGGACTGTCCTCGAGAAAGGCTTCTAAAACAATGAGCTTTGAATTTAGACGTTACCCAATAGAAGTGGAAATGGTACGTTCGTCACCATTTCATTCGTAGTTATTCACAGAACTTTTCCACTCTTGCTCCTGATAAATGATAGAACGGAGCCTTATTTCAAATTCTAAGACACACATTACAAACTAAGAACCATGCAAATAATTTTAGTACAATCAGAGACAATAATCAAATCAAATATCAATAATCAAATAGCTTATCAGACAGACAGGTTGCATGTAAATTACCTTCAACAACTTATGGTTAAAAAAAAAAACTGTAAATGTATAATAAATATTTATCCAGGGAAAATCAGTTTAAGCTACAGGGCAATAATACACTTACAGAGAGTGATTGTGACATAATACTGGAATGAGAGTGACAGAAAATGAAACGGCGTATGGCTTTTAGTATTGGGAGTGTCCGAGGACATGTTCAGCTTGCCAGGTGCAGGTCTTTTGATTTGACACCCGTAGGTGACCTTTATGTTGTGATGAGGATGAAATTATGATAAAGACAACACATACACCCAACCCCCGTGCCAGCGGAATTAACCAATGATAGTTAAAATTCCCAACCCTGTCGGGAATCAAATCCAGGACTCCTGTGACCAAAGGCCAGCATGCAAACCATTTAGTCACGGAGCCAGACCGTGACAGGAAGAACAGGGATATGACAAAAATGGTGTTCTGCCTCTGCTCTGTTCAGGTTATACAGTACGCTAAGTAAATTTGTGTCCTCATCCTGAGGAGATGCAACTCTTTTCAGTCACACCCCCAATGGAGGTGAGATGCAGGTACCTTTTAAACCACACACCAGCCCTCAAGTTAATCATAAATTTCCAGAAAAACTGGGAACTGGGAACTGAACCCAGCCTCCGAGCATGGTAGCCAATTGTGCTTATTTTTACACTATGGAGGTGGACAGTTTACA
Source organism: Anabrus simplex (assembly GCF_040414725.1). NCBI lineage: Eukaryota > Metazoa > Arthropoda > Insecta > Orthoptera > Tettigoniidae > Anabrus > Anabrus simplex. The sequence goes on along the minus strand of NC_090265.1, from coordinate 246,253,736 downwards.
TTTTATATATATATGAAGATTTTGTGCTAAACCTTCTCATCCTGGAAAATGTACCAGATAAAAACTTCCATACACATTTCAAATAATAGGAGTGTTTTACTCTCATACCTAAACTTAAATGCACAGACAATGAAGAACAATGAAAGATTTTATGTGAACTATTACCTGCCTGGCTGAGGAAAGCATACATCTTAATAATCTTCTAAGTGTATATAATACTCACACTTAAGTTATATTCCAGGTTGGCAAAAATTCATCAAACAAAGTTATATTCTTGAGCAAGTAGGTTTCAATTAAATTTCAGGATACTGTAAAGTGGTTCCTTAGCTGTACAGATCATGGATCATTTCAGGAACATCGACCAGTTACTATTTAAAACTACATCAGTCAGTATGTGTGTGCTAAGTATAACAGAGAAAGTTTTGCTTTACTTACATTATGTACATTTCTATTTGCAAATTTGGAACTGATCACTTGATCTTATACTATTGGTTACAAGTGGAATCCGGTAAACACCATTCCACAGGTACTTCAACAGGCTTTAGCTTTCTCCCTTTATGATTGCGACTCTCTCGCCATCCTTGTCCTCCTTGAGTTCCACCAGATTTTCTAGAATAAGCTTTTTCTCTAAACAGAGATCTGTCTTTCTCAACTTTCAAACCAGACTGCAACTCTGCACCTAACTGCCTCTGATATCTTCCATCCACAGCTTCCACAAATGATGATTTTGAGTCCCTAAATTCACTCGTTCTTTTATTTTCATATCTGGCTGTATTGGTCTCTTGTAATTCATTATCCACAACAGGTACATTTTGTTTCAAATCTGCTTGTTTTGTGCAAGTTACGTTTTTTGTATCATCATAACATTCTCTGTTTTCTAAGTTGGTTATACAATTTGAAGGACTGTCTCGTATTCTCCAATTTGTATGATTGTTTGCATTTTGTACTCCACTGCTTGCATTTTCACTTCCTTCTTTAATACCTTGTCTTTTGTGTTTTGGGGAATATTTATTCCCTTTCCATGGATGAACCACTATTTCTCTGGTGAAGAATTCTGATATGGCCTTAGGTTTTAGTACCTCATCACTATTTACAGCTTGAAATTTATGGGAATAATCTTGAAGCTTCCTTAATTGTGGTGCAAAATATTTGAATGCAGTAGTATCCATTGGCTGAGTGCTTAAAGCTATATTCTCCACTTCATGTTTCCGATAATGACTGAAATTATAATTTTCATGGTAGTAACGTCTAAAAATAGGCTCATGTTTGACACACTGCATTGCAAGCCAAGTATGTAGAAGCAACAGAGGAAATCGGCAAATCCAATATTCTACAAATTTATCTGGGATTTCTCCTAAACTCTTTTGTGCACTTTCTGAGAGTTCACGATAGTGATGCTTCTGTAAGAAAAAAATAAAATTATTTTTATAAACTGTAAAAGAACAGAGAGTAATCAAGAAAATCATTAACTCATTCACAAATAAATCCATAATACTTTGTCATAGTTAACAAATAAGCCATCAAACGAGCAAGGAAAAAAGACAGTAAAGAAATAGATTATTTAGACATCATACAATACAGTAGGTTGGGGTATAGTGCTGTAAATGAAGTATTTGAAGGAGCTATACCAAGTGAATGGAAAGTTGCTATAGTAGTCCCAGTGTATAAAGAAAAGGGTGATAAACATAAAGCGGATAATTACAGGTCAGTCAGCTCAACATGTAGTACCAATATAAATGGTCCGTTATTGGACATTATAAATTTTCCAGCTAAGTGATTCCTGGCTGCCAGTGTTTCGCCCCCGTATGCTAAGGTGGGCTCATCAGTTGGTACCTAGCACACCCACCAAGATGCATGGCTAGTGCATACCGTGGAGGCCACTGCGTAGGCTACTTGGAGCTACCAGCAGTGCCAATGCATTGTTTAATCCTGTAATGATTAAGAGGGAGTCTCTTGTAAGGTAGTGTTATTGGACCTTCATGTTTTCTTATGTGTATTAATGGTATGAGTAAAGAACTGGAATTAAGGGTAAGTCTTTTTGCAGATGATGTTATACAGCAGTAAATAATGTTAACATTGATGCTTTCACAGCCCGTACTTGTAGACATGATATGGGCTTTTGGGTTTATGCCATGTCAAGAAAACAAAGGGAAACTCTTACGTTTCACGGACAACTTTGCTCCGCGTCTTCAGAAGAAAATCTCAACTGTCCACGAGGAAGTCTTCTACAATAATGAGTGTTTGAATTTAAGAATGCTTTACCATTGGAGAACTGTAGTGGTACACTTGTTCATCACCAACAATTAAGCTCCAACAATGTATTATCACACCGTGTATGCTTGAGAAGTATCAGAGAGGATATCAGACGAATCAGGGATGAATGTGGTAGAAGAAAATAGTAACTAATAAAATAAAATAAAAATAAATGCAATGAAAGACACCAGGATTATAACAGAACAGAGCTGAAGAATGGAAAGAAAGAAAGTATTTGGAGAAAACCAGAGGATGATATTGAAGTGAGACGGTGTGAGAGGCGAGGGAGGAGCATAACCGGTGTACACACTTCCACAGCTTCTTGTTCAGCTGAGAGTAGGGTCAGTTCAGGGTCATCTTTAAGGGTAATGTGACAGTGGTAATGAACATCAGTGAGTATGAGAACAAGTCTTGGCTACGTTGTCAGAGCCTGTCTACAGACTGAGGTTACATGACTCTACCACTTGCACATACAACACCACTGTGAAGCTCGCAAGGAAATCTTCAATTTCGAAAGAGGAGGCTAAATATCCGACTCTGGGGGATGCAGTGCTACCTAGATTATATGGACTTCCTAAAATCCATAAAGACGACGTTCCCCTTAGACCAACTGTTAGTGCGATAGGCTCTCCTACGTATGCTTTGTCTAAATATCTAAGCAAGTTGCATCAGCCACATATAGGACTACTGAATTGCACATTAGGAGCTCTCTGTATTTTGTTAATAAGTTGTCAACCATAAACCTTCAATGCAATGCACTTCTAGTGAGTTTCGATGTGGAATCCTTGTTCACTAAAGGGCCAACTGACTCTGTCATTTCTCTCATTGAGCATCTGTGAGGACATTACTAAGCCTATTTCATCACTACACGACTTTGAGCTATTTCTTGTGGGGTGGGCAATTTTACAAACAGACGGATGGTTACTACGGGAAGTCCACTCTCGCTGGTAGTGGCTAATTTCTTTATGGAGCATTTTGAGAAGGAGGCTGTTGCTTCGGTGCCCGTCAAACCTATGATTTGGTGGGGGTATGTGGATGACACACTTGTGGTATGGACAGAAGGTCCTGAGAAACTTCAGGAATTTTTAAACCGCTTAAATCAGCAACTTTTAATTTAAACCTAAGAATTTCATTTTTTGTCCGTATTGAACTGAGAAGGATGATAGGAAAAACTTAAGTTTTTCCTATCATCCATAAATCAGCAACATCCTTCAATTAAATTCCCTATGGAGATGGAGTTGGATGAATGCCCTCCTTTCTTGGATGTTCCCTTAAGAAAGAGACCGGACATACCGTCTATCATAAGCCTACTCACTCAAATCGCTACCTCCATGCAGATTCTCACCATCATCCAGCAGAAAAACAGGTCATTCTCATGACACTCACCATGAGATCGACATGAATTTGTGAGCCATCCAATATCCAGGAGGAAATGGACACACTCAAAGTCACGTTCAAAGGTAATGGTTACAACGATGTACAGATCCATAGAGCCCTGCATCCCAGAGGGACAACTCAGCAAAGCTCGCAGAAAGAAGAAGTGAGGGGAACTGCCTTCCTGCCTTACATTCACAACACCACAGACATAATTGCCAAGGTCCTCTGCAAGCATAATATAAAAACCTTGTTGGGCACTGTCACTAAAATTGCTCACAGTTTAGGTAAAAACAAGGACAAATTGTCCCCACTATTACATCCTGAGGTGTACAAAATTCCCTGTACTTGCAGCAAGGTATACACTGGCCAAACATGCCAGTCCACTGGGACTTGCATCAAGAAACACCAAAGAAATATCAATCTCAACCAGCCAGACAAGTCAGCAATACAATAATTGAAAATCTTCCACCTTTTTGATACTTTTTATTTGCTTTTTAGCTGTTGTTAAGCTTAGGTGAATCGCTAAGTTTCTGAATACATTATTTTCAGGTACACTGTTCCTCTTAAAGACTAATTTGAATATAAAATTAAAATAAAATGATGTTAAAACAATGTGACGGTTAATGGGTTGATGAAATGAGACACGATGAATACATAGTTAGCCTGCTTAAAAACTATATCTATTCATTAGAATAGCTGTTAAAAATTTCAACTCTGTTACACTAAAAATATCTATTTGTCTTCCAGTTAAAAGGTTTTTGAAAAATGAATGGCTTCTTGACACTGTTCTTATTGCTGCTGAATGCTCATTTCATTCACTCCTTCCAGGTAGGCTGTTATTTATTTTGAGCTTGCTTAATGTGCCCGAAATTGAGTCTAATGCAGAACTTTGAAGCTGATTGCCGGTCACTTTTTGAGAAGGGAGTTTCGTCTTAATTTCTGTAATGAAACGAGGAAAATAGGAATTTGTTTTCTTTGTAATGAAAGCATGTGTCTTTGCATAATAACTTAATGTATAAAATGGTTCCATACCTTAGTGTTGTTAGACTCCAATTCTACCGTGACCCCGGAGGGGGAACGTTTGAAGCTGCTTTACGTCTAGTATAATAATGGTATGTGTGTTCCGCTATTTGCTCCTCCTTTCGGGGAGGCAAGGCTGCGGAGAGGGGAGGAAGCATGTCGCTTACTGTCACGGCTTCGGCTTTAGAAGGGGTGGGGAGAGTGGATGCACAAAATGGCGGAGGCTCGTTCTTATTTATCATTTTATGGTCTGTGTTGTTTCTTTCGCCTAAAGTTTCAAGACTTGATAATATTCTTTCGAATATAGGGTTTCTATTGTCAATTGTATCTGTTCCGAGGTATCTGTGGAACTGCAGAGGTGAAAGAAGGTGCGGGGGTGAACAGGTCTCAAAATACGAAATTAAAGTTAAGATAAAATTTAACAAGGTTATATTTTCTTTAGCAAAATCAAGAGATAACAAGAATGGCAGGTACAGAGTAGCAAGGTAATAAACGTACAATTACAGTATTCACAGGATTTGGGCTTCGAGCCCTGGACTCACAATTCTTGAGCAATTAGCCCAACTTTACCCAAAAAACAAGATTCGACAAAGGGGCAGAAGACCCCACTCATGTTCAGGAGCACTTGCTCCCAATTACAAAAATAAAGCCTCCTCGAGGCACCCAAAATCAATTTCAAAAGAGCAATCCGCTCTCAAAGTTTAAGCCTATCAAAGGCCACACCAAACTAGACTTTCAAGCTGTCCTCCAAGGACACAGACACAGGGGTAAAAAGATACCCAACCTACAGAGGCCTATTAAGTGAAGAAACAGAAATATTATATGGCCTCGACAATACCAAATTGAGAGGAGGCGAAGCTGCACTCCTAATACATTTTGTTTAAAACCTACTTGGCACTAGGCCGTTAATGCAAGGGCTAATCCCATACTAAAGAGGTGACTTATATGAGAAGACAATTTACACTACGCTAGAAGAAACGGTTGAGAAAATAAGTTCACCTCGAAGCAATATGAGTGGGAGCTCGAGAGGGTTAAGCACTCTCTATCCCAATATGTAGTTTAAAAGATAGAATAGATACTAAGTGTCTTTACATTTTATGGGAAAAGTTACATGGTGGAAAGACTTCGGACCTGCCCCGAGAGTTAAACTGCTGAGCTAGCAAGAAAATAAGTTATTAAAAGGCCATTACCTTGTGGTTGAACTGCTGCCCGAAGAAAGAGGTGCTTCCCGCCCCCTGCTACGTACTTTACACACTGAAAGATGTTACTGAAGTGGTGCGGAGACCCGAGAATCAGCAGTTTATATACTCTCGCGGAAACTTCGAGGCGTTTAAGAATGAGAACACCCTCCCACAAGAATTTTATTGGCTAGGGTTAAGCAACATATCCAAGTTGAAGAAGATACACCTGATTGGTCATAAATTAATTAAAGAAATTCGGGATTGGTTAAATTCAAACCTGGCGTAAAGAAGGGGGTTAATATTGCCAACATAAACAATGACTAAAAGAAATTTAACAAAGAACAAACTTTTGAACACCAAATTTCTCCAAAAAACAGTTCTTGCACTTCGCACTAGGGTGCACCATTGTAGTCCTTCAGTAGTGCCATCCAGAAGAGAATGTTCGCACTTCTTACTACAGGCAAAACAAAAATACATCGAAAACGACCCAGTTCAGAAACTTCAAAATTTACAAGTAGTGACATCTTCTGAAAAACTTGAGAATTAGTACTGTAGTTAAAGTTCAGGCTTCCTCCAGTAGGAGAGTTTCAACTGGCGCAAATTTTAAATTAGTGGCGCGGAGGTGTACCGCCCGGTACAGACCTCCCCCCACAAAAGTCCCACCAAGGGGTAACACATCAAATTGTTTGAAAACAAAGTTCAAGTTATGATGTTGATATAGAAGTTAATTGCAGAAGTATTTACCAACAAATTTCCAAAAAATGATTGGATCCAGTTTCATAATTCTTGTAGTAACTTTTGAAGTAATGTCTTTATGTTTGTAGAAGTTGAATTCAGAAGGAAACTTTTAGTTTTTAAAGTTGAGGACAATTTTCTAAATCCACCAGATATTGCAGTAAAATCCAAAAAAAGGTAGTAATTGTTGATGTTAAATGTCCATGTAGCTGAATAAGTACTTTAAACGTTGATAAGTTTGACGGCCAGACCAGCCGCCGCTGCTTGAGTTCAGAGGAGGCCGCTCGGACCCCTCAAGTACCCTGAGATACCGGTCGCCCGCACTATGAGAGGAGTAGTGGAGTTGAAGCACGCCGCGCCCGCGGCGAACATGCAGGTCGCAGGCCAGTTGCAGGTTGTGCGCCGCACATCAGCCTTGGCCTCACTAAAGAGGAGCGGGCCCATACCCCACCTCAGTGGCGGTACGGCGCCGCGCTGCTGCGGGGGCAATGAAACATTAAAGCTCGGTGGCAGAATTTTGTTGGACCATCATCTTTTTTTGAGGGCACAGGCTTTGTGGAGAGGTTGAGGGGCCAGCGGCGTGAAGATATTCATTTCATATACAAGCCACTGTGTGTTACGTTAGCAGGAGACGGGAGCGTGGTAATGGCCATGGCAAGGACAGGATGTCAGTTTAACTGGTCGGGAAAGGTGTACAATAAATGCTTAAATATAAAGAACATTATAGAAAGGGCAGAAGGCCTTAAAAGTGAAACCCCTCAAAAAAAATATAACCTTCCTATTTCTTTCAAGATTATATGAAGCAAGTTAGCACAGAAATTACACCGGTTTCACCTGTGACAGGTGAACCCTAAATATCCTCTCGGTGGCTGGATTACTTAATAACAACGTAACCGGCGTAAGGAAATCTAGAATAGTACACGGCCCATGAAATCTGGGGGCAAGCTTGCCCGCGGGAACAAAGTTCTTGACCATCACCTGGTCACCTACCTTCAAATTGGTGGGTCTCCGTCCACGATCATATCTTTCCCTAACCTTTTCATGAGACACTTTAAGATTGGCTTTAGCCTTCTTCCAAAGATCTTTAATATTATCTGGATCTATTGTCTCAGGTAGAATGTCACTCAGAGACCAGAGGTTAGAGAGCGGCGTGTTGGGGACAAACTTGAACATCAACGAAGCTGGAGTAAATTTATGAGATTCATGAACCGCCGAGTTCAAAGCAAAAGCTAACCAATGCAGGGACGTGTCCCACCTAGAATGATCTTCATGATGATAGGCAATAAGCGCGGACCTGAGATTACGATTAACCCGTTCAGCCAGAGATGGTTGAGGGTAATAAGCAGAAGTTGTCACATGAGAGATGGACAGGTCAAAGCAGAATTTACGAAATAGATTAGATGTAAAAGCCTTAGCATTGTCAGACACAATGTATTGACACGGACCAAAAGAAGCAAAGATGGAATTTAGACAAGTAATGGTGGACTGAGCGGTAGCCAGCTTAGTCGGAAATAACCAGGAAAATCTTGTAAAACCATCTACCCTTTGATTGGGGGAAGGGTCCTACATAATCAATATACAGGCGTTCCATAGGGCGCGAAGCCTGATGAGAAGACAAAAGGCCTACCTTGGTGGACATGGTGGGTTTACTAAGCAAACAGGATTTACAAGCCTTTACTAGTTCACGGATTTCACCGTCCATACCCTTCCAGATGAACCTTTCACGAATCTTTTCACAAGTTTTAAAGATGCCTAGATGCCCCCCTAATGGGGTCTCATGATAGTACCTAAAGATCATAGGTACAAGAACAGCTGGAACTACAACCTTCATCATCTTATCATGCCTCGAAGGGCAACATAAAACACCATTCCTCAGTACATAAGGGACAACATGTTCCCCAGAAGAAAGGGTTTCCATTATCGGAGCCAGCGTCGGATCTTCACGTTGGTATTTCTCAATGTCCCTAAAGAGCATGGGAGCATCTGTTAAGATGGCATTAACCTCAGATAGTATGGACTCGGGAGGTGATGAACTATCGATCGGTTCATGGGTCTCGACGTCGTTGGAAAACATACGGCTGAGTCCGTCTGCAACGACATTTTCAGTACCTCTGATATGCCTAACATCAAATTGGAAGGCAGAAATTCGGATGGCCCAACGGGCTATACGACCAGTACGACGCGGCCTACCTAAGACCCAGCTTAAGGCTTGATTATCCGTCTCTAGGTCGAATTTGACATGTTCCAGATAGAGACGGAACTTTTCTAAGGCAAATAAGACTGCCAAACCTTCGAGCTCATAGATGGAATACTTGGCTTCTTGAGCCGATAGAGTCCTAGATGCGTAGGTGATGGGTCGCCTCCCTAGTTCAGTCTCTTGAAGAAGGACTGCAGCTACCGCCGACGCGTCGGTTTGGACGATGAATTTCTTTGAGAAATCAGGCATAGCAAGGACAGGGGCATTACAGAGAGCTAATTTAAGATCTTCAAAAGCGGCTTGTTGAGAAGGTCCCCACTCAAATTTGATGCCTTTCCTACGAAGAAGGTTCAAGGGCGCCGCTCTATTAGCGAAGTTAGGAATAAACTTCCTGAAGAAATTCACCATACCAATGAACCTGGAGATACCTTTGATGTCCTTGGGAGGTTTAAAATCCCGGATGGCCTGTGTTCTAGAATGATCGACAGCAACACCATCAGGTGACACAATATGCCCTAGGAATGACATGGAGGGCTTAGCAAAGGCAACCTTGGACAACTTCACAGTTAACCCGGCCTTACGAAGGCGGTTGAGAACTTCTCGCAGATGATCTAGATGTTCTTCAAAAGTCTCCGAAAATACGACGACATCATCAAGATAGTGATACAAGTACTCGAATTTGATGTCGGAGAAGACCCTATCTAGTAATCTAGTAAGTACAGCTGCTCCCGTGGGGAGCCCGAAAGGCACGCGGTTGTATTCATACATATTCCAGTCCGTGGCAAACGCTGTAAGGTGTTTAGACTCTTCAGCTAGCGGAATTTGATTATAAGCCTGATTCAAATCCAAGATGGTGAAGAACTTGGCCTTACGAAACCATGAAAAACAAGAATGAAGGTCAGGAAGGGGCACAGATTGTAACACCACCTTCCGATTGAGAGCCCTATAATCAATGACAGGTCTGAAGCCCCCTTGGGGTTTTGGGACTAGAAAAATAGGTGATGAATACGCTGACTTAGAGGGCCGAATAATACCATCCTTCAACATTTGATCAATGATTTCCTTCAGAGCCTTCATTTTAGGTGGAGATAGCCTATAAGGTGGAAAACGGACAGGAATCGAATCCGTGACCTCAATTTTGTATTCAATAAGGTCAGTAACACCAAGAGTATCAGAGAACACCTCTGGAAACGACTGACACAACTTACGAATACTATCAGCCTGCTCCTCAGGTAGATGTCTAAGGTCTAACAACATCTCATCCTGGGTAGGCGAAATAGATGAACATGATGCAGAATTACATTTCAATAATGGGATTTTACCATTAAACGCAAATTTGAAAGTGCACGACCTACTCTGAAGATCGAGCACAAGACCAGTGTGAGAAATGAAGTCAGCTCCCAATATTATGGGGCAAGACAAGTGCTTGGCCACAAACAATTTAACTTTCCACGTAAATTTAAAAATACGAATTTTGACATTTAAAGAACCTAGAATTTCTAATGGAGATGAATTAGCCGAAACATACTGGACCGAAGACGAACAATAGTCAGGAAGCTTACAAACAGATTTCAATTTTGAATACCATTCAGCCGAAGTAATAGAACAAACACTGCCTGAATCTAATAGAGCTGTTATAGGCTCATTATTTAACTCAATTTTGAGGAAGGGCACAGGTGCGGGGAAATTCGCCGCAATCCTAAGGCATTCTTTGGGGCATTCAAAAGATAAATCTGAAGATTGAGTTTTCCCTGAATTTTCGACCTGTTTACCAGGGGCTGAGCCTCGGGAAGATGGATTAGTCGACTCAGCCGAAGCCACTAGTCATTTTTTATTATTGGCATTGGTGGAATTTGCACCAGAAGTTGAGCAGGAGGGGGTGCTATTCGAATTTGGGCAATTCTTGGCGATATGTGCGAAAGCCCCACATTTAAAACAGCCTTGAGATGAACCAGCTCCATTATTTGCCCTACTAGATTTGATCAATGGACACTTATTGCGAAGATGGTCGGACGACCCGCAAGCATAACATTTACGGGGCGTGACTGGTCGGTGAGGTGGAGGCCGAGGATTACTAAAAGAAGGAGGGGGTTCTTTCGCGACACGCAAGGAATCGGCGTATCTAACTCCTTCCGCTGAGACGGCCAAAGCTTCAAGTTCAGAGAAGGTTTGCGGGCACGCCGCGAAACACAAATATGACCTATAAGATGGTGAAATACCTTCCACAATAGCCTGTACAATCTGATCTTCAGGGAAGTGAAGAGCAAACACCCTAGTATAAAACTTAATATCTTGGATGAAATCTGCCAAGTTTTCATCCAACCCCTGTACACGATAATAGTACTTCTGAATAAGTGAGGACCTTGCCCTAGCCGGAATGAAGTTAGCTAGCAAGTGGGCGTGGAAGTCTTCAATAGATGATTGCTCGGCAATGGCTCTTACTATTTTGTCTGAGAGAATACCCATTGCATAGGGATAGATGATTTGCAAAATCTGACATGGAGAAATAGAAAAAACAAGGGCATGATCCTGAAATTCAACTAAAAACCTTAAGAATGAAATAACTTCACTGGTAGTGTTAACAGAAAACTTAAAAATACCTCTGAGCAACATTGCTAATGGATGGGGTAAACTGCTGAAACCCGGAGACGTAGTAGGAAGGGGCCTAAGTGGCGGAGAAACAGATTCGGAAGGAGCATTATTTAACACAAAGGGAGGAATGGACTTGCGACGATCTGACATAGTTTCTAATGGGGCAGATGTACATTGGGTAGTCGCCTCAGTACTACTTCCTTCCTCTTTCGAGGAGTCCTCCCCACTAACAGTATATACTACAATAGGTTGGTCGACTTTAGGGATGGCAGACCCAGATAACAACTGACTAACCTTACTAGACATTTGGGACAAGTTTTTGGCAAGGACGCTAGCTTCCTTACCCTGAACGTCACTCAACTTCAGAGACAATACATCACCTACCCTATTATAAAAGTGCTACAACCTAGCCTGTACTCTTTTGAGTTGATTAGGAGATGGATCACTTACTTAAAAAAAACTTACAGATGCTAGCTCAGTAGTATTATCATTGATCGTGGAGAGAGCGTCGTCAATTTCTTTCTCTCCCAAAGTCGGAATGGTAATAGGCAAATCAAGGGAATCTTTTAGTTTATTGGAGTCGACTGCAACCGTGCCTCCAGATTGAACGTTTCTAAGAGATAGTTCATAAATTAATTCCTCTTTACGCAAATAGAAAGGATGAAGAACCTCGCGAGGGCCGGACATGATGACAGAACAATTTTGAAAAAGGAAAAATCAAAAATTCCAGCAACTGAGAAAATTGTTAGAGTTCGAATCAAAGCAATGTTTAGCCGTCAAAAGGGGCTAAATTGAGACCCATTCAACCACGCTCTGCTACCACTTGTTCCGAGGTATCTGTGGAACAGCAGAGGTGAAAGAAGGTGCGGGGGTGAACAGGTCTCAAAATACGAAATTAAAGTTAAGATAAAATTTAACAAGGTTATATTTTCTTTAGCAAAATCAAGAGATAACAAGAATGGCAGGTACAGAGTAGCAAGGTAATAAACGTACAATTACAGTATTCACAGGATTTGGGCTTCGAGCCCTGGACTCACAATTCTTGAGCAATTAGCCCAACTTTACCCAAAAAACAAGATTCGACAAAGGGGCAGAAGACCCCACTCATGTTCAGGAGCACTTGCTCCCAATTACAAAAATAAAGCCTCCTCGAGGCACCCAAAATCAATTTCAAAAGTGCAATCCGCTCTCAAAGTTTAAGCCTATCAAAGGCCACACCAAACTAGACTTTCAAGCTGTCCTCCAAGGACACAGACACAGGGGTAAAAAGATACCCAACCTACAGAGGCCTATTAAGTGAAGAAACAGAAATATTATATGGCCTCGACAATACCAAATTGAGAGGAGGCGAAGCTGCACTCCTAATACATTTTGTTTAAAACCTACTTGGCACTAGGCCGTTAATGCAAGGGCTAATCCCATACTAAAGAGGTGACTTATATGAGAAGACAATTTACACTACGCTAGAAGAAACGGTTGAGAAAATAAGTTCACCTCGAAGCAATATGAGTGGGAGCTCGAGAGGGTTAAGCACTCTCTATCCCAATATGTAGTTTAAAAGATAGAATAGATACTAAGTGTCTTTACATTTTATGGGAAAAGTTACATGGTGGAAAGACTTCGGACCTGCCCCGAGAGTTAAACTGCTGAGCTAGCAAGAAAATAAGTTATTAAAAGGCCATTACCTTGTGGTTGAACTGCTGCCCGAAGAAAGAGGCGCTTCCCGCCCCCTGCTACGTACTTTACACACTGAAAGATGTTACTGAAGTGGTGCGGAGACCCGAGAATCAGCAGTTTATATACTCTCGCGGAAACTTCGAGGCGTTTAAGAATGAGAACACCCTCCCACAAGAATTTTATTGGCTAGGGTTAAGCAACATATCCAAGTTGAAGAAGATACACCTGATTGGTCATAAATTAATTAAAGAAATTCGGGATTGGTTAAATTCAAACCTGGCGTAAAGAAGGGGTTAATATTGCCAACATAAACAATGACTGAAAGAAATTTAACAAAGAACAAACTTTTGAACACCAAATTTCTCCAAAAAAACAGTTCTTTCACTTCGCACTAGGGTGCACCATTGTAGTCCTTCAGTAGTGCCATCCAGAAGAGAATGTTCGCACTTCTTACTACAGGCAAAACAAAAATACATCGAAAACGACCCAGTTCAGAAACTTCAAAATTCACAAGTAGTGACATCTTCTGAAAAACTTGAGAATTAGCACTGTAGTTAAAGTTCAGGCTTCCTCCAGTAGGAGAGTTTCAACTGGCGCAAATTTTAAATTAGTGGCGCGGATGTGTACCGCCCGGTACAGTATCATTCAGGTTATTGTCCTGATTACATTTTTGTTCTAAATAAATATGTAAATTTTCTAATGTATTTAGAAGAGCTCCTTTGTTTATTTTTTGTAATATAGTTAAATCCTGTTCTATAGTTGTGAACTGATGTCCGGTTGTACTCATGTGTTGGCCCATCGCAGAATTTTTTTTATGTCTTTCAGCGTTGACATGCTCTAGGTATCTTACAGTAAAACTGCGACCTGTTTGCCTGACATAAGTTTTTTCACATTGATGACACTTCAATTTGTAAACTCCTGATTCTAAATGTTTGTTTTTTCCTAATTAATTACAATTTCTTTAATTACAATAGTGTCAATTCCCAATTCCAATCACATCATTATCATCCTCTGGTTTTCTCCACATACTTTCTTTCCTTCTTTCCCCTTTTCAGCTCTGTTCTATTCTATCCTGGTGTCTTTTGTTGCATTTATTTTTATTTTATCAGTTTCTATTTTCTTCCAACACATTTGTCCCTGATTCATCTGATATCCTCTCTGATACTTCTCAAGCACACACGGTGTGATAATACATAACTGGAGCTTAACTGTTGGTGACGAACGAGTGTACCACTACAGTTCTCCAACAGTAAAGAATTCTTAAATTCAAACGCTCATTATTGCAGAAGACTTCCTCGTGGACAGTCAAGATTTTCTTCTGAAGATGTGGAGCAAAGTTGTCTGCAAAACGTAAAAGAGTTTCATCTTATTTTCTTGAAATGGCATAAGCACAAAGGCCCATATCATGTCTACTAGTAGTAAACAAGTTATAAGATTATGAGCGACTGAAAAAATACCTGGAAAATATTGCAAAGTGGATCACAGACAATGGTATGACGGTAAACAAGATGAAGTCAGGTTGTAAGATTCACCAAGAGGAAAAGTCCCTTCAGTTTTAGGCCTAAGTACTGTATGCAGGTAGTCCGGCTCACAGGTATTACCTGGGATGGGCAATAATCCTGACTGACAAGCCTCAATTTCTTTTTTTTTTTTCTTTCTTTTTTTTTTACAATCTACTTTGTGTTGCACAGACAAGTCTTTGGCGACAATAGGATAGGAAAGGGCTAGGAGTGGGAAGGTAGTGACCGTGGCTTAATTAAGGTACAGCCCCAGCATTTTCCAGGTGTGAAACCATGGAAAAACATCCTCAAGGCTACCAACTGTAGGTTTGGAACCCACTATCTCCTGACTGCAAGCTGATAACTAAGTGACCAAATCGCACACCACTTGCTCGGTAGCCTCACTTTCACTTCACTTTGCACACTCAGTCGCTTCACACAACAGCTGCATGCAGACAGGTTTGAACACACAATCTGTTAATAATCAATATGTACAACGACCGTTCCTTTGTTGAACTCCTGAGAAATCTGTTGCTCACACGGTCACTTCACATGGCGGCTCCACTCATTGAATTCCTCAACACTGAACAGCTAAACAGCAGTCACATAACAGCAACAACTCAACAGAGCTAACCTGCATTACAATACTCCCCTCATGAAGACAATGAACACTGCTTCCACTGTTTCTCCGTGTTTGTTTGTGTGTGTGTGTGTGTGTGTGTGTGTGCGCATGTGTGAGGCAGAGAGAGAGTACCTAGGTACTCCACGACAGTACACACACACAATGGAAAATTCTAGTTCCCATGGAGGGAATCAGGGAATATCCGATTCCCTCCATGGGAACTAGAATTTTCCATTCGGAATTGCTAGGTGGGCAATAATTCCATTGTGGAGATTTATCTCCCGTATGCAGTTATCGACTGTGCCTCTTATAATAGGCTTCTGATAAGTTCACCTGCATACACCCCAGCGTCAGTGGGTAGGGTCTGACACATCTCACTCTGATGAGTCTAGTGCCAGACCTAAGACGAAACGCTGGTTAATAGAGCAAACACCTGAAAAGCCTTACATCTGATTAGTACACACACATGCATTACTACAATAACACTCGCAACATGTCGCTACTAGGACAATGACTCCGGTGTGACACCCACCACACCAACTCTGACACTAGTGCTGTCCAACTCCTCAACACTGACAGATTGTTCACAGCAAGCCTGGCTTTTTAGGGTGCAGTCGGAATGAGAAAATTCTGGTTATACCTTCCAGAAGATCAATGAGAAACAGGACAAAGAGAACAATAGAGGGGAGAGGCAGTTACTATGCCCTCCGGCTGGGAGCTCCCGGCTGACCCCTAGTCCCTTTCAGGAAATACTGAAGGGGGCTACAGAGAGAGGGCTGGCATGTAACAATACTGCCTTGTGGAACCCCTGTTTTAATCATTATAGGATCAGATAATGCCTCACCTATTCTAATTCTGTGAGTTCTATTTTAAAGAAATTTAGCCATCCATTAAATAACTCTTGTCTATTCCAGTAGCCCTCATTTTTTACCGTAGTCTCCCATGATCTACCCTATCAGAAGCCTTGGATACATCAATGGCAACACAGTCAAGTTGATCTCCTGGATCTAATATATCCGTTATATCTACTTCCAATGAGCCTCACTGGAATAACATTTCCTAAACCCGAACTGCCTTCTATCAAACCAGTTAGTATTTTTCCAAACATATCTAATATAGTCAGAGAGAATATTTTCCCAGAACTTACATACAATACATGCCAAGTTATCGCTTTATGTTTACCACCCTTCCCTTTGTACAATCACGATTACAAGAATTCTGGGTGGAAAAGGAAACAGGAAAAGGATGAAGGAGAAGTAACCAAGACGTCACATGTGTTTGTCTTCCAAGAGGTGTGGCATGCGATGTTGCGCACTCAGAGGCCACTCTCAACTCCATTTTTTCGGGAAATGATTAAGACGTTTCTATGGTTAAAATTCTGGCTATACTAGCTTTTCCTAATCCAGGAAAACAATTAATTAACTGTAATTTAAATGCAATGAAGTGTGCACGATGTAATCCCACCCCAATATATGGCATTTAATTGTTTGATCAGCGCTGACAATAACTTCATAGGAACGGTTACCCAAACGCCCTTGTGTCTCTGATAATCATAATTATTTAATGCCAGGTTAATTTTACGTTGGTTTTTTGATGATAACAATTATTATTATTATTATTATTATTATTATTAGTAGTAGTAGTAGTAGTAGTAGTAGTAGTAGTAGTAGTAGTAGTAGTAGTAGTAGATTTAACAGGGCCTATATTGATGAAAATAAGGGTCATTCTTTCTTACAGTGGTTGAGTGCGATGTCATTTGATAACGAAGTCATAGTTGAGACTGCCAACATTTCAGCCAGACCTCGAACACAAGAATTACAAAGACACTGAAGAATTTGACCCTCAATGAGTTGACATACATATTACATCTGTTGCCTTGAAGGAGGCGTGTGGTTTCTCCCTACATTCCCCTCTCCCCGAGCCAGTGGGACGTGGGCAGGCGGGGAAACAAGTACCTTCCTCTCCGCGTGCATTTTGTTTATGCTAGATATCCTCGTACTTCCGTTTTCTTCACCTCCCCTCAATCTTCAGGTGTGTGCATGTGTTAAGACCAATGACAGAGAGTGTGTAAGCAGGTAGTGGGTGGTTCTGAGGGCTGTACTGATTTTTTGCCTGAAATGAATAATTCTGATCGCAAGATACTAAACATGTAATAGACAAGAAAAATGTTCAATACGGAATATGAAACTTATAAATAATAAAAAGATACAAAACATTTCAAGGGTACAATGGGGGTCTACTATCACAACTCTCCATTCATTTGGTATAGCTCCTTCATGTGAACAATAATCAAATAAATGCTTCAAATATGGTACTTTATTCCAATTCAATGCCTTTAGTACTAGGTAAATAAGATATAAACCAGAAGAACGTGTGTGCAGCCAGTTGTGCATGTACGCCTCTACTACTGCATCATCATGAAATTGCTTTCCTCTCAGTTCTTCTTTTAGTGGTCCAAACAAATGATAGTCACAAGGAGACAAGTCTGGGCTGTAAGAAGGATGTTTCAGAGGTGCCCAATGCATTTTCTCCAGTTTTTCCTGTGTTACAACACCAGTGTGTGGCCTTGCATTGTCGTACAGAAGAAGAACATCTCGGATCGGTTGCCAGCGATATGCAGCTTTTGTCTCGACCAAAAGACAGCAGTAATAAGCTGCATTCACTGCCCTTCGTTCATGCAAGAAATCTACAAGCAAAATGCGCGCACAGTTCCAAAAAAACAGTTGCTAGCACCTTTCCAGCAGAAAGGTGTGTTTAGGCCTTGACTGGGCCAGTTGCACCTCGTTCAAGCTTGCTTGTTTTGACTCCGGGGTGTAATGAACCCAAGTTTCATCAGAAGTCACAATGCAATGCAAAAAGTCATATCCTTCCTCCTCGTAGCGATTCAGATGCTTCCAACAAACATCCTGGTGAATTTTTTTTTTTTTTTTTGTTCCTGGGTAAGGAGACGAGGAACCTACATGGTAGACAATTTCCCAAGGTCGATTTCATCATTGATGATGGCTTGAGCACTTCCAAAGCTTATTCCTACAAGTGAAGCAATTTCGGAAATGTTTATGTGCCGAACTTCTTCAATAAGGTCATGTACAGCACGAATGTTATCTGCAGTGACGCTTGTCCATAGTTGTCTTTGGTGGGGTTCGTTTTGCACTTCTTCCCATCCTTCCAAAAATTATTTGTGCTATTCATACACCTAGGTCTTTGAAAGAGTTGCGTCCCCAAACTTTACACGGAGCCTTCTCAAAACTTCCGAAACTTTGGTGCCTTCTTTCGCCATCCGCTTGACGATGAGGTGCTGCGCAATTAAACTTGTGTACTTCTTGCTTGCTCATGGAGTACTGACATGAGCGGTCACTCTGTGATGTGTGACACATCAAGACCCTTACTCCAGACATCCCCACCAAAATCCTCTCAAAGCCCCATCCATTTCCGTTCGCTACCAGAGCTGCTAATTTTAAATTCCGGTTTATATTTCATGCACCTAGTACATCCACAGAAATCGAATCCATTCCAGCTGCTCTTCTAGCTAACTTTGGTACGATTATCTCAAGTCACATCTAGTTCTTTAAGGCCCGGTTTCACAGTTTGAGTTTAAGCCGAAGCTTTAGTAAGCCACGCACGCCGCTTAAGCAAGGCTTACTCTTTGGCTTAAACACTACGAGTTTCACAGTAGGGGGACCATGTGCAGCTTTACCAAGCTGAACATCTCCGAAGTTGGTAATGCTTGCGCATGCGCAATGATTCAATTCTCATCTTTGTTTACATCCGTAACCTATGATTGATTGACTTGTAGGTTATACATCGTTTATCAGCCAAGATAATTTAGAAAAATGAACGGAAAATGTGATTCCAATAATAGTAACAAAAATAAAGTTTAAAAAAGGTCACTCACCCGTCCTGCTGTCACGTATTACCATTACAGTCTAAAATGGCCATAACTTCTGAACCATTCATGCAAATAATGTCCTGACAAGGTTATTGTAATCCTTATAAAATACTGGAGGAGGTCAAACAATTTATTTCGATGAGGAATTCGAGGATAATATCGAAATATTTATTTAATGTTAAGGAGTTATATTTTTTTACCGCTGAGTATAGCATAAAATCGCTTCTAGAGGGCAAACAGTTAGAAATAGGTATATACCATAGCGGACTTTTTTGTAGAGGTTTCTATGCTCTACCATTCGTACGCTTACACTTGAGGTCTATCGTTGATGGTTCTCGCAGCGTAAGCCAAGAAAGCAAGTGACCGACCGACATTTTTGTCTTTTACTGTATATCGGAACATGGAAACTGTATTATTTCACAAGCCTCGAAATATATTCAGAAATATAAGTTATTTAATGTTAATGTTATTGGTTTTACGTCCCACTAACTATGAATTTGAGCACCTTCACCACAGGACTGAGACAGGATCGAACCTGCCAAGTTAGGCTATAAGAAGGCCAGCGCTCTACCATCTGAACTGTATCCTTAGCTTAAACCTCAGTTTCATACAGCTTAAGCCAGTCACAGATAAGCTCGGCTTACCACTTGCACTCCCCACTGTGAAACTCGTCCAGAGTTTAAGCTCCCGCTTAAGCCCGATATTAAACCTATTGAAATCTCTATTCATGCTGAGAAAGAGGGTGTTGTTGAGATCCCTGCTCCTCCTGGGAAACTCTGGCTGATTGTTTAGATCATCATCACAGAAATAAATCTCACTAGTGCCATCATAACTCACTTCCTTTCACAAAGAAAGAATCATGACAAAGGCCTCGCTGAACACTTTAAGAGTCTTCTCAGTAGCTTCTGTGAACTAACATACATATTGTGTGGGTTTACAAGCAAAACTCATCAAGTCAAAAATCTTACTTCTGAGAAAAAGGGGTTTGAAAGTTTTCGATCTTTCACAGCTTATTCTCAGAATAAGAATAATCATCTTTAAAATTATGCAATGAGTTTGTTACAGTATCAAGAATAGCACTAAAATATATATAAAGTGCATTAATGTATTTTACCTGAATTAAATTCCTTTCTTGAGACTTTGCAACAGAATGCAAATTACAAAATTCAGTAACCAAAATGACTTTGTATGACTTCATAGATATCAAACAAAATGCCTGCATAGTCCCAAAAAACAGTTACAAGCACCTTTTCAGCAGAAAGGCATGTTTAGGCCTTGGCTGGGCCAGCTGCACCTTGTTCAAGCTTGCTTGTTTTGACACAGTTTACAAGGACTATTTACTGAAAAGTATACAATAGCAGGGGGGCATAGCAATTTGGACTATGCCAACAATTTGGTCTTAATGCTAGACTGTGCTGAAGGTTGTTAGGGCCTGCAATCTGGTATCTTGGAGTTTAAAAAGAAATGCAATGTGTATCATATAATGATATGCATTGACTGTGGTGCAGTTAAGCAGACTATCAACCATATTGTCACCGAATGCATTGGAAGGCCATTCACTGGATCCATCCAGGACTTTGAGATGGCTTCTGCTGCGGCCATACAGTGGCTAGAGAATTTAGATCTAACTCTTTGAACTCTTTTGCTTGCATGATTGTTTTCAATGTTATAATGTCCAACAAGTCCAACCTCTCGTCCACGCTGTGGGAGAACGGCAACGCCATCAAGTAGGGAATAGCCGGTGGGGGTGAAGTACAGTGGGGACAGGTGTGCCCCGAGACCGCTACGGTGGCTGTGAAGGCCCTACAGGAATACTGAAAAAGATGGCGACTAACAGGGCTCTGGTGAAGTCCTGATAGGCCTAGCAAGCCGGTGATGGATATTAACTCGCTTGCAAGGAAACAAGGAAGATAAACCGGATGGATGTAACAGACAACGACCCTGGCGAGGAACAGGATTACGAATTAGCACACTGAATATACAAACAAGGACCAGAAAAGTAGAAGAGGTTGTAGACATGATGGAAAGAAGAAAACTGGATGTACTAGGGCTAGCAGACACTAAGTGGAGGGGTGAGGGTAAGAGAGAACTGTGGAGTGGTTTTTAGTTATACTGGAAAGGAAATGATGAAGGAAAACAAAATGGAGTAGGAGTGGTAGTAAGAAATGGATTGAAAGAGGAAATGACAGGTTGACAAAAGTCAAAATAACAGTCAAAGGAAAAACTTGGGAAATTGTACAAGTGTATGCTCCACAAGCAGGATGCACGCAACAGGATAAAGATGGCTTTGAGGAAGAATTGGAGAGACAATTGAATGGACAAAATAACGTAATGGGGGACTTGAATGCCCATATAGGCATGGAAAGGAAGGGTTATGAGAACGTGCTTGGAGCGGAAGGATGGGGAAATAGGAATAAGGAAGGAGAAAGACTACTGGATTTGTGCAAAAGAAATGGGATGATGGTCGGGAACTCGTGGTTCAAAAAGAGAGAAAGCCATAAGATAACGTGGTATAGCAGTGACTGGTCTAGGAAATCCATTGTAGATTACATGATCTACGACTGGGAAATGAAGAGGAATGTTACAGATGTAAGGGTAATACCATCAGAGGCCCTACATAGTGACCACAGACAACTGGTAATGAAACTGAAAACAATGATGGAAAGAAAGAGAACAGGGAAGCAAGAAATACGTATCAAAATATGGAAAGTGAAGGAAAAGTAAACCAAGGAAGAATACCAGTAAAAAATAAGATTGAACTTACCAACAGATGATACATAAACAGGAGAGGAGGAATGGGAAAGGTTCAAGAGGATACTAGTAAAATCGGCAGAGGAAGTTTGTGGGAGAACTAGTGCCAGGAAAAGATGCAAGGAGACCCCATGGTGGAATGACAGAGTCAAAGCGGCAGTTAGGGAGAAGAATAAAGCTTTCAGGGTGTGGTTTCAACAGAGGACAATGGAGACAAGACAAGAATATAAGACCAAAAAGGTCCTAACAGAGGAGAAAAAATGGATGGAAAAGTGGACAAACATGATGGAAGAGGATAGCAAAGGAAATAAAAAAGTACTGTATGGAATGGTCAAGAGTAAGAGGAAAGGCATGAGAGAAGATGTTACAATGATAGATAAAAATGGAAATGAAGTGCAGGAAATGGAGAAACTCAAAGGAATGTGGAAGGAGTATTTTGAAGATTTACTAAACCCAGAAGGAGGCACTGGGGAGGAAAGTTGAAGCAAGGAGGAAGTAAGAAATATGGAAAAAGAAAAAGACTTAACATGGGCAGAAGTGGAGCTAGCACTGGACAAGATGAAAGGAGGGAAAGCCCCAGGTATAGATGAAGTGAGTAGTGAGATGGTGAAGGCAGCAGGAGAGGTAGGGAAACAGTGGCTTTATTGGGTGTTGAAAGTAGTATGGAAGGAAAGGAGGACCCCTGAAGATTGGAAGAAGGGGGTAATCACACCCATTTTCAAGAAGGGGAATAGAAAAGAGTTTAAGAACTCTAGGCGAGTCACACTGATATGCCAGTGAGTAAAGGTGTTTGAGAAGATTCTGGAGAATAGAATCAGAAAGAGGGTGGAAGAAAAGTTAAGAGAAGAGCAGTATGGCTTCAGAACAAGAAGGTCCACAATAGACCTTATATTCGCAGTAAGACAGCTACAAGAGCGTCATTATGAATGGAGTAAGGATCTTGTGATGGCCTTCATGGACTTTGAGAAAGCTTATGACCGTGTGTATAGAAACAAGGTATGGGAAGCCTTACAGAAAAAAGGTGTCTAGGAACAGACCGTAGAAAGAGATGTACAATGGGAGTGTCCGTTGTGTGAAAATAGGAGGAAAACAGGCTGGTTTGAGCAAAGAGGTGGATTAAAACAAGTAAGTGCTCAGCCACCTTTGCTCTTTGTAGAAACAATGCATGAGATAATGACAAAAGTGGCAAGGAAAATTGGAGAAGGAAAAATGAAAGTGATGATGTTTGCAGATGACCTGTTAGTCTGGGGAGAAAAGGAAGAGGATATCCAGGAACAGTTAGATACTTGGGTAGAGGAGGTGGAACAATATGCAATGAAAGTTAATGCCCAAAAGAGCGAGATAGTGATCACAACTAGAAAGAAGGAGAGACCTACGAGGGGGATAATGCTTGGAGGGGAACAGCTTAGGAAGGTAGGGAGTTTCAAGTACTTGGGAAGTATCATAGAGAAAAGTGGAAGAAATGAGAAGGAAATAATCGAGCGTGGAAGACAAGCAGGAGCATTCCTGAAAAGTGTCAGAAGCCTGGATTGGAGCAAGGATGTTCCTCAGAGAATCAAAAGGGTGATATACAGAATGTACTATATACCTATTCTGACGTATGCAGCTGAGACTTGGGTAATGAGGCAGAGGGCCATGAATAGCATACACGCAAGTGAAGTGAAATTTCTGAGAAGCAGGATAAGAGTGACAAGATTGGATAAGATGAGAAGTGAGAAGGTTCGAGATATAGTAAAAGAAGAGCCACTACAGGATAGGATAGAGGCATCCAGACTTAGATGGTATGGACACATGAAGAAAATGATAGAGCAAAGGATACCAAGGAGGATGCACGAAATGGAGATAACAGGTAAACGACCAAAAGGAAGCCCAAGAGACAGGTGGATAAAAGGAGTGGAAAAGTGTGTACAGAGAAGAGGAGAGGACTGGGCAAGAGTGACTAGGGACAAGTGGTAGGAAGACAAGACGAGATGGAGAGGCTTATGTTCCAAGCAAACCCGGCCAACAGCTGGAAACTGCACATGATGATGATGATGATGATGATGATGATGATGGGTATATCTTGTAATTATGTATATAATATTTTGTACTTACTGTTCATGTATATTTAATATTTGTATTGTTTTGTGTACATTATCATATGCTAATAATAATAATAATAATAATAATAATAATAATAATAATAATAATAATAATAATAATAATAATAATAACCAGCAAATAGACCAGAAAAAAAATAATCAGAAAAGGCAGGGTTGAATATATCCAAAACTCAAAAGCTGACAATGTGCTTTGCTTGCAAACCTATGATAGAAGCGTAATATTTTAATAACAGTAAGCTACCTAACCACTAATATTTCTCTGTTGGTGAACAGGTGAACTCTATAGTTCTTGCGACCAGCGGTGGATTGCACATTCCTAGCTGCCTGAGTATAAGAAGGCTCACGGCTCAGAATATGTTCTAGATGCCCACTCCAATTCCACAGCAAATGGCATCCCAACTCTCAGGACTGGGCCCACGATTCATGAAGTATGAAATAACTGTAGGAGCCTACACCACAAAATGGACTTTTTCGAAGCTGTCTTCAAACATCTGAGGACAATAAAAGCAAAGTGCCTCCTAGAACTTGATCTAGTTAATGGGCACAAATAATTTTGTTCACTACATAGTGTTGCTCTCAAAACGAACAATAATACATAAAATTTTCCACATCTTAAGTGGAGAAAACACTGGCAATTTTTTGCCCATATTATGATCATGTGATTAAGTTATGTCTGACATGTGCCTGACACACTGTCATCATTTGTATACATTGCACCAAATTGTAGAACTTTTCGTCAAAGATCATCACCTACAATATGTTATTTAAGCTGTAACAAACAGAAATATTCTTTCAGCAGTTCTTCAGTTACTTCAAAATAAATAATATACAGATGTAAAAGTTAAATACAAAGATTTAGGTCATTCTGACAAACAAATAAGAAATTTTAGGTAATAAACTATGAATCAGGCCTTGTTCATTTACATAAAATTTAAACATGTTTGATCATTTGTACATAAAAAGAAAAAGAAAAGTGAAATTTTGAGAATAACAACACTATAATAGAATTTTTTTTTTGCTAGGGGTTTTACGTCGCACCGACACAGATAGGTCTTATGGCGACGATGGGATAGAAATGGCCTAGGAGTTGGAAGGAAGCGGCTGTGGCCTTAATTAAGGTACAGCCCCAGCATTTGCCTGGCGTGAAAATGGGAAACCACGGAAAACCATCTTCAGGGCTGCCGATAGTGGGATTCGAACCTACTATCTCCCGGATGCAAGCTCACAGCCGCGCGCCTCTACGCGCACGGCCAACTCGCCCGGTCTATAATAGACTAAGTTCAAACCTAAAAATTTAGGGCTTATTAAACAGGCAGACAAAGGCATCACTCTGCAGTGGGAACTAATAGTAGAAGTTCTTGGTTCAAAGCAGGTACAGAAGTCATCAACAAGGCTGTAATCTTTCACCCTTATTCTAGGCCTACACAGTTTACAAGGACTATTTACTGAAAAGTATACAATAGCAGGGAGTGATAGCAATTTGTACTATGCCAACAATTTGGTCTTAATGCTAGACTGTCCTTAAGGTTGTTAGGGCCTGCAATCTGGTATATTGGAGTTTAAAATGAAATGCAATGTGTATCATATAATGATGAACATTTCCATACTTGAAGTGATGTTACTGAAGAAGAAACCAAAGAGAAAAGAATGTACCGAGCTCGATAGCTGCAGTCGCTTAAGTGCGGACAGTATCCAGTATTCGGGAGATAGTGGATTTGAACCCCACTGTCGACAGCCCTGAAGATGGTTTTCCGTGGTTTCCCATTTTCACACCAGGCAAATGCTGGGGCTGTACCTTAATTAAGGCCACGGCCGCTTCATTCCCAGTCCTAGCCCTTTCCTGTCCCATCGTCGCCATAAGACCTATCTGTGTCGGTGCGATGTAAAGCCAATAGCAAAAAAAAAAAAAAAAAAAAAAAAAAAAGAAAAGAATGTCAGGTAAAGAATTCCCAACTATTTCACATCTGATACTGTATGTGCATTCCAACAAGATGGCAATACAGTTAGTGGAAAATAAACTTGTGGCAAAGCTAATGTACAGTGAGTAGTAATTGCAAAATTGTATTTTACAAGAAAGAAGCCAGCTCTCAGACTAAATTATTTTTACATTGTTCAAACAACAAACTCTGTTGTACAACAATGAAAGATGTGTGGACTCTGGATATCTTAATCATAAGCTGGAAGTACCAGATGTGAATGTAGTGAGAATGACTGCTGATCCAAACAGGTGGGAACAATGGCACTCACCATGCAGAGCAAAAGCCTATATTAGAAATGAAATGTAGATTTTAAAAATGCCTTTGATTCTGTTGATGGAGAAACCTTAAATAAACCAATATAGGAATTCGGTGTGAAATCTAAATTAGCAAACCTAATATGGGAAACACTTACAGATATAGTTACATACATACATACATACATACATACATACATACATACATACATACATACATACAATATCATTAAAGACTGTTATACCTTTTTTGTTCAGTCTGCAATCCTCTATTTGCAACTAGTGTTGTGGCCTCATTTAGTTCTATACCTCTTATCTTTAAATCGTTAGAAACTGAGTCTAACCATCGTCGTCTTGGTCTCCCTCTACTTCTCTTAGGTAACCTATCCTCCTCCATTCGCCTCGCATGACCGCTCCACCAAAGCCGGTTTATGCGTACAGCTTCAACCATCAAGTTCATTCCTAACTTACCCTTTATCTCCTTATTCCGAGCACCCTCCTGCCATTGTTCCCACCTGTGTGTACCAGCAATCATTCTCACTACTTTCATGTCTGTTACTTCTAACTTATGAATAAGATATCCTGAGTCTACCCAGCCTTCGCTCCCGTAAAGCAAAGTTGGTCTGAAAACAGACCGATGTGAAGATAGTTTCGTCCAGGAGGTGACCTCCTTTTTACAGAATACTGTTGATCGGAACTGCGAGCTCACTGCATTAGCTTTACTACAGCTTGATTCAATCTCACTTACTATATTACCATCCTGGGAGAATACACAACCTAAATACCTGAAATTATCTACCTGTTTTCATCTATGTTCAAGTTCTGAGATATTAGACTGCAGGCTTTCAGCACAATCTGCCATTAAGACCAAGTCGTCACCATAGGCCAGACTGCTTATTACATTTCCACCTAACTGAATCCCTCCCTGCCACTTTATACCTTTCATCAGATGATCCATGTAAACTACGAACAGCAAAGGTGAAGGATTACAGCTTTGTCTAACCCCTGTAAGTAACCTGAACCAAGAACTCATTCTACCATCAATTCTCACTGAAACCCAATTGTCAACATAAATGCCTTTGACTGATTTTAATAATCTACCTTTAATTCCATTGTCCCCCAGTATGGTGAACATCTTTTCCCTCGGTACCCTGTCATATGCTTTCTCTAGATCTACAAAACATAAACACAGCTGTCTATTCCTCTCGTAGCATTTTTCAATTAGCTGGTGCCTACTGAAAATCTGATCCTGACAGCCCCTCTGTGGTCTGAAACCACACTGGTTTTCATCCAACTTCCTCTCAACCACTGAACGCACCCTCCCTTCCAAGATGCCAGTGACTATTTTGCCTGGTATACTAATCATTGAGATACCTCGATAGTTGTTGCAATCCTTCCTGTTCCCTTGTTTATAGATAGGTGCAATTACTGCTATAGTCCAATCTGAAGGTACCTTACCAATACTCCATGCTAATCTTACTACTGTACTCTATGAAGCCATTTCATCCCTGCCTTCCCACTATACTTCTCCATTTCAGGTCTAATTTCATCTATTCCTGTTGCTTTATGACAATGGAGTTTATTTACCATCCTTTCCACTTCCTCAGGCATAATTTCACCAACATTTTCCTACTAACATGAGCTTAGTTGTTCGCAACATCACCAGGAAGATTTCCTTTTACATTGAGCAGATTTTCAAAATATTCCTTTTACCTCCCCATTGATTCCCTGGGATCTATTATGTGTTCACCTGAATTACCCAAAACACTGCTCATTTCCTTTTTCCCTCCCTTCCTAAGACTCTTTATTACTGTCCAGAAAGGTTTCCCTACTGCTTGACTTAGCCTTTCCAGGTTATTACCAAAATCTTCCCAAGACTTCTTTTTTAATTCAACAACTATTTGTTTCGCTCTGTTTTTTTCATCTACGTACAATTCCCTGTCAGCATTCGCTCTTGTTTGGAGCTATTTCTGAAAATCTTCTTTTTACGTTCACAAGCTGCTCTTACTTCATCATTCCACCAAGATGTTCGCTTTTTCCCATTTTTATATATAGTTGTTCCTAGGCATTCCCTTGCTGTTTCTACCACAGCCTCCCTGTATGCCACCCATTCTCTTTTTATATCCGGAACCTGCTTACTGTCTACTCTTTGACACTTCTCACTAATCATATCCATGTACTTCTGTCTAATTTCCTCATCCTGGAGATTTTCTACCCTCATTTGCTTGCAGACAGATTTCACTTTCTCTATCCTAGGCCTAGCGACACTTAGTTCACTACAAATGAGACAGTGGTCTGAATCATCATAAAATCCCTGGAAAACTCGAACATTCCTAACTGACTTCCTGAATTCAAAGTTGGGTAAGATATAGTCTATTATGGATCTGGTACCCCTAGCCAGCCACGTGTAGCGGTGAATAGCCTTATGCTTGAAGAATGTATTCGTAACTGATAAACCCATACTAGCACAGAAGTCTAGCAAATGCTTCCCATTCCCATTAGCTTCCATATCTTCCCCACATTTACCAAACACCCTTTTGTATCCTTCAATTCTATTTCCAACTCTCGCATTGAAATCGCCCATTAGCACTATCCTATCCTTGATGTTGACCCTGACTACGATGTCACTCGGGCCGATGACCTTCGATGTTAGGCCCTTTAAACAACAAGCATCATCATCATCATCATCAACGATGTCACTCAATGCTTCATAAAACTGTCAACTTCATCCTCATCTGCACCCTCACATGGTGTATACACTGAGATAATTCTCATCGTAATTCCTCCAACTGCCAAATCTACCCACATCATTTGCTCATTTACGTGCCTAACAGAAACTATGTTGTGTGCAATGGTATTCCTGATAAACAGCCCTACCCCATACTATGCCCTTCCCTTTCTAACACCTGTCAGGTACACTTTATAATGTCCTATCTCTTCCTCGTAATCCCCCCTTACCCGAATATCACTTACTCCTAGCACATCCAAATGCATCCTCTTTGCTAGCCAGTTCGACTTTCTTTCTTCCATAAGCCCCATTAATATTGATAGCTCCTCATCAAATTCCAGTTCATTCGCCAAGTTGTTTCCAAGGAGTCCCTCGCCTGTCAAATGGGAGTAGGACTCTGTTATTCCCATAGGTCCCAGGCTTGCTTAAAATGTTCTAAGCTCGATAAATTCATGAAGCAGGACTCTACCCTACTTACACATAGTCCAAGTGAGGATCTCTCCTCTAACGGGTTAGGGCCCACCGGTGGATTGTATAGTCCTAGCCACCTGAGCACAAGGAAGGCCATGACTCAGAATATGTCCAGAGATGCCCACTCCAATTCCATAGCAACTGGTATCCCGACTCTCAGGACCACTTACTAGGCCACTCAGCCGTTGCCCATGGTTCACAAACTAGGACGTTACTACAGTAATCCACACCATAGTTTCAAAAGTAAAATTTATGAGGAAAATATCAAAATTTATGAAGATAAACACAGGTGTACAGCAAGATGATGGCTTACTGCCAATTCTGTTCTAGTGTATCCTAGAGAAAATTGTAATAATTTGGAATGAAATTTTGCAAATAACTTTGGGGAGAAAAAACAAAGGTGTTGAAATTAATTGCCTGGCATTTGCAGATGATTTTGCTATACTTTCAGAGAGCCTGACAGATACAACAACACAAATCAATCTCTTGGTAGAAACAGCCAACAAAACAGGATTGAGAATCTGTAGAAAAAGCCAAATTTATTGCAAACATAAAAAATGCTCCAAAATTTTTGACAATACATACTGGTTGAATAGATAAGGTAAAGAAATTAAAATACCTGGGAGAGATAATTCAAGAAAATGGTTTAGGAAAATCTGCTGTAGAAGAAAGGTTACACAAGATGGAAAGAGCATGTGGCACCATTAAAAAATTTACAACAAGAAAGACTTAAATCTTAGGACCAATGAAAACAACAGAACAATGGAAAATAAGAAGCAATAAAGCAATATTCCAGAACACAGAAAATATAACAGAAGCAATAAGAAAAAGGAGATTGCTCTTGTTTGGACATATCTATAGAATGGATAATAACAGATCGACAAAACATATATTCAAGTACCATTGGGAGAAAAAGTCAACAACGAGCTGGGTACAAGAGGCCAAGAAAGATTTAGAAAGAAATAAAATAAGAGAAGGGGAAGCTATAGAAAGAGTGATCCTTAAAAAAAGACAGTTTTGAGAATGGAAGGATTCCAAGGAAGAATTAAAAGGAAACTCGGTACAAAGTGGTCCAAGGAGAAACAAATAAAGCAGTGTGCAATGATGAAAGAATACTGAAAAGAACGGAAGAGGAAACAACAAGGTAGGATGAATTGAAATTGACACGTGGTCTCTAGCAGGCCTCATCGTAAAGAAGAAAAAACGAAATGAATGGATAAAGCTGTGCATGTGAACTGGCTTCAGTCATGAGGTCATGTGAGGTTAACAGAGGACGAATGGTTACCTATGAAGTAGGTATGTATGTATGTTATGTATGTATGTATGTATGTATGTATGTATGTACGTACAGACATGGACAAAAGCATTCATCCCCCACCCATCCTAAACAAAATTCTTTATTGCTGGACCAATACGAAGTACAGGTCAAAATTACAAACCCAAATGTATACCTTGTACAGTAGTGTACATTAAAAAGCACAAAATAAACTGGAAGTAAATAACAGTACATAACAAAGCAGCAAATTCTTACTCCATGACACTACTTATCTGGATATAAGTATTCATACCATATTCCAGAATAGTTCACAACTCAATGAAGAAACAGATATTTTTTCTTCTTTTGCTAGTTGCTTTACGTCGCACCGACACAGATAGGTCTTACGGCGACGATGGGACAGGGAAGGGCAAGGAGTGGGAAGGAAGCGGCCGTGGCCTTTATTAAGGTACAGCCCCAGCATGAAACAGATATTACCAACTCTATCAGTAGCACGTATGTTTGCCTTTCCTGTATATTATTTCTTTTAACCTGATGGGCATTGAGAACACCAGTTTCCGTGTTAGTTCAGATGAAATGTTCCCCCATTCTTGTTGTAGTAACTGATTCAAGTGTGTTTTACTTGTTATGTGGTGTTTTCTTAGTCTGGACTCTAATTCACTCCATAGATGTTGCATGGGGTTGGTATCCGGCGATTGGGGAGGAGTTTTTAATGTGAGCAGCGTGTTGTAGAGTACTCATAAACGAACAATTTCCGCCGTATGTTTGGGGTCATTGTCGTGTTGGAAGTAAAACTCATTAGCAATCCTAAGCTCTTCGGCGCTTTTGTGAACGTTTTCTTTCAGACTGTTCAAATATTGAAATCTGTCCATAAATACCAACTCCCCAATACCTGAAGCGGCCATTGAGTCCCACACCGTAACCCCACCCCCGCTGTGCTTCACAGTGGTAACGAGGTTCTGCTCATCAAGCTCTGTGTTAGGGCGTCTCCACACTAAAATGCGTCCTTCACTTCGGAAAATATAAAATTTACTCTCATTTATAAACATCGCAGTCGACTAAAATGCATTATCTTTTGCCACATATTCTCTTGCAAATTGTATTCCCTTCTGTCGACTCACTTTCCTTATCTGCGGTTCCTTTCTTGGGACCCTAGATCGATACCCAGCACGATGAAGGACCCTCCTTACTGTTTTATTTGACACTGCATGATGGAAATATTGTGCCAGCTGCGATGCTATTGCCGAAGATGTAGTGTGTGGTTGTTTTTTAAATTGTGATTACTATGAACCTTTCTTCTCGTGCGGACATCCACTTCTTTTCCTGCATATAAGAACATCCTGTCCTTTTAACCTTTGTATGATGATTTGCACAGTTGGTTTACTTCTTCCAACGATGTTTCCGATCTCAGGATATGATTTTCCTTGGTGGTGAAGGCGTAGAATAAGTCGTCTCTCTTCAACAGATGTTTCCTTGGTTTTCCTCGCCATTGGACTAGTACCATCTATGACCAGCTTATCAGCCCGTCTCTGTCTGCATGTACTACACAACTAATGCCACGGAACAACACAGGTTCCTCTTTACTCGTTCAAACCCCATTTTTACAAGTAAGGTATGAATACTTATGTCCAGATAAGTAGTGTCATGGAGTACAAATTTGTTGCTTTGTTATGTACTGTTATTTACTTCCAGTTTATTTTGTGCTTTGTAATGACCACTCCCGTACAAGGTATACATTTGGGTTTGTAATTTTAACCTGTACACCGCATTGGTCCAGCAATAAAGCATTTTGTATTGGATAGCTAGGGGTATGAATACTTTTGTCCATGTATGTATGTATGTATGTATGTATGCACATGGTTTGTAAGCTTATGGTCCCAAGATTTTAAGAGGCATGCAAGTTATGAGCAACTTGGAAATTTTCAGTACAGAAGCTATCATCAAAATAATATTTCTGTGCAGAATTTTTTTTTTTTTTTGCTAGGGGCTTTACGCCACACCGACACAGATAGGTCTTATGGTGACGATGGGATAGGAAAGGCCTAGGAGGTGGAAGGAAGCGGCCATGGCCTTAATTAAGGTACAGCCCCAGCATTTGCCTGGTGTGAAAATGGGGAAACCACGGAAAACCATCTTCAGAGCTGCCGATAGTGGGATTCGAACCTACTATCTCCCGGATGCAAGCTCACAGCCGCGCGCCTCTACGCGCACGGCCAACTCGCCCGGTGTGTGCAGAATTTATATGCAAATGCATTGCTATGGCTTTCAGTACTTTCACATATCTAATAGAACGGAGTCATCCTTTTCTAGTTAGTCACTGACAGGTCCAGAGTCAATGTGGCAATGGATAGAGCAACATATAAAATCACTTCAGGAAGGTCAAGGTACTATTGGAAACTAACTTTTCTACCTTATATAGTGCTTCAACTATATTCTCAGTTCATCACGAAAGATAAACAAAAAACACCTTTTACTTCTAATCA
This sequence comes from Anabrus simplex, assembly GCF_040414725.1. NCBI lineage: Eukaryota > Metazoa > Arthropoda > Insecta > Orthoptera > Tettigoniidae > Anabrus > Anabrus simplex. Next base: position 246,220,653 of record NC_090265.1, on the reverse strand, counting down.
AATCAAAATCTCTTTATTTGCAAATGAGGTGTCTACATCGGTGGCAAATGGTACACTAAAATAAATTATTGTCAAGCACTAAATATTAAATTAACAAGAGAAGAAAATTTTCCTATAATACAATATTATACAATTTATGCTAACAATGTTTTCTATTAAACACACAGCTCATCCTTAATAAATTTATATTGTTTACAAAATTCTACTTATAATATCTCCTGTACTACTTACAAATATAGTCAACTGATATACAGTATGTGGAATTACTTCAAATGATACTATACAACTGGTATAAGATTAATATTTACATTGCATTTATTTATTATTATTATTATTATTATTATTATTATTATTATTATTATTATTTTTTTTTTTTTTTTTTTTTTTACCGTTCTGGATCCTAAGTAGCATAACGACCTGCTGCGTCTTAACCAGAGCCCCTTTTGCCACCACTTTTCAGAGTTCCTGAAGGGCCTTCACAGCTACCGTAGCGGTCCCAGGGCCCTCGAAGTCCCCACTGTACTTCACCCCTACAGGCGGTCCCCTACTTTGGCTGTCCAAACTCCTTAGACCAGGGGATGGAATTAATTTATTCACACACATTTTTTTTATTTACAATAACCTGCACTGGTCGAATGCCCTCTAACACTTCATTTATTTTCTCTGTTGCCGTTTATTCTCTTCTTGAATATCTGTACAGCTTTTGGAAAAGGATCAAACACTACCCCTGGTAAACTGTTCCACTCCTTCACACCCTTCCCAATGAATGAAAATTTACCCCAATCGCTTCTGCTAAAATTCCTTCTAATTTTATATTTGTGGTCAGTCCTGCTGATATAATTATTTTCCAACTGAAGCCTCTCACGGATATCTTCCCATGCTTCTCCTCCTGTATAGGCTCTATATAATCCTATAAGTCTAGTTTTCTCCCTTCTCTTACTTAAAGTTTCCCACCCAAGTTCCTTTAACATTTCTGATACACTACTCTTTCTCCTGAAATCCCCTGTTACCAATCTTGCTGCTTTCTTCTGCATACTATCTATTTCTTTTATTAGGTATTCTTGGTGAGGATCCTAAACACTGTTTGCATATTCCAATAATGGACAAACCATACTCAAGTAACTTTTTTCTTTTAATTCTTTGTTGCATCCTTTAAGTAGCCTCATTATGACATGTAACGATCTGTATGCTTTCCCAACAATGTCATCCACATGACCCTTCCAGTGCAAATTACTTTCAAATCTCACACCTAAGTATTTGCACTTGCCATCTTTTGGGATAACTACCCCATCCAAAGTATATTCAAATTCAGTTTTAAAACTCCTGTTTGTAAATGTTGTAACAGTTAATTTGCCTCCATTAACCTTCATGTTATTCTCTTCAACCCATTGTTGGATACTCTCTAGGTCCCTTTGTAATTCTGAACAATCCTCAATGGTATTTATTTCCCTATAAACAATTATGTCATCTGCATACAATCTTATTTTTGATGTTATATTATTCCCTAAATCATTTATGTATATTAAGAAAAGTAACAGACCGATTATACTACCCTGTGCAATTCCCTTCCAAACTTTCTCTTCCTGCGATACGTCATTTCCTACTTTGACTTTCTGAACCCTTGAATTTAGAAATGTCTTTACCCAACGTGTAACCCGTACGTCCAGTCCTATTCCCTCCAATTTCTTTAATAATATTCCATGTTCCACTCTATCAAAGGCTTTGGAAAGATCTATGGCTATGCAATCTAACTGACCTCCTGAATCCAATTGATCTGATATGTCTTGCTGAAATCCCATCAGTTGTGCCTCACAAGAAAATTTATTTCTAAATCCATACTGGCTCCTCATGAACCAATTTTTATCATCACATATCCCTCTGATGTACTTTGATATTAAACTCTCCAGTATTTTACAAACTATACTGGTCAGGCTGATTGGTCTGTAGTTCTCTGGTTTCCTTTTATCACCCTTTCCTTTATAAATTGGTATTATTATAGATTCCTTCCATTCCTTTGGTATTACACTATTATTTATGACATAGTCAAAGAGAAATTTTAAATAAGGCACTATGTACCACCGCATTGTCTTTAATACCTCCCCAGTAATTTGATCACTTCCTGCTGCTTTTCCTTGCTGAAGCAGATGGATTTCTCTGAAAATATCTTCATTTGTGAGTGAGAAGCTTCTTGTTTCCCTCTGTCTCTCTCCCTCTCTATCTTCTGTTTCGGTTTCCAACTCTTGACAATCATCTACTGAATCTCTAAATTCCCTACTAAAGAGGTTTGCTTTCTCAGTATCTGTTAAATAGTGTTCACCCCTCTTCTCCCACCATTGTAGGAATTTGGATTCCTTTTCCTTTTTGATTCCTGATATATGAATACAGCTTTTTCCATTTCCCTTTGTGATCATTACCCTCTTGAAGTATGCCATTCATATAATTCTCTTTTGCTTCCTTTTTCACTCTATTCAGTTCTCTCATTAGCTGTTTTCTGGTCATGAAGATAACTCTCAGGCTCTATCCCACCAGAAGGTGTCATGGAACTTGACCAGAAGATTTACAGCCACCATTAAAGGTCATGACAAGCATTTATATGCACACTGCTGTGAAAACTTAAGGACAAAAGTAACTTTCACATGCTGTGTCACTGCCAAGTAACATAGCTCAATGAAACTTGAACCATACATAAGAAGATCTGCTACGGTACGGTAGGCAACTGGAACTAATAAGCGATGAGACAAACAGAAATGACACTTTTGTACAGAGACAATAATTTACACATTAAGTCACTGCAACTCATGATAGTCCCCTGGACATCACAAAAGAAGGAATACGGTTCTTAAAAGGGTGTGTGATCACCAAGGACAGCGATGCATGCTCTGCAATGTGTTCTCACACTGGCCACAAGATTGGTAAGGAGTTCTTGTTGTAGGGCATTCCATTCCTCCACCAGCGCGGTTGACAACTGCTGGATGGTCGTTAGTGCAAGTGAACATGCTGCAATACGTCTGCCCAACATGTCCCACATGTGCTCGATAGGATTTAAGTCTGAAGAACAGGCAGGCCATCCATTTGCTGAATATCCTCTCGTTCCAAGAGTTCCTCCACCTGCGCTGTTTGATGTAGTCGTGCACTGTCATCCATAAAAATGAAGTCAGGGCTAAATGCACCCCTGAAAAGATCCACATAGGGAAAGAGTACACTGTCACAATGACAGTGACCAGTGAGTGTACCCCGTTCAAAGATTTGGAGGTTGGTACACCCATGCAACATTATGCCTCCCCACACCATAACACTTAGACCACCAAAATGATCATGTTCCACAATGTTTCTGGGTGCATTATGTGTACCCACCTCTCACCAGATAAGGGTACATCTAGAATCACTACTCAGATTGAATCTGCTCTCGTCTGAGAAGAGCATGCGACCTCATTTCTCGTTGGTTCAGATCTGATGTTCTTGGCACCATCGCAAACGGTGCCACCGATGTGCGGGTGTCAACGGAACACAATGTAATAGTCGTCAGGAACACAGACCACCCCCATGCAGTCGCCGTGCCACCGTGAAGCGTGAGATTGGGTGCCTTGCAGTCCTCTTAAATGAGGTTGCAATTCCACCCGCTGTTTGACATGATTCTCTTCTTGCCTGTTGCAAAATGTAGTATTCATCTGCTGCTGTAGTTCACCAAGATTGACCCCTTCCTCTCTTTCGAGCAGTAGTGCCTGTGGTGCAGAATATTCTCCATGCATGTGAAACAATGCTGTGAGCAATACCAACTCCTGGGCTACACTCGACTCATTTCGTCCTTCTTCCAGTTTCCCAATGATTCTTCCCCACGTGAAGGTATCCAAATGTTGTCTCCGGGCCATGTTGTAATGAATAACACCACCACAGAGCACCATAACAGCTCGATGATTGACTCACACTGTCTTGCCCCCTTCCTTCAACTGCCTCGTTTTGTGGGGCCAGACCCATTTGGTGCTATAGTCACATTGACCTCACCCCAGGTTTTTATGCACGTGTGGGAGACCTCTGGCAACATGTTACTGCACTTTCAATCATTTCCACTGAGTAGTTGATATGTTATGTTGCTTTATCTATCTCGTCCTTAAGTTTTGCACAGCAGTGTATATATATATATATATATATATATATATATATATATATATATATATATATATATATATATATATAGATAGATAGATAGATAGATAGATAGATAGATAGATAGATAAAAAGAGGATCACAGAATAACATTAAAATTAAATGATGATTTAAGAAAATGATCGGAAAAGATCATGAACTTTTCTGTCACAAGAGAAATAATAATAATAAATAATGTTTTTGGTTTTACATCCCACTAACTTCTTTTACAGTTTTTGGAGATGCCAAGGTGCTGGAATTTAGTCCCACAAAAGTTCTTTTACATGACAGTAAATCTACCAACATGAGGCTCAGGAATTTAAGCGCCTTCAAATACCACCGTACTAAGCCAGAATTGAACCTGCCAAGTTGGGGTCAGAAGGCCATCACTTCAACCATCTGAGCCACTCAGCCTGGCACACAAAAGAGAATACTAACAACCAACCAACCAACTCCAGGGCACAAGAGGCCCAAATGGCCATGGCCTACCAAGCGACTCCTGCTCAACCCGAAGGTCTGCAGATTGCGAGGTGTTGTGTGGTCAGCACGACAAATCCTCTCTGCCGTTATTCTTGGCTTTCTAGACTGGGGCCGTCATCTCACCATCAGATAGCTCCTCAATTGTAATCATGTAGTCTGAGGTGGATCTTGAACCAAAAAATAACTGATCTGGCCAGGAATCAAACCCGGGACCTCCGGGTAAGAGGCAGGCATGCTACCCCTACACCGCAGGGCCAGCAAAAGAAAATACTGATGGATACAATATAGATGGTTTTGAGAAAGAATAGAGGAGAAATTAAATAAGAGACACAGAAAATGACATCATCCTAATGAAATCTTTCATAACTGAAGCTAGTTTTCACATATCTTTGAGTTGAGACCAACAGTTTTCAGAGTTAACCTCCATGTCTCCTTCAAACATGACAATACTGCAAAGTTTATATCATTTTGATTAAATTACTACAGCTTGATGTTCTAACGATAGGATCAAAGTACAGAGAGTATCTAAACATTTGTAACAAACACTGTACTGAAAAGTCCCTATGAATATAAGTCCTGCATACTGATGTTTTTTGTCATCCGACATCCATTTTGTTCACCGACGAGGCCACAGTCAGAAGAGACGGCATCATAAACTTGCATAACACATGCACACAGGTGGGCAGTTGAAAATCCCCACAAATTACACTACCCAGCATGATTTATGCGGCAAAGCATCTGATACGTGACTTTAACTAAATAAGGTCTCCTGATTTCAGAAATGTCATTGGTTCTATTGTAACACATCTAGTTTTCGTGTTATTTGCCATTTACTGTCTGAAAATGTGTCACTGCAGCACAGTGCTGCTTTGTGATAACAGCGAATCGGCTGTTGTTACAGTGGCCGTGGTTTGCTCTGTTAATGTTGCGTACGTTTGTCAGTCCAAACCTCCTCCACCGACTATGTCCCCTCCATTGAATTAGTCAGATAACACAGTCTATTTTTAGCTTGTGGTAGTGGCAATGCGGTGAAGCCAGTCAGTTGCGTCGTGAGTACGGCAGAAGTCTGACCTTTTTATACTGTGTTGTGTTGCGAAAATGGCAAGCATGTCAGGAATTAGAAGAAGATGTGTGAATAAGCCAGACTCATTCTGTTACGCGCGTGGGTGTTATATTATGAAGAGACAGAGTAGGCCAATAACTTGCATCAGTGAAACGTTTATATTATGCATATTTTAAGGTAAAATTAGGAGACTTAGACAAGTCATGGGCTCGCAACGTAATTTTTAAAACATGCCTTGAAAACCTACTACAGTGGAGCATTCGGAAACATAAGGCCCTTCCATTTGGGATAGGAATGGTGTGGCGCGAGCCCCAGGACCATACAAGGGACTTTTACTCTTGCCTGTTTAAAGTAGCGGGTTTCAATAAGAAAAACAAGGAGAGTATTGTATACCTGAATTTAAAGTCTGCGATGAGACCTGTTCCTCATGGACCGGAAATTCCAATACCTTCTCCTCCTACCAGTTTGCTTGACTCTGACGGTTCCTCAAATTCTGATAACGAGCAAGTTGATATGGATTTTTCACCTGCCGCAAATGCAGTAGATCCACAATTGTTTAAACAGTCGGAGTTGAGTGATCTGATACGAGACCTTGGTCTCACGAAGGAAAAAATAAGTGAACTGCTAGGGTCACGATTGAAAGAAAAAAAACCTTCTTGCGCCTGGAACTAGGAAGTATTTCAGGAAGGAAGATGATCTGATCTACTGCTGTGACATTCCAGGATTGATAGAACAGCTAGGGAGGGATTACAATCCTGAAGAATGGAGATTGTTATGGATTCTTCTAAGAGGAGCTTAAAGGCTGTACTACTTCATAACGGAAACATTCTAGTTTCGATTCCTGTGGCACGTTCCGTTTCACTGAAAGAAAGTTATATCACAATGCAAACTGTTTTAAATAATATCAAGTATCATGAGCACCGGTGGGATGTGTGTAGTGACTTGAAGATGTGTGGTATTCTATTAGGACAACAAGCAGGCTACACTAAATTCTCTTGTTATTTATGTGAATGGGACAGCAGAGCTAGGGACAAATACACACCTTCCTGGCCCAAGAGACAAGTTTTGACACCTTGTGTGAAAAATGTTACAAATGCTGCCTTAGTTGACCCACAAAATATTATTCTGTCACCGCAATACATCAAACTGGGAATCATGAAGCAGTTCATTAAGGTCTTGGACAAAAGTAGCCCATGTTTCAAGTACATTGCAAGTAAATTTCCACATTTATCTGATGCAAAAGTCAAGGGAGATATTTTTTATGGACCACAAATTAGAAAGCTTCTGAAAGACAGAAACTTTGAACAGACGATGAATGCCGTGGAACGTGCTGCATGGAACTCAATAAGAGACGTCATAATGAAGTTCCTAGGAAATGTACAGGATGAACAATACAAAACAATAGTGAAAACGATGTTGGATATTATGAAAGAGCTGGGGTGTAGAATGAGTCTGAAACTGCACTTCCTTCATTCTCACCTCGATCACTTCCTGGAAAATCTTAGGGGTGTTAGGAACAGATGGGAGAGAGGTTCCACCACAACATCAAGAAGGCAGAAAGAAGATACCAGGGGAGGTGGAATGAACCAATGATGGCCGATTACTGTTGGTGTTTGAAAAGAGAAGACAAACACGATGCAGTCAGATGCTGGGCAGCCAAGCATTCATTCCAAGGGGACATCTGGGATTGTTAAAGTTTATTTTGTTCACATTTATGAATTCATAAATAGACTGAATAAAAGTTACACTGTTTGCTTGTAAATCACATTTAATTGTCAACATAAATTGCTATCATTGTTTCAGAATTGTTTGTTTATGTGTTTTGTGTAAATCAGTATTGTATTACAATAAATACTAAATATCTCATTGTTCATTTCATAACTCAATAATTATTCATTGTATATAATAATTCAAGACAATATTCAACTATTTCAATATATATACATACAATAATACAAAAAATTATAAATATTTCCAAAATTATCAACATTTTTCAGTACTTTTTATAAGCAATATTCAGGTCTATCTCTTATTTTGATATACCTATTGCGAGAAAATGTGATGTGATACATAGAAACAGACAACGGATTCGTCTTCAGCGACCTCAAATTAGTTAAGATCACCTATCACACCTCTTGCCACAAACAAAAATACCAACAAAAAAAAAAAAAGTTTGAAACTGCTAGGTTGTGTTATCGATTAGCACGGAGGATGCAACGTATGGTGTGGTTTTATCCATGATCAACTGATCAGCCCATACAAGTTATCCTGAGAACTCAATGGACCAGCATAACTGACCTCCTTGAGGGACACGCTGCCTGTACTACTGGAACATGTGCAACTAACAGTTCGCCACACCAAGTGGTTCATGCATGATGGGCCGCCAGGGCACTTCATTTTGAATGTACGCCTTTTTTATCTTTTCTTCTTTTTTTTTTGCCAACACCATCCACGAGGGTAGATCGGGCATAGAGGTCCAGTGAATTGGCTGGTCCGGTCTTGTGACCTTAATCTACTGGATTTTTGTATGGAGACTCCTGGTCAATGACCCAGAACAGCATATCAATAACCATTCGACAGTACCCAGGTATCTTTGAGTGGCTTTGCAAGTCCATGTTGAGGCTGCTCATGGTGTACACTTTGAGCATCTTCTGTGATGTGGCAAATGTATAACCTGAAAATCTGTTGCACGTAAGTTGGTAACAACGCATTATAGGATATATATATTTCTAGAGACACTTTTTCTTGTTTTGATCCCAAGAATCAACCCCGAATATTATGTTTAGATACAACCTGTATCCCATAATGAAGATAACTTAATAGGCTGTATCAAACATTACTGTGATGATATGAATTTTGGCAGAAGACATAACAATTTCAAATCGTCCCATCACATCCCACACATTTGCTATTATTAAATTTCCATTATTTTGTTATTCATTTATTTGGATATTATTCTGTGACAACTGAGTGATAGAAAGGTACAAGACAAACTGAAGGGAAGATTTACAAGATAGTAATCAGAACAGCTACGACTTGCAGAGCAGAAACCTGGCCGATGAGAAGAAAAAAGGGTTGATAAACTGAATATGGCAGAGATGAGAATGCTGAGGTTCACACCTGAACATACAAGTAAGAAGCTACATAGTGAGTAAAGGAGGAAAGTGATTCAGGCATCTGAAAATAGTCAGGGGAATTAGGTTCAAATAGCAAGGGCATATCAAAAGGAGGAGCCAGGAATATCTGGGAAGGAGGATGCCGGAAATTCTGCCAATGGGAAAAAGGAGTAGAGGGCATTACAGAAGATGAAGGATTGATAGCACTCAATACAGCATGAACCAGTGCAGTCTTGTGCAGCGTAGGAGACTGAACAAGAGAGTCATTTGGAAGAAGAAAATCTACATCAGTGACCCTACATAGTAGGACTAATTATGTTGAAGAAGAAGATGATTCTGTGTCAACCAAGTCATTAAAAGAAACAAAAAGAAGAAAAAATTCTAAAGCAGTTGTTAAATACATTACCTTGTTACGTAATGCTCGAAGAAGATCCCTGATACTTGTGCCAGTATAGTTACGGTATTTCCTCAGATCCTGTGCAACTTCAGCATCAATGTGGTTTCTCCAATCATCATGCACCACATTTCCGGAGTCTTTCTCTAGAGCTTGAAGAACTTCACTCATCTGCTCTTCTTTCTCTATTCGATCACTCACATCCTAGAATTAGCCAAAAAATATGTCACAAACCTCAGCAATATGTCACAAAACATGTTTAAAAAGACAAAATGTGAGTGTTTTAAAAAAAATCTCTCTGCTTCAAAAGGTTCATTTCATTAACCTCAATGTCAGACTAGTCTGCATCATCTGACATCAAAACAATCAGTGGAATTTGGTCCAAGACCTTGTTTCTTTTAGTCCTCTCCCATGCACATACCTGTGATCTGCTATCATAAAGATGATTTGCAAAGATGATGACGATGTTATTGGCTTTATGTCCCAGTAACTACTTTTAGAGTTTTGGAGGGGCCAAGGTGCCGGAATTTAGTTCTGCAGGAGCTATTTTAAGTGCCACTAAATTTACCGAAGTGAGGCTGACGTATTTGAGAACCTGCCAAGTTGAGGTCAGAAGGCCACTGCCTCAACCGTCTGAGCTACTCGGGCTGGCAATTTGCACAGATAAGTTGGTACATATATAGTGCAGACCATAAAATTCTAACAATGAGAGGGGTTTGTGTCAATCAACCGTAAAATCTAAGCAGCTAAATATGAAAAGTTCGTTCAATAGTAGAGATTGTTTTTCAATACAGTAAACTCTCGATTTAATGGACTATTAGGGGCTGAGGGTTGTTCATTAAACCACAAATAAAATACTTTTATGGGAACAATTTTATATACAAACCATTTTACAATGGATTTGGTTTGAAAAATACATCAAGTTCCAGTTATTTTCCACTTGTAATACTATTTCTGACAAGCACTCACTTTGGATCTCATGAGGCATCTACAAACGAGATAACGTTGTTCATGAGTTCCCCAACCAACGACAATTTGGGCTTTTTGATCGCTCCTGTAGAATATCTTCAGAGAACACCTCCTGGCTTACACTATGGTAGCTTGGGTCACATTCAATGATCTCTGTAGGGTACTGGAGTGCTGAATGTGATGACAAATGGAGCTGCATTGATTGGCTTACATGACTGAGTCTTCAAGTTATCATATTACACAGCTCCTCAGTTGGTCTTGTGAGGCTGGGTAAACCCCATTCCAGAACAGAATATTTTATTCATAAATTGGAGGAATGTATATTTAGTCTTCAGCCCAGACTGGTTAGATCCCCAATCATCCCCCCATCAACTGTCATGGAAAGCCTGGACACCACAGAAGAGATACAGAAGTACTTAGTTATTCATGTGAGGAAAGAACTTCATCCATGTGATCACATCAAAGGGATTGTAAATAATGGTTATAGACCTTTTCACATGGTTATGAGGGTATTTAGGGGTTGTAGTAAGAATGTAAAGGAGAGAGAGCATGTAAGTGTCAGGTAAGACCTCAATATTAAGAGTATGGTTCCAGTATGGGACCCACACCAGGATTACATGATATGAGAACTGGAAAACGTCCAGAGGAAAGCAGCACAATTTGTTCAGGGCAATTTCTGACAAAAGATGAGTGTCACAAAAAATGTTGCAAACTTTGGGCGGGGAAGACTACGGAATAAGGAAACAAGCTGCTAGACTAAGTGGTATGTTCCAGGCTGTCCGTGGAGGGAAGGCATGGCACGGCTTCGTAGACAAATAACCTTGAGTGGAGCTTTTACAGGTAAAAAAGATCATAATATGAAGATAAAGTTGGAATTCAAGAGGACAAATTGGGGCAAATATTAATTTATATGAAGAGGAATTAGAGAATGGAATAATTTACCAAGGGAGACTGTTGATAGATTTCCAACTTCTTTGAAAAATAAAAAATAAAAGACTAGGTGAATAACTGATAAGGTCTCCAACCTGGGTGACAGTCCTGAATGCAGTTCAATGATTGACTGAAGTTGCAAGATGGGGCAAGTTCAGCAGAAAAGGTTTTCTTGTATTGTAAGTCTGCTATATTGAAAATTCATCACAGTTGTTGTAAACAAGATAAGGTTTACAAGAACACAACTTATTTATTTGCTTCATACAGAATTCTACAGTATGTACAGGAATAAAACATAAAATTGTCTTGAAGCAAAATAGATGATTAATCTTTTTTTTTTTTTTTTTGCTAGGGGCTTTACGTCGCACCGACACAGATAGGTCTTATGGCGACGAATATGATTAATCTTGAGAGAGTTTCTGTTTCTATACACTATGTACACTCTGAATGTATTTACACTCACTGCTATCTTGAAAAGATAGTTCTTGGGAAAGATATAGTTCGTGATAGTTGAAAACTATCATTTGCACTAGCATAGATTAGCTAAGAGAGTTCCTTCTAACTTGAAGTGTCTGAGTTCATAAGCTTGTACTAAATGAAAGCTATGTTCACAATTAGAGAATCTAATGTGTGTGTCGGAGCTTGAGTGAGCTTGGGGATGTGTGGCATATAACATCGGGGCTCGACATGGATGAAGGAACGGGAAAGCGGAGTAGTGACCTGAGGTGAAACCTCATACTACCAGAATTCCGTCCACCTGGTTGAGACACATTTTTAAGAGGAGTAGCCTCCGTGTTCGACGTTCAGTGTATTCTGGAGTAGGACACTGGGGAGAATCCTCATGAGTGACAGACAGGGAGCTCCTTATATACTGCACACGACGTAACAGACACGCGCACTGAAGACTGTGCGTCGAGTCTCGAATGATCCACGCTTGCGTGCGTGTGGCTGGCTGGCGCTGAGCGAAGAGAGCGGAGGACATACAACAACAGTGAAAAATTTACTCGCTGTTAGCAGATTGTAGTTATAGTTGATATTTTGTAGAAGTCTTAACAAATTTTTAAAAAAAGGAAAGGAAGAAGAAAGAAAACCACATTAAAATCAGTATGAAACAGCAATCAGTTTGTTCAAAATTTACATTTTCGTGGATGATTTCCACATTGCACCTTATTCGTGAGTTATTTTCCTTATTCCAATGCAACGTGAATGTGCATGTTCAATTTTGTTCTTAAAAATTATAATTCTGTAGTATCACTAAGGCTTCTGTGGCAAATGTATCAGTTTTCTTATTTAAGCAGCGTCACCTAACCTAACCATTTATGTATCACGAAAACACAATTCATACCCCAGTAGAGTAATGATAACCTTTATGCTATAACTTTACCTGGGAATAACTTTCGTAACATTTAACCAGATGTGAGAATATATAAACTAACCTCTGAAATCAGTGATGCACACTGGCATACCTTGAGAAGTATTACAAGTTTACTCAATTTCAGCAACGAGGATAGCTTTAAAATTAAGTGATTGTTTATTTCAGCCTTTATTTCTAATGAGTTAACAAATGCTTTCAACCACATTATTTAAGCATTTATTACAAAAACTTGTTCTCCCCTTTTGTTTCGAACTTGGATGTTTGTTTACACCAGTCAATGGGTGTTTAATAGACTTCAGCAGTCCCTTTGAATGTTGACGAGAGAGCTTGCTAGTGAACGTAGCAAGAAATTGATATTGAAGATAACTTATCATATTCAATATAATCACTGGAGTGCACAAGTATGAAAGGGTTGAAATCGACTTTGAACCTATTAAGTCGTGTTATAGTTGTTGAAGAGATGTTAAGTACAGAACAAAAATGGCCACCTGGACACCAGTGAGATCCAAACTCACAACCTCCTGATTTTGCATCAGTTGCTCTACCAACTGAAGTATGGTGGGCTAGGTCATCCTTGTTCTGTTGGAAAGGATCTAAGCTACAGGTCTGGCACTACTGCCATCACACTGTACAGTGCGTGCAAGTCACCCGTTGTGGGCCAAGTCAGTGAATATTGAATACTGAATACGACCGCATTGTAATCAAATTTGACTTTCAACTTATTAGGTCGTGTTATACATACACAGTACGTGTTAAAGAGATGTTGAGTACAGAACTAAAATGGCCAACCGGCCAGATCCCACCGAATGATATTACAAATGGCTTGTATCAACACTGTATTAAACAGGTGGACCAATTCAAATATCTTTCTTCTTTCTTCCTTAATCTGTTTACCCTCCAGGGTTGGCTTCTCCCTTGCACTCAGTGAGGGATCCCACCTCTACCACCTCACAGACAGTGTCCTGGAGCGTGAAACTTTGGGTCGGGGAGTTTCAAACTGGGGAGGAGGACCAATGCCTCGCCCAGGCGGCATCACCTGCTATGCTGAACAGGGCCTTGTGGGAGGATGAGAGATTGGAAGGGATAGACAAGGTATAACAGGTTGGCCCTGTTGAGGAAATATTTCTGTTGTGCCTGGTCGAGGCGCGGCCAGGCTGATAGCGCCCAGAGAGTGGTTGCTGCATTGTGGTGATCGCGTCCTGTAGGGATGAGTGCGAACTGTTCCCGTAATGCGAGGATGATCTGGTGGACCTTGGCGTCAGTTGGCGTGGGAAGACCCTTGTCGTAAGTCGCTGGCTGTAGCTTTCTCCAGGGGATGACGTCGTCATGTGGCTGGTCCTGTTCGTCGGTACCACCATCGTAGGTTGGTTGAAACTCTTCTAAAAAAGAGTCCATTCTAGATTCCATATCCTTGAATCTGTTCGCCAACGCTTGAATGGCCGTGGTTAGGACTTCGATGTTGTTCTGAGACATGTCTTGATCTGGTAGCACTTGACTAAGAATTTCCATAACTGTGTCAACACTAGAAGAGCTTTGAGTAGCACGAGTCTGGTGAGTCACTGGAGTAACGTTCGTTGACTTATTCAATTGTTTCCGACATGGAGTCAATTGTTTAGTTTGCCAGTGTGCCGCGTCCAACCTGGTCTGAGGCATACTCCGATGACCGGTGTGGGGTGGCGTGCCCGGGAAGCTGATACCGCAGAGGGATTAGTTGCTGACCCTCTCTCACGACCAACTGTCCCCGAGCTGCCTCCTTCCCCGGCTTATATATGCCCGGGGTAGGTCACGTGACTTTCATGAAACTGTAAAACAAGCTGGCGATAACTGAACCTCCAAACTGCATGTTCGTTCATTTCGGTTTAATAATTGTTTATTAAAATTATTTTCATCATCTGCTAAACTGTGCTCTATGAATTGAGAGTTTACTGTACTGTACTAACAAAAAACACTTGTGGCTCATACAGCCTAATTCTTGGCTAAAGACAAGCGCCATCCTCTTTCCACAGCAAGTGTCTACAAGATCTTGTGAAGCTGCGGCCTGGTATACATAGGCACTACAAGACGCAGCATCGCCACATGACTGAAGGACCATAACAGACCTAGCCAGCTGGGACAAGCACAAAGATCATCAGTCGCTGAACACTCGCTGCTAACAGGCCATGACATACAGTACAGCAACATCAAAGAACTGTCAACCACTGCATCTTATCATGCCCAGCTACAAAGGGAAGGCATTGAAATCCTGAAGCACATGAACAGCTTCAACTGTAAGGAGGAATATGAATGGGTATATAAAGCCTGGTTTCCAGTCCTGAAAACCTTAAATCCTGGAGGACACGATGGCCGCGGCAGACCAGAAAATGCAACGGGTGATCAGTTTCCTGTCTCTACCAAGGCAGGTCAATGTACATCGTGCCCCTTAATGCTTCAATCGACGGCCGAAGAACAGCCAATTAGCGACCGCCCCTCCAACATGGTAAACTAATAGACGAGCAATGCACTGCAGCCTGCACTATACAATGAGGTGGAATTGCAACAACACTCCATTCCACTGTGAGCTTTGCTGCTATCGAAGTCAGTCAGAACCCTTGATAATGCAGAGCGCAGACTTTGGTGAAAAGTTGGGACCATCACATGCTCCTGCACCACGGCCTACAAGCCCAGAAAACACTGACATGTTTTGTAACACCGGCCGTGCAAGCCTTAATTGCTATTTGATTACTGTTTGCATGAAAGAGCTATACCATATGAATGGAGAGTTGCTATAGTAGTCCCTGTGTATACAGGAAATGGTGATAGACATAAAGCCAAAAATCATAGGCCAGTCAGTTTGACAAGTGTTTCATGTAAGCTTTGGGGAAGCATTATTTCTGATTATATTAGACATGTTTGGAAAATTAATAACTGGTTCAACAGAAGGCAGTTCGTGTTTAGGAAAGGTTATTACTCTGAAGCTCAACTTGTAGGATTGCAGCAAGACATAGCAGATATCTTAGATTCAGGAGGTCAAATGGACTATATCGTGGTTGACCTATCCAAGGCATTTAATAGAGTAGATAATAGAAGTCTAATAGCAATACTGAGTGCAACTGGACCAGACAAAAGAGTGACTGAATAGGTGGATATATTTCTTGAAAAAAAAAAAATTCAGAAAATTAAAGTAGTTGAACAGTATTATTACAGAACTGGAATCAGAGATAATGTTATACTGTATAGAGTCATAAATAAGTTACAAGATTGTGAGCAACTGCAAAAAGACCTTGACATTGAAGATAAACGGGGATAAAAATCTCTATGGAGATCACTGTAAGTACCTAGATGTTAATATAAGTAAAGATCTCCATTGGGGTAATCACATAAACAGGATTGTAAATAAAAGATACAGATCTCTGTACGTGGTTACGAGAGTATTTAGGAGTTGTTGTAAGGATGTAAAGGAGAGGGCATATAAGTCTCTGGTAAGATAACAACTGGAGTATGGAACCCTCACCATGATTACTTGATTCCGGAACTGGAAAAAGTCCGAAGAAAAGCAGCTTGATTTGTTCTGGGTGATTTCCGAAAAAATAGTAATGTTAAGAAAATGTTGCAAGTTTGGGCTTGGAAAACTTGGGAAAAAGGAGACGACATACTTGACTTAGAGGTATGTTCAGAGCTGTCAGTGGAGAGATGGCGTGCAAGGACATTAGTAGACGAATAAGGCTGAATAGTGTTTTTAAAAGTAGAAAGATCACAATCTACATATATAAAATAAGAGTTCTGTACATTGCTCAGAATTGGGAAAGAATGGTATTTCTGTATCAGTCGTGTCCATAGTAACAAGGAAATGCACTTTTCACTTTTCCATAATTTCTGTCTGTCTGTCTGTATCTGTATGTATGTACACACATCACGAGAAAACAGCTGAAGAGAATTTAATGAAAATCAGTATGTGAAGTTGGGGAATGAGCCACTACAATCTAGGCTATAAATCATTTTACTCACGCTGAGTGAAATGTTAGTTTAGGGGAAGGTCTAAAATTGAATTCTCAAATATTTATATTATTAGTGGTCCTATCGATAAATACTACATAACTAAAGTTATATAGAATTAAATTTCTGGTCATTTATGCCATACATTGTTACCGTAACGGCTTTGATAACACAGATATTCATGAATTTGTATAACTGTTGCCAAGTTCATATCAACGCAGAACCACGAAAAATTGGGTTAACAGAATTGAATGAAAGTCGGTATATAGAGTCGGGGAATAAGAAACTATAGTCTAAGTTATAAACAATTTCATTCACCTTGTATGAAATTGTAGTTGAGGAGAAGGTGCCTAAAATTTAATTTTTAAATACCTATGTTAATGGTCCTATCGAAAAGTACTACATAACAAAAGTTATGAAAAATACAATTTCCGACTATTTATGTTTTATTCAATTTTAACGTACCGACTATGATAAGAGTGGTATTTCAGAGTTGGAAGAAAACTAAATGTGAATGCCTACAATACTGAAAGCGCGTAACATTCATCAACAATAACATTACATTGACCATTGTTTGTGGTGATGTTCTTTGTCTCTTATGCTGCCGCTCAACTCCGATTGATGGGATTACTGCTGCGTACCGAGTATAACAGCCTGACTGAATATTGGCGGGAAATAGCTGGGGAGTTAGAAAACTTTCTTCTTTAGCATGTCATTCCTCTGGTTCATACATTTTCTGATACCGTACTGCTGGTACGTAACTCACTGGTTCATCATAGTATTCCAACTATTCGATCCCTACTCTGATGCGCTGTTTTGAATCAGCAGTGTGCACTCTTAAGGCAGAGGCTCACTTAGTAGTAGTAGTAGTAGTAGTAGTAGTAGTAGTAGTAGTAGTAGTAGTAGTAGTAGTAGTAGTAGTCTAGTGGTCTAGAATTACAATTTAGGCATATTCCAAATTATAGCACAACTCACTAAATAACTCAAAATTCAACCCTGAAAAGAGCCATTTCCTAAAAAGAGCTTCTTCCTCTTCAATTTGATTAAATTCTACACTCATTTTACTCACAATTAGCAGTGAAGAAGGGGTTTCTCCTCTGGCTCAGAGGAAAAAATTGCCTCCAAGTCAGATAGATTTTTCTGCCGCCAGTGTAGTGAATTGAGATTTTCCGACTTATCGGGTATTCCTAGGAAATGGATTAGTAAAAGGGCATAGTTTTTGCCCTGCAGACAGCCATGATCCATGAACACACTTAGTCTTTTTTGGAGATAAGTGGGGGTCGAATAGGCAAGTGGGCCTACCATTACAATGAAATTTCCCTAACGCTGTCTTCATATGAGAAAAGATGTTTGGTGATTTCTCCGTCGCGTTTCCAGGTTAACGTTAACAGCTATGCAATTTAATACAGTCTTGCTCACAACGTGCATTCAAGGCTTCTGTCGGCGTAGTTCTCATAGCCCCAGTTATGGCCAATCATGCCATTCTCTTTAGGCTATCCAATCTACTACTGACTTTTCCTTGGCTTACTTTCTGCCACCAGATGATTGCAGCATAGGCCATCAATGGTCTAATGATCATAGTATACATCCACATTACCATTGATGGTCTTAGGCCTCATGTCTTCCCGACAGATCTTTTACATGCATAAAGCAAGTTCTTGGCCCGGGTTATGTTCCTTTCTATATGTGGATTCCAGGTTAGATTTTTTATCTAACACTACACCTAGGTGTAGTGCCTGTTCTTCCATATATATATATATATATCTTGCCCAAAGAGCTTCAGTGATCTTTTCCCCCCTAATTTCCTCATTGTAAAAGGGACCAGAGTTATCTTGTTCGGGTTGACTGATAGTTATTCTTCCCGACGCCAGTTCTCCACAAGGTTGAGTGATCTCTGCATGAGGTCCCGGATAACACTCACCACCTTACCTCTTACCACAATCATTAGGTCATCTGTGTATCCTTGTGTATAAAAACCTTGTTCGTTGAACATAGCTATGATTTTGTTCACTACGAGGTTCCAAAGCACACGAGTAAGAACTCCTCCCTGAGCACAGTTTTGGTTGGCCCCAACCATCAGCGTTTCTTCAAACAGGGTTGCTTTTCTCTTCCTTCCGTGTAACATGGATTTAATCCATTTGACGACGGCGTTACTCACCTTGATCTTTTCCAATGCTTTGAGCATGAAGGTTGTATTGCTGAAGGCTCCTTCTATATCTAGAAATGCCACCAGTGCAATTTCTTTATATTCTAGGCTTTCTTCTAGTTTACAGACCAACTGGTGGAGTACTACTTTAATGGATCTGCCAGGTCTATATGTAAACTGATTTTCATTTAATGTTGAGTTCAGTTGCACCGTTCTTCTGATATATTTATCCAGAATTTTCTCCATTGCTTTCAGCATGAAGGAGGTTAAACATAATGTTCTGCATGCTTTGGCTTGGAGATAATTTGCCCTTCCAGGCTTAGGTATGAATACTGCTTTAGCTTCAAACCATAATTTTGGCACGTACCTTAAAGCTAGACTAGCTCTGAAAAGGTCCGACAGGGCATTGACAAGCATCTCCCGTTCTTCCTGTAGGAGTATTGAAAGTATCTCGTCTGGCCCCGGAGCCTTTATAAGATGAAATGTGTCGATTGCCTATTTTACATGGTTATGTTTTATTATTCTGTTGGCACAATTCCAGTCTGCTCTTCGAGCTCCGGTCTCTGTTCCAACTGTTTCTTCTTCTGTTATCTCCTCAGCCTCAGGAAAGTGACACGCCATTAGTATCTCCGGTGTGTCAATCCCCGCCTGAGTAAATGACCCATCTGGTTTCTCCAGTGTCCCCACGTGATTTATATGGGTTGCTCTAAGAACCTTCTGGAGCCTTGTTGTTTCAGTGTGTGATTCCACTTTCTCACAGAACAGTCTCCAAGATTTTCTTTTTGTTTTCCGTATCTCTACGTTATACTCAGTGAGCTTCCTATGATATACATCCCACACACCATTTCTAGATGATATTCTATACAACATCCTAACATCTTTTTTCATTTTGGCTAGTTTGTTGTTCCACCATCTTAGTTTTTAGGTGTTTTCTTTCCTCTGAGAGGATAGTTTTCATGGAATGAGTCTATAATGGCCTCTTCTAATAGTTCCACTGCCTCATTCAATTCTTTCTGTCCTCTGACGTTAGTTGGAATTTTTTGTACAGCCTTCCCCAGAACTTCTCTGCATCTGTCCCAGTTAGTTCTTTTTGGGTCTCTGTACATCTCAATCCCACACAGTCTCACATCTATTGCAAATTGGATGTGCTGGTGGGCTGCCAATGATGGTTCCTCCAGCACCTTCCAGTCTTTAATAAAGTTTGCAATACGCATAGTGCTTAGTGTAATGTCTATTACCTTCCTACTATTTTTATTTATAAATGTAGGTTTGTTTCCTAGGTTTAGTATCGTCAACTTGGTTCCAATAATAAACTCTAGTAATGACTCACCTCTTGCATTGCAGTTCGTGCTGCTCCATGCCATGTGGTGTGAATTTGCATCTGCTCCAAGGATTAGGTGTTCACCTTTCCTCTTTGCGGTGTGAATTAGGTTCTCAACTCCTTTTGATGGGGGCAGATTAGTTGAGTCATATGTGAGGTATGCAGAGCCTATGGTTATTTCTCTGGGTCCCTCCCAATTTCCAAGTTTAATCTTGGCCACGGTTAAGTTAACTATATGGACGAAACTGGCTTTGGTTTCTGCGGCATCATCTTCCAGGATTGCTTGAGGATGTTCTCTTGGAGAAACGCCAGAGGATGTTGTAGGCCTGCATGCGTGATGGAGCACCGGTACTTTTGTCTGCTATTGTGAGATTGCCAAAGATGGACTGGGCGAGGAGGACCTGTACCACAACCTCCACCTGATCTGAACCCTTCGGATTTTTGTATTTCGGGCCACCTTAAAGGAGTAGTGTACGATACTTCGGTTAACACAATTAAAGAATTGGAGCATAGCCTTGTAAATGTTTGTCGAGAATTTCAAAATGATCCAGGCGTGTTTGAAACCATTCGAATTTCAATGCGGCGACGAGTTCATTAAAAACAACTGCACTTCAACCAAAGTATATAATAAGTTTTCTTACTGTTTTATTGGTAAAATTTATTATTAACTAGGATTACGTTTACACGTAGAATCAAGTCAGTGTTGGCTGGCAACTACAAATTATCTTGCAAACGGCTCATTTACTAAGACTTTATTGCTTCTAACATCGTGTAGACTATGCAGGTGTTTCAATTGGTGCTATTAATTTTTATTTTCAGAATTTGCTTTACGTTGCACCGACACAGATAGGTCTTATGATGACTGTGGGACGAGGAAGGGCTGGGAGTGGGAAGGAATTAAGGTACAACCCCAGCATTTGCCTGGTGTGAAAATGGGAAACCATGGAAAACCATCTTCAGGGCTGCTGACAGTGGGGTTCGAACTTACTATCTCCCGAATACTGGATACTGGCCGCACTTAAGCGACTGCAGCTATCGAGCTCGGTATTATTATTATTAGGGTGGGTGATATTAGTAGTTGAATTTAGGTTATTATTATTATTATTATTATTATTATTATTATTATTATTATTATTGATGTTCTGGACCCCGCAGCAAGATGCAAGACAGCTACTTGGTGGTAAATTACATCTGCTGCCATTGTCATTACTGACAATGTGACCAGCACCATTGTCGCGCATAGACAAGTGCGCAGGATTTCTGGTGATACAAATGATATACTTCCGTGCATTATTGACCTTATTATAGAGGTGAACTATTGCATGGTCAATTTCATTCCTATTGTTTATTTCAAATGTGTTTAAATTTTTATTTATATGCCTGGAGAATCTACTGTAATCTATCTTTAAGTTCTCCAAAGGAAAAGATGGCTCTTGAAAACAAACCCAAGAAAGATAAAAAATTATCGGTTTATGATCAGAATTGAGTACATTATGAACAATAAAATCACTTGGTCTCAACTTTTTTTTTTTCACTCCACCGCCGTTAAGTTGATTGACCCCACCACCACCACCACCACCACCACCACCACCACCAAAAAAGGTGTGTTTCTTTATGTTTAAAGGAGCTTCCAAATACCAAGGTTCATGTCTGCAACCTTCAGTTTTGAGATATAAGCATCACCATAAAAATAATTCACTCTTTTTCACACTCCCCCCCCCCCCTTCCTGTTAAGTGAATTTTCCAGAAAAAATACTTGTTTCTTTATTAGTTAAGGATTTCCTAAATACCAATTATCACAACTGTAACATCTTTAGTTTTTGAGATATATATCCTCATAAAAGGAATTCAACTCCTTTTCACCCCCGCCACCAAGATGATTTTCCCCAAGAAATGTGTTTTCCTTCGTTTTGAAAGGAGATCCAAATACCAATTATCACGCCTGTAACAACTTTAGTTTTTATTAGATGTAAGCATCCTCATACAGTTAATTCAATTATTTTTTCAACACTTTCACACCCAGTTCATTGGATTTTCAAAAATCAAAGGAATACTTGTTTCTTTACCTTTAAAGCAGATTCCAAATACCAATTTTCATGTCTACAACATCTTTCATTTTTAAGATAATAGTATCTTCATTCAAATAATTCAACTAATTTTTCAATCTCCCCCCTCCCCCTTTAACTGGATTTCAAAAAAAAAAAAAAAAAAAATTTATGTTTAAAGAATATTCCAAAGACTAATTTTCACATCTGCAACATCTTCAGTTTTTGAGATATCAGTATCCTAATAAAAATAATTCAACCCCATTTTCAGTCATTTTTACCCCTCACCCAAGTGATTTTTCCAAAACCAAAAAATACATGTTTCTTTATTTTTAAGAGAGATTAAAAATACCATTTTTCACTTCTGTAACATGTTAAGTTTTTGAGATATACTGTAGACATGCTCATTTTAAAATTTCACACTCTTTTTAGTTCCCCTCAAGTGGAGTTTCCGAAAACAAATCACCTATTTCTTTACTTTTACAGGAGATTCCAAATACCAATTTTTACGTCTGTAACATTTTACGTTTCTGAGATACACTGTAGATATAGTCTTTCTAAAAATTCATCCCATTTGTCACTCCTGTTTAACCGCCATTTATTGGATTTCCGCTTTTCACCCCTTTTCACCCCTCCTATGGGATTTTCCAAAAACAAAAAAATGTGTGTATTTGTAAAGGAGATTCTAAATAGAAATTTTTACATCTGTAAACTTTTAAAGTTTTGAGACATACAATTTAAAATTCACCCCCCTTCTCACCCCCTTAGAGACAGAATATCCAAACATCCTCCCTTAGTGAGCACCTACATTGTAATATAAATGTATCCTCAAAATTTCACTTCATTATGTCCAGTAGCTTTGGCCCGGCGATGGCTGGTCGGTCGGTCAGGACATGATTTATATATATAGATGAGAGGAACATAGTAGGCCTACAGATAATAGGTGTCAGGCTCAGCTTCAACGTCCAATGTTGCCATCCATATTTCCTCTACAGATATAATTTTTAAAAAAGGCATAATGTAAAATATTCATATTATGCACTTAAATATCCTAGGGAAAATAATTTTCAATTGAAATGACATACTCACCTGGAAAAAGGCTAAGACATAAGCTTTGTCCCAGAAGATGGGATGCTTTTGCACAGCACTCGCAGGTGGTCGTTCAATTGCTTCTGAGCTGATCATCAATTCTATTAACGTACGCTGTAATGCTTTCTCTTCTCCTTCCAAATCAGGCAACCTGAAAAATGTACAGCCTACAGTGAAAAACAGTAATGTAATGGAAAAGGTGTCAAAATGTAGATTCGTTTTTATTTAACACATACAGTACTGAAATCAGAGACTCATTTTTCTCAACCGGTAGAGATCTTAAAAAAATGCCAGGGTGTCAGGAGTTTTTCCCAATGGAATTCTTTAATGTGTCAAAAGTCAATGATACATTCAAGAAACACATGTTGCAACAGAGAATGAACTTGCCACAAGAGGGAGAATTCAAGGTTACAGTATTATTGATACAACCTATGAAAATGCACATGGAAATACTACAAATGTCTGCAAAAACCTGAAGCAGGTGCAATTATTTTCATCTAGTACAGATAATAATAATATTCACACTGAAACTGTATGACTGCAAAACATAACTGTTATAAATATCTACAAGCCTTCATCTGTTTCTTTGCCTAACTTTGCTCTCCCAGATGAAAGTCACCCAGCTATAATGCTTGAGACTTAAGTGGTCGTCATGAAAGTTGGAAATATGCAAAGAATGATGACTACAGCACTGCTATTGCAGAATGGTCAGAAAATAAAAATTTAAAGATTGTAGTCAATGTCAAAGACAAAGGAACATTTTGATCTGCTGCTTGGAGGCATGAGTCTAACCAAGACCTTTGTTTTGTCACCTGTGAGTGCTGACAGACTGGTTTTGTCACCTGTGAGTGCTGACAGACTGGTACCTATCATGAGAAAAGTTCACCAAACGGTCAATATAGAACCATCTTCTTGGGATGGGCATTCTCTGTGCCTTTAATTAATTGTTTCCTCAACCTTGCAGGAACTTCAGGAAGGCAAACTGATAAAATTCTCAAAAGATTCTAAATGTATCAGACAGGTTTCTGTAAACAGCAATGCCTATCAGAGATTTGTTGGGCTTGTGAAACTTATGGCCAAGAAGTGCATACCCAAAGGTTACAGGAAAGAACATGTTCCTGGGTGGAGTCATCAGCATGGCATCCTGTATATTCACTTCCTTGAAACTGGCGCCCATGCAAATGTCAAGGAGTTGTTACAATGCCTGGAGTAAAATCCCATACAGAAATGGTCACAAACAGTTACTAATTAGGATTTCTCTTATTCCAGTAGGAAAACTTGGAGTCTTCTAAGGAGACTTGATGGAAGCTTGGTAGTTAAAACCAAATATCTCACCAAATAAAATAGTCTCACACATTATATCAACTTCAAGGGTTGCAGTAGATAAGAACCACATAAAGATGGTGAAAAGACATTGTGGATGCTAAAATATACCTCTCCTGCTTCTTCCTAGAACTCTGAAGATTTCACAGTTGATGAGGTTAACACCACACTAAAGGGCATAAAAGCCAGCAAAGCCTCAGACTGATGAAATACATCCAGAATTCCTCATAAACATAGGACAGAATGCTAGAAGGTGGTTGGAACCACATACAAAGGCTATCTTTTAGGCCATTTTGCAATAAAATAAAAACTACTGAATTTTTCTGTGCAATTTATGTTTCATCTGATTCTACACACGAGGGTTAAAGCGACATGCAGTTCTCAAAGTACTGGGGGAAATGTGAGAAATGGGCAACCAGTAACCAACATTAAGATAGCAATAGTAAACTTTATGACCCTGACAGGAAAGGCAGAGGAAGTAGTAGATTTCATGGAGAAGAAGAAGGTGGAAATGATAGGGCTAAGTGAAGTGAAATGGAAAGATAATGGAAGGAAGAAATTGAGGAAAGGATACACATTATACTGGAGTGGTGGCCAAGAGGCAATAAATGGAGTGGGACTAATTATTTCGAAGCAATTGGAGGAGTATGTTAAAGTGAGCAGAATGTGTTAGTGACAGAATAATGAAGATTAGATTAAAGAAAGAAGTGATGGACTTCATACAAGTGTATGCACCACAGATGGGAAACAGGGAAGAAGATATTGAAGGATTCTTGGAGAAAGTAGAAAGAGAAATTTTAGGTGTGGAAGTGGTTATTATGGGAGATCTGAATGCACAGATCAGAAACGAGAGACAAGGAAAGGAAGAAGTCATTGGAGCATATGGATATGGGAAAAAGAATCGCGAAGGAGAGGAACTAGTGGACTTCTGTGAAAGGAACGGACTTATAGTGGGGAATACAAAACTATGTGAATTTAAAAATGTTATAATAATTAAAATCAATGTGGATGGTTGAATGGGGCAGTGAAATGGGAAGGGAACCTATTTTAAAACTATATCTATTCATTTGAACATATGTTAAAAATTGTTTTTGTTCCAAGCACTTTTTTTCACTATGATTTGTGTTTTTCTAGTTGTCTGACTAATAAATTTTTTGAAAAATAATTTTCCTTTGTCAATATTCTATTTTTACAAGAATGTTCTCTTCAGTTGCCTTCCCACAGCAAATGTTGTAGTTTGTTTTAGTTTTATAAAAGTGTCTCTTGAATTCTGTTAATGCAGGATCCCTGAAGCTGATTGCTGTCTTATTATTTAAAGAGCTTCCCAGAAATCTGTAATGAAATAAAATGGGGGACTTTTGAACATAACAAGGTACTTATTAAGATGTTTTTTAAGAAAATAAATATACTTTGTAATTTCACCTAAATATTGTAACATACCTGAAGATGTTCCCAATGGAATGAAACATGTACTATAAATGATTAATTAATTTGATTAAAGCAAATATAAGAATCAAAAAGGTGGATATTTACTGTTATTGGTTCAATGTAAATAAGATTTGATATGGGAAATGAAGCTGATTTCTTGCAATACTAAAGTTTAAGTGGAAACACAAATGTGTACCAGAAGACTGATAAAAAAAGGGATAATAATACCAGTGTTTAAGAAAGAGGACAAGAAAGTTTGTGGTAACTATAGAGGAATCACACATATCACAGGTAGTTAAAATACTGCAAAGGGTATTAGAAAGAAGAATAAGCAGAAAGATTGAAGGAGAGTTACAAGAGGAACAATACGGCTTCAGGAGTGAAAGATCTACAGTGGACCCAATCTTAAGCATGAGACAGCTGATGGAAAAGATCTGGCAATATGGAAAGGATCTAGTCATGAATTTCATAGATATAGAAAAGGCACATGATAGTGTCCCCAGACAGAAGGTTTGGAAAACCATGGTTAAAGAGAGACTTGGAAGAGAAATGTTAGAAATGGTGCAAGCAATGTACAACAGTGTTAGCAGAGTACTGACTCCAGTTGGAAAGACAAAATGGTTTAGGAATAAGACTGGACTAAGACAGGGGAGTGTGCTGTCACCTCTTTTGTTTATTATGGTCATAGACAAAATTGTAAAGTAAACAAGGATCCTATGGAGATAAAGTGATGAAGATACTGCTATTTGCAGATGATGTTGAGATCTGCGGAAAGAACAGCAAAGAAGTGCAACAACTAAGGGTAATGATATTATGTATGGTTTATTATGCTTGAACGAGAAGAGTCTGTTTTGGAGGTGAAGTTAGATAATGACACTGGTAACAAGGAAGTAGTTCATGTAGAAATTGCAATGTGAGGAAAATGTGACACACTAACGTGGCAGGTGTAGTAATGTTAAGGCTGGATCAGCAAACCTGAGTAGGTCATGAGAGAGGACGGCGTAAGGTGGGGAATGTACAAGGTCTGCAATTCCAACCATAAGAGATATGAAGATCTTTAACCTTCATGTGTTGTTCTGCCAATGTTTTATTTTACTTTTTTTTTTTATTTTACCTAGTTGCCGTATTGCCGTGGCAAGCAGAATTCCGAAAGGGAGTCAACCGTGGGCCATTTGATTCTAATTATTATATTGTTTCGTTGTGTGTTTGCTAATTTGTTAATTGTTATTTGTCTAGTAAGTGGAGTTCGAAGAGCTTGCTTAGGCATAGATATTCTACAGGTCTAAGGGAGGAGAGCTATAAATAAATGAATAAATGAATAAATAAATAAATAAATAAATAAATAAATAAATAAATAAATAAATAAATAAATAAATAAATAAATAAATAAATAAATAAATAAATACATAAATACATAAATAAATAAATAAATACATAAATAAATAAATACATAAATACATAAATACATAAATAAATAAATAAATAAATAAATAAATAAATAAATAAATAAATAAATTATTAAATAAATAAGTGCAACAACAACTAGATGTATTGAACAAAAAAATTGAGAAGTATGGCAAAAATAAATCAGTACGGAGAAAAGCAAGACTATAGTGATGCTGAGAGGGGAAAGGCAAGGTAAAGGCACTATGAAAATTGGAAGTCAGAGTCTGGAAATTGTGGTCAGCTTTAAGTACGTAGGAAGTGAATTAATACAAAATGCTAGGGTGGACATGGAGATTAGCAGGAGGGTACAGCAGAGTAATGCATTCTACCAAAGTGTAGGAAAACTTGTTTGGAGCAAAGAAGTACCAAGGGAAAGTAAAGAGATAATGTACAAAATGTACTATGTTTCCATACTGAATTATGCAGCTGAGACTTGGACTTTGACTAGCAGGCAAGAGAGTAGAATTCAAGCAGTGAGATGAAATTCCTATGAAGTAGTATAGGAAAGACAAGGAAAGACAGGGTGAGAAATGAAGATATTAGGAAGGAAGTTGGGATAGGAAAGCTAAATGAGAGAGTTATAAAGGATAAACTAAGGTGGTTTGGACATGTAAAGAGGATGGAGGAGAATAGAATTCCAAGACAGATGCCGGAGGCAAAGTGTGAGGGCAAGACAGCAAGAGGAAGACCTAGAACAAGGTGGACTGAAGTAGTGAAGAGTGGCATAAGAAGACGAAATTTAGACTGGGACAAGACTGTGCAAGAAGAATGGTAGACAGAAAGAGGAAGATGGAGAACTGCCATAAATACCCCAACCCGGCAGAGGTTGGATACGGGGAAATGGTGATGACCAGTCCGGTTGGAAAATGCAACATATACAGATGAAAGGCTGAGGTGGGAACTACATGTGTGGACATTGAAGAATACGTGAACATTGTGCCTCACATATTTATTACGGTAGTGTACAGGTCAATACTGGTTTCATGGTGCAAAATTCATTGATGGCGATTATTTGCGACAGGAAGTGTTCGCGTTCCTGTTGCCAGGATGCTCGGTGGTTGGAGCATGATGCATATCGCATTTGCCGATCAACTTCCATCAGTGCATGTGGTACGCACCATGATGCTATTTTGCGCAGTTGCAGCTCTGTCTGCATTGTCGTGTGGATGGTGTGTTTCTGGATGCCACTTACCCTCTCTAACTCCAGCAGTGTTCATCGTCTGTCTTCCTCAAGGAGCTGGTCGACGATGGCACGTGCCACATCGGTCCACTCACTGACAGGTCGTCCCGAGCATTGCTGATTACTGGTTGCCATACGTTCTTGCTGAAACTTTCCTACTCACCATGCCACTGTACGGTAAGGGAGGGCATTATTCCCAAGGGCTTCCACCAATTTACTGTGACATTCTCTCGCATTTCTCCCCTGGAGAATGGTTATTTTGATGTATGCGCACTGGTAAACACAGGTTACTTCCGTTTTGCACGATGCTCACCACACAACCGATTTCACAGCGTGCTCTGTGCTACTACCAGCAATCATAGAGCCATCTGCTGTTGTGAATACACACTATGCCTGCATAGCTTTCACGCGACAAATAGCAGTTTGGGATCTGCTCACATAACAGCAAGAGAAAAAAAATAGTTGCAATGACTTTTGCCCCAACCTTCGTATATTGAACAAATTTTTCCTCTTTATCTCCATTTTTGTTCAAACATCTGTCATATCGTGAGATAAGTTTTTGAAAACCCTCGACATAGAAGTCTGCCGCCTGTGATGAGAACCAGGTCTGAACCATTGTTTCCACTTCATCAGTGTGGAAACGCTTGTCGACGAGGAACCTTATCAGATGAAGGAAGATGGTAGCCCCTAGGTGCAAGGTCAGGACTATAGGAGGGGCGGGGATCGAATGGCTGCCAGCCAAATTATCCAATGTGAGCTTGTGTTTAAGCTATAGAATGAAGTCTTGCACAGTCGAGAAGTAACAACTTTCTGGCAGACAGAAGGCCTCAGGGTTGCATGGCAAAGTTCTTGTCCAGGTTGCACAATAGTTCTCTATGACGTCGAAAAGGCTTTTGACTCAGTCCCGAGACCAGCTATGTGGATAGTACTGAAACACTTTAGCTATCCACAGTGTTTTGTTGATCTGATCAAGGCTCTTCATGATAACACGTCTGGGCAAATCATTCATCAAAATATTATCTATGATCCATTTCCAATCACTCATGGATTGAAATAAGGATGTGTGCTTGCTCCATCACTCTTTGCTCTCTATCTAGCTGCCATACTATACGGAACATCTACAAACAACCAAGGTGCAAAGGTCAGATACCACATCGATGGGGGACTGCTCAATCTAGCTAGACTTTGCTCCCAAAAGCTTACTAAGATTTCCTCCGTTACAGAATTGCAATATGCAGATGACACTGCCGCACCTGCTCTCACACCTGAGGAGCTACAATAGTAAGTCAGTTGTTTTGAGAGTGCTTGCAAATGTTTTGGTCTCTCCATTAATGTTCAGAAAACCAAAGTACTTGCACAGCCTGCACCTGGATTGAATTTCTCGGCTTTCAATATCTCCATTGCAGATACTCCACTGGAGCAGGTCGACCACTTTTTATATCTACGAAGTATCCTCTCAACAAATGCTAACTGCTCACAGGATGTGGATAGGAGAACTGGGCTGCCCACTCAGCATTTGGACATTTATCCCATCATTTCTTCATGAATAAGGACCTTAATATGCATACCAAGATTTAGTTTACCATGCTGTTGTCATATCAACACTGCTTTATGGTTTCAAAACTTGGACCCTCTACTGTCAGGATATCAAAAACCTAGAGTGGGAGGACCATATCACCAATCTTGCGGTTCTTGTCTTGAGAAAGCGCATGCTATAAGCATTGACGCTACCATCACCGGTCACCGTTTTAGATGGATAGGGCACGTCCATTGCATGAGTGAAACCAGACTTCCTCGTCAACTCCTGTATGGTGAACTCTGCTCCATTGATATTTAGAAATTTTATGATCCGTATTAAAGTGGGATTACAATAATTGAAATTATTAGGGGTCCTCCTATTCAATACAAAGACATTTTTTTTAAATGTGAATTGATCACATGTCGTTCACACGAGGTACTAGTTTTGGCACTCAACTCATTGCATCATCAGCCAACAAGTCAAATCAGGCAAACACAAACAACTTTAAAACAATTTAAAACACACTGTAACACCTGCATATTAAATAAATATTCAACTATAAAACATCAGTTACAGTGTTTGAAGAGGAACAACGACAATGTGAAGAGGGTAAACAACAAGTACGGAAGCTCCGTCAAGCTCAGTCCCACCCTCCCCCAGTCATTCCATGTGATCTGTATGGACATATGAGGCATATAGTTTCAAACATGACCAAGTCCATCTTTTTCACGTTCTGATGTTTTGACTTCCATGGATTCCTCTTTGCAAGATGAATACAACGGGAACGAAAGTGGGTTTCAAATCCGGCCAGATCACATTTAAAATTGCAGCAAAGAATGGGGTTTCATATCAAAGTCGGCCAAGTCCTTGTTAACCCGCACGGGCCAATAATCCTGCGCTATCCAGTCACGTGTTTTCTTCCGGTAATATGGCAGCCTGACATTTGTTCGAGTCACATGTGGTGGTTTCGTTTGCGTGTATTTTAATAAATATTTTATAAATAATAAATATATACATAATTAATTGGTCGTTTTTAATAGTATTCATATTTGCTGTGCAATAAAATGGAGGAAATTAATAAACACCATACCAGAAAGCGGCAACGTGATACTTCCACCTTGAAGCGCATGAGGGAATAACAGCTGGTGATTTAATCAAGGTTCGGTGATATGTTTCGAAGGCGCGATGGTATTGAATAGGTATAATATGAAGAATATACATTGAAGTAGCTACATGAATCCATATATTTGCAAAATATAAACTATTTAAATGTTAATTAGCCTCTACATTGGTTACAATATTGGGTAATTTTACACAAACATAATGTTTAAAATAAAAAATTTTAAAGATTTTTCACTAAATCGTATATCATTTTTAATCATATTTGTTCTAAATAAAGTCAAGATGAACACAGTTGGAAAATAGGCCTAATCTAGATTTATTTTTCTTTTTTTTTTTTGCTAGGGGCTTTACGTCGCACCGACACAGATAGGTCTTATGGCGACGATGGGATAGGAAAGGCCTAGGAATTGGAAGGAAGCGGCCGTGGCCTTAATTAAGGTACAGCCCCAGCATTTGCCTGGTGTGAAAATGGGAAACCATGGAAAACCATCTTCAGGGCTGCCGATAGTGGAATTCGAACCTACTATCTCCCGGATGCAAGCTCACAGCCAAGCGCCTCTACGCGCACGGCCAACTCGCACGGTTATTTTTTCTTTAGGTATTAGGCCAAATTTTCTAATCTAAGTTTCAAAGATGGCCAAGTCCCAGAGTTAGTTTCAAACATGGTCAAGTCCAAATTTTAAACACATTTTTCAATTCATGTAATACATTTAGACGGTAAAAATTGTATGGTAATGAATCAGAAGCCTCTGCTAAGCAACATAAAGATTAAAGTGTCTGAATAATTATGAATTAATAACCTAAACGAGTTTTTTGCTTCTCCTGAAAAATACAGCTCAACGGACTTGGCCATGTTTGAAACTATACGCCTCATATGTTTCATGCCAAGATTGGGCTCTTAAGTAATATGAAACATACTCACAAACCATAGTGAGTATGAAAAAGTAAACTGCTGAAGAATATGTTTACTCGGATACGAGTTGCAGCTGACAACAATGGCACAACACACAGACAGCTGCATTGATAGTTGTCCATGGGAGCATGAAATCCACTAGCAGAACATCCTAAAACACGGTTGTCATAACTTTGCAAATTGGGAAAGTCTGCTTGAATTTCACTTCTGTTGGAAAAGATGTGCATGTCACCAATCCAATGATTACTGCTTGGATTCAATGGTTACATGGTACACTTATTATCTCATTCGCCATGATGACGTGGTTCAATAACGCATTATCTTCCTCATGGTACCAGGTCAAAATTGTCAAAGCACTGGCACATCTCTTCATTTTTTACTTGGTAAGCATCTTTGGAACCCATTGATTGCACATCTTCCTGTAATCTCATCACCCGAAAATCATCCACACACAGAAGCTGGCGGATAATACAGTAATTACAAATCCAATGCCCAAAGGAAGGAAGAGTAGACCTCAAGAATAGAACAACACCTCTGGCCTCTGCTCCATTCAAATACACAGTTTGATTTGCATAGAAGAACTTGGCCCATCCATAAAATGTTAACAGAAATTAGCTCTTTTCTTATTCATTGTCAGTCTCATTGAAGACAAAATTCACGGCTTTTCTTCTTGGTCGTGGCTGGTGAGGGTCTCAGCCTTCATATTGAGACACATAAACCACCACAGGCTTCACCACTCAAATGGACAGTTTGGAGGTTTTGACTGTTGTCGAACTCCAAAAGGCATCAGAGCTCTACCATGCTGGTCAGCTGCTAGACTTAATAGGAAGTTCCACATTAAATTCTACATGTCATAGGACATAATTCCTTCTATGCAATAGTACTAATGGAAAATAAGACTTTAAATTTCTGCTCTGTGAACAGCATTACAGACTTAGATTTCTTAACTGAAAATAAGACTTTCTTCAATGCAACAGTGCTACAGAGATATTTTCTTCCTTAAGAGTACTATTTTAATTTTTTAGTAACATAGTATGACCGAGCTCGATAGCTGCAGTCACTTAAGTGCGGACAGTATCCAGTATTCGGGAGATAGTGGGTTCGAACCCCACTGTTAGCAGCCCTGAAGATGGTTTTCCGTGGTTTCCCATTTTCACACCAAGCAAATACTGGGGCTGTACGTTAATTAAGGCCATGGCCGCTTCCTTTCCAGTCCTAGCCCTTTCCTGTCCCATCGTCGCAATAAGATCTATCTGTGTCGGTGTGACGTAAAGCCAATAGCAAAAAAAAAAAACCATAGTATGAATGGACACTTAAATCTCGAGTTATAAGACAGGGTGATTTATAGTGGAATCTCTTTTTGTGATATTGCGGGTGAATGTGTAAATACACCTTTGAATGGAATAGATTCAACTCATTCTCCATTCTAATAATCGTCGATAAACATATAACTTGAGGTGACGTTAAAGCATATAACTCATCAGGACATAATTATTAATAAGTTCTTCGAGTGTCACAAACTATGACAGACTATTTTCTTTGTGATAACGTATATAGGCAACAGCAGTATTCACGCATGTGGATAAACTCTATCAACTTGTAAATACTTATGCATTCTCAAATTTAATTACTTTTTGGCATGACAAGTGGCCGTAGGTTTGATTTAAAGTGACATTCAAACGTGATTTATTTTCTGACTGAATATTTATCCCTTGTGACAATGTCAGTGAAGTTTAATTTTCCTTTCTGTGAATAAACTTTAAATTCGCTCAACAAATTCAACAATTCATTCGCTCAGGTTACGTTTGGGACTTATAATTTCTACCTCACGAGTGAGTGTAAGCCCTCACCAAGAACTTAGAGAACATTGAGAACGTCCGTCGAGGGAACCTCTACGAATACAGCGTGCCATGGGGATGACTGCTGGACATGGTTCCATGGCGCTGAAACGAGTTCCATGGCGAGGACAGTGGAGTTGTGGTTCCAACGGGAGGATATCGCCAGCGGACCATGGAGAAACCAACGAACTAGAACGCCACACTTGTACCAAGGTGATATAAATCTGAACTAGAGAATAAAGCCAGAACTTCTTAAATTAATGATATTTTCTAAATCAAGATCCTCTCACCCACTCCAATAAGGAACTGTACACACCTCGTGTAAAATCTTATGCTCTTCAAGCCAGTATCTAAGTATAAGCATTTCCTGGTAAAATATTTACTTTTCATATTCTTAGAATTTTCATACTGTGTATTATGAAGCAATATAACAACTAATAAAAATGTGGATTATGGAGAAAATTCTGGAACACTGGGCCACAGGAATAATCCATCCATTATTTTAAAAAATGACATATAACCAACCCAGATAATTACATAGGAATAATCCTTCTGGACTGCACATACAAAATTTTCACTCGCAAAATTTACAACAGGATCAAAAACACTTGGAACCACAACATGGAGAATACGAAGGAGGATTTTACCCATACAGAAGCTGTCCAGACCAAATTCTCATCCTGAAACTAATAATGGAATATTACAAGTGCAGAAGTAAATATGCTTTATCTCATCCACAGATTTCAAAAAAGCATGATATATCTATAGATGCTTTTAAAAATCCTCAGATCATACAGTCTTCATCCCAAACTAATAATAAACATCAAACTAACTTTAGCTGAAAGGAATTCCAAGGTAAAGTTCAGGGGAGAAGAGTCCAAAGTTTTCACAGACAAGGTGACGGATTATCTCTGCAACTTGTTTTTTTTTTTTTCTTTTTCTTTCTTACAATTTTCTTTACGTCTCACCGACACAAATAGGTCTTATGGTGATGATGAGATAGGAAAGGGCTAGTACTGGGAAGGAAGCAGCCGTGCCTGGTGTGACAACGGGAAATCACAGAAAACTATATTAACAGCAAAGCTGCTTTTCAATATTGCTCTTGATTACATCATGAAACTTCGTCAAAAGGAAAACCCAACAAAAATCAAAATTGGAACAAAGCCCTCAATAAGAACAAACTGCTCTTTAAGCTCTTAACTTGGAAGAAGTTCATGGCCAGATCACCAGTCTCCAAAAAATAGCCCTAAAAATAGGATTTACAAATATCCTTTGAGAAAACCATGTATAAAGCTACCTAAATCATTCAATAAAATGGCTGTGATCGTGGTTCAGAACAGACCAAAAATCGTCCGGATCCAGGCTCTTAGGACCTACGCTAAACATCAAAAACTACTCTACCTAGGAACTTGATAGAAACTATAAGATGAAGTCACATGTATTTATTAAGGTACCAATTAAGGAAACTGATCAAAGAAGCTCAGTAATTCTATTACTAATATATACAAACACATAATTAAAAGATAGCGGCGCAGTGAATGTGAACACTCATTAATAAGATAGACATACACAGGATAAAGGATACAAGGTTGGTGGTAGGCTAGAACTTACGGACTTTGATTCCTTTATTGTCCGGCTCCATGGCTAAATGGTTAGCGTGCTGGCCTTTGGTCACAGGGGTCCTGGAGGGTTCCATTCCAGGCAGGGTCGGCTATTTTAACCATCATAGGTTAATTTTCCTGGCACGGGGGCTGGGTGTATGTGTTGTCTTCATCATCGTTTCATCTTCATCATAACGCGCAGATCGCCTACGGGAGTCAAATCAAACGACCTGCACCTGGCGAGCCGAACCCGTCCTGGGATCCCCGGCACTAAAAGCCATACATACGCCATTTCATTTTTCATTCCTGTATTTGTTGGAGTCTTAAGATTAAAGAGGGAATTCCTATCATCTGGAATTCTCTTTCTCGAAATCACTCTTGTGATTGACATAGTTGAACAATATTAATATAATTTAAGCTCCTTCTGCTTGCC
Source organism: Anabrus simplex (assembly GCF_040414725.1). Classification (NCBI taxonomy): domain Eukaryota; kingdom Metazoa; phylum Arthropoda; class Insecta; order Orthoptera; family Tettigoniidae; genus Anabrus; species Anabrus simplex. The sequence goes on along the minus strand of NC_090265.1, from coordinate 246,184,807 downwards.
TTAATTTCTTTGTTGTTTACCACAAAATCAGTTGCTATTATTCTTCGTTTCCAAGACAATGATCCTGGTGTAAAGCCTATTTTGGAGCTGGGCAGACATAGCACCACGAGTAAAATAAAACGGCAAGGAACAAAGAAAAGGTATACGTCTACCTGGGACGCTTGACGTCATGATAACAAAATGTCCTCCCATAAAAGAGAAGGCAAGGTTATGTATCAGCATACAAAATCAAAGAATTGACATTAGAAACAAGGTGACAAATTAACACAGTCATTCAAAACTCAATCACACAAGTACCAACGTAAGAACTAACATTAAACCGTATTTCCCTCATTCATTCACCACTGCCAACTCACCGAATTCAATTGTTTTTCACCAGACAATTAATATAAATCGTACAATACTCAACGGATAGTCACGTGCAAACACTAATTTGAATCAGAGAATTTTACACATAATTATGAAGCCGAGAAGGGCTCTACATGATTGAAAGAGCGATCGGTTTTAGGAAAGGTTATTCCACTGAAGCTCAACTTGTAGGATTCCAGCAAGATATAGCAGATATCTTGGATTCTGGAGGTCAAATGGACTGTATCGCGATTGACATGTCTAAAGCATTTGATAGGGTGGATCATGGGAGACTACTGGCAAAAATGAGTGCAATTGGACTAGACAAAAGAGTGACTGAATGGGTTGCTATATTTCTAGAAAATAGATCTCAGAGAGTTAGAGTAGGTGAAGCTTTGTCTGACCCTGTAATAGTTGAGAGGGGAGTTCCTCAGGGCAGTGTTATCGGACCTTTATGTTTTCTTATATATATAAATGATATGAGTAAAGGAGTGGAATCGGATGTAAGGCTTTTTGCGGATGATGTTATTCTCTATAGAGTGATAAATAAGTTACAAGATTGTGAGCAACTGCAACGTGACCTCGAAAATATTGTGAGATGGACAGCAGGCAATGGTACGTTGATAAACGGGGCTAAAAGTCAGGTTGTGAGTTTCACAAATAGGAAAAGTCGTCTCAGTTTTAATTACTGCGTTGATGGGGTGAAAGTTCCTTTTGGGGATCATTGTAAGTATCTAGATGTTAATATAAGGAAAGATCTTCACTGGGGTAATCACATAAATGGGATTGTAAATAAAGGGTACCGATCTCTGCACATGGTTATGAGGGTGTTTAGGGGTTGTAGTAAGGATGTAAAGGAGAGTGCATATAAATCTCTGGTAAGACCCCAACTAGAGTATGGTTCCAGTGTATGGGACCCTCACCAGGATTACCTGATTCAAGAACTGGAAAAAATCCAAAGAAAAGCAGCTCGATTTGTTCTGGGTGATTTCCGACAAAAGAGTAGCGTTACAAAAATGTTGCAATGTTTGGGTTGGGAAGAATTGAGAGAAAGAAGAAGAGCTGCTCGACTAAGTGGTATGTTCCGAGCTGTCAGCGGAGAGATGGCGTGGAATGACATTAGTAGACGAATAGGTTTGAATGGCGTCTATAAAAGTAGGAAAGATCACAATATGAAGATAAAGTTGGAATTCAAGAGGACAAACTGGGGCAAATATTCATTTATAGGAAGGGGAGTTAGGGATTGGAATAACTTACCAAGGGAGATGTTCAATATATTTCCAATTTCTTTGAAATCATTTCGGAAAAGGTTAGGAAAGCAACAGATAGGGAATCTGCCACCTGGGCGACTGCCCTAAATGCAGATCAGTATTGATTGATTGATTGATTGAATTACGCCATAACAAGGGTGCGCCTTAATGGTTACCAGATATTGGGTCTCAACCGCGACAACGAGCTTAAGGATTCCCCTAGTTCTCATCATCACTCATCGACTGAGACCAAAGGATGCTTTTAAGATTGCTTGAGAATCCACAAAGCTATTTTAATAAGATTCACTCAGTGAAAATGGGAATACGAGAACTACAATTTGATACCCCGTTCGTTACTGTGTGTTACACATCACCGGAGCTTCTTCCCCCTCTGCCAGCTTCAGGGTATCTTGCCTATATATTACAGAGCTGTGAAACAGACATTATCAGTTCATTTCAGTTCATCGTCATTTTGCCACCAGCTCATCGTGATTTGTGTGTGAGTTCTTTGTGAAGGAATCATTCTGAAGTGTGAACAGTGCATTACAGTGATGTATCAATGTCTGTGACTTTATGTGGAAGTAACCACAATCTAACTAAGCTATTTAAGTGTACAGTGTAAGGTACAATGTGCCGCTAATAAATTTAGTAGAAACGGTGCGAAACCATGATGATCGTTGTCCATGTGACGAGGGGTCATGCACTGAGCCTCACATATGGCTAAACTAATATGGCTCATCACATAAATAGGCATGTATTCAGCTAAGTGCGTGGAGCGAATGTATCATAAAAGGAAATGATATATTCAGAAACGTGAATGAACGGCCCATTGTCGGCAATGTATACGGGCAGTGTCTCGTCAGATAAATCCCTAACGCAGTAAAGAGCTTGACTTACATATGACTAAGTGCAGTGGAGTATGCCTGAATTATTGTTATGTAGTACGAGAATGTTAACGCAGTAGTAGCGTATCCAGTGGCATTTCTAAGTGAACCAGTGAAACTTCAAGGCCTAGAGTAACTATCAGTAGGAAGGTAGGTAGGTGAGGAGGAAATAATGTCGGACTTCAGGGACATAACCGTCATTAGGCTGGGGTACTCATGTCATTGAGCAGATCCAACCACATATTTAATCTGTGATGTATGTAAACTAACACATTCACATGAAACTCCTTCCCCTCATTTACATAAGGAGTCTACAAGAACATCGGAGTGAACGAGATATCTAGCTGCCTGCTGGAATTTCGCTGTGTAGCAGAGAGAATGAGACATCTAGCTGCCTGCCGAAATTTCGCCTTGTATAGCAGAGATCGTCTGGAACTTCGCATGAGATCAAGCTGTCATGGGCGTGACTCACCAGTTGGACATCAAAGGACTTCACATCGCTGAGGGCATCATGACGACCAAGTAAATATGTGGGTGTGCCCTCCTGTAAAGCTGTGTTCGTGGTTCCTGCAGGATGAGTACATTTTCAACTATTAGTATCTTTGAACGTCGTATCCTAGTGTAAATACAAAGTAAATTTGCATGTGGACGTAACGTAGATCGCCAATATGCTATTTCAGGGGGATGACTGCATTTTATTTGATGGGGTTTATAGGAGATATTTCTTCATGGTTGGGGCAACCATATTTCATTTCTGATTATTTACAAGGGATTATAGTGCATGACGTAGATTTAAGAACCCTAGATTAACTAAGTGCGAGGTGTTGTAAAATAATAGGGTGTAAATATTCTGTATAAATGACTCAGATCATCACCGATTCACTAGCTAACAGGAGTCATCACAAGTTTCTCAATGTGTTGATTGGACACTTCACATAATGAGATAAGAAACCCCCATTTAGAATTTAAGACGTCGGAGACAATGAACGAGCCATGAAATGGAATATACATTGTGTACCTATTTAGCTCGGAAGTGCTTAGAATAACTTGACCCATGTGGTAGATTCATCTGCAAGGTGGCTGTTTTCAGCGTATCGAGGGGTAAGAGACAACTATAGCTCGGACTGGTATTACAAAATATAAATGAAGCTCCTTTCGAGTTAAATTAATTAGCGTGAGGCATATGCCATGCCATAGATAAAATAATTAAGGCCGGAAGTAGATACAAGGTGTAATAAGTTGGGATAAGCCGCCAGGAAAAGAATAACGTATCTTGCTGTGCGGAGACAGATTTAAAAGGGCCCAGAGAGGCGACCCATTGTGTTTTGAAAGTGAACCAGGCCATAGTTAGCGTGATTTATGATACCCCGCGAAAGGACGAAGATGAGCCGACCGCTCGCCCTGTCTGTGAAGGTTGGAGGAGCATTATCTGTTGTATTTCCCTCGAAACAATGATTCTAAGCTACCATTTATTATTAACACCGTTGATTAAGCTACAGTGTTCTGTGATGATCGATCCCACCAATTTCTTCTTTAACTATTTAAAACGTATAGGGTTACAGATTAGTATATTCATGTCTCAGGAGACCCATGTTCTAACCTTGGATACAGTGAAAGTTGGTGCTCACTCTTACTACTGACAGATGGATTGAACCTCCTGCAACTTCATCTAGAGTATGTTTTATCTATTTATTATAGGAAGTGCAAATTGTATATTCATGTGATATTGGATGATTGAAGTCGTTCTATGCTTTCGTACACAGTGTTGCAATGTTGTATATAATGTCATGTTGGTGTATTTGCTGGAATCCTAATGAAACAAGCGTATGCATTATACTGCATATTCAGCAATGCTTCAATCAGGGAAATGACATGATAAGACTTTCAAATATTTTTGAAATGTAGTCATAAAAGCATACGATTTACTTCAGTTCATCCGATGTTAGGATACCATAACTTGCTATAATTTGAATATAAACAGAATTATAGCAGGGTATGCCCATACTAATTAAATGTGTGTAATCGTGATATGCAATGCGCAATGTGATAAGTGTAAGTGCAAAGTGTACATAATTCAAGAGGAAATGCCTCTTTAAGATTGAAATAACTGAACGTAGAATAAAGTGTAGAAAGAGACTACCAACATTTATCACGTCAAGACAACCCTAAAGATTATTTATAAAGTGTACTGTATGGCATATCCATGTGAATAAGATGTGTTTTACTAGTATAGTAAAGTTGTTATATAAGATATAGTTTATCTTCTCATATTGAACTAGTATTCCTCTCATAATTAATATTCCCCTACTATAAAGATTATTAGAAGATTATCGCCCCATCGGGCGGTCCATTCAGACCCGTACTGTTCTACTGAGTTAGCTAGCATATTATTCCAGTAGAGGAGATGAGACTTCGATACTGGGATGAGTTCGAAGCTCATCAGAGGGGCTCCATTCTAATATCACGTTTATAAGCCATGATATTTTGTTTATGAACTGAAGCCTTGGACAGGTACAATATATCGAGCTGAGAGGCCAGAGTGAGTGTTACAGTGAGTTGAGGATCTGGTTGATATCTGAACTTGTCACAATCAAATTGAGTGAGTTAGAGGGTAGTCAGTCTTGCCTTGTGATGGTGAAGTGAATGATCAGTTTGTGGACTGTTGATATCTGTACTTGTCAGAATTGGCAGTAAATTACTTCAGTCTGTTTCCGTTAATAGTGTTGTAGTATTGCGTATAATTGTGTATCACTGTGTAGTCATTAAGTGAACTGAATGGGAACTGTGTGTTGTAAGGAATAGACTCAGTGACAATAAAGCAGTTTTATAATCAAGATGTGGATGTATCCCATGTGATATTTATTTACACAAATAAAATCACATTGAGAACGATACATTGCCAGTGATTTATTTGTTTTATTTATTCACAAAGCACACGATACAGCTACACTGAGCAAATTTCACTTGTACTGTCAACAGATTAATTAACAAATGTAAACTTTCATGATAAAATATACCAAACTGTTATCAAAATTTAAACAGGAAAGGACAAAAGCCATCATCTTTATTTGATTTTGTAAAATCTGTTCATATTGTTTTGCCTTGAAAAGTTGATTGAGTGTAATATTTAAAATTATCGTACTGGGTGAGGACTAAAATAACTTTTGGAATTTTGTTCTGTGCAATATAAAATTATTATTATTATTATTATTATTATTATTATTATATTTTCTGTATGTCAAGGACAATGTTATTTAATTTTGAAAATGTGAACGCTGTAAATTATTCATGTAACTTAAAGAAATTATGCATATAAGTTGGACATTGGACTTTATCTTTATTATGCTTTTTAAAATATTATTTTGTTTTATTGTAGAAAACGAGTACATATGGACAGTTTAAAATTGAAAATCTATTAACTGTATAACATTTTGATTATTGAAATTGTGAAGAAATTCTGTATGTTGTATCGTGTAATCGCATGTTTTAATGCTTATAGGACATAAACTTTTGAGGCAGCTCGTATTGCCACGTGTAAATTTTTAGTAAGGAAATTTCTATGTGTCGCAATCAAAACATCCAGAACCTTGCTGATGTAACAAGATGTATACTCATTGGTCAGTATATTGAGGTTTTTAACTGGCGAATACGGCGGTCTGGGGAAATTCAGTATCCTCATTGGTTTACTCGTGATTGCATGATTTCCGGTTTCTGGGCTCATCCGTGAGAGCGTACCTTGCTTGTCGTCTTTTGCATTTGAGCTACTTAGCGAGCGGACGTGCCTCGGGTCTGTTCCGCCATGTAGACACCGATCTCACAGCAAGCGTTATTCATTTTGGTGTTTCGGCCTTTGTTTTATTTAAGTAACTTCCCGTGATAATGTAATTTGTAATTTTGCGTATCGGAGTTTCTCCCTAGATTTTCATATTCACCAATTACGGTTTTCTGAATCCCGTTAACATATTATTTTTATTTAAAGGTTATTAAGATGTACCTCATGTTCATTAACATTTCTATTTTCCTAATTTTCCACCTATTATGTATCTTGTTTATTTGATTCATTAATTTTATCTTATTCTGTTTGTTTATTTTACTTGTGTTATTTGGTAATATATTTCAGTTTGGGGGTAACCAAGTGGTGCCCTTCTTTTCCCACGAGATATGTTCTCATGGTCTAGTAGGGTTCCTTCCACCTTCCACAATTGTCGTTTGTAGACCTCAAGGTTAAAATTTTCGCATCTCGAAGATGGTGTTAATTTTGTTTTTATTCCATATATATTTCTATTTTCATTATTTCCTTCTTCTTCTTATTATTATTATGTTGTGTTAGCGCTTAAAGTGCTACATTGATAGCAGAGTGTGGATAGTGGAAGAAAGAGAGGCCCACGGCAATTATTCTTAGCTAAATTTCAAAATTCTATTTAAACCCTTCTAATCTTGTAATATTTTCCCACTACATTTCAAGTTATTTGTCACGTTGCTGTAATTACGAAAAAAGTATTATTTAATTGATGACATGTTTCTTTTGTAAGCTGAAATTGTTACGTGTGCATTACTAAGTCTGGTTTAATTGTAGGTTATTTTCCATTATGTTTGCTCGAGTTTGATACTCACATCCCGAGGGAGCTGCCTATTATTTCCGGATTAGGCAGTTGAATGTGTTATTCATTCCAAACTGTGGAGTCTGTGTTGCTAAGTTTCAACCTGTAATTAATGATTGGAGAAAATGTTAAGTCACTATCTGTAATTTCCTTTTCTTCCTCAGTTTCATCGACAATTCCATATAAAGTTTCGTTGGTGGTAAGACGTGCTTTTTAAAGTTATATTATCACACTGCATGTGCATGTGCTGTGTTCGAATTCTGTAAGTCTTCTCTAATAAGTTTCAATATGTGTTAGATCATTTAAAGTTTTTCAATCAGTGTGTTTCTGATATAGATGTTGATTCCCATAGGGAATCTGAAATATTTTTTTTGAATGAGTAAATTTATAATACCAATATAAATGGTCCGTTATTGGACATTATAAATTTTCCAGCTAACTCATTCCTGGTTGCCAGCGTTTCGCCCTTGTGTGCTAGGCTGGGCTTACCAGTTGGTACCTAGCACAACTACCAAGACGCTGGCTAGTGCATACCATGGAGGCCACTGCATAGGCTAATTGTAGCCACCGGCAGTGCCAATGCACTATGAGAGACTGTCTCATTATCAAAAATTGATGTCTGCTTGGCCATAGATGTTGATTCCCATAGAGATATGGAACCTGAAATATTTCATCTATATCTCTATGGGAATCAACATCTAGATCATCTGATGGCCAAGCAGGCATCAATTTTTGATAATGAGACAAAGTTTCTCATAGTGCATTGGCACTGCTGGATGCAGTGGCCTCCATGGTATGCACTAGCCAGCGTCTTGGTAGTTGTGCTAGGTACCAACTGATGAGCCCAGCCTAGCACATGAGGGCGAAACGCTGGCAACCAGGAATGAGTTAGCTGGAAAATTTATAATGTCCAATAACGGATCATTTATATTGGTATCAGTGTGTTTCTATCGTAACGCCTGCGTGATCACCTGTTGCTTGGAATTACGCCATTAAATTATGCTGGGTGCTGTACTTCCTTGTGTGACTTCACGTTTATCTCTCAAACAGCTGAAATACGTATCTGTGTTGAAGACAGTTGACAACTTGACCCATTGCGAGTTGTGCACACCTTACATCCTAGAGTTACCTCGTGCTGCCTTCTGTTTGCTCTTCTTCTGATTTCGTAAATTGTAATAGTGGTGTCGTACTGGTCATCAGGTAAGGGTTGATAAGTTTTCGCATGGAGTTACACTGGATTTTTTAAAACATCTCTTTTAGTAAATTTTCAGCAACAAATTTTAGATTAATGTTTGTAATGTTTCATCGATCTTTTTGTGTGTTTATTCTGTTTTATAAATTTTATGTTTCGGCAAATTATTTTCAAATTTCATTTCTTGTCTCCTGCTGTGTTTTATTTGGCATCATTCTTCGTGTGTCATTATTTTAAAATTATCTGTTACGTCGTGTTTTGGCTCAGTGTATATCTAAATTTCTGGTCATGTGCTATTTGGTGTTTCAGTCTCCTACTTTACCTGGGTTCATTTCCAAGTAGGTATGGGACTACTTGGGGCAGTTCCTGGCCAGTTACTAAAGTCTTAAATCAGATAGGAGATAATGGGCTCTCTTTATCTGTTTGAAAATGTTCCTAGTTCGTCTGTTGAACATCAATATCGTGCAATTCTCTGTTTCCTTGTCGCTTATTTTCATTTACTCGTGTATTCCTATACTTGCTAGGGAGGGTTCTATGAGAACTTGGATAGTCTCATAGGGTAAAACGTGTTCACCATATCTTTAGACTGGGTAATGCTGAGGCCATTATGGCAAAATTTGACAAGTTATGGATCTGCATTCGTGCTCACAACATATTTGAAATCTGGCGTGCATCTGATATGAGATTCTTCTGTAATCTCTGAACAGGTATCACGTGGCTAGATGGAGAATAGTATCCCATGTTCATTGTAAATTATGTGCTGGGAAGGTTTTCTTCAAATGTTTATTTCAGGATCATTATTCTGAGCTATTAATTTCAGTTAAGTATGTTGTTTTGCAGGTCATCAAGATTTGTGTTTCAGTTATCCCAAATTCGTCATTAAAATCTGTAGTGAAATTTTGCAGGTGGTACAATTTAGTAAAAGTTAATTAATTAATTAACCTTAAATTACTTTATTACAATTGTATTTTCTCCGTATTTATTTTCATCTGTTTCTATTTGTGTATCTAAATTCATTTACCCAGTTTGCTTGATTATGGGATCCTGTGAGCTGTCGTCATCATCATCGTTCTACTCCGGTCGCCTGGATGTGGTTTACATGCCTCCTCCACTCCTTTCTGCCCATACACTTTTCCTGCTCCATTACTTCCGCCACATCCAATCCAGCTTCTCTAATGTCCTTCCAAATCTTATCCTTCTTCTTGGTCTTCCAACTGGTCTCTCTCCCTTAACTTCCCTTTCCAATTCCCTTCTTGCTACCCGTTCCTTTCCCATTCTATTTACATGTCCAAATCATCTCAGTCTTGCTTTCTGTATGTTCCGTACTAACGGTTCTGTATTTAGCTCTTCTCTGATCTTAATATTTTGAATTCCATCCCTTCTTGTCTTTTTAACTGATGTTCTTAAAAATTTCATTTCTACTGCTTGCATCTTACTATCTTGTCTCTTATTAGTTACCAGCATTTCTAGTCCGTATGTTACAATTGGTATGAAATAATGTTTATATAATGTTAATTTCATTCTCTTGGGTACTTTATCATCCCATAAAAGCTCTCTGACTTGATGATAAAATGCTGTACCTTTACTTAGTCTTGTTATTAATTTGAGGGTTGTATTCATTACTTCCATTAATAAAGCTATCCAGATATGTAAACTGTTCTACATTCTCTAACCGTTCTACGTATATGTTCACTTGGCTTCTCTTTTTTCTCTTTTCCACAGTGCATGACTACAGTTTTCTTTTTATTAATTAGCATTCCAAACTCCTTCACATTTTCATTCCAAATGTCCAGTCTCCTTTGTACTTTTCTCCCTTTCCCAAAATCACCACATCATCTGCAAAATACCAAAGCAGTCACTTCATCACTATTGATACTTTATTTTACATGTTTTATGATTTCATCCATCAATATAATAAACAATAATGGTGACAGTGCACTTCCTTGCTTGAGACCTTTCTTTGTATAAAATGTTTCAGTCACCACTTCCCACTTGTACACAGCTTTTACTCTCATGATACAACATTTTTATCTTGTTAATTAATGATTTTGGTACATTCCTTTTCAGTAGGAATTCCCATAAATGTTTTCTCTTAACTGTATCATAAGCTTTTTCCAAATCCAAAAATACGAATATGATTTCCTTGTTCCATTTGAGATGTTTTTCCCTCATAGTTTACACTGTAAATAACAAGTCTATTGTTGTTCTATTCGGTCTAAAGCCATATTGCTCTTCCTCTAACTGTGTTTCTATTATATCCCTCAATCTTTTGTCTATGACTTTTTCCATTATTTTTAGCCCATGTGATAATAGGGTTATACCTCTATAATTTTCATATTTCTTCCTATTTCCTTTTTCGAACAGTGGTACAATGCATCCTTGTTGCCAATCTTCAGATATCATTTTATCCTTCCATATGGCATTGAGAGCTCTGTAAAGCCACTGTAGTCCAATGCTTCCTTAATCATATCAGCATTGAATTCGTCTTTTCCACTTGCTTTACCTTTGGTCATTGCTTTCACTGCCCATTCAAGTTCCAACCATGTTATCAGGTTCTCCTCTTCTCCATCTATTATTTCCATTTTCTTATCTCTTTCTTCCTCCAAGCAGTCATCCTCATTATAAAGTTTTTCAAAATACTTTGCCACCACCTTCTGAAGACCCTTTTCGTCATGTACTATGAATCCATCTTCTCTCTCTAATGCCTTGATTTTTCTTGATTTATTCTTTTCGATTTTAATACTCTGTGTAATAGTTTCTGATTTCCTCAACTATCTTGCTCAATTTAGTTAGTAAACTCTCCCCAACATTTCTCCTTTCCTACCTTGATACACCTCTTTACTTGTAGTTTCAATCTTGTGTACTCCACATGTAACCTTTCTATCTTATTCTCATCCCTCCGATATGTTTTTTGCTTTTCCTTATCCATTCCTTTCTTTTATTTCTTTTTTCATTTTGTCTGTCCATCACCGTGTCTCCTTTCCTAACCTTTGCTTTTGTTATCCTGCATACCTCAATTGCTGCTTCCACAAATGTCTGTCTCAAATTGTCCCACTCTTCTTCTCTACTTTGCATTTCTGTGTTAGGCAACTTCCTTTTTATACAATCTTGGAATGCCATTCTTTTATCCTCCTCCTCCAATTCTAAAATCCTGATCTTTGGTTTCTTCTGGTGAGCTAAGTAAGGTTTCTAAATTTGGTAGCATTGTTATATCTGTCCATCCATATTTGTAAATATGGTGGATGTCATTTGTGTTTGTCTTGGGTGCCTTGGGAAGGCATCTGTATGTATTGAGGCTTAGGACTTAAGGTGCTGAGAGGCCGTTCCTCTCCTGGGAGTATGATACTGGTTCTAATATAGTCTCTTGTCGTGTGATGGAATCAAGAGTACCAAGGTCATATTTTGCCCTTTTCGTTTGGTGGTACTGCTTGATTTAGGGGTTATCACACTGGTGTGTTTATGTGTATTTTCTTGTACTGTTGTTTGATGGTATCAGTAGTATTGAGGTCATGTTGTGCCTTTTTCCTTGGTTCGTACTGCTTGATTTAGAGGTCACCACTCTGGTGTTTCGTGTGTGTACTTGTACTGTCATGTGTTGGAGGACAGATAGGCCCGGTAATCTTGGTGAGTCATGCTGTTATCTGATATTTCCTGGTATGAAGGTGTTACATGTGCCTTTTTATTTGCTAGGGGCTTTACGTCGCGCCGACACAGATAGGTCTTATGGCGACGATGGGATAGGAAAGGCCTAAGAGTTGGAAGGAAGCGGCCGTGGCCTTAATTAAGGTACAGCCCCAGCATTTGCCTGGTGTGAAAATGGGAAACCACGGAAAACCATTTTCAGGGCTGCCGATAGTGGGATTCGAACCTACTATCTCCCGGATGCAAGCTCACAGCCGCGCGCCTCTACGCGCACGGCCAACTCGCCCGGTATTTTTTATATATATCAGTGAGTTGGATTTCTGTATATGCACTTTTGAACTGTTCATTTTTCATTTGGATATTCTGTTTATCGGTAAATTTTATATGATTTTTAATTCTGTATTTTTGGCCTTAATTGCGTTTTAATTTTACTGGTGTGACATGTGATAAGTAATGTGAGTTTTATCAGTGTTAAAATGTTAAAGTAATGTGTACATGGCATGGTAATGGGATAGTGACTTACTAACCTCATTTCATAGGATAATGTGAGCAAGGTTGCAAGCTAACGTAATAAATGTAACTATCTTCTTGTTTTGAATTCCCTTGCAAAATTCTAAATTTCACCTCCTATTTCTTTTTTAAATGTTGGGTAGTAAAGAATGCACACGGTAAATCAATTTAAAGTAAAATTTTGAGGAAGATATAGATGGTATATTTATGTGCCCTAAGAGTAAAGTTGTGTGGGTGTAGTACTTCAGTTGATGAAGGTCTAGTTTTGGGTTAATTATTACCTGGAGGATGTTTTCTCTTTTGTGCTGACCCATTATAACTGCTGTGCTTAATTGTTTGGTAGTTAATTCTGTGTAAAGATATTAGGTGAATCGTAAGGTATTTGTGCCATATCCTCATTAACAGTGTTCTTTTGAAAAAAATTTTCTTTCTGTTAAATGTTCTTCTTGAATTCTGGGGTATGTAACATCTTGGTCTTAAATTGTAATTTGTGGGTCTAGGGTAAACTCCGGTAAATTTTTATTTTTGATCCATCCTCCTTCCCTTTGAAATTTTAAATAGCGCTTGCCTTGGAGTCTGAGGTGTCCCAAAGTCATAGAGAGAGAGAGAGAGAGAGAGAGAGAGAGAGAGAGAGAGAGAGAGAGAGTGTGTGTGTGTGTGTAGGGAGGGGAGAAGGACCTCCCCATGGGATTGGTGGAGACACCAGTTAGGTGTCTCAAATTCAATATTTGATTAAGTGAAGAAAAAAAAAAAGAAGAAAAAACCATCCTCGAACTCTAGTTTCTTCAAGTTCTTCTCAAGTGCTAGACGATGGCTTTCTCTCGAAAATTTCCATCCCCTGTGGGTAGGGATGGTAGAATACATCCATCCGAGGTGCAATCTACCGTGCCTGTTTGAAGAGCACATTGAACTACGGGGTCACTATCCGACATGGAATGGAGTGGCCATGTGTTCCTGGTGGCGGCTGTTGTGCTATACTACGCCACACTTCACTGGTTGTTCCTAGTCAGTTCGCTATACAGGTGAGCTGAGATGAAGTTTCCTTATTGACATGGTTGGACTGATGGTGTATGGAGTTGTTGGCGATCGGCCGTAGTCAGCAGCTGCATGAGGTCAGCGATACCAGAAGTTGGGACACTTCAACCAGTAATGGACATTCCTATCAAGAACGAGGGCAAGATACCAGTGCTGTTATGTGCTCCATAACCCCCCCACCCAATTAATTTCATATGTAAAAGTTTTAATTTTTGAGCTATGCTCGAAGTTAAGGAGGGGCAGAATGCTACCTAAATTTAAACAGGGAAGGACAAAAGCCATCATCTTTATTTGGTTTTGTAAAATCTGTTCATCTTGTCTTGCCTTGAAAAATTGATTGAGTGTAATATTTAAAATTATCGTTTTGGGTGAAGACTAAAAGAAGAACTTTTGGAATTTTGTTTTGTGCAATATAAAATGATTATTATTATTATTATCATTTGATTTTCTGTATGTCATGGACAGTGTTATTTAATTTTGGAAATGTGAACTCTATAAATTATTTATGGAACCTGAAGAAATTATGCGTATAAGATGGACATCCAACTTAATCTTTACTATGCTGTTTACAATATTATTTTGAATGTATTGTAGAAAACAAATACCCATGGACAGTTTAAAATTGAAAATCTATTAACTGTATAACATGTCTGGCCCCGCGGTGTAGGGGGCAATGCATCTGCCTGTCACCCGGCAGCCCTGGGTTTGAGTTCCGGCCGGGTCAGGGGATTTTAGTTGTAAATTATTAATATCCCTGACCTGGGAACTAGGTGTTTGTGTCATCCTTAACGTTCCTTTCCTCACATTCAACACTTTACACTTCCGCAATTTCCAAATACACGCAGGCTCCTAACATGTGGTGCAAGTAGGGGCAAAAGATCTTTCTTGGTATATGCCCCGAACAAATAGCATTTTAAAAGAAAAAAAAACTGTGTAACATTTTGATAATTGAAACTGTGAAGAAATTTTGTATTTGTATTGTGTAATCTCATGTTTTAATGCTTGAAGGACATAAACTTTTGAGGTAGCTTGTACTGCCATGTATAAATTTTTAAAAAGGAAATTTCTGTGTTGCAATCGAAACATCCAGAACCTTGCTGATGTAATGAGATGTATATTGACTGGTCAGTATATTGAGGTTTTTAATTGGTGAATACGGAGGTCTGGGGAAATGCAGTGTCCTCATTGGTCTACTTGTGATTGCATGATTTCTGGTTTCTGAGCTCATCTTTTGCTTTTGAGCTACTTAGTGAGCGGACAAGCCTCGGGTCTGATCCACCATGTGGACACTGACCTCACGTTAAGCACTATTCATTTTGGTGTTTCGGCCTTTGTTTTATTTAAGTAACTTTCCGTGGTAATGTAATTTGTAATTTTGCGTGCCGGAGTTTCAACCTAGACTTTCATATTCACCAATTATGGTTTTCTGAATTCCGTTAACATTTTATTTTTATTTGAAGGTTATTAAGATGTATCTCATGTTCATCAACATTTCTATTTTCTTATTTCTCAACCTACTATGTAGCTTGTATATTTTTCTCATTAATTTGATCTTGTTCTGTTCCTTTATTTTACTTGTATTATTTGTTAATATATTTGAGTCCGAGGGTAACCGAGTGGTGCCTTTCTTTCCCCATAATGAGATACGTTCTCATGCCCTAGTAGGGTTCCTTTCACCTTCCACATCTTTCCATAGTCGTCTTTTGTTAGACCTGTAAGTTAAAGTTTTCGCATCTCGTACATGGTGTTAATTTTGTTTTTATTCCATATATTTCTATTTTCATTATTATTATTATTATTATTATTATTATTATTATGAGTATGACCGCCAAGGTGCTACACAAACATAACAAAAGATAACAAGATCAGGTACACAGCCGACTAATAACAACTGTCCAAATCAAAAACCATGAGAATGTCCATGCTCATAGCCAAGTCATCATGGGTCAAGATGGTGGTATAACCATTTCACATCAACTTATCCTTAAGAGATATTTACACCCCTATTGAATATGCTTTTATTTGATGCTATATCAAGCTCCTGTCTCCTATTAATAGTATTAAAGAGAGCTGGGAGGCGGATTAGGAAAGATCGTTGAAGTATTGAGTGCTGAGAGTGGGCAATGTGGAGAAGGTCTTTGATTCTGGTGGAGCAGGAAGGAACAGAAGAGTGAGACAAGATGTTCCGAGCGGTAATGCCCATTTAAGATCCCGTGGAGGAATCTCAGGTCAGTTACCTGTCGCCTGATGTGCAGTGGTGACACATTAATTGTATTGGTCAGCAATACTATTATTTCCCGTCACTTTCTCTCTTAAGTTACCTCTCTTAAGTTTCTGTGAATGTGAGACCTTGCCTTTTGGATCCGCTGATTGTTTTAAATTCATATCCGTCCATTCCTTTTTCATCCTCACGTTTTTAATTCTGGTCAGTGGAGGATTTTGGACTTTTAAATTGTCATTCCATTTCGTCTCATTTCGTACCATTAGGGGCCAATGACTTAGATGTTAGACCCCTTTAAACAACAAGTATCGTCATCATCATAATCATCATCAAAGTCTTAAGTGTGGCGTTGTTAACCATGGGACGAGTTTTGAATGTTATTATCTAAAAATCTGATGTAAACTGTTGTTCCGCCGTAGAACGTTGACAATAGGATGAAAATATGTAAACCTAGTAGTGACTGCAACATCTCGGACGTCATCATCAGCCAAAATTGGGCAAGTAAACAAAGCTATACACATGTTAAAATACAATCTACATACCATTAATAGATAATAACAATGGTTATGAGCAGCATGCTTTGTATTGAAAAAAGGTGGATCAATTGCACTCTTCTTTATTGTTTGTTAATTATGATGCATAGCAATCTTTCCTAATTACTCTATGCTAAGAGTTCCAGTTGTTAACTCTAAAATTCACCAAGAGATGGCAGAGGTATATGCTCCTAAAACACAGGTAAGACCTAGTGCGATATATGACAGCCTGCAATTATTTTTTTTTTGCTACAAATTACGATATATTAGGGAAGGCATTAAGTTTGACACTGGAACCTACAGTGCCCTTAATGCACCGTCAACAAAGTGCTGATGATCCTCACGCATTGCCTGAAGAGCGTCTCCCACCAATATTTCCGCATTCCTCTTCAGAATATCCTGAACATCCCCATTCATGAGTACTCCTTCATCAATGGGAATACCCTTCAGTGATGGTATTTATTGAATAGGGCCGTCAGTTTGTCTGCTGCTGCAGACTGTGACAACACATTCTGCCTGTAGAAGGCTCAGACACTGGATCCAAAAATGCACGGGCAGGGTCCACCAACATCAGGTTGTCGAACTATGTATGCTTGACGTCCTTTATTTCCTCATCACTCTGCCCCTAAGATTACCTCTCAGGATATCCAGCTCTTCCTGGACCCTGTTGCTGAAAATTCCTGCAGCAACTACTTGCAAATGCTTCTTCAAATTCTGAAGTTTGGGATACACTTCTGCAGCAATTGGTTTTGAATTTGTCTCCACTCTGAGCAGTAGGGGTTTCATCACCGATACTACAGATTTAAAAAAAAGAGCTTGCACATAAAGCACTTGTAACTTCTATTCCGTTATATTCTGCAGATGTGAAGATGCAGTGGTGAATGATTCTTTTCCATCTTTGGATTGGAAAAAACAAAAAGAATGGCCCAGTTCTGCTAGCCACTCAACTGCTTCCAGCTAGGAATTCCACTTTGTGGCAAATCAAATTGTAAACATCCCAGCCCCCGATTCTTTCTCCTGCAGGAACTGTCGGCATGTAGAAATGTTTGCTTAATGGAAACAACTGATTGGTTCAGATACCGACAGACATTCTTTCAACATAACACCAACCAGATTGACCTTATGTGCCCAGCATTGAATATGAAGAGAGTCGTCCGGCAAGAGGAGTGACAACCCAGCAAAACACAAGGTCATGTATTTGGCCGAGTCAGTTACTAAGGCCACAACTTTGGTCAAAGTTCACTTTTGTGTTCCACAGTGCCTCTGTGATTGTTCGAGCACATGTCCGTCCATTCACTGCCTCCAACGAAGTGACTGCCAGCACGTACTGGTCCTGTAATGTGAAAGGCTCCACTGTAGGCAGCAGAACAGCTCCCATCAAAAGAAGTTGAGAACCTAATTTGCAACGCAAAGAGGAAAGGCGAACACCTAGTCCTTGGAGCAGATGCAAATTCATACCGCACGACATGGGGCAGCACGAACTGCAATGCAAGAGGTGAGTCTTTATTAGAGTTTATTATTGGAACTGAGTTGACGATACTAAACCTAGGAAACAAGCCTACATTTATAAATAAAATTCGTAGGGAGGTAATAGACATTACACTAAGCACTATGCATATTGCATACTTTATTAAAGACTGGAAGGTGCTGGAGGAACCATCATTGGTAGACGACCAGCACATCCAATTTGCAATAGATGCGAAACTATGTGGGATTGAGATGCACAAAGACCCAAAAAGAACTAACTGGGAAAGATACAGAGAAGTTCTAGGGAAGGTTGTACAAAAAATTCCAACTAACATGAGAGGACAGAAAGAATTGAATGAGGCAGTGGAATTATTAGAAGAGGCCATTATAGACTCGTACCATGAAAACTGTCCTCTCAAAGAAAAAAGAAAAACACCAAAAGGTAAGGTGGTGGAACATCAAACTAGCGAAAATGATAAAAGAGGTTAGGATGTTGTAGAGAATATCATCTAGAAATGGTATGTGGGACGTATATCATAAGAAACTCACTGAGTATAAACTATAGGTATGGAAAGCAAAAAAAAAATCTTCGAGACTGTTCTGTGAGAAAGTGGAAACGCACACTGAAACAGCAAGGCTCCAGAAGGTTCTGAAATCAACCCATGTAAATCAAGTGGGGGCACTGGTGAAACCAGATGGGTCCTCTACTCAGGCGGGGAGGGACACACTGGAGATACTAAAGGCGTGTCACATTCCTGAGGCTGAGGAGATGACAGAAGAAGAAACAGTTGGAACAGAGACCGGAGTTCGAAGAGCAGACGGGAACTGTGTCAACAGAATAATAAAACATAACCATGTAAAATGGGCAATCGACACGTTTCATCCTATAAAGGCTCCGGGGCCAGATGAGATACTTTCGATACTCCTACAGGAAGGATGGGAGATACTCGTCAATGCCCTGACAGACCTTTTCAGAGCTAGTCTATCTTTAGGGTACGTGCCGAAATCATGGTCTAAAGCTAAAGCAGTATTCATACCTAAGCCTGGAAGGGCAAATTATGCCAAAGCCAAAGCATATAGACCATTATGTTTAACCTCCTTGCTGAAAGCAATGGAGAAAATTCTGGATAAATATATCAGAAGAATGGTGCAACTGAACTCAACGTTACATGAAAATCGTTTGCGTATAGACCTGGTAGATCCACTGAAGTAGCACTCCACCAGTTGGTTTGTAAACTAGGGGAAAACCTAGAATATATAGAAATTGCACTGGCAGCATTTCTAGATATAGAAGGAACCTTCAGCAATACAACGTATGACTCTATGATCAAAGCACTGGAAAAGAGCAAGTTGTCAAATGGATTAAATCCATGTTAGACGGAAGGAAGATAAAAGCAACCCTGTTTGAAGAAACGTTGACGGTTAGGGCCACCCGAGTCTGTGCTCAATGAGGAGTTCTTTCTCCTCTGCTGTGGAACCTCGTGGTGAACAAAATCATAGCCATGCTCAACGAACAAGGTTTTTATACACAAGGATACGCAGATGACCTAGTGATTGTGGTATGAGGTAAAGTGATGAGTGTTGTCCAGGACCTCAAGCAAAGATCACTTAACCTTGCAGAGAACTGGTGTTGGGAAGAACAACTATCAGTCAACCTGAACAAGATAACTTTGGTCCCTTTTACAAGAAAGAGAAAATTAGAGGGAAAGAGATCACTGAAGCTCCTTGGGCAAGATATATATATGGAAGAACAGGCACTGCACCTAGGTGTAGTGTTAGATAAAAATCTAATCTGGAATCCACATATAGAAAGGAACATAATCCGGGCCAAGAACTTGCTGTATGCATGTAAAAGAGCCGTCGGGGAGACATGGGGCCTAAGACCATCATTGGTAATGGTGATATATACAATGATCTTTAGACCGTTGATGGCCTGTGCCGAATCATCTGGTGGCAGAAAGTAAGCCAAGGAAAAGTCAGTAGTAGATTGGATAGCCTACAGAGAATGGCACGCATAGCCATAACTGGAGTTATGAGAACTGCGCCGACAGAAGCCTTGAATACTTTACTAGACCTCCCATCACTATGCAATTTCATAAAAGGACAGGCTAGAATGAGT
This sequence comes from Anabrus simplex, assembly GCF_040414725.1. NCBI lineage: Eukaryota > Metazoa > Arthropoda > Insecta > Orthoptera > Tettigoniidae > Anabrus > Anabrus simplex. The sequence continues at coordinate 246,165,005 of NC_090265.1, read as the reverse complement.
TCATATAGATTTGCACAATCAGAGTGCTGGAATGCATAAAGACCCAATCTAGAACACAGTAAAATTAACAGAGTAATAACAGAGGAAGTTCTACATATGCCTTCTGACCATATAAAGTACAACTTTGAAAAACCGTTTTAGACCCAGATAATAAAAAAGAAGACTGGGATATCAACAAATGGAATACTGAAAAAGAATATATAGTGTGGTGGACTGATGGCTCAAAGACTATGGATGGCACAGGAGGAGGGATCAATGGGGAAAGACCGGAGAGATCAATCCAGATGAGCTTGGGCAGACACACTACAGTCTTTCAAGCTGAAATGATAGCTACCACAATATGTCTTGAAGAAAACTTGAAAATGAACTATTGGAACAAGAACATTTTCATTTTTACGGACAGCCAAGCGGCCATTAACGCACTAGAGGCAGTCCAGATAATATCCAGAATTGTCTGGTATTGCCATTCACTTCTCCTGAAGCTCTCAAAGTACAACATTGTCAAAATAATATGGGTACCAGGGCATGCAGGTATAGAAGGAAATGAAAAGCAGATAAACAGGCCAGGAAAGGGGCAGAAACACATTTTGTAGGCCAAGAACCTGTATGATGGATTTCCTACGGACAAGCCCGATACTACAGAGGAAAATGGGTACAAAAGAAACAAATGGAGAACTGGAAAAATACTCCAGGATGCAAGCTTGCAGAGGAACTGATAAAAGGACCAAACAAGAAGCATACTAAAGAACTGTTGAAACTGAATAAAGAAAATATGTAGTAGGACTGTTGACAGGACACTGCATCTGTAAAAACACCTACATAGAATTGGAGTAATAAGAGGCAATATATGTAGGAAATGCAATGAAGCAGAGGAGTCAGCAGAACACACACTTTTTGAATCTGAGGCACTGGGTAGAATCAGACACTCCACTCTAAGACTACCAGGTGAAGAGAAAGAAAAAATTCAAGAAGACCCAATAAGAACAACTTGCAGCTTTGTGAGGGGAGCAGGTATGTCTAAGTGGGAATGAAGAAAAACATGGTAGCAAAAGATCGATGCTAATTAGGAACTAATATTTGGGAGGGCCCATGAAGAAGAAGAAGAAGAAGAAGAAGAAGAAGAAGAAGAAGAAGAAGAAGAAGAAGAAGAAGAAGAAGAAGAAGAAGAAGAAGAAGAAGAAGAAGAAGAAGAAGAAGAAGAAGAAGAAGAAGAAGACCGAAAATTGCCCTGCCCATCTTGTCAGTTGTTTCATCATACTTGACAGCAACTTGTATGTTCTGTACGGCTATAACAACCTCTTCCTTCCTCAATTTTGTCAAGAGAGGCAAATATTCCCTACGAAGAACATTACTTCCTGGAAGATCTCCACCGCCTACATCATTCTTCTTCGTCCATTCCTTGAAAGCTGGGTGATCTGCCTGTTCCAAGAGAATGTTAGCTAATATCATTATCTTTATGGTTGAAGAGACAAAATCCAGTCTGGCAGCCTATTAAGTCAGAAAAAAAACAAATAATTAATTTGTGCAGTTAATTTTCTACAATTTATACATCACAGCTAATCACCACAGATACACACAATAGTGAATACATCCATCCACAGAGGAGTTAGCGGCAGGAAGGGTACCCTCCCCGTAAAACAGGCCAAATCCTCTTGTGCGATACAGTTCGCATCAGTGGCGGATTAATAACTACTACTTACAGCTTAAGTGAGAAGTTAATATTATCAAAACAGTTGCCATCATTGCCGAGCTATATCAAGTCACTTTGAAACAAATAACATTAATTGTCATGCTTTTGAGAATTACTAGTTTCATGCTGCTTTTATTTCTCCCATTTTTCATTAATTTCTTATAGAATGTGCGGTTTAAGAACAGCTTCATAGAAAAAAACCCATCTAAGGTGAATTTGCTCCATATTGCTGCTTTAAAGCGACTGTATTGTGCACTGCACATGCATCTTTCAAGTGAAGTTTCAACATGGAAGTGATGAATCTATGTTACATGATACAGTACTTGGTCAGAATGCAACAAAACAAACATGCAATAAGATACCGAAATTGCATTCATGATACACCCGATACCGTGTATCGGGCCCCCCAGTGCATAAAGAGGTCGTCACTTTCTACCTGGCAACTGCTTAATTGGGGAAATGGCATGCAGTCTCCGCTTAACACTAGGTTTACCGCAGCGGTCAAAATGACCGTTTTCAGTTTTGTTTTCTCTATCATTCTCGTTATACGGTTAGAACATGCAAACCCTTCCGTGGCTTTTAACGATATTTAGTGTACTTTTCGGCACATAGCTTCAAAAACCCGTAACTCCTTTCTAGTTAGCGCTATGAGGTCATATACCTACTTTTACCGGGCGGTCATTTTGACCGGTATTGCAGTAGCTACCCTATCAGACTTTTGTGGCATTCATTTAGAACGGGATATCACTCTAACAAGCAGTTACAGTGTACGTTATTACCGTAGTATAGGATAGAACTTATTGTTGTCCTGCGATGGGACAGCCGATGGCTCTTTTCAAATTGACTATGGAGAATAAGACATAACAGTTGTCAACTGTTCTGCATCTATATATAATCTACAAGATCCTATTAACATTGATATATACTTCAATTATATTAAATTGTATTATATATTTTTGCGACTGGAGGCATTTGCAGACTTGATCATTAAGCTATTCACTGAGTTTCGTCAGCATTTAGAAGCACAGTGCCAGAGATTGCGTATGTTGCGCTGATCTTCTGGAGCTAGCATCTTACTTCATGTAAGTGACTTGTCTGACTTCTACACAATTGTTCTAATTTATTAAATCATTTTTTAATCCTAAAATCCAGAAGAATCCGAAAAAGTAGTTAGCGGGACATAAAGCAAACATTATTATTAACATTTCTTCTACTTTTACTCCTTTCTTCTCTATACTCTCCTTCCTTGTATCCATCCACCTCTTTCTGTGCCTTGCCCATCTTCTTTATATTATTCTATAGCATAATAATGAATTCATGATGCTTTTAGTCTAAAGGGGTCCAAAATCCAAGTCATCAGCCCCTCATAATGGTACTTATCGCTAGGAAAGTAGAACCATGGTATTTGTCATGTTGCGGTACTAATCAAAAGTAGTGTAGACTCGCTGTATTCCACACAGTATGGTACTACTCATAGGTGATGAAATTTGCACTTGTAATACAGACCTATGGTGCTTTGCACATAGTGCGCCATTTACAGGCAATGCAAACCTATGGTGTTCATCACGTAAGTGTACTAACCACAGGGACTTGCGCTATCCCGTGGTGTTCCTCATATAGTGGGTACTAAACATAGGCAAGCCAGAACCATGGTGTCACTCATCTCATAGTGTCGCTCATATAGTCGTACCAATCACAGGCACTGTAAAAGCTGGCATCATACTCTTTTGCTACTAATCACAAACCTATTTGGTACCTAACATATTGGTATTAAAGATAAAAATTTCATAATGTTCTGTATTGAACTGTATCACAGTTTATGATTGCAGTTGATTAGGTTATGTGTGTATAATGTGAAAATAAGTTGTAAATGAATAAGTGTACACAACTGACAGCATTTTGTGTGTGTCTTTGTCTATACATCAAATCTTTGAACCCATATCATTCCTGCATTCCTTCTGGTTGTCATGGCAACGGGTGTAATTGCTGGCTGTTTCACAAATACTGTACCGCATGATCAAATCGTTAGGCCTATTAAGTTTAGTTTCCCATTTTAATCATTTTCATGCTAGAGGTTATAAGGAAAAGAAAAGCAGGTTTGAAGTTTGTTACAGAAATGAGTCCGTGGAAAAGTTTCGGGGATATTACATGTGTGTGAGAAGGGCACAGTGGCAGTAGCAACACTGTCTTCAGCACACATGTAAACGTAAACATTTCCTTTCCCCGCAAGAATTTTATTTCATGTCTCATAATTCTCATTCTGTTCTAATAACGTGATTTGATATGAGCAGGATGAGAATAAATGCTTAGGTAGAAATAAAAAGAATATTCAGTTTTATGGTAACACGTGGCGTACGGTGGAAGAGAGAAAGCGGTGCATATTTTTCTTGGTGTGAACATCACTATACTACCGGTATCAGTATTACACTTGTTATTTGATACTGCAGTTTTGGTACATGATGCATTAGCATATAATAAAAGAGTTATAAAGGTTTTATTCATCGTTAATTTGTTACTGCTCTTTCCTGATCTCAATGTTTGATGCTCTTTAAGCAGTACTGCTAATATCAAGTGTTATTATCAAAGTATCAAAATATTTTGTGACTTGAGTATTGATATCAAAATATTGTATCGAATGAGGCATCACATCATCTGTGAGTGGGTGAAAGAGCTGGTGTTGTGTCGTCACAGCATGACATCACGTTGCCTTGGCAAGCACAGACTGGCTTGATGACGTCAAAGATCCACCGCAAGCATCCAGAGGGTTGAACACAGAGTGCAACTTGCATGGGGATGGGAGATTTTAATCATAAGCTGCATTGTGTGGACGTTTTATATCACAAGGGGCCTCTAAACTCTGAACTGTTTAACAAGGAAAACGTTTTAGACCGAACATTTAAAATGGGAAAAATAAATGTAAAGAAGCTCTTGTTCCTGGAAACATGAGATATGGTTTTGCATGCTATTTAAATTGTTTAATTCGAAATACGGATAATTTTTAATTCGAAGTACAATGTCGGCCCCATTACTGAAATTCAGACTTTTAATTCGAACTGCCTTAACATGTTAAACAGTAGTATGTTACAGAGTAATTTAAATTCAAAATTTATCCGTGTCATGATAAAACGCATGTTCCGGACGCGGAGGGGTAGCTTTCCACACTTACATTCACTTCAGTGGGTCTACAGTGTGCTTGATAATTGTGCTAAGTTGAATGAAATCTGAATTCTTTTGTATTCAACGTTTTAAGGAACGCTGTAATATCACGCAGCAGGCAGTGTGCGGAAAGACAGAATCCGCGAACACTGGCGATGCTGACAGTTGACGAAAAAGCGTGGCTCATATAATCAATTTGTAGGCACCGAACAATATTGTCATTGCCAATGAAAGTGCATTGTTTTCTTTTAATGACGAGCCCAAACGGTCTTATGGTTTTAAAGGAGAAAGTGCCAGCCGGAGAATCGTACAAGGGCGGGGGTCATTGTTATGTGTTGCAAAGTTGCAATGCACACAGAAGCGAGAAACTTTATCCCCTCGTCAGAGGAAAGTTCGATAAGCCACAATGTTTCAAGGGCGTCGGGCACTTTCCGTGGAAGTACAATGGATCTAAAAATGCAAACAGTACTGTAATCCAAAAAATAATGCATTTGCACAGGGGAACCAGCATAATTTATCCTGGTCTTTCAATTGTGTGATTTCTTTTTCTTTCGTTACGTGAGGTTATGTTTGTCAGCGATTTATCCAAGTACATTATTTGAACATTGTAAATGCACCTTGTTGGATACTTTTCGTAAATAGTTTTTTTCCATGGCATTTGAAATGTTTAAACTGTGAATCGAGTTGATTGCATGCATTAATGGGTCTTAGAATACTTTGCGACGCGACAAGTGTTTACATATCTGAAGTACGAGAGCAGTGCCATGGCGGCAAATCGTACAAGGATAGAGTCATAGGAAAGTTTGATTAGCCATGATGTTTTAAGGGCATTGGGTACTTTCTGTGTAAGTACAAGGCATCTAAAATGCATACAGTACAGTAATCCAATGAATAAAGTACTTGCACATGGGAGCCAGCATAGATTTCTCCTCGTCTTTGAATCATGTTTTTTTTTCTTTCGTTGCGTGAGGTTATGTTGGTCAGCGAGTTATCCAAGTGTATTATTTGAATACTGTAAATGCACCTACTTGGATATATTTTGGAAGGTTTAAACTGTGAATCAAGGGTAACTGCATGCAGTAACGGGCCTTAGAATATTTTGTAACGCAGCAATGGTTGGCACTTCTGAATTGCGAATTGGCGGTTCATTCTAAATCACGTAATTTGAAGTCCGATTTTTGAGTCCCAATGACTTTGAATTAACAACGTTTTACAGCATTATGTTACCAAAAAATTAAACTTGTTTACAAGGACGTTTCATCTCTTAACATGAGACATCTTCAGCTTAATAACACATAAAAAAATGTCAAGAGACACATTAATTAAAACAAATATAATGAACGATAAAATGTCTTTAAAAAAGCATGCTATGTGCAATGGTTGTTTTCTTTTTCTTCATGAGAAAAAAATTAAGTCTTTCTTTCTTTCTTTCTTTCTTTCTTTCTTTCTTTCTTTCTTTCTTTCTTTCTTTCTTTTTAGACTCCCATAACATTGAATACACCGGAGATACAAGATCTAGAAATTCAGTTTAGAGCTGCAGGTTATAATGAAAAATGAAAACCTACAACCTGTTTTCCAGTCATTGACCGGTTCAGGGATGCAATGAATGAAGCAGATATATGCTATCAGTACGATGGGGTCGCCACTCCCAAAGTGATTTATTAATGACTGATAAATGCTATGAAATGAGAATGGAGTGTGTTGCTGGAATGAAAGATGACAGGGAAAACCGGAGTACCCGGAGAAAAACCTGTCCCACCTCCGCTTTGTCCAGCACAAATCTCACATGGAGTGACCGGGATTTGAACCAAAGTATCCAGCGGTGAGAGGCCGACACGCTGCCGTCTGAGCCACGGAGGCCTGCAGGTTATAATCAAGAGTAATTTCCCTTGCTTTACCTTTCAAGATAGAAAATACATACAGTACACGGCCTAATGTTGTTTTTATAGACTTTTAATCACCTGCCAATGAAAATGGTGTAATATACAGACTTAGTGGTTTTCTCTCACAAAGGAGGAGGAGGAGATCATGGCGTATAACACACTCTTTTTATCAATTCATTATACAGTATGTGTTTTAATGAATGTGTCTCTTGTCATTTTTATGTATTAATAAGTTGAAGATGTCTCATATTACATGAGGAAACATGTCCTTATAAAGAAGTGTCATTCTTTGGCAACATAATTAATGCACTGCAAGGTGGAAGGTTTTTGGTTTTAATTAGATAGCGCCAATTCGGATACTTAATGATGAAGTTCATCAACTGGAAAACTTATTACGCAGGAACTTCTTAACCTAGTTTTATTGTAGTTCTACTATTTAAATATCTTGGAGAAATCATCACACACAACTTGCACAAGAAAGAAACATGGATAAATAGAACTAACAAAATGAAAACAGTCCAATTTTTAACCTGGTCAACATATAATAAGAAATGCCTTTCAATAGACACTAAGAACTAATACTATAAAACTGTAACTCTCCCGGAAGCCACTTATGCTTGTGAAAGACTGTTCCAAATTTAAAAAATGAAAGAACTGATTAACTCCTCAAAACTGAAAGAAATATCATCAGAATTTGCAAAAATAAAAAATACCAGGTTGAAGGAATCTAATGAAACTGTCTATCAAGATATTGACTCAATCACCAGCACAATGAAGAAGAGAAGAATATATTATTTCCTTCACATCTTTCAACTGCCAGGAAACCAGATTTTACAACTAGTGATGAGAAATCTTGGAAAGAAGACAGCAGGACTAAAGATCTAGAAATTCAGCAAGATCTAAAAGCAGTTGGACTCAAAATAGCAGATGCAGAGAACAAAAATACAATTAAAACTCACAAATTTTTAGCAGAAATTACATAGAAGAGCTATAGTGATTTCAGACTAACTGAGAAAATTACGATCAGAACAAATGAAAAAGTACTGGGCAGCTCACAAGAACCAAACAGTACAACCTTCAAAGAGAAAGGTGAACGTGGAGTGACTCGAGTGGTCCAATGTGGCCAATACAGTTAATAAAAAGCAATATAATCAAAGCAAATAGAAGCTACAAAAAATATTTCATACAATAACATCCTTCTACTGAATATGCATAATTTTCTATTTCTCGCTTGAATCATAATAATAAAAGTAAGCTCTTACCAACTCTCTCCACTAAGAATATTCGCTTGTCTCCTCAAAGAATCACCAAATGGATGTTTGCCATTTGACAGGACGTAGTAAAACACACAACCCAGGGAGAAAATATCCACAGAACATGTCTGGAAAAAAAAAATTTAAGCTTATTAAAACAAGGGTGACATAAAAAAATTATTCAAGAGAATGAGTACAAATACAAAATCTCAGCAAATGTAACATTCCATGATACTACAGTACTAGAGAACTGAAAATTTCACATTCATAATAGCTAGCAAAAATAATATAAAGAAGATGGGCAAGGCACAGAAAGAGGTGGATGGATACAAGGAAGGAGAGTATAGAGAAGAAAGGAGTAAAAGTAGAAGAAATATTAATAATAATGTTTGCTTTATGTCCCGCTAACTACTTTTTCGGTTTCGGAGACGCCGAGGTGCCGGAATTTAGTCCCGCATGAGTTCTTTTACGTGCCAGTAAAACTACAGACACGAGGCTGATGTATTTGAGCACCTTCAAATACCACCGGGCTGAGCCAGGATAGAAGAAATATTGGAGGAAGGAAGGGAGCAGTGGAGAGGCAGACAACTGTGGAGGTCCTTGATATACAATCTGACCCACAAGATCAGCAACAGGAAATGAATAATAATAATAATAATAATAATAATAATAATAATAATAATAATAATAATAATAATAATAATAATAATAATAATAAGACGAAGAAGAAGAAACCTAGCAATTCCGAATTTGTTAGTTAAGAAAAAGTATATAACCTCCACTACCATGCGCAGGCATTTTGATTTGAAGCCATACAGGCTGCCTGCATGTCAATTTCAATGTTCTATTTTACTCTTACCAGATGGCAGAGACACAGATCTCTATTGGGCTATTTAATGAGGTGATTAGTTCTGTCAAGTAAACACCAAATTTGCCACCAGAGATCTCTTTTGCATTCCGACATCGTACGACAGAGTACCAAATGTACTTTTTTCCGCCCTTCAAAAATCTGATTGCCTCTGCCCAGTTGCAATCTTGGGATCCGTAGTCTGAAACTATACCACTGATCAACAATAGGACCTAAAAAAAAAGTGGAACACACCACAATTTTGCATATCAGAAACAAGCAGGTGAAGTGTAACAATGTATAATCTTGACCGAAAGAGTGAAAAAATGTATATTTCAATTAAAATTCAAAAATACTCATGGTAAATGTATGCCATTTTATAATGGATTCTATTTTATGTTGACACAAGTATGATATAAATATATCATCATAGTGTATTGGCACTGCCAGTGGCTCCAAGTAGCCTCCACGGAATACGAAATACAAAAACTGCAATGCGGGACCGCTATATCAAGAAGGTCAGGCCATTAGAGGGGGCAACTATTTAATAAGTAAGTTGAAAGTTTTCTTCACACTTATTCTTTACTTATTAGCCCAAGTTTCTCATACACACACATTTTTTCCATTACAGATTTGAACTTCATTGGCGGTTTCAACTATGAGTCACATACATTTTACCTGGCATTTGTTTTATTCTCATAGTTTCTCAATTTTTCACTGCCCTCTTGACTATTTGTGATTGTCACTCAACGAAGATAGAGTGTCGTTTTAAATTTTAGCACACTGCACGTCTAGACTAAAACGTCCACAACCTCGCCATAATTACTTATTGATTTAATTACATCATGTCTCATTTATTTTCACTCTCTTCTTCATTATGATTTAACATATTCTTGTCCGACTCGTTGGCTGAACGGTCATCGTACTGGCCTTTGGTTCAGAGGGTCCCGGGTTCGATTCCCGGCCGGGTCGGGGATTTTAACCTTAAATGGTTAATTCCAACGGCACGGGGGCTGGGTGTATGCGTTGTCTTCATCATCATTTTCATCCTCATCACGACGCGCAGGTCGCCTACGGGAGTCAAACAGAAAGACCTGTACCTGGCGAGCCGAACCCGTCCTGGGATATCCCGGCACTAAAAGCCATACGACATTTCATTTTCAACATATTCTTTTAGCATCAATTATGTAAAAATGTTTAACGTTTTTTTCAATGAAGATGACTCAAACGAGTTGAAACTTGTATGATTAATATCACTCCTTCTAAAGATGGAGAAGTGTATGTATTGAATAGTGGGACAAATTAAATTTCCTTTGTAAAGTTACACAATCTATGCATTTTATGTATCACTTTACATTCTTGTAGCTGCTTATCATTTAATTATACACAAGTTTGTTTTCCTTGATCAATCACAATCAATATAAAATTCTTATCCTCCTGGATATATACAAAATGACTGGGATAACTTTTCATTAGAGTGGGAAAGGGAATACATTGGTACAAAGTATATCTCACTCTATTAGTTAGCGGTGTTTTTAACACATACACTAAAGTATCTTTGGTAACGTAGATTTTTTAAATCAATATTTTAAAGATTATCGCTCCCTATGTTTTATTTGACGTAAATAAATATCACACAAGAACACGTTCACTTCCTTGTGTAAACTACCTTATTGACACTACAACACTTAATAGCGGAGTACCCTGAAGTCGATTTTGACAAGTTCAGATATCAACAACACTGACTCGCTCACTATAACACACACTCTCTTGAACTGCCTCCACCTTGGAGCCCAACAGTCATTCTGAGTCCAACTTTCACTCCTTCACTGACTGACAGCTCGATATATACATATATATATACACTGCTCGATCAACCGTCTAGAATTACCGATATCTGGAAGGGTTTTTACAACATTCTAAATGGAACACCCTCAAAACATCGGTCGACCAGCTAGTCAAATGGAGTACTCCAGTAATAGACCCAGCTCAAACTTTCATTTACTGTTTACCAATTCACATGGAAATCTCTCCAACATTCCTAATGTCTCTACATCTATCTGGACAAATAAACCTTACAGTAAGGTCCCAGAACCCTTCATGTGTACCATGTTATAGCAGAACACACCTAATATACCAACATTAGATTTTTCTACAGCTTTCGACTATATAGATTTTGAGGGTAAACTTATACACAATATGTATTTGAGGTTATACAAATTTATAATACATATTTACAGGGAATACTTAATAAAAGATAATCTTTACAAAGGTGAAAATGAATGTATCCTCCTAACTCAATACAAAACATAAATCCATTATTAGCAAAGCAAAGCAAAGCAAAGCAAAGCAAAGCAAAGCAAAGCAAAGCAAAGCAAAGTCATCTCTGGAGGGGTGAAGTGGTTAGCTCTACGCCCGGCCACCTTTGCCCCCAGGAATTAACCTGGTACTCATTTTTGGTGTAGGCTGAGTGAACCTAAGGGCCATGTGCACCTCTGGAAGTGGAAATCTCGTTTCTTAAATTTTTCGACTTCCTGACGGGGAATCGAACCCACGTCCTTCCGGGTGAACCAAGCACGCCTTTACTGCCTCGGCCAGGCAGCCCCTCTAATTCCATTATTAGATGGAGCAATAACATTCAAACATGTTTCGACTCGTTTGAGCCATCTTCAGTGAAATGACGGAATTATGTTTTGTATTGTTTTAGGAGGATACATTTAAGTTTTCCTTTGTAAAATGAAAACTGTCAATACGGAATGATTCTAGTACCTTGTAATAAAAGATAATCTAGTATTTAATAAAATATTAAAATATATTAAACATAATAAACAGTTAGGATGTCGTATTACGACAATTATCCCCCTTAAAATCTTCAATATCTTCAATATCTATCCTGTACATTCCTTACTGTAAGTCTTAAATTATATCTAGGTATCCTTATATCTATGTCTTGGTCTCTCTTAGTCCTCTGCGTAATTCAGTCTGTCGTAGCAGGGAGATGTCCTCTGACCACTATTACTATCTTCATTGTCATAATAGTCATAGCAGTTACCATCAACAGGCGAAGCTCATAGCATGCCTAAGATGCAAATGAGAGGAATAATGGCGAAGATGCCAAGCAGCAGAGAGTAATTTTTGTAACATGCTAGTAGTAGCTCTAGCAATATGCTGAGAGCAGCCAAGAGGAATGAAACTTCACTGAAATGGGTGATTCCAAGGCTGATGAAGCAGGAGTACATCATCAAGGTGGCATTTGAATATTGCAGACCTAGGGGATCAGGGCTCTCAGGAGAACAAATGAATGAGATAAGATAACCCAGGAATTTAGTAGGTAACAATGAGAACACCATTTCGGCTTGGGGAGGCAAGCTGGTAAATAGAGCGGTAATTAGAGAACTTGTTGAAGGCCATAGCGTAAGACAATGTTGTTTGAGCGAACTTGATAAGATAGTGACGGTAGTTATTTTTTCTTGGAAGGCAGACGAGTAAAGCCAAAACATGTTCCGTGAGATGCCACGCGCAATGACCGTTGCGCTGATAACTCAGTGGACGGTGAGTCAAAGTGGACACAGGGACTTTAAAGTCATCCAGTATGAAAACACACAAGGGATATATTTTGAGGATAAAGGGGAAATCCAGTTATACACAGTGGAATAGAAACTGATAACATGTTTTAACCTAAATCGTTCGGCAGATTTATATACAGTAGCGCAAAGAAGCTTGCAGAAAACACGAGCATTCGAGCATTATATACGCAGACAGAAGAGTTTCATATCGCATGTGAGCACGAGATAAAGTTGGTCAAATGCCGATTGAACAAATTCAGAAACGTGAATTTAGCGTATTTTGGTTTGACGGGTTTCAATGGAGTGAAATTTGTAGCTAGTTTCAGTTTGGTTTTATTAATGATTTTATCAATCATACTCGTGTTAAATCCATTGAATTTAGCTATTTCCTTAATGAATAGTAATTCTTTCTTTAAATTAATAGAGGACATAGGGATCCTTAATGCTCTATATATTAAACTGTGATAAGTGGCTTTTTTATGTGAGTTGGGATGTAAAGAATAATTTTTTATGGTTGTTGGAGAAAAGGTGGGTTTTCTGTATATTTGGAAGTCGAATTTGTTCAATGCTCGTGTGATTTTGATGTTTAAGGAGTTCAAAGAGTTATTGAACTCATCTTCTTTAGTGAATTTAATATTATTATCTAAGTTGTTGAGAAATTATAGTATGTTATTGCTGTTGTTGATTTGTTTATCAATGATAGCTATGGTATCGTCAACATAGCGATGCCAAAGACTGAGTCCGTTTATGTTATTCATGTTCACTAACCGTAGTATTTATCCGATAACCAATTCATTAATGAAGCACGAAATAAAAATAGCCTACACAACAAAAAACACTAATCGTAATTTATTCTTCAATCACAACTCTATTAACATCACAGACAATAGTTACTCTGGATCAGGAATATACAGATTGAAATGCTCTACATGTAATTTTTCTTATGCTGGCCAAACTGGCCACAGCTTCTCCACCAGATACGCTGAGCATTACAATGCCCAAAGACACAACAAATTCTCCGCAATGGCCAACCACATGAGGGACACAGGGCATAAATTCACCACAATAGAACAAGACCTCCATACCCTAAAAAGAGTCAATAAAAGTAAATTCATGACAGAATATGAAAACTTATTTATTTTCCTCGACCAACATTTTAATAAAGATAAGAACCTAAATGACACTAATGATAAAAAAAGCCCCTTGTATGAACAGATCCTTATTTTATTACGAGAATCAACTCCCCTCACCAACATATTCTTAAAAATCTTCAACCTCACATCAATTAGCGTTCCCACCTCCTCTACAGCTAATATATCCCCCTCCCTTCCCCCCACCGATAGTACCACTAATTCAAATACAACCAATAAACCCAAAGACACACCCACGTAACATCGCTCTCTCCAATGGCCTTACACCGATACAACACGCGCAGTAATACACTCTCTTCCTTCCCTCCCACCAATAGCAGCCCCCCTCCAAATACTACAAACAAGCCAATAGTTACGTCAACGCAAACAGATCCCCCTCCAACACAAACCTTCAGCTATAACACACGTAGCAAGAAGTCTACTGTTGCAAATACTTCTAGCTCATAACGTTACAAGCTATCTTTGTCACCATCAAATGGTAAGTGCACACGATTCTACTTCAATATTTTCAAATATCTTTTCACATACCGTAATTAACTCTACGTTTCTTGCTTCCTTTTACAGATTCCACTATTATATGCCTTTTCAACTAGAATATCTGCAAACTCACAACTCGCAACATTTGAGCATTACTTCAAATTTTGAGATGGTCCATAGAGATCCTATTTGAAACTGTTCTTCAACTTCTATTCTATAACTTCATATCCTCAACGTGTTCTACAACTTCACCATATGCCTCTGACTTTCGTCTTTTATCTTCAAGATTATGATTAACTTTGGATCTCTCGACCAACCTTTGAATTTTATTCTCTCTTCTTTACTTTGATTATATACGATTTTTCGCCATCGTCTAATTATAACCGCCAGAATATAGACTTTATTTTTATGCAATCTTACTACAGTACTTGTTGTATAACAATCTGTTGTTTTATCCATTGCACTTATTTTAGCAGCCTTCTAATGTTAATTTTGTTAATACTTCCACTATTATATCTCATCACATTGTATTTTTTAAACCATCATTGTTATTTTTAATATTATTTTACTTCAAATCTCCTCAAGATTTTAAAATTCATTTCATTATTACATGTTATTTAGACGCTTATTTTTAATTTAAGGTTAAGACTATGGCTGATGATGCCTTCAGGGAAGGCGAAACATGTACCACTATTAGTTAACAAATTTATGTAAATCATCCAAGACTAGACTTTGTATTGATTAGGTGGTCTAATAAATAACTTACTGTTATTATTTCAATCAAATATCATCAATACGGACCAAAAATGATATTTATTACATGTAATATCAATTTAGTATTCGAGAGGCTAATTTTCATACCATACTCATTGCACCTATTTTCAAGTTCCAAGATATTACACTGCAGGCTTTCGGCACAATCTGCCATTAAGACCAAGTTGTCAGCATAGGCCAGGGCAGATCTAAGATTAATTGGTGGTTGGTTTACTGGTGTCAGAATAGCATGTTGCAATACATCAGTATGTGCCAAATTATCCCCTTCTAAATGAAGCATATCTTCATGGGCCATACAGATCGCGTACATCTTTTCACGATCCTGGGGTGTTAAATGGTCCAGCCGTAACTGTTCTCATACTCTTTGGGATCACAACTGAACAACCTGGGTGTTATTATTCTGAACCTTCTTACTCACTGGCTGGTCTCAAACCTGACCACTGCTTTCTGAGAGGATAGACCCTTCAACTTTGTGTACTGCGGCCGGCGACTCATTCACTAAGTCCATCAGTCTGATAACGGAGCTTCTCAAACTCCATTCCCTATCTGTTGTGTTTAACATACTAACAAGAGTGATATAACCTTTAGATCTTGTTAGACATGCCGTTAAGTACATTCCTGGTTTAACATTTTGCTTTTTGATAAGGCCTTCTGCCGTATCTTTGTCCACCTCTATTGTTACCAATCTTTTCGGCCCCTGGTTCAAGTTTCACGATCATCGTTTCTTATGCACGTCTCGGGCATCTTTTCCCAGCTACTACAGCATACCTTTCCTTGTAATTCAAGACACTATCCCTCAATATGTCTTTCCCTATAATTCTGTCCTGTTTCATGTTAAATTCATTTTATACCACATGGAAATCTGGCTGCCAACCTCTGATCAGAATTCGTATTCTATCCTTGGTTTGCGTCAAACCCCTATTAATTTGTTTTAACTCAAGGATCTCCTTTTGGTTTTTCCACACTCCTTGTGGGACACATCCTTCCTTTATTAATGACATATCGCTTCCAGTATTCATCAAAAGTCTTAGGGCATCTCGTCGCCCTGACGTTTCTACCAGCACGGTACTTTCATACCTGTTATTGACTTTACTGGGTCCCTCACTCCTCCTGGGTGCCACAGGCGTCCCTTTTTTGTGGCCCCTATTTAGTTTAAATATTTCTTTAGCGTATTAAACCAGCAGTCCTTGACTGTGGTGCATACACTGCACTGCACAACAGGGCTGCCTCCGTAGTAATTGCACGAGTCCTATGTTTTGGACTCTTATCTCGTCCTGTTTCATGTCTTGTATCACACTATTGTGTGACTAAGCTCGTTTTAAGGGCAACATGTTGCCTGGGCTTTCGTATTACTCTCCTCTTCAGGCATTTGGCTCTCTTCTGCCTTGTCCTACTGCATTTTAAACACCTTTTTTCCCTTTGGTATTCACCCGTAGGTCGACTGTAGGTGTGCCTTACATGCCTTTCACTTACATCTGGATTCCTTTCCTTATCTGCTTGTTTGCGCTTACACTGCCATGCCCAATGGCCAAACTTTCCACAATAATGACACTTTAGTTTCTCCTTGGAGTACCCTGTACCCTTTCGGATTTCTTTCATATTCCCTTGCTTGCAATCTCTAGCCATGTGGTTTTCTCTGCTGGTGTGCCGGACCAGCTACCCATCCTCGGTGCTACAGTATTACGTCTCACTAAGGCCTCTCGTGCCTTCTGCAAATTTAAGAGACTTCTTCCTGTCTAACCGTGCTGACTGCCTCCTCAAATATTTTAAGAGGCTTGGTTCTGCACTGTACTTTGGATACACACATTCTGTATTCCCTGGACAAATCCTGCTATGTCGGTCTTTCTCAATACTCATCACTGGGCAAGCTTGTATTCTCCCGGTTCTTCTTCAAGGTGCCCAATCTACTATGGGTTCCTTAGGCCCTTGACTACTCTAAAATAATTGATACAAGTACAAATCGAACGTACCCTGTTTCCCGTATTACTCCCACAAGGTCTCTTTTGCATTTCTCCAGCTAATGATATCACTTCTTGCTAACAGTTTCTCACAAATTGATCCCGTAATTTCCATTAAAATAGATTTAAAGAATAACGCCTGATCCAGCTCTCTAATCATGCCCTGCGTGGATCCTACATTTGCAATAAATTCCCGAAGACTAGCAGCTTTGCTCCTGTCAAACTCATGATCTATTAGTCTATGCCTTTCTGTCCCTGATAACTATAACATTCCTTCACTACCATCATTTGAAGAGTTGACTGAAAGATTATCACCCTGCTGATTACTTGACTCTGCCATTACTTAATTACGTATGGGTACTTAACCCTGCCCAAATAAACTGAAGTTTCTTCTTCCTGGCGCTGCTCTGGTTCTGGGCTGGCTCCCCTGCTCTTATATCTACCTAGGCTATAATCAAGATTCTCCTTTTCCTTGCAAGTCCTCAACTCAACTTATTACTGAAGTAGATAATCTACCTCCCCTTAACTTGGCAGAGATTCAACGACGACGACAGACAATCACCAAAAAGCAACCAACAAAGAGCAAATAGCGAAGAAGAGCCCTTATCAGCCCCTTCAACTTCTTATAAGGCTCTGGTGTACCACACCCAAGAAATCCTGAAAATCTCCCTTTCCATTTACTTCTGTTTTTACTAGTCCACCTCTTACAATACTGATGACTATGTGTCATCCCTATTTGTCAGCAGACATGTAGGATCTTGCACTTGTTTATGCTCAACTCTGTTATTCTAAATCTCGTGTTGCTTTCCTCATCTGATTGCACCATGTCATATTTTGCAATCTTACACCACAGAATACAGAAATAACATTTGTTATGCTTCTCTAAATCTACTACCTTAATTCAGCCTTCTTATATGAATCTATGACTGAATGTTCTTTACCATAATTTAATACCATTATCAACTTATGGACACTATTTCTCCTACATTCCCAAAGTCATAGGTTCGATCCTTGGAGAGACTAGCTGTCCTGAGTTTGAATCTCAGAGACATGACAGATTCATCTGTTGGATGGAGATGTAAAGCCTTGAATTAACTCCTTGGTGTTATTCGACAGAAGTAAGCTATGTGCTGACACCCGGTTTCACCCTCTCCCCACCTCATTATCATCCTCTCCCACCCAAACATGCGGCTTACCCATGAGCGTCAAATAGAAAGACCTGCACAAGATGAGCTGAACACGTCCTCGGACACTCCAGGCTAAATAAAACCTCTGGCAGTGATCCACGGGACCCTGGCAGCCCTACAATATGCGTGACATACCGCATCCTCATGTGTTCTCACAAGATAGTACCACAGTTTTTTTTTTGTTGCTTTTTTACAATTGGCTTTATGTCAAACAGACACAGATAGTTCTTGTGGCAACGATGGGATATGAAAGGGGGAGTGGAAAGGAAGCATAGCCCTAATTAAGACACAGCCCCAGCATTTGGCTGGTGTGACAATGGGAAGCGACAGAAAACCATCTTCAGGGCTGCCGACAGTGGTGTTCGAACTCACTATCTCCCGAATGCAAGTTCACAGGTGTGCGCCTCTAACCGCACGGCCAATTCGCTTGGTTGGTAGTCTTTCAAGATGATGCTTGTGAATACATAAGGCTCGTGTCTTAAGGATGGGTCAATGACTCATCGTTTTCTTGTCCCATGTCCAGTAAGGTCACCTAATCTGTCCGCAATAGAAGATATGCAGGATCAGCAAGGACGTCATCTCTGACACAGTATCGACCTTCAACCTGCAATATGTTGACATGCATCATAAGAATATACAATGGCTATGCAAATCTCTTCCAAACCAATCAGCCAGAGGCAGTGCTACACCTACATCGTACTGACATGTTCCCAGCAGTAAGCTGCACTACGCCCATTTAAAAGGTAAGCAGATAATGCAGATGGGACGATAACTTACAGTTCTTGAACCTCCATTTAACATTTCAGGTGCAATCCAACCATCAGTTCCTGTGACTCCTGAACATCTTGAGAAAGACATTCTTCCAACTTTTAGCTTTTTGCACAATCCAAAGTCAGAAATCATGGCCCGAACTTCACCTTTGGCATTATCCACTGAGATCAGCACATTGTGGGGTTTTATGTCACGGTGTACTAGAAAAGAAAGGAATAATAAATACCACAATTAAATTAAAATTACTGAAATAAGCATAAGTTATGTAAATTCATGGGTTTTAAAAATTTCAGTTACAATGAACCAACTTTTCAAAATATCACCAAGTATTAAAGATTAAATTGAAATTTCTGGAAGAGGTACACCTTTTCAGCATTAGAAATGATTGATATCAGATCATACAGGAAGGTCACTTAACTGCTTACCTTCAGAGAGGAAAACACCAAGTCCATGTATTGGACTATAATTATGATGGCTGTTATTAGTGGTGATTATTAATTGAATTGCTGATTTTCAAACAGACGTAAGTTACAAAAATAGCAAAAGTAAGTTGGGCATGGTTTCATGTACAATACACACGGCTTTATAATTGGATGTTGTAAGAGACGTAAATCCCTATGCAAATATGGCGATTACATCGCCAACAATTTTGCGCTGATTTTCTAAATGCCGTAACATCAGGACTTGCACCCTTTAGAAATTTATTAGCTACAACACAGGTAACTATGTGCTTCGTTAACACACCCGAGGAATCACAAAGAAACAAAGGAATTATAAGGTCCACCTATTCAATACTGAAAATTATGTGATAGATTCTACAAGTCTGTTAAATCTTCACATTCATTTAGTCAAATGGGAGGGGTTTCGACAAAAATTGTATGTCATCATCAGCCAAGAAAAGAAAACAAAGACATTAGAAAAACATTAACATTTACCTCTCTATAGTAAAATTATACCAATAATTTACAAAATTATTCATATTAGGGCTAAAATGTTTACACAAATGTGAGCTGGTAATTGTATTACATCGGTGTATGTTTATATAATGAGGTGTGCACCATAATAATTATAATTGAGAGATATGCTAAAAAATCTTTGTACAATATGCTTTGTAGTAAAATGTATACAATTGTCAATTTTCAGTACTAAATAAGTGTAATATCTTTTTTGTTTTACACACAATTTAATACATACCCATCTATTTTTAATAATGTAATGTTTTCGGTCTTGCAGTAATCTTCAAATGTATGAGATGTGGAGGCTGGTCCTCGGTCAGATATTATTTGTACAGGGTTTCCGAATATTGCTTTCTGTGTCTCCAGTTTGGCAATTACCTCTTTCTTCATAGGAGACTTTGTTGGGTACAGCCATATGATTTAGTTTAGTCTTCCAGCATGAACTGCACTGTACAGCATATTCATCTTTTTAGTCATCGTTGTCATCGCCTTCTTCTTCGTTGTCTTTGTTATCTCCATCGTCCTCAAGTTTTGACAGCAATTCTGAATTGATCAGGTGCCGTAAAATGTGCCTTGTTAGTTCGTATTCATCTCCCTCAAATCGCAAGCACACCACACTGCACACTGTAATCAAGTCACTTACTTATAGTCATACTCGGCTGAACCTTTTGAAAATTGAAATCATGTAAACTCTTGTAACCTCTTACAGTTCTGTTGATCACCTTCTTTATTATGTATAAATTTATGCAGGGTTTTAACAGCAGACACAGATGCAGTAAAAATATTCCTATTTAGTCTCTGAATGTCTCCTAACATTTTCATTCTGGATTGCTACTGGCATATTTACTTGAACTTCGCGTTGTTAACTCACACGTAAGAGTCAATTTCCATTACAGTTCAATATCGTTGTCAATGATTATTAGCTATTAGCTTGACCATGATGGCCACCTATGGTCCGTATTGACTTAATTACTACAGTTAAAAATGTCCAAGTTCTGCCTAGTCAACACAATTCAGAATATATTCTACATCTTGAACTACCGCAAACTACTGACATACTTAACAGATAAACGTTGACTCAACTAAGTGTAAATAACAAGGATAATGGGCGCCACCTGCAAAACAATTGCAGGAATATTTAATGGTGTAGAGCAACGAGCCACTCTCTCTCTCAAGGCGGCGGTCATCAGGCTGACGAGGCTCCAGACTTGCTTTGTAACCTTACCTGTTTGCTATATAACCCCTGAAATTAAATTTGGGTAACATGCCAGGTTCAGCCTTACTCCACTGACAAAAGACTCACTTAAAGTTTGATTCTATGACTTTACTCCCAGAATAAGAACTAATATGTGACAAACACCAAAAAATAAACACTTATGCAACCCACTTAGTGCTTGCTGTTTACATAGAGCTAATATACACAATACCACCCAACAAAATCATCTCTTCACGAGATTTACTCGTTTGCCGTCTTACAAAGGCAAATTACACATCATTAAAATCTTCAATAAACATAGAACATCGAATAAGAACTAATATGTGACAAACACCAACAAAATAAACACTTATGCAACCCACTTAGTGCTTGCTGTTTACATAGAGCTAATATACACAATACCACCCAACAAAATCATCTCTTCACGAGATTTACTCGTTTGCCGTCTTACAAAGGCAAATTACACATCATTAAAATCTTCAATAAACATAGAACATCATTATACTTTAAACATACCTCCAGGTAAGAGCCCCTTCACACTCCACTGTTACCGTGAATTCTAATCTGGTAGAGAAAAGTACGACGACTATTTCTCTACATATGGACGCAACCTTCTTAAGACGAGCATCCCTAACCTTATTCACACTTCTTCGTCGACGTCTTGAATTCTTTCCAATTGCTGGCTGGACAGAAAGTGTTACATCTCCAGAGGCAAGCAAATAGCAAAATTCTTCATCAACTGAAGCTGCATACTCGGGAGACAAGTTCCAAACAAACACTTTCTTTTACAGAAAGTCCACTGCAAAGCCGGTAAGTCGTTGAGATTATACCATGATCACTCCGTAACAGATACTCACGTACAATAGCAGATCGTACAGCAAACTGCGCAAATACGTCGCTCCCGCAGACCAGTACAAATGAGAAACACACAGTATCAGCATCAGAGTCAGAAACACAATGAGAATCAGAATCAGAAACAGGATGAGAATCAGAATCGGAATCAGAGTGACTCGCCGCACACGCGTACCCACTTATATGTCTTGCTACACGTGGTAATCGCGTCCTGAAAAGTTTAGTGGTAGCAACGCTCACACCGGCACTTCTTCCCGCGTCACTCAGTCAACACAAACCTCGCTCAAAACAAAGCCCTCGCATTGGCTATCGAGTATATGATGTGACATAGACCGTCCACTCATGTATGTCCACATTGATTCACTCCAATTCTTCAACCGATACAACCTGCCGTACCCCGTGTTTTCAAACCACCTGTTGCAACACATCCAACTGACTTCAACCGTCCTTCCCGATATAGTCGCAGTTTTCCCGGTTGCACAATCCTTACGGCTAGGCCATATTTACAGACTCTTACCCAAACGGAAATTTATGCAAAATATAATGATGAACATATGCAATATTCCCTAACTATACATTCTTCTTATAATATTACGTTTTTACATGGTAAATAAACAAAATTACATGATTTTAACCTAACAAACTATATACGAAAATTTCCTAACCTAAAAACTCGGGGATCGTACATACGTACGGTTACAATACCTCCCCTTGATTTGTGAAGATTATATACAATACATCTGAGCAAATCACATTTCAGTACAGCAGCCTACACAGCCTGTCAAAGTCACTCAGGATTTAAAGAAAATTCACATATTCTTCTTAACATACACAAAACATCTGAACTTACAATACTTCACCTTACATACCTCTTAAGATTGTGAATATTGTGTGTACCAATCATGTCACCTTTGTTATTCAACAGGTGATAAGCACATTTGCCAACTTTCTTACCTACTGTGTAAGGTCCCTGATACAATTTAAAAAACTTATGAATTTCTTTGTTGTCTGCAGATGAAATGTGTGGAACCTTTAGTAACACCTCCTCCCCTACTTCAAAACTATCTCCATGATGCCTCCCCTGCTGCATCATTCTCCTATCAGCTGACTTCCTTAAATTCTGCCTCGCTAAATCAATCACCTTTGAAGATACCACTTCTGCTGAGGGTAGATCTACCATGGTTGCCAATCTCACACAAAAACTCTCTTCCCATTCTTTCACACACAACTTACACAGACTTACATTCGGAACACATATACATTTCACAATCAAAACATCCCTCCTGTTCTGAAAACACACCACAATCGCACCTCTTTCATCAATACTCTTCCACACTTCAATGAAATCATTCGTACGATCTTCAGCATCAGATATTCCACTCAACATACGTTTGAATCGACCTCCTGTTCTCTCATACACATTGTCACTCTCAATTTCTTTGAACTTTCTCCAAATACCAAAAAGCTTTCCAACACAATTACTCCTCATAAAATCTTCAAATCCTGAATCCCCATAATATTCACAACCACTCTTATGATTCTCATTATGCACAAAATGTGACCTAACCTCCACTTCACAAAAAATTTCACCCACAGCATCGACAGTTTTCCTCCACTCATCCTTATCGGACATACCAGCTTCAATCACCTCAATCTCATTCACACAACCCTTCTCACACTTTCCTTCACTCACACTCTCTCTCTTCCTGAAATCACTACTATCACTGAACTCGCGATCCCGACCATTACTACTAAATTCTCCCACATCCATCGCTGTTCCCACTCGCACATCATTCATGCCATCAACACTGTTGCTCTTGACCCTCTTAACGGAAGTTTCATTAATCTCAAAATCATCACTACTTTGACACATTATCGACGTAACATTAATCTCCTCAATTACACCATCCTCTACAACATGATATGTCTTCCTCAAAGACTCCTCCTCCACAAAATAATCTTCATCACCTTTACAACTAACTTCCTTTTCAATTTCTGCAACTTCCCAAAGAGCATCAATTACCACAGTGTTATCACCATCAATTTTAGCACATAGTAGGTCCTCCGACAAATCCTCCTCCTTTTCTTCACACCCCTTACCCCCAAAATCCCTCAAATCAACACCTTCCCTCCCTACATTATCAATTCCTTTCTCCACACTACTACCCCAATCATTAGCTGCCGTGCAATGCTTATCAATTAAATTACTTACCTCCTCCCCTACATTACTAATTTTATCACTTAATTCCTTCCCCTGATTACTAATTTGACTACTTAAATTATTCCCTTGATCAATCAATTTGGCCAACTGCTCCAATACTAACTTCATAAACTCATTATTACCCCCCATGCTACTTTGATTTTGATCACTACCTTCCCCTTCACCCCCCACTACAATTCCATACACTTTTTCCACAGACATATTATCACTCTGAAAACTACTTTCATCAAACTTTGTGTGCTTGTGCCACAACTGCTCTCCTCATCATTAACTGACATACTTCCTTTATGCACTTTTCTCCTTCTCAAATTCATTACACTACTATTACTCTTACTATTATTCATATTCCACTGATAAAACATAGAACTCAAAACATGACAACACCGATACATAACTCCTAACACAAGCTCATTAAAACACTGGACCAAATGTGCCTACCAAGGTCATATAGCAAGTCTGGATATCATTCTGCCTCACGTTGGCGGCGCCAATTGAACTACCGCAAACTACTGACATACTTAACAGATAAACGTTGACTCAACTAAGTGTAAATAACAAGGATAATGGGCGCCACCTGCAAAACAATTGCAGGAATATTTAATGGTGTAGAGCAACGAGCCACTCTCTCTCTCAAGGCGGCGGTCATCAGGCTGACGAGGCTCCAGACTTGCTTTGTAACCTTACCTGTTTGCTATATAACCCCTGAAATTAAATTTGGGTAACATGCCAGGTTCAGCCTTACTCCACTGACAAAAGACTCACTTAAAGTTTGATTCTATGACTTTACTCCCAGAATAAGAACTAATATGTGACAAACACCAAAAAATAAACACTTATGCAACCCACTTAGTGCTTGCTGTTTACATAGAGCTAATATACACAATACCACCCAACAAAATCATCTCTTCACGAGATTTACTCGTTTGCCGTCTTACAAAGGCAAATTACACATCATTAAAATCTTCAATAAACATAGAACATCGAATAAGAACTAATATGTGACAAACACCAACAAAATAAACACTTATGCAACCCACTTAGTGCTTGCTGTTTACATAGAGCTAATATACACAATACCACCCAACAAAATCATCTCTTCACGAGATTTACTCGTTTGCCGTCTTACAAAGGCAAATTACACATCATTAAAATCTTCAATAAACATAGAACATCATTATACTTTAAACATACCTCCAGGTAAGAGCCTCTTCACACTCCACTGTTACCGTGAATTCTAATCTGGTAGAGAAAAGTACGACGACTATTTCTCTACATATGGACGCAACCTTCTTAAGACGAGCATCCCTAACCTTATTCACACTTCTTCGTCGACGTCTTGAATTCTTTCCAATTGCTGGCTGGACAGAAAGTGTTACATCTCCAGAGGCAAGCAAATAGCAAAATTCTTCATCAACTGAAGCTGCATACTCGGGAGACAAGTTCCAAACAAACACTTTCTTTTACAGAAAGTCCACTGCAAAGCCGGTAAGTCGTTGAGATTATACCATGATCACTCCGTAACAGATACTCACGTACAATAGCAGATCGTACAGCAAACTGCGCAAATACGTCGCTCCCGCAGACCAGTACAAATGAGAAACACACAGTATCAGCATCAGAGTCAGAAACACAATGAGAATCAGAATCAGAAACAGGATGAGAATCAGAATCGGAATCAGAGTGACTCGCCGCACACGCGTACCCACTTATATGTCTTGCTACACGTGGTAATCGCGTCCTGAAAAGTTTAGTGGTAGCAACGCTCACACCGGCACTTCTTCCCGCGTCACTCTGTCAACACAAACCTCGCTCAAAACAAAGCCCTCGCATTGGCTATCGAGTATATGATGTGACATAGACCGTCCACTCATGTATGTCCACATTGATTCACTCCAATTCTTCACATTGATTCACTCCAATTCTTCAACCGATACAACCTGCCGTACCCCGTGTTTTCAAACTACCTGTTGCAACACATCCAACTGACTTCAACCGTCCTTCCCGATATAGTCGCAGTTTTCCCGGTTGCACAATCCTTACGGCTAGGCCATATTTACAGACTCTTACCCAAACGGAAATTTATACAAAATATAATGATGAACATATGCAATATTCCCTAACTATACATTCTTCTCATAATATTACGTTTTTACATGGTAAATAAACAAAATTACATGATTTTAACCTAACAAACTATATACGAAAATTTCCTAACCTAAAAACTCGGGGATCGTACATACGTACGGTTACAATCTAAACTATCATTTACATATATACACTCAAGTACGTTTTGAGAAACTTTAAATTCTCTTCTTCAGCTTATGGTTAAAATCGCATGCATTTGAAGACCATATTATTTACAATGTTTGATATCCTTACAGAATATGGTCAAAATGACAATACAACATTAAAAATTCAAACATGGAAAATCTTTCATGTTACTGTCGCCGGTGGTGAGAAATTAATAACGTGGATGGAAACTAAGGAACTCCCAGACATATCAAAAAATTCAATTAAATTTTTTTGTTGTTGCTGTAAATTTATGTAAATATGTGTTTTATTTGTTGTGAAATTTTGTGGATTTAAAGACTTTTCAGGACTCACAGAAGAGACAATTATATTTATTTAATCATTGAGTGTTAAAAGAAAAAGACATTGATTTTGGTATTGGAGATTTCCAGTAGTGTATATGTTGTAACCCATCTTTTGTATCACCCTGTGTTTGCCACGTGGAGGCTTCGATCACGAAATCGCCGAGTTTCGCAATCGAAACCTCTAGAATATGTTTCTCACATTACCATATATGGCGCTGTAATCCTATTGGAGAAAATAACAATAATTTTTATTGGTGACATGTCTGGTCGAATCATAGGTAGCTTCCCTGATTGGCTGTTTGAGTGTTTCTCAATTTCCGGCCTTTGGTTCCTTAGCAGGAGCAAGGCTCTGGTCCGCGTCTTTGGTTTTCGTATGTCTTAACAATCGGACGCTCAGCGGCTCCAGTCGCTCGGGGTAAGCATGTTTTCTATTTCTCAAATGTTAAATTAATATGTTAATTCATTTGTTTCAGAGTTTACCTTAGACCCAGGTTTTCATCGTTTTGATTTTGTAATGCCTTAGCTCGTCAGCTAGGCGTATCCTTTGTTTTGGAGGCAATTCCTTTTTATTAACCTTTGGTGTAATGTAAATTCTTTTTTTTTTTTTTTTTCATTTTTTTCATTTGGGTTGCCTCCAATAACGCAGCGTCAATTTAGAGTAAGCCTAAATTCCCTGTACAAATAATATCTGACCGAGGACCAGCCTCCACATCTCATACATTTGAAGATTGCGATGCGTCTCTCACTGATGTGTATTAGGAGAAGACAGCAACTTTGAAGGCCTCTGCTTTAAATTTCAATTTGTAGACACCCTTCCATTTTGAGGTTGTAATTATGTCATATTCCGTCTTAAATTTCATTGTCGAAGTTATGCTCACCTTCTTAAATGTAATTGTAATATTGTGTTGCTATTTGATTTTCTGAAGAACCGCCGATAGGAACCTCGTGGTTCGATTGAACTTTTTCTTAACTGATAATGTTATGCTTTTAATTGGTGTTTATATACCTTGTTAACATTTTTTACTGTGAGTAAACCAGACTAAAGGGTTAATGCTCTCACGTTTTTTTCCCTACAACGTCACGTAAGATCCCGTCCTCTGTAGGGTTTCCGGCCTGCTTCCCATACATCCTTTCTCTAGTTGTCATGTTGGTAACCCTCTGTACCTTTATTTCTAGCCATGTGTATGTTACTGAAATGTAAAATGTTTTTCCTGGTGTATCATCAGCTGACGTTCCTTCAGGTTTGTTATTTTTTATTGTTACCATATCATTTGGTTTTATATGTACCTTATATTATGTGTTCATCTTCTTAAAAGGGGGTGGGTCACAGTTATGTCCAAATTCTATAAAATGTCTGTATGTAGTGTATTAAAATACAGCCGGTTGACCATTAATCCAATATGCTCAAATGTGGCATTATTTGTAGTATTTCATTGTCCCATTGCATGTTGCTGAGACCATCTGCTTATCCATTACAATAACAGAAAATAATTCTATTATTTGTAGATCAAGCCTGCCAGTATAAATTGGGCTTTTTCATATGTCTAAGAAAAATAAAAATAAAATGTAATGGTTCTAAAGGCAACATGACAAACTGAGAAGCCAACATTGAAATTAAAAGTGACCTACTTTGGAGGCAGAGGTCTTGTGGGTGTGTGGACACTGTGAACTCAATCAGCAGACTGTCTTACTGGTGGGTTGAACAACTGGAGGGCTGGATTGGGAGAAGTCTGCAGCATAGAAGGAGAGTTGACTTTTTCCGGCCCACTTGCGTTTTTCTTAATTGACCCCCTTTCTTGTTGCCCTTTCCCTCTCTTTCTCTTTCTAGAATATTGGATTGCTAGTTTGAATAACTAATTATCATCTGCCATGTGTTCCTTCAAACTATTTTCATTGTCAAGTCTCTGTAATTTGTAAATTTCTAATTTCTCGAGAATATTCAACTGTTTACCCTTGTTTGAAGGGTGTAGCAGAACCATATCACTTTCGATGTTCGTGAACTTGGGCCGATGACCTTAGATGTTAGGCCCCTTTAAACAACAAGCATCATCATCATCATATGTTCGTGAACTGGTGATTGTTTCACACATGGCAGAGTATCTAACTTATTTTCCTGCATTAACATGCTCTTTGTAACGTACTGCTACACTTCCACCCGACTGCCCAAACTACCCTTTTTTTTTTTTTTTTGCACTTTTGGCATGTCAGCCTATACCGTCCCAATTTACTATAAATACTGTTTGTGTTCACACTATTAGAATTGAAAGATATTTTATTATTATTATTATTATTATTATTATTATTATTATTATTATTATTATTATTAGTCCCAAAAGACACCTTAATACTGTATTATGTTTTGCAAACAGTTTGGCCAGACTGTATGACTGCCTATTGATATAAGTAAAATTCACAAATTTCTTCTTTTCTTTCTTGTTTACGAGGGAAGTTTGAGGTTTATTCATGATGTTACTCTTGATCCTATTTACGTAATTTTTGAAGTAGCCATTTCTTTTGGCAATGCTGTATTTGATATTCATCTCTTTATTGAATTCATTTTTCTATAGTAGTATGTTAATGGCTTTGTTAATCATGCTATAGAATACCACCTTTTTGTGTTGTCCCGGGTGGTTAGAAAAGTTGTTAATTATGATACCTGTTTGTGTGGGTTTCCTACATACTTTGTATACCAAATTTTCATTATTTCTAGTTATTGTTACATCTAAGTACATAGGTCAAACTTTTGTTCTCCTCCTTTTTAATTGTAAACTTGATGTCTTTATCTATACTATTCAACTGGTCTAACAAACTATCCAGCTTAAGTTCCTGTTCATTGATAATAACGAATGCATTGTCCACGTATCTTAATTCTTTTATTCTATTTACTATTTTGGTTGATTCTAGATAGTCCATATAGATGTCTGCCAGGATAAAGGATGCAGGTGATCCCATAGCCAAACCTCTTACTTGCTTACAGAAGTTATTATTAAATGTAAAAAAGTTACTCTCAAGTGTGAACGTTAATAAATTTGTTAATTTCCACTTTGCTTAAAGGACTGTGTGTTGCTAAATTTTCTTTTGGCAATATCCTTGATATCGAAACTATGGATAATACTGTCCTCAGATAATATTGTGTTTTTAGTTCTATTGCAAAAATCTGTAGTATTGCAAAGACTCGTTTTTGCATTAAACTTATAATGTTTCCTTAAGAACTTATCTATGAATTTTGCTGTCTTGTATGTGGGGCTGTTCATAAACTTTTTTACATTTAATAATAACATCTATAAGCAAGTAAGAGGTTTGGCTATGGGATCACCTGCATCTTGTTGTTGTTGTTGTTGTTGCTAGTGGCTTTACGTCGCACCGACACAGATAGGCTTTCTGGCAACGATGGGAGAGGAAAGGGCTAGGAGTTGGAAGGAAGCGGCCGTGGCCTTAATTAAGGTACAGCCCCAGCAGTTGCCTGCTATGAAAATGGGAAACCACAGAAAACAATCTTCACAGGCTGCCGTCACCTGCATCTGGTATCCTGGCAGACATCTGTATGAACTATCTAGAATCAACCAAAATAGTAAATAGAATAAAAGGATTAACGTACGTGGACGATGCATTCGTCGTTATCAATGAACAGGAACTTAAGCTGGATAGTTTGTTAGACCAGTTGAATAATATAGACAAATACATCAAGTTTACAATTAAAAAGGAGGAGAACAAAAGTTTGACCTATGTACTTAGATGTAACAATAACTAGAAATAATGAAAATTTGGTATACAAAGTATGTAGGAAACCCACACAAACAGGTATCATAATTAACAACTTTTCTAACCACCCGGGACAACACAAACAGGCGGTATTCTATAGCATGATTAACAAAGCCATTAACATACTACTATAGAAAAATGAATTCAATAAAGAGATGAATATCAAATACAGCATTGCCAAAAGAAATGGCTACTCCAAAAATTATGTAAATAGGATCAGAGTAAGGTCATGAATAAAGATAAAACTTATCTCGTAAACAAGAAAGAAAAGAAATTTGTGAATTTTACTTATATCAATAGGCAGTCATATAGTCTGGCCAAAATGTTCACGAAACATAATACAGTATTAATGTGTCTTTTAGTAATAATAATAATAATAATAATAATAATAATAATAATAATAATAATAATCATCTTGTTCAATTCTAATAATGTGAACACAAAGAGTATAGTAAATCAGGTGACATGCCAAGAGTGCAAAAAAAAAAAAAAAAGTATGTGGGGCTGTCAGGTAGAAGTGTAGCAGTACGTTACAAAGAGCATGTTAACACAAGAAAATAACCTAGATACTCTGCCATATGTGAACACATGCATGATAACAATCACCAGTTCACAAACATCGAAACCGAGCTCGATAGCTGCAGTTGCTTAAGTGCGGCCAGTATCCAGTATTCGGGAGATAGTAGGTTCGAACCCCACTGTCGGCAGCCCTGAAAATGGTTTTCTGTGGTTTCCCATTTTCACACCAGGCAAATGCTGGGGCTGTACCTTAATTAAGGCCACGGCCGCTTCCTTCCTACTCCCTGCCCTTCCCTGTCCCATCGTCGCCATAAGACCTATCTGTGTCGGTGCAACGTAAAGCAAAAAAACCCCACAAACATCGAAAGTGATATGGTTCTGCTACACCCTTCAAACAAGGGTAAACAGATGAATATTCTCGAGAAATTAGAAATTTACAAATTACAGAAACTTGACAACGAAAATAGTTTAAACGAACACATGGCAGATGATAATCAGTTATTCAAACTAGCAATCCAATATTCTAGAAAGAGAAAGAAAGGGAAAGGTCAACAAGAAAGGG
The DNA here is from genome assembly GCF_040414725.1 of Anabrus simplex. Taxonomy (NCBI): domain Eukaryota; kingdom Metazoa; phylum Arthropoda; class Insecta; order Orthoptera; family Tettigoniidae; genus Anabrus; species Anabrus simplex. The sequence continues at coordinate 246,133,610 of NC_090265.1, read as the reverse complement.
GGTCAATTAAGAAAAGTGCAAGTGTGCCGGAAAAAGTCAACTCTCCTTCTATGCTGCAGACTCCTTCCAATCCACTCCTCCAGTTGTTCAACCCACAAGTCAGACAGTCTGCTGATTGAGTTCATAGTACCCACACACCCACAAGACCTCTGCCTCCAAAGTAAGTCACTTTTAATTTCAACGTTGGCTTCTCAGTTCATCATGTTGCCTTTAGAACCATTACATTTTATTTTTATTTTTCTTACAGACATATGAAAAAGCCCAATTTAACATGGCAGGCTTGATCTACAAATAACAGAATTATTTTCTGTTAAGATACTGGAATAGATAAGCAGATGGTCTTAACACCATGCGAGGGGACTATGAAATACCACAAATAATGCCACATTTGAGTATATTGGATTAATGGTTAACCAACTGTATTTCAAAACACTACATAAGACATTTTATAGAATCTGGACATACACAAGAACCTCATTTATCCGGCCCTCATTAATTTTGATCTCTGGTTTATTCGGATCGAAAATAATGAAATTTATTTTTACTTGTAGAGTATTCCTTTAACAGGGTTGACTCTTCTTGAATGTCTTTTCCGCCAAGAATAGTTAAGGACAGGAAATGGAAGTAATTCGGACATGGTCTATCAAAGGTACCGTCCCAGCATTCGCCTAGAATTGAGAATGGGAAACCATGAAAGACCATTCCCAGGATGGCCTAGGTGGGGTTGGAACCCACACTCTTATGAATGCAACACACTACTAATTCACTGATGGTGAATTTGAAAATTAAACTGGCGCTCTATCGCAAGAAACAATGACTCGTGGAGAGGCAACAATTCAGCTGGACAAACTGATGGCCTATTTAGAAACCTAGACTAAAACCACACTGGCAGAACTGATGTTAGTAAAACGTCTTTGTGATCGTGCTGCGCGCAAACGCTATACAAATGTAAAACAGAAAAACTTACAGATTATTTTAGTGTATAAAACAGAGTTGCAAATGTAAGAAAAGTGTTCTTATATTTTTTTGTACAATTCAAAAAATGTATTACAGTCTTCTTATGTTAATAAATTATGTAACATGTACTGTATTTGTTTTTTAGTTTTTTCCAGAGTCTGGATTTTCAATAATCCGGATCACTTAATCCGTATATACGAGGTTCTTGAATTTTTAATGTTGTATTGTCACTTTAACTGTATTCTGTAAGGACATTAAACATCGTAAACAAGGTCTTCAAATGCATGTGATTTTAACCATAAGATGAAGAAGAGAATTTAAAGTTTCTCAGAACATGTACTTGGGTGTATATATCTAAATGATAGATTAGATATATAATATATTCTGAATTGTATTGACTAGGTGGAACTTGGGTATTATTAACTGTCATCGATTTGAACACTGTACATCTCCATTCTGCTATAACGTCATATCACTTTGATTATAATACACCAAAAGCAATAATTTCAAGTCGACTTACATTAGCCAGCGTCCGTTGTTCTAATTGCGTCTTACTATTGTATCATTATTTTGGCAAGTTCTCGATGCTTCCTGATCCTGGACAAGCCCCAAAATTTGCAGGATTTGGGAGAGATTTAGTACACAACTAATATTACTTGAACACAGAAACATTCAATGAATTACAAACAAGCAGGAGATGTACACAACACACAAGTCTTAGCTGAACTGTCAGTATACCAACACACAACAACTGACTGTCTGTCCCTTTTTCCCAGAGTTCCCATGAACACACCAACCATCGTCTTTGACACCGCCCATATGATTCACTCTCCCACACAAGAATACAGAAAACCTATCATGCTGTTTCTTATACAGGACGTGCTAGACTGGTGTAAACATAATGACACTCTGTTTATGAAAAGCACAAGTACAGGAATCACAACCTTAGCTGCAAAGTCATCCTATGAGAAAATTTATGAACTTGACATTTTTAATGTTGCAGATCACATTCTGTATTTGCCACTGACATAAACTCTGTGGAATTAGTGTGACGTTATATTAAACGTAGATGAGTGTTTATTTGAGTCTCGATGTACCTTTACAGAAATTGTCTTTGAAATACTCTCTTCTAAATGAAGAAATCGCTGTGAACTTCTACATCAATGAATCAATGAAAAGGACTACTGGAAAATTTATAATGTCTAATAACGGACCATTTATATTGGTATTATAAATTTACTCATTTGGGACAAATATTTCAGGTTCCCTTTACTTTAACTTTCCAATTACAGGCAATCATACCACCAAGACTTCTGGAATTATGATAATCCTTATTGGCAGCAAACCAAATCACATAATATCAATCATTAATCAGATACCACGTAGTCCAGTTAGTAGACTTGCAACTAATGATAACATCAAGAGGACATCACGACAAGTGGACAATAGTGCACCATGGAAGATTTTAAACCACGACCTTATAAGAACATAAACTTTTTCTTAATGAGAACATTTTAACTTTAACATTTATAATAATATCCTCACTTCAATTTTAAATGTTTTTAACTACAATATGTAATGCCAATTTTAGCAATCTACTGAAGATGATCCAATTAGGATCAAAACATGTATAGTTGTGACGAAAGTGAAATTTAAGTTTTTAAAATTCACATTAACCATAAGATATTGAATAAGGAGGATAATGTTCAAGCAATAAATCATTGTTATAGTGATTTAAAAGAATATTGGTTTAGCTGTCAATACAGAAACATGAAATTTATATTTTGTGTTTCTCGTTATATGCCATACTTGCTATAGCGGACTTCTACTATAGTTCCTCCTGACTTCACTAAAACCAAAACTGTTGCCCTACTGAAAAGGAGAAATGCCATGGACTGTTCAGATTACCAAACTATCTCTCCCATATCTCATGTCTTAAAAATACTGCTCATCATCACCACCAAGAATAGAATATCAATAATGACCACTTTAGATTTCGGTCAGGGACGGTTATCAGGGAAGCAATTCTAACATTACATTTAATTCTAGAGAAAAGACTTGAGAAAAACAGAAAAGTACATGTCTCCTTCGCCAATTTAGAGAAAGCTTTCAACCATGTGGACTGGAAGCAGCTTTTCCTAATAATGAGAAATGTATGACTTGATTGGAAGGATAGATGCCTCGTGCTAAATTTATACAGAATACAGAACACTGATTATGAAACCAGTGGGACAAAGTGGTGCTAAAATAAGAAAAGGAGTTATCTCTTCAATACGTTCATCAAAGTAACCATCACAGTGATGAAAGAGAAAACAGATGGGATCAAAATAAATGGTAAACAAGTACATTCCATACAATTTGCGGATGATATTGCCGTACTGACAGAAACAGGTAAAGGTATGCAGAGAATGTTCAACATACTAGCAAGAAATTTAGGTAAGTGGAACCCCAAAACAAATGCAAAGAAAACAACAACCATGAGATTATGTAAATCCAGACAAACATCTATAAGAGACATAAAAATGGGCCCTGATAAAAATGGGCAAGTGAAACAGTTTTGCTAACTTGAAACCCCAGTCTACCAGAAGTCATGAAAAGGATAGCAATCTATAAACATGACCATATTAATGGCCTACAGTGGTCCGCATTGACTACTTACAGTGACAGTCTTACTGCACTTAAAAACAGGAGATAATTGGTCTGTTTTATCAATACTATTCAAAAACTATTTAATATATATATATCACTTAATTGTACATGTTCTGAGAAAAGATTGTTAAAAAATTCCAATGACTTGATCAAAATTATAAAATAATTAGATGTTCATTTATTATCATAACATTACTTAAACAATTGAAATATAGCTATGATACTGAAAAACAGACATTATGTAATTTTAAGTGCAGTAAGATTGTCCAGTAGAACTGCCAGATCGACTAGACAAAGCTGTTTTTAGTAAACATTTTTAATATACAGATAATGTTATTGGTCATATGTCCCACTAACTACTTTTATGCTTTATCGGATATGTTGAGGTGGTGGAATTGTTTGTCCGGAAGAAGTTCCTTTACGTGCTGGTAAAGTTACACAATGCTGGTGAATCTGAGCCCCTTCGAATACCCCCAGGGCAGGATTGAAGTCGCCAGCTTGGGCTCAGAAGGCAAGCACTTCTACCGTCTGAGTTACACAGCTCAGCTTTGTAATGTCATGTAGTATAAGGGTATTCATGCTCATGAGTTAGGTACCAGTCTGAGAAGTAGAGAGATATTTCAAGACTAGGTAATGGAAATAACAATAAAATATGAACAGGACGATGTCCAGACTTCAAAAAGAACTTGTTTCCTTGATTACTATACTCAGCAAATTATTCTCATCTACAATGGGAGACTGGATACTGGCACCAAAGAACAGAATGGATTAAAAGTCTTTTAATACCACTATACAAGATAAAGACAAAACTTTCAGAACATAGCACATAACTGTGAAGTATCTCAAAATGAATAAACTCCTTGTTCTATACACATGAAGCATGAAGATGATTATCATTATAAAGATGATGATCATGAGTGATGGTTCAGTTACTGTACAGTAAGTCATATGTCACATCTATAGGGTACAAAGGACAACCGTGATCGGTCATGAAACATGTTTGTTGCAGTTTTGAATCTCAGAAAGGACTAAACTGTAAGTCAAAGCTTAATAAGAAAATTTATGCAAGAAGAGCAATAACAGAAAAACAATACAAGAAAATTAATACATGATCGGACTAGTACAGAATAGTACGCTCAGGTAAACTTAAACATCAGAAACTATGATACGAGTCATGGAATGATAAAGCATAAATTATGAAGCAAGTTGAGTCAGGCCTTACCAATGTCCAAAGAATGTAAATGTTCCAATCCTAATGTAGCTTGATATAAGATATCTTTACTGCTGATCTTGTTTCTGTCAAATCGACCCTCAACATAGTCTTGTAATGTGGCAGCACACAATTCAAGTGCTATGTAACGGAACTGCTTATCTTGCTCAGTGCAAAAGTAACGTACTACGTTGGGATGCTCATCTGATTCCCGTAACAGGTCTACTTCACGGTCAGCGAAGGTAAAACACTCTGGAAGTATGCGCTTTACTGCAACAGCTCGATTATCAAACACACCTCTGAAAGAAGAAAATTAAATTAAGAATGAAAATCTATAACTATATTTAGCAACATAATTAAATTCAGAGAACATAGCATGACAACAGCTCAATCAACAATGAAAGAACAGAAACAATACAACAAACAATATGCTCATGTAACAAACAACCCCCCTCCCCCTAGGAAACATATGGAGAGCAGCCAGTGGTTTACTATGTGAGAATACCTGGAATGAGTAAAAAAAAACAAGAAAGACATGCGTCCAAAAATTTCTGCTGCTGCCTTCGTCAGTGGAAAATGAGATAATAATGGTAGTGGTCATTGCTGAAATTACTATGAAAATTAAATATTAATTAAAATGATCTACAATGGGCGACTTGTGTGCACTCTACAGTTGTACTGGCAGTAGAGCTAAACCTGTAGCTCAGATCCTTTACAACAAAACAAATATGACATATAACTCTATCTCAAATTACTTGGGAGATAAAGTAAACAAACACAAAAAACGTGGGAAGTGAGTTGGTACAGCCTACCACTTGGTAAAGCATTTCAAATGCTTTATATGTGTAATGTTATTTCCGCGCAAATGTTACATGTACTTCATCTAATTCATTTAGCTCCATTTTTCACTTCAAAAAGATGTTGAATTTAAATTATTACTCTATACTCATGCATTAAAGTACCTTTTGGAACAGGTGACGTGTCAACAGTAGAACAGCCATTGCATCATATAGTTGCTGCTTATTTCGCTAACATCAAACCCATGTGCAGTAACAGCTCTTGTTTACTGCTGTGTGACTGTGTTTGGGGTGCGCTAGTATATTATTCACTATCAATTACAAGTTTCTTTCTTGTCAATATTTAGTAATATAGCATTATTAATGAAGTTGGTAGTCAGTCTTTGTTTTGGTGTTTATGATTTAGTTAACTGTTGCAAGTGCAAAGCTTCATAAGCTTTGGCTTCAACACCTCAACGTTCATTCACACTTCGCTCAATCTTACCATACAAAACATTTCCGTGCGAGTTAGGATAACATGTAAATAATCAGGCTTACAACTATTATTATTGCTCTTTAGCCTGTACTGTGATCTAGTGATGGGACATTCGATTCATTTTACTGAATCGATTCATTTGATTCCGTTCACGTTACTGAATCGATACAGTGATCCGATTCACGGCTCATTGGTCACCGCTCCTACTGCATCTGTGTAGTATGTGCTGGTACGACAGCAGCAACAGCATTCAGTGCTCGCAGCTGCCATCTGGTCTTCATACTATGAACTCCTTTCTTAAAAAAAATGCTAGTTACTCTAATACATCGAAGGTTTCTGGCGACGCAGGGTGGGAAAAGTTAGGATTAGGAAGGTAGCAGCCATGGCCTGAATTAATTTACAGTCCCAGCATTTCCTGGTGTGAAAATGGGAAAACTACGGAAAACCATCTTAATGGCTGCCGACGGTGGGATTCGAACCCACCATCCCCCGAATGCAAGCGCATAGCCACGCGATATTAACCACACGACAACTCGCTCAGTCATTTTTGAAAATATGTATTTTTCTATCAGCTGAGGATTTTTTTAAACTGTCATATTTTGTATAGGCTACCCGAGATGTACAATAGCCCGCTGGTTTTCTGATTCAACATACTGTTATTGCATCTGTCCACATATGATTGAAGTCTTGTGCAACGATGTGACATATGAACTGAGAAAATACTGAGCCGTTCTTCCCAATATAAAACAGGTACTTTTGAGTGGTCATGAGCATGACTCAGTCATAGGGCAGGCTAGAGTCGAGTTTAATTGTCAAATGTCAACTAAGTTATAGGCCCTAATACTAAGATTCATTAAACTAATAAATAGTATAACCTAATAGCCTACCTACTTACTAGCTACTTCAGAATTATGTTGTGACTACCTTTTTAACACTGCAAATAAATCCATCTATTATTTAAACCTCCCTGTAAGAAGAGGACAGTGAATGCAAATGGGTATTATTTTCAAATGAGCTGAGCTCGAGAGTTCATTACAGCATATGATTCTTTCAGTGTAGTATGGCTCACTGTATGTCTCGCTGCAGTGAGCCGATAGGGAGCCGTGCGTATCTTGTGTCTCACTGAGCCGGCTCGTTCATGATTCTTTCCGTGTGCCATGGCTCACTGTATGTCTCGCTGCAGCGGAAGCTCGGCTCTCCGCGTGTCCAGTGAGCCGATAAGGAGCCGTGTGTATCATGTGTCTCACTGAGCCGCGCTCGTTCACGATTCTTTCGATGTGCCATGATTCACTGTCTCGCTGCAGCGGAAGCTCGGCTCTCCGCGTGTCCAGTGAGCCGATAAGGAGCCATGTGTATCATGTGTCTCACTGAGCCACGCTCGTTCACGATTCTTTCGATGTGCCATGATTCACTGTCTCGCTGCAGCGGAAGCTCGGCTCCCCGTCAACGTCCAGTGAGTGCGCCACTCAGCACTGTCCGCTGGGAGTAAGCTGAATCATGTGCCATGAACTTGCCGTTCCTGTGAATCGATTCCCTCGGACACTTGAATGAATCGATACACTGCTTCGAATCATGCATTCAGTAGCCAACACTACTGTGATCACTGCTTATACTACAAAACCTTAATTTTCATCTTACTATCCATGCTTTCTCACTACCACACAGCATATTTTTACCTGAGCTGGCATCCCTTTAGGACTATAAAACTAGTATTGTCGTTTCCGACTTAACTACTGCTTGCACTTAACACAACCTCAATTTGCATCCAAGTTCATTCAATCTTATCAACACACAAAATATTTAAGAATACTGAATATTAAATAATACTTCAAAGAAGGGGAAACATTTTATAATTACTCATATCGGCAGTGATAAAGGTTTCGTGGAAGAAGAGTTATTATGTTTTGATAAGAACCCCCTTCCCAGAGAACATATTAACAGGAAATCAATCGAAAGCTGCTGAGATACTTTAAATATGCAGGAGTGGCAGACAAGAAGAGGCCAACAGCCATGGCTCCCCAGCCAGGACAAATGAGGAGACCGTTCGAAGTTGAACCTGGTACCTAACAAAAACACAAACTATACAAGCTGCTGCTTTAAAAATACTAAATAACAAAGGGATAAATGGGAAAACATAGGTGTCTTTGAGTTAATGAAAGAAAAAAATAACCAACAAGGTCTCAACAAAAAGATAAAGGAATTAAATGCAAATAAATCGTACTTTGTACAGAATGGGCAAAGAAATAGAGTTTAACAAGTTTGATTGACAGGGGCTTATTACTCTTTACCAGCAATCTCAAATTTATCAATGATATCAGTAGACAGGACAAGGCTCCACGAAGCAGCAATATAAATCCCAAACACACAGGGTTTTATTTCAGTTGAATTGTAAAATAATTCACATGAATCTTTTCATTGGTCCACTAAAGACCCACATCAATTAACAATCAAACCAAAGAAAATTCAGGACAAAGGTTCCGAGGAGAAGAAGCACAATCATGATTTAAGTCAAAATCTGTAAGTCAAGAAAGGATAGAAATATCATGGATGCAAAGTATAAAGGTGGATGGATGCAGATACGTAATATGGAAATTATTTTATCTCGTATAGAATAAACTCATGACTGAAGAAATGAGGGGGAAAAATTAAGGTACAGAACAGGTGGTAATCGAACAATAAAATGTTAATTAAATAGAGTAATATCAAATACATAATCTACCTCTCAAAACAATAATGGCATACGTATTATCAGTCATGAGCACCACATACACACAGACAGCTGGCAATATCAAGAAAGTAAATGCAAAAAACAGAAATACAAAATTAGTAGAGTAACACACTCATCTTTCAGAGACCAGTACACAGAGCCAAATACCCATGTCATACATAGCAGACCTCAATGTCTATTCAAGACATAACTACAACCAACACTTACCATACTCTACGTCTCATAATGCTCATAACAGTAAAATCTTGCATCACTGAAACAGTTCAGAGTAGCATAACACCATTCAAGTATAAACTAAACTTTGGAAACAATTATTGAGTGTGTATCGAAATGGCTCAATTACAAATTTCCCTGATACCAATATAATGGTCCGTTACTGGACATTATAAATTTTCCCTTAAAGACTAAACAGCGTTTAGTTGGAACTTCTTAATGTCATCCTACTGTACAGCATGTTGGGGACTCGTGTGGCGAGAAAAAGACGCACCTAAAATGTTCACATAAAACGCAAACACACATTCAGATACCCAAAAATAATGTGTATGACACGTGCTATGAGAAGATAGGAAAACTTAAAGGGTCCACCTTTTCAATACAAAAAATGTTATAGTTTATTTATAACATGTATTTGCACTTGGAACTAGTTTCGACGCTGTTTGGCGTCATCATCAGCTAAAATGTGGGAAATAGGCCAGCATGTAGGCATTTATATTACACAAGGCGTTACATTAAACAATACACATCTTACAAGGAGATAAAAACAGGGACGAATATAGAAACAAATGAATCGTTGAGAAAGCAAAAGTTATACATATTAAAAATAACCTTAACCACACATCTTGCAGTGCGAAAGTAATCTTCTTGAATGATTCCTGAATATAAAACACACGCGCACACATTTCTGAAGAGCCAGCAGGCAGGACAAAGTAAAGTGAAACCTTAAGAGTTCTTCTGAGAAGAGTTCATCATTTTTTCTATGTTCTGACTAACTAATGAAGTTTCCCTTGAGTTCCTGATAAACATACACAACAGGAAATTCTCCTTCACTCTCAACAATACTGTAGCTATAAAGACCAACGGTAAATTTCATTTTAAATATTGTGCAGAGACGTGAAAGCATGAACTTGAACATGATATAACTCCTTCATTTAACCCAATTTTTTTTTTTTTTTTTTTACACAAGGTGTTAACATTAAATAATACACATCTTACGAGGAGATAAAAACAGGGACGAATGTAGAAACACATGCATCGTTGAGAAAGCAAAAGTTATACATATTAAAAATAAGCTTAACCACACAACTTGCAGTGCGAAAATATTTGCCTTGAATGATTCCTGAATACAAAACACACGTGCACACACTTCTGCTGCTGGCTCTTTAGAAGTGTGTGCGCGTGCGTTTTGTATTCAGGAATCATTCAAGGCAAATATTTTCGCACTGCAAGTTGTGTGGTTAAGCTTATTTTTAATATGTATAACTTTTGCTTTCTCAACGATGCATGTGTTTCTACATTCGTCCCTGTTTTTATCTCCTCGTAAGATGTGTATTATTTAATGTTAACACCTTGTGTAAAAAAAAAAAAAAAAATTGGGTTAAATGAAGGAGTGATATCATGTTCAAGTTCATGCTTTCACGTCTCTGCACAATATTTAAAATGAAATTTACCGTTGGTCTTTATAGCTATTGTTGAGAGTGAAGGAGAATTTCCTGTTGTGTATGTTTATCAGGAACTCAAGGGAGACTTCATTAGTTAGTCGGAACATAGAAAAAATGATGAACTCTTCTCAGAAGAACTCTTAAGGTTTCACTTTACTTTGTCCTGCCTGCTGGCTCTTCAGAAATGTGTGCGCGTGTGTTTTACATTCAGGAATCATTCAAGAAGATTACTTTCGCACTGCAAGATGTGTGGTTAAGGTTATTTTTAATATGTATAACTTTTGCTTTCTCAACGATTCATTTGTTTCTATATTCGTCCCTGTTTTTATCTCCTTGTAAGATGTGTATTGTTTAATGTAACGCCTTGTGTAATATAAATGCCTACATGCTGGCCTATTTCCCACATTTTGGCTGATGATGACGCCAAACAGCGTCGAAACTAGTTCCAAGTGAAATACATGTTATAAATAAACTATAACATTTTTTGTATTGAAAAGGTGGACCCTTTAAGTTTTACTATCTTCCATTCTCAGTTCAATACGGACAAAAATGAAATTCTTAGGTTTAAACGTGCTATGAGGGCGAACAAATACACGAGCTGAAGAAAAAGATAAATATCATTAAAGACAGGAACACAATCAGCTCGGAGCTATTAAATATATACATAAATACTTAAAGAATAATAAACAGGTATACAAGATGACATGACAACCAACGGGTAAGAGATAGTGCCAACACAAAGAACATCACCAAAGCAAAAGGAAAATTGTACCATAACTTACAGAACTTCAAGCCTAAATATAGATCAAAAGTTAGATGATTTGAGGCATCCATCGCAATAAGTGTTTGAAACATGCAAATATTTGGAAATACGGGTGGATACCTGCATGCCTGTAGAGTGTCTCCATGTTAATCGTTAGGGCAGAACTGAAAAAAGATGACCATAGAAAGTACATTGAAAACATAAGAAGGAAAATTAAATTTACACAATAGAACGGAGCCCCATCGCCCGCTAGCGGATAGGAAGGACATTACAGGAGAGATTACTTAAAACGTCAATGGAAGATAATACTGGGAGCAAACTTAAACAGAAACTCCAAGGAATATTAACCTACAATACAGCAAATACATATATCAACCGAAACGTTCGGCTCAGTTTTGAATCTAACTCCATGAAAGACATATCACAAAGAAATAAATGGAGATGTATTTGAAGAATGCTTTGTTAATATTTTATTCCCTCTCATTTTGAACCAAATATGCCTCACCATTTGGTTAAAATTGAGAAAATGCCGATCCAATAAGTGATTAAGTATTTGGATGGGAAAGGAATCCCTTAATGACTAAACAGCGTTTAGTTGGAACTTCTTAATGTCATCCTACTGTACAGCATGTTGGGGACTCGTATGGCGTATCAGATAGGTGATATCGCACTGCAATTGGTAAGGTTAAGATAACCCCGCATACCACTGTTCATTGAAAGGAGCCTCCGTGGCTCAGGCAGCAGCGTGCCGGCTTCTTACTGCTGGGTTCCGAGATTCAAATCCTGATCACCCCATGCGAGGTATGTGCTAGACAAAGCGAAGGCAAGACAGCTTTTTCTCTGGGTACTCTGGTTTTCCCTGCCATTTTTCATTCCAGCAACACTCTTCAATATCATTTAATCTATTTGACGTTAATCATTGCCCCAGAGGAGTGCGATAGGCTTCGGCAGCCAGTACAATTCCTATCCTCGCCACTAGATGGGGGCTTCATTCATCCCATTCCTGACCTGGTTGAATGACTGAAAATAGGCTGTTGATATTATATTTACCATTGTTCATTGAAAGTCTCGGAGTAAAGTAAAGGGCCACGTGACACATAACAACAAAACTTTCATCCCTGCAGAAGAAAGAAAACTGCTGCTGGAGGTGTAGTGGACTCCTTAATGTTGAGAAATGTGTGTAAAATACGTCATCAAGACCACCTAGTAGATGAAGCCACACAACGGGTTGTAATAAACACGAACGAATCAAATAGTGATTATGATGCTATGAAGAGGATTGAGTACATCTCAGGTACCTCTCATATACTTCTCTAATGTACTCTTCCAGTGATTAAATTGGTGAGAACATTAATCTTAGAATTAGTGAATATTTTCTCGATATTCTTATGTCAGGTCAGGAAAAATCCTGCTACCATATGTGACAGTACATGGTGTGACCTGTGACTGTCTGGCCGAGGATTGGATGGACAGTACCAAATCTAACAACTGGGGGCCGTTGACCTTAGATGTTAGGCCCCTATAAACAACAAGCATCATCATGATCAATCTAACAACCTAACCTTGAATCAATGGTTACGGGCAGAAGAGTTCCCCTTAGGAGGTTTGATGAAGCCTTTTATACGAAATGGCAGATAAATTCATCAAAAGAACTGCTGCTTTGCAGATGTGGAAGGTGACTGCTAAAGGCTAAAGGAGAAAAATCCAGAAAGAAAAATCCTCTTCAGGAATAGTCCTAGCAAGTCAGCAGGAAGAGTACTGTGCAATTTGCTTTTAAACAAAGAATGAGCCTCGGAACAAAAAATAATGCAACTGAAGACCAAATTTCGAGTACCTTTGGAAAAAATGACGATGCTTACTAGCCTGAAACTCATTAAAAAAGTATAAGAAGAAACACCAAAAGGATATGAAATAACGAAAAAGCCAGCCTCATAGTTGCTACCTTGAACACATATATATATTTTTTTTGCTAGTTGTTTTACGTCGCACTGACACAGATAGGTCTTACGGCGACAATGGGACAGGAAAGGGCTAGGAGTGGGAAGGAAGCGGCTGTGGCCTTAATTAAGGTACAGCCCCAGCATTTGCCTGGTGTAAAAATGGGAAACCACGGAAAACCATTTTCAGGGCTGCCGACAGTGGGGCTCGAACCTACTATCTCCCGAATACTGGATACTGGCCACACTTAAGCGACTGCAGCTATCAAGCTCGGTCTTGAACATATTAACACAGACTGGAAAATGTAAAGAAATAAGAGATATGATGAAATGTAGACACATAAACATCTTGGATATAAGTGAGTCGAAGAGGAAGGTATGCAACACAATTGAGACCTGTGTAGAATCTCTAGAATGTGGAAAGTGTTTGTAGAATATTTTATTCGTAAAGTTATCCTTTAAGGAAGACTTACTGTGTGAAGTGGAGTGTTGTGCTAAAATATTTTATTCATATTCCATTTAGCTACCTAACCTGTACAGTGCAAAATATTTTTGTAGCATATCTTATTTGTAACTACTAGATTATTGTTCTATATTAGCTGGAACAGTCCAGAAAGGTTGTGACATGGACTTTTAGAACAGGGTGTGTTGGCCCCTGTCAGTTATGGATTCTAGAAATATGTCCTTTCTATTCTGGAAAACGGAAAGTTCACGATTTGTGTCTGTATATGTGTTAGAGAATATTGTATACACATCGCGACCGGATAAAGAGTTGTGCTCCGATTCGCTACACCATAATCGCACCAAGGCCAGTCTTCCCTTTTTAAAGTGAGCGAGATTGGATATCGTGGTCTTTCGTTCTACCATGAGTCCAGCAGTTTTGACGCATGTTAGTGTGACCTCGCTGCCAGGATGGGCTGCCTTGGGGTAAGCACTGTTGATTTCAGTCCGGTTTTAATTTGCATTTAATTTTCGTTGGTATATCACATAGGAGTTTGCCCTAGTCGTCACTCTATTGCTCAGATGTTTGAAAGCATGTTTAGGTTCACTCTAAATTGTAATAACATGTTGTGTTTCCGCTTACCCTCAAGATTGTATCGTAGGACTTGATTTGTGTTGAGATATATTTGCTTTAACTCCTTGGTCTTATAGCAAGCTCTTGTCAAAGAACGTCTAATTCGTATTTCGCAAATTGTGTATCTAGATTTTGTGTATAGTTTCATTTGTTTGGAAGTTACTTTGCAATGTCAATTTACGAAAATAATATCTTGAAAACAAGAGATCACTGTTGGCTGTTTGGAAACCCGCAACCTTCGCATCCATATGGCCTTTGGTAAGTTCCCGGTCCCGTCCCACATTCCTTGTTTATTGTTGTCAAGTTCCCCAACCTGATATTTACTTGTGTTGTATGCGGTGCAGTTCATCAGATGTTTAGTGTGTGTCTATGCTTTAGGGTACCGTGTAATTGCATTTATTTTCCTCCCCTTTAATTATGTATCCTGTAACCGCCGAAACCCCGGTTACAACAATACTACTGAATGATGGATACAAACTCTACTGGTGTGGAAATAAAACAGAAGCAAGAAATGGTGTTGGCTTTGTTCTTCACAAGCACAATGACTGCATTTCTGATGTAACAGTCATTAATGAGAAGATTATTAAAGTGAAGGTGCGTTTGAAAGGAGAATATCTAACAGCTGTACAGGTCTATGTCCCCCAGCAGAGCTCTGTGAAGAAGGAAAGCTGAACTTCCTCCAAAACTAGAAGACAGTACTGTACCCATATATTTCAGCATAATTGGAATTAAAGTTGTAATCGCCAAAAGAGCATAATTTAATTTGGTCAGTAGGTTATTTGTAACAACCGTGGTGAAGGCCAGATTCAGATAACCCTGAAGTGAGCCGCCTGTGAGCTCACAGCCGCATGTCTGCATGTAGAGACCTTGTTTTTTTCTTATTGGTCAGAAACATACCATGTGACAGAGTTAACGAATGAAAATTTTCAAGGCTAACACCGCCCAGTGAGTTTCCAAAATTCTCCATATGACCAGCTTCGAACCAATAATATTTTATGAAGATGTGAAGAAATATATGACTGGTTTCCAACTAATCACACCTTCTAGGCAGAGAAGTGATAAAAGCTGTGTGTAATCGAAGCTCGTTCTCTTATCTACTATACTAGTTCTCTACCCTGCTCTATTAATCTGCTTTTATTACTCGACTGCTGCACGACATAACTTCGCCTTTCCACGAGGAGGCAAGCTCTCTTGCTGTACAGTGAACTCTATTCTACAAGTGGGACAGCACGTATTCAATGCCAAGTGATGTTCACTTAGCCGTGATGTCGTATAGAGAGAACACTTTATTTCGTCTTCTGCAAAAGACAGCTACTAAAATATTAATTCTAGAAGAAGTTTGTGCATAAATCGTCTTAAGTTGCAAGTTAAATATAATTTACATCCACTGACATTGAAACCTGTCTGGTTGGAGCACATATAAAAGCGTCATTTCAGTTTCAGCGTGCAAAGAAACCTGATATTAGGAGAAAACTGCACTATAAGGAATAAAGAGAATCATCATGCTACCTGCAAGAAGAACCTAGTCTTTCATCATGGTGCACCTTTCAAGGGAACTTTCAACCAGAATATGCTTATAAAGGGAAGATGGCTCCGGACTCTAAATTGGATCCATCGTGAGCTGTTGCCAGCCAAACTGAATCAACTTCCATCGCAAAAATTTAAGTACCTTTCGTAAATATTACTTCCCTTTTCAGTAGAACTTAATATGACCTTCTTCTGTGAAATAGTCATCATCATCATCAATGTCCACTCCAGTCGCCCGGGTGTGGTTTCTTAGAAATAGTATTTTCTATTATTTTTGCCCTCCCCAGCAAACCATGTGACCTTGCCGCGGTGGGGAGGCTTGTGTGTCCCAACGAAGCAGATAGCCGAGCCGCAGGTGCAACCATATCGGATAGGTATCTGATGAGAGACCAGACTAACGAATGGTTCATCGAAAGGGAGATAGCAGCATTTCGGAAGTTGCAAGGGCGGCAGTCTAGATGATTGACTGATATGGCCTTGTAATAATACTCAACTTGTCTTAGCTGTCTTGATACTGCTACACGGCTGAAAGCAACGGGAAACTACATCCATAACTAACTCCTGAGGACATGCAGCTCTCTCTGTATGAATGCTGTACTGATTAGGGCTTCCTCTCGGGTAAAATATTCTGGGGGTAAACTAGTCCCCCATTCGGATCTCCAGGTGGGGACTGCATGAGAGGGGGCGATCATCAGGAAGATGGATACTGACATTCTGCGAGTCGGAGCGTGGAATGTTAGAAGATTGAATCGTTTTGGTAGATTAGAGAATCTGGAAAGGGAGATGGATAGACTAAAGTTAAATGTAGTTGGTATAAGTGAAGTACGTTGGCAGGAAGAACAGCATTTTTGGTCAGGTGACTACTGAATTATCAACACAAAATCAAACAGGGGAAATGCAGGTGTTGGTTTAATAATGAATAAGAAAATAGGGCAGCGGGTAAGCTACTATGGCCAGCATAGTGAAAGAATTATTGTCATCAAGATAGACACCAAGCCAATGCCCACCACAATAGTGCAGGTCTATATGCCTACTACTTCAGCGGATGATGAGGAAATCAAAAGAATATATGAAGAGATAGAAGATTTAATACAATATGTAAAAGGTGATGAGAATCTAATTGTGATGGGAGACAGGAATGCAGTGGTAGGCCAAGGAAGAGAAGGTAATACAGTAGGAGAATTTGGATTGGGACAAAGGAACGGAAGAGAAAGTCGGCTGGTTGAATTCTGCACTGATCATAATTTAGTCCTTGGCAATACTTAGTTTGAACACCACAAACGATGGCTATATACGTGGATGAGACCTTGAGACACCAGAGGGTATCAAACAGACTTCATTATGATTAGGCAGATGTTCAGAAACCAGGTGTTGGATGCAAAACTTTCCCAGGAGCAGAGGTGGACTCTGAACACAACTTGTTGGTCATGAAATACCATCTGAAGTTGAAGAAATTGAAGAAAGGAAAGAATGCAAAAAGATGGGATCTAGCCAAGTTGAAAGAAAAGAGTGTGAGGGATTGTTTGAAGGAACATGTTGCACAAGGTCTAAATGAAGAGGCTGAAGGAAATACAATAGAGGAAGAGTGGACAATCATGAAAAATGAAGTCAGTAGGGCTGCTGAAGAAATGGTAGGAAGGAAGAAAAGATCAGTGGATAACTCAGGAGATACTACACCTCACTGATGAAAGATGAAAATACAAGAATGCTAGAAATGAAGAGGGCAGAAAAGAATACAGACGATTAAAGAATGAAGTGGATAGAAAGAGCAAGGTAACTAAGGAAGAATGACTGAAATAGACGTGCAAAGGATGTCGAAGGTTGTATGGTCCTAGGAAAGATAGATGCTGCATACAGGAAAATCAAGGAAACCTTTGGAGAAAAGAAATCTGGGTATATTAATATTAAGAGCTCAGATGGAAAGCCACTTCTAGGGAAAGAAGACAAAGCAGAAAGATCGAAAGAGTAGTCTCATAAAAGGAAGTAACATATTTTGAAGTTCAAATATAAAATTTATTGGTAAAAACTGAAGATATTACGAGAAATTGTTCCCATGCACATCATATGTATGAGATTTAAAACCAAATACAGAGGAGATTGCATGGGAGAAAAGTGAAAGTCTCTTTAGGAAATGCAATTTAAAACACTAGCATTTAAAGTAAACTACCATTGAATTAGACGATCATAAGCTACCATAAACATCTTAGAAATCTATATAACATATAAATTGATGTCACATTTTACTGTACAAAGCAAAATAATAGAACAAGAAGGCTTTGCAACTAAGAGGAAGATGTTATTCGAAGTTTTTAAAATGACAGTCAAAGTCATTCCTGCTGATTCCTCCCGGTTGCACATGTTCAAGTGTAACCTCCAATTCATTCTCTAAGAGTGTGACCAGAAAATAATATTTAATAATCCACTGTTCAGAAATAAAAAGCTTCCACTAACATTTGTTTTAGAAAGAGTGTGATCTGCAATAATACTTGGATATTTTTATTATCTTCCCTGCATATGAGAAGGTACAGTACCTGTATGAGTGGAACGAGTGATTGTGTGTGAAAATGATACAAGATTATTGCACAATAAAATAAATATTGGTTTAATATAATAATTTAAATTAAATTAAAAACATCCACATTGTATTTACGAAGTAGAAGTAGTCTAAAAATAGCTAGTAGTAAGTACAGTATTTAACTTAGAACTAGTCTTGCAAGGATACAATTAGTTAAATTTTCACTTAGTATTTTTATTAAGCTTATTAGTATTTTTACATTCTTATTTCTTTTGTTGTGTATTGATTTGTTTGTTTTTTTTCTTTTTCTTTTTCCTCAAACCTGTATTATGTAGGCAGTTACTTTTTCTTTCATTCTTCTTTGCATGTATATATTCATATTTTTGTCTTAAAAATTAGTGTTATTTGTAGTTCTTAGTATTTTAAGTTAATGTCATTGTATGGAATAATAATAATAATAATATGTGTGTGGTTAAGTGTAAGAAAGGGCCAAGAGCCCTAACTTCGCCACAGAAAATAAAGGCTTTATCTATCTATCTATGTTTTCATATTTGTTTGGTGTTTTCCACACCTTTCAGTGCACTTGTTATTTTATAAGCCACAGCAGAAAAGGTTTTCATATTTGTACTCTCATGTTTTTCACACCTTTTAATACTTTCCTCTCATCTTTGGAAATATTATATATAGTTTTCTCTGTACCCGTGGATACACGACGTAAAATACCCTCATGTCGGAAAAAAATCCTATCTAGTGTTTCCACATCCCATTGGATAGTTTTTATTTGCATATTCAGTAGTACGATTTCTCGCTTAACACGTTCATTTTTATTGTCCCCTGCAGAAACGTCTTAACAAAGTTTTATTGCATTTATTATTCCTTTTCTACGTGAGCTTGCATCAGTGTTGTTCTTTCAATGGCTGGGTCAAGTTTAAGGCCAAATGATTCTGTAGACAATGATAGTGACTTTACTGGTGAAAGATTCTGATTATGTAGGAAAATGATGACCAAACTCTTGAAGATACCCCTACAGTCACAGCAGCTCATGAACACTCCATACAGGAGTGGCATACTCTAACAAGCTTCTCACAATGAATTTAACACTTCCATGATACTGTTCAAGTAGTGAAAGTTTTGGGAATATTTTCTGACAAAATTTAACATTTCATATACAGTAGCAACCAAATTATTTATTTTAGAATGCAGAGTTAATACTGAATCATATTTGTAAGAGCCTGAATTTGATATGAAAGTTGTTTATACCCTGCTTGCTGATAAATGAGATAACATAATATTTATTTATGTCAAAGAAAAGATCATAATTTTGTTTTTAGTCCATTGTATCGCTCTGTCAATGTCAATTATCACTGATCGTGTATTTATAGCTGACATCCAAGTGGCAGATTCCCTATCGACTATTTACCTAGTCTTTTCTTAAATGATTTCAAAGAACTTGGAAACAAATTTTACCTTGATAAATTATTCCAACCCCAAATTCCTTATCCTATAAATTAATATTTGCCCCAATTTGCCCTCTTGAACTCCTAATTTATCTTCATATTATGATCTTTCCAACCTTTTAAAAGCCCACTCAAGATTACTCATCTACCAACATCATTCCAAGTCTTCTTTCCACCTACAGTTCAAAACTTACCACTCAGGGCCGGTTCTACCATCTGCTGGTAAAGTGGCTGGCAGCTGCCCGGGAGGTAAACTACCTGGAGGTGTAAATCGGCAGGTACTTTTCCTTGCGTCCAACCACCTCCGCGCAAGCGCTAGGTAGCTACCCGGAGCTAGACACCGATATACGAAGTTGGCTAGACTGATTTTCAGCGACTCCTCGCTTTCGAGTGTGGTGCTATCTATCGTCAGATGCGTAAAACTCTTTTCGATTGTCTTATTTTCCTGTGCTTGTATCTGCTGATTATCACCAAAAAGCCTAATAAGGGTAGTCTTATGAGTTATGGACAGCGATTTATGTCAAGCTTTCGTGATTTTAATCTATGATCTTCAATATCAATACCTAATTGGGATTAAAATCTCGAGATTACATTTTCTTACGCCAGTTATAACCTGTAATGTAAGGCAGCGTTTTTGAAAAGTATTCTCGTAGTAGATTGGTCAAGTCGCTCGCTCCGTAATAGAAGATACACAGGTTTTCATCGTATTCCTAATTTACATTTTAAAATGTATTTTCGTTCCCTGCCGTTGTTCATAACTCTCTTTTACACGCTTCCATATACGTATATACACACACACACATCTTCTTTAGGGACTTATTGCCTTTGAGCATTCTATCTGCAAGCTTCTGTGAATTGATTAAGTATCTCCACGATGCTGTATTTGCAACTAGTTCTGTGACCTCGTTTAGTTCCACATGCTTCCATTTATTGATAAAGCATTTCATTCTAATGTTTAACGTTATGAAGATAAAGTTGGAAGGTACTGTAAATGTAAAGAACTAATCGGGATAAATATCCATTCATAGGAAGAGGAATTCGGGAATGGAATAGTTTCCAATTTCTTCGAAGTAATTTACAAGAAGACTATGTACACAACTAATAGGGAATATGCTACCTGGGCGACAGTCCTATGTGCTATTAATCATAACATCACTTTCTATAAGTAGCATAAATATAAAGCAATTTCCTAGTCGACATAATATTGTGATTAAATATTTCAATGAAATATATTAATAAAAGAACATATGAAAAGAGGCATACAGATTAACACAACGCTAATAACGGAAATAAAAAGCGATTCGTCATGACTCGAACCTGCATACCTCGTATTACGAAGGGAGCTTGCTAGCCATTATGCTACGAGAACGCTTGAGGTAGATAGGATACATACATTAACTTATACCTCATGTCTGAAAACTGAAAAAGTAGAAAATTAAAGTCCATTTGAAATGATTTCCGAATAGATTTTGATTTTATATCCTTTTAAAGTTTCTTTACGAAAGCTTGACGTATAAAATGTGTTCCCTAAGCTACCGATGCGAGAGGCTGGTGTGACCGTTGCAACTCAAGGGAAGCATTAATGTTCAAGATCCTGCAATACAATGTCGGCCACTGTTACAGTATCATGCTTTTTTCAGTATACTAAGCTAATTTAAGTTGTATGTCACCAGAAATACAGCTAATAATGTTCAACTCTCAAAACTTGCCCGGCAGGTAAAGTCTTATCGGGCCCTCGAAGTGGCCGATAAATTACGCGCCGGGTAACTACGATTTATGCTGCCGATAGTGCTACCTGGGAGTGGTCGAACGGAAACATCCTTTTACGCGGAGGGCAAGTTACACGCTACTTTACCAGTAGGTGGTAGAATCGGCCCTCAGTTGAGCAACTTGTCTCCTTACTCCCAAGCCTTTCCAGCCCAAAGTTTGCAACATTTTCGTAACACTACTCTTTCGTCAGAATTCACCCAGAACAAATCGTGCTGCTTTTCTTTGGATCTTTTCCAGTTCTTATATCAAGTGATCCAGAAGTGGGTGCCATACAATGGAACCATACTCCAGTTGGGGTCTTACCTGAGACTTATATGGCCTGTCCTTTACATCCTTACCACAATCCCTATATACCCTTATAAATATATGAAGCAATCTGTAACCTCTATTTATAACCTCATTTAATCTTCCTTTAATAGCCAACAGGCCTATTCTGATATACCTGCTTTGAAAATTATTCTGTCAATGGCAAGCAACAGAACATTAGAATGGTATATTCATGAACAGCTTAGTTGTTTTGTCATGTAATATGACATTTAACAGCTAGTATTTTGCATTGTTCTGTGAATTGCATCCATTCACATTTTAATCATAGGGAATTAGAGTCTGAATTCTGAAAAACATATAAAGTCATTTCCTGCATGTCAAACTTTTTTAAAGGATATTCAATTGTATTAAAACTGTTCCATTATTCTTACTTGTAAACAAACGTTCCTTCACAACCTTTCCCCAAGATTTCGTCTGGACGGAATGTTATCTTTCCAACTCGGATGCCTCCTCCTCCTATATCCTCAGGCAAAGCTGTCACAGACGAGGAATGTGCACTTGAAGAGGAATGATTACTGCTTTTAGACCCCTGAGACATTTGCTGGAATTCTCGTACCTGAAAACATGCACATCAAACATCCAAGCTGTAGAAATCAAAATATGTGAAGACTAAATTACTCACTTCTTCCCTCTGTTGCATGCCAATCAAAAATTGTGCAGTATCAAAACTTCCATCTGATCAACAACTGTTCCTGTAAAGTTAATCCCTGCAAAATTCCTCACTGATGCAGACAAATTGATAAAATCAAACTTGAAGGAAATCCTTCAGTCATCAGCTGATCTACCAGATGACATGAAAATTTAAGTGATTTGGACTATTCTGTGCACAATGGGACACATCCCTACAACAAATAAAATCTGCAAATTCTGAAAAGGTATAGCAACCCTTACATTTTCAGTACAAGAAAACTTGAAGAAAAAGAAAAACTTGCCTAACAAGACTAAATCCATCACCCGATCACAACCTGGTGAACACTAAAGATGGATTTCTAGACTCTTAGAAGATCAGGGAGATATTAAGAGACCTGGAATTTAAGACGTGGGTAATCTCCCTCACAAAGATAAAAGAGTTATCTTTTTAAAGAAATCCAGCTTTCGATAAATGGGTCAGCCACCATGATAGATTATTATGCAACGAATGGATAAGATGTCCTCAAGAGACTGGGAATGTAACAGCAGTTTGTGCTGTGCCCGGCAGGACCATTGAAAGCAACCCCTGTAACCGATGCCTCAACAAGATTTGAATACTTGCACACATCCATGGTTCCTGCCAGCACAGCGGGACTCTGTGTATTGATAGACACCATCAAATAAGAACCACCATTGCCCAGGCCCACAGAAGAATTGGAAGAGAAGAGATCCATGGTTTGGCAGAGAATGGAAGCACCTGAAGGATCATACGATTGCCTACAAAAACAACAATGTAGGCTAAATAACTGATCCAATCATCTGCTTCGAATCTTCCACAAATCAACCTGTGATGCTGATCATGAGAAGAACAAAATATATGAGCTCACAATTACATTCAACAAGCAAAAATGACTGAAATTATAAGCTTACCAATCAGAGACAGGGGTACAATACCTCGAAAATTAGTTGAATTCTGCAAGACATTCTACCTACCAAAATCGATAAGTGGCATTGCATTTTCTGCCTTAAAACCATCAAAAAGTATTTTTTTTTAAACATCCTCAGTGATTTTCTTAAAAATTCAGTAGGTTGTTTTATTTATTGATTTTTCAATTACACACATTTCAGTGTACTTTGCATTTTAGGCAGCCTCTAAATTGAGGAATTTTATTATGTTATATAATATGTATATAAGGTTAGAGAAAACTGAAGTGTTTAAAAGAATCCTCAAACAGTATTTTACTAGGAAAGTAACTGGCTTGGTTTTTGTTTTGTATTGATGTTGTATGAAAGTTATAAAACATGAAACAATTATGAACTTTCTTAAGCAGCAGAGTTCACCTTCACAGCGGTGTTTGGGCCGATGACCTTCGATGTTAGGCCCCTTACAACACCAAGCATCATCATCATCATCATCACAGCGATGTCATAAACTCTCTTTCTCTGCTCACTTTGTTTTCTCTATTCTTCAAGTTTATTCTTTGTCTTTTTTAGCCTCTATTCATTGCTTCTGAGTTTTGTTTTTCATGGTATATTCCCTCATCTTTGAATAACCTGACAACCTTGTTGGTTTTTAACTCATCACCAAGAAAACATTAGACTTGAGAGCAAAAATGGAAACTTGAACTACTTCTCTGTGTCGTCATTGTCGTCCTCATCATCATCATTTTCCCTTATCCAGCTCCAGGTGGATCAGGGTATTTATGGCATTTTTCCATCTTCCTCTTTCCTTCCACCATTCCTCTTCCACAATCTTGCCCCAGCCTAAATTTCATCTTCTTTTGCGCTATTCACTGATTCAATCCACCTTGTTCTAGGTCTCCCACTTGCTCTCTTGCCCTCGCACTTTGCCTCCAGCATCTGTCTTGGAATTCTATTCTCCTCCATCCTCTTTACACGTCCAAACCACCTTAGTTTATTCTTTTCAACTATCTCCTATACCAACCTCCTTCCTAACATCTTCACTTCCGACTCTGCCTTTCCTTGTCTTTCCTATCATACTTCTAGGAAATTTCATCTCACTGGCTTGAATTCTACAAGTCTGCCAGTCAAAGTCCAAGTCTGTTGCATAAGTCAGTATGGGTACATAATACATTATCTCTTTACTTTTCCTTGGCACTTCTTTGCTCCAAACAAGTTTTCTTATACTTTGGTAGAATGCATTACTCTGCTGTACCCTCCTGCTAATCTCCATGTCCACCCTAGCATTTTGCATTAATTCTCTTCCTAGGTATTTAAAGCTGTCTACAATTTCCAGACTCTCACTTCCAATTTTCACAGTGTCCTTTACTCGCCTTTTCCCTCTCGACATCACCATAGTCTTGCTTTTCTCTGTACTGATTTTCATGCCATACTTCTCAATTTTTTTGTTCAGTACATCTAGTCGTTGTTGCACTTCTTTGCAGTTCTTTACCCAGATCACATCATCATCTGCAAATAGCAGTAACTTCATCTCTTTATCTCCATAGGCTTCCTTTGTTTCCTTAACATTTCACCCATGACCATAATAAACAAAAGAGGTGACAGCACACTCCCCTGCCTTAGTCCAATCTCATTCCTAAACCATTCTGTCTTGCCAGCTGGGGTCAGTACTCTGCTAACACAGCTGCTGTATATTGCTTCTCTTCCGAGTCTCCTTTAAACCACGGTTTCCTAAACCTCTCTGGGGACACTATCATATGCCTTTTCTGTATCTATGAAAGTCATGACCAGATCCTTTCCATATTCCCAGTTTTTTCCCATCAACTGTCTCATGCTGAAGATTGGGTCCACTGTAAATCTCATGGTTAACCAAGAGAGCAACAGTTAATTGAATTCAAACCTCTTGGCCAAGACTTGTCATGAAACTGAAAGAGAGTGTGTGTTTCAGTGATAGCAAATGGTCTCTGCAAATTTTAAAGAGTCTGGGTTTTAACAGTTCAAACATATAGTTTCCCTACTTTTACGTGGCATAACTCTGAAGAATATCATGTCTCATCATTAATGCACATTGTAAATAATAATCCTTTTAGATTAATAACAATAATTCCGGGGTTCCCGTGGTTCACAGAGGGATAAGAAGCGCCTCAGTTGAATGGCTGGACAAGGAATTAACTAAAGCAAAATTAACGTAACAAATTTGGCAAATTTATTTCTTTCCTTTTGTTAAAATTGAAAGATAGAAAATCTGAATGAATAACAAACAAATATAACAGGTATTTAATGAGTTTGTCAGCTCTAACAATATCAGGGACTTAGAAGTCCAAAAATCAGGTACAAAAACTTGTAATAATTACCAGGCAGTTGATTTATACAGAAAGGAGCCTTATTGCTCTTGACAGGTACAATCAAAAACAAATACGCTCCACGAAGGTACACTACTCAGGAGTCTGGGCTCTGAAATACCATAGTTCAGCCTTGCAGAGGCAGTCAGTTTCCACTAATACACAGAAATTACACTAGGAAACCCATCAGGTGATCTCACTTTAGTGTGTTCATAATTACTCCACAATTCCAATAACATTAAGCACTATTCCGGAAGGGAACCAAGACACACAAACAGTTACTGAATAATCAGGGGGCATAACTGCCCATACTACATGGCCTTAATGGAAAAAAAAAATGGTTGTACATAATTGGCCATAAACAAATGCAAGAAGGCGAAACACCTGCACTCCTTATACAAATTGTTAAAACCCTAAGTGGGCTTATGGCCCAATGATACAGAGGCTAATCCTATACTATAAGATGTGACTAAAGGAGGAATATTTAAGGCCAAGACAAGATTTACGAATTTTGAAGTTTCAAAAAAATTTATAGAAACCCCAATGCAAGGTAGAATGGGAAACAACAGAGGGTCATCACTCCTTGTTCCCTTACATTACATATATCCCAGTAGAGAATAAAACCCGAGTCCTCCGACTTTCCAAAAATTCTATATTGAAACCACCTTACAAAATTATATTTAAAGAAAAGAGGTTGAAACCTTCCCCTCAAATTACCTACAGAAGCTATCACATGTCTAGGTAAATTCTGCCATTAACTTGTGCCATTGGATCTTCCTCACGCAGGACTCGTCCCTGCCTCCCTTAGGGTACGTTCACGCTGCAGCTTCGCAGCTGGAACATGGATGCTCACTCTAGCACCTCGCTGCTGGCTATAGCCAGGCTGCTCACCATGGAGCTTTTAGCCTGCAGCAGTTTTGCGCACACACTGCTGCCAGCTCTCAGGTGCAGCCGAAAATTCAACAGTGGAAGTGATAGTTAAGGCTATTTGTATTTTGCATAACTTGATTATAGATATGGAGGGGCTGAACACTTAGACTACAAAGATGTACTTCCTTAAGCTACCCCATCGAGGAGAAACAACGCAGCTCCAGCTGAAGCTTTTGAAGTGCAGAATAAATTCAGAGATTTTTTTAACGAGTGAGTCGCAGTTCTGTTGGCAAGTGTATCTTACAATAATTTGGTGTACTGAATGTGTAAGAAAAAGTGTAAAATGCCTCGCATGGATTTTTCAGTGCATTTCTACTGCGGGAGTTGACTGAAGAATGAAGTTACAAATGCTTCATTTCATAATTTAACAGTGTACTTCTGAATAATGTAAAATAAGGGGTTATGGAGTATCTCATTTTGACTTCAGTTAGGTCTCTTAAACAAAATGTATTTACAGTTTGAAAAAATAACTGTCGAACTTTCCATGAAAAACAAGGTATTTCATATAAATCACCTGCTAGTAATGATACAGGTCCCCTAAATAGCAAGAATAAAACAACAAAGTTGACATAATTGTTCCGCATTCTTTTGCCACTTCATTCCATAGTTTGATGGTGATGATGATTGTTGTTTAAAGTGGGCTAACATCTAGGTCATCGGTCCCTGATGCTATGAGATAAGACAAAATGGATTATAAGTTATAATTAACCCACTGACTAGGATTAAAAAAATTTTAATGATGAGGAAAATTATTATGAATTTAAAAAATAATCAGTGAATCTAATTTGCAATGCCATATTTTCCACTAAAATTAAAGAGAGTAAATGTAATAAAATTGAATAAGGCACTGACATAGAAATAAACTAATATATTTAATTCAAATTAAAAATACACAAAGATAGATAAACACACGGTCATTAGAATAAAATAGTAGTTAACAATTTAAAAATTAAAAAGAAACCTCACTTTTAAACACTATAAAACAGGTCACTATCCTTCATAAAACTGAGAACGAGGTCTACTGGCCGCTTGTCATCTCATCGCTCCTTTTATCCCATATGAAGCTCTGAAGATGATTCGCATGCCACTGGTTCCAAATCGCATTGCATTTGAAAACAAGTTCAGATAGCAAGTGATCACTGAACAAGTGTGTAGAGAGTGAAAAGAGGAAGAGTGGGTGACCTTGAAAGAAACAATCAAAGTCCAAGTTACAGGATAGCCGGCGATGCGCCAGGCTCGAAAATCAAATGTATTTGAGACCATGGATGTGGCGAAGATATCGGCCAGCAGCGCAGCTATAAGCCAGGCTCCAGGGTAAAAGCACCAACTGAGATCCATTGGTTTGTTTCAGCATCACCTAACATCGAGCAGTGAGGCTTGGCGATGTGTCAGCTGTGAAGCTGCAGCACAAATGTACGCTTAGGTCAAATCACACTCCTCAGCACTGAAGCAATTCAGACAAGATGGCCCTAAAGTGGCCTGCTTTTACAGTACGCATAGGGGAAACTTCCAGAACTGATAGGCTGGATTCCTGTACATACCCCTGGTTTTAATTGGTTAAAGAACATATTTCCAAGTATCTGATCGAGGAGGAACCAGTTGAAGTGTTGACAATTTCGGTACACAAATAAAAGAAATCCTCAGAAAAAAGGTTTGCCAATCACAAAAATAAATATTACTCTCTTCAGTAGTTATTCTTTAGTCCAGAAGAGGGAGCAACTAAATCAATGGTACAGACATCCAACTGTAGACGACAAAATCTTTGGAAGTTTACAAGTTCAAGTCCATTGGCATTGAGGGCCTTAGAGAAGGCATGCAGTTTAAATAGCCGGGGAAGGTGTACCCCTGGTACAGACCTCTAACCCCGAAGATTTTAGAAAGGGTTGAACAGCATTGAAATCTTGAAGTACATTAGCACATAAATTTTGAGAAATACATTCGTAGGCTGGAATATACTTGGTGAAGGGTCCATTCTTGCTTATTTGTTTCAGCTTCTTGGAGTAGAGTTGTCCGAAGTAGTCCAAGCCCGGGCTGTAGTGCACAGGGTTGACGGCATGAGCGGCCACCACTGCCAACGTCTGGATTGGATGTTACGGACTCCTTGGGTATCCTGAGATACCATCCTCCCAATACATTGAGGGGGAGGGCTGAAGCCAAGGTGATGAGGGCCCAAGACCAAATAAATTATATTTTTAATCTCGCATTATTATCTTGAAGTATACACAAAGACGCACATAAAATGCTGTCAGTTGGTACACATATTTATTTACATTTATTTACAAATTAAATACACACAACCTTAATCACTGGCGTCGCAATCAAAACACTTCACTCCGAAAACATCAACAAACCACCATTTTAACAACTGCCTATCACTAGCACATGGAGATTACAACCTTGAAACAGATGACTGCTGACAAGCATGTCGTCCATAATACAAGGTCACAAGTACAATTCCTGTTAAACCATAACTCCAACTAAACAGTAACACGTCTCTACCATCAAGACCACGCCACGGCGCACGAGTCTCGTTCGGATTCTGGGGGAGACTCGACATCATGCAAGAGACGAGTCGGAGCGTCTCGGTGTACCCCGAAGAGTCAAAAATTCAGACCAAAATCTAAAACCTTTCTAGCAACTTTCAACATAAATTCACTTACACAAACTGGCAAGCTGAAAACCCTCACCAAAGCTCTTCACGAAAATCAGATATCCATAATGGCTCTACAGGAAACAAGGTACCCAGATGAAGAGATTTTTGAATCCGAACGCTACCGATTTTTTAAGAGCAAAGTGCAAAGAGGAATCCTCAATGGAGCTGTGATGCTTGGAACCGCGTTTGCTGTTAGAACCAAGATCCTTAAATCGGTTGCAAATTTCGAACCTGTGAATGACAGATTGTCTATACTCACAGTTAAATGCGCGAACAAAACCTACACCCTAGTTAACGCACATGCTCCTACAAACGATAAGAACAAGTCTGATCCACACGAAGCTGATAATTTCTGGGACCTACTGGATGAAAAATTAAACAAAATCCCCAAACACCATGTCAAGCTTCTTTTGGGTGACTTCAATGCCCAACTAGGTCATGAACAGAAGTACAAGAAAGTTATAGGAAATTATCCCGCTCACAAAAGAACCAATCCCAACGGCAAAAGACTGGTGTCCATTTGCGAAAATCACAACCTGCAGGTCATGTCGACCCACTTTCGCCATCTACCCAGAAAGCAAATGACTTGGCGTTCTCCCGTCCAAGCTCTCGGAGAGTTCCAAATTGATCATGTTGCAATCTCCAGGAGAAACAGCCCTGAGATTATGAATGTCAAGGTAAAGAAAGGCATCAATGTGGCCTCAGATCATTATATGTCTCTTATCAAATTCAAACCAATTCCCGCAAACACAAGGAAGACAACGAAACAGATCACACGCTTCGACAATGATAAACTTCGGCAAAGGGTCGAGGAGTTCCAGGAGAAGGCTAGACCAAAAGACTGTGACTTTAACAACACCAAAAGTCTCCATGTTGAGGCCGCCAAAGACGTTGCAGAAATCAAGAGAAGCAAAAAGCATGCCTGGTGGAATAGTACCTGCGAATCAGTCCTCCAAGAAAGACTCAGTGCGTGGAAACAGTACTACTCTACGAAATCAGAAAATGATTGGGAAACCTACAAAACCCAACGTGCCCAAGCAGCTAGGGTGTTCAGAACTGAGAAACGTAAACACGAAAAATCTCTCATTGAAAAGATAGAACAAAACTTTAGGAAGAATGAAAGCAGAGAGTACTACAGAGCCTTCAAACGCAAACTCACTGGCTATAAACCACCATCTCTATGCTTTGAGCGAAAGGACGGCACACTGGCGACGTCAAATGAAGAAAATTGCAGCATTCTGGCAGATTACTTCAAGAATTTACTTAATTGCTCTAAACTGCAAAGCGCCATTGAGACCAAGGAACCCTTACTCAGGTACCCAGACTCCAGACCACCCGACAGAGATGAAATCAAGCGCCACATTGCCCGTCTCAAAAATAACAAAGCGCCAGGGGAAGACTCAGTAGTTGCAGAACTATGGAAATATGCCCCAGAGGAATCACTTGATCTTGCAAAAGCAAATAGAAGAAATTTGGAACAAGGAGACCCTACCCGAAGATAGGAAAATAGCTTTGATCCATCCATTACACAAAAAAGGCAGCATGAAGAACATCAACAACTACAGAGGAATATCCTTGCTACCCGTGACTTACAAAATTCTCTCACTTGCCATCCTGGAGCGTTTGGAAGCACAAGTCGAACATCAAATAGGTGAATACCAAGGAGGGTTCAGAAAAGGTCGCTCAACAGCTGAACAGATCCAAAATCTCAAAACGATTATCAGATATTGTACATTAAGGTCCAAGCAGTATGTGTCTGCCTTTGTGGACTTTAAGAAAGCGTACGACTCCATTGACCGGGAAGTGCTGCTAAACATCTTAAATGAATTTGGAGTTGATCTGAAACTGCTGGCATTAATTAGAGCCACCCTGACTGACACAAAATCCAAGGTGAAGTTCCACGGATGTCTCTCGCATTCCTTTGACATCAAAACAGGAGTCCGACAAGGTGATGGGCTATGCCCGATACTCTTCAACTGTGTTCTTGAAAAGATCATCAGAACTTGGCAGGTGAGATTACAGGAAACCAACTACAGTCCATTGAGAATAGGAACCAAATCCAAGGGGATCGCAACAGACTGCTTAGCATTTGCCAATGATATTGCTGTTCTCTCAAACGACATAGAAACCGCTAGAGCTCAAGTTGAAATTTTAAAGGAAATTGCCGAACAAACTGGTTTGCAGATATCGTTTGAGAAAACAGAAGTAATGACTAACATCAAAGAGGCTCCACCAAAACTCCATACAAAATACGGGGACATCACCCGAGTAGACAAATTCAAATACCTGGGTGAGATCATCATGAAAAATGGACTGGACAAAGAAGCACTTCAGGAGCGAGTACGCAAACTGGAAATAGCCTACCAAACATCCCGCACAATCTACAACAAAAAATGCCTTTCCCAAAACACCAAGATACGTCAATATGAAACAGTTCTGAAGCCAGTAGTTCTATATGCAGCCGAAACCCTGTCTCTAAATGCCAACAAAGGACTCCTTGAAGAACTGGAGAAAAGAGAACGCAAAATTGTGAGAGGAATCTTGGGATCAAAGTACAGAAATGGAATCCATCAAAAGAGATCCAACAAGGAAGTCTACAGCAAAATAGAGAAAATTACCGACACAATCAGAAAAAGACGGGCACGATTTTACGGTCATCTGAAAAGAATGGACGGAAGAAAGTTAACTAAAGAAATCTTTCACTTTTTTGATTCAAACCCCAAAACCACAATTCCCTGGTTTAGAAATACCAAAGAAGACCTGCAAATGCTACATATCTCAGCTGAAGACGCCCATAACAGAGATCTCTTCCGCAAGAAAATATTGACGAACGGGCTAAACCGAGACGAGCAACCGAAGAGAAGACACGATGCCCCTTGGACAGAGGAGCGTAAGCAGGCCCACTCACAAAGAATGAGGGAAATTTGGGCTCTAAAGAAGGCCAAGTTCAGTGTCAAATGCAACAAGACTTAACGTGGCCCTTGATGGCCCCAGCGAATTATATAATAATAATAATAATAATAATAATAATAATAATAATAATAATAATAATAATAATAATAATTGTATCAGGCGGTACACCTCCACGCCGCTAGTTCAAATATTGCGCCAGTTGAAACTCCTCTACAGGAGAAAGCCTGAACTATAAAAAACTGTATTAACTCAACAGTTTCTCCGAAGATGGCTATGCGTGAATTTTGATGTATTTTTGTTTGTAACTGATCAAGAAGTGTGGACGTTCTCTACCAGATGTCTCTACTAAAAACTATGATTACGCACTCTGGGGCGAAGGAATGAACTTTCTTGAAGAAATTTTGTATTCTTAAGTTTTGTCTTTACTACATTTTGTTCTTTTATTTTTTGGGTTGGCAATATTAATATTTCCGTCCGCCAGTTTTGAACTCAGCCAATCCCGAATTTATTTAATTAATTTTTGACCAATAGTGTATGTCTTCTTCGATATGGATATGTAGCTCTAAGCTATCCAATAAAGTTGAGGGGGTGTGTCTATTCATTCCTGAAAGGTCTTGAATTTTCCACGAGGGTATAAAAACTGCTGATTTTCTTGCCTCGGGGCCACTTCAGTAACATCTAACTTAGTGTGTGGATATGTAGCAGGGGGCGGGAAGCGCCTCTTTCTTCAAGCAGCAGCTCTTCAACATGGTAATGGCCTGTTAACATCTTTATTTCTCGCTAGCTCAGCAGTTTAACTCTCGGGGAGGGTTCGAAACCTTTTAGTATGTAACCTACCTTTCAAATGTAAATTCCTTTCAGTCTATGTAAAAACTACAAATATCTTTTACTGTAAAGTGGGGATAGAGAGTGCTTTACCCTCTCAAACTCCCCTTCATTTTGAAACCGAGGTGACTACGTTTTTATAACCGTTTCTTCTCTTCCTTAATATATTAAAGTTTTCTCACACGGGTCACCTCCTTAGCTTGGGATTAGCCCCTGTGTTTCGGCCTAGAGCCACTTAGGTTTTAAAGGGTATTTTGGAGTCGAAGTTTACGCCTCCAGTTCCTTCTGTACTTTGGGCCAGTAACTCATCCTGATGTTTTGTTCTCTTCATGCAAAGGCCCTGTAGGTTGGGTATTAGATACCCCTGTTTCACTGTATGTGTGCCTTGAGGGCAGTTAGGAGTAAGGATTGTTGTGGCCTTTGATACATACATACATACATACATACATACATACATACATACATACATACATACATACATACATACATACATACATACATACATTACATACATTATCATTATAAACTGTTATGCCTTTCAGCGTTCAGTCTGCAAGCCTCTGAGAATTTACTAAACGTCACCACAATCCTCGATTTGCAACCAGTGTTGTGGCCTCATTTAGTTCTATACCTCTTATCTTTAAATCGTTAGAAACCGAGTCTAACCATCGTCGTCTTGGTCTCCCTCCACTTTTCTTACCCTCCACAACAGAGTCCATTATTCTCCTAGGTAACCTATCCTCCTCCATTCGCCTCACATGACCCCACCACCGAAGCCGGTTTATGCGTACAGCTTCATCCATCGAGTTCATTCCTAAATTAGCCTTTATCTCCTCATTCCGAGTGCCCTCCTGCCATTGTTCCTACCTGTTTGTACCAGCAATCATTCTTGCTACTTTCATGTCTGTTACTTC
Source organism: Anabrus simplex (assembly GCF_040414725.1). Taxonomy (NCBI): domain Eukaryota; kingdom Metazoa; phylum Arthropoda; class Insecta; order Orthoptera; family Tettigoniidae; genus Anabrus; species Anabrus simplex. Next base: position 246,099,637 of record NC_090265.1, on the reverse strand, counting down.
TAACTTATGAATAAGATATCCTGAGTCCACCCAGCTTTCACTCCCGTAAAGCAAAGTTGGTCTGAAAACAGACCGATGTAAAGATAGTTTCGTCTGGGAGCTGACTTCCTTCTTACAGAATACTGCTGATCGCAACTGTGAGCTCACTGCATTAGCTTTACTACACCTTGATTCAATCTCGCTTACTATAATACCATCCTGGGAAAAAACACAACCTAAATACTTGAAATTATCGACCTGTTCTAGTTTAGTATCACCAATCTGACATTCAATTCTGTTGAATTTCTTACCTACTGACATCAATTTAGTCTTCGAGAGGCTAATTTTCATACCATACTCATTGCACCTATTTTCAAGTTCCAAGATATTAGACTGCAGGCTTTCGGCACAGTCTGCCATTAAGACCAAGTCGTCAGCATAGGCCAAACTGCTTACTACATTTCCACCTAACTGAATCCCTCCCTGCCATTTTATACCTTTCAGCATATGATCCAGGTAAACTACAAACAGCAAAGGTGAAAGATTACAGCCTTGTCTAACTCCTGGAAGTACCCTAAACCAAGAACTCATTCTAGCATCAATTCTCACTGAAGCCCAATTGTCAACATAAATGCCTTTGATTGATTTTAATAATCTACCTTTACTTCCATAGTCCCCCAGTATAGCGAACATCTTTTCCCTCGGTACCCTGTCATATGCTTTCCCTAGATCTACGAAACATAAACACAACTGCCTATTCCTCTCGTAGCATTTTTCAATTACCTGGCGCATACTGAAAATCTGATCCTGACAGCCTCTCTGTGGTCTGAAACCACACTGGTTTTCATTCAACTTCCTTTTAACGACTGATTGCACCCTCCTTTCCAAGATGCCAGTGAATGCTTTGCCTGGTATACTAATCAATGAGATACCTCGATAGTTATTGCAATCCTTCCTGTTCCCTTGCTTATAGATAGGTGCAATTACTACTTTTGTCCAATCTGAAGGTACTTTTCCAACACTCCACGCTAATTTTACTACTCTATGAAGCCATTTCATCCCTGCCTTCCCACTATACTTCACCATTTCAGGTCTAATTTCATCTATTCCTGCTGCCTTATGACAATGGAGTTTATTTACTATCCTTACTATCCTTTCACTTCCTCAAGCATAATTTCACCAACATCATTTTCCTCCTCCCCATGAGCTTGGCTGTTTGCAACACCACCAGGATGATTTCCTTTTACGTTGAGAAGATGTTCAAAATATTCCCTCCACCTCTCCAGTGATTCCCTGGGATCTATTATGAGTTCACCTGAATTACTCAAAACACTGTTCATTTCCTTTTTCCCTCCCTTCCTAAGATTCTTTATTACTGTCCAGAAAGGTTTCCCTGCTGCTTGACCTAGCCTTTCCAGGTGATTACCTAAATCTTTCCATGACTTCTTTTTGGATTCAACAACTATTTGTTTTGCTCTGTTTCTTTCATCTACGTACAAATCCCTGTCTGCCTCGGCCCTTGTTTGGAGCCATTTCTGATAAGCCTTCTTTTTACGTTTACAGGCTGCTCTCACTTCATCATTCCACCAAGATGTTTGCCTTTTCCCATCTTTACACACAGTTGTTCCTAGGCATTCCCTTGCTGTTTCTACTACAGCATCCCTGTATGCCACCCATTCACTTTCTATATCCTGAACCTGTTTACTGTCTACTGTTCAAAACTTCTCACTAATCATATCCATGTACTTCTGTCTAATTTCCTCGTCCCGGAGATTTTCTACTCTTATTCGTTTGTAGACAGATTTCACTTTCTCTACCCTAGGCCTAGAGATACTTAGTTCACTACAGATCAGATAGTGGTCTGTATCATCGAAAAATCCCCGAAAAACTCGTACATTCCTAAAAGATTTCCTGAATTCAAAGTCTGTTAAGATATAGTCTATTATGGATCTGGTATCCCTAGCCTCCCATGTGTAGCGTTGAATAGCCTTATGCTTGAAGAATGTATTCGTAACAGCTAAACCCATACTAGCACAGAAGTCCAGCAAACGCTTCCCATTCCCATTAGTTTCCATATCTTCCCCACATTTACCAATCACCCTTTCGTATCCTTCAGTTCTATTCCCAACTCTCGCATTGAAATCGCCCATTAGCACTATTCTATCCTTGCTGTTGACCCTGACCACAATGTCACTCAATGCTTCATAAAACTTGTCAACTTCATCCTCATCTGCACCCTCACATGGTGAATACACAGACACAATTCTTGTCCTAATTCCTCCCACTGACAAATCTACCCACATCATTCGCTCATTTACGTGCCTAACCGAAACTATGTTGCGTGCAATGGTATTCCTGATAAAGAGCCCTACCCCAGACTCTGCCCTTCCCTTTCTAACACCCGTCAAGTACACTTTATAATCTCCTCTCTCTTCCTCCTTATCTCCCCTTACCCGAATATCACTTACTCCTAGCACATCCAGATGCATCCTCTTTGCTGACTCAGCCAGTTCTACCTTCTTTCTTCCATAAACCCCATTAATATTGATAGCTCCCCATCGAATTCCATTTCGTTCACCAAGTTGTTTCCAAGGAGTCCCTCGCCTGTCAAATGGGAGTGGGACTCCATTACTCCCATAGGTCCAAGGCTTGCTTAAAGTGTTCTGAGCTTGGTAAATTCATGAAGCAGGATGCTGCCCTACTTGCACATAGTCCAAGTGAGGATCTCTCCTCTAACGGGTTATGGACCACCGGTGAATTGTATAGTCCTAGCCGCCTGAGTACAAGGAGGGCCACGACTCAGAATATGTCCGAGAAGCCCACTCCCATTCCATAGCAACTGGTATCCCGACTCTCAGGACCACTTACTAGGCCACTCAGCCGTTGCCCATGGTTCACGAACTAGGACGTGACTACAGTAACCCACAAACATGAACCATTGGCCTTTGATAAGGCTTGTAAAATTGAGAGCAGGTCCGCTCTTTCTGGTATTTTGGAAAGTGCCTCTAGGAGGCTTAACATTGTAGTTAGGAGCAAGTGCTCCTTGAAATGATGGGGTTTTCTGCCCCTTTGCTTAATTCTGTACTTTGGTAAAATTGGGCTAATAGCTCAAGGATTGTAATTGTGGGGCTCGAAGCCCAGATCTTGTAATTATCCCCTAACACTTATAATTTCTTTGTACCTGATTTTGACTTCTTGTTGACTTGTTAAGTTTTCAAATTCTATGTCACCACTGTTAAGTTTTGAAAATATAACCTCTGTTGAAATTTTAATTCATCTTTCGAACTTGTAGTTAGATCCATTCAAGCCCGCACCTTCTTTCATCTCTGCTGATCCAGCAAAACACGGTAATAATAATAATAATAATAATAATAATAATAATAATAATAATAATAATAATAATAATAATAATAATAATAATAATAATAATAATAATAATTCGAGCTGGATACTTGCATTTTTTACCCATGGGTGAGAGAATATTGTTTTCATGTTATATCAGTTTATCACACTTGCGTCAATCTTTTAGAAAGTATCATTATACATGGGTTTCTATTTTAATACTACAGCTCAGAGCAGCTGGGGTGGCAGTGCGCAAAGCTCTATGCTGTCATTACATTATATCATTCTCCTATCTTACCAATCAGAATAATTTGAGCTGAATGAGTGTGTGGTGTTAAATGAAGAAAGATTATTTTGCAAATATAGATGATGAAATTGAAGCAAGTGTTTAGGTTTTAGTTCTGAAGGAAGCAGAAGGAAGTGAACTTCATGTCTTGCATAGGTAAGTTTGAGCTATTAAAAGTCTGTGAACAATCTGAAAACATGCAACAGTAAACAAAGAATGAGCTAGAGGTGACACAAGGATATACCGCCACTTCACAGGTATTCATGTCAGCTTCATACCGTGTCACTGATTGAACGGTAATATGCAAAGTAAACATGTCCATTAGAACAAGCGGGATCATCTGATTACGATCACCTGGAAAAATCCTGGTCTCCAGAAACCATTAACTGTCATAAAACGTCTTGTTTTATTTAAAATTTAAAATATCTTGCCGAGACTTCCTGTTGAGAGTTAGCGATTGAAGTGTGTATTGGTGTGTATTGTGTGCGTGTGATTGGTAATTGTAAAATTAAAAATTGTTTCTGTTAGTTTTATATAATGTAAACGTAAGGGTAGTTGATAAGTGTGTACATTGTAAGTGTGTGTGTGCAAGTGTCTGTGTGAGATAGAAAAGAGGACTGAAGTAACGAACTAATAAGCTAATAAGCTGCATATTGTGTGGGTGTGTAACTTAAGCTTAATTTAGGAAATAGTATAAGTAGTGTAATTAGTATAATTAGTAATAGGCAACCTTAATATTATTTGTTGTATTGTGGTTAAGTGAAAGAGAGGGCCGTGTGCCCTAACTTCGCCACATGAAAGAAGCCATAATAAATAAATGAAATAAATAAACAGATGTTGCACCTTACATTCGTAAAGTCTTGGGATTGCCTATTACTCTTTTGGTCCTAATATAAGACTGGGAATTTTATGTTTTTATGTTAAAATGTCATAAAAACCGCAGTCGTTTTATTTGCACACGTTTCATTTAAAACATCTGTATCATTTTCCACTCGTACTGACTTGTGCAGTGAACGTGCTTACCAGCTGAGATCAAGGTTATGAATAATTGTAATTTCTGAAGTTTTTTGATGATATTTTTTCTCTTCTCATTTTTATTGTAATTAGTGACGGGCAGATTTGAATATAATGCATTCGCAAACTTTTGAGAACCGATACCTACATTCGAAACCATATTCTTGAGTTCAACATAACCTGTATATGTCAATATAAGCCTAATTTACGTGGAACAAGATTTTCAGAAACTTACTATGAACAATACACCGGTGACCAAATTAAAATGGAAGATTAAGACAAGAAAGGATTTTGCCATCATGCTGGGCGCTTTTGTATCTGATGTGCTTTATTTTATTGCATTAGATTAGATTAGGTTGTTTGGCTGATCAAAATTGCTGAAATGAAAGAAGTTTTCACAAAAAACTGATGAAGTTTCCCTGGTATAACTGAATATAAAGTATCGAGATTTTTAACTCGCGTACCGATAATTAATGTTTGAAGCCGGTCCCGTTGTCTAACTTGCCTGCCTCTCACCCAGAGGGCCCAGGTTCGATTCCCAGCCAGGTCAGGCATTTTTACCTGGGTATAAGAGCTGGTTCCAGGTCCAGTCGGCCTACGTGATTACCTTTATTTGAGGAACTATGTAATGGTGAGATGGCGACCCCGGTCTAGAGAGCCACGAATAATGGTCAAGAGGATTCATCACATTGACCATGCGTCACCTCGTAATCTGCAGGCTGTTGGGCTGAGTAGCGGTCGCTAGGCAGGCAGAGGCGCATTGGGGCTGAGGTTTGGTTTGGTTTAGGAGTGTTTGTAAGATTATAATTACATGTATTTCATTTTTGTAATGTTTAGCCAAATTGTTGAGGGTTTTCATTCATTCCCGGATTTTCTGTTTTCCCTTTTGGTCCATCCAAAAACGGAGAATCAAGGTTCCAATGTATTTGAATTTGCATATAAAAATAACTTCTTTCTCACAAGATACTTGTATTGCCCCACCCTGGGAGTCATCCCTCATCACAATGCCTAATTTTAAAATCTAAGAATGAAATGAGGTCTTACTGTTAATACCTGGATGCGAAGGTACCACATCATGGAAAAGACACAGCTGAAGCACACAATCACCACTAGCTTGAGGAACTTGTTTTCCTGTTGATTAATCCATTGCTTGCCAGCTTTAAATGAAACACTCAAGAAGTCATGTGATAGAAGGTATGAGACATTCCCTTCAAGTACTTTCTCCCAGTAACCATGAAGTACATCTTTTTCCTTCAATGGTTCTGTCTGAATACCGATGCTACTTCTCTCTTTGACAACTTCTGGCCACTGAGCAATTTTTGATAAAGACCTATATTCATATCTTGAGCTCTCTGCTTTGGTCTCTTTTTCATCAACAATGAGATGGCCACGTGTAGTAGGTCGCAACATTAAACTGCTCTTATCTGTTATCTGAAGCCTAGTATTGCTATAATCAGGAACAGCATAGTGTCCTAAAACAAAAGGTAATATACATTAAAAATAAATCTATGTATGATTGGCTACATTAATTAATTATGCAATCTATACACATACAAACACAATGAATAAGAGATGTCTTAAGAGTCAAGTACACTACATTAAAAAAAAAAAATTTTTTTTAAATGCTTATGACTAAACTCCCAAAGCTTTGCAATGTCTTCCAATGAATTCCTATATGAACAGCAAGCTTAAACGTGAATTTAACAAACCCTTTTCAAACCACATTCATGGTCATGGCACAGATTCAAAACTTCAAAAGGGTTAAAAGATTAAAAAATGAACTCATACAAAACATCCAGCATTCTGTGAGCACAATTTCCTATGGTTACTAATTAGAGGTTGCTCATTATCAACTAGCATCTCAAACTATGCTCTTGACTACAAAGAAAATATTTATAGGACTATTATTTTAAAGTTCCCATGATTGACTACAGTGACTATATTGATACAGTGCTACCAAGTCGGTTCAATTTCTGATCTGCCACGCCTGGAATTGCAATATCTATTAAGGAAACTATTTAAAACAGTTTATGTTGGATCAACCTTGTCAATACACTTTTAATGATTGAAAATTATTTATTCTAACATACATGTTTCAGGAACAATATCCATTCCCTTCATTAGTAAAGTCAAATCAAGGAATAAAAAACTATGTAACACACTCTTTAATAGATTTAAACAAGTCAATATAGGATCAAATAAAATACCTATTGTGGTTAAGTTTATCAACCTGGAGTTGCATTCGTTCATCACATTTCTCCCTAGCACTCTATTGTAAACACGTTGTTTTAATAGCTGTAGTTTGCAGAGTTGGTGAAAATGTTGGGTTGTTGTGCTTTTAGCTGTATGAACAGGCATTTTTTTTTTTTTTTAGAGCCCAATGGCTTATCTTATGCGAGGTTAACTCAAATGTTTCAAAGAGAGCACATTCATCATCACCTTTATTTCCTGTTTCCAGCTTCCCAGGTTGGGTTGTGATTCAAGGACCTCCATCGCTGCCTGTCTCTCCAGCACTATTCTCCCTTTTTAAGTTCTTCCGGTTTTCCTCCCTTCTTCTCTATGCACTCCCACACTGAATCTGTCCACCTCTTTCGGAGTCTTCATTGTGGTCTCTTTCCTGTTAAGCTTTTTTTGGCACTCTCTCTTCTCCCATTCTCATCATATGTTCATACCACTTCAACTTTGTTGTTTCTATCCTGTCTTGAAGTTTCAAGATTCCTGTCCTTTTCCTTATCTCTTCATTTCTAATTCTATCCTTTCTGGTCTTGCCCTTGATACCTCTTAGGAATTTCATCTCCGCTGTCTGTATTCTACTTTCCTCTCATCGTGTTTTAGTCCACGATCCAGCTGCATAGCTTAGTATGGGTTCATAATAGGTTGAATATAATACTTTCTTACATTTTTTCAGGACATCTTGGTTCCACAAAATACCCCTTACACTCTGGTAGAAGCTGTTTGCTTGTTGTATTCTTTTCCCAATTTCCTTGGTTATCTTTCCATCATCTGACTATTGTTTTGGTTTTCTCTGTGCTTACTTTCATCCCAAATTTGTCTATCTCTTGATTCCATACATCTACTTGTTTTTGTACTTCCGTTTCATCCTCATCCCATATCACTATATCATCTGCAAACAACATGGCTTTTGTTGCCTGTCTTCCCAATCTCTGTTTAATGTTCTTATGAATTTCATCCATGACTATTACAAAAAGTATGGGGAATAGTACACTCCCCTGTCAGAGACCAGTTTCAACTTTAAACCATTTTGTTTTTCCTATACTAGTCTTCACCCAACTAACACAATTTTTGTACATAGCTTTTATCATTTGCACTTCCACTCTGTTAACTCTTTTATTCCTTAATGTCTCCCATACCAACTGTCTGGGCATATTGTCAATAAATGTCATCACTATGTCTTTTTCTAACTCCCATCTCTTCTCCATCATATGTCTTAATGTAAAGATCAGGTCAAACGTTGATCTCTTTCCTAAAACCATACTGTTCTTCCATTCCTCTTTCTAGTGTCCTCCTCAGTCTTTCTTCCAATACTCTCTCAAATATCTTAGCTACATGGACAATAAGGGTGATACCTCAGTAGTTATTGCATTCATTTTTATCACCTTTTTTAAATATTGGGATAATTAAACCCTTTCCACACTCTTCTGGGATCTCTTTCTTGCTCCAGATTATTCTAAATAATCTATACAGCCACTGTAGCCCTATTGGTCCTGCTGCTTTTAACATTTCCATAGTTACCTCATCCACTCCTGTTGCTTTACCGCTCATCATCTTTTGTATGGCTTCCCCTATTTCTAACATCGATATCTCCTTTTCTTCTTTCCCCTTTGTTTCTTCTTGCTCCTTCTCATCTACCAGTTCACTATATTTAATAATTAGCAGTTCTGAGAAGTATTCTTCCCAACTTTTTAGTATGTCATCTCTTTGTGTCAATATCTACCCTGTTTCAGTTTTTACAAATTTTGTATCTTCCCTATTTTGTAAACTATTCTTCACCAAACCAAACAAAACCTTTTTACTTCCCTTTATATCCTCCTGTAAAGTTTCTTTGAAATTTTCCCAGCTCTTCCGTTTCTTTCCTTGTACTATTGGCTAATTTATATTTCTGCCAATTCTCTGTACTATTGCTGCCTATCCACTTCCTCCAAGACATTTGTTCCTCTTTAACTGCTTCCTTTACCCTGCTGTTCCACCAAGGAGTCACCTTTTCATTTTTCCCTGATAGTCTTCCACAGGTGTTTACTGCACACTTAGAAATCCATCTCTGAAACATGTCCATTCCTCTTCCACACTGTTCAAGTCATCTTTGGGAATTTCTTTCTTCAGATCCTCTTGAAACTTTTCCCTTATTTCTTTCTCTTTTAACTTCCATCCTTTTATTTTTCTTTCCCTACATTACAGTTCGTAAATAAGTTTACATTACAGTTTGAATTATAAATTGAAGATTTTTTTTCTAACTATATTGTTGTAAGTCACAAAGTAAGTCTACTTACATACATACATACATACATACATACATACATACATACATACATACATACATACATACATACATACATACATACATTATCATTATAGACTGTTATGCCTTTCAACGTTCAGTCTGCAAGCCTCTGTGAATTTACTAAACGTCGCCACAATCCTCAATTTGCAACTAGTTTTGTGGCCTCATTTAGTTCTATACCTCTTATCTTTAAATCGTTAGAAACCGAGTCTAACCATCGTCGTCTTGGTCTCCCTCTACTTCTCTTACCCTCCATAGCAGAGTCCATTATTCTCCTAGGTAACCTATCCTCCTCCATTCGCATCACATGAACCCACCACTGAAGCCGGTTTATGCGTACAGCTTCATCCATCGAGTTCATTCCTAAATTAGCCTTTATCTCCTCATTCCGAGTACCCTCTTGCCATTGTTCCCACCTGTTTGCACCAGCAATCATTCTCGCTACTTTCATGTCTGTTACTTCTAAACTTATGAATAAGATAGCCTGAATCCACCCAGCTTTCGCTCCCGTAAAGCAAAGTTGGTCTGAAAACAGACCGATGTAAAGATAGTTTCGTCTGGGAGCTGACTTCCTTCTTACAGAATACCGCTGATCGCAAACTGCGAGCTCACTGCATTAGCTTTACTACACCTTGATTCAATCTCACCTACTATATTACCATCCTGGGAGAACACACAACCTAAATACTTGAAATTATCGACCTGTTTTAGCTTCGTATCACCAATCTGACATTCAATTCTGTTGAATTTCTTACCTACTGACATCAATTTAGTCTTCGAGAGGCTAATTTTCATACCACACTCATTGCACCTATTTTCAAGTTCCAAGATGTTAGACTGCAGGCTTTCGGCACAGTCTGCCATTAAGACCAAGTCGTCAGCATAGGCCAAACTGCTTACTACATTTCCACCTAACTGAATCCCTCCCTGCCATTTTATACCTTTCAGCAGATGATCCATGTAAACTACGAACAGCAAAGGTGAAAGATTACAGCCTTGTCTAACCCCTGTAAGTACCCTGAACCAAGAACTCCTTCTACCACCAATTCTCACTGAAGCCCAATTGTCAACATAAATGCCTTTGATTGATTTTAATAATTTACCTTTAATTCCATAGTCCCCCAGTATAGTGAACATCTTTTCCCTCGGTACGCTGTCATATGCTTTCTCTAGATCTACGAAACATAAACACAACTGCCTATTCCTCTCAGAGCATTTTTCAATTACCTGGCGCATACTGAAAATCTGATCCTGACAGCCTCTCTGTGATCTGAAACCACACTGGTTTTCATCCAACTTCCTCTCAACGACTGAACGCACCCTCCCTTCCAAGACCCCAGTGAATATTTTGCCTGGTATACTAATCAATGAGATACCTCGATAGTTGTTGCAATCCTTCCTGTTCCCTTGCTTATAGATAGGTGCAATTACTGCTTTTGTCCAATCTGAAGGTACTTTTCCAACACTCCACGCTAATTTTACTACTCTATGAAGCCATTTCATCCCTGCCTTCCCACTATACTTCACCATTTCAGGTCTAATTTCATCTATTCCTACTGCCTTATGACAATGGAGTTTATTTACTATCCTTACTATCCTTTCCACTTCCTCAAGCATAATTTCACCAACATCATTTTCCTCCTCCCCATGAGCTTGGCTGTTCGCAACACCACCAGGATGATTTCCTTCTACAATGAAAAGATGTTCAAAATATTCCCTCCACCTCTCCAGTGATTCCCTGGGATCTATTATGAGTTCACCTGAATTACTCAAAACACTGTTCATTTCCTTTTTCCCTCCCTTCCTAAGATTCTTTATTACTGACCAGAAAGGTTTCCCTGCTGCTTGACCTAGCCTTTCCAGGTTATTACCAAAATCTTACCATGACTTCTTTTTGGATTCAACAACTATTTGTTTTGCTCTGTTTCTTTCATCTACGTACAAATCCCTGTCTGCCTCAGCCTTGTTTGGAGCCATTTCTGATAAGCCTTCTTTTTACGTTTACAGGCTGCTCTCACTTCATCATTCCACCAAGATGTTCGCCTTTTCCCATCTTTATACACAGTTGTTCCTAGGCATTCCCTGGCTGTTTCTACTACAGCATCCCTGTATGCCACCCATTCACTTTCTATATCCTGAACCTGCTTACCGTCTACTATTCGAAATAAAAATTTTGGTACCAAAAGTGAAGAACAAAATATCTGCAATTCTGGTAGCTGTCATGATTTATTGAACACGTTTCTAATGAGGTGCACTGTATTTAGCCAAAAAATTGATTCGAGAATAAAGTAAAACTATCCTCAGCAGCAAATCTGTGGCAACACGTTGCTGTTTGAGTCATCAGTCCATAGACTGGTTTGATGCAGCTCTCCATGTCACCCTATCCTGTGCTAACCTTTTCATTTCTACGTTAACTACTGCATCCTACCTCTGCTCTAATCTGCCTGTCATATTCATACCTTGGTCTACCCCTACCGTTCTTACCACCTACAATTCCTTCAAAAACCAACTGAACAAGTTCTGGGTGTCTTAAGATGTGTCCTATCATTCTATCTCTTCTTCTCGTCAAATTTAGCCAAATTGATCTCTCGCTAATTCGATTCAGTATCTCTTCATTTGTGATTCGATCTATCCATCTCACCTTCAGCATTCTTCTGTAACACCACATTTCAAAAGCTTCTATTCTCTTTCCTTCTGAACTAGTTATCCTCCACGTTTCACTTCCATACAATGCCACGCTCCACACAAAAATCTTCAAAAACATCTTTCTAAATCCTATATCAATGTTTAAAGTGAGCAAATTTCTTTTCTTAAGAAAGCTCTTCCTTGCTTGTGCTAATCTGCATTTTATGTTCTCCTTACTTCTGCCATCGTTAGTTATTTTACTACCCAAGTAACAATATTCATCCACTTCCTTTAAGACTTCATTTCCTAATTTAATATTTCCTGCATCACCTGCCTTCATTCGACTGCACTCCATCACTTTTGTTTTGGAATTATTTATTTTCATCTTGTACTCCTTACCCAAGACTTCATCCATACCATTCAGCAGCTTCTCAAGATCTTCTGCAGTCTCAGATAAAATAACAATATCACGGCAAATCTCAAAGTTTTGATTTCTTCTCCTTGGATTGTGATTCCCTTTCCAAATTCCTCTTTGATTTTCTTTACTGCCTGTTCTATGTAAACACTGAAAAGGAGGGAGGACAAACTGCAGCCTTGCGTCATTCCTTTCTGGCTTGATGCTTCTTTTTCAAAGCCCTCGATTCTCATCACTGCAGACTGATTTTTATACAGATTGTAGATAATTCTTCGTTCTCGGTATATGATCCCAATCACCTTCAGAATCTTAAATAGCTTGGTTCAATCAACATTATCGAATGCCTTTTCTAGATCCATGAATGCCATGTATGTGGGCTTGTCCTTCTTGATTCAATCCTCTAAGATCAGACGTAAAGTCAGGATTGCTTCACGTGTTCCTACATTTCTTCTGAAGTTTAACTGATCTTCTCCCAACTCAGCTTCAACTTGTTTTTCCATTCTTCTGTAAATAATATGTGTTAAAATTTTGCAGGCATGAGATACTAAACTAATGGTGCGGTAGTTTTCACACCTGTCAGCACCGGCTTTCTTGGGAGTAGGTATAACAACATTCTGCCGAAAATCGGATGGGACTTCTCCTGTCTCATACATCTTACACACTAAATGGAATAACCTTGCCATGCTGGTTTCTCCTAAGGCAGTCAGTAATTCAGAGGGAATGTCATCAATTCCAGGTGCCTTGCTCCTATTTAGGTTTCTCACAGCTCTGTCAAACTCTGGCCTCAAAATTGGGTCTCCAATTTCATCAGCATCAACACCCTCTTCTTGTTCCAGAACCAAATTATCTAAATCTTCACCTTGATACAACTGTTGGATATGTTCCTGCCATCTTTCTGCTTTGTCTTCTTTCCCTAGAAGTGGCTTTCCATCTGAGCTCAAGATTACTGAGATGACTAAGCTTAGATTTTCTTTAATAATGTTTACTGTTTCCTTGGTTGGGATATTTAAGTACATGCTAGTTACATCGAATTAACACATGACATGATTAGGCTGTATTTAAAATTTTTGTAATTGTTCACTAAACTGTATTGAATTTCTTAATGGGGAAGTGTTGTTAAGCTTATAATGTTTTTTAAGGAAACTGTGTATGTATCTTGATGCCTTGTATGTTGGACTATTCTTACTTTTGATAATAAGTCTTATAAGAATTTCAGCATTACGGAATTTAGGCAAAGCCCTTGCCTTAGGAATGTTCGGATTCATATTAACTAACTTTTGTGTTTCATGTTCAGATAGTAAAAAAAGTTGAATTTTTAAGCAACATTTTGAGGTTGCATTGAACTCGGGCTATGGGGTCTTTACTTATTAAGGAAAAAGATCTATCTGAGAAAAAAGTTTCTGTTTTATCAATATAATCCTTCTTATGGGGGTCCAACGTTGCTCAGATCCATAGGTTTAACCTGAAAGTACCCTACACGTGACCCCTGGGTGGCGCTAAGGGAGCAACGGCGACCAGACTAAAGTTTTACCTCCTGGTCTAGATACAGTACAGAATTACAATGAACACAAATGAATTTTCCAAAGACCCTTCTAAGGGCCAAACAATCACTAGGAACCTGTGACTTGTCCCTCGTGTATGTCAACTAAACATTGAAGGTATTTGTTAGTCATGCTAAAAGTGAAGCCTTGTCCAAACTGCTACTTTCTCATGAAGTAGACCTGGCAGTCATACAGGAAACACATTGCACTGATGAGCAGCAGCTGCAAGCTACAGGAAAAATTCCGGGTTTCGATCTTCTGGGAGCAATCTATCATCATGCCTACGGTAAGGATACATACAGTACAGGCGAAACACTGTAGATGATGCCTTTCTATCTACTAGCATCGAGGAGGACATCCACTCCGTTGTCATCAGAATAGGTGACACAGAGGTCTCAAACATCTACAAACCTCCGAATTCTAAGTGGCCCAACCATTGTAGACATTCGACCACATCCAGCAGTCTACTTTGGTGATTTCAACAGTCACTACCAGAATTGCAAATACAGATCTAATGACATTAATGGGGAAGCAGTACTGGAATGGATGGATAGAAACAACCACTTTCATGTCTTTGATGCCAAAGACTGGGACACGTTCAAATCAGCAGCCTGGAAATGGGGGTATTATCCTGATCTGTCCTTTGTGTCCAGAGATAAAGGAAACAAACCTCTACCAACTACTCGAAAAGTGCTTAATGACTTCCCTCATAGCCTGGCTTCGCAGAAGAACTTGATAAATGCGTAGGTCGGATACCACTTACACATGACGCTTATGAAAGATTCGCATGAGCTGTGGTGTCAGCAGCAAAGAAACATATCCCTAGAGGGTTTCGCAGGGAATACATCCCTGGATGGAATGAGGAAAGCAAAAACCTTTACCAACAATTTATTGAGAGCAGTGACCATGAAATTGCAGATCAGCTTCTACACAGCCTAGATGCAGCCAGGAGGCAAAAATAGTAAGATAAAGTTAGCTCACTAGACTTCACTAAATCAAGTCTACAAGCATGGTCTCTCTTAAAGAAGCCTGGAGACAGAAAAGCAACTGGACGGACGACATCGAAAATCCATCCAAAAAAGATCGCCATTCATCTGGTCATGACTTCCAAAAGCAAAAGAAACAAGAAAGTTACTAAGAACTTAAAGAAAGAACTGAAACTCCTGAAAAGTAGTTCCCTGGTGGCACACTCCAAACCATTTAGCGTGGAAGAAATAAACATAGCTATCAGTGACACTAAATCAGGTAAAGCCCCTGGTGAGAATGGTATATACCCAGAGTTCTTTGCTGACTGTAGAGAAAAGGCTTGTGCCTGGCTGGCTAAATTCTACACTGATATCCTTGAAAGAGGCAAGACACCAAAAACTATTCAGACAGACGAAGATTATTGCCTTGCTTAAGAAAGGTAAACCAAGTGAAAACCCGGAGAGCTACCGCCCTATTGCCTTGCTCAGTGTTGCATATAAACTAATAGAAAGACTTTTGCTCAACAGAATTGGTCCCGAGTTACTCAAGAAAATTCCAATGAAACAGGCGGGCTTTAGACCACAGAGAAGTACAACAGATCAAGTTATGTTTCTTACGACCTACATAGAATCCAAAGAAAAGCAGCTCGATTTGTTCTGGGCGATTTCCGACAAAAGAGTAGCGTTACAAAAATGTTGCCAAGTTTGGGCTGGGAAGACTTGGGGGAAAGAAGACAAGCTGCTCGACTAAGTGGTATGTATGTCTCAAATATTATTACAATATTATAAGTCCACCTGTTCAATACAATACAATATGATCCACTATTTCATATGGTCAAAATTTTATACATAATACATAAAAGTCAATGGTACATGTTTCACCCTCCTTACGGGCATCATCAGCCTATATCAATCTTAAAAATAATACATACGGAGTCATTCTAATCTTATAAATTATAAGTTAAAATGTTGAAACATGATTTCGTAAAACATTATACAGTAACATCTAAAACAATGATAATGCACCAAAGTATGTTAAAAGAGAGTAAATTAACTGTTTTTGAAGATTACAACGTGGTTAAACATGAATTTTGAGAGTTTAAAACTAAAATGGATCCTTTTTTTATAATATCATTAAGACTGTGATGGCCTTGAGTGTAAACACAATCATGGAAGGGGGATGTTTCTTCAATTCCCATAGTTTGAATCCAAGATGGTAAAATCGTTGTTTTAGATGTTCCTGTATAATGTATTACGAAATCATTTTTCAACATTTTAACCTATAATTTATAAGATTAGAATGACTCCATATGTATTATTTTTAAGATTGATATAGGCTGATGATGCCCGTAAGGAGGGTGAAACATGTACCATTGACTTTTATGTATTATGTATAAAATTTTGACCATATGAAATAGTGGATCATATTGTACTGTATTGAACAGGTGGACTTATAATATTGTAATAATATTTGAGACATACGTCAACTTCAATACGGAACCAAAATGAGAATAGTTACTTGTAAGTGGTATGTACCAATATAAATGGTCCGTTATTGGACATTATAAATTTTCCAGCTAACTCATTCCTGGTTGCCAGCGTTTTGCCCCCATGCGCTAGGCTGGGCTCATCAGTTGGTACGTAGCACACCTACCAAGACACTGGACAGTGCATACCTGGAGGCCACTGCGTAGGCTAATTGTAGGCTAATGTAGATGGGAATCAACATCTACATCATCTGATGGCCGAGCAGGCATCAATTTTTGATAATGAGACAATGTCTCTCATAATGAGACAATGTCTCTCATAATGAGACAATGTCTCTCATAGTGCATTGGCACTGCCGGTGGCTACAATTAGACTACGCAGTGGCCTCCACGGTATGCACTGTCCAGTGTCTTGGTAGGTGTGCTAGGTACCAACTGATGAACCCAGCCTAGCACACGGGGGCGAAACGCTGGCAACCAGAAATGAGTTAGCTGGAAAAATTTATAATGTCCAATAACGGACCATTTATATTGGTATTACTCATTCGGAACAATAATTCCTGATTCCCTATGGGAATCAACATCTACATCATAAGTGGTATGTTCCGAGCTGTCAGTGGAGATATGGCGTGGGAGGACAACAATAGATGAATAAGTTTGGATGGTGTCTTTAAAAGTAGGAAAGATCACAATATGAAGATAAAGTTGGAATTCAAGAGGACAAATTGGGCCAAATATTCGTTTATAGGAAGGGGAGTTAGGGATTGGAATAACTTACCAAGGGAGATGTTCAATAAATTTCCAATTTCTTTGCAATCATTTAAGAAAAGTCTAGGAAAACAACAGATAGGGAATCTGCCACCTGGGCGACTGCCCTAAATGCAGATCAGTAGTGATTGATTGATTGATTGATTGATTGATTGATTGATTGATTGATTGATTGATCATCTGACTACTACTAACTGAAGCAGGTTTCCAAAGAAAACTCAAGACTTCAGTGGCATTCACAGACTTGACAGCAGCCTATGACAGTCTGGAAAGATGGATTACTCTACAAGGTCCTGAAAGTAGTCCCATGTAGAATAACTGCACAATTCCTGAACAACATGTTGAGTAAAAGACAATTTTGTGTGTACAATGGGACAGCTGTAAGCAGCCAAAGATCGCTGAACAACGGTCTGCCACAGAGGTCAGTTCTCGCTCCTTTGCTGTTTAGTTTATATATTGCAGACATACCGAAGACACTTTCAAGGAAATTTGGAAACGCAGATGACTGGGCACTTGCTATCAGGGACAAAACAGTTTAGAAAGCAGAAGAGATCCTGACTGAAGACCTCAAGACACTGGCACACTACTTTAAAATATGGGGACTCCAACCAAACATCAGCAAAACTGAAGTTTGTTGCTTCCACCTAAACAATAAAATGGCTAACAGGGAGTTAAATGTGTACATGGACAAACAGAAATTGAGACATAATAGGTACCCTAAATATCTAGGAGTCACACTAGATAGAACACTGGCTTATAAACAACATCTCCTGAATGTCTCTGCCAAAGTAAGAACTCACAACAATATAATTCATAAGCTGTGTGGAACAACTTGGGGATCTACAGCTGCAACTCTGAGATGTTCAGCTTTAGGGTTGGTGTACTCGACTGCTGAATACTGCACTGCTGTTTGGCTAAATAGTGCCCACAGAAACATCATGGATACCCAGCTGAACACTACAATGCGTCTCATCACTGGTACAATCAAATCTACTCCCATGCAGTGGCTACCAGTGTTAAGTCATATCCCTCCTCCAGATCTCACTGATGATGCTTGTCGTTTTAAGGGGCCTAACATCGAAGGTCATCGGCCCCCTCCAGATCTCAGACGTAAAGATGCTCTTCTAAGAGAATTCAGTAAAATAGTGAAGAACTCAGAACTTCCGATAAATATTGACATCACAGTATAAAGATAATTTAAAAGTCACCACCTTATCAATACACAGATTTATTTACTTCAAAATTGGTAAATTAGGTCAAGACCGGTTTCGATCCCTAAGGGATCATCTTCAGTTGACATACATATAAAAAAGATATATACAAAAACATCACATGTAAAATATTAATCTTTTAGTTGATTCAATTGAGTCAAAAATTTTTTTTTGTATTTAGAATGTTGGTGGGTATATCTTATTTTTGAAAACATGTGTGTGAGATTTATAGGCTCACTATGTCTAAATTTTTGCTTATATAGGTCCTATACTTCTTTACATACAGTGTCAAAATTATTACATTCAATATAATTTATCTATTTGATGAAAACACTGGCAAATTGCTTACTGAAATGGTAAAGTGTGTACATTTTTAGGTTTAAAAGTACATGTTGTTTGTTACATGTTGTCATATTACAATTTATATTACAAAGTATAGAATAAAATTATTCTTGCATTTGTGCACATTGATAATAGTGAGACTATTGTAGGGTCTTCAAAAAATACCGTTGTTTGAGGTATGTCACTGTATATCTGCTTTTTTGAAATGTCAATAGCCTAATTACATTCTTATATATAAGTTATGAAATTTCACTTTTTATAGTTTAAATATAGTTTAAATTATCTTTATACTGTGATACTAATCAATACGGAAATGAAGATAATAGATTATAATAAAATATTGACATCGGCGATGCGAATATTAATCGTCTGCGTTCGAGAAAACCACCAACTAGAGATGCCATGAACTTGTGGAACAGCAACTACCAAACTTCTGCTGAATGGAAGAAGAGACTCAACGACAAATACTGCCCGACAATGTCTTCTGTGAAGAAGACACCACCACCGGGTTTCAACCTCCCTCATAGACCATGGTCCGCAATGAACAGGATCCAAACAAACCACGGGAACTGTGGAGCCTTCCACTACAAGTGGAACAGAACCCCAATGCCTGTGTGTGACTGTGGCGCTACAAAACAGATAGTAAAGCACATAATCGAAGAATGCAGGACTAGAAAAAACAATGGCAGTGCTACTGACTTTGCTTTTGCGACTCCAGAGGCTGTAGACTATATAAACAATTTGGACATACGTATATAGTGTAGATCTAATAAAAATAGACGCTGTATCTCTAGCCATACGCTAAATAAAAAATCTTCCTTATTCATTATGACTGTGGCTCCTCCTTTATCGGCTTTAGTGACTATGTCATCATTCTGTTTTATTTTAATTTATAGATCTTTGTTTAATTTGTGATTCGTGAGTTTAGAATTTGTATAGTTCATTAGCCAAATTGGTGAGCTTTTTCTTTATTTCATGTCTTGTGTCGTTTTGCTGTTCTATGGAGAGCTGGGATATGGTGGTTTCAACTTCAGCTATTGTTGTTATAATATCTCTTTCTTTATGAAAACTAGGCCAGTTAAATTTTAGTCCTTCATTAAGTAATTTTGTTTCTTTTTCTTAAAAAAAACATTATAAACTTAACAACCCTTCCCCATTAAGAAATTCAATAGAGTTTTGCGAACGATTACAAAAACTTAAAATACAGCATAATCATGTCGTGTTCATTTGATATAACTAACATGTACTCAAGTACATTATTAAAGAAAATCTAACTAAGCATAGTCATCTCAGAAATCTTGAGATAAATGACTATTAAAATATTCAATTTTGTGCTAGACAATAATTTTTTCACATTTAATGGGAAATTTTATCAACAAAAGGGATTATCTATGGGGGATCCGATTTCAGGTATTTTAGCAGATATTTATATGGATCATCTAGAACACACTAAAATATTATCTAAAATACAAGGCCTAAACTTATGGTTACCATACGTGGATGACACATTTACAATAATAGATCAAGAACTTAACAACAGTGACTATTTTAGAATACCTGAATAGCTTAGATCAAAATATAAAGTTTACTAAAGAAGACGAGGTCAATAAATCTATAAACTTTTTAGATATCACTACTACAAGTAAGAACAACAAATTTGAATACCAAATCTACAGAAAACCAACTTTTCCCTCTATTACAATTAAAAATAATTCTTTACACCCTAACTCACACAAACAAGCAGCTTACTATAGCTTAATTTATAGAGCATTTAAAATACTGCTCACGCCCTAAGAACATAATAAAGAAATGCAATATATCAAGAGCATAGCTAAGTTTAATGGATTTCATTTAGAAATGATTAATCGTATAAAAAATTAGTAAAGTAAAAAAAAAATGTCAAATCTTATCCCAGATAAACAAAAACAGTCCACATATGCCACATTTACATACAATAACTTTAATATATATCAGGTATTAAACAAATTTGATAAACAAGATATAAAAATCGCATTTTCATGTCCAAAGAAGAACCATCATATTAAGAGACAATAAGACTGAATTTAAATAACTACCCAAGTGATTCAACAGTGTTAAATTCATAATTAGTTTGTGTATCCCAGAACTTTTATTTAAGGATTAACATTGACTCAATGCATTCTTCTTCAGACAAGTAGTTATTCTAGTCAAATGGGTACTTTTATCTATTGTTAAACAAGACATTTTTAAATAACATGAACTAAATAGTTTAAATTTTTTTTTTAAATATTACAATCAGAATTGTGGTTGTAATTTGAAGATTTCGAGTCAAGAAATTGGATGACGATGCCCTAAATGAGTACGAAACATGTCCCAACAACTGAATTGAAAGAAAAATAAATTGTATTGAAAAGGTGGACACCTTCAAAGATTATTTTGATAAATATTATAAGACAGCAAAATACGGACCAAGAAAATGAGATTTATAACAGTGGGGTTATACTGTAAATAAATGTGGACACTAAACTCCAATCTAATAAGTCATATTCAGGCATTTGAAATGTGGTATTGGTGGCACCTGATCAAGATTCCCTGGATAGTTTAAGTCACAAATGCAGATGTCTTCAATTGAATTGGTGAAGAAAGAGTACTTCTTGGACACTTCAAAGATTACTTGCCTGGATTGGGTGTAGGCTGCAACATGCAAACTTACTACGAGATATAATGGAAGGCAGACTTTAAGGCAAGAAACAGCGATGTAGCCCACAACACACTTTCATAGACGAAAGTGGGATCCCTGTCATGAGAACTGAAGGTCTGTTCAGAGAAGCAAATCAGCCATACACTAAGATAGATGGGTGGATCTGTGCTACAATGAGCTCTACATGTATTATATCATGACACTTCGTTTCTATTTTCATCACTGCAAGGGATTTGTTTTGTTGCACATCTGATAAATGAGACTTGCTGCGTTCCTGAAAGGGTAGAATGAAATACTTCCACACTTTCCTTTTTTCACTGTTTTTCCCACAATTGTGGGGTCGCAGGTGCGAACTGCGTCGCACGTGTGGATTTGGCCCTGTTTTATGGCCCGATGCCCTTCCGGACGCCAACCCTATTATTACGATCTCCGTATATACTCTACGTTTCCCTACCTTGCTTGGCGCTGCTTGCTTCAATTCTACGCTCGCCGCATGATGTACTCTGCTCACCTACTGTCAACTCGACTGATTACGTCAGCTGTGCTACACTTTGCCGTGCTTGTGTACTGTGCACCACGTGACTTTATTCTTTCTAGAACTCGCTAGTGTGTATAGCCTTCGCTTTGTTTCTGGAAACTTCCTTTCCTCTTTAAATTGCTCTCTCCGCCCATCCATCCTTGAGTCGGGCTTTCGTGGCGGAGTGGTGGATTACACACGCTAACAACTGTGTGCTGTGCTATTATGTCAACTTCAGCTGGACATTATCTGCTGCAACTCAGTGAGCAAGGCTTATAACACATTTGTTTACATTTGGACTTTATCTTCATTCTGGCATTTGCCTATTATAAATACTTTACTCAGTCGAGTGGCAATGCTTCGCTTTAAAACTTTCACATAGACTCTTTCTACTTATGAACTGCGCTACGGACTATTTGCAAAAAAAAAGAAAGCTTCTTCAGTTCTCATTTATGATCTATTGCTACTGCTAAACTATTCAATTACCCAGTGAAGAAGATCCTTTCTCATCCTAATCCCCTTTCCTTTCCCATGCGTCCTTTTTCTTTTCAGCGTTCTGGTTTCGATGCATATTGTATACTTTTGTAAATGTAGCACATCTTTTTTTAGATTTTTCTTCCATTTCCAAATTTTTATCTGGTTGTAACTTATGGTTGTTAAAATAAATTTATATATTATTTTGCACTGTTATTCTGGTCATCTTCTTTTGGGCCTAGTTCCTTCCTTACTGCGCGATTTTCCTCATCATAGCCTACTTCTTATTATATTTTATTAAGCACATTTGATCACCTAACGTTATCTTATCAATTATGGTACATTTTATTTCATTGTGGTATATCAAACTATAAATATTATCCTATCGTCGCCCCGACAGTATTGGTAGCAGATCAACTCGGGTTCGATTCCTGTCTTTTCTTTTTCTTTGCCTTTTGCGTCTTTTTATGATGGCTTGTTTTTGCGATAATTTTTCTCCTTATCAATCTGACACTTCTTCTTCTGCTCCTCTTAATTTGTCTGCTCCAAACCCTTTTCATACTTATGATTTACTTTCTACTAGTTCTTTTTCTTCTTCTACAGATTCTGTTTCGTCTTCTGAGTTATCCTTTGCAACTTCTTCACCAATGAAAGCACCCTTTAGGGATTATACGGCTTTCCTTCCGCCTGACAAAACTTCGCTTTGCCAATCGCCCCCTCCCCCTCCCCTTTCCTTTTTTTGGGAAAAGATTTTCTTCCCGGACGGGTAGTTTCCTTTCTATTACACCTCTGTTGGGGCTTCTTTTAATCCTAGCGCTGTTCGGTTATTTAATGTTTTATTTGCTTTTTTTTTTTTGGGTCCTTTGAATTTCGACCTTTTTTCTTTTTGTTATATTCTTGCTCCTCGATGCTGTGGTCCGTCACGACCCGCACTCCCCCATGAGAGGTTTGATAAACCTTTTCTTTTTTTGCTCTCATGGAATTCCTTTCATGTATCTGCCACTAAATTGTTATATATCTTTGTGC
This sequence comes from Anabrus simplex, assembly GCF_040414725.1. NCBI lineage: Eukaryota > Metazoa > Arthropoda > Insecta > Orthoptera > Tettigoniidae > Anabrus > Anabrus simplex. The sequence goes on along the minus strand of NC_090265.1, from coordinate 246,076,446 downwards.
CACATATATATATATATTTGCTGTATCTTTTTATATTGTATCTTTTTGTAACATGTGTATCTATATCTAAAAATTGTGTTAACTTATGAACCCTTTATTTTTGGACCGGTCCAATTTCTTGTCATCCTCGTATTCATTTTTCTCATCTTCATCTCCCTCTCCATCCTCCTTTGTTCTAGTCCTTCACATCTCTTCCTGTTTCTTTCTTCATTGCCTCTTTTCTTCATTGGGTACTCTGTCTTTCGCCGTCTGCTTTCTGCTTCTAGCGTACGAACTTCGCTCTTTCGAGTTGGCGCCACTCGTGAAGACCGCTACGCTTTCGTTGCTCCGTCACCTACACGCTGCTACTTCATCTGCATGCTCCGTTTGCTTCCTGGATGCTCTGCTACTCTCCCTACTTCACCTGCATGCTTCATCTTTGGACGCTTCGCTTTCGCCGGCATGTGGGGAATATTATTACGATCTCCGTATATACTCTACATTTCCCTACCTTGCTTCGATTCTACGCTCGCCGCATGATGTACTCTGCTCACCTACTGTCAACTCGACTGATTACGTCAGCTGTGCTACACTTTGCCGTGCTTGTGTACTGTGCACCACGTGACTTTATTCTTTCTAGAACTCGCTAGTGTGTATAGCCTTCGCTTTGTTTCTGGAAACTTCCTTTCCTCTTTAAATTGCTCTCTCCGCCCATCCATCCTTGAGTCGGGCTTTCGTGGCGGAGTGGTGGATTACACACGCTAACAACTGTGTGCTGTGCTATTATGTCAACTTCAGCTGGACATTATCTGCTGCAACTCAGTGAGCAAGGCTTATAACACATTTGTTTACATTTGGACTTTATCTTCATTCTGGCATTTGCCTATTATAAATACTTTACTCAGTCGAGTGGCAATGCTTCGCTTTAAAACTTTCACATAGACTCTTTCTACTTATGAACTGCGCTACGGACTATTTGCAAAAAAAAAGAAAGCTTCTTCAGTTCTCATTTATGATTATTGCTACTGCTAAACTATTCAATTACCCAGTGAAGAAGATCCTTTCTCATCCTAGTCCCCTTTCCTTTCCCATGCGTCCTTTTTCTTTTCAGGGTTCTGGTTTCAATGCATATTGTATACTTTTGTAAATGTGGCACATCTTTTTTAGATTTTTCTTCCATTTCCAAATTTTTATCTGGTTGTAACTTATGGTTGTTAAAATAAATTTATATATTATTTTGCACTGTTATTCTGGTCATCTTCTTTTGGGCCTAGTTCCTTCCTTACTGCGCGATTTTCCTCATCATAGCCTACTTCTTATTATATTTTATTAAGCACGTTTGATCACATAATGTTATCTTATCAATTATGGTACATTTAATTTCATTGTGGTATATCAAACTATAAATATTATCCTGTCGTCGTCCCGACACTATACGGAGGGATGTAATCACTATTGCATGTTTCTGTGGTGGTTGGTAGTGTAGTATGTTGTATGAATATGAAGAGGAAAGTGTTGAGACAAACACAAACACCCAGTCCCCAAGCCAGAAGAATTAATCAGACGCAATTAAAATTTAAAATTAAAATTTTCGGCTGATGATGTCAAAAAAAAGAAGTATGAAACATCCCCCGACACTTCTTAATTGCTAATTAAAGAAAATAAGTTTTCAATATTTGCAAAGGTGGAACCTTTAACTGTACCTTAAAAAGTATGTTCAATTTAACCTGACAGGTTAATCCTCAAACATGAATATTTTTCTGCTGGATGCGTTGTGACAATTGTTTATGGTGTAAGAAGGCACATACTGCTTCAGCTTCATCATGAAGAACAATATGAGACCCATGGAGGGCGATTGGTTTATGAAGGTCACACAGATGCCACACCACAACAATATTTGATAATTGCAAATCAGCTTAATATTAATACCATAAATTAACTCTAACACGATACTTACAGCACCAGACTGGACATAACATGAATGATGTTCTAGTTTGAACTTTTCATATGTTTTAAGCATTGTTTTTAACCAGTTTTACATTAAAAACATAATTTTTAAATAAGGTCTATTATATGCATGTGATTTTAATCTGTAAGGTGAAGAAGAGAATATTAATGGATTTTTGAAACATACTTTTATATATATTTATGTATTTGATGTATTAGTAAATACACTAGACTTTGAATTGTATTGACAAGAAAGATCTTTAAATAACTAATAACAGTGATCTGTCAGTCTGTCAAAACTAATTCAGCATAAATTATAGATTAACTGTCAAAACTGAAAAGAAATGGCTTCCATTATAACAAGATAGGAGAAGCGAGACTGTGCTTGTACTGACATGCAGCCAGAACACTTTTTTCTTTTCGTAGTGGTTTAATATTGCACTAACACATCAAAGGTTTTCAGTAAAAGACTAGAATTAGGTAGGTAACAGACATGATGATGATGAGGATGATGATGACGATGACAACGGCGACGATGAGATGATGCTTGTTCTTTAAAGGGGTCTTGCATCTAGGTCATTGGTTCCAGCAAATGTCTCAAAATTAGTACCCACTGGTTAGGCTTCCCAGGCAACTAAGTACACAGTATGCTACTGGGAAATAGCAAAGAGAATGATGATAGAAAATCTTTTTTGAAGCCCTTTCACCAATACTGTCCCTGATGGCAGTAAATATCTTCACTATTTAAAAACATGTAAGATCACAATGTGGAATACTTGACTGAGCCAAGGGACGCTTCACATAGTTAACAGCAAAATGATCAGATTTAACAACAATTTACCTGAGTCAGTGAGCTCCATAGAATAGACAAGAGATATTTCCAGTCTGAATGCTGGACACAATTACAAAAGGAATGAAGTGGATTTGTTGCATGCAGGGAAACTGCAGCAGTGATGGAAATTTATACAGCAATCAGTGCCAGTGTCATAGCAATTCACATCTCAGGAAACACTTCAATGTCAAACTTGTGCAGGTATAACAATTTACATACAGACAGGAACACAAAGGATAATGACAGGTCAGCATCAGAAGAGGGACGACAGGAAGGGGAAACAAGGACTAACATCAAAACACTAAGGGGCAAGAACAATCTCCACATTTTCACACACTGTCATCTTCAAACAAATGTACTGCATGCCCTTTCCGTATCAATGCCAGTTCTTCTCAGCCTCCCGTGAGCTTGTTTCTGCTTTCTAGCTTCAACAGGAGCGCAGGCTTCAACAATCATCAAAAGGTCATCATGATAGACCTTCAGTCTTGATATAGCAAGTGTACGACAAAAAGAAAGCTAGATAAACATGGGTAAAGGGAGAAGACAAAAAAGATAAAAATGAATACAGATGGTAAAAGACCAGGAACAAAGGAATGACATGAAGGATAATCTCCAGATCTTCAAACCGAGGAGGACACATCTATGAACACAAGATGAAAACCGGAGGAGGAGAACACTTTCATGAACCCAAGATGAATGCCAGAGGAGGACACTTATGAACCCCCAAATGAAAAATATTTAAAAGGATAAGCTTTCATGTTATCTGAAAAATTATCATCTATACGCAAATATTTGAACAGAACATATGGCATTCCTCAAGTAATTATTAAGGGAAAAGCACGCAAAATACTTAAACACCAATGGACAAATAAACATTTATGGAAACAGAAAATGAAGAACATAGAATAATAAATCCAAATAAAATACTAACAAGAAGTAGTTTATCTCTTCATGCTATAATGCATTCAGTTAGTTGGTTCACTCAATATTTGGCCCTCAATGTACTGCTTAAAAGATAGTGCTTGTTTGAAAGATAGGAATGGAGAGTGAAAAGTATAGAGACTCTGGGGACAAAACCAGTGGAAGCTCACTAACTGATAATCACATAGCCCATTGCAAACAAAGTAAACTAGTGCACTGTATTAAAAGAGCAAAGACAAAGTCTCCCCATTTGAAATAGCAAAGCAAAGCAAAGTCACCTCCGTACAGGCCATGAAGGCCCTTGGAGGAGTGGAAGGTAAAGGCTACCACCATTGTTAACCTCGGCACGTGATGGGGTAGAGTGGTTAGTTCTACACCCAGCCGCCTTTGCCCCCAGGAATTAACCTGGTACTCATTTTTGGTGTAGGCTAAGTGAACCTCAGGGCCATATGCACCTCCGGAAGTGGAAATCTTGTTTCTTAAATTTGACGACGTCCTGATCGGGATTCAAACCCATGTCCTTCCGGGCGAACCAAGCACGCCTTTACCGCCTCGGCCAGGCAGCCCCTCCCCATTTGAAATACTCAAAATATTCACTTAAAAGTCTTACTATATCTGGAACTCAAAGCCATGAAATTACATATCATTATAAAGTATTACACAGTTTACCTAAAATGAGAAGACGACGCATGTTGTTGTTATTACTATGTTGGTTAGCCGTGTTCTGAAAAGTAAACACCATAACCTTAAACTTGTCGGGCAGACAAACTTTCTTGTTGATGGGGATATCACTCTCAGATGAAGCTCCAGATGGACCTTCCAGGAGAAGTGTTTTCGAGTGTCTGGGAGCTATTATGACCAAATCATCATCAACCAATGATGGGAGAGCATACAGTCCATGGCGATGTTCTCCAACATACAGCGTTGGGCTAGAAAGAAAAACATTATGTATTTTGAATATTAAATTGCTCCTACTGTGCAGCACAATGAAGAAAGAACATGTAGATTCACTAAAATTTTAGTCAATTTACAATAAAGAAATACCCCAAACTGGCTCCATTCTTTCCCTCTCTCAGTGTCTGGACAAGAAATCACGGATTTGAAAGATGTGGTTACATTCTAGTTCAGAACTGGCAAAACAGCGTTCCATACCCGCTCCTGCCTAGCGAGCTAGACACAGTTACGGCAAGGTGTTCAGGGGATAGGACCACCGCTACAGCAAAGTGATAGGAGTTAGCTGGAGTAATGTACAGACATAGTTGCGCTCTTAGGACCACTCTAACATGTGAGGGATGCAAGTTTTGGCCACCACTGCTCTAGTTGATGATTGTAGAATTAAAACAAATTATACCAACTTCACTATTTCTCTCGGAGTGTTTTCAACCAATTGAGAACTGTTTCAGTAACTGACTTCCAGAACTGGAACACTTGATGTCTTCTGTCTGATAACAACCTTGCAGTTAAACACAAAACAAAATGAAGTGCACACCTACTCAGTCATATTAACAAACCATACAAAAATATACAGGATGCAGCAAAATAGGAACAATACTGATCAATCAACTTCACTATAACAAAAGATAACAGCTAGAAATCAAATTCAAGACATATATGGAAAATTCACTATGAATGACACTGGCATTATGTCATTATGAGAGTGTTCCCTGCCACCGGATATTTAAATCACTATAATTGTTTCCACTGTCATTAAGAGAGAGTTCCCTACCACCAGAAATTTACATTGCTATAGTTATTTCATTTAAGCCTGTTCAATGCCTGAATTCTTCAAGACATTTTATATAAACTTTGGGACCATTATTTTTATGATATAGAGTAACACTAGTGCATTACCAAACTTTTCTTCAAGGTATCACCACATCATTTAGCCTACAGACTTTTAAATATGAATTGTTCATAATTATGTATTTGTCCCAACTTTTAATGTTTAGCTGATTATTTTAACTTCTTTAGGGAATGCTGTTTTAATTCTACTTCACTTAGTAACATCAATTCAGTGTGTTTTCTGCATGTCAAAACATTTTCTCTCTTCAGCTGATAGTTTAAGATTAATTTTTAAATATGTATAAATTATTCCACATTAAGTAACTGAAAATGTCCCAAATTATGGGACGAAACATGTACTACCTGTTTATGTCTTAGTGATCAAATTTCTCTGATTGTATGCATTGACGAGGTGGACTATTATATCTCTTAGTCATTTGAATAAGATCTGCCATGATTAAAGTATTTTCTGTTCTGCAACCATACCTCAAAAATTCGTGGCAGCTTTTTCTTATGATTATCTATGCTGGCAATCTTCCCCTTATTACAGTGAGTTGAAAAATGTTGCCCTTACACTCTGTAAGCCTGTGTGGAGATTTAAGTGTGAAGTTAACTTTGGATTTAACCCCAACAGACATGGTGAAATTCAAACATAGTCCCACTTCCTCTTACGAAACTGAAAACAGTTTCAGTCAATACAAATATGTCCTCAAAGACAATAGAAGAAGATTCATTTTCCAGCAACTAAAAGAACATTTTGTAATCCATTTTTTGGTAACAGAGAATAAAAGATAGCATGTTTTTCAACATACAGTAAAATCTCATTAAGATGTTTCTGCAGGGGACAAGGAAAGAGAACGTGCTAGAGCGAGAAAATGTACTACGAAATACATGAATAAAAACTATCCAATAGGGATATGTAAACACTTGATAATTATGTTCTTTTGACTTGCATGCATTTTACATCGTATATGTATGAGCACAGTAGAAGATATAGGCTATCTACCGTGTCTAAAGATGAGATGAGAGTATTAAAAGGCATGAAAAAGACAAGAGGACAAATATGAAAACCTTTTCCGCTGTATTAACAGGTGTGTAAAACACCAGAAACAAATATGAAAACATTTGCACTGGGGCCCACAAATATATCGACATATTATTGCAGATCATACAATTTCTAAAACAAATGTTAGCTGAAACCTTATATTTCAGACCAGTGGGTTATTAAACATTGTTTTATGGTCACACACACTCTTTGACGATAAATTATTTGAACGTTAAACCAACACCACCTAGATATAAGGCCTTAGCACAAAATCAAGATGGCTGACAATACTGGCTATCATAATAATGTCACAATGGCATCTTAACATTTTGGTTTTAATTGATCTGGCTACTTACCTGTCAAAATAATGCCCCCCCCCTCCATTCTTCCATAGACAAGTATACCTTCCAAAAACTATTTCTAAAACAAAACTCAAGTGAGGTTCAAGAATTAAGGGAACAGAGAATACTGAAAAACATAGTAAATGTTTTATTTTGTCCCCCAACCACAAAAGAGAATTGAACACAAGACCTTTGATTTAATTTTTTTTTAATGAAAGTGAAGATCTTCAAGAAATTCAGATCAGCTGACAAATAACACTTTTCTTCCTCATCAATATATTCTTTGACAGGGAACTTGGACTTGTGCAAGCTTCCAGTAACTTGGAAAAGCCTGGATGACCAGTGCTCTAATAATGGAAGAATGGCTGAACGAATTTAACTGTAGGATGAAGAAGGAAAATCACAAAGTTATTATTTTTCTCGACAATGCCACTTGTCACCCATGTGTGTTGCTTTCCAATGTCAAGCTAGCCTGGTTTCCACCTAACACAACCAGCATTGTTCAACTTATGGACCAAGGAGTGATTTACACCTTTAAATCTCACTACAGGCATTTATTGATGCAGTCACTGATCAAGAATGTTGATACAACTGACAACATCTACTCCCCTGCATGCTCAGTTTCCATACTCGAATCTGTCAACTGGATCAGTTTGGCTATGAAGCAGATCAAACCTCAAACAGTCGTAAAGTGTTTTGCGAAAGCGGGATTTGCACAAAGTGATGACGTCGGCACAACTGAGGAAGTTGTAATGTTATTACATTAACAAAAATATTATTGGAAATCAGACTCCCCACTATAAACCGAGAAGTTTAAGTTATGTGACTGGACGGGACATCTAAATTGAATTCAGAAATGGATTGAATATTTGTCTACATTTTCTTTGACTCATTTTAAAAATGAGTCTATATTGGAATATCGTCATCATGTTTACTGTGAAAGATTCCTTCATTGCTGCCCGCATATGCTGTGTGTGATGGTTGTAGACTCTGACACCATCTGTCACTGAATTAACTTACTAGTTTTGTGTACGTTATTCACCCGACATTAACGCTTGTGTGGTCGCCTTCTGAATAAGACTGTCTGCCATTAGACTGGGTTGTTTGTAGACCCACCTAGCGATGTCTCCTCTCTCATCTTCTAAGAGGAAACCCAATCCGACAGGCGTCGGATAAAAACTTAAGTGATATCCTGTTTAGGGATTTTTCAATATACTTATCTATATTCCTAAAATCATTACAATGTAAATTTAGTAGTTACTCGTTTGTTTTGTGTCGGTGATTACCAGTAAGTTGCAATAGAAATTCCTCACCGCTCACGTAAGTACTACCTTCTATAATTGGTTGGGTCATGTAATTTGTCTTATTGTATGTAAATTAATTTTTGTGGAGTCATGGTGAGATTTTTTATTTTGGTTCTCTTTCTTTTACACTGTTTGAGTGCCATTTTGGTTATATTTAAATGACATGCCCATTGTTTGACCTGTAACTTGGATATTCATCTTGCTTATCCAAATTTTATTTTCCCTCTCTTATTATTATTATTATTATTATTATTATTATTATTATTTTGGTTCGTTTATTGTGATTTCTTGTATTATTTTGTTTGATGTATGTGTTATTTCTATTAACTTTGTTTGTGTTTGGTGGAAATCTGGTATCCCTCGCCCTTATTCTTGATTTTCATTTTGGTCCTTCGTTATGGTTTATTAATATTAATTGCGTTTTTCTGGTTCAGTAATTGCTTCCTGTTGACCTCATGCGCTGGGTAAATCACCATTTTTTACTTATCTTCTTAGGTTTAAAAAGCATTATTATTATTATTATTATTATTATTATTATTAATTTTGGTTTTGTAAATGTTAATTTCTCATGGATATGTTACTTGAAATTTATATTATTTAATTATCGTTTCATCCTAATATATACTGTATATAGGTCATTAGAAATTTTATCTTCTCTCCATTCTGTCCTATTACGTAATTGTGTATTGTTGCCTGAACTTGCTAATCTTTCTTTTGTTTTCGTGTGGGGATGCTGTTTTATTTTGTTCTGATCTTGGCGTGAGTTCATTGTTGATACTCCGTGTGTATGGACGCACGGGTCACTGAGCCTGCTATTATTTCTATTTTATTGCCCATGTGATTTAATTTAGTTGGTTTAATAGTCCATTTTATTTTATTTTGGAATTTCTATTTGATTTATCTGTGACTGATTTTTTTTAAATTTTGGGCTTCTTGTTTTTTAAATATTTTTCTTCTGGATTGTCCTTACGTTCATTTCATTTGACCATGGATGGACCTATGCCTCAGATCATATTATGATTCCACTAGGAATTGATATAAACCTTCACTTTTTATTTTGTTTTACACTGATTTTTGTCCCACACTTAAAATTATTATATTCATGAAGCTTAAAACTTTGTTCAAAATCTATTTATGTTGGTACCAACTTGATTATAGTAAATTTAGGAAATTACTTTAAATCTTCTATATTTTCTTGTTAAGATATTTATTTATTCTCCAGAAATATTGTTACATTTTAAAAATGTAATTGTATTATCCCGGAGTCCCTGAGCTTTTCTTTTTTATGGGGTGGGTTTTCAGTTCGCTGCCTTTGTCCGCTAGTTTCTCGGTAAGTTGTGTTGGTGCGTTGTATATTTTTCTTGCTCACTGTTCCTTCTTCACTGTTAACGTAACCCTATGGTGTTTGTTGAATGTAATGTCATTCCTTTTCTCTTTGGGGTAGCATTGCAAAGTGACTGAAAATGCTGCACTGATATCTACGCTGAGCCAACAACAGAATTTCGCATATAATGTAGACGAATACATTCGCGACGACCAGCTTGCTACTCACTCAAGTTTCCAGTCTGCTGTACAGCTTCTGAAGATCCGCCGTACAGAGAATGAAGAAAATTATAATCCGAGGGATGAAGACCAGGAAGATGAGGAAAAAGAAAGTCAGGAAAAAATACGCACTCATGAACAAGCTATTGAGTGTGTCAGGGAAATGATGAAATCTGCTGCCGAGTCAAATTCGCTGTGACTTTTTGAGCTACTGTATAGTGCTAAAGACTGCATTGAGAAAGACGTGACATCAAGGAAGGTAAAACAGGTTTCTTTGTTAGACATGTGGAAAAAGGAATAATTTGACAAATACGGTATTGTGTGTAATCTATATATATCAAATAAGAGTTTTATCTGTACATTGCTCAGAATTTGAAAAGAATGATATTTCTGTATCGGTCATATCCACAGTAACAAGCAAATGCACTTTTTACTTTTCCATAATTTCTGTCTCTCTGTCTGTCTGTCTGTCTGTCTGTCTGTCTGTCTGTATGTATGTATGTACACGCATCACGAGAAAACGGCTGAAGAGAATTTCATGAAAATCAGTCTGTGCAGTCGGGGGATGAGCCACTACAATCTAGGCTATAAATAATTTCATTCATGCCGAGTGAAATGGTAGTTCAGGGGAAGGGCTACAATTCAATTCTCAAATATTTATATTATTAGTGGTCCTATTGATAAATACTACATAACTGAAGTTACACAGAATTAAATTTCCAATCATTTATGCCGTATACATTTTTACCATACCGGTTATGATAACACAGATATTCATGAATTTCAATTTTTGTTGCCTAGTCCACATCAACGCCGATCACGAGAAAATGGGTTAACAGAATTTAATGAAAATCGATATATAGAGTCGGGGAAGAAGAAACTATAGTCTAAGCTATAAACAATTTTACTGACCCTGGATGAAATGGTAGTTTAGGGGTAGGCGCCTAAAATTTAAATTTAAATAGCTACAGTATGTTATTGGTCCTACAGAAACATACCACATAACAAAAGTTATAGAGAATACAATCTCCGATTGTTTATGTTTTATTCAGTTTTACCGTACGGACTATGATAAGAGTAGTATTTCAGAGTCGGAAGAAAACTAAATGTGAAGGCCTACAATATCGAAAGCGCATAACATTGATCAACAATGACATTACATTGACCATTGTTTGCTGTGATGTTCTTTGCCTCTTATGGTGCCCTCAACTCCGATAGATGAGATTACTGCTGTGTACCGAGTATACTAGCCTGACTGAATATTGGCGGGAAATAGATGGAGAGTTAGAAAACTTTTTCTTTAGCATGCCATTCCTCTGGTTCATACATTGTCTGGTACTGCTGGTACGAAACACACTGGTTCATCATAGTATTCTAGCTATTCGATCCCTACTCTGACGCTCTGTTTTGAATGGGCAGTGTGCACATTTGGCTGAGGCTCGCTTAGTATGGTAATAGTAGTATGACCTGGTCTAGAATTACAATTTAGGCCTATTCCAAATTGTAGCACCAAAATTCACTAAATAATTCAAAATTCAATCCTGAAAAGAGCCCTTTCGTAAGAAAAGCATCTTCCTCTTCACTTTTATTGAATTCTACATTCATTTTATTCCAAATTAGCAGTGAGGAGGGGTTTTCTTCTTTGGCTTGGAGGAAAAATTTGCCTCCATGTCAGATAGATTTTTCCGCCACCAGTGTAGTGACATGAGCGGCTCATTGGGTACACCTAGGAAAAAGATTAGTAAAAGGGCATAGATTTTCCCTAGGACTCTCCACTATTCGACACCCCCCCCCCCAAAAAAAACCCTGCCGAAAAAAGACTAAGAGTGTCCACGGATCACGGTTGTCTGCCACTTGGTCGTTGCAGCTCTGGAACTTTGGACTGTTAGATCGGCAGTGTAGTACTGTTCGTTAAAAGTGAGAAAATGCATGGTTTTTCATTTGATCGAGTATTTCATATGGCTTTTAATCATGCCATTCCTACTGACGTCATTGTAATGACCTATGTTCATTTCATTTGGGAAAACCACTAAGACAGTCTTTCTGAGTATGTAAAAAAGCAGGTGGAGAGTGGGTGTCTGCCATTATAATGAAAACTCCCCAACCTGATTGTGACTGATGGTAGGCAAGCGGGCCTATCATTACAATGAAAATTGCCTAACCCAGTCTTCATAAGAAAAAATACGTTTGGTGACTTGCCCGTCGCGTTTCTAGGGTAATGTTAAGAGCTATGCAATATAATACAATCTTGCTCACAACGTGTACACTACCTAACACAGAATTCTGTACACAATGTAGAATTCTGTAGCAAAGCACGGGTACATCAGCTAGTGTGTTATATGTATACTGTAGTTTGTTTATTAACATGTGGAGTAAGGCAGAAATTGTGTTATACAGTATTAAGTGTAAAGTGTTATATGTATATTGTAGTTTGTCTATTAAACATGTAGAATAAAGCAGAAATTGTCCGGTTTTCATTGAGTAGAGTACATACTGTATATAATGTGTTGAGCGTGTTATAGTGCAGTCCTACGCGAGAGTAATAAAACTTACTGTAATCAGGATATTGTGTTACTGAGATTTGCATCACCAAAACTAGACTAATGGATCAGGTGTAAGTATTTTGTGAACTTTTTTGTAAAATTTTGGAAACTTGTCTAATTCGGAAAAGAAACTCGGACCCTTGCGATTCTGTTTTGAGCAAGTTTTACTGTACTACAAAAGTTCAAATGTAAAATTTGAAATGTAACTAAAAACATAACTGGTTGCTTTCAAGATGTTCCTTTTTAAACAGGCCTAGTATTTATAACCTAAATATTTAAAAAACACCATCACACTCCCAGAAACTTTTTCAAGAGAAATATTTGTATGCCAAGGAGTTAAGAGAGGTTTCACATTCTGAAAGGTAATCTTTTTTATCAGATGCCAGCCATTTAAAACTACCCCCATACAACACCATACTTACTACAGATTCATATCCTCTGTACTGATTACTGGATTAGGAGAAGAATTGAAGTGCTCCAGTAAGTGATCAAGAGTCTCTTCAGCCACACTGGTGAAGGGCACAGCCACTAATCTATCACTGTCTAACACGTATATTCCAATAATGGGTGAACCATAATCGTGTTTCCATAGCAATCTGCCTAGTCTTCTATTGAGTGTGATAGCTCGTCCTGATGAACTAGCTGCAAAATGCACCAAGTCTGAAAGAATAACGAAATCAAGTACAGTATATTCTATGTTACGGAAGTTGGTACTGTCTATTCTCCAAAGGCAAGACTCTTCTATATCATTTCAAGAATCTTCTAGCATTTTAATACAATTTATATCTCAGTTCTTGGAGAGAGAGAGAAGGGCATAGCTTTACTGCCTACTCATATATTTCATTAACTAATTACAATACAGGGAAAATAGGAACAGGCTTTAAATCACAGGATATGTGCAACATGGCAGTTGTAGGTCATAGCAAGACAGAAAACTCCTATTACTTATTTCTTAATTTTCCCTCTTATCTACCAAAGAGAAACTTTATATTCATGACTTACTAACCCTTTTAGACAAGGCATGTTTAAGAATAGTGCACCTAAAAAGACCAGCTGTTTACCAGGTAGTGTATTGAAAAATCTGAAGTTCTCCTTTCATCATTCGATAACTTACACGTTAACTACCGATTTAATTTTCTTTCACAATGTTGAGAAAACTATCCTTTAATCACACAAAATGACAAAGATATTTTAAATAAGAGGACTATTTCAAAACATGTTTTTTAATCCTGTCAATGAAAAATCACCAGCTGGTCTCTTTAGCTAATGGAGCCATTGACAATATTTTGTGACTATCTTTTTTCACGTACATCTTCAATTGGTCATTATGAAATTGTGAGAACAGGAACTCACTGGATGGATATCGTAAAGATGGATATTGCAGGGTACGCTGTATCTGTCTTCAAGGTCCTCACAGCATGGTTCATAGATAGCCTTTTGCTCATTGTTTCTTTGGCTGGTGTTTGTTGTCCTCAAATCTCCCAGTCGGCTCGATCACCGTAACTGTTCCTTTAACTCGGTCAATCACTATGATGTCACCACGACATGTTTATTCGTCTTTGGAGAGGCATCCGACTTCTTCACAGACTTTGAAATAATGATGTCTATGATTGCTTCCAGCAATAATAACTCCACTGTGGCTGTTGATTCTCATTAGCCCTTCCTTGCGACAGGATCCCAATATGTGAAGAAAGATTTCACACTCATTACTTCTTCTGCAACGGGGGATGTATTAAGGTTCCTTCCGGGAAGAGTCTTAACAGGGATGACACTGCAATTAATTTCCATTGCTTTTGTCCACTGCCCCGATGACATTCCTTTCTTACTGCTTACCCAGGGGTTGCCTTTCTTCCAATGAGAAAAGAACATTACTTCTTTTCCTTTAGACAACAGCATTGATGTATCTAGGTCCAATTTCTGAAAGACTCTTCACAGAACAATTTTTGGATAAATTTAGCAGAGTTTCTGAAATGTTCAGTTTGGTCTTCAGTAAGTGGCAAGCACTGGCAAGCACTGGCAAGCACTGGAGACGATGATTCATTTCAGTTTGAAGCTCTCTAGTCACTTCTATGTATTGGTTCTTTACAGTTAACAGCCTTTTTTGCATATGTTGAATGAAGACTTCCCATTGTGTTTTATAGATCTCAAGTCCACTGAGGCTGAGTGGTGCATAGATAACAGTATATGGGGCATCTGTTGGTAAATCAATAATTTCTTTAACAAAGCTCTTTATGACTTTGTCAATGGCACAGATATTTTGCTGTGAAGTTTTTAATAGGTGCATGCTGCAATGGGTATACCAGTTGTGGCCAAATATACTGGTTGGGTATATTTAACTTCTGATCAGGAATGATAAAGAGTGAGCTAACCAATTGGTTTAAATTCTTCATGAGCTCTCCTATGACAAGAGAAGGACTAAATTTATTTTGTCTTGCAAAGTTACACCAAGGTATTTTATGGTCTCACCTGAGGAAATGCACGTAATTCCGTTTCCATCCAGAATAGTGAGAGCAACGGGACTCAAAGACAGAAATAGCTTTACTCTCATTAGTATTCGTTTGGCGCCCAATTTTTCCCAGGGAAATTGTGACCAGGTCTGCAAGGTGCTCGGTGGAAGCTTTATTCTTGCATAGAAGAATCAGATCATCTGCGAATGCAAATAATGCCAAACTTTCTGCATCTGGGAGCAGCTTGTACCTGTATTCTATGGAAATTTATTTTTCACTTATTCTCTCAGAACATAGCAAACTGATAAATTGAACAGTATAGAGAAAAGAGGAACACCTTGCACCACACCTCTCTTACCAGGGATGGAACCCGTTCTGGTCATCTTATTTGCTTGCATGCTGGTTGAATTATCCGTCAAAAGATTTACAGCAAGTGTCAGTTAATATAGGAATGGTGCTAAGCATCTGCTCTATATGCTCATGCAAGTGCGTTGTCAAAGCCCTTAGAAATATCGAGAAATACAATACAGCAATCTTTCTTTTTACTTTTAGCATCTTTCATGCAGCCATTTGTAATGGATGTATTAATGAAAGTCCCTGGTCAGAATATGAAGCCATTTTGGTTGGAACCGAGTTCAACAGTTTCTCTAAGCATTTTATCAATCACACATTTAATGATCTGCTGCAGAATTGTGTAAAATGTCAATGGTCTCAAATTCTAAATATTATCTGGGTAGCCCCCTTTATGGATTAAAACAGACTTAGCCCATGTGAAACCTGCTGCCACAGATCCTAGGTGAAGCATGTAAGTAGTAATGAAGGAAATGGTTTGATAATCGTCAAGTTCCTTTCTGACCCTCAGCCGTATGCCATCCTTTCCAGAAGCGGTATCAATTTGAATTCCGCAACATGCGTTAAAAATGTCACCCTTTGTAACAATAATATTTTCTTCTTTGGAAAAGTTGGCACTGCACTTTTCTGCATATTTTTCCAGCAAGTGTATTCCGTCACCAACAGTACCCATTAGACATCTGTAGTAGTCAAACACGTCTGGAAAACTCAGCTTACATTCCAGTGAAGATATGGGAGACATAATTTTCCTTACCACATTTCTGCAGTTGTAGAAGTACTGGAAATGAACGAGTTTAAAATTACATTCGTTTTCCGTCTTTCTACTTCCTTTCTACTAGCCTCTTTCGAGTTTCTAAACCTTCTGTAGGTCAACCGATCAGAGTTAAGTTTTCTAACTTGGCGCCATTAGTAATATTTCACTGCTGGATGTTGGGGGCCGTTGCAATGGTTTACAGTATCCTGGAGAAAAGAGCAAAAACTACTTACAGCATCATCACTTATAGTTATGAATTTCATTGGTTCCGTAATGAAGTGGGATTACAGTAAAATTAAATTCCTTCAAGGTCCACCTATTCAATACAATGACGTTTTATTGTGATTCAATCACATGTCAAATGGTCAATGGTACTAGTTTCGGCATCAATGTGCCATCATCAGCCTTAAGTACAAATTAGACAATATATATATTCCTAAAACATCTGAAACACATTTTAATACATTATAAAATACAATTGCTGTAGTGATACATGAGATAAGTTAAAATTATGATACAATTGATTGCTGTGATATAAAATTCTTAAAATTCCGGCCGTTCGTTACATAGTTCAGTCTGTGTACGTCCGGGATAAGTGAATTTGTCCCGTTGTCTGCTATCTATGTGAGTGACATTTATTCCTTTGATATTAGGTGGTTCTGGAGAAGTTTACTTTGATCATGTAAGATCATGATATAAATAAAGATGAATTCCCACTTCAATTTGAACCTGAAGGAGAAAATAGCCAAGTTAGACGTTGGAAGCAATGTATGGAAGTACTAGAATCATTAGGATCATTGAATGATGATTGACTCACCTTAAGCAGCATGTTAAACGTGTTATTACACAGAAGGAGCCGGACGAAGTGTGTGGGCAGCGGTAAATGGGCGAGGGGAAGGAAGGAGGCAGAGCACCTGCAGGGGAATGGAACTAAGGATGGGGTAGTGGGGGTAATTGACGGGAGTGTGTGTTCCGGATTACTTGGAAAATCAAACTGATTTTCGAT
Organism: Anabrus simplex; assembly: GCF_040414725.1. Classification (NCBI taxonomy): domain Eukaryota; kingdom Metazoa; phylum Arthropoda; class Insecta; order Orthoptera; family Tettigoniidae; genus Anabrus; species Anabrus simplex. The sequence goes on along the minus strand of NC_090265.1, from coordinate 246,059,652 downwards.
AGTTTGGTATTTTTTAGCCAATCGATTAAAAGATCGAATAGGATATTGGGTTTCTCATAAAATTTCATTTTATTATAATTGGGGTTGAAGTACTGATCGCAGTTCATGTAACAACTTTCAATAATATTCATTATGGGTCCCTTGTTTGCTGTTTGAAGAACTTCCATATCTTGTTCAATGTCGGTAAATTTGTGATTAGTGTCGTGCATATGTATACCCATGGCGGAGAACTTATTGTGTCTCATCGCGTTGATGTGTTCTGAATATCTAATCATAAAGATGCATCCTGTTTGACCTATATAAGAGCTGCTGCATTCGTTACATTTTAGTCTATATATTCCAGATTTGGAGTAGATACTGGGGGTATTGATTGATGCAGAGTTGTGTAAAATTTCGGAGGTTCTATTGTTAGTTTTGAATAAAATTCTTACATTGCGTTTCCGAAAAAGGTTGGCGATTTTGTGGACGTCGTTATTGTAAGTGAAGGTGGTTGAAATAAGAGTTTTTTCTTTTTCTTTTATGAGTTTGGTTTTAGGCCGGTACCTATATTTGTTTATTATTTGTTCTATAAACGGCCTGTTGTACCCATTGAACTTGGCAACTGCAATTTTACTACAGCATCATCAAACTCAAAATTTTTCGGTAAGTCTGTTGTCACCAGCCTTTGGAATATATCTTCCCATTGTCTACATTCGATGATGATATCAGGCTCAAAGTGTGAATTATTTCCATTCTCTGAAAGGTGAAAGGCCTCGTTTCATTTTCAGTATTTGGTTGCTGTCAGCTTGCATTCGGGAGATAGTGGGTTTGAGCCATTGTTGGCAGCCCTTAAGATTGTTTTCTGTGGTTTCCCATTTTTACACCAGGCAAATGCAGGATCTGGAAAATTTATAATGCCCAATAACGGACCATTGATATTGGTAGACCTATCTGTGTCGGTGCGACATAAAAACAAATTGTAAAAAGTATTGGGTTGAATCAATGCTGAAGTTTGATGAATTTGACTGATGTTTCTTTGGTATGCTTCTGGATGTGAACAGGCAAAGTGACTATCAACACTTCTGGAAACTGTCCACCTAAACTGCATTCTGTCAGTCTCTCAGGTATGTCATCTGGACTTGGTATTACGACTGAACCGGAGCTTGCTGGTGTCGTATCAGGTGTGCTTTGTATTGTCCCCACCACATCAATTGCATGGGGTATGATTGCTTGAATTCTGTTATAGGAACATCATTTATTAATAAATCTTATATATATTTCATTTGATAACCTCAGCTGAAATCAGTTTTGCCCGGTGAGTGCAGTGTCATGGTTTTTGTCTTGTTGGAACACTTCAGAGGGGTGAAGCGAGCTTGTGTCTTGGGCTTGGAAACTTTCAAGGTTGCAGTCAATTATGAGCATGTGGTAGACCAGAATATTCTCAAAGCACAGGCTTGAACCTATGATCAATTACGAGTGACTCATTACAACCAATAGGACATGTTATAGTGACACACCTCTAACACGTGAAGTGAATATAAGCTGATGTCTACAGACCTCGTTCTCCTTCATATGTGATCCTTATTTACACTCCATTATTAGTAATTTATTTTTCACATTATTGGTAGCGTACATTTACTGGCATATTGCTTGTAAGTTTATAGTGGCAATTTAACATTGGAAACTGCAAGTTAAGTACCTGACATAGCTGCACAGAACAATGCACGTGGTCATGAATAGAATGTAATTTTATCTGTTAGTTTCAGCTTACAGATGATTCTACAAACTTTAAAGGAATAAAGAAGTAGTCTACTGTGCTGTCTTATCTCATCATCCAGCAAATGAATAGGACTCCAATGATGGAGAAGACTTCCAGTTGCCACACCAGCTTCAAAATGTGCTCCTACATGAAAGGCGTGGCCCTAGCATGAGAATGGAACTACCGGAAACGTAAGGATGGAGGCCCCTCGATCAAACCTCATTGATAGAAAATTTAAGTACCATTTGTAAATGCAAGATGTTCTTTCTTGTTTTAGTGCAAAACTCTATTAGTTAGTACTCTCAAGGAGTATTCTTTCCACTTCAACTATCTTGCTTATGGTAGATTTTGGTGTCTTCGAATACCAAGTATAAGTCAAGTCAGTGTTGTTCATTAAAAGTCATGAAAAAGAATGAAAAATAAAAATTATACCCCAGACATTAAATTAAGAGCTAAACTGTTCTAAATTTGATATGACGATTAGACATGATATAGGCTTTTGAGCTTATGCTGTGTCAAGAAAATAAGGTGAAGGTATGTCATCTGGACTTGGTATTGCAGCGACTGAACCAGAGCTTGCTGGTGTCGTATCAGGCGTGCTCTGTATTGTCCCCACCACCTCAGCTGCATGGGGTCACTAAAATTGCTTACAGTCTGAGTAAAACCAAGGACAAATTGTCCCCCCTTTTACATCCTGGGGTATACGAAATACCCTGTACTTGCGGTACGGTATACATTGGCCAAACATGCTGGTCCATTGGTACTCGTATCAAGGAACATGAACGTAATATTCGTCTCAACCAGCCAGACAAATCAGCAATAGCTGAGCACGCTCTATCGTCAGGTCATGATGACATGTTCCAAGATGCTTGAACTCTTACTCGCACACAACACTACACGTCCAGGATTATACGAGAAGCTGTGGAAATACGTAGAAATCCTAACAATTTCAACAGGGACACTGGCTATCAATTAAGTAAAACCTGGTTGCCAGCCATTAAGGATTTATGTAGCTAATTCCCTTCCCTGTCCCTTCACTATTGTTATTTCGTTGTGGTGTTTTCCAAATTTGTATGTTCCTCATAGCCAGATGTTTCATTCTAGACTTATGTCAATGTCATACCTTCATATGTGCATACGCCTGTTATGTTAACTGACCCTCTCAGACTGATTCTGATGGTTCCGTCAGCTTCCGCTTCGAACACTAGCGCTGTACCGCGTCCAAGGAGCCGTCTGGTGACGAATGAACTTACCATTTCCACTTCTATTGAGTCACGTCTAATTCAAAACTCATTGTTTTAGAAGCCTTTCTCGAGGACAGTCAAGATTTTCTTCTGATGATGCAGAGCATAGTTCTCTGCAAAACGTAAAGAATTTCACATTATTTTCTTGACATGGCATAAGCCCAAAAGCCTATATCGTGTCTATAAGTACGGGCCGTGAAAGCATCAATGGCGATATGACGATTGTTATAATTACGGTCAAAGGAAAGAATCTAGACTTTCTCTACAATGAATATTCTTCATTATGAGGTATTTGTAAATCATCAAAGCATTCCTCTTCATTTTGACTTGGATGAGTGGGGGGAGTAACAATAATTATTTAAACTTAACTTCCAAACACTTAGATCAATGTGACATTTAATACGAAGTTGAGTGTTTAAACTTGTGTTATATGATGATTAGAGACTGGATCTTTATGCACTAAAAATGATTAAAATATGCATGCAATTATGCAATAAAAATGTAGAAACTATGCATTACAATGAAAAAATAAGCCAATTTTATTCACTCACTTTATACATGTACAGGATCATTCACTGCAGGAAGAAGCATCACAATAGGTAACTGCATGTTCTTCAATGTTCCCTGAAGACAAATTATATCAATTGTCTGTCAAAATAAGTTTACAGGCCAAGAGTGACCTTTCTACATCAACTGAAGTGATGGGACAAAATGTATATATACTGGCATCAAAGGTTCTGAACATTCATCTGGCAAAGACACCTGATTCCATTCAAGTACTGAATAACTGACTGAATCTTCTTTACCCCTGGGTTTGAGTTTATTACCTTCTCCACCTTGCATACAATTTTCTTTCCAACTTCACCTGGAACAGATTTCATTCAAGAAGCTGCTTTCTGAATGAGTTCAAGTACGTCATGGGGGAGTGCACCAGTAGATTCTAAGCTTTCCATGGTTCTTGGAAGTGAAGAAAAATGAGTGGATGAAATTAACACCTTGATAGACAGAATCACTTTCAAATCCCACTTTTGCTTCATAGACACATGCTCTATCAGTTTCCAGTTTTGTAACGACATCTTTTACTTGACTGAAACTCTCCTGATAAAATGAAACTGCAGATAACCATGTTCCCCACCTAGTTAGGACACGTTCTGGTAGCAGGGCAGCTTCAGGCAGGCAATTTCTGTAGAACTGGACACGGGCTGCTAATTTAAAAAACAACTTCTTTCCACTTGCAATTAAATAGTTAACAGCTGGAAACTGTGTGCGTATTTCTTCTCTAATACAGTACAGTCCATGTGCTAAACAGGTAATGTGTATAAGGTTGGGATAAAATACTTGTAGGGCTTTTGCCGCCCTCAACATTTAAGCACCAGCATCTGTGACCATTACAAGCACCTTGCAACAATTATTTTTAATTTCATTTGGCTGTAGTAGTCACAGAGAACGATTTACCAATCTTGCTATTGTACTACTATTAGTTTTCTCCAGCACTTTGCATGTGAAAGGGCGACGTTTGCAGGGTGCATCTCGATGTACGAAATCTACTAAATTTGCTATGTACCGGCCATATTTGTCAGTTGTTTCATCTACCAATATCCAGATGCAATGTTCTCCAATGTCAGAATAGATTGAGTCCACAGCAGATTCATATAGGGGAGGTAGATATATATATTTTTTTAAGTGGGTATTTAGGTTTACACAATATTTCTTCAGGAATGATTGTAAAATTGGATTGTCAATTTATTCCACGGAATAGTGCTGCATACTACAGCCTTACAAAATAGGCTGAAAATGAATTAAATGGAGGCTTCGGTTTTAAATGCGTACAAACTAGTTGTAGTGTATAGCTCTTCTTTTTCTCCTTTGCTGTAATATGTGCAGTTGTCAAGCATGTTGTTCAAATTAGAAATTTCTTTTCACATTTCACTTCCTTCCAGCATGCGTCATAATAGACGACAACGCCATCAGTTGAATAATCACTAGCCACCCACTGATTTAATAAATACGTCCTGTTTGCAACTCTTCTCTTTAGGTATTTTGAGTAAAGACATGCAGACTAAGAATAAAGTTAACACATTAACTGAAAAAACTCCTCACATAACTAACACCAGGCTACTGGCCATCGAGATGGTGAAAGGAATATCCCACCCCATCACTTTCTTGAAATATCCAGGCAGCATGCTTGCATAAAATACTGTTATCTCGTTCTTTGTTACTCAGAAAGTTGCTTACAAGGGATATCCAACATGCAGGCGAAGTCAATTTAAATTTAAAGACGATTTAAATTATATGTAATAAATACAATAAACCCACAAAATATGCATTTGCGTATGTATTTTCAAAAAATCCAGTCCCTAATGATGACATATTCGAATTCTTTTTTTAACAGTATGCTTTACATCGCACCGACACACGTAAGTCTTATGGCGACAATGGAATAGGAAAGGCCTAGGAGTGGGAAGAAAGTGGCCGTGGCCTTAATTAAGGTACAGCCCCAGCATTTGTCTGGTGTGAAAATGGGAAACTATGTCCGAATCGTTGGCTGAACGGTCAGCGTACTGGCCTTCGGTTCAGAGGGTCCCAGGTTCGATTCCCGGCCGGGTCAGGGATTTTAACCTTAACTGGTTAATTCCACTGGCACGGGGGCTGGGTGTATGTGTTGTCTTCATCCTTATCACGATGCGGAGGTCGCCTACAGGCGTCAAATAGAAAGACCTGCACCTGGCGAGCCAAACCCGTCCTGGGATATCCTGGCACTAAAAGCCATACGACATTTCATTTCATTTCATGGGAAACCATGAAAAACAATCTTCAGGGCAGCTGACAGTGGGGTTCAAACCCACCATCTTCCAGATGGAAGATCACAGCTGTGCACCCCTAACCACATGCCCACCTCAACCAGTATATTTTACATGCAAAGTGTACACTGATGTTACGTGAATTTGCCAGTGTAAAATACAGTTGGAGATGATGTCTCTTAGAATATAATTACAGAGCATTAGCACAATGCGATAGTTATCGATACTGATGTATTCAAAAAGACGCACACAAAATGCTGTCACCAGTGTACATGGTTTTCGTTTACAATAGGGAACATGCATGATCCGGGGTTTTAATTAAAAATATGCTAATCTGATTCAAAATTGCATGCAGAATTCAAAAATGTGATCAGAATGTACAAATAATAACTCCAAACATGATAAAAATCTACGAAAATGTCACGTCAAGCAAGTACGCGATCTCATTGGCCTGACGTCATCGTACAGGTTGACTGAATTAGCATACGAAATAACACATAGTGTGCTGTGAGAAGCAGGATACACTTCGCGTATTTCTACTTTACGTTAGAGTCTAGTATGGTTAAATTCAAGGTCTATACATTGGATAATAATCTGAGTGGTATATTTTAGACTTAAAATGAATCCTGCGCAGACAGTGAGGCAGAAAACTTATAAATGGTGTAGAGTTCCGATGTGCAATAGCACATCGCATACCATACCAAACAAATTGTTTATAAACGTTCCAAAGACGCTAAAACTAGGGAGAAATGGATTTTGGCGAGTTGGAGAAATGCTGGTGATATATCGGAAAAGTCTACAGTTTATTTTTTTGAAGATTTTAACGTAAGATGAATTTGTTTGAATTTTCAAATCATTTTTCCATGTCAGCTGTTCTAGTGGTAAAACGTTAAATTTTAATGTATGATGCTTTATTTAAATGCTTCAATTACATCTTGGAATATGAAAGTAATAAACAGTGCATTAAATAATGCTGATTATTAAAGTATTCTCCAAACCTAACCTATGTTTTGGGTGATCTATGTCAAGATAATAAATCAAAGGGGTTAACCATTTTGACAGCTCTAATTCTACCAATATATCTTGGCATGGGACAATTATGTATGTCTTTATTGAAGAGCCTAATTGGTAAAGAAATTTAGGCTACATCTAAATACTCTATAATGTAACAAAGAATAGGCGTGTACATCATGAAAGGAAACAACGTGAATTTAACAAATGTATAACTCTACACAAAACCAATGCTTGTCTGTTGGGGTCTTATAAGTTAACAATGCTCATTTATAATAATTATCATAATATTAATGAAATAAATAACATAATTGCACACAGGTGAAAATAGTGATGTAGGTGTTTAAAATATTATCCAACTTAGCCTAAGTTTTAGGTTATACAAGCCAAGTCAATAAACCGAAGGGTAAAAATACAACGCGAGTTGGCCGTGCGGTTAGGAGCGCGCAGCTGTGAGCTCGCATCCGGGAGATAGTGGGTTTTGAACCCCACTGCCGGCAGCCCTGAAGGTGCTTTTCCGTGGTTTCCCATTTTTACACCAGGCAAATGCTGAGGCTGTACCTAAGGCCACGGCCGCTTTGTTCCCATTCCTAGGCCTTTCCTGTCCCATCGTCGCCATAAGACGGTGTGACGTAAAGCAAACAGCAAAAAAAAAAAAAAAAAAAGTCAAAGTCACAGCACCCAAAGACATTCCTGTATTGAGCAACTAAAATGTCACCAGGACACTTTTCTTTCCTGATATGCTCAGCTTGTCAAAAGCCAAATGTAATTAAGGTTACTGGCTTCACGCCCCGCTAACTACTTCTACGATTTTCGGAGACGCCGATGTGCAGGAATTTAGTCCTGCAGGAGTTATTTTACGTGCCAGTAAATCTACCGACACGAGGCTGACGTATTTGAGCACCTTCAACTACCACCGGACTGAACCAGGATCGAACCTGCCAAGTTGGGGTCAGAAGGCCAGCACCTCAACAGTCTGAACCACTCAGCCCACCGACACGAGGCTGACGTATTTGAGCACCTTCAACTACCACCGGACTAAACCAGGATCGAACCTGCCAAGTTGGGGTCAGAAGGCCAGCACCTCAACAGTCTGAACCACTCAGCCCGACTTGTGAAAACTAGATGAAGTCATATTTATCTTTATCATGTTTAACTTTTTCCCTCCACAAAGATATTTAATTCTCTTTCATGGACCCCGGAAGTGGGTAGGCCAGTTGTCCCAACCATAAATATATATTTTTTTTTGGGAATGATAGATTATAGCCGTATAGTACTATGATCTTTCTTTCTTTCTTAATCAGTTTATCCTTCAGGGTTGGTTTTCTCTCGGACTCAGCGAGGGATTTCACCTCTACCACTTCAAGGGCAGTGTCCTGGAACGTGAGACTTTGAGTATGGTGATGCAACTGGTGAGGAGGGCCATTACCTCACCCAGGCGGCCTCACCTGTTATGATCAACAGGGGCCTTGTTGGAGGATGGGAGGATCGGAGGGGATAGACAAGGAAGAGGGAAGGAAACGGCCGTGGCCTTAGGTGCCTGGAGGAGAAGTAGGAAAATACGAAAAACCACTTCGAGGATGGCTGAGGTGGGATTCGAAACCCTTCTACTCAGTTGACCTCCCGAGGCTGAGTAGACCCCGTTCCAGCTCTCGTACTATTTGTTTTCAACTTTCATGTCAGAGCCGGGAATCGAAACCGGGCCTCTGGGAGTGGCACACATTAACCACTACACCACAGAAGCGGACTAGTACTATAATGCTACCTATATGTTTATGTTAGTGCTGAAATCCGATTTCTTACTTTACTAATGCTGAAAGCCTGAAAATGTAATGTTATTCTTTAATAGGGGAATCAGTCTAGAAGGAAATGTTGAAAGTGATGTGATATCTATCCAGGTTCGTTGTTATCCGAATACTATGGGTTACAGTACATTGCACGTATATAAAAGACGCCACTTACAAACTTGCTTTTTATCCGCGAATTTCTGCGGCCACAAAAGTCACTATTTTTCAAGAATGATGACATTTACTCATGATAGATTGTCTGATTGTGCTGTTTTGAACCTTTCTTCTGTCATTTTGAAGTTATTCGCGATCATGAATAATAAACAATCGGCTTTTAGCAACGGCTGATGCACAACGGCTGGTAGAGCTCCATGCGGTACTGGATCGTGACGTCACAGCGCGCCGCTTACGTCAGAGGCCGTTTCACTCGCCTTGCGGAAAGGCACTATTAAATATTTTTTTAATGGTAGAAAACAAGGCAACTTACCACAATGTAATACGTTTACGTACTATTTCATTGGTGTACTTTTCAAAAAAAATATTTTTGAAAATGACGCATGTTCCCAATTATTTACACATTCCACATCAATAAACCACCATTTTTAACAACTTCCAATAATGAAGAATAAGAAGGCTAAGACTGCCATCTGTCCGGCCCCGCGGTGTAGGAGGCAAAGCATTCGCCTGTCACCCGGCGGCCACGGCTTCGATTCCCGGCCGGGTCAGGGGTTTTTAATTGTAAATGATTAATATCCCTGGCCTGGGGACTGGGTGTTTGTGTCGTCCTTAATGTTCCTTTCCTCACATTCAACACGTTACACTTCCGCCATTTACATAATACACACAGGTTCCTCACATATGGTGCAAGTAGGGGCGAAAGATCTTCCTAGGTCGGCGCCCTGAACAAATAGCACTTTTTTTTTAAATATAGCCATCTTGAAACAGTTGACTGCTATGGTAGCATGTCTGTATAAGCACAACACGAGTTTACAGAAACAACTCCTGTTACACAATAACTCCACTCCACCATCAAGACCGCCTCCTTATATACTGTATGTGCCTGGCCAGGCTTCTACAAGGATATGTCACAGCATATCTTCTTGTGAATTCTAAAGTGCCCAATAGCATAGTTACAATGTAAGGAAGGTTCTACATAGTTCTCGTCGTACACTCTGGATATTACGCTGTGTTGCACAATATTGTAGTGGATTATGATGGGCAATCCCTCGTAAACGAGTATGACTGTCTTCCTGAAGAACTTAGTTTTTGTGAGATCTTAAGTGACTGTAGAGGCCAATCCTAGAACCGCAGATTTTTCCACATTTTTGACACACATTTGTTCTGTTCGGTACTGGCTGTGTAGTTTGGTTTTTCTTCATGAGCTTACGTTGTCTTCTTGCATTGCTCTCGTCAATTTCTGTTCTCCGCCTTTCTTGCTCAAAGCGCTGAGTTCCTTCCCAGACATTGCGACGCCAGACTGTGCGGTTATGTGCCATAGCTTCCCAGTTGTTATCTTTCATTTGACACTTTTCCATGTTGGTTTTTAGTGCATCTTTGTAACGCTTTACAAGTTTTCTATGACTATCCTTTAGCTGGGAGTACATAATTTGTTTTAGGAGATGGAATTCAGGCATGCGAGTGATGTGGCCTGTCCAGCGAAGTTGGTGCTTGATAATCATGGCCTCAATGCTAGTGGAGTTAGCTTCTTCCAGAACGCTAATGTTAGTGTGTCGATCTTGCCATTTCACCCTCAGGATCCTTCTCAGGCAACGTTGATGGTATTTTTCCAGGCATTGTATGTGCCTCCTGTAGGTAGTCCACGTTTCATATCCATATGTAAGAGATGGTATAATGGTAGCTTTGTACACATAAAGCTTGGTCCGAGTGTTGATATTATGATTATCAAAGACCCTTACCCGAAGATGACCAAAAGCCATACTAGCACATTTGAGGCGGTGTTGAATCTCATCATCAAGATTTGCATTTGATGAGCCCTGCCAAGGTATGAGAAATGTTCTATGTTCTTCAGAACTTTAATTTGGACTGTGATTGTAGGACATACGGAGATGGAGTTGGGTGCAGGCTGGTAAAGGATCTGAGTCTTTTGGATGTTAAGCTTTAAAGTTCAATGATGGATGTAGTGGAAAGTTTGGTCTTGGCTCATAGTCTACTGAGATTGAATAAACCTCCATCAGTACTGTATTCAATTTCTATGCCATTTGGTAGTTTCCCATCAACAAGATGAAGTATAGTCCCAGCAAATATTGAGAACAGAGTGGGAGCTATCACACAACCTTGCTTCACACCTGCTGTGATTTCAAAATTTTCTCCAGGGTTATTGTTGATAAGAACCATGCCCTTCATATTATCATGCAGCAATCTAAGAATATTTATGTACTTCTGAGGACAGCCTATTCTTGCTAGGATCTTCCACAGGGCATCTCTTTTAACCGAATCAAAGGCTTTGGGAAGATCTATGAATGCTATGTACAGAGGTAGATGTTGTTGTTTGCATTTCTCCTGCATTTGTCTAGCACAGAAAATCATATCTGTTGTGCTGCGATTGGGTCGAAATCCACACTGAGTTTCAGGTAAGCAGTCTTCAGCGAGAGGTATCAGGCGGTAGGATAGAATTCGAGCGAGTATTTTCCCAGCAATAGACAGAAGGGTAATTCCACGGTAGTTACCACAGTCAGTTCTGACTCCTTTTTTGAAGATCATAACTATCAGAGCATCTCTGAGATTAGGAGGTATTGTTTCAGTGTTCCATATTTTGACTATGAGCATTAGTGTAGGTTCAGCAAGAATTCGTCCACCTTCCTTGAAAAATTCAGCAGGAATTCCATCTGAGCTGGCAGCTTTATTATTTTTGAGCTGTTTAATAGCATTTTCAACTTCTTGTAAGGAAGGTACTTCGCCAAGGTGAGATTTTGTAGGTTTTTGTGGAATTTTCAGGATTTCAACTATGTTGATCTCTGGATCCTTGTTCAGCAGTTCATGGAAATGTTCTTTCCATCATGCATTAATGGAATTGCCGTCTTTTAGAAGAGTAGAGCCATCCCTAGATTTAAGAGAGTTTAATCCTTGAGCTGTTGGGCCATATACAGTTTTTATCATGCTGAAAAAAGCTCTAGTGTTGTTAGTTTCGGCTAGATGTTGCATTTCTTGAGACTTCATCGTCCACCAACTGTTTTTCAGAACACGGGTTTTCCTCTGAACATCTGCTTTTGCTTCTTGATATTCTCGTTTCTTAGACAGTGAACTAGGAGTGATCTGCCAAGCTTGGTGTGCTGCTCTCATTTTGTCTAGTAGAGTCTGTAATTCTTGGTCATTTTCATCAAACCAGTCTTGGTGTTTGACCCTACCGATTCTTCACCAGCTGATAGTATTGCAGTCTTCAGTGTTGCCCAGTGTTCTTCAGTGCTTTCAGGATATTCATCTGGCAATTTATCACCTAGGAGTTGTTGAAATTTTACTTTAGTGCTATGAACTTTGAGACGGTCTGTGTTCATTTTAGGTCTCGTAAGTTTTCTCTGTTTCCTTCGCTGCTCGTGGATGTGAAGGGTCATCGTGGACTGTATAAGTCGGTGGTCTGTCCAGCAGTTGTCAGCACTTGTTAGAGCCTTTGTGATTAATACATCGTGTTGGTCTCGGGCGCATACAATTATGTAATCAATAAGATGCCAGTGTTTTGACCGTGGATGTTGCCATGATGTTTTAAATTTATCCTTTTGTGTGAAGAGGGTATTGGTGATAACTAGATTGTGCACTGAGCACTTCATGACCAGAAGGGTTCCATGAGAGTTGCAATTCCCTGCTTCCTATTTTCCAATTACTTTGAGCCACAGTGTTGAGTCTCTACCAACTTGCGCATTGAAGTCTCCCAAGAGAATGGTTTTGTCAGTTTGGGGTATTCTTGTTAGAAGTTTGTCAAGTTGGCAATAGAATGCTTCTTTTTCATCTTCTTCACAAGTGAGGGTCGGAGCATAGGCACTAATTACTGTAACTCGTTGATTGTTGGTGAGCTTGAGGCGTAAGCTCATGAGTCATTCATTTAATCCAGAAGGAAGTTCATCAAGGTGAGGGACAAGTTCATTTGCAATGGCAAAACCAACACCATGAATGCGGGGCTCATGAATGCTTTTACCTTTCCAGAAGAAAAGCATATCTGCCTCCTTGTTCTTTAATTTGTCCTTCATCGGGCCTTCTAGTTTCACACAGTGCTGCAATATCGATGTTAAATCTTTTTAGTTCACGAGCCACGATAGCTGTTTTCCTTTCTGGCCGATTAGCTGTATCATTATCCATTAGAGTACGGATGTTCCAGGTTGCAAAATTCATCTTTTTTTTTTTTTTTTTTTTGACCGCTTATAGTGTACCCTCTGGGCGCGGTTTCCCAGTCGGGATATGTTGAGGCTGACTATGTTTAGGGCACCTTTTATAGCCCCCTCCTCATTCAGGGTGAGCAGAGTGGTTCCTGAATAGGCCTGCTCAGTCACAAATGCAGCACACGAGTTGCTCTACAGCCTCTCCTCAAGCAATACGGAGATCACACATTCGTCGCCTACGTGCCGGTTCATCACTAGGAGCTCCCAGACTACACAATCCTGCTCCCGTCACAACTCCAGACACCTGTGCATGACATCTTTTAGTGTGGGAATGCTGCTGCAAATCAACAATCACACATTTCTTGACAGACTCGGAACCTGTCCCCAGTGGCATAAGAGTTACGACAACTGGAGGCTCCAAGACTGCTGCAGCCTTTGTCCGCCTTCCCAGCCGCCAGGGAAGTTTTAGATGTCCCTACACCTGGTCCGCCATTGAGGACTTTCTATGCCGTTGACCATATGTGGTTCTTTCGCCTTTAGAGGTGGTTTCCTACCTCAAAGGCAAGAGAATGCCCCAGCCCCTGCCAGGTCATCCGCCTTCATAAGGAGCCGTTGGCATAGCAGAGGGGGACTCCTTATCCCGGGTCACACGGTCGCCAGAGCCGCGTCAGTCGAAAGCAGGGTGCACCACGTGCAGGTGAGGTCGACATTTGAGTAGGACAACCTACCCCTTACACCATTATGATTATAGATCATATCTAAAGGTAATAACTAATTATATACTATTAATTACGGATTCATCCATTAACTAAACTCATATTAAAATATATACAGCACGTTTCATGACATAACCTCAGAAATAATATGATCGCCCGTACCTAACTACGTAAATAAATAATAATAATAATAATAATAATAATAATAATAATAATAATAATAATAATAATAATAATAATAATAATAATAATAATTCAAGCTCAATATTTGCAGTATTTACCCATGGGTTAAAGAATACTGTTTCCAAGTTATATCAGTATATTACTCTTGTGTCAATATCCCCCTATAACTTGAAACAATTTCAACAATCTACCACACCCGTCGAATTTGCCTTGGTCGTAGATTGCATCTTCTCTCTTCCTTGACGTCGATAGATGTGCTCTCCTCCTCTTGACCGGATCATGCCGTGTCAAGGTTGCCTCGCTGCCAGCCTCTTCCTCGATGATAGTCGATGCATTCTCCTCACGACCAGACTGTGCTGTGCCATTAGTAGCCCCTCCTCCAGGTGGACCCGTGGTAGTACCAGGCTTACTCTGTATGCGCAGCGGTTTTGTGGCTCGCCGCAACTCCGATGAGTGGACCTTGACAGGAGGCAGATAGCTTTCTGCTGGCATACTCAATGATGTCCCTTCCACCGCCACTCCTCTCCTGAAATAAAACTGCTCGTAGGCCGGAGCCGCTGGCGTCCGTCTGCGAGCACATCTTCCATTGAGGGTCGGGAAGGGCTAGACCGGAAGCGTTGCATATCGCAGTTTTAATGCCTTGGAATGCTATCTCTTCCTTGCTGGTCCATCAGAATGGGCGGTTGTTATGGAGTAGATCAGTGAGTGGTATTGCCTTCTCTTCAAAGTGTGTAACGAAGCTGCTATACCATCCACACAAGCCAAGGAACTGACATACTTGCCGCTTGGTCTGCAGGTATTCAGCTTCTTCGGTAGCTCGATTCTTCTCTAGTTGCCTTTCTAAGCCTTCAGATGTTAGGACATGGCCAAGATATTCCACGTGTGACTGGGCGAAGTGGCACTTCTCCAGTTGGCAAGTCAGTCCATGAATCTTCAATCATTCCAGCACTTTCCTCAGATGTAAAAGGTGTTCTTGAAAATTCTTGCTGTGAATTAAAACATCATCGAGATACGCTTGGCAGAAATTTCCAACATATCCTGACAATACCTTATCCATCAGTCGCATGAAGGTTGCACGAGCATTCTTATATCCAAAAGGCATTACTGTAAACTGGTAGGATCCTTTCGGTGTCATGAAGGCGGTCAGTGGTCTAGAACTTTCCTTGACCTCCACTTGCCAGTATCCGGAGTTGTGATCCAGCGTGCTGAAAATCCTAGACCCACGTACTTGTTTCAACGAGCCTTTCAGGTCAGGCATGGGGTAGGCCTTACTCACAGTCTTCTTGTTCAACTTGTGGAAGTCCACACACACAGTCGATACTCCCCATTCTTCTTTCTCGGTATGACGATAGGCAAACTTCTCTTGCTGATAGCCCTTACTGATGTGCAGTGACTATGTGAAAAGAGTCAGACGTTGATGGTTGGTTTTCTCACCAAAGCCTGACGATTAGTTTTCCCAACACAACCAATCTTCCATACAGCATTCACAACAGCTCGACAATGTTACCTTCCTACAGTACATCTGAACTCATATGTTTCCTTGACTTTGCTTTTCTTTTAAGAGGTGTGGACAGTGAGACTGCAATGTAGATGGTAGAATGATTTTTTCAAGTAACTTTCTTTTCATATGAAAGCCATGAAATTGGACAGTAAATCTTTGAAAATTCTGCATGCATAACATTCAACAATGATGATCAATTAACCTGCAACTAACATACATTCAAAATATAAACATAATCATACTCATTTATGCAAGGACTAATTTCAAAACACAGAACTTCTAAATGAAACACTAAAAAGTACAGTAAACACAAAGGAAATATGTATCAAGTGTTAACAGGGCTGGGAAAAAAAACAACTAATGATCTTCTACATGATGAATGCATACATACCATAATTTTTGAATGCATCTGGCTCCATTGTATTAGATGAATAATCAAAGAAAGTAATATTCCAACTTCGATCTTTATGCTTGCTGTCCAACATCATTATATTGTATTCTGTAAAGAAAGATATGACAACTGGATTACAAGAAAGGATCAATACTATTTCACTACTTTCTCTAGAAAATACCAATATAAACACATCCACAATGTTTGATTTGAAAGATGCTTTTAATGTGGTGTTAACATACTGACATAGCCCTGCCAATCTGGACCCACTATTTGGGAAGCCAGGCTCTCCCTGTTACAAGCCAGGACAAAGAGAGAAAGATAGTGGAGTAACATCTCTTTGAAATACCTTGGTCCAGCTGGTAGCACATCATAAGGGCTTCTTTCCCATGGTTACATGAGACGATTAGCCATGGTTCTGAAGGCAGAAGAGGAACTCATCCCAACGGAGGATAAAGCAGATGAATCATCTTCAACTTTATCCTATGGGAGGAGTAAAGGCTAATGGAGTTACCCCTACTGAAAATCATGAGTGGAGCCCTGAAGACAGATGACAACTCCTGTAGCAGCACTGGTACCAAACGAACTGACTTTGCCTTTACCTTGGACACTACCAGCATGGCCAAGAGGGGGATTCTGTCGTGTGGGCAGCCCAGGATCTTCTGCCCAGGCTTTGCACACTGGACAGGAAACTCCAGCAATGTCACTAGACAATGATAAAACAACAGAAGTGGAAGCTTCTCGTCATAAGCAATGTCTCATCAGTGTGGCGAGGGGTCACTTCTGACGGTGAATTAGTCCACCACATCTCACTAGTCAGCTACTGCCCGCCTCAAGCTGGACAGTCGCCCACCAGTAAGTGCTGCAAGGCAGCTCACAGGATCAGTCAAGGCAACATGGAGTAGGTTATGCCATGAAAAACAATCTTCTGGCAGATGCTGATTCTCCAATTATGGGAAGCAAATGCATGCTTGCTTATTGCATATGATAAATTTCATCATGATTCTGTATGACAATTTGCAATGGAATAAAAGAAATGGCGATGTAATTGTCCACCTAGGCAATACAACTACATATATTTACAATTTTTAAATTGCAGAAACATTACATAATTAGGACATATTTTGGCCTCCTTGGGCCATCTTCAGCAATATGAGATGATATAAAGGGACAAAATGTACATATTATATCTAAACATTCAAAATGTTGCAATGTTGCATCATATTGTTTACATTCTTAAGTGATGAAAGGTTCATCATGAGGAAAATGAGTCAAAATGTTGTGAACTGCAAAAAAAAGGTTTGTGGTCCTTAGAATGTTGAAAAGGTCCATAAAATCATGTAGAATTGTAGTAAAAAGTGCATTCTATTTGGAGTTACATATGCTTCACTTAATAAATGTTGTCAAATCTCTTGCTTAAAAACCAGCTTGTTAACACATTGCTAAGCAATCATAAAATACTAAAATTATTGGCAACAGAAGCATGATCATATCAAGGTGTGAAAATATCTATAAAAGAAAACAAGAATTAAAAATGAAGAAGGAGAAAGAAGGCAAAGGTGAAAGATGAAAGTTATTAACTCACTCTCCATCAGCTGTGTTCTGTTGCTCATCGCTTGCCAGCTGCGCTGACACTAAGCCAGCAATACGTTCGCATTCTACGGGAGTGCTAGTAACGTCATCGGAGGTAGGAAGAGCAAGAGGGAAGAGGATGGTAAACAAGGAAGGGGGCATGTGACAGACATGTTACATAATATGGGCAAAAAATTATATTTGTTACCAAAGTTTATTTCATCATATAAAAAAATTACTTTTCCAAAAAAAAAAAAATGTTAAGATTTAAAGCTGGATTAGTTCACTGGTCTAAATATTGAGCAACCTACCTTTCTGTAAAATGTTTAAAATGTTCATGTCCTGTTCTACCAAAGTGTAAGAATGATCAGGGTCGTCCATGTGCTCGCTCAGAGCACAAAATCTACTGTATCTTTTTTTCCATTAAAGTGTTCTTGATAATGAATATTATAGCTCCTGCCAGTTTGGCCTATGTACCTTTGCTGATAGTAAATACATTACAATTTATAAATGCCTGAATTACAAAATGTATAATGTATTATTATTATTATCATTCACTAATTAGTCACTAATATTTTCAAAAAACAATCTCAATGTTTCCTTTAAAACAAATAATACTAATGCCAGGTGATTTTATAATGCACAATAATAATAGTAATAATACATTTTAGAATTCACGCATTTATAAATTGAAATGTATTTGCTGTAAGAAAAGCTATATAGCCCAAACTGGTAGGAGCTTTAATTTTTGCTTCGAGATAACACATTCATATAAAGAGATAAAATAGATTTTCTGCTATGAGAAAGCACATGGATGACCACAATCATTTTTTCACTTCAATAGAAGAGGATATGGACATTTTTTTAAACATTTTACAGAAAGGTAGGTTGTTCAATATTCATATTCATTTAGATCAGAGAACTAATCTAACTTTAAATCTTACCAAAAATTTGGAAAAAGTCAGTATTTTATATGACAATTTTATGAACTTTGATAACAAATAATTGTTTGCCCATATTATGTAACATATATGTTACACACCTCCTTCCAGCATCTCATACTCCTTGTTTATCTTCCCTCTCCTCATCCCTCCCGCTCTCCTTTCGTCCGATGAAACTCCCATAGAAAGTGAACGTACTGCTGGCTAAGTGTCAGCTCAGCCTGCAAGCGATAAGAAACAAAACGCAGCTGATGGAGAATGAGTTAGTAACTTTCATCTTTCACCTTTGTCTTTTTTTCCTCCTTTTTTCTTCATGTTTAACACTTATTCTTTACTAGCATGTGCCCGTGGCTTTACCCACGTTTATTAATTCAACCATTAGATATTTCTAAACTATTTAAAAACAAATTAAAACATTATATTTATTAACTCAAATCGTTTTCATGTAAATTGCATGAAACACATTAATTTTTAATATATTGTTACTTTTCAATGCTTAAGATACCGGGTTGATGGATGGTACAAATAATATTAAAACCATGTAAAAGACCATGTTATATAATACAAAATATATTGTTTCCTTATAGAGCTTCGGGATAAACTATATTAATGTCCTTCCATTTGGAGGTAAGATATATACTGTATTGTGTTTGCCTTTCGAACTCTTGAACAATCCACGTACAGTTGACAATGGCAAAAGCACCGTTTTCGAAGATGGAGTCCTACAACTTTAAATGATTGTCCTTGTGCCTTGATGTTCATAGCGAAACTCAAGAAACGGGGGAACTGCAGTCATCTAAATTGAATCGATATATCCAAAGGAATTATGTGAGTGGTAGTGGTGGTGATTATTGTTTTAAGAGGAAGTACAACTAGGCAACCATCCTCTGTATAACACTAATTTGAGGAAAGAAATTGAAGGGATCTGACACTTCGAAAAAAGAAGATATCGGCCAAAGGAAGACAAGGGCCAAGAAAGGCATGAAAATAAAAGACTCCCTAGGCCTCGGGAACCTAATACTGTCGGGGTCGGAAAAGAACAAGAGTCGACCAAGAAAGGTCGGATAGGATAGATGAAAGTGAGGAGCCTGGCACAAGCAAGTGGAAGCAATGCTAGGACTCAGCTAAGGGCTCCATGGTCGCCAACCCATGCTCTAAAGTTCAGAACCCCTGGGGCCCCTTTCAGTCGCCGCTTACGACAGGCAGGGCATACCACGGGTGTTATTCTACCGCCTCCACCCACAAGGAGGGGAATTATGTGAATCCGGGGAATGAATATTACTTCACTCGCAGCATTTCCAGTCATGAGAGTGGCTTCAATAATATTTGGCATCAGTTTCTGGACTGGGAGTCGTGTTCCGTTGCAGAGGGAAGCAGGATTCATATCCCTGAGAAGGATAGTCAGAGATACATTCATCCGCTCCAAGATGTTCGAGGGAAGTGTTTCAAAAGCTCTGCCGTGTAGAAGACAGCCTCATCTGTATTACATATTGTGCCAATAGACTTGTAAATTTGTAGAACCCCGGGTAATTGCTGTAGAAGTTGCTTGTTGATGACGTTGAAAGCTTCACTTCTTGGAGCAAGAATTGCTCTTCGACACAGCCATGCATAATTGGTGAAATGCTGTGGCGAGGAATGTTAATAATTTCAGATCTGTGCAGTTTATTATTATCTACCTTGTGTACTGTATGATTTTCCTCAGACTGAGTTAGCTGAAAGAAAATATGGTTCACATTTTATTGCTGGTATAGCAAAATCCTTGTATAACCTAAAATTTTAAGTGAATGAGGTGAATATCGGGTAAATATGAAATAAGTAACTAAAAACATAATTAAAACGATTGAAAGTAATATAAGTAATTAATGAAAGCAGGTCTCTAACTGCATAAATATTCATCTGAGAATACGCCTATGTCAAAATTTCAGATCTCTGTGTGTTGTAGATTTGACTGAGCTTCACACACATACACTTCAGAATATTACGGGCTGATGGCTCCTTGTATCGCGGACCGAAAATGTCTTCCTACTCAATGGACTTACCATCCGAGGAATACTACTTGGCCCATGGCATACCCAGTCATGATGGTGGCTTCAATAATATTCGTCATCAGTTTCAGAGTTGTGTTCATTGCAGAGGGAAGGATTCAAATTCCTGAGAAGGATAATCGGTGCCACAATTGTCCACTCCAAGATGTTCGAGGGTACTCCAGGTGACTCCCAATTGTTCAAAATCTCTGTCGTGTAGTTGACAGACTCTTCTGTATGACACGTCGTGTTGATAGACTTTTCAATTTATAGAAAACCGGATAATTCATGTGAGTGTTGCTTGTTGATGACGTTGACAGGTTCATGTCTTGGTGCAAGAATTGCTCTTACACACAGCCATGAGTCTTAGGTGAAAACCTGTGCCCACCTATGACAAACATTCCAAATCTTTGTCTGCCGTAGATTTGGCTGGGCATGGCACACATGCACACAGACAGACAGACAGACAGACAGACAGACAGACAGACAGACAGACAGACAGACAGACAGACAATCATTGACTGAAGGAAAATGGTTTCCCATTCCATGGACTTAAATGCCATCTTGACTGATATATATATATTATTCCTTGTTCATTATTATCGTCTATCTTGTGTCCTATGTGTTTCCTCTAAATGCATACATGTCCAACCCTTGTCCCCTTTCTCTACAGGATTTGGGTATGAAGTGAGATGAATCTTCGTTGCGAGTTTTTATGACCAGATGACTTTCATGACATCAACCTAATCAGAAGAGTTAATGAGATGAAATAAATGACATGATATATGATAGTAAGAATGAAGAGGATGAAACCCGGCACCAGCACACACCCCACTCCTTTCGAATAGCTCAAGACGCCACGTCCCCATCCGACAGATGAATCACCATCAACAGCGTCATATGCCCTCACACCGTATAGGACCAAAAACGGCTTCCTACGCCATGGACGTAAAATGGCTCCTTGAATTGTTTCCTACCTATCTTGTGTACGTTGCCTAGCGACAGTGACTCTATGCATTTAATCTTGGTGACAGCACGTTGGATTGTCATATCCCAATACACGTTTTCCGATGGTTTTTTGTTCATAACTCACCAACGAAAGAAAAAATGAGAATCCCAGCTTCGAGGTGCATTCGGACCCCCTTCCGTCTACCTATGTTCAAAATTTCAGATCTCTGCATGCTGTAGATTTTGCTGGGCATCGCACACATGCAAACCACACACAGACAAACACTTCCTTTTATTATTATAGATTTCTTTTATGGATATCTTAGAAGTGAAGCTTCCACGGTGTGAAGAATTATTTAATTTATTTTCCGGGTTGAACCGTGTTGTACTTGTACGTATATCACGTACAGTTTGCCGACGTTTCGAATACATTGCAGTATTCATTGTCAAGGCGACTGAAATACCCCTACTCGATCCGAGGTGCCTGGGAGACTGATTACCTCGGATCGAGTAGGGGTATTTCAGTCGCCTTGACAATGAATACTGCAATGTATTCGAAACGTCGGCAAACTGTACGTGATATACGTACAAGTACAACACGGTTCAACCCGGAAAATAAATTAAATAATTCTTTTATGGATATTTTCACTCCTTTATGAGATCATGCTTCTGTCACCGATAATTTAAATATTTCATTGTTTTTTTTTTTTTTTTTTTTTTTTTGGCAATGAGCCAAGCTGATGTCTACAATACAGAACTTTACAAGCTGGTTTATAAGCAACAAATTAGACAATATTTATTAAGGGAAACATAATATGTAACTTCAAATAGGGTGTACTTTTCAATAAATTTCTACAAGATTTTACAGACTTTTTAACATTCTAAATACCACAAATCCAATTTTATTCTTTCAGTTCAGAATATTTGGACTCTTTTTTCTCATGACGTTTTTTAAAAGAGAATATTTTAACGCAAGAAAATCATATCACTTAACAATGTGAGAATTATGGTGTAACATTCTGAATGTTTACATAATATGTACATTTCATCCCTTTATATTATCGAATGTAGCTGAAGATGGTCCAAAGAGGCCAAAATATGTCCTAATTATGTAACGTTTTTGCAATTCAAAAATTGCAAATAAATGTAGTTGTATCAACTAGGTGGACAATTACATCACCAATTTTCTATTCCATTAGAATCGCTTTGCGCTTGTCCCCAGGGACAGCTCCCAACAATATATTCAGTACATATGCTCCTAATCTGTGTTCCAGTGAAGAAGATCTCTTCTACAATGCATTGCTCACAGCAATATCTGAAACACCTCAGTCCTATGTTTTCTTCATCCTGGGAGACATCATACAATAAGTGAAGTGTGATATGCTTGTGAACTACAACCCATGGAAACATTTTTAAATTAGGGTCAATTGAATGAAACAAAAATTGTCACATAGACCTAGTTGTATTTAATGTTGTATTGATCTTACCTTGTTTAATGGATTGCTGAAAATAATACTTCTTGTTTTATTGATTTTTCGTTTGGGTATTAAATGTAACTGATAGTCCTTCCCTCATATTATTCCTGATCTAGATATATCTTGGCTGGTTAGACATTTTAAATTAAGTCAGGTTCATCACACCGACTACAGTATAATTATTTTATTCCCTCTTTATTTTTACCCTAAATGTCCTGCGTGGAGTACTGTACATTTTAATTGATCCTTATAAAATTTATACTTGCTTCATGTCAACAATAGAATCTTGGACGTGGCCACCATTGTTTTATAATACGTGCTTCTTCTTCTTCTTCTTCTTCTTCTTCTTCTTCTTCTTCTTCTTCTTCTTCTTCTTCTTCTTCTTCACTGGGTGTAATAACCTGATAGGTCTGTCAGTTGTTTATTGGTTTCTTCCATGTTTGGTGTGGGCTTGATGTATCCTGGCTTGGTCTGAATTTAATTCATTTTGTTTTGGTTTGGAGACCCTCCGTGGCTCAGGCGGCAGCGCGCTGGCCTCTCACTGCCGGATGCCATGGTTCAAATCCCGGCCACTCCATGTGAGATTTGTGCTGGACAAAGTGGAGGCAGGACAGGTTTTTCTCTGGCTACTCCAGTTTTCCCTGTCATCTTTCATTCCAGCAACACTCTCCATTAACATTTCACTTCATCTGTCAGTCATTTATCACTGCCCCAGAGGAGTGCAACAGGCTTCGGCACATTTCCTAACCTCGCCGCTAGTTAGGGGCTTCATTCATTCCATTCCTTACCCAGTCGAATGACTGGAAACAGGTTGTGGATTATATATCCGTACCTGAGAAGCAAAAGGGCTTATGTCCAACATTGGACATAATCCCTTGGACATAAGCCCTTCTGCTTCTCATGTAGGGATACCTGTTTTGGAATTGTGACTATGTTCTCTGCACATTAAATGGTTTTACTTCATCCCGACTGGATTTTAAAAGAATTTTTTTTACATGTTTGTGATTCTATGCATATTTTCACTTTTCTTACATTTTGGTATTGGTATTACAATGCTCCAGATGCTGCGACTTTCACCGAGGCTAGCATGGATGATGATGATGATGATGATGATGATATTCTTTTTTTCTAAAATTCATCATCAACATCATCACCACCACCATCATCCACTTCTTTCCCCTTATCCAGGTCCTGCTCGGTCGGGACATTTATGACACTTCTCCATCATCTCTCCTTCCACCTTTCCTCTTCCATCATTTTGTCCTAGTCCAGGTTTCTTCATGCACTCCTCTTTATTGAATCGGTCCACCTAGTTCTAGGTCCCTCTCTCTCTCTCTCTCTCTCTCTCTCTCTCTCTCTCTCTCTCTCTCTCTCTCTCTCTCTCTCCCGAACATCATCTCCATCATCTGTTTCATTATTCTTTTCTCATCTATACTCTTTAAATGTCCAAACCATATCAGTTTATTCCTGTCAATTATCTCATTTAGGTTTTCTATTCCAAATTCCCTTCTAACATCTTCATTTATCAATCTGCCTTTCCTTGTCTTTCCTATCACACTTCTTAGAAATTTCATTTCGCTGGCTTGAATTCTACTGTCATCCCTACTTGTTTGTCACTGTCCTGGTCTCAGCTGCATAAGTCAATATGGGTGTATAAAATATTTTATACATTACCTCTTTACACTTCCTTGGAACCTCCTTATTCCAGAGAACATTTCTTACAGTCTGGTAGAAAGCATTGCTCTGTTGTAACCTCTAACTAATATCCATGTCCATGCTGAGTGGTAAAATCTGTGTTATTTTGGGGTGAACAATCACTGTACAATGGACCTAGTCAATGCAGTAGCCTCTAATAGTGCGCTGCAACAAACACCGGTAGACATGGCTTTGTTTATAGACGATTACTTCTGTCTTCTGCAGAATTTCATGAAATATTGCTCAAGACACAAACCTGACTGTCCTGGACACTCTCTACAGTAGAGCATACAGTCCTGCACTGCCGCTCCTTCTAACACTGTCTGCTCAGCTTCCGTGATCTATGCCAATTCTCCTTATCGACACATTTACTGGTAAAATGTGAAAATGTGTTCCTGTATGTGGTATGATAGATTTTGGGAGACTACGAGGCGGTGTTTCTTCAGTTGAGAAGGCCCTGCAACCTCACTATTCTCGTTGACATCGCAGAAAATGATATTGAATTGTAATGACTACAGATATAGTAACTAATAATTATCCTGATGCCCAGTTTGAGCACGTGTTTAACAAACTCTTTACAATGCAAGATAAAAGATACGCTTGTTTACATAGGTACTAGTGGAAATGTGAGCATCCAATGACTCTAATATGTACTAATATTATGTAACTAGCACATATCTAGGTTATATTAGCCGGGCGGTCTGTAAAAACGGACCACAAATCCATTTTTTTTTTTTTAGTTCACAACATTTTGACTCATTTTCCTCATGATAAACCTTTCATCACTTTTTTTTTTTTTTGCTAGTTGTTTTAGGTCGCACCGACACAGATAGATCTTACGGCGACGATGGGACAGGAAAGGGCTAGGAGTGGGAAGGAAGCGGCCGTGGCCTTAATTAAGGTACAGCCCCAGCATTTGCCTGGTGTGAAAATGGGAAACCACGAAAAACCATTTTCAGGGCTGCTGACAGTGGGATTCGAACCTACTATCTCCCGAATACTGGATACTGGCCGCACTTAAGCGACTGCAGCTATCGAGCTCGGTCCTTTCATCATTTAAGAATGTAAACAATATGATGCAACATTCTAAATGTTTAGATATAATATATACATTTTGTCCCTTTATATTACCTCATATTGCTGAAGATGGCCCAAGGAGGCCAAAATATGTCCTAATTATGTAATGTTTTTGCACACCTTGTACATCTGTGGAAAGTACTGGAATGACTGAAGATTCATGGACTGATTTGCCAACTGGAAAAGTGCCAATTCGTGCAGTCCCGCGTAGAACATCTTGGCCACGTCCTAACATCTGAAGGCTTAGAATGGCAACCGGAGAAGAATCGAGCTATCGAAAAAACTGAATGTCCGTGGACCAAATGACAAGTACAGTAGAGTCTCGATTATCCGACCTAAACGGGACCTGGAGTACGTCGGATCACCGAAAATGTCGGATAATACAGAATAACTTTGAAAACGAACGGAAACAAACAGGAAGGCTGTACTGTAGTACTAAAACAATGACGTGTTTTCCGGTATTGCATTATCAGTTCAATTGTACAGTACATGCAGTATTGAACGAAAACATTCCAGATTTCTTACGAAAGGAAACTTTTCTCCACAGATATTAAGCTGCCTAATGCCGTACCGTTTTTTTTTCCACCGATCAAGCCACCCAGCACTGGCAGGAAAATTAGGGTCCCGTTCTTTAAACTCCTACTGGAAATACGCAGCCCTTTCCTGTAGGATGGGGCCAGATGTTGGCAGGTCCTTTTCTCGGTGTTGAGATAACCAAAGAAATAGTGCTTCACTTACTTTTTCGTACTCACATTTTTCATTTTTTCTCTGCTCTGGTAGAGCACCACTTTTAAATTTCTTCCCTCTGTTTTTTTCAGTCTCCCACTGTAACACATCCAACATCCGTAATCTGAAGCCACATTTTAAAGAATTTCCCCTTTGTCCAGTCTCTTTAATGCACTCAACTTGTCTTCCATAGGAACAATCACATTCTTCCATTTACTCGCTATACTCACAGAGGATATGAAAACTATAACATCCGCACCCAATCAATACTACAATGAACAATGACTGAAGACTCACTGCACCTATCCTTGAGAAAAAAACTGTCCTACCGCCAGCGGTCAGGCCAGTGCTTGTCCCGTGGTCGCACCCTCCACAGCGGGTGTGCCTGAATTTAGTCTCCACCAAAAGTTCAAATTAAGTCTACCAGTGTCGGATAACACGGAATGTCGGATAAGCGAAGGTCGGATGAGCGAGACTCTACTGTACGTCAGTTCCTTGGCTTGTGCGGATGGTATATCAGCTTCGTTCCACACTTTGAAAAGAAGGCAATACCACTCACTGATATACTCCAAAACAACTGCCCAACAGATGGACCAGCAAGGAGAGGCAACATTAAGGCTGTGATATGCAACGCTCCTGGTCTAGTCCATCCTGACCCTTAATAGAAAAATGTGCCTGCAGATGGACGCCAGCGTATCCAGCTTAGGAACAGTGTTATTCCAGGAGAGGAGTGACGGCGGAAGGGACATCATCGAGTATGCCAGCAGAAAGCTATCTCCCAACGAACAACGCTACTGCACTGCCGAAAAGGAAGCCTTAGCCGTGGTGTGAGCCATGAGAAATTCAGAGGCTACGTGGAGAGAAGGAACTTTCAGGTCTACAGCGATAACACTGCTCTAAAATCGCTGAACTTGGTCTCTGGCTCAAAGTCTAAATTGATGCAATGGTCTCTGTTAAACACAGAACTTGATTTAAAAAAATTTTTTTTTTGCAAGTTGCTTTATGTTGCACCGATACAGATAGGTGTTATGGTGACGATGAGACAGGAAATGGCTAGGAGTGAGAAGGAAGCAGCCATGGCCTTAATTAAGGTACAGCCCCCAGCATTTGTCTGGTGTGAAAATGGGAAACCACGGAAAACCATTTTCAGGGCTGGCGACAGTGGGATTCGAACCTACTATCTCCTGAATACTGGATACTGGCTGCACTTAAGCAACTGCAGCTATCAAGCTTGGTAGAATTTGATTTCGATGTGTGTCACGTCCCAGGAGCAGACAGCTTATCTAGGCACCCGGCGATGGAACCTGAAGCTAGGAGCACCACTGTCAAGAGGGATTATCCACGAAAACACAAGAGTGAGATTAAGGAGCCTGTCCAAATGACTATCAAGAAGGAACGTGATCTGGGAGTAATCAAACAGTGGCAAAAACAAGATATGTCCTGTAGGACCATGACGCAGTGGATTAGGAGACAGAACACCGAGAGTCGACTCGTCCTGAGGGAATTCAAGATGTGCTGAAAGAACTTCTGCGTTGGTGGAGGACTCTTAATATACATCCAACACGCCTGCAGTAGTGGTGATCCCTAGACAGCACACGACGGACAGCCTCGAGAAGTTCCACGACAGCACTGAAGCCGGATATCCAGGAGGCAAAGAGACTTGCCAGTCTATCCGACGAAGATTCATCTGCGTCAACATGTGGAAAGACATCCTCGACTATGTGAAAGGGTGCTACATCTGTGCCTACACCAAGGCAAGCAACAGGAAGGCCTATTCCAGTCAGCGAAGAAGACGGCTGTAACGCCCTTGGGATGTCATAGCCCTGGACTTGATGGGTCCTTACCCTAGAAAACCACGGGGGTAAAACAGAACTCCTAGTAATCACCGACCTCTTCACAAGATGGATTAAGGCCTTTCCGATAAAAGAAGTCACAAAGGGACACATCACCAGCCTTGTACATGATGAGGTATACAGCCGCTACGGTTATCCACGGTGCAATGTCAGACAATGGGAGTCAGTTCACGTCAAGGAAGTGACAGCAAATGATGGTAGAATGGGGTTGGGAGCACTGGACCACCCCTTTCTGCAACCCAAGGGCCAATCCAATGGAACGACGGAACCAGGAGCTGAAAAGGATGCTACGGGTCCACCTGATAGACAAAGAACATCGACTGTGGGACCGTCAGATACCGCAGTCACTCTTTGCCCTGCGACGACACATTAACCATGTCACCGGCTATTCCCCAGCGGAGCTGTTCCTTGGTCGACAGCTATACGGCACCGGGGATGGGGAGATTCGTCCACCACCCACTTCTGGTCAAGATGATGCAGCAATTTCCCTGGCAGAGTGGCAGCAGCAGCAACAGCAGCAGAACATCAAGGAGAAGCAAGCTTTGGCCGAGAAGAGATCCCTAACCCAGGCCAAGGCTCAAGATGTCGAAGAAACCCACCCCTTCCTATCAGGCCAACAGGTACTGCGACGTAACAACGCAGTCAGTAATAAGATTGGAGGGTTTCACGCAGGTCTCGCACCTAAGTGGGTTGGTCCCATCGAGGTGGATAAGCAGCTGGATCATGGGCTCTACTTACTAAAGACCAACCCTCCTGTCAAGGTTCATGCATCGGAGTTGCAGCGAGTCACCCAACCGCTGTTCATACAGAGTAAGCCTGGTACTACTAGAGGAGAGGCTAGTGATGACACAGCTCACTCTGGTCATGAGGAAAACTCATCGACTATCATCGACGAAGAGGCTGGCGGCGAGATAAACTCGACCCCTGACACAGCCCGATCCGGTCAAGAGGAGGAGAGCACATCCAGCGACGTCACAGAAGAGAGAAGATACAATCTTCGACCAAGGCAAAGTCAAGATTACAATTATTGTGTCCACCTTTTCAATACAAGTATATTTTTTAGTGATTCATGTACAATTTAATCACTAAAAAGTATACTTGTATTGAAAAGGCAAACACAATAATTTTAATCTTGAAAGCGTTTTACTTACTGTATCTTCAATACGGAACAAAATGAGATTAGTTACTTGTAACAAGGCAAAGTCAACGAGTGTGACAGACTCTGGACATTGTTTCAAGTTATAGGGGGGATAATGATGCAAGTGTGATAAACTGATACGACTTGAAACCAATATACTCTCACCCATGGGTAAATAATGCAAGTATCGAGCTTAAATTATTATTATTATTATTATTATTTACATAGTTGAATGATTGCATTGTTTGTGAGGTTATATCATGAAACATGTACTGTGTATAGACATTTATATGAGTTCAGTTAATGTAAGAACCTGTATATAATTTATTATTACCTGTATATATGATGTGTAATCCACTACATTATTGTGAAACACACTGTAACATCCAGAATGACGTATCTTTGACACTAGATGATGGCAGAATATTCTGTACATTATATTTATGTATTAAGCACTCTAGAATTTACGAGAAGGTATTATGTAACATATCTTTCTAGAAGCCTGGCCAGGCACTTATATAAGGAGGTGGTCTTGAGGGTGGAGAGGAGTTATTCCTTAGTTGGAGTTATGTTTTAACAGGAGTATATTAGTGATCTCGTGTTGTGTTTAAGCAGAAATGTTTGTAGACAGTCAGTCGTCATCTGTTTCAAGGTTGTAATCTGCATGTGCTCCGTGATAGGCAGTTGTTAAAATGGTGGTTTGTTGATGTTTTCGGAGTGAAGTGTTTTATTTGTGACGGCAGTGATTAAGGTTATGTGAATTTAATTTGTAAAAAATTGTGAACAAATCTGTTATTTTCTATTTATTTTTATTTATTTATTTATTTATACGCAAGTTGACAGTATTTTTTGTGCGCCTTTGTGGATACATCAAGAGGTGTGGTGATATGTTTTGTTTGAGTTAATCTATCTTCTTCTTTTGCATGAAGGATGCTTGCCCTTATATTCTGCACATCTCCCTTGATGGTCAAAAACCAGTTTTCTAACCTTCCTTCAACAGCAGAAACACGGCTCCCAAAATTTCCCTCAACAGCAGAAATAGTGCTTTCAAAATTTCCCTCAACGACAGAAATCCTCCCCTCAACCTGTAGCTTTATGCCGGAAACCTGGATTTCCATCTCCTCCTTGAGATATCCCCTTCCAGCTGGCTTAGCCTACTATCGATGTGTTCAACCTGTCCCAGTTTTGACCTGATGTCTGATATCTGCTGCATTAATAGATTGGTGACGTCGCTAATTTGCGATGAAATTTTGTCATTTACGGTTTCGATTCTAAGCCCTGTTCAACTTTGTAAACCTGCAGGATCTCTGTAATTCTTAAGAATAAGGTATCCCAGTTATACATTGCTTTAAATTGAACCTTAAATTGTGCATTACTCATTGACAGCTCACTTGTTGTCTATGTTAGATGAACAAAACAAAACTTGTATCACAATTCTGTGACGCTGCTTTACTGAGATAGCAGCTTACAAACCTCTGTTTTACACTGAACCCTCTTCTGTTTTTATCTTGGAATCTCCTACCCGGAATTCTCGTCACACGTCTTTGTTATTGCAGCAGGCAATCGTTACCAGTTATTGACGACATTCAAAAGTATCTGCAATCATTGCATGGAGAAGTAGCCGTGGCAGCTAGAGATAGGTCGAACAAAGTGATCCGTTCAAATCCTGACTTTTGAATCGTCAAATTTACATGACAGATTGTGGTGAAAATGCAAAAGACACACAATTTGACCTCACTTTGTCCCAAATGTTTTTATTTAAGTACCGGTATGCACTTGTCACTTCATATGATGTAGAAAGGTCTTTTTCTGTGTTTAAGAATATGCTGACAGATAAACGGATGAGCACAAATCAAGAAAATTTGGAGAAATTATGGTGGTAGTTGTACAATGTTTCAAACGGAACTGAATTTTGATAGTGCATATTTTCCAGTTTATTGTGTATGTTTTGCCATATGATAGTGCATGAATGCATGCATATTTTGAGGTTTGATAATGCATGGAAAGCCAGGCTCTACACTCATATATACAGGTAATAATAAATTATATACTACAAGGGTCGAGTCATAAATCATGGCAACTATTTTTTTTCTCGGGAACAGGAGGCAACACTGAAAATCTAAGATATGCATTTGGAAATATAGGGCATGTACTTATGCATGGTGCCTGAAGACAAATTCTGACTTCAGGAGATTCTCGTAGGAAAGTGACAGAACACAGGCCATTGGTAAACATTGTTTTATTATGGTATAGACAGCAAATACACAAAACTATGTACAAAGGACAGGTCTCCACTGGCTACAAACCTTCGAAATAATCACCCAAGTTTTCCACTGTGCGTTGCCAGCAGTGGGGCAGGCGATGAATACCATTCGCTGTATGTGTATTGCTAACATGCAACACCTCTCCCTGAAATACTGTTATGACGTCCTTTTTGTTAGCAAACGTCCACGTAATGGCTTCTTGACTTCAGGGATTAAATCATAGTCACATGGGCTCTGCATGGCATTCGGGTGCATTTCTGCCGCGGAGAACTGCTATTTGAATATACGATCGTTGCTCCTGCTTGTTGACTTCCATTTTGTGACACTCTCACTCACACACTGAACTTGGGGGCATGCTTAGATCCCACACTATTGTTTACATACACCATCTAGTGGCATCATACGCAAGTACATACCGTACGTTTCCAAATGCATATCTTAGACTTTCCGTGTTGTCTCCTGTTCGTGAGAAAAAAAACATTTGCCATGACTTATGACTCGACCTACGTATTTATTACAGGTTCTTACATTAACTGAACTCACATAAATGTCTATATACAGTACATGTTTCAGGACATAACCTCACAAACAATGCAATCATATGACTACGTAAATAATAATAATAATAATAATAATAATAATAATAATAATAATAATAATAATAATAATAATAATCATCATAATAATAATAATAATAATAATTCGAGTTTGATAATTGCATTATTTACCCATGGGTGAGACAATATTGTTTTCAAGTTATATCAGTGTACCACACTTGCGTCAATTTTAACCTTCATCGATAATTCTGATGGCTTAGGTACTGGGTGCATTAGAATTCATCAAAGATAGGGCTTCATCCCACAAACACGCAGGTCATCTATAAGGCATCAACTCGAAAGACCTTGCACTAGGTCTCTCTGGAGGCCACATGCTATTAATTAAATTTCATCAGAAATCTTTTGTTTCTTCCCAAAGAATGACAAAACATGCCTTTGATGTGACAAAAAACTGGTTACTGAAACAAAGTCATTATATGTAACTTAACTTGTAAATGAGAGAAGGCAAGACAACTGTATACAAATGATTCAACATCACCTGTTCACTTGCTTCAATACGTGCTTGCTAGGGAATGCAGATTCCTGGCAGGGAAGAGGCTTGGCCATACATGCGCATTGAAAGTTTCAGGTCTAACTTGTAGAATATTATAACTACATAATAGAAATCACAAAATAATATGTTTTAAAAATCCAAAACATTCATTGAAGAACTTAAAATTTTCTGCAATTTTCTTTTAAATTTTGTTGCCCATGTTTCTGGAAACTTTAGAGGACTACAGAAATAATTTAGACGCCTGGGACTTGTGAGTGTCCACTTATTTACACCCCTGCCTTAAAGCAAGAGAGTTTTACATTCATCAACAAAATCTATTGTGAATAGAAAAGGTTAACTATGGACTCATCACTATCAGATATCGTATCATTTCCATAAATAACTTTGAAAACAATTTCTAAAACTGTTATTTTGCTTTACGTCCCACACAAGTTCTTTTACATGCCAGTAAATTTACCAACACAAGGCTGACGTATTTGAGCACCTTCAAATACCACCAGACTGGCGAAAACAACTTCTTAACCAACCAGCATTCTAAAGGAATCTTACACTGGAGCAGATACATAGATGACATAATATGCTTGTTGTTGTTGTTGTTGTTCCAAGTCATCAATCCACAGACTCGTTTGATGCAGCTATCCATGCCACCCTATTCTGTGCTAACATTTTCATTTCTTGCATCTGGCAGATGTGTGTTCGAACCTCACTGTCGGCAGACCTGAAGATGGTTTTCCGTGGTTTCCCATTTTCACACCAGGCAAATATGCTGGGACTGTACTTTAATTAAGGCCATAGCCTTGTTATAATAAAGTAAGAAATCAAGAATGCGACCTCTAACCTGCAAAACCTAAACAACATTGATGCCCACATCAAATTTACGATTGAGTCCGAAAATAATAAAGTAATTAATTTTCTGGATTTAACTATTCTCAGAAACCCTTTTGCTCTTTCATACAGAATCTTCAGAAAACCAACACGAACTGCCAATACTATTCGCCAAGATTCCAAATACCCCCAAACACACAAACGTGCAGCGTACAATAGCATGGTTCATTGTGCATTCACAATACCTATGACTAAGAAAGACCTCAATAACAAACTCAACACTATAAGGGCAATCGCCAAATTTAACGGTTACAACAGATCATTTATAGAACAGATAATCAATAAATTCAGACACCGGCTTAAGACTACTCTCACAAAAGAAAAACCTAAAACTACCATTTCATCTACTTTTACACTGATTGACGATGTCCATCAAATCACCAATCTCTTTCGAAAACATAACGTAAAAATTTTCTTCAGAACTAATAACAGGACTTCAGAAATTATACACAATTCAGCATCTGTCAATACCTCTAACAGATTTTCTAAATCCGGAATCTACAGATTCAAGTGTAATGACTGCACTGCCTCTTACGTGGGCAAACAGGACGCAGCTTCACAACCAGATATTCAGAGCATGTCAACGCAGTAAGATATAACAAGTTTTCTGCTATAGGCCAACATATTCATGGCTCTAATCATAAGTTCACTGACATAGAACATAACTTTGAGATACTTCAAATAGCAAACAAAGAGCCAATTATGAATATTGTCAAAAATTGTTTCATTCATTGCGATCAATATTTCAACCTTAACTATAATTTAAATGAAATTTCCAAGAAATCTAATATTCTTTTCGATGTCTTAATTAAATGGTTAAAAAATATTAGACTGCCTAAAAACAACTCGATCTTTCAAACCATACGTAATATATATCTTCATCAGTTACCCCCACTACCACATCCCTCGCTCCACCTTAGCTCCTCGACAGCTGCTCCGCCTCTACCCCTCCCCTCCCCTCCCCTCTCCTCTCCTCCCCTCCGCTGTGGCCCTTAACCTCAAGATTCCATCCATCAGTCCAGCTCCATCCGCCGATCAAACAGGCTGCTCAAGGCAAGTTTGTTTCTAGTCGTTTCTCGTCATTTCTAGACATTTCCTTTCAGTCTTTCCTCCCTATCTTTTACCTAATTCGGCTTTTAATTTCTTTTCCAGGTTCTAAAACCCCATATTGAAGTGAGAATTAATTCTTTAGGTCTAACCAAGTCCATCACATGCACGTTTATTTTTCGGAACCAAACCATAGATCAAACGAAGTGTTAACTTCACATGACATTAAACTCTGCAGCGTAATTTCCACAAGATCAAAGAACTAAACACAAATACAAGCTGGACAAACCACCACATGTACAAAACAACGGAGTCATCATCATTTTAAAAGGATTTTATACTGAAGTCTAATATCATTATGTACCATATTTTATTTAATATTCATCTATGCAGGTGTTACAGTGTGTTTTGAAGTTGTTGTTTTCTTTGTTATTGTGTTTGCCTGATTTGACTCATTGGCTGACGATGGCACAAGTTTAGTGCCGAAACTTAATTGATTCACATTAATAAATGTCTTTGTATTGAATAGGAGGACCCCTATTAACTTCAATTATTGTGATAAGAGAGGTAGTGATGAGGTGTCTGGGAGGAACAGCAGGGGAGTTCGAGATATGTCTGATGGATATATAATGATGGGTAGCTATAGTGGTTATAAGTAAGAATAGTAAATTAAATAATGATATTTTATTGTATGAATAATGTGTGGAGTGAAGCAGTTCATACAGGAACTGATAAGCGAGGAAATTACAGCACACAAATGCAGCAGATTACAGTTAATCTTCTGTTAATCTTCATGCCCCAGCCAGCAGTCAACACTGCCGGGGGGGGGGAGCAATTATCCCTTTATACCAATTACTACTACCTTCGTGAGTAGCCTTGTGAACCTTTGGCAAATCCTCAGGCTCCAGCCTGCAGTTTGCACTGCAGGGGGAACAATTATCTCTCTATACCAAACCCCTACCATATTCATGAGCAGCCTCGTGAATCTCTGGTAATCGTTGAATAGCAGCTGGATACCACGACCCTCCGCGCAGTGATCACTGTGGGAAGGGCCCACAATTCCAGTAACTTACATTTTAGTTCATTTAATTTTTTGTTTTGGTTATTCGAGTACCCTTATCTATTATTATGCTTATTCTTATCTTGATATTATTTTATCTAGAGTATAGTTGAAGATGTTCGCCTTGGTTGGGCAATGTTATTTCTCTCCATTAAGTATCACTAAGTTAGGAAATACTGGAGATCTGGAGGGAAATAATAATTATATATTATAAATAAATAAATAAAATAAATGTAAAGAAGATGGAGGAGGAATGAGTACCAAACCAGGAGAGAAGTTTGAGGGAAAGAGAACGTGAGAGAGACCTAGAAGAAGATGGATTGTTTCAATAAAGATGACTACAAGAAGAAACCTGGATTAGGACAAAATGATGGAAGAGGAATGGTGGAAGGGGAGAGAAAATTGGAGAAGTGTCACAAATGCCCTGACCTGGCAGGAGTTAGATAAGGGGAAAGGAGGAGGATGATTAATAATGCTGAATATGCCACTACACACCCAAGTCACCACTGTAAAACAATGCCCATTTAAAACTACCACAAAATGAATTTTTACTAGTTAAATAATGATCATTCAGCTGCCATTTGTTTACCAATCCCACAAGTCAGATGATGAATGAAAAAAAATTTGATGAAATATTACTCAACAAATTGTCCCATTTATAGGATTCAACATGAAGGAAAATCTCGAGATAATTCTCTATTAAACTATGTTAACTTCTTTTTGGCCTCCTCTGAGTACAGTTCATTACTTATTTATGGCTGTCAAATCTCATAATCTCTCCATCCACATGAAAAACAACTCCTCCTACAAAGAAAATACTCACCTGTTCTACCAATGAGGATTGCATCTGGATTTGTAATGGGACATGTATTGTCCCAAAAGTCACAACTTAAAATTTGCTGCTTGGTTCCAGTTTTGGGGTTAACAGAATACCATGTATCCATCTTCTTGCCTATAAACAGCATAACACAGAGAAATTTATAAAACAAAAAATGTAAATCTCAAAACTAATCATTTACATGTGGTATGAATTTGGCATATCAAAGATCTCTAGCGACACCCATACTCCCAACAGTTACTTTGAAGTTGAATGACAGTACATGAATTGGAAACGTTCATTATCCTGAAGTCAGTAACCTATCCAACTCCTACCAAATGCAGGTATTTGGATTTGACATCATTATTTAGACAGCCTGCATGTCAATTTTGATGTGTTTTACTCAACCAGATAGTAGAGAAACCAGAAATTTATTAAGTTATCTCCTGCTGAGTTTCAATTAAATACGTTGAATAAATACTGAATATGTCACCAGAAAATGTTTACAAGCCAACATAGTGACACAATGACTGCCTCATGGACATTTCTCTGTCCTACAAAAATCTGTTTACCTTTGCTTTGTTCGAATCAGTGACTTTCAGATATAGAAGCAAACACACCACCATTAATCCAGAGAGAGAGACTTTTTAAGTTAAAATGTTTTTTCAACTATGAATATTTCCATCACCTACTCATGGAAGACACCCTTGATCAAATAACCGATTTATTTTGAGGAACAGTACTTTCTCAGGGTAACCTGGCTATTATTAGCCTGGTGCAACCCTTATAGGATAAATTACCTGTTGCGAGTGAGCAGCACTTTCATGTAATGGAAAATGCATGTTACTGTGGAGGAAGGTTAGTGTTGTATGTGGTATGCACGTTGCAGGTGTGATGAGGACAGCACACCCAAGACCTCAAGCAGAGGAAATCGACCACTCACAGATACGCGCAATAGTAAATACATCGCTCCGTAAAATTCAGTCAGATCCACATAAGGCGCCGACCTCATTTGAGGAACGACTTTGCAAAACTTGGTTTGTGAAAAAATGAAATTTTTCAGGAGGGACAAATAACTATTTTCCAAGAAGGGCTTTAAAATTACAGACTTCTTTTTTTACACGATTAATTTTATGGTTAGGGCTTATTAAAAGGTGATCAATGGAAATTGTTTAATTTGAGAATTGTACACTCCATGAGGATCCAAAATTCAATAGATTTATCAAAACTTGGTTTCTACATAAAATATTAGTGAACAAATTGTTAGTAAAACACTAGTTATCTTGGTTTTTCCATCAATTAAAGACATTTATTTACAATGTAATATTACAGTACACCATTCCTGCTAATTCTGGCATCTACACTCTTTATGAATATGAATTAATACAGTAAATGAAAAAAAATGTTATACTTGTTCTATGAAATTTATTTACACAAACACTCTATTCACCCTTCACTCAAAATATTCTTCTACAACAGTCTTCAAAATAACGTAAACACTGTCCTTGACATGTACACGCAATACAAATGTAAAAGATACAAAAAAAAGAGAGGAAAATATTATTATTTCTTTTTATCAACCCCAACACTTTGTCCACTTTCCAGTCCACCTCTCCAATATCAGAGACTTGAAGAAAAACTAAAACATTGTTTTTGTCACTTCAGTGCTCTTCATCATATCCTCATAGAAGGATTTGGCATCGTCCGGAACCCCAAAAAATTGCATTAGTTTTACAATATCTTGCTTCTTTTTTTACTCACTTTATTTGATTTCTTCTGAACAGTGGCACCGTCCATTAGTTTAAAGTTTTTGTTCCCTGTCTTCGTTATATCTACCTCCATCTCTAGTCCTGAGAAAATATTTTTCACTGAAACTGACATTGGTCCTCTCCCATACATTTTGTTATATTTTATGACTCGAACCTTTGAAATTTGGAATTGTAACTTATTTTTCAAAAGCTTGCTTGATTTTTCTTTCAGATCATAGACTTTCCAGTTATCTCCCAATAGTTTCACAACGTGGTTTCTCATTATCTCATAGTACTCATATGGAGATAAGATTTCTTCTTTCATTCTGTATTTCTTTTCTAAGTTACCAAATATCTTATCCGGAGGCATAAATCTCTGTCCTCGAATAGGATAGTAGTGCTGAACCTCGAGGAATACCTTCGATTTCACCAAATATCTTTATACAGTAGCCAGAAATATACTATTTTTGTTCTGCAGCATACAGGAATCCAAAAATAATCTAAGAACCAAATTTTCCTCACCTTCCTTCAATAATTTTCTCTCAAGTTCTTCAAGGTAATCTAGTAGAGCCGAAGCTACCACACAGCACCTCTACCAGACTGTGTTTCTAACCAAGTATAGAAATTCATTTCAGATTTATCTATGGATGTTTTATTTCTCATAATACAAAGGTTGT
Source organism: Anabrus simplex (assembly GCF_040414725.1). Taxonomy (NCBI): domain Eukaryota; kingdom Metazoa; phylum Arthropoda; class Insecta; order Orthoptera; family Tettigoniidae; genus Anabrus; species Anabrus simplex. Next base: position 246,020,895 of record NC_090265.1, on the reverse strand, counting down.
AGGCCAAGCCTGTCTAGAGTAGAAAACTTCTCCACCAGTTAGCTTGGGAAGGGGTTGGTTCTGTTGCATGTCAAACACCACGTCTACATGAGGGTCAGTGGTTTCCTTTATAATCTGGAAAAATCTATTAGCTCTTAATTTTTGTAAACAATACTCAATTTGAGCCTTTTTCTTGCTTTCTAAGTCGCTGCATGATTTTTATTTTAGTAATAATGATTTACAGGTCGAACAAGTATCGGAATGGCAATTGATAAAACCTAGATTGAAGTTTTTATAAAATACACTTTTGAATTTTAATAATGAGCATTTCTTTCTTCCTTCTTGCTGTCTGATGAAATAACTATGCATGGTGTTTATGTTCAGTTCAGGTGGTAAATATGATCTCTTGCATTTATTTCGGCTGTAGTGACTTCCCTGCACTTGTACTGTTTAATGTGTGTTATTATATCTTCCGTGAGTTGCTCCTGTTCCTTCGTTAGGTGAGATCCCCCACGATTTTCTTTTGGGGAGCACCAGTAGTTAGAAAATGTCCCACAATAAGACGAAGTCTACTGTGAGATACACCCGTTATTTCTTGAAAAGCCTTTGCACACACATAGATCACTTCATTGCCCTTCCTTATATCATACCTCACTGACACTCCTTTGGGATTTATAGCAGCACCAGGGTCTACAGTTTGTCTTCTTGGCTGACGAACCTCCATATACTTAAGTAAAAAAAGCATGTTGTTCACATTTTGCTTTATTGAGGTAAAGAAGTTTTCTAAATTCATCCATATCTTCAAAAGAAAGATAGCAACCATGAGGACCTCACTTAGTCACATATTCTTGAGAACAATGATTACAAGTAACATTGAGTTCTCCTGCGCTTTCCCCTGAATATTTCATACTTTTCTTCCTCCTTGAAACACTTCCTCTCCTTTTCTTACCTCGTTCAACTGGTGACACAGGACCTGAATATTCCTCAGCCATGTTAAATTTCTTCAGCATCTGTTTCTTCTTCTCCATCTTCATGCCCAGTAAAGGTATCAACACCTGAGTCGGGGATATCTGAAGGATTGGCCGCTTCAATAATTTTCTCTCAAGTTCTTCAAGGTAATCTAGTAGAGCCGAAGCTACCACACAGCACCTCTACCAGACTGTGTTTCTAACCAAGTGTAGAAATTCATTTCAGATTTATCTATGAATGTTTTATTTCTCATAATACAAAGGTTGTAGGCCAAGCCTGTCTAGAGTAGAAAACTTCTCCAACAGTTAGCTTGGGAAGGGGTTAAATTATTGAACTTCTATAGCACAAAAATTACACAGCCTCTTTCACTGACCTGAGAAGACTAACTATCAATAAAGAATATAAGCAGGCAGGAAGTAACAATCAACAATCAATATTGTTGCATACTCAATAGTGCCACTGTCATATTAAAACCCATTTATGCCCAGATGGGTCGTTTTCGATCCATCAAATTATGCTATCCTTCTTTAAGCTATCACATTCTTGACACTTGTAAGATTAAGTTAACAGTTACATATTTCGTCATACGTTTGGGCAGGAATTTGATTCATTCTTGACGTTATTCTTCATCTGGAGTCAATAGAAGAAAAATGGATTGTCAGCCCTTTGCACGCGGGTGAAGAATAGAACCTCGTGTGGGTCGCTAACGACCCGCTGGGCAGTTACCCGAGAACTATCACCGACTTCCACATTCGCTCAATAACGACCATATATTTAGCTTAAACCTTACGTAATTAGTCTTAGGATCCCTAATTGCTCTGTAATATATTGCAGACTATAGCAAATAACAGTTGCAGAAATTCAGGATGAGCTCGAAGCGGCCAATCCTTCAGATATCCCCGACTCAGGTGTTGATATTAAAGTTAAAAATTAAATAATTGAAAAAGAGGTTCAACCTATTCAATACATAAAAGAAAGGAATGTAGTGATTACATTCTTATTTAATAGTGATTAGAAATGGGACCGGTTTCGACCCTAGTCCAGGTCATCGTCAGCCGTTCAAAACGGAGGAGAAGAAACAGATGCTGACTCTGGTGATGAAGATTGTACAGATCCGGACAGACTAAATCGTGCTCAGCTTCAAGCTCCAGCAGAGTTAGTGATGCAGGTACCAATAAACAGTAACTTCAATTCATAACTTCCTCCCGAATTCAGTGATGAACCTCAACCGCTTCCGGAAAATGAACAAGTTGACGGTAGTGTCTTAGACACAAATTGTACTAATGGGACAGCTAAATGTTACTCTTCCAGTTGGGAAATAGGTGATATGATATTCTCACCCTCTTCTTCGCCCAACGTTCGTCGTCCAGGTAAAATAAATTTTACGATCCGATCATACCCTATAGATTTTTTGGGTGCATATCTGGAAGCAGATACAGTTCTTCAAAGATTGAAATAGACCGTTGGTTATGCCCCTTTCTTCGGCATACTTTTTCTGAGTAGATATGTACCCCTACCACGAAGAAGAATGTCTCAGGGGCTGATGACCTTCGATGTTAGGCCCCTTAAAACAAGCAACAAGCAGAATGTCTCAGTTCCACTGTCAGTTATGGAAAGTGAAGTTACGTGTTTTGGGTACTAAATATTATTATAATTAAACAGAACCATGACAATTATTGCTTTTTGTGTCATTATAAAACTCGTTTCTAAAGGTACGTAAACTGTAAGTCGGTAGAAATAAATTGTCTCTCCGTGTTTCCCGAGCAAGTGCTTAGCGGGTTGTTAACGACCCATGTGTTTATATGGGTTCTAAACAAGTAAATATGGTTTTGTTCATTTCTACATGAACAATGGGTCATACTAAGTGTTTATATATACAAGTTATCAATATCGCAAGAAAAAAATAATTTGGGCATAAATGGGTTAATTTTAAACAAAATCCATGCAGTTATAATGAATAACAGTTTCAGTGACTTCAAAATAAAAATTATTCCCACAGAAAGCAAGTTTTGCTGTAACTCTTGAGTTGTAGAAAGCAATTTTTGGAAAAACTCTCAAACTTTTACAGATTATTATAGCAGCAAAAACAAAGATCTGTAAAGACAGGTTGCACCACCATATAGAGTGCTTTAATATGTGATGAAACAGGAATGCCCTATCAACGTTCGCCGTCAAAGTATTTCTTATGCATCTTGCGCTAACACCCGTCTACTAGGGTTTGAAAAGACCGCTGAGCGCTCCGGCAGCGGATGTGACAGCGAGACAGGTGATCGCTCGCTGCGGGGAGCCGGCCAAGTGACATCCCAATCGAACATTCCATTGCTTCCATTTCATTATCTACAGAATGGAATGTCCGATCAATATTTTAACCATGTCATCATGTAGATATTTATAACAGATAATAATGTACCAAATTTCAAAAAAATCGGTGGAAAAATAGCCAAGTTATTAAATGTTGAAGAATCTTGTATTTGAAACCTCGCAGTCTGACCCACGCATATAAAAGAAGCATGCTGGCTCAGTAGAATTCAGTATGTGTGTGTTTTCATATCCCAGCTGCCACGTCGTGCGCGCCAGTTGTGGAAGTTATACTCGAGATCGTTACTCTGTCCGGCTGAATGCCTATGACTGAACGTGAGTTACACAGTTACATTTTCTATGTGTTAGAAGTGCGATCTTAGGACTTTAACTTCGTGCGAGATTGAAGAAGGCGAATTATCTCGAGTTATTGATAGTGATGAATTTGTACAAACAGTAATGCAACAGTGATAGAGTCGGTTTCACAAAGTGTCGAACTGAAAGGGCTTAGATGATTGATATTTTTAACAATCAAGAAGTGACTTGTGAATTTCATTTCAGTTCACAAAGACTGTACCTCAATTTATTTTACAGGACTGTTCCATATGAATTTTTCTCAAAAGACTGTGTTTTTCATAAGACTGTGCTTAACCCATTTCATAAAGACTGTGCCTCAGTAAAAACTTAGTTTCTTTTTGAGAGACTGTCCTTAACTTGTTCCATAAAGACTGTGCCTTAGTGAAGACTTAATTTCTTTCCATATAACTGTGCATCTCATTTCGTGAAAGAACGTAATTTTTGTTCATGATATTGTGTGTGCTCTAACTTGCATTCATAGAACTGTACATTCATTTTATCGTGTTCAAGCATTACGTGAGACTGTGTCCTAGTAACTTAATTTATATCTCTTCAATGGACTGTGCAAAAGTAATGGTTCATTTCATTTCGTAAGACCGACCTTTAAAGTCATAGAAGGTTCCAGATCATTGTGTTACCCCATTAATTTCGAGTTCATTGACGAGTGCATCAGACGATAATTACTTTCATGTTTTGAACTGTGCTAATTTTCCTCATCGTCACAAACTGTGATACTGAATTTATTTGAATTTCTTCAAAGTGTTTGCATTCAACCCTATTAACCATGGAAATTGTGAATTTTACGAACAGTGTCAAGTCAGAATCTTTAGTGCAGTGCAGTAGAGAAGTGTCGTATCAGATTCTACTAACGTTCTGTGCGAAGTCCATACATTTCTCTACTCCCTTCATGGGATTTTAGTCGAATAAAAGCGAATTAAATATTCCACGCTGCACGTAGACGTCAGACTCCCAGGTTCGAGTCTCATCCGAACTTCGAAGTTTGTCAACCGGCATGGGATAACATGGTGCCATGGTGCTGACAGAATTTCTATGGTGAGTTTGACAATGTGGAACATCACTGAAGCCAAGGGACGACGTCTCTCCCTACTTCTACCTGGACATTCAAAATCTCAACTGTTCGTCTGTAAAAGGTGATATAATTTGTCGATTTTTAAATAAACACAAGTTTCAATTTAATAAGAACTTATTATACTACCCATCTCTCTCTTACTCTCTGAGCATGGACCGTACACGTCCTGGCGTCAATCCATGCTCTCCACTGAACTAAAGTATGGGCGTTCCTGTGACAGAGAGAGGGTAGCATAATTATAAAAGTGGCTCCCATGACAATGGGGCCCGATTAAAGACAGTATACAAAGTGACATTAGCTAAATTAACTAGGAAAACAGTGATTTCTTTATATTCAAGCTCATTTCTAAAGACAGACTTGAAATATAATAAACTCTTAACAAATTCAGTTCACAGTGACGTTGATAAATTCTGAACTTGTAGCACAGAACTGATTAATTGTTGGCACAAATGATTTTTTTGTGTATATAAATTACTTAACCTTTTCAGGCACAGTATTCGATTTTTTATGCATAGTATCACGTAAGGGTTTAATATTTTGTGTTGGTGAACTATTGAACTTCGCCACTGGACAATAATGGTGATTTTAAGTATCAGCTGAATGACTGTATTTTCCGCATTTTGTGAAAATAACGAAATTAATATGGAGAATATATTAGCTGCTATTGAGGCTTTAAAAATCAGTCTAAATGAGAGGATTATGGAAACTAACGCTAATCTAGGATGTACAATTGCTGAATCAAACTTTGCCTTAGGAAATCGTATTGATGTAACTAATACTGGCATGAACCAACTTAACGCTAGTATAGATGAGCTTAAAGAAGCTAATGAAATAAGTAATGCTAGTATAGGTCAGCTTAAAGAAGTAAATGAGGCCACTAATAATAATATACCTCAGCTTGGAGAAGCGAATGAGGCTGATTTTACAAAATTAACAGAATCTGTCGATAAAATATTTGCAGAAGTTAATCGTAATCTAGAACATAGACTCAATAATGCAGGTGCCAAAATTGAGAAACGGTTTGAGGAGTCTAACAAAAAATTGGATTCCAAGTTCACAGAGATAAACGAAAGACTAACACATGACTTGGAAGCTATCAAGGAAGTAATTAAAGCACAAATAGCTGTGGACTTAAAAACTGCTTTCCCTACTGCTCAGGAAGTTATTAAAAAAGTAGAGCTTTTGAAAGGAGAATTTCAGGAGTCCCATGCTCAGTTGTCGCTTGCACAAGCCACGATGGCTTCTACACAAGACAACCTCAATGAATCTGTGAAGAATAACTTTGTGAGGTTCGAAAATGAAATTAATCTACTAAAAACTCAGCAAGAGGAGGCTGATAAACATGTCAAGACACAACTAGATAGTGCTCACACGCAGATTACTCGCATATGTTGCGATGTAGGGGAAGCCAAAACTGACTTAAAGAGAGAAGTAAAGGAAGTTGAGAATTCCATATACGGGAAAGTTTAAACCCTAAAACTTCAACTCCAAGAGAATATGGAATCTCTTAGCAATAAGGTCTCCCAAATAGAACAAGATATCATCTAGTCTTCAAACTATTAGTGGAGAAACCCTTCACGTTTCTACAGCTTTTAAAATGACTGAGGAAAAGCCAGCTAAATTCTCAGGGAAGGAGGAGTATACGGCTAAAGAGTTTCTTGTCAATCTCGAAGAATATTTTAGAGACCCACATTAAATCAGATCGTCAGTTGATCATAGCATCCCGACTGTTAGAAGAAAGGGCATTAATGTGGTAAACTGCTTTCAAATTCAGTATCAAGATTTATCAAGAATTTAAGATAGTTTTACTTATGCGGTTTCGGAATTCTGAAACTCATCATCTGATTAAACTCCAATTGTATTCCCGAAAGTGCAATACTTCCATCAATTCTTCACAATATTCAGATTTCCTAATATCTCAAAAAGATGCAGTTTTTACCCTCCTCTGCCAGAACAAGAGCTTATTCAAGTAATAACACTTCAATTTCCATCAAATGTACAGGAGATATTAGTAGCAGCAAACATGCAGGATTTAGAGCAGCTTGATGATGTCTTGAGAAAACTCGATACTGCTCACACTTAGAACTTAACGAAGTCTAGCAAAGCTAAAGAAGCTACGACTAATCCCATTGAAGTAAAGACTCAAGTTCGAGTAAACCCAGAACCACAAAAAGAGAGGGAAACTTGTAGAGATGTACCATTCCGGTACTGAAGATATAGAAAACGTCCCTACAAAGAAAGGGCTACATTTCAACAAGGACCTTCATGGAGACAGACAGCAAACCAACCTAATAATAATAGAAACTCCCAATGGGAAGAATTAGAGAAGCGTTGGAGAGAGACACGAGAATACGTAAGAAATAAGAACAAAGAAGAAGTTTTACCCGGAGCAGCTTCTTTAGAGTACCAGGAAGAGGTACAAAGAAGGAATGAAAGGACCGAGATGAATCCCGAAACCACGGGTACCCAAAAAAACTCCAATGAAGCAATAAGATTGCCTGAAAACCCAGATGAAGGAGTGATAATCTGCAGTACAACCATCAACTATTGGTACTTGGATGACATGGATTTACTGTATGAGGATTCTACACCATGACAACTCAGAATACAGCATAGTCTACCAATCATTAGCATCAAGTTAGGCAATATTTATGTTAATTCACTAATGGATTCAGGTTCACAGGCCTCTCTAATTTCTAAGAATTAGTCAGTGTAGCACAAGAGACGATCAACATTTCCGTCCTACCTGCTGCCCAGGCTGAGGTGAAAGGCACTGTTCCTGATAAGGCCATTAAATGCAGATTCCAGGCATTTGTTGAATTAGAAATTGGAGGTATCAGATTCCAACATCTATTTTTAATCTTGACCCAGATGAAGTATGATTTGATCCTTGGATCAGACTTCCTAATACAGCATGGAGGAGTCATTGATTATCCTGCCAGCCTAATCAAATTTTACGATGTCAAGTCTGTAGAGCTACAGCTGGTTAATGGTAATGAAGTGAAGTATCAGGGATTCGATACTCCGGTGGAAATAGAAGGCAAAAATGAGCGAGGATCCACCTGTCGAAGAATGCATCCACGAAGAGGAAGGACTCGAGGAAGTGGGACCCATTGAGGACCAGGTAGCGTCCATCATCGATGATGAGTTTAATGAGGGTCACTACAACTTCACGATTTATTCCAGTGTAGCTGAAAGCCCAGACTTTAACAATGAAGCAGCAGAGGCTATTCAAGAGATTCTTTGAAAAATTTCCAGATGTTTTGGTGACAACCTGGAGTTATCAAAGATTTTAAACACCTTTTAGAGGTGACAGACACTTTGCCCTACAAGAAACGGCCTTACCCAATACCTGAAAAATACCTGGACGAAGCTCGAGTTATAATTAAACAGATGGAGGGTGATGGTATCATCTCAGAATGTGTTACACCTTACATCAATCCCTTGGCCATCGTGAGAAAACCTAATGGTAGCTTGCATGTATGCTTTGATGCTAGGGCATTGAACGAAGGCTTGTTCTAGAGTACGAGCATCCTCCTTTACTCCAGGATATAATAAGGAAATTTCATTATATGAAGATTTTTCTGCTATGGACATGGCTTCTTCATATTTCCACATTCTATTGGATGAAGACAGTCGAAAATTCACTGGGTTCATTTCTCATAATGTCACCTATGCATTCAACAGGCTTCCTTTTGGAATTAAGAACACTGGTGCGGTTCTCGTTATGGTCTTAGAGAGGAACAACTCTCTGACAAAGTAAAGGCAATCACCACGATTTATGTGGATGACATTCTCGTCACGACCGAGTCCCTAGAGCAGGACGTTCACAAGGTACTTGAAGAACTACATGCAAGAACTTCAAAATTAATGCCAAGAAGAGGCTATTTTTCTAATCTGAGGTTCTATTTCTAGGTCACCTTATCGGAGGGGTGGAGGAGCGGAAAGGAACTGGCCACCCTACCGCACGTAAACTCCGGCTCAGGAACACCTTTGCGGAGGTTCGGACCCGCCTTCGGGCAGAATAACCCTTACCTTACCTTATCGGAGGGGAAGAGATTAAGCCCAATCCAGCAAATATTTCAGTGCATTTTAGAATTTCCCAAACCCACTAAGATGAAGCACATCAGAGATATTTTAAGACTTCGCCAATTTTTTGCTCAACAATGCCCTCATTTTACAGAGACAGTGGCACCTCTGCAGCAGTTGCTGAAAAAGAAATGGTCTGATGACAGTAAGAAGGCATTTGTGGCTACAAAACACATGTTGAAGGATAATGTTCAGCTGGCCTATCCCAACTATGAGCTACCATTCTGTATTGAATGCGACTCGAGCCGCATAGGGATCGATGCTGCTCTACTTCAAATAAATCCTGAGGAACCTGAAATTCACATCTTTCTCTCGTTTATGAGTCGCAAGTTAAGGTCTCATTGAAAGGACCTATACCACCACGGAATTAGAAGCCCTTGCCACCATTCATTCCCTCCATTACCGAAAGAAAATAATATTTGGATATCCCATGAGCATTTATACAGATCATCAGGCACTTACATTCATCCTTAAATCTGATATTATGAGCAAAAGGATAACCCAATGGGCACTGTTTATACAGCAATTTAACATCACTGTAGTTCAAAGGCCCGGAAGGAAGAATCTCCTCGCAACGCGCTAAGTCGGAATCTGGCGGGTGATGTCACGATCGATGCGACCGAGGTAATGAACGAAGAAGATTAAGAGTTCTTACGAAAAATTAAGTATCTGCCGCAAGCGCAAGGAAGAGACCCTCTTAGTCATGAGCTGATTCACTTCTTCAAATGTTCCATACCTTCGGACGATGATGACGAGTACCCCCGTATTTCAAGGATAGCTCAGAAATTTTGCTATCATGAAGGTCTACTCCACAAGTATTTAGATCACACTAGAAACAGATAACACATTTATGCTCCTCCCAAGATCAGGACTGCAATTGTGTGGCATTGCCATTCGATCTCAGGGCATGCTGGTACAGACAAGTCCCTAAACTTGATCAGAGAACGGTTCACTTGGGAATACTTACGGCGTGACGTACGCAACATCATCAGGACTTGCGACGTCTGCCATAGGGTCGAGCCCAACAACAGGCTACTCAGGGAATATCCATGACCTCTGATTCCTGAGAAACCCGGCGAGATATTCGCAATAGACTTGTATGGGCCCTTGCCTAAGGCGTAACGTGCCAACAGATACATCAACGTTACTGTCAATGTATTCTCCAAATACACCATGTTGCTTCACACCCTAAAGGCAAACGCCAGGAACATCCTTTGGAGAATTCACTGAAACATTCTTCCTGAGATGGGCAAGCTGGAATTCTTTTTGATGGACCACAGAAGTCAGTTTACCTACATAGAGTTTCAGACAGCACTAGAAGAGCTGGGAATAAAGCACATCATGAACTCTATCCGACATCCGGAAGCCAACCCAGATGAGCACATTATGCATGAGATCGGAAAATTTTGCTGGCTCTATTGTGGCACTCAGCATTGGAAATGGGTCGAGGTTCTCGCCATTATGCAAAGGACCGTTAACACCACCGTACACGAGTCTATCCAGGACATCCCTATGAGGGTGCATAAAGGCCTCACTCCTGATAGACCTTGGGATCAGACTTTGCCTGTTCCACTTGATGCAGCGGTTAGCCAGCAAACTTGCATCACCAATGCACTTCGGCAACTACAACATGCTGCTCATTATCCAGGAGAGGAAGCAAAGACATAACTTTTGGCAACCTTTACAAGAAAGCGACCTAATGTTGATCCGTAAACCTGCAGTCTCGCATCCTAAACAGGGAATCTATGCTAAAATCTGTCCCTTGTTTATAGGACCCTACAGGATAATTATAACACTAGATTACAGTGCCTATGAAGTGGAAAAAATGAATGGCAACATCGAGGGAAATTTTAACACTGCCAAGCTCAAGAAATACTTTGCAAGAAGATAGATTTTTAAAACAGAAAATCCTGTACCAATTCTCTTCTTCCCTGAGCAAGGGGGGAGATGAAACTGGAATGCCCGTTCAATGTTCGCCGTCAAAGTATTTCTTACGCATCTCACACTAACATCCGTCTACTACGATTTGAAAGGACCGCTGAGCGCTCTGGCAGCAGATGTGACAGTGAGACAGGTGATCGCTCGCTGCAGGCAGCCACCCAAGGCCAAGTGACATTACGATCAAACATTCCATTGCTTCCATTTCATTATCTCCAGAATAGAATATCCGATCAAAATTTTAACCACGTCATTAAGTCCATTTTTATAACAGATAATAATGTACCACATTTCAAGAAAATTGGTGGAAGGATAGCCGAGTTATTAAAGGTTGTATTTGAAACCTCGCAGTCCGCAGGCCATCTGTCGAAGGTATACTCAAGTTCGTTACTCTGTCCAGCTGAGTGCCGATGACAGAACGTGAGTGACACAGTTACATTTTCTAAGTGTTAGAAGTGCAATCTTAGAACTTTAACTTTGTGTGTGATTGAAGGAGGTGAATTATCTCGAGTAACTGATAGTGACGAATTTGTACAAACAGTAAAGCAACAGTGATAGAGTCAGTTTCATAAAGTGTCGAACTGAAAGGGCTTAGATGATTGATATTTTTAACAATCAAGAAGTGACTTGTGAATTTCATTTCAGTTCACAAAGACTGTACCTCAATTTATTTTATGGGACTGTTCCATATGAACTTATCTCAAAAGACTGTGTTTTTTATAAGACTGTGCTTAACTCATTTCATAAAGACTGTGCTTAACTCATTTCATAAAGACTGTGCCTCAGTAAAAAGTTTCTTTTTGAGAGACTGTGCTTAACTCATTCCATACAGACTGTGCCTCAGTGAAGACTTAATTTCTTTCCATAAAACTGCGTGTCTCATTTCATAAGACTTGCTTTCGTGAAACTTAGTTTCTTTCCATAAGATTGTGCTCAAATAAGACTGTGCCTTCATGAAAGAACGTAATTTTTGTTCATACTATTATGTGTGCTCTAACTTGCATTCATAGAACTGTACATTCATTTTATCGTGTTCAACCATTATGTGAGACTGTGTCCTAGTGACTTAACTTATCTCTTCGTTGGACTGTGCCAAGGTAATGGTTCATTTCATTTCGTAAGTCTGAACCTTAAAATCTAAGAAGGTTCCAGATCATTGTGTTTCCTATTAATTTCGAGTGCATCAGACGATCATTACTTTCATGTTTTGAACTGTGCTAATTTTTCTCATTGTCACAAACTGTGATACTGAATTTATTTGAATTTCTTCAAAGTATTTGCGTCCAACCCTATTAACCGTGGAAATTGTGAATTTTACGAATAGTGTCGTGTCACAATCTTTAGTGCAGTGCAGTAGGGAAGTGTCGTATCAGATTCTATTGACATTCTGTGTGAAGTCCACACATTTCTCTACTCACTTCATAGGATTTTGGTGAAATAAAAAGTAATTAAATATTCCGCGCTGCATGCAAACGTCACCAGACATCAGACTCCCAGGTTCGAGTCTCATCCGAACTTCGAAGGTCGTCAACCGCCATGGGATAACGTGGTGCCATGGTGCTGAGAGGAGTTCTATGGTGAGGGGGAAGGAGTTTGACAACGTGGGACATCACCAACACCGACGGACAACGCCTCTCCCTACCTCTACCTGGAGATTCAAAATCTCAACTGTTCATCTGTAACAGGTGATATAATTTGTCGATTTTTAAATAAACACTGTTACAACTTAATATAAGAACTTACTATACTACCCATCTCTCTCTTACTCTCTGAGCATGGACCATACACGCCCTGGCGTCAATCCAGGCTCTTCACTGAACTAAAGTACAGGCGTTCCTGTTACAATATGTATATCAATAAGAAAATAAATTTCAGTTTTTTTTGCAGAAAGCAAGTTTTGAAAAAACGGTCCTTAATTAATATCTGATGACCCAGTTGGAAATAGAATCCATGACTTATAGGCCTAAAGGTCAAGATACTAATCGGTCAGCCAACCATTTCCGTAAGCATGGTGGTGCATTTTTGTCAGTAAGCTATCTCCTATCTTAGTATATTAAGAGAGGTATAAATATTACTGTGCTAGGTATTCAGGTTAGTTTCTCTTTCTACATGTTATACACCTTTCCTGCCTATTATTTTATTGCAACTAATACTACAATAATAGTCTATATTTTCTTATATTTGTATCTGTAATGTCAGTTTAGAAAATGTCTGAGTACTGAGGACAGTATGATTCCAAACTTTTAAAAATCTCCAACAGGATAATCAGTTTGTTAGTTGTCTGCCAAAGAAAATTGTGTTTCTTCTAGTAATGAGAAATGTCCTGTAGCAGAGAACATAAAGGTATCTTGAATGTTATGTTTTCTCAAACTTGACGTCACAGACACCTCCTTCACTTTGGATTATTCTGATGTGGATAGACCGAGTGTTCTGAAGAAACATTTTGCATTTTAGCCACTATAAACTTGAAATGCGTACCTGCCTTAAGTATCAAAATTAGTAGTTTAACGTTTCACAGTTAAATTCATCAACAGATTACTTCTTTCTGCCCTTAAACTGTCCTAAGGGTCTCAAGTTTGCGTATCATATCAATTCCAATTCCAGGACGGTAAGTCTATTGAAACCATGTATGTCCATGTGACCTATGGCACAAATATTTTTGTCCACTTTTCATGTATATCCATTTCTTTGAGCCCTGCAGCCACTGTCATGGACGAAGCAAAACTGATCCAGTTACAGAAAAACAAACCTCTATCATTTTACCGGGTGTCTACAATTAAACTGATGGCGTTCACCGTGGCACAGCATGGGCTGTAATGATCATAGGTAGAGGCACCTGTTTGTGTAGAAAATTTTTGCCTAATTTTGTAATTTTTTAACAGTTATTTGGGTATATTTTTAGCTTTTATTTTATTTCGTCAATAATTTCGCTAAATTTTATTTCCACTTTTCAGCTATAAAAGGTAGACCAATAACTTAGTTGATTGCATATTTGCAGTATAACAACGTTGTATTATTGCATAAGTATATAAATACATGAGTTACACTTCTGCTTAAAACACATACAGTATTACACATATCAAAATATGGAAGTTTGAAAAAATTGTATCAGCTATTACTAACAAGTATGGCCTAGCTTAAGTATATAATTTACATATCAGTCTGAAAAAGACAAGAGATACCATAAGTTCCATATTACTGGGAGTCAGAGCTGTTTTTCTGTCAGACATTACATTACAATATGTTGAGAATGCCCTCTCGCTATCAACATTACTGACAGGGATCCATAAAGCCTTCACTGCAGCTTCCTCAAAATGCTCATATTCTGGTTTCAGGGAGAGAAGAATGGCAATCACATCAATATCTCTACCTGCTCTACATGAACTAGTAACTAGATCCCTGAACACAGTGTATGGTTCAAGGTATTCTGACATTGAAAGTTCTCGTAAGATGGGAATTTGCTTTAATAGACGAGAGAGTTCATCATTTACTAAATCCCCTTCCATTATGCTTCATGGATCAAACAGTTTACCAAGAGAAGAAATGATAAACTTTCCTGTGTCAAACTTTATTAATTGGTTCAGCTTTTTCAGGCTTGCTCTACCTACAGATTGAAACAAAGATGTTAATTGTGTCTGCATTGGTTTAGGTAGTTTGGAAAGTTTATCCAAGGTTGTCTCAAAAAAAAAAAAATGTGTCCTGGAGTAATTTAAAGCCCTTTGAAAGGTCACTAAGCTTAGACTTAAGTACATGAATTAATGGCATGTTGGAACTCTCTAATGTGAGCAGCAAGTTACAACATTTTGAGCAATGCTCAACAAGAAAAATAGCTAGGTAATGAATTTTTGTTCATTTGGGGTCAAGGCTTTGAAACAGTCCACAGCAACACTCTTGTCTTCAATATCTACTAGATCATGAAGATATTCTCCAAGGTACTCGACACTTTTAAACCATGAGTTCCACCTGGTGATCACAGGAATAGGGAAGAGTTTAGCTTTAGTGGGTTCGTCTTCATATTTCTGCTTCAGGAATTGAATGTGTATTAAGCAAGATGTGTTTTGTCTGTACAACACATTGGTTCAAAGCACTAAGTTCCATGGCCCACACACTGCCCACCAAATTCAGTTTATGAGCCCAGCACTGCGTGTGTACCAACCCTTCTGAAACTAGAACCCTAATTGCATTTATACACTTGCCCATGTAATGTGCTGAATCTGAAGTTATAGAAACTACATTCTGGTATCGAATTTCAAGTTTGTGAATTACACTCATAATTGCTTGTGAACATTCTGTAGCATTAGCATTTACAATAACTTTCACTCCTCCTACAAATAACTTCTGAATTGTACAATCGCCACAACTACTGTCGGAATTTTTATTATGGACACTCGAGTTTAGGCTTTAACTACAAACGAACCAATAGGCCTATTGACATTCGAGTTATACCAATATTTCCCTTGTTTAATTCTACATTAGGATATATAAGACGCATTGTTTTCGACGTTCATTAAATATTTTTTATTTGTGGTTGTAATAAATATTGCCCGGGTTTTTGGCTTCTTCTCTACGAAGCGCTCACTTAGGAATATGTACAAGGAAAACGACTTGTCTGATTCTAATGAAATTTTTATATGTTATAACCACGTGTATTTTTAGTGTAATACTCAAGTCACAATTTTTTTCAACGACCCTGAAAAAAGTTCTTATCATTTTTCTAAAGCAACTCTTTCTCAGCCCAGGATAAACGTACAGCAGCAAACTTGGGCTTGTTTTGAAGCACTCAGTCATGGTTATCAGAAACTACAACAACTGTAACCGTACAGTGTGGTACCGAATTTATGAAAAGTAATATTGAAGGGAGGTTTTGTGTACGCCGGACAGTGCGATTAACAGCAGGTCGAGTGGTGAAATCGGGCGCAGTGTTGCCGCGTTCAGTAGTAATCACGCGCGCAAAGTACACAGCTTTTCGTTTACTTTCATTCGTTTACATTCAACCTTTAATTTTATTTCCTTTTATAAATTCCACTTCCATCACCTTTTCTCATAAGGGCTTTGGACCTTCAACGGCAGGTTTAAAAATGGTTAACTTCCTAATTTAGAAATATCACACTACAATTTTTACAAGAGTTATTTGTATTATTATTTACATATATTTACGGTATTTAATTCTATCAATTTTCTTAGTCTGAAAAATCACTGTGTTCCGAAGAATCGGTGCTGCTGTCATTCATGTTGATTATGACTGACTCGAAATAAGGGACATTTGCAGACAGTCCATCTTTTTCCCAGTAGTGGTCTTAGTTTTCTTCGCGTGTTTAATGCATTGTTTCCAGAGTTCAGGGGTCACGGTACGTAAGGCTTCTCGGCATAAAGCTTAAATTGCTTCCATACCTCTACCATTTTCTAATGTGTTAGCCATATTTGTTTTTGCTATTTTCCCTTTTACGTAAGCCCAAATGAGCTCGATTGGATTAAGCCCGCAATGAGCCACTGATAACCAAATAATCTGTACATCTGGTCAAAGTCGTTTAGGCAGCTGTTCCAGCTTCTTTACCGGCGTTTGAAACTAACGCCTGGCAAGGACAATCAGCTCTGATTTAGTTAATCTGTTATAATCGTCAACTCCAGGTGGTAGTGAAATATTCTTTGACGTTATCCAATGTATAATTTCACGTTTCAGCCATGACATGTTCAGGTTTTAAGATGAAGGATCGACCCTCGTATGATATGGAGCTTGATCTATAACGACAGCACCGAGCTCGATAGCTGTAGTCGCTTAAGTGCAGTCAGTGTAAAGTATTCGGGAGATAGTAGGTTCGAACCCCACTGTCGGCAGCCCTGAAAATGGTTTTCCGTGGTTTCCCATTTTCACACCAGGCAAATGCTGGGGCTGTGCCTTAATTAAGGCCACGGCCGCTTCCTTCCCACTCCTAGCCCTTTCCTGTCCCATTGTCGCCATAAGACCTATCTGTGTCGGTGCGACGTAAAACAACTAGCAAAAATATAACGACAACCGAACTTTGAGGCAATAAACTCAGGACTTCATTGAACCATTCTCCATAATGAGTCGAGTTCATCTCATTCTGGTAATCACCACTATTTTCTTGCCAATAAAACAAAGTTCTGCACCGTAAAGAAATCGTTCTTCACTTCCGATGTGTAAAATTATGACCTGGATGACGTATTTCCATTATTCTCCTTTGAAGCGGCTCCTACTCTCTTCACTGACGAGAGCGATAATCCAAGACAATCTGCCACCTTCTGGTACACAGGGAACCTTTTGTCCCCTGCTTTCCCCCCCCCCCCCCCCTCACATTGAAAGAAACAATAGTACTCAAAATCATTGCAAACCTGGTGAGTTGGCCATGCGGTTACGAACGCGCATCTGTGAGCTCGCATCCGGGAGATAGTGGGTTCGATCCCCACTGAAGGCAGCCCTGAAGATGGTTTTCCGTGGTTGCCCATTTTCACACCAGGCAAATGCTGGGGCTGTACCTTGATTAAGGCCACGGCCGCTTCCTTCCCATCCATCGGCTTTTCCTCTCCCATCGCCATAAGGTCACCATAAGACCTGTCTATGCCGGTGCGACGTAAAGCAAATAACAACAAAAAAATCATTGCAAGTTCACCCTCTGATAACGGCGGTCTCGGAGGTATCTTGAAGTGACATGGTCAACATGCAGAACATAGGAAAACTGAAAATTACTTCCGGACAAACCAAGGTCACGGGCATTCCGTTTCACAACTGCCCGGGGCGAGTGTACTGTGTTCGTTGCGCGCGTGATTATTACTGAACGCGGCAACACTGCGCCCAATTTCACCACCTGGCCTGCTGTTAATCGCACGGTCCGGCGTGCACAAAACCTCCCTTCAATATTACTCTTAATAAATTCGGTACCACACTGTACAGTTACAGTTGTTGTAGTTTCTGATAACCATGACTGCGTGCTTCAAAATAAGCCCAAGTTTGCTGCTGTACGTTTATCCTGGGCTGAGAAAGAGTTGCTTTAGAAAAATGATAAGAACGTTTTTCAGGGTCGTTGAAAAAAATTGTGACTTGAGTATTACACTAAAAATACACGTGGTTATAACATATAAAAATTTCATTAGAATCAGACAAGTCGTTTGCCTTGTACATATTCCTAAGTGAGCGCTTCGTAGAGAAGAAGCCAAAAACCCGGGCAATATTTATTACAACCACAAATAAAAAATATTTAATGAACGTCGAAAACAATGCGTCTTATATACGCTAATGTAAAATTAAATAAGGGAAATATTGGTATAACTCAAATTTCCATAGGCCTGTTGATTCGTTTGTAATTAAAGCCTAAACTCGAGTGTCCATAATAAAAAATCCGACAGTAAGCACTTTTATCAGAACTATAAATACACATTGTCCTTTTTTATCCAGTAGTTTCATCACAAAGAATTGAAACTCTCTCATCTTTCACAGCTAATTTTAATCTTTCCTCCTCCTCTTTGAAGTTTCGAGGTACAGAACCTTCCCTCAATCTTCCAGCTATAGGCAAGTCTCCAGCACCTTAAAAAAAAAAATCAATAGGCCTAATATTAGACAGCTATTTGACATCATTTGAATTAATTAAATGATTTATAATTGTATAAGGGATCTAGCATGCATTATCTAGGCCTGAGTATCATTAAACAAGAAAACTATAATAACCATACAAAGTTATCAGAAGAACATAACTTCACATCTCTTCCTCAGAAAAAATGTATAGTATTGCACAAACCTGGTAAAAATTTCTCCATCCACTCTCCCAGCTTCGGATGATCAACTTTTCCCAGTGGAATATTTGCCTCCATAAAAGCTCGAGTTGTAGATAAAATGAATGCGTCTTTATCGTATTTCGCTCGTTTTGCCGCTGAACTAGTGTCTGTGAGACTAGCTTGTCTTCTGATGCCTGTTGTCGTTAGCGCCTTTTCCTTGTTCTTCTTATGTGAAACTCTGTTATTAATATGTTTCAGGCATGTGTCCTTTCTCTGCCACTCAATTCGCACATTGCAGTATTTGCACATAAGTATCTTTCTAGTTTTGCCAAACACGTAAAATCCTTCCGATGCAAATTCTTTATCTCGATCAAAGGCTGTCACACCCATTTTTATAAACTGAGCACGAAATAGAAAATTAAAAGTTCCGATCAGCAGCGATTTTCAACAGGCAAGAGGAAACACACAGTGACGTGATTACACGTAATTGAATACCAAGGATCGATGAATACAATAAATTTCTCGCTTCACAGGGAGATAATTTAGCGATAATCGATATACTATACCTTAGCTTTCGATATATATCGAAATGGCACAAAGTCGATTGTGGCCTTGATTATCGGATTTTATTGCCACAACTCGCCTTGAATCTCTGTCGTAAACTTCAAATGATGCAATTCCAAATAATTTTGTTAGTTATTTTGCAAGTTTGCTTAAATGTAAATAGTTTCGTGTTGAGCCTAATTGGTAACATTTCGCAAAAATTTTGCGACTTCGCGCTTTGCAAAAAACAGGTGCCTCTAATCATAGGAGTCCGAAATTTCGTAGATATGTTAACTAAGCAATGCACTCATGAATTATGCCACAAAAATAATTAGTTCCAACTGTACCACCAGATGAAAATATGATGCTGTAGTCAGTGGTAGGGTCGCAGAAAAAAGGCAGGGAAGATCAAACACATGATAACAGTGGTTCTGGAACATTTATTTAGATTTATGGTTACAAACACTCTGGTCTAAAAAGCCAAGAATAACGGCCCTGATGGACATGATCCTTCATATATCCCCACAACCACAAGTCCATGGATTTAGGTCAGAGGATCTTGTAGGCCACACATCTGGAAAATGCCTAGAGATGATGCAGTCGTTACTGAAGGTTTCTCGCAACAAATCTTTCACTTGGCTAGTGACATGTGGTGTTGCTCCATCTTCTATGAAATCTGTATGTATTGAATTAGGATACATTTAATTTTTTCCTTTGTAAAGTGAAAACCGTCAATACGGAATGATTCTAATATTATGTAAATAATGGTGTGGTCACATTTATGTTTCTGCAAAGCTGGAATCCCATTGCACAAGGAGGTCTCTATAACGTGCAGGTGTTATTTTACATCGTAACCATACAAAAGTACGATACCCAACTTTAGGTCAGGGAATGTTTAGATTACGATCTACCAATTTTTGGTTAGAAAATTTTTGTAAATCACTATCCCCCTATTTTATGTTAGGAAATTTTTGTAAATAATTTTAATTATAAAGTAGTGAAAATCATGCAAATTTGTTAAATTAAGATGTAAGAACATACGTAATATTGTATTATAAGAAGAATTTGTATTTAGGGAATACTGAACATGTATATCCTTATATTTGTATAACTTTTAATTTGGATAAGTTTGTACACATGGCCTAGCAGTGAAGATTGAGCAACATGAAAAACCATGACTATATCGGTAAAGACGGTTGAAGTTAGTTGAAAGTCTTGCAACAAGTGGCTTGGAAACCTGGGGTACAGTGGGGAAGTGTATGCTGAAGATTGTTATTCATCAACGTGGATGAACATGAGTTTTCGCTTATTTGGCTACCAGCCGCTCAGTAAAGAATCCGCAAGCTCCAGTTTTGAACGAGGTTGCATTGACTGAGTGACGCTTGAAGATGTTTCAGTTGTAGCATTGCTACCAGGAGACTTTTGGCAGATGTTACGCCATGTGAAGCAAGCCTTTTTATACATGTGCACGCGAACAACGAGTTAACTATTATTTACGGAGCCATTACTGTACCCAGTGACTGCATTGTCCATGACGGGGTTAGCAGTGTTGAAGAACCTTATTGTGAAGCCATTACTGTACATTTACGGAGCACACTACAAAGACAGTACGGAGTTATTACGAGTGTATTGCAAGGTTATAGCAAGTTCATTCCCAGTGTGCATTCTGTGGAAGACGCTACATAGTGTTCATTTGTCTGTCATACTCTGGTTTATTCCTCTCCGAGATAATGCACAGTGTGTGAGGTGGTTTATATGTGTAATCTGGAGGTAATGTGGTGGTGTGCACAGAACTGATTATGACTAGATGAAAACCGTAGGCCAAGTGTTCTATTTTTTGGTCATTCTGTGACTAATATGGCATGGTTGTCATTATTTATCAATTCCACAGCAGCCATTTTACACTGTGAAGGTTTAATAAACAGAATATCATATCATCAGTGTTCTGCCAGCTCTCCACACAATCTTGTCTGTTGCCACCCTCTTTATTTCCTCATACTTGTATTCTATCCTGATACTGATCAGCATCTGATATCTTCTCTGTCCTCCTCTGTCTTTTTCCATTTACCATTCCTCCTATAGCATCTACAAGCAAGCAATCTCTCCTCATCCAATGATCAATCCAATTGTGCTTTTTCTTCTTGATTACTTTTAACATATTTCTCTCTTCCCTAACTGTTCTCAAAACTTCTTCATTCTTTACTCTTTCGATCCATTGTATACTTTCCATTCTCCTCCAAGTTCACATCTCAAATGCTTCCAGTCTTCTTTCGTCCTATTTTCTCAAAGTCCATGACTCAGCTCCATACAGTGCCATGCTCCATACAAAGCACTTCATGAATCGCTTCCTTAAGCCTCTATCCATGACCCCGCAAAAAAGTCTACTCTTCTTATTAAATGCTTCTTTCGCAATCGCAATACAATTTTCACCTCTTGACTGCATCTCATGTCCTCTATTATTACACTTCCCAAGTATTTGAAAGCATCCACCTGTTCTATTATTTCCTGCCCGAACTTTATGGTTGTCTTCAGTTTTCTTGTGCTTATCACCATACATTTTGTCTTTTTCTTATTAACCCGATGAGTGCTATGCCCGCCTATAAACGGGCTGACGCGGTCGGTCCACCAGTGCTACGCCCGCCTATAGACGGTGCGCGAGAATTTTAAATTTTTTGAGTTTACCGGTTCACTTTTGAGTGCGAATTTGATCTCTGACATGTTCTGCCATCTGTTGGGCATTATGTAGAACTAACTGATCAGAGATTATAGCTTTGGGAAGTAACTTACAGACCTTTTTGTAGACGTCTGTGGAGTTCATCTGTGATGTAAACAAACATGGCGGAACAACAATTTAGTTGCTCTTGCAGTGATGTTATTTCGGATCGCAGAATCTTTCAGTTATTAACCACAGCGGAAAGTGATGATGGAGATAATCATTTTAAGGAATTGTTAAGCGATTTTGAAAGTGAGAGTGATAGAGTGCCGAAAATATTGCATGTGAGAGAGAAACAGAGCCTTCTTCTAAACAAAAGAAGAAAAACACGGTGAGTACAAAAGCTATTCTAACGCTAATTTCGTGGCGGATGGATTGCTTTTCTTCACCAGAGTTTCAGGTAACTGTGACAGGCTCTGAAGGTCAAGTAGTGTTTGATGACAACCCAAAAATCACTGATTTTTTAGAAACTTTTGTGCCAGTGGAGTTGGTGCAGATAGTTGAACAAATCGGCATCACAAATAACCAGTAGAAAACATTTAACTATCACCACATTCCAGGTTTGGAAAGTATTTTAAAATATCAACTTATATACTTCTAAGAAGTTACATGTTTTATTTGCCTACATATTTTGGGAAATAATATTATTTTGGGCTCTTTACTTTGTATAAATATAATGCATGCATGGGCAAAATAATATTCAACATAAGTGTAGGATTTTCCATTTGCATTTAAAATTATAAACAACCAACATTTATAAACATTTTAAACTAATCACCTCACTGATAAGTTAAAAACTGAGGCTTCTACAAATTGTTTTGCATACGAATGAAAAAACTCAGCAATGAGGTATCAAACAGTCAACTGGTAACTCAGCACTTAAAAGGTTAATTCTCATTCTAAATTCTTTACAGACAGCATTTAGGTCTGTTAGCATCACAATCATAGCTTGTTCATTCTCTGCCAGTAGTACCATGTCATCAGCAAATCAAATACATTCTATTCTCCTAACATCAAATTTCACTCCTCTTTTTCCATTCATGCATTTCTGGATAATCTCTTTCAAATACATGTTAAAAATTATGGGGGAGAGACAGCAGCCTTGTCTTACTCCCCTTCCAATTTTGGTTTCCTCTGTCATCTCATTTCCGAAACTGCACTCTTATCGTAAGATTTCCTGTTTCGAGCTCCTTGTGAGAGCTAAGTATTTTGTCCACGTCTTTTCCATCTGACCGACCTAGAGAGCACACGCGCTCGGGGCCTGTGCCCCTCTGGGGACTCCTGCCTCTTACGGTAAG
Organism: Anabrus simplex; assembly: GCF_040414725.1. Lineage (NCBI taxonomy): Eukaryota > Metazoa > Arthropoda > Insecta > Orthoptera > Tettigoniidae > Anabrus > Anabrus simplex. Next base: position 245,997,893 of record NC_090265.1, on the reverse strand, counting down.
CGCTATGTTATTGCCTTTTAATTAATTTAATTCATTCTTGTGTTTCGGCCTTTTCTCATTTAACGTAACTTTCCGTGGTAATGTATCATTTTATTTAGGCGTGTTGGAGTTTCCTCTAGATTCCCACATTCACCAATTTTGCTTTTCTGAATGACTGTGCTTTCGACAGACAGTCATAGCAACTCTCTTTGCTTGTTCTGAATTGTGTAACCTAACATACATCTAACTGTTTTTTGAGTTTGCCTTACTGTAATTCAGCATCAAATTTTATGTTAAAGTTTGTGTTTTATAAATTTATATAAATATCTTTATTTTAAATGTGTTTGTCATTGGCTATGTCTTTAGTTTTAGTTTATTTGATTTTGTATCTTTTATTAATTTTAATATATTTGAACTCAAGGGTGATCGCCACACATTTCTCTTTCCCCACAACGGGATACGACCTCATGGCCTCATTAGGGTTCCTTTCTCATTCCACAATCCTTCCATAGTTGTCGCCATTAGACCTGCAAGTTTAAAAGTTGTCGCAATGCAAACATGGCATTAAATATTTGTTTTTATACCAATATTATTTTCCTTCCTTTTAGTTCATTTTATTGCTATTATTATTATGTGTACACGTTCACCAATTGCTGCTACATTGATAGCAGAGCGTGAGTTGTAGAAGAAAGCGAGACTCGCAGCGATTATCCTTAGCTAAATTTCAAAATTTTATACTGCTTGTTATGTTGCTGTAATTACGAGAAGTGTAAAGTAATTTGTGACATTTTTTTATAGGTTGTAATTGTTACATTGCATTCTTAGTTCCTGTTTATTTCTTTTTCATGACTATTGCTCGGGTTCGAGACATCACGAAGGAGCTGCCTATTATTTCTGGATGAGGCAGTCGAATGTGTTATTCGTTCCACGATGAGCTGTCTGAGTTGCTGTGTTTCATCCTGTAATTAACGGTTGGAGGAAATGGTAAGTCAATATCTGTAACAAAATCTTTCTGTTTCATTGTCAATTTTCATTAAATTTTCTTTTGTGGTAAGCCTTCTGCTGATCACGTGTTTCCTTAAAGTTATATTATCACGCTGCATATGGAGTGTTGTGATTTAAGTCTTTGGTTATAAATTTCAATGTGTGTTCATTAACTTAGTTTCTTCAGTCCATGTTCCGATCGTAACATCTGTGATCGCCTGTTGTTTTGAAATACCGGTATGCCAAGCCAAGTGCTGTACTCCTCGTGTGACTTTCCTTATCTTCTGAACAGTGAAGTATCTGTGTTGAAGACAGCTGAGCGCTTGACCCACTCAGAGTTGTGCACACCTTACATCCTAGAGTTATCTCGTGTTGCATTCTGTTTGCTCTTCTTCTAGATGACGTAATGTAACTGTACAAGTGTATGATTCGCAATTTTAGGTTAGGAAATTTTCATAAAATAATTTTTAATAAAGTAGTAAATATCTTGTGAGTTCTGAATTGAGATGTAAGAACATTATATTATAAGAAGAATTTGTAATACGGAATTATGTATCTATGTTTCTTTATATTGGTGTAACCTTAATTTGTGTATGAATCTACACATGGCATAGCAGTAAAGTTTATACAACCAGAAAAGAGCTACTATATTGGTAAAGACAGTTGAAGTTGGTTTAAAGTGCAACATGTGGATTTTGGCAGGCGCTGTGCTGCATGGAGTGAGTCTCTGTATGTGTGTGTGCTATGAGTTTATTGATATTATTGGATATTATTGTGCATGACTGTTACAGTTGCTGATTATTGCTATTGAGGTTAGTGTTGACGACAATTGATACCGCGAAGTGGGTGTTGCATGAGCATTTTACGGGAGCTTTAGTACTGCACAACTACGGAGTCAAGAGTGTATTGCTTGTTAATGGACATTCCCAGTGAACGGTTGGTGGGAGATGCTACACGGTGATGTTTTATAAGACTATGGATTTTCGCTCGCCGAGGAAATGCACATTGTGGGCAGCCTTTAAATGTGCAGTGTGTAGGTAATATGTGGTTCACAGAACTAATTACAACTTGATGAAATATAGTCCACTTGTTCATTACCTGCATATTCTTGGAAGAATACCACATGCTTGTTGCTATTTATCGTGGAGAGAGCCTTTATAAACTTACGCGAGAATGGAACTGGGGTCATTATTCCTTTACATTGTCCGATGTGCATTGAGATTCAGTAACCAGTATGGACTCAGTGTGTGAACAGTTTTCATTCATACTTGTTTGGCTGCAGTTTTCTTCGCTTCACTTAATTTTATATTTTCTTCACAAACACCTGACTTGACATTGTACATAGCTAAGCTTTTATCTGATATCACCTAGCATGCTGATGTGTATGTTAATACCTAATACAGTGACATTACTTGGTATTCTCAAACGGTGATGGTGCTTCTTGTTCAGTGTATATACGAGATCAAAATGGGACAAAGATCTCATAGCCTACTTCTAAACTGTCAGTAATAGGCTAAGCAGTCTGCAATCTGGATAAAGATGAGGGGAATTGGTGCAGTGTTTCCTGGGTGGTGATATTTTGGAGCAACCAACCAACCAACCTATAGATGGTTGTGACAATTGGAAAGGTTAAGAAGTGAGCGTTGTGTTAGGTTAGGGATGCACTTAGCAAATAACTGGTTTCAAATCATAATGCTAGTTGGGGCACCTTGTCCTTACTAATTAATATGTTGAGTAAAAATTATATGTGTTTGAATCTGTTATAAGGGATACCACATGCGGTATGTATGTACAGTGAAAATTTTAAAGTTGATTGGTACAGAATCATGTATGTTGTTTGTGAAGTGGGCAAGATGGAAATGTAATTGTATATTGTGAGTAATATATGAATAGTAACACAGTAAAGGTTTCCACCTATTCAGTACTAATAGTTCAGTACGGACCAACAACATGAAATTCATAACCCTTGATATTGTGAGTAATGTTAGAACTTTTTATAAACTTTCATTCTCAGTAAATTTAATAGTTAAACGTATGATAACTTTTACTCATGGAGTGAAAACCTGGCATGTTACCTAAATTTAATTTCAGGGGTTAACAGGTAAGGTTATATAGCAAGTTTGGAGCATCGTCAGCCTGATGACCGTCGCCTTGGGAGGGGGAGTTCTGACATGCTCTTTGAGTCAATTATTCCTGTAAATTGTTTGCAGGTGGCACCCAGTTTCGTTATTTATACCTTATCCTAATGACCATTCATGTAGTATTTTCTGTTTCACCAACCAGTTACTGTAAATTGTAGTGTTGATTGTCGTGCCTATCATCATGTCCTGGTTCATTTTTAGCATGGAGTCACATTAGATTTTTTCTGAAACATCTGTTTTTGCAAATTTTCGGCATCAAAATTTTGAGATTAATGTTCATAATTTTTGTCGATCTTTTAGTGTTTATTCCGTTTAATAAATTTGGTGTTTCGGCTAATTATTTTCAAAATTTATATCTTGTTGCCTGCTGTGTTTTCTATGGTATCGTTCTTCGTGTCTAATCTTTTAAAATTATCTTTCACACTGTGTTTTGGCTCAGTGTATAACTAAAATTCTGGACATGTGTTGTGTTTGGTCTTCTACTGTACCTGGGTTCGTTTCCAAGTAGGTATGCGACTATTTGGGGCGGTTCCCAGCCCGTTACTAAATTCTTCAATCAGATCAGAGGTTATGGGATTTCTTAATCTATTTGAAAATGTTCCTGGTTCTTCTGTTGAGCGTTTCCATCGTGCTGCTTTCTATTTTCTTGTCACGTATATTTATTTATTCGTGTATTCCTATATTTGCTAGGGAAGTTCTATGAGGACTGGGATAGTCTCATAGGGTGAAACGTGCTCACCATATTTATAGACCAGCCTAGGTTGAGGCCATTTGGGCAAATTTTGACGGTTTACAGACCTGCACATTTTGAAATCTGATGTGCAAGTGATATGAGATTCTTCTGTAATCTTTGGCCCAGTATTAGGTGACTAGATGGAGAATAATGTCCACTGTTATTGTAAATTATTACTAGGAAGATTTTCTTCAAATGTTTGTTTTGGTATCAGTATTCTGAGTTATTAATTTCTGTTCAATCTGTTGTTGCTTCGCAGGTCGTCAACATTGTGTTTCAGTTATTCTAAATTTGTCATAAAATTTTTAACTTAGTCAAATTTTTCAGGTTTTACGATTTGGTACAGGTTTATTTTTTGCTCATTTATGGTTGCGTGCCTTTTACCGAGAAATATTTTCAAAATTTCTGTAATGAGCCGCATATCTGTCGATCCATATCTATATAAATAAAATCGTAACGACCGAGTGTCTGTACATTGATTATTTTGGTGAAATTTCCGTACAGTTATCCGTTTCAGGTGTAATAATGACCATCTGCATCATTTTTAGCTTTGGTGTCTGTTTGTTTGTCTGTTTGTCTGTCTGTCCTTCTATAACTTGAAAACTACTGGACATATTTCCACCAAACTTCATATTTAGAATCCACCTGTCCTTGGGTAGGTATTAGCGCAAATATCATTTCTAAATCCCTGAACTGAGTGGGGATTTTTACGAAACCGAAACCGTGCTTTTGCACTCCCTCAAAGTATACACACCCGAACTTAATGGAAATCTACCTGCCTTAATGACAATTAATTTCTAAACTATTTTATGTGCATCATTTCGATAACAGGATTTAATAAGGGAGATATCATTAACGGACCTTTTTTCGGTACAAATCCCAGCGGACTTAACCCAAGAGCGGGTGCGTGTAAAGCGTATTTCTTACAACTTGAAAACTACTGAAGATATTTGAACCAAACTTTTATATATAGTATCCATCTGCCCAAGGGTAGGTTTCCTTTGTGTCAGTTAGTTAGTTAGTTAGTTAGTTAGTTAGTTAGTTTCTTTGTTTGTTTGTCTGTTGGTCTGTTTGTCTTTCTATAACTTGAAAACTACTGGATATATTTCCACCAAACTTTATATTTAGCATCCACCACTCCAAGGGTAGGTTTTAAGGTTTATACCATTTCAAATTCCTGGAATGGACTGGGGTTTTATAGGGGACCGAAATGGTGATTTTTGCTCTCCCACAATATATAAACTACAAGACCAACCTGACTGGAAATCGATTAAATTGTTTGTAAATCCAATTCTAATTTCTTTTTCTCATATGCATTTTTCAACTGGAGGGTTAATAAGGGAGATAACATGAAAGTTCGGTTTTCAGGCTAAGTCTAGCGGACATAGCCCAAAAGGTGTTATACGTGGAGCAGATTCCTTATCTATCTAGATATATCATATCGTAACGACCGTGTGTCTGTGCATTGACTATTTTTGCGAAATTTTCGTACAGCTTTCCGTTTAAGGGGTAATAATGACCACCTGCATATTTTTTAGCTATAGTTTCTTGGAAGTCCTAAATTTTACCCCCCCCCCCCCCCCCCCCGCTCGCCCAAAATCAAGATTGCCTCACAATTTGCCACACGAGCTGAAAAATTGAAATTAAGCGAATTTATACGTTTTACTGTTATTTATAAGTTTCATTTCCGTATTGATGGATATTACTTTACAGAAAAACAATATATATACAAATCTCCACCTTATCAATACAAATTTATTTTACATTAAGCAGGTAAATATATAGTCAAATAGTCAAGACTAGTTTCGACCCCTAGGGGGTCATCCTCAGTTGACATGCATTAAAAATTGTATTGTTCATAAAAACATCACATATAGTGGTAAAAGTTTAGACTAATTTAGACTGATCATTAATGTTGGTATGTCTAATGCATGACTAGTGTGCATCGTTCATGAAGACACATATCACCTTACTGCTACTACCATCCAATTTTTAGGTTATATAATATGGAACACACATATGTTTGTGTAACTCAACAGTGGCAAGTTCAACTATGTACACAATTGGCTATTGATTAGTCACATGAAAGTACAGAACACTGGCTTGAACATTTCTGATTGAGGTATCAATGCAACACCTTACTTGCATACATCCTAGAAGCTAAATTCAGTTTGTAAGGCCCATTACTTCTGATTAAAACTTAGTATGAAGTTAAAATTTGAATAAAAATATTTGCTAATGTAGACATTAAAATGTTGTTAAAATGGGCATATAGTCAAAAACAGTGGTATGTATGCCACACATGTCTAGTTAAAAATACATTACATTGATGTTGTTTATGTGCGGTACAACATGTACACTGATTTGGAATAAATGAGGTTTGTATATATAGTGTTCTAACAATCATAATTCCCATGCTTATCTGTCATCTATATAAATATAATCGCAACGACCGTCTGTCTATACATTGGCTATTTTGGCGGAATGTCCGTACAGTTATCCGTTTGTTGTAATGACCATCTGCATATTTCTTAACTTTGGTGTCTGTTTGTCGGTTTGATTGCATGAGTTTTTATAACTTGAAAACTACTGTATATATTTCTACCAAACTTGATATTTAGAATCCACCTATCCTTGTGTAGGTTTTAAGGCCAATATTATTTCTGAATACCTAAATTTACTGGGGGTTTATCCGAAACCGGAATTATGATTTTGTACTTCCTCAAAATATGTACATCCGAAATTAATCGAAATCTACAATCCTTAATGGAAACCCATTTCTAAAACTTTTGTTCTCATGTGAATTTTTCGACAGGAGGATTAATAAGTGAGATATCATGAACGGTTGGTTTTGCAGGTTAAGTCCAGCGGACATAGCCAAAATGTGTCATACGTGGAGCAGATTCCTTATCTATCGATATAAATAAAATCGTAACGACTGTGTGTGCCTGTACATTGACTATTTTGGTGAAATTTTCGTACAGATACCCGTTTGAGGGGTAATAATGATCGTCTGCATATTTTTGGTATAATTTCCTGTAAGTCATAATTTTTACCCCCTCACCCAAAATCCAGATTGCAGCATAATCTGCCAGACAAGCACGAAAATTAAAATTTGGCAAAATTATACGTTTCAGCCTGTAACGAACAAAAAATTTCACAGATCTTTAATTTTTTCATTTTTTATCCCCGAAGAATATCGAAATATGGAAGCAATTTTAATGATGGTGCAGACCTTCGTTTCGAGGTATTTCGTGGGATAAACGGGAAGTCCTATCAGATAACAGATGGCACAATCTTCGTTGAATTTGGAGTGATCTTCAACCTTGGTCTTATGACTTTTTGTCGTATCTGTATCGCTTATATGTTAGATTCGGCTCTATTTCTCGATTTCAAGTAAATTTGGACTCTTTACCTATATAATTCATACTTTCAATCACTTACAGGAAAGATAGTATGATCAAACTCTACACAAACATTGGCCCACCCAGTACCCATATGTGAGCCAAATGCTATGTCACATAATTATCCGAAAAGTAATGCAGTGTAAGATAATCTTATACAAATTTCAACATATTCAACGTTTCTGACTCAACCTGACCCATGAATAGATGAGATGCGAGAAAATATCATAGGACCAGCCATTTAGATCGCTAAATACTGCGCCTTACGGTACAATCCTTTGTCAATATGACGTACCGTTTAGCAGCAGTTAATCTGTAAATGAAGGTCTGCAATATTGTAAACATTCATATACTTTCGTATGTCCATCTATATATATTCATTGATGTCGATTTGCAGCGATCGTGAAAGGGTGTGTCTTGTATTGTAATCAGTACTCCCTACACCGACTTTGACTGCTGGCAGTAGGAATGGGGTCCTTCTCCAACTCCTGTGTAACTGGCATTAGTAAGGAGGGCCTACCATTTTAATGAATAATTCATTTCTCGATTTGTCTTGCAGAAGGCAAGGGATCATGCAGTTTTGTTCAAAAGTCCCCTACCCTATTGTGTTTGGCTCTAGACCAGAGTGCCCGCCATTATAAACAAATGTTCCAGTCTAAAATTTGACTAGCATTAGGCATAGTGGCCTGCTATTTTCATGGAAACTCACTAATTCTGTGTGTCTGGCAGTAAGCTGGCTGGCAGCAGTAAAAAGGGCCTGTCATTATAATGATAACTGCACAACTCAATTTTGACTGGTGGTAGGGAAGTTGCCTGCTATTATAATAAAAACTCCTCAACTGTAATCTGTCTGAAAGTAGGAAATGGGTCTGCCATTGTAACTAAAACTTCCCAAATCGATTGTGACTGCGCAGTAGGCAATGGGGCCTGCAATTATAATGTAAACTTGCCAACTCGATTGTGAATGGCAGTAGGCATGTGAGCCTGCCATTATTTTCACAACTCCGCAACCCTCACTTTACATTGGAAACAACGTATGGGGACCTCCCCATGCTATTTCTCGGATAAGGCTAAGAGACATGCAATTTTAAAACAATATAATTTACTGCACGCACAGTATTTACGTCGATATCCGTATACAATGTAGAATACCGTAGCGAAGCACGGGTACGTTTGCTAGTTTATAAATAATTGTAAATATGGATGTAATTCGTGTTTGTCTTCAGTGCGTTGGGAAGGCATATATATGTACTGAGACTTAGGAGTTAAGGTGCTCAGAGGCCATTCCTCTGCTTGGAATACGGTATTGGTTCTAAGAGTCTCAAAGTCGTGTGATGGATTCAAGAGTACTCGAGGTCATGTTCTGCCCTTTTTCTTTTCCGAGAACTGCTTGATGTATGAGTCATCGCACTGGTGTGTTTGAATGTGAGTTTTATCAGTGATGAGTACAAGGCATGGTAAATGAATATTTTTCCCTGGTTTGAGTTTCCTTGCAACACCCTAAATTTTTACTCCTATTTGTTTTTTAAATGTTGGATAATTCAGAATGCACATAGTAATTAATTTAAAGTAAAATTTTAAAGAGGATATGGATTGTTCATTATGTGCCCTAATGGTAAGGTTGTGGGTGTGTAGTACTTCAGTCAATGAAAGTCTAGTTTGGGTAATTTATTATTTGGAGCATGCTTTCTCTTTTATGCTGACCTGTCATATCTGCAGTGCTTGAAAGGGTTGATTGTGAATTGTGTGTAATGGAATTAGGTGAATGGTAATGTGTCATGCTGTATCCTCAGTATCCGCCTCTCTCTCTTTGCCCCACCCCTTCATTTTCCTTTGAAACTCACAACGGTTAGTGTGAGGCACACAACAATACGCCATGCACCCCATGCCGCAACAAGAGGTAAGTCCAACCTATGCCATTTGACTAACACTCACTCACTCTCTCTCTCTCTCTCTCTCTCTCTCCCCCTTTCTATTCATTAATGTTATCTATCATTTGTTCAGGTTAACTTCATGGACACCGCAATGAATTGCGAATTTATACCAGCCACAAATTAAGAATGTGTCAGTTTTAACCATATCTTCATGTACCGTCCTGACAATATCCAACAGCATTTTAGAATGATTTTAACAAGCACTATGGGAGCATTTCATTTTATTTATGTTGGTCGATGTGGAAACACCATCTAGCAGTTCTGTGTCAGATGGTGGTTATTTACAATGGTGTCCCGTGGCTTGCATACTGCTAAACCCACTCAAGTAGATTTGGTGATTGATGATCTGACTATAGACATTTACCAGTTCCCATTTTGCAATTGAAATTGTAATGATTAGCAGTGATGGAACTAACAATTCTATGAATATTAATACAGGAAAGAGTCTGGATGATGAGCATACTCCAGATGCTAAGAATTTAGAACCTAATTTATTTTTCAGATTTTACACATAATTCATCCCAGATTTTAATGTTAATTGTGTGTTTGTACATTAGTTTTTATGTCAATTGTGTGTTTATACATTTGTTTAGTTATTAGGTGTATTACATTAAGGCTGAAGATGGCCAGTCCCTAGTTTAGTAATGTAATTCAATGATATTGAATATTACAGTATTGAAAAGGGTGGAGCATTACAACATTAATTTAATCATTATTATTGTGATCACAATTCAATACGGAACAAAACCATGAAGACTACTGAGTGGAAATCAACTGCTGTCCGGTCATGTTGTGTGATATGAAATCTAGAAGGACAACGAAAAATTACTAAGTGGGCTATAACAAAATCTATGTTTAAAAAATCATCACCAAGGTGAAAAATAAACCTGCCACCACCTTAAAGAAAGTGCTTACAGTAAAAAGAAATATTTACATTCACATATAACAGTAACAAAATTTTTCAAGTCGCAAATATTGTCAAGATGAGTATTAAAACTAGGGAAGCAATGTTTAGGAAAAGAAGAACCACATCCACAAAAATATAGAAAAAGAGACATAAAACTCACAACAGCTCTATGTTTACGTCATATCATGCCTTTACACTGGCTAAGTTAACACTAAGTTGGTAACATGTTCGTCCTTGTGCAGAGGAGAGCGCGGGAGGGAGGGGGAATGTAAACAAACGGAGTGAGGAGTGGAATGCGTGAGACTGGCGTACATGGTGATGGCAATAAACTGAACTTATTATAAAAATTTATGATTTCATCATAAGACATTGACTTTCTCCGAATATCACTAAACAATTAGAATTGGAATTAAAACTCAATTGTATCATTCACTCATTTGATATAACAAGCATGTATGCAAATCTATATATATAAAATAAGAGTTTTGTCTGTACATTGGTCAGAAATTTGAAAAGAATGGTATTTTTGTATCGGTCATGTCCACAGCAACAAAGAAATGCACTTTTTAATTTTCTGTCATTTCAGTCCGTCTATATGTATTTATGTGCGGACATCCCGAGAAAATGGCTGAAGAGAATTTAATGAAAATTGGTATGCAAAATTGGGTAATGAGACACCACAATCTAGGCAATACATAATTTTATCCACACTGAGTGAAATGGTACTTTAGGGGAAGGCCTAAAATTTAATTCTCAAATATCTATGTTATTTATGGTCCTATCGATAAATACTACATAACTACATTACTACATAACTAAAGTTATATAGAATTAAATTTACGATCATTTATGCCTTATACATTTTTATCATACCGAATATGATAACTGAGAAATTCATTAATTTTGATTTTTGTTGCTAAGTCCATTTCAACGTCGAGGCACGAGAAAACGGGTGAACAGAATTTAATGAAAATCTGTATGTTATGTCGGGGAATAAGGCTCTACAGTCTAGGCTATAAATAATTTAATACATTTTGCATTAAATGGTAGTTTAGGGGAAGGAGCCTAAAATTTAATTTTTAATTACCTATATCACTGGTCCTATTGAAAACTAGCTACTACATAAGAAAGGTTATAGAGAATACAATTTACGATCATTTATGTCTTAATACTGTTTTACCGTACTGACTATGTTAACAGAATTCATGTATTTAGACTTTTGTTGCTTAGTCCATATCAACGCCGAACATTGCTAACATGGAATTATTGTTCAATTGTGTTAACCCCTTCCCAGCATCAACCACTTATAAGCACCAAAGTAATTATTTGCAAGTTGCGTGAACCGCTTATAAGCGTCATACAAGTTCCTGCGTTTATTACAGATTGTGTCAACCGCTTATACGCGTCAGAAGTTTATAGATACTTCTGAAATCTTTTGGCCTTATTTTATAACAATGTACTACATTTTATTTCCATAGAATATCGTATTTCGTGGCCATGCACATGTTTTCCATGTGGTCAGCTGTCGATGCAATGTGCGTCTGCGCTTAATTCCCCGAGTGTAAACAAAGAAAGATTTTTAGCAGCGATATTCAGTGAATGCTCTTACTATGTGATGAAAGTGAAGACAAAAAGTGACAATTATTCTTCCGAATCGAGTAATGAATTCCATGATGAGAGACAGGAATGTGAAGAAATTGAAGACTTTCAGACTGACTGGGTTTTGTTTGGAAAGCTGTACAACAGATTTGATTTTACCAGCAATTGTGGGATTCATGCTAACTTTGGGGATAATCCCGAAACATTGAGAATATTTGAACCTTTTCTTAGTGATGAAAAATTATCTGAAGTAAAAAAGAAATACACATCATGTGGAAAATTGATGCTCAGTTAAGTTTGCACACTACTCATTCCAATCAGTGCCTCAGAGTAGGAACTGAATAGTTGAAATACTGTGATGAAGCAGTGTGTTGAATAGTTGAAAGACTGTAATGAATCAGTGTTACGTACCAATAGTATCAGAAAATGCTGACAACGAATTTTGTCATGATTGTCTTAAGGCATAAAACCATGTGATCATTGGTCCATATCGACAAGGAAAATTATGAAGATGATGATAAGAATAAGAAAAAATCGTGACGGAATGATCCCATAAAGAATAACGATAACTTGAAGAATAAGACAAGAACGAGTCATGAAGGAAGGAAGCTTTACATTGGATGCCCTAATATCACAGAGTCAGAAGGAAACTAAAGGTGAAGGCCTACAATATTGAAAGGTCATAAAATTGATCAACAATAACATTACATTGGTCAATGTTTGTTGCGATGTACATTGTCCCTACCTGAATACTGGTGGGAAGTTGCGGGGAGCTAGATATATTTTTTTTTTTAGCATGATATTACTCTAGTTCATAAATTTTCTGATATTATTGGTACGTAACACACTGGTTCATCACAGTATTTCAACTGTTCAATCCCTACTCTGAGGCGCTAATTGGAATGAACAGTGTGCAAACTTAACGGAATTTGGCAGAGGAGCGTTCACGGCTGTCTGCGGCCTGCTCATTCCGTAGAGAAGCACGGCCACATCAGCTAGTATATCTATAAAAAACACCACTGATCGAGTTGAAGATAACTTGAATAAATTTAGTACCCTTAGTACCTTGGAAATTGAAGAATTTGTAACAATCTTAAGTTTTGTCCTGGAAAATATTTTTTTCCTTTTCAATAACCACATATATCAACAAAATGGACTGCCTATGGGCTCACCAGCATCGAGTATCCTTGCGGATATTTATATAGACTACTTAGAAAAAAACAAGATTGTTAATAAATACAAAGGTATTTATCACTGGTACAGATTTGTGGGCAATATATTTCCAATCATTGTTCAACAAAAACCAGACAATTTTTTTTTGTTTTTTTCAGATTTTCTCAACTCTATAGAGCCATACATTAAATTCACAATAGAATTGGAAAATCACATATCTTTGAATTATACGGGCCTTAAATTCACCAGGAATCACAACAGTCTTACCTATGACGTATAGAAAACCCGCTCAGGCAATTAATGTAATAAAACAGGACTCTTTTAACAAAAATTATCATAAGAAAACTTCCTTTTACAGTTTGACACATACAGCCTTGAATATTCTGCTCTCCAAGTATAATTATAAGAAAGAGATTAATACCAACTATGAAATACCTCTAAAAAATGGGTATAACAAAAGCTACATCAACAAAATCATCACCAAGGTGAAAAATAAACCTGCCCCACCTTAAAGAAAGATAGTGCCGACAGTAATTTTTTTTTTGCTACGGGCTTTACGTCGCGCCGACACAGATAGGTCTTATGGCGACGATGGGATAGGAAAGACCTAGGAATTGGAAGGAAGCGGCCGTGGCCTTAATTAAGGTACAGCCCCAGCATTTGCCTGGTGTGAAAATGGGAAACCACGGAAAACCATTTTCAGGGCTGCCGATAGTGGGATTCGAACCTACTATCTCCTGGATGCAAGTTCACAGCCGCGCACCTCTACGCGCACGGCCAACTCGCCCGGTCAACAGTAAAAAGAAGTACATTACATTCACATATAACAGTAACAAAATTGTTTAAGTTGCTAATATTTTCAAGAAACATAACCTTCAAGTTTCATTAAAGACTGATAATACCAATGCCAGATTATTCTATAGTATGAATGTCATTATTTATTTACACTGTTTATGCCCACATTGGAGCACCAAAATCAACCTTATTTTACAAAAAAATCTTCAAGAAGTACATCAAAAAACAAGTTCACTTTTTAACACCTGATAATTTTTCTTTTGCCAAAACTTCTCCATTCTAGACGATCTTGCAGCCCGTTCTTCTGCTGTTATAACATGCTGCTTACATTTTGATGTTTTTTAAGTGATAGTTTTGTATATTTGTTGTTTAGAATCTTCTTCTCTTCTCTATTTTCAATTTGCTCTGTAGTAATTTTCAATTCATCCAAATCCACTTATATTTCTTTAAACCAAGTGTTTTTTGTTTTACTATTCCAAAAGAAATCTAAAAGCTGTTTTACTCACTCACTCACTCACTCACTCACTCACTCACTCCGTAGGCTTCTGAGGGACCTCACAATCCTCTTCCATCCTTTCCGATCTTGAGCCCACTCTTCCCAGTTATCAATTTGGAGGGTCCGGCATACCTTGTTGACCTCCTTCTTCCAGGTGCTTCGGGTCTTCCTGAAGGTCTTTTCCAATTAACAGATCACTTGTATAGATCTACTGGTGCTCTGTTATCCTACATCCTCAGTACATGTCCAGCCCAGCGCAGTCTGTTGGATTCTATCGTGCAAATTAAATTTTTGCACATTAAGTTCATGTTTTATAAGCTAACACTTTAGCCATTCGGAAGTTCTATTGGATATACTTAACTTACATCGTGAATCATGATCAAATACACACAAACGTCATTCCTTCTGACAGAAATAGTAAGTAATTATGAGAATTATAAAACAAAAGAAAACAAGAAGCTAGTGAGTTTGAGGAAAGTGTCACCTGTATAGAGAATTCCATCACTGCTACGGCAGGGGCTGGATGCAACCAGTTGCGGAATGGTGAAAGGCAATTTTTTGAGAGCATCTTGGTCCAAATCCCCAAGGACATACAAGGAGCCATCCCTAGGATCTGGTAAAAATAATGGCCTAGAAAGAGGTAAGAACAAATGAACATTATTTTCAATAGAAGACCATACAAATTTTTTCTAAACCACATAAAGATGATGATGATGATGATGCTTGTTGTTTAAAGGAGCCTAACATCTAGGTCATCGGCCCCTAATGGTACGAAATGAAATGACAAATTAAAAGTTTAAAATCATCCACTGACCAAAATAACAATTGTTATGAAGAATGAATGGATGGATACGAATTTAAAACAATCAGTAGATTCGACACAAAAACTATCATAAAAATAGTATTACTGACCAATGGACCACTTCTAAAGCACAATCCTGAATCGAGGATGCTTGTTGTCTAAAGGGGTCCAAAATCCAGGTCAATGGTCCCTCATAATGGTACTTGTCGCTAGTAAAGTAGAACCATGGTACTTGTCATGTTGGGGTACTAATCAAAAGTAGCGTAGACTCACGGTGTTGATGTTACTACTCACAAGTATTGTACGTCGTACAGGTAATGCAGACCTATGGTGTTTCTCACGTAATAGCGCCAATCATAGGCAATACAAACCAATGGTGCTCTGCACCTACGTGTACTAATCACGGGCGCCGGTATTCCCGTGGTGTTCCTCACATAGTGGATACCAATCGCAGGCAACGCAGACCTACAGTGTCGCTCATATAATGCTACTAATCACAGGCAATGCCCAGACCCATGGTATTTCTCACAACGATACTAATCACGGGTACTGGAAACCCACAGTGAACCACTCTCTACTGCTAATAATCACAAACCTATTGTGTATCGAATATAGTGGTACTACTCACAAGTAAAGGCAACCCATGGTGTTCCCCGCGTGATGGTACTAATCAAAAGCAGTTTCATGGTTCTAATACAAGCATCCCTTAGTCACCCCTTTTAGTCGCTCTCACAATAGGCAGGGGATACCGTGGGTGTATTCTTCGTCTGAATCCCCCACCCATAGGGGGTAGACAGAAGAAAAAGGAAGAAAAAAGAAGGCATCCGTCATTTTGAAAAATGAAGTAACAGACGAAGAAAGGCAAGGGCCACGGAGGGCGTGAGAATGAAAGACTCCCTAGGCCTTGAATGCTCTAATATCGTCGAAGTCAGAAAAATACAAGAGTTGACCAAGGGAGGTCGGACAGGATAGATGAAAGTGAGGAGCCTGGCACAAGTAAGTGGAAGCAATGTCGGGACTCAGCTAAGGGCCCTGTGGTCGCCAACCCACGCTCCCAAGTTGAGAGCCCCTTGGGCCCCTTTTAGTCGCCTCTTACGACAGGCAGGGGATAACGTGGGTGTATTCTTCATATGCGTCCCCCACCCACAAAACCACATATTTTAGCATGTATGTCTACCTCGTAACTTTACAGAATCTTAACCCCATATGAAGAAGTTTATTCTGTAATCACGTCATTATTTACGCCAACATTATAGGTTATGTATTTACTAATATACACTGACAGAGCAAATGCAACACCAAGAAGGAGTGGTTCGAAAGGGATGAAAGTTGGGGAAAAAACAGAGACGGCACGGACGAATAATTGATATTTATTTCAAACCGATATGCAGGTTACACAATGCGCACGGCATCGACTCAGTAGGATGTAGGACCACCGCGAGCGGCGATGCACGCAGAAACATGTCGAGGTACAGAGTCAATAAGAGTGCGGATGGTGTCCTGAGGGATGGTTCTCCATTCTCTGTCAACCATTTGCCACAGTTGGTCGTCCGTACGAGGCTGGGGCAGAGTTTGCAAACGGCGTCCAATGAGATCCCACACGTGTTCGATTGGTGAGAGATCCGGAGAGTACGCTGGCCACGGAAGCATCTGTACACCTCGTAGAGCCTGTTGGGAGATGCGAGCAGTGTGTGGGCGGGCATTATTCTGCTGAAACAGAGCATTGGGCAGCCCCTGAAGGTACGGGAGTGCCACCGGCCGCAGCACATGCTGCACGTAGCGGTGGGCATTTAACGTGCCTTGAATATGCACTAGAGGTGACGTGGAATCATACGCAATAGCGCCCCAAACCATGATGCCGCGTTGTCTAGCGGTAGGGCGCTCCACAGTTACTGCCGGATTTGACCTTTCTCCACGCCGACGCCACACTCGTCTGCGGTGACTATCACTGACAGAACAGAAGCGTGACTCATCGGAGAACACGACGTTCCGCCATTCCCTCATCCAAGTCGCTCTAGCCCGGCACCATGCCAGGCGTGCACGTCTATGCTGTGGAGTCAATGGTAGTCTTCTGAGCGGACGCCGGGAGTGCAGGCCTCCTTCGACCAATCGACGGGAAATTGTTCTGGTCGATATTGGAACAGCCAGGGTGTCTTGCACATGCTGAAGAATGGCGGTTGACGTGGCGTGCGGGGCTGCCACCGCTTGGCGGCGGATGCGCCGATCCTCGCGTGCTGACGTCACTCGGGCTGCGCCTGGACCCCTCGCACGTACCACATGTCCCTGTGCCAACCATCTTCGCCACAGGCGCTGCACCGTGGACACATCCCTATGGGTATCGGCTGCGATTTGACGAAGCGACCAACCTGCCCTTCTCAGCCCGATCACCATACCCCTCGTAAAGTTGTCTGTCTGCTGGAAATGCCTCCGTTGACGGCGGCCTGGCATTCTTAGCTATACACGTGTCGTGTGGCACACGACAACACGTTATACAATGACTGTCGGCTGAGAAATCACGGTACGAAGTGGGCCATTCGCCAACGCCGTGTCCCATTTATCGTTCGCTACGTGCGCAGCACAGCGGCGCATTTCACATCATGAGCATACCTCAGTGACGTCAGTCTACCCTGCAATTGGCATAAAGTTCTGACCACTCCTTCTTGGTGTTGCATTTGCTCTGTCAGTCAGTGTATTATAAGCATTATTTCCTTCATTGTAAGAACAGGGTATGTATTTATTACTATATTATAAGCATTATTTGTTTCATTGTAAGAACACTATGTCAAATTGGTAACATTCTGTGGCACCAACAGTTGGGAATCTATATTAGACAAGCGAGTTAAATATAAAGAAAGTTGTATAAGAGCTTGGTTTGTCTAACATGACGCATATCACCCAACAGATTTCAGGGCATCAGTATGCCAATGTTTAGCGTCTTTATTTTTAAAATAGCACGCCACATGTAACGAGAATGCAATGTAGTGATTAGCTTGGACGGAGAAAAATGCAAGGCCAGGAAGTGATGATTGGCGGAAGAACCATGCGACTTGGAAAGTTTATTTAATGGCTGATTCACCAGGAGTGCTCATCTTTGAGAATTGTGGCTTGTATTATCTTGACTGGGATAACTGATTGACTTTGGTTACTGCAATGGCTACAGAACTGTGCTGTGAAGTGCTAAGCTAGTTAACATCATACTGTGATTATATACTTGCTAAAGTCTCTTACAATGAACTTTAATTCCAGTTAGTGTTTGCTACGTTATTGTCAAAAGTTGTGAGTCATGAAGGTATCTAACCTCAACTTTGAGTGGCGTACACAAGAGTGCACTCATTCATTTGGAGATAAACTGCGAGCTTCAGGCTACCCGAAGAAGTGTGAATTCAACACGTGAGGAGGATTGATATGTACACTTGTTCCACCAAGCAGTCATGAAACAATGGGAGATTAAGGTTATCAATGTCTTGTGCATCATTTTCATGGCAGGGTTTTACTCCTGTGTGCTGTAGCAGGGTATGTGGCAGCGGTTAGAGATCGATCATTTTTCACTAAGTAAACTCTTTTAAGATTAAAATTATTGTGTCCACCTTTTCAATACAAATATATATTTTTGGTGGTTAAATTCTACATGAATTAAACACACCAGTTAGGGACATGTTTTGCCCTAGTTATGGGCATCGTCAGCCTATATTAATCTTAAGGTCAAGAATTAAAACTATAAACAATGGAACTTGTAGTGAACTAACTTAATACTAAATACAATTGTCTTATGCTATTTACATAGTTTACAATATGTACAGTATGTACAATATAGTTTACAATATGTACAGTATGTACAATATGTGCATTAACTTTGCCAGAATTTACGAACAATGAATTAACTTATTTTATAATGACTAGACTTCCAATTGTGGATTGGATTGATCACAGCGTGAATTGGGGTTTCTCAAATTGTATTTACTAGAATTTATCACTGCTGAGTTGGGGTTTCTTCAGCTGTCGTCTTCAGCCTGAGTCGTAAGAATTTTTACAAAACCAGAATCTTGGTTAAAGTCATTAATATTCAATTAACATGTAGCATTCATCGGAGACAAAATTTGGGCCAAAAATAAATGAACCTTATATAATTGTAAATTTAAGAGGGCTTTATTTTTGTACATCGCTTTAATTTCATTTCTTATCCAAATCTCGTTGACCTTGTTTTGAATTCTATTCGTATTGGTTATACCCTTCCTCTGCGTGGGTTTTAGACATTTTGGTACCAATTTTTGTTCTGCCAGAATTTATGAACAATGAATTCACTTATTTTATAATGACTAGACTTCCAATTGTGGGTTGGATTGATCACAGCGTGAAATGAGGTTTCTCAAATTGTACTGACTAGAATTTATCACTGCGTGAGTTGGGGTTTCTTCAGCTGATACGGTCGCCTGAGTCATAAGAATTTTAACAAAACCGGAATCTTGGTTAAAGTCATTCATGTTAGGATTTGAAACAGTTTGAATATTCCTTTAGAAAGAAGCATGGTTATGTTTTAAGGTCGAAGCATGTAAGTAGGATACATATTGTTGATTTCATTCATTGCTTAGTGGATAAAAATATTTGGAAAATTCAGTCATTCTTGTTGATTAATTTTCCATTGGTGCATATTCAACCTGGGAGGAATACGAGTTGTCTGTAACTGGATAAGAGAAAAAACGGGGAATTAGAATGATGAATGTGGAACCCAATACGGTAACAAATGTAGAGTGAGTGTTTATCGTATGAACTTACTTGTCTTGTTGAGGTTAGCTGGGACCAATTGTTCCGGTTGTGTCTGAACGGCTAAGCTTGCTACTCCTAGTGTAGTATTGATGCTGTAATGGAGGGGTGGAGCGTGGTGGGGAATGGGGCGTGAGTTTCAAATCGTGCGTCCGTATTGTTGCTTGAGAGGCGTTACTTGAAATGAATTGGGCGGGCTTGGTATTACGTGTGGTTATTGGAGCGCATGCGTTCTGTGATTTAAACATACTGGGAACTTTATTCTGATTTACGGCCTGGATTAACCTCGAAGTTGTTTCATATAACGGATTTTTGTTATCGATGGCATCGTTAAGATTATTATTTTTGTTGTAAGTTTGATCCAAATAAATGTACAAATTTTCCATTTCGTTCAATAATTTCCCCTTGCTTAGGCTTTTAATGACCGTCAAATCATTTTCCATTGAGGTGAACTTACGGCCTGTTTCAGTCATATGCTGGCTCATGGCCGAATACTTATTATGCTTGGAAGCATTGTAATGTTCCAGATACCTCGTGTAAAAGCTCCTCCCTGTTTGTCCAAAATATGTGAACTCACATTGGGCACATTTTAACCTATAAACACCTGACCCTGAGTAAATGTTGTTGTTATTATTGACTTTACTGTGGTTGAGGAATATGTTCTGATTACTATTTATTGTCTTGAAGGCTATGTTGACGCTGTGGTTTTTTTTAAATATTAGTGATATGATGGATAGCCGGGCCATTATACGTAAACTAGCTGTTTGTCTTTGATTTCTCTGGGACTAGGTTGGACGATAGCCTAATTTTGATCTTATTAATTAACCGATTGATTACATTTATTTTAAAGCCATTGTACCGAGCTAACTGTCTTATGTAATTTAGTTCTGTTTCCAAACTTTTTGGCAAAAGAGGAATTTTTAGTGCATATTAGACTATGATAGGCAGCTAGTTTTTGGGTCTTAGGATGTAAGGACGACTCTAATAGTTATGGGTGAATGAGCAGGTTTTCTAAAAATTTGAAATTCAAAAGTCTATTCAAGCGTGTAATTGTTAAATCTAAAAAATTTACAGAATTGTTGACCTCATCTTCTTTGGCGAATTTGACGTTAGGATCTATTTCGTACAGTGAGACTAATATATCGTGACTGTTAGTAATGTTAGTAATGTGTGTGTGTGTGTGTGTGTGTGTGCGCGCGCGCGCGCGTATGCATGTCTCTCTCATTGTGAATAAAACATGAATAACCAAGACAGAGAGAGAAAGCACAAACCGTGTATGTGTATATGCTGTGTAAGTGTAAGCTTGGCAATCGTGTCTGTGTATATGTGTAGTTTTAGTGCTTAGCTAATAAATTTAACAAATAGGACACTACTAGGTTCTGTCTCATTTATTTAACCTGCCAACAAGTTACAATACTGACCTGTCATGCCTATATTGTGTTGTGGTACATCTCTGGGATGAGATGGTATTTTGTGTATTTCAGGAGTTATGTATTCTATGTGTGATTATAGTAACATACTCTAATGTCTTCTTTTGTTGTGTTGTGTAATATCCCCACAAGTTTGTTTTATATCCAATGTTTCAATTTTGAATAGGTTTGTAAGGTCAGGTGTTTTAAGATCTAAAATTTCTGTAAGGTCAGATATTTATTTCAGATTTTCTGTAAGATGACATTTCTAGAATTTAAAGTCTGTGAGCAGTTTTAAGATTTGTAGTTATGTCAAGTTCTTATGTAATGCTACTCCATCATCTTAGGTTAATTCAATAATATTTTGTGTTGGATGCAAAAAAGGACTGTACCCAGGAATTTCTGAGCTTTTCATTCTGCAGCTAAACTTTAAAATAATGCTTTCTTATACCTTATCGCATGGTATGGCTGGGCTCCCCTGGAGTGCTACATTCTGCTGGAGCAAATTTAAGCTCACAACAGAACTATCCATGCAGTCATATTGAAACCGATAATGAAATTTCACAGAGAGGATGAGGAGACCGTAAAATAGCGATATACACAAATTTAGCTGTCATTTCAAAATGAAAGGTGTTGAAATCTTGATACAAAATCCCTGTGACAACACAGCTCCGGACAACCATTTCATCTTGGTGGCTCGCTCGGCGCACAGTGGAGTGAAGTTACAGTTGTGCTGAAAAGAGCAAGAATGAACTGGCAGGCTCCCATGCACCAAAGTCACTTTATTGTTAGGAAACGAATGTGAAACATCAATGAGAAGCGTTAATCGCTTGATGAAATGAAAACCTACAACCTATTTTCCAGTCAATGACTGGGTCAGGGATGGAATGAATGAAGATCCCAACTTGCAGCAAGGATAGGAATTGTGCCGGCTGCTGAGCCCTCTCGCACTCCTCTGGGGCAATGGTTAATGACTGACAAATGAAATGAAATGATAGTGGAGAGTGTTTCTAGAATGAAAGATGACAAGGAAAACCACAGTACCCAGAGAAAAACCTGTCCTGCCTCTGCTTTGTTCAGCAGAAATCTCACATGGAATGACCAGGATTTAAACCACGGTATCCAGCGGTGAGAGGCTGGCGCACTGCTGCCTGAGACACTGAGGTTTCTCGTTAATCGCTTGATAAAAACACAAATATTTTTAGTACCATGCACAATGAATATACATTTTAGGTTCTTCAGTTTCCTTTACTTGTTTGTGAACAATATTTCGCAGGTACTGCAAACTCGGGAAGTTCGAACTACGAATATTTAATCATGTCCTTGAACCGTCAGGAAGAAAACTGAAAATGAATGAAGGATTGCGTTTTCAGATGCTGTTACTGTGATATTAATCAAACTGAAACGTCTTCACAAGCCGGCACAATGACTGTTAAACTGCGATACAAAACCTTCCATTGCCGGAAGAAAAACTTATCCAAGAGCTGTATTTTCCCTGTAGTGCCGGGAGGAATCTGGAAGGTGTCTTCACGCTTGAAACCTCAAATTATCTGTCAGTCGCCTCAACAGTACGAGCGTAAACCTGAGTACATGTTCATAGAGATACAGGTCGCTACTGTGAAATGCTTGGTAGGTGTAGTATACAAACCGCCTAAAGCTCGCCGTCTAAATGACTTAGAGACTGATATTAACAGACTGTTACCTATGTACGAACATTTTATAATGATGGGAGATTTTAATACAAATCTTCTAGATCCAGATTCTTCCGAAGCCACCCATCTATTGAATACGTTTCAGGCATGCAGCATGGCGGTCCTCCCACTTTCTCCCACTCACCACACTAAAACTTCACATACACTACTGGACCTAATAGTAACGAACAACCCTGACAGAGTATTACATCACGGCCAGACATCTGCTAAATGGAAATTCTAAGTTCCCATGGAGGGAATTAGATTCTTTTCCACCAATAGAGCATATAAAAAATCAGATCAAAAATTAGATGGATGGTTTTTCCGGCGTTTGCTCTATTAACCAGCGTTTCGTTAATAGAGCAAACGCCGGAAAAACCATCCATCTAATTTTTGATCTGATTTCAGACATCTGCTCCCGGACTGTCAGCCCATGACATCATCTTTATTTCTTACGCACTGCAAAGCCCTAAACATAAACCTAAGTACGTGACTTATCGAGACTATAGCCGTATTAACAACGAAAAATTATTGGAAGACGCTTTTTCGATGCCGTGGCAGGAGATAACTCATAAAACTAATATTGACGACATGGTCACCACTTTCAATAACATGATACTACATATTTTTGACAAACGTGCCCCTATACGAACAGCATGCGTCTGTAAAAGACTCTTCCCGTGGCTAAATGATGATATTAGAGCAATGATGGCTAAGCAGGATGCAGCCCATAGGAAATATAAACATTACCCGACAGAGGAAAACTTTATCTATTACAAACGACTACGTAATAAAACGGCTCAGACAGTAAGAAACGCTCGACTACGGTACGCCCATGACCTTATAAAACCTGACGTAAGACCCGCTACTTTATGGAAGTCAATCCGCCATTTTGGACTAAATAAACCGGACAAGGTAGACGATTTGGAAGTTTCTCTTGATGAATTGAATAATCACTTCGTATCCTCCCATGTACAATTAAACAAAGAAGCAAAAGAAAATATTTTGTGTGCAAATTACAACACACCACCCGTAGGCAGAGACAAATTTTATTTTAGTTATGTCTCACCCCTTCAAATGAAAGCGGCTATCATGCGAATTAAAACTAAATCCACAGGGGTTAACAATATATGTATTATAATGCTAAAGAAAATTATCGACGCTATTATTCCAGTATTGACATTCATATACAATTTCTCCCTTCAAAATAGTGTATTTCCAACTGTCTGGAAAATGGCCCTGGTGCATCCTTTACCAAAGACAAAATCTCCTAGACTAAACAGTGACTACAGACCTATAAATATACTGTCAATAGTAGCCAAGGGACTCGAACACATTGTGCATAATCAAATCACCAACTATCTCAACGACCACGACATATTAGACCCACACCAGTCAGGTTTCCGACGCAATCACAGTACATGTACTGCCTTACTAAGCGTGACTGACGACATAAGACTGGCTATTCATGAGCAAAAACTGACTATCCTAGTATTATTGGACTTCAGCAAAGCATTTGACTCTGTAGACCACGAGCTGCTCCTATCCAAACTTTATCACCTAGTGTTCTCCTACAGTACTCTGAGATGGTTGGGAGCTTATTTACACGAACGTCAACAACGTGTCATCAATCAAGGTGCATTTTCTTCGTGGCAATATGTAAAAAGAGGTGTCCCACAAGGGTCAACCCTTGCTCCTTTGCTATTTTCTGTCTATATCAATGACCTAGCTAAACAGCTGACACATTGTAAACGTCACATCTATGCTGACGACGTACAATTGTACCTCCATGCAAAACCAACAGACGTTTTGACAGCAATCGAGAAAATCAACATGGATCTAGAGGCCATAAGTAAATAGTCCTACCAGCATGGACTTATTTTGAACCCAAAAAAGTCCCAAACTACAGTAATTGCCCACCCAAGACTTATTTCCGACAATTTCCGTATGTCCATCCCCGAGGTACAACTTCAAAATCAAGTTTTGCCCTTTTGCAAGAGTGTAAAAAATCTCGGAGTAACCATTGACCAGCACCTCTCGTGGACGGATCAGATAATATCTGTGAGTAGACGAGTTTTTGCTACGTTGCACACATTAAACAATTTCAAATTTACTTTTCCGTTCAGTTTAAAGAAGAAACTAGTTGAAACCCTCGTTCTTCCAATATTTGATTATTGTGACGTAGTTTACAAAGATGTGAAAACCGAGCTTCGAGATAAACTACAATGTGCACAGAATGCCTGTGTAAGATTTATATGTAATCTGAAATTTTCAGATCATGTTACCCAGTCTTACGTCGACCTCGGATGGCTACGCCTTGAAGACAGACGCAAGCTGCATACCCTGACTTCATTGCACCGAATCCTTACCTTACAATCCCCATCTTACCTGTATGAACGATTTCATAGCCTTTCTGAACACCATGATAAAAACACCAGAGCGCTGAGCTCTACATTGCTCGCTATTCCTAAGCATAAATCCTCAACCTACAACAATTCCTTCACTGTTGTGGCAAGCCGTGAATGGAACTTCCTTCCGCAGGAGGTCAGAGGGATATCAAACCACGGAAGATTTAAAAGTATGTGTTCAAATTATCTCTATGAAACGAGCTTGTAGTGCGACAGTCTTCTTCTTCTTCTTCTTCTTCTTATTATTATTATTATTATTATTATTATTATTATTATTATTATTATTATTATGGTAATTCTTCTTATTCTTCTCCCCATGTCATTATTATTATTATTATTATTATTATTATTATTATTATTATTATTATTATTATTATTATTATTATTCATCAATAGTGTTAGAAAGTACTCAGCTGTGGTTTCCTGCATAGTTATCCTTATCCCTATCCCCATTTTTACAATGTTTTTCACCCACAGTATACACATGAAAACTGTAACATTCGTCAATGTGATATATTTCTGGAATTGGACAAATTAATTGTAAATATTAGTAGGTTTATCTATATTATTATTATTATTATTATTTTTATTGAAATTGTAATTTGTTCTTTGTTGTATGTTAATTTCTTCGTAGGAAGCAAAATGTTAATTTGTATTGTGTATTATAAGTTATTTTTATGTACAGCAGGATAGCATAGTACCGTAGTAATTTGTTTCAGTCTATTTTTTCACTTATTCAGTATGTTATATATTTTTATGTTAATTATGTATTTCACTGGTTAAGTGTAAGACAGGGACACGTGTCCCTAACTTTGCCAGTTAAAATAAATCATATCTATCTATCTATCTATACCGATGCCTGGAGGAATGTCTTCAAGACAGCTTTTATCAGTATAAATAGCCCAGGAATCTAACAGTAGCAAACACTTCTCTTCCATGAATGGGAAGGATTCTTTAAACCAATATTTTAATTCATTTTTTCCCATTCCTTTGGAAACAATTGGACCAAAAGTTCCAGTTGTCTCTTGCAATACAATTAATAACTTCAGTAAAAGAGTACTGGCCACACTAATTGTAGACATAATTGTGTACAAATGGGTGAGTGCACTAACTGATTGAGCAACTGTTTCTGTAGGTTTCTCACCAACAGACAATAGAGTCCTTTTCGCTTTCATTTCGTGCATGAAACAACTCTGATCTATATTGTATATTGAAGGAGTGTAGTCTAAAAATCTCTCTGTAGCTGCTTCCACAAATTTCCTTGCAACTTTATCTTTTTCATCTTCTTCTTGCAGATATGCACGGGATACAAATTTCATGAGTTTCCTACTTTTTATTCTGTAATTTTTCTTAAAACTACTTAACCAGCTAGTAGATGCACTAAAATTAGTTTGCCCCATTGAAATTTCCAAGGCCCACAGTTGCAGGTCTTCATCGCATACATTCCGCTTCAGCCTTCTTGATTCTGCAAAGCGAGAAAATAATTTTGTATGCATAAATTTTCTATGTTCAACAGGACTTGCTGATGTATGATGGGGGATCAAATATAAACAGGATTTTATTTTTTATTTAAATTCATTTATTGAAAAACACAAGGCAATTATAATTTATTTTTCCACATAGTTTCCTACTTTGAAAATGCATTTGTCCCAGCGTATGTGCAGCTTATTGATGCCCTCATCGTATTTTTTTTTTTTTGCTAGTTGCTTTACGTCGCACCGACACAGATAGGTCTTATGACGATGATGGGACAAGAAAGGCCTAGGAATGGGAAGGAAGTGGCCGTGGCCTTAATTAAGGTCTAGCCCCAGCATTTGCCTGGTGTGAAAATGGGAAACCATGGAAAACCATCTTCAGGGCTGATGACAGTGGGGTTCGAACCCACTATCTCCCAGATGCGAGTTCACAGCTGAGCGCTCCTAACCGCATGGCCACCTCGCCCGATGTCTCAACGAAAAAAAGAACAGGGTCGTGTCACCAGCCAGTTGCGCACAAAGTCTTCCACACACTTGTCACCTTCAAATCGTTGCCTTCCTAGAACTTCTTTAAAAAGTCTGAACAAATGGAAATCGCAGGGCGATAAATCCGGGCTGTAAGGGGATGATATCAAGTTTAGTCCAGTGCATTTCGTATAGCTTGGAGACAAAACTGCAGTATGGGGCCACGCATTGTTGTGGAGGAACATGACCTGTCGAATCGGTTGGTCTCGTCTTTTGCGGCGATATGCAACCCTAGCCTTGTTCAACAATTCGCAGTAGTAAACAGCACTGCTTGTGCGTCTCTCATGCAAAAAATCAATCAGCAAAATGCCTCGCCGATCAAAAAAATACAGTTGCAAGAACCTTGCCAGCTGACAGTTGAGTCTTGGCTTTCACTGGTGCTGCCTCCCCTTTCCTCCATCACTCCTTACCGGCTTGTTTGGATTCGGGAGTGTAGTGGTGAACCCATGTTTCGTCGCAGGTTACAAGCCTCTGACAGACCTCCAAACGTCTCAACTTCAAATTTTCGGTCAAAAGGCAAGGGACCCACTTTACGGAACTGCAGGTCGTTTGTTATGATTGCTTGACAGCTCCCATAACTAAGTCTAACTTGTTCTGCAATTTTTGATACCCTCGCCCGTCAATCGTCGTCAATACCGGTCTTTCACCGCATTAATGTATTCATCTGTAATGCTGGTTCAAGGACAGCGATCATGTTGCTGATTTTCCACACGTTCTCGACCTTCCTTGAACTTTTTATGCCAGGCAAACACGTGTCCTTGACAATGTTTGATCACCGAACAAACAGTGCAGTCAATCTCAGCAAATTTCTGCTGCTGTAACTCCTTCACGAGCGAGAAATTTTATAAATATGCGTTGCGCGTTGGAGGGGTGCACCTGTTGCTCCGACATTGTGAGCGTTACTGACGAAATGGCGGGAAATATCTTATGACAACTTTGTGAACGGTGGTTAATGAAAGCCGCTTGTTACCCCCCCATATTTAACCATAAATTTACAGCTTTCCTTTTGTACGCAAGATCTACTGTTTGTTTCACTTTCTTCTGTGGACTGGAAGCATAACTAGAACTAGTAGATTTGTTAGGTAACTGCGGTGTCTCTTCACTGAATTGACAGGAATCAGACTCGGTACTCAAGCTCGGATCCATAACACCTCTCATACCTGGCAATGGTGTGCTGCATTTTCTATCATATAATGCAGATGAGGTGTCGCTGCTTTCACTATCAATTTCCCCTTCACTATTTCTCTCCAGATACGGCTCCGAGGCGATGCTGGCACCCAGGGGAGGATTTTCAATTAGTTTGATCACATGTCGACCTATCTCCCTTTCTTCTGAAGTTATTTCACGGGAAGAAGAGAAACCTTTTCCACAGAAATAATGTACTGCATACTCCAGAACATTAGCCAGATTCATGACTGCTCTCTCAAAGGAACATGTGTTAAATGCCTGGCACAGAAAGCTCAAGGTAAAGGCACTTGCTTCAGCTGGTCACCAGGGCTGTCCATGTCGAGCTATATACTAATAGTGCAATCCTATTAGACATTTCCGTGTCAATTCCAGAACCCTGCATCTCGAAATGGCAGCTAAATTTCTGTACATTGCTTTCTTATAGACCCCTTGTCACCTCAGCAAAATTTCAATATCGGTTTCAATATGACCATATGGATAGTTCCCTTGTCAGCTGGAGAATGGATTTCTCCAGTCCTCTGGTAGGACATAATAAGTCATCAAGTAGAAGGACTAGATCCCTACAAGAGATGTTATCAGATTTCCTCTAGTGCGAGGAATGTGAATATACTCTATAACTGGGAATAATTAATTAAAACCCTTTCACACTAATGCACCTTGCTCATGTGGCCTTTAGTCAGAAAACTGTCGCTGTTGCTGGTGTCATTGTGTTTGAGCCCGAGAGCAGTACCATCCTGCCGAACGAGGAAAAGTATGTAGTGTAGGTAAGCAACCATAGTGTTGGAGTATAGATGGAGGTGATATCCTAAGATGCAACATTAGCGTCTGGTTTCTGATATTCATTCTTAGTCACAGTGGACGTCGGTCATTCAGGCTTTCACTCTGAAAGGGAGACAGGCCTGATGGGGACAAGTTAAATTTTATTTTCGTTATCATGTCTTAAATTAACTTGCATCTCTTGCAGTAATTGTCAGGGCCAGTCTCACATCTTCGATGAGTTAATTTAGTCGAAACAGCTCTTTTCAGCGCTGTGACGCATTTTTATTGGGAACAGGCAAATTTATTATGTAAATCATAATATAAAAGTAATGTCATTGTATTTTTCTTTGTTGTCTATGTCAGTAGAATGATAACACTGAAATAAAGGAATTTTCAATTCCAAAATATGTTTTTAATTGGACATGCTGCTGCCTCATGGCACAGATGGTCATATCTTTGGAATCACCTTGATTTCCTTAGCTTATTGTGTTTTCTAATTTGTTACCGTTTGACCTTTGCTTCTAAAAATTTAAA
The DNA here is from genome assembly GCF_040414725.1 of Anabrus simplex. Lineage (NCBI taxonomy): Eukaryota > Metazoa > Arthropoda > Insecta > Orthoptera > Tettigoniidae > Anabrus > Anabrus simplex. The sequence goes on along the minus strand of NC_090265.1, from coordinate 245,968,196 downwards.
TCCTTTGATATCACGTTTAAACCTGACTGTGCTTATTTGGTGTAGGGAACATCACTCAGATTATGAGGGCATGACCATGAACCCAAGTGCCTGGGCGCAATTCCACTGTGAAATAGTTCATTTAAGAATTTTGTATTCTGAATTTAAAAATTGTGTATTTTTAACAGTGGATGTAATTTCCAGCGTTAATCGCACCCGTTAATGTCTTTAGGCGATCTCTTTTTTTTAAATCTATTTCGAAGGTTACGATGATGTTTAATAAATGCTAGTTTTAAGAAACATGACTGTCCAAGGTCAGGAATTTAAGTGCAACCAGGTTACGATCCAGGCAGGGTTATCCTGTTTATCTACATCCACTTCTCCGTCTGTTTTTATTGCCTTTAGTTGTCCTTGTTCAGCATACTTGTTCATCTTCCCTTATGTGTTTATTATTATATTCCAGTACAGTATTATGTACAAAGGTTACGGTTCTAAGTTCCTTAACACTGATCGCAAGGAATTTGCCAGTACGTAGGTTACGTAAACAATGTTGTTGATATATGGGAATAGATCTTAGAGGAATGGTTTCAAGATTTTGAAAAAAAGTTTACCCTCCGAATGAATTTTTCAACATGAATTTGCACACTCTACACTCTTGAGTTTGTAACACTTCATCTTCTGTAAATCTCCCATCATAGACTATGAAGAAATCTATGAAATGTAGTTCCGTTTCCATGTTTTTCGAGTGTTGTGGCAACTCACTGCACAACAGTATCTAACCGATTTAGACATACTATTACAATTTCACTCCTACAGTTACACTGTTTGGACTGACCACTCAAGACTAGATCACCCAAAACCTGCCAATTTCTTCCAGTAAAGGCACTAGGAGCGGTCATGCACGCTCCCTGTAAGCTCTGGGAGGGATTTTTTCTGATTATATTAGACATGTTTGCAAAATTACCAACTGGCTTGATAGAAAGGAGTTTCGGTTTAGGAAGTTATTCCACTGAAGCTCAACTTGTAGATTCCAGCAGGATATAGCAGATATTTTTAGATTCAAGAGATCAACTGGACTGTATTGCTACTGACCTATCCAAAGCTTTTAATAGGGCAGTTTATGGAAGGTGGGGGTGGTGGTGATTACAGTTTTAAGCGGAAGTACAACTGGGCAACCATCCTCTATTGACACTAACCAGAAAAATATTAAGGGGTCAAAAACTTTGAAAAATAAAGGTATTGGACAAAGAACGATGAAGACAACGAAGAGTGTAAAAATTAAAAAAACTCCTTAAGCCTAGCAAACCTAATACCGTCGGAGTTGAAAAAAAAAAAAACACGAGTTGACCAAGGGAGGTTGAATAGCATAGATGAAAGTGAGGAGCCTGGCAGAAGTGGAAGCAATGCCAGAACTTAGCTAAGGGCCCCGTGGTTGCCAATCCACGCTCTCAAGTTAAGAGCTCCTGGGAATACAGTGGGTGTTGTTCTACCAACTCCACCCACAGGGGGATTTCGGTAGCAGTTATGATATACAGTACAGTGAAACCTCGTTAAGACGTTTCTGCAGGCGAGAAAGAAAAAGAACGTATTAAGCAAGAAAATGTTCTAATGAATACGAATTAAAATTATCCAACAGGGATATGGAAACAAGATACAATTTTTTCAGACATGAGGGCATTTTACATCGTGTATCCGCAAGTACAGTGAAAACTATAGGCCTATCAATCATTTCTAAAGATGACAGGAAAGTATTAAAAGGTGTGAAAAACACAAGAGAACAAATATGAAAACCTTTTCTGCTGGGGATTACAAAATAACAAGTACCGGTACACTGAAAGATGTGAAAAACATCAGACAACAAATATGAAAAAACATGCACAGGGACCTACAAAAGTATTGGAGTTTTATTGCAGATCATACTCTTTCTAAAACAAATATCATTGGGAGCATTTTATTTCAGAGCAGTGGGTTACTGAACATTATTTTCTGGTCACACTCTTAGAAGATGAATTGAAAGTTACACTCGAACATGTGCAAATGCGAGGAACAAAGAGAATGGGTGAGGAATGACTTTGGCCACCATTTTGAATCAAAAAAACTTCAACCAACTTGAGTGATCGAGTCGAAACTCAAAGGTGTGAGTTTCAACATTTGTGACCTCTGCATGCTTATGCCAGTCTACTTTCTGACAGATTTTAATTTTGTCTTCATTATTAAGGAATTTTACAACAGTTTCAGTATCCATAACTAGGCTATCACAAGACTAATATGCAGCACGCTAGTCAATTTCACACGATTATGTTCCTAATACAGATATCAGCTACCATATCACACAACAAATATTAGCTACACTTCACTGTACCAATCAACACAAAATACAATTCTACCTTCTGAATGGAATGCAAAATACAAGCACAAACAGGCACATTCTGTTATTCAGCAATCTTGCTGCTAACCGGCAAGCAAAAGTGAACATTCCTGAGGCTAACGGCTTGCTCCCAAAAAGTGCAACTTATCATTTGAAGGACAGGAAGGCCTTTTCCCTTAACCACACAACTGTAGTGACGGCTCTTACCCGAGTTGGAAATCACGTTTCTTTCCGAAAGGATGACAAATACAGTAACACTTTTAAGTCTAGGAAAAATGTGATCATACTAAGCAATAATAGCGAAAATTCCCGACGTGATAAGCGAGGTATTTTTTATATAGAGTTAATACAATGAGAATCGGGACTTTGAATTTATGATGTGCTAAGCAGGTAAACGTGTTAAACCTTTATGTAACAAACTATGCAAATAAACTTTGAAAATGAACAAAAATCTCTCTGATCACATTTGTGGCCGATGACGACACATGCATCACACTCTGCACCAAATATTAAAGCTCACATTTCCACTAGTACCTATGTAAACAAGCGTATCTTTTATCTGTGCATTGTTAAGAGTTTGTTAAACATGTGCTCAAACTGGGCATCAGGTTAATTGTTAGTTACTATATCTGTAGTCATTACAATTCAGCATCATTTTCTGCCATGTCAACGAGAATAGTGAGGTTGCAGGGTCTTCTCAACAAAAGAAACACCGCCTCGTAGTCTCCCAAAATCTATCATACCATATACAGGAACACATTTTCACATTTTACCAGTAAATGTGTCGATAAGGAGAATCGGCATAGATCACGGAAGCTGTGCAGACAGTGTTAGAAGGAGCGGCAGTGCAGGACTGTATGCTCTACTGTAGAGAGTGTCCAGGACAGTCAGGTTTGTGTCTTGAGCAATATTTCATGAAATTCTGCAGAAGACAGAAGTAATCGTCTATAAACAAAGCCATGTCTACCGGTGTTTGTTGCAGCGCACTATTAGAGGCTACTGCATTGACTAGGTCCATTGTACAGTGATTGTTCACCCCAAAATAACACAGATTTTACCACTCAGCATGGACATGGATATTAGTTAGAGGTTACAACAGAGCAATGCATTCTACCAGACTGTAAGAAATGTTCTCTGGAATAAGGAGGTTCCAAGGAAGTGTAAAGAGGTAATGTATAAAATATTTTATACACCCATATTGACTTATGCAGCTGAGACCAGGACAGTGACAAACAAGTAGGGATGACAGTAGAATTCAAGCCAGCGAAATGAAATTTCTAAGAAGTGTGATAGGAAAGACAAGGAAAGGCAGATTGATAAATGAAGATGTTAGAAGATTTTAAACGTGTTAATGAGGAACACACTAAAGAAGTTTCACTGTATATAGCTTCTTATTATAAAATATTTCAAAATTTGGATGGATTCTTGAATTTATTAGATTTTAAAAAATTAAATTCTTACTTTCTCATGGCTCGGCGTTGATATGGACTTAGCAACAAAAATACAAATTCATGAATATCTGCGTTATCATAGCGGGTACGGTAAAAATGTATAAGACATATATGATCAGAAATTTAATTCTATATAACTTTAGATATGTAGTACGTAGGCGGTTTGAAAAGTTCTTGGAATGTACTAGAATTAAGTATCTCGCCTCGGTGGAACTGCTTTTATTATTCAACATAGTCTCCCTGTAGCCTAATGCATTTGGTCCGCCTTGATCCCATCTCGAAAATGAGATTATTCCAGGCCTGCAAAATACCTCACCAATTCGGCTGTCAGTTCTTCCCTTGTAGAAAATCTCCGTCCACCGGGGAAAATTTTCAGCTTGGGGAATAGATGAAAGTCTGATGGTGCCAAATCAGGTGAATAAGGTGGATGTGGCAACAAGTCATACCCCAGTTCATGAAGTTTTGCCATGGCAGTAACACTTGTGTGCGGCGGAGTGTTGTCCTGATGAAAGATGACCTTTTTCCTTGCCAAACCAGGCCTTGTTTCGCGTATCTTTTACTGTAGTCGGTCCAGGAGGTTTGCACAGTATTGCCCCATAATTGTTTGGCCAGTAGGAAGATAATCTATCAGCAGAATGCCTTTTGCATCCCAGAAAACTGAGGCCATGACCTTTCGGCCGAACGCACTGCCTTTGCTTTCTTTGGTAGTGGTGAATCAGCATGTTTCCACTGCTTTGACTGCTGTTTCGTCTCTGGGGTATAGTAGTGGACCCAAGTTTCATCTGTAGTCACAAACCGGCGCAAAAAATCTTGTTGGTTGCTCTGAAAATGGGCCAGACTTTGTTCGGACATTTCCAATCTAGTGCGTTTATTGTCCAATGTCAAGAGCCGCGGCACCCATCTTGCGGATAATTTTTTCATACCCAATTCTTCGGTTAAAATATAATATACCCGTTCAGAAGAGATCCCTACAGCTTCAGCAATCTCCCGCACTTTCAGTCGATGATCCTCCATTACCATTTTATGCACTTTTGCAATAAATTCTGGGGTCGTAGCACTTTTTGGCCGTCCACTAGGCGGATCATCATCCAAGCTCTCCCGACCAAATTTAAACTCACTGGTCCACTTGGCAACAGTTAAAAATGAAGGAGCAGAGTCCCCCAGTGTGTTCTGAAAGTCAGCATGAATTTCCGTTGCTTTCATACCTTTCTTTACAAAGTATTTAATCACTGCTCAAATATCAGTTTTTTCCATTGTCACAAATCACTACGCGGGAACAACAACAAAGAGTCGTTACTACCACACTCCTGCAGCTAGAGCACTGACGCGCCACGTGTTCACTCACAAAGGATGTGCGATTATTGAGCGGGAACCTCGTTGCTCTAGGACTGACATCGAGCGGTAATTCTGAGAACGTTTCAAACCGTCCTCGTATTTATCAATAAGACCACTAATAATATTAAATTAAATTTCAGGCCTTCCCCTAAACTACCATTAAACTCAGCATAAATAAAATGATTTATAGCCTAGATGGTAGTGGCTCATCCCCCAACTTTGCATACCGATTTTCATTAAATTCTCTTCAGCCGTTTTCTCGTGACGCGTGTACATACATGCATGCATACAGACAGACAGACAGACAGACAGACAGACAGACAGACAGACAGACATAAATTACAGAGAACTTCTTTTTTTGCAAGTTGCTTTACGTTGCACCGACACAGATAGGTCTTATGGCGACGATGGGACAGGAAAAGCCTAGCAGTGGGAAGGAAGCAGCCGTGGCCTTAATTAAGGTACATTTGCCTGGTGTGAAAATGGGAAACCACGGAAAACCATTTTCAGGGCTGTCGACAGTGGGGTTCGAACCTACGATCTCCCAAATACTGGATACTGGCCGCACTTAGCGACTTCAGCTATCGAGCTCAGTTGAAACCAACTAGAGGGAAGAATATTCTGGATGTCGTGCTGGTAAAACCGGATGAGCTCTATAGAGAAACCGAAGTAATAGATGGTATTAGTGACCACAAAGCTGTTTTTGTCGTAGTTAAAAATAAATGTGATAGAATGGAAGTTTAAAAGTAGGACTATTAGGCAGTACCATATGGCTGATAAAGCAGGTATGAGGCAGTTTAAAAAAAGTAAATATGATCGGTGGAAAATGGTACATAAGAATGTAAACAGACTCTGGAATGAGTTTAAATCAATTGTTGAGGAATATGAAAACAGGTTTGTACCTTTAAAGGTGGTAAGGAATGGTAAAGACCCACCTTATTATAATAGAGAAATAAAGAGGCTAAGAAGGAGGTGCAGACTGGAAAGAAATTGGGAAATTGTCTGTGGAAATAAGGAGAAACTGAAGGAACTTAGTAGGAAATTGAATCTAGCAAAGAAGGCAGCTAATGATAACATGATGGCAAGTGTAATTGGCAGTCACACATTTTAGTGAAAAATGGAATGGTATGTATAGGTATTTAAGGCAGAAACAGGTTCCAAAAAGGACATTCCAGGAATAATTAATGAACAAGGGGAGTGTGTATGTGAGGCTCTTCAAAAGGCAGAAGTATTCAGTCAGCAGTATATAAAGATTGTTGTTTACAAGGATCATGTCCAGATAGAGGAGGTGACTAATGCTAAAGAAGTATTAAAATTTACATATGATAACAATGATATCTACACTAAGATACAAAAGTTGAAAACTAGAAAAGCAGCTGGAATTGATTAGATTTCTGGGGATATACTAAAGACAATGGGTTGGGATATAGTACTATATCTTACTAAAGACAATGGGTTGGGATATAGTACCATATCTTAAGTACTTATTTGATTATTGTTTGGTTGAAGGAGCTATACCAAATGAATGGAGAGTTGCTATAGAAGCCCCTGTATATAAAGGGTGATAGACATAAAGCTGAAAATTACAGGCCAGTAAGTTTGACATGCGTTGCATGTAAGCTTTGGGAAGGCATTCTTTCTGATTATATTACACATGTTTGCGAAATCAATAACAGATCTGATAGGAGGCAGTTCAGTTTTAGGAAAGGTTATTCCACTGAAGCTCAACTTGTAGGATGCCAACAAGATATAGCAGATATCTTGGATTCAGAAGGTCAATTGGACTTTATCGTGATTGATCTATCTAAAGCATTTGATAGGGTGGATCATGGAAGACTACTGGCAAAAATGAGTGCTACTGGACTAGACAAAAGAGTGACTGAATGGGTTGCTATATTTCTAGATAATAGATCTCAGAGAATTAGAGTAGGCGAACCTTTATCAGACCCTGTAATAATTAAGCGGGGAATTCACAAGGCAGTATTATTGGACCTTTATGTTTTCTTATATATATATATAAATGATATGAGTAAGGGAGTGGAATCAGAGGTAAGGCTTCTAGCGGATGATGTTATTCTGTATATAGTAATAAATTAGTTACAAGATTGTGGGCAACTGCAAAATGACCTCGATGAAGTTGGATGGACAGTAGGCAATGGTATGATGATAAACGGGTTAAAAGTCAGGTTGTGAGTTTCACAAATAGGAAAAGTCCTCTCAGTTTTAATTACTGCGTTGATGGGGTGAAAGTTCCTTTTGGGGATTATTGTAAGTACATAGGTGTTAATATGAAGATTTTCATTGGGGTAATCATATAAGTATAATTGTACATAAAGGATACAGATCTCTGCACATGGTTATGAGGATGTTTAGGGGTTGTAGTAAGGATATAAGGGGGATGGCATATAAGTCTCTGGGTAAGACCCCAACTAGAATATGGTTCCAGTGTATGGAACCCTCACTAGGACTACTTGATTCAAGAACTGGAAAAAATCCAAAGAAAAGCAGATTGATTTTTTCTGGGCGATTTCCGACAAAAGAGTAGCGTTACAACAATGTTGCAAAGTTTGGGGTGGGAAGAACTGGGAGAAAGAAGACGAGCTGCTCGACTAAGTGGTTTGTTCCAAGCTGTCAGAGAGAAATGGCGTGGAATGACATTAGTAGATGAATAAGTTTGAGTGGCATCTTTAAAAGTAGGAAAGATCACAATATGACGGTAAAGTTGGAATTCAAAAGGACAAATTGGGGCAAATATTAATTTATAGAAAGGGGAGTTAGGGATTGGAATAACTTACCAAGGGAGATGTTCAATAAATTTCCAATCTCATTGAAATCATTTAAGAAAAGACTAAGAAGACAACAGATAGGGAATCTGCCACCTAGGCGACTGCCCTAAATGCAGAACAGTATTGATTGATTGATTGATTGAGGTACAGCCCTAGCATTTGCTTGTTGTGAAAATGGGAAACCACGGAAAACCATATTCAGGGCTGCCGACAGCGGGGCTTGAACCCACTATCTCCCGAATACTGGATAATGGCCGCACTTAAGCGACTGCAGCTATCGAGCTCGGTACATGGAAAAGTAAAATGTGCATTTCTTTTGTACTGTGGACATGACTGATACATAAATACAATTATTTTCAAATTCTGAGCAAAGTACAGACAAAACTCGTATATATAATGCAGGTAGCAGGTAGGGACCCTCTTCGGAAGCAGCCCTGCCCAGGGAATGGCGGCCCACGCCTATGTGTGTCCCAGAGCACAATGACCTGGTGTGTATCATCTGGTAATGGTCCCAGCTCAGGGTTACAAGTGAAGACCTCAACGGCAGTGAAGGCAGAGATGAAGATCACTGGTACGGCGGAACTGGCGGAAGAGACATCCTTGCTTTTTGGGATAGTAATAAAAAGCCTGTTTAAAATCCAGGTGCATCTGAGTGGTATCCACCAGCTTGCTGGTCCGCACCTGACACCTTGTGGGTGTGGTGGCAATACCAAGCTCCAGGAACTAACAATCCCGGTTCTAAGCACCCAGCATTGCTGGATCTCCTTTTACAAGCCAAACATGATTCGTGAGCATAGTAACAACATTACCCCAGGTGGTACCCAATCCACCCGTCACATTGAGACGGCAACCAGGCTTTTGGATTCTGGGGAGCCTGGACGACCACGAAAACATGGGAGAGAGTCGGAGCTCTCTGGTAAACTGTCCCACAAAACCCCCACATACATTGGTACATTCAACATCAACGCTTTGATTCAACCAGGAAAATTACTAAATTTAGTCGTAGAACTTGATTGGCAAAATACTCTTATCCTTGCCCTGCAGGAAACTTGATTTACTGATGATGCCACCTTGGATTATGGAAATTACTGTATATTCAAAAGTAAAACAGACCAAAAGTGTCTAAATAGGACCCCTTTATTTGGTATGAGCTTCGTAGTACATAAAAGTACACTGAACTCGATCCAAGAAGTTCATTCCATCAACAATCGCCTAATGACCCGAGGATTCAGTGTGCCAATAAAAAATATAAATTAATAAATGCAAACGCCCCTACAAATATAGACAACAAGAAGAACCCCTAAAACGTGAACAAATTTTGTAAAAAACTTGAAAAAATTATGTCAAAAATTACAAAGGATGATGTTAAAATCCTCTTAGGCGATTTCAATGCGCAAATTGGCCGAGAAAAGGAACTCAGGAATTGTCTGTCTCTACCCGATGCACAAATTTACCAACAAAAACGGTTTAAGACTCATTGAACTATGTCAACAGTGCAACCTTAAAATCATGTCCACATTCCTCAGGAAGCATTCTAAGAAGCAAAAAACCTGGAGGTACCCCACTGAATTTGGCGAATTTCAGATTGATCATGTAGCTATCTCATATCCGCTACAGAAGAGGTATACAATGCACAAGTGAGAAGACGAGCAAACATCAACTCAACTCCAAGAAAATACCATCCCAAGAAAATCCAAAAGAATTTCACACCAAAATCATACAGAAGGCACGAGAAATGGTACCCTTAAAAAGGAATACAAAACACCCCTGATGGAACTCAACATGCGACCAAGCCCTAGAGATAAGAAAATCTGCATTTCAGTAATACAACAGTACAAAATCCCAGAAAACTCAACAAGAATTTTACGAGACCAGAAAATCGTATCCACAACCATCAGGCAAGAAAAAAAGAAAGCACCTGAAAGAACAACTAGACTGAATAATTTTAGAAACCACAACACAAGGGATTTCTACAGAACTTTCACAGAAAAAAATCCAAGGATACATTCCACAGAACTTGTGTTTCTGGAAACAAGAGGGAAAGTTGGTGCTTACTAATAAAGAAAACTACCAAGAACTTACACGGTACTTCTCAGAACTTCTTAACTGTCCCGAACCCACTGAAGGATTTCTTGAAGAAGCATCCAGTTTCACTCACCCAGAATCACCTCCACCAAACAAGAAAGAAATTCAGGGCCACATTAAACGACTAAAGAACAACAACAGAACCTCAGGAAGAGACAGGATTTTTGCGGAATTCCTTAAGAGTGGAAATATGCCTTCACAAAAAAGGAGACAAAACTGATGTCAACAATTATAGGGGAATTTCCCTCCTTGAAGTCGGCTACAAAATTTTCTCTGCATGCCTGCTGAAAATAATACACAAACAACACAAGCATAACATTGGTGAATATCAAAGCTGGATTCCACCTCACAGATCATGCAATGAACAGATCTTCAACCTCAAAACCGTTCTAAAATTCAGGGCCCTCAGAATCAATCAATCACTACTGATCTGCATTTAGGGCAGTCGCCCAGGTGGCAGATTCCCTATCTGTTGTTTTCCTAGCCTTTTCTTAAATGACTGCAAAGAAATTGGAAATTTATTGAACATCTCCCTTGGCAAGTTATTCCAATCCCTAACTCCCCTTCCTATAAACGAATATTTGCCCCAATTTGTCCTCTTGAATTCCAACTTTATCTTCATATTGTGATCTTTCCTACTTTTAAAGACACCATCCAAACTTATTCGTCTACTGATGTCCTCCCACACCATCTCTCCACTGACAGCTCGGAACATACCACTTAGTCAAGCAGCTCATCTCCTTTCTATCAAGTCTTCCCAGCCCAAACCTTCCAATCATCTGTATTTTCGTAGATTTCAAGAAGGCTTATGATTCAATTGATCATCAATCTCTGTTCAGCATTCCGAAAGAACAGCCGGGACTAGACTCCAAAATGCTAAACTTGACCAAACAGACCCTCACTGACACAAAATCAAGAGTGAAATTCATGGGAGAAATCTCAGACAAATTCCTGATAAAAACTGGTGTCCGGCAAGGAGATGGATTGTCATCCCCCCCTCTTCAACCTCGTCCTAGCTAAGGTGATGAGGGAACGGGAAAAAAAACTGAAAGCACAAAATAGCCGTAACCCAGTATATATTGGGACACACAAAAAAAAAAGCTTGAAATTCCATGCTTAGCCTCGCGGGTGACCTGGCCCTTTTGTCCAGCGATGAAGTAACAGCGATAAAGCAAGTTGAAATTCTCCAAGAATATGCCAGGAAGGTCGGACTTCATATCTCCTTCCAAAAAACTGAATTTCTCTGTTCAAAACTAGACATGCATAGACTCAATACAAAATACGGACAAATCAACAGAGTCCCTCACTTCAAATACCTGGGTGAAATCCTCGAACCAACCGGACAAGAAAAAATAGCCCAAACAACGGTGTCCATAAACTCAGAAGAGCATATGGGAGAACAAGAGAAATCCAGAACAAAAAATGTATGTCTCTCCATGTTAAGATTAAACATTACAATACTGTAATCAAACCTGAGGCTTTATATGCAGGGGAAACTCTTAACGCTTCATAAAAAGGGTAAGCAGGAAAATATCCCAAAAGAAGAGCAAAAAAATCATGAGGAAAATTTTAGGACCAAGACACACGGAAGAAGGGTACGTCCTCCAAACCCGAAAATCCACAGAAAAATTATCTAATATTGCGGCAGACCTCAGGAAAAGAAGGCTAATATTTTATGGACATTTTAAGAAGTTTCTAGAAACCAGACTAACCCACCAAGTTCTTGAAATAGTTGATAAACTGAAGAATTTCCCTTAGGTACAACAAACAAAAGCGGACATGAAAAAAGCACAAATTCAACCTGAAGAAAGTTTGAATCAATATATATATATAGAAAGAAAATTGACAAGTGGGTACTCCAGAGAATGAAGTACCAAAAAGAGCAGGTACCAAGTGGACGGAAGAAAGGAGGAGGACCTTTAGCCAACAGATAAAAGCATCCTGCATCTTCTGCAAACGAAATCATAAATAAAACTTTGTGTGTTCCGAAAGGGACCATTCACGCATAATAATATACTGTACCAGGAAAAGTTATTGGGATATTTTCTTTTTTAGGGGCTTTACGTCGCACCGACACAGATAGGTCTTAAGGCGACGATGGGATAGGAAAGGCCTAGGAGTTGGAAGGAAGCGGCCGTGGCCTTAATTAAGGTACAACCCCAGCATTTGCCTGGTGTGAAAATGGGAAACCACGGAAAACCACCTTCAGGGCTGCCGATAGTGGGATTTGAACCTACTATCTCCCGGATGCAAGCTCACAGCCGCGCGCCTCTACACGCACGGCCAACTCGCCCGGTGTTATTGGGGAAAGGAGCAGGAGAGGGTTCTCAGATAGTGATCGATTCTTAGGAGCCGGTACAGAGAAAGGAGTTCGCAGAGCAAAATAATACATGTTATTTTGCTAAATGAAAATTTATTCAAATGTCTAGGCACACAAATAACCTTCTTCTTATCTCGCATTTAAATCTGAGAAATGACTTGGAAATATATTCTTTCATGTATATTCAACCAAAATTGGAATAAGGAAAATTCTTTGCTATAAATGAAGTTGAAAAATAAACTTATTTCTTCATGAAATTCGTAAGTTAAAAGTGGTTTCATAAGTCATTGGAATGTTCGGGAAGAAACACTTGTTTTCATAAATAAACTCTCACATGAAACCTAAAGTCTTTAAATCAATGCCTAAAGTCTTTTTCGAAGTTTTACACTTCACAGTAATATTTGAATAATTGGAAATTAAATTACTTTGAAGCACCTAAAGTCTGTTTAAATTGTTAAATTAATTATCACTAGAAAATGAATTTTCACTGGAAAGTCAACTGGCACTTGTAATGAGATAAACGCTGATAGTTAACGTAGCACTTTAAAGGAACGATTACAAAATAACAAAGTCCCTCTTCATTAAGTCAGTAACTGTCTAGCGCAATAAATAGTTTTTAAAGTAATCACTTGCTTTTACCAGTTTAAAATGCTAAATGCACTCATATCACCTGAAAGTTTTTAGTAGGCTGGAACTGGTGAATGCGGTTCCACGAACAGCAACTGGAACTCCATCGATGTTGTCAGCACTACGTCGAACCACGTACCATCTCCAATGTCGTACCACGTTCCATTTCCCTCACTGTACCACGTATTACATCCCTCATCAAACCATGTACCATGACCAATGTCGTACTACGTATTATGTCCCACGTTGAGTCAGGCGTTGAGTCGATATGAAGTTTAACACTCGGTCAAGATTTCTGGTGTCGTATAATGGTGTAGACACACAAGAAAGTTCAATTGACAATTGATCGTGAGTGTTAAAAAAAAAGCACTGTCTGGTTAATTGAATATTCGCAATTCAATGATAAGCAACATTTAAAATTGCACTTAGAATCACAGTCTGTTATGTGCACCTTGAACCACAGTCCATTACATTACTTCAAAGAAATGATACTGTTAGAAATAGTTATGGCTTTTAAATGTATTAAAGCACAGTCCACAGTGTTTGAAATACACGCCATAATTTGAAGTTTCCACAGTTTTTAAATAGCCAAACTTCTTAAGTAAAATGAGTTTTTAAAGATACAGTTCACATAATTCAGACTATTCACATGAGAAAACAATGTTTTTGGCATTCAGAACATGTTTGTAACAGGTTCAAAACGAAACTTAAAAGTTCAAAGCTTATTGGAATGTTGAGTGTAAATTCAATCCATCTCCTACATATGCACGATGCATTTAACTGTCTCTAGATATCACCAACACAAATCTTAAGGAAATTTTCAGTGTTACTTAGCTTCACTAGGGTCAATATTTCATAAAAACATCATAAAATGTCCGTAAGGTTTACTCAGTTATATGCTATCACTGTACAAACACAAGTCATATTTGAGAAAATTGTCTCAACTCGGCTATGATAAATACTTAGTTACTAATTCTCAAAATATTCCAAGTTATGAGAAGTCACAGCCCAATCTTAAACACACGCAGAAATTTTATTAAGTTCGGAGATATCACCGATAATAATAAAGTTCGAATTAGCACATGCAGTATTTTTCCAAGTCATAACACTGCTGTAATTTTAAAAGTTACTAATAATAACAGAGTTCCACTTGATACACGCCGGATTGTCAAAGTCCGTTACACTGTAGAAATTTTGTAAGTTATTGAGAATAACAGAGTTCAACTTAATACACTCCAGTTTTTTACAAGTCCACAACACAGCAGAAAATTTATAAGTATCGTCTTAGTACACGCTGGATTTTTCTAAGTCTTTTAGTACAGCAGAAATCTTACAACTTCGCGTAACGCGACATGGCGACAGTACCATCTGACATGGTCGAGTTGTGGATTGCAACTGCTTTTACTCCTCGAGGCGAAGCTCTTATATACTGGAAGCAGGACTGGCTCTCTGGTTCAAGCGAAAAAATGTGGGGGGTTTTTCACCTTAATATCTCTGAAACCAGTTGGTCGATATTCTTCAAATTTTGGCTACTTCACTTTTAAAATATGGGCTTCACGATGGTGTACTTCATTATTTCGTAGCTAACGGCGTTTAGTAGATATCAAAATTGTTCCAGTAAGTTCTAGACGCGTGAGCTAGCAACATGTGATGATTACATCATCCAGCCAGTTCTCCACCTGTGACGTAGCGCTGTCTCTATCACTCCCATAGCTAGCAGCTGAGTCTCGAATGTTCGCTTTGCATGCTAGCTCCAAATGCTAGAGCTATCATATCGTAAATAAATTACAAATTAAAAATATAATGTGCCAGGCCGTAGGGATTCCTGGTACAATATATATATATAAATAAATTGTTACATCACAAAACACATATTTCCGGGCTTATTTTTAGCCTGTATCCTATCCTAGAACCTTCGCAACTAACTACTGAACTTATGCCATCTGACCGTGCATAATTGTGCACATAACTAATTTTAAGACATTTTAAAAGAATTAAACAGTAATTGTTAATAAAATTCAAAGGGGAACAGGATCATATTGAAGCCACATGATTTTAAATCTGCAATGTTGAGTTAGACTGTACGCACACTGTCTACTTATTTTTTTCCCATCTTCCCTAGTCTCGCACTAAGAAGACTGAACTGCAACCACCTTGAGTTGTGAGGGTGACGGTCATGGAGGCTGACCGTGTATTTGTTGGGTGCTCCGTCTTGGAATGAAATCAATATGAATATCTTTGAGAACTGGACCGTTGACTCTCTATAAGGGTCTTTCAAAACCTACCTTCAGAATATTCATTTGTATTATCTCATAAACATTACTGAGTAATGTGAGATGTTTTCCTGGGTGAGTGTTTATAACTGAAGATTTTACTATTGTGAAGTAAAGGTGTTATTTTAAAACAGTGACTCATTATGACAAGAAGAATTTAATACCAGTTTAAACTAGTTTCATTATTTCTAAAGGTATAATTGTGCAATTTGTTCGTTTTTGAACTAACTACAAATATAGAATTTAAAATGTCTGGCTTGTTTACTAGGCATATCGCCTGTTAAGAATGCCAAGTGTAGTGTGATTTAGAAGCAAGTCCTTGATCTAGGCGAACTTTTAAGTTAAATTTACCGTTAAATCTTGAATTCCTTTGTTTTTATTATTATGTTGGTGGTCACCATATTTTAGATTTAGTACTCCAGTTTTCCCCTGTCATCTTTCATTCCAGCAACTCTCTCCAATATAATTTCACTTCATCTCCCAGTCATTAATCATTGCCCCAGAGGGTGCAACAGGCTTCGGCAGCCGGCACAGTTCCCATCCTCGCCGCTAAATGGGAGCTTCATTCATTTCATTCCTGACCTGGTTGAACTAGAATTAGGGTGTAGATTATCATCATCATCATCATCATCATCATTATTATTATTACTATTATTATTATTATTATTATTATTATTATTATTATTATTATTATTATTATTATTGTTCACCCAAACTATTAGAAAAATTAAGAGACAATTTCAGAAAGATATAATCACCTCAATAGAAGAAAACTATCATAAAACCAATTCTGGAGATTACTATAAAATCTTTAGTAGACAACTAAAGAAATTCAATCCCCCTACATTAATGCTGAAAAGTGAAGCTGGAAAATGGCATACAGTAGTAAGGAAAATGCCGAAATTACGGCAAAAGCATTCACGAAACATTTGAACTCTGAAGAGCCCAAAGAACTTTTAAAAATTAACACATGACACCACAGTAAAAATCAAACCTGTAAACCTAAACCCTCAACATCAATCAATCAATCAATACTGATCTGCATTTAGGGCAGTCGCCCAGGTGGCAGATTCCCTATCTGTTGCTTTCCTAGCCTTTTCCGAAATGATTTCAAAGAAATTGGAAATTTACTGAACGTCTCCCTTGGTAAGTTATTCCAATCCCTAACTCCCCTTCCTATAAACGAATATTTGCCCCAGTTTGTCCTCTTGAATTCCAACTTTATCTTCATATTGTGATCTTTCCTACTTTTATAAACGCCATTCAAACTTATTTGTCTACTAATGTCATTCCACGCCATCTCTCCGCTGACAGCTCAGAACATACCACTTAGTCGAGCAGCTCTTCTTCTTTCTCTCAATTCTTCCCAACCCAAACATTGCAATATTTTTGTAACGCTACTCTTTTGTCAGAAATCACCCAGAACAAATCGAGCTGCTTTTCTTTGGATTTTTTCCAGTTCTTGAATCAGGTAATCCTGGTAAGGGTCCCATACACTGGAACCATACTCTAGTTGGGGTCTTACTAGAGACTTATATGCACTCTCCTTTACATCCTTACTACAACCCCTAAACACCCTCATAACCATGTGCAGAGATCTGTACCCTTTATTTACAATCCTATTTATGTGATTACCCCAATGAAGATCTTTCCTTATATTAACACCTAGATACTTACAATGATCCCCAAAAGGAACTTTCACCCCATCAACGCAGTAATTAAAACTGAGAGGACTTTTCCTATTTTTGAAACTCACAACCTGACTTTTAACCACGTTTATCAACATACCACTGCCTGCTGTCCATCTCACAACATTTTCGAGGTCACGTTGCAGTTGCTCACAATCTTGTAACTTATTTATCACTCTATAGAGAATAACATCAACCGCAAAAAGCCTTACCTCCGATTCCACTCCTTTACTCATATCATTTATATATATAAGAAAACATAAAGGTCCGATAATACTGCCTTGAGGAATTCCCCTCTTAATTATTACAGGGTCAGATAAAGCTTCACCTAGTCTAATTCTCTGAGATCTATTTTCTATAAATATAGCAACCCATTCAGTCACTCTTTTGTCTAGTCCACTTGCACTCATTTTTGCCAGTAGTCTCCCATGATCCACCCTATCAAATGCTTTAGACAGGTCAATCGCGATACTGTCCATTTGACCTCCAGAATCCATGATATCTGCTATATCTTGCTGGAATCCTACAAGTTGAGCTTCAGTGGAATAACCTTTCCTAAAACCGAATTGCCTTCTATCGAACCAGTTATTAATTTCACAAACATGTCTAATATAATCAGAAAGAATGCCTTCCCAAAGCTTACATACAATGCATGTCAAACTTACTGGCCTGTAATTTTCAGCTTTATGTCTATCACCCTTTCCTTTGTACCCAGGGGCTACTATAGCAACTCTCCATTCATATGGTATAGCTCCTCCGACCAAACAATAATCAAATAAGTACTTCAGATATTCCAAGAGGTGGAAACAGCAGTCGAGGAGATGAAAAATTACAAGGCATGCAAAAATCAAGTTTTTGCAGAAATGTGGAAATATGCCAGTGACACAGTTCGAATCTCCCTACACATGGCCCTATCAAAAATATAGACAACAGAATATTTACCCAAACACTGGACAACAGCTATCATATAGCCGCTTCACAAAAAAGGAGGTAAGAGCAATCCAGACAACTACAGAGGTATATCTCTCTTGGACTGTACATACAAAATATTTGCTAGAATCCTGTACGGCAGAATTAAAAAACAGTTAGAACAAGAATTAGGTGAATACCAAGGAGGCTTCAGACCTTGGAGAAGTTGTGCAGGACAAATCATCATGTTAAAAATAGTTATGGCATATTACAGAAAACAAAACTCCCGCAATAACGTTTGTAGATTTTAAGAAGGCATATGACTGTATTCATAGACATTCAATATTGAAAAGATTAAGAAATTTTGGACTGCACCCTAAACTAATCTTAACTGACTGAACTCACCTTAGCCAACACACAATCAAAAGTCAGATTCACAGCGGAATTTTCTAAGCCATTCCGCATAAAAACTCGTTTCAGACAGGGAGATGTCACCGCTGCTATTCAACTGTGCTTTGGAATATATAATAAGGGAATGGTACAAGGAGAAACCAAAAAACATCAAAATTGGAAAATCAAAAGACAACATAACCTTAAATTGTCCGGGATTTGCTGATGACCTTGCTCTCCTATCTAACAATGTTCAGGAAACTTGACAACAAATTAAATCACTACAGGAAATAAAAAATTGGCCTCAATATATATATCCTTTGAGAAAACAGAAATCATGTTAACTGACCCACCACTTGCACAGAATATCAAAATAGGAGAACAGGAAATCAAAATTGTAGACAAATTTAAATACTTAGGTGAAATTATAACATACAACCTTAACAAAAAGAAAACATGGCATAATAGAATAAACAAATTAACCAAAGCTCAGTATGTCACCAAAAACACATACAACAAAAAAGACCTCTCAATAGCCACAAAATTAAAGCATTATAAAATAGTCATACAACCAGAAATAACATACGCTAGTGAAACCATTTTCAAAACAACTAATACTGCAGCAATAGACAGGATACTCAAAATATAGAGAAGAATAATAAGAACATGTATAAACAAAAAATACCAAGAAAATGGACACTGGAGACTAGTTTCTCATGAAACAGTCTACAAAGAAGTAGAACCGGTAATGAGCACTATCAGAAAAAACATGAATCTCATTCCTTGGTCATCTAATTAGAAAACCTGAAAACAGAATCAGCAGGATAATAGAAAAATTGTGGAACAGTAAGCATAATATTAAGTGGATCACAGAAATCAATGATCTGATCTGTAGTGAACTAAGTATCTCTAGGCCTAGGGTAGAGAAAGTGAAATCTGTCTGCAGACGAATAACAGTAGAAAATCTCAAGGACAAGGGAATTAGACAGAAGTACATGGATATGATTAGTGAGAAGTTTCGAAAGTAGACAGTAAGCAGGTTCAGGATATAGAAAGAGAATGGGTGGCATACAGGGTTGCTGTAGTAGAAACAGCAAGGTAATGCCTAGGAACAACTGCGTGACAAGATGGGAAAAGGCAAACATCTAGGTGGAATGATGAAGTGAGAGCAGCTTGTAAACGTAAAAACAAGTTTATCAGAAATGGCTCCAAACAAGGGCCGAGGAAGACAGAGCGAAATAGTTGTTGAATCCAAAAAGAAGTTGTGGGAAGATTGCAGGGAAACCTTTCTGGACAGTAATAAAGAATCTTAGGAAGGGAGAGAAAAAACAAATGAACAGTATTTTGAGTAATTCAGGTGAACTCATAACAGATCCTAGGGAATCACTGAAGAGGTGGAGGGAATATTTTGAACATCTTCTCAACGTAAAAGGAAATCTTCCTGGCCGAGTTGCGAACAGCCAAGCTCATGTGGAGCAGGAAAAGGATGTTGGTGAAATTACGCTTGAGGAAGTGGAGAGGATGGTAAATAAACTCCATTGTCATAAAGCAGCAAGAATAGATGAAATTAGACCTGAAATGGCGAAGTATAGTGGGAAGGCAGGGATGAAATGGCTTCACAGAGTAGTAAGATTAGCAAGGAGTGTTGGTAAGGTACCTTCAGATTGGACAAAAACAGTAATTGCACCTATCTATAAGCAAGGGAACAGGAAGGATTGCAACAACTATCAAGGTATCTCATTGATTAGTATACCAGGCAAAGTATTCACTGGCATCTTGGAAGGGAGGGTGCGATCAGTAGTTGAGAGGAAGTTGGATAAAAACCAATGTGGTTTCAGACCACAGAGGGGCTGTAATGATCAGATTTTCAGTATGCGCCAGGTAATTGAAAAATATTACGAGAGGAATAGGCAGTTGTGTTTATGTTTAGTAGATCTAAGAGAAAGCATATGACAGGGTGCCATGGGAAGAGATGTTCACCATACTGGGGGACTATGGAATTAAAGGTAGATTATTAAAATCAATCAAAAGCATTTATGTTGACAATTAGGCTTCAGTGAGAATGATGGTAGAATGAGTTCATGGTTCAGGGTACTTACAGGCGTTAAACAAGGCTGTAATCTTTCACCTTTGCTGTTCGTAGTTTACATGGATCATATGCTGAAAGGTATAAAGTGGCAGGGAGGGATTCAGTTAGGCGGAAATGTAGTAATCAGTCTGGCCTACGCTGACGACTTGGGTCTTAATGGCAGATTGTGCTAAAAGCCTATAGTCTAATATATTGGAACTTGAAAATAGGTGCAATGAGTATGGTATGAAAATTACCTGTGCTAAGACCAAATTGATGTTAGTAGGTACGAAATCCAAGAGAAGTGAATGTCAGATTGATGATGCAAAGCTGGAACAGGTAGATAATTTCAAGTATTTAGGATGTGTGATCTCCCAGGAAAGTTGTATAGTGAGAGAGATTGAATCAAGGTGCAGTAAAGCGAATGCAGTGAGCTTGAAGTTGCGAACAGCAGTCATCTGTAAGAAGGAAATCAGCTCACAGACGAAACTATATTTACATCAGTCTGTTTCCAACCAACTTTGTTTCACGGGAGTGAATTCTGGGTGGACTCAGGATATCTCATTCATAAGTTAGAAGTAACAGACATGAAAGTAGCAAGAATGGTTGCTGGTACAAACAGGTGGGAACAATGGCAGGAGGATACTAAGAATGAGGAGATAAAGACTAAATTAGGAACGAACTTAATGGATGAAGCTGTATGCATTAACCGGCTTTGGCGGTGGGGTCATATGAGGTGAATGGAGGAGGATAAGTTATCTAGAAGAATAATGGATTCTATTATGGAGGGTAGGAGAAGTAGAGGGAGACCAAGACGACGATGATTAGACTCAGTTTCTAATGATTTAAAGATAAGAGGTATAGAACTAAATGAGGCCACAACACCAGTTGCAAACAGAGAATTGTGGCAACGTTTAGTAAATTCACAGAGGCTTGCAGACTGAACGCTGAAAGGCATAACAGTCTATAATGATAATGTATGTACATATGTATATATTCTTGAGTTTAAATGCATTCGAGAGTTATTCATTTAAGGCGCCGAGTTATTTAGCATGGGTGTACATTAGGTCCCCCACTCCTTCTTTTCTTTTAGTTGAGCTATTGTGCTGCATTTTCATTGTGTTGGGATGTCACATTTGTGTATCCTAACACCAAGTAAGTGTGCTTCCTTTAATTTGTCCTTGCGTTGGGTTTTCTTGTGTTTGATATGGCTTCAATTTGTTTCTTGTTGTTACTTGATTGGCAGGAGTATTTTTGGTTTCCTTCCATTATTTTTTACCCCTGTGATTTAATGGTTAGAGCATACTCTTTCATGCTCATAAGCCTCTTTGTCTAGATATTTTGCGTTTTATACTTTCTATCAGTTCTTTTTTGGGGGTAAATTTCTTTCACGCTCGAATTACACTTGGCCTAATATAACTGTTTTAAAATAATATGTTTAAAGAACTGGAATCACAGATAAGGCTTTTTGCAGATGATGTTTACGTGTTTAGAGTAATAAATAAGCTACAGCATTGTGAGTACCTATAAATAGACATCAGCAGCATTGTAAGATAGACAGCAGACAATGGTATGATGGTAAATGGGATGAAAAGTAAGGTTGTAGGTTTACCAAGAGGAAAAATCCTGCTAGTTAACTGTGTTACTGGGGTGATAGTGGGGATCACTGTAAGTTCCTAGGTTTTAGTATAAGGAAAGATCTTTATTGGGGTAATCCCATTAACAAGATTGTAAAAAATGTTACAGATCTCTTCATATTGCTATGAGGGTATTTAGGAGTTGTAGTAAGGAGTTCTCCCTCAGCAGGTTTGATGATACCTGCCTGTAAGAAACAACACACAAATTTAGCACAACGCTGCTGCCTTGCAGATTAGATAAGAGGTGTATCAAAGGCTAAGGGAGTTCACCCTGACAGAAAAACCTCACCTTGTTTCAGGCCCAGCAAATGAGCAAGGGGAGAAAAAATTGTCACGTCGCTTTCAACATAAAATGAGCCTCGGATGTAAACACAAACCTAGACATAGGCCTGGTAAGGATAAGCCTGAAGTTAAACAGAATTTTTCAAAGAAGTAAATTCCCAGACAGAAAAACACATTCAAAATACCAATATTAATCACCATAACCCTGACTGCTAAATGTGAGGAGCTTGTAGATCTAATGGAAAGAAGAAAGTTTGAGGTCCTTGTACTGGGCAAAACAAAGTGGAAAGGGAAAAGAAATAAATTGGTGCAGAAAGGGTACAAACTCTACTGGCATGGAAATAAGAAGGAAACAAGGAATGGTGTGGCATTCATAATCAGCAAGAACATGGATGCTGTGGCTGATATAGAATATGTTAATGAACAAATGATCACGCTATATCAGAAAATCAACAAAAACACCCTGACCATTGTTCAGGTGTATGCTCCACAGGTGTAGTTAAGAAGATAAAGATGACTTTCTTCAAGAATTAGGGAACAACCTCAAGCAAGATAATACTCTTTTTCTAGGAGACCTAAATCCTCAGGTGGGAACTGAAAGGACAGTGTATGAAACAGTAAGTGAGTAAGCTCCATGTCCAGATCGTTTAGTGTGCTGGCCCTTGGTTCAAGGGGTCCCAGTTTCAATTCCCAGCTAGGTCAGGAATTATAACCTCCACTGGTTAATATTGATGGCTCGGGGTTTGGGTGTATGAGCCATCTTCAGCATTAGAATTCATCATAGAAAGCGCTTCATCCAGGAGACGTGCAGGTCGCCTATATGGCACCAACTCAAAAGACATGCACCAGGCCTCTCCAGAGGCCACATGCCATCATTATTATTATTATTATTATTATTGATGATGATGATGATGATGATTGTTGTTTAAAGGGGCTTAACATCTAAGTCATCAGCTCCTAATGGTACAAAATGAAACAAAATGTTATGACAATTTAAAAATCCATAATCCTTCACTGACCAGAATTTGAAAAAGTGAGGATGAAGAATGAATGGATGGATATGAAGTTAAAACAATTAGTGGATCCGACCCGCAATGCCCCACATTCCCAGAAACTAGCGTTAAACAATAGTATTACTGACCAAGGGACTTCTTCTAAAGCACAATACTGAATCAATGATGCTTGTCGTCTAAAAAGGTCCAAAATCCAGGTCATCGGCCCCTCATAATGGTACTTATCGCTAGGAAAATAGAACCATGCTATTTGTCAGGTTGCGGTACTAATCATGAGTAGCGTAGACTCGCAGATTTCCATACATTATGGAACTACTCACAGCTAATGAAATTCGCACATGTATTACAGACCTGCACTGGTTCGCACATTGCAGCGCCATTCATAGGCAATGCAAACCTATGGTGTTCATCACGTAAGAGTACTAACCACAGGGACTCATACTATCTCGTGGTGTTCCTCATACAGTGGGTACTACTCATAGGCAAGCCAGAACCATAGGTTCCCTCATCCCATGGTGTCGCTCATATATTGCTACAAATCACAGGTACTGTAAAAGTCGTCGCGCTCTCTATTTGATAGCCAACATTGTGGTACTATGCGCAAGTACAAGTGACCCATGGTGTTCCCCGCGTGGTGGTACTAATCACAAGTAGTTTCATGGTTCTAATTTGATCATCCCTTGGTCGCCCCTTTTAGTTGCCTCTTACAACAGGCAGGGGATACCGTGGGTGAATTCTTCATCTGCATCCCCAACCCACAGGGGGTTATTATTACTATTATTATTATTATTATTATTCTTTGTCGTTTAGGCCTACTGAGGACCACGGGGCTCGTATCTACTCTTCGGTAAAGCTGTTGCTTTCGTCTTCTTCAAATATTTCTTCATTTGCTGACTATGAGCCAGCCTTCTCTCCTCTGTCCACTTAGTTCCTGTAGTCTTCTTACTTGTAAGGGACGTTGGGAAAACTCTGTGTTGGATGGCTTGATCGAACAGTAGTCGGTCATGAGTTTGTCCCAGTGGGATATCTAGTTGTTCCATATCCGACTTAACTGACGTGATCCATTTTTTCTTAGAAGCCTTGCCTCTTCCTGTTACTGTGAATATCCTGTTGTGAGTCTTTTGGAATCCAGACGGGCCAAGTGTCCATAAAAGGTCAGGCACCTTTTCCTGATAGATGTGACGATGTCCTCCTGGTGTTCGTCATTATGGCGGATTCTGTAATTGCCTCCTTCCTCTCTGATTAATATCCTCCTCAGGATCTTCCTCTCTTTAAACTCCTGCTTTCTGAGTGGGCCCTTCCTAGCCCAATACAATACAGCCCCGATAAGACTTTACCTCGTAATCTATAATTTTCATTTCCGTATTGACAATTGCACAATTAAAAATAGGAGAGGATTTCCACCAATCAATACTTATTTATTGTATATATTAAATTACAGGACCGGTTTCGACCTCATATTCAAGGTCATCTTCAGCTGAACCATACATACATATTTATATAATGAAGCTTTGATTAAGATTGTGGTGTTGAAGGAATGCCATATGATGATGATGTACATTTAGTTACATACAAATGGGGCACGTCTTAGCGTGCACTGGCGTACATGTCATTCTGTACAATATTGCAACTGTATGTCTAAAATGTTGAAGGTCTTAAAACTAGTGTATAAAACACGTCTTTTCCTAAACTAACTTATATATATATGTACAAGATAAAAACAATATATAAAAACACTTCATGCATATGAACATTCGTTCTTGCTTGGTGGTCAATACATCGACTAACTTCCGTATTTAAGTCTTATTCACAGTTGTGCACTTCAGCTGCTATTCTTAGAGTTTGTAAAATTGCATGGATAAAAGTTTTGTCTTCCTGTGCGTATGTTTTATCTCACATACGCACAGGAAGACAAAACTTTTATCCATGCAATTTTACAAACTCTAAGAATAGCAGCTGAAGTGCACAACTGTGAATAAGACTTAAATACGGAAGTTAGTCGATGTATTGACCACCAAGCAAGAACGAATGTTCATATGCATGAAGTGTTTTTATATATTGTTTTTATCTTGTACATATATATATAAGTTAGTTTAGGAAAAGACGTGTTTTATACACTAGTTTTAAGACCTTCAACATTTTAGACATACAGTTGCAATATTGTACAGAATGACATATACGCCAGTGCACGCTAAGACGTGCCCCATTTGTATGTAACTAAATGTACATCATCATCATATGGCA
Organism: Anabrus simplex; assembly: GCF_040414725.1. NCBI lineage: Eukaryota > Metazoa > Arthropoda > Insecta > Orthoptera > Tettigoniidae > Anabrus > Anabrus simplex. Next base: position 245,942,741 of record NC_090265.1, on the reverse strand, counting down.
TTCCTTCAACACCACAATCTTAATCAAAGCTTCATTATATAAATATGTATGTATGGTTCAGCTGAAGATGACCTTGAATATGAGGTCGAAACCGGTCCTGTAATTTAATATATACAATAAATAAGTATTGATTGGTGGAAATCCTCTCCTATTTTTAATTAAAGACTTTACCTGCCAGGCAAGTTTTGAGAGTTGAACATTAGCTTAGTATACTGAAAAAAAAACATGATACTGTAACAGTGGCCGATATTGTATGCACTCGGAAGCATACAGAACAGATGGTTTGACGACCGAGTTGTAGTGTCTGAGTTTGAGGTTCTTGGAGAGGCACTTAGATGAATAGCTACAACACGAGTGATAAGCCCTTTCAAACTTGGTACATCTGGCATCTATGGCTAGGTTCTCGCTCTGATTCGCAGAGATCCATTCTCCCAAGTACTTAACTGCAGGTACATTTCGTATGGCAGTGTCTGTGACACAAATTGTAGAAGGGGCCTCTTTGATACTGGTCATAAATTCAGTCTTCTGGATGCTGATCTTCAGACCAGTCTTAACCGCTACACTATAAAGACTCTGTAAATTGTAGGTAGCCTCCTCTATATTGTTTGCCAGTAGAATGAGGTCATCGGCAAAGGCTAGGCACGGGACAATGAGGTTGTCTCTCTTGTACCCAAGCTTCAATCCAGCTCCCGGTGATAGCATCATTCTCCATTCCCTAATGATCTTTTCCAGGACACAGTTGAAGAGAATGTAGGAGAGACCATCAACCTGTCTAACTCCTGTTCTGATTTGAAAGCTTTCGGACAGTTCACCTCTGAACCTGATCTTGGACGTCGTGTTCTTCAGAGTGGCTTGAACCAATCGTAGGGTCTTCCCATCCAGACCAAGTTCCCATAGAATGGAGAAAAGTGTGTCTCTGTCCACAGAGTCATAAGCTTTCTGAAACTCTACTAGGACCACCACCCAGGGATGTCCACCTCGGCTTTTGTAATTGAGAACAGTCTTAAGATTGTGTATCTGTTCTGGACAGGATCTAGTCTTACGGAAACCAGCTTGGTATTCACCTAACTGTGAGTCTAGCTGTGTGGTGACTCTATTGAGCAGGGCTACAGAGAGGATCTTGTAGGTAATTTGTAACAAGGAAATACCGCTCTAATTGTTGAGGTCTGTCTTACTTCCCTTCTTGTGGAGGGGATGAATCACGGCAGACGTCCATCCTTCGGGTAGGGACTCTGTTGTCCATATGTCCTTTATGATTTGATGGATGCTCTGCAAAGACTGGTCATCTGCATCTTTCCACATCTCGGCAACGATGCGGTCTTCACCTGAAGCCTTGTTCTTGAGACCACCGATGATGTCCTTTATTTCTTCTCTCGTAGGTGGTTGAGAATCAGGGTTCCTGTGTGAAGGCTCATGGAAAATAAGCTTTTCTTTAGGTTCCTTTGTGTTTAGTAGCTTCTGGAAATAATCTGCAAGAGTTTTGGTGCAGTCTTTATTGTTCAGTTGGAGTTTTCCATCTGGCCCGTGGAGGATGAGGGTAGGAGCTGTGTACTGGGTCGTTTGCTTCTTAAGTCCTTTGTACAGGTCTCTTGAGTTGTTTCCCTGAAAATTATTTTCAGCCTGTTCCATTAGGCTCCTGAGATAATTTCTCTTGGCACTGCGGATGATGTTAGCTGTAGCTTTTCTTTGCATGAGGAAGGCTTCATAATTGGCTTCAATTTTATGTTGGTTCCACCTATTCCAGGCTTTACGCCTTTCTTCTATAACCTCATCACACTTTGAACTCCACCGTGGGTGTTTGCCCTTGGTTGATGAGGCAGGGATAGTTTCTTGAGCGGCATCCAGCAAGGCCTTTTGTAAGGCAGGCCATCCTTCTTTCTCTGTTTTCTTCTTGAGGGTATCCTGAAAATCACAATCCTCATCGCGCAGTCACCGAGTGTTGAACCTGGGTATCTTATGACTACTTTGGAGAGTTGGTGTTTTTCTAAAGGGTTGCATATTAATCTTGACAAGTGAATGGTAGTGATCAGAATCTATGTTGGCTCCTCGTAATACCTTGACATTCTGTATGTCCGTATGATGGCGTGCTATAGCAACATGGTCTAACTGGAATTCACCAAGCATAGGATTTGGACTCTTCCAGGTTTTGGCCTTTCTAGGTAGACATTTGAAGGCTGTTGATTTCAGGACTAAGTTGTACTTGTCACAGAGTTCAATGAGACGTTCTCCATTTTTGTTCTCTTATGGGCTGGATAATGGCCTACTATCTTCTGGTACTTCCACTCCTTACCGACTTGTGCACTGAAGTCTCCCATGAGTATGATGGAATGGTGGGAAAGGATCTTATCTAGAGTTGCGTCTAAGGTGGCCCAGCATTGTTCTACATTTTCCAGGTTTGAACGGTTTTTGTCATTCGTGGGTGAGTGGAAATTTACGATTGTGTATGCTTTATTACGAGACCTGAAGTACAACGAGGAGATCCTTCCGTTACATGAAGTGAAATCTAAAATATGGTCAACCACCTTGTGGTGTACCGCGAACCCAGTACCAAATTGTGGAAGTGTCTTGATAACTCTTTCACCAGGTTTCCCCTTGTAGATTCTGTACACTCCGGACTCTATTGTATCCTCGTCGGTAAACCAAGTCTCTTGTAGCACTGCTATCATAACCTTGTACTTTTCCAGCACGTCAAACGTTTGTTTGAGCTTACCTACCTTCAGTAGGGAATTACTGTTTATTGTAGCAAAGTACTCGATGTTTCTCTTTGTTCGTCATTTAGCAGAATTAGATAGAAGTGGGAAGCATGAAGGTGCAGGTTCCATAGAATACGATGACCTGCTTGCCCCAGACTGTGTGGGGGTGGATTGTTTACCACCTGGGGTACATTTCTGAATATTCTTTGTCTCCATGTTTCGAGTATTACGAGAGTCGTAATGGTGGTTACCTAAAAGGTAACGGGCTTTTAACTATCAAGGTTGTAAGACTTGAAGCCACCAGCACTGATCGGCTCACGGACCCAGTTTCCCGCTGGGATTGGTTATCCAACCTTCCACTGGGTTGCTCGGTTTAACAGGGACACCTGTTGTAAGTTACATGCTGGAGTTGGAGTGAAAGAGGCTAAGTTGAGTTCTCTTGCTGAACCCAATATGTTATAGTAGCAGATGACAAACAACGACGCGTTTCACTCCCATTTGCCCAGAGCCATGTGATGACAAAAGCCACATGGACTCCTCCCAGGTTATTATTATTATTATTATTGTTATTGATTGACTGACTGACCGACTGAACTGCATCAGATCAGTCCAAGGACTGATGACATAATTTTTTTAAATAACCAACCGAATACTGCACATAATTCACTTCCTTGTAATAAAGTCTTAAGAACATGAATTTCATATGTTATTATTGTATTTAATTCTAACTCCCAAATAACAAAATTGAAACATATGTACAATGTTTCAAGCTGGAACGATTAACACCCAACAACACGAGCTTTTAATAATGATATGAGATCTTAAAACAATATACTCACGTAATAGCCTTTTTAGTGTCTACAGGAACCTTAACAACAGGTTCTGAAACAAACAGTACACAACACATTATAGCTATTAAAAAACATGTTAAATTTTATGAATTGAGTTGTTATAAATTATACCATCATTTTAAAAGAAGATTGGGTTTTAAACATGGGGAAATATATATGTATATATAAATCTCTAAACTCTATAACAAAGAACCATCTATATATATAAAATAAGAGTTTTGTCTGTACATTGCTCAAAATTTGAAAAGAATGGTATTTCTATATCGGTCATGTCCACAGTAACAAGAAAATGCATTTTTTACTTTTCCGTAATTTCAGTCTGTCTGTCTGTATGTACACGCATCACGAGAAAACGGCTGAAGAGAATTTAATGAAAATCGGAATGTAAAGTTGGGTGATGAACCGCTACAATCTAGGCTATAAATTATTTTAATCACGCTAAAATGGTAGTTTAGGGGAAGGCCTGAAATTTTATTCTCAAATAATTATGTTATTAGTGGTCGTGCCTTAATGAAAATCCCTAGACAAAGATGGGAAATAATTCGCTAGGATATAGGCTATACATGCTGAGAAAAATGGTAGTTTAGGGTAAGGCCTAAAATTTAATTGTCAAATATTTATTTTGTTAATGGTCTTATCTTCACAAAAATTGGTATGCAAAGTCGGGGAATAGGTCGCTATAATCTAGGCTATCAATAATGTTATTCGCACTGAGTGAAATGGTAGTTTAGGGGAAGGCCTGAAATGTAATCTATATATAAAATAAGTGTTTTGCCTGTGCATTGCTCAGAATTTGAAGTGAATTATATTTCTGTATCTGTCATGTCCACACTAACAAGTAAATGCATTTTTTACTTTTCCGTAATTTTTGTCTGTCTGTATGTACGTATGTACACGTATCAATAGAAAACGGCTGAAGAGAATTTAATGAAAATCAATATATAATGTCGGGTGATGAACCACTGCAATCTAGGCTACAAATTATTTTATTCACGTTGAGTGAAATGGTAGTTTAGGGGAAGGCCTGAAATGTAATTCTCAAATAATTTATTTATGTTATTAGTGGTCGTATCGATAAATACTACATAACTAACATAACTTTAGTTATGTCGTAAGTTAGTAGTAGTTATGTAAGAAGTTATTAAATTTCCGATCACTTATGTCTTATACATTGTTAGTGTAACGCATATAATCAGAGATATTCATGAATTTGGTCAGCGCTGAGTCACGAGAAAATGGGTAAACAGAATTAGTGAAAATCGGTATGTAAAATCTGAGAATAAGGAACTACAATCTACGATATAAATAATTTTGTAAGACACCCTAATATCACAGAGTCGAAAGAAAACTAATGTGAAGGCCTGCAGTATAGAAAGCTCATAAACGTTATCAACAATAACATTACATTGACCATTGTTTGTTGTGATGTGCTTTTTGTCTTCTGTTTCCTCTCATCCCCGATAGATAGGATTACTGCAGCGTACCGAGGTTTTTTTACTTTGTTTGACGTCGCACAGACGCAGATAGGTCTTATGGCGACGATGGGATAGGAAATGAATAGTGGTGTGAAGGAAGCCGCCTTGGCTTTAAGGTACAGCCTGGTGTGACTGGTGTGAAAATGAGAAACCACGGGGTTGCCGGCAGTGGGGTTCGAATCCACTATCTCCCGGATGCAAGCTCACAGCTGCGCGCCCCTAACCACACGGGCAGCTCGCCTGGTCGTACCGACTGTAACAGCCTGCCTGTATATTGGCGGGAAGTAGCTGGGGAGTAAGATAACTTTCTTCTTTAGCATGCCATTCCTCTGGTTCATACATTTTCTGATATATCTGGTACGTAACACACTGGTTCATCATAGTATTCAAGCTATTCAGTCCCTACACTGAGGCACTGATTGGAATGAGTAGTGTGCATACTTAACGGCAGTCTGCGACCTGGTTATTCCAGATCTGGAACTTTAGACTCTTAGATCAGCACCGTAGTACTGTTCGTTGAAAGTGAGAAAGTGTGCGGTTTTTCATTTGATCGAGTATTTTATATGATAACATTGCCTTCAATCGCTACATTTCTACTGACGTTTTTGTAATGACCTATGTTGAATTCAGTTAGGAAAACCACCAAGTCAGTCTTTCTGAGAATCCCGTAGCGAAGCACGGGTACATCAGCTAGTATTTAATATAATCTGCTGCAAAACAGGCCAAGTCCAAGCCCCTCATATTTGATTGGTAATCCATTCTGCAGAATGAATATTAAAGTCAGGAATACTGACTCAATAATTCAGAGGTATCAAGGATATCAAATTCATCAGGTCCAGTTAAGCTGCTGCTGCTGATGATGATGATGATGATGCCAATGGTGAGTAAATTAGCTTCCTCATCCCAAGGTAATGTAGCTCTATTCAGGCACTCCCCCATTGGAGGTGACCAGCATGGTGACCCCCTGCCAATCGTAAAATTCTGGCAGTACCGGGAATCAAACCTGGGCCATGGAGGACAGCAGCTAATAGTGCTAACCATTACAATACGCATACCTGCCAACTTTACAAAACCAAAAGTCAGAACATTTTGATCCAAAAATCAGGAAAAATCAGGAGATACAATTGGACAAAACTGCTTATTCTACATGTCTCGCGCAATACAGGAGTACTATGTGCGCCATACATGGTTATTGGGTATCCTCTTTTTTTTTCCATTTAGCCCACGTTGGCGTTCAAGAAAATCCGCAGCTGAAATCGGAGAACATCTCAGAGATTATGTAAAACATAAAATATTTTACGTGACTTCGACTGAGAATTACCCATTATCTCTCCTTCATTTGCAATATTTAAGTTTTACGGACTTTTTCGTGCCTTAAAAATTCAACTGCAGATTCCACAACTTATTATCAACTGTAAGATTAACTTATATTAATGTTATAATCTATAAATCATAATAATAATAATAATAAATTAAATTCTTAATAACTATTATTTATTCAAAATAATGTAGTATACTTTGGATAAGTTAAATCTTTGATTCCTTTTTTTACACTAATATTTCTCTGAATGTATTGTTTTGTATTCATTCTCTTAATCTTGACATTCTAGTCCGCAATCACAGAATATACTATCAGCTCTTCCAAGGTCTTGACTTCATACACAAATATAATTCCTCTCCTTGAAGTTTGCTCGGATTGAAATTACTTAAATGAAAATCATCTTGACCTCACAAAAATTACTATTCACATCTCCTATGTTTCTTATTGAAGAATAAAAATTCAAGAATTCTTTATGTCGAGACAAAAAAAAACTCGATTAACATGATTGGAAATATTGAAATTACACAATAGATAATAAAAAATAAAATTCTTCAGGTCAAGTAAGAATGATTAAGGCAGATTATTTCATTCATCTTCGATGTAGGCCTACGTGATAAATTATTTTATTAAACATATGCAGAATAAGATTAGTTTCACTTTTGTAGCTTTCAATGGCTACCTATCATAATATTTTAAAAGAATATTATTAATCGTGAATAGTTACATTCGAAATACTTTCCTAAGAAACAGGTAAAATTGTCCCAAATAGTTTCAACAAATTTGTTGACAGGTTGGATTTAAGTCATATCACTTCATAAAATACAATCATATGATTGCAAGATGACAAGGAATACCATGGATGAACTTCCTAATTCTTTAATAGTGATAGGCTAACATAATGAAGACACTAAGATCGTATCTGCTATCAATGATCTGCTATTTCAGTTTAAATCAGCTTAAACCTCAAATATAATATGAAATTCTCTTTGAGGTTGCCATCAGAGTCTTAATTAAAGGTTAGCCTACATGTAATTATTTTTGATGACCATAATCTATTATTGTCTCGTAAGTCCATTATCAAATTGCCATAAACTCATATTATAGGTTATTCCATATTTCACGTCATTACTAGCATCTATTATAACAATGATCTCTATTCGTGTTACTTAATCTTTCATTAATTAACCTTACATACAAAATCTTTCCTCATATGTCGTCATATTTATAAATTCCTCAAATACGTTATCCAAGATAATATTATTCCTTAATCTCAAATTCCTTACCTCATATTTTCATCATATCTTTACATCGCTGCATATGCAAATAGTATTTAATCAATTCCATGTAACGCACAACTCCATTAACTTCTCAACTGAGTAAAATTAATATTTCATGGATCAACAACTAACATATTCCTAGCAATATGCACTTCACTTATCAAAATATTACCATATTTAACCTATACTGACTTACATTTGGCAATAAGTTGCCGATATTTATGACCTCGGTAACCTATAACTTGATATAAACCTATATCGTTCTTCATATTCATCAAAACTTACTATCTCTGGTATTGCTTCTTGAGAATAAACTGAAATATTGTTAACACAACACTTCACTGACATACGCATCTCTTCTGACACTTGGATGTGTTTAAATATTTTGGAAGACTACCTATAACCTTCCTTAAAACATCACTATTAATTCACTCGCATTGAAACTACATATTTAAAACACTTCACGAAGATATAACGACCTATTCCTTATAAACCTCACAATCAACAACTCACTACAAGACAGAATAACGTAATTAATTTTCAAAATAATTCGTAAAACTTATCTTATTTTGCGCATGCTTGTGAGCCGAATAGTTGTTGCTACATCCTTTCTCAGGAACGTTCCTCTCTGGACCTCGGTTCAGTAATCTACGAGTCTCGGCAGTTGAACTCGTATTCACGGGTAGAGTCGGCTGGATTCCATCAGATGTCAATCCCATCTTTGATTTAGGAAGCCATCATGACGTTCTCGGGCACATTCATGAAAAACATATTTAAAGACAATGTTAATATCATCATCTTCTTAGTTCCAAAGCCTTCTTGTATTATTACTATGTTTTGTAAGGTGAAATATGACATCAAATGATCTGCTACAGAAGTTTCTATTGATGTTAATGGTAGCTTAGGATCGTCTAATTTATCGATAATTCGCTCTAAATATTAGCGTTTTCTTAAAGTGTTTCCTAAAGAAACTTTTGTTATTCTTCAGTGCAGTCTCAGTATACAACCAATTGAATTGAATTTTAACTCCTCCTATATATTTTGCTTTAAATCTCGTATATTTGAGATGCACAGCGATAGGATTACGTAATATGTTTACTTTTATCGATAAATTTGGTATTCTTCCTTTAAAATTAGTTATTTTTTTCATAAAATTTGTTTCTCGAACTTCACCGTGGCTTATTTCAATTCAGTGTTTGATTGTTCTCTCTACTGACATTAACATTTTGAAATTACTATATTTATCTCGGTCACGGCCACTTTGATTCCACTTGCTCGTATCATTTAACTGGTATTTTCTGAAGTTTGATATACGAAAGTTTTAGCATTATTCACGGCAAATGACGACTTTAACATTCAGTTTTAAATAATCAGGCCAATGAAATGGTACATATGGTATATATCAGGGGTTTCCAAATGGCAGCCGGCGGGCCACACGTGGCCCACGAAGCCATATAATGCGGCCCACAAGAGCATTTTAATAAATAATGTGAAGGATAGTTACAAAATAATATTTTATAGGTCGTTCAAGATGTATTAATTTTTATATTAGTTATGGACCCAAGTCCAAACTAGTTCATTCTTTATTAAAATTCACTTGATCTGGATAGATTATTATCATTTAAAAAAATTTAAAATCCAAATTTCAGATAATAATGATTGGTTTTTACGTCCCACTAACTACTTTTGATGTTTTTCAGAGACACCAATGTGCCGGAATTTTGTCGTGCTGGAGTTCTTTTACATGCCAGTAAATCAATTGACACGAGGCTGACGTATTTGAGCACCTTCGGAATGATCTAACGATGAACCTGCCAAGCCAGCGCCTCAACCATCTGCAATTGTAAAATAATGTTTTACCTAAGTAATTAAAATTATCAAACCTTTATTTCAATTGAATTATGCATATTATTTCTTCATAATAGTAATTCTGTAGGCCTACTATATGCAGAATTTTACGAAAATTGGCCTATTATTCAAGTGCGGTCCGCAAACATGCCTAAGGTTTCCTATATGGCCCTCGAGCCCTTACAAATTGGAAACCCCTGGTATATAACACTTATTGTCTCAATGCACAGTTGTGGACAACTAGACTTAATGATAGCATTCAAATTGAAGAATTAAGAAACAGTGCAAGCCATAAACTCAGATATTCACAAGCAAGAAAGTGTTTTACACATATGTTGTTTTTATTTTATGAATACTTATAAGTTACTTTTAAGTTTAGGAATATTCACTCAGTGTTGCCAACTTAGCGGATTTTCCGCTAAATTTGGCGGAATTAGAAGAGTGTCGGTGGAGAAATATATCATTTAGCAGACAGCGGATTTCTTGGCGGAATTCTAGATTTATTATAGCAGAATTTAGGGTTTTATCCATTTACGTTATTTTTTAATTTGTAATCCAGTCTATCTCTGAGCTATTCCAGATTTCTTATCAGGAGCTAGCAGTCACATGAGGAAAACATGTTATCTGGATTTGATGTTATGAGATCATGGTATCATAAATTTGTAATGCGTGGGGAAAGGGTACTTATCTCTTAGTTGACGAATGATGACAGACAAATGAAACTGTGAGAGAGTAGCATTTATATTTATGCTATGAAGGAAGACTGTTTAACAAACTGGCCTGTTTGGTGTGTGGCCCTTGAGGTAGGGGATTCACCTAGTTTGCACCCGGCACTAAAACGCCTACAAATTTTAGCTCACCGGCTCGCAGGCAGGGGGTTAATCCCAGTGAAACTCACAAATCAGGTGAATGCAGATATTTACTATTATTATTATTAGTCATTCTTATTGCTCGTTATTTGAGATCGGATTTTTAGTAATATTTAGTGGATCTTGAAAATATAAGTTGGCAACACTGTATTCACTTTTCATAGATGCGTATTCACGTATGATAACATATACTTAACTTCCAATTTGACGAATGCCCTACTCTTGAGTTCAACCTGACATGTTACCGTCACATGATATTCCTTTTTAGATATGGTAATGTTTGCAATTGCACGATGTGTTATATGTATATGTATGTCCAGCTGAGGATGACCCGCTAGGGTCGAAACCGGTCCTGTATTTTTAATAACAATAATAAACAAGTATTGATTAGGTGGAGTTCTTCTCCTCTTTGCATTTGTGTGAGTCGTCTATATGGATATGAAGCTCATATATTACGATAATTTTTATTATTCGTGTTTATTCAGGATAATGTTAGTGTGGTTGTAGTTTGTATTCATGTCGTAGTAAAAGGGGTGCCCATGAGTCCGACTAATTTAAATATTTTATTTTAGAGTTACTTTTAAATGGTGCAGTATAATGGCAATATGGTTTATTTATTCATTTGAATACTTTTAGTAGCACAGGATTTCTCTCAGCAGGCCTTTTTCAGATTGTATTCTGAAAACATTCCAACGAAACAAAATGTGTTTAGCGACAAGTATTGTTGATTGATGGCTGCAAGAATTTAATTGTTGTTGAAAACCACTAGATAATCCAGGCAAATAAACGATTGTTTTCCACCCATTAGGTGTTAGCTGAATACTCATTCAGCAGTTTAGATAAAGTTAAGAACGATTTACGTGTGTCAACTTAAAGGCAAGTATTCACTTGAAATTAACCAGGAAGGTGTATTTGTTGTTGTTGGTTGATAATTAATTGCATTTATTAGATTTAATGGGATAACCATTATGTCATGACACTGTGGTCATCAACCGACGTACTTAAACTCAGTAAGCTTTGGAGAGACATGTTGGTCATCAACCACGTTCATTTAATTTTATTTCAGTGGATGCACACTGTGGTCATAAACCATATGTACTTAACATTATTTTCATATTGAGGGTGATGATGATTAGTCCATATTAGTAATATTGGAGTTTACTCATATTCAATGAAGGATTCATATAGCTCGTCCTGTGTGATCATCAGTTAGTGGACCGCCTTAATTAAGAAATGTATGGAAATCAGTTTGTGATGTTCAGGCATTTCATCAGTAAGAAGCTTAACCCACAGTTATTTATGGATTTGAATAGCAATACATCCAGGTTGTTCTAGTTGGTTTCCTTCTAATTTAAGGTGGTTTTTTGACAATGGGTCTTCAGGCATTTTATAGTAATAGTATGGCATCGCACCCTGAAATCGCCCAGCCCCATCATAACAATAAGGTCATTGACCCCAGTCATAGTTCTTTGGCAATTTTTCATTAAATTAATCCTTGTTCTTTTCTTATATAAATACAGTTAGTTTACCCACACCTTTAATTTCATAGTTAACTTCTTTCTTGATACCCTAGTCATGTCAGCAAGTGACGAAGAGCAAGTTAACACTCCCTGAGACAGAAGCATTTACTAAACATGCTCGAGACCTAGAACAGGTAATTTACTAATTAACAGCTGACTAAAGGGTTCAGTAAGAAACGTTTATGTTACCCATAATTTTAGGAAGAACTACACAACCAATATTTAGGCTGTAGTCATTCACGTTAGAATAGATTTCTATGTTTACGGTTGCATCTGAATGTGAAGAGATATCTCCAAAAGCCTGTAACATTGTGTGGGTTTTACATCTTTTCAACCAAAGTTGTTGAACAATCTTTTCTGAATTGAAATTACTCTGAGAACCACTATCACAGATAGCCCGAACTATATGAAACTTTACACTAAGGTAGTTAATTTATGAGGGATGTACTCAGCAATACTTGAATTGCAGGTTTGGTTTTAAGGGAGTGATGGCTAGAGCCCCGGTGATCTGTTCCTTGTTGAGTTTGGTGTTCTGATATATTTGCCGTTGGTGATGTAACCATGTGTGATGGTCTTTATTACATTTTTTACATGTGATTTTAGATGAGCAGGATTTCCAATTATGAGAAATACCAAGACAATTGCTGCATGCATTGTTATCCTTTACCAGTCGTTAATATTTAAACGTAAAAAATCAGGACATGCATATAATTTGTGTGAAGCATTACAAACACAATGTGATTTTGGTTGTAGACATATAGGACTGATGTAATTTTGTAAGTTCATTGAACCCTTGCGGTTTTCTTGGTTTTAAACCATGAGATTGCTTTGCAAAAGAAGTCGGTATGCATAACTGCAAAGTTTGGCAATTCTTTTCTAAGAACTTGACAAAATCGTTGAAGCTAATGACATGATTAGCATGCATGTTTTCAAATTCTAACCTAAGTTTTCTATCAACATGAGTTAACAGTAATTCAGTCAGAATTAAATCTTGAATGCTGGATTGGGCATTTAATGCTGAAATGTGTTTATTAAACAACATGATTCCGGTTCCACAGAACTTGGTTTACTTGGGAGTTCTAACAACTGTTTGACATAATCAGAAGCAATGAGTTTTGGACAATGGTATCTGCTGTTTATTAGATTGTAGGTATTTGTAAACTTAGAGTCTGAAACGCTTATGTCTTTGATTGTATCCTTGGCTTCACCTTTAAGTGATGAAAGTATATAATGAAATCTTTCTATATTTGATAGATCCTCATTAGCTATGATAACATTTTCAAACGTGTCTTTACAATGCAACCATGTGGTTAAATTACTGTACATCGAAAGTTGGCAGGTATATTTTTGGAAGTCTAATATTTCTTTTACATCAGAAATCATTTACAGAAGGAGTGTGTAAATCAACTTCATTTCTTGAAACTATTATGTTGACTGCGCCTTGCAGTTTAGATTCTGCTTTGTCGTACAGCGGTACCAAATTTTAGAATTCTTTTCTGTATTTGTCATGCTGAGCATCTTCCGACTCGTCAAATAACTCCACGTCTAACTGAATTGCTTGGAATTCTTCATTGAGGGATTGCAATCTATTTAATTTAATCTGAAGTAGTGCAAGATCTGCAGCTTCTAACTCTGTGTCAGCAAATATTTCAATGCGGCTAAGACCTGCTTTTATGATTCTTCTTTTCTTAATGGCTTGTTTTCTATGAACTTCATTCATGACGTTCATTATACACGATACCTAACCTATCATTCTTATAATATAACACACAGCTGATGAGGTTACATAATCGTTATAAATTATTAACAAGAGTTTGATGCTTCACAATAAATAAATAATGTGGTTGTGGGCGACATTTTATCTTGCCATCTTAACCTACATTCATCTGGCGTCGTATTTTTCCACCATTATGAACTAGCGTAATTATTATGTACATGTTGTCTTCAGTTACCTTTAGTGATGTTAACTTGGTTATTGTTTTAATATCACAGGCCGGAGGAAAAATAAATGTCAGTGACGGAAAGGAAGGAACATTGTAATTACCATCAGAATTAGATGTGTTTAATTTTAATAATCACGTTGTTGCTATGTATAACAAATTGCAGTGTTGCCAATTCATATGCTTTGAGAGAGTAGAGAATAATAAATTACCGATATTCACACTGGCATCTTACAATTATAAATCATGAACAGATGCCCTATGGACATGTGGTGTCATAGGCCTTTTCTAAATCAAAGAAAACAACGATTAAATGCAGTTTGGGGAGAAATGCACCCGGGATGGAACTCTCCAGGCATACCAAGTGGTCAGTGATGGAGCAGGCAGCTCGAAAACTACAGTGGTACTCAGACAAAAGTCCTCTGTTCTCCAAACAACACAGAAATCGGCGATTCACCATTCACTCAAATAGTTTACACAGACAGTTAGTGAGACAAATAGATCTGTAATTTCTTGCATACTTGGAATCTTGTCAGGCTCTAGGAGAGGAATTACTATTCCCTCTTGCCACTGCCACAGAAACCCACCTTCTATCCAGACTTGGTTGAACACCCCAACAAGATATGCGAGGCTATCCTCGCTGAGATATTTCAGCATCTGTTTATGGACGTTATCTGGTCTGGGAGCCGTGTCCTTGCAATGCGCCAAGGTGCTGCGGAGCTCCCACTCCGAGAAGGGCACGTTATAATCCTCTAAAGCTTGTTTAGCAAAACTCAGATGATGGCGTTCTGCCTCCCACTTCAGAGCGAGGAAATCAAGATGGTAATTCCTGGAACCAGACACATCTGCAAAATGACTAGCTACATGATCAGCAACCTTGGGTGAATCAGTGACGATACTGCCTGCAATGGAAATTCCCGGTACAAAGGATGGTCCTTGTACTCCCAAAATGCGTCTAAGTTTAGTCCACACTTGAGATGATGGTGAATGTGACGTCATACATGACACACATTTTTCCCATGAAGTTTTCTTAGTCTGCCAAAAAAGAACTCGCGCCTTAGCACAGAATTTTTTTTAGGTTACCAAGATGGCCACAGTAGGCTGCCCACGATAGCGTTTAAGAGTGCAACGTCGGTCTTTTACAGATGCTGCAATTTCTTCATTCCACCATGGAAAGAGTTTCTTCTTAGCAGAACCTCTTTGCTGTAGGTATCAGAGTGAACAAAAAAATACCACTGCCACCAGAATCTCAATTAGCATAATCTTATTCTGTTGAGTATGGTCTAAAATTTCTCAAGACCATATGATGACCTAGTCTGAGATTAATTTCTTGAATACAGACTATACTCACCGCGAACTGACTAATTAGCTGGTGCAGCTCAGTAAGATGCCTGTCATAACCGTTACAATTCCACTGTAACAGTACCATAGCATGGACTTTTCTGGAGTTTTAGGTTATAAGCGGAGATACGCTTTTAAACTGAAACACCACCATCACCTAGATGTATGCTGGATGTCCTTGCCCTCATTAGCACACGAGGTGATTAACGCCAAGTGCTTCTTCAACATTATCAGTGTCAGAATTTCTTCCATACAAGTATTACGGGTCCCGGAGGAAATTCCCCTTTACAACAAGTATTACAGTTCCTTGAGGAAATGCCACCTTTACAGTACCAACATAGGACCATATATAATACTTGTATTACGTCGACAATGTAATGGGATTTCTTCCTACAAGAGAAGCGCCTAGGTTTTGAAGCAGGTGTACTTGCTGGCGCTCACACATAGCCTCCAGATGGAGGGCATTTTTCCCCATTTGTAGGAGGGGTGGGGGAGTGCCTGGTAAGGGCTCCCCTCTTTCCCACCTTATTTTCTTGCTTAGATGGGCTGGGAGGTGAATTCTCAGCCCCGAACGACGATGCCACTTCCGTTGGCTTGGGTGCGGCTGACGCCGACCTCTTGGGGGAATGAGCCAGGCTTCTTCCCCTGCTGTGCCAGCTTAGGATTCCCAACCAGCACGGCTTCTTTGTGTTTGAAGACTGGGCCACCTCCAAGTTTTTACTCTTTGCGGCTTTGCTCACAGGAGCAACAGCCACCTTGGGCACAGCGATCTTCTCGAGCATTGCTGAAGTAAACGACGAACCTAGTAAACGTTGTGCTAATATGCTGAAGTCTAGTGTCTTCACAGGCACATTTGTGGAATTAAACTTACGGAGCGCTTCCAGGTAGGAATGACCATCCAGCGTCTTGATCTCCTGGATCTTCTTCTCACTGAGATAGACCGGACAGTTTCTATCTCTAGGAGAATGAAAGCCAGGGCAGTTAGTGCAACTGTAAAGAGGTGCGCACTCTTCTGCACCATGAGCTGCTCTTCCACATGTACCACACACAGACTGATTCGAACAACTAGATACCATATGCCCAAACCTTTGTCATTGATAGCACCACATGGGATGAGGGATGTACGGCCTCACATCGCAAAGATAGCTTGCTACCTTGATTTTTTCTGGTAACGCCGACAATTTGAAGGAGGCAATGAACACACCCATGGTAAGGTCTTCACTGTTGACTTTGCACGCAATGCGCCAAACATGTGTCATGCCACGGTGCTTCATGTCTTTCATCAACACATTGTCAATGTTCAAGATGAGATCACAACGGAATAACTCCACAAAACAGATTCAAGGTTTTGTGCTCTTCCACTTTCATGGCGATTTTAGTGGTCACACTTGAGCAACAGATCAGCTTGCACAGCAGTGCAAGTCTTTACAACAGACTACCGTTGCACATTTTTAAGACCTTCCAGTTCCCCGTAGACACCTTCCATGTGTCTGCTAAACAAAATAAGACATCACAAGCTTGAAGCCATTCCCATTGGTTCTGGTAGCAACCAGGATGCTGATCTTCCTACCCATGATAGAAATATCTCCTTCCCAGTCCTCAAGCATTTCTCTCATGATGTGCTCCGCATAGACATTGAATAGGGTGGGTGAGAACGCAGCCCTGTCTTGCACAACCTTCTGCTTTGACGTTTCTGGACATCGCTTGGTTAACCCGAACAGTTACCGTGTTGCTCTGATAAAGATTCTGCACAAGTACCACCAGATCCTGTGGGACCCCCATTCCTAGAAGAATGGTCCAGAGAGGTGTCCATTTCACCGAATCAAATACCTTGATACAATCAATGAAGCGCAGGAAGGTCGCAACACTAAACTCTTTGGAATTTTCCACAATCTGCTGGACATTCAGAATTTTCTCCCTGGTGCCTTTCTTTTGATAAAGCCACATTACTCTTCAGCTATTTCAGGATGTAGAAAGTTTTCCAGCCTATTACGAAGGACATGGAGAAGAGTCTTGCTCACATGAGGGATGTGAGCTACTGTTCTGTAGTTGGAACATTGAGTCAGGGAACCTTGAAGATTGAGTGACACCATTCATCCGGTCATCCCCCAATCCTCCAGATGGTAATGCATAGCTCTAGTATTTTGTTTGATCCACCTTTACCCAGGGCTTTCAATACCTCGGCAGTGATGCCATCCATCCCGAGTGACTTTCTGGTTCTCAGCTGACTAATAGCCTTTTAAATCTTAGACTGTAAGAGAGCAGGTCCCAGTTCATAAGAGGAGAAATATATTACCACTTATTATATATGCCACTCTGGGCTAGTATGACTTACAATAGGACTTCTAATTGAGGTAACTAAATAGAATTCAAGAAACTAAATCATAAAATTATCAGTGTTTCGCCCCAGTGCAGCATAGGCACATTCCCAAGACACTGGCCAGCTAGCACGCCAGTAGTAACACCTCTGAATAAGTTTTCTCAATTTTATTTGAATGTAAGGGTTGCTGGCGAGCAAGAAATTTGGGAATGTCTTGACAGCTGGGTGGTCTGCCACCCAAATTCTGATTCTCTCAGGGGAACAACCCCATGGGAACAAGCACAACACGAAGCATGGGATCTGGCTGATTCTGGCTGGTAGTGCACAGGTAGCTCATGTCAATTAGTACAGAATGTGGCCTGGAAATTAATAGACGAAAGACAATGGTAACGATTGTCGACAGAAAATCCAACCAAATGTGAGGGAGGTAGCCGGTTTCAAGGTCATCCAGAAATTTGTCTACTTAGGCTCCACGAATTCTGATACAGGAGGATGTTCTGATGAAATCAAGAGAAGAACGGGCATAGCCAGGGCAGCCACCAAAAAACTGGGTAGAATAGAGAAGGACCGGAGTGTTACAAAGAACACAAAATAGCAACTAGCTCACTCTCTCATATGCCCCATTGCCACCTATGCATATGAGTTCTAGACAATTAAACAGGCAGATAAGAGGAAAATAGAGAGCTTTGAGATGTGGGTTTACCAACACATTCTCCGAATTTCTTCGACTGAACAATGAACTAACGTGTCCGAGCTGGAAGAACTAGGAAACCAGACTAGGCTTGTCGAGACGATCAGCCAGGCTTACCTCCAATACTTTGTACACATTGTCAGAAGAACACACTCAGGAGAAGCTTGTGGTGGAGGGAAAGATTTGTGGCAAGAGATTGCAAGAAAGATATCCAATCAGAAGGGTGGACCAGCTGCAGCCTCTGGTGGGGAAATCTTTCCACGAGGCAACGCTTATAGAGACAGACCTCCAGACTTGGAGAAAGAAAATCTGGACAGTGAAATCATGAACATTGCCATGCCCTATCAAGTGTGGAGAATTGAGGAGGAGGACGTTGGCACTGCATTGTGCTTATCACATAATAGCTTGCAGTGGTGTTGCAACCAGCGTGCTAGCCAGCCAGTGTCTTGGAAAAGTGCGGTATCCAACTGATGAATCCATGCCGCACTGAGGTGAAACACTGGTAATATTACAAATGAATATCATATCCAACTGATGAATCCATGCCGCACTGAGATGAAACACTGGTAATATTACAAATGAATATCATCAATTTTATTTAGTTACCTTAATGGTAAGATATACTTAGGTCATACTAGCCTGGAAGGGCATATATTGCAAGTGGAGATATATTTTACAATAATTCGCTTTACATCGCACTGACATAGGTAGTCTTATGGTGACAATGGAATAGGAAAGGCCTAGGAGCGGGAAGAAAGTGATCATTGCCTTAATTAAGGTACAGACCCAGCATTTTCTTGCTGTGAAAATGGGAAACCATGGAAAACCATCTTCAGGGCTGACAACAGTATCTCCCAAATGCAACCTGACAGCCATGTGACAGAAACCACGCAGCCACTCACTCGGTAGGAGATATATTTCTCCCCTAGTTTGTCAGCACTGCATTGTGCTTATCACATGATATCTTACAGCAGTTTCACTACCAGTGTGCTAGCCAATCAGTGTCTTGGGAAGGTGTGATCTCAAACCGATGAGCCTATGCACACTGGGGAAAAACACTGGTAGTTTTACTATTGAGTTTCCTGAATTTTATTTAGTTACCTCAATCAGCAGCCATATTTTAGGTCACACGAGCCTGGAAGGGCATACATAGCAAATGGAGATAAAGTATTTCTCCCCTAGAACATTGGCACTGCTTTGGTCTTATCACAATACCTTGTAGTGGTGTCGCTACCGGCATTCTAGCCTGGCCAGTGTCTTGGGAAGGTGCAGTATCCAATTTATGAGTCTATGCCACACTGGGGCAAAACACTCGTTGATTTTCTAATTTAGTTACCTTAATCAGAAGCCATATTTTTGGTCATGCTATCCTAGAAGGGCATATATAACAAGTGGAGATATATTTCTTCCCTAGTATGTTGGCACTGCATTATACTTATCACATGATACAGTATCTTGCAGTGGTGTCACTACGGTCGTGCTAGTCGGCCAGTGTATTGGGAAGATGCAGTATACAATTTCTGAGTCTATGCCGCACTGGAGCAAAACACTGTTCGTTTTCTGATTCAGTTTCCTAAATTTTATTTAGTTACCTCAATTGGAAGCCATATTTTCAGTCATACCAGCCCAGAAGGGCATATACAGCAAGTGGAGATATACAACCTGTGTCTGAAAAGTTCGATGAATGGTCTCATGAAATAAAGACAACGTAAGTTACACACAAAATTCCTTTACTGGCCATCAAAGTAATCTCCGTTAGCTACAACACACTTTCAACATCGACTGTAAAACTACTGGAAGCTGGTAGCAAACGCTTATTTTGAAATCTCCCAGAGAACCCTTGTCACACATTGTTGGATACCAGATACACTGTTGAATCGGTGGCCTTGCCTTTCAGGGGTATCATTCGTAAGGACAGTCGCCGATCATTCGCAAGCATCTGTCGCACTCGTTCGATGTGCTTGTGGTTGGTCGACCCAAACGCACCTCGTCCTCAACACCTTCCTTTCCGTCTCGAAAGCGTTTAAACCAGTCAGAAATGCACTTTTTACTCACTGCTTGAGCGTGGTAAACTTGCACTAACATTGCGTGTGTATCTGTTGCCGTTTTGCTTAGAAGGAAGCAAACCTTCATGTTAACGCGTTGCTCCGTGTTGCACTCCATTGTGCAATGACACGAGTCCTCACACTGACTCCGTGCGATGTGTTGCAGCATTCAACTCCGTTTAACTGTGTTGAGTTGACCAATAGGGGGCACTTGGTGTCATGTCTCGCAATGCGTATGCACGAGCGCATCATCCGAACTAGCATGGTGTCCGAAATAGGCGACCATTCACCGAACTTTTCAGACACAGGTTGGACTTCTCATCTAGTACATCAGCACTGCATTGTACTTATCATATGATACAGAAGCCATATTTATGTCAATCATTAAATTCATCTTTTCAAACAGCTGCACAACAAACCATCAGAGGATGTCCACTTAGTATTTGAAAATACTACCAAGGTGGACCATGGACCACAGCTTGGAAATCGTCTGATGAGATATGAGGTTGCTGCTGTTCTAAGCACTTACAATACTACTCTAGGAAAAATGCTATTTGGAAGGTAGATGAAGGTAAGCCTCATACAGCAGACATTTTCCATCCACTATACAAGCCTTCCTCCTCTACGAACCATGCGACCTTGCCGCGGTGGGTAGGCTTGTGTGTCCCAATGATGCAGATAGCCGAGCCGCAGGTGCAACCATATCGGATGGGTATCTGTTGAGAGACCAGACTAACAAATGGTTCATCAAAAGCGGGGTAGCAGCCTTTCGGTAGTTGCAAGGGCGGCAGTCTAGATGATTGACTGATACGGCCTTGTAATAATACTCAACATGGCTTAGCAGTGTTGATACTGCTACACGGCTGAAAGCAATGGGAAACTACAGCCGTAACTAACTCCCGAGGACTTGCAGCTCTCTCTGTATGAATGATGTACTGATGATGGCTTCCTCCCGGGTAAAATATTCCGGAGGTAAACTAGTCCCCCTTTCGGATCTCCGGGTGGGGACTACACGAGAGGGGGCGATCATCAGGAAGATGGATACTGACATTCTGCGAGTCGGAGCGTGGAATGTTAGAAGTTTGAATCATTGTGGTAGGTTAGAGAATCTGAAAAGGGAGATGGATAGGCTAAAGTTAGATGTAGTTGGTATAAGTGAAGTACGTTGGCAGGAAGAACAAGATTTTTGGTCAGGCGACTACCGAATTATCAACACAAAATCAAACAGGGGAAATGCAGGAGTTGGTTTAATAATGAATAAGAAAATAGGGCAGCGGGTAAGCTACTACGACCAGCATAGTGAAAGAATTATTGTCGTCAAGATCGACACCAAACCAATGCCCACCACAATAGTGCAGGTCTATATGCCTACTAGTTCAGCGGATGATGAAGAGATCGAAAGAATATACGAGGAGATAGAAGATTTAATACAATATGTAAAAGGTGACTGTTGTAAACAAGATAAGGTTTACAAGAACACAACTTATTTATTTGCTTCACACAGAATTCTACAGTATGTACAGGAATAAAACATAAAATTGTCTTGAAGCAAAGTAGATGATTAATCTTGAGAGAGTCTCTGTTTCTATACACTATGTACACTCTGAATGTATTTACACTCACTGCTATCTTGAAAAGATAGTTCTTGGGAAAGATATAGTTCGTGATAGTTGAAAACTATCATTTGCACTAGCATAGATTAGCTAAGAGAGTTCCTTCTAACTTGAAGTGTCTGAGTTCATAAGCTTGTACTAAATGAAAGCTATGTTCACAATTAGAGAATCTAATGTGTGTGTCGGAGCTTGAGTGAGCTTGGGGATGTGTGGCATACAACATCAGGGCTCGACATGGATGAAGGAACGGGAAAATGGAGTAGTGACCTGAGGTGAAACCTCATACTACCAGAATTCCGTCCACCTGGTCGAGACACATTTTTAAGAGGAGTAGCCTCCGTGTTCGACGTTCAGTGTATTCTGGAGCAGGACACTGGGGAGAATCCTCATAAGTGACAGACAGGGAGCTCCTTATATACTGCACACGACGTAACAGACACCCGCACTGAAGACTGCGCGTCGAGTCTCGAATGATCCACACTTGCGTGCGTGCGGCTGGCTGGCGCTGAGCGAAGAGAGCGGAGGACATGCAACAGTGATGAGAATCTAATTGTGAAGGGAGACTGGAATGCAGTGGTAGGCCAAGGAAGAGAAGGTAGTATAGTAGGAGAATTTGGATTGGGACAAAGGAACGAAAGAGGAAGTTGGTTGGTTGAATTCTGCACTGATCATAATTTAGTCCTTGCCAATACTTGGTTCAAACACCACAAACAACGGCTGTATACGTGGACGAGACCTGGAGACACTGGAAGGTATCAAATAGACTTCATTATGATTAGGCAGAGATTCAGAAACCAGGTGTTGGATTGCAAAACTTTCCCAGGAGCAGACGTGGACTCTGACCACAACTTGTTGGTCATGAAATGCCATCTGAAGTTGAAGAAATTGAAGAAAGGAAAGAATGCAAAAAGATGGGATCTAGACAAGTTGAAAGAAAAGAGTGTGAGGGATTGTTTCAAGGAACACGTTGCAAAAGGACTAAATGAAAAGGCTGAAGGAAACACTATGGAGGAAGAGTGGATAGCCATGAAAAATGAAGTCCGCAGGGCTGCTGAAGAAATGTTAGGAAGGAAGAAAAGATCAACTAAGAATCAGTGGATAACTCAGAAGATACTAGACGTGATTGATGAACGACAAAAATACAAAAATGCTAGAAATGAAGAGGGCAGAAAAGAATACAGGCGATTAAAGAATCAAGTGCATAGAAAGTGCAAGGTAGCTAAGGAAGAATGGCTGAAGGAGAAGTGCAAGGATGTCGAAGGCTGTATGGTCCTGGGAAATGTAGATGCTGCATACAGGAAAATCAAGGAAACATTTCGAGAAAGGAAATCTAGGTGTATAAATATTAAGAGCTCAGATGGAAAGCCACTTCTAGGGAAAGGCAAAGCAGAAAGATGGCAGGAGCATATCCAACAGTTGTATCAAGGTAAAGATGTACATAATTTGGTTCTGGAACATGAAGAGGCTGTTGATGCTGATGAAATGGGCGACCCAATTTTGAGGTCAGAGTTTGACAGAGCTGTGAGGGACCTACATAGGAACAAGGCACCTGGAATTGATGACATTCCCTCTCAATTACTGACTGCCTTAGGAGAAACCAGCATGGCAAGGTTATTTCATTTAGTGTGCAAGGTGTATGAGACAGGAGAAGTCCCATCTGATTTTCGGAAGAATGTTGTTATACCAACTCCCAAGAAAGCCGGTGCTGATAGGTGTGAAAACTACCGCACCATTAGTTTAGTATCTCATGCCTGCAAAATTTTAACACGTATTATTTACAGAAGAATGGAAAAACAAGTTGAAGCTGAGTTGGGAGAAGATCAATTTGGCTTCAGAAGAAATGTAGGAACACGTGAAGCAATCCTGACTTTACGTCTGATCTTAGAGGATCGAATCAAGAAGGACAAGCCCACGTACATGGCATTCGTAGATCTAGAAAAGGCATTCGATAATGTTGATTGGACCAAGCTATTTCAGATTCTGAAGATGATAGTATAACCTTCCAATGTATGTCAGGATGAGATTGGTGAACACATTGGAAGTTTATGTCGAGAAATAATGTCAATGAAATCTCATATCCGGTTATCACACCTCCAGATGAATTAGAAGGCAGTCGATTTGTCTAATTACGTGAACGGCATCGCCGAATTGAAGATATCAGCAGATTGATAACCAGCTCTAAACCCCGTGGTATCTGGGAAATGTTGGTAGATAGTTAATATTGTGAAACATAGGGCAGGATTATATGAATAATACGTATTCTTCAAGTAAAGTTTCCGAAATGCATGAACGGCAGTATATCTGCGACAGAATGTTACTGAGGGCCATGAAATATGTAAACAATAAATTTATATGAGAGGGCCATACCTTGTACATCTAGTCTCGCACGATCCAACGATCGAGATGAAATAAAGAAACTGTCGATTACTAACCTAAATATGAGGCGGCAATTATTAAATAAGTTCCTTTACTAATACAGCTGATTTGTACGAGATCGTCTTACATTATGTGTCAAATGTTTCCAATTGTCAGAAACATATGGGAGCTAGAAGCTGAGAAGAATTCTGAAAAGCAAACCGTCTGCAATTATTATGTTGTAGTAGAATCTGTTTTGTCTCTGAAGAAGTTGACACTCTAAATCTGCACCTCAGAAAGATCGGAAGCGAGAATTCATAGGGAAAAGGATTGTATTGAAAGGAGTTACTAAAGAGATATTGGCATATTATAAACATACAATATTGTAAAACAAGATATCTTGTTATTGAATGAAAAGGCAAGTGTATCGCTTGAACTGTTAAAATTGTATTAAGGTGTATGACCTTGTTCTAATTGATATCTTTGAGTTTCAGGTAACATGGAACCGTCAGCAGTTATTTATTCAGATACAATGTGTGCACGTATTAACATGAACAACTAAAATAGAGGGACCTCAAAGGATCTGATCTGAAATGTGATGGACAATACTTGATGATGTTATTGAGTGAGAGCTGAACTCGGAAGGTGACACCGTCGTGGAGCAACAACCCAGGATGAGTACTTGAATATCTTATACATATTCCGCCACGTAATTGCTTATTGTAGTTGTAGAGTAGTATTTATTTTGTTGTCAATTTTGACATGAACAATTTTAACTTGAAAGCGACCGTTATTTGTTGAACATTGCGTTGTAATATTTATGATCGTTACGTCTAGTGTGGTGAGCCAGACTACGTTGTGATAATATGCGATAGCTGTGTAAGATTTCTTTAATGTTTGCTAGCAAGATTTTACGAAAGTTTCTTCGACATGGATGTTATTGGTACCGTAATGGTGTTATGGTAATGAACGTTAATTTTAACCTGTAGCTCAGAATACCTCGGAGGAGCTCGGTATTTTGCGACGTGCGATTCTGTGGTCTTCAAAATGTTATGTGCTTGTGTGGAAATACAGTGTTTTGATTATAGAAGTGTGATACTATTGTGGTGATATGGAATTAATGCGGCAACGTATTTAGTAATTTTACGTAATTGCCTGAATAGATTGTTCTTTAGTATTGTGAATTCGCTGTGCATGACGAGTTGTGCGATGTAATAAGGTGTTAGTTACGGTAGGATCTTTGAAAATATTTACGTGGATAGAGTGATATGATGATTATAGACGTGTCATTAGGATTGCGAATTTTATGATGATGTTATGTGAAGGTCCTGATGATGGTATTGACGGTGGGAACTATGTTGGTCATGCGTGAATTTTGATGTTGTCGTGATGAATAATTTATTTAGGTACGAGGCCGTATTTTAGAACAATGTTATAGGATGTTGCACTCACGAACACTAGTAGTTGGTCGTCACATTTATCCTATTTAAATACAAGATTGACCAGAGCGCACGATTTTAAAGGGATGTTTAGGATCTTCGCAAGATAATCGGTAACGTAATAATATTAAGGCTGTGTCGTAGAAGGAAATATGATCTTCTATGGTAAGTAAACCATTTCTTTGCTAGTTGGATTTTGTAGATCATTTGAGTTGACGCCTAGTGCTAATGTAGTATTCCAGGTCAAACGTCGCAGTGGTATCCGGAGGCGCAGAATCAACGTAGTTAGACAAGGTTATTGTAGATGTTGCAATGTTTCTTGATGTTTTTATCTAGGTGTGGTCACCGATGAATGTACGTGAGGATCGAGTCTGTCTTTTAAATACATGATTTTGATGGATGTTACATTATGTTATGATCCTGTGTCTTTCAAGCATTTCTGTTGCATTTATGGTGATTTTATATGGTTAGAATAACGGTAATTTTCAAGTTGCTAGATAGACAGATACTGACATATAGTGCGATGATTTTTAAAGGAGAAATGACGGAATATTATGAGATATTCGGGTAGGAAATAACACTCTGAAGTGGACGATTCTATAATTCCCAGTGATTTATTTTTGAAAAATGCGAGATTGATAACTGATCTTTCCATGTAAGCCTTCAGCAGAGGGACACTTTGTCTCTTTTGTTTCGATTGATGATGTTGTATTTATTTGTAACAAGAGCTTGAAGTTAGGTATTTATTTTCAATTTAACATAATATTTTCCCTTTATATCCGTTTGTGTTGCCGAAAATTTGTTCTTAATGTAATTGATACATCTGAAGTTATTTTAAATCATTAAACGGGAAATCCTTCCATAAAATAAAACTTTTTACGGAGTTATCATTTAAAGTAGCGTAGGAACACTAGGATAGTTATTTAATTTAGGATAAGATAAAATGTTGGTCAATGTGTCTCGTCGAATATGCCAATATCTTCGATCTCTTAATACCCTATTGCGGAATATTCACGTAATTTAGGCAGAAATGATGATTACATTCCACGTTAAAAACCACGATGATAGCAGTCCACTTATTTAACCTGTGTCCCAACTCGTCGGACTTGCACGTCCCTTGAGTGGAGCCTTCATGGATCTCCGACTGCATTGCTTCGCCGCGGCTGAACCCAACACTGAGATATAGAATTAAAATATACAAAATGGTCACAGGGACTGCTGTCAGGGCACATATAGGTTATATAATTTTACTTGGCGCCCAACGTGGGGCCAGAGTTGATTTGTTTTATTACCGAACGACTAGACTCGAATTACTTATCGCGTGGCAGTGGACTTAAAGAAAGGAAAACTCGAAGAGACATCGGTAATCAGAGAACATTGAATCTACAACATTGTTGGTGAAGAATGTTTGAAATATTTATTTAATCATATATGTTATGAGTAATATTGGAAGGATTTGACCGTTAATTAGTACTACGATTTTACTTAGTTTCATTTTATGACATTATGGAAGGATTTTCCGTAAAGTTTCAGCTCTTGTTAATCGGGATAATGAGTCATTTAACTCGGATAGAGCAATAGGTTGTTCCGTGTCACTTATTGTAGGATGTCCGTCATATTTCGGGTCAGATCCGGAGAGACCCATACGTTCATTTATTGAATCTAATTCGTGAGGTGCTAGACAGGTATAGGTGTTGTGGAAACACTAGATAAAGACTGTAGAGAGATATTGAGAGTGATTTATTATCAATAAGGAACGATATAGGAAATTACGATGACGTCTCTTGCTCAAGTAAAACTGTTATTGGAGGAGCTCGCTGGAAAAATGAATAAAATGCAGGAATCGCAAGAAAGTACAGAAAAGAAAATTCAGGAGGCACAAGAAAGTACCGAGAAAAGGATTCAAGAGGTACGAGAATCGCAAGAAAGTACAGAAAAGAGAATTCAGGAAGCGCAAGAAAATACAGAAAAGAAAATTCAGGAGGCACAAGAAAATACCGAGAAGAAAATACAGGAATCACAGAGGACTACTAGAGCAGAAATTCACGAATCACACGAAAAAATGCAAGGAACTTTCGACAGAATCACCGATATGGTGCAAGAAAATATGAAGGTGATGCAAGAAGAGATTGTATCGTTAGGATCGAAAGTCGCCGAAGTACAAGGAGAAGTATTAAATTTAAAAGAAGAAGTGAATGCAGCGATGAATGAGAATAAGAGGAATTTTCAAGAAAAATTCGAAGAATTGAAGGATGATTTTAAGTCAAGCATCCAAGAGTTGCGAGTTCAAGTCGACTATGACCTTAAAGAGCTCAAAGAAGAGGTAGATGTGATGCAGGAGAAGATGAAAGAGTCCGATAATAATTGGGATGGAAAACTTAAGAAGGTATCGGATGAAGTCATTATCACCAATGAGAATATTCGGAAAGAGATAACCCAAGCAAGAGAGCAGATCAATGACAGGTTCAATTTGATAACGGAAGAAACTGAAGAGAATAAAGCTTTGATGAATCAGCAAATAAAAGGATTAAAAGACGACTTAAATGCTATTCAAAAGGACGTACAGAACCTAAGAATTGAAAACGAAACAAATAGGAATTTGGTATCATCGTTGAACGACCGACAGACGATAATTGAGGATGGAAGGAAGACTGAAGTAAACAGTCAATTTGAGATACCACAGCTTTGTGTTGATATTAATGACAACGGGACAGTTCATACAGGAAGTGGAACCCAGATTGTCAACATTATACGCACTTATGAAGATAGGCCTAAGAAATTTAACGGAAATATAGGATCCAGTATGACTCCTCGTGGTTTCCTAAGAGAGATTGAGGAATATTTTAGGGAGACAAAGGTATCTACAGAGCGCCAGTTAAAAACAGTGGAGAAACACTTAGAAGGTGCACCACTCATTTGGTTTAAAGCTTTTCGCTACGTTTTTGAGGATTATGCAGGCTTTAAACAAGCTTTCTTGGATAAATTCTGGGGAATCGACGTACAGCAAGGAATCAGACTCGATCTATACTCGAAGAAATATTCTTTAACAGGACCGAGTAGGTTTGCCGAATACTTCACGATGCAATTTCATCGACTGAAGGAGCTTGATTCTCCACCTACAGAAACAGAAATGGTACGAGCAATAATCAAACAGTTCCCTGCGGATATACAGAGATTATTGACGGCGGCAAACATTCAATCAGCCGTGCAAGCAGAGTCGATACTTCGGCAAATTGACAGCACGATAACACATACTAATAGCCGCATAGTAAGACACGTCGATCCGACGGTAAATGTTGTAACACCAGCAGGAGATGAAGGTGTAGAAAGAAACCAGGGATACAATAGTCATGGTCAAGGAGACAGACCTAGGACGAATGAAGGCTACAGAAGAGTGGAACATAGGGACGAGAAGAATGACAAGACGCGCCAGAGGTGGACACCGTTTCGAAACGAAGAGCGGAGATATCCTAGGTATTACAAAAATACAAGGTGGAGTCGGAACAGAGATAAATGGCCGTACCGCAGAAATAGGTATCGGGAAAATTCAAGACAATCAGATATTCGACAGGACGAGGAGATAAACAAGGAAAGAGAAAGGTACCTTGGCGAATTAAGAAAGCAGCAGGAGTGTAAGCAATGGGAACGAGCGATATTGAATCAAGATATGAACGCTGATTGCGTGGGCGCGACTAGTCTGTTGTATCAGCAAGAACAAAGTAAAGAAAGCACTGGTAAAACGTTAAATCCCGCAGCCACACCATTTGACAAGAATAATCAAGGCAATGACGGGGTGAAAAAAAAAACTTCGTTTTGGAATCAGTAACAAATAATAGAATTAGTAAGATAAATCCAAATTATAGGCAGCACGAATGGGTCATAGCAGGAATCGAATCGTGGGAATCTGAACCCGAGGAATTGTTGCACGAAGACGGTCTACCTAAAGGAGTGAAATTAAAGAGAGGACTACCCGTTATTTACGTCACAATATTGGGTATTCGAGTATTGTCATTATTGGATACTGGAGCAAGTATAAGTATCATCTCCAAACTACTATTCTCAGAGCTACAAGACAAAGCACACTTGCCTGTAATTCCGATTGCCAACATGAAAATCAAGGGCATAATTCCAGACAAGGTCACGAAATGCAAGATACAAACTTATTTGCCAATAGAAATCGGAGGAAATTTAATGGAACATCCATTTGTAGTCATGGACAAAATCCAATATAACTTGATTATTGGATCAGATTTTATCAGGGAAAACAACATAGTAATTGATTTAAAGAAAGAAGAAATAAGGATCAGATGTGACGGTGAAAGAGGACTGGACATTACAGCTAGAATAGAAAACAAGGAAACGAGCGAGCTACAGAAAACCATGAACATTTCAATAAATGAAGCTGCACATGTTGCCGAGAAGATAATGGAAAGATACGACACAGAAGACGCTGTATGTGGACAGACAATCGACAGTGGAATAGGAGGAAATTCTGAACAGCAAGGGATAATTGAGAATCTGCTGAAAAGGTATAGCAATGCTTGTAAGAAAACCAGCCGTGTCTTGTCCTACGGAAAAATTCTATTCCAAGTTTGCACATTTGTATATCGGGCCGTTCAAGGTTATTGAAGTACTGGGTAATAACGCCTATAAAATACAGAGTTTGGAGTCCAACAACATTGCTATTTTCAATGCTTCAAGTCTTAAGCAGTACTGTTTTCCGATCGTTGAAGAGGAGGAAGTCAATATCATCGTGGAATACGAAAGGAACGGAGATGCTTGGGATGTTTATTCGCTGACCGACGGATCAGGTGACGAATGATGAAGTCCAGACAGGATTGGAAGACAGGATATGGTATAACAGTATCTCAAGACCAGAGTTATTTTTCGTTCATTTCAGACGTAATAAAAGAAGATTTCATTGAAGAAGAGAATTATGATAAGATCTGGTATGAACATGAAATTTCTCCTTTCATACGAAATTTCATTTTTGAGTAGAGGAGGAATATAACCTTCCAATGTATGTCAGGATGAGATTGGTGAACACATTGGAAGTTTATGTCGAGAAATAATGTCAATGAAATCTCATATCCGGTTATCACACCTCCAGATGAATTAGAAGGCAGTCGATTTGTCTAATTACGTGAACGGCATCGCCGAATTGAAGATATCAGCAGATTGATAACCAGCTCTAAACCCCGTGGTATCTGGGAAATGTTGGTAGATAGTTAATATTGTGAAACATAGGGCAGGATTATATGAATAATACGTATTCTTCAAGTAAAGTTTCCGAAATGCATGAACGGCAGTATATCTGCGACAGAATGTTACTGAGGGCCATGAAATATGTAAACAATAAATTTATATGAGAGGGCCATACCTTGTACATCTAGTCTCGCACGATCCAACGATCGAGATGAAATAAAGAAACTGTCGATTACTAACCTAAATATGAGGCGGCAATTATTAAATAAGTTCCTTTACTAATACAGCTGATTTGTACGAGATCGTCTTACATTATGTGTCAAATGTTTCCAATTGTCAGAAACATATGGGAGCTAGAAGCTGAGAAGAATTCTGAAAAGCAAACCGTCTGCAATTATTATGTTGTAGTAGAATCTGTTTTGTCTCTGAAGAAGTTGACACTCTAAATCTGCACCTCAGAAAGATCGGAAGCGAGAATTCATAGGGAAAAGGATTGTATTGAAAGGAGTTACTAAAGAGATATTGGCATATTATAAACATACAATATTGTAAAACAAGATATCTTGTTATTGAATGAAAAGGCAAGTGTATCGCTTGAACTGTTAAAATTGTATTAAGGTGTATGACCTTGTTCTAATTGATATCTTTGAGTTTCAGGTAACATGGAACCGTCAGCAGTTATTTATTCAGATACAATGTGTGCACGTATTAACATGAACAACTAAAATAGAGGGACCTCAAAGGATCTGATCTGAAATGTGATGGACAATACTTGATGATGTTATTGAGTGAGAGCTGAACTCGGAAGGTGACACCGTCGTGGAGCAACAACCCAGGATGAGTACTTGAATATCTTATACATATTCCGCCACGTAATTGCTTATTGTAGTTGTAGAGTAGTATTTATTTTGTTGTCAATTTTGACATGAACAATTTTAACTTGAAAGCGACCGTTATTTGTTGAACATTGCGTTGTAATATTTATGATCGTTACGTCTAGTGTGGTGAGCCAGACTACGTTGTGATAATATGCGATAGCTGTGTAAGATTTCTTTAATGTTTGCTAGCAAGATTTTACGAAAGTTTCTTCGACATGGATGTTATTGGTACCGTAATGGTGTTATGGTAATGAACGTTAATTTTAACCTGTAGCTCAGAATACCTCGGAGGAGCTCGGTATTTTGCGACGTGCGATTCTGTGGTCTTCAAAATGTTATGTGCTTGTGTGGAAATACAGTGTTTTGATTATAGAAGTGTGATACTATTGTGGTGATATGGAATTAATGCGGCAACGTATTTAGTAATTTTACGTAATTGCCTGAATAGATTGTTCTTTAGTATTGTGAATTCGCTGTGCATGACGAGTTGTGCGATGTAATAAGGTGTTAGTTACGGTAGGATCTTTGAAAATATTTACGTGGATAGAGTGATATGATGATTATAGACGTGTCATTAGGATTGCGAATTTTATGATGATGTTATGTGAAGGTCCTGATGATGGTATTGACGGTGGGAACTATGTTGGTCATGCGTGAATTTTGATGTTGTCGTGATGAATAATTTATTTAGGTACGAGGCCGTATTTTAGAACAATGTTATAGGATGTTGCACTCACGAACACTAGTAGTTGGTCGTCACATTTATCCTATTTAAATACAAGATTGACCAGAGCGCACGATTTTAAAGGGATGTTTAGGATCTTCGCAAGATAATCGGTAACGTAATAATATTAAGGCTGTGTCGTAGAAGGAAATATGATCTTCTATGGTAAGTAAACCATTTCTTTGCTAGTTGGATTTTGTAGATCATTTGAGTTGACGCCTAGTGCTAATGTAGTATTCCAGGTCAAACGTCGCAGTGGTATCCGGAGGCGCAGAATCAACGTAGTTAGACAAGGTTATTGTAGATGTTGCAATGTTTCTTGATGTTTTTATCTAGGTGTGGTCACCGATGAATGTACGTGAGGATCGAGTCTGTCTTTTAAATACATGATTTTGATGGATGTTACATTATGTTATGATCCTGTGTCTTTCAAGCATTTCTGTTGCATTTATGGTGATTTTATATGGTTAGAATAACGGTAATTTTCAAGTTGCTAGATAGACAGATACTGACATATAGTGCGATGATTTTTAAAGGAGAAATGACGGAATATTATGAGATATTCGGGTAGGAAATAACACTCTGAAGTGGACGATTCTATAATTCCCAGTGATTTATTTTTGAAAAATGCGAGATTGATAACTGATCTTTCCATGTAAGCCTTCAGCAGAGGGACACTTTGTCTCTTTTGTTTCGATTGATGATGTTGTATTTATTTGTAACAAGAGCTTGAAGTTAGGTATTTATTTTCAATTTAACATAATATTTTCCCTTTATATCCGTTTGTGTTGCCGAAAATTTGTTCTTAATGTAATTGATACATCTGAAGTTATTTTAAATCATTAAACGGGAAATCCTTCCATAAAATAAAACTTTTTACGGAGTTATCATTTAAAGTAGCGTAGGAACACTAGGATAGTTATTTAATTTAGGATAAGATAAAATGTTGGTCAATGTGTCTCGTCGAATATGCCAATATCTTCGATCTCTTAATACCCTATTGCGGAATATTCACGTAATTTAGGCAGAAATGATGATTACATTCCACGTTAAAAACCACGATGATAGCAGTCCACTTATTTAACCTGTGTCCCAACTCGTCGGACTTGCACGTCCCTTGAGTGGAGCCTTCATGGATCTCCGACTGCATTGCTTCGCCGCGGCTGAACCCAACACTGAGATATAGAATTAAAATATACAAAATGGTCACAGGGACTGCTGTCAGGGCACAATAGGGATCAGATACCGAGAACGAAGAATTATCTACAATCTGTATAAAAATCAGTCTGCAGTGATAAGAATCGAGGGCTTTGAAAAAGCAGCAGCAATCCAGAAAGGAGTGAGGCAAGGCTGCAGTTTGTGCCCTCTCCTTTTCAATGTTTTTTTTTTTTTTTTTTTTTTTGCTAGTTGCTTTACGTCGCACCGACTCAGATAGGTCTTATGGCGACGATGGGACAGGGAAGGGCTAGGAAGTGGAAGGAAGCGGCCGTGGCCTTAATTAAGGTACAGCCCCAGCATTTGCCTGGTGTGAAAATGGGAAACCACGGAAAACCATCTTCAGGGCTGCCGACAGTGGGGTTCGAACCTACTATCTCCCGAATACTGGATACTGGCCGCACTTAAGCGACTGCAGCTATCGAGCTCGGTCCTTTTCAATGTTTACATAGAACAGGCAGTAAAGGAAATCAAAGCGAAATTTGGAAAGGGAATCACAGTCCAAGGAGAGGAAATCAAAACCTTGAGATTTGCCGATGATATTGTTATTTTATCTGAGACTGCAGAAGATCTCGAGAAGTTGCTGAATGGTATGGATGAAGTCTTGGGTAAGGAGTACAAGATGAAAATAAATAAGTCCAAAACAAAAGTAATGGAGTGCAGTCGAATGAAGGCAGGTGATGTAGGAAATATTAAGTCTTAAAGGAAGTAGATGAATATTATTACTGGGTAGTAAAATAACTAACGATGGCAGAAGTAAGGAGGACATAAAATGCAGACTAACACAAGCAAGGAAGAGCTTTCTTAAGAAAAGAAATTTGCTCACTTCAAACATTGATATCGGAATTAGAAAGATGTTTCTGAAGACTTTTGTGTGGAGCGTGGCATTGTATGGATGTGAAACATGGACGATAACTAGCTCAGAAAGAAAGAGAATAGAAGCTTTTGAAATGTGGTGTTACAGAAGAATGCTGAAGGTGAGATGGATAGATCGAATCACGAATGAAGAGATACTGAATCGAATTGGTGAGAGGAGATCGATTTGGCTAAATTTGACGTGAAGAAGAGATAGAATGATACGACATATCTTAAGACACCCAGGACTTGTTCAGTTGGTTTTTGAAGGAAGTGTAGGTGGTAAAAATGGTAGGG
Organism: Anabrus simplex; assembly: GCF_040414725.1. Lineage (NCBI taxonomy): Eukaryota > Metazoa > Arthropoda > Insecta > Orthoptera > Tettigoniidae > Anabrus > Anabrus simplex. Next base: position 245,907,969 of record NC_090265.1, on the reverse strand, counting down.
GTAGACCAAGGTATGAATATGACAAGCAGATTAGAGCAGATGTAGGATGCAACAGTTATGTAGAAATGAAAAGGTTAGCACAGGATAGGGTGCCATGGAAGGCTGCATCAAACCAGTCTATGGACTGATGACTCAAACAACAATACAAGCCTTTCCAATGTCCATTGATCTCTCTGCGTGGTGCACCCAGCTAGCACATTGGATGCCATGACAATAACAGCAGAAGAGCTTTACTAGCTGCATTACATAAGATGCTACTTTGGTCAATTTGAATGACATTTGGACACGCGGATAACCGACATGTATGCATGTATCGAAGAAGAACGATTGTCATACATTATCAATTTCATTTCTGTATTGATAGTTCAACAGTTCACAATTGTAGGTTTGGGGTTAATTATATGTATTTACATTTGATGTTAGGTGCTCGAGGAACCACACCTAAATTTTTTGTCAACTTCTGCAATAACTTTGGGCTGAATAGAGATTTCATCTATAACATCTCCATTACCACAATCAAGAAATCCATCATGATTTTCAAGAAGCATGCTTGCAGTCCTCAAATAAATGTTTCACGTGTCTCACTCTTTTGCCTACCCTTAACCTCGTAAGATCTCATTATCTTATGTATCTACCGGATATCTTATTGCTGTTACGGTACTCTTTGTCCTTGGGCAACCTGCAGTTGTTGCAGGAAGATTTTATAATAATTATAATAATTAAATTTAAAATATTACACTATTTAAGATATGTACAGTTCTAAATTATGGTGATAGACATCACCGAAAACTGTTTTATACACCTTGACCAGTTTTTCAATCCAAATCTTAATCTGAATGATATTTCTGAGAAACCCAATGCCCTTTTCGATTTTCTCATCTCCATTTTAAATAACCTGAAGTCAACAAATAAGGAATCAATCTTTCACAATTTACACAATACCCTCTCATGCCACTTCCCCCTTCCGCAACACCCCCCTTGATCCTCCTTAGTTCTCCCCCCCTCCCCCCAAGGGGCTCTGAACTTCGGAGCGTGGGTTGGCGACCACGGGGCCCTTAGCCGAGTCCTGGCATTGCTTCCACTTACTTGTGCCAGGCTCCTCACTTTCATCTATCCTGTCCGACCTCCCTTGGTCAACTCTTGTTCCTTTCCGACCCCGATGCTTTTAGGTTTCTGAGGGCTAGGGAGTCTTTCATTTTCACGCCCTTCATGGTCCTTGTCTTCCTTTGGCTGATATCTTCATTTTTCGAAGTATCGGATCCCTTCCATTTTTCTTTCCTTCCCACCCTCCATCCCCCAGGGGCTCTGAACTTCGAAGCGTGGGTTGGCGACCACGGGGCCCTTAGCTGAGTCCTGGCATTGCTTCCACTTACTTGTGCCAGGCTCCTCACTTTCATCTATCCTGTCCGACCTCCCTTGGTCAACTCTTGTTCCTTTCCGACCCCGACGCTATTAGGTTTCCGAGGGCTAGGGAGTCTTTCATTTTCACGCCCTTCGTGGCCCTTGTCTTCCTTTAACCGATATCTTCATTTTCGAAGTGTCGGTTCTCTTCCTCTTTTTTCCTCGAATTAGTGTTATATAAAGGATTTTGCCCAATTGTATTTCCTCTAATAACAATAACCATCACCACCACCACCATCACCATCCTCTAATAAACGTTCCCCAGCCCCTTTCTCTATTTATCATTTCTTTATCAATTACTACGGCAAGTTGTTTCGAGTTGAACCTCGTATTTCATTCATTATTTCTTCCTATTTTTTAATATATTTTTATTTGGCTTTATTCTTTTTTAACATTTTAAATTATTTTAAAACCTATATATCCACTTTGAATTTGACAAAATTAAACCCTACACTGTTTTCCTAAGACTTCATTCACGTCACCTTTTACTCTTCGGCCGGAGAAACAAATGCCTACAAGACCTGCCTAGCAACGACTTTACATAAGTGCATACTTGACCTGCTTATGAACTTAAACTATATTTGTTTTCGGCGCAAGATAGTGATGTTCTGTTTACTCTCTTGACTGTGATTATTGTGTTTTGAACATTAACTGAATTGCTACGATATGATACAATGTTAATTTTTTGCCTGTGTTCAATGTATTAGTTGTTTTAAGATCTTCGCTAATTGGCTGATGATGACACTTGAAATGTGTTGAAACCGGTCCCAATAAACAAGTTGTAACTACTTTTTAGTTCAACTTACTATGGAGTATTGAAAGGTGGATCCTTCCCTATAATATTGTACATCTTATTTATCTGAGTTTGTTCAGTATTAACTTTCACACCTCCATAGACTAGTTGCAGTGGTTTACACAGAGCATTGTTGGTTCAAAATTCACGTGCACAGAACTGTGTCTAAACGTTAATAATCACAATAGCACTTGTTACAATTTGGTGAGAAAACTGTACATGATCTGCTATCAGACAGATATACAAAAAGTGGTCAAATGCAATGTAACTATGCCATTCCGGGGAGATATGCTGCCATTGGCTGGTGCGTGTGACGTCACCCTGAGGATAGTCCTACCGCCAGATTCAATGCGTTATGTATTGAAGGGCACAGTTAGCTGAGAGCTTTTTGAGTTAATCTTGTTAGATATTTTCATTACACTCCACTAAGTCATGTATCTTTAGAGAACATAACATTCGTCATTTAAAATTAATACGAAAATATAGTGCCTCACATCTTTAGCTGTAATGATAAACATACACTCACAGCGGCAATTGCAAAATTGAATAAAATAACATTTAATGAACAAAGTACTCAAACTAATAAGCATACAAATGAGGTAAATATGTGAATTCAACACTTTTTAACTCAACATAAAGGACAGTTAGTATCCAACTTATTATGGATAATTATCACAACTTCAAAAAAAAAATATCACATATGACTGTAGGTTACAGGAAATGCAATAATTTAAGAATATTTTGTTATACATCCAGACTTATGTTCTATTGGAGATTAGATATTAACTCTTCTTAAATTAACTTATCCCTTTATAAGTACTCAATAAAACACTTTCTTTTCTAACTAACTTTATTTGCAGGATCTATAAGTGCTAAATAATACAATTTAACAGAAAAAAAGACAATCCAGTGCTCAGGAGGTCAGTAATAAGATGGGAATTTACTTTCCACCACCTGCTGTCTGCCATTCAGAAGTGGAAATATACTTCCCATAGCCCACCTAGGGACACAATTTCAGTTCAGTTAGTTCACTTTTATTTAGCAGAAATATTTCGGACACCTATGTGGGCTAAGGGAAGCATATTCCCACATATACTGTGAAAGAAATTTATATCTCAGAACTTTTCAATTGGTAAAAGGAAGTAAATAATCTCAGAACAAATGAGAAAAATGCACAATAAACAAAGAAAATTCATGTAAATAGTATACAGACTTATAAAATGTTGATTTCTCGCCCTATTTTCACTTCATAAATCTTGTTCAAAACAGGAGTTGCGCTGGCACAATATCACTATTCAGATGTTTTCCAAAGAAGCTAAAGATTCCAAGGAGATCAGAATAGTTCCACAGATCTTCCCAAGAGTGCAGCACACATCAATACATGGGAAATAAACTCCCATCGCCCAGAAATGACAAAAAACCGAGGTGGGAAAATAATTCCTACCGCCTTATAAAGGGTTATAATGTTACTGAGAGAAGATTCTTCTTCACAGCATACTTTCATGAAATGTCCACATATCTTTTCTGGTTTGTCTAATCTTGCCAGTATAGGAACTAATTTCAAATCTAACCTATTGGAAGCGTCTATGGTTATAGTAACCAAATTAGCAGCTAGAAGTTTAGTTTCAACATTCTTGTTTACAAACTATTAACTACTATTGCATCACTTTTTGTTTTTCCACAAGTAAACTTTTTATCATAAAACTGATTTAGCAATTTTTACTCACTATCACAGGAATTGATGCTCAAACCATGCAACAAAAGTTGCCTCTCGAGCAGCACACTATAAATCTTCAGACTTTGCAACTTTATTCTTAACAAATGTATCCATTACCTTGCTTACACTAGAAGCTTTGCAATGCTTCTGAGTTTCCATGTGCTTACTTATATCCCCAAGGCCACCAAATGCAATTAAAAACAGTGAATTACAGGGTCATTATTTATGCTTGGCAGGGACCTTATCGCTCAAACTTCGCCAGCGATTACAGGCCGCTACCGGCCGCTGGCGCACGCGGTCTCAAGCACTTCTGCAGTTGCTGAGAGCTGAGCTCCGAGATAGTAGGGTGTTCAATGAAGCTACTGCGTACTGTATGTCGTATTGTATAGTGTTTTACTGTGATTGTGTATAGTGCTGTAATGTATGTGAAATATTTGTTACGTGAACGTGTATATCTGCACAATACTTACAGTAAGTGCAGAAAATAGTGCATTAGGACAAGACAAAAGTTTCGAGCGAAATTTCCAGGGAGACCCATTCCTATCAATCGGACAATAAAACAACTGGCCAAGAGATTCAAACGTACAGGTTCAGTAAACAATAAAAATAAACATAAAGGTTGTTATCTCCTTAAAAAATCTGTCGTCCCCCTTGTAGCCCAGATTTAACGGCATGCGATTTTTATTTGTTGTGAATGTTAAAAAATTTAGTTTATTGGAACAACCCTCACACACTGGATGAATTTAGAAACAATATACGAGTTGCAATTGCATCCATCAGTGCTGAAGAACTTGGTAGAGTAACCAAAAACTTCATTAGGAGAAGCCGATTATTTTGGCAGCGCATGGGGAACATTTTCAGCATAAACTGTAAAAATTGTGAGTAAAATGCATGATAATGATTTTTTAGCATAAACTGCAAACATGGTGAGTAAAATGCATGATAATGATTTTGAGCACCGTATTCTGCCGTACATATGCATGCGCGGTAGCCGGCAACTGAACCGTCACTGGCGGCTAAGGTCGAGCGAGAAAGTCCCTGCCAAACATAAATAAAGACCCTGTACAAACAGTGCACATAACCCCATCTTCATTCCCAATTTCGTTATTTCTAGTTCTCTTTAGAAATAGATATTCCTTTCATAACTTAGTGGAGAAGACACATTTCTTCTTCAACATTTTAATAAGAACTTGTTATACTACACTCACCAGCAAAAAAAGTGAAACACTACATATTTCAGACAAAATGTAACGTTAGCCCATTTGAAACCTTGTAAAAATCAATATTATGACATTGCAACAATATGGCAATTTATTTTAAATTAAACAGCCCATTTGAAAAGTTTCATCTCTAAAATTGACAAACATTATTTATCGTGACAATCACAACAGTCCACCAACACAAATTTCGAAACCTGAAGCTCTGCACCGTTTCGTATACAGTCCATTTGTCCACACATTTTTAAAACATTTCCATTGCCTCAGTAACGGGTATTACCAATCTGCCTGGAGCGCAGCCCAAAGTTGAGCAAGTGTGTCGGGGGAACGACTCCTAGCACGCCTCCCAAGCATATCCCAGGTCTGCTCTATAGGTTTAGGTCGGGACTAGGAGGAGGCCACACCATATGCTCAATTCAAACTTCATCCAGATACTGATGTACACGAACGGCAACGTGTGGGTGAGCAGTCATGCATCAGGATAAAGTTCTCGCCGATGACACGATCCACTAAAATCTCCGATGTATCGGTGGGTGCCAGACTTCCATTCTTGAACACAAACTCTGTGTGCAACAGTGACAATCCCTGCCCAGACCATCACAGAAAGCCTCAAATGAATGGTGTCCTTGCAGAGAAAGTACAGGTTGAATAACGTTCCCCAGACCTTCTCTGTACTCTACCCCTTCCTTCCAGCGCCCTCAAACAGAATCTGGATTCACCCGAAAACAGCACTGAGCTCCACTGCTCCACAGTGCAGTTTCGATGGACATTGGCGAATTACACCCCAGAGGCATAGTGCTCACGTGTAAACAGAGATCCTGTGGCGGGCCTCTTGGACTTCAAAATCGCTTCATACAACCTCCTCCGTACTGTCCTTTCACTGATATTCGTGCCCTGTACTTGCTGCTAACAATATTTTACTCTACAGTTTTAGTGTGACGATTACGAAGAACTTAAATTACAAGAAAGCAGTCATCGCACTCAGTGGTGCTTCTCTTAAACCAGAACCGGGCTTCCTGGTGTATAAATTGTTCTCTCTGTACCTTTTAACAGTTCTGTACACGTTAGAACTAGATATGCCTGTAAAATCTGTTACACAACGTACACTGCGCCCATCCTCCACTAATGCCATGGCCCTTGCTGGGTTTTCAGGTGAAAAAGCCATTACGACCTGACTTAGAAGCGAGACTAACTGTTGTAGACAAACCGTAATGTCCACAAAAATATGCGGCATGAGAATTCATAGCAATAATCCTTAAGATAGCTGTTTGTGGTTTTTCTTATCCGAGGGCAGGAAACGGCAATATTGGTGCTGTGGTTGTCATGATAAATAATGTTCATAAATTATTGCACTGAAACTTCTCAAATGGGCTAATTAACTTATGATACACTGCCATATTGTTGTAATGTCGTAACATTTAGTTTATACAACTTTTCAAACAGACTGACATTACATTCTGTCTGAAATACGTAGTGTTTAGCTTTTCTTGCCGGTGGGTATAATTTCATAACCACAAACAAAAAGAAACTTCATCTATGCTGTAAGCACATGCGCGTGCAGTGAAGGCAAGGAGCATAGTGAATACACTGCGAAGTTGTTAGAATACTATTTTACAGAATATATCTAAATCTTTACCAAGGAAGAAAGAAATTAAAGAATTACGAACTCTGGTGTTAAAAACAACATTGTGACTGACTTTAAAGTGCATATAGTGATGCCATCTGGTAACTGGAATTGGAACTACCGGTAAGTAATCTTTTCACTTCTTTTCTGTCTCCTGATAAATACAAACAAGAAAATACGGGCATTTTGTCATTTTTTTAAAGTATGATATGAACAAGCCCTTTATATACAAATTCTCCAGATAAAATATGGATGTCCAGTAACTCTATACATTCCAAAAAAATTGATATTACTTTGAACGATATGTGTTATGCAATTTCTGGCTGCCTCAAACCAACAAAGGTTAAAAAGCTATACCACACTTTTGACATCTCCACCTTTAATCTGACAGCAAGTAACAGGTGCAACTGAGAATCTCATACAAGAGGCAGACAACTGTCATCCTCTCTATGGGCATGAAATAGTACAACAGCGTCTCAGGTTACGGAGGAGTTTCATTAATAACACCAGGGCAGCTCCAGCCACACCAAGCGTTCTTAGGAGTCAACACTGGCAGACTGGATTTGGCCACCAGAAAGAACATCAGCACAAATTTTATAATCTTGACCTGCTTAGAAAACACTTAATAGGATAAGAACTGGAATGCCTAGAACCAAGCTACACTCAAAATGTTGGGGTTATACACAGAATGCTGATTGTGACTGTGGTGCAATTCAAGATCTTGAGCATCTATTTCACTGTCCAAATTGCCCTGTGGAAACCCAACTTGAAGACTTCACTACAGTCAGTACCAAGCATTTTTACTGGTGGACAAAGGTACACCAACTGGGTGATCCGATTTATTTTTTAACCATTGTAACTAATGCACAATGGTCTAAAATAAGGATGTGCAAGAGACCTGAATCCAAAAATCAACCTGATGTATGTGCTAGGGTGTTTCACTGTAAACTACTGGAACTTCATGATCTTTGTTTAGGGTCTTTCTTTGGTGAACCTACTAAATAAATAACCCCATGGCACTACATCCCTGAAGGGCCTTGGCCTACCAAGTGACAGCTGCTCAGTCTGAAGTCCTGCACATTACGAGATGTCGTGTGTCAGCATGACGAATCCTCTCAGCCATTATTATTGGCTTTATAGACCGGGGCCGCTATCTAACTGTCAGTTAGCTCCTCAATTCTAATCACATGGCTGAGAGGACCTCGAACCAGCCCTCAGATCCAGGTAAAAATCCCTGACCTGGCCAGGAATCAAGCCCGGGGCCTCCGGGTAAGAGGCACACATGCTACCCCTACACTACGGGGCCGGCTCTTTGGTGAACCACCATATATAATTTACGCCATTTGATTTCAAAAGTAAGGTTTACCACACGAACATATTTATTTTCGAATTACAAACAAGAACTGATTTCAGTTCAAGCTGCTGACATCCACAAGTTCACCGGAGCAGATATCTCACATATAGAGGAAGCTGGAGGTGAACTTAATGAAGCCGTCATCGCAAACACAATCCACAGACCACGTGGCCCCCATCGTGGTAGCAATCTTCTATCTTGGGATGGAACACTTCATTTCTTCCCCAAACCTTCATCAGAGGCCACATACATTGACAGCAATGGATTTGTTACTGTCAATGGTAAAGATCTTTTTTCTTTTCTTTCTATTGGCTTTACATCCCACCGACATATATGTCTCATGGCGACGATGGGACTGGAAAGGGCTAGGACTGGGAAGGAAGCGGCCGTGGCCTTAATTAAGGTACAGCCCCAGCATTTGCCTAGTGTGAAAATGGGAAACCACGGAAAACCATCTTCAGGGCTGCCGACTAATGAAGTGGAAGAGTATGTAACCAAACAGTACCTTGGCTCCAGTGATGGAATATGGCATATTCTTCAGTTCAATCTCACGGAGAGCGAACCGTCAGTTACATTGGACAATCGGGTGCCAGTGTATTTGATAATACACAACATAAACGTAGCAAGAGACTAATATATCAACTAGATTGTAGTTAGCAGATAATATGATTTGAATATATATTGATGAGACGACGGACACTGCAGGTAGATATATAGGGAATGTAATTATTGGAACACTCCGCGCTGATCGTCCTGGGGATATATTTCAAGTAACCTCAGAAATTTTAGGGAGAGCAAATCATTCAACAACTGCAATTCTTTTTGATAATGCACAAAAAATTTTGTGGAAGGATGAAATTAAGTGGGAAAACGTTCTTCTCATTGTTGCTGATGCTACTCCGTACATGGTAAAAATAGCTGAAGGCCTCAAGATGTTTTATCTAAGAATGACTCACCTCACTTGCATTGCACAGGCTTTGCATAGGATGGCAGACGAAATTCGTAGAAATTTTCCTGAATTCGATAAATTAATATCTAACATTAAAAATTTTTTTAAAGCACCACTGTGGGTTGCGACATTGAAGCAGTTAGCTCCTTTGACACCACTCCCTCCACAGCAAGTTCTTACTAGGTGGGAGACGTGGCTCGATGCTGTCGTGTATTACTGCAAAAACTACTCCACTTTCAAAAACATTGTTAAAGGCTTCAACAAAGATGATGCCTCTTCTATCAAGATTGCACAGGAATTGTTTTCCAACAGTCTATGAGAAAGTTTGGCATACATTAAGTCAAACTTTGGAATTACATTGAGTGGAATTACTCGACAGAAGCTGCTAGCTTAGAAATTCATGCAAGTATTGAAATTGTCAGAAATGTTGAACATTCAGTACAACAATCACATGGAATAGTTGTCGACAGTGTAAAACGGAAACTTCAAAATGTGCTAAATTGAAATGACTGTTTTCACTGTGTGTGCAAGATAAATGTTCTTAGAGGAGATGGTACGAGTACCCTTCAAGATGAATGCATACTCGATGGCAGTGATTTAACATTATTTAAATATGCACCGGTAAAGTTTCTTTTCTTACAAGAATGTGTTAAGTGATAATTAGAGGTCTTTCGCACCTGATGCTTTGAAAATGAATCTTGTCATACACTTAAATTCCACCCATGGAGAAAAACGAAAAAGGTATGCGAGTTTGCACTATAGGCCTTGCTGTCCAACCATAATGTAATGAAAGACATCTACTTAATTCGTTTTATGGTGCTCAATTTCAACTTTAACGCATTTTAATAATATTAATGAAATCTGGGCTTAAACATTCCAATACATTTAAAAAATATATATTGATTTCTAGTTTTCTCGTATTTCAAACCACCAATGCACAGTGCAAACATGTTTTGACTATTAAAATGTGTGATCTGATAATCTTAGCGAACTTGTATTCACAAATGTTTGATAAGTGAATCAAGGATAATAGACTGTGAATAACTGGTAAACACATATATTCAGGAAATTAATATGAAATTAGGAATAAAGAACTTAATTAACAAATATGTACCAAAGGAATTGCAGTTTCGATTTATAACTTATTCTTAAATGTCCGTATTAAGATTAATCATTAATCATTAATCATTGTAACATTTACGTCATATTTTGTCAATTTTAAGGTCATATTTTGTTGCTTTAGAGGTCATATTTGCTTGCTTATTTGGACTATTTTTAGGTCTTAAACATCCGAGTGATGATACATGGATTACATTCAAAATCTGAATATTTAATATTTTTCAGAATCTCATAAAAATACACTTTCAATTCATCATATATAACTGGATCCCGTAATTCTATATTCTATCACTTACCATCCTTTAATATCCACCTAATGAAACCAGTCTTCTGTTCCACTCCAACAAAAGAGCCATCTAGTGTAGACAACAAGAGCAAGGGATCCTCCCACTCCTGAGCCAAATCTGTATTTAGATGCTAAAAACAAAAGAACAACTTATTAGTCTGTAGTAAGAAAGAGCAAATAAAACATATACCATATTTAATTCACTATCTCCCTTACAAGCAATCCTTACAACCACAGCTGCTAAAACTGCTATTACCGCATGTACTTAATAACAAATAAAGGTAACAATTTACTATTGTTTTTAAGGTAAAACTTATTCAATCTACTACATTCATCAGTCTTTAACAACTGACTATGAAAGGTTCATTATTCATTACTGAATCAGGTTTATGTCGACCTTTCGATAAGGAAGTACTGTATTGGGTTAAAAAGGACACACATGAGGTGCCTAGTATCAAACATGGACAAAAGCCATTTTGTAAATCTTTCAGTAGAGCCACATTTTTGTTTTTCTACGTTAACCTCCCGATACAAGTGTGAAAATTTTTGTGTGCCATATTGCCAGCCCTATGAACAAGAAAACCATGGTCGACACTTAAGAATTTCATTCTAAGGCAATGTAAAACACGTTCAAATATGATGATGTCCATTTTTGAAACTGAGATTGGCTTTTGTCCATTTTTTATACAAACATCCATGTAATTGTCCACTTTTCAAACAAACTATCCCAGTATTTTGAAACAAAGTTGCAGGATGACACAAAAGTAAACATCTGTTTTAAAAGAAATATAATGAAAACATGAAATAAATAAGGTTATACTTATAATTTGTTAACAATTTTAAGATTCATTTCAGTTCTGGGCAAATAACCTCTAGTTCATCACACAGGTCTTCAAACCATTCATATTAATAATCATTAACAGCTTGTACATTTTCACTACAACGGTTATTATAACGGCTTCGACATGCCACTTAAGGGAGACGTTTAATTTTCACTCTTTTCCAAAGCGCTTACCTAGTAATTTGTCAACATCTTTAAGTTTCTGTGGGCTTACATTCACACCAATGTCAACAGGTAAAGGACTCATAAACTTGCCTGCCCTGCCTTTGTGATCTTGCACTCAATACCTGTGTTCAAATAGTAGCCTCCCTCACTTTTAACTACAAAATTGCCTCTTTTCGTGTAACTGAGCACAATTTTTTTACACTGTGAAAAATGTAATGTAAAAGGAAATCATCCTGGAGGTGTTGCGAGCAGCCAAGCTCATGGAGAGGAGGAAAATGATGTTGGTGAAATTACGCTGGAGGAAGTGGAAAGGATGGTAAATAAACTCCATTGTCATAAAGCAGCAGGAATAGATGAAATTAGACCTGAAATGGTGAAGTACAGTGGGAAGGCAAGGATGATATAGCTTCATAGAGTAGTAAGATTAGCATGGAGTGTTGGTAAGGTTCCTTCAGATTGGACAAAAGCAGTAACTGCACCTATCTATAAGCAAGGGAACAGGAAGGATTGCAACAACTATCGAGGTATCTCATTGATTAGTATACCAGGCAAAGTATTCACTGGTATCTTGGAAAGGAGGTTGCGATCAGTCGTTAAGAGGAAGTTGGATGAAAACCAGTGTGGTTTCAGACCACAGGGAGGCTGTCAGGATCAGATTTTCAGTATGCACCAGGTAATTGAAAAATGCTACGAGGAATAGACAGTTGTGTTTATGTTTCGTAGATCTAGAGAAAGCATATGACAGGGTACCGAGGGAAAAGATGTTCGCCATACTGGGGGACTATGGAATTAAAGGTAGATTATTAAAAGCAATCAAAGGCATTTATGTTGACAATTGGGCGTCAGTGAGAATCGATGGTAGAATGAGTTCTTGGTTCAGGGTACTTACAGGGGTTAGACAACGCTGTAATCTTTCACCTTTGCCGTTCGTAGTTTACATGGATCATATGCTGAAAGGTATAAAATGGCAGGGAGGGATTCAGTTAGGTGGAAATGTAGTAAGCAGTCTGGCCTATGCTGACCACTTGGTCTTAATGGCAGATTGTGCCGAAAGCCTGCAGTCTAATATCTTGGAACTTGAAAATAGGTGCAATGAGTATGGTATGAAAATTAGCCTCTCGAAGACTAAATTGATGTCAGTAGGTAAGAAATTCAACAGAATTGAATGTCAGATTGGTGATACAAAGATAGAACAGGTCGATAATTTCAAGTATTTAGGTTGTGTGTTCTCCCAGGATGGTAATATAGTAAGTGAGATTGAATCAAGGTGTCGTAAAGCAAATGCAGTGAGCTCGCAGTTGGGATCAACAGTATTCTGTAAGAAGGAAGTCAGCTCCCAGACGAAACTATCTTTACATCGGTCTGTTTTCAGACCAACTTTGCTTTACGGGAGCAAAAGTTGGGTGGACTCAGGATATCTCATTCATAAGTTAGAAGTAACTGACATGAAAGTAGCAAGAATGATTGCTGGTACAAACAGGTGGGAACAATGGCAGGAGGGTACTCGGAATGAGGAGATAAAGGCTAATTTAGGAATGAACTCGATGGATGAAGCTGTACGCATAAACCGGCTTCGGTGGTGGGGTAATGTGAGGCAAATAGAGGCGGATAGGTTACCTAGGAGAATAATGGACTCTGCTATGGAGGGTAAGAGAAGTAGAGGTAGACCAAGACGACGATGGTTAGACTCGGTTTCTAACTATTTAAAGATAAGAGGTATAGAACTACGTGAGGCCACATCACTAGTTGCAAATCAAGGATTGTGGCGACATTTAGCAAATTCACAAAGGCTTGCAGACTGAACACTGAAAGGCACAACAGTCTATAATGATAATGTATGTATGTATGTATGTATGTATGTATGTATGTGAAATCTTGAAATGAAGTTGACTACCAAATTTCAGATAAACCTGTGATTATTCTTTCCAATTCAGTGGTTCCCAGTTTTGTCCAACAACTTTCACTGTGCCGTATCTTTTGAACACCTCATGATATTTATTTGGACTTATTGTGGTGGTCATTTTCTTCAGGTCTTTCTCAATGAGTCCAAAATTTCTATCTGAGGGCAGATATCAGTGCCCAATAACTGAAAATACGAGTTTTAATTTCCTTACTCATTCTCCAGCCACGTATAAACAGACACATTGTCAGGGTGCAGTTTGCTTTGAGATGTGCCTGTTACAACAGACAGATTGTAACAGTAGAGGTGTCAAACAATAAGCCGACTGATCATTTAATTTTGGAGAAACAAGGTTCTTTTGGCAATCATAGGACATTAAAAAGCAGTCCTACCCTTTCTTCCTTCAGATGTCGATAAAAATTCTCTGCTTGTTTTTTGTGCATAGTTCTCATTAACATTAAGGTTGATCTTTCCTCTTCATTCTTTTCAAACTTAATAAATTGCTCTAGTTCCAAGCATGTAGTGCACTCATCTGTGCCAGGAAAAGAAAACCCTAAATTAAATCTGGTATTTAAAATGTGCCGAAAGTAAGCTTCCTTTACATGCAGTTCCACTTCTCTACCTTCATTATACACACGCAAGCTCAGGTGGACACTCCAAAACATTGTCTTCCATACTGAACAAAAATATTTTCCCAAATACTTATGTTATAAGTAAAACGCTGAAAAGAAATTAACACTAAATTTTCAAGCACGCGCCGACAAGAGAATGTAAAAACAATTTTTTTATTGTCTCCTATCAATCAATCAATCAATCACTACTGATCTGCATTTAAGGCAGTCACCCAGGTGGCAGATTCCCTATCTGCTGTTTTCCAAGCCTTGTCATAAATGATTGCAAAGAAATTGGAAATTTATTGAACATCTCCCTTGGTAAGTTATTCCAATCCCTAACTACCCTTCCTATAAACGAATATTTGCCCCAATTTGTCTTCTTGAATTCCAACTTTATCTTCATATTGTGATCTTTCCTACTTTTAAAGACACCATCCAAACTTATTCGTCTACTGAGTACTCCCATGCCATCACTCCACTGACAGCTCGGAACATACCACTTAATAATACCAACATGAATGGTCCGTTATTGGACATTATAAATTTTCCAGCTAACTCTTTCTTGGTTGCCAGCGTTTCGCCCTCGTGTGCTAGGGTGGGCTCATCAGTTGGTACCTAGCACACATACCAATACGCTGGCTAGTGTATACCGTGGAGGCCACTGCATAGGCAAGGGCGAAACGCTGGCAACCAAGAATGAGTTAGCTGGAAAACTTATAATGTCCAATAACGGACCATTTATATTGGTATTATAAATTTACTTATTCAGGACAAATATTTCAGATTCCCTATGGGAATCAACATCTATATCATCTGATGACCAAGCAGGCATCAATTTTTGCTGATGAGACAAAGTCTCTTAGTGCATTGGCACTGCCGGTGGCTCCAGTTAGCCTACGCAGTGGCCTCCATAGTATGCACTAGCCAGCGTATTGGTATGTGTGCTAGGTACCAACTGATGAGCCCACCCTAGCACACGAGGGCAAAACGCTGGCAACCAAGAATGAGTTAGCTGGAAAATTTATAATGTCCAATAACGGACCATTTATATTGGTATTATAAATTTACTCATTCAGGACAAATATTTCAGATTCCCTATGGGGATCAACATCTATATCATCTGATGGCCAAGCAGGCATCAATTTTTGCTGATGAGACAAAGTCTCTTAGTGCATTGGCACTGCCGGTGGCTCCAGTTAGCCTACGCAGTGGCCTCCACGGTATGCACTAGCCAGCGTATTGGTATGTGTGCTAGGTACCAACTGATGAGCCCACCCTAGCACACGAGGGCGAAACGCTAGCAACCAAGAATGAGTTAGCTGGAAAATTTATAATGTCCAATAACGGACCATTTATAATGGTATTATAAATTTACTCATTCAGGACAAATATTTCAGATTCCCTATGGGAATCAACATCTATATCATCTGATGGCCAAGCAGGCATCAATTTTTGCTGATGAGACAAAGTCTCTTAGTGCATTGGCACTGCCGGTGGCTCCAGTTAGCCTACGCAGTGGCCTCCACGGTATGCACTAGCCAGCGTATTGGTATGTGTGCTAGGTACCAACTGATGAGCCCACCCTAGCACACGAGGGCAAAACGCTGGCAACCAAGAATGAGTGAGCTGGAAAATTTATAATGTCCAATAACGGACCATTTATATTGGTATTATAAATTTACTCATTCAGGACAAATATTTCAGATTCCCTATGGGAATCAACATCTATATCATCAACATACCACTTAGTCGAGCAGCTCGTCTCCTTTCTCAAATTCTTCCCAGAGGTGGGAATAGCTGTTAAATGAATGAAAACAGGAAAAGCAGCAGTGATGGATGAAATATGTGTGGAATGACAAAGGCAGCAGGACCTACTGGTCTACACTGGTTATACAGGCTGCTAAAGTATATATGGAGAAAAAAAATAAGTACCTGATGATTGGTGTAAAAGTGTGATAATACCAGTATTTAAGAAAGTTGACAATTATCAAGGAATTACAGTCATGAGCAGCCAAAATATTGAAGAGAATAATAGAAAGGAGGATGAAAAGAAGTGCAGAAAGAAATTTAGAATAAGAGCAAAATAGATTTTGACAGGGCAGGTCAACGATAGACCCCATATTTACCATGAGATTACTGATGTAAAAACAGTGGGAATATAGAAAATATCTGGTAATCATTGATCTAGAGAAGGCATACAATAGTGTTAATAGAGAAAAAGGTGTGGGAAACCCTGGAAAGAAAAGGATGTGGAAGGCAATCGAGAGAACTAGTAAAAGCAATGTATATGAAATGTTCTAGTTGTGTCCAGTCTCTACTGGGGAGAACAGATTGGTTTAGAAACCAAACTGGACAAGATGTATTGTCTCCACTTATGTTTATTATGGATGAAATTCCAAAGGAAACAAAGGCAAGATATAGAGGGGATATGAAAATATTGTTGTTTGCAAATGACATAGTGATCTGGGGAGTCAACAATACAAAAGTGCAAATCCAACTAGAGGCTTTAAATGACAACATTGAGAAATATGGTATGAAAATTTCTGTGGAAAAGGGCTAAACAGTGGTGATGACAAGAGGAAAAAGAAGGAAAAGGAATCATTAGTATCAGGGGACAAAACCTTGAGGTTGTTGAATACTTCACATTATTGGAAAGTGAAATAATGCAAGATGCAAGGTTGGATAAGGAGATCAGCAGAAAGATACAAGCGGGAAATATTTTCTACCAGAATGTAAGGAACCTGGTGTGGAACAGAAAAGTTCCTATGAAATGTAGCCTAAAGAGATAAGGAACAAGATGTACTAGACCCCTATATTAACGTATTCATCAGAGACTTGGACTTTGACAGCAAGAAATGAAAGTAAAATTCAGGACAGTGAGATGAAGTTCCAGAGGAGTATGGTAGGGAAGACAAAGAAAGACAGGGTAAGAAATTATGTCAGAAAAGAGACAGGCATAGAAAAACTGAGTGATAGAATGGAGAAGAATAAACTGAGATTTAGTGATGGGACATTTGATTCATTTTACTGAATCGATTCATTTGATTCCGTTCACGTTACTGAATCGATACAGTGATCCGATTCACGGCTCATTGGTCACCGCTCCTACTGCATCTGTGTAGTATGTGCTGGTAAGACAGCAGCAACAGCATTCAGTGCTCGCAGCTGCCATCTGGTCTTCATACAATGAACTCCTTTCTTAGAAAAAATGCTAGTTACTCTAATACATCGAAGGTTTCCAGCGACGCAGGGTGGGAAAGGATAGGAAGGTAGCAGCATTTCCTGGTGTGAAAATGGGGAAACTACGGAAAAACCATCTTAACGGCTGCCGGCGGTGGGATTCGAACCCACCATCCCCCGAATGCAAGCGCATAGCCACGCGATATTAACCGCACGACAACTCGCTAAGTCATTAAAAAAAAAAAAAGTATTTTACTATCAGCTGAGGATTTTTTTAAATCGTCATATTTTGTATAGGCTACCCGAGATGTACAGTAGCCCGCTGGTTTTCTGATTCAACATACTGTTATTGCGTCTGTTCACATATGATTGAAGTCTTGTGCAACGATGTGACATATGAACTGAGAGAATACTGAGCCGTTCTTCCAAAATATAAAACAGGTACTTTTGAGTGGTCATGAGCATGACTCATAGTCATAGCACAGGCTAGAGTAGAGTTTAATTGACAAATGTCAACTAAGTTATAATACAAAGATTCATTAAACTAATAAATAGTATAACCTAATAGCCTACCTACTTACTAGCTACTTCAGAATTATGTTGTGACTACCTTTTTAACACTGCAAATCAATCTATTATTTAAACCTCCCTGTAAGAAGAGGACAGTGAATGCAAATGGGTATTATTTTCAAATGAGCTGAGGTCGAGAGTCCATTATAGCATACGATTCTTTCAGTGTAGCATGGCTCACTGTATGTCTCGCTGCAGCGGAAGCTCGGCTCTCCGCGTGTCCAGTGAGCCGATAAGGAGCCGTGTGTATCATGTGTCTCACTGAGCCGCGCTCGTTCACGATTCTTTCGATGTGCCATGATTCACTGCCTCGCTGCAGCGGAAGCTCGGCTCCCCGTCAACGTCCAGTGAGTGCGCCACTCAGCACTGTCCGCTGGGAGTAAGCTGAATCGTGTGCCGTGAGCTCGCCGTTCCTGTGAATCGATTCACTTGGACACTTGAATGAATCGATACACTGCTTCGAATCATTCATTCAGTAGCCAACACTACTGAGATTGTCTGGACATGTTATGAAGATGGAGGAGGGAATGATATCAAAACAAGTGTTGGAGGATAAGATAGAAGAAAAGAGAGCTAGAGGGAGGCCCAGAGCAAGATGGATGGACTCTGTCGAGAACAGTATAAGAAAAAGAAGACTGGACTGGAATACAATTACTGAAGAGGAGTGGTGGAAGGAGAGGCAACGATGGAGAAGTGCCATCAACACCCCGACCTGGCAGGAGCTCGACAAGGGGAAATTAAAATGATGTGCATTCCTGTAAATTATGATTGAAGTAAGCTTGGCAGGATATCATAACTGTTTACATCTGAGTAAGGTTCAGCTGACATCGACCCTTCATTGAGAGAGGAGAATGCTTGCGGAGAAGATGTTGAGCAATAGTCACTTACTTCATTTGATGGAACTGGTGAAGACAATGCATAGAGAAAAGGTCTGAAATGCGATGGAAAACGAAATGTTTTCATATGTTCATTTTCCATCTGTAGTTCCACACGACATTACATATTCTTTTCTATGCTTCAGCCAATAAGGAAGGGTGGAATTTCTTCATGGACATTGGCATGCTCAAAAAGAGATATCTGTATTGTCTTCATTACTAGTCACCATTTGACATTCATTTTTCCAGTCTACGAATACTCTCTCACTATCAGACTCCCCCCCCCCCCTTTTTTTTTTTTTTTTTGCATATTAGTGATTCTCTCATCCAGGGTCTTTTTCAGTCTTTTGGCCTTGGGTGATGTTATGCCTTCCTTATTCGTAGCCTTCTTGTTCTGACCACCGGCATTCATCTTTGCTACACAGGACGTTGAAGGTTCACCTCCTCTGTTTCTATACTGCAATATGAGGCTTGCCGCACCTGATCGGAATGAGATCCACCTTCCACATTATTGGCTACCACACCTGTCCCAGTGGGTGTCTCTTGTTCAATCTCATGTGCATGGCTCTGGCCATGGATCTGAAAGAAATATGTCAGATGTCAGTTCCTACTTGAATGCCAAGTTGTGCCCATCAGGGTAATTTCATACCTACATTTTATGAATTTTGATTTAAAAATGAAATTACTTACTCTCTTTCATATTCTGCATCCTCCAGGAAGTTACAGTGATCTTGAAGAGCCCATTTCTTTGGCTTTGCCGATGCCTTAGAGCTTGTTCCAAGCTTTCAGTCTCTCTTGTTTCTTCTAGCCTATGTGTGTCAGAAATGTTCTGCCATCTATCCTTGCATGCGTCAGCTGCAAAACCCTAAACGTCAAACTGAAATCAAAGTCAAATACTAAGAATACCACCTATTCACATTTTTGTTTTATTTGCAGGTTTATGGCCACAGGAGAAACTTTTGCATCTTTGGCATTTCCTTTTTGGATCTCTAAAGGATACATCAGTAAAATAGTGGAACCCTCCTTGCGACAAACTTTCCGCCGCGTTCTTGGAGGAACCTTCGACATATAAGCTACTGGAACAGTCAAATGAATTTTGAAACAAACAGAACATCCCATACTGTGTAGGTACTATAAACGGCAAGCATATATGGATGAAATGCCCACCCAAATCTGGCTGTCTGTATTTCAATCATCATGAGTACTTCTCAACGGTCTTTTGTCAAACGCTGATGCTAACTACAAGTCTGTCGTAGTGGATGTTGGTTCATATGGAAAAGAGGACGATACTGGTAATTTTTCAGAAATCAATAGTTGGCAATTTACTGAAACAATCGAGTTTCTACCCTGCTCTAACTAACCTGCCACAGTCTGACACTGACACCATATCATAGTTGGAGATGAAGCTTTCCGCCTGGCCAAACATATGATGAACCCTACTCAAAGAATGAAGCACAGCAAGATTTGGAAAAGAGGATTTTCGATTACAGACTGTATAAAGCTAGGAAAGTATCAAGAAACAGTTTTGCACTTGTAGCTCAAGTATTTAGAGTGTTCTATTTAACAACTGCATTAAAAGTGAACACGCGACAAAGTGGTAAATTGCAGCATGTTGCCTTCATAATCTACTTATGTGATGAGTTCCTTGAAAAAACAGGGAAACCATACTACCAAGAAGACAAAACAATAGGACTACCCAAAGAAAATTTTATTCCATTTACACCTCGAAGCGGTTATGCCCAATTAAATTTCTAGATCCGACAAAATTTCACAGACTACTTTACATCCAATGAAGGAGCTGTACCTTGGCAATACCAACGTACAGTATCCTGACAACTGATACTGACTAGTTTATTTGAATATTAACGTGTCAGTTTAACTGAAACAAGAGAACTATTGTTTACAATTTGAGAAACAACATTCAAATTGATAACTCTTATTGCAACTCATTCATTTTATGTTATTTACTTTATGTTCCACTAACTACTTTTACGGTTTTTGGAGATGCAGAGGTGCCCGAATTTCGTCTTACAGGAGTTATTTTACGTGCCGGTAAATCTACCGACACGAGGCTGATGTATTTGAGCATATACCACCGGACTGAGCCAAGATCGAACCTACCAAGTTGGGACCAGAAGGCCAGCACCTCAACCGTCTGAGCCACTCAGTCCAGCATTCATTAATTTAACTTACAAT
This sequence comes from Anabrus simplex, assembly GCF_040414725.1. Taxonomy (NCBI): domain Eukaryota; kingdom Metazoa; phylum Arthropoda; class Insecta; order Orthoptera; family Tettigoniidae; genus Anabrus; species Anabrus simplex. Next base: position 245,887,168 of record NC_090265.1, on the reverse strand, counting down.
TTAGACTAAATTAACCCTCATTATAATAATGAAAGAACTATTGTTAATTTTGTTGAAATTTGTAAACTTATCACTTATTTTCATTCTTGAGCCAATCTCATCCCAAACATTGTCTCGTGTAGACATATCCTTGTTCTGTGGATGTTTTAAATCGTACACACATTTATTCAAATCAAATCAAATCAAAATCTCTTTATTTGCAAATGAGGTGTCTACCTCGGTGGCAAATGGTACACTAAAATACATTATTGTCAAGCACTAAATATTAAATTAACAAGAGAAGAAAATTTTTCCTATAATACAATATTATACAATTTACGCTAACAATGTTTTCTATTAAACACACAGCTCATCCTTAATAAATTTATATTGTTTACAAAATTCTACTTATAATATATCCTGTCCTACTTACAAATATAGTCAACTGATATACAGTATGTGGAATTACTTCAAATGATACTATACAACTGGTATAACATTAATATTTACATTGCATTTATTTATTTACTTTTTTTTTTTTTTTTACCCGTTCTGGATCCTAAGTAGCATAACGACCTGCTGCGTCTTAACCAGAGCCCCTTTTGCCACCACTTTTCAGAGTTCCTGAAGGGCCTTCACAGCTACCGTAGCGGTCCCAGGGCCCTCGAAGTCCCCACTGTACTTCACCCCTACAGGCAGTCCCCTACTTTGGCTGTCCAAACTCCTTAGACCAGGGGATGGAATTAATTTATTCACACACATTTTTTTTTATATACAATAACCTGCACTGGTCGAATGCCCTCTAACATTTCATTTATTTTCTCTGTTGCTGTTTATTCTCTTCTTGAATATCTGTACAGATTTTGGAAAAGGATCAAACACTACCCCTGGTAAACTGTTCCACTCCTTCACACCCTTCCCAATGAATGAAAATTTACCCCAATCGCTTCTGCTAAAATTCCTTCTAATTTTATATTTGTGGTCAGTCCTGCCGATATAATTATTTTCCAACTGAAGCCTCTCACGGATATCTCCCCATGCTTCTTCTCCTGTATAGGCTCTATATAATCCTGTAAGTCTAGTTTTCTCCCTTCTCTTACTTAAAGTTTCCCACCCAAGTTCCTTTAACATTTCTGATACACTACTCTTTCTCCTGAAATCCCCTGTTACAAATCTTGCTGCTTTCCTCTGCACACTATCTATTTCTTTTATTAGGTATTCTTGGTGAGGATCCCAAACACTGTTTGCATATTCCAATAATGGACGAACCATACTCAAGTAACTTTTTTCTTTTAATTCTTTGTTGCATCCTTTAAGTAGCCTCATTATGACATGTAATGATCTGTATGCTTTCCCAACAATGTCATCAATATGACCCTTCCAGTGCAAATAACTTTCAAATCTCACACCTAAGTATTTGCACTTGCCATCTTTTGGGATAACTACCTCATCCAAAGTATATTCAAATTCAGTTTTAAAGCTCCTGTTTGTAAAAGTTGTAACAGTTGATTTGCCTCCATTAACCTTCATATTATTTTCTTCAACCCTTTGTTGGATACTTTCAAGGTCCCTTTGTAATTCTGAACAATCCTCAATGTTGTTTATTTCTCTATAAACAATTATGTCATCTGCATACAATCTTATTTTTGATGTTATATTGTTCCCTAAATCATTTGCGTATATTAAGAAAAGTAACGGACCGATTATACTACCCTGTGCAATTCCCTTCCAAACTTTCTCTTCCTGAGATACATTATTTCCTACTTTGACTTTCTGAACCCTTGAATTTAGAAATGCTTTTATCCAACGTGTAACCCTTACGTCCAATCCTATTCCCTCCAATTTCTTTAATAATATTCCATGTTCCACTCTATCAAAGGCTTTGGAAAGATCTATGGCTATGCAATCTAACTGGCCTCCTGAATCCAACTGATCTGATATGTCCTGCTGAAATCCCACCAGTTGTGCCTCACAAGAAAATATTCTCAGAAACTAAGTGGTATAGAGCTAAATCGTGTGACTAAACACTCCCACAACTTTCTGTTGCTTCGACATCGTACCCATAGTCAATAATTAACTACTACACAACAGCTACTTTTATATACTGACGCAGCGACCATACCAGCAACACACATCAAGCTGATTGCCTGTAATATTATCGACTATATGTTTATAACTAAACCCCGGATTTCCATGCAAATGCATTCTGAAACTTTGCAAATAATCGTTTTATGACTTAACGATTCCAAATAACCGTACTTTTTGGGAGAAAATTCATACATAATGCATATTTTGAAAATTTTGGATTTTATAGCAAATATCTGGACATTTATATTGGATTACATGACTTTTCTTCTGACTTTGACGCATACATTATGTTAACATGCATGACAGTGCCTTTTTTGAACACTGGTTTGCAGAATTTGGGACCGTACGTCCACGTTATTTGTCTATCACTGAGAGAGAAAGAAAATGTATTCCTGGCATACTACTTGACAACAGAAGTTAGATGCACAGAGGTCCTACAATTCAGTTAGCCAAGTACTTTGTTATCTGTTGCTTGAGTAAACATTGACATATGCAGGAAAACCCCGCATCGACCGCTCTAATCCTTAACCCGCCATCGGTATCGTTGTTAGGTAGCCCCTAACAAAAACATTCCTTATTAAGAAAAGTTTTTTGGTTTAAGACTCAAACTTTTCAAACTCCAGGTATTCTCAAATGAGTTTATGAGTCACATGTTTTCCTTCGTTACGCGATGATTCAAACCAAAAAACTTTTCTTACTAAGGAATGTTTTTGTTAGGGGCTACCTAACAACGATACCGATGGTGGGTTAAGAAATAAGGTGTCCCAGTAAAAACTGAACCCTAAATTTTGCATTACTAAATGATGGCTATAACTTTTTTTTTTCACGTCTATGTTAGATGAAGAAATCAAAACTTGAATCACACTTTTGTGACGCTACGTTACTGAGATAGGAGTTTACAAACCTTGGTTTTGCACTGAATCCTGTTTTGTTTTTCTGGAATTTTCTACCCTGAAATCCGAACTCTCACTGGTCATACGTCTAAGGCCAAAATAATTGAGAAAAGAAGGGAGTTAGAAGGCAGCACGCTTATACGCTTCAAATTGTAATTTAGTGCTGGACTGTGCTATGAAGTGTTGGTGTCAGGCCACCTGTTTAAAGTCTATGCCGAGACCTTGTGCCTGAATGAATTGAGAGAAAGGAATTTCTAAATTAATCTTTTAAAATAGATAAGTTCAGATATACTTCATCCTAAATGTCTTCATTTAAGTATGAACCTGTCACTTCTTGTGACGTAGAAAGGACATTTTATGTGTTCAGGAATGTTCTGTCAGATAAATGAATGAACTTAAATGAAGAAAATGTGGAGAAATTAGTTTTTTGTGGAGTGTTTCAAAAGGAAATGAAATTATAACGATGTGGAACTGAATTTTGACAGTGCATATTTTCTAGTTTACTGTGCATGTTCAATCATTTGATAGTGCATGAATGCATGCATATTTTGAGATTTGATAGTGTGTGGAAATCTGGGCTCTACTTAAAACCCTTTCCTTAGTACCTAGGGGTTACTACAGCAACACTCCATTGATTTGGTATTGCTCCTTCATACAAATAGTAATCAAATAAGTTCATCAGATATGGTACTATTTCCCAACCATCTGCCTTTACTATACCCCAGAAGTCTTATCAATTCCATCACTGCGTGTTGCAGACCAAACTCAAACTGTGCATGCATGGAGGTGGCAACTGCTGTTACCATCACGGGTACAGTACCACCATGGAGAACACACCTTAATTCTTCAAGCCCAAAGTTTGCAACATATTGGTAATGCTACTCGTTTGTTAGAGATCACCCACAAAAGACAGTGCTGCTTTCCTTTGGAGAGGATGATAACTTAGTTCTACTTCCTCTTAAAACAAAAATCAACACCATCCCTTGGTATCTTTCCAGTTCTTGAATCAAGTAATTCTGGTGTAGGTCCATACACTGGAACCATACTCTAAATGGAGTCTTAACAGTGACTTACATGCCATCTTCTTTAATTCATACTACAACCCTTAAGTACCTTCATAATTATTTGAAAAGGTCTGCAACCTTTACTTACAATCCCGTTTATGTGATTACCCCCAATTAAGACTTTTTCTTATATTAACACCTAGGTACTTACAGTGATCCCTATGAGGTACTTTCAACCCATCAACACAGTCATTAAAACTGAGAGGACTTCTCCTATTTGTGAAACTAACAATCTGATTTTTCACCCCGTTTACCATCATACCATTGTTTGCTGTCCATCTCACAGCACTGTTTCTCCCTGGCCGTTTATCTGTCCACTCGGCGATATGGCCTCCGGCTTACACAGTCTAACAGCTTTCAGTCAAAAGCCTCCATCAAGAGCTGAGAGTCAAATACTCATACTTAATTTTTGTAATGTGTATTAATAATGTGTATTAATTTGTGCATGTCAACTACTAACCAGGTACCTGATTTTTGCCTTGAGGAGATAATTTGACTGATGATACCCTCAATGAAGGGCAAAACATGTCTCAAGTGGAATCAATAATAAATTCCTAAATTGTAAAATTTATATGTATTGAATAGGTGACAAAACAAACCTTTTAGCATCCTACATTCAGTATCTTCAATACGGATAACAATGATTTTTAGAGCTGGAGTTTAACGTGCTGGAGTGCTGTGCAATCGGCCGAGTAAGTGAAAACAAACTTGTGAACTCAAAAACGTGAACACGACTGCACTTGTAAATAGTAATTTAATAATCCAGTTGATCCTAAAACATGTTATGTCGTCATAGTTTTAACGACCTTGACAACCTGCCACAACTGGAGTCAGAAGCGGGACTGAATTGACAGCACTTTTAGTCCAAGCAAATTTCTAGAAAAACTCGGAAGATCAAGTCTGGCTTCCAGGCCCTCTAAGTAAATTTGTGAACTTAAAACAGAATTTAAAGCTATTCATGATGAAGTTAAGTCGCAACTTCAATCCAGTCAGGATGAAGAATGAACTTAAAGTTATGACATCAAACCAGTACAGATGAATTTTAGTCACAATTCATATCCGGTTAGGATGAATCTATGTAAGACAGAACTTAAAGGTGATTTGAACCAACTGAAGGGTGGACAGAACAAATTACAAGAGGTACATGCTCTTCAAGCTAAATTAAAATATGACATTTTTGCAGGATATGAGTGAAATGGTCAATAGACAGTTCAAGGTGATACCTCACATTGTTGAGTCCAGTGTTCAAGACTTGACCCAGAAATGAATTGAAATGGTTGATAAACAGTTCCAGGCAATGTATCAGACTGTGGAATCCAGTGTTCAAGATTTGAGGCAAACGATGAGAAATCTACAGGGAAGAATATGGCCCTGGAAGCCAGACCAGGGTCGACTAGCAGCGACAGCTGGGAGGGTCCGAACCCACCGTGCAAGCTAGGCTAGGAGGGAAGAACAAGAATGGGATGTACACCAGTGCCAACGGAGAGAGTGGAATGACAAACTTAACATTCTAAAATGAAGTTACCAACTGGACAGCTTGATACAGACTGAACTGACACCTCTTGGGGAGACTGAAGGACGAGTCCATTCTGCAGACCAAACTAAGCCTATAAGCCAGTACCTCCACATTCCATCCCAGCTGAGCTCTACCAGCATCACAAAAATAAATACCCCGCATTTCGCCAGGAGCACATCTTGGATGACGTTTTGGACCCAGTTCGAGGCCGTGGCCAACAATAACAGGAGAACACCAGAGAAGAGGGTTGTGAAACTCATTGCCAAGCAGCATGGACAAGTGATGAAGGTGCAAGACAATTGTGTGCAGTGTACAAAGGAATCGTGGGAGCACTTTAGGGACGTCATGGTGACCATTAGCTGGCAGCTGCCTACCAAATCCAACTGAAGAAGCAACAGCATGTAGAAATATTGTTACAGGTAGAAGAGCTCGTCCACATGGTGTTAGAAGTCTTACCACCAGAATCCACAAACCAAGAGACTGCCTATACCGTCGTTGACGGGCTTTGCGATGCCGAAACTGCCAACACCTGATACCAATGAGGGAGCATTGTCATCATACCCAGAGTAAGAGTCAGATGCAGCAATACAATGTTGGAGTGCTCTTCTGAGAGGATAGCCATCAACATTGCTGGATCATTTTCCAAATCAGATGCCAGAAATCGCTACCTGCTTAAAGCCATCGACTGTTTCACCATATAGCCTGAGCTCTGTAACATTCCCCATCAGGAGGAGTCAACATTAGCCAATTCCCTGGTGAAAAACTTCTGTTGCTTTGGTGTAAAAAGAGAGCAGCACAATGACCAGACCAGGAACTTTGAGTCAATGTTGATGACAAATGTTCTGCAGCATCTCGGTATATACAAGAACCGAACAACACTCGCAGCAACCTTCAGTTGGATTGGCAGGGTAGAGAGGAGGGAGTGTTCAATTTTCCTGATGTATCAATTACCTTTGTTTTTTCTGGACAACATACTCTCATACAGGAACCTAACGTATGCATAAAAGTTTCAGTTGCTTCTGAAACATCGCCTGTGGTCATCATGTTTCTCTGAGACCTTTCTGCATTTTAACCAGAGACCGCAGTGATCAGAAAAAACAGGATCTCAGACACCCCATGTAAAATCAGTTATATAAACATTAGTAAAACAGTAATGATGACGAGAGGTAATAGAGAAAGAAGAGGGAATATTGAAGTGGTATGTTCTGAGCTGTCAGTGGAGAGATGGCATAGAATGACATCAGTACACGAAAAAAGTTTGAGTGGTGTCTTTAAAAGTAGGAAAGATCACAATATGCAGATAAAGCTGGAATTCAAGAGGACAAATTGGGGCAAATATTTGTTTATAGGAAGGGGAGTTAAAGGTTGAAATAACTTACCAAGAGAGATGTTCAATAAATTTAAAACTTCTTTACAATCAATTAAAAAAAGGCTAGGAAAACATCAGGTAGGGAATCTGACACCTGGGCGACTGCCTTAAATACAGATCAGTAGTGATTCATTGAAGGAAATGGAAGACCATTAGAAGTTGTGATAAGCTTCAAATATTTAGATATTGGAAAGAGAATCCAACAAGCCAATGAGTTTTACTAACGTGTGAGAGGTATAGTGTGGAACCGGAACATCCCAGAGAACTGAAAGAAAATTTGGTACTCAATGTATTACTTACCAATTTCGACATACACAGCGGACACATGGACAACAAAACATGATAAAAGCAGAATCCAAGCAGCTGAGATGAAATTCCTTAGAGGAATAACTCGAAAGACATGAAGGGCCAAGATCAAAAACATAGAAACCAGAGAGAAAATTGGATTCCCTAAACTGCAAAACAAGATAGAGACCAGTAAGCTGAAATGGTATGAACACATAATGAGAATGGAAGAAGATAGAGTTCCAAAGCAAGTATTTACAGAGAAAATAATTGGAAGAAGACAATGGGGAAGGCCCAGAAGATGGATACGGTGAAGGAGAGTATAGAGAAGAGAGGAGTAAATGTAGAAGAAATACTGAAGGAAGGGAGTAGTGGAGAGAGGTCCTGATTCACAACCCAACCCAGTAGACTGCAAATGGGAAATAAAGAAGCTTAATGACATTGTTTAAAATAAAATTTAAAAATTCTGATAGGTTGGTCATCAGCAAGACAGAAGTCATAAGACCTTAGAAGATCACAGAAATGGATTTTGGGAGATGATTCAACTAAATTATTACGGTAATATTAGCGCTCCACAATAATAGATTTTACAGTTCCAAATCTTTCCAAGTACTCTGCCAAATAATCTGACTAGTAACAAAACCATTGGGCTGGGAGAAAACAGTCCCACAGGCCTCTAGTATTCCCTACGACAGTATTGGCTAGTGACAAGATCATATGTATTGGGTACTTAATACAGTACCATACTGTAATGGAAGAAATTGTGTGTATCTTGTGAAAGAGAAAAATCCACCCCTCAAATGCTTAAAAGCAGGTGTACCACAGGGTGGAGCTATCTTCACCACCTTCTACAATTTATACGCGAATGACCTACCCCTACAGCACGGAGTAGAAATTCAACAGTATGCAGATGACACTGCCGTTTATACTTTTCTTTTTTGCTAGTTGCTTTACATCGCACCAACACAAATAGTGCTTATGGCGACGATGGGATAGGAAAGGGCTGGGAGTGGGAAGGAAGCGGCCGTGGCCTTAATTAAGGTACTGTCCCCTTCAAATTTGGCTATCTTTAGAATATTTAGGACGAGTCGACATTAAAGGTTTTACTGTTCACCGGGAGTTGTATTCATCATTTGGAAAGCTGTGTGTGAGCACCAAACTGGTTTTTTCTGTCGTTCAGAGGGACAACGTATTGATCCGTGTTCGACTGAGTGCAGAGTAGATTACGTGACAAGCCAGTGTTCCCAGCGAGCCACGCGCCGACAACCTGTGCTGCGAGCAAGCTTCTAGAAACAGTCACAACCAATTACAAGAGACCCCATGAACCAATGATCGTCTCTAAAAAATACACGCCTCCCGAGCGAAGACTATAAAATGTCATGTTCGCAGTAAATCACTCTATGATTTGTTCTACGCTGTTACTCTGCTCTGGTCAACTCTACTCTTTCATCGAAACCACGTGGGAAGAAAATTCTGCCGTGCAAGCAGACCTCCGCTCTGCTAAAATTAGTGCAAATTTATTATCAAATCTTATGGAGTGAACCTCAACATTTGTGGCCCAAGTTAAGTTTATTTCTCCACAAAAACATTTAGTATTCCAGCGTGTATGTTACACATTTTAATATCTGTTGTATAGTTACCGCCTACACTTCTGGAACGTGACTGAATTCATCCCAGTGAATCGCCATGTACATCAAGATGAATTCTTCTTCTACAATGTGCATCTTAATTTCATCGTGGGACGTCTACTGCCGTGACTCCATGACCTTCTAAACATGTAAGGCACTTCTGGTTGGAGAGGGTGACCGACCGGGAAAATGCCGGAATGAATGACTTCAACCTGGAATCGAACCTCAGCTAAACTTGAGTACCATTTTAACTGTTTATTTTCATTCTCATCTTTGTAAAGCTAGAGGATCTTTCTTCTCGAAATCGTAGCTCTATTAGTTCTTGTTGTAGATTGAGTTATTTCGTTTCCCATTTCTTGAGGTGTCATGGTAGTCGAGTTACATGTGTGTGACTGAAATTTGGAACCTATTAGATTAGCTGTGTAGTCTGTCTTTGAATGAGTTCTCATACATAGAATTTAGACAGATCTAAAAATCACTGACCACGCGATAAACCTTGTTTGTTTATCTGTGATATTGGAAATAATCTGGATTGGAGTTACGTGTAAAATTTGTGAGATAGGGTCGAATTTAGTGTCATTTTCAGATCACTTGCATTCTTTAGGATTGAGTCATCTAATTTCACGACATTTCAGGAGGACTGATAGATCTAATAATCACTTAAAATAATAATACATTTAAGTAAAGATCGGGTTAAGAATGGAATTAAACGGTCGTGAGCTATAAATTATCTTAGATTCCTTATATATGAGATTTAATGTGCTCAGTTCATGATGCGCCTGGAATATGGCAGTCCTGCGGGATATTAATTGAATAATTTATTAATGAATGACTTCTTGTTGTGTCTTTGGGAGCACAATGTGATTTATTATAAGTGGAGCACATGTTGAATACATTTCATGAATAGGGAGTAATAATAATGTGATTAAGGCTCACGAACGTGACATTTGCGACTTGTAACCCGTGTCATGGTGATGATTATGGAATTCTATTAAAATCTTCAAATTAATTTCAGAAATTTAGATGAATCTCCGTTGCTGTTTAATGAGTATTTCATGTCAAGTGGTACCACGAATTTCGATCCGGATATTATTGACGCGACCATGCTAAAAATAATGAATTAATTTATAATGGCAGGATTTGCTGTAAATATTGTATATAAAAAGTAAGTGTCACCTTGTGTGTGTGTGTGTGTGTGTGTGTGCGCGTGCGTGTGTGTGTTTTTTTTTGTAATTATGAATATTTTCCATGTTTCAATTGTTTAATGTAATTTAATCTGGTCGTGCATTTATCGCAATGGCACGGATTGTGTTCAGCGTTGTTTGCTACCATGACGACTTGTTTAGCACACCTTAAGGAACAATTTGATACGATTAGTGTCGAGTAAGACTAGGCTAAGATTTAATTTAGGCTACATTTTCTAAAGATTTAGGTGAAAGATCGTCTCGTTATTTTTTTGCACAAAGGCAAACGATTTATAAATTAATATTTAACTAACTCACATGTGGATATGAGAAAATTTTCAATGCATTTATATTAAAATTCCAAAATATTTTCAAACTGACTTGAAACTTTGAATGCCATGCAAATATCAGTACTTCTCAACACTAAGCTTTCTTACACGGATCAAACAAACTTGTTTCCTCTTCTTTCTAATTGTGTATTTCTGAATGCAGTTCCGAGCTGAAAACTTTAGTTCAAGAAGAGTGGAAGAGTTAGATGTAATGGCAAATTGCTTTATGCCACAAAAATACTGTGGGCCTGTTGGTGCGTTCCAATCTTGTTTTGATCTTGATCTTCTGGCTCGTCTCCTTCTTCCGTCTCATCATCTTTCTCACTGCTATGTAGGGCTGCAGCTGATTCGAAAATGTGGTGTATCGTAAGTGGTTCACCACTTCGAATGAAGTTCTCTGCCTTTCAGGGAATGTTTCTTGCTTGACACAAGTTGGATACTGCTGACACATTTTCAAGCACTTCATCTATTTCACCATCCGTATTATCACTCTCTCCAAACACATGCGTCAGTTTGTCCAAACAACGACAACCAGCACCAGAAATGCACAAATATTTTACATTCCTAATATTTGTGATACAAATTCTTATAATTTTGTTAATTACCACCTATTCAATACAATAAAAACATAGTACAAACTTATATATTTATTAAGATGATTATATGGTACATGTTTCGCTCCTTTTTCATGAGCATCATCAGCCAACTATCATTCACTTAAGGTTGTATAAGATCATGAAACAATTCTTTTGGATCAAGATTATTCCTATAAAACTAATTGACAAATCTTATAACATTTTAAAAGTCACACAACAATAAAATTATGTCTTTAAGTTAAAACTTTTTGTCTAAAATCTATCTAAGTCTAACATTTTATTGACGAAACTCATCTGGTGAACATCTTTTAAATTGTTTAAAAAAAAAGAAAAACCTTTGAGATCTGGCTAATTGTATTGATTCATGCTGCTTAACTTATATGACTGTCGTTAAAACTTCGTAAACTATATTGACAATTTTCTGCTGTTGATAATTGTCTATGTTATGGACATTTGACTTGTTCTCGTTGCTGGAGTAACATTTATACAAATGTATTGGTATTAATTTTATACTGTCAATAGGATAATATTGTTCGTGAACAAACTTGTTGATGAAACACTTTCTAATGTGATATTGGATTTAAAATGTTCTCGTACGTTCCATAATGGCTTGTTGGTATATTTTTCTTTCTGCTGCGTGATTGTTTGGTGTTACTCCTAGCCTCTTGAGAACTACTTGTTGTTCTGTTTGCACTTCTTGTATTACAAAGAAGCACTTCATCTATTCCACCATCCGTATTATCATTCTCTCCAAACACATGCGTCAGTTTGGCCAAACAACGACAACCAGCACCAGAAATGCACAACGGACAAAGAAGATGAAAATTCCTAATATTTTCCGTGTTGTACAAGTAGATTTGAAAGAATTCTTTCATTTTTTGTTTCTGCATTGAGGAGATTCTGGATTATACAAAAGTAAGAGTATTATAGGCCTAATGCTGTAAGCTTTGCTAGAACCGAGAAAATATTCTGTAGTGGAAAAATTTCCACTTTATTCACGTTTAACTTTCAACACATTTTATTCTATCACACTATAAATAACAAAATTAACAGTTTCTAAAAATAAAAAAATAAAAAAAAACAAAAAAAACAAGGTATTCCCCTCCTATTCACTAAATTACTAAATTACATATTACATATCTTCAGACAACCGTATTTTCCCAGTCAACAAACGCGCCTTGGACTCCAACGACAGACACAAACTTGGAGCGACAAATCAGCTGAGAATGGTCTGCGCCTCAACACACGGAAAACCGAATACCTAGAATGTGGCCCCCAAACTAGTGGAACCATAAGGATCAATAATCACGACTTGCAGAAAACCATGCATTTTAAATACCTAGGGTCAGTTGTCACTTCGAACTGTGATGCCACTTTTCATACCCAAGCGCGGGTAAATGCAGCTTGGCTCAAGTGGAGACAAGTCACCAGAGTCCTCTGCGATAAGAAGATGCCTCACCATTTAAAGGCAAAAATTTACAAGACCGAGGTACACCCAACAGCTATTTACGGGGCAGAATGTCGTCCAATGACAAAAAGCATCAGCAGACTCTTCATACAATGGAAATGAAGATGCTTCGATGGACTCTTGGACTGACTAGATGTAACCACATAAGAAATGAAGATGTTCGACAAAGGCTTGGTGTCGCTCCAATTGTGGAGAAAGTGAGGGAAGTGTGTCTCTGCTGGTACGGTCACGTTATGAGAAGACAGGACGGCTCAGTTGCTAAAACAGCTCTCCAAGTTGATCCGGGAGTAATATGACCATGTGGAAGGCCATTAAAGCAGTGGACTGACAATATCAAGGCCGACATGCACAACGTTGGAAAGAGAAAAATTACGTGCAACAATACCTTACATAGTAGAAAGGAGAGATCCTCCCTTTATGCTTGCCAGGATCCCACCAACCCATCCCTAGAAGTATTCTTACTTATAGGCCTGTAGGCCTAAAAGAATTAAAACCAAGACTCTGTAAATGAGAAGAATGCGACCATTTGCAGCATTCCTATTGACCAGTCAAGTTTTGTGCTGTGTGCCAGCGAAGTTTTGTATTGTCTCTGACAGAGCTCACATCACGTCCAGACACAGGGCTGCCACATACGGTAAAAGTAAGAGAACTGACAATTCGGAAATTTCATGGCATGCGATGGATGCGGGTGCTTTACCCAACGGTTTTGTCACTAGCCAGACCTAACCAATCCAGACCAATAGTATTGTCACGTAGGATACTAGAGCCCTGTGGGCCGCTTTGTGTCCTGGGGTCTTATGCCCCCAGCACACCCCCACTCCAACCTTTCATTCCAGACCAATGGTTTTACCACTATCTGCACCTAACCAATCCAGCTAATGTTCTTGTCCCTCCACAGACCTAGCAAATCCAGCCCAAAAGTCCTCTCACTACCTGGACATAAGATCTATACTCTGTTTCAAATCCATTATAATGCCATAAAACTTATGATGCAGTTACTGAATTTCTACCCGCAGCAGGCCTCATATGATACAAACTCTATCAGAGACAGTAGAAAGTGCCCCCCAGCCAATAAAAACACAGGAAATGGTCGTACAGTATTTCAGAAAATGACACAGTACCAGTTTTAATTTTTTCTATATAAGAATACTTCCACAGGCGAGGTGGTGGGTCCTAGGTATCATTTCACATCATTTCTGCATATTTTTCTCCTTCCTAAAAATCTGCCCGTCCTAGCTGAATTCTTACTTCCATAGATTAAAACAGAGACTTTGTAAATCTATAGGAGGGTCTACAGTGGAGAATGACTCTTAAAGATTAAAAGTTATAGACAAATGATAGGTTTCCAGAAAAAATATTAATTTCAATAACTACAGGTGTCATTCATTTAAAGAAAAATTAACTTACCTTGGTGGAGTTGTCCTTTGCCGCAATGGGAACAAACGTGATAGCAACACACGTTATCAGAACACAGTAACATCTACAAAACATACTAGTACTTGTCCCGCACATGGACACGAGTAAAATAACAAGCACTGGGATTACAAACACGGAAAAACGTCACTAATATTTCAACACTGGCCATTTAAAAATGTTTCAAATAAAAACGTCACACTATTTTTAAAAAACACTTAAATCTGTTGAAGCAGTTACGAAGAATTCCATTCTTCGATCACCTGAACGCCTGAACATAATAAAGTTGTTTGATATGATTCAAGAAACTCGATACATTACGCAAATCACTCCAGAAGGTATAACATGTGTAATATTTAAATCTCTAACCACGCTAGTTGATAAATAAAAAAAGTTCATTAAAAGTACTGAAATACTCTTTTGTTTTGACATCACAGCAATGACATGTGCCACAAAGTGTGCACACCAGTGAACAACTCGGCTGACTTGACAATCGGGACCACGGGACCACGCACTGTAATCGGAGTAGTTTCATACCTCGACACGTGGAGCTGACGGCCTAAGTTTTTGCGATAGAAATGCGTTGCCTACGCTATAATATTATAACGTAGGCAACATAGAAATGCATACTCGGAAAATATAATGATTTTTAATTCTCAATTTAGACGTATAAAGAATGTTACACAGATTAATACCGTTAAAATTATTAAGATTAATCAAATACAGTAGAGATTGATACGCGACACCGAGCGAAATATCGAGGGACAGCTACTGGAGCTCACTCTAGCGGATAGACCTGAACAGTACTGATTCTCTCATAAGAGCACGTGTATTTTTATGTGAAGTTTTTGTAGTTATTTATGCGTTTTCAGTGAGTTGACATAAATAAATAGTAGTGAATGTCATTCCTTGATATCTCCTCTCAACATGAGGGGAAAGGTATGTGCTGTGTTTGGCTGCAGTAATTACGACGTAGAGAAAAATGCGCGCTCGTTCTTCAGGTTCCCTCGTGACAAGAACATGTAAGTAATATTGTGTTTGCATATATATTCTTCCAGTGACAGAGATTTTTATAGTACTTCATAATCTTCTGACCTGCTCGACCCATATTTTAACTGGCATAAAATGTAATACGCATATTTTATTCCATAGTGCAGCAGTTAACCTTCAATGCCGATGTGTTGTTGTAGGTGTGATCTGTGGGTTTTGAAATGTCACAGAAGGGATTTGGATAAGGTGTACAACAAAGAAGGGACTTACGCTTATATAAGAATTATAAGATCTGTTCAGATAATTTCCAGGCCAGCGACTTTAAAAATCTTCGACTATACAGCCAAGGGTATGTTACATTTTTACTCTAATTGTACGTAAATATTCCTCAAAGCATCACTATCGACAACATTTTCATACTTTTCTTTCTTTTATCCCTCTTCTCAGATTAAAGCCCGGGTTTTATAGATGTTCTTTCTGTTAGTAGGCTTCATGTTAAGAGGAAAATTGTCCAGCTATTAAATGTTAATTCATTGCATCATATGTGTAAGGAATGTGCCGATATTTTTATTGACAAATCTCTTAATGTGATGATACACTGTTTTTACATGAGGAAAAAAGACAAATCCAACGTAAGAGTTCAGACAGGAATGCTAAAGCTAAAAAAGTAATGCATAAATGAAAGATCAAGCCATTTCACAGCAGTCCATTTCACACATTTTTTACATGTCTAATTTCAGTCTTTGAATAATAACCTTTTAAATAATTCTTCATTCATTTATCCAGAATTGCTTTAGCAACTTTGAAATTAATATCTCAATAACACTTTCTTTCTAGACGTAATTTATTTATCCATTTCCATATATACATTTCCATTGATATTTGAATTTAGCGCGATTTGTTCAGGTCAAGTCACTAGGAGCGCCACCGTCGAATTTTCTCCCATTTTAGTAAGGCTAAATCCGTGAGTGTCGCGTATTATTTCTACTGTATTTGGATTAATCAAGATTTACCAACGGAAGTAACCGTTTGAAGGTTCCGTTGATATTTGATATTTGCAAAATAATGTAGTGAAATGAAACTGCGCAGAGATGAAGTAATCTAGCTAACGTTATGATAGTGACTTTGATTGCCAATTTATCTCAATTAAGAGCAAAGAAGGAGTATATTACACTGACAAATACCTACTCTTAAAATGATTAATCCTAAAGGGCACTTTCCGTGCTATTTGCCAAAAATAACGCCGTGAAATGAAACTGCGGAGGGGTAGAATAGCCCAACTGAGTTTCCTTAACTGCGAGAAGTAATAGTACCGGTAGCAGTGGCGTATGCTGAGTCCAAAACGTGGGTTACCACTTGACTTAGGTTACCCGCCTTTGCGACGAATGACAAGCTTTCTTGAGCGTTTTGAGTCGCAACAAAGAACAGTTGCCTTATGGAGAATAGGCTGCAGGATAAACAGGGGCATAGGCTAATTACCCACACTACATGGCCTTAAGAGTAAAAGAGAAAAGGTTGCACATAATCAGCCATTAACAAAAGGCAAGAGGCCGATGACCTTCGATGTTAGGCCCCTTAAAACAACAAGCATCATCATCAACAAAAGGCAAGGAGGCGAAACTCCAACACTCCTTATAGAAATTACTAAAAACCTAGGGGATCCATTGTTGGTCACGTCCGTAGGTTTAACCTTAAAGTGCCCTACACGTGATCCCCGGGTGGTGCTAAGCGATCAACAGCGAACAGGCGACCAGACATATTTCTCCTGGTCAAGATACAACATTAATGATTGTGTGTTGTATCTGTAAAGCCATACGCTAAATAAATAAATAACTAAAAACCTAAGTGGGCTTACGGCCCAAAGATACAGAGGTTAATCCCATACTACAAGAGGGTGACTAATAGAGGAACCTTTAAAGCCAAGACAAGATTTACAAAATTTTGAGTTTGAAAATGTTAGTCACCCAATTGCAAGGTTGAATGGGAGACGGCAGAGGGTCACACACTTCTTTCCCTTGCATCACATATTTCCCGGTAGGGAATAGAAACAGAGTCCTCAGACTTCGCCGAAAATCCTTGATCTAAACAACCAGCTTACAAAATGACATTAAAAGAAAACGGATGTAACCTTCCCATCAAACTACCTGACGGCGCTATCATATGTTTAGGAAAATTCTGCCAGTACCTTGTATCGCTAGATATTTTTCAAAGAGGCCGCGCCCCTGCCTCCTAGGCCTCCGTCAAGTCACACTCCCAGGCACTGGAGCAATTCAGACAATGCAGCCCTAAAGTGCCCTGCTAACGTAGTTCTGTAAGGGGAAGCGTCCCGATTAAATTGAACCACACTTTGCTGATAGGCTGGATTCCTGTACACAACCCCGGTTTTGATTGGCTAGAGAACATATTTACAAGCATCTGATATTTACATTACAGTAGAGGAGGAACCAGCTGAAGTGTTAACAAATTTGGTACATTAAAAAAAACAGTCTTCAGAAAAAGGTTACCAATAATAGAAATGAAATTTCCTAAGTTCTAGGTTTGTTTTTGGTACGTAAGAGTGAGCTAGCAAATCGATCTTGGAGCCATCTTACTGTAGAAGACGAAATTCTTTGGAAGTTTGCAAGTTCAAGTCCATTGGCATACACATCCGTAGAGAAGGCGCGCAGTTTAATTAGCCGGGGAACCCCTGGCATTATTATTATTATTATTATTATTATTATTATTATTATTATTATTATTATTATTATTATTATTATTATTATTATTATTTTAGTTCCGTTTGGGCCTGCTATGGACCACGTGGTTCTTATCTTTAGCAGCTTTCTTCTTTGACCAGTACTCCTTCATTCTTGCACTGTGAATGTCTTTTCGCTCCTGATTATTATTATTATTATTATTATTATTATTATTATTATTATTATTATTATTATTATTATTATTATTATTATTATTATTATTATTATTATTATTATTATCATACACTTCATACACACTAAACACATCACACTACCATCTACCACAGAAACACGTAATGCTGATGACGTTCCACCGCACAGCGTTAGCGTAAGGAAGGATATTAAGTCGTAAAACTGGACGAAACTACGGTACGGGCTGACTAACGAATTTAGAAATAGGACAGGAATAATAATAGCAAGAATAATCTAACTTTCCCCCTGTGGATGGGGCCGGTAGAATACACTCACGGTATCTCTAGCCTGTTGTAAAAGGAGATTAAAAAGGGTCCCAGAGGCTTTCATTTTTGTAGGATATTTGAGCCTGACATTGCTTCTAGTTATTTGTGTCAGGCTACTCGCTTTTATATTTCTTATCCGACCTCCCTTGGTCAACTGTTGTTCTTTTTCTGTTCCGACGGTGTTAGGTTTCCGAGGCCTGGGGAGTCTTTCATTTTCAAGCCCTTTATGGTGCTTGTATTTCTTTGGACAATACATTCTCCTGA
The DNA here is from genome assembly GCF_040414725.1 of Anabrus simplex. Classification (NCBI taxonomy): domain Eukaryota; kingdom Metazoa; phylum Arthropoda; class Insecta; order Orthoptera; family Tettigoniidae; genus Anabrus; species Anabrus simplex. The sequence continues at coordinate 245,868,909 of NC_090265.1, read as the reverse complement.
GCATTGTTGGAAGTTTTTAAAAATTTTGCTTAAGATGGCTGCCCACTTATACTTCCCCCTGAGTTAATAGAAACTTGATAAACTGCATTTCTTTAGACCATTTATAAACGAAACTGACCAATTAAAGGATGATGTACATGAAATACAGGCATTAGCATATGTAACCACAAAACACACACTTTCCTTGAAATACAGTATACTGGTGATTCAAATTTTGCGCAATGAATGATGATGACATTACATAGATAATAATAGTTTCTATGTAGATACGATAATAAGCTTTCGGGCTTTTTTTCACAGAGAACATTGCTCTGCGCCTTCAAAAGATAATCACGTCTGTTCACGAGTAAGGCCCCTAGAAATGAAGGAAGGTTTGAATGACTTGAACTTAAGAATGCTTTACAGTTGTCTATAGCAAGTGGTACTCTCATTCGTCACTGGATGGCTCCCTGTGCGCAGTGCGAAGCTTGTCGTGATGAGGAGAATACGTATTTGAAAAGAAAAGTAAAGGACACCTATATAAATCCCTCATGGCTTGCAACCACTTATTACTTAAGTGACAAAGAATGTTGAAATACGTATTTCCACAGCTTCCCGTATAATCCCAGACCTGTAGTGTTTAGTGATGGTAAGAGCTTGAGCATTGGGTCGGCGTATGCAGAGTGGTCTGGGCCTACAAGTGGTCACGGCTGATCCGCGGTCCAACAGCTCTGCACTCTGAGCGGCCAACCGAGCAGAGGAGAAATGGCCACGGCTCTACGCCTCTGAATTCGGGATACGGAGAGGGGCTGGTCCCCACCTTCGGTTGTCTTGAAAATAGTTTTCCGCGGTTTTCCATTCTCCTGCACTAAGGTGAATGCCGAGACAGTTCCTAGTATAGGTAAAGAACGCCTACCCCCTCACTTTCTCTAAGCATCTCCTGGTGTGAGAGACAGCGTCACCGTCTAAGAGGCTATCCTCCCCTTTCAAGGAAGGCATGAAAACATGTTAGTAGTAGTCGAACATCTTGAAACCCGACATAGATGGGGCGTGCTCAGCTATTGCTAATTTGTCTGGCTGGTTGAGACGATATTACGTTGGTGCTCCTTGATACGAGTACCAATGGAACCGGAACGTTTGGCAAATGTACACCATGTCGCAAGTACAGGGAATTTAATACATCCCAGGGTTTATTTTTTATGGCTTATTACTATGAGTGGTGCAGCCTTGTTTAAGGCAGACCCTTCAACGATGACGGGCACCATGTCTTATAAGTACAATGTACCTGTAAAAAATAAGGAAACAAGATCTTGCACGGAGAATATTTTACAGGCAGATAAAAGTATGCATAGTAGTACACATTGCTATTCAACATACTCACAATTCTTATCCAAGCTCCAAGCAGAAATCTGCTTCCAGTTTCTGAAGCCACGTCATGACGTTCAACCTCGTGCTTCATCAACGGGAGGCCTGGTCGGACAGTCATCGCTCAGCCCAGCTCGACAAGGTTTGCCCTTTTCAGGTGAGATAAAGAAAACCGACTTGTGTTAGTATGTGTCTTTTTCGGGGGGGGGGCGTGAGGCTCTGCCCCGCCTCACAGCCCGTGGTGACCTACCTGTTTGGACAAATGGCCGACAAGCGAGTATTAACGCAGGAACATAGCCTAGTACAAGAGAACAGAATAACTTGAGGTGCAAAGACTAGTCTTCTGCCAGCTACTTCCACTCCTCCGTAAAGGAGAAGTTATGAGAAACCTCCCTAAACCCACCAGGCAATCCCATATCTCCTTTCGGCACTGGTTACCCTGTCGCGGTCATACGAAGACATCCCCGGCGCTAGACCACTGCCGCTCAAGAGCCACTGTCACCCACGGTTCATGGCCGCCTGGAAGGCTATCAAGGTAGAAAATGGAGAAGAGAAAAAATTTAAAAAAATTGACGCGCCATCGAGACAGAATAAGTAAAAACTAGTCTTGCAAACGGCCATGCGGATGGCCAGTAATGCGAAAGCTCTTCCCAAAGGAGCTACTTCGCATACCCCCTTCAAATTAGGATATTTTTGCAGTCATCACTTATAATATTAAGGACGGACCGCATAGAGAAGGTGGTGCTACACCATTGTTGTCACAGCGCCGGTTGTGGTGGTGCTGAATATTGTTCTAAGAGGACGGAAATCGGGCGATCATCCTCCGATACCACTTCAGAGGAGGGGGGAAGTAGAGAGTATCCGACAATTAGAGAAATGAAGATATCGGCCAAAGTAGTATAATTGGATGGTTCTGCGGCCACCGCCACCGCAGGCTCCCAGAGGCCACCTCCACCACCACCACAGCCAGAGGCCTCGCAGATGTCTCCTCCACCACCCGCGGGAAATTTGAATTTGTAAACAAAGCCATGTGCTTTTTGACAGCTGTCATCGACAACAACGCATCGCTAACCTCAGTACTGCCATCTTGACGGACCTAAACCTCAGTAGAGCCAACTTAACCTAACTAGCGCGAGGTAAACAAAGCCACGTGTTTTTTGACAGCCACGTGCTTTTTGACAGACAACAACGCATCGCTAACCTCAGTACTGCCATCTTGACGGGCCTAAACCTCAGTAGTACCAACTTAACCCAACTAGCGCGAGGTAAACAAAGCCACGTGTTTTTGACAGACAACAACGCATTGCTAACCTCAGTACTGCCATCTTGACGGGCCTAAACCTCAGTAGTACCAACTTAACCTAACTAGCGCGTGGTAAACAAAGCCACGTGCTTTTTGACAGCTGTCATCCGCCATATTTAAACCACAGAGCACTGTGCTGCCCTCTTTATCGTAGTAGATGTAAATTCGTCACCTGTCATCGGCAGTGCTACCATCTTGGCGGGCCTAAACCTTAGTGCTACCAACTTAACCTCACTAGCGTGAGATAAACAAATCCACGTGCTTTTTTGACAGCTGTCATCCGCCATCTTTCAACCACAGAGCACCGTGCTGCCCTCTTTATCGCAGTAGCTCCAAATTCGTCACCTGTCATCCGCAGTGCTGCCATCTTAACCGGCCTAAACCTTAGTGCTACCAACTTAACCTCACTAGCGCGAGATTAGAATCGGTAAACAAATCCGCGTGCTTTTTTGACGGCTGTCATCCGCCATCTTTATTCTATAGAGCACAGTGGTGCTCTCTTTAGCTACTTACCTTTGAAATGTGGTGGCGAATAATTTGAAAAATGCTTTTTGACAGCAGCCATCTTTAATCTAGAGAGCACCGTGCTGCCCTCTTTAGCTAGATACCTTTGAAATGTGGTGGCAGGCCATTCCACATGACAGCAGCCATCTTTAATCAAGAGAGCATCGTGCTGCCCTCTATGTGGTGGCGGCAATTTGAAAAATTCTACATGCTCTTGTTTGGAAACAAATCCACGTGCTTTTTTGACAGCCGTCATCCGCATTCTTTAATCAACAGAGCACAGTGCTGCCCTCTTTAGCTAGATACCTTTGAAATGTGGTGGCGGCAAATTCCACGTGCCCTTGTTTGGAAACAAAGCCATGTGCTTTTTTTGACAGCTGTCATCCGCCATCTTTAATCTATAGAGCACTGTGCCGCCCTCTTTATCGTAGTAGATGTAAATTCGTCACCTGTCATCGGCAGTGCTGCCATCTTGGCGGGCCTAAGCCTTAGTGCTACCAACTTAACCTCACTAGCGCGAGATTTGAATCGGTAAACAAATCCACGTGCTTTTTGACAGCTGTCATCCACCATCTTTAATCCATAGAGCACAGTGGTGCCCTCTTTAGCTACTTACCTTTGAAATGTGGTGGCGGATAATTTGAAAAATGCTTTTTGATAGCAGCCATCTTTAATCCAGAGAGCACCGTGCTGCCCTCTTTAGCTAGATACCTGTGGTGGCAGGCAATTCCACGTGACAGCAGCCATCTTTAATCAAGAGGGCACCGTGATTCCCTCTTTGTGGCGGTGGCAAATTCTACGTGCTTTACAAACTCACGTGCGTTTTTATGACAGCTGTCATCCGCCACCTTGCATCACAAACCTCAGTGCTGCGCTCTTTAGCTAGTTACCTTTGAAATGTGGTGACGGCAATTTGAAAAATTCTATGTGTTCTTGTTTGGAAACAAAGCCACGTGCTTTTTGACAGCTGTCATCCACCATCTTTAATCAATAGAGCACTGTGCTGCTATCATGCGGGCAATTTCGTCAGCTGTCATCCGCCATCTTTAATCTACAGAACACCGTGCTGCCCTCTATGTAGTAGCGGGCAATTTGAAAAGTTCTGTTAGCTGTCATCCGCCATCTTTAATCTACAGAGCACGGTGCTGCTCTCTGTAGTAGCGGGCATTTTGAAAAGTTCTGTTAGCTGTCATCCGCCATCTTTAATCAAGAGAGCACCGTGGTGCCATCTTTAGCTAGATACCTTTGAAATGTGGTGGCGGCAAATTGAAAAATTCCACATGCTCTTGTTTAGTAAACAAACTCACGCGCTTTTTGTCAGCTGTCATCCGCCATCTTTAATCTATAGAGCTCAGTGCTACACACTTTAGGTACATACCTTTGAAATATGGTGGCGGATAATTTAAAAAGAAAAATTCTACATCAGCCATCTCTCGACGCTAATTGCACAAGATGGTGGCTATACATGACTCCTTAAAGGTGCTTATGCAAGATGGCCGCTATACATACGTTCTTATGAGATGCCCTTGGGATGCTTGCGCAAGATGGCGGTTAAACAAGGCTCCTTATGAGACGCCCTAGAGATGCTTGCGCAGGATGGCGGTTGCTCTTATGAGGCGGCTTAAGGGTCCTTGCACAAGATGGCTAGAGATGCCCTAAGGATGCTTGCGCAAGATGGCGGACGCAAGATGGCGGCTATACACGACTCCTTATGAGACGCCTTAAGGGTGCTTGCGCAAGATGGCTGCTGCTCTTATGAAGAAAGCTAGCTTAGAGGCTAACGTGTCGTGCTAGTTCGATTCATTAAATTTGGGGCTTAAATGCATAATGTTAAATATCTCGAAAACGGTGCATCGTAGAGCAAAACGGACAACATTTTTCTACCCAATACCTCGGTTCGCAGTATGGAGAACATGATATCATAAGAAAAACATAGTCTAATGATGAGATCAACGGTTCGGTTCTAACTTAGACCCTTTGGCATTAGCTCTGTTTCAGCTTGTAATGAAGCAAGTCTTCGTAACATGATCAGGTCTAGCTATGGTAGAGAGTATAACGTACCGTGCAGGTTCGATTCATTACATTTGGGGCTTAAATGCAAAATGTTAAATATCTCGAAAACGGACAAAATTTTTCTACCTGATACCTAGGTTTGCAGTATCAGGAACATGATAGCATAAGAAAAACATAGTCTAATGATGAGATCGACTGTTCAATTCCTACTTAGGCCCTTTGGCATTGGCAGCTATCTATTTCTACAAGATGGCGGCTATACATAGCTTCTATGAGACAGCTTAAGAGCGCTTGCACAAGATGACTGCTGCTCTTATGAGACGCCCTAGGGGTGCTTGAGGGAGGTAGCAGCGACAAGACGATGACTATACACAGCTGCTTATGATATGGCCTAGAGGTGCTTACACAAGATGGTGGCTGCTCTGATGAAGAAAGCTAGCTTTGCATCGTGCAGGTATTTTTACAGCACTAAACCTCATACCTTTGAAATGTGGTGGCGGGTAATTTGAAAAATTCGACGTGCTTTTTCATAAGCTGGTAAGGCCTCCTCTTATGTCAAGGCATAGCTCTATCGAACAAGTTTAAACCTGCATCGGAATAGCTAGAGTAAGCACGTGCTGCAGTGATGACGTCATTAAGCATGTTTAGACTTGCAAATCACAGAAGAAACGTAACAAGGCTGGAATCGAAAACTGCACTCTATGCCGTTAACTTTATCATGTGATCGGAACATTGATTGAAGTGTTTAGAACACTAAATAAGTAGAACCGAACACTGTACTCGATACAACATGTGTTTAGAACATGTCAGGGTAATACCTTTGTTCTAAGAAGATTAGTTTACCGCACATTCCTTGTAGGGCTAATAGGCTAAGGGGCTAATGGGCAAAAGGGCTAATTGGCAAAAGGGCTAAAGGGCTAAAGGGCTAAAGGAGCAACAACCTCATCGATCACTATCAGCAAGAACGCCTGTACTTTGTTAAGTGTAGAAAATTAATCTTTATTTGTAAATGGTTTCATGTTCAGAACAAGGAATGGAACCTAGGGGTTACGTCTACCTAATAAAATCCCCGAGGTGCGATGAGTTACGTTTTTCGAACTAGTGTTTGGAACACTGAACTTTTCAAGATGATAGCAGAGAGTTTAGCAATGTTCTGTTGTTGGATTATAAATTCCGCGCTACAACATGCATAAGGTGGCAGCCTTGAGGTTTACTGCCGTAAAGATGACAAGAGTGAGGTTAACAACGTTCCGTTGTTGGATTTTAAATTCCGCGCTATAACATGCATAAGGTGGCAGCCTTGAGGTTTACCGCCGTAAAGATGGCAGCAGTGAGGTTAGCAACGCTCTATTGTCCTTCAAAGTGAGGTTAGGGTTCGTCAAGAAGACAGCTGTCAAAAAAGCACGTGGCTCAGTTTACCAAACAAGAGCACGTGGTCGTGACGTCACGGTCACGTAGTATGCAGCCTCAGCATGCAAAGTTCAATGTCTACACCTACGTAGTAAACATTCTGCTATGTTCACAAGATTTTTTACAGATAACTATTCTTTATGCTTTAAGTTCATGCACATAGGCTATGCTAAGATAGGAGCATAAACACATGCGAACTTTGTAAATTCTAATGGAATAAGTTTAGTACTTTATGCATCATGGATACATGATGTGTACACGCATTTAAACAAAGCTATACTTAATGCTGCTGCTTTGTTTACAAGATTTTTATACATTGCTATTCTTTATGCTTTAGTTCGTGCACACACAAGCGATAGTCGTACGCTCTGGCAGGAGAAGTTTAGTACGATATTCGATACATACATTATCGATAGGTGATGTGTACACGCTTTGGAACATAGCTCTTCTTTGTGCTTTAAGTTCGTGTACATGGGTTAGGGATACACAAAAGCGATTGCTACATGCTCTAGCGGGAGAAGTCTAGTACGATAGTCGATGCATGTAAAATCGATAGGTTATGCTAAGATAGCAGCACACTTACACGATTTTAGCACAATCTAGTGGAAAAAGTTTAGTATGATAATCGTTTCATGCAAAATCATTAGGTAATGTGTACACGCTTTGAAACAAGGCTATTCTTTGTACTTAAAGTGCATGCGTACAGGTTATACTAAGGTAGCAGCACAATCTACCGGAAGGAGTTTAGTACGATATTTGTTGCATGCAAAATCGATAGGTGATGTGTACACACTTTGAAACATGGCTATTCTTTTTACTTTAAGGTTATGCGTATAGGTTATGCTAAGATAGCAGCACAATCTAGCGGAAAGAGTTTAGTACGAGAGTCAATGCATGCAAAATCGATAGGTAATGTGTACACGCTTTGAAACATGGCTGTTCTTTGTACTTTTAAGTTCATGTGTATAAGTTATGCTAAGATACCAGCACAATCTAGCGGAAGAAGTTCAGTACGAGATTCGATGAATGCAAAATCAATAAGTAATGTGTACACGCTTTGAAACATGGCTATTATTTGTACTTTAAGTTCATGTGTATAAGTTATGCTAAGATAGCAGCACAACCTAGCGGAAGAAGTTTAGTACGATATTTGTTGCATGCAAAGTCGATAGGTAATGTGTACACGCTTTGAAACATGGCTATTCTTTGTACCTTAAGGTCATGCGTATAGGTTATGCTAAGATAGCAGCACAATATAGCGGAAGAAGTTTAGTACGTGAGTCGATGCTTGCAAAATCGATAGGTAATGTGTACACGCTTTGAGACATAGCTATTCTTTGTACTTTAAGTTCATGCGTCTTAGTTATGCTAAGATAGCAGCACAATCTACCTGCAGAAGTTTAGTACGAGAGTCGATACATGCAAATTCGATAGTTGATGTGTACACGCTTTGAAACATGACTATTCATTGTACTATAAGTTCATGGGTATAGGTTATGCTAAGATAGCAGCACAATCTAGCGGAAGAAGTTCAGTACGAGATTCGATGAATGCAAAATCAATAAGTAATGTGTACACGCTTTGAAACATGGCTATTCTTTGTACTTTAAGTTCATGTGTATAAGTTATGCTAAGATAGCAGCACAACCTAGCGGAAGAAGTTTAGTACGATATTTGTAGCATGCAAAGTCGATAGGTAATGTGTGCACGCTTTGAAACATGGCTATTCATTGTACTTTGAGGTCACGCGTATAGGTTATGCTAAGATAGCAGCACAATCTAGCGGAAGAAGTTTAATACGAGAGTCGATGCATGCAAAATCGATAGGTAATGTGTACACGCATTGAAACGTGGCTATTCATTGTACTTTAATTTTATGGGTATTGGTTATGCTAAGATAGCAGCACGATCTAGTGGATGAAGTTTAGTTCGATGGTCGATGCATGTAAAATCGATAGGTGATGTGTACACGATTTGAAACATGGCTATTCATTGTACTTTAATTTTATGGGTATAGGTTATGCTAAGATAGCAGCAAGATCTAGCGGATGAAGTTTAGTTCGATGGTCGATGCATGTAAAATCAATAGGTGATGTGTACACGCTTTGAAACATGGCAATTCATACTGCTGCTCTGTTCCCAAGACTTTTAAGCATAGCAAATCCTAATGCTGCTCTTAACGACGTCGAGCTAAGGATTGATTATGTGACCGTGACGTCACGACCACGTGCTCTTGTTTGGTAAACATAGCCACGTGCTTTTTTTGACAGCTGTCTTTTTGACGAACCATAACCTCACTTTGAAGGACAATAGAGCGTCGCTAACCTCACTGCTGCCATCTTTACGGCGGTAAACCTCAAGGCTGCAACCTTATGCATGTTATAGCGCGGAATTTAAAATCCAACAACGGAACATTGTTAACCTCACACTTGTAATCTTTACGGCAGTAAACCTCAAGGCTGCCACCTTATGCATGTTGTAGCGCGGAATTTATAATCCAACAACAGAACATTGCTAAACTCTCTGCTATCATCTTGAAAAGTTCAGTGTTCCAAACACTAGTTCGAAAAACGTAACTCATCGCACCTCGGGGATTTTATTAGGTAAGACGTAACCCCTAGGTTCCATTCCTTGTTCTGAACATGAAACCATTTACAAATAAAGATTAATTCTCTACACTTAACAAAGTACAAGCGTTCTTGCTGGTAGTGATCGATGAGGTTGTTGCTCCTTTAGCCCTTTAGCCCTTTAGCCCTTTTGCCAATTAGCCCTTTAGCCCTTTTGCCCATTAGCCCTTTTGCCCATTAGCCCTTTTGCCCATTAGCCCCTTAGCCTATTAGCCCTACAAGGAATGTGCGGTAAACTAATCTTCTTAGAACAAAGGTATCCCCCTGACATGTTCTAAACACATGTTGTATCGAGTACAGTGTTCGGTTCTGCTTATTTAGTGTTCTAAACACTTCAATCAATGTTCCGATCACATGATAAAGTTAACGGCATAGAGTGCAGTTTTCGATTCCAGCCTTGTTACGTTTCTTCTGTGATTTGCAAGTCTAAACATGCTTAATGACGTCATCACTGCAGCACGTGCTTACTCTAGCTATTCCGATGCAGGTTTAAACTTGTTCGATAGAGCTATGCCTTGACATAAGAGGAGGCCTTAACAGCTTATGAAAAAGCACGTCGAATTTTTCAAATTACCCGCCACCACATTTCAAAGGTATGAGGTTTAGTGCTGTAAAAATACCTGCACGATGCAAAGCTAGCTTTCTTCATCAGAGCAGCCACCATCTTGTGTAAGCACCTCTAGGCCGTATCATAAGCAGCTGTGTATAGTCATCGTCTTGTCGCTGCTACCTCCCGCAAGCACCCCTAGGGCGTCTCATAAGAGCAGCAGTCATCTTGTGCAAGCGCTCTTGAGCTGTCTCATAAGAAGCTATGTATAGCCGCCATCTTGTAGAAATAGATAGCTGCCAATGCCAAAGGGCCTAAGTAGGAATCGAACAGTCGATCTCATCATTAGACTATGTTTTTCTTATGCTATCATGTTCCTGATACTGCAAACCTAGGTATCAGGTAGAAAATTTTTGTCCGTTTTCGAGATATTTAACATTTTGCATTTAAGCCCCAAATGTAATGAATCGAACCTGCACGGTACGTTATACTCTCTACCATAGCTAGACCTGATCATGTTACGAAGACTTGCTTCATTACAAGCTGAAACAGAGCTAATGCCAAAGGGTCTAAGTTAGAACCGAACCGTTGATCTCATCATTAGACTATGTTTTTCTTATGATATCATGTTCTCCATACTGCGAACCGAGGTATTGTGTAGAAAAATGTTGTCCGTTTTGCTCTACGATGTACCGTTTTCGAGATATTTAACATTATGCATTTAAGCCCCAAATTTAATGAATCGAACTAGCACGACACGTTAGCCTCTAAGCTAGCTTTCTTCATAAGAGCAGCAGCCATCTTGCGCAAGCACCCTTAAGGCGTCTCATAAGGAGTCGTGTATAGCCGCCATCTTGCGTCCGCCATCTTGCGCAAGCATCCTTAGGGCATCTCTAGCCATCTTGTGCAAGGACCCTTAAGCCGCCTCATAAGAGCAACCGCCATCTTGCGCAAGCATCTCTAGGGCGTCTCATAAGGAGCCTTGTGTAACCGCCATCTTGCGCAAGCATCCCAAGGGCATCTCATAAGAACGTATGTATAGCGGCCATCTTGCATAAGCACCTTTAAGGAGTCATGTATAGCCACCATCTTGTGCAATTAGCGTCGAGAGATGGCTGATGTAGAATTTTTCTTTTTAAATTTTCCGCCACCATATTTCAAAGGTATGTACCTAAAGAGTGTAGCACTGAGCTCTATAGATTAAAGATGGCGGATGACAGCTGACAAAAAGCGCGTGAGTTTGTTTACTAAACAAGAGCATGTGGAATTTTTCAATTTGCCGCCACCACATTTCAAAGGTATCTAGCTAAAGATGGCAGCACGGTGCTCTCTTGATTAAAGATGGCGGATGACAGCTAACAGAACTTTTCAAAATGCCGGCTACTACAGAGAGCAGCACCGTGCTCTGTAGATTAAAGATGGCGGATGACAGCTAACAGAACTTTTCAAATTGCCCGCTACTACATAGAGGGCAGCACGGTGCTCTGTAGATTAAAGATGGCGGATGACAGCTGACGAAATTGCCCGCATGATAGCAGCACAGTGCTCTATTGATTAAAGATGGTGGATGACAGCTGTCAAAAAGCACGTGGCTTTGTTTCCAAACAAGAGCACATAGATTTTTTCAAATTGCCGTCACCACATTTCAAAGGTAAAAAGAGTGCAGCACTGAGGTTTGTGATGCAAGATGGCGGATGACAGCTGTCAGAAAAAAGCACGTGAGTTTGTAAAGCACGTAGAATTTGCCACCGCCACAAAGAGGGAATCACGGTGCCCTCTTGATTAAAGATGGCTGCTGTCACGTGGAATTGCCTGCCACCACAGGTATCTAGCTGAAGAGGGCAGCACGGTGCTCTCTGGATTAAGGATGGCTGCTATCAAAAAGCATTTTTCAAATTATCCGCCACCACATTTCAAAGGTAAGTAGCTAAAGAGGGCACCACTGTGCTCTATGGATTAAAGATGGTGGATGACAGCTGTCAAAAAAGCACGTGGATTTGTTTACCGATTCAAATCTCACGCTAGTGTGGTTAAGTTGGTAGCACTAAGGTTTAGGCCCGCCAAGATGGCAGTACTGCCGATGACAGGTGACGAATTTACATCTACTACGATAAAGAGGGCAGCACAGTGCTCTATAGATTAAAGATGGCGGATGGCAGCTGTCAAAAAAGCACATTTCTTTCTTTCCAAAAAGGGCACGTGGAATTTTCCGCCACCACATTTCAAAGGTATCTAGCTAAAGAGGGCAGCACTGTGCTCTGTTGATTAAAGATATCGGATGACGGCTGTCAAAAAAGCACGTGGATTTGTTTCCAAACAAGAGCATGTAGAATTTTTCAAATTGCCGCCACCACATAGAGGGCAGCACGGTGCTCTCTTGATTAAAGATGGCTGCTGTCATGTGGAATTGCCTGCCACCACATTTCAAAGGCATCTAGCTAAAGAGGGCAGCACGGTGCTCTCTAGATTAAAGATGGCTGCTGTCAAAAAGCATTTTTCAAATTATCCGCCACCACATTTCAAAGGTAAAAAGCTAAAGAGAGCACCACTGTGCTCTATAGATTAAAGATGGCGGATGACAGCTGTCAAAAAGCACGTGGGTTTGTTTACCGGTTCTAATCTCGCGCTAGTGAGGTTAAGTTGGTAACACTAAGGTTTAGGCCCGTTAATATGGCAGTACTGCGGATGACAGGTGACGAATTTGCAGCTACTGTGATAAAGAGGGCAGCATGGTGCTCTGTGGTTTAAAGATGGCGGATGACAGCTGTCAAAAAAGCACGTGGATTTGTTTATCTCACGCTAGTGAGGTTAAGTTGGTAGCACTAAGGTTTAGGCCCGCCAAGATGGTAGCACTGCCGATGACAGGTGACGAATTTACATCTACTACGATAAAGAGGGCAGCACAGTGCTCTGTGGTTTAAAGATGGCGGATGACAGCTGTCAAAAGAGCACGTGGCTTTGTTTACCACGCGCTAGTTAGGTTAAGTTGGTACTACTGAGGTTTAGGCCCGTCAAGATGGCAGTACTGAGGTTAGCGATACGTTGTTGTCTGTCAAAAACACGTGGCTTTGTTTACCTCGCGCTAGTTAGGTTAAGTTGGTACTACTGAGATTTAGGCCCGTCAGGATGGCAGTACTGAGGTTAGCGATGCGTTGTTGTCTGTCAAAAAGCACGTGGCTGTCAAAAAACACGTGGCTTTGTTTACCTCGCGCTAGTTAGGTTAAGTTGGCACTACTGAGGTTTAGGCCCGTCAAGATGGCAGTACTGAGGTTAGCGATGCGTTGTTGTCGATGACAGCTGTCAAAAAGCACGTGGCTTTGTTACAAATTCAAATTTCCCGCGGGTGGTGGAGGAGACCTCTGGGAGGCCTCTCGCTGTGGTGGTGGTGGAGGAGGCATCTGGGAGGCCTCTGGCTGTGGTGGTGGTGGAGGTGGCCTCTGGGAGCCTGCGGTGGCGGTGGCGGTGGCCGCAGAACCATCCAATTATACTACTCGCCAAAGAAATACTAAGTGCACTACGGGCATAAAAATGAAAGACTCTCTAGGCCTCGTGACCTAATACCGTCGGGGTCTGAAATGAACAAGAGTTGATCCAATGAGGTCGGGTAGGACAGTGAAAGTGAGAAGCCTGGCACAAGCAATGTCAGGGCTCAACTAAAAACCCCGTGGTCACAACCCACGCTCCCAAGTTAAGAGACCCTGGAGCCCCTTTAAGTCGCCTCATACGACAGACAGTAGATATCGTGGGTGATATTCTACTGCCCCCACCCACAAAGCAACTTAAAGCTCTCCCACTTACTTTACGTCTGGTAGAGGAGATATAACTGACATGGTGAGTATCAAATCTCGACTAGCTTTCATCTCTGGTCTTCTGGAGGTAATTCCCGTAATATTAATGTTGTTACTGCTGACTGTTTGACTAGACCTTAAGGCAAGATATATTGCGGAAATCATATTAAGGTTGTTGTCAAGAAAGTTTACAGATTTCTCCCAGCGGTTATTGTAGTATTTAGGGGGTGTAGTGAGGATGAAAAGGAGAGGGCGTATAAGTATCTGGTAAGACCCCAGTGTATGGGATCCTCACCGGGAACATTTGGTACGAGAACTGGAAATAATTCAAAGGAAAGCAGCACGATTTGTTCTGGGTGTTTTCCGACAAAGGTCTAGTGTTTCGAAAATATACGAAATTTGGGCTTAGAAGACTTGGGAGTAAGGAGACGAGATGCTCGACTATGTGGTATGTTTCGAGCTGTCAGTGGTGAGTTCGCGTGGAACGATATAAGTAGACGATTAAGCTTGAGTGGTGTTTTAAAAGGAAAGAAGTATGAAGATAGAATTGGAAGTCAAGGGGAAATTGGGGTAAATATTCGTTTATTGGAAGAGGAGTTAGGGATTTTCATAATTTACCAAGGGAGAAGTTCAATATATTTCCAAATTCTTTGCAATTATTGAGGAATAATAAATAATAATAATCGTATGGCCTCAGCTACCGTGTGCACACTAGGGAATGTGCCACCAGGACTACTACCCTAAATGCAGATCAGTGGTGATTGATTGATTGATTGATTGATTGATTGATTGATTGATTGATTGATTGATTGATTGATTGATTGATTGATTGATTGATTGATTGATTGATTGATTGATTGATCAGAGGCTTATGCTGGGATCAAGACGTGGGCTACCAGTAGACTTAGGTTACCCCTTTTTGTTTATAGGTTTACTGAACGTCAAGCCTTCAGCGTTTCGAGCAGCAGCCAATAGCCAACTGAGAAGCCTGTTGTGTTGTGAAATCTACTTCACAAGCTACTGCCCTGGCCTCTGCTCCTGCCAATCCCCAACCCCTGATCAGTGGAAATGATAGCCGAAGCTTTGGCAAATTAAAGTCCGGCCTTGTGGCTAAATGGATAGAATGATTGCCTTTGGTCCGATGGCCCCGGATCAATTTTCAGAATTAACCCCTTCATACTGTTAAATCCTCTGGCTTAGGGACTAGGTGTTTTTGATGTTTCGCCATTCATTTTATCCTCCTTAGGACACCACCAACCCTACACAGATCCCATGCACAATTATTATTATTATTATTATTATTATTATTATTATTATTATTATTATTATTATTATTATTCTCTTCTGGTTTCGTTTCGGCCAACTAAGGACCACGTCATTTCAACTGTTTCCCTTGAGCTTTAATGTTGGTCCAGCATTCCTTCATTCGTATACGGTGTTGCTCCTTTCGCACTTTCGTCCATGCCTTTCCAGTTTTCATCTTCGGCTTTGGTTGGAAACTCTGATATTCTTGGAGTTTTTTCTTAAGTGGAACACGCTCCTGGATATCTTCAAATTACATCCCAATCTCCTGCAGATCTTTCTGTACCTCACTGAACCATACCCCCTTGGCCTCTTTCTCTTGGAAGAAAGTGAAAATGCGATTTTTTAACCGTGTTGACTTTTTTCCGGCCGTGTGTCCATAAAAAGTAATCCTTCTTTTTCGCATCACGTCGGTTATTTTCTCCACATGCGTGTGCAACTCCTGGTTGTGCCGTCTCCTAAACTCGTCGTTGTTTTTGACTGGACCTGAAATTTTCCTCAAAATCTTTCTTTCCTTGGCCTCCAATTTCTCCATCATGTCTTTTTTGTTCATGGCGAGAGATTCCGCTGCATTTAGAGCATCTGACGGATGACAGTGTAATAATGTTTGATTTTTGCATTCAGAAATATAGATATTTTGTTATAGACATTTTTAGTCAGATGGTAAGCCATTTCCATTTTATTCATGCGTGAAGCAAAGGCTTCGTTCTCGGACATGTTAGGATCTCCCCATTCACCAAGATACTTAAATTTTTCAACTCGCTTGACTATTCCGTGAGTCCCTTCTAGCTCACTTGGCGCCAGTTTGATGTTTGTAATGAATTTTGTTTTCTCAACGGAGATTTGGAGGCCCGTCTTTGCAGCTTGTGTTTGAAGCTGGTTGATCTGCTTCGTGGCCACATCCAAGGAATCAGCGAAAACCGCGAGATCGTCTGCAAATGCTACACAGTCAATTGTAAGGTTCTTGTTCTTATGGCCTAGTCTGACTCCGCTTTCGACTAATTCATAACACATTTCTCTGCGCCAATCACGGATCACATTCTAAAGAACGTAGTTGAACAACAGAGGTCAGAGACCACCTCTTTGCCTAACTCATGTCCGTATTTCAGAGGCATCTGAAGTCTCTCCTCTGAACTTCACTTTTGAAATGGTGTTGGTGAGAGTCTGTTGGATGATCACTCTAGTTTTACCGCCCAAGCCAAATTCCTTTAAGATCTCAATTAGGGTAGTTCTGTCAATTGAATCATAGGCCTTCTTAAAGTCGATGAACGTTACTACGAAAGGCTTGCTCCTTAGTTTACGATATGAAAGGAAAGATGCAAAATTCATAATCTGCTCCACATATGACCGTCCTTTCTTGAAACCTCTTTAGTAATCACCCAGCTCTGGATCTGGCTGTTATTCTGCCCTGATTTGAAGAGCTCTCGAGAGAATTTTGTACTTTATAAGTAGGAGGGAGGTGACGCGATAGTTGTTAACATCTGACTTGTCGCCTTTCTTATGAAGTGGGTGGATTAGGGCAGATGTCCAGTCACTTGGAAGTCTTTCAGTATTCCATATTTCATGTATGATGCCCGTTAAATTCTCCACTGCATTGTCACTAGCAAACTTCCACAATTCAGCTGTTATCGAATCTTCACCCGGCGCTTTATTGTTCTTCAAGGATTGGGTAATCTGTCTGACTTCCTCTTTCGTAGGTGGAGTTGAATCTGGGTGGACTTGTGTTTTATCTTCAAATGTGAATCTGGATATTGGGACCTCGCAGATAAGAAGGGATTCGAAGTATTTTGCAAGGATCCGGCAGTTTTCCTTGTCGTAATGGGCTAGTTTTCCATCGGAATCTCTGAACTCTAGTCTCGGCGTGTGGTATTTCCTCAAGATACTTTTAAATGCTTTATAAAAGTCGCGTGTATTGTTCTTGAAATCCTGCTCAATTTAAGCCAGCTGGTGTTTATCAAAAGCACGTTTAACGCTGCGGATGGTTTTTGCTGCACATTTTCTCACATTCAAGAAGTTAGTCCAGTTGACTTGTTTCTTTAGCGAGTTCCATTTCTGCCAGGTGAACTGTCTTTGCCTAATCGCTGCATCACATTCACTGTTCCACCAAGCATGCTTCCTGGGCTTAGTAAGTATAACCGTCTCTTTAACTATTTTGACCAGGGCCTCACGCAGTTGTTCCCAGTTCTCTGCATCCACAGATTGTAGTTTCTGCGTGAACTTGTTGACGGTTGCGCTGTTGCACACAACTGTAGTCGTAATGTACATACTGTAACTGTTCTCCCTCATCAAGACACTTGGGGAGATGAAAGTTATTATCTTGGGACACATGAATATCAAATAAACTATTTGTGGCTTGCCCGCAAATTGCCACGCAAATAGAAACAATTAACATTCTATGGTTTCCCATTTCTCTATGTAATGTTTGGGAGGCAGGATTACAGTTTTAAACAAAAAGAAAGAAAATTAACGCAAAATAAAATACAAATGCATTTATTATACAAAAAAATTAGATTAATCGGAAAAATTTCCTTAAAGCGTGGAGGAATTTAGAATTTACTTTACTGAATTTACTATTGCTTGCTTTATCTAATTGAAGCTCACCAATTGCAGCTTCCGTTGAAGTCATCTGGTTTCCGTGGTTACTCGTTCTCTTCTTCTCGATGTAGAATTTGCTCCATGGACATCCTTCCTTCCTTCTATGATATGGTACGGGATTTCTGGACTACCACTCCCTACTTGCCTAGTCTTTAAATTAGACATTGGCCCTATACTTGTAATAACTGATCAGCGTTGATCGTATGAGGAGAAAATTCAGAGATATGAATTTTTCCATAGTAGTAGAAATCTCAATCCAACTGAGCTATACTATTTATACGGTACGGACTTGTACCAAATTTCATAGACTTGAACTAAACCTAGTTCTTCGTCCAGAATATTTACTGAAAATAACACATGCCGTAAGCTTGTTTCATCTCACGCAGATCCGATAACATTACCGCTCCTAAGTACTGTATCGAAGCGACAACACATTGTACAAAAATAACTATGTCGCGGAGCGACCACACACTGTTTCAAAAATCAAATAACGTCGTTCAAAGTAGATGTTCACATTAGAAGTAGTAGTGATGGAGTAGTTAGCTTCACAGCAGAAGTTGTACGTAGTTAGGTCCCGTTCTCTTTTTTTTCGGGGGGGGCCCCGAAGCCCGCTCCCCCCGCGTGACCATCGACTCAATCTACATGGCCTCCGACATGCTATTATTTCTAAGAAGAAGAAAGAGATAGCAGGGAGGAGTGGGAGGTGATACAAGGAGTATCTACCGGTTTCCGAGTCAGACTCGCTACCACGGCAAGAGTTTGTGTTTGGTATATGGTGTTGAAGTATGGTATTGAAGGGTCAGGGAAAAACCACATAGG
This sequence comes from Anabrus simplex, assembly GCF_040414725.1. Classification (NCBI taxonomy): domain Eukaryota; kingdom Metazoa; phylum Arthropoda; class Insecta; order Orthoptera; family Tettigoniidae; genus Anabrus; species Anabrus simplex. Next base: position 245,850,657 of record NC_090265.1, on the reverse strand, counting down.
CAGAAAGAAGAAAGAGCCTACATGTAAAACCTGACATCTTGTGATAGCACATGCAAGGATGTGGGCTGGATAAGGTCCAGATTTTGTGTTAGTTAGGAATAGGTGTCATGCAATCATAACCATTTCCTTGCAATTTTTGTTATTATGGGGATCAGTCCTTCTTGTCACTGCCGGGTCGGCTCGGGTCTGCTAGCGTCTGGGCTTTGGGCCACAGGTTCGTCCCATTGTCCAGCAGCCAGCAGTCCCTGGTGCCAAGTCTCCTTTTGGAGAGGGGGGAATTAGAGCCAAGCCTTGCATGCAAGGTGCTATCTTCTTCCTCCTGTCGATGTCCCTCTATGCGGTGTTGTTTGAACACACTTGTCACTGCAGATCTAAAACTAAGGTTATTAATAACATATGTATATACAAGTTCTCATTGGAGTGCCGGCTGTTTGCCTGCTCTCATGTCCAGCGTTCAACCTAGATAGGAGTGAGATAACTTATTAGACAGATAGATATTAGTGCTGTTTGTAGGGCGCGGGCTGGTGTTCCGCTCCCATGTCTCTGTAGGGGGGCGGGGGTGGATTGATACGTCCTTGGCCGTCTGGCTGCGTTGCCGTCGTCTTCTTAGGTTGTACTTTTTGTCAATCTTCCTCGCCTGGTCCCTGGGTCTAGGACAGCTGAAACATATTTACATATTTACATAGGTGTCTGCAGTGTGTGGGTTTATGTGGTATATAGGTGTCAGCTTGGCGGGAGTGGGTTGGCTATCGGCCCCTCGCCCACCCAACCCTGTGGCTGAACAGAATGTGCTTCGGTGTAGGATACTTTTTGTACAGATCAACGTCGTAGCGTCCGATCCCGCCTATTAACAGTTTGACCTTGTTACTCCATGACTTTCTGTACATGTTTAGTGTCTGTTTACGTATTTGGTGCCTTATTGAGCTGACTTTCGCAATACTGCGTAGTTGGCGTATTGGCGTGTCGTAAGGGAGTCTGGTCGCTGCTCGTAGGCATTTATTTTGTATTAATTCCAGCTTGTCCAGGTCCGTCAATGCAGTGAACCCCCACGCTGGGGCTGCATACATGATTATTGGTCTGATTAGGGCCTTATACATGTTTATGGCTACTTCCGTGTTAATACTGGACTTTTTGTTCAGTATAGGATATAGCTGGTTAAGTCGTATGTGTGCTTTTCTTTGAATATCATTGATGTGGTGTAGCATGGTGAGCTTTCTGTCTAGGACTACTCCTAGGTATTTGACTTTGTCATGCCACGCTATATCTTCGTTGAAAAGCTTTAGCGCTTTTATGTTGGCTGGTCTGCGTGTGAGTCTGTTCTTCTTAGTGAACAGCACTGCTTGGCACTTGTCAACATTGACCTTGATGCGCCATTTCGTTAGCCAAGGCTCGAGAGTTCTTAGTGCTACTTGGAGCCTCTTTCGAGCGCACGCTAGCTGTGGATGTTGAACTGTGATAGCGGTGTCATCAGCGTAGAGGTGTGTGGTAGTGAGTTCTGTCGTAGGCATGTCGTTTGTATACAGGACGAAGAGGATTGGGCCGATAAGGGACCCTTGGGCTACGCCCGCTCTAATCCTGCGTGTACTTGACAGCGTGTTATGTACGTCTACTTTGAACTCTCGGCCCTCCAGATAAGATTTAATAAGTCTTATATAGCCTGGGTGGAATTCGTGGTCTATTAGTTTCGCTAGTAGGCCTTCGTGCCAGACTTTGTCAAATGCTTTCTGGATATAAAGGAAAACCGTTCCTGTGTCTCTTCGTTTGTTGAGACCTATGGTGGCTTGTTCTATGAATCGAGTGAGCAGTTGTGGGGCAGAATGAGCGTTCCTAAAGCCAAACTGCTCGTTGCGAATTATACCTTTTTCCTTGATATGCCCTATTAACCTTTTCAGTAGTATTTTCTCGAATACTTTACTGAGGGCGTCCAGAAGGCTGATGGGCCTGTAGTTGTTGGGGTCTGACTTGTCTTTGCCTGGTTTTCCAAATGCGAGGATCCTAGCCCTTTTCCATTGTTCAGGGTAATATTGGAGTCTGAACATTGCATTGAAGATGCTGGTAAGTAATGTTAGGGCTTTGAGAGATAATTTCTTAATTATTATATTCTGGATCTCGTCTGGGCCTGGCGCCTTCTTGGAGTTAAGATGACCTATAATCCACTTGATTTCGTGTATATTTGTCCTCTTAACCTCCGGCTTAGGTGCGTTTTCAAGGAATTCTGCTACCTTTGCCTCAGTTTGCCTGATGAAGGCTGGGTCAGATGGTATTTCGTTTGGAGTGAAAGCCGCCTCTATGGAGCCCGCTATGATTTCGGCTTTGTCACGGTTCTCGTATACTGGGCCGTTAGGTCCCTTGATGGTAGGGATGCTGTGTGTTTCTCGCGTGAAGTGTCTCGCTAAGTTCCACACTGGCCTGGTGTTGGTGTCGAAAAGTTTGAGGTGGTTGTTCCACTTTTCCGACCTGTATTCCAGTAGTTGAGATTGAATTTCCGTGTTTATTTCGTTTTTCATCTCGCGGTCTTCGTCTCTGTGATGTCGAGCCCAGTTACGCCTGTGGCAGTTGCGCCTGCGTATTAACTCTTTTATGTGCGCTGGAATCTCGAAAAGAGGTGATTCTCTGTGTTTGCTTAGCGGTATGCTCGCAGTTGTGGCTGTTTGAATTGCTTCTACGAGGGTTTTGACTGCTTCGTCAATTTGGGCTGTGCTGTCTATTAGCATGCCTTCGCTTCCCTGTAGGAGTGTGTCTAGCTTGCGTTCGAATTTGCCCCAGTTGGCTGCTTTACAGTTGAGCCGGCGTCTGGGGTTTTTTCTCATATTCCTCTGGGTTCGCATCTAGTGTAAATATCACTGGTTGGTGCCTCGACCCCAGGTCGTTCACTACCTTAATGCTATGCCTTTGAGGAATATGTCGCAATAGGGCTATGTCAAGTATGTCGGATACGTGATCGTTCGGTGCTAGGAACGTGGGCTCACTGGGGGCTGTTACCACATAGTCCTGGGATAGCATGTGGTCATACAGCCTTGTGCCTGCTGGGTTTGGTTTCAGGCATCCCCAGGTGGCGTGTTTCGAGTTTAAGTCCCCTCCTAGCACTGTCTTTCGATTTAGCCCTAGTACTGTTTCTATGTCCTGAGTGTTAAGGCTTGTCGGTCTGGAGTATGCTGCTATTACATTTATGAGTGTTCCCTGCACTGGTAGGGCTATTCCACATGCCTCTAGCGTGACCAGCTCTGGTATGTCTACCTCCATGTGCTTGATGTCCTTCCTTACCAGGACTGCCACTCCTCCAACTTTGTTAGCCTTATCGCTTCTGTGCATTTTGTAGCCTCTTATAGTGAACTTCCTCCCCGGAGGGAGGAAGGTCTCTGTTAGGAGAGCTACGTGTATTGAGTTCGCGGCTAGGAAGTCTTCGAGTTCATATTTCCTAGACCTGACGCCCTGGCAGTTCCATATTAGAACTCGAAGCTCCTGCGTGTTATTGTTATTATTATTGTTATCTTCGTTGGGTTGTTCAGCCATCCGGGGTTAGGAGTTCGGAGATTGCATTAGCCAGTTCCCTTAGCCAGGGGTAGGGGAGCATGTTGGCCATCATAACCCCAATGGTTATGGCTACCGACAGGTTCAGGTTCGGAAAGAAGTTTTTCAGGATTTCTTCTATCCTTTCCCTGAACGCCTTTACTGCCATGTTCCCCGCTGGCTGTTGTGCCTGTAACTGTGTAGTTGGTGAGATTGGTGTGGTGAGAGGTGGGGGCGACTGGGGTGGTGGTGCGGATGCCGGCTGACTATCGGCAGGTTCTCTGCGGGGGGTGGAGCTGGCCTGGGGTGGGCCTTCTAGCAGCTCGGGAAGTGCTGGCGTGGACTTAACCTGCCTTTGTTTGTTTTCTTGGGGCTGGGCCTTCTTGTTGTTCTTGTTTGAGGTCTTAGCTCGGACGGTGGTGGGGGCTAGTTGGGCTGAGGGCCCGTGGTTGTGTTTGCCTACCGTCCGTACGGGCTTGAAATTTAAAATGCCTCCGCCTGATGGGCGCTGGTTGTCTGAAGGACCTTGCTTTTGGCCCTTTGTGCCTGACGGGCCTGCGAGACCTGAAGGGTCCTTTGTACCTGATGGGCCTGGGTTCTGTTTGCGTGAAGCGCCTGTGCCTGAGGGGCGTCCCGTTCTCGTGGTTAGAATCACTATATATCCGGGCTCACCCCCACTCTTGGTAACAGTTCAATCTCAAAACTCATATACAACGAAGTATCTGATTGGATAGATCGAATTCTCAACTCCCCTTCTCTTCTTCCTCGACAAGTCCAGTAGGCGTGGCGATGATGTACTCTGCTGGTATGCAAGCCTCGCGCGCAGGTTGCTGTTTACTGCCTTCGCCCAAAACCCATGACTCACGCAAAATCCCAGCTTTTAAGAATAACTTTCCGTATACACAAATATGAGATGAAATGAAAACAACTATGTCTCAACATATTGACCGTATTTACAACATAATGAATTCCTATTCTACATAAAATAATAATTTAAATAATAAAACGATGTTATCATATATACAATATGATTCAAAAAAGCCTTGATTACAAATGATTGACGTTGAATAAATATGTTATTACAAATAATTGCCGATGGCGGATAAACTTGATATCAAATGATATCGCGTAAAATGATATAATATTACATTAGTAGGGCTGGAGAAGCCTGGACGGTTACAATACGATGATGAGATAATATATATAATAGAATAAGTAAATATATATAGCTTAAGCATACAAGTGGTAGAAGAAGAAGTACAAATAATAATAATAATAATAATAATAATAATAATAATAATAATAATAATAATAATAATAATAATGGAAACGCGCAGTGAGAAGGAACTAGGCCAAGAGAAAAGAGTACAAGAACAAGAGAAAACCAAAGGTTAACAATACAAATAAGATATATTTAACAATAAATAAATGAATAATTAAACGTTTCACAACAAGATAATAAATCGAAGACAAAAGGTTGATAGACAGTGAATTATATAGGGGAAACCTCAGAAGATAAGAAAAATGCCCCACATTTACATAAGATTATAAGAAATACATCAAAAACCGTATGAATAATTATAAAGCGTACAATGAAGTGTAATAAAGGCCGAATAAAAGGAAGCAAACCTGAAAGAAGATGCGAAAAGAAGGGAAAGGGGGAATGGAAGTAGGAATGGAACTGGGGAAAGGATTCACTTCGTCGGGTGTAGTTACGCTGCAGGATCTATTATTATTATTATTATTATTATTATTATTATTATTATTATTATTATTATTATTATTATTATTGTTGTTGTTGTTGTTGTACCGAGTGGTACACATCTACGCCGCACATTTGAATTTTCCGCCAATAAATCCTCCTCTACAGAAGAAACACTGAACTTTAAAAACTGGATCAACTCATAGGTTTCTCAGAAGATGTCCCTACTGTAAATTTTGTGATTACGAAGTTGTCAATACTGTGTGGATTTCAACTTGTTTTGTTTTCCACTGATCAAGAAGTGTGGACATTCTCTTATAGATGTCTCTACAAAAAAACCATGATCATGCACCCTGGTGCGAGGTGAAGGACCTTTTTTGAAGAAAATTTGGCTTCATAAGTTTTTTCTTTACTAAATTTCGTTCACACATTTGTGGGTTGGCAATATTAATATTTTCTTTCCGCTAGTTTTGAATTCAGACAATCCACTATTTCTGTAATTAATTTTTGACCAATCGTGTCTTTCTTCTTCAATTTTGAGTGTACCATCTACACTGACCAATAAAATTGAGTGGGCGTGGCTGTTTTATTCATGAAAGGTCTCGAACATTCCCCGAGGGTATAAAAACTGCTGATTTTCTTGTCTCTCGGCCACATCATCAATATTTAACTTAGTGTATGGACGTGTAGCAGGAGGCGGGAAGCGCCTCTTTCTTCAGGCAGCGGTTCTTCAGTAAGGTAAGGGCCGCTTAACATATTTATTTCCTGCTAGCTCAGCAGTTTAACCCGCGGGGAAGGTCCGAAACCTTTACTATGTAACCTATCTTCAAACATGTAATTTTCCGTCGCTTTTGTAAAACTTCATACTTCTATAGCTGTAATTCGGGGATAGGGAGTGATTTACCCTCTCGAGCTCCCCTTCATTTTGGTTTGAGGTGACTACGTTTTGTGATTGGTTTTTTCCTTTCTGTAATGTCTTAAATTTTCCTTATACGAGTCACCTCCATAGTTTGGGAATAGCCTGTGTTCCATCGGTCTTGTGCCTCTTAGGTTTTAAAAAGTTTCATTTAGGAGTGCAAGTACACGCCTGCATTCATTTTGTATTTTGGGCCATTTACTTAACCTATTCTTTTTCTACTAAGGCCCAGTAGGTTGGGTACGAGACACACCCGCTTCATTTGATGTAAGTTGTGCCTTGAGGGCAATTAAGTGTTAAATCTGGTATGGCCTGGTAATAGGCGTGAAAAATTGAGAGCGGGCCAGCTCTTTTCTATGTGGTAAAAGTGCCTCTCGGAGGCCTGATATTGTTTTTGGAGCAAATGATCCTTGAATGAAGGGGTTTTCTCCCCTTTGGACAAATGTGTACCTTGGTAAAGTTCGGCAAGTAGCTTAAGGATTGTAAAAACTTGGGGCTCGAAGCCAAGAACTTGTAAAGACCCCTAAACTTGTGCTTTCGTGCAATTGCTTGTAAAATTATACTTTGTACCTGATCTTTCATCGTTATTTCACCTAGTGAAAATTTGTTAAATCGTGTTATCTATTGAAAATATAACCTTCGGTAAAATTTTTAAGTTTAGATGCATATTGTGGATAGACCCATTCCAGCCCGCACCTTCTTTCACCTCTGCACTCCACGGGTATCCCCGTAACAAGTGGTAGGACGGCGTGGTTGAATGGGTCTCATTTAAGCCCCTTTTGACGGCTAAACATTGCATTTAATTTGAACTCTAACAATTTTCTCAATTGCTGGAATTTTTACTTCCTATTTTTCTAAATTTGTTAACTTTCTGTCATCATGTCCGGCCCTCGCGAAGTCCTCCACCTCGGCTATTTGCGCAAGAAGGAATTGATCTATGAACTAACTATACGAAATGTTCAATCTGGAGGCACGTTTGCGGCCGATACCACTGAACTTAAAGAATCCCTTGCATTACCAATTTGTATCCCAACTTTGTGAGAGAAAGATATTGATGAGGCTCTCTCCACTATCACTGACAATACTACTGAGCTAACATCTGTAGTTAGTTTTTTGAAGTGAGTGATCCTTCTCCATATCAACTTAAACGTGTGCAAGCTAGACTGTTTCATTTTTACAACAGGGTGAGTGATCTATTGTCTCTTAAGTTAAATGAACTACAGGGTAAGGAGGCTAGTGCTCTTGTTGAACAACTTTCTAAAATGTCTAGTAAGGTTAGTCAATTGTTATCTGGATCTGCTACTCCCAAAACAGACCAGCCCACGGTGGTGAATATTGCAAATGAGTGGGATTCCCCCAAGGGGGAAGAAAGTACGAAATCCGTAGGAGTCCAACAAATATCTGCTCCATTAGATACCGAGTCCGGTCGTTGTACATCCATTCCACCATTTGTTTCGAATAATGCACTCTCTCAAACAGCTTCTCCGCCCCCTAGGCCTACTATGTCACCCGGGTTCAGCAGTTTGCCTCATCCTCTAGCGATGTTGCTTAGGGGTATTTCCAAGCTTTCCGTTAACTCTACTAGTGATGTCATTTCTTTTTTAAGATTTTTAGTCGAGTTCCATGATCACGCACTTGTCTTTTCTCTTTCCCCGTGTCAAATTCTTCAGATTATTTATACCTATTCCATTGGTGCCCTCTCAGACAAAATAGTAAGAGCCATAGCTGATCAATCCTTTATAGAAGGCTTCCACGCCCATCTGTTAGCTAATTTCATTCCGGTTCGAGCTGGATCTTCTCTAATACAAAAGTACTATTACCGAGTACAGCGTCTGGATGAAAACCTCGCCGATTTCATCCAAGACATTAGGTTCTTCACCAGAGTATTTGCTCTTCATTTCCCTGAAGATCAATTTGTACAGGCAATTGTGGAAGGGATTTCACCACCCTACAGGTCATATCTGTGTTTTGCGTCGCATCCTCAAACCTTTGCTGAATTAGAGGCTATGGCTGTCTCAGCCGAAGGAGTTAGATATGCAGACACCTTACGTGTCGCGAAGGAGCCCCCTCCGCCCTCGAGTAATTTTCGGCCTCCACCTCGCCGAACTTCCATAACCCGCAAATGTTACGCTTGTGGGTCGGCAGACCATCTCCGGAACAAGTGTCCTTAGGTAAAATCTAGTAGGACAAGGAATGGAGCAGGATCATCCCAAGGCTGTTTTAAATGCGGTTCGTTTTCCCACATAGCCAAGAATTGCCCTAATACTAATAGCAGCCCCTCCTGCTCAAATCCTGGTGAAACTTCCACCAACGCAAATAATCAAAAATGATTAGTGGCTTCGGCTGAGTCGGCAAATTTATCTTTTCAAGGCTCAGCCCCAAGTAAACCATCCGAAATCGCAGGCGCAGAAAATGAAAGAGACTCTTCCAACCCCACCTTTGAGTGCCCTAAAGAATGTCTTTTGATTGCGGCGGATACCCCCGCGCTTGTACCATTTCTCAAAATTGACTTGAATAACGAACCGCTTACTGCTCTATTAGATTCTGGGAGTGTGTGTTCTATTAGTTCGGCTAAATGGTACTCTAAATTAAAGTCTGCCTGTAAGTTTTCTGATTCAATGCGTTTCGGCTAACACTTCTCCATTAGAAATTTTAGGATTTCTCTTTGCCAAAATTAGGATTGCTAAATTTACTTGGAAAGTAAAATTGTTTGTGGCTAAGCATTTATATTGCCCCATTATATTAGGAGCGAGCTTCATGTTTCACACTGGTCTTGTGCTCGACATTCAGAGCAAGTCGTCTACTTTCAAATTTGCTAGTAATTTCAAAATCCCCTTATTAAAATGTAATTCTGTGTCGTGTTCATTTGTTTCGCCTACCCAAGATGAGATGTTGTTAGACCTTAGACATCTACCTGAGGATCAGGCTGAAAGTATTCGTAAGCTGTATCAGTCGTTTCCAGATGTTTTCTCCGATACTCTTGGTGTCACTGACCTTATCGAATACAAGATTGAGGTTACGGATTCGATCCCCGTTAGGTTCCCACTCTATAGGTTATCTCCTCCTAAAATGAAGGCTCTGAAGGAGATCATAGATCAGATGCTGAAAGATGGTATAATTCGGCCCTCTAAGTCGGCATATTCATCGCCTATTTTCTCAGTCCCGAAACCCCTAGGTGGCTTCAGGCCTGTGAATGACTATAGGGCTTTAAATCGGAAGGTGGTGTTACAATCTGTGCCCCTTCCCGACCTTCACTCTTGTTTTTCATGGTTTCGCAAAGATAAGTTTTTCACTATCTTAGACCTTAATCAGGCGTATAACCAGATCCCTCTAACTGAAGAATCCAAACATTTTACAGTTTTTGCCACGGATTGGAACTTGTATGAGTACAACCACGTGCCTTTCGTGCTCCCCACAGGAGCAGCTGTGCTTACGAGACTGCTAGACAGGGTCTTCTCCGACATCAAATTCGAGTACATATACCATTATCATGATGATGTCGTATTTTCTGAGACCTTTGAAGAACACCTTGATCATCTGAAAGAGGTCCTTAATCGCCTTCGTAAGGCAAGGTTAACCGTGAAGTTGTCCAAGGTTGCTTTCGCTAAGGCTTCCATTTCTAGGGCATATTATATCGCCCGATGGTGTCGCAGTGGACCATTCTAGAACACAGGCCATCCGTGATTTCAAACCTCCCAAGGACATCAAAGGTATTGCTAGATTCATTGGCATGGTGAATTTCTTCAGGAAATTTATTCCTAACTTCGCTAACAGAGCGGCGCCCTTGAACTTACTTCGTAGGAAAGGCGTCAAATTCGAGTGGGGGTCTTCTCAACAAGCCGCTTTTCAAGACCTCAAATTAGCTCTTTGTAATGCCCCTGTCCTTGCTATGCCTGATTTCTCGAAGTAATTCATCGTCCAAACCAACGCGTCGTCGTCGGCGGTGGCTGCAGTCCTTCTTCAAGAGACTGAACTAGGGAGGCGACCCATCGCCTATGCATCTAGGACATTATCGGCTCAAGAAGCCAAATATTCCATCTATGAACTTGAGGGCTTGGCAGTCTTATTTGCTCTAGAGAAGTTCCACCTCTATCTGGAACACGTCAAGTTCGACTTGGAAATGGATAACCAAGCCTTAAGTTGGGTCTTATTTGGACCGCGTCTTTCTGGTCGCATAGCCCGCTGGGCTATCAGGATTTCTGCCTTCCAGTTTGATGTTAGGCATATAAGGGGATCTGAAAATGTTGTGGCGGACGACTAAGCCGTATTTTTCTACTTATGTAGAGACCTCCGAACAGGAAGATAGTTCTTCACTTCCCGAGTCCATACCTCCTGGTGTAAATGCCATTCTAACTGATGCCCCCATGCTATTTAGGGATATTTAAAAATATCAACGTGAAGATCCGACGCTGGCCCCTATCATGGAAACCCTTTCTTCTGGGGAACATGTCGTCCTTTATGTGTTGAGGAATGGTGTTTTATGTTGCCCGTCGGGGCATGATAAGAAAATGAAAGTTGAGACCTCATTAGAGGGGCATTTGGCCATCTTCAAAACCCGAGAAAAGATCAGAGAGATGTTCATTTGGAAAGGTATGGACGGTGAAATTCGTGAATTGGTAAAAGCCTGTAAATCTTGTTGGTTTAGTAAACCTACCATGTCCATTAAGCAAGAGCTATTGTCTTCTCATCAAGCGTCGCGCCCCATGGAACGCCTCCATATAGATTGCGTAGGACCCTTCCAGCAATCAAGGGGGAATGCCAACAAATTCATTCTTGTGTGTGTAGATGGTTTCACAAATTTTCCTGGTAATTTCCGACTAAGCTGGCTACCGCTCAGTCCACGATTTCTTGTTTAAATTCCATCTTTTCTTCTTTTGGTCCGTGTCAATATTTAGTGTCCGATAATGCTAAAGCCTTTACCTCCAATCTCTTCCATAAATTCTGTTTTCATCTATCCATCTCAAATGTAACAACATCAGCGTACTATCCTCAACCATCTCTGGCTGTACGGGTCAATCGTAATCTGAGGTCGGCTCTAATTGCCTATCATCATGATGATCATTCGGGGAGGGATACGTACCTGCATTGGTTAGCCTTCGCTTTGAATTTTGCGGTTCATGAATCTCATAAGTTCACTCCAGCTTCGTTGATGTTTAAATTTGTGCCTAACACGCCACTCTCTAACCTTTGGTCTCTTAGTAATATTCTACCTGAGACAATAGATCCCGATAATATCTTTGGAAGAAGGCTAAGGCCAATCTTAAAGTTTCTCATGAAAAGGTTCGGGAAAGATATGATCGGGAACGGAGGCCCACCAATTTTAATGTAGGAGACCAAGTCATGGTTAAAAACTTTGTTCCCGCGGGCAAGCTTGTCCCCAGATTTCATGGGCCATGCATCATTTTGATTTCCTAACAACTGTTACATTATTAGTGAGCAATCCAGCCACAGAGAGGATATTTAGAGTTGACCTATCGCAGGTGAAACTTGTGTAATGTCATTGTTAACTTAGCCATTTACGTTGTGCGAAAATGAGAAGGCCTTCTGCCCCAATTTATTTTAATTGTTATAGAAATAGGTGGGGTACGGGCCCCACTCCACTCCCGTGATGTCAACCTGAGTACAGCGCGCCGGACGTCATCGCCCGGCAAAGACTGAAGTGCGGCGCACCAACCGCCAGCTTATCTGGGGACTGTAAGTAAACTTCGCATCTGCGGCGTTCTTCACGACAATTACCCCTCTCATAATAGCGTGAGAGGTGTATCTCAGGGTACTTGAGGTGTCCGAGCGACCTCGACTGGATACCGCCAGCGACGGCAGGACTTGCCGTCAAAATAACAGCATGTATTTCAAGTATTCGGCAACAAAGACACATTGAAACTGTGGTTAAACTAATTTCTTCCAGTATACTGAAAAAAACTTGGAATTTTTTCTCTTCAAAATTCCTTTGCAAATCAACGTTAAAAGACTTGGGAATTCTTAATGGGTGGTATGAATAAAAATGAGAATATAGTATGTACTCAACTTTTCTGAGTATATACTCCACTTCATAAGAATAAAGTTCTTGAGAATGTACTCACTAGCTGAGTATATACTCATGTTATGGAGATGGTGTAGTATATACTCACCTTCCAAAGAGTCTGAGAGTAGTTTCTCATATGTGCTATGAATAAAAGGGAGTACCTTCTCAGATTGATGAGTATATACTCACTTTGTTTTGAGTATGGCTGATAGTTGTCTCAAGCTTGAGTATATGCCAATTTTTAGCTTCTGAGGAGAAATAACATGGCTGAGTTTATTAATAATGTGGTGCCTCGTGGAAAAATTTACAAGGAGAGAAGTGAACATGTGGACTCTAATAATTTTAAAAGTCTATATCGTTTTTCCAAAGTTAATGTGGACTGGTTAAACCTATACTTATTTGGACCGGAGAAACTGGAAACAAGAGGTGGTGCTGTTAAAAACATAGTAAAATTAAAAGCATTTTTAAGATTGGTAGGTGACCCAGGATTCCAGTGTGGCATAGGAGAAGATCTTGGAATCCACCAAACAACTGTGTCTAAAAATCTTGTTGAGGTTATGGACCGCATCATGGCTAAAGCTGCAGTGTGGATAAAATTTCCTCAAACAGATATGGAATTTGAAGTTGCGAAACAAGAGTGGCAGGAAAAGTACTACTTTCCAGCAGCGGTAGGTGCTCTTGACTGCACTCATGTTGGAATTAATAAGCCTACACATTATGGTGATGAATATGTAAACAGGAAAGGTTATACAAGTATTACTGTACAGGCAACGTGCAATGCCAAGGAAGTTTTTACCTGTGTCGATGCATCATGGCCTGGATCTGTGCATGATTCTCGAGTCTGGAGAAATTCAGCTGTCCAGACAACAGTAAGTCTGAATAGGGTAAATGCTTTACTGTTAGCGGATAGTGGCTATGGTATTGCACCTTGGCTTATGACACCGTTCAGAAATCCACAAACACCTCAAGAAATTGCCTATAACAGGTGCATTACCAAAGAAAGAGTTGTGATCGAACGATGTTTTGGGCAACTAAAACAACGTTTCCCAATTCTTCAGCACAAAGTACGCCTATCTTTAAATAAAGTGCCAAAACTGATCATTTGTTGCTATGTGTTGCACAATATTGCCAAGTACTTACAGGATGAGGACCCTGAACTACAACCATTAGGTGGCAATGTAAGGTTAGAAGATGGAAATGAGGATGACATGGCAGCTGCTGCAAATATCAGGTAGAATGGTGAAGCTAGGCGAAATGAATTGGCAGAGATAATATATCAAGGTGTTTGAGTTGCAGCAAGTACCAGTGTCACTCTTGCTTATTGTTCACTACCAAATATCAAACATGTAAGCAAAACAAGTTATATTTTAAAAAAACAATACAAGTTTGTTATTCCACAATTTGAGATTTCAACTTTTTTTCCTTCAAGTCCAACACTCTTAATTGTTTTAGTAGCACCAAGCGCTGAAGTTCAACGTTAGTGAAATTTCTTGTCTCTTCCGTCTCGTATTCCTCGAAAATACTTCGTTTCCTTTTAGGGGTGGATATAGGTGGGGAGTTCACGACTTCTTTAGGGATGCCTCCTTCTTCCCCTTCCTCTACTACTACTACTTCCACTATAGGTGGAGGAAGGTTGTCTGGTTCTACTTCCTGCCATACATCCAGATCTACTCCAACCACAGTTGCTCCTAAGAAAAAATGAAAATTCGTTTTAAGTCACCTATATAATTTAGAGTTGTATATAGTTTCCTCACATTCAATTAATGAATAAAATGCAGCTAACATCCCAGGATTCAAACCCGGGTACAGTGAACCAAAGGCCTGGGTGAAGTTCATATTGGCCTAAAGTAACAATGAATAGAAATATCGTATCCTTAAAATCCGGACTGTTGGTACACAAAATACCTCTACAACCTTTATAAACCCGTTCAAGAAAATAAATCGCGAATATAATTTGAGGACATACCTGGAACTCTTGTCACTGTTGGATTGGTATCCCCTTCCAGCAGTTCGTAAATAATCTTCTCCCAGTCCTTGAGAACGATCTTTTTGTTTCCCGTTTTATTAATATCACACTTCTGCTTAACTCGCATTTTCATATTATTAATCTTCTTCGTTATGGTGGTCGTCTCCAAGTTCTTGCCGCACATGGCTTGCAGCTTTTTCTGAACTGCTTCCAACGATTCGGATTTTTCCTTCCGAACCGCCGGCAATTGAGATTTGCTAAAAAGTACAGCATGTTCCCGCAAAATACTGGCGAAAGTTAATGGAGAAACAGTTTCCATAGCGAGGAAAAATACACGCTACACTAAACACACGGAGAATACTTCACGAGCACGGTTTGTTTATGTGTATGTGTACGGTATACGCAGTTGAGGTTATGTAGCGAAGGAAAGAGCGAACAGTTGACGATCACGCAGAACACGAGCATCTACTCGATTTCGAATGATCTGCATGGCGGTGCTCTTGAGTATCTGCTCCATCAGAGGAGAACCTTTTTATTCTTACCAAATGGAGTACATACTACTTGGGCTGAGAATATACTCCTACTAAATGCTCATGCTCATGAGTATATAATTTGAGCAAGAACTCAGGTTTTATTCATACCACCCAATGTCTTCTCCATGTTCTTCCACAAATCTATGTGCAAGTAAGTACAAATTTTCTTCAATTGATTATTAATATTTGTTTAAAAAATTCTTCTGTGTCACCCCTTGGAAGGACTTTTGGGCGGGGGGAAGTTCTGTACTGAGTGGTACACCTCTACGCCGCACATTTGAATTTTCCGCCAATAAATCCTCCTCTACACAAGAAACTCTGAACTTTAAAAACTGGATCAACTCATAGGTCTCTCAGAAGATGTCCCTCCTGTAAATTTTGTGATTAAGAAGTTGTCAATACTGTGTGGATTTCAACTTGTTTTGTTTTCCACTGATCAAGAAGTGTGGACATTCTCTTATAGATTTCTCTACAAAAAAAAACATGGTCATTCACCCTGGTGCGAAGTGAAGGAACTTTTTGAAGATATTTTGGATTCATAAGTTTTCTCTTTACTAAATTTCGTTCATTCATTTGTGGGTTGGCAATATTAATATTTTCTTTCCGCTAGTTTTGAATTCAGCCAATCCACTATTTCTGTAATTAATTTTTGACCAATCATGTCTTTCTTCTTCAATTTTGAGTGTACCATCTACACTGACCAATAAAATTGGGTGGATGTGGCTGTTTTATTCATGAAAGGTCTCGAACATTCCCCGAGGGTATAAAAACTGCTGATTTTCTTTCTCTCGGCCACATCATCAATATTTATCTTAGTGTATGGACGTGTAGCAGGAGGCGGGAAGCGCCTCTTTCTTCAGGCAGCGGTTCTTCAGTAAGGTAAGGGCCGCTTAACATATTTATTTCTTGCTAGCTCAGCAGTTTAACCCGCGGGAATGGTCCGAAACCTTTATTATGTAACCTATCTTCAAACATGTAATTTTCCGTCGCTTTTGTAAAACTTCGTATTTCTTTAACTGTAATTCGGGGCTAGGGAGTGATTTACCCTCTCGAGCTCCCCTTCATTTTGGTTTGAGGTGACTACGTTTTGTAATTGGCTTTTTTTCCTTTCTGTAGTGTCTTAAATTTTCCTTATACGAGTCACCTCCATAGTTTGGGAATAGCCCCTGTTCCATCGGTCTTGTGCCTCTTAGTTTTTAAGAAGTTTCATTTAGGAGTGCAAGTACACGCCTCCATTCATTTTGTATTTTGGGTCATTTACTTAACCTATTCTTTTTCTACTAAGGCCCAGTAGGTTGGGTACGAGATACCCCCGCTTCATTTGATGTATGTTGTGCCTTGAGGGCAATTCATTGTTAAATCTGGTATGGCCTGGTAATAGGCGTGAAAAATTGAGAGCGGGCCAGATGTTTTCTGTGTGGTAAAAATGCCTCTAGGAGCCCTGATATGGTTTTTGGAGCAAATGCTCCTTGAATGAAGGGGTTTTCTGCCTTTTGGACAAATGTGTACTTTGGTAAAGTTGGGCAAGTAGCTCAATGACGTATTCGCCGTTCGTTTTATCATCATTAAGTCACCACCAAACCTATACAGATGCCATGAATTATTATTATTATTATTATTATTATTATTATTATTATTATTATTATTATTATTATTATTATTATTATTATTATTATTATTATTATTATTATTATCGCAGAAAGTAGAATTGGTCCTAGGAAGCAGATAATATGATTTCAAAATTCCATTGTCCGTAGTTCAGTTCGTGATTGCAAAGTTTTAGTAGAAATAATGTCTTGAATATATAATTTTTAGGTCGAAGTAAGCTGGCGAAAGGAAAGTTCAGTTGGGGCAGATGGCCCAATAAAGTATTTAAAGACAAAATAACATTATGATAAGTCTTGCTCACCAAATAACTTAAAGAAATAACAGTCCAGATGGTAATGACAATATAGAACGTAGCACAGAAGTTTGGATGCTCCACCACTCCTAGACGAACGCAGACTCAATTTTGAGAGCGGCGGAGCGATAATATATAGCAGTACAGAAAGATCGAGAAAAGTAGAGAAGCTGAAAGCCAGCATGTTCCAAAAACGTCCTAATCACGTGTCACATAGAAGTAAACAGCGGCGCACACACAAGCGGAGAAGGCGAGGCGTGGAGCAGATGATGTCAGAGTCACGTGATGAACTGAGTAGGCAGACGACAGGTGAGCAGAGTAGTAGAATGAGTGAAGCGGCGGCGGCGTGTTCGGAGAAAGAGCAGCATGTGAAGGTTGGAAGATCTTAAAGAACACATGGTTAGATCCTAATTTCCTCTATAATAATAATAATAATAATAATAATAATAATAATAATAATAATAATAATAATAATAATAATAATAATAATAATAATAATAATAATAATAATAATAATAATTGTACCGGTTGGTACACCTCTACGCCGCACATTCGAATTTTCCGCCTTAAATTACTTCTCTACTGGAGAAACACTAAACTTTAACAACTGAACTAACTCTACTGGTTATCAGAAGATGTCACTGTGTGTTTTTGATTTGCTTTTGTTTTTCATTGATCAAGAAGTGTGGACATTCTCTAACAGATGTCTCTACCAAAAACTATGATAACGCACTCCGGTGTAAAGGAATGAACCTTCTTGGAGAAATTTTATATTCATAAGTTTTGTCTTTACTAAATTTTGTTCTATTATTTGTGGGTTGGCAGTATTAATCCTTTCTTTCCGCCTGTTTTGAAAGTAACCAATCAGGAATTTCTGTAATTAATTTTCGGTCAATCGGGGCTTTCTTCTTCAATGTTGTATGTAACTGTGTATTGTAGCCAATAAAATTTGAGGGCGGGTTGTTATCATTCATGAAAGGTCTCGAAATTTCCACGAGGGTATAAAACTGCTGATTTTCTTGTCTCCGGGCCATTCGTATAACATCTTTCTCAGTGTGTGAATATGTAGCAGGGGGCGGGAAGCGCCTCGTTCTTCAGGCAGCAGCTCTTCAACAAGGTAATGTCCTTTTAACATCTTTATTTCTTGCTAGCTCAGCAGTTTAACTCGCGGGGAAGGTTCGAAACCTTTAATATGTAACCTATATCTTTAAATATGTAAGCCTTTTCAATCCTTGTAAAAACTACAAATTTCTTCAACTGAAAATCGGGGATAGAGGGTGCCTTACCCTCTCGAGCCCCCCTTCATTTTGAAGTTGAGGTGACTACGTTTTCATAACTGTTTCTTCTCTTCCTTAATGTGTTAAAGTTTTCTCGTACGAGTCACCTCCCTAGCTTGGGATTAGCCTCTGTGTAATCGGCCGAGAGCCACTTAGGTTTTAAAAGGTGTATTTAGGAGTGCAACTTCTCGCCTCCAGTCCTCACTGTACTTTGGGCCAGTAACTTACCCTGTTGTTTTTCCTTCATTGCGAAGGCCCTGTAGGTTTGGTACAATTTACCCCTGTTTATTTATAAGTGTGCCTTGTGGGCAGTTTGTAGTAAAGTCCGTTTATGGCCTCTATGTATGCTTGAAAGTTTGAGAGCGGGTTACCTCTTTCAGGTATTTTGAAAAAGTGCCTCGGGGAGGCGTGACATTTTGATGGCTGGGAGCTAGTACTCCATGTAATTAGGGGCGTTCTGTCCTTTGGTATTTTGTGGTTGTGAGCTGAGAGCTCAAGGATTGACGAATTGGGGCTCGTAGCCCAGAAATTGTAAAGAGCCCGTAACTTGTGTTTCTTTTGTAAATTTGCATTGTACCTGATTTTCTTTGTTATTTCACTTAGTGAAAATTGTCAAATGTTGTTATCTGTTGAAAATATAACCTTTATTTAACTTAAATTTTAATTTCATCTTTAAGACTTGTAGTTAGACCCATTCCAGCCCGCACCTTCTTTCACCTCTGATAATCCAACTAAACACGGTAATAATAATAATAATAATAATAATAATAATAATAATAATAATAATAATAATAATAATAATAATAATAATAATAATAATAATAATAATAATAATAATAATAATAATAATGTGGAACCCTATTCCCTCACAAAGAATGCCATAAAGTGACTTGGATCTCACCAGACCAGCGAACTCAAAACCAGATTGATCACCTGACAAAGAGCAGAAGCTGAAGGTCTCTTTTGGATGTCAGAAATCGAAGAGGTGCAGATATAGGCAGTGACTGCCAACATCCAAATTAAGATTGCAACTGCAAAGAGGCGATTTGAGCAACAAACGAAAAAGTTTGATGTTGGAAAGCTAGAGGATGATAGAGTAAGGAACAGATCAAGCTTGTCCTCAGTAACAGGTTTACAGCACTACAGTTAGATGAAGATGATGTTGAAGAACACAGGACGAAAGTTAAAACCACTTTGACAGATTCAGCAGAGGAGGTACTTGGCTTCAAGAACATCAGGAGGAAAGATTGAATGACATCAAATACTTGGGAATGTATTGTACAACGTAGGGAGCTGAAACTAAAGTTGAATAATAGCAGGACACGAACCCAGAAGGTTGAACACTATGCGGCATACCATGCTAAATATCGGGAAGTTAAGAAGAGTGCGAAAGCAGACCGGAAATAATAGGTATCAGACCTTGCTGAATTAGCGGAGACTGCAGAAAGAGAAAGGCTTGTATGACACCACATGGAAACTTGCCAAGAAGAAATTTAAACAAAGTAGAACCATCAAGAACAAACAATGAGATATGATCACGAGTGATGAAGCTAAATTGAATAGATGGCGAGAAACCTTAATGGAGGTGTTGAACAGAGAAAATGTAGATGAAGATAGACAAATTGTAGAGGTGAACGAAGATTGTGAAACTGATAGTATCAATACTGAACAACCTTCAAGAAATGAGATAAAAGAAGCGATCAGATAAATAAAAAATGGGAAGGCCCCAAGAATGGATAATGTAGCACCTGGGCTTCTAAATGTGTACCCCGATATGACAGTCGACCTGTTGCATCCTCTGTTCAAAAAAGTATGAAATAAGGAAAGAATGCAAAGGAATGGAGAAAAGAACTCCGTGTGAAATTACCAAAGGAAGGTGACATGACCAACTGTCACAACTGGAGAGGTATCACCTTGCTCTCGATTCCCAGTAAAGTGATGCTACTGGTGATCCTGAACAGGATAAAAGCAAGGATAGAAAACCAACTGCGCAATGAACAAGCAGATTTTAGGAAAAAACGCTCATGCATAGACCAAATAAACACCATACGAATTATTATTGAACAGTTTAATGAATACAGTTATGGCCTATATCATCTGTTTGTGGACTTCGAGAACGTTTTTGATGCATTGAAAAGGAGCATCATGTGGAGAGCACTACAGAAGTACGGCGTACGAACTAAAGTCACAAGATCATCAAAGAGTGTTACAACGACTTAACGTGTAAAGTAATCAATGAAGAGAAGCTTTCGGAGTCTTTCTCCATAAACTCTGATGTGCGGCGTGCGTGTGTCCTATCTCCAACTACCTTTCTCCCTGTCTGGATGACGTCATGAGGAAAGTTACGGAGGGAAGGCAAATGGGGATCCAATGGGGATTGGGTGACAGATTGGAGGCTTTGGAGTATGCCGATGACTTATGCCCGTTGACTCAAAAAACATACTGATATGGAGGGAAAGATACGAGATCTTGAGATAGAGGTGGCAGCAGTGGGCCTCAGTATAAATGCGCAAAAAACAAAAGCAATGAATATCAACGTGAAGAGCAAACGGAAATTTAGAGTCTGTGATGAAGACATTAAAGAAGTCGAAGAGTTTACATACCTTGCCAGTGTGGTTACGCAGGATGGAAGAGCAGCTTCTGATGTCAAAATGAGAATCACAAAGCAAATGCGGCATTCATCAATACCGACTCCAATCCTCAGACCTTAATGCTACTCTCGATCGTTCAAAGATGGCGAATCGAGTAGCCGGAATTGTTGGAAATGTGGGTTTGTTTTGGTTTTTTGTTATCGTATGTAGTCGGTGTAATTTTATAAAAGTTGCCGATAAATGTTAGTTTCATTGTAGAATATGAGCGTGCGAGTGTATTTATATGAGTCAGTGGATACATAGGATCTCTAGTTATACGCAGTAATGTGAGAATGTGCTTGTTTTGATCGTATTTTTACCCGTTAAGGAGTATGTTTGCACTAGGTAGACCAGGTTTTTGTCTAACTATGGCAATGCCTCTCATACAGCTATTCTTAAGTTTCCTACGGAATACAACATTAGAAGAGAAATCGATTAGGAATATACATCGTGATTATTTTGAAGTCCATGGCAAAACCGTAGCGTGCATACATCATTGTGAGAATAAGTCTGAGGTTAGGGAAGCCAGCTCTCTACTTCCAAACTATTCGTGTTCCTCGACAAATATTAACTTAGATAGAATATAATTGATATTGTGTTATTCCGTCGGTATCTATGTGCTTCAAAGTGTCTAGTGATTTAGATGCAATTGTATTTTACAATGATCTGTGCTTTGCCTGCCGAAATGTTTGGCTGGATCTTGGAGTATAACAAAACTTATAAGTGTGACAGATGGAGCAATCTGTATACTGTTACACAAAATAAATAGTGACTTACAGGGATTAGCTGAGTTTGTAACGTAGGGTTTTACACTACCAACACCTTCCGATTCATGCTGTGGCTATGTGTTATCAAGCAGTCTGCGCCGAACTGATGCTTGTACATGTGGTTAAATATTAATGTTTAGTCAATAGAATTTTTGCACTCATGTCCTTTAATGTGTAAAAAAGCTATTATATCTTTAGTGTCTGAACGTTTATTACTAAGGTTATTATCATTGTGTGAAGTGCTGTTATGCAATATGTCAACATTATATTAACATTACCAGGGCCGTTCATTGGGTTAACATAATCATTTCGGGTGTACTTGATCTGAGTGTCTCAGACGTTTAGGCACTGGCCTTCTGATCCCAAGTTGGCAGATTCGATCCTAGCTCAGTCCGGTGGTATTTGAAGGTGCTCAAATAAGTCAGCCTCGTTTCGGTAGATTTACTGGCACTTAAAAGAACTACTGCAGAACCAAATTTCGGCATTTCGACGTTTCGGAAACCCGTAAAAAATTTAGTTAGTATGATGTAAAGCCAATAACATTATTATTTCGGGTGTACTTCCCATTCATTGTGTGATGAATTTAAGAAATTGTCCACCACTTAAAAACTAAGGCAACAAGTTATGTTTCACAGTTCTCATGAGAGCGAATAAATCGAGGAATTTCGCACCTTAATTTATTTTGAAATATTAAAAATGATGTTAAAAAATATCATTTGAACAGTTTTATCATGTATTTTCATCTATCCAGCGAAGTGAAATCTAAGAGAAAACGTTATTTGACGAATTGAAATTCCTAAATAATCAGCTTGTTAGTCTCTTTTCTAGCAGAATATAAGTGGTTCTAGTTGATTATATGTGGTGCGTACTTGTTGGCGAAGAGTTTTCATACGTGTAAAAGTGATTTTCCCTACGATGTTACATTTATCATATTAAATTACCGCCGTTGATATTTATGTACGTGATATTTACGTGTTAGCCAATACCAGCAATCCGGCTACTTCGGCCGCCATGTTTTTTAATATTATGGTCTGAGGATTGGAGCCGGTCTTGCATTCATACAGCTCTATCCGATATGTAGGGCCACAGAAATATCAATGAAAACCAAACTTCGCATTTTCCAAAAAATGTAAATCAGTACTCTTATATGGTTGTGAAACCCTGAAAGTTACCTCAAAAATTACTAAAAAAATTACAGGTATTCATAAACAGATGCTTAAGGAGAATTCAAAGTATTTTCTGGCCAAAAATAATTTCAAACGAAGATTTTTGGAAACAAACAAAAGAAGAGCCCATTGGCATAGAAATAAAGCAGAGGAAGTGGAAATGGATCGGCCACACGCTGCGGAAGCAGCAGGATGCAATGGAGAGACAGGCTCTGTTTTAGAACCCCCAAGGACAACGGAAGAGAGGTAGACCCAGGAAGTCATGGAGACGCAGTGTGATGGAGGAGGCAAAACAAGAAGGGAAGACCTAAGGAGAACTGAAGACCCTGGCTCAAAATAGGATACGCTGGCGCTGCTTTGCCGAAGCTCTATGCTCTGCAAAAGAGTAAAAGGAAATAAGTCAAGTAAGTCACATTACACAGTAAAAAATAAGCTAATTAGCGCATGACTGTCAAATCTCAATAACAAGCCCACAATCTCCTCATTACGAACACATTACCAACACTTACGACACGAAAATAATACAAATGAAACTGGAAATGCGGTAAATTGCTGTATACAGCTTCCTGTCAGTGACCTAGGAGGCCAGCGCTCCTGCGGCATTACGATGAAACTTTCCAATTACAGCCTTACAACCACATCCCACTCTGAAGTGTCTAGTGTCAGACCTGAGACGAAACGCTGGTAAATAGAGTAAACGCCTGAAAAGCCATACATCTAATTATTTATCTAATTTTTTATTTGCTCTATTGGTGGAAAAATATCTAATTCCCTCCATGGGAACTTAGAATTTCCATTCGGAATTGCTAGACGGGCATTAATTCCATTGTGGAGTTTTATCTCCCGTATGCAGTTATCAGACTGTACCTCTTAAATAGGCTTCTCTTAAGTTCACCTGCATACACTCCAGCGTCAATGGGTAGGGTCTGACACATCCCACTCTGAAGAGTCTAGTGTCAGACCTAAGACGAAACGGTGGTTAATTGTGCAAACGCCTGAAAAGCCATACATCTAATTTTTGATCTGAATTAAATTTTAGGCCTTCCCCTAAACTACCATTTCACTCAGCGTGATTATTTTTGCTATTTGCTTTACGTCGCACCGACACAGATAGGTCTTATGGCGACGAGAAAAAATTATTTATGGAATAGATTACAGCATCTTATTCCCCGACTTTGCATGCCGATTTTCATTAGGATAGGACCACTGATAACACATATATTTGTATTTTAAATTTTAGACCTTCCCCTAAACTAC
Organism: Anabrus simplex; assembly: GCF_040414725.1. NCBI lineage: Eukaryota > Metazoa > Arthropoda > Insecta > Orthoptera > Tettigoniidae > Anabrus > Anabrus simplex. The sequence continues at coordinate 245,827,011 of NC_090265.1, read as the reverse complement.
CGTTTCTCTCAGCGTGAATAAAATTATTTATATCCTAGATTACAGAAACTTACTCCCCGACTTCGCAAACCGATTTTTATTAAAATAGGACCACTAATAACATAAATATTTGAGAATTAAAATTTAGGCTTTCCCATCAACTACAATTTTATTCTCTAAGCGTGAATAAGATTATTTATAGCCTAGATTGTAACAACTTATTCCCGGACTTTACATACCGATTTTCATTAAGATAGGACGACTAATAACATAAATATTTGACAATGAAATTTTAGGCCTTCCCCTAAACTACCATTTCTCTCGGCGTAAATAAGATTATTTATGGCCTAGATTGTATCGACTTACTACCGGGCTTTGCATACCGATTTTCATTAAATTCTCTTCAGCCGTTTCCTCGTGATGCGTGTACATACATACATACATACATACATACATACATACATACATACATACATACATACATACATACATACATACATACAGGTAGAAATTACGGAAAATATGCATATTCTTGTTACTATGAACACGACCGATACAGAAATACCGTCCTTTTTGAACTCTGAGCAATGTGCATACAAAACTCTTATTTTATATATGTAGATATTAACGAGGAGACTGAGAGACGGCAGAAAAGCAGTCGATACTGTCAATTTTTCAGGGTGGTCTTAGAAAGGGCAGAAGAACGACAGATAACATAATGCTAGTTAATATGATTCTGGAGAAATATCTGACAAAGGAAGGAGTTCAAGTATATTTAGCTGCCATTCATTTCGAAATAGGTTTCGATACAGTGTGTAGAAGCACGTTAGTTGAAAAATTAAGAAGGATGGGTGTTTCAGGAAAGATGATCCGAGCGACTAAGGCTCTTCTGCCCAGAACACAAGTCAAAAATTTGCATAAGGCTGCAAGACAGAACTGGAATAAATATTCCACGCCGGAACACTTTACTAAGACAAAGAAATCTAAGTTGTCTGTGGTCAATACAATGCATTATCTGTGAACGTCATCAACGGCAACCAGAATATCCTGACTAATAAGCTATTCACATAGCTCATTAACAATTATTGCAAAGTAAATTTAAAAATTTCCATTATAATATTTTTAGTGTCCCGTTATTACTAGTCAGCAGCCGGAGAACACTGAGACACCTCAGGGGTGTTCAGTTCGCAAATAGGACGCCCACGTAAAATAACCAAGGATGTGGCATGCATAGGAAAATGAATTTAAATTGAGGCATATAATAAAGAATGTCTTATCTTCTTCTTATCTTAATCTGTTTACCCTCCAGGGTTGGCTTTTCCCTCGGACTCAGCGAGGGATCCCGCCTCTACCGCCTCAAGGGCAGTGTCCTGGAGCTTCAGATTTTGGGTCGGGAATACAACTGGGGAGAATGACCAGTACCTCTACCAGGCGGCCTCACCTGCTATGCTGAACAGGGGCCTTGCAGAGAGATGGGGAGATTGGATAGGACAGGCAAGGAAGAGGGAAGGAAACGGCCGTGGCCTTAAGTGAGGTACCATCCCGGCATCTGCTTGGAGGAGAAGTGGGAAACCACGGAAAACCACTTCCAGGATGGCTGAGGTGGGAATCGAAACCACCTCTACTCAGTTTACCTCCCGAGGCTGAGTGGACCCCGTTCCAGCCCTCGTACCACTTTTCAAATTTCGTGGCAGAGCCGGGAATCGAACCCGGACCTCCGGGGGTGGCAGCTAATCACGCTAACCACTACACCACAGAGGCGACAATAAAGAAAATACGGAGTAAAATTCATATATGGCATGGTTTATTAACAAAAAATCTCAGATTGTCATCCTTCAATAACTATGATTATGGAAATGATCGCTAATGAAATTAAAAATGCAGCTCTTGGCGTACATACAAAATAATCAAATGGGGTGGTACATGATTTCTCGCCCTATCTTGCCCTAAAAAGTCACAATTCCATATGAATTTCGATAATTTTTTTCAGGTAAACAGATTTCATTTCATTCACTGAAAGCTCTGATGATCCACTCTGAAATATTAGGAAAAAGAAAATAAAATTAAATTTTGTACGATAATCACATTGTTTTCAATTATCTACCCAAAGTTTATGTTTTTACCATTACATAATTTGATGCTATAATTTATCTTTAAAACTTAATCGATTCAACGAAATAATGATCTGTTCAATTACCAGTCGCTTACTGGATTAGCGAAACTAAATAAATAACTAAAGTCTGGAAATATCATGATAGACATTTTGAATGGTCAGCCTAACACAAAATTTAACTTCTGAAATGCGACATCACAAATCCTGGATGCGAATATCAAAGAAAGTAACACTGCCCACATAGTATAACAACAACTGAGACAATAAGATAAAAGGTGAACTCAAAACTACCATAACCATAATTACAATACCAAGTCACACTAATATTTACAAAATATTTTACATTATCTATACATTTGGCTACACGGAAGATGATCATAGCGTCAGAATATCATCGAATAATTCTAGGATAGCTGAGTGTACCTTAATGTTTCTAATATTCAAGCAGATGACCTGGATGAAAGTCCTCGAACATTCGGGAAAGGTCTCGAATTCGGGCAAAGTCTCGAATACTCTTCCAGAACCACTGTCAGTTAACGCGAACATTACAGTTACAAATTACGGAGAACTCGGGATAGAAACTAATTAGACATAATTCACCGAAGACGTAGTCAAACTCAAACATAACGTAGATTCATCATCATAAATCACGCTAATATTCACCATAGTACAATACCTAATTATCACTTGCCTCAATAATAATCTTCTATAATCATGGCATGACTCTATTCTCGAAGACCTACATCTATCATGCACTACAATTTAATCTCTCTCGAAGACAAAACTATCACGTTAATAATAGTGAAATCTCTAATAATGACCCATATTATGCGACGATACATTTGTGATCTGCCCCGGGATCTCACAAATTCATTACAATAGCATCACGCAACAAGTCCTACGCGTATATAATTCTTGAAGATCCAATCAATCTACCGGTTCTCGAGTCTCTATTTAACTATTTCTACTCTGTATTTACATACACGGGTTCTGATTCAAAGTGACGGAATCATTTTTCAAGGCTTAAGTTCACCATTATATTCCAACGGATACCATATACAAGTATATTCCGCTTCTGTGCGACGACTGTACATCCAGTAAAATCTAATCTACGTACTCGAATGTTCTAACATCATTCTCCACCAATCGTGGCTATAACAAATTTATAAGAAGAAACCATGAGAATTATTACTGCCTGATTCACCGAGCATAATTCATAAAGCGTATACCATTCAGTATCACATTATGCCTATCTAACGGAGATAAATATATGAAGATCATCTATTGGCACTACAATATGGCAAAGTACTACATCTACACAACTGCGACAAACTGTAAGACAATTTACCAATTATAACTACATAACTATCACACTACAGAACAGATATTATTATACAATTGCATCGACTTAGCTTTACGATGTCTTAATGATGCTGGACAACTGGTCGTCCTCAATAGTACAATTATACCAGGTGGCTCACGTACGCCGTACGTTCTACTTATAAATGTCCCGCATGCATAAGTGATGTCGGTAGCCCTGAAGAATGTTATCCGTGGTTTCCCATTTTCACACCATGCAAGTGCTGGGGATGTACAGTATTTAAGGCCATGGCCGCTTCCTTGCCACGCGTAGCCCTTCCCTGTCTCATCGTAGCCATAATTCATATCTGTGTCGGTGCGACGAAAAACAAAAATTGTAAAAAAAAATATTATACTATTTTGCTTTACTTCGCACCGACACAGATAGGTCTTATGGCGACGATGGGGCGGGAAAGGCCTAGGAATGAGATGGAAGCGACCGTGACCTTAATTAAGGTACAGCCCCAGCTGCTGATCACACTAGCTACTGCCGATGTGCAGACAGCAAATATAGTGCGGCTGTAGCATACACCAGCCTAGAACTATGCGGTCGAAAACGATGTTTATTAATGCAAGGGGTGCATTCGACCGCCAGCGCTGAGTAACATGCTGCGAGTGTGACTCTGTCTCTTATCTCTTCATATTCTGACGTAACCTGCCCGCTGGCAGTTGTTCCCCTGTTCAAATCAGTTGGTAGACACCCACACATCACTTATGCATGCGGGACATTTATAAGTAGAAAGCACGGCGTCCGTGAGCCACTTGGTATGTGCCTTCATCTCATCCCATCGCTGTGAGCTACGGTCTCATAGTCTAGGTCTCCATCTCAGCACCCACACACACGGTGTTAGGTAACATCACCATGATGAGATTAGTAACTGTCCTCTTCTTGGATTTCAAGCTGAAACTGGTACAATAAAAAATAATAAATTTGGCACACCACCAATTCCTGGAAATATTGTCCAAATAATATACACTGTAGGAAGTTCAACTTACCTTGACGTCTGTTGTATTATGTGCGTTGACAAACAGAATATCCCAAATGATATATTTGTGTGGTATACAACTACGTTAAATCAAAGTTCGACTTCTTCAGATCAATCCTCAGGTATAGCCGTGCGCTATCGGTCCAAGTCCTTGCCTGAATGGCGTGTCGAAGACTGCTCACGTACGGCAATTCACTGACCCAGTAACCTACTTTCCCCATCAGCTGGCGAGCTGGAGTCCTTGAAGCTTTGCGCACGCGTACTCAGACCGGAAATCTCGTCAAATTCACGACTGTAATAATTTCCCACATTTGTTTTACTCGTAAGATAATATTCAGAAATGCTATCATTATTATAATTGTTATTATTGGAATACACATTACCTTTCCAGCGCGCTGTTTAATGGTATCACAAGTCGTTCACATAGTTGGATATGGCCGGTGCCGGTCTACAGGTTTATAGTACGCTCGCGAGGCGCGCTCTCTTTCTTTCTTCCTTCCTTCCTTCCTTTCTTTCTTTCTTTCTTTTTTTCTTTCTTTCTTTCTTCATAGACGGGTTCATTCCTAAAGTCTTATAGCTTAAATCAACTAATTAGAAGAGTACTAAGTCCACATGTGAATTCAATGTGAATGCAAAGAGTACTAACTCCAAGATATACCTCTGTTCATATATTCGAGCAATCCGGCCTATCGAAACTGTCACAATATAAACTAGCACACTATTCGTCTCTACTAAGAAACCAACCTTCTCCTTAAAGCACGACTCTCATTTCTAGCTTCTTATTACACCAAATGCAGAAAAACAGGTGATAAAATTAGTACAAGATAAACAAAATGCTTATCGAGTAAATGTTATTCACTAGAACAGTGTCGGCTATGCACGCAGCGGGAGTGGACGTGCTGAGTGGCGACTGTCGAGAAGTATGATTGGAGTTGAGCAACATCGGGCTGTGATTGGGAAATGACAGTGGAGAATGAAAACGAAAACAAATAAAAGAATGGAGTGTAAGGATGATCTGGGGAAAATGAGAGAGGCAGTTCTGGTGGCAGCTGTAATTACTGTTCTACTGGTTATTGGGGGCGTCGAATTAAACGCAGCCCCGAATACTATTGGCAATATTAGCTGGGATGATTTTGAAGTAATTAAGGAGGTGGTCAAAGAGGTAGCGAAAGAAGCCTGTCCATTCGATCAGATCAAAGAGATGATACAAGACCAACTAAGGAGTTCGAAAATATGAGGAGATGGATACAAGAAAAACGGAAGATGCAATGGCCAAGGTGAGAAGCAACGAGAAAGAAATTGTGTTACTGGTAGAGAAAGGAAAAAATCTGAAAGAGGAATTGTCGGAATTGAAGAAAGAAGCAGAAACAAGCAACGCAGAACGCAAAGAAATGTATATTTATATATGGTGTGCAGGGGGGTGGGAAAGAAAACAAAGTGGACGTAATTTCGGTACCGTAAAGCACACTAGTTCTTGGTCCACTTTTAACAAATTGTGGAAATCGCAAAAAATTGAAAATGATATTTCGTTATAATCCATTGTTCGTATATGCTATTACACTGATTTTTATTAATCATAATGCATCTGGGCCGTAATTCTAAAGAAATGAATTGAGAATTCTCAATAATTTCTTATTTTAATGTGTTTTGCATTATCACATATCACAACTGAGCACTAACAAGTATACCATTTTTGGATTTAGTACTAACAGTTTTATTATGTGTCACAAAGGCGTAAACAGGGTAGTTTCAACAAAACCAATGTTTAACCGTAAGGAAAATATTCATGTCATTTAGCATATTGAATACAAAAAATGTACAATGGAATATCAAATGTAAAAAAGACACAGAACAGAAAGGCCACCACTGGAATATTCTTGGAACATTCTAATCATCTTTGCCCATACACCTTCATCACAGACATCCTTTCGAGAATGAAAATTGTTGATGAAGCCCTTGTAATCAGATTGGATTACACCATTCTTCACCAGATACAACAAATCTTTCTGTTTCTTAATTGATGTGGGCAGCTTATCACTGTATTTTACATTCAGATAAATATTTACCCAATCAATTGCACATGGATTCACCATACGCTCTTGGAAATCGTCCTTCACACCATACCTGAAGTGAATTGTTCATCAAATTTCTTGGAAACGAAACCACTTTGCGTGAAACCAATTAAATTTCTCATTAATAGATTCTCTTGTTCGTTTCTTCATGACGTATTTTGTCAGCTGTTCTAAGTCGTACATGCTGTTGTAGCTCGGTTGAATGACAGTGTAAGGTCGAGGCTTCTTTCTGGCCATTTCGGTTACAAGTTATACTCGTGTGGAGTATAAATAGTTTTGTGTTTTTGAAATTTCTCTATTGCGGCATGAATCGAGTCAGCTTCAAGGTAGCTATGGCCACCCTCCATAAATTTCAGGTCTATGGTTTTCAAGTTAGGCTGCATATTGGTCTTCATTGCGTAGTGCAAAGCAAGAACTTCGTTTTGGTTGCCGTTGTTCCCACCACATGTATCAGCATACAGGACTATATGCTCAACTTCCGGATGCAAGCGCTTAATATAACTGAGCAGGAAGCTGCCTATTTCTGCACTCCCTATACTACCATGGTTCTCATCCCACAAGTAGCAGCTTCCATTTTTGAATGAATCATAAACTGTTAAGTTAAAAACTTAGAGTTTTCCCTGCAAAGTGTATTTGGAGTATCGCTTGCAGATCAAAACTACCACACACAAACTTTGGATTGTCAGCCGCAGTTTTGGTACCTATTTCCTTCATTTCTCGTATTTGAAGGTTACGAGTGATGTGTTCCAAATAGTCCGAGTTGGTGGTAGTTGTCTTGGTGCATTCAGACTTGGTGCACTTCGATCATTGATTCTCCTTCGGGGTGAAAATAGCTAAGGGCGGTTCGAACTTATTAAAGAACTCCCAGAATATAGATTCAGACACCTGAGGGTGATTCGAAACCCTGCTGTACAGACAATGTAAGGTTCGTATGTTTATGTTCGGTGCCAAGTAGAGACGATTGCTCTTCTTTCTACAGTAGTGATCAGGACATTGTGAAACGATTTAATGAAGACACGAACGTGGCGAACAACTCGTTCTGGAGTTGCATTTGAGCTGGTCGTCCCGCCCTCTGATCCCGCCCTAAGTAGGATCCGTGAGGGCTCTAATACTGCAAAGACGCGTTTACCATACTCTGGGTGAAATCCACTATGCACCTGACTTGGTGATGATAGAAATAAATGTGGGAGAGGCAAGAGATGTAGAGGAAAAGAGAAGTATTGGGAGGGGTAGAAGTTACACTAAAATATAAATGGACAGAATATGCAAAACGGGAATTAGATGCTCTTATAGAAGACGAGCTACAATTAGCCGAGAAATAGCTTTGAGGGAAGACAATATTGACAGAGCGTTGGAATTAATTGAATACCATATTAAAGTAACTCAGATACACAGTGGCAAGAGAGGAAAGACGAGAGGAGAGGAAGACTGGTATAATAAGGAGTGCGAGGAATTAACGAAAATGGTATGAAGTCGCTAATAGAATGTATAATAAAGGGAGGGAGTACAGAAGGAGAAGTCTTCTGTAAATTAAGGAAAGAATACAAACTAAAAATTGTTGAGAGGAAGAAATTATTGATGAAGGAACAAACAGAGTTAATAAATAGGGAGTGTAGGATGAATCAGTCCGTGAGAGTATAATAATAAACAAAATGAATAAGGGAGAGAAGAGATATGGTCAACCGAGCATTGAGAACTATCAGTGTGGGAACATTTTCCGCGAATTATTAGGAGGGATGGACAAATGGAATTATAGAGAGGGGGAAAACTTACCATGGATAAATAAAGAGAAAACGATATTGAACTAGATAAATAAATTTCCAAAGATGAAGCACTAGAGGTGATAAGTAAACTTATATATCGTTCAGTGGGGGAAGTCACGGTACTAACAGCGTGTTTTGGAAAGAAATAGTTAAATACAATCAGATGATAGACGATATAGTACAACTATTTAATGGGATCTTCGACAAATTTTCCAAAAGTGTGGGAAACAGGGTTATATGCCCAATCCATAAGAAGAAAGGTATCAGAAATCTCCCGAGTAATTATAGAGGGATAACTTTAGTGGACTCCTTGAGCTAGGTTTACACAGGAGTACTACAAATAGACTGAGGGAAAACGCCGAAGGGAACTCGGTATTGTCAATTTTTCAGGGTGGTTTTGGGAAAGGCATGAGTACGACAGCTACTATAATGTCGGTGAAGATGACCCTGAAAAAATACCTGAACAGGGAAAGATGTAAAGTATACTTTGCTGCCATAGATTTTAAAAAAGCGCTCGATGAAATGAATAGAAGAGCATTAATAGAAAAATTGAAGAAAATTCTGGGTATCAAAAAAGATTATCCGATTGGTTGGGGCGAAATACGAGAATGTCTATTGTTGCATTAAACTACAAGAAAATATACTATGTAGTCCGCTAAGTTGTAAGACGGTATTAAAAGAGGGATGCAAGTTATCATCGATTCTGTTTATATTATTCATAAAGAATATATTATAAGGACACGGAGGAAATATGTGGGCGAAGTTGGTATTAAACGATTTAGAGATCCCAGGATTGATATTTGCTGATGACGTAATTCTGTTGACCTTAACAGGTGTACAGAGAATTCTGAATGCGATTTCGGATTATTCCAGGAAGTGGTCCCTGAAAATTAACGGTAATGATTAGAAGATGATAGTAATGCGTAATAATAGGGAAGGAAAGTACGTAAGGAAATGAGTTATTCACAGAAAGAGAACTGATGAAGTATAAAGACTAGAATATCTAGGAGTGGTCATAAATAAGAGAGGTTGATGGCAAGACCAAAGAAAGAAATGGAAGGAAAGTAGGAAAGATCACAATATGAAGATAAAGTTGGAATTCAAGAGGACACATTGGGGAAAATATTCGTTTATAGGAAGGGGAGTTAGAAATTGGAATAACTTACCAAGAGAGATGTTCAATAGATTTCCTATTTCTTTGAAATCATTTAAGTAAGGGCTATGAAAACAACAGATAGGGAATCTGCCACCTGGGCGACTGCCCTGAATGCAGATTAATAGTGATTGATTGATTGATTGATTGATTGATTGATTGATTGATTGATTGATTGATTGATTGATTGATTGATTGATTGATTGATTGATTGATTGATTGATTGATTGATTGATTGATTGATTGATTGATTTCTTTTACATTGCCTCATTCTCTTAGGTCTTTTCATCGCGTAATTTGGTCGTAACTTCTGGATGTCTTGAATTATGGGAACGACATTTCATTGGCGTAACCTTCAACCAACGGCAGAGTCCATTCGCCCACCGTCAGCCATGATTACTATGTTATAAACTTGCGTGAGTACTACTGAAATGTTACCGGCGCCACTGTCAAATACATGTTATTAATAAAGAAATTGTTCGACATATGTTATGCTAGTAGCACAAATATAGCAACACTGCAGCCGGATTTCTACATTGAATAAACCTCGTTTAAGAGTTGCATATTTTTCTTACTAATAAACATGTTTTACGCATTGTATTACTATACAGCGCGTATACACTCGTTCTAAGCCGTAGGAATCTCTTCCTGCAGTTTTCTGCCGTATATCTTCACATTCACCGCCATTGTTTAGGATGCTCCGAACATACGTAGCAATACCATATACCTCGTGATAAGTTGCACCAAGAGCAGTTTATCCAGGAATTCGGCCTCTGCTTCGGAATGCTTCTTCATTGGAAACATGATTTTCCTGAATGCCGACAATGTCGATGTTATTGTCCAACAGGGATTTCGACAGATATGGTTCATTCCACGTTAAGAAAACAGTATTGCTCTTATAACAACAGGGTTGCCTTATTGAATGGCTCTGCACAACACAATCACGGGGTAACGGCGGCACATAAATCGGTGAAATTCAATATTTAACTTCAAGCGGAATAAACTAAGCCGCAAATTATTTGTATGAACTATAGGAGACGGGTAGTTTACAGGGGCTGTTTTTGGTTTGTACAGAATCAGAGGTTAACTACGTCACATAAAAAATCTCAGCATTGAAGTGTAAGGTAAATCAGCGGAGACAATAGACAAATCATATTTTTTATGGGCTCGAAGTGTGAAGTATGCATTTGATTGCATTTAATAAATTTCCCCAGTCGGGCTGAGTGGTTCGGGCTGTCGAGGCGCTGGCTTTCTGACTCCAACTTGGCAGGTTCGATTCTGGCTCAGTCCGGTGGTATTTAAAGGTGCTCAAATACGTTAGCCTCGTATCGGTAGATTTACTGGCACGAAAAAGAACTCCTTCGGGACTAAATTCCGGCACCTCGGTGTCTCCGAAATCCGTAAAAGTAGTTAATGGAGCGTAAAGCAAAAATTATTAATAAATTTTCCTAGGCAACGCGGGGTACTACTGTACTGTCGTGTCGCTTTACAGAAGACAATAGTAAAAATGAAATGCGAACTTAACTGTTGATAGATGCTTGTGACGCCTATATATAAAGTCCTCTCTTTCCTTCAAACGAGCTTAATTCCCTTTCTTTTCGTACTGGAAATCCCCGAACAAACGATACAAAATTTTCTTCTTTTGGACTCGGGAAGGTCTTTATTATTATTCACAGACTGTAGGACTTGCTGCAATGTTGGAGGTTGGTTTTTAAGGAAAAACTCGTGCACCTTACGCCTTACACCACTGCGAACAAAATTATTGAACTTGACTGACCTGCTGTCTTTTCGTGGTTCTTTACGTTTTTTTGTTTTAATCGGAGAAGCCAAAGGTCCTGTAGTGGTTGCTGACCGCACTTTATAAACAGTCCTCTCAGAAATGCCTGTTGCTTCAGCAGTTTCTTTAACCACCCAGCTATCAACTGGATTCTTTCGAGAAAGGTAATTTAGTACATTAAGCACAGTTGCTTTTGTTTCTTCCTATCATTTCCTGCTTATTTTTATGGACGTTCTGACCCATAACGCAAATAAATCACTATTAATGATCACTATTAATGTTAAAAGAAAGAAATCACACATGTAGTCTAAACACATAACACTCACTGAACAGAATACAATTAGGCCTCTACAATGATATAAAGGCTGAAAAACACACGCAACAAATAAATACCGTAAACGAGATCACTACAAAAGAAATCAAGGTATTAATGTTAAAAGAAAGAAATCACACAAGTAGGCTAATTAATCACATAACACTCACTCAACACAAGACAAGAACGCACTGATTTACAGCCTAAAAACACACATGCAATAAGGAAACATTGTACGTGACTTCACAACAGAAGTAAACTGCCCGCGGTTCACAGATGCTTGTACCAGAGCAGCATAGAAGGCAAATGAAGCGAGGCAACGAAGTGATGGCTGTTCCCGCCATTGTACTTCCTCCCTACGAATGTATTTATAAAAAATAAAATGTTATATAGTTATTTTAATATCCTAAGGGCAAAATGCCTCATCCTTTTTATCTATCTTTCATAATACATTACAATGTACAGTATACTATCCGTTAATCACGAGGAATTATGGGTGCCTCAGAGGGGGTATGTTCACTCGTTGTAGGTCCGTAAGAGCAATACTGTTTTCTTAACTTGGAATGAACCACACTTTGCCTTGCAATGCTCTCGACATTCAGTTGTAGGAGTCTGATACATGGACCAATGTTCTGAGAAGAACTCTTTCTATTATTTCGTCGAAAATAGATCATTAACAAGCAGATCCTGTGGATAGTCTGGCTGCCTGTTTTCGCTGTTGCTCAGTTAGCGGAGCTCCACACCAAACTATTCGTCATATCGTCAGGGAATGTAAGATTCGAGCCTATCACGGTGATGAAGATGACTTCCTGCTGGTATCTCCAGATGCTGTACGTTGGATTAAAAAACTTGTTATTCAATTATTGTGAAGCACAAATTACTTTGTTTCTCAGCTGTAAATATGTATATATATTAATGTTATTGTCTATATAAACCATATGCTAAATAAAACCGCCATTGTGATGGGTTTTTCTGGTTATCTAGGAGCAGAAACTTTCAAGATGCCGTGTGGCAGCACGAACAGAATAGAATGGAATGCTCGAATAGACAAGATCAGAAATACACATATTTCAGCGGTATCCTATTCTCGCTAGTAATAATCATATGACTGTTAGTAATTACTAACCTCATTCCTCGGGCTCAAGTCCGTAGTGCTATGAGAGCATGAAGTTCGCAAGTTATAGTGCCACCTTTTCCGTCATTTAGGAGAAATGCGTCGCTCCGTCTCATATAGTGTTTTATTTTACGATCATGTCCAGTCTCCATAACCTATAGTATTCTATGCCTTCTAAGTTACAAATATCCTGGAGATCATCATCGAAATTTTCCATTCTTTCAATGTGTACTTAATGGACACATAAGATATTTTAACACGATTATGTTACAGCAGACAGTAAATACCACGAAAATAACTGGCTCACTCGTTACTTTTTTGGTCACTCGCTGCTATACAACGATTATACAAGAGTTCTGGTCTGTTTACGTAATTCAGTGAATAACTATAACAGATGTATATGCATGGTGCTTGTACACGGTTTGTTAGTAACAAATTGTGCATTAAATGTATGAGCCTATTATAACATTTACTAGTAAGACTGATTTACAACTATAACAGATGTATACTCAGTATGGTTATGCATAGTTTATTAGTAACAAATCGCATATAAACGTTATATAAACCTTATATAAATGTTATGCCCCGTTTATTAGTAAGACTGTAAAAGTGAATTAGGTTGAACGTAAGTCAAATAGCATTACGCATATATACAAATAGTTCTAGAATGCTACGTTCCATATAACTAACTTCCATTGAGGTTTTAACATCACAGTCACCCCCTCCTCACAATTGAAATAGTCCTTCAAATGAGCTGGATGATGAGGGATGCGGCTGCTGTGATGTAGTGGTGTTTCGTATTGAGTGCAATCCGGGGTTCGAAGTGGACTATCAGGAGTCACAGGGCTATTGAGCTGAGTTGCAGAGCGCACTTCATAGGAAAGCTCAGGATTCGTGGTGGATTTACTAGGGTGTGGTGCTGGTCCATCATTCGCTGTGGGAGTCTTCTCCTCTCGGTACGAGGTGCCTAGTAGATACCGTAGAATTTCGGTCGTAAGGATACAGGATAGGGCCATAATCATGATTACAATTTAGGAGGGTAACATCTTCAACCAGTGGGTCAAATTTAGATTGACGATTGACGGAGTAGTACAGTTCCTGGTTTCAGTCGATATATAGGAGTGGAGAAGCCATTTTCCTGCGTCTTGGGTGGCCAAACATGCACTCGTGCGGCGTAGCATTTGTGGCGGAGCAGAGAAGAGACCGAATGGCGTGAAGCGTTCCTTGAAATATGGATTCCTACTCGGTGACTGACAAACTTTTACCTTTGAATTGTACTCTAGAGTATCCCATTAAATCATTCAACCTGGACGTTACCCTGTGGGTTGTAGTGTGTAGTGCGGTTGGTGGCCACTCCAAACGAAGCGAGAAATTTCTTGAGACCCTGAGACATAAATGATCAGCGTCGATCTCTATGTATGTAGGATGGGGCTCCAAATATGCTGAAAAGTTGAGTTAGGCAGATCACAGTTAAGGCACTCGTGTCACGACATGAAAGGCAAAGGGGAACGAGAAAATTCGTCAATTACGGTGAGAATGTAGCGATTTCGAGTTTTATTAGGCAACGGTCCCTTGAACTCCTTGAACACAAAAAGTACTGTGGCCTGGTTAAGGGAGCCTTGATGTCTGAAAAACCGGGGCTTTACCTCAGCGTATATCCTGCGTGCAGATGTGACACGCCGGATATCTTCTATTGAGAAGGGAAGATTTTTAATCCGTATCCAGCGACCCATTCTTGTGATGCCTGGGTGAGGGAGAGATTGATAAACAGACAGTAGTTTTGCATAATCAGTATATTTGATTGATGGACCGACTCTCGAGAGATCGTCAGCAGTTTGGTTATTGTTGCTTGGTCGATATACAATGCCATACGAATAAGGGGATTACTCCAAACGAAAGCGCATTATCTTCTCATTCTTTACTTTCCCGGGATGTTTTGAATCAAACATAAAAGTTGCGGAGCGCTAGTTTGTGGTGAGGTGGAAATGATGGCCCATGAAGAAGAGTCTCCATTTACGAATGTCGCTCAGAACCTGAGAGTGTTCGAGAGGAAAATGCTACAGAGCGTTTATTTTGAAATAGGGTAGCAGCAAATGTAAAATAATATCAGCATTGGTAGAATCCGATGTATCAGTCTCGACTGTGAACGGGGCATTTTTGTCTATGCTACTAAGCGCGGCATTTTCTATAGAATGCTTGACATCTTCAAATGCTTTAACAGCAGTGGCAGACAGAGGTAATGCGGCCTGGCACAGAGGATGAGTTTTGGCTGAATAATTTGACACGAAGTGCGAATAATGCGAGAACATACCAAGCGCTCTCCTAAGAGATTGGTGGTCTCATAGAATACCATAGTCTCTGAGTGGTTTCAATTGATCAGGATCAGGCGAAATAGTCTTGTTACTGATTGTATATCCGAAGAGTCTGGCGCATTTTTTGTGAGAAGTAACTTTTCTCAGAGGGCCGCGTTAAGGAATTTATTAAGATACACATCGTGTTCATCTTGGTTTGCTCCACATACTGTGACATCATCTAGGTAAGCGTACGTATCCTTAAGAACTTCATCTTGAATGATCTAAACGATTACTCTCTGGAATGTTGGTACTCCCGTTGTAACAGCGAATGGTATTCTCGTGAACTGGAACAACTTTCTACAAGCCTCGAAAGCAGTAAATGGGCGATCGTGCTCAGGGATTTGTACCTGATGGTAAGCCTTACGTAAATCTTTCTTACTGAAAACGTCATATCTTGTCACCTGTGTAATTATATCATTGATTTGTGGCAGAGATTAGACATCCAAACGAGTGAACTTAGTCCGAGAATAATCGACTACCATGCGACGTTTGTAATTAGTTGTCGATACTACATGTACGTTTGCTCTCCAAGGGGAAATACTACTCTCAACTAAGTTACATCCTCCTTCAGTAGTTTTTCAATTTCAGCCTCAATGCATTTCGAATTACTATCAGTATAGCGACGAGGTTTAATAACTATAGGTTTACAATCAGGCGGTAAGTTAGAAAAGAATACAGCAGGTTTAACGTTGGCTGCTGCTTGTCCACAAATAAGGAGAGGGGCTTTAGAACCTTCGAAGTCGAATTGGACAGAAAGGCGCATCTTCATTAAGTCACGATCAATTATTAGGTCACAGCAGAGGTTAGGCAGGATTGACAATACTATTTTTGAATAATGTTGTCCACAGATTGTAATATCTACAGTACATTGACCAATGACTTTTGCTTTAGCCTATATAAGATAGAAGCAAGAGCCACTTCTACAGAGGCAGGATGAATTTTTAAATTCAGTTCTCGAGCGATACGGTTGTCTATAAAGCTCAGATCACTACCAGACCCAAGCAAGCCCGAAATAGAATATCCGTTAAATATGACGCCAGTCTTAACCTTAGATATTTGAGAAGATATGGAGGACGGCGTGATCACTGCAGTTTGTGTTAATTTGCTAGGTTTAACCGAAGTAGACCTACAAACTATAGCCCATTGTCTACGTTTTCCACAGAAATTGCAAACGGAACTTTTGGCAGTGCATTTGCTCCTGGGTTGGCTATATAAATCACAAACGTTGCATTTACAGAGCGATGTTACCACAGCCGAAACGGGTGGAAGGCCATTCTCCTCAACTCTAGAGTGATTGTTTACTTTTCGACACATGTTATCTGTATCACCAATAATGTTAATTGAGCGCGAATCATTGTCGTACAAGTGAGAGTGCAATTGGGCCCGTTCTAAAGAACGTGCCTGAGTGTAAGCATCCGAGAGTGTAAGCGTCGTGCTCTCTAACAAGCGTTGTCGAATAACAGGACTGACTAATCCTCTAATAAACGCATCTCGAATGTACTCATCACAATTAGTTTTAGCAGCGATGGCTTTAAATTGGCAATCTCTTCCGAGAATAATTAGCGATTCTAGATAGCGGTCGATTGATTCGTTAGGTTGTTGCCGCCGAGTATAGAGTTGATGTCTAGCGAATATTTCGTTTACCGGCTTCACATATAAGATCTTAAGGATAGATATTACATCGTTATAAGAACGGCAAAGATTTACGCGTTCGTAGACGACAGGTGATATATAGTTTATTAGCATGCGGAACTTTTCCTCTTCTTTAGCTTCCGAAAATTATCTTAGAAAATCTTGGAACGTTTGGGACAAATGATTCCAGCGAGATGTGACTGTTGGTGAATCCGGATCCAAGTCGAGTAAACAGTAGTTGGCTTCAGGTGGTGTTCAATCATCAATCAATACTGATCTGCATTTAGGGCAGTCGCCCAGGTGGCAGATTCCCTATCTGTTGCTTTCCTAGCCTTTTCCGAAATGATTTCAAAGAAATTGGAAATTTATTGAACATCTCCCTTGGTAAGTTATTACAATCCCTAACTCCCCTTCCTATAAATGAATATTTGCCCCAGTTTGTCCTCTTGAATTCCAACTTTATCTTCATATTGTGATCTTTCCTACTTTTATAGACGCCATTCAAACCTATTCGCTATTCAAACCTGTTCCGTGAGATTTGTTTAATACATTGTTAATAATTAGAAATTGCTATTTACCCTTACGTAGATTTTATTAAGCAAATCTCAGCATATAGGCATGAGGCTTTCTGTTCTTCTTCTTCTACTTCTTGAGGGTGT
Organism: Anabrus simplex; assembly: GCF_040414725.1. Taxonomy (NCBI): domain Eukaryota; kingdom Metazoa; phylum Arthropoda; class Insecta; order Orthoptera; family Tettigoniidae; genus Anabrus; species Anabrus simplex. Next base: position 245,809,737 of record NC_090265.1, on the reverse strand, counting down.
GGGTTGGACTCTATTAATTTCGTCCAGTCACTATATCTGTGGTGTAAACACAAGTGTCTTGAATTCGGAATTTTATTATTTGTCATTTACGTAGAATGTGAGATAGATAGTGTATGTTATGGGGCCAATTATTGTAAAAATTTCACACGCTTTGTTATGATTTGCTTGTGTTTACCCGTAGAGGTTGGAATTAATTTTACAGTGGAAACAAGAAGCATATTTTGACAATATGAAGGAGGGAATAGCTCATCTTTTACAACTGCAATTTGGACTCATCAATAAACTTATTACTATATCAATTAAAGTAGGAGTGAGTGTTGACAATAAACAGGAAACACTAGTAGGAAGGGGAATAGATATATTTACAAGGCGTTGCATAAATTGACGACGGGGAGGATCAAATTGTGGATACCGAAATAAAATGTGTTTATTGTTACCATGTGGGTGGCTACACACTCAGGTAGAGGGGTTAGAAAGTTGGAAACGGTACTTACCGTATATTGCGGTGTAAGTGAGTGGTTGAAACGAAGACGTGTGATATTTGTGATATGCCGACGAGATATAATCCATAAAAAACAAGATTTGTGAAGAATTTGCGGCTGAATTTGATATAAAAAGTGGCTTTTTTTATGAGTGGAATATTGCCAATCCTCTTGGCACGAACTATATGCTGCATCGTAAAATTCAGGAAGGAAGACAAAGGGATGAAGGGCCACAAGAATTAGTGCTGCATTTTGAGTATTAGCTGCCTTATCTGCGAAATCATCTCGCTCATTTCCAAAAATACCGGAATGCCCTGGGGATCCACACTACTGTTATGTACACTCCTGATTGTTCGAGTTGATACAATAAATATTTCACATTGTAGAGATACCATTACAAGAGAGCTTGGGAGAGGTTAATGCATAAAATACACTTTGAGCATCCGTATATATAGTTGTTCGTTTATAATGCTGTTGCTGAATGCGAATAAGTGCTTGTCTAATCGCAAATAATTCTGCAGAAAATATAGAAAAAATATTTGGTAAATGGAAGGTTTCAATTATATTGAAATTGGGAATAAAATTGCCGCTTCTAAGCCATGCTCCGACTTAGAACCGTCAGTGTATATACTGATCTCATTCTCAGATAAGGTTATTCCAATTTTTTGGACGCGGAAGTACTATGAAAAGCATTGTGTTCTAAAGGCGAAAAATGAGTTGTAGAGGATATTATGATTTTAGGTTGGAAAATTAGGCTATTATAAAGGATAGAATACATAGGAAGTTTTGGAAAACGTAGAAATTTATCGTTCTGTGTGCACAACAGTTTGTATGCCTGATAGAGAGCAGGAGTTCGTTCTCCTCTCGGAGGGTGTTTCGTATAATATTCACGTAGAAGCGCTAATTTTGGAATTAATGGTGAACGGCTCGAAGAAAGTTTATTTAGACGGTATTTACATGCTAGAGTCTTTTTTAATACACCTATACATATTCGAAGCGCTTTGTATTGTATGGTATTGAGATGTGATACTATAGAAGGTGCGGCCATATCTATAAAAATGCACAATAATCGAATACAGAGCGACTCTTAGCACGATAAAGCGATAAAGCAACTAATGGATCTGCTCCCCAAATTCTACGCGTGATTGTTGTAAGCATTTGGATATACCCGCCGTTTTTTCGAATTGAATTAATATGATGTTTCCACGAGAGCGTATGATCAAATATGATACCAAGCTGTGTGTGTTGAAGTGAGAACGGAACTAAAAATTCATCAGGTACTAAGGGGAAGGTCATACGACCACTTATGCGTAAACAGCATTGCTATGCATTTAGGAATCGATAGACTTAAACCATGGGTATGTAACCACCTAATTATGTCACGCATTAAACCAGCTAATATTCTCCTCATTCAGGGATTCTCTCATGGGAGATATATATATTGCAAAATCATCAGCGTAAGACAAAAATCCAGCGTATGGTAAAATTATCCATTCTAATTCACGCATATAAAAAGCAAATAGAACACCGCTTAGAATGTCCCCTGTGGTAAGCCGGGTGAGATCTGTCGACCCGGAAGTGGAGTATGTGGTGATTTAATGATAAGAGTGCGGTATGCAAGTTATTGATATAAAAGTAATATGAACTTATACGTAAACTCCATCTGATCCTAGATTTCCCCGTAGTAAATGTAAGAGGACGGAAACATATGCACCTTTGACATCTAAAAATAGAGCAATTGAGCTATGTTTGCGATATCGAGCTAACAAAAGGTCAACGATGAACATTTTAAGGGGGTCTTGTGTACACCTTCTTTTAAGGAAAGCATATTGTGATGTGGGTTTCCAGTCCAAACGGTTTAATAGTATTTTTGGAATGTTTTCCTCACACATGAACCCAACACGATTCCCCTATAATTTGCCGGGTCTGTTGGCGTTTTTCCAGGTTTAAGTATTAGTATAAGATGATAGATGTTCCATTCTGTGGGGATATGTCCAGCAGCTAAGATATTATTAAAATATTCGAATATTTTCTTATGGGTTGAAGATGGCAACAATTGAAGCAAGTATGGGTTATTGAATCTGGGCCGGGAGAAGAACTTGTCGAAGATACAAGTGTTTGAGTTCATTCATTAAGTTGAATAGGTTGTAATAAAGTAGAATATAGAGTAGATTGGGAAACAGTTTGAGGAAAAGGGAAGGGAACGGTGTAGTCTGGAGTAGAGTGAAAAAGAGGGTAAGAATCTCTCGCGGAATGGGTGAATGTGGGCGATGTTGGGCAGCACGCGTAAGAGTTCTAATTGTATTCCACAAAAAGTTAGTGGACATTTGTGAAGTCAGAGATGATATGAAGGTTTTCCAGGTTGTCGTCCCTTTTCATGAAATATTATTTCATTCTTTTAATATGACGATTTAAACGTCATATCATTTCGGTACGTCTGAAATAAACGTTTTCTTTTTAATACCAATTGTTGGCACTCGCTATCCCTCCAGTAATATACTGTTAGGGTCGTGAATACGTGGACACACAAGGTTCGCAAGGACGAAATATATCAATGTAGGTATTAATAATAGAATGAAGTTACTATACGTGAGAGGAGTTTTCTGAAGGTTACTAAAATGATTGTGTATAAATGTGCAGTAAGTTTGCTTATCGAAAGTGTGAAATGAGCGAACATCGCTACGGATTTGAGTTGCTCTCTGCGTTAAGCATAGTTCTCCAATACCATGTGTGATAAATATACGATAATGATCACTAGAATATATGTCTAATAGTATTTGCCATGTGATTATGGGAGCCATGCGGGACCTACAAGGAGTTAAATGTACAGCAGGGGGATATTCTCGTGGGAGTTCCATCATTTAATAATGTGAAATCATATTGCTGAAACTCAGATAGGAGATAAAGTCCCCTTGGTGAATCATGCTGACTTCCCCATAACGTATGGTGGCAATTAAAGGCATCGAAGCTAATGACATGATCTAAAACATCAAATTGCCAAAACATGAGGCCATTGCTTTGCAGTAATGTAAACATCAGGAGGACAGTAGATATTAATGAAATGAATATAATTGTACATAACACCTATGGCGAAAATATAAAGAATTTGTTAAATGAGAGGTAAAATATGATGGGTAAGATATTGTTGAATAAAAATCGTTACTCCAGCACTACCTGGTCCATCTTGTCGATCAAGATTGAAACCCGGTAAACGAAATGTGGAAGAGCTAGAAACCATGTTTTCTTAATGGTAATGATATTAGAAGAGGTTTCGCGGATTAATTATTGTAACTCGTGTTTTTTAGGGACTATGCTTCTTGCATTCTACTGCAAAATGCGAAACATACAGTGCCATCGTATTAGTTATTTGATCCCTTAGATGATATATACCATGTGATAGATTCCCTTCTCCTCCGTCACTTTGTAATAGGAGACTTATTATTTTTAATTTATAATTTTAGAATTTCTTGTTGAAGTTGACTTTTTTCTGATGCAGAATGGTTGCCTGTTGTGATTCCTCATAGAGGTAGAGGCGGAAGGTTCAATATGGTTTACCTGGTGGGATAGATAGACTGCCCCTGCGAGGGGGTTAGTTCATTGCGTAAAATTGCCACATATCTCTCAGTATCAAACCCGGGGGTTGGAGTGGTTCGTGCAGATTGCATTACCACTTGGGTGCTTCTGTCAAAGCAGTTATTAATTTCGCAAACATGTCTAATATAATCAGAAAGAATGATTTCCCAAAGCTTACATGCAATGAATGTCAAACTGACTGGCCTGTAATTTTCCACATTATTTCTATCTCCCTTTCCTTTATACATAGGGGATACTATAGCAACTATCCATTCATTTGGTATAGCTCCTACACCTAAAAAAATTATCAAATAAGTATTTAAGATATGGTACTATATTCCAACCCACTGCCTTTAGTATATCCCCAGAAATCTTATCAATTCCAGCTGCTTTTCTAGATTTCAAGTTTGAATCTTACTGTAAATGTCATTGTTATCGTAGGTAAATTTTAATACTTCATTAGTATTACTCACCTCCCCTATCTGGACATGCAACCAACAATCTTTACATACTGCTGACTGAATACTTCTGCCTTTTGAAGATCCTTGCATACACACTCCCCTTGTTCATTAATGATTCCTGAATATGTCCTTCTTTGAACCTGTTGTTTCTGCCTTAAATTACCTATACATAACAATAACGTACAACGGGTGATTGTTATTACGAGTCAATACGCACCAATTAAGGACCGATATGGTCAAGTTTGTGTACCTATACATACCATTCCACTTTTCACTAAAATTTGCATGATCACCAATTATGCTTGCCATCATGTTATCCTTAGCTGACTTCTTTGATAGATTCAATTTCCTAGTAAGTTCTTCAATTTCTCTTTACTCCCACAACCATTTCTAACCTATTTTTTTTCCAACCTGCACCTCCTTCTTAGTCTCTTTACGTCTCTGTTATAATATAGTGGATCTTTACCATTCCTTACCACCTTTAAAGGTACAAACCTATTTTCAAATTCCTCAACAATTGCTTTAAACCTATCCCAGGGTCTGTTTACATTTTTATTTACCATTTTCCTGCGATCATATTTCCTTTCTTTCTAGTTGGCTGTTTGGTCTGGCACCTAAAGCCAATAAATTAATTAAAAAAATATTTCCTTTATAAAAACTTCCTCATGCCTGTTTATCAGCCATATGGTACTGCCTAATAGTTCTACTTTTGAGACCTTCCTTTCTAACACACTTATTTTAAACTACGACAAAACAGCTTCGTGATCACTAATACCATCTATTACTTAGGTTTCTCTATGAGCTCATCTGGTTTTATCAGCACCACATCCAGAATATTCTTCCCTCTAGCTGGTTCCATCACTTTCTGAATCAGCTGAACTTCCCATATTAACTTATTTGCTATTTGTTGTTCATGCTTCCTGTCGTTCTAATTACCTTCCCAATTGACATTGGGTAAATTAGGATCGCCTGCCATTATCACATTCCTTTTCATATCATTTCCAACATAGCTGATTACCTTATCAAATAATTCTGAGTCAGCGTCAGCGCTACCCTTTCCCGGTCTGTACACTCCAAAGAACTCAAGTTGCCTATTATCTTTAGAGATGAGCCTTACACCCAGAATTTCATGTTTTTCATCCTTAACATTTTCGTAGCTTACAAATCTTCTTTCACCAGAATGAATACTTCCCCTCCTACTATTCCTATCCTATCTCTACTGTACACACTCCTGCTCCGTGGGGATATTTCGGCATCCATTATATCATTTCCCAGGCATGAGTCAACTCCTATTACAATATCTGGTAAGTATATACTATTAAATTACTTAATTCAATTCCTTAGTTTACAATGCTTCTCCAGTTGAGCACTAACATTTTGATGTCATCCCTACATGATTTCCAGTTCCCTGTTTGCTTAACACCGTACCGCAAGTGAACATTTTCTGCATCTGACAAATTGAGCTTTGCACTGTTTTTCTGTGTAACAATACCGTTGGCACTTTCGACATAATATGTTTGCGAGAATGAAGAGTTCAACTTGTAAATATACGTTAAAAAGAGATACATATTGTGGCAAAGACTGGGTTCGGAATACAACTTCAACAGACCCTGTAGGCAGATACTCAATATGCTCATTATTGACTACCCGTCTGTTGACTCTTCGTACTGACTTAATAGGACCGTTAGATTGTGTGTATTTGAGTATTTCATCTTCCGTGATGTTTTTATCAACGTCTCGGTTCAGGCCAACTCTTAGTACATTTGAGGACGGAATATATGCTTTTAAATTGAATGTATTGAGAATGGAATGGCAAAAAAGATCATTACCTTGCAAGGCAGTGGTAAATGTCACTTGAAAACAATATCTCCCCTTTCAGGTAATGGATTTCATATTTAAAGCATTTCCGTGAAAATATCGCCCATGTGCCATAGGGTGTCACTGTCCAAGATGCTGGTTAATTTTTGGATTCTACGAATACGTTCATTGGGCCATAATGATTCGGAGTGTAAAGCTTCCTTTCCATTTGAACATTAGCAGCGTTATCTACTACGTGATTCTATTGAGAAGGTGTTTGTTCATTATGTTGATGAGCTTCAGAGCTTTGAAGTGATTCATTTTCCATTGAAACTTCTACTTCCTGTTTCATTGGTATTTGATCACTCAAAATATGCCCACTCCTCCGCTGGAGGCGGCCATCGTACCCTCAAATAACTAGCAATTAATATTGATTAAGTGACACACACAATATATATGTATGTATGTATGTATGTATGTATGTATGTATGTATGTATGTATGTATGTATGTATGTATGTATGTATGTATGTATGTATGTATGTATGTATGTATGTATGTATAGCTATATATCTATAGGAAGCACACGTGACACATTCACCGCACAAGTGAAGTGAAGTGAACAGCTTAAATGCTCCGCACGAACTCGTAAAATCTCACTAACGCAAACGCAAAACGTTATGCAGACCTCAGAAATCCTCAATGCACCACGCGGATACTAATAAACTTCCCAACACTTTTCCGAAGTCCAAAACAACATCTGTTTACGGTTGCTAAGGTAAACATCAATGCAGACTTTCTGTTATGTAATAAGTGAATTAGGTTAACAATAAATTTTATCATCACACCGGACAACATCCATGCTGAAGACATGCATGATGAGAGATTGCAGAGGATGGAAAACGATTTTTCCCAGTACCTGATTTCCTGAAAGGTTTTACCACCACAGTGAGAGAGCCGGAAAGGAATTCCTTAGCAAGGAAACGTATAAGGCCGTTCTGTTGACTACAGCATAAACAGTGGTGTGTGTCAAGTAACTTCTTCAGACCGGATTTCATTCAATTCTGACGTTAGAGGTGGTTTTTCTTGCGCTGCGACAAATGTCAGGCAGCAATGATATTCTAGATGCCAGAGCTTACTTCTTTGTTCTCAACTGCTTTTTGAAGACGAGAATCTTGACTAATCCGACAAGCAGAGACATGGTGGTGGAGTCAGGCCCTTCTGTGATCGGAAACGGTGAAGAGAATATTCCAAACACGCCCCAAAGTCTACGCAATGCAGCACATTTACCAGATCATTTCACGTGTATCCTTGAGGATCTGCACAAGTCCCCTGGTAAGTAACTTCTATGCCCAGGGTAGGCTATGCTCAAATACTGTTCATTGTTACAATAACTATCGCTTCATTATTGGTCTGGGACACGATTTAAAATCCAACCGTTCTCTTTTTTCCAAACTTTGTACCCTTCTATGAAGTTAGCATATCTGTCGTGTATAGGAGGTTTTGTTGTTCAAAAACCAAAAACATCTGCTTGATCCTTGTAACATGACCATGGTGTTGATCAGTGCTAATTGTCTTGATTAATAAGGGAGATGAAAACAGGAGGCTTCAGTACCCATCTGATTTGTTGCAGTGGATTGTTAAAGTTATTCATTATTTTGTTTTTAAAACCCAACCGTGTGTGGAAAAGAAACCTGGTGCATCTACTCTATGTGTGACTATTTAGTGCCTATGTTGTAGGATTCTCTTCACTTCAGTTGTCCTGAAATTGGACATTCACAGTTATTGAGTGAAGTTATTTGCGAGTGTGCTAGCCACATCAACAACAGAGATCCCTGAAAGACCAAAATATTTGAACGCGGGACCCTTAAAAGGGAAAGGTATCGTGTAAGTAGCTCCAAAATTGAGAGGTAAGTTTAATTATTTCTTTCCTATAGTATTTACTACCGTTAGAATTATTTTGTACGCATTTTTTCGTTTTATAGGGACACTATCTTCACTGAATGTATTTATTAAGATTCAAGGCGTGATTTAAATGTGTTTATCGAGTGGTTGGCAATATACGAAAGTAGAAATATTAAAAAAATATTATTTTTCTGTGCCCTAATGAACAATCGTGTTTCAATGCCGGCGTTGCAGCGCTCGGCGGTAAAATGGAAACTAGGTCCATATCGCTCATATCGCTGTACTGGAAAGGCAAAATAGCGTAGTCATAGTACAGCGCGGTGGTTCGGTGCACGCACCGACGAATTTCATTGATTACGACAAGCAAAGAGTTGCATGAAAAATACTTCTATCTCTATTTTCGAACCATATTGAAACTTTAAACATTGTCTAGTTAAACACTGACTGAACATTGTTTATGCACTGGAAGACCATGCTGAACTTAGACGTTGTTTAGGTAGATGTTGTCTAAGGCTTAAAACTGGTGATCGTTTCTGCAATCGGTCATATATATTTATTCCACGTTAGCCGCCTGAAACTAGGAATTATGGGAATTATTAAAAATTATTTGTACAAGCCCTCTTGCCTTATCAGCTAATTCGTTTATATATTTTCTTTAATTTTTAACAAACCCGGGTACCTGTTGTTGTGAGTTTTTTGTTTTGCACCCACTTCTAATACCCGATCACCAACTGCTGTTTGGCGCTATGAATGATGCTAGACATCAGCCATGGTTTACTTTCAGAGAAGCAATCGATACATTTTGGGAAACGTAAAACACTTGAACTATGAGATAACTTTGAAAAATATGTTGAAACGATTTCAAGCTCTCGGTTGCAATATGAGTTTAAACGTACATTTCTTCAATGATCATCTGGACTATTTGACTGACAAGTTAGGAGGCCTAAGTGATGACTAGAGTGAAAGATTCCACCAACATATAAAGCAAAAGGAAAGATGATATTAGGAACGGTGGAACGTAGTGATGTCAAATACACTAGAGACAATACGCGTCACTCTGCGAGATATCGAGGGACAGCGATTAGAGCCCTGTCTAGCGGAGTGACCTGGAGTTCTGATTCTGCCATAAGAGCACGTGTATTTGATTGTGAAGTTTTTGGCGTTATTTATGTGTCTGCATTAAGTTGACATAAGTAAATTGTAGCGTGTGTCATTCCTTTATATGCCCTGTCAACATGAGTGGAAAGATATGTGCTGCGTTTGGCTGCAATAACTATGAAGTACAGAGGGATTCGCGGTCTTTCTTCTATTTCCCTCGTGACAAGAAAATGTAAGTAAATACTGTGTTTGCATATCTATTCTTCCAGTTACAAAAACATTTTTACAGTAATTTCTAAACTTCTAACGTGCGCGACCCATATTTTAACTGGCTTAAAATATAATAAGCATATTTTATTGTATTAGTGCAGCAGTTAACCTTCAATACCGATGTCTTTTTGTAGGTGTGATCTGTGGGTTTTGACCGAATACAGGAAAATGCATATGGATATGTGTGTGGCTGGTTGTGTTCCAAGTTATCCCATTTGGAATGCCGTACTGCGTTGTCAAGCACTGAAGAAAATATGGGTGATTTAAGAAATGTACATATTTTGTTGAAACAATATGATGATGCAAATTTGCTTTACCCTAATCTAATAGCAAGTATCGCTTTTAGGGAAATTTTGAATGTTTTTGCGGCTAAATTTATAGATTTGACTTTCTGTTAGTAGGCTTCAAATTAAAAGAAAATTGTCCAGGTCTTAAATGTATATCCATTGAATCATGTGTGTGTGTGATGAATGTGCCGATATTTTTATTGACAAGTGTCCTAATGTGATGATACATTGCTTTTAAATGAGAAAAAGACAAATCTGCCTGTGGAAGTTTAGGCAGGTATGCTAAAGCTAAGAAAGTAATGCATTAATGAAAGATCAAGCCCTTTTACAGCAGTCCATTTCCCTTTTTGATTATATGTCTAATCTTGTCTTTAAATAATAACCTGTTATATAAATCTTCATTCTTTTATCCAGAATTGCTTTAGCAACTTTTAAGTTAATATTTTAGTAACACTTTCTTTCTAGACATAATTCATTTATCCAATTCCGTATATACATTTCCACTGATATTTGAATTTAGCGCGAATATCCAAATCATGCCACTAGAAGTGGCACTTGTGACTTGTCTCCCCCCGTTTTTAAAAGGCTAAATCCGGAAGTGTCACGTATTGTCTCCACTGTATTTGGTGATGTTGCCTGTCCACTGTTGGTGCTTGAAGAGGGAAACTACGCAACATGGCAAAAACCGCCGTTCTTCCATGCAGAGAAAATAGTTCTTCTTCAAGATGCTTGATATCAACCATGGTGTTCTGTGGGTGTACTTTCAGAGAATCAATCGTTACATTTTCGTGAAACGTAAAACACGTGAACTATAAGACAACTTTGTAAAATATGTTGAGACGATTTCAAACTCTCGGTTGTAACATGAGTTTAAAAGTACATTTCTTCAATGATCATCTGGACTATTTGCCTGGCAATTTAGGAGGCCTAAGTGATGACTAGAGTAAAAGATTCCACCAACATATAAAGGAAAAGGACTGATGATATTAGGAACGGTGGAACGTAGTGATGTTGCCTGTCTACTGTTGGCACTTGAAGAGGGAAACCACGCAACGTGGCAAAATCCGCCCCCCTTCCATGCAGAGAAAATAGTTTTTCTTCAAGTGATGCTTTGCAAATGTACGTAGGTAGTCTGTTTTATGGTGTGCAGGCTTTTTCTATTTTACAGTGCATTTTGTTGGAAAAATGTAACTTTTATGACATTAGTTTTGTATATTGTAAGAAAATGGACTCCACCATTGAATTCAGTGTATTAAAATTACTTTTACAATCGCCTATAACATCTGAGACCCAAGAGAAAATATTTTTCTGGCAAGTAATTTAGAGTTTTTTGATCTTTAAGGGTTGTTGCCGACCCTGCGGTGTAGGGATAGCGTACCTGCCTCTTACCCGGAGGCCCCGGGTTCGATTCCCAACCAGGTCAGGCATTTTTGTTTGGTTCTGTGGGCTGGATCGTGTTCCACTCAGCCTACAGGATTGCAATGGAGGACTGACCGTGATGTGGCGGCACCGGTCTAGACAGACAAGAAAAACAGCCGAAGTGATTCGCCATTCTGACCACACGACACCTCATAATTGCAGTGATGTGCATGTGGTATAATTTTGGTTTTAAGTGTTGTCAAAATTTAGTGAAATTAGTTCAAAATTACGATATTAAAGAAAATGATGTGGCTGTTGGTAAATATCATGAAGTGATATGAAAAAACGCAGAGTAGATTTGAAATCCGAACATGAGTTTCTTTAATGTTCGTGTATAGAATTAATTTTCTGCAGATCTATAAGGGGTGTAAAAATTGAGTGAAATGTGATCACAATAATTATATTAAAGGTAATGATGAGCCTACTGTGAAGAATCTTTACGTTGTATCGAAAAACGGAAAGCAGATTTGAACTCAGCAAACTCAAGTTTGGTATGATCAGCTATGGAAACTTTTACGCCACCAGGAAAAATTTATTGCTTTTCAAAAAATATACAGGCGATTAAAGAATGAAGTAGATAGAAAGGCGAGCAGGTCAGCAAACGAAGAATGACTAAGGGCCGATTGTATAAATCGTTTGATCTTAGATCAGAGACGAAATTGATCTCGGTTCACGCAAAACTCGTACAATTGTATTGTATAAACGTTATCCTTAGATCATTTCGCTTTGAACGACGATCAGCTTTGACTGGAGAAATTTCTCCGATCGAACTCTTTGATCTTAGTTCAAGGAGTTTTTTTACTTGAGATACAAGAACAGCTGATTGTTAATAACATATTACCTTTGTTTTTACGATAAATGGTTAAAAAATACACTGAAGTCTAACCTCATACTTTGGTAGTTATAGTTGTCCGTATATAGGCACCATTACGCTTCTTTTAATGTAGTGCATGTAATAATTCTATAACATAACCTCGATAAATTGCTTACGTTATTATCTTATCTCGTTCGTATTTTACAGATGTCTGATTACTCTGATTTCTCTCAATATCTTCTGATGAGGAAAATGATTAATTTCGTCGGGCTCCTTGTGTGTTCTGTGAAAGAGGAAATCCAATGAGAGAATTGAGTTATAAGAAGTTAAAACTGAGGGATTACTTGGGAAAAGATACCGTGGAACGGCTAGAACACAGATTGCGTTATATTCTACTTAAAAACTACTAACTCAAATGCACATGCTGTTACTACCTTTTAGATTCTTTGCCACGGGAAGTTTTCAGTTAGTCGTTGGTGATTTACTGCATGTAGACGCAGCGACAGTCTGCAGAGCCATTCATCGCGTATCTAATCTTATTACTGCACTGAAGCACGAGTTTATCAAAATTCCTTCCGAACAAAATGACGTGAAGAAAATCATGCGTGATTTTTTTCGATGAAAAACACTTCCCTGGTGTTATTGGCGCTATAGATTGTACCAGCATACCTATAATATCTCCTGGGGCGGATAACGCAGAAGTTTATAGGAATCGTCATGGGTGCTTTTCGTTAAATGTTCAAGTTATTTGTGATGCTAGGCTCAGGTCCCTAAATATCGTAGCTTACAATCGAGCCCATAAAGTAACCAGGTCAGCAATAGAAAGAATATTTGGGGTTGTGAAAAGACGGTTCCCTTGTCTCAGTATGGAGCTAAGAGTGAATTTATCTCGTGTTCTATTAATCATAGGTGCAGCATTCGTCTTGCACAATATCACTGTAAATGCAGTAGATGAGGTCCCTGAAAGAGATGAGGCTGTGTTCGCTGCAAGAAGAGTATTCGAAGAAATTCCAGTACCTGCTGCAAATGACGTTCATGGAAGAGAAAACACTTATTAATTATTAATTAATTATTATTAATTAATTATTAATAATGTATTTAGGTAACAATATTTACAAAAAATTTACAGTTGGCTCTTTCGAAAAGTGGTTCAAGCTAAATTATACGAACAGTTTATCTGCAACAAAAATAGCCAAAAACATAATGTACTTCACAACTATATGCGTCTAATAACGCCACTGTACTATGCAATTAAACCCAGTTTTCCTTATTGTCCAGGCCTAACTTTCTCCTTTTCATTAAAATTTCCATTTTTTATATTTCATTATCAAGTTTTATGTCTCAGTTTCATTTTATGCTAGTCGACCGTGACTTCGTGAGCACATCAGGAGTTTTCGAGTTCGAGGTGTGGAGGCATTCTATAATGCTGATTGTACCAAAGTATCTGAGACTCTGAAGGCGATCGTGATTAGATACCGAGTGAGAAGACATATCTATAATTTGTACAAACTTCAGTCTGCAGTTATAAGAGTCAGAGGCTATGAGAAATCATGAGCAGTCCAAGAAGGAGTGAGGCAAGGCTGTAATTCGGAAACAGGAGCCTGAAATAGAAGAAATAAAAGAAGTGTAGGCCTATTGCTTGCCGACAAATTTAACTTACACAATACAGAATTATTGTATGATTTCTCTACTTACTTGTTCAATACAAATATTTCAGTCATTTTTTCTTTATTTCTTTCTTTCTCTCGGCACACAGAATACGAATACGAATGAAAACATTCACACTGCTCAACTGCGACTAGTGACACTCGACTGTTTTTGGGCTCTTGCCAAGCGCTCACATATGAACTGCGATCAAAATTGAACTTCGATTAGTTGATCTTAGATCAGTGTTATACAATACTACACCGGTCTGATCTCGGATCATTTTCTGAACTTAGACAAACTGATCTCTAGTCAGTGATGTTTATACAATCAGCCCTAAAATTTAAGTTGAAGGATGTTGAAAGTAGGTGCTGCATACAGGAAAATCAAGGATAACTTTGGCGAAAACGTACCTAGGTGTATAAGTATAAAGAGCTAAGTTGGAAAGGCACTTCTAGGTAAAGAAGACAAGCCAAAAATATGGAAGGAATATATTCAACAATTGTATCAAGGAAAATATGTAGATGATAAGGTTCTGGAACAAGAAGTGTCTGTTGTTGCTCATGAAATGGGAGATTGATTGTTTGATTGATTGTTTGATTGTTTGATTGATTGATTGATTGATTGATTGATTGATTGATTGATTGATGAAGAAAAGGTTCACCGTGTGATGGTATGTTAAGAATGGAAAGGAAGACTTCGGCGATAACTAGATTTTTGGACGGGTTTATCACATGTGACGAGTCCTGGTGCCGTCGTTACGATCCAGAGTTAAAACAGCAAATTGCCCAATGTAAACATCCTTCCAGTCCAAGTCCCAAAAATGCCCAAGTTCAGGCGAGTGCAGGGAAACTCATGCACCTTTTTTTCATAAGCAGGATATTGTGTACAATCATGTTGTGAAAAAGGAACGTATTGTTACTGCTGATTACTATTGTAGAGTGTTTAACACGTTCCCTGCGGCAGTGAATTTCGATGACTTAATGTTACGTCGTATCGGCCCACCGGTGACCCGATGCTGCCTTTAGTTATTATCGGTTCGGGTCACCGGTGACCTGACGAATTTGACTTTGTTTACTCCCTAGTATGACATCCTAAACCATGCATGTGCACTTGTTGTGTGCGTTATTGTTGAGGAGACATTCCAGCGTATTTACCTGTGCGACAGTGTTCCGATTCAACAATTGCGTGAAACAGAAATGACCCCGGAAATAATTGGGTCACCGGTGGGCCGATCAAAACTAGCAGTATGCCTCGATCCTTTACTTCAATTGGAACACTATGTTGCCATTAGTTAACAGAAATTCGTAACTAGGACGTAGTTACTTACTTCGCAATTCTGGGAAGTTCGCACCGACGGATAAGAGTAACATGTTTCGGGGCACATGGTGACCCGAACCGCACGGAACGTAATATAGGCCCACCCCAGTGCTGTCCTAACCCTCTTTCTTTTCCGTGCCGCCGGTGTGTCAGAATGTGAAAGCTCCATACCTAAAAAAGGACGTGAAATTGCTTGTAAATATTATATACGGAAGATAGTAAATATGTCAATAACTATTCCAATAACTCCAATAACCTCTATTGGCTTTCCTAAGAGCAATGTAGAAAGCAGATATCAGAAGGGTGGTACTCCTTAAACAACAGTCTACGATCTGCGGACAGCAACACTCTAGGCTTCATTCACCGTAACCGCGCTAAGCGATTCCCGCGTAAAAATATAAGTCAGACAACAATCGGGACTCAGGGTGACCCGATGCGATATGAACGGAAGATGAAAAAAACTTCCTTCGGGTCACCGGTGGGCCGATCAAAACTAGCAGTATGCCTCGATCCTTTGCTTCAATTGGAACACTATGTTGCCATTAGTTAACGGAAATTCGTAACTAGGACGTAGTTACTTACTTCGCAATTCTGGGAAGTTCGCACCGACGGATAAGAGTAACATATTTCGGGGCACATGGTGACCCGAACCGCACGGAACGTGTTAAGGGGCCACGGAAAAGAAACATTGCAGAAAAAGGACCGAACTTTGCTCAAACGGGATGGATCTTGAACCAGGACATCGCACCTGCGCATCGGGCAATCATAACACAATAATAGAATTGGGCATTGAGATGATGCCACATCCTCCTTATTCACCGGACCTAGTACCATGCGACTTCAACATTTTTCCTCCAGTGAAAAAGGAACCTCAGGGTCGTTATTTTCAAACAATGCAATTTTGGGAATACTCAACAGACTATCAAGAGAGGGCTCCAGGGAGTGTTTTGAACAGTGGACTGAACGCTGAAACAGTTTTGTCTCCAAGGAAGAATACTTTGAAGGTCTGTAAGTGAATTTGAATATAAGTAGCCAGTATTTTGCTGCAAAAATTTCATTCCGGTTTTTTTGACATCCCCCTCGTATGTACCAAATACACCAAATTTCCCCACTACCATAGTGAACAGTAAAAATGTATCTTCCATCTACCATTGAAACGAAAGATCAACACAGTGACTATACGTTGCGCTGGTACGAAGTTGAATGAATGTACAAGATAGAAGAATATTCCCGCATGAGTGTGAGAATTTTATCTTTCTGATGTTAAACATTCCTTGATTTGATATTAAACTCCTTGGATGGTTTGATGATGTTCTGTGGTATACTATTTATATTTTTTTTGTAGAGTGATTTTGAAGTGTGTAGAAGGACATAATGAGCTGTCATTTATGATTTGCCTGGCTCTACCTTGGCGAATGTATGTGGTGAATTCAAGTTCTATTGTTGTTGTTTGTGTTGCCTTGATGACAGTGTAACGTCTGTAGTTCCTATATCCGTGTGTGGCAACTATTCGTGTAAGTATCAGTCAGCTGTGAACCTCAACCCCACTATAGGGAAATAACCAATGCCCCATAGAAGACTTTTGATCCTATTTCTGAGGGATTTAAGTGTTATTTTGTTGTAGTTTGTGCTTTCTTAGATGGAATATGTGTGTTTGACATTGATTATTAATACTGTCACTATTAATTTATTTATATATACTCGACTGATAAATGTTCACCGGCTAGTGTGTTGCGTAGTTTGGGGTAATACATTCACGGTATGATCGTAATCATTCTACAAGGAAGTTCGTTTTGCAGTTTTGCATTTAAATCAATGTCGGGAATAGTGACAACGTTTTTTCAACATGGGTACAGCCACTGTCTTCGAAGGCAGTGGTACAGCAGAAATATAGCTTCGTTCTTTTTGTTAACGTACGGTATTCCAGTCTTCTAAATATAATTACCGGTACTTAACCCTAATTGGATGTGAGTATAGTTTCAGTGTATTTATTCTATACTTGTGTTAGTGTCATATCTTCATTACAATTGCAATGTTTACGGCCATCACCTGTTATTGTGTTGCGGAATTTAGGATAATATATTCACGCCATAATCGTTACCTTTCGTTAAGGAAGCGGTAGAAATTCAGTAAGACTTACATTGCTTTTATAGCACGATAATGATGTAATATGTTGGAAATCTTAAGTGGAATACCTAGTAGAGGAGAGATGTGTTCACTGCGACCCACCCGCTTTCCCCTAGAAGTAATTTTGCTTTTATAACCTAATAGAATTTATCACGTGCCATAGTCCATCCCCTAACTATGTACCAGCATTTCCATTGGGTGAGACACAATGGGATATGATGTCACTCCCAGCAATGAAATAAAATGAATTCCGTTACCAACCCGCGCACAAGAAATGCACAACTGCCCAGACCAATGGGGGTGTCACGCAGGATACTAGAGGCCTAGGGCCGCTTCGCGGCTTCTAACCTGGGGGGCTATGCTCCCAGTCCCCTTTTGCTTGATCCAGACCAATGGTCTAACCAATCCAGACCAATGGCATTGTCACTAACCTACCCGAAACAATCCAGACCAATGGAGGTGTCACGTGGGTTGGCCTAGGGCCGCTTCACGGCTTCTAAACTGGGGGCTTATGGCCCCAGACCCCCTTTGCTTGGTCCAGACCAATGGCTTTGTCACATCCCCTTTGCTTGATCCAGACCAGTGGCCTAACCAATCCAGACCAATGGCTTTGTCTGATATTTTTACAAGATAGCGGCAGGTCGACATGTATTGTTCCAAGTGATCCATATTTTTTTGTTGTTTATAGTGGTTAAACGCGTTACATGTGGAAGTAACAAAGTGATCTTTAACGGTGGGATGTTCAGTGAGTGGCCTAGCGGCTCATTCCTCCAAGAGAACTTGCTAATTGTGAAAAATAGTAAAATATCGTGTTTAACATGGTGTGCCAGTGAAAATGTGTACATGACCGCTGATACTGGCAGTGCGCTTCAAGTGAGGCGCAGGGTTGCCAGACCACCCTCATCAACATTTCACCTCATTCTCCTGACCATAGCTGCGTGCGGAGATGTAGAAACAAATGTCATATTTTTTATTCTAAGGGCCGCATCAATCAGCTGTACGTGAAGTGTGTGTTGTGTGAAATGTCCACGCATAAGACCTGCGCCAAAATCTCTCCATCTGATTACCATAAAATGAAACGTGACTTGTCGTTGTGGCAGTGCTGGAAGTGTTGTCTCCCGGTACCATCGGACTCGTTCTTCGAAGTGCCAGACAAAATAAATCATGTAAATAACTTTGTAAATAGTAATGACTCAGTTACTAGTGTACAGGGCTCCCGAAACATCACCATTCTCTCATTTAATGCCTGTAGTATAATGGGTTATGGGAGACAGCAGGAGATAAGAGCATCACTGGCAAGTATCGAACCATCAATCGTAAGTGTCTGTGAAACGTGGTTGAGCAGTGCTACTTATGACGGTGAAGTATTCCTGCAACCATACTTGGTCTTCAGGAAGGATAGAACCTGGACGTCTGGAGGGGGTGTTCTCCTGGCTATACAACCGGAACTAAACCAGTCTGACTAGGATACTTGGAGACTGACAATGAAGCTCTATGGGTGGAGGTGACATGTAGGGGCAACAAATTCTTGATAGGTAGCATATATCGGGCTCTGAAATCCAAGCCCTGTATAAATGAAGGATTACTGGAATCTCTAAGACGAATGCAACTCATTCAGCACAAGTACAATGTGCCATCTTCCTCGCAGGCGCTTTAACCTGGACACAATATGGACCTGTGATTCCGCTCCCATCCCTGGAAATCCATTGGCAGACACATTCCTAACAGGGTTCTACGATCTCTTTCTAAATAGCTTGTTTTAGAAGCAACATGTATCACCAAAACATCCCGTTCCGTATTAGATCTGTTTCCACTAATCATCCCTCCTCAGTATCTCGAGTTGAAGTCATACCTGGCTTCGGTGATCATCACGCTATTCAAGCGACTCTAGCTACCCTAGATTGCAGAAAACCTGTCAAACACAAATCCAGGCCTCAGTATAACTTCAGGAAAGCTGACTGGAAATCCCTCTCCGCCTTACTACTGAATCACCTACCGACTCCAACCTCCTTATCAACCTGCGACGTAGACTCTTTGTGGTTTGCCTGGAAAAATACATTTTTCTGGTGTGTTGACCAAACTGTACCGAAATGCACTTTAAAAATAGAGAAGAAAGCTCCGTAGGTTAAGAAAGAACTTTTGAAGTTAATAAGGAAACGGAACAATCTATACAAAAAGTGGAAACTTTGCTAAACGGAACAAGCGTGGGAAAAGTACAAATCCGCACGGAAAGACACTAAGAATAGGATCAAGGAGGCTTACAATCAGTATATTCACAAGGCTTGCTCAGATACCAAAGAGCTGTGGAAGCTACTAAAAGGGAACTGTAGCAGCGCTGCACCAAGCTCCTTTCAAACTAACAGGAAATCCATCTCCACGCCCACAGACATTGCCTCAGCCTTCATTGAAAAATTTAAAGAGAATTTCTCCCAGGCGCAATCAGCTGGGGACATGTATATAACCAACACACTTCTCGGAACTTGAGGTGCTAGCAAGTTTGAAGAGAATTTGACCCCATGCGGCGAGCGGCCCTGATGAAATACCCAGCCGTATACTCCGTAACTGCGCTGAGTCACTGGTACCATCTCTCTGCGAACTATTCAACCTGTCGCTTCACGGTGGATCACTGCCTCAAGATTGGAAGTGTGCTGATTTAGTTTTGATTTTCAAGAAAGGGGACAAAGCACTCATTGACAACTATCGGCCAGTGTCTCTTACATCCCACGTATGTAAATGTATGGAACGACTGGTAGCCTCTAATATACGGGAATACTTCTGGGAAGGTAATCTGCTAAGTGGAAGCCAGCACGGTTTTCTTCCAGGAAGATCCTGTAATACTTTATTAACAAAGGTTATTGATGAGTGGCAGTTCTTTCTGGAGAAATCTAAAATTGTTCAGGTAGACTGCTTGGCTTTGGACTGGGCTAAAGCTTTTGTCCAAATTCCTCATGAACGACTTTTGTTAAAATTAAGACAGATGAATGTTAGGAGAAGTGTACTGGGATGGTTGCGGTCATTTCTCGAGGGTCGAACTCAACATGTTGTGTTTGATTGGAGTTCGATCATCGACCGTTAAAGTTGCCTCAGGTGTATGTCAAGGTACCATCGTGGGACCTTTATTATTTAATGCATTTGTCTCTGATTTTCCTAAATGTTTGTCCTCAACCATAGCCCAGTACGCTGATGACACTAATGTACAGGGATATACAATGTGCAGATGATTGTCTGAAGTTACGATCAAACTTGGACACTATAGCAGTGTGGTGTTAAGTCAATGGTCTCAACATTAATGCTGGAAATTGTAAATGCATTAGGTTAAGTAGGTCTTGACACCCAGTAGAATGTATATATAACATTAATAATGTATATATTGAGCGAGTTAAAACCATGCATTTGTTGGGAAAAACCATTTCTGAACAACTAAAATGGAACACACAAACAGAGGAAGTGAGGTGCAAAGCTGCCAGGGTGCTCGGTTTTATGCACAGAAGCCTCCGTGGGTGCAAGTTGAATGCTATACGAACAGCTTACCGAAAATTAGTGAGACTTATACTAACGTATGGTCTATCTGCCTGGCACCCTACCACTGCAGCTAACCTTCACAAACTAGAAGGAATCCAACGTCGCGCAGAATGACTAATTAACAAGAACAGCTGCCTCTCTTCTCTCCCGTCAATCGCCTCCTTCTGTAAACGAAGCGACATCACCTTCTTACACAAGTCCCTTACAGGGGCCATTCTCCTTTCACCATTCCCTTGACTCTCCTTATCTTACAGCGAACCGAGTCCTACAAACTAGGTTTATTTGTTTGTTCAGCGCGGCTTTGGTACAATCTACCTGCCAACATTAAATGTAGAAATGTAAATATAGTTCAGTGTTTTGTTAGGAAGCACATACAGTGAGAAAATGCATGTGAATATGTGAAAGAATGAACGAGGGAGTGAAAGGTTGTATAATTGAGAAATATGTATATATTAGGCTATACTTTGTTACTTTACGTGTAAATAGTGTATATGACTGTTTTAGTTTAGGATTTAGATAATTATTTCAAAGGTCAGGGGGCACTACGTGTAGGGGGGCTTGTCCTTTCCCCCTGGCCTTCCATAGATACTGTAAAGGTTTGTGGTAAATAAATAATGAATGAATGAATTCGTAAATTCAGAAGTAGCGCCACTACACTAGGACTAGTTCTTCATATGAACAGTTGGCAGCTCTGTCCACTGCACGATCAAGCCCTTCACGAGACGCGAGCGAGAGAGAAACAAATGACAGTGCAGTCGTGCCTAGATACGTGCGCTGGAAAATGTAAGTTGTTCTGAATTTTTGCCAGTATCGTTTCACATAATTTTTTGCATGATTTTTCTCTTTCCTAAACCTGTGTAGATTTTAGAAGTGATAAATTACTAGGAAGGATTACTGTTGATGTAAGGTGCATGCCTCTCCTCTCTCTATTCTGTTTTCCGCACAGAATGATGTGTATCTCCTAGGCTTGCGAATTTATGCTTGAAGCAGGGTACATTTCTTTAGCATTTAACAATACTAATTTTTTATCATGTTTCGTCAGACGACTGTAAGCAAGTTATTTTATGAGAGAATTGTGGAAGAAACAAAATAAAAACAAAAACAGTAGGATGGGAAGACTTTACAAGTATTATGAGGGTTAAGAATGGAGACCACCTATGTGACATTTTTGATTGAAATTTGGTTTTTTCCATGTACCCTTTCTGAAAGTTACCGTGCATCTTTCTGAAGGGACCAAGTTTCCAAAAACCATGCCAAAGCTACAAAATACAACAATTAGCTCTGTCTTGTATCTTCAGAAAGAACTACTACTTTGCTGTAAACAACCCCTATCTTCTACTTTGCTGTAAACAACCCCAATCTGCAGCTGATGTCATGGTTGTACAATGCCTGCCGAACAGTAAGGTATATAATCTCATTTCTTCCTGCATTTTCCAAGGAATTGAGTTTATTTTGCGAATGAAATGGATTTAGTTATAATTATGACCATATATTAGTCATATATACACGAGTATTGTCTTGAAAGTAGTGGCACTAAGGCTTCAAGTAACTTAAAACATTCACTGTTCTTTTTCATGTAGTTACCTTCATGTTGTCATTATTAACACTACTGATCTATAAATGTAGATAAAAGTACTGAAAAACAAGCCTGTTGTTATTATTTCTCTGTAGTTATCACAATTAAAGGGTATAATTATTATTCCTGTGATATTTACTGTGCAGTTAGAATTGTCATCAGCCTTGCTGTTTATGGAAACAAATTTGTATTTCAGAATGTCTCGTGTCAAGAATGTACTCTGCCTAGCTCTGAGCAGGCTGATCAAGAACAGCATTGCTGCAGAAATGGAAATGGTGGAAGAGGAAACAGTAGATGATCTTGAGTGGCTGTCTTATGGTGAAGATAATGAAAATGAGATAGATAACAAGGAGGATGATCCTAAACAAGTACCTGGAGGTGAAAATAATGAGAGGTTAAATACCAAATGAAATGCAGTGACTGAGGACAGAAAAAGGAAAAGAACGCATAGGGCAAATCCACATTTGTGAAAGTAGAACAAGAATAAGATTCTGTGTGGAAAGGAAAAAACTTTACCTGTATAGGTTACCACAAGAAAAAACGTGAAAAGCTAAATCATGCTCAGAGGCGAGCCAGGAAGCTGGGGCCTGTATGTAACTCACAAATAAGCTTGAAGTCAAAAGTTTGTCAGTGCTCAGAAATCACTGTAATAGATTGAGATATTATATTTCTAACATTCTGGAATGATATGAGTTTAGGACTATTGGAAACTTTTCTCATGTCACAGACAGCCACGCAGTGAAAGACCACATGAGGTTTGAGGTGTGTTGTTGACTTACACTTATGCGCTGAAATCCAAATATGAAACATACAGTTTCTGCAAAAGTGTGTTTATCCGTACCCTGCGCCTTAACCCTCTTGGAACCAGGAGCCGATCTGGTCAGCCGTTCACCATCAGCTGGAAGAGGCCAGCGCTCCACCTCTCTCTACTGCCCTCTACTACTGTAAATTGCTAGGCTGTTTTAAGTGCAAATACATGTATTTTCAAACTCACATATAGCAAATACTGGCAAGATATTTTCTATATCTTGACTACTTAGAATAAACAACTGATCAGAGTGATATACAGAATTAAAGACGCTTTATTGTTGATGTTTTCGATAATGTTTATTTTCAAGAAAAGAAAATTATTTCTGCAATTTCTGTCTATATCTACTTTGAAAAAATAATTTACAATACAGCAGTATATACATAATGATATAGGCTAGAATATATTTCTGAATATAATTTTATAAAATAATTACTTTGAACAAGAAAAGTATGAACAGTAACAATTCAGATATATGAACATATGTCACTAGTAAAAACAAGATATTTTACTCACCTATAAAATGTGCAGATATCGTTGCTGCCGGCCAAAACCTCCTATTTGAAATATTTTAGCTTAGAACTTTGGCCGGTAAGGTTCTGTCATCTACGGTGCAAAATTGTGTGAATATTGTCAAGGCATTCTCGCTCTTCATAATGTATGTGCTGCCGGTCAGTATATCTCCAAATGTATTATCACATAGGAGGTTTTATCCTGGCAACGGTGATATGTATCGATGTATGGCAAATACCGACAGGAAATTTTTCTATATGCGGACTACATAGAATGAAGAAATATTTTGAGTTATCAAAAAATAAAAGTTGATATTAAGTTATAATTTTTATTTTCAGGAAAGAACATTTTCTGTTTCAATATCTATTTAGAAACACAGGTAAAAATTCCTGACCTGACTGGGTGAGAGGCAGGCATACTACACCTATCCCATGGGGACCAGCATATGCATAACGATTGAGAATTTATTTCTGAACTGAATTCTATAAAATAATTACTCGGAATGAGAAAAAAGAAAATCAATACAAATACAAATTCAAATACAGTAAAACCTGTCTTAACGGACACCTCTCACCGGCGGACACCCCTCATTGGCGGACGATTTTCTAGGTCCGTAATTAAATGCCATGTTGTGTGTGAGTAATTTACCCCTCTTATACGGACACCCTTTACGGACACGGACACACCATAGCCACGAGAAACTCCAATTAAACCTCTCCTAACGGACACTTTCTTTTTAAAAAAATTCTGTGTTTGTGCCCTGTACAGTATGTATTCGCTTACTTTTTGCACACCCGGTACTTATAAGAATCACAGACACCGTAACTTTTGATCCTGGTTGTACACGTTCTTGGAAGGCAACACCAAGCTACGCTATCACTTCCGGAAGTTGTGTGATCTGACATGCTTGACAGCGCTGGAATTCGTACCTTCACTGTCAGGTTACTTTTCATTGACTCGTGGGCTTTTGATGTGTTCAATTTTACGTTAGTAAGTTGGTGTAAACATGGCTCCGAAGAGGTTTTTAACTTTAAAAGAAAAGGTAGGCATAATAGACTGTCATAAACGTGAGAAATGTGGTGTGCGTAAATTGTCCGAAATGTTTAAGATTGGAAAGACACAGGCAGCTGAAATTGTGAAAAAGCAAGAGGAACTAGTGAAAGAATGGCATTTAAATGGCAACGAACAGAGCATTAAACTGTTTCAAAGTGGTAGTGGAGCTCTCATTGACAAGGCAACGCTAGAGTGGTTCGCTAAAATAAGAAGTCAGAATGTCCCTGTGTCAGGACCAATGATGCAAGCAAAAGCGTTAGAATTTGCGACAGAATTAGGTATTGGAGATTTCAAAGCCTCGAATGACTGGCTAGAAAGATTCAGAAAGCGACATGGTATCAACTTCAGAGTGATTTGCGGAGAATCATCCAGTGTTAATATGGAGATTGTTGACAACTGGCAAGAAAAAATACCTTCAATCATAGACGGGTATGCTTCGGATAATATTTTGGATGTCGATGAAACTGGATTATTTTTCCGTGCTCTACCCGACAAAACTTTGTGTTTCAAAGCAAATTGTTGTACTGGTGGAAAAGTTGCGAAAGAATGTCTTACGGTCTTGTTATGTGCAAGTATGAGTGGAGAACGGGAGGAGCCCCTTGTGATAGGAAAAGCTGCAAAACCAAGGTGTTTTAAAAATATGGACATTACGAAGTTTGGCATTGAATGGAAAGCGAATGGGAAAGCATGGATGACCAGAGAAATAATGACAGAGTGGCTAGGACAATTGGACAGAAAAATGATACGCCAGGAGCGAAAAGTGTTATTATTCCTCGATAATGCAGCATCGCATCCGGATACAATTAAGTTGCAAAATGTGAAGATCGTCTTTCTCCCACCAAATGTAACATCAGTTTCTCAGCCGCTTGACTAAGGCGTGATCCAGAACTTCAAGGTTATGTACAGACAGTTAGTGATGAAGCACATAGTATCAGAACTTAACGGGAATGAAGTAACCCTTCAAACACTGACAAAGGGGCTGAATGTCCTCCTAGCAATTTCATGGATAACCAATGCATGGAAAAAAGTCACGGCCTCAACAATTCGTAACTGCTTTCTGAAAGCTGGGTTTACCGCTAGTGGTGGACACCCCGAAATAGACTCGGATACCCTTCCTGACAGCATGGAAACAACACAAGAGTTGATTAATGCAGCAGGTTACAGTGTACAAGTGAACACCTATATCGACATTGATTCAGATATTCCAACAGAGTGTGAGAGTGGAGACATGAAAACGATTCTTCAGTCAATCCAAGGGAAGAAGGACAAAAATTAAGATTCTGACGAAAGCGGGAGTGAAGGTGATGCTAATGACGACTTTGAAGAAAATACGGAAATGAATGTGCTGCCAATAACCTCGTACAGTGAGGCTATCGGCTTTGTTAAGCGACTGAAAGAATTTTATTATAAACAAAACGATGAAAAAGGTGTAATTTGAGCCAGGATTTAATTGCACATAGTGAAAACATCATTGCTAAACCAAAATGGACAAAACAAATGAACATTAAGGATTTTTTTTCAAGTACTAATGTTTTACTGTACTGTGCTAGGGATTGCTACATCTCCAAATTGAGTTGAAGTTTCAAAAACTCATACGTTCTTCTTAATTTTAACATGGTGAATGGTAATAGTGTACAGTGTGCTCAGTAGAGGTTTCCATAGAAGTGTCTGTCTCTTTAATACAGTACATCGCAGCTGCAGCAGCCCATCTACAACTTTCTCATGTGGGTACAGTGCAGTATATTGTGCAATACTGTATACAGTATACAATTAAAGGTACATTTGCGAGAATTGTTAACACATACAATACATGGGTTATTGTGTTCCAACTTATGTTTAATGGTACCAGTTTCATAACCTCTCGCGGACGGACACCCCTTCATAACGGACATTTTTTTTTGGTCCCGAAGGTGTCCGTTATAGGGAGGTTTTACTGTATATGTCACTAGTAAAAAGAAGGAAAATGATGATAATTTTTCTTTCTTTCTTAGTCTGTTTATCATCCAGGGTTAGTTTTCCCCTCACACTCAGCGAGGAATCCCACCTCTACAGCCTCAAGGGCAGTGTCCTGGAGCCTGAGACATTTGGTCGGAGATACAATTGGGGGGAGTACCAGTACCTTGCTCAGGCAGC
Organism: Anabrus simplex; assembly: GCF_040414725.1. Taxonomy (NCBI): domain Eukaryota; kingdom Metazoa; phylum Arthropoda; class Insecta; order Orthoptera; family Tettigoniidae; genus Anabrus; species Anabrus simplex. Next base: position 245,782,936 of record NC_090265.1, on the reverse strand, counting down.
TTCATGTGTTATGCTGAACAGGGACCATGTGGGGGTTGGGAAAGATTGGAAGGGATAGGTAAGGAAGAGGGAAGGAAGCAGCTGTGGCCTTATGTTAGGTTAGGAGAATAAGTGGGAAACCATGGAAAACCACTTCGAGGATGGCTGAGGTGGTAATCAAACCTCCCTCTACTCAAATGACCTCCCGAGGCTGAGTGGCCCCCGTTGTAGCCCTCGTACCACTTATCAAATTTCGTGTTGGAGCTGGACATCAAACCCAGGCCTCCAGGAGTGGCAGCTAATCACACAGCCAAGTACACCACCAAGGCCAAAATAATTTTACTCACAGAAAATTGTTGAGTTGAAGACTTATCATCAGATATTAACACTAGGACAGCTGAGTATCTCACATTCCTGGAATAGCAGTAAGGGGTCATAGTAACACTTCATAAGAAATGCTTCGACAATTCAAAATAGAATACAATATGATATGTATTCTTTTTCTACTGTGTTTCCACAAATTTATTTTACACACAAAGACCTGACATTACTGTATGAACCTTTTATATCACAAAGAACTCTACCATGTTTCTGTTTCTCTAAGGAGTTTTCACAAAATTAACAAATTGAACACCTTTTCTTAGTCAGTCGTCCACATTGCAACAATTATACATTTTCAGAAATACTTTGGGAAAATTAAAAACACTCTACACACATTTTGCACACAATTTGTACTTTTCCTGCATATTTTCCGCATACTGCTTTGAGACCCTTGCTGAAGGCATCGCTAGATTTGTTGCCTTTGCACAGGGATATCCCAACGAATGGGGTTAATTGTTCCTGTACTGGGAGGTACACCTCTACGCCGCACTTTTAAATCTTGCGCCAATAAAATCTCCTCTACAGGAGAAACTCTGAACTTAAAACTGGATCCACTTGTAAATTTTCTCAGAAGATGTCGCTACCGTAATTTTTTTATGGTGAAGTTTCCCGAACTATGTGAAATCCTACTTGTTTTTGTTTTCCATTCATCAAGAAGTTTGGACATTCTCTCATAGAGGTCACTACAAAAACTATGATCATACACCCTGGTGCGAAGTGAAAGAATCTTTCAGAAGTAATTTTGTTCTCATAAGTTTTTCCTTTACTAAATTTCATTCATTCATTTTTGGGTTGGCAATATTTATCCTTTCTTTCTGCCTGTTTTTAATTTAACCAATCAAGAATTTCTGTAATTAATTTCCTACCAATCACAGGCTTCTTCTTCGATTTGGTGTGTAATTGTAAGCTAACCAATAAAATTGAGTGGATGTGGCTGTTTTATTCATGAAAGGTCTCGAGCTTTTCCCGAGGGTTTATAAACTGCTGATTTTCACGTCTCTTGGCCATTTGATCAACATCTATCGAAGTGTGTGGATGTGAAGCAGGAGGCGGGTTGCGCCTCTTTCATCAGGCAGTAGGTCTTCAGCAAGGTAATGGCCGTTTAACATCTTATTTCTTGCTAGCTCAGCAGTTTAACCCGCGGGAAAGGTCCAAAACTTTAATATGTAACCTTTTTCTCTAAAATGTAAGTTCTGCCGGCTTATGTAAAAACTTATAAAATCTGTAACTGTAACTCGGGGATAGAGAGTGATTTACCCTCTCGAGCTCCCCTTCATTTTGGTTTGAGGTGACTATGTTTTGGTAACTGGTTCTCTTCCTTAATGTTTTAAATCTCTTTCTTATATGGGTCACCTCCATAGTTTGGGAATAGCCCCTGTGTCATCGGCCTAGTGCCTTTTTAGGTTTTAAGAATGCATGTGTAGGAGCGCAAATACACGCCTCCATTCCTTTTGGTATTTCGGGCCATTTACTTAACCTGTTCTTTTTCTGCTAAGGCCCAGTAGGTTGGGTACAAGATACCCCCGTTTCATTTTGTAAGTGGTGCCTTAATGGCAAGTAATTGTAAAGTCTACTATTGCCTTGAAGAGGCTTGAAAAACTGAGAGCGTGTCAGCTCTTTTCTTGTGTTGTAAAAGTGCCTCTGGGAGGCCTGATATTGTAATTGGGAGCAAGCGCTCCATGTATCAGGGGTTTTCTGCCCTTTTGAACTAATTGTTGCTTGGTTAAAGTTTAACTAGGAGCTCAAAAGTTGTAAAGCTAGGGGCTGGTAGCCCAAGGGTGTCTAGGGTTTGAAATCTTGGATTTTTCTATGCCTTGTTTTTTAATTGCTATATCGGTTATACCACCTAGTGACAACTTGTTAAATTTTGTTATTCTTGCTTGTTAAAACTCAGAAAATATAACCTTTCTTAAAGTTTTAATTTAACTTTGATTTGGTAGTTAGACCCATTCACCCCGGCACCTTCTTTCACCTCTGCTGATCCACCAAACCACGGTAACAGTTCCCACCAATGAAGTGTGTTCCTCTTGGAGCTCCTTAGCAAGCTGGATATAAAGATGCTGCCTGTTGTCACGTTTCTCGCTTGGTTTGGTAACAACTCCGTGAGGTGAAGTATGACATTCTCTCACAGTGGCTGCTTATCAGGATGCGCATCGGCTTTACCAAGGTATGGAAAGGCATTGCAGATGTATTTTGAGTCCATATCTGCAGCAATCCCGAATTTGAGACTATACTTGTCGGGCATGTTTGTCATAAATTGAGTAAGTCAGTAGCTGTTTTTGCTGAGAAGTAATTGTTCATCGACTGTAATATTTTCACTTGGGTGGTAACAATGAAGGCAATTTTCCACATACTTATTACAGATTCCAGAGACAAGAGCAAACCTGTTAGCTGGCAGGCTCTCGCCTTGGGTTGATTTCTCATCGAAACGGAGGAATCTGAGAAGCTCTCGAAATCTATCTCTTGACATTGTGTCCTTCATGAATTGATGTCCACAAACAACAGAACCATCCACAGAAACACCTTTCGAACACAGGACACCGCAGATATACATGATGGCAATCACAGCCCCCAACTCCTTGAACGACACGGTTCAGTCCATGTTCTGAGTTCTTTCTGGACATTTGATCCTGTGCGTTGTTTCATTAGACGAAGCATGGATTCATCAAAGAGTAGACGAAAGGCACTAATGACAGAATAGTCAACTCTGTGGTAAGCATACGTGGTAGGACCTCTCTGCCCTTTCAGGAAGTTCATTACAGCCCGTCTTCCACATGAAGAGTTAGTCCAACACCTCCCACTTGGTTCCGTCTCGGGCGACCATCTTTACTGATGAAACACCTAACTGCGACAGACATTTGGGGCCAGTTCAGAGGCAGATTAGCACTTTTGATTTTTCCTGCGGATAATTCATTCTCAGCATCATTAGGATCTTTGTCCTCACTAGTCGCAAGCAAGAAATCACCATCTGAATCGGATAGTTCACTTTCAGACACAACATCTGAATTTTGTAGCATACAAGACACCTCGTCAGTAGAAAGACTATCATAATATGACATGTCCGTAAGAACACTTTCTAAATGATGAGATGAATATAATAATGCTGCTAATTGGAACACTCGTCTGGCAGTAAGAGCTCAATGGTACTGATAGTCCAGGCCGGGTACACACTGTTGCCAGACAATGCAAACTGCTGTGTTGTAAGGAATTGAAGAGGTGTCAAAATGATCCCTAGGCCCTACCGCTGTTCAGGATATGTCATTAAAAAAATCTATGAAAATGTAAATATTTTGCTGGGCGCAATACATCACTATAAACAGGGCGAAAAGTGATGAAAAGTCAAGATATTTGAAGAGAAATAATACAAGAATGCGCGCATTATTAAAGAAAAATTGAAGGCGGGTGTAATTTTGATCCCTTCTGCAGTTCAGGTGTTAAGTTATTGACCCTTTAGACCACTGTTGATTCACTTAGGAGTATGGTTGTAAACTAACAGATAACTAACACTTATCAGTAACACAGGAATTATACAGACAATAAAAGTATTTAAGCTGAGCTGAGTGGCTCAGATGGTTGAGACGCTGGCCTTCTGACCCCAACTTGGCAGGTCTGATCCTGGCTCAGTCCGGTGGTATTTGAAGGTGCTCAGATATGTCAGCCTTGTGTTGGTAGATTTACTGGCGTGTGAAAGAACTCCTGTGTGACTAAATTCCATCACCTCAGTGTCTCCGAAAACCGTAATAGTAGTTAGTGGGACGTGAAGCCAGTAACATTATTATTATTAAAAATATTTAAGCCTAATGCAGCTTTTAAAAAAAAATCTAAGTATTTTGTTGAAATAGGACTAACTTTAAATATATTTTATTTACTTAGGGCACTTGTGAAGAGCTGCACATTCGGAGTGATGGCCTTTCTTGCACTTGAAGCACACAGATTGAGTCCTTTTCTTCTGTTGCAGAGAGCTACATACAATGCACCGTCTTTCTAATTTACCTGAAAAAATTTGCGCCACACACAGGAATGTTCACAATCATTTTTATCTTTTTTCCAACCATCCCGCAATTAGGGATTCAATTATACTGGAGTAGAACTGGAGCCTAGTCATTTTCTTTCCGTTACATTTTTCTAAATATGGTAAATAAGAATTTAATACCAGTCTCGAAATGGTATTGAATGCAACTTTTTTCCAGAATTTCAGAGTTCTACGTTCATCTAAATTAAAGCACACCATCATGTCATTTGTATCAATGCCCCCCATATAACGATTAAAATCAAAGATCACATTAGATTTTCTCTTGGGTTAATTTCTGTCCAGCTACTTCTGTTTCTATTGCAGCTCAACCTGTACTTATAAGCACCATCTGATTTTACTGAGATTTTTTCTGTGTAGATCCCATTGGTAAAATTAGCCCCTTTTGAAATATTTATTACCTACTAATTTGAATGGCATTTTCACAGCAGATGGTAGTCTCTTCCTGTTTCTTCATATAAGTTAGTGCCGTTAATAAATGTTCCAACTGAATATAAGGGTGATTGAAGTAAAATAATAGGGAACATGCATAATCCGGGGTTTTAATTAAAAATATGCTAATCTGATTCAAAATTGCATGCAGAATTCAAAAATGTGATCAGAATGTACAAATAATAACTCCAAACATGATAAAAATCTACGAAAATGTCACGTCACGCAACTACGCGATCTCATTGGCCTGACGTCATCGTACAGGTTGACTGAATTAGCAGACGAAATAACACATAGTGTGCTGTGAGAAGCAGGATACACTTCGCTTATTTCTACTTTACGTTAGTGTCTAGTATGGTTAAATTCGAGGTCTATACATTGGATAATTTTCTCAGTGGTATATTTTAGACTTAAAATGAATCCTGCGCAGACAGTGAGGCAGAAAACTTACAAATGGTGTAGAGTTCCGATGTGCAATAGCACATCGCATACCATACCAAACAAATTGTTTATAAACGTTCCAAAGACGCTAAAACTAGGGAGAAATGGATTTTGGCGAGCTGGAGAAATGCTGGTGATATATCGGAAAAGTCTACAGTTTATTATTTTGAAGATTTTAACGTAAGATGAATTTGTTTGAATTTTCAAATCACTTTTCCATGTCAGCTGTTCTAGTGGTAAAACTTTAAATTTTAATGTATGATGCTTTATTTAAATGCTTCAATTACATCTTGGAATATGAAAGTAATAAACAGTGCATTAAATAATGCTGATTATTAAAGTATTCTCCAACCCTAACCTATGTTTTGGGTGATCCATGTCAAGATAATAAATCAAAGGGGTTATGAACCATTTTGACAGCTCTAATTCTACCAATATATCTTGGCATGGGACAGTTATGTATGTCTTTATTGAAGTGCTTAATTGGTAAAGAAATTTAGGCTATATCTAAATACTCTATAATGTAACAAAGAATAGGCGTGTACATCATGAAAGGAAACAACGTGAATTTAACAAATGTATAACTCTACACAAAACCAATGCTTGTCTGTTGGGGTCTTATAAGTTAACAATGCTCAATTATAATAAATATCATAACATTAATGAAATAAATAACATAATTGCACACAGGTGAAAATAGTGATGTAGGTGTTTAAAATATTATCCAACTTAGCCTAAGTTTTAGGTTATACAAGCCAAGTCAATAAACCGAAGGGTAAAAATACCGCGCGAGTTGGCCGTGCGGTTAGGAGCGCGCAGCTGTGAGCTCGCATCCGGGAGATAGTGGTTTTGAACCCCACTGCGGGCAGCCCTGAAGATGGTTTTCCGTGGTTTCCCATTTTCACACCAGGCAAATGCTGAGGCTGTACCTAAGGCCACGGCCGCTTTGTTCCCATTCCTAGGCCTTTCCTGTCCCATCGTCGCCATAAGACCTATATGTGACGGTGTGACGTAAAGCAAACAGTAAAAAAAAAAAAAAGTAAAAGTCACAGCACCCAAAGACATTTCTGTATTGAGCGACTAAAATGTCACCAGGACACTTTTCTTTCCTGATATGCTCAGCTTGTTAAAAGCCAAATGTAATTAATGTTACTGGCTTCACGCCCCGCTAACTACTTCTACGATTTTCGGAGACGCCGATGTGCAGGAATTTAGTCCTGCAGGAGTTATTTTACGTGCCAGTAAATCTACCGACACGAGGCTGACGTATTTGAGCACCTTCAACTACCACCGGACTGAACCAGGATCGAACCTGCCAAGTTGGGGTCAGAAGGCCAGCACCTCAACAGTCTGAACCACTCAGCCCGACTTGTGAAAACTAGATGAAGTCATATTTATCTTTATCATGTTTAACTTTTTCCCTCCCTTCTCTATCATGGGCCCCGGAAGTGGGTAGGCCAGTTGTCCCAACCATAAATATATATTTTTTGGGGAATGATAGATTATAGCCCTATAGTACTATGATCTTTCTTTCTGTCCTTCTTTCTTTCTTTCTTTCTTTCTTAATCAGTTTATCCTTCAGGGTTGGTTTTCTCTCGGACTCAGCGAGGGATTTCACCTCTACCACTTCAAGGGCAGTGTCCTGGAACGTGAGACTTTGAGTATGGTGATGTAACTGGTGAGGAGGGTCATTACCTCGCCCAGGCGGCCTCACCTGTTATGCTCAACAGGGTCCTTGTTGGAGGATGGGAGGATCGGAAGGGATAGACAAGGAAGAGGGAAGGAAACGGCCGTGGCCTTAGGTGCCTGGAGGAGAAGTGGGAAAATACGAAAAACCACTTCGAGGATGGCTGAGGTGGGATTCGAAACCCTTCTACTCAGTTGACCTCCCGAGGCTGAGTAGACCCCGTTCCAGCCCTCGTACTATTTGTTTTCAACTTTCATGGCAGAGCCGGGAATCGAAACCGGGCCTCCGGGAGTGGCACACATTAACCACTACACCACAGAAGCGGACTAGTACTATAATGCTACCTATATGTTCATGTTAGTGCTGAAATCCGATTTCTTACTTTACTAATGCTGAAAGCCCGAAAATGTAATGTTATTCTTTAATAGGGGAATCAGTCTAGAAGGAATGTTGAAAGTGATGTGATATCTATCCAGGTTCGTTGTTATCCTAATACTATGGGTTACAGTACATTGCACGTATATAAAAGACACCACTTACAAACTTGCTTGCTATCCGCGAATTTCTGCGGCCACAAAAGTCGCTATTTTTCAAGAATGATGACATTTACACATGATAGATTGTCTGAATGTGCTGTTTTGAACCTTTCTTCTGTCATTTTGAAGTTATTCGCGATCATGAATAATAAACAACCGGCTTTTAGCAACGGCTGATGCACAACGGCTGGTAGAGCTCCATGCGGTACTGGATCGTGACGTCACAGCGCGCCGCTTACGTCAGAGGCCGTTTCACTCGCCTTGCGGAAAGGCACTAGTAAATATTTTTTTAACGGTAGAAAACAAGGCAACATACCACAATGTAATACGTTTACGTACCATTTCATTGGTGTACTTTTCAAAAAAAATATTTTTGAAAATGATGCATGTTCCCAATTATCTGCTTAAATGTGAAAACCTTTCATAAAATAATTCCTTAGAGCCAGAAGTTTTGTCACATTACAGTGTAGGCCAATCCATTATTTTTATTTTGTTTTTGTCTTCAATAGAATTAGCTCGTCGGCAATTTAAAAAATCAACACAATACTTACATAGGACACTTGTGGAGCTGCACATTCAGAGTGATGGCCTTTCTTGCACTTGACGCACACAGGTGATGTCCTGTTTGTTGTAAACAGGATAAGGTTTACATGAACACAACTTATTTATTTGCTTCACATAAAAATTTACAGGAATGAAACATAAAATTGTCTTGAAGCAAAGTAGATAATTAAGCTTGAGAGAGTTTCTGTCACTATACACTATGTACACTTTGAATGTATTTACAATAGCGTCTATCTTGAAAAGATAGTTCGTAGGAATGTTCAGTTCATGATAGTCGAAAACTATCAGTTTCACTAGCATTGATTAGCTAATAGAGTTCCTTCTAATTTGAAGTGACTGAGTCCATGAATTTGCACAGAATGACAGCTAAGTTCACAATTAGAGAATCTAATGTGTGTGTCCGGAGCCTGAGTGAGATTAGGGATGTGTAGAGTACAGCATCGGAGCTCGACTGGAATGAAGGAACGGAAAATTGGAGCAGTGACCTGAGGTGAAACCTCATACTACCAGAATTCAGTCCACCTGGTCGAGACACATTTTTAAGAGGAGTAGCCTCCGTGTTCGACGTACAGTGTATTCTGGAGCAGGACACTGGGGAGAATCCTGGGGAGTAACAGGCAGGGAGCTCCTTTTATAGTGCACTCGACGGTACAGGCACGCACACAGAAGGCTGCGCGTCGAGTCTCGAAATATACACGCTGGCGTGCGTGCGGCGGGCTGGCGCTGAGCGGAGAGAGCGGAGGACATACAACACCCTCCCCTCCTAAATACGCCGATACGGCGTGAAGCGGCGCTGGCGGCAGCTGCGATGCTGGGCAGGGGCTTCTGACGTCACTGTTGTATTGTCCGGAGCTGTGACTGGGCGGAGTGGCGCTGCATCGTCCTGAAAGGAACCCATGGTTATTAAATGGTCTAAAGCTCGTTCATCAATAGATTTATCTGGCTTAATAAGAGAATCAATAGCCGGATATGGACGGTAGCGCAGGCGTATCTGGTCCTTGTGGCGGCAAATGTTCTTCTCAGCAGTCTGAATCTCGTAGAGACGATGGCCCAAAGAGCTGCAGATGACACCAGGTAACCAGAGCGGGTTAGACTTGAATGTCCTTATGTAGACTCTGTCGTTGACGGTGAACTTCGTTGGCGATGTCTTAGGCTGGGCCGGAAGAGGCTGCAACAGAGAAAGTAAAGTTCTGTGAGGTCGTCCATGGAGCTTTTGTGCAGGTGTGACATTATCAGCGCCGGGCAGAGTTCTGTAGTTGCTTAAAAGTTTTAGCAATGCTTGGTCTTTAGTTAAGCCTGAAGAGACAGCTTTTTTCATACTTTCCTTGAAAGTTTGTACAAAGCGTTCAGCTTCACCATTAGATTGAGGGTGAAAAGGCGGTGCTAGGATATGGCGAATTCCATTATATGTACAGAAGTTCTTAAAAGCAGTGGCTGTAAATTGCGGTCCATTGTCAGAAATTAGTACTTGAGGTAATGCTTCAGTTGTAAATATTTTCTGAAGAGCACGAATGGTAGCTTCTGTAGTAGTAGTCGAATGCATATCCACTACATAGGGAAAGTTCGATAGAGAATCGATGACGATGAGCCACATGGAATTGAGGAAAGGACCTGCGAAATCGATGTGAACTCGTTCCCATGGAGAAGTAGCAGGAGGCCATGAAGCTAGATCAGAAGACGGGGCGTTCTGATTAATTTGACATTGTTCACAATGGCGGATGAGCTTATCGATGGCTGCATCAATACCAGGCCAGTAGCAGTGTTGACGTGCTAGTTGCTTAGTGCGGGATATGCCCCAATGACTTTGGTGTAACAAGTCGAGAACTTGTTTCCGTAGACTAAGTGGGATAACCACTCGGAAGGTGGTGCCGGTTTCCAGGAGTATAACTCCGGCACGAGTCGTAAGACGATGCTGAATACGATGATAAGGCGCAAGGTGGGCAGAAAGTTTGTTCTGAAGCGGCCAACCGTTGCGGATGTAAGTACGTACTGTAGCAAGTGTACTGTCCTTATCCGTAGCTTTAGCAATGCAGGTAGCGTCAATAGGAAAGCTGGATACTGTGTCTTCGAGTTCTATGTCTAATTGAAGACATTCGGATTCTTGAGAATCGAAGGCGGTATCAGGACCTACTGGTAAGCGAGAGAGGGCATCAGCATTACAATGCTGGGATGTGGCACGATAGGAGATCTGATAGGAATAATCAGAAAGGAACATGGACCATCTTTGAAGCTTTCTGAGGGAATGCTCAGGGATCTTATTACCAGGATGGAATAAGTGTACTAGAGGCTTGTGATCAGTAATGATCAGGAAATGGTTGCCATAGAGATATTCATTGAAACGGCGAATACTAAAGATGATGGCTAAAGCTTCTTTTTCTATCTGGGAGTACCGACGTTAATGCTCATTAAGTGTCTTCGAAGCGAAGGCGATGGGGCGTTCTTGTCCGTAACGATCCTTCTGGGAGAGAACGACACCGACACCATAATCTGATGCGTCCGTAGCTAGCGTGATGAGCTTGCCAGGCTGAAAATGAGTAAGCTTAACAGCTTGAACAAGGGCTTTGTTGATCGTTTGCCAGGCCTGTTGGCATTGCGGAGACCACTGAAATTTAACACCTTTTTTGCGTAGGGCGTTTAATGGAGCTGCAACTGAAGCGAAGCGGGGAATGAACTTATTATAGTAGTTCGCTTTGCCTAGGAAGGATTGGAGCTGCTTGATGTTCTGTGGTACAGGCATGTTTACAATCGCCGAGATATTCCGTTCACTAGGTTGAATGCCGTTTTTATCAAGGATGTGTCCCAGGTAGTGAACTTGCGGCTGAAAGAAAGTGCATTTAGCGAGATTCGCTCGTAGGCCATTGTCTTTCAACTTCGTGAGAAGGAGGCGCAGATTATGGAGATGTTCTTGGTGATCTTTGCCGGTCACAATAATATCATCAAGGTAGTTAGCATAACCGGGAATGGAGGCGGTGAGTTGAGCTAAATAGCGTTGAAAAATAGCAGCTGAGGAAGAGACGGGAGACGCTGGAGCTGGAGTAGTCCGATAGGAGTGTTGAGTGTGAGAAATTGCTTGGATTCTTCATCTAAAAGTAGCTGTAGATAGGCTTCTTTAAGATCCACTCTGGAGAAGAATTGTCCACCAGCGAGACGACGGAATAAGTCCTCTGGACGGGGAATTGGAAATATATCTGTATCGATTTGTGAGTTGATCGTAGATCGGAAATCACCACAAAGTCGTACATTTCCATCAGGTTTCTTGATTACCACTAGTGGAGTGACCCATTGACTGGAATTGACTGGTACCACTATTGCAGCTTCTACCCATCTTTCTAACTCCTTAGTGACCTGGTCTTGAAGTGCTAGGGGTACTGGACGTGCTTTGAAAAAGCGCTGCTTAGCTCCTGCTTTCAGCTGTATGTGAGCTGTATAGTTTCTGGCGGTTCCGAGCGTAGAGTCGAAGACTTCAGGAAACTGCTCAAGGAGAGCCGTAATATCAGAAGTAGGTTGCAAAGTAGAGACTACGTTGATATTGTCATGAATCTGGAAGCCGAATAAATTAAAGAGATCCATGCCCATAATGTTCGATGCGGTGTAGTTGTTGACTACGAGTAGTGGAATGACCTTCTGAATTCCTTTATAACTGGCTGGAAGCGTGATTTGGCCTTTAATGTCAATCTTCCGTTTGTTAAATGTAACAAGCTGGATGTCAGCTGGAGAGCATGAAGGTGAACCTAAGTCGTGATATTTAGCCAGGTTAATGATAGAAACAGGTGATCCAGTGTCTAACTGAAAATCAATAGAGCGATCAGAGAATGATAGAGGAACGATGATCTTGTGAGAATTCTTGGTGGGAAGAATAAGATTTATCTGATCAACTTCCATGTCTTGTCGGGGCTGTATATGCTTCGGGCGCGCTGCAGGAGTCTTAGCAGGGCGGAGCGAACTCTGACATACAGTCTTGATGTGTCCTACTTTATTACATCTTTCACAAGTGGCTTTGAAAAAATGACAAGTACGACGTTCATGATGTTTGAAACATCCTCTGCATGAAGGCAGGAGTTGCGACTTGCCTTTAGAAGTGGGCTTCCTTGGAGAAGAACGAGAGGGAACCGGGCGAGAATGTTTGGCAGAGAGCGACTTGGCTGCGCGGTTCAAGGTAGCAGATGACTGGCGGGCTGGAGTAGAGACTTGAGCGACTTCATGTTTAGAAGCTATTTCTGCTGCAGTCTGGGTAGTAAGTTCGTATACCATAGCAATACGCTGGACGTCTTCTAAAGAAGGGTTACTCTTCTTGACAGCGTCAAAACGAACTTTGTCCTCAGGAGTATGCAGAATGACCATATCCCGAATGAGGGAATCGGTATAGCGCGTACCACAACCGTCCTTGGAACATAGAAACTGGCAGGGTTTAGCTAGACCTCTTAATTCTGCTATCCACTCAGCATGAGTCTGATGCGGTTGCTTTCTGCTCTGAAAAAATTTGTAGCGAGCAGCCACTATGTGTGGGGCTTTAGCATAGTGTTCAGTGATACGGACCAAGAGCTGTGTGAACGGAACTTCAGAATGTTGCTCCTCTGGACTTAATTTTTGTAGTAATTCGCACGTAGCATTGCCAACCGAACTGAGAAATAGTGCACGTTGGCGCTTGTCATCCGTGATGGAATGGCATATAAAATGCTGCTGTAGGCGGGCGAAATAGACTGACCAGTCTTCCTTAGCCGGATCAAAAGCAGAGAACGGAGGAATTGCAGAGGGCTGTGTAGAAACAGTAAGAGCTTGAATAGCTGTGAGCAATGCTGCTTGTTGTTGCTGCATGAAATGCTGTTGTTGCTGTTGGAGAGCCTGCAATACAGCAGCGAGCTGCTCGGCTGTAGCCATGTTGAGATGCCGGAGAGAAAAGAACTTGTTGAGCAGCGTGTACTGAGCTGGCTGGAGGCGAGACCTTCACCGGAACAGCTGGGAGTGTGTGAGAGAGCCAACAAGTTGAAGCGTGCCTGACAGGTGGTGCGAGAGAGAGACAGAGAGCCTTGGAATGTAGGCTGACTGTCCGTAGTTCGAAGGAGGCTAATAGGTGCACTGTAGAAAAGGCTAACTGCTGGTAGAGTCCGTACAGGTTCCAATGTGGAGTGGTGATAGGTACGGAGGCTAGTGTCACTTTGCCAGTGAGTTGACGATACACTGTAAGAGTTTGTTTCCTGGTCGCGAATGAGGTGATGACAGAATGTTAGCAGTTTTGTACCTCGTTGCGAATAAGTGGGCGACACACTGACCACTGTTGTACTTCGTCGCCAATGAGTTGGTGACAGATTGCGCACAGTTTTGTACCTCGTCGTGAATGAGTTGGTGGCAGATAGCACGTAGTTTTTACTTCGTCGCCAATGAGTTGTGTTGTAAACAGGATAAGGTTTACATGAACACAACTTATTTATTTGCTTCACATAAAAATTTACAGGAATGAAACATAAAATTGTCTTGAAGCAAAGTAGATAATTAAGCTTGAGAGAGTTTCTGTCACTATACACTATGTAGACTTTGAATGTATTTACAATAGCGTCTATCTTGAAAAGATAGTTCGTAGGAATGTTCAGTTCGTGATAGTCGAAAACTATCAGTTTCACTAGCATTGATTAGCTAATAGAGTTCCTTCTAATTTGAAGTGACTGAGTCCATGAATTTGCACAGAATGACAGCTAAGTTCACAATTAGAGAATCTAATGTGTGTGTCGGAGCCTGAGTGAGATTGGGGATGTGTAGAGTACAGCATCGGGGCTCGACTGGAATGAAGGAACGGAAAATTGGAGCAGTGACCTGAGGTGAAACCTCATACTACCAGAATTCAGTCCACCTGGTCGAGACACATTTTTAAGAGGAGTAGCCTCCGTGTTCGACGTACAGTGTATTCTGGAGCAGGACACTGGGGAGAATCCTAGGGAATGACAGGCAGGGAGCTCCTTTTATAGTGCACTCGACGGTACAGGCACGCGCACAGAAGGCTGCGCGTCGAGTCTCGAAATATACATGCTGGCGTGCGTGCGGCGGGCTGGCGCTGAGCGGAGAGAGCGGAGGACATACAACACTATTCTTCTGTTGCAGAGCTACATACAATGCACCGTCTTTCTAATTTACCTGACAACATTTTTGCGCCATACACAGGAATGTTCACAATCACACACAACATCCAAAATTTTATCCCCCACTTTTGATGGTGCTTATTCGGCATATATTGGAGTAGTTGTGTATGGCGTTTAGTTCCAATTAAACTTTTGTCTATGGATAGTTGATGGTGAGGAATATAATGATGTCTAAATAGTCTATCAGCATGGTGTACAAGAGCCTGGAATTTAGCACAGGGGTCATAGTTTGGAGAAACAGGAGAAAGCTTACTGTTGTCAACTAAATGAAAAAGTTTTGAAGAAGCTGAAACCTACTCCTTGAAAACATTTTGCCAGACCAAGGGGTAATGAAATGGTGATCTAGTAAGAAACAATAGTAGGTTTTCTTACTAGTTCCATAATCAGGATGACAATAACGAACACCCTTATTTCATTAATTATAGTGCGTCTCCAACATTGAGATCGGGAATAGGGCGGCAGTTCATCACATGTAAGCGTAGTGATTGATCTCTGTGACTATAAGGTTTAGCAGAGAGAAAGTGAAAAATAAATTGAAGTATGATATGACTGGAGAATGAGATGGAGGGGCATGTTTGGGTCCAGGAAGTTCCTTGAAGGAGACAGTGAGGTTGAGGAATGTTTTCAGGCTCATTGGGAGTAATTTCCATAAAATGATCTTCAGATATATTATCATCATCTTCGTCATCATTAGTTCCATCTACTACCATGTTCACGTTAACTTCACACTGTTCCATACCTGCCAACTTTCCCAATTTAGGCGGGAGACTCCCGATTATCGACAGTTTTTCCCGCCTCCCGATTATTGTATTATTTCTCCCGATTTTAGCTTATTATTTGGTGAACTTCAAACATTTGTTTTCATATTCGGCCATTTCAGCATTGTACGCCAGTGGCTGAATGTCCTTCGCTCATCGGCCGCTTTCAAATGAAATATCGACGTATATTAATACGAGAAATGCGTGCGAATGTGCGATGTTTATTGAAACCTGTATATCGTGACGCGTATATAGATTGTAAATCTCTCGTTCTCGCGTGCTATGTTGGTGTTCATCCACATCAGTCTGGTCGATTCTAGAGACTGATCACTAGATTTGGGGTCTATTTTAGTAATGTAGTGACAGAATTTCAAAGATAGTGACTAGTGACTTTTCTAGAGATTTTAGGATTCATTTGGAGACAATTCTGGCAAATTTTAATTTATTACTTGATAAAAATAGCATTGCGCTTCGCATAATCGCGCGGGCGTGTGATGCAATATATTAATCTATGCATTTGCTAAGTAATGGCATCTAAGTGCATGACTGATTCACACATGTGGAGCATGAGTTCATAATATTTTCAGAAGGCTTATCAGAGACCGTTCATCTCACTAACATATTTCCTGTGAGGGAATAGAGATGTGTAATTTT
Organism: Anabrus simplex; assembly: GCF_040414725.1. Classification (NCBI taxonomy): domain Eukaryota; kingdom Metazoa; phylum Arthropoda; class Insecta; order Orthoptera; family Tettigoniidae; genus Anabrus; species Anabrus simplex. Next base: position 245,767,343 of record NC_090265.1, on the reverse strand, counting down.
TAGCCTTGTAGCCTCTTATAGCAACAGTCCGGTTTTGAGACAATAACTGTTATTATATATACCATAGTACTCCTGTATTGCGCAAGACATGTAGAATAAGCAGGTTTGAGCATTTGTATCTCCTGATTTCTCTTGATTTTCATATCAAAATCTCCTGATTTTTGGTTTTGTAAAGTTGGTAGGTATGCTGTTCCAAATACTCTATAAATTTATCTTCATTAACAAATATTGAAAATTTATCAGGTGAACCACTTGCCATTTTGTGTTCACAAATCCACTCGCTGCAAGGAGCAGTCTCTTACTTACTTGTTAGCGGTATTTCTAAACATAGAAAGCAACTTTTTTGAAAGCTAGAACACCCTCTTAAAACTGCCAGAGCAAGGTCAGGCACACATTAACCTATAGCCTTTTCAGTATAGGTTGTCACAAAAGTAGGCACATTACTAGGCCTATAGGTTGCCACAAAATTCTGTATGTATCAGAATTTTATGCCAGCCGATGTAATTGGTCCTAGCAACTTCTAACTGGATCTATAAAGGCCGACCTTATCGGCTTTGGCAATTTAAAGGGCTGGTGCTATCACTACCGCCTGGCTCTAAGAGGGTTAATGTGTGGAGTGTTCATCACGGGCTATAATATTCAAACATTTGTACAATGGAGACAATCACCACTGATCTGCATTTAGGGCAGTCGCCGAGGTGGCAGATTCCCTGTCTGTTGTTTATCTAGTTTCTTAAATGATTGCAAAGAACTCTGAAATTTATTGAATAACTCCTCCTGCTCTTCCGGTAAACAATATGTGCCCCAACTTGTCCTCTTGAATTCCAACTTTATCTTCATACTAACTGATGTACCTGTGTTTCGTTAAGGAATTCTACATTGTATACATAATTCTAGGTTAAGTAGTGTACACGTTGTGAACAAGATTGTATTAGATTGCATAGCTCTTAACGTTACCCTAGAAACGTGACGGAGAAGTCATCAAATGTCTCTTCTCATATAAAGACTGGGTTAGGGAATATTCATTGTAACGGTAGGCCTGCTTGCCTACCATCAGTCACAATCAAGTTGGGGAGCATTATAATGGCAGACACTCAATCTCCACTTGCCTTTTTACATCCTCAGAAAGACTGTCTTAGTAATTTTCCCAACTGAAATGAGCGTAGGTCATTGCAATGACTTCAGTAGGAATGGCACGATTAAAAGAAATGTTTTCATATGAAATACTCGACCAAATGGAAAACCACACATTTTCTCACTTTTAACAAACAGTTCTACGCTTCTGATGTAACAATCCAAATTTTCAGAGCTGGAACGACCAATCCGCAGACAGCCGTGATCCGTGAACACTCTTTGTCTTTTTTTTTCCAAAAAGGGGGGTGGGGGGATGCTTGAATAGTGGAGAGGCCCAGGGCAAAAACTATGCCCTTCTATTAATCTGTTTCCGAGGAAGACACGATGAATCGGAAAATTTCAATTCACTACACTGGCGGCGGAGAGAACTATCTGACTTGGAGGCAAATTCTTCCTCCAATCCAGAAGAGAAAGCCCCTCTTCACTGCTAATTTGGAATAAAATGAATGTAGATTTAATAAAAGTAAAGCGGAAGAAGTTTTTCTTAAGAAACGGCTCATTTCAGGGTTGAATTTTGAATTATTTAGGTGCTATAATTTAGAATAGGCCTAAATTATAATTTTAGACCATGTCATACTACTACTACTACTACTACTACTACTACTACTACTACTACTACTAAGTCAGCCTCTGCCTTAAATGTGCACACTGCTCATTCAAAACAGCCCATCAGAGTAGGGATTGAATAGCTGGAATACTATGATGAACCAGTGTGTTACGTACCAGCAGTATCAGGAAATGCATGAAAGAGAGGAATGGAATGCTAAAGAGGAAAGTTTTCTAACTCCCCAGCTATTTTCCGCCAATATTCAGTTAGGCTGTTATACTCGGTGCGCAGCAGTAATCCCATCTATCGGAGTTGAGTGGCAGCATAAGACAAATAACATCACCACAAACAATGGTCAATATAATGTTATTGTTGATGAATGTTATGCGCTTTCGTTATTGTAGGCCTTCACATTTAGTTTTCTTCTGACTCTGAAATACCACTCTTATCATAGTCGGTACAGTGAAACTGAATAAAACATTAATGATCGGAAATCGTATTCTCTCTAACTGTTGTTATGCAGTACTTTTCGATAGGACCAATAACATACTGTAGGTATTTAAAAATTAAAATTTAGCTGCCTTCCCCTAAACTACAATTTCACCCAGGATGAATAAAATTGTTTATAGCTTAAACTGTAGTTTCTTATTCCCCGGCTCTGTGTATCAATTTTCATTAAATTCTGTTAATCCATTTTCTCCTGGCTCGGCGTTGATATGGACTTAGCAACAAAAATACAAATTCACAAATATCTCTGTTGTCATAGCCGCTATGGTAAACATGTATAAGACATAAATGATCAAAAATTTAATTCTATATAACTTTAGTTATGTAATATTTATCAATAGGACCACTAATAATATAAATATTTGAAAATTAAATTTCAGGCCTTGCCCCAAACTACTATTTCACTCAGCGTAAATAAAATGATTTATAGTCTAGATTGTAGTCCGTCATCCCCTGACTTTACATACCAATTTTCATTAAATTATCTTCAGCCGTTTTCTCGTGATGCGTGTGCATACAAACAGACAGACAAAAATTATGGAAAAGTAAAAAGTGCATTTCCTTTTTACTGTGGACATGACCGATACAGAAATACCATTATCTTCAAATTCTGAGCAATGTACAGACAAAACTCTTATTTTATATATATAGATTGTGATCATTCCTACTTTTTCAAACATCATTCAAACTTATTCGACTACTGTCATCCCACACCACCTCTTGACTGACAGCTTGGAACATATCACTTAAATTATAAATAAAAATTTATGTTAAAGATCCATCTTTTTACCTGAATAAATAATCCTTTGATTATTTCTATATTTTCGTGAATATTGCGGGATATCTTTCGTCCTATGTAGATGTCATTAGCATCTTTAACATCATTTTTTTATTTGTAATATTCTAGACATTCACTACAAACCAAGAAAAGAGATTCATAAATGTGTAACATACTACCACTTCTTTTCTTCATGGGGCCTGTAAATATTAGTTCCTAATTAGCGTCAACCTCTAAGATCATTTGCTACCATGTTTTTCCTTCTTTCCCACCTAGATATACCTGCTCCCTTCACAAAGCTGCAGGTTATTTTTATTGGGTCTTCTTGATTTTTTCTCTCTCTTCAACTGGTAGTCCTAGATGGGAGAGTCTGATTCTACCCTGTGTCTCACATTCGAAAAGTATGTGTTCAGCTGATTCCTCTGCTTCATTGCATTTCCTACATATATTATCTCTTATTACTCCAATTCTATGTATATATTTTCTTATATTTCTTATATTTTCTCTGCCGAGTTTCAACAGTTCTTTAGTATGCTTCTTATTTGTTCCGTTTATCATTTCCTTTGCAAGGCTGGAGTATTTTTCCAATTCTCCATTTGTTTCTTTTGTACCCATTTTCCTATGCAGTGTCGGGCTTGTCCATAGGAAATCCTGGATACTGGTTCTGGGCCTACAAAATGTGTTTCTGCCCCTTTCCTGGCCAGTTTATCTGCCTTTTCATTTCCTTCTATACCTACATGCCCTGGTACAGATATTATTTTGACAATGTTGAACTTTGAGAGCTTCATGAGAAGTGAATGGCAATACCAAACAATTCTGGATATTATCCGGACTGCTTCTAGTACCTCAATGGCCGCTTGGCTGTCTGTAAAAATGAAAATGTTCTTATTCCTACAGTTCATTTTCAGATTTTCTTCAAGGCATGTTGTGATAGCTATCACTTCTGCTTGAAAAACTGTAGTGTGTTTGCCCAGGCTCATCTGGATTGATCTCTCAGGGGTTGATACCTCCTCCTGTGCCATCCCCAGTCTTTGAACCATCAGGCCACCACACTTTATCTTCTTTTTCAGTTTTCCATTTGTTGATATCCCAATCTTCTTTTTTTATTATCTGGGTCTCGGACGGTTTTTCAAAGCTGTACTTTGCTGTCATATGATCAGAAGGCATGTGTAGAACTTCCTCTGTTATTACTCAGTTTATCGGAGGTATTTCCAGGACTTCGTTCACCAATATCCGGCCGTGAGACATATCTTCACGGATGGTTGTAAAACTGGAGAAAATGTTGGCAGCTCTTTTGTCACTGATGATTTGAGCACGAAGATGTTTCCTAGTGTATGTATCGTGTATGCTGCGGAGCTTTAGATCATCTTAGAAGCTCTGCAGTTTGCACTGGGTGACGAAAAAACCACTTTCTTATGTGTACTGACTCGTTAAGCTCTCTGCAGTCTATTGAAACCTGTTTCTCGCAACACCTACTGGTGCAGCAGATTCATTACCTTCTAGCCATGTTAAGTGATGCTGAACCTGGTGAGTTGGCCGTGTGGTTAGGGGCACGCAGCTGTGAGCTCGCATCTGGGTGATAGTGGGTTCGAATCCCACTGTCGGCAGCTCTGAAGATGGTTTTACATGTTTTCCCCATTTTCACACCAGGCAAATTCTGGGGCTGTACCTTAATTAAGGCCATGGCCGCTTCCTTCCCATTCCTAGGCCTTTCCCGTCCCATCGTCGCCATATGACCTATCTGTGTCGGTGCGCCGTAAAACAAATAGCAAAATTTAAAAAAATGATGCTGGCACCCGATTCACTTTTGCATGGCTTCCAAGCCACGTTAGGATTGCGGGAAACGAATTTGCGGATGAAGCTGCAAAGGAAGCGGTACTTTTACCTTCAAGACCTATGAATGTTCCTGCTAAAGATATTTGTTCTCAGCTACGTCGAACCATCTTGGCGTCCTGGGAATGGGAGTGGCTAGGTATTCAAACTCCCAACAAGCTGAGAGCAAGGCAACTACTGTGGTGGTCCTCTTTCCGGACTTCACGGAGAGAGCCATAGTATTGTGTAGGCTGAGGATAGGTCATGGACGATCTATGCACTCTTATCTCCTAAAGAGGGAAGACCTCCCCACCCCCCAGTGTGTTATTGTGGTGCTTACTTCACCGTGGCCCACATCCTCACAGAGTGCGCCGATCTCTTTGGTCTAAGACGCAGCCTCAGCCTGCAGGAAACACTCAAACGCATACTAGCCGATGACACGACTACTGCCGATCTCGTCATCCGCTTTGTGTGTGACAGTGGATTAATGAAGGGTATGTAAATTACTAGTGTATTGGTACTCTGGGAACACGTGTTCCCTTTTGATTCATTAGTAATTTTTCGGCCTAATTCAATAATTTTTGGTTTTATTTTGTACTGTGTTTCTAAATTCCTTCATTGAATGAATAATTTTCTTTCATTTTAAATTTCTTTTCCACTAATTTGTTCAGAGAGGATGATTACCTAGTTGTACTTCCTCTTAAAACAGAAATCACCATCACCACTATTTGCTGAAGTCTCTGGAATATACATGAACAGTGAAACCCTAATGGGATTAAAACCTTCTGATAGGTCTCTGTTACACCCTTTCAAAATATCTGACACACTTTTCAATATACCAGATTTCTGTCGGGCACTATTTGTGGTTTCTTCAGAATTATTTTTGCAACATTACCTGTAGCTCTTTTCAGCTGACACACTGTAAACACAGCCATTGGTTCAGTGAGACTGAGTTTTGACAACTCTAATTGTTTTATAATATTTGCTAAGAATGTGAATATATGCTTGCGTGTCTTAGTTTCGCCATCCCCCTATGGCTTACCCGCATACAGCATCTAGATGATAGTCGATAAGGACAAGGAAAAGATAAACGGAGAAGCCTGTCCAATATAAAGAAAGACGTGTGTAAGAATACAGTTGATAGGTAGGTTGGGCCTGGAATTGAAGGTGTAATGAGTTTTCACTTTACAAAGGTAAAAAATTGAGTGTATCCTCCTAATTTAATACATCATATAATTCCATCATTAGATGGAGTGATCAAATTCAAACATGTTTTGGCTCATTTGAGCCATCTTCAGTGAAAAAAAGGGGAGGGGTTGAAATAATTTACGTAATACAAGCTAAAATATGCCAAAAAACATAATGAAGGAACTAATGAAAAAAAAAAAAGACATGACGGAAACAAAATTTGCACAATATACAATATTTACATCATCATGTGGAGCAAAAAACAACTCGCTGCCATAAAATACAGTGAAAACAGGCGTTAATACAAAACATAATTAAAACTTAAAACTGTGTTAACCTAAGAAGAAAAGAAATTAACACAATTGGTACAGATAGAAATGAACAATAAGTGCACATAGTGAGGTTGTGGATCTCTTAGTTTACAAAATATTGTTTTTATAACAACTAAAAACAGGATGAAATCACTGTGTTGAAAATTCAGGCCGAAAGTATTTGTGGAAACACTTTCATATCGAATGACTAGGAGAGGAGTGGGAGCGAGAAAGTTCGAGAAACCAAGCCTGAGATAACCTGTGACAAGTGATGGAAAAATGCCGATGAAATTTAAAATTTTAGAACACCATCATTCTCATATCTTCTCAATCTGGTGGTCCCATTCTTTATTATTGTTTCATATGTTGGCTGGTTGGTTTGCCTTATTATAAACTAGCATGTACCCGCGGCTTTGCCCGCGTTTATTAATTCAACTGTTTTATATAATAAAAAACTATTTTTTCTTTATGGAGCTTCTGGTTGAACTATTTTAGTGTCCTTCCAAATGGAGCTAAGATATATAGTGTGTTTACCTTTCCAACTCTTGAACAAACCATGTACAGTTGACAATGTGAGAAGCAGCCTTTTCGAAGATGGAGTCCTACAACTTTAAGAGATTGTTCTTGTGCATTGTTGATGTTCATAGCGAAACTGAAACAAACGGGGAACTGCAGACATCTAAACTTAACTGTATATCCAAAGAAATTATTCGAATACGAGGAATGAATATTACTTTGCTAGCGGTATGCCCAATCATGAGAATGGCTCACACCATATAAGACCAAAAACGGCTCCTACGCCATGGACATAAAATTACTCCTTGAATTGTGTTCTCTACGTACGTTATGTACGTTGCCTAGCGACAGTGACTCTATGCATATAATCTTGGTGACAATGCATTGGATTGTCATAACCCAATACACGTTTTCCGATGGTTTTTCATTCATAACTCACCAACGAATGCAAAAATTAAAATTCCGGCTGTGAAGTGCATTCGGACCCCCTTCCATCTACCAATGTTCCAAATTTCAGATCTCTGCGTTCTGTAGGTTTTGCTGGGCATCGCGCACAGACAGACAAACACTTCCTTTTATTATTATATAGGAAGGGAGGAAGGGCCGCAACATAAAATTGAGAAGCTGTGTTAGAGGAGATGACAGATGCATGGTAAACTGTAAGTGACCTAGTAGAAACCGTCAATAAAGTTCCAATCTGTAATGGGAAAAAAATGAGGTTCTGTGAGAAACTTGTTTTAATAAGTAAAAAGTGTGCCATGGGTGTGGAGAAAGCTTTAAACATACAGTGTTTAGAAGGTGGTTGTCTTCTCAAACAGCCTGGCCTTCCCAAAGTAACGGTCTCGTTCGCACGATCGAGTCTATTGTTGGCTCAGCTGTGTTTGCAAGGATGGAAGGAGCGGAGGGGGAAGGGGTGGTGTAGGGCTGGTGGGGAGAGGGTTGAGTGGTGGTGAGTTGGAGAGATGGAGGTGGGGTTTGTTTATATAATGGAAGTTCTGACAAATGTATGGAATGAATGTTTCAAGTAGAATGTTCTCTTTTTTTTTCGTTGACTTCATTTAAATTGCGAGAGGGGTTCATAAACTGATCTAAATCGATGTGGATGCTCTCGAGAACGTTGAGCAAGGTGCCTTTCTGCTCATAATGCAAGATCTTAAGATCTTTATCTATTGAAGTGTATTCGTGGTTGGATGCTTTATGATGTTACTCATCGCTGAAAAACAATTATATTTGAGAGCGTTGCGATGTTTGGCATATCTTATGACAAAATTGTGCCCTGTTTGACCAATGTACCTGGAATTACAGGATTGGCATTCTAGGAGTTCAAATATTTATTATTGATGTTGCTGTTGTTATTGTTGACAGTGTGTGGATTGAAAATGAGTTTGGAGTTGGTGTGGGAGGTTCTATGTGCTATTTTGATGTTGTTGTTTTTTTTAAATATTAGAAATTTGGTAAATGCTACTATTATTGAAAATGAATGTGGAAAACTTTTCTTTTAGGAGTGGAATCTTTTTCTAGGGCAGTCTTGGGTCTGCTCTTATATCTGTTGATGATTCTGCTGATGAAGGTTCTACTGAAACCGTTGTGTGCTGCAATATTGTAAATAGTATTAATCTCTTTTTTGTAATTCTTGCGAGGTAAAGGAACAGTTAATGCTCTGAGGACCAGGCTATTGTAAGCTGCTTTTTTAAGTATGTCTGGGTGCACAGAGGTTTGGTGGATGGTATTGATGGTGAGGGTGGGTTTCCTGTATATATTGAAGGATAAAGTGTTGTTGCGCATAATGGTTCAGTCCAGGTAATTAAGGGCATTATTGTTTTCTGACTCTATGGTGAATTTTATATTGTAATGGAGAAATGAGTGACGCAGATAGTGGGAGAGGGAAGAAAACAAGTGAGTGACAGATGAATGGAATGGTTTGACCCATCACTATTTCCCAGGGTGTCAGGAGAATTGAGAGACAAATATTTAGATAATTCTATATCAAAGTTGTCTGTTTTGTAGTTTATGCACCCATTGTTTTGCCAGATTGCACGGGGAAACAAATATTTGCGCTGCAGAAAAGTTAACAGAATCAGATAGGAAATAAAGAATAGACAATGACAGGTGCTTTCAATACTGATGAAGGTGAAATTAAGGTCTACTTTGCCCTATGCAATCTGATCTTCTGGTTTGTAAACCTCACATCCAATAATATTTTAGCGAAGATAAATGTATTGAGACCCCTAAAGGTGTGAAGTACTTCTACATTTACTCAAATGTTTTCAGTCTTACTACACTGATCCTTTGTTCTGATAATTTTTGGTGAGTACAATTATTTTGAATGTTTCACTGAAAACTGCTGAAAATTCTGGTTGCTGTTCCATTTATGATATTTATTTCACAGTGGTGCACAGCAGTTCAGACTGGGTGGCTTACTCTTTTTGAGGGTGATTTATATGTGATTTCTACGTGAGCGTGCAGGACTATTAAACCTGAAGTGATTTCCTAATTAATATTTCCAGCATCACCTGACTTCATTCGACTGTACTCAATTACTTTTGGTTTGGATTTATTTATTTTCATCTCGTTCTCCTCCAGGACTATGTCCATAACATTCAGCAATTTCTCCATATCTTCTGCAGACTTGGGTAGAATAAAAATATCATTGGAAAATCTCAGAGTTTTGATTTCCTCTCCTTGGATTCCAAATTCCTCTTTGATTTCCTTTATCGCCTGTTCTGTGTAAACATTGAAGAGGAGAGGGGGAAAACAGCAGACTTGCCTCACTTTTTAATGGATTGCTGCTTTTTCTTATCAATGCCGACTGATTTTTCTACAGATTGTAGATAACTTAATTCTTCTTTTATGGTATCTGATCCTGAACACTTTCAGAATCTCAAATAGCTTGGTTCAATCAACATTATCGTATGCCTTTTCTAGTTCTACGAATGCCATGCATGTGGGCTTGTCTTCCTTAATTCGATCCTCTGAGATATGATGTAAAGTCAATATTGCTTCATGTGTTCATACATTTCTTCTGAAGTCAAACAGGTCTTCTCTCAATTCACCTTAACTTGTCTTTCCATTCTTTTGTAAATAATGTGTGTTCAAATTTTGCAAGTGTGAGATACTAAACTAATGGTGTGGTAGTTTTCACACTTTTCACCACCTAATTTCTTGGGAATAGGTATAACAACATTATGTCTAAAATAGGATGGCACTTCTCCTGTATCGTACATCTTACACAGTAAATGGAATGACCTCCCCATGCTGGTTTCTCCTCAGGTAGTCAGTAATTCCGAGAGTGTGTTATCAATTCTAGGTGCCTTGTTCCTCTTTAGGTCTCTCAAAGCTCTGTGGAATTCTGACGTGAAAATTGAGTCTCCCATTTCATCTACATCAACAGTTTCTTCTTGTTCTAGAACCTAATAATCTACCTCTTTCACTTGATACAATTGTATAATGTGTTCCCGACATCTTTCTGCCTTGTCTTTCTTCCCTAAAAGCGGTTTTTCATCTAGTTTTTCTTTCTCCAAATGTTTCCTTGAATTTCCTGTATGCAGCATCTACCTTTCATACAACCAAATAACCTTCAACATCCTTGCGCTTCTCTTTCAGCCGTTTTTCCTTAGCTGACCTGCGTTTTCTATCTACTTTATTTTTAATCACCTGTATTGTTTTCTGCCCACCTCATTTAAAAAAAAATTTTTTTTTTTTTTTTGCATTCTTGTATTTTTGCTGTTCATCAGTCAGGTCTAATATCCCACGAGTTATCCACTGATTCAGACATGATCTTTCCTTTGTTCATAACTTGTCTTCAGCAGCCCTACTGATCTCATCCTTCACAACTGTCCACACTTCACTTATTGTGCTTTACTCCACCCTTTCCATTTAGTCCTTGTGCAACATATTCCTCAAAACAATCCCTCACACTCCTTTCAACTTGTCTGGATCCCATTTTCTAGCATTCCTAACTTCAATTTCTTCAACTGCAGATGGCATTTCATGTTCGCCACATTGTGGTCAGAGTCCACGTCTGCTCCTGGGCATGTCTTGCAATCCAATGCCTGGTTTCTGAATCTCTACCTAATCACAATGAATTCTATTTGATACCTTCCTCTGTCTCCAGGTCATTTTTATGTGTATGGCTGTCGTTTGTGGTGTTTGAACTAAGTATTAGCAAGGACTAAATTATGGTCGGTGCAGAATTCAGCTAGTCGACTTCCTCTTTCATTCCTTTGTCATAGTTCAACTTCTCCGATTTCTCTTCCTTGGCTTACCACTGCCTTCTAGTCTCCCATCGCAATTTGATTCTCGTCTCCTTTTACATATTTTACTATTTCATATTCTCTGAACTAGTAAGCATATAGACCTGCACTATTGTGGTGGGCATTAGCTTGGTGCCTATCTTGACAACAGTTCACTATGCTGGTCTTAATAGCTACCCGTTGCCCTAGTTTCTTATTTTCAGTTAACCCAGTTGCACTGTGTATTGCCATATGGTAACATTTTTTCTGCCTTTTCTTTTAGTACTGCTGGCAACAAGAAAGGATTAGGAAGGCTGTGGTATAATTGGTTATTTTCAGATTTCCGCATAATGGCTGCTGGCTTCGCGTAAATAGGATATAAAATTATAAATGAAGTAGTTTCATTAGATTATGTTTACCAGCAGTATTGTGCACATTTCATTACATATGTTGTAAACATTTGAAATAGTATGGGTGCACTGCCATAGTCTATCTATCTAGGTATTCTGCCTTATGGCAGGTCTTGTCATGGGATGAACCACTTCCACTGTTGCCTGTCCTGCGCCAAGTTTTTCATGTCCGAATATTTATTTCCTTGGATATATTGTCCAACATTTGATATTTTTTCCTTCCTCTTCCTCGTTTGCCTTTCACCATTCCTTCTATTCCTTCTTTCAGTAAACAGTCCCTCCTCAAACAATGTCCGATCCAGTTCATTTTTCTCCTTCTAATGGTTTGTAACATACTTCGTTCTTCTCCAACTCTTCGTAATACCTCCTCATTCCTTACCCGGTCTTCCCATTTCACTCGTTCTATTCTCCTCCATATCCACATCTCTAGTGCCTCCAATCTTCTCTCATCTTTCTTTCTCAATGTCCAAGTCTCTGCTCCATACAGCGCTATGCTCCAAATGTAACACTTAGCAAGTCTTTTCCTCAAATCTTTGGTTAGTGGTCCACAAAATAATTTTGATTTTTTCCTAAAGCCTTCTTTTGCTATGGCAATTCTATTCTTAATTTCTGTTATGCAATACATATAATCTCTGATCATACTTCCCAAATACTTGAAGTTACTGACTTGCTCTATATCTTCTCCTCCTATACTAATATGACAACTTCTACCTTTTCCTCCAATTATCAATTATCAATGCCATAGTAATGCTTGTTGAATTTTTGGCATTGCCAAATGGCAACGCTACGCTTTTATACTCAGTAAATTTTCTGCTGCTGTCAGATCATGTTACTTTATCCGAATTCGTACATCTTCTGTTCAGGAAGGGATTTTCCCTTTCAGAAGCATTGGATATGCTGCTGACTGAAAATCATGATGGTGATTTTTTTGCGGAACTGCCCACTGTAAGTGTATTTACTGATGAGGACTCTGGTGATGAAGATAACGGCGGGCTTATTGATAATCTCAGCTCTCAACAGTTACATGCCAGTGCTGAAATAAAACTTGTAAATAATGAAAGAAGTGGAATTAGTTATGATGGTAAGGGTGTATTACCAGAGGATTAAGTGCCTTTTGTGTCTACTGATGCAAGATCTGTTTCAATAACAATAACTGCAAAAGAGTGTATAACTGATAGAGAAAAGAATAAATCAAATTATAAACCAAGATGGACCAAAGGAGCTGGTTTCAATATAGGGTGACTGTCAACATTTCCGGAGCCTAATTATAGCAAGTACAAATCCATGACGATTGTTTAAATTTTGAGTTCTGTGTGGATAACCAACTGACCATTTTGTTCAAGAGACCAGATATTATGCAGTGTTTTTAAATTGTACAGACCCACAAATAACTTTTGATGAAATTCGTTGCTTAATCACTATACATTTAATTTCTGGATACAATAAGTTGCCCTCCAAGCTTTTTATTGGGATGATATGAAAAACGTTGCGATGTCCCAGCCGATGAGGAGAGACAGATTTTTCCAGGTATGTTGATTTTTCTACTGTGCAGATAATAGGTCATTAAGCTTAGAAAATTCGGCTAGTAATGGAAATGTTAAAGGAGGAATATGTCAGGAATTTTGTGCCAGAGCAAGATTTGTTGTGTGATGAGTGTATGGTTCAGTATTTCAGCTGGCACAGCTGCAAACAATTTATTCATGGTTAGCCAATATGGTTTGGTTTTAAACTTTGGTGTCTCAAATGAAAAGATGATTACTTGGTCAATTTTTAATTATATCAAGGCAAGGAGCCTAAATCTAAAGATAATGTAGGTGTGCTCTGTAAAGCTGCAAGTCATCTACTGGTGCTACTAGATGAGATTTCAGAGGAGAAAAGGAATCTACAGTACAATTTATACATGGGCAGTTTGTTCAGTGGTGAAGTGCTGTTCTCATATCTGAGCATTCTTGGATATTCTGCTTTTAGGACTATTAGATAAAATTAAATTCCTAAGAAATGCCCAATGACAAGCAAAGCTCATTTAGAAAAAAGAAAAAATGGGGTTCATTTGAGATAGCTATGAAAATGAATGATGGCCAACTCTGCAAAAGCTAGATGGATAATGTCATCACAATGTTCTTGACAAAATGTGGCAGCCAATAAGTGGTTCCAGTGAAGAGGTTTTCTAAGCATCTGACATGAACGGTAATGGTTGAAAGACCTAAATTGATTTCCAAATACAATTCTGCCATGGGCGGAACTGATACAGTGGACCAAAATGTTGACTATTATCTGGTTGGGATTCGAGGCAAGAAATGGTACTGGTCCTGATTTATGTGGATGCTGCAGGTAGCTATGCAAAATAGCTGGCTGTGATATAAGATATTCCAGGATCAGAACATACCACAATTAGACTTCAGGAGGGAAGGAGCCAGTGTGTACCTGAGAAGGTATAAAGTGTTGCCTAGAGGTTCTGGAAGGCCATCTTTTTGTGTAGGATCTTCATCACACTGCCGTGTTTCAGATGGAGTAAGATATGATGGGACTGATCTTCTTGTCCAGCACATGCCAGGTGTGTGAACTATTCTTGTTCTTTCATTGTCAGAACAATGTGCTCCAAGTGTGAAGTTGGGCTCTGTATTGACTGCTTCATTCCCTTCCATAGAAAACAATAAAAGACTGTCATTCTCTATCCCTGTGCCTAACATGCAAGTATTGAAGGTAGGCTTTTATCTACCTCAGGAAATATTGACTATTGTAGTTAATGTAGTGTGTAACTGCATCTCAAGTTCTCTGATTCTTCATTTTCGTATTTTTGATTTCGACAGGCAACAAATGCTGCATATGTCTCTCTGTACTGCAAACAAATATTATTTTCTTTGTTCAATAATTCTATTTTTTTAGCTGTGATGTGAATAAAAAGTGTTTCTTACAATTCTTACAATAAATAATGCTACAATTTTTCAACATTGTTATTGTACAGCAAACAAAAAAATACTTTGTGACCTAAATTCTTCTTTCAAAACTCCTTGTTAAAAATAGGTAGTGCAAGCGCCTAGCATTGGCATATGGCAATATCAAATATCTTATGATCTAGCAGTCCCAAAATTCTGAAACTTATTTCATTGGTTTATTTTGGTCTCAAACATGTAATAAAAAAAGAACAAATGTAGTAATCTCATAAGAAATAAAGACAGAATTCACGTGCAATGTCTGACCTTTGCTGATGACATAGCAATCCTTTCCAATAATAGGCATGAAGCAATTCATTCCATTGAAAAACTACATAAAATTGCCATCAAAACAGGACTTCAAATTTCGTATGAGAAAACTCAGTACATGGAAGGAGCCTCACGATACTTAGATGGACAACCTGTGATAACTAAATTCGGCAAAATTGTTCAAGTGAACCAGTTTAAATATTTGGGAGAAATTATTCAGCCCTCTGGTTTAAACCGCAAAGCAAATAAAAAGAATTTCCATATTACAGAAAGCATACAGGATCACTTGGAACAGGTATAATAAAAAATCAATATCTCGGAATGCAAAACTTAGACACTATAATACAGTGATCAAACCTGAAGCATTATATGCCTCAGAAACCTTAATCATTGGTGGCGGATCTTTAACCAAAGACATTGAGAAACAAGAAAGGAAAATTTTATGAAAATTTTTTGGCCCAGTTTGTATAGATGGAAGATGGAGAAAAAAATCATCCCAGGAGATATATTATTCTGAAAAACTTTCTCACACTTTTTGGAAAAGACGATTGAAATTTTATGGACACATTATCAGAATGAACACTAACAGGCTAACTAAAAGAATTCTCAACCTGGCCCTTTTGTCTAAAACCAAGAACAGCTGGCTTTGTGAAATTGAAACAGATCTCCAGGAAATCAACATCTCAGAAGACACTGTACAGGACAGATGTAAATTCAGAACCAAAATCAACAATCACCACTTTGAAGACAAACCCAACACCAGAGCTACTATAACTTGGCCAGAAGAACGAAGGAAGAAGCTCAGCGAAAGGATGAAGAGATTTTGGGAGGAAAAGAAGGCCAACACATCAGCTAAGCAAGTTCAACCGTGCTCCTGAGTAGGGCATGACGATGTAAAAAAATCTCATAAAAAATTATTTCTGGAGCTAATGGGTTAAGCCAATTCCTGCATTTCCCATGTTTGATTTCGTGTTGATAATTTTGTAGTCGCTTGAATAAAAGTTCTGCTCTTCCTGCCAACATACTTCACTTACACCAACTACATCTTATTTTTGTCTTCCCATTTCCCTACCACGACGATTCATTCCACGCTCGGACTCGCAGAATGTCAGTATTCGTCTTCTTGATGATTGCCCCCTCTCTTGTAGTCCCCTCCTGGGGATCCAGTTGGGGGACTATTTTACCTCTCGATTATTTTACCCGGAAGGAAGCCATCATCAGTACATCATTCATACAGAGAGAGCTGCATGTTTTCGGCAGTTAGTTACGGCTGTAGTTTCCCATTGTTTTCAGCTATGTACCAGTATCAGCACAGCTAAACCATGTTAAATATTATTACAAGGCCATATCAGTCAATCATCCGGGCTACCACCTTTGCAGTTTCCAAAAGGCTGCTATCCCCGTTTCAATGAACTAGTCATTAGTCTGGTTTCTCGATATATCTCTCCAATATGTTTGCATTCACAGTTAAAGGACAAATTCTACTTTGTGTTCATCTGCGGTAACTCAATAAAGATGACTATCTCAAAACACATTATTCCTCTTCCAACATGGCAGTGTACCGAGCTCGATAGCTGCAGTCACTTAAGTGCGGCCAGTATCCAGTAATCGGGAGATAGTGGGTTCGAGCCCCACTGTTGGCAGCCCTGAAGATGGCTTTCCGTGGTTTCCCATTTTCACACCAGGCAAATGCCGGGGCTGTACCTTAATTAAGGCCACGGCCACTTCCTTCCACTTCGTAGGCCTTTCGTCTCCCATCGTTGCCATAAGACATATCTGTGTCGGTGCGACGTAAAACAAAATAGCACAAAAAAAAAAGACATGGCAGTGTTATGAATAATTATTATTCAGAATGCAGGTGATTTTTAAAAATGTTGCTTACAGATAAATGAAGTAATGCAAACGAAATTAACTAGCTCTCAGTAAATACTTATAAAAGATGCTTTTCATATCATAATTGCTCTAAACGCAGCAACATATTCTGATACAGGCATATATCTCATCACTGAGGTTTGGACGTTTAAGACCTAAAAATGTCCTAAGCATGCCGGAAAATATGCTCTTGAAAATAGCTAAATATGACCCAAAAAAATAGAAAATGTGACCAAACCTGTGTGTTTCCAATGAATGATTTTGCCACCAGTTGATTTATATTTATATTACACAATTTTATTGTACTACGTCAGTTTATTTCCTTACTCATTCTTTTTTTAATTCCACTAATCTCTATCATAAATTTAATAACAATCGTTAAACTGCAATCAGTACCAAATATAATTTAAATTAATATTGCAGTTTTACACAGAGTTGACAGAGACCACATTGCTGCTCCTGCAAACCAATGAAAATCACATTCGTTGCAATTAAGAATGCACTGACAGTCACCGTGGGCATAAAAAAAGAAAAAATTGAAGTAAAATATAGAAAGAGAAAAATACTCTAATTTCAGCATTTTTGTGTCTAGCAGTGTCGCTATGCTGCTAAACATTAAAATGCTTTTTTTAAAACTAACTACAACTTTGCACACTTTGAAGAATAGGATTTTGCCCTTAGTAGAGCAGCATTCCTCCCCGAACTCTTTAATGCAATTTGTTAATTTGGCAATTTTGCTGCACTTTCTTCAGGTATCAGCTCTATCACTGTTAATGCAACTATGAAGCCTTGAAAATTGTCTCTGTTGAATTTTTTTTTTTTTGCTATTTGCTCTACGTCGCATCGACATAGATAGGTCTTATAGTGACGATGGGATAGGAAAGGCCTAGGAATGGGAAGGAAGTGGCCGTAACCTTAATTAAGGTACAGCCCCAGCATTTGCCTGGTGCGAAAATGGGAAACCATGGAAAACCATCTTCAGGGCTGCTGACAGTGGGGTTCGAACCCACTATCTCCCGATTACTGGATACTGGCCGCACTTAAGCGACTGCAGCTATCAAGCTCGGTGTTGAAATTTTTAAGAATGGTGCGGGGAGAAAGGTAATTTAAGCGCTTCCTGAAGTGATCATAAGCCACACGTTCTAAGACATAAGAAGAAAAGCCCTCATGGTATTTTCTTCTCTCTTAACAAGGGTGACGTACCTTACCTTACGTATGGCACGACGGCCCATTTCCGGGTCATGGCTTCCTCAGTTGCTCTCCCCAAACTTGTCGATATTGCGCAACAACTCTCCAGTTCCGGATCTTGAGGATGTGTGCTGCGTCCTGATGTACACCGTCTTCCCATCTGTTACGTGGCCCTCCCACAGGCCTTCCTCCTCCAAAATCTCCTAAGAATACCTTCTTTGGGATTTGGTGTTCTTCCATCCTAATTAGATGACCTGCCCATTTAAGTCTCTTAATTCGAATGGCATGTTACAGGGGTTCCTCCATTCCCCTTGTACGCATATGAGTCCATAAATTCTCCTCAGGATTTTCCTTTCGAAGGAATCTATCTTCTCCACGGCTTTCTTTGGGAGGGTCCACCTATCACTTCCACACATCACTATACTGCGAATGAGGGATTTGTATAGCATAACTTTTAGGCTCTCGTTTATATCTCTACTTCTGAAAAGATGTAGTACTGCGAAGTATGCTCTATTGCAGGGCCTCTCAGGGTGCATGCACTGTGCACGGTGCAAAAGACGACTTTGCTTCGTTGACTAGAGTGCAGACCCCCACTCCTCGATTTGGAGCAATAGCGCTGTCTCTCTCTTTCCCCATGCCTCTCTCACTCACTCCCCCTGTCTCCCTCTTCCTTATTTGCTCCGTAGGGCTCCAAATCCGAGCCGAGTAGCCCAGAGACGAAGCGTTGGTCCAAGCCGAGCCGAGTGGGACCAATGCTCTGTGCACAGGAACTCAGCGCCACAGTTTGCACACGTGAGATTTAGGGCGTTTGAAAGGCCCTGCTCTATTGGCACCTTGAATTCTGGCCTGTACTTCTACCATTTCCTCATTCTTGTTGGTTGATGTACTCCGAGATATTTAAACTCATGTACCACCTCCACTCTGGATCCTTCAGGGACAAGTTGGTCATTTGTATACTTCCTTCTCCGAGCCTGGACCATTACCTTCATCTTTTGTTCATTGCTCTTAAGTCCAATCTCTTTGCCTTCTCTACTCAAGTCTTCAAATGCTGCTTCAATTATTCTTGTTGTTCTTCGCATCAAATTAATGTCATCAGCATATCCAACTAGTTGGGCTGTTTTGTATAGAAGTGTTCCACTGGTGTCCACCCTTAATTTTCTAATCACTGATTCTAGTGCCAGGTTAAATAGAATTGGTGCTAAGCCATCTCCTTGCTTCAATCCCTGATTCACTTCAAAGAAGCTGCCTACTTCAGTCTGAATTTTCACTCCTACCATCGCATTTCTCATAGTTAATTCCACTAATCACACCAGCTTTACTGGTATCTTGAACGCTCTTATATCTCCATCAATTTATCACTGTTAATAGAGTCATCTGCTTGTTGAAAGTCGATAAACATCTGTACCACATCTATGCCCTGTTCCCAACACTTCTCCAACACTGTTTCACAGTAAATATCTGATCAATAGTGGATCTACCCTGCCTGGTATTCTAGAATTTCTTCTGCCAGGGGTTCTAGTCTCTTCTTCAGGGTGGAGGTGAACAGCGTATGTACTGTACACAGCAGTGTAATCCCTCTATAATTACTACATACCGACTTATCCCCTTTCTTGTATGTTGGGCATATGATGTCTTTGTGCCAGTCTTCAGGCATTCCTTCTGTATTCCGCACACTCACAATTACAGTAGATCGTATATAGCTTCTTGTAGTGTGATTCCTCCATATTTCTACAGCTCTGCAGGGATTCCATCGATACCTGGTGTTTTATTGTTTTTCAGTTGCTGTATGGCTTCTATTACTTCTCGCATAGATGGTGCTGTGACTTCCGATTCATTTGTCTCATTGTTATTCCTTGAGGTAGTTGGTGTATTCCCTTCCATTTCTACTGGGTTCAGGAGGTGTTGGAAATATTCCTTCCATCTATCTTGAATCCTTTCTTTATCTCCCAAAAGTTGTCTGTCTCTGTCCTTACACATGTTTGTTCTTGCCTTGAATCCTTCTTTCACTTCCTTAACTTCTCTGTAAGCCATGTAGCTATTATCTTCTTTAAATTCCTCCACTATTTTAGCCATTTTCTCATTTAATTTTCTTCTATTCTTTCTTTAACATACATTCCTTAGTACTTTATTCTGATTTTCAACCTCTTGTCTCTTCACCCTTGTGGGTCTTATTTAGGTATGCTTTATATGCCTTTTCTCTTTCTTCTATGGCTTTTTGGCATTCCTCATCAAACCATTCCTGTGTGTTCCTTTTGGGTGCAATGTCTAGTGTGTCCTTTGCCACGGCCTTAACGCTTTCCTTCAGAGCAAAGCCATTTGGTTTCAACCGTTGCTGTTTGGTCCTTATTATATTTCTCTACCAGAACGTCTGCCATTCTTTCCCTGTATCGTTCTGATACTTCCTTATTCTTCAGTTCACTAGTATTGTACTTTTGTATCATACTCACTCCTTCCTTCCTTGCTTTCATAATGCGACCCACGAACCTACTACGCTGGTGTAGCAGGGGGAGAGGTCCATGTGGCGTGTCCCAGGTGGCGGATAGGGGGGTCCTAACCTGCTTGCCGGCGGACTTGAGGGAAATAAAATACCTCTCGCGGACCAAACACATACCTACTGCAGGTGGGGGACGCACACGTAGAACACATCCGCGGTATCCCCTGCCTGTCATAAGAGGCGACTAAAAGGGGCCCAAAGGGCTCTCAACTATGGAGTGTGGATTGGCGAACCTCGGGGCCCTTAGCTGAGTCTTGGCATTGCTTCCACGTACTTGTGCCAGGCTCCTCACTTTTGTCTATCCTATCCGACCTCCCTTGGTCAACTCTTGTTCTTTTCCGACCCTGGTGGTATTAGAGCTTTAGGGGCCTAGGGAGTCTTTCATTTTCACGCCCTTCGTAGCCTTTGTCTTTCTTCGTCCGTTACTGCATTTTTCAAAGTGACGAATCCCTTCTTCTTCTTTTTTCTCTCTCTTTACCCCCTGTGGGTGGGGGACACAGACGAATAATACATCCACGGTATTCCCTGCCAGTCGTGAGAGGCGACTAAAAGGGGCGACCAAGGGATGATTGAATTAGAATCATGAAACTACTTTTGATTCGTACCATCATGCGGGAAACACCATGGGTTGCCTGTACATGCGAGTAGTACCACTAAATTAGGTACAAAATAGGTTTGTGATTAGTAGCAGCAAAGAGGCTGGTCTGGGGTTTTCCAGTACCCATGTGTCGTACCCATGTGAGCAACACCGCGGGTTTGGGCGTAGCCTGTGAGTTGTACCGCTATATGAGCGACACCGTTGGTCTGCGTTGCCTTTGATTGGTGCCCACTATGTGAGGAACCCCACGGGAATACCGGTGTCTGTGGTTAGTACACCTAGGTGAGGAGCCTCATCGGTTTGCGTTGGCTATGAGTGGCGCCATTGTGTGAGAAACATCATAGGTCTGCGTTACCTGTATGAAGTACAATACGTGTGAGTAGTACCATCTTGTGTGGAACACCGTGAGTTTCGCTACTTTTGATTAGTACCCCAACATGACAAATACCATGGGTTCTACTTTACTCGCGACATGTACCATTCTGTGGGGCCTTAGACATGGATTTCGCACCCCTTTAGACATCAAGCATCATTGTGCTTTATGAGTGGTCCCTTGGTCCGTAATACTATTATTTACGATATTTTTTAGTCTGATCCACTGTTTTTTTGTTTGTTTTTCGTTGGGTTCATGTCCATCCATTCATTCTTCATTACATTTTTTATTTTATTTTGGTCAGTGGATGAATTTGAACTTTCTGTTATTTCATTTCGTACCATTAGGGGCTGATGACCTCGATGTTAGGCTTTAAACAACAATCATCATCATCATAATGCAACACCTTAAAATTGCCTTAACTAGAAAGTGGTCAGAGCCACGACTTATTCCTCTGTGACCGGGCGAGTTGGCCATGTGGTCAGGGGCACGTGGCTGTGAGCTTGCAACCGGTATATAGTGGGTTCCAATCCCACTGTCGGCAGCCCTGAAGATGATTTTCCGTGGTTTCACATTTTCACACCAGGCAAATGCTGGGGCTGTACCTTAATTAAGGCCACGGCCGCTTCCTTCCAACTCCTGGGCCTTTCCTATTCCATCATCGCCATAAGGCCTATCTGTGTTGGTGCGACGTATAGCAACTAGCAAAAAAAAAAAGTTCTTCTGTATGATCTGACGTCCATGATATTGGATGCCCATCTTTTCTCCATCACTGCATGATCTGTTTGATTACATGTGTTTCCTTGTGGCGATATCCATGTTTGCTTGTGTACCTCTTTATGAGGGAAACAAGTTGACATCACTTTCATGTTTCTGCTGGTAGCAAGGTCAAGCAATCTCTGTCCATTATCATTAGTATTGTTGTGTAAACTATTATTCCTTGATATATCTCCTCCTTTCCAATTTTTGCATTTAGGTCTCCTATTATCATCTTAGCATCGTTTGATGGGATTGAATCTAGCACTCATTCCAGTTCAGCATAGAACTGATCCTTGACTATCTGTTCCTTGTCTTCCATTGGTGCATATACATTTACAATTGTTAGATTATAGAATTGCATTGTAACATGCAGTGTTGCCAATCTTTCATTTACTGCCAAAAACTGTAGTACATCACCTTTGGCTTGTGTTCGTACTATAAATGCTACTCCTCCTTCTTGTGCATTCCTTGACTTCCCACCACTAAATATTGAGTGGGTTTTGGTGTCCCAAATCTCATCTCTTCCTGACCATCTTGTTTCTTGGATGGCTGCTATGTCCACTTTGTTGACTTCTCGTTTCTGCGTCAATACTTTCATTGCTCCGGCTCGTAGAAGGGTGCGTACATGCCAGGTACCAATTGCATAGTCCATTTCCTTTAGCTTAGCTCGTCGTCTATTAAATCCACCATTCCGAGGCATATTCTGGGGCTTCGCAGCGGTTTGTTTTCCGGAGCAATGTTGTTAGCCTTGCTCCAACCCCCAGCAATCCTGGAGGACCGATGTTTTCTGTTAGGGTTGTCTCCCTTTGCTGATTGGTTCCCATTTACAGGAACTCATCAGGAACTCGCTTTCTGCCCTTACATGTCTTAGCCGTGTACCTTAAAGAATTTACCCGTTGCCCAGAGGCCAAGGCGTGGATGTGCATGTATCGGACTTGGTAAGAATACATGGCATTTCCTGTGTTTTGCTAGTGCACTTCCATCAGCAAGAAGTGTACCCACAGGACCACATACTACCCCTTCGACCCCCGGGTGACATTCCAGTGGACGAAAATACTTGGTCTGCAAGTCTTACTGTAAAAGGAAGTTTCTCTCAAACTAGTGACATAAATGCAGATGATAGGCAATAAGTGATAACTAGAGCATGGATTTCCATGCAAATGCATGTTTTTAAATAAGCTGGTTACACTTCTCAAACTTTGCAAATATTCGTTTTATGACTGAACAATTCCAAATATCCATTCTTTTTCCATGCATGTTTGCATGTTTTGGCCTCTTTAGGAGAAAATGCATGCATAATACATATTTTGAAGATTATGGATTTAATAGCGAATATTTTGACGTTTATATCGCATAATATGGCTTTTCTTCTGACTTTGGCGCATATATAATGTTAAGTTACATGATATTGTCTTTTATTAATGTTGATTTGCAATATTTGGGACCCTTTTCCACGTTACAAGTCTATTATTGAGATACGGTTAGAAATAGAATGTATTCCATGACATCTTATCTGACAACCAAAGTTAGTACATACCGTACAGATCCTATAATCCAGTTTACCATCAATGAACTTAATGCCACTGATTAGACGTAATATCACTTAGTTGAATTAATTTTTTCCGGTTTTAGGTCATGGACAGTTTTCCAGTAGATGCGTAAGTGGAGTGCAGCAAAAAGATTGAGCAGCAAGACTTAATGTATATAGAATAAAATTTTGGGAAATTGCCTGCTGGGAGAACAAAGTTGGAAGCTACAGGTCTACCCCTTGTTGAATATTTAGCTGTTATTGAAGACATTCAAACGTGTCTGAAATCATCGCACGGAGAAGTAGCTGCGACAGCTAGAGATAAGCTGAGCAAAGTGATCCGTTAAATCCTGATTTTGATTTCGTCAAGCTTATAAAAGACATTTTGTATGGTGAAAATGCAAAGGATGTACAATTTGACATCACATTGTCCCAAATGTCTTCATTTAAGTATGCACCTGTCACTTGCGACGTAGAAAGATCATATTTTCTGTGATTAAGAATGTACTGACAGATAAACGGATGAGCTTAAGTCAAGACAGGGTTCTGGAATAAGCTACAGTAGTTGTGAGCAGCCTTCATCAATAGTTTAAATTAAGACTATAAATTCTGTCATATCAGTGATTATATCATTATTGGTTATATATGCTGCTTATGTCTTCCAATTGGAGTGTGGCTGAAGATGACCAATATATATGGGGTCGAAACTAGTCCCAGTTTTATAAGACAATATACAACTAATAGTATTGAATAGGTGGACCCTTCCTACCCTTTGATAGTAAGTGGTATGTTCTGAGCTGTCAGTGGAGAGATTGCATGGGAGGACATCAATAGACAAGTAAGTTTGAGTGGTTTCTTTAAAAGTAGGAAAGATCACAATATGAAGATAAAGTTGGAATTCGAGAGGACAAATTGGGGCAAATATTCATTTATAAGAATAGGAGTTAGGGATTGAAATTACTTACCAAGGGAGATGTTCAATAAATTTCCAATTTCTTTGCAATCATTTAAGAAAAGGGTAGGAAAAATAAGAGATAGGGAATCTGCCACCTGGGCGACTATCCTAAATGCAGATCAGTAGTGATTGATTGATCAAGAGAACTGAACCTGCTGTAAAATGTTGGTCTCTGAAAAAGATTATCTGACACAAATAATCCTCAGTGCGGTCATATCATAAAAGACAAGTCAAAACTAAATATTGCAATATAAAAGTCTCGTCTACAGCAACAACCGAACTGACATGGACAAACACCAATAAAATCAACACAAATAGGCCGTTAATATATAACTCTCCTTGGTAGAAACGCCTACCACACGGCAGAATGACTCAAAAGTGGAGATTCAGTCTCCCAAATTGCAGCAAATAGCAAACATCCGGGGTCCAACCCTTAATATACACTGCTCACAAGTCTACCCGAGTCAAGTTACTCAAGCATGAAAGTGCAGGCCTTTAAAAATGAGGAATGCATCCCCTTACTTATCATCACACAAAATATATCGCGTCCTAAAGTTGCAAAAACTGATGATAATATAAATTACGTCGTCTCACCTTCGCTCTCAAAATTAAAGAATACCGCGCTGGTGACATACCAGACCACTCACCCCTCTTTCTCAATGTAGCTTGCAAACAAATGGACCCTCGTCTCCAAGCTTCCTGTTGAAAGTGTGAATCCCTGTGGTCCATGCAAGTTACTAAGACTCAATAAAACTAAATATTCACTATACTCTCAATAAATGAATGGCCAATTAAATGAGCATTTCAATAATGGCTCAATATTGATGGTATAACAGTCACAATTATAGATTAAGATTTCCCACCTAATCAATACGTAATGTATTGTACTGAATGTACCGGAAACAGTACGCAATGCTGGACTAGAAACTGTGGTGTTCTTGTCCTCGGAAAGTCTACTTTAAATAGGCAGGCAACTATGCGTGTAAATGCTCATTAAATTGAAACAAGAATTTAAGTGGTTCAACCTATTCAATACAAGTAAATAAGAAATGTAGTGTTATATTCTTATTTAGTTAAAAGCAGTACCGATTTCGACCACCAATCTGGGTCATCATCAGCCGATTAAAAATACAAAAACAATGCATAGGAAAACAAAAAATTAAAGGATAAGTCTTTCACAAAAGCAGTTCAAGGAGCAATATAAGACAATAGGGGTTAGCACTGCGTGATTTTAAATCATAAAAACCAGAAGAAGTCGAAGATCAGTCACTTATATGTAGCAAGGCACATGTTCCTGAATAGTAGCACAACACACGCAATGTCCGGCACTGTGCCTTAAAATGTTTACGAGAAGAGGTGAACAGTTCATTGAACAAGCCTGCAAGCACTGCCAGGTGCAAAGTCACAACACGATTTAATAAATTTGAAGTCCCAAAATTGTGTATAGTCGAAGACAAGTCGCTTAAATAAAGTAAGATGCTACCTCCTGAAGATCAGCGCAACATATGCAATGTCCGGCACTGTGCTTTTAAATGCCAACTAAACTTAGTGAATATCTTAAAGAGCAGGCCTGCAAATGCTTCAGTCGCGAATACAAGTTAATGTAATTGAAGTATATATCAGTGTTAATAGGATCTTTCAGATTCTTTAGAGATGCAGAACAGTTGATGTGGAAAACAATTGTGAGGAGAAATCGTTCTTTCCATTGATTAGGTGGGAAATCTTAATCTATAATATTGTGACTATCATGACTTCATTGTGAAATTGAAATCATAGATTATGAAGAACATTCTCAACATATTTATTTATTTATATGATCCTTGGCTCCATTTTACCTTAACACGCCTATGTCATCAATACGAATCATCCATGACTAAATGGTTAGCGTGCTGGTCTTTGGTCACAGGGGTCCCGGGTTCATTTCCTGGTAAGGTCAAGATTTTAACCATAATTGATTAATTCCCCTGGCACAGGGACTGGGTGTATGTGTCGTCTTCATTGTAATTTCATCCTCATCATGGTGTGCAGGTCGCCTAAGGGCATCAAATCGAAAGATCTACACCAGGCCTCTCCAGAGGCCACACGCCATTGTCATTTATCTATAGGTAACGTTCAGTCTGCAACACTGACATGAAATTAGATTGTCTCTAGCATATGTGTTGAGAAATGAGTTAAAATGAAATTTAATCCACCGCAGTCATCCTTGTATAAATCTGTTCAAAGTCTCTCTTCGATACCATATTGCATTCATTACCACTAATTCTTAAAGTATTATGAATATCTAACACCTCCATGTCATTAAAATAATCTGCCCTGCAAGTACGTTCAAAGACCCTGTTATTCTCCTTCAAGCCCTTAAATACGCATCAATCTATCATTAACTGTAAATCTGTACATCCAGATTCAGAGGAAGAATGAAACAAAGAAGAAATAAATAAAAATTTACACTTATGCATGAATCATGCCATCTTGTTTGGATGTGGACCAGTCACTCTTTAACTTCAATCGCCCACAGCTTCTCTGCGTCTACTCGCTTTTATTGGGAAGTCCCATTATCATTTTCACATTTTTACATTCTTGTTGACCACATTCTGAATCTTGAAACTTGTGCTTTTTGTGTCACACATACTTAACTCCATAACTGCACTGTGATAGAGACTCACTTGTCATATAATATTGTTCATATAATATTGCCTGTGCACTTTCTTTCAACATGGTATTTTTGTCAACGATACACAATCTGCCAAACTGAACCTACACGACCCTTTATCGCATACGACTAATGAATCACATAATATGATATAAATTTCAAATTGATCCATATTAACAAGTACTGAGTGTTTATTGGGGTAAGAGTGGGTTTAATTATGAGGGGTACCCAAAAATAACCAGAATAACATAGCCATGGGCGAAGCTTGTGTAGTATGCTAGGTGTGTATAGGACAGCTCATTGCCAGTTCAGTGCTATCTGTGTTGTCGACCTGGCTTGTTCTGTTCATCTGCAGTGATTGTCTTTGCTAACCCTGTTTTGTTCTTATTTCCTTTTTTATGATAGCAAATTTAAGTGAACAACAACGTGCAAACCTTTTATTACGAAGTTTTAAGAAGATTGCACAATAGTGTTCGTCAAAAAAGACCCGATTTGTGGCAGACAGGAGAATGGTTCGTCCACCATGAGAACTTACCTGCACACACAGCCATCTATGTTGGACAGTTTTTGGCTAAATACGGCATGGTTCCACTGCCCCCCACCTGACTTGGCTCCGTGTGACTTTTTCTTATTTCCTGGCATGAAAAGGGGCATGAAAGGACACCGATTTGACAACATTGAAGAGGCCAAGGAAAAAACGAGGGAGGATCTGTCAACCATTTCTAAAGATGACTACAAGAAATGTTTCGATCAGTGGTACCACCGCTGGGACAAATGTATTAGTTTGTAATGGAGAGTATTTTGAAGGGGATAAGGTTGTTTTATTAAAAATTTGAAAATATATGGCTTTTAAAAATTAATTTATTTTTTGGTACCCCTCATATTCAGTAAACAATTATTAATGACAGTATATATTTTCATTTAAAAAACATTGGTTATATTCTCATTAAAAAAATCAATAGGACTAGTTTTGACCTTAAGTATGAGTTCATCCTCAGCCATTACATTGAACCAAAATTGGAAACATAAAAAAAGACACTAGAAAGCACAAGACATCTAAAATATGTGATGAAACAAAACACTTTAAAAGTTCATAAATCTTTGATATCTTTAAGTAAAGATGTAAAGAATAAGACCAATGTCCGTCAGTTACTATACAGTGTTGATATATTTGAGTGAAGACGATATTTTATCGAGTTAGATGGTGCTTTATCATTTTGTAGGCGTAGAATACAACCAGTCATAATCTTGTTTGCAGTAAATTATAATAAGTGTTAACAGGAAGTGATGTTTAATAATCTTTTAAAGGTTGGCTGAGGGGGACATCTATAAACACCAGAACTGATGAACACTTTAGCCTAGTAGATGATTGTAGGCGGTTGTCAAAATGGATCGATTGAATAGGTGGGCTGCTACTTACCCCATTAAATGTATAGTGAATCACATACAGATTATTTTTAAGATTCCACTGGATTTCATTCGTCATGCTAATAACAAAGCTTATAACGTTGCAGAGGATGGTTCTTCTCATGGATCAGAAGCAGATGTACAATGCTCGTCTTCCTGCTTGGCGACCGTATATAGATAACAGTGTTGCTTACTTTCACCTTGACAGCTGAATACAGATAAACAGATAGACATTGCTTGGCGTCATAATGCAGTCAATAAAGAGAAGAATGAAACAATCGAATGCTGAGCTCTGATTTATATGAGATACTCTGCACATACAAATGTTCTAATGGTTGGATATCGCCTGTAATTTCTTTGTATGTATCTTCTTAATTTAGCCATCAATTCCAAAAGAAATATTCTTTACAAGTCACTCCATAATTAAAAATTTAAAAAAGACATGTCTCTTTCTACATATTGTCCCAATTTGTGTGTCACTCCCTTGAGTGTTTAATTTATTCTTCATGACTTGTCAATCTTCTGAATATAATACTTTTAAAACGGTTGAAACAATTGTGAATTATAGTTTCAGAATTCTATTCCATTATGGGCTTGTTCTTTCCTTAAAATAACTATTACGAAGGGTTTTACTATGAATTCTAGTACAATATTAAATCAGTGGGATTGCAGAGAATACACTGTTATCTTAATAATTATTCCATACATTTTAGCATGATACTTCTCTGTATACACTTCATAAGTGTGCTCGGCCATCAGCCATGATTAGTCCTTCATAATGAAAGGTCCCATCGCATAACTTCTCTCTTCACCTCCCACCTCAGTGTGTCTTAGTTCTAGAGATACTAGGAAGAAAAGAAGAAACAGTGTTGAAATAAGTTCAAAAGTGCTCCCTAGTTAGGCATAATGAATCAAATTACAACCATTGAGGTTAAATCAGCAAGGAAAGGAAGAAGAAATGGAAAAACTACTGCAACAAAAATCCATACAAAATCACCTGGAACAGATACAACAAAAATATATATCACAAAATAAAATTACGATACAACAACTCATTCGACAAACCAAAAGCACTTTTCATATCCGAAACTGATGTTTGGTTACAGATCATGAATAAGAAAGATCAGACAGCAAGTGAGATGAATCCTAGGACCAAAATGGGGAAGTGGCATTTGGATGAAAAACAAACTACAGGAAATCTATCAAATTACAGAATACATATCAATCAGACAAAGGTAATCACAATTTTACAGCCGCCTATACAAAATAATAATAGATTAAGAAAGAAAATTCTATACCTAGCTCTGTCCTTGAAAAACCACAACAGTTGGGTAGCAGGAATAAACAGAGGCCTGCAAGGAATTATTATTAACAAATAAACCAAGATTGAACAAAATTCAGAACCCAATAATCAAACACAAATTTGCAGAAAACCATAAAATAAAAGGTACAGGATGGACAGAAGAATGCAAAACAAATCTGTGAACAAATATCTTACAGCCATGCAACATCTGAATATACTTCTAAAAAATTTTGATGCTAACATGTTAAAATCACAACAACTATGTCTTAGTTATCCAAAAATGAACTTGTCACTTTACTGAAAAAGCTGTTGTATATGCAATGTAATTATTGTGTCACCTTAAGAAAAATATGTAGAGCCTACTGTACTGTCCCTATCATGAGCCAGAGGTTTATGGGACCTTTTGTCACCAATAAATAAAAAAATAAAAAATGAAGAGTTGTTGGGAAAAAAGAAGAAATGGTGTGCTAAATAAGTTCAAACACGCCCAATATAACAAATCAGGAAAAAAAGTTAAAAAGCAATGACAGGAAAATTAGGAGAGATCTTTTTGTGCGTTGTAGCATCATGTTTTGCTTGCCATTGTAAACTCATATGGTAACTGGTGAAAAACATTGAGACTTCATGGTCTATAGCTCCAAATTACAGAATTTACATAGAGAATGAAAATTGAATGGAAGAAATCTACCTACCCCGATCTTTGATGGTTGGCTAGTGTACCCGTTGAAATGATAGGAATTTCTGGATGTTTCTACCACTTCATTTATGATCCCCTACAGACTATGGTTTGTTGGTAAGAACTAAGACAAATGCAACTTCATGATCCAAGTATTGAAAGTTTTAAAATGTAAATTATGTTCCAAGATAAGACAAGGAAAACACACACTATGAAGAGATACGTGGTGTACAGTATACTTGAGCAGGAACGTGATAGCAGAGTGGCATAATAACTGGATTTCTCATTAAGCTGGCTATGATTTGAATCATGACCGGTGCGTGTGAAAAGTCACATCCCTGTGGTTCATATTGCACATAAACCTAGAGTTCCTGTGGCAATAATCACGATATGAACAGTCCTGTAAAACTACAAGCTTGCTTACTGAAGATGGAGTGTTGCTATAACGACTATTTTCATCAGTGTTTTTACTTCGCACTTGCTTAACAGATACTGGTCCTGCTCCTTGTATAGAGTTTAAGGACTCCTAAATATGTGCTCTAGTTACAGTTGTACCATACATAACTTTCACCCTTCAATAACACATTATCAGAGCTTTTTTCTCAGCAATAGTGTGGCATATTTGATCATACATTATCTGATGTGCTTAAGTTACAGGATTAATCTTAGAAGTGTTGTTCAGCATTTAAGAGTGCACTGTTGCTGCTACCACCACCAGCTCTGCACACATCCAAGTAATATAGCAGAAAAACAAAATATTCACTACTGTAAATTATTAGCTAAGTTTTATTTATTTGTGCCCAGTTTAATATAATCAAGATAAATTAAATTAAATCTCTATTGTACTCTGTAAATTTTTCTAGTTATTTAATGTTTTCCCTGGTAAAGCTCTGAACCAACTGCTTGCAATACTTTTCCCAGAGGACTGCATTTATCTTGCTTTGTATTTTCCTAATACTGTAAATTGAAAGCTCCATGATTTTTCTTTGTTACAGTTCATTGACTGAAACGGCTTAAGATCATTTCCAAAATGGATTCTCTGAAACATGTACAAGGTATGTATCACAATTTCCATCATCTCAAATATTGTAAATTGGGATTATTGAAGACTTTCCTAATTATTACAAAGGTTGGTATTTTAATAAAGGCAACTCAAGGTGTGGGTTACTGTAGTCATGTCCTACTTTGTGAACCATGGGCAACAGCTGAGTAGCCTAGTAAGTGGCCCGGAGAATCAGGATACCAGTTGGTGTGGAATGGGAGTGGGCATCTCAGACATATTCTCAGTTATAGACTTCCTTGTGCTCAGGTGGATATGACTATACAATCCACTGTAGTCCCTAACCTGTTAGAGGAGAGATCCTCACTTGGACTATGTGTAAGTATGGGTAGCATACTGTTTCACAGAATCTCGGTAGATTTACTGGCACATAAAAGAACTCCTGCAGGACTAAATTCCGGCACCTCGGCGTTTCCGAAAACCGTAAAAGAGTAGTTAGTGAGACGTAAAGCAAATAACATTATTATTATTAGTTTCACAGGATATATATATTTAAAAGCTAGTCGGTTTGGAGCAATCTATAAATAAATATATAAAAATGAAAATGAACGTGAATTAATGAGGCACTTTGAGGCATCTCAAAAACTTACAATTTGGTACCACTGAAGCCGATGACCTCAGGATCCCTAAAAATAAATTGAGAATTCTCAACATTTCCTGAGGGGGGCATGCTGGGAGTTTCAAATTTGGGGCTCAGCATAAGAATGCTGTTGGATATATTATTTTATCCAGAGCTATAACATATAGGTTTCATCGGTTAAAATTTTTTTCAGGATATTCCTAATTTTTACCCCCTCCCCCAAATCTAGATGGCGGCACAATCTGCCAGACAAGTTAGAAAATTGAAATTTGGCAAAATTATAGCTTTTAGGCTGTAAACGACGGGAAAATTCCAAGATGTTAATATTTTGCACGTTTTACACCCGAAAAATATTGAAATATAGAGGCAATTTTAATGACAGTGCAGTACTTCCTTTCGAGGTATTTGGTGGCTAAACGGTAAGTCGTATCACGAAACGGATGGCACAATCTCGTTTCAATTTCGAGTGATCTACAACTTTGGTTCTATGACTTTTTGTGTATATCTCTCCCTTATTTGTTGGATTTGGCTTTATTTCTCGATTGTACGTAAATTTTGTGCTTTTTACACATATAGTTCATAGTTTGTCACACGCACATTGACACAGTCGATGGCCATGTGCGAGCCAAATTTCATGATTTTAGCTTCCACATAAGTATGCGAATTAAGATATTAAGGGAATTATCATCAACGTCAGAGCGCCACACCAGGAGTCAGAGATACTATATGCAACCTGAGAATCACGGAGAATTTCGGACAATTTTGGACCAGGAACTGTACCGTACAATAAATTCGGAAACTGTCCTCATTCTCTCTCGACTTTGCTCAGCTTCATCATATTTCATGTTACTACCACACACTGTCATAGGAAAATATCATTTAGCATGTTGCATTTAACGTGTGAATAGAGCCACGCTACTTTGCATAATTTCCTGAAGGAAACATGTAATCTACTGCAAATTTTCATGTGAAGAATGGGTACAAATGGTAGATTTCGCTGAGCACACTCTGAAAATTCTAAGCAAGCCTTGGACCTATGGAGGTACGGAGTCCCACTCCCATCTGACAGGCGAGGGACTCCTTGGAAACAACTTGACGAAGAAAATGGAATTTGATGGGGAGCTATCAGTGTTAATGGGGCGTATAAAAGAAAGAAAGAAAGTAGAACTGGCTGAATCAGGGATGCTTCTGGATGTGCTAGGAGTAAATGGCATTCGAGTATGGGGAGATAACAGGGAAGAGATAGGAGATTGTAATGTGTACATGACGGGTGTTAAAAAGGGAAGGGCGAAGTGTGGAGTAGATCTGTTCATCAGGAATACTATTGCACGTAACGTAATTTCTGTTAGGCACATAAATGAGTGAATGATATGGGTAGATATGGTAGTTAGTGGAATTAGGACAAGAATAGTCTCATTGTATTCACCATGTGAGGGTGCAGATGAGGATGAAATAGACAAGTTTTATGAAGCATTGAGTGACTTAGTAGTCAGGATCACCAGCAAGGATAGGATAGGCCTGGTGCTAATGGGTAATTTAAAGACAAGATTTTGAAATAGAACTGAGGGATACAACAGGGTGATTGGTAATGTGGAGAAGGTATGGAAGCTGATGTAAACGGTAGTGATGAACTTTCAGTAGTGATGAAGTGGATGCTTTGGTATTTGCATATAATGTGGTGATTTGGGAAAAGGGAGAAAAGGAAGCACAAAGGAGACTGGAATTTGGAATGAAAATATGAAGGAGTTTGGAATGGTAATTAGTAAAAAGAAAACTGTAGTCATGCACTGTGTAAAAGAGAAAAAGAGAAGCCAAGTGAACATGGATGGAGAACGATTAGAGAATGTAGAACAGTTTACATATCTGGGTAGTACTATTAATGGAAGTAATGAAATCAACCCTGAAATTAACAGACTAAGTAAAAGTACAACACACCGAGCTCGATAGCTGCAGTCGCTTGAGTGCGGCCAGTATCCAGTATTCGGGAGATAGTAGGTTCGAACCCCACTGTCGGCAGCCCTGAAAATGGTTTTCCGTGGTTTCCCATTTTCACACCAGGCAAATGCTGGGGCTG
Organism: Anabrus simplex; assembly: GCF_040414725.1. NCBI lineage: Eukaryota > Metazoa > Arthropoda > Insecta > Orthoptera > Tettigoniidae > Anabrus > Anabrus simplex. The sequence continues at coordinate 245,733,188 of NC_090265.1, read as the reverse complement.
TACCTTAATTAAGGCCACGGCCGCTTCCTTCCCTCTCCAAGCCCTTCCCTGTCCCATCGTCGCCACAAGACCTATCTGTGTCGGTGCGACGTTAAGCAACTTGCAAAAAAAAAAAAAAAAAAAAAAAAAAAAGTACAACAAGTCGGAGAGCTTTTATGGGATGACAAAGTACCTAAGAGAATGAAATTAACATTATCTAAACAGTATTTCATACCAGTTGTAACGTATGGACTAGAAACACTGGTAACTAATAAGAGACAAGATAGTAAGATCCAAGCGACCAATTGGTGATATACTTCAGTGGTTTATTAGGGGGAAAGGACTGTTGGAAGTTGAGAGAGCAGACAAGGAGTGCAGGGAGAAACCTAGAGGTCAGTATATATGAACTCGACAAAGATATTACCATAGATGAAGTCCAGGATGTGTTAGACTAACTAAAGAGTAAATTGGCGGGGGTATGAACGGCATAAATAACTTGGTATGGAAAGAGATTGGTAAATACAGACAGATGAGAGAGGGAATAACAAAATTGTTTACAGGATATTCACTGGTGGTAAAATACCCAAAGAGTGGGTATCATTGCCCAATATAGAAAAAGAAAGGAAACAAAAATTTGTCAGGCAACTACCGAGGGATAACGCTACCTGACTCACTGAGTAAGATATATACAGGGGTTTTGGCAAATAGGTTAACGACCTGGGCAGAAGAACACTCAATAATATCAATGCTACAGCGAGGTTTTCGAAAAGGAAGAAGGACTACAGATAATATCATGACGGTGAAAACGATAATAGACAAATACTTAAGTACGGAAAAGGGCTGTGTGTAATTGGCCGCCATAGATTTTGAAAAAGCATTTGATACAGTCAGTAGGGAGGCACTGTTTGAGAAATTAGGCAGGTTGGGAGTCTCTAGGAAGGTGATACGGGCGATCGAGGCAATTTAACAGAAGTTTTATTGTTGTATCAAGATAGAAGAAAATGTAATCTGTGAGCCAATAGAGTGTAAGATCGGGTTGAAACACGGATGTAAACTCTTGCTTCTGTTATTTATAAATGATATCTTGGAAGGGCACGGGGGAACAAAATGGGCAGTACCAGTAGTACAGAAGCTGGAGATCCCAGAAATGATATTCGCAGATGACATCATTCTTATGGCCTTAACAGGAGGGTGTTTACGAAAAAGCTTGAAGGAGTTGTCGGTGTTAACGGGGAAGTGGGCTTTAAAAATTAACAGTAATAAGTCGAAGGTAATAACTATTCAAAAGAAAAGGAGGAGAAATAAGAAGAGGAATTGGGTGCTACAGGGGGAAAGAATAGAAGTAGATAAAATAGAGTACTTAGGAGTGCTGTTAAATAGAAGGGGAACATGGGAAGACCACATTAAGAGGGCAAAATGGAGAGGTGTCGTAGCACTATCTAGGTCACAATTTTAGTGGCGAAATTTCCAGGTACAGATTATAAGATTCTGAGATTAGTACTAAGGACATTAGTGTTAAGCAAATTATGGAGACTTGATCGGAAAAGGGATACATTAAACCAAATTATTTATTCATTTAGCAAGGTTATTATGGGTCTACCTCAGTGTACAGCAAATATGGGGGCGTTGCTATTATGCGGAGAATACATAGAAGTAGAGTGCGTCAGGTGAGTGTTGAACTATTGGATGAGACTGAAACGGGGGAAGGTGGCAGAGTGGTACAGGAGGCATTTAAGCAAGAAAAACATATGTTTATAGAGAGTTGGCTGGTAAAAATCAAAATCAATCTTGAAAAGGTAGGAATGGGTTATATATGGTTTGAACATGGAAAGGGAAAGGAGGCAGAAGTCAGAGAGCACTGATAGCTTAATAAAGGATATACAAAGGCAAAGATGGTTGGAGAATGTGGGAAAAGAGCTTCTCTGAGTTTATTTTATTAGGTAGTCCAGGTCTCCAATATTAGCATAAGATTTAGAGATAGGAGGTGGAGGAGAGGTTTAACTTTGGTGGCTCTTGGGGTTACACAAGAACAAGGGATGGACCAGGAGGAAAGACAATACACTATGCATTCTATGTGGGAAGAGGTTGGATGACTTACACTTAATAGGAGAGTGTGTAGAGACGAGAAGCTAAGGAGAAATTTCCTATGTGATAAACAACAAGAAATGTGTAGAATTGGTGATAAACGAAAAATTATTGCGTGGATCTCCAAAGAATGGATCATCAAGGGGAATTGGAATTTATTCCTAAGTGCCGTGAAGAAACTATGTGAAAGGAAAGTGAAATCGGCAAGTGGTGGTGAAGTAAGAAATGAGTATGTAAACACACAAGTGAAAAGGAATTTAAATGGTAACGAGTACGGTCCTGAGACAGCAGAAAAATCAGTGCACTCAGCAGAAAGTGTGATGATGTCAGAGTTCGCTAGGAGTGATATCGAAATATCAGATTAGCTGACTCAGGCAAGGAAAATGTCGGTCAATGCCAGGTATCGCATGCAGTAGCCGTTCGCCTTAGTTTAGCTTTACCTCTTCGTGTTACGTAACCTAAGCAGGATGTGTAACATTTCTTAGTCTTCTGGTCAGCACCAGACTCCACTCAGCAGTTAGCACTTCTGGTAGGAGCTATTATTATTAGTTTAAAATCATTATTGTCATGTGTGTAGCCTCGCGCTTCTTGGCAACCACAGTACATCTGGTAATCACCAGATTCCTACGTGCAGTGATCATTGCGGGGTGGTCCCACTATTATTGTCGTGAATAGCCTCGCTACCGGGCGAGTTGGCCGTGCGTGTAGAGGCGCGCGGCTGTGAGCTTGCATCCGGGAGATAGTAGGTTCGAATCCCACTATCGGCAGCCCTGAAGATGGTTTTCCGTGGTTTCCCATTTTCACACCAGGAAAATGCTGGGGCTGTACCTTAATTAAGGCCACGGCCGCTTCCTTCCAACTCCTAGGCCTTTCCTATCCCATCGTCGCCATAAGACCTATCTGTGTCGGTGCGACGTAAAGCCCGTAGCAAAAAAAAAAAAAGTAGCCTCGCGACAACAGTCTCCACCGGGCAGTGATCATGGCGTGGGGGGCCCACTATACTTGTCATAGCTTGTTCATTACTAATAACTGTAGATTAGATTTATTCACAGGGTTAACAGCTTTCCAGAAGTGAGTTGACGATGGGCCATTTTTTTCCAATTACTAATCGAATTATTATTTTGTCATTGTGCTTAATCAGGGGAGTTTATACATTCTGTACTTGCTTAGGCTATTATGAATTTGAACACTGTATTGGGCGAAGGTCTGTAAGGTTCAATAAATCCTGTATGTATGTATGTATGTATGTATGTATGTATGTATGTATGTATAATGAGATCCAAGCAGTAGAAATGACATTTTTAAGAACATCGGTTAAAAAGACAAGAAGAGATAAAATTCAAAATATTAAAATCAGAGAAGAACTAAATATAGAACCGTTAGTACAGAACATACAGAAAGCAAGACTGAGATGGTTCGGAGATGTAAAAAGAATGGGAAAGTAAAGGGTAGCAAGAAGGGAATTGGAAAGAGAAGTTAAGGGTAAGAGACCAGTTTGAAGACCAAGAAGAAAGTTTATGGATCAGATTTGCATTGACATTAGAGAAGCTGGATTGGATGTGGTGAAAGTAATGGAGCAGGAAAAGTGGAAGGACAGAAAGGAGTGGAAGAGGCTTGTTAACCACAGCCGGAGACTGGAGTGGGACATTGATGATGATGATGATGATGATTAGGAATGGGAAGCATTTTCTGGACTTCAGTGCTAGCTAGGATTAGCAGTTACAAATACATTCTTCAAGTATAAAGCTATTCACCACTATGCATGGGAGGGTAGGGACACCAGATCCGTAATAGACTATTATCTTAACAGACTTTGAATTCAGGAAATTTGTAAAGAATGTGCTGGTGTTCCAGGGACTTTTCGATGATACAGACCACTGTCTGATCTGTAGTGAACTATCAGTGCTTAGGATAGAGAAGGTGAAATCTTTCTGCAGACGAATAAGGGTAGAAAATTTCCAGGTCGAGGGAATTAGACAGGAAGTACATGGATATAATTCATTAGTTCCAAGCAATGGACAGTAAGCAGTTCAGGGTATAGAAATAGAATAGGTGGCATACAGGGATGCTGTAGTAGAAACAGCAAGGGAATGCCTAGAAACAACTGTGTGTAAGATGGGAAAAAGCAAACATCTTGATGGAATGATGAAGTGAGAGAAGTTTGTAAACATAAAAAGAAGGCTTATCAGAAATGGCTCCAAACAAGGACTGATGCAGACAGGAAATTGTACATAGATGAAAGAAACAGAATGAAACACATAGTTGCTGAATGAAAAAAAAAGTTGTAGGAAGATTTTGGGAATAACCAGGAAAGGCTAAGTCAAGCAGCAGGGAAACCTTTCTGGACAATAGTAATGTATCTTAGGAAGGAAGGGAAACCAGAAATGAATAGTGTTTTGGGTAATTCAGATGAACTCATAATAGATCCCAGGGAATCACTGGACAGGTGGAAGGAATATTTTGAAATCTTGTAAACGTAAAAGGAAATCTTCCTTATGACATCGTGAAGAATTGAGCTCATTGGGAGGTGGACAGTGATGCTGGTGAAATTATGCTTGGTGAAGTGGAAAGGATTTTCAGTTTACTGTATATGCACTAAGTGGAAAGGATGGTAAATAAACTTCATTGTCATAAAGCAGCTGAAATGAATGGAATTAGACCTGAAATGGTGAAATATATTGGGAATGCAGGGATGATATGGCTTCATAGAGTAATAAGATTAGCATAGAATGTTAGTAAGACATCTTCTGATTTGACAGATGCGTTAGTTGCACCTATCTATGAGTAAGGGGACAGGAAGGATCGCAATAACTATCAAGATATCTCATTGATCAGTATACCAGGGAAAGTGTTCACTGTCATCTTGAAAGTGAGGGTGCGATCAGTGGTTGAGTGTAAGTTGGATGAAAACCACTGTGGTTTCAGACCGCAGAGGGCTGTCAAGATCAGATTTTCAGTATGCGCCAGGTAATTCAAAAATGCTACAAGCTGAATAAACGGTTATGTTTATGTCTTGTAGATGTAGAGGAAGCATATGGCAGGTGCCAAGGAAAAAGATTTTTGCCGTGCTTGGGGACTGTGGGATTAAGGGTTTGTTTGTCCAACCCTTGTCCCGTTTCCCTACGGGGTCGGGTATGAGATGAATCTCTCGTGGCAGGTTTTTATGACCGGATGCCCTTCCTGACGTTAACCTCATCAGAGGAGTTAATGAGATGAAATGAATGACGTGATATATGATGGCAGGGAGAGGGTGAAACCTGGTGCCGGCACATAGTCTACTCCTGTCGAATAGCACCAAGGCGTCTGCTCAAGGCTTAACGTCTCCATCCGACGGACAAATCACCATCTACAGCGTCATATGCCCTCACTCCATATGAGCACTGTGGAAAGGTTTGGAATTTAATCCAGGCTTTTGGCACGTGATCTAGTGATCAGAAATTGTATACCACCACCTCCCCTACCCTGCTGGCCAACATTCTGATGGTGAAATTTTTTCAACTAATGGGACTCGAACCGGCTTACCTCGGTGTCAGACCGTTTAGACTTCATGGTCTTAATGGTCATGGCCACCAGGCGGGTGACTGTGGGATTAAGGGTATATTACTAAAATCAATCAAATGCGTGTATGTTGACAATTGGACTGCAGTGAGAATTGATGATAGAATGATAAAATGAGTTCTCTGTTCAAGGTACTTGCAGGAGTTAGACAAGACTGTAATCTTTCACCTTTGCTGTTCATTGTTTACATGGATCGTCCCTCAGGCAGAGCATGCGTAAGAATAACACCCTCTTAGTCATATGCTGCAGTCAGCATAAGCTTCACACGACTGGATTCCTGTCGAAATTTCTGTGGACGTGGCAAACCTGGGTGACACCACTAATTTGATTGACACTGCAACTCAGGCTCGTAGGCTCATGCCCACATCTCATCAATGGCGATAATACTCTGCAGAAATGAGTCTCCTTCATTGCAGTATCCATCCAGGTGGATGCCAGCCAGTGCATACCAGTGTCATTTCTGTACATTGGTGAGTTGGTGTGGAACCCAATGTGATGCAGTTTTCCTCATGTTAAGACATTTCATCAGTATGTGCCACACCGTTTGATGACTGAGACCAACTTCTACGGATAATTCCTGGACAGTCCATCGATGTTCAATGAAAACGACACCACTCACGATGTCAGTCTGATCTTGAGAAATTCACAGTCTCATTCCAACCCGCATGAAACCCCTTGACTGTCATGCAACCGTTCTATCCGGTAATGCATTTCTCGCCACAGGCTTCACATATTGATAACATTCTGATGCATTTTTGCTATGGGCAACTACGATTTTAATCCACGAACGCTGATCACCTTTTGAAAACATTCTTTAGAGCGGTGAAATCAACACTCTTCACTTGAACGCCACACAGCAACAACATTTTCCAACTAGATCCCCATTACATGCACACTACACATCGACCACAGCGTCACCTGACTACTCCCATACCTTATTTGCATATGTTCAATCTCCTACGAGTACCTGGACTATATTGCCACTACTTTATTTACAGCCCTCATATGTATGTGACTAAGACATAGCCAGTGATGAAGACTAAATATTCAGTTGCCAAGTGAAAATTCGCAGAATTACGATGAAAACGGGAGAAGTTGGGGAAGACCACTATAGCATAGCCAGTTGCTGTAGTGGGAGTAAGGTATTTCTTTAATGCCCTCAAAAAAAAGAAGAAAAAAAGATTGTGACTATCCTGTGCTAGACTAAGAAGTTTCACCTAAGTAGTATAGTTAGTTTAGGTATTTATTAACTCAGTTTAGTGGACATGCTTAAGTCATGAGCAATTGTTTGTTTATGGTCTCAGTTCCTGATGCGGTATGTGATAGGGCTTTGTTTCAAATAGATGCTTTTTTGTTTTAACTCATTGGGAATATGTATTTAACCTATTATACTGAAGGGAAACATTGATGTTTTCATACTCTCCTATTAATTAATTAATCATAAGATCATATACTATTCTACTACCAGAAAGTTAGTACTTGATTTGCTGGGTGTGCTTTTTACTCTTTTTACGACTGACTAGCCGATGTACCTGTGCTTCGCTATGGGATTCTGAGAAAGACTGTCTTTGTAGTTTTCCGAACTGAAGTCAACATAGGTTATTACAAAAACGTTAGTAGGAAAGTTGCGATTAAAAGTAATGTTATCATATAAAATACTCGATGAAATAAAAACTGCACATTTTCTCACTTTTAACGAACAGTACTATGGTTTACAAGTGATTAATCTCATTGGTAGACCGTATTGAAGTTCAGTTGAAGTACTATTGAAGTACTACGATGCTGATCTAATAGTCCAAAGTTCCAGAGCTGGAATGACCAGGCCGCAGACAGCTGTGAACACTTCTCTGCCATTATTCCATTTAATATGCACACTGCTCATTCCAATCGGTGCCACAGGGATTGAACAGCTCGAATGCTGTGATGAACCAGTGTGTTACGTACCAGTAGTATTAGAAAATTTATGAACCAGAGTAATGGCATGCTAAAGAAGAAGATTATCTTACTCCTCAGCTACTTCCCGCCAATATTCAGGCAGAATGTTACACTCTGTACGACCGGGTGAGTTGGCCAAGTGGTTAGGGGCGCGCAGCTGTGAGCTCACATCCTGGAGATAGTGGATTCAAACCCCACTGTCGGCAGCCCTGAAGATGGTGTTCCATTATTTATCCATTTTCACACCAGGCAAATGCTGGGGCTGCACCTTAATTAAGGCCAAGGCCGCTTCCTTTGCACTCCTAGCCCTTTCCTATCCCATCGTCACCATAAGACCTATCTGTGTCGGTGCGACGTAAAGCGAATTAAAAAATACCCAGTACGCAGCAGTAATCCTATCTATCGGAGATGAGTGGCAACAAAAGACACAAAGCACATCACAACAAACAATGGTCAATGTAATGTTATTGCTGATCAATTTTATGAGCTTTCTGTATAGTAGGCCTTCTCATTTAGTTTTCTTTCAACTCTTGTGATATTAGGGAGTCTTATAAAATTTATAGCATAGACCATAGTTCCTTATTCTCCTACTTTACATACCGTACTTCATTAAATTCTGTTTACCCATTTTCTTGTGTTTCGGCGCTGATACGGACTTAGTAACAAAAATCCAAATTCATGATTATCTTTGTGATCATAGACGGCACGGTAAAAATGTATAAGACACAAATGATCGGAAATATAATACTATATAACTTCATTTGTGTATTATTTATCGATACGACCACTATAACAAATATTTTATAATTAAATTTTAGGCCTTCCCTTAAACTACATTTCACTCAACATGAATAAAATTATTTATGGCCTGGATTGTAGCGTTATTCCCCGACTTTGCATACCGATTTTCATTAATAACATAAATGTTAGAGAATTAAATTTTAGGCCTTTCCCTAAGCTACCATTTCTCTCAGCGTGAATAGAATTATTTATGGCCTAGATTGTAGCGACTTGTTCACCGACTTTGCATACCGATTTTCATTAAATTCTCTTCATCCGTTTTCTCCTGATGCGTGTACATACATACATACATACATACATACATACATACATAGAGAAATTACGGAAAATGAGAAGTGCATTTCCTTGTTTTTGTGGACATGGCCGATGCAGAAATACCATCCTTTTTACATTCTGACCAATATACGAACAAAACTGTTATTATATATATATATATATGTATATATAGATAGATAGATTTTGGTGTTCTTCCTGTTTTGTGGGCTTCTCCAGCAAGAAATTTTATTACCGGCCGAGTTGGCCGTGCGGTTAGGGGTGCGCAGCTGTGAGCTCACATCCTGGAGACAGTGGGTTTGAATTTCACTGTCGGCAGCCCTGAAAATGGTTTTCCATGGTTTCGCATTTTCACACCAGGCAAATGCTGGGGCTGTACCTTAATTAAGGCCATGGCTGCTTCCTTCCCATTTCTAGGCTTTTCCTGTCCCATTGTCGCCATAAGACCTACCTGTGTTGGTTAGACGTAAAACAAAAATATTATTAGCTTCACTGTTTATTTTATTTCAGTTATTATACTTTCTTACTTGGTTCATTCTAGTATATTTGTGTCTAATTTAATTTGTACAATAATCTCCACAATATAATGTTTTCCTAATGGCAGATTTTAGATTTATCTTCTGACATTCCAATACAGAATCAGCTAGTTGTTTTGCTGTTGACAGGTGCAATCTAATTTTGGGCATGTTAGGGGTTGATCCTTGTTCTTTGTAGAATTCACCTCTTCACATGCTACTGTGCAATAATTGCTGCTAAAAATGTTGATTGAATGAAGATGTGGCACAAGATCGTCATGACCATATTAATTGCAAGTTGTCCACTTCATGACCGCATCAGTGAGTTAAATCAACTTATTAGGTTAAATTATCACCTAATCAATACTTTATTTTTACATGCCTTTGGCTGAAGATGACCACTAAGTGTTCGAAACGTGTACTGTGATTGTTAATGTTTTTATAATTTTGCCAAAGGCATGTAATGAAGTATTGATTAGGTCGTAATTTAATCTAATAAGATGACCATATTAAGATGAAAATTTGGTGCTACTTCTTCCTTGATTTACTTTTGTTGGATCTTATATTTTCCCAGTTTTTATGGTTTGATTGGCCAATGGTGTGCTGGTTAAGTTCATTTCATGTTTTGAACTAGGACAACCAGAACAAATTAATTTTAATTTTAATTTGTTCTGGCCACATTTATTGTAACATTGTATAAGGTTTTTACTTTTATATGTCATTCCATTACCATCCCATCCCCCCTTTTCATCCACATCATTTTATTTTAGATTATGTCTTTGCTTGCATTCTTGGCTAGGCTGATGATGGTCCAAACAACGGACCGAAACTAGTACCTATAATGTTTTAACAAACGTTAAATGATTTTAAGTATTGAGAAGGTGGAACAATAAAATTGTACTCATTTTTAAGGAAACTTTCTGATCATGCCTTGTGCCAGTAGTAGTTTTCGTGTTGGTTTTATATCATGCTGATTATTTTGACAGTTTTTTTAATAACAGCAAGGGTGTCAGAATTTTGTTCAGTAGGAATTCGTATATATGCCAGTAAATTGACTGACTCAAGGTTGGTGTACTTGAACACCTTCATATGGTAGTAGACTGAGCCAGAATTGAACTAACTTAGGCTGAAAGTTGCTTGAGACATGGAAGGTGGACTGAGGAGCAGTAGAGCAATATTCTCATCAAGGATTCAGTTACTGATCTCCATGTGGAACAAAAAAATTGGGGACAAACCTTGTGGAGTGTTATGACATTTGTACTATCTTAATGGATCAGCTCTCATGGCTGAACCACTCAGCTTAGCTTATTTGCGTTTCTCAGTTAAATATTTTCATAGTGTTGTTGCTTGCCAGTGTTTTTCAAAACAAGGACATCGATCTGAGCTACTAAACTATAAAGATAACATTTACATAGATTTCAGTCTCATAATGAATTGATAAACGCTTTAGATGAGAAGAGTGCTAGTCATCTGTAAAAGATTAGAATTTTGTTACTTGAATGTGTAAATGAATCTTGAAAATTACATTTTGTGAAGTGGATTACAATATACTTTATTAGAGTAAAACTTGGAAGTGTGTGTGTATTTTTAAAAATGTATTTTAATGTTTATATTTTCTTCTGTCATTTTGATTTTTCTCCATGTGTGCATGTTTTTCAGGTGCTTTTCCCTTGCTTGACTTCTTGAATAAGAATAGCTCCTTTGTAGAATCTGGTATAATTCTTGATTGGACTGAGAGCATTTTTATCATACTATGAGTTACTGTTGCAGTAGCTTTGAAAATTAAATTATTAGAAAATGTCCTTATTTCTTGTTTCCTCTTCTGAATACTTGTGGAATTGTTTGCTATAAATGAGTTTGCTGAACAGCTTGTTGCGGACATGTGCAAAACTGATAATTCTCTGCATTATCTATCTAGGTTCATATCGATTAGCGTAAGAGCTTATTATATATATTTTTTGCAGAAAAAATAAAATAAAATTTGTGGACCACATACAATATGCTTGAACCTCCTTGTAATAAAACCTGTTGTAATTTTGTAAAGCCATTTGTTTTTACTATTTTCTGTGTGTTGAAGAAAGAAGTACAATGCTTAATTTGTCAAAACAGGTGTCTCATCACTGTGAATATAAGAACAACTTTAGTTGACGTTACCATAGACAAGCTCTGAACAATCTTATGTAACCAAACAATCACTAAAAGCACAAAGAAACATCTTGTGTATATGTTAAGTGTTTATAATTTTTTTTTCCTAACTGTTTATCCTGGACAATGAATGTAGATGACAAACAAGTCTTTTATATGTGTTTGTGATGTAGACTTGATGGAGGATATAGTGAGTATCTTGGACCAACGGAAAATGTGATGACTCCATAATTGAAGATTTCAGTATCTTATTAACTTTTGTCAACCAGAGACTTACTATTCAGAAGAGACAGCAGCGTAGAAAATAAAAAAAGACAGAATTTCTTGATTAGAGACTGATTTCTCGCACCTCTTTGAGATAATATCTAGAACCCGTAATATACTGGTATCAGAGGAAATTGTCTATTTTTAACCTCAATTGACTGAGGAATTGAACATGAGATGATGATACTCAGAATGTATTGACTGAAGGAGAGATGAAGATGACAGCAAAATTAGAAGCCATAGTAGCAAACAAGAGATTCAGGATTTGTAATGTTACTGTTTATGTCACTATGTCATGAATGGGCATTTATTGGTTCACGAACCACAAGAGCTTCTTGGCCTTCGCCCAGGCTATAAGAGTTGGGCGTGCAGGAGATAAGTGTTCATCTGTCCATTATTTCTTCATATCGTGCAAATGTAAAAGAAATATGATTGAGTAAAATTTTTTAATTTATTGCTTGTTTACTGCAGTTTAAATTACAAATAAATTGTAATAGGTATTTGTATAAGAATTGGCAACTACCTATGCACTCATTGTCCAGTTGTGCCTCCATCTACCAGTTCATTCCAAACTTTGTGGTGTTTGCTGTCTTTGTGGATTGTTTACCAAATGGCTTGGGGTATGCCCACACATTTTTGCTCAACGTGAGATGGGTAATTTCATATTCATAAAATGTTGAATGAATCAGAAATTTACCATTGTCATTACCTAACTTTTGACAAATCATTCTAATACACCACATATTATTGCTCCAGTAATGCCAATTTCATGAAGTTACAGTTTCTTAGTGTCGTAAAATTAGAGTCATGATAGCTGTGTGGCTTTGTCACTTATTTCTCACCAAGGTGCTTGTGATTTGAATCCCACCCAATGGGCGTGAAACTTTTGAAATGAAAAGTCATGTCCCTGAACATATGAAACTGGAGATCCCATGACTATGGTCATGATATCAACAGCCATGCAAAATGATGAAAACTGAGCTTGATACCTGCAGTCGCTTAAGTGTGGCCAGTATCCAGTATTCGGGAGATAGTGGGTTCAAACCCCATTGTTGGCAGCCCTGAAGATGGTTTTCTGTGGTTTCCCATTTTCACAGCAGGCAAAAGCTGGGGCTGTACCTTAATTAAGGCCACGGCCGCTTCTTTCCCACTCCTAGCTCTTTCCTGTCCCATTGTCCCGTCGTCGCAATAAGACATATCTGTGTCGGTGCGACGTAAAGCAACTTGTAAAAATAAATTTATATCTGCATCACCGTAGATGAAATGACAGATGCCTTGGGGTGCTACATTGCCAGCCTTATTGTTGGGAAACTGAATCCAGAAGCCCCCTAATCTGTTCAAGAATCCTGGAACAAACCAACCATGCAAAAATTGCATGATTTGTTAATGACAGGTTGAAAGTTTTGTGGCCTGAAGGCATACAAGCAGATTAAGTACTTGTTTCGTATTCAGATTGCCCTAACACAGCTCATTTCACATGTTTTGCACACACATTACAACGTGTCACTGAACAAGTGAGATTTAATTTTATGAAAGTACGGTAAATAATTTAATAGTGTCAACAGTTAAAGTACTTGTGAAAGCCCCAATGACAGTTCAACATTATAGAGGACATCTACTGCACATAGCCTTGCCACCTGAACCTATCTTAACATGATGGGATGGGGCACTTGGATTCAAGCTGTTATTTTTTGTAATGAACAGTTTGAAACTGTGAAGTCAATTGTAGATCCATTTTTCCCCAAGTCAGTAGCATCATTACGCGGTTCTCAGACTGCATTCAGTTGGGCAGCATTATTGCATACTTTCAGAGCAATTTTACTTAGACTGCAGAGAGCATTACAAAGCTAGGACCCATTGATCTTTCGTTTCAAGAATCCATGAACGGTAGTGGAGAACGCTAAATTGAAACTTAGTAGTATCATGACAGGACAAATCGGCGTCAGAATTTGTCCATGTAATCTTGAAACAAAATCCAGTTTTTAAGTTTTCTGTCTGTTTGCAAGATCATTCATAGCAAACAAGCGAGATCCCCCAAAAGATATTACATCCAGCTAGTTTTATATTTTAAAATATGCACCGTTGACTTCCTGCGATGTTGAACGGTTCTTCTCAACATACAAGAAAATTTAATTGGATCAGCTCCTAAACATCACAGTGGAAAACATGGAGAAGTACTTGGTGACACAATGCGCATTACGATTAAAAAAAGTTACTGTATTAATTGTGTTACTCAATAGGGATTTAGAGACCGATTCTATATTAACTTTATTTAGTAATGTTTATTTGTTTCATTTTTAGGGCATTAGGAAATTAGCTTAAAAAATACATTGTATAATTCATTCCATTATTATTATTATTATTATTATTATTATTATTATTATTATTATTATTATTATTATTAGCGTATGATGTGTACATGACAGTCAAAGTATACAAACATAATGTAAAATATACAAATATACAGCTTGATGACAGCATCAGGACTTCACCTTTATATTTTAATATCCAAATTTTTAATCCATGTAATCACTTCTGGTGTTAGTTCAAAAAATTCCTCCACAGAACCAGGAAATGCACGTAGAGGGCACTCTTGAACTATGTGCTTGATAGACTGCGCTTGAGCACCAGAGTCACAGCAGGGAGAATCTACCCATCCCCATAGATGTAAGGCTGCGCCACTCCCAACACATCGGATCCTGTTCAGGGTTTACCAAACAGCACGGGGCAAACTGAAGCCAGCCAGTTTCATGCTGGGGTCGAAGATATCACATAAGCCACTGGGAGACAACATCCTCCACTCTTCTCTCCAGGCTTTCCTAGGATTGAACTGAGGACATGACAGGTCCAAAGCTGTCTTCCACGCTGGTTTTCTTGATTTCAGCCTGGTTGTAGTGTGCTGCTTTATATCTTGATATTTAGGAAGGGCCTCATTCTTCACTATTCTGCACCATAAGATAGTAAGTGCTTGTTGTCTCCGTGATTTACAGTGCATAACATTTTTTTCAAATATTTGGGGTAAATCCGCCTGCAGTTATAAGAATAGAGGGCTTTGAAAAAGAGGCAGCAATCTAGAAAGGAGTGAGGCAAGGCTGCAGTTTGTCCCCTCGCCTTTTCAGTGTTTACATAGAACAGGCGATAAAGAAAATTGAAGTGGAATTTGAAAAGGGAATTAAGGTCCAAGGAGAGGAAATCAAAACCCTGAGATTTGCTGATGATATTGTTATTTTATCTGACTCTGCAAAAGATCTGGAAAAATTGCTGAATGGTATGGACAGAGTCTTCGAGGAGGAATACAAGATGAAAATAAATAAGTCCAAACTAAAAGTAATGGAGTGCGTTCGAACAAAGTCAGGTGATGCAGGAAATTTAGATTAGGAAATGAAGTCAAGGAAGTAGATGAATATTGTTACTTGGGTAGTAAAATAACTAATGATGGCAGAAGTAAAGAGGACATAAAATGCAAACTAGCACAAGCAAGGAAGGCCTTTCTTAAGAAAAGAAATTTGTTCACCTCGAACATTAATATAGGAATTAGATGTTTTGAAGACTTTCGTCTGGAGCGTGGCATTGTATGGAAGTGAAACATGGACGATAACTAGCTCAGAAAGAAAGAGAATAGAAGCTTTTGAAATGTGGTGTTACAGAAGAATGCTGAGGTGGGATGGGTAGATAGAATCACGAATGAAAAGATATTAAATCGAATTGGTGAGAGGAGATGGATTTGGCTAAATTTGACGAGAAGAAGAGATAAAAAATAATAATCGTATGGCCTCAGCTACCGTTTGCAGACATTTCGATTTGACGCCATCTGGCTGTCTGCTCATCAATTTCGACGTTCCGTTTTACTCTAGGTCCGCTAGATGGCAGACAGAGTAAACCGGATCTCTCTTGGGCATCTATGGCTGAGAATTAATTTTGTCAGGTAAATACCAAATGTATCACCAGAGATCTTTTACATGCCGACATCGTACGACATGGAGTGTCGAATGGACTTTTTTCCGCCCTTCATAAATCCGACTACCTCTGCCGGGTTTGAACCCGCTATCTTGGGATTCGGAGGCTGACACTCTACCACGGATCCACAGAGGCAGTCAGAAGAAGAGATAGAATGATAGGACACATGTTAAGACACCCAGGACTTGTGCAGTTGATTTTTGAGAGAAGTGTAGGCAGTAAGAACGGTAGGGGTAGACCAAGGTATGAACATGAGAAGCAGATTAAAGCAGATGTAAGATATAGAAGTTATGTAGAAATGAAAATGTTAGCAATGGATAGGGGGTATGGAGTGCTGCATCGAACTGGTCTATGGACTGATAATCAAACAACAACAACTTTTTTTTTTTTTTTTTTACATCCCACTAACTACCCTTTGATGGTTTTGGAGACACTGAGGTGCCAGAATTTTCTCCCGCAGGAGTTCTTTTGCTTGACAGTAAATCTACCGACACAAGGCTGATATGTTTGAGCACCTTCAAATACCACTGAACTGAGCCAGAATCAAACCTGCCAAGTTGAGGTTGGAAGACCAGTGCCTCAGCCGTCTGAACCACTCACTCAACATGAAAAAATAACATTAAGTACCTATTGTGACAGTGGTTGAAACTTGACCAAGGAAATGCAGGTGAAACTCTGATACAGAAAGCAGATATTACATTTCTGAAAAGTGATATTACTGAAGACAAGAGGATAATGAGAAATGAAGACATGGAAGGAATTAAAAACGGAAAAGTTGAGAGATAAATTGGAGATGTGGAGACTGAAATGTTTAAAATGAATTAAGGAAGCATGTCAGAATAAACTGTAGATTTACAAGTAAAGAAAGTCTGCGGAGGATTCTGATTATTTTGGGTAGATCTGGTGAGAACAGCATAACACAGTAGTACCTGGACTGGAACATGATGACGGAAATATTGTGCAAAAATGGGACAAACCACATTTTTCATGACCTTGTTGCATGTGGATAAGGGAATACGAGGGTGGTGGTGATTACATAATATGTATTTCTTTATTAATGCTCCGGTCTTGTCTATGTTACTAATTGGGAACTATTCTGATCAGTTGTACTTACGGAAATTGTGTACCTGTAGCGGAAGTAATACATTTACATAATCCTGCTTAAAACTTGCATAGCCTATACTGTAAATACATAACATTAGTTAATTGAGATATGTGATTTAAGGTATATAAGAACAGGATTATCAGTTCTGTACAGTTACGATTGGTGGTGGGAGAGAGAGAGAGAACATTTTCTGTTGAATTTTTCAAAGAAACTAGACAAAGCTTGCATGAGAATGTTGCATGAAATTTAATGTCTGCATTATTAACATCCTATTAAGTCTTGATGATTTAATTATCAAACCATACTGTGGTTAAACATGACATCTTTTTTCATATGGAATAAATCCATATTCAACTGATTTTTCACTTGCACAGTTGGAGCAGGATTTACATGTGATTGAGTCTGTGATATTATACTGTGAGTCTGTGTTGTTATATACCTGTAGGAGATCTAGACCCACCTGTATTTAGCTTGGCTTTTCCTTATCTTATTGAAGTTTTATATGCAATTCTTATTTTTATTTCACCTGTCGTTTTCAGAAGAACATTTACTGTTTATTCTTAAATATCTTCTATTCATAATCTGTTTTCAGGTTTGCTTTGTTGTCTTGCCTTCCAAACACACCTCATAACTCTCTCTCTAAACATCTTTATCTAAGCTCCTAAGTAACTGCTTCTTGACTTCCTGGCTTTATTAACAACATGAGTGGAAGAAAACCTGGCCCCAGTAAAATTACGCTAGGGATGCTTAAGGGTATGTATGGTTAGGATTACGAAGAAGGCCGTATTTTATTGTCCCATGATGAACCTTTTATTTGTATGTTCTTTGTATTTTGTTATTATTTCTAGGCAAATCCATAGCAACCTCAGTTCCTTCATTTGCTATTCGTTTTCATTCTGGTGATGAAGAACTCGAAGAAATATACCCAAGTGCAGATGAAACAGATGATGAAGCTGAAAAGACAGGTACGTGGTAAACAGCAATATTTACTTTTAAGACCTGTGTGGCCATAAGTTGAATCCAGGAGATGGTTCATTAGTTTCTGTGGTCTTCCGTTTCTATTTTCTTTTCTAACAGATATCACTGATGTCCTCCTCTGTGAACCATGCGTTGTTGTGGTAGCTTGTGCATCCCAATGAAGCAGATAGCCGAGCCGTATGTGAAACCATATCGGATGAGTATCTGTCGAGAGACCAGGGTAACGAATGGTTCATCGAAAATGGGAAGCAGCCTTTCAGAAGTTGAATTATCGGTAGTCTGGATGATTGATATAGCCTTGTAATATGTTTAACATAGCTTAGCTTTGTTGATACTGGTATAGGGCTGAAAGCAATAGGGAAACTACAGCTATAACTAACTCCTGAGGATGTGCAGTTCTCTTTGTATGAATGATATGCTGAGGATTGCTTCCTCCCGGCTAAAAATATTCTAGATGTAAAATAGTCCCCCATCGAATCACTGGGTGGGGACTGCTCGGGGTAGGGCAATCATCGGGAAGATGAATACTGATTGTCATTCTGTGATTTGCAGCATGGAATGTTAGAAGTTTGGATGGATGTGGTAGTGTAGAGAACCTCATGGATAAACTAAAGTTAGATGTGGTTGGTATAAATGATGTTGGCAGGAAGAACAGGATTTTTTGGTCAGGCGACTAAAGAATCATCAGCCCAAAATCAAACATGGGAAATGCAGGAGTTGGTTTAATAATGAATAAGAAAATAGGGCAGCAGGTATGCTGCTACGACCAGCATAGTGAATTAATCATAGTTGTCGAGATAGACCACCAAGCCAATGCCCACAACTATATTGCTGGTCTATATGCTTACGAGTTAAGCAGATGAGGCTGAAATCGAAAGAATATATGAATAGATAGGAAATTTAATACAATACGTAAAAGGAGACAAGAATCTAATTGTGATGGGAGATTGGAATGCAAGGAATGAAAGAAGAAGCCGCCTGGTTGAAGTCTGCGCCGATCATAATTTAGTCCTTGCTAATATTTAGTTGAAACACCACAAATGACCACTGTATACTTGGATGAGACCTGGAGAAACAGGAAGGTATCAATAGATTTCATTATGATTAGGCAGAGATTCAGAAACTAGGTGTTGAAATGCAAAACCTTCCTCGGAGCAGCTGTGGACTCTGGCTGCAACTTGGTTGTCATGAAATGCCACCTGAAGTTGAAGAAATTGAAGAAAGGAATGCAAAAAGATGGGATCTAGTTAATTTGAAAGAAAAAAGTGTTTTGGATTGTTTCAGGGAATATGTTACACAAGGACTGAATAAAAAAGGCTGAAGGAAACACAATAGATGAAGACTGGACATTCATGAAGAATGGGATCAAGTCGGGCTGCTGAAGACAAGTTAGGAAGAAAGGTAAGTCCAAGTAAGAATAAGTGGATAACGTGATAGGCGTTAGACATGGTAGTTAAACCGTGAAAATACAAGAATTTTTTAAAAAAAATGAGGTGGGCAGTAAACAATACAGGCAATTAAAGAATGAAGTAGATAGGAAGTGAAGGACAACTAAGGAAGAATGGCCGAAGAGAAGTGCAAGGATGTTGAAGGATGTATGGTCCTAGGAAATGTAGATGCTGCGTACAGGAAAATCAAGGAAACATTTGGAGAAATGAAAACTAGGTGTACAAATATTAAGAGCTCAGATGGATGACCACTTTTAGGGAAGGAAGACATGGCAGAAACTTTATATACAATTGTACCACGGGAAATAAGTGATGATAAAGTTCTGGAGCAAGATGAGGTTGTTGATGCTGATGAAATGGGAGACTCAATTTTGAGATTAGAATTAGGTTAAGCTTTGAGAGACCTAAATAGGAACAAGCAACCTGGAATTGATGGCATACCCTCAGAATTACTGACTGTCTTTGGTCAAGCCAGCATAGCAAGGTTGTTCCATTTAGTGTGTAAAATGTATGATACAAGAGAAGTGTCATCTGAGAGAGTTTGCATTCGGGAGATAATGGGTTTCAACCCCACTGTTGGTAGCCCTGAAGATGGTTTTCCATTGTTTCCCATTTTCACACCTGGCAAATGCTGGGGTTGTACCTTAATGAAGGAAGATTCTGAAAGTTATTGGGATCAGATACCAAGAAAGAAGAGTTCTCTACTTTGTGTACAAAAATCAATCTGCAGTGATAAGAATGGAAGGCTATGAAAAAAGAAGCAGTGATCCAGAAAGTAGTGAGCCAAGGCTGCAGTTTGCCCCCTCTCCTTTTCAGCGTTTACATAGAACAGGCAATAAAGGAAATCAAAGAGGAATTTCGAATCCATGGAGAGGAAATCAAAACTCTGAGATTTACCAGTGATGATGTTTTATCTGAATCTGCAGAAGATTTGGAGAAATTGCTGAATGGTGTGGACACAGTCTTGGAGAAGAAGTCCAAGATGAAAATAAACAAATCCAAAACAAAAATAATGTAATGTGTCCCCTCTCCTTTTTAATGTTTACACATAGAACAGGCAGTAAAGGAAATCAAAGAGGAATTTTGAATCCAAGGAGAGGAAATCAAAACCCTGATATTTACCAATGATATGTTAACTGAATCGGCAGAAGCTCTGGAGAAATTGCTGAATGGTGTGGACACAGTCTTGGAGAAGAAGTGCAAGATGAAAATAAACAAACCCAAAACAAAAATAATGTAATGTGTCCCCTCTCCTTTTCAACGTTTACATAGAACGGGCGGTAAAGGAAATCAAAGAGGAATTTAGAATCCAAGGAGAGGAAATCAAACCTCGGAGATTTACCAATGATATTTTAACTGAATCGGCAGAAGCTCTGGAGAAATTGCTGAAAGGTATGGACTCAGTCTTGGAGAAGGAGTAAAAAATGAAAATAAACAAATTCAAAACAAAAGTAATGGAATGCAGTTGAATGAATTCAGGTGATGCAGGAAATATTAGATTAGGAAATGAAGTTTTAAAGGAAGTAGATGAATATTGTTACTTGGATAGTAGAATAACTAATGGTGACAGAAGTAAGGGCATAAAATGCAGACTAGTACAAGCAAGTAAGGCCTTTCTTAACAAGAGAAAATTGGTCACAGCGACCATTGAGATATGAAGTAGGAAGATGTTTTTGAAGACTTTGGTCTGGAGCTTGGCATTGTACGGAAGTGAAACATGGATGATAACTGGCTCAGAAAGAAAAAGAATAGAAACTTTTGAAATGTGGTGTTACATAAGAATGTTGAACGAGAGATGGATAGATCAAATCACGAATGAAGAGAGATGAATTGGATTGGTGAGAGGAAATTGATTTGGCTGAATTCGACAAGACTAGACTAATAGGACACATTTGAAGACACCCAGGACTTATTCAGTTAGATTTTGAGACAAGTGTAGATGGTAAGAATGGTAGGGGTGGACCAAGGTATGAATATGACAAGGAGATAAGAGCAGATGTTGAATGTGGTTTCGTAGAAATGAAAAAATTAGTACAGAATAGGGTGTCATGGGAAGCTGCATTAAGTCAGTATATGGATTGTAGACTCAAACAACCACCACCTCGATTTTATTTTATTATTGTCACTGTGGATTCTGGAGCGCTTGTGACCAGTTTTCTTACTATATCATTTGCTTACATTGTATTATTTGGTTAAGCTCTCATGGCCGTGAGTTTTCATGAACAAATGGAAATTCAAGGCAAAGTATTCCACTAGAGGCTGATTACGTGAGATCCTCTAGAAGCCAAAGAACTCACCAGAAAATATTGATACTGAAAGTGATTGAGTCCGATGTGGAAGATAGGGAAGATGAAACAGTGCTATCAAATCAAACAATCAATACTGATCTGCATTTAGGGCAGTCGCCCAGGTGGCAGATTCCCTATCTGTTGTTTTCCTAGCCTTTTCCTAAATTATTTCAAAGAAATTGGAAATTTATTGAATGTCTCCCTTGGTAAGTTATTCCAATCCCTAACTCCCCTTCCTATAAATGAATATTTGGCCCAGTTTGTCCTCTTGAATTCCAACTTTATCTTCATGAAAGATGAACAGGAAAACAAATGAATCTTGTAAAATGTGGTGACTGCCTGTGAGACTATGCCTTGAACATTGACCACAGTTGAGCGTTGTTATACAGAAAAGGGGTTTGCTTTTTGCAAAATCCATTCGTTATAATTAATTTCGTTACGTCTTTTCAATTTATGTTTTGAAGAGTAAGAAGGTATTTTTAAATTTTGATTACTTCAGAAACTTAAGCATGTATTTTTATAATGCAAAGAATGAAAATATATATTTCGTGCATTTCTCAAGGTATATGAAATGGGTGATTTTTATGGAGTACCGTATATTTCATCATTGATAATCATGAAAAACAGATGTTTAAAGATTGCTTTTGTTGTAATTTTATACCTTTCATAGAAATAACACTGTAAATATTATGAGGGTCATTTATGTTACCCAAGTTTCGACATCAGTTTTAAATACGTTTGCATTTTAACCTATTAGTGCATAGATATCTCTTCTGTATCCCTAAAAGTGTCCCTATTAACAACCAACTTGTTCCCAATAAAAAGGTTACGGCTCTTGAGCTTTTGATTTTATCACTATTATTTGTTACAGACAGATCCTTAACCAATTCATTGTTGACATTCTCATTAAAACTGACTCAGAGAGACTGTAGTGAAATCAGAGGAAATTGAGGACTGGAAAGTAAGAACATTTTCAGGATGCCATGGCCTCTGATGGAGCCACCAATGCCATTAACTTGGGCCGGGTTGTCATCTTGCTATCATGTCACTGTTCTGGCTGTCTGTTAGGTCATCAGCCCAGAGACTGGTTGGATCCTCAAATAGTACCACCAAAGGCTATGCAGTTATAGGAAAACCACAAAAACAAATGGCAGCACCAAAATGAGGCATACTAGGCAAGATGAGGAGTTAGGTTGTTTGCCATTGCTTTTCTCACTGGGCCAGACAGTGCTATTGTACCACAACTAACCCTATGAGCAACACCTTGTATAATAATCAGATGCAATACTCGTGCTCTGAAAGTCATTATTCAGCACCACCCATACCCCAGCAGCTTTCATATTGTCACAGCCATGGATGAGACTTGGACTTTGGTGGAAGCTACACTTTACTCTGGCCTGTGCCAAGAGATAGATGCAAAAGTATTTCATCCATCATGAAATGACAGCAGGTAGTATTCACTGTGGTAAATGCATGAGCTTGTTCAAGATGCATTAGTGTATGTCAGACATTATGGATGGCCGGTCATGGTCATAATGATGACTTGCAATCCTGAGTGGACGGAAATTTCGTCAAAGTTGCTCGCAGGTCAAACACCAGCTGGTCGGCATGATAACATAGCCTGAGTGTCCTGATAGAAAGCGATTTTTTTTTTTTTTTTTTTTTCTTTTTTCTTCTTTTAGCTGTTCTGACAAAGGGTGAAATGATTGGTTGCACCCAGTGCTGGATGTACACAGTAGAATGGCAAAAATGCAGTCTCCCCCATAAACATGCCTTATTTTGGCTTTCAGTCAAAATTTGCCTCAACCAGATAGATGGCATTATAAGTGTCAAAATACCAAACCAAAATTTGGTCCAAAGCTGACCAAGATCATCATGAAAAACATGGTCCACAGTGCTTGTGGTGTTTACGACTGTTACTGTGCTTGAAGAAGGACAAATGCAGTAAAGCTCTCATCAAAGAGACTGTGGCCATTGAGAATGGCTACCCTTTGTATAAACAAAGAAGTCTGGCAACAGACCTGTCAACATTGACAATTCCTGGAAAGTCCTGTAGAGCTCACTTCTAAAATGTTCAGAGTCCATATAATCATTCTGCAGCTCTGCAAAATCCATTAAGTACATCTGCAAATACATCAACAAGGCAGTGACCAGTCTGCATCCTCATGGGCAAGGTGGTCAAGATTACTGGCGTAATGAAGTTCAAATGTACCAGGCTGGATGCTACATTAGTAGCATTGAGGGTTTCTGGAGGACACTTGGATATTCTGCACACGAAAGGCATACTATGGTTACACACTTGAGGTGCATCTAGAAAATGGCCAGTGCATTTATTTTAACGAGGTGACTTCCAGGAATGGATCCAAAACCCTACTAAAACAACACTTGCTGCATTTTTTAACTTGTGTCAGAATGATCTTTATGCCAGGATGCTCTT
Source organism: Anabrus simplex (assembly GCF_040414725.1). Lineage (NCBI taxonomy): Eukaryota > Metazoa > Arthropoda > Insecta > Orthoptera > Tettigoniidae > Anabrus > Anabrus simplex. The sequence goes on along the minus strand of NC_090265.1, from coordinate 245,709,420 downwards.
ATACTGTGAGGTACCTCACTACTACACTTGGAACAAGGCAGTTCAAACACCTGTCTTCTTGGAGCACCAATAGATGAAAACCTGGACACAAAATACTGTGATGCATTGGGCCGCATCCCAGTAAATTAGACTGCTTTTGTCTGCACTTGCTCTTAAAGAGATCCTTTTCAGATTGGCCTTTGCAATGTCACTGAACAACTCGTAAGGTCAGACACTGAAGCTAGTAGGTCTACATCTAGAAAACCAGGGCTTCAGTCATGGCCATCTTTACGTGGAGTGCTCATAAGTGTCTGGTGGGTATAACCGATATACAGTATTTATATACCCACTGAGAAGGTGGTAAATAATGTCTACAAGAGTGTGTTGTAAGACACACATATACTTGTGGGCCACTGTAATTTAACCATTTTAATCCTTGCTCATAAATCTGTATGAAGATTGGGAAGTTTAGGTAGTGTAGAAATAGAGATATTTTTGCTTTTGGATTTTTTATGTCTCACCAACTTGCAGGTCCTACGGTAGGACACACGAGGATATGACTGTGGCTTTAATCAAGGTACAGCCTTAGCATTTGCATGGTGTGAAAATGGGAAACCATAGAGAACCATCTTCAGGGCTGCTGACAGTGGGGTTTGAACCCATGAACACCTGAATGCAAGCTAACAGCTAGTCTGAACCATGGAGCCAACTTGTTTGATAGAAATGAGCATAGTGCTACGAAGTGCGGGTCCCTGTATCGTATCTACGTATACTCATCTGTTATCGCAAAGATCATCCTCAGGCTTAGTTGTAAAATCTCAGTTTCTTATGATTGACCTTTTCCCCTCATTATGTAGTTAGTCAAGGTTTAACTTCTTCTGTCTCCCAATCTGAATCTTGTAATACTCAGAATATTTTCATTTTTGAACTCAGCTGATTTATCTGGCGAAAATCAGTTACCTCTTCCTTTTCCTTTTTATTCTTTCTACCATATACTTATCTGTCGCATGCCTCTAGTGTATTAATATCATCATGCGAGTTGGCTACATGGTACAGGCTAAGTAAAAACTGTACAGGGCTGTAATTTTATGTTTCCACGAACCTCCACGAGAGGTGATACTCCCACGTGGCACGTCCCAGGTGGCGGATAGGGGGTCCTAACCGGCTTGCTGGCGGACTTGAAGGAAATAAAATACCTCTCGCGGACCAAACACACAACCTCCTGAGGGTGGGGGGTGCAGACGAAGAATACACCCACGGTATCCCCTGCCTGTCACAAGAGGCGACGAAGTCCGACTCCTTGGCTGAACGGTCAACGTACTGGCCTTCGGTGCAGACGGTCCCGGGTTCGATTCCCGGCCGGGTCGGGGATTTTAACCTTAATTGGTTAATTCCAATGGCACGGGGCCTGGGTGTACGTGTTGTCTTCATCATCATTTCATCCTCATCATGACGCGCAGGTCGCCTACGGGAGTCAAATAGAAAGACCTGCACCTGGCGAGCCGAACCCGTTCTGGGATATCCCGGCACTAAAAGCCATACGACATTTCATTTCAGAGGCGACGAAAAGGGGCGACTGAGGGATGATTGTATTAGAACCATGAAACTACTTGTGATTAGTAGCATCACGCGGGGAACACTATGGGTCGCTTTTACTTACGCGTTGTACCACTATGTTAGGTATAAAATAGGTTTGTGATTAGTAGCGATAGTATGTGGCTCAGGATGCATTTTACAGTACCTATGATTTGTACCCCTATATGAGCAACCCCATGGGATGAGTGACACCATGGTTCTTCCTTGCCTATGCTTAGTATCCACTGTGTGAGGAACACCACGGGGAAGTGCGGGTCCCTGTGGTTAGTCCACTTATTTGAGGAACGCCATAGGTTTGCGTTGCCTGTATAGGTTTGCGTTGCCTGTAAATAGCGCCGCAGTGTGCGAAACACCATAGGTCTGTGTTACATGTGTGAATTTCATTACTTGTAAATAATACCATAATGTGTGGAATACCGCGAGTCTACACTACTTTTGATTAGTACCGAAACAGGACCAATAGCATGGTTCTATTTTCCTAGCGATAAGTATCATTATGAGGGGCCGATTGCCTGGATTTTGGACCCGTTTCGACTACAAGCATCATCGATTCAGTATTGTGCTTTAGAAGCAGTCCCTTGGTCAGTAATACTATTATTTAATGCTGGTTTTTAGGGGGAATATGGGGCATTGCAAGTCAGATCCACTGATTGTTTTAACTTCATATCCATCCATTCATTCTTTGTCCTCACGTTTTTGAATCTGGTCAGTGGATTATGGATTTTTGAATTGTCATAACATTTCGTATCATTTCGTACCATTAGGGGCCTATGACCTAGATGTCGGGCTCCTTTAAACAACAAGCATCTCATCATCATCATCATCATCTTCATCGTCGTCGTAATTTTGTGTTTAGAATATTTTGGGTGGTTTCTCATTTTCACATCAGGCAAATTTACAGCTATGCCTTCTTGAAGGCAACAGAAAAAGAGAAATTAATGAATATCCCCCATTATCATTGCTTCCCTTTTGAAGCTGGCATCTTGAATTTATTGAATGAATAACAACATAAAGCTTACAAGTACCAACCTACATACACAAAAATAATAATGCCAAAACAACAGTATAAAATGGCCTTCATTAACATACCACCCACCTTCTTCTTAGAGCTCTTCTTGGTAATCTTTCTTGTCCCATTTTTTTGACGTAGCCGAACCGTTTCAGCCTATTTCTCTCCATAGTTTCTTTTAGGGTTTGATCTATAATATGTTTCATGTTGTTTCATTTCTTATCTTGTCCCTCCTCTTTTTACCCAAGATCCCTCACAGAAAGTGCATCTCTGTCGCTTGTAATCTACTTGGACCTTTTTTTTTTGTGTGTGTGTGTGTCCAAATCCAAGATTCTGATCCATAGATCAGTATTGGCAAATAATATGATTTATGTATCATGATTTTTGCTTTGGTTGGTAATTTCCAGTTTCTAATCATGTCAGTAATAAAATTTTGAGCAATTTACGATCCTCTCCAAAATTTCTTCTTTGATGTTCATTTCCCAGTTAGCTTATTCCTAGGTATTTAAAAGCATCTACTTCTTAAGGAATTTCTCCTTTACACCTAACATACTTCATTTTTATGTTTTCTCCACTGATTTTCATTACCCCACTTTTCGATAAACTTATTTCCATGCCTGCTTCTTCAGTTGCCCTCTGCCAGGTATTTAGTTGTTCCTCCAATTTTTGTTCATTTTCTTCCCATATCATCACATCATCTGCATATGCTATGACTTTTATATCGGTTGCTGTTGACCCTTGGCGAACTTTCCTCGTAATGTTGTCCACTTCCTTGTCGAACTCCTCTGTCTGTTCTAAACCATTTTTACCATCTATTATAACACTGTTCAGACATTTTTTTATACATGTTTCTAATTCTGAATTGCGTTTCTCTTGACAGTTCCATTCTATATAGACCTTGCATATCTCTTCTCTTCTAACTGTGTCATAAGCCTTTTGTATATCTATGAATGCAACTGTGATGTCTTTCCCAAATTCCCATTTTTTTCCTACTACTTGTCTAGCTATTTAAAAACTCTCTTCAGCTTATCCCAGATATTTCTGAGGTCGCTGGTTCATTTTGGTTTTAGCCAAGGGTTTAAGACCGGATGCCCTTCCTGACGTCACATGATTCTTGAATGAAAATCTCTACCCAGAATTGACTGGGATTCAAACCTCAGCCTTCCGGGTGGGAAGCCAGCAGCTAAGCCACTGAGCTAATCACGCCCCCCCCACTTGCCTAGCTGTAAATATGGCATCATTAGTTGATCTTCCAGGTCTAAATCCTTGTTGTTCTTCTTTTAATTGTTTATCTATCATGTTGATTTTTTGTAAAATGATCTGTTCCTAAATCTTCATGCAATGACACAGTAATGCTATCCCTCTGTAGTTCTCACATTGTGCCTTATTCCCTTTTTTCTAAAATAAGTACAATAATTGTCCTTGTCCAATTATCACGAATATATCTGTCAGTCCATACTATCTTCATTATTCTCTACAGCCACTGCATTCCAATAGGCCATGCAGCTTTAACCATTTCCACTGTTGATGTCTATTCCAGGAGCTTTGCCATTTTTCATTTCTAATACAGCTTTTTCTACATGCGACATTTCTAGATCTTCTCTTCCTATTTCATCTGATTGTTTATATGTCCCTTCCACTGTAAGGGTGATATTTCCTTGGGTTCATTTGTTTCATTTTGTCCTTCATATAGCTTTTGGAAGTATTCTTTCCACCTTTTAAGGCTTCTTTTTCTTCCCACACAGGTTCTCCATCTTTGTTGATAACTTTTGATGTATTTTCAGTTTGCTTCCTTCTGTTACCTAATATGCAGTATAATACTTTGTCATTTTTATCATTCTCTTCTATCTCTTTTTTGAATTTTTCCCAGGATATCTTTTTAGCCAGTGCAATCATTTTCCTTGCTGTTCTGCTTAGTCATTTCCATTTGTCTGTATTATGAACCGTTCTCTCCATGCATTATTCTTTTTTTGGACTGCTTCTGTAATTTTCTCATGCCACCATAGAGTTTCTTTGTGTCTGACTTATGGTGATGTCCTTTCACATGTTTCTTCTGCTGCTTTGATAAACTTTTTTTTTTTTTTTTAAAGGAAGAAGCACTTTTACAGATACATACTTACTGATACTATTAATGGAATGCATATCATCCCCTTAGCCCTGCGGTCCAGTACAGGGTCGGGGATGAAGTGAGATTATATTTTACACCATATTTTTAAGGCTGGATGCCCTTTCTGATGCAAACCTCAGTTGAGAAAATAATGAATATGAAATGAATGATGATGAATGAAACTGGGTTAGGAAGTGGAAAGAATCGGCTGTTGTTTATGAATAGGAACTGTTCCGACATTTGCTTGGGAGTGCAAAAGGGAAGCCACCAAAAAAAAAAAAAAACATTCTCAGGACAGCTGACAGTGGGGTTCGAACCCACTCGCCTGCCGAGTGCAGAGCTTGGCTCCATAGACGTAGCATGTTAATATGCACAGTTACTCCGCTCGGTGATACTGTTACTGAAATATAATGTAAGACTGTTGATCCCAGACCTGGTATTCTAAAAATCATTTACATTTGGGGAAGAAATAATTTATCTGAGGAAAGGTTAACAATTCTGCATGAGATTCATCATTACTACTATGTCTCGCACTTTCTTGTAGTTCAGTATCACCACACATATATATTCTTCATCTTCATTTTCAAAATATAGCTCTCCAGAACCACTATTTATGAGGAAACATTCAATTTCTTCGTCAACTAGAGATGAATGTATACTTCAAGACGCCATGATGGCTACACAGCGGGAAAGATGTTCCACCCCAACAAAGCTGAAATAACACCAGATCACTTTCAAAACATCTGCAATGGAGTGGTATATCTGCCGTACAGAACTTCTTTGAGCATTTCCACGGGATCTCAAAACATGACACTATATCGCGTTCATTTGTGAGATCGGTGAAATACACACTGCACCAAAACATATATATACGGGTTTGGCAGACGAGGCACAGCATTCAGTAACGTATAGTACAGTTTGGCAGTTAAAGCTGTTTGAACCTTCTCCATTCTTCCTCAACATGCTTTCTCTCATCTTTCGGAAGTTGAGTTTTAATCTTTTTCTTATATAACTCTTGGATTTCTCTATCTTATAGTTTCCAGCATTTGATTCTTGCCTCTCTTTTTTCCCTCCCACATTTACCCTTTCTGAATTTCATCAATGTTTCCACCAATAGTCTGTGGTCACTGTTCAGATTAATGCTTGGGATCACCTTCACTTTTGTCAAGCATCTTCTTCTTTCTTTCTTTCTTTCTTTCTTTCTTTCTTTCTTTCTTTCTTTCTTTCTTTCTTATTATATAATCAATTATGGATTTATGTTGCAAGTTCCAACTGTATCTGATAAACTTGTGACTATCTCTTTTCTTATGCCATCTGTTACCAATGATCCATCCATTTTTCAGACCTGTTCCTAATAATATCTCCCCTTCATCATTTCTGTGATCTTCTCCATGGCTTTCTATAACTGTTTCATATCCTCCTCTATCATTCCCACCTCTAGCATTAAAGTCTCCTATAATCACAGTCTTGTTAGATGTTACAGCATCCACCAGTTTAGTGATAAACTCTTCCTTTTCATCTATTTCACAACCTATTTGAGGGGCGTAAACCTGGATTATATAAAGGATATTTCCTATCATTAACTGAACTTTAATTATTCTTTTGCAAATATAATCCACATTGAGTACTCTGTTGGCCAGTTCTTTAGTCATTATTCTTGTGACACCATTTCTTCTTTTGTCTCTTCCTGACCACCACACTTTATACCCCCTCTCCAGGCCCTTAGTACCATTCCCTTTGTTTCTTATTTCTCTTAGTCCCATTATCAGTATGTTTCTCTCTGGCATTATCCATGTGATTTCCTCAATTCTTGCATCCTTTTCTAAGGATACGACATTAATAGTCCCAGTTCTTATATTTTTCTTTGAACAGATTTGTCTATCATTGAGGCCGTTTTGCCCGTCATACCTGACAGATCTGCACAAAGGCTTTGCCACTTTTGATACTGGTTTTATATTCGATCCGAGGCTCATTTGATTGTTGAAAGCAATGTTAATACACTACCACTGGCTTGCGAGGCCTATCATGGATCTTTGCATTAATATTTTGTTATGCACTAGCTGCTTGGTGCCTGACATGACTTGCATTTCCTCATGTCATTAAGTTTTATGGTTTACCTGCCAATACCTAATTAATGTAATTAATTACAGAAAATTTTGTGGTAGCAGGTAGGTACCTGGATCGGATGAATTAAGTGTTGAGATGATCAAAGCACTGCAGGAGGTTGGACAACAGTGGATGTATAGGGTACTAAATAGAATCTGGAAAGAGAATGGAATACCCAATGACTGGAAGCAAGGATTCATCATCCCATTGTTGAAACAAAGGTGATAGGAAGAAATGTACCAACCACAGAGGTATAACTCTGTTGCCACATAGCCTCAGAATCTATGAATCCATCCTTGAGAGCAGGATTAGAAAATATGTTGAACCTACACTTGAGGAGGAACAACATAGATTTAGACCTCATAGATCAACTATAGACCTCATTTTTGCCACCAGAATGCTCTGTGAGAAGTATTGGGAGAAAGGAAAAACACTTTTAACTGTTTTTTTTGGACATCAAGAAAGCATATGATCATGTACCACGCAGGCATATATGGGAATGTTTGAGGCATAAGAAAGTGTCCAGTGACATAGCACGAGTACAACGATTATATGATGAAACCAAGTGTTGTATTCAGGTCCAGGATGAAAGTCAGGTTTTCAAAATGAAGAGTGGAGTCCAGGAAGGAAGTTGTCTTTCACCACTTCTCTTCATAATCAAGTTATAAAAGCAGTTAAAAGAAAGGTTCCAACAACTAATGCCCTGGTTTTTGCTGATGATGTAATGGTATGGGGTGAGACAGAAGCGGAAGTACAAACTAGACTAGATCTCTGGCATGAAGCTTTCACAACCTTAGGTCTCAAAAATCAGCAAAACAAAGACGGTTAAGTAGACCAAATGTATCCACAAAATGTCACTGTAATATTTGTCCCAAATGGAACATAATAATTGCTTTTACACCAATAAAATGAAAAATCTGTGTAAATTAAGAAATACTGTCGTTAGTAGAGCAATATCTAGAGAAATATGTATACGTACTTACGGGCCGTAGACAGGACTCCTTTATGTTGTATTCTGCTGCTCGTGCCGTCTTCTGTTTCTTTCTTGAGGTCCAGGGCTTGCACCGATGAATGGAAGTGCTATATCTGTGAATTGTCATTATCTTTGTCCATATGACAAGCGCGGGCAGTTCAAACAGAAAAATAGCATGATCCTTGGACCAATAAAGATATCATTTAATGAATGAGTTAGAAGAACTGGTTCCAATTCTCAGGCAACAAGCTGAAAATTTAGTCCCGTTGAACACACGTAAAAAACATGCCTGGTAGACCTCAGAATGTGACAAAATTCATGAAGAAAGACATTAGGCATGGTTAAAATTTCAAACACACAAAACAGAAGAAAGTGCAACCAACCTCAAAAATATCAGGAAAAAGTTTACACAAATTATCAGGCAAACCAAGAGACAATCACAGAAAGATCTAATCAACTCAATAGAGGAAAACTACCACAAAACCAATTCCAGAGACTTTTACAAAATGTTTGGAAGACAAGTACAAAAATTTGCCCCTCCCACATTAATGCTGAAAAGTGAGGATGGAAGAATGACACATAATGACAAGGAAAATGCCGAAATCATGGCAAAAGCATTCATTAAAGTTTTGAATTGTGAAGAACCCCAGGAACTTTTAGCAATTAATACAGACACGTCCATCAAAACCCCACCGGAACTATAAACCCTCCAACAATCCAAGAGGTGGAAACAGCACTCAAAGAGTTGAAAAATTATAAGGCATGCAGAGAAGAGCAAATTTACAGAGGTATCTCTCTTAGACTGCACATACATGATTTTCTCCAGAATCCTGTACAGGAGGATCAGAGATCAACTAGAGGAAGAATTAGGTGAATACCAAGGAGGCTTCAGACCTTGGAGAAGCTGTGCAGAACAAATCATCACTTTAAAATTAGTCATAGCATATTACAAGAAGCAAAGCAAACCTCTTGCAATAACCTTCGTGGAGTTTAAAAAAGCTTACAACTGTATCCATAGACCTTCAATGTTGAAAATTTTAAGAAATTTTGGCCTCCATCCAAAATTAATCAAATTGATTGAACTCACCTTAACCAACACTAAATCAAAAGTCAAGTTCAGAGGGGAATTCTCTGAGCCATTCATCATAAAAACAGGCTTAAGACAATGAGATTGCTTGTCACCACTGCTGTTCAACTATGCCTTGGAATATATAATGAGGGAATGGTACAAGAGTAACCCAAAGAACATCCGAATTGGAAGACCCAAAGACAACATAAGTTTAAATTGCCTAGGTTTTGCCAATGACCTTGCTCTCTTGTCCAACAATATTCAGGAAACCAGACAAGTTATATCACTACAGGAAATAGCACAGAAAATTGGTCTTGGAATATCTTTTGAAAAGACAGTAATCATGTTTACTGACCCACCACTCAAACAAAATTGCCATAGGAAACCAAGAAATAAAAATTGTAGATAAATTTAAATATCTGGGAGAAATCATAACATATAACCTCAATGAAAAGCCAGCATGGCATAACAGAATAAATGAACTGACCAGAGCACAATATGTTACCAAGAATATCTACAACAAAAAGGGCCTGTCAATAGCAACAAAATTAAAACATTACAAAATAGATACTCAACCAGAAATAACATACGCAAGCGAAAGCATCTTCAAAACAACTAACACTGCACAAATAGACAAAATACTCAAGATAGAGAGAAGAATCATTAGAACGTGCATCAACAAATTATACCAAAAAGATGGACACTGGAGAGTAGTTTCTAATGAAACAGTCTACAAAGAAATAGAACCAGTAATGAGCACAGTCAGGAAGAAACGCGTTTCATTTTTTGGACATCTAATCAGGACACCAGAGAACAGGATCATCAGGAGAATAATAGAAAAATTATGGAATAGTAAGTGCAGCATTACGTGGATTACAGAAATCAAGGAAGATATGGATGAACTACAAATTACAGTGGAAGACCTAAGAAACAAAACCGACAAAATCAAGAAACTCACAGACTGCAAATCAGAATCAATAAACAGACAATAGGAAGGGTGATTTCCAATGAAGAAAGAAGGATAAGATCGGAGAGAATGAAGAAGTACTGGGCTGACAGGAAACTGAAAAATTCTTTGTATAAAGTTGGCTAGAGTGGTCCAATGAAGGCTATAAAATATGGCGGCGGAATGAGTTAGGGCACAAAACGAATGAGCATCATGAAGAAAACGACACCTAATTAATTCAAACAACTTCAGTGAGCAAAGGCATCACACACGAAACAAAACACATACGGAAGCACTGTGACGTAGCAGAAAATATAGTTTTAAGGTAGTAAAGTATGTATCCATATTATTCCCTGTAAGTAAAATATTTCGTACTATTTTTTAATTTACCGCAAATTTTACACTTTATTTGAGTAAAATGAATTATTATATTCCATTTGGGACAAATATTACAGTGACATATCGTGGATACCTTTCGTCTACATAACCAACGAAGGCAGTTGGCTTGGTGATGAGTAGAAACTCTCCAACTGTTCATCTAAGAATTGGAGATGAGGAGATGGATATTGTAGACAACTTCCAGTATTTAGGTAGTGTTCTGTCATCAGACAATACCATACATCAAGAGATTAGCAACAGAATACAGAAAGCTTCCAAATTCTATCATGCTGTATGTCAAATATGGTCTGGAATCAGCAACACTTACTGGACCAACAGACAGATCTGCACAAAGGCTTTGTCACTTTTGATACTGGTTTTATATTCGATCTGAGGCTCATTTGATTGTTGAAAGCAATGTTAATACACTACCACTGGCTTGCGAGGCCTATCATGGATCTTTGCATTAATATTTTTTTATGCAGTAGCCACTTGGTGCCTGTCATGACATGCGTTTCCTCATGTCAGTAAGTTTTATGGTTTACCTGCCAATACCTAATTAATGTAATTAATTACAGTAAATTTGTGGTAGCAGGTAGGAACCTGGATCAGATGAATTAAGTGTTGAGATGATCAAAGCACTGCAGGAGGTTGGACAACAGTGGATGTATAGGGTACTAAATAGAATCTGGAAAGAGAATGGAATACCCAGTGACTGGAAGCAAGGATTCATCATCCCATTGTTGAAAAAAAGTTATAGGAATCAAAGCACTGCGGGAGGTTGGACAACAGTGGATGTATAGGGTACTAAATAGAATCTGGAAAGAGAATGGAATACCCAGTGACTAGAAGCAAGGATTCATCATCCCATTGTTGAAAAAAAGTGATAGGAAGAAATGTACCAACTACGGAGGTATAACTCTGCTGTCACATGGCCTCAAAATCTACGAATCCATCCTTGAGCGCAGGATTAGAAAATATGTTGAACCTACACTTGAGGAGGAACAACATAGATTTAGATCTCATAGATCAACTATAGACCTCATTTTTGCCACCAGAATGCTCTATGAGAAGTATTCAGGCAACAGAAATGGAGTTCCTCCGTTCTTGTCTACAAAAAACAAAAATGGATAAAATAAAGAATGTGGATATCCGACAACAGCTTGGATTGGAAAGAAGCTTGCTGGAGACTCTAGAAGTGAAGAGATTGCAATGGTATGGTCACATGAAAAGAATGGACCCTCACAGGACTCCTTGAACATACTTTGACCACAATGTTCCTAGGAAGAGACCAAGAGGAAGAAATCAAGATGTTTGGGAAAAACAGATATTGAAGGACCTTGAAATTAGATATGTGAACTGGCGTGGCATAAATGAGCAGCATCTGTGGATGGATAGGACAAACTGGAGGAGGCTCATACACAACTGCATCTGGCTTGCTAGAGCGAAGAAATGATGATGATGATGATGATGATTAGGTAGAAACCCTCTTCAGAACACCTGGTAAGGGTCCCAGCTCAGGTTTACGAGTGAAGACCTCAACGGTATCTACGGCGGAGAAAGTGGACTTAGGTATGGTGAGATGGCATAAGAGGTAGCCCTGGACTTGGGGATAAATACAAGTACAATCTAAAGAGATCAATAACTTCGGGCAGAAGGGGCTCTTGAGGAGGGCTGATGGTGCCTTGGTGGAGGTAATACAACAAAAGTCCATCTAGCAGTGCCTGCACTCCTTGTTAAGGGCAGCTGCAAAAGGCGGCTGTTTCGCCATGTTAGGGGTGGCCTGTAAGAATCCCGCAGTAGTTATAAAATGCCTTTGGGTGTAGAATCCATGGAAAAGAAGGACATTGCTATGTTGGGATTGAGTGAAACCAAGTGGAAAGGAAAGGGACAGAAGAGATTGAGGGAGGTTTTTCAGTTCTTTTGGAGTGGAGGTGCAAATTGTACTAATGGAATGGGTTTTATTGTGATGGAAGATCTTGTGCAGTACATAGAGAAGGTCTACCAGGTAAATGACAGAATCATGAAAAGGAGACCTGGCTTGGAGGTTGGAGTGCAAATTTTATCCAAGTATATGCACCTCAGACAGGTAATGTCAAAGACATCTAGAGGAGTTCTTGGAGGAACTGGAGAGGTGCATTGAAGATAAAGAAGTGGTGATAACGGGAGACATAAATGCCTATATAGGAACAGACAGGCAAGGCAAAGAAGAAATAATTGGTCCTTTTGGTTACGGAAATAAAAATACAGAAGGAGAGCTACTACTAGATTTTTGTGAGAGGAATTTATTAATAGTAGGCAACATGGTTCAGAAAGAACAGCCAAAAAATAACTAAATATGGAAGGGGATAAAGGAGAGAAAATCAATGATTGATCTGATTTTAGTTGAGAGAGAGAAATGCAGGCTATTAGAGGATGTGACAGCTGTGTCAAGAGAAGATTTTGAAGTCAAGAGAAGATTTTGAAGGAGACCATAAAATTGTAGGAGCTAAATCAAGACTTGGTAAAATAGTGAAATTAAAAGAAACAAGAGAAATAAAAGTAAAGGTGTGAAAATTAAAGGAAAAGGGAGCATAAGAGAAGTTCCAAGAACAACTGAAAAAACTAAAGGAGAGGTTGGCAGTGTTGAAAAGGAATGGGCTAAGTTCAAACAAGAAATGGTGAAATGTGCTGAAGTTACATGTCGTAGAGTATCGCTCTCACTCACTCACTAACTAACTCTCACTCCAAGTTACTCCTCTCCTTATATACCTGCTCTGGGCCTTCCAGAACAGTCCGGATGCTAGATGTATCCAGGAACCTCGCGAGATAGAAGACTCCAGATTAATAGTCGATTAATTTCCGTCGTCTTCTGCTGTGGGACCGCGGACGGAGGCGAGAGGGCCGGCCTAGCACCAAGTGTTGCTCGTGATTTGCGCGCTTGAGCGTAAGGAGGTTGGGGCCGATACGATCACTCCCCCGGCGCGTAGCGAGTTGGCATGGCGGACGCTATAACCATTACAATATTGAAAAGGTATATGGCAGGTGCCACAGCAACTCGTCTGGGATACATTGATAAAAAGGAAAGCTTCATAGTCCGTATTGATAGTTCAAGCACACAAGTATGAGGGATGAGTTCTCCACCTAATCAATTATTTTACATAGTGTCAATATTATTTACATAAAAGGACAGTACCGATTTCGACCTATAAATAGGTCATCTTCAGCTGTTGAAGAACCTGCTTAATAGTGACTGTATAGAATAAATACTGCTAAAATTAAAATTAAACAAGAATGCCATTAAAATAAACATGAATGCCACTATTCTAAAAAATACTTAGGTTAAGATATATACATATGGTACAGTTTTGGGGGTTGGAGGACTTTTTTCCTGGCTGCATGATTTCTACACATTTCAAAAATTACCGAGCTCGATAGCTGTAGTCGCTTAAGTACGGCCAGTATCCAGTATTCGGGAGATAGTAGGTTCGAATCCCATGGTCGGCAGCCCTGAAGATGGTTTTCCGTGGTTTCCCATTTTCACACCAGGCAAATGCTGGGGCTGTACCTTAATTAAGGCCACGGCCGCTTCCTTCCCACTCTTAGCCCTTTCCTGTCCCATCATCGCCATAAGACCTATCTGTGTCGGTGCGACGTGAAGCAACTAGCAAAAAAAAAATTCAAAAATTATATTTGCTGAGGTTGGATACAATTCTAAGAGTTTATCAAGAATCAGTGACATTCTAGTGTCAAGTTCGAATATCTATGTTAAATGTTCGAACTTGACACCAGAATGTCAGTGATCCTTGATAAACTCTTAGACCGAGCTCGATAGCTGCATGTCGTGACCCTAAGGGATATACAACAGGCTGAGGACTTGGGTTCGGAGTTCTGGGAGCGTATAGTCAGATTGGCAAAGTTTAAACACTAATTATATTCTACACCCAGGATATTCACACATCAATATATACAATAATACATACAATATAAAATCTCTGACACCATTTACTCTCAATCCCTTCTCAACTTCAGATCTATGAGAATGTCTTTAAGTCTTGTTCCTAGCGCACACAAGAATACTTATAATGCATATATTTACTGTTGAATACTTAACTACGGAGTATAGCTGATTCTTGTACAGCTGACGTCTTCACTCTTCTCTTCTTGTCTTCTTCTCTTCTGCGTAGGTATCCCTGGAACTCGTTAATCTTCGCGGCGACGTGAATTATCCCAATTACAATTAAGCTGCTAGTCTATAAGCTGATATTCCAACACCTACTTTGACAATCGGTGTGGAGAATCTTTGTGATTGTTCAGCAACAAGTCACACTCAGTTCAAGAGCCTGATATCCCTGTATCTTACTATCACTTTACTACGTACTGCGGCTCAATGCTAGTCTTACCAACACTCTAATAGTTCTCCCCAGTTAATTATTCACTTCTCTGTGCGATACTGCTTATCGTCGAAACGTCTTCTTCCAGTGCCGTGAGTCAAAAAGCCCTCTCCGAGGGATCACAGTCAAAAAGCCCTGTTGTTGACAAGTTACCAAGTCTTATAGTTTCTTCTATTCTTTCTCGAATAATCCTACTGATTCATATACCACCACCACAAGTCACTAGTTCACGTCACAACTGCACTGTTCTCCGATTGGTTGTTGCGCGCGGAACCACCCTGTCACGTTGCATTACACACATTGTTCTAGAACATTTGGAAGCTGTTTCTACGTCTCTTACACGTGACTCTGTATATTTCTAACCCAAAAGAAGTGCGCATTTGACTTACACAATGTTCCACAATATTGAGACACAAAGCTCTTGGCATACGATCTCCCAAAGCAACATCGAATATTCTAAATCCTTCTTTGAAATATTCTGTTATTTCTCTTATTATTATTACTGTCATTTATGAATTGTGAGTTATGAATATACACAAACTCTCCTATCATTTCCCTTCATATATACATGCGCACATATGCCTGCTACTTTTAAATCACAGGCTTTCTACCCTGGAGTTCGCGGATTCGAATCCCATACGAACCCTTTCGCTCTCTCGTTAATACGCGGAAGGCGCGTCGTGAGCCGCCGTTCACGACACCTCCCCCGCCTGGGAAGAAGTGCTTTGCGTCCTCTTGACGCAAACACTTCTGTCAGACACTCGTGTTTGCTTACAGTTTCCCTGGATGTGGAATGTCTCCCCTGTGTGGCATTATTATCTTTAAACTCTACCTTTCTCTTTATATCTCAAGCTACTGGGTGTTTGTACTGTTGCTGTGTCTTCAATTGCAACTACATTGACTTCTGAATCATGTATACTGGCGCGACTACTCGCTAACCTTGGTCTCTCAAAATGGACCACTAAGTCATCATCTGATGACCTCTCTTTAACCCTATTCTCATTAATGATTTTCTGCTTAAAGCAAATTCGAGTACAGCAAGCAGTAGCATGATCCCAGTGCTTTTTCTTAAAAACTCCCGAAAAGCAAGGACAACACTTGCAACATGTTAACAAAAGTACTAGAGCCACAATAGCCATTATCGTCCACACTATGATTTTATACACATTGATATCAGCATGCAATTGCTTTGTATACAACTCTTTTTCCTTTTCCAATATTAAATTTTCCACATCTTCAATTTTTACTCCTGAATGTTTAACATCGTCTATATGTGTTAGTAGACTGTGTAGTGGTACCTCTTTTAACTCAGGTAAGTCATTTAGTTTTATATCACTATTAAGATATTCACAACATTCATATTCTAATAAAATGTCAGGAATTATATCCTTCGTATAAGTTGTGTTAACACTACCTGTGGACCGTATCTTACTATCTGGTCCGTAAATTGTACAAGGTTGATACATTGTAATTATACCCACATTTACTAAATTTACATTATGTGTTTCCTCACAAACTACTGTTATCCTTGTAAGTGATGGAGTCAAATATAAATATTTATTGTCACTTACAGGTAACCATACAAGCTGACTAACTTTGATTATGTTTTTATTACACTCACTTGGCATTATTGTTGTCCCTTTCAATAAAGTTAAAATGCAGTCTTTCTGTCCATGTACCAATTTTAACACAATACTAGATGTACACACTCTGTGAATGTCATCTACTTGTTTGCAGTCTTTCACTTGTTCTTTACTTAAATATGCATATAACTGCTGCTCTGAATCAATAAAAACAAAGTCTTTTTCTACCCTGATATGAACATATTCTTTTACAATATTTACATTATCATGATTTGCATTATCATCACTGTCTTTCATTAGCGTAGGGAAAGGAATTATCTTATATAATCGAAAGTTTTTCTTGTCACTTAGAGGCATTTCAATTACATACACCAACATATTCTTATTTATGAATGCATTTACAGTTGCAATCCTGTAAATTAAATAATCTCGAGCCATATCCAACTCTAAAGGGAGGGTCATCCCTTGTGGAAACTGATCTTGGGATTTCCTATAAGCTTTTAAAATCTCAGAAGGGCTCAAAATTTGCATATTAATAATCCCTAATTGTGCATACATTATTCCATCTGATATTACCTTATATTGATCATACACTTGTGAAATGAGGTCCTCTACCTCTATCAAATGTCGGTTAATGGCAATCTCAATATCTAATTGAGTGAACTCGCGTTTTAATAGACTTGTTTCATTTCCCAAAAACTCTTTTATCTGTTCTAAATTCATGTTTAATTTTAGCTCATTAGCTGTTACATCATATAAAGTATTGTTCAATGATTGTAATGTAGATCGTGTGACCGTAAGTTGTTCCTTCGCAAGTTTAAGTGTTGAAAGCTGTTCTTTCTCTAATTCTGAAATTTTATTCTGGTACATCTCAGCATCATCGCTATCCAGCGTCCCGAACAATGTTTTCGATAATGTGCCTATAAAATTAAATAAACCTCTTTTTTCACGTTTCACTGTATTCTTAGTAAATTGTTTCAAAGTGTCCCTTAATTCCTGTACTCTCTGTAAACGATTAATCTCCATCTGCACTTCGTGTTGGCAGGTAAAATTCAATTCACTCTGTAATTGATAACATAACACTTGTGTTTTCTGTATGTTCTTCCTAATTACTGTGTATGCCTCTGCTAATTTACTTAAATTGACATAAGTGATCAATCTCCATTCTGTAGTAGACAATTGTACGTTTCCCTCATCTTTAAAATATATCCCTGGGGTTTTCTCATACGGAGTTATCTGAAAATCTATCCCATTTCCAACTACTTTTCCCTGAAAGTATACTACAAGCACTACATAAATTATCCAATACATCTTGAATGTAGTGTGTGTCTTCTTGTTTCCTTACGGGTGACCTGCAAAGAAAAGTCTCTGTTGTACTGTACTGTAGGAGTACTACATTTATGCAAAAATTTGCAATTACATATGTTTCAAACACTTTTTAATAATTCATAGTAACTCATTTCTAATGCAAGTTATGTTCATCATGTCATGTGGTATGCACATGGTATCACCCTAATGAATGTTTCCCGTGTTGGGGTTCGTATCCCGTATGTGGTTTTGTTAAGTGTAGCCACCACCATATTTCGTATAGCTCTCCCAATTTGTGTACCCCTGTTTAGTTATTAGATCATTTTTACTTCCGTATATGCAACTACTGAAGGACACTTTCGCTCAAGGTTCATTAGACTCACTTTTCTGTTATCTGTAGCGGCCTGGCTGCCGTGTTTCTAACAGTGTCCCTTGCTAAGTGCTTTGTTATCTGATGAGTGCCGTGAAGTAAGCTTGAGCTGGTCAAGTCCAAACATCCCTTCGCTCTACTCAACACTGTATTATTATTATTATTATTATTATTATTATTATTATTATTATTATTATTATTATTATTATACTTTTCACTTTTAGTTAAACTGGATCTCTCTGTTCACGTTGTCGCATGCACATATTATATCAATATATCTCCTCGTTTATCTCTAACGTCACTCTATAAGATCGGACTCTCGGTTCGAATCCCGATGTGTGAGATGACAACTAGGTTAGGCTCTCACGGACCATAACCTTTCTGAAGGGTTTCACGATAACACACAATGTGTTCCGCTCCACCAATGATTTCTTAGCCCCTGGGTAATCTAGGTTTGAATCTCTAAAAAACTTCTCATGAAATTTAGGACGTGATTTGGCAGGATATTTCAAACTAATCCTACCAGCAATCATCGATACTTCCAAAGCGCCGTCGGAGTAAGGAGAAGTGTCATCTTACCGCGGCCTAAATCGGGGCGATCTTCCATCCTGTGGTCTGTGCTTCGACCCTCTACACATAAAGTTTTAGGCGGTTTTTGTGTATTTTGATTAGCTTACCTTTCTTGTTGATTTTCAACAAGCAGTTTACACCATCAATTCGCTCTATTTCGTAAGGTCCTCTGTATGGTGGTTCAAATTTTGATGACCTCCCTCGTCTCAAGGTTTCATCTCTTAATAATACCTTATCGCCTACCTGAAAATCTATTTCCCGTTGTTTTCTGTCATAATTTTGTTTCTCCCGCTCCTTGCTCTGAATCAGAGTTTTGCGTGCGATCTCATGGTTTTCCTGTAATCTACGGGTTAGGCCTTCGATTACATTCTGATACTCATTATAAGTAGGCTCTGGTTTTCTCTGCAAAATTCCCGGTATATTAGCCTTTCGCCCGAATATCAATTCATATGGTGTGAACCCTGTGTTACTGTGTTTAGAAGTGTTATACACAAAAGTAGCTGTTGGTAGATAATCATCCCAGTCATTCTGTTCTTTACATACATAATGACGCAAATATTCTATGATCACGCGGTGTGATCGCTCAATACTCCCGTTTGATTGCGGCCTGAATGCCGTTGTATGGATCTTTTCGATTCTCAAAATTTTACATAATCTCTTAAAAGTTTGACTCATGAAATTACTTCCCATGTCTGTTAGAATTTTACTTGGAATCCCGAATATGGCAATTACATTCATTACTAGTGTTTTTGCTACCGTCTCAGCTTCTTGATTGACCATTGGACTGGCAATTAAATATTTTGACAGCTGGTCTTGACAGGTAAGTATATATTTGTGTTGTCTCTCTGTAACCGGCAGGGGTCCTTCGACATCGATTGCTACCTTCTCAAATACTTGACTCGGTGTGTCTGTTAAAATCATGGGCATTCTAACCTCTGGACCCGTAATTTTGTTTTTCTGACACGAAGGACAAGAGCGTACAAATGTTTCTACATCTTTCTTCATATTTGGCCACCGTATAACATCTTTAATACGTGCTAGTGTTCTTGTGATCCCTTGGTGTCCGCCTACAAGGGACGTATGGGCATCACGCAATATTGCTAACTTTTCCTCTTCAGTTAAGTCTTTTCGCTCTTTAACAGGTGTTTCGCCTTCATCTTCGGACTCACTCTCCTCTGCTATTGCGTCCTCGGAGTTGGAGTCTTTGATCCGTACCTCTTTTCCTGACCTCTCTGCTTTCGCGTCCACGAGATCATTTCGCTCCTTATCTACTCTTTCGGTTTCACCTGTTTCACTTATCCTTTGGGGAGTAGTTCCCTCTGAACTCACCACTTGTACCGTTCTTTCAGGCACAGCGGGAATTCTACTCAATGCATCAGCATTCTTATTTGTTTTGCCCGTCTTGTACACTATCGTGAAATCATATTCGGCTAACTTTAATCTGAATTTTATTAACCTGGATGATGGGTCTTGCACATTAAATACCCACTTCAGTGGCTTGTGATCTGTTACTACTGTGAAGTGTTTCCCGAATAAGTATGGCCTGAAATACTTTACACCCCATACAATTGCAAGTAATTCTTTCTCTGTGACTGAGTAGTTTCTCTCCGCTTTATTCAGAGTTCTGCTTGCATATGCCACTGGTAAATCTTTCCCTAATTCTCCCTGTGATAATATAGCGCCTAAGGCTTCGCCACTTGCATCCGTAGTGAGAATGAATGGCTTCTCAAAATCTGGGTACTGTAATATGGGTTTCTCCGTTAACTTCTGCTTCAAAATATTGAAAGCTGCCTCCTGCTTGTCTGTCCATACATAAGGGACGTTATTCTTCAGGAGTTCATACAGAGGTTTTGCGATTTTACTGTATTCAGGAATAAATCTCCGATAGTACCCGCTTAAGCCTAGAAATCCTTTCAGTTGTTTTGTGGTTTGAGGCCTAGGAAAATTCTTTACCGCCTCAATCTTTCGCTCATCTGGTTGCACTCCATGCTCGGTAATGATATGACCTAGGAATGCTACCTCTGTTCGCAAAAATTCGCACTTATGTGGCTGTAATTTTAGCCTGTGTTCCCTGAGTCTTTGAAATACTTCTCGTAGTCTCTGATTATGGTCTTCTATGGAACTAGCATAGACCAAAATGTCGTCCATATAAATGAGACATTTAACACCATTTAGGCCCGACATGGCGGTTGTCATGAGCCTCATAAAAGTACTCGGCGAATCCTTCAATCCCATGGGCAAACGTAAATACTCGTAATGTTTCCCTAAAGCTGAGAATGCCGTCTTCTCACGGTCCTCTGGCCTTATTAACACCTGATGATACCCTGACGCCAAATCCATGGTAGAAAAGTACCGTGCTTTCCCTAAAGCATCTAAGAGCTCTGATATGAGAGGTATTGGGAATACTGTCCCTATTGTCACCTTGTTTAAAGCACGAAAATCAATGCACACCCTGTATTTCTGTTTCCCTGAAGTGTCCAATTTCTTGGGGACGAGAAGTAATGGCGCTGACCATGCACTTTTACTAGGTACGATTATTTCATTCGCCAACATGTCGTCAATTTGCCTTTGAATTTCCTCCTTTTGAGCCTCAGGTAACCTGTAAGGTCTCACGTTAATTGGAGGTTGGTCTTCCCTGACTCTAATCTCGTGTTGTAACAGATCGGTGTACGTTAGTTTATCCCCTTCTAAATGAAAAATATCATTATATGCTGCACAGATAGCATACAACTCTTCTCGGTCTTTAGGTGCCAAATGGTCGACCCTTAATTGTTCTATCACTCTCTGTTCTCGAGATTTCGTGTTTCCCTGTTCTACTTGTGTTACCTGGTTCACTCTCTTTCGTTCGATACATTCTGAGATTGTCATAGGTTCAAGCTCTTGTATAGGGAATATGGGGCTTTCGAAGTTTACTTCGGTTTCCCTCGTATTAAGCACACTCACTATTGCCTTGTGATTGCGTGCCTTCGTTAAGCAACTCGCTATGTATACTCCTGGCAAAATTTCCTTTTTGTCAATCACCCCTTCTGCTACTTTTTTGTCCGTTCTCACTTCAATAATCGTCTCTGTTCTAGGCTTGAGACAGATTGTGTGGAGCTGAGCAGTTTTCATCGTTATGTGATGTTGCTCACCCTTTAATATGACATAACCTTCTCTGAAATTTATTATACTATCTTTGAGTATGTTTCTGCCTAAAATCCCGTCATACTTGAGTTGTATGTCATCATCCACTATATGAAAATCTGCGTTTGACTCCCCTATTGGAAGTCGTACGGTGCCCTTGGTTCGGATTCTCTCTGAATCTACGTCCTTTAATTCAACGGCAGGCTCCCTAGCGATCATGGCTTCCCTTGGCACTACCTGTCTCTTTATAAGGGATACTTCACTCCCAGTATCTAATAAGAATCGAAGCAGGTTCCCCTGACCTCGTATTCCAATTTCGACTGTGCCTTCTAATGCACTCAAATTATCCCGGTTGGTGACACTTATTTGGCATATTTCATGTACACTTAAACCCATTGGGTACCTTCGATCGAAAATTTCTACATATCCATCCCTGTAATTAATTATACTCTGTTGTAAAAGGTCTCTCCCTATGAGGCCATCTGACGAAAGTCGAAATTCATCTCCGACAACATGAAATTCAGGGGAAGAATCCCCTATGTGCAGTATAACACATCCCCGAGTGCGTGAAGTCTTCCCAGTTACGCCTGAAAGCTCTACTACCGGTTTACGATAGTGAATCTCTTTCTTTGGTATACTCTTTTCCCGGATTAGGCTAATGTCAGCCCCTGTATCTATCAAAAATTTGAAAGGTCTATCCCGTTCTTTAGCGTGCACGAGTATCGAACCTGATCTATCATGTTCCCTTCGTGATTGATCCCTTTCTGTAGTGGACTGGTTTCTACTAATCTGTCGCGGGGAATTGCGCGACTTATCTGCGCATTTCTGAGTTGCGCTCCTACATGGGCCTTTACTTCGCTGGGACTCATCCTTAGGCCCGTTGTGGTGGTCCCTGTTTAGTTTAAATCTTTATTATGAAGACTCTTTCCTTTCGCATACTGTTTCGGCCCGTCTACGTACTGTTTATCCCTTTCATGTCCCCTTCTCGCGTACTCACGAGGTTTGGATTTTGCACTATTCTCTTTTTGGTCTTTGAACCAACAGACTCTTTGTAAATGACCCTTTCGTCCGCAAATGAAACATTTTCTTTCCCTGAGTTGCTTTGGCCTTTCGCGACAATGGGACTGTTTGTGTCCCGTCCTGCCACAATTATAACATCGGATTATTGCACAAATGTGTATTTCTCGTGACTTATCCTCATCTTTTTCCCTAGTTTTCTTTCTACAGTCTTTTTCTATATGGCCTACCTTCTGACAATATTGGCAGGTAGGTGGACCTTTCTTGGTGGCTTTCTGTTTTCTACAGTCCCTAGCTATATGCCCCTCACAATTACAATTATAGCATATCACTCTAATGTTCGCCCTCTTATTTGTTAATTTACGGGGTGTTTGCCCGGTCATTCGCGGTGTCTGTCTGTTTGAGTATGTGTATGCTTTCACTCTCATTTCGGCTGGTTTCCTTATCTGACCCATGAGCTGTTGCTTAGCCTGAGCGGAAACTATCGCTGTTTCCTCTTCTGTGGCAATGTTGACCGCCTGTTCTAATGTTCGTGCGTCCCGGCTCTTAATGAGAGATTGTATTCTCTCGTCTCTGATACCCTGTACAAAGCTAGCCTTTACTAACTTACGTACCGCCCGAACTTGGTATTCTCTGGCAACTAATGGTTCACCCTGGACCATTGCGTTCCGGAGTTCGGTTCCCATGCGGTCAACTCGATGGGCCCACTCTGCGATACTTTCATTCTTACCTTGTCTGGCGGCAAACAACTGACATGCATAGAAGTCTACAGTTCGTCTCTCGGAATAGTATTCGTGTAAAGCTCCCTTTATATCGTTCCACGTTTCAATATCGGCCCTCACAAGTAGTTTGCTACGCGCATCTTTCGTGATTTTAGTGAGTATTAATTTGTCAAATAGTTCGCGCTCTTCTGGCTTAACTAACCCTATTGCCATTTCAACATTTTCACAAAATTCTTGCAATCTTTCTTTGTGTAAGCCATCAAATTCAGCCCCTATGAGTTTTAAAGCCTCTGTTACTGTTAAAAAGCGGCCATGCAGCACTCCGCTTGCATCATGCATTACTTCTGCATTACTAGGGGTAGGACTCGCATTTCTATCTGAACCCTCCATTATGAGTTGGCTTTTGACTCACCCTCTCTGGTTAATCACTTGACTCCGAGCTGGATTGACTGTTCCCGAATAACTGCTACTGTCTGCTTTCTGCCTCCAAGCGACTCGAACAACTTGAATTCCTTTCCCGTTGCCTTCCTCTTAATGTACCTGAAACAGTGATCAAATACAATTACAAACTTATTCACCTTTATTCCCGATCACTAAGCAGCGCTTAAAGTGATCGTAATTATACTTATATATTCACTGCAAATTAACACCCGAATTTTCTATTAATTTCCCGTAAATTAATTGTTACCCCTCATCTGCACACCAAATATTTTAAGTCCACCTGTCGTGACCCTAAGGGATATACAACAGGCTGAGGACTTGGGTTCGGAGTTCTGGGAGCGTATAGTCAGATTGGCAAAGTTTAAACACTAATTATATTCTACACCCAGGATATTCACACATCAATATATACAATAATACATACAATATAAAATCTCTGACACCATTTACTCTCAATCCCTTCTCAACTTCAGATCTATGAGAATGTCTTTAAGTCTTGTTCCTAGCACACACAAGAATACTTATAATGCATATATTTACTGTTGAATACTTAACTACGGAGTATAGCTGATTCTTGTACAGCTGACGTCTTCACTCTTCTCTTCTTGTCTTCTTCTCTTCTGCGTAGGTATCCCTGGAACTCGTTAATCTTCGCGGCGACGTGAATTATCCCAATTACAATTAAGCTGCTAGTCTATAAGCTGATATTCCAACACCTACTTTGACAATCGGTGTGGAGAATCTTTGTGATTGTTCAGCAACAAGTCACACTCAGTTCAAGAGCCTGATATCCCTGTATCTTACTATCACTTTACTACGTACTGCGGCTCAATGCTAGTCTTACCAACACTCTAATAGTTCTCCCCAGTTAATTATTCACTTCTCTGTGCGATACTGCTTATCGTCGAAACGTCTCCTTCCAGTGCCGTGAGTCAAAAAGCCCTCTCCGAGGGATCACAGTCAAAAAGCCCTGTTGTTGACAAGTTACCAAGTCTTATAGTTTCTTCTATTCTTTCTCGAATAATCCTACTGATTCATATACCACCACCACAAGTCACTAGTTCACGTCACAACTGCACTGTTCTCCGATTGGTTGTTGCGCGCGGAACCACCCTGTCACGTTGCATTACACACATTGTTCTAGAACATTTGGAAGCTGTTTCTACGTCTCTTACACGTGACTCTGTATATTTCTAACCCAAAAGAAGTGCGCATTTGACTTGCACAATGTTCCACAATATTGAGACACAAAGCTCTTGGCATACGATCTCCCAAAGCAACATCGAATATTCTAAATCCTTCTTTGAAATATTCTGTTATTTCTCTTATTATTATTACTGTCATTTATGAATTGTGAGTTATGAATATACACAAACTCTCCTATCATTTCCCTTTATATATACATGCGCACATATGCCTGCTACTTTTAAATCACAGGCTTTCTACCCTGGAGTTCGCGGATTCGAATCCCATTCGAACCCTTTCGCTCTCTCGTTAATACGCGGAAGGCGCGTCGTGAGCCGCCGTTCACGACATGCAGTCGCTTAAGTGCGGCCGGTATCCAGTATTCGGAAGATAGGGGGGTTCGAGCCCCACTGTCAGCAGTCCTGAAGATGGTTTTCCATGGTTTCCCATTTTCACACCAGGGAAATGCTGGGCCTGTACCTTAATTAAGGCCATGGACGCTTCCTTCCCATTCCTAACCCTTTCCTGTCCCATCGTCGCCATAAGACCTATCTGTGTCGGTGCGACGTAAAGCAAAAAAAAAACACTCTTAGAATCGTAATCTGCGCCATGATAAAAATGTAGTGAATACTGTGGGAGGAACCATTGCACTCAGGAGACTAATCATTGCTTCCTACGTATCTGTTCTTTTCTCAGATATTTCTGTTGGTTTCTGCATCTTTGGCCAGTGCAAGACTTGTTTCCTTAACCATTCTGGGCTGTTCCATCATAAGCTAAGATCCTTAAATTTCCTGGGTTCAGCTCCTCATGAAATTAAATTTGCAGGATTCTTCTTGCTGCTGAACTGACTCCAATTACTCACATTTTTCTTTTCATTAATTTGATTCACCCTGTTCGCAACAAATGTCTTCTGCCATGAAGTGAAGAAGCAAGCCAAGATAAGGTTGTGCTTGAGTCAGACCAAAATCTAACATTGTGAAATTGCCTCTTTAATGCCTGTTATATCTTCTGATACAATTCTGCAAGTAAGAGAGCACCACAGAGTTCTAGTCTTGGCAGCAATAACTTCGTTAAGGGAGCTACTCTTGATTGTGAGCTTAGTAGTTTGACATTCATATTTCCTTCCATGTCCATGGTTTGAAGTTATAAGCAAGCACTGACATCTGGAAATCAGTGCAATTAAAATCTGTCACTCCTTCCATACTGGTGATCAGTCAACCTTGGTGCCATTTATATCATAGTTGCTAACTGTTCATGAATGTTTGATGAAGAAATCCTTAAATCGTGTGGTAGAGGTACATCCCAGTCTGTTCCAGCTGACCAAATTTGTTGCATAGATGTTTTACAGGTGACAATTATGGGGCCTAAAGGTCCTATACGATCATATATTGAAGCAGTCCTCCTCAACACACTACTTTTATTTACAATGTTGTCTGGTTTAGGCTGAATATCAAACAATAATTTGTCACTGGGTTTCATAAAACTCCTAACATTTTTGTAACTTCCTTGTCATTGAAATTCAG
Organism: Anabrus simplex; assembly: GCF_040414725.1. Taxonomy (NCBI): domain Eukaryota; kingdom Metazoa; phylum Arthropoda; class Insecta; order Orthoptera; family Tettigoniidae; genus Anabrus; species Anabrus simplex. The sequence goes on along the minus strand of NC_090265.1, from coordinate 245,683,042 downwards.
TGGGACATTTGTGTCGACGTCTTCTGGTGGGATATTTTGTAATAATGTTGGGTGATTGGATGTCCATTCCTTAGATGAAATCCACTGCTCCTCATCATTGCTATTAAATCTTTCTATAATCTTAAAACTTCATTTAAATAACTTGTTCCAGAAATTATTTCCTCAACATAAAAATCATTGTTGGCTGTCCTGTCTGCTTCAGGATACTTAAGTCAATTTTCCTAGGCATCTTGTAGCTAAGGATGGTGCCCATGCTGTTCTATATGTAACGGTGTTCAATTCGTACTCTTGGACTGGTTTGTTTGGATCTCTTCTCTACACAGTTTGTTGGAGGTGTCGGTCTTCAGGATGTATCCAAATGTCTCCATGCATTTTCTCAATGTCAGTCTTAGATGCAATTCTGTACTGTTGGAATCCTTGAATTATTGAGTACAGATCATCCTGCACAGTTGCTCCAACCATTAATAAATCATAACTCCATTGTTCCTCCATTCTGAGGCATTAAAACCAACCCTTAACTTCATTGTTGAACTGGTCTCCTTTATGACACCAGGTAAATGGTGGGGATGTGTCATCAGGAAATACTTCATCCTTTTTGTCGACTAGTGACATATGACCCAACACTTCATATTGTTGCGAGAATTCCTTCTACTTTTCCTTCATCTCTGGCTGGTAGTTTAATTTCCGTTCTTATCTAATAAATTTGGATTTCAGAATGATTGATGAATCTGTTTCACTAGTAGTCTGATTTGTTACTGACCATTCAGTAGACATCTTGTGTTTTGTAGGAAGTGGTTTGCACAAGCTTTCTCCTCCTGAGTAAGTGTTCTACTTGAAATATCATCTACAGCCTAGAATCACTTCATTAGGTGATGTAATATGTATGTATCTATGAATGAATTGAGCGTGACTTGTATGTTTGCTACAGTGAACATATCATCGATGGATTTTCCTGGCAAGTATGTAGCCTAACTGTGTGTTCTGGAAAACTGGCAATCCCTTACATTCAAACTCCCCTTCTAAAATAAGATCATTGAGGAGGTCGACATCAGCAGGCTTGTTCAAATCTTCATTGGCAAGTTCTACACAAAAGGGGAAGGTCCATTTAGAATTGTCGATATGTACAGTAGACATTTGATTAGTAACTTGTGGTAGAACCAGACACATTATTTTAGTTTTATAGGTATTATGTATGGAGCTTAATTGCCATTGAACAGTGTGGGTGACTGTTTGTTACATTACTGATATTTGATTCCTCGTCTGATAATGAGTTGAACCTAACCTTCTAACTTGGCTTTCTGAGATGAAATTAGATTGCGAACCACTCTCAAGAAGAATCTGACATGATTGCTGATCACCTGCATTGTCCTTGACCTTCACCTTAGCTGTTCCTTACAGTACACACGGTATGCCGTATGTCTCCTTAAATGTATGGTATAACCCCTTGTGTATTGTCCACTTTGAGTAATTCCTGACTGCGATGCCACATACTCTACATCAGCTGGATCTGCATTGTTTAACCATGTGATCATTACTAAGACAATGCATACATAATTTATAGCATTTAATCATTTCATCCCTTGTAGGATTCTGTGAAGCTTTACATTCTGGAGACTGGTGGACAGCATGGGAATTACTACAATAGCACATTGATTTTTGACACTGACAAACGATTGTCACTGGCTCTTAGACTTGCGCTGTTGTTTTCATACTTCTGGTCATTAATTCTTATCTTTCCTTGTGAGCTTTCTAAAGCGGTGCATTCATGTTCTAAAAAATTAATACCGTTGCTGCAAAGTTATTGATGGATCCGAACTAATGCGCCAGTTACATTCGGCTTTGTTCATTGAAATGTGAAAGAAGCTAACAGCATTGCAATATCTGTCCTCCATTTGACCGCGTTCAGATTCATTAGTAAGACCTTGAACTGTTTCCATTTCTTCTTGAATTTCATTATACTTCACCCACTGAGCCTCTGGCAAATTTAATCTAACTTCTAAGTGAGCATGTAAGGGGTTATCCTCATAACTAGCAATTAAATTTTCTACTCTGGTAAACACAGGTTTTGTAGCTGCCTGAAGTCTAACAAGTTGCTTAACCTTATCTTCAGCCATGTTAAATTTCAAATGATTATGTTTACTTCAAGACTGGTCATTTATTTTAGGAAGGAAACTACCTGTCTTACCTCACTGAACTCTGTTGTGTATTGGAATTGTTACATATCGCACCATCACCATTCAATATTATGACACATAGATTAGTCACATGAGTAGGCCTATAATTTCCTACATCCTTGTTCATATATCACAGGTACTGCAGAATGTATAATTACTTAACACCTCATTATTCACTATTCAAACTTAAGGAGCTCCGTGGAATATTCACACTTTTTAAAGATTTATTTCTGACCTCATCACATTGAATGTGACTACATGTGGTTAACATTTCAATGTCATATCCATTCACTATGATTATTTTATGGAAACATGTTCGTTTAGTGCCACTGTTATAATGTATTCCTGTGTTTTCGTTGCGATTCATTACTGTGGTGAACTGTGTAAAACCTATGAGTATGGCCTTATCTGCCTCTTTGAGGTCTAAAATGAAGCTGACATCTTGGCTGGCATCTTGAATTTATTGAATCAATCAATATCAGTCAATCAATATTGATCTGCATTTAGGGCAGTCACCCAGGTGGCAGATTCCCTATCTGTTGTTTTTCTAGCCGTTTCTTAAATGATTTCAAAGACATTGGAAATCTATTGAACATCTCCCTTGGAATGAATAACAACATAATGCATACAAATATTATCAACCTACAAACACAAAAATAACAATACCAACACAATAATATAAAATGTCCTTCGTGAATACCTTTCTTGTATACATTTATTTGCCACATTGTGGAAGTACTCCAGGTTATTATTTCTATTTCTAGCTTTACATGAAACAAATCCTGTCAAATTTTTCACTGTAATTGCTAGTATCTTTGTGTATTGCTGCATATACTTTCTGAAGATTAAACTAATGCAAGTTTTGCCTCTGGCCCTCCTGTAAAACAGTTTATATCTGGCTCTCCAGTTTGTCACACTTAGCCCACATAATTACTTTTTTTTAAATGATAGGATATTATTATGATTGGGGCAATTTTCCAGTTATTTTACTCTTACTACCAAATTTTTGTCAGGCTGCTCCTGATGTGGAAAACAGCTGCTTCTAAAAGCAGGTTTACCATCTTGTCATTGCATTTTTACCTTTTCTCCAATTCTTCTTTCAAGTATTTGGTAACATGGGATATAGTTCTGATTTCTCATATAGTTATTACATTCTTCCATATCTCATTTCATGGAAAAGGAAATTATGATTCCCTTTTACCAATTTTCTACAACCTTTTTCTCTGTGTTTTTCCGTACACTCATAATTGGTCTTTGTGTCCACTGTTGATCCAAAACGTTCAGCTGCATCTTCATGCTCTTTTTATTTTGGAGAAATGTCCATTTTTTATATTGAAATGTAACACATCCTTTTATAAATAAAAAAAGAGAGGCAATGATGTTCTGTTTTATTTTTATTTGCAGAGGATGATGCCAGTTCTGCCAAGGATATTTCAGGTGTATCATCTCCTGGTGATGTGGTGCCTCCTATGACCTTGACAACTACAACTTCAACAGTCACTCTGACTGGGTCAGCTTCAGCTTCTGCTACCACTGCTCCATCCCGTGATCCTTCTCCAATGAAAGAATATTTAAAAGGTTTGGGGAAGAGATCTACAAGTATGGATGCAGGAATCATAGATATTGGTACTTTTGGCTCCTCAAGTGGTGATACATGGAGAATATTTCATGAACTCAAAGGCAAAATCACTAAAACAGTGGAAGAAAAATTTAGTGAAATTAAAAGTGATCGAAAATCAAGCTCTTCACTTCTCTCTAGCAGTGCTGAGTTAGGTAGGGGGGGTAGGTTAGGTGCAGGTGGGAAAAGCAAGGATAACTCTAGTATAAGTGATTCAGAAGATGTATCAGAACCATCTGCAAAATCCGTGCCTGAGTGTAAGATTGGGGCAGCTAGAGTGAATGATAGTCCCAGAAAGTTTATTGGTAAGGACCATGTGAAATCAAGTTCGTTTGAAGAAAGAGAGGACAATTTTTTTAGTGATTCGTTTACAGATCCACCTAGTACTTCATCTGCTGTTGAGGCTTCAGATGTTGTAGATATATCTTCAGAGGGTTTTATAAAGAAATCTAACTTCCGGTCAAAAATGAGACATCTTTCCAATTTGCGTCACAGACATAAAAGTGGTTACAAAATTCCCCTTGGAAGTACTGTGACTATGTCATCCCTTTCAGCATCTGCTGGGGAAGATGATGGTTCTGAACTGGGTGATAGTGATGTGGAACCTGCCATTGAAGTCTCTGAAGACACAAGGTTTTCTTCAGAACAACCTGATACATTAGTAATTGAACCAGACATTCCTACTGTGGATTATCGAACTGGAATTCCTACTTCTCATCCTTCGCAGCCATTAAGAAGACATTGTCTTGGACAAACTCGCGGTATCTTTGCAACTTTGTGGTCTTACAGATTCATTTTATTAATTCTTATTATGCTCTTCATGTGTTTGCTCTTTTCTGTCCCATCGTATATTATGGGATTTATCTGTGGAGCTGGTTTTGTTATAATATACACATATATAAGAAATTTTTTCAAACAGTTGTTAGCTCCTGTAGCAAAGAGTCCCATCGGTGAAAGAAGAGAACAAGAAGCAGCAGAATCATTCTCTCCAGAAGTCCCTGGGAAAAGTTCCATGGCCATACAGAAAATTCCAGCCATCAAGGAATACGAGCCCCTAACGAAATATGCTGTAAGAATTATTTTGCTTTTCTTTTGTTTGTATGTGACATGAAGTTTCAGTTTCAAGTGTGATTATGTTTACTTTTACCTTATTGACCTGAATATAGGATGACCCTGAATTTTTGGAAGGTATTTAGAAGAATAATCAGTGCAGTTCCAACATATTCAAGCTCTCAAATAACCAAGATAATTTAAGAAGCCCTAACGTATATCTAGAACAAAAGTTTTTATGTGACAATGCCTCATTCCACAGACCTGCATGCAAGGAATGTTGAAAGTCATTTTCATCACTGGCATTTCTGTCGTACATTTCATATATTCATATATTACGTTTCTCTGATACATCTCATATTCTGATATTGCTAGTAAACTCAAGGCCTCAGCTAAATGTCACAATGATAAATTTGATACAGTGATGGAATCTCTCCCTGTGAAGGTCTCATGCTTTCAGCACTTAATTATATGCACTCAGTACACTTCAGAGCACCGTAGCGAGTGAATGCATTGACTGATTTAAAAGATTCTGGTTTTGTTTTGTTAGGAAATAGACTGGGTAACACATATAGATGAAATAGTGTATATAAGTATAGTTTGTGAATAAGTGATTGTGGACATCAAAAATGTACAACAAAATTTTCTTTTCACGGTTTCTGTATCTGCAGCCATTCAACACTTGCTAGTCAAATTGTAAGCCAGGAGAGTGATCAGCAAGACAAACAGAATGGTGAAAGAATCTCAAAGATATCTACATCGGATTGAAAATTATGCAACTAACAAGTTGGTTGTGGTACGCAGCTCTGACAACTCGTGGAGGCACGTGCTGTGATCTCACGCTCGTCACATAACTGCAGGAAGGCTTAGCTTCATATCTTATTTCTCATATCTTATTTCTCATATCACTGTCCCCTTCTTTGCTTATGCAATTAAATGCTGCTAAAATTGTAAATAATGTAGTAAAATAGAATTAAGTGCATTGTAAGTAACACATAAACACATTGCATTGTAAATAGTGTTTCATTTCTCCTGTTGTGGGCAGATGTGATGCCCAAAATACATGCGACCTTCTAGATGGCACAGTCTAACCTAATTTTATTTTAGTATAAAATATTATGGACTTTCCTCAGTTTTATGATATGACACTGGTAAGCAACCAAATTTATCTGCCAGTAGGCATTGTACAATTGTGGTACAATGTTTTAAATGAGTCCTGAATGCCCCATCATTTGTTTAAACCACCCCAGGCTTGCCATCAATTCAGTTACCAGAACTTTTAACTCACCTGCAGCCTCCAATGCCTCACTTCTAATAACTTCATGACTTATTGGATAAACCAGAATTTGTTCCTCCTGCACAAATCCAGTAACGAACATATCAAATTCACTAAATTTTCCATGATCCTCTGAATGTTTCTCTTTGCATGCTGACATTCTTAAACTTTCCTTCATTTTTCCACCAATATAGTACCTTACACTCTGAAACACCAAACTTTTTAGCAGCCTGTATGTTATTTACACATTTTGCCTTGCAAAAAAAGATAATCACAATGTGAAGTTTATATCATAACATCTCCCTCCTTTATTTAACTGAAGTGACGAATACACTCTCCACTTCACACAGTGGAATAGTGATCAGAACTGAATGCATTAACACAATGATGCCAACACAAGCAACAATAGATAACAGGCCACAAATTAGAAAAAATGGTCAGAGCTCAAGATATTTTGGTTGATTCATGACCTTGAGCTCGGCTGCCATGCACATACTGAATTCCCCCAGACAAGCCAGTACAGTTGGGGAAAGATACAATATGTCTTTACAAAAATGAGTCTTTAAATTTTAGGCTGCACATGTAAGATGACTGGATGGGTTTTATTTGTACATTTTAATATGAGAAACATGTTATTATGTTCGGGCTAATATAGTGTAAAGTATACAGATCAAAATTGACAATTTGTATTTGTGTTAAGACAGAAAATCATCTTCCCTGTTTTTGCTAAATTAACAAATACTAGGTTTGCTGTAAAGGTTTTCCTGTTACTAGAACTTTACCAGAATTGCAGCTAAACGAGTAAAACCAATCGCTGTCATTCTTACCCGCACATCACTAATTCGGTAAAACCTTGTCCTCTTTACGTATTCAGGTCTACTTTGTTTCCTTCTATAAACCTCAATGATATTGATCATTAAGTTGTCAGTTTGTTTGCTAAATAAACCAGAGAATTCTCAGAATCTATCAGCTGAAAGTAGAATTTCATCACTTCCAAAGTTCCAAAGATTGAAAACATGTTTGATTGAAGTCTGTGAAACATGTGAAGGTAGGTTCTTTACTTACCACATAATCTCTGTGAACTTTCACATTTTAAAAAAATGAATGTAGACCATCTGTAAATATCTTTTTGCTCAATTACATACTTTAGTGGCAGATTTTATGTTCGTAGTTGTCAGTAATATTTCTTTTGGAAAAGAACTGATACTTTTATTTTTAAAATTGATATTCATTTTTAAATTCTCTTTTTCTATCCTTCAGACAAATTTGAGAAAATTCTCAACTCACAGCCTTCTGTGGAAGCTTACGAACATTCCTCTCCAATTATATATTCCAGTTGCTAAGATAACGGGCAGCTTTAAATACTCGCCCGGTGAAGGAACTCTACTCTGCTATTCTTCACTATAAAATGAGGTCTTCATTGCAGTATTAAGGGTTCCTGACAGTAACTCTCCCACAGAAAGAGTTCTCAGTGCTAATAGGAAAAAGGAGAAGGACTTCAGGCCTACAATAATCACACCTAAACTAGAATCGCTTATTGTTCATAAGGTGAAAATGTTCTCACAGAGGGAAGGATGCTACAAGAAAAATCCCACACAAAAGCAACTTTTGCATGGGAAACAAGCTATAAAGAATGCTTTATGACAGAACTGATAATGTGCAAATTTATTGTGTAATAGGATATATTATAGAATAGATTGTTGTCGGAAAGGGCAAAGAGTGTGTTATTATCCAGAACAGACGAGTGTGCTTTGGTTTTGAATTCAAAATTTTGTCGGAGGGCAGAGGAGGGGGATTACAGAAAAGCCATTTCAAAGGTTGGCACCTCTGAATTATTGGATAATGGATGGCACTTTTAAATATGTGCCAAGAATCCTGCTACAGCTTTATGCGATACATGTAAACATTCAAAGTCAGTGGTTTCCCATTATACTGGTATTGATGGAAGGAAAGACCAGGAATTCCTATCAAACACTTTTTGTGTTATGAAGGAGGAAGTATTACATAGATTTCAACGTCAACTGATTCCACAATTCATATCAGTAGACTACGAATCGGTAATTATTTGTGTGATCAAAGTTTAATGTCCAGAAGCCAAAATATCAGGCTGTCTTTTTCACATCGGTCAGTCTTTCTGGAGAAGGTTAATCAGAATTTTATCAAGAAGAAGAAAATAATGAATTCAGATCACATTTTCATTCTTTGATCTCACAGGCTTTCATTCCTAAAGAAGATATCCCATTTGCATTCAACACCCTTCAAGAGAAAGCTCATGAAGATCTTATACCAATTTTTTGTTATGTCAAAGATAGTTATGCAGAAGAGACAGACAGCAACCTCTTTTTCCTCCTAAGGTATGGAACTGTTATAATAGGTTTATTGAAAACCTTCCTAGTAATATTAATTCCTGTGAAGGATGGCACAGGCAACTGAACACATTAATCAGAAAGCACCTTCCTTCATTGGAATAATGTACTTCAAAATCTGCAAGCTGTGGTAGCGGAAATTGACAAGAGATATTGAACGGCTGGATGCTGAACACTCAGCAACTAAGAAAAAAGAAAATACGCTGAGACCGACAAATGTATTTCTCGCATTGTTGGAAATTATGAACAATATAAGGAAGAAGGAAATGTCCTGGACTATCTCTGGGCATTAGGCCACAATATAGCAGATTTTAAAAAATAAAATATCAGGAAATACACATTTACTATATGACTAATAAGTGTTAATTCAGTAAGAATTCCATTTGTTACTAATTATCCACCGGTAACCAATTCATATTGTTACTAATAAATCACTTGTGACAAATGTACATCTGTGATGAAAATGAATGAGTTATGATGAAGTGTGACCAATTATAACAATGGTGAAAAAAACTGTGACTTATTCCCCTGAACTCAAGGGAAACAGCATGATATGTTCTGGATGATGTCCAACAAAAGAGTAGCGTTACGAAAATGTTTCAAACTTTGGGCGGGAAGACTTGAGAGTAAGGAGACGAGCTGCTCAGCTAAGTGGTATGTTCTGCACTGTCACTAGAGGGATGGTGTGGAATGACCTTAGATGGATAAGCTTCAGTGGAGCTTTTAAAGGTAGGAAAGATCATAATATGAAGATAAAATTGTAATTTGGGAGGAAAAATTTGGGCAAATATTCATTTATTGCATGAAGAATTATGGATTGGAATAATTTATCAACAGAAATATGTGATAAATTTCCAGCTTCTTTCAAATCATTTAAGAAAAGTCTAGGTAAACAATTAATAGAGAATCTGTGACCTGGGAAACAGTCCTAAGTGCAGATCAGTGATGATCGATTGGTACTCCTGTTGAGGGTCTCATACACTGGAACTATGCTCTAATTGGGGTCTCATCAGTGACTTATATGATCTCTCCTTATTTAAATACCGTGATAACTACGGCTCGGATTTTATGACGTGATATTTTTATCCTGACTTAATTTTCCATGATTAATTTAAGCACTTTTCCAACATTTGTGAACATGAAAAACCAGTTTTTATTAGTCATATAAATGCATTTTTAGCTATATTTTAGCGTTAGGTCATATTTTGGCCTGATTATCAAATAAGAGGTTACTTTGTCATATTTACGAGGCTTTTTTTTTATTTTTCAAGTTCCAATAGGCCATAAATAATAGACGCATTGAGATAACAAGATGATTTTATTACCAAAAGATTTTTACATTCTTACTTATTTTCCTACATAGTCACCATGAAGGTTGAGGCATTTGTAATAACGAGAGACCAGCGTTCCTCAACCTTCATGGTGACTATATAGAAAAATAAGTAAGAATGTTCAAATCTTTTGGTAATAAAATCAACTTATCTCAATATGTCTATTATTTGTGGGCTATCGGAACTTGAAAAAAAAAAAATAAACAGCCCTCATATGTAGTATTTAACATTTCACCATAATATATTGTTCAAAACAACATTTCATAATGCTTCTGCAGCTGTCTGAAGGGAAGTTTGTTTGGTAACTTTCACTGGGTGGTAGCGAGTTTTACCAAGAACATGAGTTCACAAATGCGTATGAAAGGTTCTATAAATATACCTGGAATAGCATGAGCCCAATTGAGATGCCAAAAGTGTGATTCATTGTGCATGGGGAAGAAACAAATAGCTACTTCTCTCTCTCTCTCTCTCTCTCTCCCCCGTCCCACTTCATTATCCTTACTGATGGACAACATTCAGTTTCTGTGTTTTGTGAAGTGGTAGAAAGGAATTTCAACCACAAACTATCTATGTCCCTGCTATCTGCTAAGAGTAGTTCAATGTCGTTTCAAGGTGCCTAAAGTAAAGCGCTCTGATAGTGTGAGGTTGTGAAGTTTTGTTAAAGATTCCGGTGAAAAGTATTTTAGTACTGGTGGACATATTTTATATTGTAAACTGTGCGAGGTTAAAATTACGGCTGAGAAACGTTTTACAGTGCAACAGTATTGCAATACTGATAAACATAAAAGCTTACGCAGCTTAGAATTAGCAGCAGAAAACAGACAGCGATTGCTGTTTGAGAAACCAGTCAGCAGCTCATCTACATCGGGTGGTGCATCTTCTCTGTTTTCTAAGAATCTTTGTGAAATTTTGATTTCATCAAACATTCCTCTCTATAGAGTAGAAGTACCTAGTTTCTGTCCAGCTCCATGGCTAAATGGTTAGTTAGCGTGCTGGCCTTTGGTCACAGGGGTCCCAGGTTTGATTCCCGGCAGGGTCGGGAATTTTAACCATCATGGGTTAATTTTGCTGGCACAGGGGCTGGGTGTATTTGTCGTCTTCATCATCATTTCATCCTCATCACGATGCGCAGGTCGCCTACGGGAGTCAAATCAAAAGACCTGCACCTGGCGAGCCATACTTGTCTTCGGACACTCCCGGCACTAAAACCCATACGCCATTTCATTTACCTAATTTCTAAAAGTTCTTAGAGAAGAACATGACTTATCCCATACCCTCTGAGTCCACGTTAAGGAAGAACTATCTGACTTCCTGTTATGATGATGCAATGAACAAAATAAGAAATAGTGTGGGCAGTAACAAACTCTTGGTGTCCATAGATGAAGCCACCGACGTAGACAGTAGATATGTGGCAAATGTTATTATAGGCACCCTTAAACATGACCAGCGTGGAAAAACATTTCTGTTGACGTGTGAGGTGTTGGATAAGGAGCACAACTCCTCCATCATAGTTGTTTATGAAACTGCATTGAATTTATTGTGACCAGGTAAAGTACCATGAGAATATGTGCTAATCTTCGTAACTGATGCTACTCCGTACATGGTAAAAGCAGTGAAAGGTCTTAAAATGTTGCATCCAAAAATGGTGCGTGTAACCTGTCTTGCACATGCCCTACATAGCGTGGCTGAAGAGATCCGAGGGAACTATCCTTAGGTGGATAAATTCATTGCTAATGCCAAGAAGATTTTTGTTAAGGTACCATTTTGTGTTCAGAAGTTTAACCTATTCAAGTCACAATAAATGGCAATGTTGTTGACTGGAATTAGATTTTATTTACCCACCCGTAGTCTGAGCGTACCTGTCACACAAAAACATGTATAAAATAAAAACAAATACAGATAATTCACTCAAATTCGCATTCATGCCGTTGAAGGTTTTGACTTACCCATTCTTCATTCCTTGAGTGACTGCTGGCTGTAATACAAATGTTTCATTTGAAATATTTTAACCCATTGCCTTGCAATGACGGATATTTCTGGCATTGTCTGCGGGTTCCCATAAATGCAATGACGGAAATTTCCATCCACTCTCTTCATTGCTTTGTTGAGGTTTCCACGGATACATATCGATATTTTTTAGCAATCGCAACATGTCTACGAGATGTTGGTAATTGTATTTTAGCTATCATTGCCCTTCAGCTATGTATTTTGCAGCCAAAGAGTCTATATATGATTGAGTAAATTCCCGTGTAAAGCTTTAGTGAAGGTAAAGTCAACGTCATGGCCGAGTCGGATGAAGCTTGAATATTACGGTTTTTTGGGGGAAAGTGATGTGAGTGACGGTTTTTCCGATGAAAGTGATACTGAATTACCTTCAAGTGATGCTAGCATTAGTAGTTCAGAAGAATTAGATGAATATTGAAGAAAATGAAGACTGCGACGTAGGTGGGCGTGATTCATATGACCGACGCCTTGCATCATAGCTCCTAATGAGACAATATGCCAAAGGGTGTAAGAAAATATACTTCTGTGTGCTCGAAATGCCAATGCAGAATGGTGAATCCTGGAAAAAGGAGGCCCAGCTTTTCCAGTTTTAGGGTTGATGTTGCGGAGCAAATTTTGGAGGGTGTTGTTCTGCCTGATTATCCAACCAGAGGCTGGCTCAGTGCAGGAAGTACACCAGTGAGGTTACAAGGAAAACATTGCAGTCACTTCCCTGTCAAAATAACAGCAACAGCAAGCAAGGCATCTCCATCCAGAAAATGCAAGGTCTGCTATGACCGCAGAGGAAAAAATCTCAAGGAAAGAACAGGGGTGAATCCCGTTATGAATGTGATAAGTGTAAGGTGGCACTGCATGTAGACGAGTGTTCTTAAGAACTACCACACTGTGATGAACTATTGTTAGAATATGAACTGTGTTTCAGTGTGTTAACTTGCTGTAGCAAAAGTGTTCTCTTTTAAGCTAGATTAAATTGTAATCAATGTATATTTATTTTCAAGAAAAATTGCAGTTCAATGGGTTAAAAAGAGCGGACCCGTGTTCTTTAAAAAACATTGCAGTTTTGGACGTTGGCGGATTTTTGTAAGTATTTCTGAAACACCGCTGTATCCACAAAATGGGTATATATCGGATTATTGTCTTTTTTTCTCCAATTTCCGATCACTACGGTTCTTTTGTGTCAATGGCTGCGCACATTTGGAAGAATCTGGTGCGGCCTTTCACTCACTTTCTTCAATATTCTTCTCACTTCAGTAACTTTCACCGTTGCTATCACTATCCTCGAACATGGATTCATTTTCCAAAACGTTGTTATTGCCATAATCGCCATCTAAATCAACGTCTACAAGTGGTTTCAATCTCTCGTTGACATTACCGCGAAACCGCTTCTACTGCATAGTGAATACTGAATACCGATGAAAATAAACTGTTGTTCAACAATTCCAGACAGCATTGTTTACCAATAGTACATGCCTCTAGTTCCCTACAGTGTGTATTATTAGAAATTATGTTACCGAGCTCGATAGCTGCAGTCGCTTAAGTGCGGCCAGTATCCAGTAATTGGGAGGTAGTGGGTTCGAGCCCCACTGTCGTTTGCCCTGAAGATAGTTTTCCGTGGTTTCCCATTTTCATACGAGGCAAATGCCAGGGCTGTACCTTAATTAAGGCCACGGCCGCTTCCTTCCACTTCCTAGGCCTTTCCTATCCCATTGTTGCCATAAGACCTTTCTGTGTTGGTATGATGTAAAGCAAATAGAAAAAAAAAAAAATTAAATTATATTACAAAGGAAATCTAATATACGAGGATAAGCGAGACACTGTGTCATTGTGAGCTGAGCTCGTCATTTGATTCATGCGCCAAAACACCATGCACGACCACAGCTTATCATATGACACAAATGGGTTAAGAAGAGGCACCATCACTACCCTTGCCCCCTCAGCCTGTTGTAACTCGTTGGGGGATTTGGCTTGATGCTGTAAACTACTATTGCACAAACTACAGTGAGATTGAGTAGATCTTCAATGACTTTGACAGAAGTGATTCATCTAGAGTCAAAAATGTACAGAAGTTGTTTTCATCCTGCATGACAAGAAAATTAGCCTACATAATTTCAAATTTCTCTGTGATCAAAATCCATCACTCGCCTTGAAACTGTGGTCATACAGTTGTGTGATGGACTAAGCATTGTGAAAGAGACTGAGAGTGAGTTATCAAAATTTCAGAGTGAAGTAGCTGACAAGTTCAGGGAAAAATGATGTGTGCTTGAACAAAATCGTGGATATCCAGCATTGTGTAAAGCTGCTGGCATTCTTTGTGGAAAAGAAGCGAAATTCAACGAAAATGAACCAGAGCTTTCCACTAATGATTTCACTTTTTTCAAGTGTTCTCCCATGAAGTCATGCAGTGTAGGAAAGAGTTTCTCCATGAACAAGGCTCTACTTGTTGACAACTGAAGATCTTTCAAGTTTGACCATCTGAAATTTCCTGTGGTCATCCAGAGTAACTCTATTGAAAATGAAGGCTGAGAGGTATGAAAATTATTTCATCTGAAACCAAGTGTTAAAAGTAAATACATTTTTCATTTATTCCTTTATTTTTAGGTCATATTCCCAGGGTTTTATGTCATATTTTGGTACTTTCTAGGGCATAAATGCATGCATATTTTAAAACTTTTTAGGTCGTATAAATCTAAAAAGATGGGAAAAATACTTCACAGAATTACTAAATATTAAACACAGTGAGCTGATAGATGAGAAGGAGCAAGAAAAAAGAAGAAGAACAAGAAAAGGAGATATCGATGTTAGAAATAGAGGAAGCCATAAAAAAAGATGGAGAGCGGTAAAGCAGCAGGAGTGGGTGAGGTAACTACGGGAATGATAAAAGCAGCAGGACCAATAGGGCTACAGTGGCTGTATAGATTATTTAGAATAATCTGGAGGAAGAAAGAGATCCCAGAAGAGTGGGGAAAGGGTTTAATTATCCTGCTATTAAAAAAAAAAAGTGATAAAAAGGAATGTAATAACTACAGGGGGATCACCCTTATTGCCCATGTAGCGAAGATATTTGAGAGAGTATTGGAAGGAAAACTGAGGAGGAAGCTGGAAGGAGAAATCGAAGAAGAAGAAGAAGAAGAAGAAGAAGAAGAAGAAAAGAAGAAGAAGAAGAAGAGTATGGTTTTAGGAAAGACAGATCAGCGTTTGACCTGATCTTTACATTAAGGCATATGATTGAGAAAAGATGGGAGTGTGTAAAAGACATAGTGATGACATTTTTTGACATTGAGAAAGCTTATGACAGTGTGCCCAGATAGTTGGTATGGGATACATTAGGGAAAAAACAAGTTAACAGAGTGGAAGTGCAAATGATAAAAGCTATGTACAAAAATTGTGTTAGTAGTGTGAAGACTAGTATAGGAAAAACAAAATGGTTTAAAGTTGAAACTGGTCTGCGACAGGGAAGTGTACTATCTCCCATACTATTCATCATAGTCATGGATGAAATTCATAAGAACATTAAACAGAGATTGGGAAGACAGGCAACAAAAGCAATGTTGTTCGCAGATGATATAGTGATATGGGGTGAGGATGAAATGGAAGTGCAAAAACAAGTAGATGTATGGAATCAAGAGATAAAAGAATTGGGATTAAAGTAAGCACGGAGAAAAGTAAAACGATAGTGATGGCAAGGTGAAGAAAGGAGGTAAGGAATAGGAGAGATAAAACTGAATGGTAAAATTCTGGACGTGGTTAAAAGTTTCAGGTACTTGGGAAGTGTGATCACAGAAGATGGAAAGATAACCTAGGAAATTGGGAAAAGAACACAACAAGCAGACAGCTTCTACCAAAGTGTAACGGGTATTTCGTGGAACCAAGATGTCCTGAAAAAATGTAAGAAAGTATTATATCCAAACTATTATTAACCGATACTAACCTATGCAACTGGATCTTGGACTACAACAAAACAAGAGGAAAGTAGAATACAGGCAGTGGAGATGAATTCCTAAGAGGTATCGAGGGCAAGACCGGAAAGAATAGAGTTAGAAATGAAGAGAGAAAGAAAAGGACAGGTATCTTGAAACTTCAAGAGAGTATAGAAACAACAAAGCTAAAGTGGTATGGGCATATGATGAGAATGGGAGAAGAGAGTGTACCAAGAAAAGCTTTTTCAGAAAAGTTAACAGGGAAGAGGCAATGAGGAAGACCCCGAAAGAGGTGGACAGATTCAGTGTGGGAGTGCATAGAGAAGAGGGGAGGAAAACCAGAAGATGTACTTAAAAGAGGAGAAGAGTGGTGGAGGGACAGGCAGCGATGGAGGTCCTTGATTCTCAACCCAACCCGGGAAGCTGGAAATAGGAAATGATGATGATGATAAATCTGAGTCCTACTGATAACCGTACAAAGAGATCTGTAACCTTTTATTCATAACGTTGTTATTATGATTAGCCCATTGAAAGATCATTCCTACGTTATACAGTGGTGGAAATTAGTATCAAGGCACAAGGTTTTGTGTGAGAGGGAAAACGGAAAACGTTTATTTAATTTAGTATTGCATGCAATTTTTTCCTGTATATTTTCCAATCAAAGCATACAAAATACATTCCCATTTTACCTTTAGCATTAGTACTTATAGATAAATAAGAGAAGAATGATGGTCGTAGGGGTGGAAGTTTGTATAAAGGCAGGTCTGTTGTTTGATTTGCATCGGTGATAAATGGAAACTGTTATAGCTTGGAGGTGTGTCTACAAATGTTGCCCAGTTCACATGTACATCAATTGTAATAATACCACATGGAAAGACTCTCAGATGAAGAGCAAGCAAGGCTTAGAAAGAAGTGGGCCTGTCTAATCGCCAAACTGCTAAGAAATGAGGGTTTACAATTTGTGTTATTGATAATTTTGTCAAATTGGGTGTACAGTATGTACAAAACGGCAAGTGTAGTCGGACAAGAAAATGGTCAGCATCCGATTCTTTGTAAAGCAAAAGTCAACAGCTTCTGTTCCTCTCAAATTGTGGCTGATTTGCAGTTACCAGTCACTTTCGAATGCCTTAGACAAATTCTGGCTGAAGACAAGAATCTTGCATTCAAGAAACGGCTCTATAAACCACCTTAAAACATAAGGAGGCTTGATTGAAGTTTGCTGAAGAATATATGTCATGGAGCTTAGAATGGAACAAAGGAATATTCGATGATGGGAAGAATTTTAATTTGGATGGGCCAGATGGTTTTCCTTATTATTGGCATGATCTCCATAAAGAAGAACAAGTTTGGATGAGTAGAAATTTTGGTTTAGGCAGCATTATGATCTGGGCAGCATTGTGTGCTAAAGGCACTGCTAAATTAACATGGCTGCACCCCAGAATGTAATCTGATGGTTAAACATAAATGCTGGAATTTGAATTGGTTAATATATGTGACAAATTTGATCGTGATAATTTAATTTTCCAACAAGATAATGTTATGGTTCACGGGTCTGCCAAGACAAAGGGGTGGTTTCAATATAAAGGAATTACACTCATGAGCTGGCCATCAATAAGTCCAGATTTAAATCCAACAGGGAATTTATGGGACATCCTAGCAAGATGTGTTTGTCACGATGGACGGCAGTTTGTGACTGTGACTGTGGCTGAGCTGAAAACTGCAATTCGAATGGAGTGGACCTCAATCTCAGAAGAAGTGATCACTGCTTTTATACAATCAATACCCAAGAGGATTTTCGCGAAGAAGTGATTACTGCTCTTATCAATCAATACCCAAGAGGATTTTCGCAGTTATTAAGAACATTGGCGGTCCAACTAAATACTAGGTCATTGTTGTGATATGTTTACTGTTTACCTTAGTTCATTCTAACAAAAATATATACGTAGCTTTATATCAATTTCCATATAGGTACAAGACAGGTAACTTATAAGATATGTTTTTTTTTTTTTTTTCAAGTACTAATGCTAAATGTAAAATGAGAATGTATTTTGTATGATTTGATTGGAAACTGTAAGGAAAAAAATGCATGCAATATTAAATAAGTAAACATAATTTTTTCCCCACACAAAACCACATGCCTTTATACTAATTTCCATCACTGTACACCTAAGTACTTAAAGTAATACTCATGAAGTTCTTTCACTCCATGAACACAATATTAAAAGTGAGAGTTTTCTTCCTCTTGTTGAAACTTACAACCTGACTTTTCACTCTGTTTTCCATGATACCACTGTCTGCTGTCCATTTCACAACTTTGTTGAGGTCTTTTTGCAGTTGCTCACAATCCTGCAACTTATTTATTATTTTGTACAACATAATGTCATCTACAAATAGCCATTTTTTACTCATTTTTCATATATGTAAGAAAACATAAAGGTCCCATAATACTGCCTAGTGGAATTCCCTCAGTTATTCAATACAGGATCAGATAATGCTTCACCTACTCTAATTCGCTAAGTTCTATATTCTCGAAATTTAACCACCCATCCAGTCACTCTGTCTAGTTCAGAAGATCACATTTTCGTTATAAGTCATGCTATCAAAAGCCTTGGATAGGTCAATAGCGATTTAATCCATTTGACATACCCATCTATCCATCATCATTACAGACCATTATGCCCTTCAGCGTTCAGTCTGCAAGCCTCTGTGAATATACTCAACGTCGCCACAATCCTGTATTTGCAACTAGTGCTGTGCCCTCATTTAGTTCTATACCTCTTATCTTTAAATCGTTAGAAACTGAATCTAACCATCGTCGTCTTGGTCTCCCTCTACTTCTCATACCCTTCATTACAGAGTCCATTATTCTCCTAGGTAACCTATCCTCCTCCATTCGCCTCACATGACCCCACCACTGAAGCCGGTTTATTGGTACAGCTTCGTCCATCAAGTTCATTTCTAACTTAGCCTTTAACTCCTAATTCTGACTACCCTACTGCCATTGTTCCCACCTGCTTGTACCAGCAATCATTCTCACTACTTTCATGTCTGTTACTTCTAACTTATGAATAAGATATCCTTAGTCCACTCAGCTTTCGCTACCATAAAGCAAAGTTGGTCTGAAAAGAGACCGATGTAAAGATACTTTCATCCAGGAGTTGACTTCCTTTATACCGAATATTGTTGATCGCAACTGTGAGCTCACTGCGTTAGCTTTACTGCACCTTGATTCAATCTCACTAAATTACCATCCTGGGAGAACACACATCCTAAATACTTGAATTTATCTACGTGTTCCAGCTTTTATCCCCAATCTGACATTCAATTCCGTTGAATTTCTTACCTACTGACATCAATTTAGTCTTGAAAGAGTTTACTTATCAATTTAGTCTTTGATAAGCTAGTTTGATACCATACTCATTGTACCTATTCTCAAGTTCCAGGATATTAAGGCAGAAGCATTTCAGCACAAACTGCCATTAAGACCAAGTCATCAGCATAGGCCAGACATTTTCACCTATTGTAACTGAATCCCTCCCTGCCACTTTATACCGTTCAGCAGATGATCTGTGTAAACTACGAACAACAAAGGTGAAAGATTACAGCATTGTCTAATCTCCTGTAAGTACCCTGAACCAAGAACTCGTTCTACCATCAGTTCTTACTGCAGCCCAATTGTCAGCATAAATGCTTTTGATTGATTTTAATAATCTACCCTTCATCCCATGGTCCTCCAGTATGGTGAACATCCTTTCCCTTGGTGCCCTGTCATATGCTTTCTCTAAATCTACACAACATAAACACAGCTGTCTATTCCTCTCGTAAAATTTTTCAATTACCTGGCGCATATTGAAAATCTGATCCTGACAGCCCCTCTGTGATCTGAAACCACACTGGTTTTCATCCAACTTCCTCTCAACCACGGATACTGAATCTAAAATATCTACTATATCTTCCTGTAATCCACCAAGTTGAACCTCACTAGAATGTCCTTTCCTAACCTTGAATTGCTTTCTATCAAACCAGTTAATATAATAATGTTGCAGAGGTGTTTAATATAATAAGAACCGGGTGAGTTGGCCATGCGGTTAGGGGCGCGCGGCTGTGAGCTTGCATCCTGGAGATAGTGGGTTCGAACCCCAATGTTAGCAGCCCTGAACGTGGTCTTCTGTGGTTTCCCATTTTCACACCAGGCAAATACTGGGGCTGTACCTCAATTAAGGCCACGACCGCTTCCTTCCAACTCCTAGGCTTTTCCTATCCCATCGTCGCCATAAGACCTATCTGTGTCGGTACGACGTAAAGCCACTAGCAAAAAAAAAAAAAAAAAAAAAAAAATGTATAATGAAAGCATACATGGAACATGTTGAGCTGACTGGTGTGTAATTATCTGCTTTATGTTGATCACTCTTTCCTGTGTACACTGAGGATACCGTTGCAATTCCAGGTGTGTTCTTTCACAACCCTTCTGTTATTTTCTTTTATATTCAACAATTATTTGTTTGGTTCTTTTCTTTGTGTACTGTCAACCAAGATGATAATATTTTTCCTTAAACACACTGTTGCTCCAAGACTGGCCTTACCATTTATGATACATCCCTGTTTGGCAAGCCTTGTCCTGGGATATGGTTCAGCTTAATATCTACCCTTAGGAATTTTCACTGATTATATTCATATAATTGTGTCTCATTCCTTATATGTCTGCAGACAGACCTTACTTTCTGTGCTTCAGCCTCAAAATACATAGTTTACTGTATCAATGAAAAATTCATAGAGCACTCTATCATTTCTTAATTTAACTTCACTTTTTAGGTGTAATAATGTTACCATATGTTTTTTCTTTCAGGTAGTTAATAAATTTATTTACTGAAAGTTAGTTTCGGCAGACTGAAGAGCCTAACAGTTATTTAAAAAATAAAAAACGAAAGAAAAATAAAAAACGAAAGAGTGACATAAATATGCTATCCAGGTTTCCTTAGCATTTATTTAATAGGACATAAACTGGGACTTTGTAATAATCGCATAATAACCAGGGAAGTGCACTAGAGAGGGACGTCTTAACCAGTTTCAATTGCATATTACTCTGATGCAAGCTCTTGTACTTGTACAAAATTCAATCACCGTACATTTTAAAGTAAACCGAGTCTGAAAATAATTTAAGGCCCTTTATTACGTCCCAGATACACTGCCTAACAAAAAAAGTTGGAGCACCCAGAAGAAATGGTCGGTTGTTAACGTAACTTCGTACACGTACACACTATCGGTGGGTATGAAATAATAAGAGTTGCAATTCTGTGTGACAGGTAGAACAGCCACGAGAATGCATTAGTATTGTTACCAGCATCAGATGTTGACTGATAACTGTGAAGGACACGGAGATGCGGCGTACTTGTGTGAGACAGCGTAATCAGCACCTGACTGAGTTTGAAAGAGGGCTCATTGTGGGTCTCCATTTGGCTGGCTGGTCGAATTTTGCAATATCCAGATTTGTGAGGCATTCAGATGTGACAGTCACCTAATGTTAGACTGCATAGGAACTTGATGGTAGGCATACTCATCGTCAAGGTTCTGGTCGACCACATCTAACTACCACAAGAGAGGATCACTGTATTATGCACCAAGCACATCATAACCCTTCATATCGGTGCCTGCCATCCAAAAACAGTTAATGGACTCCCTGCAACATTCTGTGTCATCCTGCACCATTGGTTGGAGACTAGCAGCAGCCGACTAGGGAGTTACTATCCCATGCGTAGGCTGTCATTAATATCACAGTACAAACTGCTGTGTGTGGAGTAATGCTGTGATCTGGAAGCATTGACTGCTTATGAATGGCGTCACATTGTATTCAGCGATGAATCACGGTTCTGCTCTACCTTGGATGACCATCGTCTGCAATTATTAGTGACAACCTGGGGAGATGTCCTATTCTTCGAATGTTTTAGAGAGGCACAAAGGTGTTACTCCTGGCGTCGGTGTAGGGAGCCATCGTGTATGACTTCAGGTCACGGCTGTTAGTGATTTTGGGAACACTGATGGCAGGACATCCAGTGTCCTCGTGTGTTACATTTCATGTGACAGTATCGTGGTGCCATTTTTCAACAGTACAATGCTCGTCCATGCACGGCATGTGTCTCTATGAATTGTCTGCAAGATGTTGAGGTACTTCCATGGCCAGCAAGATCCCCAGATCTGTCCCCGATAGAACATGAGTGGGACCAGCTCGGACATCTACTCCATCCCAGTGCCACTATCTAGGATATCAAGGACCAGTTACAGCAGTTGTGGGCCAGCTTGTCTCAGGAGAGGATACAATGGTTTTATGATTCCCTTCCCAATCAAATCAGTGCATTCTTCCAGGCCAGAGGGGGTGCAACGTCATACTGATAAATGGGCTCTTACTGCCAAGTTCTTCATAAATTTGACTTGATTTTGTAATTGCTGAAATAACATCACATACCCTCTCAATATGTGAAGTTTCATTTTGTTTTCTTGTCCCCTTCTGGGTACTTCAGTTTTTTTGTCAGGCTATGTAATTATGCACATATAACAGATTATTAACCCAGACTACAAAAGAGGCTATGAATGAAAATGCAAGCAAATGGTCAGTGACATAACCTGTATACCTAACCCAGTAAGTCTGATCAGTTTATATTGTTAGAAAATTGTCATTAGTAAATAGTAAATCGCCTTGGATACAAAATTAAATCTAGAATCATGATTGAAACTTCTGAAGGCACCAGAAAGAGTAATTATGTTGCTTGGTGTTTTACATTAACTTTGCTACTACATGCAAAAAAGTTATTTAATGAAGCTACTGGTGTAACGATAAAACCTTTTGAAAAAGATGCTACATGTGCAGATTTGTGTAAGAAGGATATCGATGTGCAGACAATTATAGGTAAAATGTTAGTGAGAAAATTGCATTGAAGTTATGTGTAAGAAAACTGGAAATGTTACATGGCAGAGAATTTCAATTGTTGAAAATGATCTTTGGGTGCAGTTTTTACCTACTCATGTGACAGCAACAAGACTGTAATGGACAATTGTCTTGAAATTAATTAATTAATTCATTCATTCATTCATTCATTCATTTATATATTTATTTACACTGAGCATATTTTACTTATACTCTGAACAGACAAATTAACAAACATGAACTTAAAGATAAAAATTTCATTGTTCCGTATTGAAATTATTGATGTTAAAAATTAAATAACTGGAAAGGAGGTTCAACCTATTCAATACTCAAAAGAAAGAAACGTAGCAATCACATTTCTATTTAAATGGGACCGGTTTCGACCTTAGTCTAGGTCATCATCAGCCATAAAAAACATATAAAATGTTTATGAATGTTGGAGGTCAGTTCCACACTCTGTTAGGCACAAAGACACGACATCACATTCTGTCCTGCACAAAGTCACAACACTACTAATCAACATACGAAGATCAAAAAGGCTTGAATTCGCAGACGAACAGATCTGTAGTAGAAAGCCGCCAGCTCCCGGTGAGCAGCGCGTGACCTTGAGTGTGCCGCGCTGCTCACCGGGAGCTGGCGGCTTTCTACTACAGATCTGTTCGTCTGCGAATTCAAGCCTTTTTGATCTTCGTATGTTGATTAGTAGTGTTGTGACTTTGTGCAGGACAGAATGTGATGTCGTGTCTTTGTGCCTAACAGAGTGTGGAACTGACCTCCAACATTCATAAACATTTTATATGTTTTTTATGGCTGATGATGACCTAGACTAAGGTCGAAACCGGTCCCATTTAAATAGAAATGTGATTGCTACGTTTCTTTCTTTTGAGTATTGAATAGGTTGAACCTCCTTTCCAGTTATTTAATTTTTAAACATGAACTTAGACAGATATGTGTTCTTCTTTGCTGCAGTTGTAAGGAACAGAAACTCCAAGCTTAGAAATTAATCTATGTAACAGGTGTTAAGGGTAATAAACGTGTCAACACTGTTTTTATTAACAAATATCCAAAACCAAAACCACAAGAATGTCTCTGTTCATAGCCAATTTGTCATTGTTCAATGTGGAAATATAACAACTTCACACTAACTTCTTTTTAAGAGATTATTTACTCCCATTTGCAATAAACATTTGCTTGATGTTGTATCAAGCTCTTATTGCTTATTAACACTGTTAACCCATTGAAGTCACAACGTTGTTGTTTGAGCCATCAGTCCATAGAGTGGTTTGACGCAGCTCTGCATGCCAGCCTATCTTGTGTTAACCTCTTCATTTCTACGTAACTACTGCATCATACATCTGCTCTAATCTGTTTGTCATATTGACACCTAGGTCTACCCATACTCTTACTGCCTATACTTCCCTTAAAAACCAACTGAACAAGTCTTGGGTGTCCTATCATTCTATCTCTTCTTCTTATCAAATTTAGCCAATTATTGTAGATAAACGAGGTAATTCACCTAATCAATACAATATAAAAGTAGCCAACTGCTGCTGTTGTGTGAAACGCCTCTCCAGTAAATCTCGTTAATTAGCAAGATTAACAGCCAACAAGTGCCATTTGTGACTTTCTCAGGGTAACTAAACTGTCATTGACCTGAAGCATCATTCAGTATGTCCGCGAAAGAAGCTATTCGTCGTGTAGCGTCTATTGAAGATGTTGTGAAGGACTTCCAAGGCCGCTTGGAACACGTCGCAAGCTGCACCTGCCGCGCGGATGAGCTGCAGCGGCTAAAGGCTGAGTTCTCCCAGTTCCAAGTAAAGGTGTGTAGTGAGCTGAAAGACATAACAAAAAAAACTGGAATTTACTGAACAGCGCCTCGAACAACAGGCCGAACTGCTTGATGAAGCTGAACAGCACAGCCGGCGGAACTGCTTAGTGCTACATGGTATTCCTGAGGAGCCGGCAGAGAACGTTTACGATAAAGTTATCAACACAATGAAGAGCAAGTTAAATGTAGATATAACTATGTCTGATATAGATCGTTGCCATCGTTTAGGGGTGCTAAAACGAACCACAGCTCAGGTTGTTGCTACGGGTAAGCGCCCTATAATTATAAAGTTTGTGCGTTATCATGACCGGGACAGAGTTTGGAGAGCCAAGCGGCTGTTAAAAGGAACTGGCCTTCTACTGACAGAATCCCTGACAGGTATCAGAAAAACTATTCTAAACAGGGCACGTGATCACTTCGGACTCCGACGGGTGTGGACACAGGATGGCCGCATTGTTGTTTTGAAAGACAATGGACAGAAAATGTTTGTTAGCAGCATGGCACAATTAATAAGCCTTATGTGAGCGACGAGATTGCACAGGAAAAACAATGAGTGGTATAATAGCGTATAATGTTTGTGTATGTGAATGTGATAGTGTGTGCGAGAGTGATTGTATAAATATTTCTGGAGGTGCTTATGAAACAACTTGGGTGAGTAGTTTGAATTTTTCTGTTGACAATGGCTAATGTAAATGACTCAATTATTTATACCGAACAGCATGTCCGTGATGTCATTGACCCTATCCCTCTTCATTGTCATCCGCCTTCACCCTTACCTTCCCCTTCACCAGCTGTGGCAGGAGACATTCTTAAAGCCGGCTTTACATTTACGAGTAACTCGTATACGAGTAGGAAACGCGTTTACGTTTATGGTGCTTACTCGTATAAGAGTACAGTTTCCAATATGGCTCCAAGCAGACGAAAACGTCTTGCTATGGCTGGTATCTTGCTGTTGTGTTTTAAAACAAGACAACAGAATGAAGCGAAAAAAGTCAGGAGCTTTTGGGTTAAAGAATCCTTGAAAAAAAAAAAAAGACCCGTTTTTGGAATACAGGAACATTTACTAGTTGATTTATTAAACGAGGGAGGAGATGGTTATAGAGACTTCTTAAGGATGGATTTTAGTACATTTGAAATGTTGTACCTTTTGGTAAGTGGACGAAATGACTTTTATAATACCGGTACCGATATGCTAAATACTGGCATATTATTCGTAATTAATTTTTTCTAGGTTGCCCCTCATATCCCCAAAGAAAACACTCAGATGAGAAGTTGTATCAATTCTCAGCTGCAACTGGCAGTGACTCAGATTTTTAGCTACTGGAGATTGCTTCAAATCATTAGAATTCTTGACGCGTATATCAGCCTCAACTATTTCCTTGTTCATTCCAAAAGTTGTTGATTTTCTTTTTAACT